>NC_060256.1:42710848-45210848 GCF_921293095.1 Ischnura elegans
GTTAGTTTCCTTAATCGTATGACAAAAATGAAATTGGGCAAAATTATCAAATTTCAGTTGCTTCTATGAGTTTTCATCTGTTACCAAAGCTATTTCTATCCGTACCGAAAGCACAGCCTTCAGATGAGTTTTCCACCTCACCTTTCAATGGTGTAGCGTGTTTCACGGGGAATTTGAGGTAGTAACGACTAGGAGAATACTCTCAAAATGGCATCAGCATCCTAATTGTTGAATCGTAAAATATAAGGTAGAGGATATCCAAAATTGGGCAAGAGTATATCTATGAATCAAAACGATAATAACGTATAAACGCATATAATCCGCCAGTGCAACTTCTTCTTTATTATATTATTGTAATCAAGGAATAGTTAACATATGAGTATTCTAATTTCAACTCTGTAGTATTTAATTCAATAAACTAAAAAATTAAAATAGTAGAAAGTCGATGTCTCCGTGTTTCTGGGTTTCGCCGCGTGGATTTTCTTTGTGACGACAGTTTCTCCGGTATTCCAACCGGCGTCTTCAGGTCGATGACTACTCCGACTATATATGTCACGAGCAAAATTTATTTTTAGAGCATCACATCCAGCAAGTAACTCAATTCTCATTTCTTAAGGTGTGATTAAGTACCAAGAGAGGGGTTTAAATAAAAGAAAAATATAGTAGAAAGTCTACTGTAATTCTTTACTTGATTCTGATTACAGAAACACGCTAAAAGAGTTTGGCCTGATTTTTACATTTGGATTTACGTAATTTTTCCAAATTCGTTGTCTAAGGACTTATTCATTCTCTTTTTCCACGCTCTTACCTTTAGTACCATAAAAATAGAAGATAACTCGGAAAATTAAGTCTCGAGTTTTGCGGTTACACTATATTTTTTCAGGGATGGGGAATATTTCGCTATTTTTCATGTGTGGTCATAGGGATCCCCAAAAATACCCCCAGATTTGTATTATGGCCTTCTTTACGCATGCATTCGGACTGGAAAAGTAAACAACATTATACAACCTTTAAGTCTTAAGGTAGAAGCTAAATAATCCGAGAGAAGGATGATCTTATCCTCTTGGGTCTTTTCTTTTTTAACGTTCCACGCTAAAAAAGACAAGGCTTTGAGGATGGAAGGTATAACAAGAAAATTCTTACATAAAACACAATCAGCATTTATCGCCGCCCTTTTAAACCCAACAGGAGATTTAGAGCCAGAAATCTTAAGGCCCAACAAATTTCGCGGCCATCTCAACCCTGTGTCACAGCGAGACGGAAAAATACAGCACACTGTAAAAGGTAGTAATGAAATAGCCATAATCACTTCTTTCGTGCCAAAGGGGGAGTAATTTATGATCGGCGTATATCTTGAAAAGACGTTTAAACCGTTTAAAAACGTCAGCATTTTGATGGCGTTAGTAACCTTCCTTTTAAGGATTTGGATGTTATTCACGTTTGACAGCAACTCTAAACGTGATTTTGAATCAATTAACGTCATACTTCTGATATTTCATCGAGAAAATGCCTCATTCAGGAGTTTCTTTTGTCCAAAAACATGAACGTTAATACTTCGACTACCCAGCGGCGGATACATATGGGGGCGCGCCCCCCCCCCCATGTGGGGTCACCCGTATTGCCAAACATTGTAGTACCACAATTGTAATTTTTTATATCATAAGATGGTATTTTCTTGCATATGTTAATAATCAGTTTAATTAAAACTTTCATAAACTTTGCATGAAACTTGAATTTTTCATTACGATAAAAGTATAGGTAGCATAAAATATCATTTGCTCCCCCCCCCCCCCCCTAGAGTTTTTCTGTATCCGCTAATTCGACTACCGCTCCGACTGCATATGTCACAAGCAAAATTTATTTTTTGAGCATCACTTCCAGCAAGTAACTCAATTCTCATTACTTAACGTGTAATAAGTACCAAGAGAAGTTTAAATAGAATAAAATATCAATTTTATATGGAGAGTCAATCCAGACTTAATCAGGTTAAATTCTAACACATTGTGATTTAGTATTAAGTTAAAATATTTATTTTATACCAATCCGAAAAAATCGAATTTTATACCAAAAGATCAATTGACCGAAAATGTCAACGTTTCATTTTTTTAAAATAAAGGTCGTACAAAAACATGTTAATTATTCATTCGAAAAACTAAAAATTCAAATTTGAGTGCTAGAAGAAATCCTAAAAAAATAAACCCAGGATTGAATTATAAGCGGTAAAAATTAAAAATACACGCACATAAAAGTTTTGGAATCATCGCTTATATCCAATCAATTCCTCTAATAGTTTTAAGAAAGATCGACCGATTGAGATGCTTTATTGATGATCGAAGACGTGTCTTTTCAACTGTGCCGGCCTTAGGTAAAAATATATCATATCATTGTCACAGGTGGGTAGTGACGCTGATGAGATACAACAAGATGGTCAAAATCGAATTTTAAAAATCGCGTTTGAATCGAAACTCAAAAGATCATGACTCGATATCGATTTTATCTTTAAAAATTAAAACTCTATTTTCGAATTTAATAAAAATCGATTGTTCTATCTCTACATTCCACTTTTGTTCATTCCGTTAATTAAGACTTCTTTCTTTTCCAATTTTGTCTCCAACAGCACGATTTTCTTCCATTCCTGAACACACACTATGGCCACTGATATTTAATTCTTCTACACACTTTCATAACGAATTTACGAATGACCCCTCGCTATTTTTATTTTTATTTGCTTTCAAAAGAAAATTGCTTCGCATTACCACGGGTAGGTACTAGAAACATCTATGGAATTCTTGCGGCGTCAGACATCTTGCCGAATGGACTGAATTGACGAACAAAAAAAACTAATCCTTTTCGAGCTATTAATATTTTGTTTTCTCAAGGAGTGGGGTGGTTGTAGGTGTAACTGCTTGAGGAGAACAAATCGACAATTTGGACGTGATAAATGGATCCCAAGCAAGGACTAGCCACTGACTTGGCCTTTTAAAAACAACCTTTTTCTCCGTCCGCTAATTAATTGCCCTGAGGAGGAATACCCAAGACTATAAATCTCTGTAATATTTAGACGAATAATGAGCGGAAAAAGAAACGAAAAGAATGAAGAGGGTATGATTGAAGAGAAGGTATAGGCCATGACAGGCCGAGTTCCTGCGTTCGTTGCTGTTGAGAAGATGTCATTATTCTCCGAAAATTCTAATTAGAAACTTTTTTTATGGTGTTTCGCACTTTTGAACTTTGGTGTTTACTTTTGCACTAGCAGTTAATGGGATTCAAACCATTATATTGACTCTATTAATGTATTCAGAAGAAAACTTGGAGAATGTGGAGAAAAATTTTCTCGCGAAATTAACACTGGGTAGATGATGCCAAAAGGAACCAAAATTACTAATAACGCTTAGGTCGGAAACAAATCAAAGTTTCAGAAACTTTGAGCCTGATCCTCCGATTGGCCTTGAGTTTGCCCTGTTGCTGGATATTCTGGACAACTCATGGCATTGAATACTTTATAAGTTTTCCTGGATATCACACAATTACTTATACCACTTATTTTTTATCAGAGCGCGACCCGGGTTTTAATGAATTATCATCATTTTCAGGCGCTAATTATGATTTAAATTAATTAGCGCCTGAAGATGATGATAATTCATTGAAACCCGGGTCGCGCTGTGATAAAAAAATAAGTGGTATAAGTAATTGTGTGATATCCAGGAAAACTTATAATGGAATACCACAAAGTAAATCAAGAATTAGTGAATTTTGTTTGAATACTTTGTCTGCTGGAGATCGTGGTGTATCCAAGGCATCTGGCAACAGTGCAAACTCGCGGCCAATCGGAGCGCTTGGCAAGAAGTTTATGGCTAGAAAAGTTTGGCCTAGAAAAAGGAACTGGCCCCACCACCCTGAATATATTAAATTCACCGCCTGTGGCTTACTATGGGGTGAGCTCTACACTAACCTATCTCAATCAAACCTGGGATTGAATCACCGATTGATACGGAGGCGCTCAACCTTACTCCTCGGTGAGCTCTACTCTCTCTCCGCCTTGGTAGCTACACTGGCTAAAACACCAGGCCAGAAATCGGGAAATTCGGGTTCGAATTCTGGTCAAGGCAAAAATATTTTTCTCGGTGGAGTTTTCGCGCAACAAATGATTTCCGGCTAAGCTTTGCGAAACCTTTCCATTATGGAAAATGAAAGTATAAACTTTGCTAGGTTCAATAATATGTTTGAGAAAGCACGCCCTGGGTTTCTAATCGGTGGCGGCAGGGTGAAGTCCTCGTCTGCCAAACCGAAGGTCGCAGGTTCGAGTCTTGCCTGGGTAAGTTACCTTTATCCAGGGCATGGGCGTGTGTGAATGTTCTTCATTGTTAATTGTTAATTCACCATTGTAAAGGCCGTAAATGTGCTGTTTATGGGGTAATGGAAATAAATAAATTCTAAGTAAAATATGATTGCCTCCCAGTCTGGTTAGCACGCGTCACGATGCAACCATGTTATGAAACCGTTTTCGTTCTTTTTCAATTACAATGCTGGTATTTAACTAGGAATTATAAAAATATACCCGACCGCTTGAGACGTTTGGCTGATTCCACAGGCGCTTGCATTGAATTTTAAATTATGCATCAAGATTATTTTATAATACTATAAGTGTTATATTAATATCAACAAAAATTAGTGCTCTTTAAATTGAATTTTTTCATATTTTCCAATACCTACTTATATTACACCTACTCTGTATAATAGTGTGCCTAACCAATTTTATTCTTTCATTTTCCACCGAGTAAGTGATTGAAACGGAGACACTTCACCTTACTCCGGAGTGAGCTCTAACCTCATTTATCACCACCAAACCTGGATCACCGAGTGAGTTATTGAAACGAAGGCACTCAACCTTTTTACCTGTCTTTCAGATAACGCACGTTCGAAATTCTGCCCAATTTTGACTGCATTCAAAATATAGCAAAAATTTGACCTTTTGATTCTTCAGTTACCCGAAGGAGAGCACTCATCCAACTGGGCTAACTCCCCATCCACTCAATAACACACGCATCCTGTTCCTAACCCAACACTTTCTCCATTTCTCTACCGCCGCGAGCCACATTTTACCATTCATCACACCTTTCTCTCTTTTGTGAGCGCCACTTCCATTCCTTATACCACCTTCTTCCATCACACTACCTACCCCTTCGTAAGTCCTCCTTGTCCCTCTCTCCCGCTATTCACAATCAGCCACACCTTCCTCCACCTCCTTCTGCAAGAAAGACCATATAACCTACCCATTCCTCAGATTTTCTCGTTTCTTTGGAATCTCCTCTAAGCTATTCACCCCTTGCTTCTCGCTGTCAGTATCTGTTTAGTCTAGTGTTGCCAGCTCTGGGTTTACATTCGCTCCTCCCTTGGCCATACTCCAGTGTTGGGTGGATGTATTTTTTCATTGAAACCTCAAGCAGTTGAATGCAAGTCTCATATGGTATCAGGTTTTGATTCAGTGCATATTGTTGATCAGGGAGCGATTATTGAGTAAAGCATCATTTATTTAATTGTATTTATTTTACATAAAATAGTACACTTATAGCAAGACTGCCGGCCTCGGTGGCGGCGGGGTAGAGTCCTCGCCTGCCAAACCGAAGGTCACGGGTTCGAGTCCCGCCGGGGTAAGTTACCCTTTCCCAGGGCATGGATGTTTGTGATTATTAAATGTTATCAACCCCGATGTAAAGGCCGAACAGTGCTGTTTTCGGTGGTGTGTGAAATAAATAAATAAAAGTGAGAACCGAACAAATTATCTGGTTACAATTAGAAATGGAATTGTCAAAAACAAAAATCATTATGCATTAAATGAGGTGATGCCAAGTGAGTAAAAATTTTAGCTGATAACAAAAACGGATCAACATCAGTCGAGAGAGAAGTCATCAGGACGAAAAGTCGATAGAATAGAGAGCTTGGGTATTTGCATGTGGATTAAGGAAGTCGAAAGGGTATGGCGGGAAGGTACTCGAATGCTTATGAAGGAAAAATTATCAGGACAGTCAAAGTGGGAATTAAGGGCATTGCAAATGAGTTTTATGTCTAATTGAATTCGGAGCTGAGAGGGACTGGGAGGGATAAAGTGGATAAAGCTGTATTTTTAGGTTCTTCGTAGAGATTTGGTTTTCTGTATTTTACAATGCAAATCAATAAATCTCATCATAGTTTTAGGTATAGCGAGACTAGCCACAGTGATAACTTTAACGGGAGCAGCCGCAATGCACAAATTGCACGAAAAGTCAATTGCGGACACCTATATGTGTTCTTAGTCTGGGCCTGCTTTCCAGCTGTGGTGCTTTACGTACGATTTGGACTGCTTGTGGCAGCAGTCCGTAACACCTGGTTCGGTTGTGTCCACAAATATCCACAGGAAGGAATGGTGCTTCAGGAGCTACAGCAAGCGACCAGAAATCGGGGAATCCGGGTTCGAATCCTGTTCAAAGCAAATGATTTTTTTCTCTCTAGATTTTTCGAGAAATCTCATAATGCTCTTCACAGCCGTAATTTAGCGCTATGATTGCCTCAATGGCAGCTCATATGAATGTTTTTAACACTAATGTGTACTTGTAATAACTGCAAATGATGTAGATCCTCTTCTACCGGCATTAGCGATCATGACATTTTCATGCACATGATTTTAACTAAAACAATTGTGTTTCCTATTACCAATAAGTAAAGCGTTATAGCCAATTGATGAATACTGCTAGCATTTTTCGCCCTATCAATGGAAGTACGAGTCTCGTCAATTATGTACCAAATAGCGAATGGTGCTGGCATCGGTGGTGGCGGAGTTATGTCCTTGCCTGCCACACAAGAGCTCGCGCGTTCGAATCCCTCCTGGAAAGGTTACCTCTATCCAGGGCATGTATTCGTTTAGTTATTAAATTAAAAACTCCGACGCAAAAGGCCAATGATGTTCTTTTCGGTGTTACAGGAATAAATAAATAAATATTAATCACATGCTACAGAAAACATCACCTTAACACTTTCGTGACTATGTGGGGAAACTTAGTTACCGCAAATCATGCTGAAGTTGTATATTTATTTTTTCCCTTTGGTAATTTTTATTTTAGCTCAACGACTTTGTCGTTATTTAGGGGACGAATAATTTTATTCCATTTAATTTTTTTTGAAATATTCAATTTTTATTAAATGAATGAATTTTCATCTGAAGATTTTCACAGCTTCTTTTATCTATGTTGGTGGTGGTTTTCGGGTATTGCTGTGTAGAAAACATTTTCACTCGACGTTTCACTCCTCCTACTGGGAGCGTTATCAAGAGAATGGATGAATACTGCTAACATTTTTCAGCAATAAAAATTTCAATAATTTTAATAATTATTTTAATATTAAATTATTAAAATTATTATTAATAATAATTTTTCAGCAATTTTTTTTTCGAATGTTAGCAGTATTCATACATTCTCTTGATAACGCTCCCAGTAGGAGGAGTGAAACGTCGAGTGAAAATGTTTTCTACACAGCAATACCCGAAAACCACCACCAACAAATGAATGAATTACAGGAAAGACTCAAATATAACATGTAATTTATGAATTATAAATGGGGTACCTGAGACACCCCACAGTCGTTCGCGTAAGTTTTATAGGCACAGTCACAGAAGGTTTAATCTAATAATTTGCCATTAAACATAATGCTCAAGTTATCAACAGATTTTTACGTGAAAAAAGATCTCACTTGGGCTTTTTCGGTGAAAACTCGTTAATTTATGAATTCAGCTTAACCAATCTGTGCTACCTGATTCATATTGTCCCATGTCTTGGGCGAATTCTGGAGAAGCCTATCCTCCAACGAAAAAGAATGAACACTCACGCCCTCATAATTGCTGTATCCTATTCCTCCACTTTCCTCCTTCCACTTCAACGTTTTCCTTTTCCTCCAACTCTTTCATAACCTGCTCGATGACCTTAGCACAGAAGACACACGACCGACCATCTCTCATCTTTCCTTTGATGCCTCCCTAGAGTGCGCGCTCGTATATATATTCTCTGCTTCCCTGCCCTCCTATGTTCTCTCCTCCCAGACTTTCTCCCACACCTCTCTCTTGCCTCCCCATTTACCTTCTGAGCCTTTTTACACTTCACGCCGACACAAACTGCGTGAAGAGTCACCAATTTGGAGGATATACGATTCTGGAAAAAAATTTAATGCATGAGCATTAATAGTCAACGGCCTCATAATGAAAAAATATTTTTTTTCTTTTTCCTTATAACTTTGTTGAAGGGGAGGGTTAATGTTTTACACCACATGAATAGCCTCGCAACTGTGTTTACGGTCCCGAGATTAAGTAGCAATTGTGGGTCTCAAAGGTTAATTAAATTTCTCTTTTGGGTCCGGAGTGGGGAAAATTCGTTATTTGTAGAGTCAAAGAGGAGGCATGGTTCAGTGATTTAAATTGGCAGCCAATATTAAGAAGCTTTCGTACGTGAAAACCATTTGTGCTTTAACAAAATAATGCCACCTCAGAAGCAGACGCTTTTTGATGATGATGGTAAATTTCATAAGGTCCACAACTCCTTTAGTTCCCCTCACGTTATTAACTCTACTGCTGAGAGTTACAGCATGATATAAATTTACATTTCAGAGAGGTCAGTGTAAAATAAAATTGAAAATAAATGGAATTAAAACAATACGGCGATGTCTTCAGCTGGCTGCTCTAGTGTGTACAAACTATTGAAACCACACTGTCCAGAATGTGTCCTCTGGAATACGTAATAGGGTGGTTTCCTATTGTTTTTTTACTGCCTAAATCGAAAGATTATTACTCCTGCAGTAGGCATTTCACGATGTTAGATTTTCGAATGACGATATCTATTTTTCGCGATTAAACGAAAAGTGAAACATCTCAAGCGCGCGAAAACGCGACGGCTAAGTAGGAATGATGGGAAAAGTCCGTGTGACGTATTTCTGGTTCCTCCTGCCGCATTGTGAGGTGACCTTGGGGCGAGGCTTGAGCGCTGATACGACACAGGATGCTAGCAGGTAGATGAGTACCCTGCTAGCAGGTTTAGCACTTGGCTTAAATAAGGATTATTAGGTATTCCCCTATCAAACGAAGGAAACTTTCCGAACTCAGGTATTTTTAATATGTGATTATTAAGAGATGTTTCCCTAAGCTCTGTGCCTCATGCATGCATCGGTAATCTCAGACAATGTAAAACTCCTGTCTACTCGTATAGAAACAAGGTCCCTGTGACGTCACGTGGAGTGGAATCGCATTGGCGCCAATTTGGCCTTTTTCAAACGAGGTTAAAATTGACCGTTGCCATTCGTCTAAACTGGGTTTTCTAAAACCAAATAATTTGTATATTATGAATACACTAATGGTGGGTAAGAAATTGCAATCAATGCATTTCGTTTTCTTTGATGAAGGAAACTACCCTATTTTGGAGGAATTGAGGCTTTAAAAACTGCACATTAATGAGGAGGTTACATATGAAGTCTGCCAGACCCCGTAAATATAACTATCTGAGGAAATCCAGATGAAGGCAAATTAAAATTGATATGAGTGTAATCATGAGTGGAATGTGTAGATTATATTTCATCATTTTACGATTTTAGATTATATTTTCATCTAATCCAATGAAATCGAATAAGAAAATGAAAACAGGACTACTGAGGATGAATTTATTGCATTGCATGCCGATATGATAATGCTTGGACGCATATTCAGCATCGAGTACCTCATTAAAATAAATAGGTGTTTTACGTCTATTTATCCAACTAGCCTATGATAGTCATTAGGCCTTTACTCAAGCATAAAAAGTATTAAAAATGATCCTTTATAAGACCAAAGTAAAAGAAAGAAGGCCTGTTCATAATTTAAACACATATGGCGCGAACCTGCCCGTCTTCCTAACTTAATTTAACTTTTGCTCAGTTACGGTCGCTTCTATAATCTCCGAGAGGGTAAGCAGGAGGAAGGAATTACGTCGTGAATATTTAGCGTCCCTCAGGATACGGCGAATTGGCCAACAAAACGCTTTTTGAATTACGCCGCGAGTTTTCCCTTCAGAGAAGGGAGAAGTAAAGTTGTAAAAACAAGAATGAGATGCCAGCTAAAAGCATGAGGTCGCGAATCTTCGGCAACGCCTGAATCAAAAGCCGACCTTTCTGTGATTATCTAGAGAAGGAAGGAAATGAAAGTTATGAGAATAGGCCTAGGGGTAAAGAAGAGTCCCTATTGTAAAAGTGCCATTCCTCATCCTATATATGTATATATATTAAGTTTGTAGCGTTTCAGTCTGTCTGTATTTTGCGCATTCATACTTTAAGATCTATTTCAGTCGTACCAAGTGTTACATAGATGGGGTATAAAGCGTTCGACGCAGCATCTCTGCACGCACATTTTAAACTTGGTCACAGCGCTGTAGCTTGACATTGCGTTAAGTTTTGGGCATAAAAAACGTGCAAAAATGGAACAAAAATAGCCTGCTCACAAAACGGGAGGCAAACAGAGGCAAGCCACCATTAATTACAGTCTCACCACTTCATTGGTTCTCCTTTGGAAAACTCTTGCAACCACAAACAAGTGAAACACTATGACAGACAGAAATGCCACAACGATAGGCGACAAGCAGGGATAGCGAGTAAAACGAAACGAAATTGTTTCGTCTCGACCCAGAGGGAAACGAAAATACGAGGCCTAGGTTTAGTTTCGTTCCCGCACGAAATTAAAATCACCAAGGAGTTTAGTTTCGACCAGGGACGAAACTTTACTCCCGGGAACGAAACTAAATTAATCAAAACTCCGCTGCTCATAGTTAAGTTTCGATCCCATAAATTGAGTGGAGGGAGATGAGAGGGAATAGTTTCGATTTATTATGTTTGACATAGATGTAGAGAGGTTAATATTTCGAGCTTAAAAATCGAATAGCCAGTTTGTGTTCACCGTGCTCCTGTTAGTGGTAAAAATATGAGTGCCCCATGCATTTAATGGCGGTAGACCGAGCCTCTTCTTCATTCAACCATACTCGGTGCTTGGGTCGAAACTAAACCGTTCGAAGATGTAGCACGTGGTCCCTCCGGTGTGAAACATTATCTACGTTTCGTTTTGTCCCAGAGTTTTAGTTAAGTTTCGACCCGAAGTAGTTTTGACTCCATTGAAGTTTTCTCGGGTTTCGCACCGAGTCAGGTCCTCCATTTCTCCTTCCAACGTTTCGATGGACAACTCGCCCATCGTCTTCAGGGATTGGCCTGAATCCCTGAAGACGGTGGGCGAGTTGTCATTCGAAACGTTGGAAGGAGAAATGGAGGACCTGACTCGGTGCGAAACCCGAGAAAACTTCGCTGTAATTGTTCGCCGGGATAAAAACAAAAATTATATAGTTTTGGCCCCAATTTCGTGTCAACCCTGAGTTTAGCTCCCAGGGTTTAAATCCATTTCGTTTTGTTTCTATAATTCGCTCCTGGGAAAGAAAATATTGAAATTACACTGGTTTTGACTTTCGTTTAGTTTCCTTTGCCATCCCTGGCGACAAGGCAACGACTGATAGTGCAGCAGAGTCAACCATGACTGTGTAATAGGCAGGCACTGCTAGTCGTATCTTCATTTGACTTTTGCTCAGCTAATAGGATACACTATAAGTCATATTATCTATTTATGAGTTCTAACGCTGCCATTATAATCTCTTATTGATCGTAGAAAAAACAAAATTCTAAATCTCCCTGTTCTACAGAGACTTTGAGGGTTCTAGGTGAACCCTTCGAAGGATACAACGCACCGGGGCCGGGAACCAAGCCCGTGGCTTATACGCCCGATCACCCGGGGAGGGGCTGGAGAGGAAGGAAAAAGGATAGAGGCGCCGCCGCGATGGGAGCCCGCCGACGCCTCTGGGAAATGATAGGAGCGGAAGGGAGGGGACGAGGGAAAAACACCCCAACGCTATAGAAGCGAAGGGGGCCCTACTATTAGCGAAACCAAGCGTAAGCAATTAGTGTTCTACCGATCCTAGTGGATTTTTCTATGAGGAAGAAAAATCCATCGATCGAATCGGTAGATGACTCCCTATTCTACAGTCTATCTCGCTTATTTCATTTATATGACTTCTCCATATCTTTAGCCCACACCATACGTAACGTCTCGAATAATTTTATTTTAACCCAGCCTCATCCCATCTGAAATATCTTTTTGGTTTCCTTATGACCACGCTCCTCTCCTCATACGGACTACCGCATCCCATCCCATCCAATACTTCTGTTAAAAACCCACCCGCATTCCTAGCACGTTCCCAGTGGGGTTTCCACGGCCAAACAGAACGCTCTCCCTCCCCCACTCAAACCGAAAATCCTGCCCTCCCCCCTTATACCATTCCCTTCTCACCTTTTGGTTGTCAAAAATCGTTTGGCTCCTTCCATTCCGACTTCCTCCTACTTCTCCTTTTTTCATCTCTGCTTCTTCAGTCATTCTTCGAGCCGCCCTTGTCCGCAAAAATTCCTCTCTCTCTCTTCGTTGAGAAGCGTTCTACCATGCGTGATCCCTTTTTCGCCGAATTTACGGCCCGACTCAGGAGGGAAATCTTTCGCAGTTTTATTTTCGCGGTTGTTCTTGTCCGAGTGCACAGAGGTGTTTCAGGGTGATACCGTTCACTTCACCTGTATGTATTTCGGTTAGGGGCTAGAATGATTTAAAATATTTTTATTATTGTTGGTCGATTGTTTTAATTTCTTCGATTTCGTTGGTCGATTTTACTTTTGCACATCTACATAATACCTTAGGTGTTGCCTCAAGGATATTGGATAAGGGGTACACCAGCATGCATTAGGCATTAGGGCAAAATTTATGCGCACAATACAGTTAAAAAAATCCAATAGTTATTACTCAGCATCTGCAGCCATTACCCTCGTCTTCAGATTGTTCTAAGTAGTTACGATTGTGCTTAAGTACATCTATATACCACTTTTCGTGTCGCCTCTGAGATTATGTGCAATGGATCAGTGGCGTAGCGAGGGGTGAGGTCCGGAGGGTCCGGACCGCCCCCCCCCCCCCCCGAAATGTAAAAACACAATTACTTTCATTCATAAAGTAAAACAAAATATTGAAAAATCATGGATTTACAAAAGATTTTTTAAAAAATGAAGTTTTTCGATTATGAAGAGAGTTTAAAACGCTCACCTTAGTATCCTGTTTTTCAAAAATTTTTCAAAAAAATAGGGTACAAAATTTTCAAAAATTTCGGGGAATTTGGGTCCAAAATTTTCAAAAATTTTGGACACCACCCCCCCGAACGAAATTGCTGGCTTCCCCGCTGCAACGGATGCAGCAGCAAGCACCAGGCATTTAAACAAAATACATGCCTACAACATTGTCAAAAAATACAGTGATTGTTATTTAGCCACCTTTTAAAGGATCGTCATCACTGGTAAACAATCCTAAGATGGTATGACGCTGCTAACCACTCATTTCTCCAGTAAGCTAATCCATTCTACCACACCAACGCATTTGTTCCATTATTATTCACTGAGTGAGTAGTAATAGCATATCTCACTAAGTGCCTCAAAATATTTGTTTAGACTGCTGATATAAATATGAATTAAATGGACCCAAATTACTTAAAACATGAAGCTGTAGGTATTTTAGATCCTGCGGGTTTATATTGGTATTTATTATGTTTTTAACTATTGTTGATGAGCCAAAATAATGCTTTGATTTTATTTAAACGGAAAGTTGTGCTTTAAAAGTCGTGTAAGAAAAATAGGGAGTATCTCGTTCATGTTCTGACGTGGTAGACACTGCAAGTGAAAATAATCACATTGGAAAACAGGCGTTGGTTTGTTCGGACAAATTCGGACGTACTAGCCAGAACATGGGGGCGTACCCAGCGAGAGGCAGGAGGGGGCAGTAACTAGAAGCAAAAATCGCTTAAGTCTTTAAGGAAAAGCAAACTGTATTGAATCGAAAGTTTTCAAAATATTTTCTTTAATATTAGTTTAAGACTGGTAACTAAAATGTTTTTAAGGAAATAATTTTAAAAGCTAATGAAGCGCTGTTATAATTCTCTTAAAATGTTGGTTTAATTCATCTTTTCTATGCTAAAGTGTAAAATTCTACAGCTTGAACGACCATGGCTTGACCCCCTAGTTTTGATCCTGGGTACGCTCTTGAGCCAGAACACATTTTCGATGGTGTCCGAAAAATTTCTAGCAGAACACACCGTCCTTAAAGATTGGAAAACAGCGAACATGACGCCTATATTTAAAGGTGGGGGCACGGAAAAGCCTAGCAATTACCGTCCGATTCCACTTACTTCCATTTCTTGCAAAATATTGGAACTATAATTTTTTCAGTTCGATAATGGGTCATTAGAGTCAAGTAGCTTATTTCTTTCACCTTTTTTGGGCATTTATCCAGAATTCTTTTTAAAAATCCCAGTTTACGGTTAGCTTTCCCACACAGTAACCGTAGCCTAAACCCCGCCGTAGGTACGCTGTCTAGAAAATCCAGACGATGCCACCCCATTCCTCGACCGCTTTCGGCGCCCGAGTGTCTACCACAAACATCTCCCGGGTCTTTCCCCATCGCCAGATGTCCGCCCTCGCCTCGAAGAAACTAACTCCTCACGGTGGATGAGCACATTCATTTATTGATTGTTCCCGCCCACAAAAAGTGCTGGGCGCGCCTTAGGCGGAGGCACAGTAGTGGAAGGTTTTGCAGGTGGAATGCCCTGATCCTCAAGAATGTGTACACGCTTCGTTTAAACCGAAGAAAAAAGGGGTGAATTGTTAGAAATGGTGGGTGCGTGCTGGACCATCATCGAAATAGGACACACACTCTTCAGACCTTCTTCTAGCGGGAAGAGAATAAAAGCTCAAAATGCATGTTGGAGTCCTCAAGGAAGCTTTTCTTTCCTATTGACGCCTTCTGCTTTAGGTCTTCCCATTTGCACCTTTCTTCCCGCTAGTCTTTCTCGGCAGGTCTTTCTTCTTCCTTACTACTCCGCGGTCAACTATTCCTCCTGGAATGAACTCGGAGAGCTCAAAAGAAACCGACTTCCTCCCTTTTTTCCACTATATATCTCTCGCTTCTCATCCTCCTTACCCCATTCCAGTCTTCCCCTTATTTCCTTAAGTTCCTTTGCCGGTCCATTCTTACCTTTGCCACACCCACGGGGTCGGGTGTCCTTCCCCATTCACCTGAAATTCCCGCCAAAAATGTTAGGATGTTTCCGCGGCTCACTGGAGGTCCGTCAGGGTCTCATTCAAGTTCTTCCCCGCTGGTGGAGACCCTTTTTCTCACAATCCCCAAGCCCTGCTGATCGTCTCAAGGACGGACTCCAAGGAAGAGTCTATCTTTCTATGATCTCTTCGGTATATCCTGGAAATAATAATAATAAATTTATTACTCAAAATGTCTAAAATTTGTAACTGTGGTAACAAAAAATGAAGAAGCTTTAGATAGCCTAAGTGGTTAACTATCGTGGAAGCTACCACCCTTAAATTTTAAGTGCAATGACAGTAACAAAAAAAATTATTTTTAAAAATATTATAAGAATTTCATTTCAAATATGTCATCAGCAAGAGGCAAGTAGCAAATTGTTGAATAACTTTTAGAATGGGCTTAGTGTTTCATGCAATGGTTGATTAATAATAAATAACTGCGTATATCATAAAACTGGAGCCGCCAACCTACTTGTTGAGTAGCAATGCCACAAGATTCTCATCAAATATTGCTATAAATAAGGTATTTTTAATGAACGAGGGATGATTGATTTCACGTACTCTGTTATAGAATGCATTGCTTAAAACACATCATAATTTATTTATAGATGATATTTCTCGATAACTCTTTCGTTCACACGGGAAATCTTAAATTATGCGTATTTCGCTGCGATGCATATTTTTATTCATTACCCAGCCGTGAGGATGGACGTCACTTGGGTGGTATGATGGTTGCCTGTATTGGTAATTTGCTGTGAACGGCCAGGTAAAGTCTGACGTCCTTTCATGACGTGACGTTCATTCAGTATTGAACTAGACAAAAAAGGATTATTAGGAAAAATAAATACATAGCTATCAATCTGTGACATCACAACTTTACCAGCCTTTTGGACGCATCAGAAACCATAAATATCATTAAAAAAACATTACATTTCGTTTGAATAGTGCTAAAGTTACGGTCACCGTTGATTTTTACCAAAATTGACGTAGTTTAATAAATATCTCCAATATAAAAAAACGTCAATAAGGCCTAGTAAGGCCTATATATATATTTCGGGTAAGGGAATAGTGAGGTAATATATTTCGGGGAGCTGAAGCCCATAGGAAACAATTCTTCCATCCCAATTTAGCTGCTCCCCCCTCTTTATATTTTCTCTTTTTCCCCTCCCTCCACCACCCATCCCTTCATCCCACCCCCTCCGCTTCAAGCCATCTCCTTTGACTTCTTTCGCCTTTTGGACCACCGCTTTGCCCCCCGCTGGCAGACTCCATCCTTCTCTCACACCTTTGGACACCTCACACCTCCCCCACCGCATCTTTTCTCTCTCCTCCTCCTTCTCACTCTCGCACAGGTGTCTCAAGGCGGTCCTCGTCCCTCCACAACCCTCCTCCTCCTACCTCTCTCACCAAGGGACGCGCCCGAGCAGAGCCACACAGTCTGGTGGTGGAAGGAATGCAGAGAATGTGAGTGTGCCCGCATGAGCATGCCTCAAGGTCCTCGAGGAAGGTTCATCCTCCTCCCTTCTGGTCGTTCCAAGATGGCTTGGGGCCTGTGAGTCACACTTTTTTGTCGTAGCCGTGTGTGCATCCGGTGGGTAACTCTGAAAATGTTACCTGGGGCATTGAGTACCCTGTAAATACACTAGACTGTTATTGATAGATATTCTCAGTGTTAGTCTAAATCTACGTGTTCGAGATGTGGATGTGGAGAAGAAATGAGAAAGTATGGACTGTGTGGTCTGCATGTGGGAGTCCAATTGCATGATGGTGATTGATCAACCCGTGCCAAACACCCTAGATGTGGCTCGCAGGGTATAATGTAGATAGTGGAAAGATTGGAGTAGGAACGATGAATGAACAAAAGAGGACCTATGACACTTCCTTGGGGTACACCTGAGATAACTCAAATAGTATCTGAGTTAACTCCATCGAAAAAAACGCTCTGTTCGCGATCCTTTAGGAAATCTCTGGTCCAAACTGATTCGAGCGTATTTATATTGTATGCTACCAACTTTTATATCAGCTTTAAATGCGGAATCTTTCCGAATGCTTTTCTGAAGTCTAAAAATATAGCGTCAACCTGAACATGCCTGCCACCCGCGGCTGGTGAAAGGCACCAAAATGTCAAATTTATGCCATAAATAACATAAGCTGCACAGACTGGATAAAAAACACACATGATGAAAAATAAGAGTTCAAATTCTATGTTCTCAATATCCTCCAGAAAAGTTTATCCTCCTCCCTTCTGCTCATTCCAAGTGTGCTCGGGTCCAGTGAGTCACACTTTTTTGTCGTAGCCGTGTGTGCATCCGGTGGTAACTTTGAAAATGCTATTTTCGCATCGGGTAACATGTAAATACTGAGACGGTTAGTGATAAAGTCGCACAGTGTACATTTAATTTAATTTTTGTTATATATTTTACTCACACCACCGAAAACAGCACATATTGGCTTTTTTAAAACGGGGTATATTCAATAATTCAACAATTTCACCATCTCCATCTTCTCATGCAACGTCTCCATCGTAATTTTCCCTCTACTCCTTGCACCACCCTATGAACATTACCAATCTTTGCTGGCTGTTGAATGTTATTTTTTTCTCGGCTGTTTATGTTTTGCATATTCTTTGTAAATGTTTTCTTTATTATTATGTGTCCTAAGTAATTGGGCTTTTAATGTTTTTAATTTTCATTAAATAAATACATTAACAAAATTACACGTGCACGAATAACTTTGCCGTGTACGGGGATAGGCGGGACTAGTAATCGCAACCTCTTGTTTGGCAGTCGAGAACTTTACCCTGCCGCCACCAAGACCAGCAAACTGCGTAGAATACACACATACCTTGAGAAGGCTTGCAGGGTGTTTTGCAGGTGAAGACAGGAATTGCGAAACCATCAAATGCTATATGTATGGAGCCAAGATAAGAGGCTAGTATAAATAATGTAAACTAGTCAGTGACGGGATTAGAACATGCTTAAACTGAATAATAAGAGTGCGAATTCCCTGGAAGAATCTGCAGTTTAATTAAAGTCTATGAGTGCCTGTAAATGCTGTAAGGTTGCTAAAATATGGAATGCCTTTCTTCGTTTAATATACAAATGCATCCCCCATGGGCTTCCTCCAGGTAGTTTTGCGATAGGTAACCAATGCTTAATACGCGAAATTCATGCATGTAATGATTAATGCAATACAAGCTATAACGAAACACTTACAAGACAAATACTCTCAACTATAATACTAAATTGTGTTTCCGGTTAGTAACTGTAAGGCTAGAGTTACCATAGGGTTAATACGAATAAGAAAAAGGTGAAACAGTGCTCATAATTGTAGGAAGAAAATATTCCAATGTATCTTGATATGTTACTACTAGTGTTCAAACCGACAGGTGTTCTTCGGAAGGAAATGGATTACACTCATTAACCAACTAGTATGGGTCACCATCTCAGGAACCCGTCAGAAATGCCAAGATTAATATTATTGCACTAATTAGTTTGTTATATCTTGTATTTTTGCAGTGATTTTCATTACTGTAAAAGATAGAGTTAAACGATTGATGCCCAACTCCTCGTGCAATCTGTGATGAGTTCCTTGGATAGATTTAATGACTGTGAGACGTTTGGATTACTATTCATCTACAAATTACGGAAAATGCGGCCAATAACTTCTGTAAAAACAAATTATAAAAATTAAAGTATAATTTGCAATACCAGGGGAGGATTTAGGCCCAATGCCAATAGCTAATGTCATCATGTGATCTTAAGAACAATTCTTGGGTTGGAGACTTCAATGCCTGAAGGCGCTCTTTTACATTGTCGAGCGAGAGCTCTGGCCAATAGCTTTATGAGTGAACTAAATTCTATTAGCGCTTAAGGTTCAAGAAAATATATATTTTACTTTATATTTCATTTATACTTTAAATGGTTACAATGTCTGAACTGCATGCGTAGGAGTGTTTTATAGAATCCATTGCAGTCCAATATTTAAATTGAAATTAAAATGCTTTTAAGTACAAACTTGAACCGAAAATTTATGTCTCAGCAAGCTTATTGGATTGTTTGGTACGAATTCATTACTGCGAGTCGATAAATAACACAGGGACTGCATAAAAACTTAGTAATAATCGGCTGTCGGGAAAGCATTAGAAGTTATATTTATTAAGTTTTTTCGTCAATTAGTCACTTCTTGCTTACTTTATGTTTTCAACGACCTTTTTTGAGTGCAATTCTCTAAGCTAAATGGTTTAGCTTTCTTTTTTAGTCACTCAACGCGTCTCTTCGTTAAATGCCAGCAAGTTACTCCATTGAAAGAACCAGTGTATTACCGCGAAAATGTATTCACCTCCAGTCCATAATAGTTTTATTGCTCTTGCGTCACCGGAGCCGAGTCCAAAGTCGTCGGACAGCGTCCACGTCTCCCCTCAATGACACTTTGTTCGTCGCCGCAAAAGCACGCTAGAGTCTTCACTCCCATTGAGGATTTCGACTCAGCTCGGTCGATGAGAGTCGTCGCGAACCCTACCCTCTTGAATAAGGGTACAGAGAAGACTCGTTCGTCCTTTTACTACACTCCAGCCCACACCAAAGCTCGCTCTTTTTTCCAGAGAACGAAAAAATGGTCGGAAAAGAGAGGTCACTCGTGTGCATGGACATTGTTGTTAGCGGACGGCCATTTTGTCGTTGTCACGGCGGTTCATTGAGGATTCACCAGTTCCCACAGTATCCTTGGCGAGGGGTTAAAGGAGACAGATAGTCTCCGGTCCTCTCCGACCCTGGGCGGGCAGCGACACTATCTTTCTTTTCCTTTTCCCGTTTTTCGTCTTTCTCTCTCATAGTGCCGTATTATTATTCTCTCCATTCTTGACCTCCTACAGCCGTCCTGTTCAACTCATTCTTATACTTCCGACACACCATCCCTCGGACGTCCAAGACTCTCCGCGCACTAACTCACTCTTCCAACCGCGCTGCCAACGCGCGCATTTTTCCCCAAGCAGGAAACAGATTAGGCGACAATGGGGAAACGGGCAATAGAAGGAGGTGATGAATCGTCGTGTGCTCATTGGAAGTTCTCATTCTTTCTCTTTTTTTCGAATAGTATTCAAGCTGGAGGAAGAATTGAAGGTAGGAAGGTTAAGGTTAGAGTCAAACGGTCATGCCATTGAGGCATATGCGTAGGAGATGCCTACGTGTCCATTCACTTATGTAGTTACTGGCAGTGGGGTAGAGTTTTGATTTCTACTTTCTACGGCACTTACACGGGCTAATTCATTGGCGCGCTCATTCATTACGGTGAACCATTACCGGATGCAACTGAGGATTAACATTTGGATTTGTACATTTGAGGATGTATGTATATAAAGCTCTGATATATGTGAAAGAAAATCTTGATGCCTTCCCTAAAAGATGTGAAACTCACAACTATAGCACAAGAAATAAGAACCTCTTATCATTAAACCAGTGTCGATTAGTAAAAACCAAATCTTCTCTTCCGAATATAGGCATTAGGTTATTTAGCCGCCCACCAATTACAGCCAGAATGACCAGTTTGTCTACATTTAAGAGGGTGACTCACAATTGGCTTGTCTCTCATCCTTTATATTCTGTCGATGAATTTTTTACGCACAGCACTGATGGCATTGTATTTTGATGTAACCTATATATTTGATTGTATGTGATTTCTCTTGTATATTTTTGTACAACTTTTTCCTGACGAGGTCTCAGTATTTCTGAATACTAATGACCAATAACATTATTATTATTTACCCCCACGAACATGCGCTGCGCAATACATACGCTACATATGACACATAAGTTATGGGATTGATATATATCCTACTTATGAAATCAATCTGCCTATGAAGCTGGAACATGCAAAATATGCTTTGAGAAATACTAGGAATAACTCAGAAATTTAAGGATGCAATCGGCGCGTAGCGTTGAATGCCGTCGGTCATGTACATCTGCAACTACATAATACCCTACCAGCCACATACAAAGGCGTTTGGCAGGGGTTGAACTATCACCAACATGTACCAAAAAATTAAAATTTACCTCCACGCACTACGTAACATGTACGCTACGCATAACACATAGGCTATGGGATTAATCTACATCCTACTTAATGAAATAAATATGCCTGTGAAGCTAGAACATGCTAAATATGGTGTTATAAATGCTAGGAAAATTGAGAAGCATGTATTAAGAAATACATAAGTTAGTAGCTACTCTACTAGTCAACTAACCTATTTCTAAATCATAACTCTGCCGTAATAGTCTCTTCTCGATCGAGGAAAAAGCGGCATTCTAAATCTATCTTTTCAACGGTCTCTTTTATTTAATTTTTATGATCTGATGTTGGCGATCGTAAGATATGGTTATCTTTGTTGGAAAATAAAATTCTCTTGAAGTTACATAATAGGTTTAGTGTAGTTTTCAATCTACGGTCTGGCAGTGATTCCCATTGTAGTTGTTTTAAGAGGTCAGCAGCAATAACAGGATTATCGCAACGGCTTTTAACATACCTGACTACTCATCTCTGTACGCGTTCTAACTTTATTTTTAAGCCTATTTCATGACGATCACAAAAACTGTCAGCGTACTCTAAATGGGGTCTAACGAGGGAGAAGTAGCTCATTTCTTAAGGTGCATAACTTTGAGCATCCTCCATGAGAAGTGATTAGTTTGACTTCTATGGAATGGCGTCCTGCTTTGACCGGTATTAGCCCACTATAATGTGAAGAGGCATTTGCAGAATATTCATAACCATCCCACAAAAGGGATATAGGAGACGAAGGAAGGGTGTTGTAAATAATCGATTGTGTTTCCCTCCTCGATCTATAGCGTGTCTCAACAATTCACCCTTTCTATAACCACTACCCTGCGACATCAGCCTAATGGCATTGATTGACCTCGACATAAATGCCCCACATTAATAACCGACGCCATTGTGTCGGCACAAAAAAATCACCGTTTCCCGAACCAAAAATCAATGGAATTCGATGGCGTGGCGAGATTGATGACAGCGATCGACAAGGTGTATTCTGAAAGGAGCTGTTTTCATTCGCTCGCTAGCTCCGTATCCCATTCGTACAAAATGGGTGCGGTCGACCAAACGCTAATGTGTTGGCAGCGCCGGATGTGTTCAATCCCTCTCAAACGTTACCACTCCCCCTATATCCTATAGCCGTACACTTACGCTTCTACACTGTAGCGTGCCGCACCTTTCGGGAACTTCATTCATCCCTGGAGTTTTGAAAGCGTCAGGTGCCTTACTCCCTTGAGGAATAATAAAAAAAAACTTTCGAAACACACCACTCCCTTTTCACATGGGTCGTTGAGGATCAGAATGGATATTCCAACACAATAATGTGTCTTTCTTAGACGCTTCAAGAGACCGGCAACACACAAAAAGTCTTCCTTTTTACTCCCTACCTCTATACCTCCTCCTCCTATCGCATTTGTCCATTCTTTTCCTTTGCGTTGGCTTCTATACTCTCTCCTCCTATATGTGCCGGTGCGCGACAGAGGGGCCTATTGTTGGGTGACGTTAAAAGGTGATGGACGCTCCCCACCACCTGCCGCGGTCAATCGAACCAACGGCCGGTCCAACGGACGATCGGGTCGCCTCCAGGCGAAACATAGGTGTGTGGGAATGGGGAGAAAGTGTTGGAACCGGGCGGGAAAGGGTTGACTTGTCTTTCGGAACCCGGGCCAGCTAATTCGAGACTGAAATCTCTGACGCTGACGTAATTTATCAAAATGGCCGACGCATCATGGATAGTAATGTGATGATAACAATGGCTTAATAGGGTCAATTGTCGAGCCAGTGCGAAAAATAATTTAGAAAATGTCAAGGAAGATTTTTCATGGTTTGTAGGAGGTATTACGATTTCTAGGGGCAACGAATAGCAGTAAAGTTTCAGGAAGTAATTAATTATAGCTGAAATATCCGCCAACACTAATACACTACTAATAATGAAAAACACTTTGTTACTTCCACTGTTTTTCATTATTAATATGGAGCCCTTCCACAACGTAAAAGCTTCAAGTTTCGATTTAACTAATACACTAACTTAAACACTAAATAACACTAATCTTAGCAAGGTAGAAAAAAATTGTAATACGCTGGTTACCTAAAACATTTTATATCTTCAAACCACAATCACTGTAAATGATGAGTTGTAGCAAAGAATGGCTGCTAAAGTGCATTACACATAAATATGAATACATGAAATGTATTACTTACAGCGTTATACTTGATTAATACCAATTAAATAACAAGAGAAATCAGAAAATACCCAATAACGCCAATGATTTGTCAACGTGGTTTACTGAGGTCATCGCTTGTAATTCTCGGAGCTCTACTTCGGAATTCGGCCGAAAATTGCGTCCCAATCGTCTGGATTCTGAAATTGGGACACTTCCATACAATAATCCTCGATGCTCGAGGCACGAATTTAAATCGTGTTATCAAAACTACTAAAAAAAATTAACTTTTTAAAGATGAAAATAAAAGCTTTACAGTGGCGCTCATTTTTCAAATACCTTATTTTGTTTTTTTTTTAGCTTAATTTGAGTTTTAAATAAACTCAAGTTTATGGCATCAAATTGATATGTTGATATATATTTAAAAGAATTTTTATAGCAAAACGGCCCCGTACAGTACGCTGGCTTACTCCATAATTTTATTTACATAACAACATCGGCCTCGGTGGCGGCGAGGATAAGACCTCGCCTACCACACCTAAGGTCACGGGTTTGAATCCCGTCTGTATAGATATCCCCTTCCAGGACATGGGTGTGTATGATCGTCTGTTATTGATTGTTTAAACTCCCGATGCAAAGGCCACATTGTGCTGTTTTCGAGAGTAATTGATAAAAAATAAAGTAAATAAACAATAAATCGCTTTATCAAAATTGCTAAAAAATATATATTTAAAGATGAAAAAAACTTTTACAGTGGTGCTCATTTTTTAAATATCTTATATTGTTATTTTAGCTTGATTTTAGTTTTTTTAAATAAACTCAAGTTTATGGCATGAAATTGGTGTATTGATTTATATTAAAAAGTATTTTTAATACCAATATAGCGTACGTACGTTACATTGCTATAAAAGTATAGTATACGCTATAGTACGCTGTAGTATACCTCGTATAGTTCGCTGGTTTACTCTGATTTTCTTTAGAGGGCAATCAAAATAAGATATTATGGAGACTAAAGTGTAATTCAGAATTCGGCCTATAGTTGACGTCTCACCCGCCTGGATTCTCAACTAGGGTGGCTTCCCTTCACAGGGGTTCTTGAACGAGGTTCTTCCACCATCTTCCACCCCTTCTACTTTTTAGCGTGAAAGTGCCATTAGCATGTGGATGTTTGGATCCGCCCAAAGAATGGAGTACAGAAGGGTCTTGGAAGGCGGAGAGATGAAGCCTAAGATGATAGATAGCTGAAAAGTCTTTATTAGGAATGTGGTGTTGATATCGTGGGATTTCCTCATCATATTTCATTCCACGTTTTTGAATCGGATGTGAGATGACAAGGCCGCCTTCGACAGGCCGCACTATGACGGGTATTCTTAGGAGGAAACTAAGCACTATTCCTAACAAAGAAAATTCTACTTGCGCATTTGTGCATGTACGCCTACGGACAAGGAAAAAGGTTGGATGTAGAATTACTCACTGTTTGAGTCTAGTACTTGGACCCAGCGCGTGCATTGAGAATCAAATACGCCGAGGGAAATACAATATTACTGTGCTAAAATGCGTCGCAAGCGACATTTTTATTTTTCTTCTTATACATATTCACTACACTTCAATTTATCCCTGAAATTATTTTCCCGGAACAAATATTTTTAATACTGATTTTATTTTATTGAATGAAAATTCGCATTCAATTAATTTCCGCCATTTTTTAACGTACTTTCGCCCAAATTTAGTTCAAATTCTTTAACACCATAAAATTAAGAAAAAGTATCTGGTTAATATATTATACTAATTTTTAACAATTTAAGCAACAAGAATTATATAAAAGCAATAGCAGTGACAAAGTCTTTAAAATTTTCCAAGATAACTGCATATACTGCAGATGAATTTTATATCTTAGCTAAATTTTTTGCACGGATTTTGAATTAAGTTGCAGGTTTCATACCTTACCGAATAATAGAGAAAACTTTGTGAAGTGTTAAATACGATTGAGAAATAACGATGCATTTTACGGAGAGAAAGAAGTACTATGCTACGTTATTGGTATTAGATGCCATCCTCTCTAATATTTTTTCCACATCTGTTCTTTTTAGCATAGTTTTTATATTTTTTTAAACAAAGGGTAACCATGAAATAAAATTTTATGCCAAAGTTAGGTACCATTTCATGAAATCACATTAGGTATGAACCGATAATGGTTTGTATTGAAAGCAATGAAGCATTATGCAGAACATCTTCAGACTTCATGAGAATAAAATAAAATGGTAACCTTCCACACAATTTTATTATATTTACTAAAGTACCTACCGACCCGGTTTCGATAATGACACTACGTGAAGGTCACCATTTTTATTATTTTTTATTCTCATGGTTATAAAATATTTCCACCAGATATCGCCGTACACTGTGAATTATCTTTAGACTTGCTTGCTTCTTCTTGCTCGCTTCACATTAACGAAGAATAATATTTTTATATATTCAATCCATAGTAGTTCTTCACTTCAAGCAATGATATCTCAATCTTGAGAGTAGAGTTAACCACTTGCTTGCAATATTGTGGCCAAATATCTTTCTTTTATGCCACTTATAATGTTCTTTATATTTATACATGGTGGATATGACTTTAACCTGTTGGGAAAGTTTTATTGTGCTCTCTGCGGGTCATGGGGACTGAAATTGTTGCACACACCGACTTCATGGGATTTGATGCTCAACGCAGCCATTTAGAAAACATCTGCCCATTGCTTGAATTCTAAATACCGCCCTTTGTCCCCTGAACAAAACGCTTCAGCATTGTGAGTCCCAGTCGGACCACCCCCTAATTTTTCATCCTCACTTAAGCCGCGGACGACTTGCCAACAAAAGAAAATCGCCCGCGGCCAATGGTGCTACCACTGTCCCTCTGTGTGTCACATTCCTCGCCGTTTAATTTCCCAGGGAGAACTCCTTAATTTTTCACGGGCGAGGACGGAGAATGGGAAGGGGCACAAGAGATTTTTTGGGAATTCCCCGGGTGTCCCTTGAGCCCGCATTCTTCCCGCCCAGGCTTACCCGAGGGGTTTAGCTGAGGGACCAGTCAGGGTGCCGCTTAGGGATACTTACTTACCCCTCCCCCCCCCATCCAAAGCCGACTCTTCGGCCATCTGCGACCTCTCCTATTTTCTTTCTACCTGTCCCACACGAGCCTCTGTCTTTATATTCGCCCTTGATCCATGCTAGAAATCATTTTCCATTCAGTTATCTTGTCGCCAATGGTCTTCTGTTATCCGATTATTGGGCATCGTTGCCGATGACATATTAAAAGTCATTTTCATTACTCGAATTTACTTCTCCTTAGATATTTTATATCTTTAGTTCTATTCGGGAAACAACAGGTCAAGCTAATTGTAAAATGAGTTTGCCATAATGTCTTTTTTTCCACGATCAAAAAGAGATTATAACGGCAGCGTTAGAACTCACAAATAGATTAGATGGCTTGTGGTGTAGCCTACTAACTTATGTATAGCTGAATCCATGTTTCTGGATGTTATTATTATTTCTAACAACATGTGGCAGTATAATTTGTTAGTAGGCGTGACGTTTTTTGGACCGAGTGTTGTGCACGTGGGAGTCCAATTGCATGCTGTATGCCCGGCATTGATCACCCCCTGCCAAACTCCGTAGAGGTGGCTCGCGGGGTATTATGTATGTGTAGATGTAGCTTATTTGACCCATCTTATGCCGAAATGCTGACATTCATAGGCCTCTGAGTTAAAAATTCTTCAGTTTGAAGCGATATAAATATATATGGTGTTTCAGGAGGAATCTGGAATATTGCAGGAGGTGGTAGGGGAGATAATTTTAAGAATTTTTTTGTCATGGGAACATGGGGTCGTAACGCCTTAGTTACTGAGATATGGCAACGCAAACATTATTTGCATGCATTTCGCAGTTATCACGAAAAAGATTTATCTTGGGAGTCAATGGGTTACAATTAATCATATATACAGTTCGATATGTCATTTCAATTGGAGCTCCTTCAATATACTTCCACTTTGGCGACCATGGAGCGTAAATAATGCTTGAATTTATGTTAAATGTTGTAGCTAAGGTATAGGATGTAATGACTCACCAGCAATAAATCAAAATATTCCTTTTTTATTGTCAATTTGTTTTAAAGTGTCTATAATGGCGGAGAAATTATAAATCACTATTTAGATTTCTTTTTCTGTGATATCTGACTACTATTTAACGCAATCCTAACTGTCAAACTCACGATTATCCTTCTCATTTTAGCAATTTAAATACCAATTACTTAAAATTGACGTTATCATGAAGTCTTCTCGGACTCTGAACTCTTCCATTGCTGTAAATATTTTGGGTAGCAATGGTTGCCTATAAGAAATCAAATGAGCTTGGCAAAGCATAAGTTCTATCTAGATTTTATTAATTGATTGTTGAATTAATAACATTGAAAGCTGATAAAACTATCTATAATTTGTATTGATGATAGCTAACGAGTCGCTATCCAAGGCGTCAGCCAAAAAAAATGTCTTTCCCAGTGTACTTATTTAGAAGATCCCAGGTATAATTCACGGAAAAAGCGTGAAATACTATTTATTTCATGCATTTTGTTTCAAATTTTACAGCATGTATTGTGGTTACTAAATACCTATTAATCTTTTCCACTATGAATTAGGTATTTTCTTCATGGAGTTGTATTACGATAAATTTCCATGGCTTCCGATTTGTAATGTAGGATTTGGAATTCCTCATGCGCCATCAGGACTTACTCGTACTCAAGTTTCTCCAATTAGACATGCAATTTTTAATATTATTTTACGAAATTTTGAGAGAATAACTAATCTAGAATCCATGGAGGAGGTATCTTTTCACTGCTAGGTCTTTGAAAGTTGTTGTTGGTTATCAGCTGTAGTCAAATATGTATCATTTAATATTACTTGAAACTAAATGTTTCTATTTTAGACAACATATTTTAGTTGCTACCAAAGATAATAAAGTTTCATTGAACAGGTAAAATTATCGATTTCAATGGTTTTGCACATTCCCAAAATATTTATGCAAATTTCTATTTTTTTCTTGACCATTCACCTCTGAAAACTCGGTTGCATTGACTGGATATCAACAGAAATCATTCCACATTCTTAAATTTAGCCCTTGCCACTGTGAGCCAGTATTTATATAAAAAAATAAAAAGGTCTTTGACTCGTTGCAGCTCTTAATTATCCAATTTATCGGACATTTGAATGTCATGATTGCATTCATGTCCCTAATATGCTAATTTTAATCACATATGATTCTTTTTTTTGCAGCCATGTTTTTATTTCGTGCTCTTCCTTAGGCATATTCACTACGAACACGTTGTTCTTTCCTTTTGTGATATACTTCTTGTTCACCATCTTCTTGTTGGTATGCCGTCTTCATTCTTCCAATATGTAGATGCTGTAAACATACAAATATCCTTTTGTTAACTAAGGGGAGACCTCAGTCTGAAACTTCGAAATCATCTCCCCATACCATTCAGCATTGAGTGACAAATTTGGGCCTATTCCGCCTCTCACAAAAAAATGCGGTCATTCCCATTCTCCGTTCACATTTTGAATGCTCTCTTGACATGGAAAATATGAACTTCCAAGTATTAAAAATTTTCTGCCAACCCGTTCTAGAGATAAAGCAGTCTAATGCCAGTCTCTTTCTTGTCATCCGGCGCTCGTAATCCCGGTCCATCCGTGCCTATATAGAGGCATGGGAGAACAGAGCGCGCCTGCCACAAATACCTCGTCTTTTATATTTTTAAGATTTAGAGGACTCGGGAGTCCTTTTTTCTTCTGGATAGGAACGGTTGGCAACCCCCTCTCTTTCCCTACACCAGCCAAAACGTCTTTCTCTTACCCCTCCCCCAAAACCTACCCATTCCAATAGGATCCACCTTTTAGGTTAGCCACCACCTCCTATAGTAGTAAACCCGCTGGGCTGCCAATTTCTCACGCTCTGGCATCCCGTTCAAACCATCTCCTCTTCACATTTTTTCCCTTCGTATTTACGCGCGTTCTACCATTCGGGACTTCCCCAACTACTTCGCCCTCTTCCCTTCCCCCGTTAAATCCTGTAAGGTCATTCCCGAGTCCTCCGCATAAGCCGGACAGGAAGGGAGAAGGGATGTTGTTTGGCCAAAGGGACAGCGGAGAGGTTGAACTAGGGGATTTTCGGGTTCTTATGCCTTACTTTTCTGGGGAAGGGTGAAGTCTGGGTTTTCTGATGGGGTAGCCGGCATGGCGCCCAAAACGGGTAAAACCCAGGGAAAAAGAGGGGAGGTAAGACTGCTTGGCTGGCCCATGGGGTTGAAAAAGCCGCGGTCATCCTTGGTCTTGAGGATTTATCCATACACACAGCAAGGTTGTATACCGGAATTGTAAGGGCTCGTTCTCCTTCATTGGCGAGGAAAGCTTCTGACCTGCCGTTGGGACGGTTGGGAATACCCCTTTCGCAGTCACGAAGGCGAGCTCAAAATATATCGCACATGAAGGGTGAAGAGAATCCCCAGAAAAAAATTATCTCAGTATGTACTATCGGTTCATAACTGCCGCTTCGAATATGGGAACCTCCAATTGCATGCTGCATGCTGGTGATTGATCACCCCCTGCCAAAAACCCTAAAGGTGGCTCGCAGGCTATTATGTTGATGTAGATGTAGAATATTTTTTATTGTTTCGCATATCAGGTTATGAGCAAGGATGATGGGAAGTCAAGTTAAAATGTTGGAGTCAAGAACCTTTCCTTCCTCATATTAAATTTAAAAACCCCAGAGGCTGTTCCTTCTTGAGTGGATGCATACCTAATTGTGAGCCTTTCAAAGCTTGATTGTGGGAAAAAATCATTGTTGGATGAAAACTATAGTCCGTACGCTAAGATTTGTGCCTGAGATAATATCCGTGCTTACGTACCTATAGCCCTCTTCTAAAATACATATTCTCAAAATCATCGGGAGTAGCCTCTCAAAGAACATAATTCTAGCGAGGTTTTCAGTTAAGATGGTTATAAAATTTTAGTTTTAAGGTTTTCGCAGCGATTAGATGCACTATTATAATTCATTTTCGGGAATACGTCTGCGTGCTATTAATATTTAACTCAACGTTTCGATCCACTTACTGGGAACGTCGTCAGGAGAATGAAAATATAAACACCTATCATACCGTTGGAAAAACTGGTCCATTGTTGTTAAGGTATTTAAAAAAGTAAATAAAAATAAAAATAAAAGCCAACTTCTTTAAAACATCTAATATAAAAAAAGGAAGATGAAAGGTGGAATATTGTAATTAAATTTTCTTCTTTTTTTATATTAGATGTTTTAAAGAAGTTGGCTTTTATTTTTATTTTTATTTACTTTTTTAAATACCTTAACAACAATGGACCAGTTTTTCCAACGGTATGATAGGTGTTTATATTTTCATTCTCCTGACGACGTTCCCAGTAAGTGGATCGAAACGTTGAGTTAAATATTAATAGCACGCAGACGTATTCCCGAAAATGAATTATAATAGTGCAAGATGGTTATAGCCGTCTTAAATGCATATAATTCGGAGTAATTTATATTTCTTACCATGGGAATTCTTGGAAAACATCATGGTATATTTTTCCCGCATAAATAAAGGGGCAAAAACTGATAAACCTCTTCCTGTTGGGAGATTAATATTTTTTATTTCGTATGTGACCTCGAATCTAGTTTATAAAGTTTGTTCTTAAAAGATATCTACATCTAGATAATACCCTGCGAGTCACCTCCAGGGTGTTGGGGAGGGGGTGATCAATCACCAGCATGCAATTGGATTCCCACATGCACACCACACGGTCCAAAAAGCGTTTCCCATACTAACAAATCATACTACCACATTCATGCAAAGGCAAAACTTGGCAAAAAAAGGCAAACTGCACCACTCATTAAGGTTATCTCCAAATAAATCCATAACACACAAAACATGTTGTTAAAAATATTAAGAAAATTCAGAAACATGCATTAGGATATGTAAGGTAAGTAAGGCTTTAGTAAGGTTGAAGGAGGTAGTTTCTTTCATTGCTAGTATTGTATTGAATATACTTTTAAATTGTGGGTAAGGATTTTTAAATAACTGCTAAATAAACAAGCGATGGCCCCATTGTTGTTTCCATCCTAGTGTTTTGAATACTACTGTTTTTTTACAGCCCCATCCGGGCGCATGTTTATCTGAGCGCGGAATTTAGAAGAAAAAAATACCATAATAAATAGCAAGAGGTGATTGCCTTTTTCCCTGCGATTCGCGCGTAAAATATATGAGACATTTGCGTGCGGAGCGTGAGGGAGTCGAGTTGGGGCCTTCCTCTCTCGGCATACCTCACCACCTCCAAGGAGGAGGCGAGAAAGGCATCTTTTCACGACAAGCGGGCAAGACGACCGCCATTCCCGGCCCTCCTTCCCTTGTCCACGGCTATCCTTTATCTCCCCTACCGTCCCCTCTCCTCAAACTGCCCCTCACACCCCCGTCAAAGGTCTCCCCTTGGTCTCTTCTAGCTTTTCTCAGCCTCTAGACTTTGTGTCTCTCTGTCTTCTTCCCCCCCCCTCCTTCTCAAAAGCCTAAGCCCCGCCCCTGCCAGTCCAACGCATTTAATGTAATCCGACCTCTATTGTTATGCTAATCCACTGACCCGTTCGCCCGCTTCCTATCCCTCTTTCTCCGTCTCTCCTCTTCCTACCATCTCTTTCCATTCTTACAGCAAGTTTCCACGTGTTTTTCACTCTCTTCTTCGCCTTGTTCTCTACTTGCTTCCATTTTTAGCTCTCCTATTTTCACCTTTCATCTAGTGTCCTCACCACCCTTCGATGCATTTAGCACGTCAATAAGATATCCGCTTTTTGTTTCCATATTGGGCCACATGCCGAATTGAGTCTGAGTTGTTTATTGTATTTTTTTATTTTGTTTTATTCCCAAACCTCCGAATACAGCTCTGATAGGCCATTTTAAATCGGGGTGTCCAACAAATTCAACAATGAAGCGTACACGAATAACCATGCCCTGGATAAGGGAAAGTTACCCAGGCGGGACTCGAACCCGCGACCTCATGTTTGGTAGGCGACGACTTAACCCTGCCGCAACCGAGGCCGGCGAATTTTAATTTTCACTTTTCATTTTCGTATTTGTATTGTATTGTTCGCAGTGTGGTGCAGCCTTAACTTTCTTTGTAAAGGTGCGTTTACACTGTGTAACATGTTATATAAACATGTTATATGTAACAAGTTACTTGTAACATTGGTTTTAATACAAGAGTCCAGCGGAGCCAAAAATGCACGTATAACATGTTACAGATGCAGTCGCAGCCCACCCGTCAACTGTCTATCCCCACAATGCGCCTCACCTCTTTTCTCTAACATGTTACACATTTTCCCACTTCGTGCGGGAAACCAAAAACTTATGATACAACACGAATTTTTTTTGTAACACAGTGTTACATGTAACTTGTTACACGGATTTGTAACTTTTTCGTAAAACATGTTGTATGTAATTTTTTATATAACATGTTACACAGTGCAAACACACCTTAAGATGTAAGAGTTCAAAGCAACGTAAGCCACGGGCACAGATCTGTGGCCACGGGCATGTGTAAATTGCACACGCTCTGGCCATTAGCATCTTCATGATACCCTGCGGGCCGCCTCTATGGAGATATAGATGTACAGTGTTTGTCAGAGGATGTAAAATTCTTCCCAACATTAACTAAGGTAAATATAGTTGTTACCACAGTGCCACATGCTATCTGCTTCGATTTTATAATGCTTAAAGTTCATTCTATTCTGTTATTATTATCTTTTATGCATTTTAATATTATTATTATTATTATCTAAACGGGATGTTGAAAATCCCTTTGAGAGGGTAGAAGGTTAGGTAAACGAGGGAGGGGAAGGAAGAGAATAGAATTTTTACAGTAATGTAGGCCTTAGAGTAATGTAGGCCTTACAGAGTAATGAAGAAGGCAGTGCTGGAAGGAAAGAGAGGGTCCCAGATTAATTCTTTAGTACTCCATGAAAACCAATCTTAATAGGCGTACCCAGCGAGGGCAGGGGGGGTAGCTGCCCCCCCTAAAAGCAAAAATCGTAGAAGTCTTTAAGCTAAATCAGTACTGAATTGAAACGAAAGTATTCAACAAATTTCCTTTAAATCCACGAAAAATTATATGTATTAGTAAAAGATATGTAACTAAAATAAAACTATTTTTTCATAGATATAATCTCATAAACTAATAAAGCGCTGCTATAATTTTCTTAAAATGTTGGTTTCATTCACCTTATCCATACTAAAATGTCACAACTTGGCTTGCCCCCAGAGATGCCGACTTATAAAAAATATTGGGCGGGACCAAACCCGGGACCTGGCCCCGAGTAATTTTATAAGTAGTGAGTTTAAAGTTTTCTAAGAATTTTAGAAGAGTAATATGATCAACATTAGAACCCTGATAACTCGAATCTCGATATATAGATATTCCGGGGAAAATCGACAAGCCAGACACATTTTTTCCTCACACCCATAACGAATTTTTGAGGGGGCTCGGGCCCCCTCAGGCCCCATGGAGTCGGCGCCACTACTTGCCCCCCCCCTAGTTATGATCCTGGGTACGCCGTTGGCCTCAAACCATTGCATTAATTGATCTCACCTCATGTTGCTCAATGTGGTTTCACTATCCATTCCACCTCACTTCCCTATCTTACGCTTCGCACTCGTATCGCCTCTCCACCTTTAGTTCTTTTCCTTCCCAACAGGACGGCATTCCTCACCTCACCCTCGCGCGCGCGCCGGGGCCTCCGAAAAACCAATCTCTCTCTGCCATAAGCGCGGTGGAGATTTTTCATCTTTCAAAAACGGTTTGTGCCACGGGATGGAGTTGTGGAAGGATGGTAGGCGTTGCGGGAGGGAGGGGTAAGTAGGCAGGAGCGTGGGAGCCCTTATTATACGGGGGCCACGCCGTCCACAAACACATCATCCAAGCACTTCCTACCTACCTCCTCCTTTTAACTTCTTTCTTTCCTTCAGTGGTGCTACCGAAAAATTCCCTTGTTAAGCCACCGAATTAATTGGAGGGTCTTTCTCGCTTGATGCGATCAGTAATTAGTATTATGATGATCGTAATCGAATTGAAATAACTGAGGCAGGCAAGATATAGGTGGAAGAGAGATGGAATTATTTCCACATTTTCAAAGTAATATACGACGTTTTTGACCTTCAGGTCTTAGACTGGGGGCCGCTGGAGACTCGGAGGCTGCGCGCTAGGCTTAGATTGCTTGAACAATTGATATCTTTAAGAGCGATACAGAGAACATAATAATAGAGCCACACTATATTTCCAGGTCCGATAGAAGCGATAAATTAAGAGAGATGTTTTGCCGAACGGATAGATATGGGAATTCGTTTTTCCCCCGAACCATAAAGGACTTTAATAAACACTAGTCCCAACTTCGTTAGAGCACTTCATTATTTTTAGCTCTAAATTGCTGGTGTCCTAACACCCCCAGCCACACGCCTTTTAGGCGGCTTGCGGGGTAGTATGTAGATGTACATGTGCATGTACATGTACATTTGTGCATGCAATGTACTTGAGAATGACCTGGCGGTCGAAACGCGCTATAAATAATTAAATATATTTGTGGATATTTATCATCTCTATTTCTCAGACTGAAATCGAAGAAAATTCCCGTGTTGCCCCGCCGGCATTAGGTCTTTCTCGTTTGATGCGATCAGTAGTCAGTATCACGGCGACGGTAATCGTTGAAAATATTTTCAATTGACATCGATTCGCAGTTAGTAACCAGGTGGGATCCCGGATCCCTCCCCCCGAAAAATAAAAATATAATTACTTTTCTTCTGAAAATATAACAGGCTATTGAAAAATCATGATTTACAAATTATTTCTTTGACAAATGAAGTTTTTTCTATTATGAAAAGTGTTAAAATTAGTTAAAAACCATCTACTAATTACCTTTTTTTCTCCCCTGTTTTGGACCCCCCCAAACGAAATTTCTTGCTACCCCACTATCGATTCGTCAACATTTTGAACTGCAAATGTAGCGTTTAACCGAAAGAACGTGACGTACTACAGGCCTTGATGGTTGGGAAATATTTGGTTCATAGCATCGTTTATTTCGCATCGATCAATTTGAAACGTTTTACATTTTAATGATGACAACATTTTTTATCATGTCTAAACCACTATTTTCATGAGACAATCTGTAATGTGTTTGAATATTTATACATAATTATCAGATAGTATTTCCTGGAAATATCAACTGCATGTCAATACTCGATCAAATCTTTAAACTTTGTTTAAAGACCATGCATAGAACATTTAACTTTTATAATCAACAGAGAGTATACCCGCAAATACCAATGAATTGTCTATACACGAGGAAGTGTAATTTCAACAGTATATTTAGTAATTTCCATGATTATTTAGCGCATTTATTTGTGGAAAGTATTCAGCAATGGCGAGACGATTATGAACCAGCGACTATTTATGGTGAAAAATTCAGTTATCGATCAGTATCGTAGCACTGAAATAGAGCTCTATGATCTCGTTTGTTTTCTTTACCTTATTTATGTACGTAAATCTACATTATACCATCTTTAGGGTGTTTGGCAGTGGGTGGTCAATCACCAGCATGCAGCATGCAATAGGATTCCAGCATGTATACCTCACGGTCCAAAAAACGTTACGCTTATTAACAAATTACACTACCACATTCATGCAGAGGCAAAACTTTCCAACTACGCAATCTGCCAAAAATCTATTTAGAAATAAATTAATATGTACCGAATGTGTAATATTCTAATCCTGCCGCGTGAATGGCGGTGAAATATTCATGAATTGCCGTGAGAAAAAATTCTCTTGGATCGGGAATCGAACCACAGACTTTTGGCCCAACATCTAGCACCATGAGCCTCGGTACAATTGCCATGGGAGTAAAGGAACTTGGATATCGTAATGGTCTGCGCAATTTCCCGGAAATCCAAAGATCGGTGGTTCGATTCCCTGTCCAGGGAAATTTTTTCTCATGACAATACATGAATATGTATCCATTGGTTTCCACCCCGTCATTTCTATTTAACTTTTTCGAAGCAATATGGATAAATTATCGACGTCCATGATTAAAAATAAAAATGCTTCCGTAGCTAGAGATGTTGTCGATTAGGAAAATTCCGAAAGGAACGTTAGTCTCGGCTGAAATGGTTAGGTCAATAAATTGCGGGAATGGCTTTGGCGAGCCAAAGTCTACGGACGTGTCCCTTGTGTTTCGTTTGTCCAAATCTTGTTTTTGATGCTCCGATGGTCTTTACTCCGAGTCTAACTTAAATTGATGGCGTGATGGGAAGCTTTTCTTGCCTCGAAAGCTAAAATGTGCCCTTATACTCAGCTTCGCCCCTTTCTTTTCTGTTTAAAAATATATTCCTCCTAATGTATCTGCTCTGCCAGAAAGGCCATTGTCCGTGTCAACTCGGGCTATTACACGGAATTGATCACGCTTTGATTCGTTGTTTGTGGACCCTGAATGACTACCACTTGCCTTTTATGCCTATTATTCTTGAGCTTGTATTTTCGAGTAGACTGAAATATCTCTCGCCGCTTTCCGGAACTACAGGACCACATCAACTGCATGTATGTACCTGGTCTCAAGCAGAGAGACCCCATATTGATGAATAAATAATTTTCTATGACCGCTATAAATTTGAATGGCAGAGATAAAATATAATTTGAGAGTAAGGATAATGTAAAGTTACGACAAAAATGAGGGATCAGCTGCAAATAAAGAGAAAGGGTTTCAGACAGAATAATAGTGTAAAGCATTTCAATTTTTATTTAAACCCATAATTTTTGTTCATTTGGGGTACATTTAAATCGGAAGCCATTTCTATTAATCAACAGCATTTGGTTAGATTAAAAGTGAAAGAAATACATCATTCCGATTATGCTAGAGGTTAGAGATAGTTCTGCGAAAAATATAATTGTAAATATGGGATATATTTTCCTGCGTAACTTTGTGGAAGTCTATACGTTCATATTGAATCAAGCATTAGTAGTATCCCATTTAAAATAATTCGAGAAACATGCATCACAATTGTGGATATTTGTTGGTCCTCAATGTGTTACAGACACGGAATTTTAATAGCTTTTCGATACTTGATATACTGCGGTATAAATTCATGTCTCAATACCTTGGGGATATATACATCGATATGGATCTCTTACTTTCATTTCCAACCGAGTCCATTTTGGATATTTACGATTTTGCCACTCACACTATACGTTTTGGTAAGGCTCTTTTTTTCCTTGTTATTGTTGCTAAGTATTGTGAAATGTTTTCTTTAACCCGTTAAGTAGCCGTATGATAAGCCAATCTAACTTATTTTATAACACTCTTGGCCCATGCCTTCACAAAGTTATATATAATGCATGCAATAAAACACTGTGGGCAATAAATATTAGCCAGCAATGAATGACCTATATTACTTGATCGAATGTTTAGCCATTGTAGCTCAAATAGGGACCTTTCCGTGTCTAAGGCGCTTTCAGTGCCAATTTATTTGATTTGGCGCTTCGACGTGGTCGTTGCCCAACTGTGGAACGTTTTTTATTGAAGCACAGTTGAAGTAGGCCAGTTTTGAAGTTTCATTCACTACATGAAAGCTTAAAATATTGCCATGATAAAGATATTTACTGCACTTGTTTTCCGTGGAGGTGCTTACAGTTTTCATATGTGTATCTTTTTATTTAGTCAGGGAGTTAAGCAATGGAATTGATTATACGAGGGGCATTAATAAAACTAATGCACCCAAATTTCCTGACACCGCAATTCTTACTCTAGGAACTTATAACTAATAGAGTGCATAGAAGCATTCTTCCCGATTCCAATCAAATTTGTTTAAACGCAATACCGATCGTACCGAGGTAGCAGCAGTTCTTTAAGATGAAGTGCTCCTCGTTATTACTACAAGTGAATGCAATAACCGCCACACATATGCGAAAGAGTCATCGCTACCTAGTGATTTTATCATATTTTTTTCTGATGCACTAAGGTTAAGAAAACACTTATCTGTTTCACAAAATAAAATATATTGCGACCGGTTTCGATACAGCGTATCATCATCTGGCCAGATGATGATACGCTGTATCGAAACCGGTCGCAATATATTTTATTTTGTGAAACAGCTAAGTGTTTTCTTAACCTTTGTGCATCATGAAGGAGTTTCACCATGTTACGCCAACCACCATCGCATATTTTTTTCTAATTAAGTCCCATTTTCTATTTACTAACTTCACATGATGCTGGCTTAAATAAGAATGCAATAGCGTTCCAGGTCAATTAAAATGAATTCCTCCAGCGAGACCTAGGTTGGAAGAATGTACTTTTATAGATGACCCAGATTTGTCTCAATATGTTAAGTTATCGACTATATATTCTGTAGATTTCACTAAAATATATAAATAATTTATGAAGCAAGTTTATGCAGGAATGGTGCACAGTATAAATATCAAAAATCACGCATGCCAGGTCGTGGCCTTTACTTTATCGATATCGTCTTCATACACTAGGAAGAAAAGTAGGATTTGCTAATTTTTCTAGACGTAGCATTCTAATTCATGCCCGAGAGTGGCTTTGATTTTGGTATTTGCAATGCCTTATATGACAGTTCGGCTGTATTTTCTCAGTTTGATATGTCTCAGTTTTAGGTTAGAGGGTGCATCCTTCCCTGTCGACTGGCCATTTTTCGGGACATATTACTCAGTATGAAACCTACGCTACACCAGCTTGATATTCTCATTTTATAATAAGTAGTTCATTTACATCATTTCATTATCTCTCGAATTTGAAAATTTCGCCTCTATTTTTTCTCGGATGCACATTTTTATTTTTTTAATACAGTTTCATTTAGAAAAAAGGCTACACTAAATAGCATGAACAGTTTGAGATGGTTACGCGACAGTAAAATGAGCAATATGCACGAGACAAAAAAAGAACAAAAGTCATCCGACCTACCGCGAATGAGTGATACATTTTGAGTAAGGTACTTTACACCAGTCATGTCCTTTTTAACCACTCATCACGGAACTTTTTTGGGTGAACATTTTTTTACTCTCATCCCTCCTGAGATTACAAGTACCATATGTACCATACCCCGCAGTGAATTGGTCATAAGTGAACTGAAGAGAACGTTTTGGTGGCAAACAAATTGTTTCCTTCTAAATTAGTTTTGGGGAGTCGATTAATTAGATTCCTTAAAATAGATAAAATGGACGCTACGGCCTCAATAGTGAAACAGAAAATCCTAGCCTAGGGATCAAGTCGCAGGTACCTACGATGTGATCCCAACGTTAAGGCCATTGGAGATGATTTTCTTTTTAATATTCTTTAATTTATGCATTCACGTAATTTACAATTATCACTATCCTTTTTACATCGAGACCTAGGAATATAATGCGACTTATGAAGCTGAGTTTTCAATTACAGCGAATGTTGTATCAGTCCATCTGTTGAAAAACTTTTTCGGTCCATTGTATGTACATCAATCTACTTTCCCACTCAGTCTCTGAGACAAGAGCTGTACCGAATAACATTATCCTTATTGTTGCCGACGGACCTGGTCATTTTCCTATGTGAGTTTTGGGAAGTGGTTTAATTGGATTCTATTAGTCGGAGGTTAAACAATCGCATACGTTACAGTGATTAATACCCTTAGTTGCAACGAGACCTAGAAATTATATACTTCGAGAAGCTTATTATGAAGCTGAATTTTTAGTTGTAGCGATTGCGGTGCCATTCCATTTGTTGGCAAACTTTTTTGATCTATTGTACACTGAAAAACATTTAGCTAGAAATATTAGATTCTGATGAAATTTATCAAGCTTTTCGGTTCATATGGTACATTGAATATTTCGGTAACCATAACCTAACCACTTGCATAAATACAGTTTGATGAATTATATGAAAATGGCCACAACAGTTCGATAAAAACTTCTAAGATCATAAAGATAATACAAAAGACTTAGCGTGCACACATAAAAGATTTTCCACCCAGAAAATCATTGCACTGATTGAAAATCATAAAATTAGTAGTTTAACGTAAGTGTCCGCAGAAGAAATTTAAAAAACGTGGAGAAAAAAATGCGCCTACAGGAAGCATTGAACGTGGGTCCCCCGCGTGGTAGCAACGGACTCTAACAACATTATTTGCATCAAAGTTTGAGTATATTTAGCAGACTATTCCCTATCATACCAGTTTGAAAATTTTTAACAAATCTTTTTTCCGTGTACATACATCCACCTTCCCACGCAGTCTCTGAAGCAAGAGTTCCACCGAATAATATTATTCTTATTGTTGCCGACGGGCCTGGTCATTTGCATAAGCCAGACCCTTGAGTGGTGGGGAACACCGGGATGAGATGGAGAACTCGAGTGAGTCGCGACCTTACGCTTAGCACGGCAATAACAAGACCACGAATCTCGCTTGGGGCGCGCGAGACCGAACGTACAAGCCATCGTCCACCTCCTTCCATGCGCCATCGAATTATATTGCTCCCCCCGAACACTGTGGAGGAAAGATAGGAGCCCAAAAAGTTCCGCCCCCGTCCTACCTTTTTATATTGTCCAGCATTTCGAGTTTGCCCCCGAACGGTCAAAAGAAATCCCTTTCCAACGCATCATCATAATGGTCGTTTTTTTTACACCGTGCTTCCACGTTGTATCTCCTTTTTTAATTATGCAGATGAGCGTAATTAATTCCGTGAAAAAAAGTTGAGAAAGCGGTAATCAACAAGGAGGAGGTAGATGGAAGGTTTTTGGGGGCTCCCCGGTTCGGTTGGAACGGCTTTATTGCACGGAATTGCTCCGGCCTCACTTCGCACCCTTTAGCGCGTATATTCACCCTAGCTCTCTCCATTGCATCTCCATAAACCCTTTCCCTCCCTTCTTCTTCCCACGATAGCACCTCCACACGTATATATATGAGCCTCCGCCCCCTTATACGGTATACACTCTACCCTTTCCTCCTCCGGCTCTCCTCTTATGGTCCGTTTATAGCACCTAGCTGGAACCTCATTGAAGGCGTGTGTGCTTCGGTTTTTGGGGAGCAGGTGGAAGGGTTGTAAGTGTATACGAGTCGTATTCAGGGAAGGGGCGGGGCTCTTGCCCCTGTGAGGGTGGGGCTCCCGAGGGCTGGTTCATGGAGGGAAGGCATGTTGGGAGTGTGTTCAGGGGATAAACATCTCCACCTCTTTGTCAAAAAAGAGGCGGGGTTTCGGATAACTCATTATATTTGGCACTCCTTTTTCGATCATGATTTACTTCGCATTAAGGCTGTTTTAAGGCCGTTTTACATGGGGCACGTACTTGCACAATCTGACGTGTGTACGAAGGCGCAGTCAAAATTGCGTCGTGTAAAGCGGTGAATTGCTAGAACACATGCGAGAATGCGTGGACGTGAGATGGGAAAATAGCCCCTGTTCTAATTTCATTCATGCATTCGCGCAATTCCACGCCATTTTAAAAATTAATACAGGTCTAACCTGCGCAATTCCGTGCTCCATGTAAAATGGCCTTACACGGGGCACGGAATTGCGCAGGTTAGAACTGCATTAATTTCTAAAATGGCGTGGAATTGCGCGAATGCATGAACGGAATTAGAAGGGGGGCTATTTTTGCCGCCTGCGCCTTCGTACACCCGTCAGATTGTGCAAGTACGTGCCACGTGTAACGCGGCCTTTAGATTCATATGTTCAGATGGTGGCCGGGTTAGTGCATCAATACTACTGTTCAAATTGCTCATCATAGATGCAGCCATTTATATTATACATCAACATTTACATAACACCCTGCGAGCCACCTATAGGGTGTTTGGCAGGGGGTGATCAGTCATATGCAGTCTCTCGTGCACACCAAACGGACAGAAAAACGTGACGCGTACTAACAAATTATGCTTCCAAATTCATGCAATGTCAAAACTTGCTCAAAATAAATCTTTTCTAAAGTGTATTCCTCTTATTTTATACGATCTGATCTACCGTATGTAGGCGTTCGTAAGGTATGGCTAACTTCGTCGGAAAATACACTGCCCTTGAATTTACTTGCTAGTAGGAGACTGCGCTGCCTGATAGTACTTTTTGCCCTCGATCGCTCAAAAGTGCTCTTATCTAGGAAATGGCATCGTCATCTAGGTCATAATATTTCAATATCGATGCATGATTCAATTCTCATTAGATTCAAATGTTCGGATGTCGGCCGGGTTAATACATAACTAATACTTTTCCACTATTATTTTTTGCGTACAACCCGTTTTGGCTCATAGAGCCACCATCTTGTGGAAGACCTATCGCAACAAATTTGGATGCAGCTGTTTTCAGCAATTACCTCTAATTGGTACTTGTACAATAGTGGAGGCTATTCGGAGACAAGCTGCTTGTTTTTGAATGACTGCTCACAGCGTATTTGTCGGAAGTATTATCTGTTATTTTTATCAATTTGTTTGTTATTGTTGTGGTTATAGCCATTATTATAGGGAAGAAATCAAGCGGTGAGTAAGTTACCCAGCGCCTCCTATCTCTCTGCTGTGCAATTCCAACAACATTATTTCTTATGAAATGGAAGGTAATTTCTCATAATTTTTACCAGATGCCGACTGACCACGGCTCCGTGAATGCTCAGTAATAACATCAAAATACGCAAGTAATATGTAAACAACTGGGGGAACACCAAGGGAAAAGTATGAGGAAATTAAAGATAGATGTATACGTTTAGTTGTTTTCTGGGAAATGAGGCGTTGCAGGTTAAATGAATGAGCCTGAAAAGAGGTAAAATGGATCAATAGTAACAAGCAAAGAGCTAAGTAGCTCTTTGCTTGTTACTATTACATTTTACGGCATTACATACGGCTACATTTTGACGAGGATAGTACTATCCTCGTCAAAATGATGTGCCGTTGTACTTGGCAAATTTATATCTGGGGTCGTGTGCATGCTAGCATAATGACTTGGCATGGCAGGACGGAATTAATATAATTTATTTAAATTCATAAATAACAATATCTTTTCATGTTATGGATTATAGAAAAATTACAAAGTTCATGACAAAATGGCTGATTTTACAATGCGCGGAGTCATTTATTTCACTGTCGTGCCGATATTGTTGAATTTTTCATAAAAAAACTAATCAAGAAATTAGAATAAAACTTTTTTTATACGTACATATCATTTTGATGCCAACAGTAAGTAGAGTAGACCTGCGGCATTCAAGCAAGCGCTTGGCAAGGGGTTATAATGAGAGATAGACTTATTGACTAATGAACGGGTACATCTATAGGGAACTCTGAAATCAATGAGGGAAACCAATTAAAGGCGGTCCATGAGAGAGTTCAACAAGATGTTAATAAATTTGAAGTCTGCTTTTCTTCTTTGGCAGCTTAGGTGTCTACATTACATCTACTTAATACCCCGCAAGCCACCTAAAATGTGTGTGGCAGGGGGTGTTAAGACACCAGCTGTTTACAAGTTTAAAACGTGTACAATTTTAAAAAGGAAGTGCTCTACGGATATTACGACTAGCATTTATTAAAGTCCTTTATGGTACGGGGGAAAAACGAATCCCCATATCTATCCGTTCGGTAAAACATCTCTCTTAATTTATCGCTTCCGTCGGACCTGGAAACATAGGTGTTGGCTAGGTCGAGGATTATTTTATGCATCAAATCAGAACAAGTGCTGCTGAAGCGGGGAACTCAGTGCCTAAATATGCTGAGAGGCTAGAAGGAAAGAATGTTTGTCGGAGCTGCGGTTGACCCTACGGGGGACCAATAGCCTGTGATTAGAAGGACCAATTTGGATAAGCGGTGGCTTAACTAGGAATATGCTTTGGGGAGGTATGACGGGGATTAACCCTTTCGCGCCGAATCCCGCACCTGTGCGGCGAGGATTTTTTTTCCTCAACTACGAATGCCACACCAGTGCGTTTTGAATGTTCTTACCTTAACCAACGAATGCCGCGCCTGTGCGGCACAGGTCGAAAAAAGTGACCGTGGCGGACACAATAGACCCACGGACGCGGTCGCCCCTTGCGATCCGCCTTATTAGCGCCTAAAAAATTAGCGCGAGCCCAGCCCCTTCTTCGGCCGCTCAGGTCGACCCTTTCCTATCCTCTCCACGCGGTCAACTACTGTTATTTGCACTGTGTTTTCCAAAAAAATATTTGTTGCTTACTTTTGAAATCCAATGCTAGAAATGAATTCATCTTTTTTAGCTGACCACACGGAAATTTCAAACGAAATTCTAACGTTAATATCAACAGAGTTATAGAACAACTAGTAAATATACTAAATCCGTCTATATAAACGTTAGAACTTCGTTTAAAATTTCTGCACGCTCAGAAAAAAACACGAAATTCATTTTGAATTTAAAAAAATCGATACGAACAACAAATATTTGCATATATTCTGCGTTAATATTTTAGCTAGTTGACCGCGGACTCGTGCTAGGAAGGGGCTTTTAATCCCTCTAGGGTCTGGGACAGAGGCCGAGGAAAAGGATCGGCGCCCCACCGAGTTGGGTCCAAAAATGTTTCAGGAGGGACCCACTGCCTTTAGTCGACGCGGAAAGGCTTCGTACAGAGGAGTAAAGAAAACTTTCAAGAGACTCGTATTGAGGAAGAATTTCCTTCAACGAAGGTCCGGCGCGAAAGGGTTAAAGGGGCTACTCCCCAGGAAACGGGGAGTTAAGGAAATATATTGAAATATAGCATGCCTGAAAATGCATTTTACATTATTTTGGCTCTTAAAAATTTAAATTAAACAGTTGAAGTTATTATGCATAAAATCCAGGCAAGTTTTTTAATTTTTTTTTTCATTTCTCTGAGGCTTTGGGGGGGTTACATCCCCTCATCCCCCCCAAAGTTATACCACTGCGGATAAGTACGATTTCAGAGGTTGGGGATTGGCTGGCTATAACAGTGTAGTGGTAGGGAAAATAAAAAAACAGACATGGCTCCACTTCTGACATATTGGTTATTGTGCAAGAAGTTCGGCTTATTATCTATTTTAGCACCTATACCTTTCACGATTGGAACACATAGGAGAGGCTCAGAACTTGGAGAATTACAATATTAAATACCCATTTTTGAAAGGAATTGAAAAAGTGGACTCACAATTTTCCGTTCTAATAATTCTCTTCCGTTAGGCATTGATCAGTTTTGCTATCAATAAAATGTTACTCTCCTGGAATCATCTAATTTAACGCAAAATGACTATAAAACTTGGTACATCCTGAGATTGTGGCCACTGTTTTCAGTTGGTTATTTTCGTTTTGTTATCGTTCAATTTCCAATTGTAATTAGCATATTTGTTTATTTTTTTGTGGTGATATATTCCGTTAAAATAGGCATTCTTGCTGTATATGTACATTTTATTTTAAATAGCTAATAAATAATAGTAGGCATAGATTTCCTGGGATTCAAGGTGAACTTCCAAGTGTTGCAGCGTTTAGTCATTCAATCTAAGAAAAGGAAGCTATTAAGGAACTCTTCATATCACCACCAGAGACCGAAGTAAATGCTTGAGAAGTAACTTATCCGCAGAAAGAATTCAGCAAACTTTGTCGGTCCTCCAGATTTTTCTTGGCGTTGTGGACCTTACATCTTGAGATATCCGATACTAGATTGCGACGTGTACATTCAATAGGGTATTTTTTTAAGATACTCAAATATTAAGTATTGCATTTCCTGGAATTCAAGGTGAGCTTCCAAGTAATATACCATTTAGTTATTCAATTGTGATTAATACGTATCACGTAGCACTAATCAACAAACACTAACTATTTACGAACTCACAAAGCAATTTGAAATCTTCATGAAGTGCAACAAGTGTGAAGAAGATATTGTTGACGAGGAGTTCGTCAATTGTTACGGCTGCTCGTCAAGAATTCACTTCAACTGTGCCGGCATCAGAGAGTCGACATATAGGTCTATGTCCTCGAAGAAAAAAGAGGCTTGGAGATGTGTTACCTGTCGTTGTGCTGAGAATTCAAAGCAAAATGAGCAAAGCAGAAATCCACCAGCTGCATCCGTAGAGGCTCAGCCAGCTGAGGAACAACGAGAGAGCTGTTCCACTGATGCTGTTCTCACGAGGGAGGATGTACTACAAATTAAGAAGAGTCTTACCTTCCTCAGCTACGGCTATGATGAGTTTGTGAGTACCATAAATGCTTTTAAGAACACTGTGGGTGAGCTGAATAACACTATCAGTGACCTAAAAGAACAACTTAAACAGAAAGACACTCTTATTTGTGATCTCCAAAAGAAGGTTAACCGGTTGGAGCAAAAACAGCTAGAAAACCGCTTAGAAATTGTGGGTATTCCCTTGGGTGATAGTGATAGCAGTGAGCTCCTGACTGCTAAAGTTATCGATGTTGCCAAGGATGTTGGCGTTGTAATTGATAGCAGAACTATATCTGAGGTTTTCGTCCTTCCTAAGGCTAAAACAAAGCTACAAAAAATCGTTGTTGAGTTTAACAGCAAAGTTGTGAGGAAATCTCTTTTAATCAACAGAACCTCCTTGAACAGCCCTGAGAACAGGAAAAAGTACTCTAATGCAAAAATATACATCAATGAAAGTCTAACTCCTTACCTCAAAAACTTGATGTGGCAAGTTAGGACTAGGGCTAAAGAACTTGATTTCAAATTTGTCTGGTATAGAAATGGTAGAATACTTGTCAAAAAAAACGAAACCAGCCGAATAATTAAAGTGGAAAATGAAAATGACCTATGTAAATTGATATAATATATATTTCAATTGATTACATTCCTGTTTCTTATTACTGATTTTGTTATTGTCATTAAGTATTAAACACTATAAGACACATTAAGTGTTCTACCTGTTTGCTGTTGAAATTGAAAGATCTTTTGGCATCATGGATCCATTGTCATCAATAGCTAGTGATGTTGAATGCAAATCCTATGAGAGCACTGGTGGTTTCTTGAATAATGTAAATTTGTTTAAAGGTTGTATTTTTTTTTCGTTGAATGTGAGGTCATTGAAGAAAGGTTGGGATGAAGTAAAAGTATTGCTCAATATGCTGAATAATAGGGGTCAGGTATTGGCATGTTTGTTGACTGAGGTCAATATAAAATCATCAGAAATGGGTCCTTACAACCTACTAGGTTTCAACTCTTTCCATAAACTGAGGGAAGAACGAAAGGGTGGAGGTATGATTGTCTTTCTGAGGGAGGTCTTGCCTGCAACGGTAGTTGATTTCGAGTTGGACGAATGCGAGTCATTGATCTTGAAAATGGTTTATGATTCTAACACAGTGTTATTAGTATGTGTTTACAGACCACCACATTGTAAGAAGAAGGATTTCCTCATTAGTCTGGAATCCTTCCTCGAAAGTAGATCAGAAAACCAGATAATATTGATTGGTGACTTTAATTTGAATCTAAAATCGAAAAAAGATACTACTGTGGACGCATACAAAAATTTACTTGCATCCAATGGGCTCACTGCTTGTATCACAAAAAGCACTAGAATAGAAATAAAAAAACGTAAAGTGACAGCTTTATGCTTGGATCACATTAACGTTAAAGGTTTCCACTCAAAACTTGATGGTTTCATTATCAAAACAAAAATATCTGATCACTTTCCTGTTGGTGTTTTCATACACACAGATAAGAGCTTACCTGAAGATAAGGTTATGGGACAATCTACTCATCTTTGCGACCGGAGGGTAACACAATTAATAAACAGAATAAACTGGTCGACACTACTTACACTCAATGATTCTGACAGCATTTATCAGCAACTGTGCGAAAAGTTAAATCATGTTTATTCATTATCTAAAATCAGGCAACGGGAAAATATCGGTAATAATACATTTAAACTTCCGTGGATGAATAATGCTATTTATTCAGAAATACAGATAAGAGACACACTATTCAAAAAATACAAATCCAATACAACAAACAAAGTGCACAGAAATAATTACAGAACCCAAAGATATAAGGTAACTTCCTTGATAAGGCGATCTAAAATCTCTTATGTTCGCTCTAATCTCGAAAGGAACAAAGACGACATTAGGAAGACTTGGCTACTGATCAATATCCTTAGGGGTGTCACCAGTAAGAAAAGCATTGATATTCAAATAAAATCAAATTTTAAGAATATTAATTTAAATTATGTCTGCGAATCCTTTGCATCTCAATTCACTAATGACATACAAAAAATACTGCCCCAATGCTCACAACACATTCTCAACCCTGGTGCTAAAAAAATAATTCCATCTACCTTTTTATTGTTGCCAGCAACTCCAGCTGATATCCAAAGTATATTACAGCAATCAAAAAATAAATGCCCAGGGCACGATAATATAAGAATGATCGATCTCAGTTGTAAACATGACATCATTGCTGCAACAACCCACTGGATAAACAAAAGCATAACCGAAGGTAAATTACATAACGATTTAAAGTTAGCGGTAATCAGACCGATATTTAAACAAGGAAAGAAAAACGACACAAAAAATTATCGTCCCATTTCTATTCTACCCTCCTTGGATAAAGTCATAGAAAGATATTTTGCGGTACAATTAATTAACTTCATAGAAAAATTCAACATTATCACTAAACATCAATATGGGTACCAAAGAAATAAAAGTGCACGATCGCTTCTGGAGTACTTCAGTGAAGATGTACGGAAAAGCCTAAATAAGAACTGGTCCGTTCTCGCTGTATATATCGACTTCACTAAAGCTTTCGATACTATCGATATCAACATCCTTTTAAAAAAACTGGAACGATGTGGAATACGAGGAATACCGCTTACATGGTTAGAAAGCTATCTCACCAATAGGAAATTACTTGTAAAATTATTTGAACATAAGAGCACGATTAAATCTGTCACCTCTGGTGTGCCACAAGGCTCTATATTAGGGCCAATACTCTTCTGTATATATGTAAACGACATACCAGAATATATTAATCATTCTAAAATATATATGTATGCTGATGATATAGCGCTAGTTTCAATCAGCAAATCTTTTGAAATGGCTAAGGAAAAAATGCAACAGGATTTCTATGCGATACAGTGCTGGTGCCATGACAATAAATTAGTAATAAATGATAAGAAAACGGTAACCATGCAATTCCGAAATGCCAAGGTAACGAGAAAACTAATAAAATTAAGATTTCATACGCATTTATGCCTTCATACTGGTAACCCTGGCCATAAAAAGAGTAACTGTCATTTATATTCCTGTTCATTTATTTCCCAAGTCAACTCCTTTAGATATTTAGGATTGACCGTAGACGAAAATTTTGACTTCAGTGAGCATATTAATCACTTGTGTAATAGACTTAGATGTATTTTGTACCAACTATATTGTGTGAAATATACCTTACCAATTCAATTTAAAAAAATGTTGTACTTAAGTCTCGGTGAAGCAGTACTCAGATATGGTTTAACGATCTGGGGCTCCACAAATAAAACCCTGTTGAGAAAGGTGGAAAAAATCCAAAACAATATGGTATTACAATTGGATCCAAGAGAAAGAAATGTCTTTAAAATTTACAAAAATCTAAACATGCTTCCAATACGCGGTTTATTACACTACATATTAATAACAGACAACTATTTTAACAATAGCTACAAAACTATAAGAAATGTAACACACGATATAGGACTCCGAAGTACTAGAATATATAATGTACCTAGTTTCATCAACGCTCACGGGAAAAGAACCTTGGAACACGTAGTTCCTAAATTGTTTAATACGCTACCACAAAATTTGCAATCAATAGAAAATATTTCTCTACTAAAAACGCGTCTGAGATATTGGTTAATAGAGAAATATAATGATACCGATATATGAGAATTATGTTTGCTTATGTGATAATACATTTATTTCTTTGGTTTGTATGTATGTTAAAAATATGTTATGTTATGTACACATGTTAAAAATTTAATGACATTATACTACTAAAAATGTTAAACATTGTTTGGTTAAAAATTAATCAAAATTTATGGTTTAAACATGTGTAAAGAAAGATACATATATTTTGTCTTTATTTTGTCACATATATAATTTCTTTCTTCCAATACGAGAAATATCTCAAATGCAATCAGTTATATATTTAAAAAAAATGTAATACATATATTCCTGTAATGTTAATGTGTATTTATGTATGTACTCTTACTCCCTAATAATTTTATTATATTTTTTGGCAATAGTGGAAACATTATTAGTGAGAATTTCATGTTTGCTAATGTGATAATACATTTATTTTCTTTTTTGCTTAAAGTTATAACCTTTTCTGCTACCATTTCTAATCTCTGCCATTAAATTTCTTATATTATAAAAAAGTCTATTGTTAAAAAATTTTATGACATTATATTGCTAAAAATTTTAAACACTGTTTTGTTAAAAATTAACCTAAATTTATGGTTTATACATGTATAAAGAAAGATACATATATTTTGTCTTTATTTTGTCATATATATTTTTTCTTTCTTCCAATACAATAAATAACTCCAATGCAATCACGTTATATATCAAAAAAAATATTTAATACATATATTCCTGTAATGTTAATGTGTATTTATGTATGTACTCTTGCTTCCTAATAATTTTATAATATGTTTTTGGTATTAGTGGAAACATTATTGGTGAGAATTCATGTTTGTTTATGTGATAATACATTTATTTTATTTTTTGTTTAAAGTTATAACCTATTCAGCTACCATTTCTAATCTCTGCCATTAAATTTCTTATATTATAAAAAAGTATATTGTTAAAAATTTAATGACATTATACTGCTAAAAATTTTAAACATTGTTTTGTTACAAATTTATCAAAATTTATGTCTTATACATATATAAGAAAGATACATATATTTTGTCTCCAATTAAAAAATATCTCCAATGCAATCACGTTTTATAAAAAAAAAATTATACATATATTCCTGTAATGTTAATGTGTATTTATGTATGTACTCTTGCTTCCCAATAATTTTATAATATGTTTTTGGTAATAGTGGAAACATTATGAGATACACAATTTTAAAAGACAATGTACGACCACGAATAAAAAAAAACTAATAGGCACCTGCTGACAAGCCTTGAAAGGCTTAGCGGGACCTAGACTTTTTTTTCACATTGTATTTTCTTGTAAATGACATTTCATCTTTGATTAATGTTATAAGTTTTTGTAAAATTTCTAATCTCTGCAATAAATATATTATTATTTTAAAAAATCTAAGAAAATAGGTTATAGGGGATCGGGTTGATGTAGAGGCTATAGTGTTGGCTTCCCACCCGGCGGACCTGGGTTCAAATCCCGGCAGCGGCAGAGAATTTTCAGAGACTGCCCGATCCCTGCTTGAATGTTGTGTGTAGGATATTTCAAGCGTAACACTTCGTCCGTCGGATGGGACGTTAAGCCGTGGTCCCCTTGGCGCCTTTCGTTAAGAGCAGGCTAATGCCGACGCCGGGTTTCTCTCCACCCTTCCTCACCTACCCTTCCCTCGTGGCGCAAATTACCTCAGCTGTCGGTCGCCTCCTCCAAATACCATTATTATTATAGTATTCTACCGAAGTAGGTTTCCATGGAGTACTAAAGAAGTGATTTGGGAGCCTCCCTTTACTTCCAGCGCTGCCTTCTTCAATTCACTGTAAGGCCTAATCCCTTTCAATTTATCTAAAAATCCTATTCTTTTCCTTCCCCTCCCTCGTTTCCCTAACATTCTACCCTCTAACACTGTTCTCAACATACCCTCCCCGCTAAGTATTTGTTCCATCCATACATTCTGTCTAATCCATACCTCATCTAAAAGCTGCATCTCCACGCCAACCATATCCAGCACTTCATTGTTCCGTTTCCTCTCCGTCCATTTCACCTTCTCCATTCCTCTCCATACCATACCAAAAAAGGTATTAAACGGAATTTTCATATTATCAGAAATCGAATTATATGCTTCAGATGGAAGAAATAAGTATGGATGAAAGCTTCTCGGGTTTCCAACCGCATCAGGGTCTGCATGGTGTATAACGACGTTTCGTTGTGAGACTTTCCCAACATCCTCAGGGCTGATGATGCTCGTCGGCCTACACAATGCTGACCCTGACGCGGTTGGAAACCCGAGAAGCCTTCATCCATACTATTCACCAGGAAAATCTCAGATTCTTCCAGAAATAAGTACTAAAATTTCATCAAACTTTGTCGTTACACTCGGTTTTCTCGGTGTCTTACATTCTGAGATATCCAAGACTAGATTGCTACCGTGGGAGAGCGCGTGCTCGCACAGAAAGTGAAGTTGCAAAGAAAGATTGAAAAGACAGAGAGATGGATAGAGCTTATGATAAAAAAAAGAATCGAGGGGGCTCCCGTCCATTGCGATGGGACGAAAACAGGAGGACCCATCTCTAGCCACGCACACAATCTCCCAAGTACACTGGGCCCTATTGTGGATCCACATTATTCCTTCCACTGCCCCAGCACCGCATCCCAGCTCCTCTCTCTCTCTATATATCTCCTTTACAGCAGCATCGGCCCGCTTTCCTCCAAGTACTCTTGTCTTTCATTGCCAGTCCTTTTCCCCCGCTATGTCCAGCACTCCAGCCTAATTCCCTTCGGCCCTTTCCCTTCAGCACCCGTCTTTCCCCAACCCCTCTTGTCTCCGGCATCCTCTCTCTCCACACCACTTCTCTCTCCAGCTTGAGTGAAAAGGACCAAACAATCGGATGGGTTGTTCACGTCACAAAACGTCCAAAGCGATCCTTTTGCACCCTTCTGGCGCAGCGGCCTATGCCAGCGACCGGCCCTCTCTTTCCATCTCGCCCATTCCCCGATACTACTGAATTTTTTTCGTCGTCCTCCTCTCCCTCTAAACTCCCTACCCTCCCTATGCTTCCCTCATCCCCATGCACGTTTCCCGTGAGTCGCTATCTTATCCCCAAAATCAGTTATCCCTTCCTGCTGTTCTTCTCTCCGTTAAAAGAGGAAACCAACTCTCCCCGCTATCTCTCATCGTCCACCCGACTGCCACATCCCTATGTCTCTCCACCATTCTCTCTTCTTCCGAACCCCTTCTCCTTGTTCCTATCTAACCCACACCCCCGATCACCCCCTCTCGCACCCCTTTACTCACCTCCTAACACCCTCAGAATTTTCTACTGGTGTTGACACTTACTCAAATTCTCGATATGGCGTACCACTAATCGCAATTCATTGCATTAAGTCGGTATATCTCCATTTACGTACTAACACAAAGTTCGCCTCAATTAGCATATATCGGGGGGGGGGGGGGGTGTTAGGATGCCTATTACCCCTCCTCGCACCCCTTTACTCACCTTCTAACCCCCCAAGAACTTTCTACCAGTGTTAACTCTTTCTCATAATCTCGATATGGCGTACCACTAATCACAATTCATTGCAATAAGTCGAAATATCGCCATCTACGTATTGACCCGAAGTTCGCCTTAATTAGCGCATATCGGGGGTGTTAGGACACCTATTACCCCTCCTCGCACCCCTTTACTCACCTTTTGACACCCCAGAATTTTCTGCTCGTGTTAACTCTTTCTCATATTCTCGTCAAAGGGTACCACTAATCACAATTCATTGCAATAAGTCGGTATAACTCCACCTAAATACTACCCCAAAATCCGTCTCAATCAGCGAGCAGTGGGGGATGTTAGAACACCGGCCGAGGACAAAAATAACAAAAATAAAATTCCAAGTTCTGACTTTACTTAAGTAAGTACTTCATTTTTCGAGGGAAAATAAACGCCTAAACCTCTCTATTTGGAAATAAAATATCTCGCTTTATGTATTGTTTCTGTAAGGGAAAGATGAGTTACTGCCCCTTGGACCCCCCCTCCAAACGAAATTCCTGGCTACGTCACTGCCCCTTTCCCTTGTTCTGTTGCCCCAACCCCCGTAACTCATCCCCTAACCCTTTTACTCCTCACCCCTCATCCCCACCTGGAACTCCCCCTCACATTACCTCCCTCCTATTTCACCCCCTCAAATACTCGCAATGGCGTGCGCGAACTACATCATTCCGCTCGTTGATCACTGCATGTTCGTCATTAGCAGGGCGGCTATTCGATCGACATTTATCACTCCCCAAATGCCAGGAGCAGTACGGAACCATCACTCCATTCTCACCTTTGTCTTTCCTTCTAATTGGCCTTGGAATCTTTGCAGGAATAGCTCTTCGCTCATTGTATTGCTGAGTTAGTATTGGCACTCTGCAGCTTCCCATTAATCCTTTTCCAAACTACATCTTTCAGTCAATTATTTTCAACTTCTATTCTTGACCTTGTTTAATACATTTAATAATATTTCTTGGAGTTTTAGGTCAATGTAACACAAGTTATATCCAACGTTTCGATTTATTTAAAATCATCCTCAGTGCTCTCAACTTTGTACATATTTATTGATGTTCAATAAATATGTGCAAAGTTAAGAGCCCTGAGGATGATTTTAAATAAATCGAAACGTTGGCTATAGCTTGTTTTACATTGACCTAAAACGCCAAGAAATATTATTAAATAAATATAAAAAAATTATTTTCAAGTCGGCCGCGAAAATTATTATCCCTCCATGAGCATTAAAATCATATTTAAAATTATAAATAAATTTACTTTTCATGTATGTTTGCACCAAAAGTGTAAGATGGTAGCCCAAAAACTATTCAATAAGGAGTACCTATAAATTCCACAATTATTAAAGTGTTTTCTAATGTAATATATTTGAATATAAATGAAATAAAGTTATACTATTTTTCAAAATCGCCACTCGCGGCGCCACCAGTCATCAATATCCATTTTTCACGTGAAAAAATCTATATCTTCCCCAAATACTTGTTGTTGGTCTTTCAAGGGGAATTTACCCTTCAAATTATTATTCACTGGATTTTTTTAGAAGGGAATAAAGAGATATAGCGTAATCATTTAGACCAACAAGGATCGAGTTCGTGGTAGTGTGTCGAATAAAGTATTTGTTGATTTAACGTCCTGAGATTCTAACGACTGCTCGGATCAGCATAGGATAAATGTGGAGTGCGTTGGGTTGCGTGCATGCTGCCACATCTTCATGAAAAATATGCGAGGTATCAGAAAAATGTATTTATTTCCGTTTTTATCTTCCATAGCAGGTTTTGGTAGCTTCAATCTGCTAATTTTATATACTCCCATATCACCGAAAACAGGACATATGGGCCTTTAATAACGGGGTTTTTCAACAAGTTAACCATTACACGTGCATGAACAACCATGCCTTGGATAGGGACACCTACCAAGGCGGGACTCAAACCCGTGACCTCTTGATTGGCAGGCGAGGACTTAGGCTGGTGGTTATGCTATTTTACTCTTTTGGACTTCTTAATAAAATCCAACAAAGGAAAACTTTAAGGAAACATCCCCCATTAAAGACCCAAATTCTTCTCGTTCCTAGGTCTGAAGAGAGTGATAATAAAAATTGTAGAAATTCTATATTGGCATTGCATACCGTTGCGTACCCATCAAAAGATCTAGCTGTTCGGTAGCTCAATCTTGGCTCCATGCGCTGAAGCCCACGTGAGTTCTCGTCTACATTTACTTTGAGGTGTAATTCTATTCTATCCCTCGTCCTTCACCTGCAAACTCTTATGGTTAGCCACTAATTTTACTGTTGTGTATTCGCACTTCCAAAGGATCAATTTGTCATTCACTCTTTTGCCACTAAAATTCTTTTTTCCACTCAGAATGGATTCACTATTGTCACCCATGAGGTGTTTACGTTCTTAGGTAGACCCATGATGTCACGCCCCATATAAGGGACGTCGAATAGGCAGTTGGCTGCCGTCAGCGGGAAGAATAGTGAAGCTTGCCGTTCTGTTACCCGCTGGACCATCTCGTATTTTTCCTTTTAACTATGAGTTACAATGCCTGCATACCTGGTATTCCTTTGTAATTCGATAGGGCATTACCTGCCGAGTTTTGCAGCCAGGTGCTTTCTAGAAAAAGGAAAAAGTAGTGCACCCATATTTGAAATGGAGATTTCATTGGAAGTCGATGCTTTTGGGAACTATTGTTAGTTGGGTATCTAAGGAGGGTGTTCGATAAGTTCTACCTCTTGGACCACATCGTAAATTATGCAGAAAACATTCTGAATTGCGCAGGGCAGAATATCGGGATGTCCATTAAAAATTGAAATGAATAAAAACGGGATATCTTTTTGATTGTGGAGTGAGAGTTGTGCAGTTGTAACTCACTGATAGAGTGCTTTAGCATGTTGATATTTGACCACGAAGCAATGAATAGGGAATGAAATAAGTGTTAATAATGTTAATTCCATATCCACAGAAGGAATACAAGCCTCGAAGATATTTTCTGCAGCTCTCCTTAACTCTGTTCTACTTTTCTTAAAAACCTTGATTATGAGTCAATACGAATTTAATATATTTTCTTCCTTTATAATGTATTTTTTATTACTCTTTCCGTATTTCCTTTCCATTAGTGGTCAATTCAATTTTTCTATTGATTTGGTAGACCATTCATTACAGTTCAATTCATTCTTACCTCGTGCATTCATTCGCTTTTTACATCAGATCACTTTGTCACTCAGCCTTGAGGCGTTAAATTATGTTTAATTGTTATAATAAATGAATGAAATTATTTTTTAAACGGCTTGATTTTTTTTACATGGATTATAAATTACCGTGATAATATGACCTTCAAATGCTTGAACATTTTATCGAATACTAATTTCCCGATTAATGTAGCGTACTTCACAAAAAGGTTCACGTGCCGTTTTCGTAACAGTCACGGTTTACTTCTTATCTTAAGGTTGTAGCTTAGTGCCCTAGTGGTTTTTCGCATTGCGTTTTTGAATTGTTTTAATGCATGCGTGATCGATTTGTAAAAGGCATTGCTCCTTATCGCAATTTGCTTCTAAAGACTTTGCATCTCGTCTCATTTGGGGTCATTACAATGATCGGTACTTTCATTTCTTGGATAAATATATTAAAAACGCTCCAAACTTCGAAATATATATGTTGGCGTTGAAACAAACAGGAATGAATAATCAGCAATATCAGCAGGAAAGAATATCAGCAATGCATTTTTCCTGTATTGTAAAAATGTAAAATTTTCAGTACAGGAGCTTAAGGAGAATACGACCTGGCCATTCCAGTTCTCCCGAGCTTCATCCTCTCTGAATCTTCATCGATACAGAATTTCGCGAACCTCTGCGAAATAATAAATGTATTCTGAGGGAAACAGGTGATAAATCTTTTTGTGGCATGCTTCGACAAGGGCGTTTTGCAGATCTTCTTTAGCACCAGTAATAAAATATCGGTGTTAAAGATTTGTAACGTAACAGAATTGCAGAGTAATAGCAGGTACATCAATGTAATCGTCATTATTATTGCATCTATCGTCCACTATCTTTGAGCTTAATTTTACGAGAGCTTAGCGCAAGTATCAACTATACCGTTTTGAGATTTTTTGTTTCAGACTAGTACAATCGCAGATTTTCTTCCAACCATTATTACTTCGTGTTCTTAAAAATCCAGAATATTAAATTAAATGCCGAAAAGTCTGGATACTCAAGAAAACGTTTTCATAGTATCTGCACAGTTTCTCCAAATAAATGTTAAGCAGCAGTCATATCCAAAGCAGCACCCTATATCCCAACAATATCCAGAAAACATTGTCGGTGTCAACATATGACGTCCGTGTAATATCCACACTAATCAGCAAACAGCGTATGTATTCCATCGATTCAATACCCTTCACGACAGTGATTGAAAAATGACGGTAAAAATTGATTTTTGGATCGATCTTTTTTAATCTTAACATTTAATTTTAATCAATTTTATTATTTTACGATAATTATGTTTTCAATTTAAGCTTATTAAATTTTCCTGTATCTGAAATATGAAAAATTCACCATGATATCCGAAGCAGAAACCAATACCCCGACAACATCCAGACAACATTGTAGGCGTTAAAATATAACATCCGTGCAATCTCCATGTTAATCCAATAAACGCAGTACCTATTAAATATCCAAAGGTCCCGCCAAACGAAGTTGCAGTGATATCCAAAAGTGGATATGGAGGTCCTTATTACAACATCTCTCAGATATCTTCACAACGTCTAATCTATCGTATATATTATTTCTACTGTATAGATACCTTTTTCTCAATTTATACGCAACCAAACTCTACAAATGAGGTACCAAAATGCACAGAATTTATCAGAGAACATGCGACGGCATATCTTACTTCCTAATTATTGCTATTGTTTCCTAAAATTAAAAAAAATTAAAAAATATAAAAAAACAAACAAAAAAAACTGTAATTATTCCTGACGTTAACGGCGCACAAACTGATACATTTGTTCATTTGCAACAATATATCGCATTCTTTAAATAATTTTTATCAAAATGCGGCTATTTGTGCACTACCTCAATTTGTGCATGAACATTCCAATTAAATTTGTACATAAGACCCTGCCTTTTTTTCCACATTTTAAAATTAGAAACGCGCCTATCCCTCTGTGGACCTGCATTGAAAAGAGCGGGGGAAGCCCGCTGGGAGCGGGCGTAGCACGCTCGTCTTCACTATAATTGTAAATACTAATACCCAATCAGCAATCGATGTCCCAACACAATCCAGACAACATTGTCAGCGTTAATATATGGCATCCGTGAAATGTCCATGTTAATGCAATAAACGTTGTATGGCTATTTGTCAAATATGCAAAGGTCCCGCCATACAAAGTTGTAGTGATATCCAATATTGGACATGGAGGTCCATATTACAACTTTTCTTTGATATCTTCACAGAATCTAATGAGTACATAATGCGTGCGCTTATAAAAGTTTTCGGGAATCCCCAGACATAGAAACAAAACGTAAGTGCTCTTCAATTCTACAGTACTACAATCTTTATGCTAAACAAATGCTACCAATGGATACTGGTTGGAATAATAATTTAATAATATCACAGATATATGACAACTTGGACACCTATTTAATGTTATATTTATACGTGGATGTTACAAATAGCACATCTAGCTATCTAAAAAATGACATGCCTGGAAATACATTTTACATCATTTTGGCACTAAAAATTGAACTTTAAGCAGATGAAGTTACTATATGTCAAAACTAGACAATAGTATTATTTTTTTAATTTCTCTGATAATTTGGGGGGGAGGATGTATTCCCCATAGTTACGCCACTGTATTGCAGATTAATCCTGAAACACTGAGTTACAATAACCAGAGTTCAGCAAGTTCAGGGGAGCCAATACTTCACCCATATTGTATGTTCACCTGGTCTTCAAAGGATAATACTCCAGTACTCATTGGTAAGAGGAGGGGGGGAACTTAGGTAGCCAGAGGGGAGAAAGGGACGAATTTGGGGGGGGGGGATCAGGGTGTGAGATGGGGGTATTGTAGTGGGATGGGACGGAGCTTCAGGGAAAGTGGTGGTGTGAGTGAATGTTTCTCTGTTGGAGCCATGTGGTGAGTAGGATGGAGGCGGAAAAAGGCTCTCATCTATATATCCCCTCGGTTCTTTTATTAGAGGAGGAATTTTAATGCCGGCTTTTATGTCCATCAACGGGGCAGTATTCCCAAGGTGCTATCTCATTCCTCAAAAAGCTTCGGGAGGCGCGGAGGTAGGGAGGGAACATGACTGGTAATGGCCGCGGCCTGCTTACTGTGCGAGATTTCTCTGAAAGGGCGGCGTAACACATTTCTCTCTTCCCTCAAATTCTTATATCTTTCCTCCTCTCTTTCCTCCTCGGCTCCTTTTCTGCTTGATGGCTTTTCGGGTGAAAGGCATGGAAGTGGACGTGACTATTATTAGCTGCGGCATTCAATGAAGCTGTTGTCCCGCAACATTATGTGTGTCGGGGGATTTGGAGGCGAAAAGACCAATATCTATTGTTATCAAAAGCAATGTTTATGATGACTCCATTGTCAAACCTTAGCCTCAAAATATAGTCCCACACAAAAAAGTGGTTGCTGAGATGATAAACGAAAAAACTCCATCACGTTACGCTGTTGGTGAACTATTATTTCGTTTTCAAGAGCTTCCGAGACCCGCGATTTTATGCATTGGGGGCGGAGAAGGTAGCTAAACTTACAGAAATAATTATGCTGTCGCAATTTTCTTGGCAGGATTGCATAGAACAGGCTCAAAAATGCCATAACATAAATAATTTAAATTCATCTATTCCGTAGTTTGTTAAGAAAACAAAATTTTACACGGTGAAAGTTGAGAGGGGCCCTAAAATCCTAGTGAATATATTTGAGTCAAAACTTTTGCGCACCACACAATTTTATGTATTGGCGTCGGATATGGTTGCTAAACTTCCAGAAATAAATATGCTTAAATAATAATCAATCGCAATAGTTTTGGCAGGCTTGAATAAAACACGCGCAAAAAGACCATGTAATAAATAGTGTACGTTCATCCATTCAGTAGTCTATTTATTTAGAGACCAAAATTTTACGCAGTGAAAATTTACATGGGCCATGAAATCCTTGTGTATAACCTTGTGTCAAAATTTTCGCGTATGCTACTAAATATTCATAGCTTTCCGTTTCAGAAGGAGTTTGTACTTCAATAAATGCCCTAATGGGCCAGATACTGACTTTAAATCCGAATAAAATGCGATGATACGATTGGTGAGATCTTATGCTTTGACTCAGGATTCAGACCTCATGGAACTTATTCATATCCTTCTTTCTTTTCGTGGTGATGAATGGAGAAATGTAATACATTATATTACTCCCATGATTGGGTTAATACCAAATTGGGATTAGACTGCTAAAGAAATAATCCTCAGTTGAATTTATTACTCCTGTTCCATGGTTTCAAATCAATCCCATATTAAGGTATGAAACAGAATTACAATTTTACCTAGCCACTAAAATAGATCATTCGACTTATTTCTCAGGAAATATTTGATATGTAGTTGACATATTTCCCCTCGCAGACGTTTTGTTGTCCTCATCGTAAATTTAAAATGCAGTATTTACCTTACCGACCTCTGCATTGCTAAATTCAATGAAAACACCGGTTACAAGTAAGTCTAGGTGGTCAAAATATCATCCATTGCCAGCTCTTTGGATTTCGATGTATTAAGATTCATCATGCCTGTCTCACGGTTTCAAAATTATCCCATCACAAAGTGTAAAACTGAATTTCTTTCTTACCTAGCCAAGAAAAAGGCTCTTTTGCATGACTTCTTTGGCAATAATTGATATTTTGTTGACATCTTTACACTAGCAGCCTTTTTTCTTTATAATCGTAATTTTCAAATACATTATTCATTTTATCGAACTTCGCATTTTTAAATCCACTGAAGAAAAACAGTTATAAATTTAGGTAGTTATCAGTTTAGGTAGCCCAAAATAACAACTATTGCCAGTAATTCGGTGCATTTCTTGATCAGGGTCACACTAAAATTGTGAGGATAAATGTATAAATGACAATTAAAATTTTGCACGCCATGTAATAAACCAATATTAAAAGTTTCATATGTAATGTGATGATGAAATCAATTGAACTGCGTAGCGCTGACAAAAACTGATCTTTTTACCACCTAACCTGATCTAAAATCATTATTTTTATTGGATTTTCTTTAAATTCAAACCTGAGTGTGACATGTAAAGGCTCTACATTCGTTTCTCTACATTGCGGACACATTCTTGTATAAACCAATATTTTCAGTACTGCCTGATTCATAACCAAATTTTATTTTCGAGGTAGATTGTTATTTCAATCAATGATTTGTTGAAAAATAATAGATGAATATGGAACTATTTTTTGTCCATCCTTCCTCGTTGCTCTACTCTCTTTGACCATTTCGGGGTCGTTACAGCAGATAGCCATGACTAGGGAATTATCATGACTACCATAATTAAATGCCATCAATTTCTCATCATTTGAATTTATGAGATTTCGAAATACCTTGGTAAATATTTTGAGATAACATAAAATTAATTGCATCATTCATCCATTTTTCGGGTTCCGAACACACAAAAATTGAGCTAATTGCCGATACTCCTTATTAGGTACGTAAACCCGGGGCACAAGGTATCTCAACGCGTCGACCTGTTCAATAGGTCCCATTTTGTTGAAAAAAAAAGCGTACTTTTTCCGCTTGAGCGGTAATGGATTTCAACACCTGATGCCTAATACAGCTAACTGGCAGATGGGACGGATTCGCGGTGGTTTTCGGCCGTGAAATCTGTTTGGAAGCGGTGGATAGACGGTATGGGAGGAAAATGGATAATCTGCCTTTTGCAGAGGCGGTGGAAAACTTTTGTGTCCGAGACTCCTGTATCCGTGGCGAATATCGTTTGTGGTGAAGTTGTTAACACTCCTCCCGAATAGCGTGAGAATATTCGTGAAGAACCTAATCGGGAACCACTGGCTTGCCTACGCAGTTATCTAGGCCACTATCTCACCAAGATTTTTACCAATTTCATCGCTACTTTGTAATAAAACGAAAGAAAAATTTCTTTGTATCGGCAACTAAAAAGAATACAAGTTAATATTTGTGAAATCAATTTTTCAACGAACTTTGACGTAAGAATAATTTTTGTTATGACTCATTCTCGTTCCTTTAAATGATAGCAGCGCTGCCTTCGTATTTTGGTATCCTTTTATTTAACTAATCCCCATATTAAATTCTCAATTCTGAATAACAATCGAGATACAGTTATAATCATAAAAAAGTGCAAGAATATTGCTTTGCCATGTGGTTCTTGGTTATCCTGAAAATTTCAGTTTCATAGCTAATCAGAAAGTGATTTAAAATTAAGATGCAAGACTTGATCCGGGCAAGATGACAAACATAAAGCGAGTTCATAAAAATTTTATCCAACATATGTCGTTGGTGTTAATTTCGTTCAATAATAGAAAGACAAATGGAGAAAATGGAGTTGACGGAGAGGAGGAGAAGCGTCATGAGCTGGATATTGTAGATTGGGAGAGGAAGCATCATGATGAGATTCGGAAGAGACAGAATGTATAGATGGAGCGAGTACTTAGCGAGGAGATTTTGAAAACGGTGTTAGAGGAAAACGGATACAGTAGTAAGGCCATCAGGATGAAAATTGCATTAAAAAAGGAGGCATTTATTAATAGGAAGGGACTGATGAGATGTTCGCCATGTAAGAATTTAAAGAAAAGGTTAGTGAAAAGTCTTATCTAGAGTGTAGCGCTTTACGGTGTAGAAACGTGGTCACTTAGGAAGGAGGATGAGAGAATACTCGAGGCATTCGGGATGTGGGTGCGGCGAAGAATGGATCATGGATCGTTTTTAACAATGAGGTATATAAGGAGTTTGTGGATGAATAGCTATTAGGTACTTAAACCACTTCTATTCTCCATTCATCTTTCTATTATTGAACGAAATAACAAGAAGGTAAATTATTTTAAAAAGGTGGCGATGAAATAGGTAAAACTCTTGGTGAGATAGTGGCCTAAGTAACTGCGTCGGAAAGCAGGTGGTTCCCGATTACATTCTCCACGAAATGAATTCACTATTCCTTGTTTGAATGGAGTATTCTATCGTATTGCAAAAATTAATATGGTAATTGGAGTAGTCATGAGGCAGCTTAGGTAATTTGCACCATGAGGGAAGGGCAGTGAAGGAAGGGTGGAGAGAAACCCGGCGTCGCCATTAGCCTGCTCTTAACGAAAGGCGCCAAGGGGATTACGGCATAACGTCCCATCCGACGGACGGAACATTGAGTTTAAAATGCCCTCCGCAAAGTATCTAATTAGAGATCGGGCAGTATCTGAAAAATCTTTGTCACCGCTAACAATAAGATTTCAACCCAAACTCACTGCAAGGGAAGGCTAGCTACTACAACAACCGGATCCCCATTGAAAAAATATCATTGAGTCTATCCCTTTCACTATATAAATCCATTTCCATCCACCTTAGCCATGTGGATACAGCCTACCGTGCTGTGTAAATAATGAAAAAATGCGCACTATTTCGGTTCCATGCTGTTATAAATAACCTTCTTAATGTATGATCTCAGGTTTTCCCGCCGTATCAGTTGCAGAAAAGTTTCTCGGGTTCGAAACGTCGGGAGACATGGACGACATCAACCGGTGGAAAACCCGAGAAACTTTTCTGCAACCTTCTTAATGCTTTTATAGTCTAATCTGTCGATTAATTAATTTTTGATTTTGGTAGAAATAGTCCCACTAGCTGAAAGAGATGGGGGCGAATCGTAATTTCAATGTGGTCGTGTACTGTGATTAAACAGGGTGTAAGTATGTATAATAGAAGAAAAAAAAGTTGGATATTGAAAAGATGATTTTAACTTTCCTTCATCCACAACCAAGATTTTCGAAAGATTTAATCCTTTTTTATGGTGGTAGAAGATGGATCGCAATAGATTTTGACGCGTTACCGTCCAGGGTAGCTATGAGATCACGAGTCAATCAGAGAAAACTGTTTGATGATTGATTCACAAAAACGGTTCTAAGGTTCCCGCGGCGTTTCTCCATATAAGTCACGGTTTTCGGGCGCTCCTCCGCGTTGTGTTGTCCATACGTGACGACAGTTTCTCCACTCATCCTGCTGGCGTCTTCAGGTCAGAAGTAGCGATGCATAAATTTTGCCGTCTTATATAGTCACTTGGGGGATCGGACGAAAGAAAGCCGCTACCATCCTAGGCTAATATGAGAAGCAATAGAGATAGCTAAGCATCCTGTGCACTGCAACAAAGAAGACGGCTACAAATTAGCCAACACATGGAAAATACCGAATTGTTAATGCTTTCTGCCTATTAATGGCACTTCCTGAAGAGCCGATTTGGCTCAGGAGGACTTGTAGGTGCGAGCATGTTTTGCTGCTTGTATATAATTATTATTTTTGTTATTATTATTGTAAATGTTCCTATCTTGGAAAATGTAACTTAATTCAAATGTATTATAATTTTGAACTATTATCCTTGTAATTAAAAATATTATTATTATTATTATCATCATCATCTTAGGAAATAATTTCATTTCTCATGCATTTTAGTTCTAATTTTCCCTAACCTTAGAGTGCATTGCACACACTCACTAGTAGACTTACGTTTAATTTCTCCTTCACTTACACTGGAAAGGAATACTGGTCCCTTACACGCTTGAAATGTCATGACCCCAATGTCGATAGTAATAATATTCTCCAATGCTTCCTTAGGGCCATGGGCACATTAAAAAATGCTGAAGATGTGGTCTTACGACGCACAGGAGCAGCAAGAAACATGTCAGGGCTGAAACGCCCAGTTAATGAAGGATCGGGATCGGGCATCACTACTTCTGACATGAAGACTACAATCAGGATGGCTGGAGAAACCGTCGTCACCTATTGACAACACAACGCGGAGAAACACCCAGAAGCCGTGACTCATATGGATCCACCAAAGTGTTTTAAAAGGATAACTTGAAAAAGACAGTTGTACAGTAACACCTAAAAAGCTTCAAAATCGCAAGGAGACATTTCTGTGAGCGGAAATCGGTTGAGATAATCTTTGAAAGTTTAATTTACCTTTAGAAAAGAGTGCCAGTTATTGCTCGTTATTCATCCTAATCGTCCAGTTCGCTTAACTTTCACTATAATTCCTGACAATGAGACCGGATGTGCTCAGCGGCTCTTCAAATCCAAGTTTTTTTTTTGGATTAATCTAAAAAAAAATAAAAAATACGCGTAATTGCTGTGTTATCGCATTTGATGGGCAAAAAAGAACAGCCCCGAACTTGGCGGCACTATCACGTCCCTCATCGGGGCCCTTAATGAAGCCAATTTCGTGGATTTATGGGGTTTATTCTTCCTTTATTTTGACAGGTATACCAGTGGGACATTTGAAACCAAAGGCCAAGTAATAAGCCGTATGTCCTGCGCTCCTGCGCCTTTTAGGACTCCAGATTGTCATTTATGCACTGAAACTTTTGTCATCCATTGACCTACTGATTTTGACATATGTAAATGGAGAAATGCTGCGTCGGTTGGGTATTAGGGTCTCCTTAATATTTATTGGATGCTGCATGCTGGTGATTGATCACCCCCTGCCAAACACCCTAGAGGTGGCTTGCAGGGTATTATGTAGATGTAGATGTAGATGGATTCTACATCTACATCTGCATAAAACCCTGCGCGTAACCCCTAGGGTGTTTGGCAGGGGGTGATCAATCCCCAGCATACAGCATGCAATTGGACTCCCACATACACACCACACGGTCCAAAAAAGTAAATACTACCGCATGCTGTTAGAAATAATAATAAAATTCAGAAATATGCATTAAGTTATATAAAAGTTAGTAGGTTACACTACAAGTCATCTAATCTATTTGTGAGCTCTAACGCTGCCGTTATAATCTCTTATTGATCGTGGAAGAAAATACATTGTGAATCTGCCTGTTCTACAGTGTATCTCTCTTATTTATATGATCTGATCATCATAGTATGTTGGCGTTCGTAAGATATGGCTAACTCCATTTGAAGAGACAATGTCCTTGAATTTATCTAAAAGGTGTAGTCTATTTTTCAATCTACGATCTGACAGAGATTCCCATCCGAGTTTATCTAATTGTAAGAGGTCAGTTACACTAACAAGGCTATCGTAACGACTTTTCATGTACCTGGCAGCTCTTCTTTGCACGTGTTCTAACTCTGTTATTATTCTATTTCATGAGGGCCATTTTCCTGAATCTGAGTTACGGGCAAAACAAGCCAACCACTAAAATGCTAATGGTTTTGAGGGTAGTTATGAACAAGCCACACAAGCGCATGAATGTGCCTTGTGCTAATTTGCGAAATGGAGCTCGTAGCTACACATAAACGAATTTCGATGGTCATTTTAATAAAGGTGAATCTCGATACATTTCATTCGTTTTTTTCCTCAATATTTTTGCGCCTGTTTATTCAAGATATTCGGTCCTTTGCATTATTAATTATTTCGATAGTTCTCGGAGGACCCTTATTACGCTTTATTTACTGTTTAAAAGACATATTTGATTTTATAATGTGCGGGAGACAAAGGGTTTGATGAAGCGCGTTGTCGTTTTAGGCATTATAATGTTTATACCATTAGGTATGAAACTCTGTAGATATGTTATTTGATATGTATTAAATGGTTTCATGCATGAATTCACTGCTAAGAAATAATATGAAGTAGGGGATTCAATTCGCCGCATTAATTTTTAAACTAGTAGCTTATAAGTGCTGTAATTAAATTCAAATCTTATTTGTTACTTAGAAATGACTATGTTTGACAAGTTTTTTAACGTTTATGTTTATTTGAAAACATGTAACTTGTTTATGTTGAGCTACAAAGGTTTTGCTCAGTTTGGTATGGGAGGTTATTGAGAAAATGAACGGCCTTTCTTTGGAAAATAATCTGTCGTTTTAATCATAAGAAATATATATTATCGAAAGGCCTGATCGAAAGGCGTTGAAACATGTGATCATCGTTAAATGAAAAATATTCAACTTCACAGCATAAGAATTAAATTACCCACGCAATTTTTTTCCTTCATAACCCTTATATTTCTTTTAAACGTCCATTGAAGTTGCCAGTGTTTTTTACCGAGATGCGGCAAAAATGTTTGTTTTGATTCGCGCAGTCGCGAACCTATCTCCCTTAGTTTACGAAGAAAAAGCTAGCACAGTGTATGGTATGTTATGAAAGGGTGCGAATAGCTTTCCCTTATAAGCCGTGGTCCAAGAACAGATGGCATGACGAGCAGCGGGAAGGAGCCTGTGCGTTAAGAAAGAGAGAGAGGGAGAATGATAATAAAAAACAGAAGAAGGAGCAAAAAGCGTGAGCTCCCCCCGCCTTCTCTTCCTCCAATACTCTTAGCTTCCCGCCCACTCCCGAGGAGGAGGTGGGAGGAGCAATAAACATTGTGTCCGGAATGGCCCCAACATAATTCACAGGTATTATATTTCCATTTTATTAACGCCCTTTTGCGAAGCCCGATCCGATGGAGAAGGGCCGCCCAATGTTGTGGTATAGGGGAAGGGGAAGGTGATATAGCCGGTTCCACCTTATGCGTACATGAACACTCACGCTTTCCAACACTCGGGTCCTTTTTACATTGGGAAGGAAGAGAGGTGGTAGCTAGCAACCACCTCTGAGGCCGCGGACGACGCTCCCGTGTGCAGTCCAGCACGGCGCACAGTGCTCGGAAAGGCTGGACTAAAATCAAATATTTAAGATTAGGTAAATAACATGGAAATGTGTTAATAGTATGTACAAGGGGACTGCGTAGCAGAGGTCCAATTCTATCCCATATAAGGCTGATTTCTGTTGCCGTTTCAGACGCAATTTAATCGGCTTTCAAAAATGTCCGCAGCGCGGTGATGAGGGCAATGCGATACACTTATTTCCAATATTTTGCAGTAAAATTTTTGTCATTTCGAGGAATAGCATTGAAAAGTAACGAGTTTGATAGATAGCAATATCGTGTGCATACATTTCGGTTAATACCCCTAATTATACCTTATTTCCCCGTGAAACTCGGATCAATTTGTCCACCAGCGGCACGAGTGGCGACTTTTGTAAACCTATTTAAATGGTAACAACATTTTTCGAGGCCGACTTGAGGATCATCTTTTGTAACATTCTTGGAATAGATAATCCGCTGTAGTTTAAGATAATATGCTGTTTGCACGGATATTTTTCAAATGTAATCCATTGTAATGCCTAATTACTTCGATTAGGCGCCAGCTTCAATGATACCTACCGGAATCATAATGATGGAATATTTTCATGAAAATTAGAAGTAAATAGACTTATCTTTAAATTCAATTCATACTTGGATAACACTTATTTTTATTATGAAGAATTTCTCTGTTGAAAACAAACTAACCAAAATTGTAATCAGCGTAAATTGTGGTCAATTGAAAAAAAAAACCCGCAGGCCCCCGGTGTAATTTTTAACGCAATATTTTAGGTAATAGTCTCTTAAAACGTGCTGTGAAAATATTGTAGTTCCGCCTCGTAGTGTTTTAATTAAAACGTAATTTCTACAGCGGAATATGAATCTTTGAGCGGTACTCCTCAGCTCCCCGGAGTGTGGCGCTAATGAATTTTAATCATTCAGTAAGGCAAAGCTATTGATATTGAAGACATTTTAAAGAAATTTGGCGCTTTTGCGTGCAATGTAGGCACCCAGCATACTTAAGTTCATCCAGACCGGCTGTTTCGACCACTGTGCGGCGGCTCGCTTCCTTGCCGGTTGTCCCGTCTCCTTTGAGGGAGAAGTTAGGTCTGTTTCGAGGCGGGAAAAAGAGTTCTTCATTTTTTTCCTTGAGGTTAGGGGGGAGGGGGTTATAAAACCGAGGCAGGAGGTTGAACGCTGGCCGCGGTCTCTGATTGGCTGATCAAGACGGATGGTCGAGGAGGGAGTCGGAGAAAGCAATCGCGGGCCGATCTCATTTTTACGACCATTATATCTCCGTGCCCTTTAGAAGGCGCGGGGGAAACCGGTAGGGCAGTCCAGTGGTAGGGAGGGGTGGGTTGGAGGGAAGCATTGCGTTCTCCATTCCAGTGGATTCCGCCTCTGAGTTTGTACATTGCCCCTCCCCTATTCCAGTGGCGCAGCGAGGGGTGGTTTTGGAGGATAAACCCCCCTCAGAGCTCAGAGAAATTTTTAAGTTTAATCCATTTTACTTAATTGGATTTATATTATTAACAGAATTGTGTATGGATTAATAAAATATCCCTCAGAAAGCCGTAAAACTCACCATTGTGAACCATTTATCTTAAAATTCCGCAATTTATTAATCTCTCACTTACAGCTTATCCTGGTGGGTACCATACCCCCACACACGGTATTAATTGCACTTAACCCCCCCCACCCCCCGTAGCCTTAATTCCTAGCTGCGCCCCTACCCAATTCTACCACCTTCTCGCACCTAAATCAATCTTAACTTCTCCCTGCGCCAATCTATTTTCATGTAAAGGCAGTTTTACACGGGGCACGTTCTTGTACAACCTGACGTGCGTACGAAGGCGCAATCAAAATTGCGTCGCGTAAAGCGGTGAATTGCTAGAACACATACGAGAATGCGTGGATGCGAGACGGCAAAATAGCCCCTGTCCTAATTTCGTTCATGTATTCGCGCAATTCCACGCCATTTTAGAAATTAATGCAGATCTAACCTGCGCAATTACGTGCCCCTTGTAAAACGGCCTTAAAGGTAATCCTCTTACAAGGGGAGTGTCACTTAACCGGGTCTCTAATTTCTTGCAAACTTTGTAGTCTTGTAGTCCATCGGGAACCCTCCGCGAATCACTCCCCACGTATAAAACCAATAGTTTAAACAAAAAATGCAGTTAAAAATTTAGAGGTCTATCACATTACCTGGAATAAAAGTGGGAGGAATGATGTTAAAATCAGTGAGATTTGCGGATGATCAGGCGTTGATTAGCCAGTCAGCGAGGGGGCTTCAGGCTCTAGTGGATGCGTTATACGAGCGTTGCGAGGAGTATGGGATGAAGTTTAATCATAAGAAAACTAAGGTTATGCGGTTTTGTAAAGCATCACGAGCGAGGAATGTGAGACTCAAGATAAAGATGGGTGGTGAAAAACTTGAGCAGGTTGAGCAATTCAACGATTTAGGCAGTACGTTAGAGGAAAACGGAGACAGTAGTAAGGAGATAAGGAAGAGAATCGCATTAGCGAAGGAGGCATTTATAAACAGGAAGGAGCTTCTGAGAGGATCGTTGTGTAAGAGTTTAAAGAAAAGGTTAGTGAAGAGTTTGATCTGGAGTGTAGCTCTCTACGGTGCGGAAACGTGGACACTGAGGAAAGAAGACGAGAGAAGATTGGAGGCCTTCAAGATGTGGGTATGGAGAAGAATTGAGAGGGTGAAATGGACGGAGAGGAAAAGGAATGACGAAGTGCTGGACATGGTTGGCGAGGAGAGGCTGCTTTTAGATGAGATACGGAGGAGACATAAGGTATGGATGGAGTTAGTGCTTAGCGGTGAGGGGATGTTGAAAACGGTGTTATAGGGTAGAATGTTAGGGAAACGAGGGAGGGAAAGGAAAAGAATAGGATTTTTAGATAGATTGAAAGAGAGTAGGCCTTACAGTGAATTAAAGAAGATAGTGCCGGAAGGAAAGGGAGGCTCCCAGCTCACTTCTTGAATACTCCATGAAAACCTACCTTAATCGGTAGAATACTAATAATAATCACATTACCTTAGAAATAAGTTTTCTTTAACTATCAGCGGTAGCCCAGTGTTACGATACCCGACCCCTATTGCCTCTTGTCCCCCTCAAAAACTCAAATTCAGGGATCGAAACTTATCAATGAGCAGCGGAGTTTCGATTTCTTTAGTTTCGTTCTTGGGGGTAAAGTTTCGTCCCGGGTCAATCATAGCTAAACTCCTTGGTGATTTTAATTTCGTGCGGGAACGAAACTAAACTAAGCCTTGTATTTTCGTTTCCCTCCGGGTCGAAACGAAAAATTTTCGTTTCGTTTCACATGCCATCCCTGGTTTTAACCCACAAGAGATACGCTATACGCGCACCATTTGTACCTTGAAGATGATTTAATAACATCGAAACCTAGGTCGTAGTAAATTGTTTAATTTTATAATCGTGGAAAATTGCAAGTGTTTATTGAAATATGGAAAAATTCCACTCCATCACAGTTGGATCATCGAATTTTATACATAAATCTTGGTTCTAAGAAACTGGGCTTCCTTTTCTATGGTTCAAATTTTCAACTTCATCTCCCTACTCTGCCGTTCGAGTCCGATTTGAATGCCACTCACCTGCCGATACATATTGACCCCACCCCCCAGCTCACCCAAGTTGAAGGGCCCCCTACCATCATCGAACCCTCCATTCCTGCATACGCCTTGCAAGTCATCCCATCGCACAGAGGTACCGCGCGGTCGTCACGGGGTGGTCCAATTCGGACCGACACCGGTTTTGCGTGGTAGCCGCAAAGGGACAGAAGGGAGAGAGAGGAATGGATCCCGGGACCCCCCGTGGAGGGAGACGCGATGCGAGGCAGGGGGTCCCGTGCGAGAGAAAAGATGGACCTCAGCCGTTTTTAATTGAATCGAGTCGGAGGTATAAAGGTAACGCGGACTCCCGCCATCACTACACAATGGGGCAACAAAGGACTTTGGAAATTTGGTCATTTTCTCGCCCCGAAGAGAGAGAGAGAAAAAGTAAGTCTGGGAGCCGATCCTGTGCCACCGCCACCTGAATAGCCGAGGCTTTATGTGTTGCATTGATGCTCGTTCATCAGGGTCGTTCATCGGGTGAGATAATTCCGGGAAGGAAGTGCAGAAAACGACTTATTGTGTCCACAGTCAGCCGTCCGCACGTGGAGGGCAGCCCAAAGGAATAAGAAGCAAAACGATGAGAAATTATGCCGAGCCAGAAATGGGACCAAAAATTCTGAGGCGGATTCTCTGTTTTGGATGAAATACACTGTGTCTCATTTATCTTTGACCACCCGAAATAACTTTTTGTCCAGATGCAAATTCAAAAATTTGTCAAGTAAATGTTCATTAGCCGTCAGGGGAACATTAATCAGCATGATTACCTTCCTTGTAGCTTTGTTATTTACAAAGATATGAACAGCGTTATGTTATTTTTAAATGGCACCCTATAATTTTTATTCGGCAATTCATTTCCTCTCCGAAAGACTTATTCAAAAATGTAGTAAAGTGGACCATTAACATAAACGCAACGTTAGGAAAACATAAGAAACTCGTCCACTTACTGGAAGTAGCTGTGAACAAATAACAACCAAGTCAAAACAACACAAAAGTCACTTTGAGCCCGGGACCACAACCGCGTCCACTTACTGGAGTTAGCACTAAACAAATGACAACCAAGTCAAAACATAGCACAAAAGTCACGTGGACTCATTACATGACACATTTTTGAATTTGCATCTGGACAAAAAGTTATTTCGGGTGGTCAAGATAAATGGGACGCCCTGTAAACTGATTCCGAAGTGCGGCGGAGGTTGCTTTGGATAGTTTAGAACAGAGCTCACACCGGGTCGATTTGGATAGGTTAGAACAGAGCTCAGTGAATATCACACTTCAGGGTAAAGAGGACAATTCCTTTGCCTGGGTCGCCTTGCACCTCGAGGATTGTATTGTGGTATGTCCGAAGACTTCGCTCGGGATCTGAACCCGGAGCACCTTCATCAGAAGCCAAGTGCCCTACCAAATAGACTACTATGATTAAATTCCGAGAAAAAGTTTCTCTGAAATAAATAGGGTCTCTGAAATTTCGGATGTGAGAGAACGATGAAAAAACTTCTTACATCTCTCGTTTTTGTACGAATCTTTTAACAATAGGGTAGTTTCCTATTATTTTTTATTGCCTAAATCGAAATATTATTACTCTTGGAGTACGCATTTCACGCTCTTAGATTTTCGAATGACGATATCTATTTTTCGCTATTAAACGAAAAGGGAAAAATTTCAAACTCGCGAAAACGCGACGGCTAAGTAGGAATGCTGGGAAAATCCGTGTGACGTCATTCTGGTTCCCGCTGTCGCCGTGTGAGGTGACCTTGGGGAGACAATATGTGCGCCGCTGCGATGCAGGCTGCTAGCACGTAGCGCTTGGTTTTAATAAGGATTATTAATACCCTATCAAACGAAGGAAACTTTCCGACCTTAGGCAGTTTTAATATGTGGTTACTAAGACATGTTTCCCAGAGCTCTGTGCCTCATATATGCATTGGTAATCTTAGATGATGTAAAAATCCTATCGACTCGTATAGAAACTAGGTCCCTGTGACGTCACATGGATTGGCATCGCATGGGCGCCAATCTAGCCTTTTTCAAGTGTGGTTAAAATTGACCATTGCCATTCGTCTGAACTGGGATTTCTAAAACCAAATAATTTGTATATTATGAATACACTAATGGTGGGTAACGAATCGCAATCATTGCCTTTCGTTTTACTTGATGAACGAAACTACCCTATACTAATTTGATGCAGCCAGTTCAAAATGGGCCAACAACGGACTTGTGATATTTGGTCATTTTCTCACCCCGGAGAAAAAGAGAAAAAGCAAGTCTGGGAGCCGATCCTGTGCCACCGCCTCCTGAATATCCGAAGCTTTATACATTGCATTGACGCTCGTTCATCACGGTCGTTCATCGCAGGAGGTAATGCTGGGAAGGAAGTGCAGCGGGGACCCATTGTCCTCATTCGTTCGCACGTGGAGGGTAGCCGGAAGAAAATAGAATATAGAAAGAGACGATGAACGCGAAGAGAAATTGTGCCAATGAAATGAATGGTGGAGGCTAATACGTTGTGGAAATCCATTGTAGGATTGGAAGTAAAATATTGAAATAAATATTTGGCCTACACTACACCCCCTGAAGTGTTCAATGTAAAGCATGGTAAAAATAACGCTACGCCCGATCGAAAGTAAGTGTCGCTACCTCTTAATGCTGCGTTTGCTTTAGCTTCTTAGTGAATACTGCGCAACTGGGTTGTACATCATCAGGTGCTATTTACTCATTGCACTGGAAGGAATATCATCCAAAGCTGAGAATCATCATGGGCCTTGGAAATACCTAACTTTAATTCGTAAAAATAACACTTATATACAGTAACGGAACTGAACCAGTACAAAGAAAATTTTTCTTACTATTGCGGAGAGAGCACAACTGAGAAAATAATTATAATAATATGATCTTAATGGGCAGATATTTGTGCTTTAATTTTATTTTAAAAGCTGAGAGTCAGTATGGGTCTAGGAATTACCTAACTTTAATTCGTAAAAATCACACTTATATACAGTAACGGAACTGAGCCTGTATAAAGAAAAATTTCTGGGTATTACGGAGAGAGCACAACTGAGAAAATAATTATAATTGGATGATCTTAATTGGCAGATATCTATGCTTTTTATTCGATTAAATATGGTGCATGTGTATTAATGGCCTTTCCATTAATGAACTTTCTTCCGGTTTCCATCGATGTTTTCGGCGTTCACCGTAGTTTCTTTGATAATTATTCTGATCCATTACCACCAGCCATGTCAGGTATGGCCATTTAGTCATTTACCCATAACGGAACATAATACCTGTTCGATCGATAATGAGATATTGTCCATTAGTTCTGGGGTATATTCATGAATTCCCTGGCTTTGCAGTTGCTTGGGCGCTGCCTGACTTGTTAACATGTAGCGGTAATATCCGTGGATCATCGAACACAGTTTTTTTCAGCTTGATGCCATCGGTGAAGAGTTTCTTCGAGGTGATCGTAAAGCGAGACTCTCACTTCCTGAGAACAACTCTTCCATTTCCCTTTGTTTTCTGGGAAGGTCTAAATTACTCCGGAAGAGTCCGTTTATTATCATGTTACCGACACTTGTGAGATGAGCGGATTAATATCCCTCGCGATTTACGGGGTCTCAATTAACTGCATCTGCGTTCACAGAACTACCACAACGGTTTTCCGTGGAGGAAGCTAACCTTTGATAACTGTGTTGCAGCTGACGTTTTTTCAAATAAAAAAATGCATTTTAATGCGTCAATAAAATTCCTAGAAAATTTCCTAAAAGCCTAGATGAATGCTGAATAACATCTTTTAAGTTAAAAAACATTAGAAGAACGATCTGTGAACGACATTAAAATTGCTGCTTTTAAGGTGTTAATTACAGGTGCATTCGGTTAATCCCGCATGCTTCAGTGGCTTAACTCAGCATTGACCAATTATGGCTGGCGGAATGAATATGGTCTGTGGTATGGTGAAGAAAGGTCACGGAAGGGTCGCAAACGGTAATTTAGGGCACTTCTTCTGCTGAAGTGTTTCCAATTACGGTAGATTAAATACGATAAAAAACAAACTGTGCGAGGTGCGTGATAACTCGAAATACACTCCATAATCATTCCTGAATATATATTTGGTTATAATTTTACGTGTTACCTACCAACAACCAAGATCTTAGTATGCAGCAGAAGAGAAGAAGTCAAGACCAACATTAAAATAGGGAGGCAAAAACTGATAGAAGTGGATGAATTCTGTTATTTGGGAAGCAAGATAACTAGTGACGGGGGAAGCAAGAAAGAAATTATCAGCAGAATAGCCCAGGCGAAGAGAGCATTCCACCAAAAGAGAGACCTGCTTACAGCGGGAAACTTAAATATGGATGTAAAGAAACAATTTATAAGAACCTACATCTGGAGTATGCTCCTATACGGAAGTGAGGCATGGACAATGACCGCAGCGGAGAAAGCAAGGATAGAGGCCTTTGAAATGTGGTGCTACAGAAGAATGATGAAAATCAAATGGATCGACCGAGTTAGTAACGAGGAAGTCCTAAGAAGGGTAGGAGAGAAGAGAAGCCTCATGAAAACCTTAATAAGAAGACGGAACAACCTTATAAGCCACATCTTGAGACATGATGGCCTGATGAAGACAATCGTCGAAGGACAGGTGGAAGGCAAGAATGGAAAAGGAAGACCTCGGACAAAATATATGGAACAAGTAAAGAGAGATGTGAAAGAGAAGAAATACGTAGGAGTGAAAAGATTAGCTGATAGGAGAACTGAGTGGAGAGCTGCGTCAAACCAATCCTAGGATTGTTGACCAGTGATGAATTTTACGTGTACTCTATGTCTGACCAGCTAAATTATTTTAATTCCCGTAGGAATTCTTATAATATATTTATGAGGAAAAAAATCCTTTGATCGACCAATCGTACAACACATAACTAAGTAATATTTTAATATAAATCTTGATATAAGTTGATGAATTCAAGGATGAATTTTAATTTATGGGTCATTTTTTAAGACGTTTTTATTTCATTGAGTCTTCCCACTACTTTTCGTATGCATTATTTTCTACCAAAAATTTTTTAGGAGTCGATATTTTTGTAATTTGAAGGTGTTAAAACGGGAAGGCTGACATTCACCGTGTAAACTGCGACTGCATGGCTGAATACCTACAGAGTTTCGTTGACACAGTATACCGTTTCAGCCAAGTCAATGTTTCATGGAAGACTAAGCATCTTAGGTGAAATTGCTTCCAATGTTAAGCCCAGAATAATTATTGTCATTACCTCGATATAATCTGGAATTTCATGAAGCATTAATAACGTTTTACGCAGTGGTGTCACGGTGCCAGAACGCGCCGGAACGCCGTTCCGGTACTGGTTAACAAAAGTCAATGTCAAATAGGCAAATGACACTTTTATCAATTTTGTTGCATCAAAATTTCAAATATATACATTCGTAACCATTCAAAACAAAAACATTCGTAAAAAATATAAATAATGACTTGTAAAAAAACACGGTCATATTTCACTTCTAAAAAATTTAACAGATTTGCGTTCCGGCACTGCAAATTTTGCCATGATATCAATGGTTTTACGAATAAATTTTCCCTCCTAACAGAAAGTAAAAAAATCAGCAATTTTTTCAGGGAATTATGACGGAAATTAAGAGAAATAAAGATTTAAGCCTTTATGGAGATTTACGAACGATACCTGGCCTGTATGTCAAAAAATTGAACATGAAAGGTATTTTCTGGCTTTTCTTCGTCGTGAGTGACTACTTATGGTCCATCTAACGTAAAGTGAGGCAAAAACTTACTTCTACTGCTTTGCTCCATTATTTCAATTAACCCATAACAACCCAAGATGCAACAAGCTTATTTTTTTAAGGTTATTTTGATGCCAACCACTTGTTGGCCTGTATGTCAAAAAATTGAACATGAAAGGTATTTTCTGGCTTTTCCTCGTCGTAAGTGACTATTTCTGGTCCATCTAACGTAAAGTGAGGCAAAAATTTACTTCTACTGAGTTACTTGCTCTTCTCTATTATTTCAATTAACCTATAACAACCCAATATGCAACAAGCTTATTTTTTAAGGTTATTTTGATGCCAACCACTTGTTATTACCCTTTAGCCATATAATTTTTTAATTTAATCCTAGGCAAGTGAAAAAATTTACCATACACAGCATTGATCGTGCAAAACCTTTATTTTACAGCCTCTTCAAACACCACTGCACCAACGCTGAGATGTGAGCAATATTACGTGAAAGCTTATTGCTTGCCTTAGGTTTCAAATTGAAGCAGTTGCACATAGCAGACACGTGCACCGAGTGATATCACGATGAGGTAAGTGAAGATTCGTATTTTATTGGTATTCCAGGTCCGTTCTCTACTTGTTATGTATTTTACGCCAACTACTCAACTTAAGTGCCCGCATTTAAAACGTGTGAAGGACACAATGGAGGAATAATTCGATGATCTGTGGATTTTGGAGGTTGTTCCACGTTAAATAACCAAAAAAAGCAATGTAGGTATGATTTATTTCTGCATATAAGTGATTGAACGAACTACGGCCGTTAAACAGTCGAAATAAATTAATTCCCCAGGGCCGGACTCTTTGGTTGGCCGTACTCTTACCAAAGAGTATTTATAAGAGGGAATTAATTATCTTTCAACAATTATTTCTGCGTACTATAGACTTGGAGCGTAGTTGTACTGTGGGTCGAGCGATTGTTTGGCCAATGATAGAAGGGTCCTTGGTTCAAATCTGGGGTGAAGACTTCTGGCAGCCCAAAACAAAAATCAAGGGGCCTCCACTAAAGGAGGCTCAAGAACATGGCGGTTAAGAGTTATATCTGTTACCGTTTCGCGCGTGGCAGCGCCACTAGACAGCGGTATCTCGTCCAGTGTGACTTTCGCCATTTACCGAAGTGGAAGTGGTCTTTTTTAGTTGACAATCGTCTTGCACGTTAAATACGCGGTTTATATGTTCTATTGGCTTATTTATATATTACTTCCGAGTATTTCGTCGTGAAAAGATGGAATCAATGATTGTCAGCGCTGTTAGTGGTGGTTATGAAATCGAATTTTAAAGCGCGTGAAGCGGCAACAATTCCAACGGCGGAATTCAGAATTCTATATTATAATATTAGTGATATGAAGGTGCGTTCACACTGTGTAACATATTATATAAAACAAGTTATATATAACATGTTTTCCGAAAAAGTTACAAAACCGTGTAACATGTTACATGTAACATTGTGTTTTTAAATAAAAATCGTGTTGTACAGCAAAGTTTTGGTTTTCCGCTTTGTGTGGGAAACCAAACACTTATATTACATATTTCACAGATTTGTAGCTTTTTCTTAACCCGTTAACGCCTAGCGGTACCACATAGTACCAGCTGGTAGTGCAATACTGAACGAACTTTTTTGTTATTTATTGTAATTTGTTTGGGATTTTGAGAGTTTTAAACTAATAAGAATATTTATAATTACGTTTTTCAGAAAAGTTTGCTTTTTTAAGCAAGATTTGACATTTTTGAGTAATTTTGGTAATTTGTTGTGCAAAATATATATTTTTTTAAACGTTTCTGGCATTAAAATGTGAAATTACTAACGCCTATTTAATTTAGATTTTTGACCCCTTAAGGGCCGCATTGTACCACGCTGTATCTTCAAGACTATTACTGCTAAAAGTATTAAATTTGCATCTAATAAATCAGATTTTAAAATTGAATATTACGAAAAAGTTGGGATGAAATTTTTAATTCAGACGTTACCGGCTTAAAACACGTTATATGTAACTTGTTTTATATAGCATGTTACACAGAAGGCACCTTGAGAAAAGAAACGGCTCATCCCATTTTGCTCAATCCTTTCAATATATTTGCGCAATTGCCATAAGCTCGCTAGAGTCCTAATGCCACGTGGTTGCTAGGATTGCCTGTTTGACTGATGAGAGGGCAGTGGGAAGAGAAGAAAGGCCTAGTTTGAGGGTTGGAAGCTGATAAAATGGGGTCAAGCGAGTGTGAAACGCGAAGTTTTTATCAGGAGCGGCTTCGTCTCCTACCTGGGCAGTGTCATTGTCCCGGCGGCGACGGCTGATGTCGGAGAGGCGAATATCCTTGTTCCTGGCCTGGGAAGGGTGGATGGAGTCTGGCAATCGCTCTGGGAGATCTTTTCCTGGACCAGAATGGCTTCCTTACCTGGCGGGTGAATACGGCCAAACTCCTAGGTTCACTGAAAGGTTTTCTGTTACCTACCAACTTCAGATTTAGATGGCACCCAAGGGCGATACTGAATTTAAGTGTGATTTCGGTGAAGAAAGCAGTTAATTTCGTTTACATCTATATCTATCTACATAATACCTCGGAATCCACCTAAAAAGCGTGTGGCAGGGGGTTTTATGACACCAGCTGTTTACACATAAAAGAAAATGCTTTAGCGAAATTACGACTAGCATTTATTAAAATCCTTTTTGTTCGGGGGAAAAAGGAATTCTCATATCTATCCGTACGGAAAGATATATCAACTAATTTATCTCTTTTGTCGGACCCGGAAATATAGTGGGGCTCTAATATTATGTTCTCTGTGTCACTCTTAAGGATATCCATTCTCAATTGATTAAGCAATCTAAGCCTAGCGCGCAGCCTCCGTGTCTCCAGCGGCTCCCAGCCTAATTAGCTTAACATCTGGGTAACGCTGTCTGTACGCCCGTAGCAGTTTTTGACGAACCGCGCAGCCTTCCTTTGTATTTTATTCAGTTAGCAGATGAAGTCTTTCTGCACCGGATCCCATGCTCTCGCTTCATATTCAAGGTGCCGTCGGACGAGTGCGAAATAGCACCTTTCTTTTACTTTCTCATCCGAAAATCTTCCCACAATACGCTTGAAGAATCGTAATTTCTTCAGGGCAATGCCGCAAATATTCCTTACATGTGTTCCCCACGAGAGGTTCGAGGTTATCGTAACTCCTAGGTACTTCACTTCGTTTGTTGCCTTTATGTTAAAACCATCCACAGCATAAACATGGTTGTAGCTGGACGAACTCCGTTTATTTGTAAATCCCCGATCCATTTACAATTGAAAAAAGCTTATGATCATGAAAGATTTTCCATTTTTAATCTTTTCAATTTGTGCTAATTTTAAAAGGCCTTAAACATAAATATGAATGCTCAAAATACATTACTTACGACATTGTGATACCTTAATACAAAAAAATAACGAGAAATCAGAAAATACCCAACAATGCCAACGTGGTGCCCTGAAGGTGATTGTTTGATATCCTTGGAGCTCTACTGCCGAATTCGGCCGATTAGTGGCCGATAACTCACTTGTCCGGATTCTCGAATTATTGCGGGTAGAGTGGCTCTAGCCCAGCCTTATTTTTTTTGCTACTCTTTGGGTCCCTGCCGACAAAAGAGAGAGGGGAAGTTGGAAGTGCCTATAGAAGGAAGTGATGAAAGATACTGGCTTAGTGCGTTGAGTACCAACGGTAAGATCCCTGATTAGGTGCTACTTAAACTTCCCCATCCTTATCTGTCCCTTACGTTTTAGATCTAAATCATTTATTTGGGGGACAACCGATTTGAAATACCAATTTTTGGCTTACCATTAGTAATATCAAATTGCCAAAAGTGTTTTGTTAATGAAAATTGGCTCATTCACTAGAGAAGAATTTGTATTTTCTTATATGTCCTTATTTTTTCTTTTATATTTCTTAAGTTTGCTTCTCATCATATTGTTTTTGCCACTAGTCCCTTAATTGTATATCGATAATGCATTAAATATTAATATAATAGTGACTAGAATTTATTTTTTATTTAAGGATCGTAGCTTCCACACTGGTGTTAACCATTAAAACTATCTTAAGCTCCTCCATTTTTTGTTAACAAAGTTGTAAATTTCATACACTTGGAGTATTAAATTTACTTACATAAAAATACCTATTTTTCCTTTCATCGATCCGTCTATCGGTTTTCGAGCTGTACACGGCCAAGCATTGAAACTTTTCATTCTTAAGGCCGTTTCACACGGGGCACATACTTGCACAATCTGACATGTGTGCGAAGGCGCAGTCAAAATTGCGTCGTGTAAAGCGGTGAATTGCAAGAACACAAGCGAGAATGCGTGGTCGTGAGATGGAAAAATAGCCCCTGTTCTAATTTCGTTCATGCATTCGCGCAATTCCACACCATTTTAGAAATGAATGAAGTTCTAACCTGCGCAATTCCGTGCCCCGAGTAAAACCGCCTTTATGCAGGAAAGGACGTAAAATCTTTTGACATAGCTCGCTTCTCTAAAGGTGCGTTTAAACTATGTAACACATTATATAAACATGTTACATGTAGCAAGTTACTTGTAATATTTGTTTTATAACAAGAGTCCAGCGGAGCCAAAAGTGTACAAATAACATGCTACAGATTCAGTCGCAGCCCACCCGTCAACTGTCTATCCCCACCATGCGTCTCACCTCTTTTCTGTAACATACTACTACATATTTTCCCACTTCGTGCGGGAAACCAAAAACATGTTATAAAACACGAATTTTTGCTTTGCAACACAATTTTACATGTAACTTGTTGCACGGATTTGTAACTTATTCGTAAAACATGTTATATGTTACTCGTTTTATATAACATGTTACACAGTTTAAACGCACCTTAATGCACGGATTTTCTGTTGCCGTTGAAAATCTGTTATTTTCCGCGAATAATTGCGGAAGGGGGTCATGATGAACGACCAGCATACGAAGGTTACCTCGTGTCAAAAATGGTAGACAGCCCATGTTTGCTGCGACCCTATCCAATTCACAATGATGTGCTTGTAAACATACATGGAATACATTGTGCATATTCGTTATTTATTAGATTTACGAAACGACTTTCTAAAAAGAAGATAATACTTCGATGGAATGATAATGGTAAAATCATTGGTAAAAAAAGCACCCCATTTAAAAATTGGTGTTTACATTGTCGATAGTCGGGTAAGGTTTTGACGTTAGATTACTCACAAGCTTTCATTTGGCTTAGGTACTAAATTTGAATAACTCTATCATCGATTCGGTGCTATTATATTGCCACTCTTCGACAGATCTATCAGAGACACCACACATGACTCTAGTTTGAAAGGGAACATATTGTCCAGTGCCTTCCCTAGCGGTCATTCTACCCCCTTCCCTGATTTTGAAGTGGAAGGGGACTATACCGAACTTCCCCCAAAACCTGGGCGCCCAGTTCCCTTTTGGGGGGAAAAGGGAGCATACCTTTTCTTTCCGCACAGTTTGCTCCCATTTTGAAAGGGGCAATAATGCCATAAAGTGCTGCCACATAGCGACCGCTTCTCTTGCTTTGAAAACAAACCACTCAAAGTTGGGAATGGAGGTGGGGGTAAAGAGGGGCGGGCCAGTTACGTCACGAGCGATGTAAGAAAGAAGGCGATTGAGAAGAGTCGGCCTCTTTCATACTTATCTCTCTTTCCCCCTACCACTCGGTCTCTTCAAGTACATACAAAAGGTACAATTGGTTGGCCCACGCCGTCCATGTCGAATAAATGCGTCTGTCTGTCCGCAACAGTGTTGCTGTCAAAACGAGGATTTTTCGATCCAGGGAGAGAAGCTTGGTCGTTTTATTCTTTCGGGTTAAATGCTCGGAAAATGACAATGGTGGTTAATCTTCTGTAGAAGACAGAGAGAGAGAGAGAGAAAGAGACAAGGATAGGGAGATTTTCCTTCTATGGACTTCAGAACTAGCCGCTTTTAGCTCTGAAATACCATTCTCCAAGAAATGGCAGGTCTTGGCTCATTAGAGCTTACAGTCCCCCCAGAAATTCTCCAAATACGAGTTTATTCTGTATCTACGCCTAAATATCAGTGTAATGTCTTTATTTGTGTGGGAATGTTGCCGAATTTCTCAGTTGCATTACTTTTTTTTAAATGAGCTATTTTTCTTTCAGCTTCTCGCTCGAGCTTGTATAAATCTGAACTCACTCACTCAGATATTCAACTTGAATATTGGTAGAGTCATGTGACGGTAGAGCTCGCCCCAAGCTAGTGAAGTTCATTAACCAATCCATAAAGTTAAATATATATGAACCAATATCTGGCCCCATTTTGGTTCTATCAGGCGCAAATGCTGCTGTTAGAGTGTACAATGTACGTGGTACGTAAACAACATTTCTTAGATAATATTGTCAACGATTTTTTAATTTAATTTACATTTAAATGAATTTGTAGCGTAATTTACTCGCTAACTTTATGGAATATTGAACGAGCAGCATATTTTATTTTCTCAATCAATTATTTCCCAGTTAAGAGGTAATAATTTTCTTCTGAGCTGGACTATCTTGCTGATGATAAGAATAGGTATACTTGGCCAACTCCTAGAATTGTTTTGACTGGTTTATACTTATTCTGCTTTAATCTCAGTGTTACTCTTGGGCTAAAGGTTTTCTCGCACATTTAAAAAGGTTTTTTGGATTCCACTGAAAGGAAGCAGGAAAATGATCTGAAGTTTTTCCGAGTATCGTGCTATCTCATTCTTGGAGAAGATGCTATAAGATTAGGTAAGCGGAGTTCTTTTGAGACGGACAATACCCTTGCTGAACTAATGCCAACTTCACCTGAATCCGAGTTGAACAAATAGTTGATGTCCCTTACAAAAATCACTATGAAGGTCTCCAAGCCCGTTCCACAAAGTCGATAATGGTGGCAAACTCCGTGGCTCGTGTCAATTGTTCCCGAAGGAAGCTTTCAAAGAAGGGGAAGCCGTAACTTTGTTAACAGCTTGATTCCATTTCCCGGTTATAGAAGACACCTCATCATTATTTTGAGTTCCTAGACTGAGTAAATTCTTGTTTACAGCAACTTTACCTCTCTTAACTCTGCATAACCGTTGTGTCGAGAGCTCTAAAACAAATTCTATTGGCTCGTATAAAACTTTAAATTGCCTTACTCGACTTAGAATTGCCAAAGTGTAAAAAAAACTCATATATAGGTATATTTTGTAATCAACCAGTACGGGAAAGGTAGTTCTGTCCATCACGAGGAATAAAACTATTGTTAAGTACCACAAATTAGATTTCACGATTGGTATGCGTTGCGTGTAATGAGTAAAAGTTTCGTAATGTAAGAGTTATTTTTTTTTTAATTTTCATTGAAGTGATCACGATATTTATAACGGTATTTTTTATTATTTTAAACTACAAAACCATATTTCCCTAAAAATATATTATGGTTATATGAATTATTATGATTATATATTTGTTTATACAAATAAATTGAATAAATCGTTTTTCTTAGGTATATTTTTGTTGAGAGGTAGCCGCATGTTCGCATTACACTAGTTTTTGTGTTTCAATTTAAATTGGTAGGAATATAATTCATTTGTCAAGCTCGTAATAAGTGAAGCTAGGGTTAGTTAAGTAAGGAGCATCAGAGCATCGGCATAGTAAACTACAAAAAGAGGCATCACTTGCTATGGATCCACTTGCAAATCCACTATCCTTTTCTTGATTTTCTAAAGAAATCAACGAAGTTCCCATTGTATTTTTCGGTGTATAAAAAATAACAATTATTTTAGATGCAAGCATCCACAGGAAGAATAATCAAATGATAGTACTTGATAGCTGTCCAGATATCTTCGTAATTCTTACCCCTCTTCTAAATTTTGCATTTTTAATCCAATGACAGGTCCACAGCTTACGTGTAGTGATCTGGTAGGTGTTCCGGATAGGTATTCTCCAGACAAAGTGTAAATGGCTATTGAGGTCTGGGAGTTATGGGAATCTCTTTTGATCTGCGGATGTACAAGGTCTAGTAAAATCTAATATTTCTTATGTGAGATTTCTTAATAAGTGAGGAATGGAATACGACAGCAGCGGAGAAATCGTGAGTAGAGGAGTCTTCGAAATGTGGTTCCACGGAAGAATGATGATCAAATGGATCGACCGAGTTAGTAATAGGGAAGTCCTGAGAAGAGTAGGAGGAAAACGAAGCCTCGTGAAAACCGTAATAAAAAGATAGAGTGACCTTATAGGTCATATTTTAAGACTTGATGGCCTGACGATGACGATCTTAGAGGGACAGGTAGATGGAAAGAACGGTAAAGGAAGACCTCGAATGAAATATATGGAACAGGTAAAGAAGAATGTGAAAGAGAAGAAATACGTAGGTGTGAAAAGATTAGCTGATGAGAGAATTGAGTGGTGAGCTTCGTCAAACCAACCATAAACTATTAAATTGATGAAAATTAAAAAATATTTGATAAAATATTGGGGAATCAGGACCCCCTTCGAAATCCAAATCCGCCTCTTTTTGGAATGACATCAGTCACATATATTACCAAGGCTTGCGAAGGCAATTTTTGCCGGCAAAGGTTGCTATCACATTCTCCTGAGTGGGATCAATTTTTCTCATGAATGCCAACTCCGAAATACGTGCAGGAAACATCAGTTCGGACTAAGCGGGACGGAAGTGATGCGATTCGACTCGTTTCCAACCTTTGAAAAGGAGACCCGTTTTTCCGCCCATGCCTCAAGGGGCACCGCGCCGACCAGTTGCGAGGTCGTCCTCTCCCGCTTCGGATGGACCGATCCGGGCGTTGAAGTGGGGTGCGGAAATCAGGGGTGTGTCCCTCGCATTGTTGTCCGGTGTCGAGGAGAGAATGGGCACCTGAAGGCTTTGGTGTCTTGCGGCGTTGCCGGGGGAGAAGATAGGCCCCACGCTGAGGCTACAATGCAGCTGCCTCCGGCCTTTGTAAAGAGAATAGAGGAGAGACTGAAATGTTTATGCCCACTTGTAAACATAAATTAAACCCCACGAATGGTGAAAGAAAGAAACAAAAGTGTCCACGAAAGCCACCCTCTTTCTTCGTTTCTTGTTTTCGCGATTGTCCGAGGTGAGTTTTACAGCTGTTGTTTCGGTATAAGTGCTTTATTGAGGCCCTTCGCCATAGCCTTCCATACCTCCCTCTATCTCTACGAGCGGTTGATTATTATTTGGACATTTTTTGGGGACTTGAATGCGTTGGGGCATACCGGCTGAAAAGAGATAGCGAAAAGAGAATAGCCGCTAAGCAAGCATTGGAAATTGACGGCTGGAAAACGTTTGACTTATGGCCGGAAAAAGCACCGGTGGTTGACTTTTCGGCACGTTCGCGGACATGTGTTCGCTTTTTATTTTAGTGCCTGTTGACTTCGTTTCCAGCCACGAACCGCTGTTTTTGAATTTCGCCCCATATGTTCATTCGATCGGTCTAACAATAAGTTGAAACAAAATATATCTTCTACATGAAGGGTCTTCAACCCGGGGCCGCCGCGCCGGGCTGCATGCGTCCCGCCGTCTAATTCCGTAATTTCTCTTCTGCGTAATTTTCTTGCTCTGAAATAATATCTACCCTATCATTGGCTTCGATATACACTCGAAGGAATATTGATGGCATTTATTTCATTACAATGCCGTAAATGGTAAGTGCCGATCCTCAGAAATACTCTCATTCTAATTTATTATTTTTGTCCTTTTTACCATCTATATTTAATAAATCTGCAGATTATAACATATAACATTCAATGTAAAGGCCATATTAGCTTTTTTGAAATAATTAAATAAATACGCAGACAATTTACGTGTACGTGGGTAATACTCATGTCAGCCGGCAGGAATTACTCTCAATGTCGACTTCCTCCGGTTCATGCCCAAAAAATACTTTGATCATTATATAAATTGAAAAACGAAGCGCTAAATGAATGTTTCTGCGTGCTTTCCCCGACTCACAGAAGAATTCACCAATACCGTGACCAATTGGTACACAGTGTGTTGGTCACTTCTTCCATTGAATCAGTGGAATTCACATTATTAACGATTTGCACTTCACACTAAAAATTTCAGGATGATTGTGTTGGGTCATATTAGCGTCGTCGACTCTCACCCAGAGGTCCCGAGTTCAGGTCTTCGTCACCTCATTATATTTTGTAGTCTTCATTTTGTTGGCCTCTTTGGCGGCGGGGGTAAGTACTCGCCTGCCATACCGAAGGTCGTGGGTTCGAGTCCCGCCTGGATAGGTTTCCCCTTCCAGAACATGGGTGTGTGTGATCGTTTGTGGTTGGTTGTTTAAATCCCGGCGTAAAGGCAACATTGTGCTGTTTTCGGGGGTAATTGAGATAAACAAATAAATAAATATTTGTCAGCAATACAGATAAGTAAAGGTCCTTTTCGGAATTAGCTCCTATGTCGATTATAAAAATTTTCATAATGGGGAAATACCGTGGAAATATTTCAAAATTGGAGGTACTTAAAGAAAAATAGTGACATGAGTGTATTCGTAAGTGTCCTGAAAATATCAAAATGATAGACTACGTTTAATTTACATCAGTGGTGTGATGGAAAAAGTAGCAGTGCTGGAACGGATTTTCCTTAACTTTTTTAGAAGTGAAATATTACTGTGTGTTTTTATTACATTTTTTGTTTTGGTTACGAATTTACATATTAGAAATTTTGAGGCACCAAAATTGATAAAAGTGATATTTGACTGTTATGTCTTTCGTTAACCAGTGCCGGAACGGCGTTCCGGCGCATTCCGGCACCTTCATCTTCAACTACATACTTGTCAGCGAGTGACTTCAATAGGAGTGTGGCGAGGGATGTTAGGGCACATTGAAACCCTGGGTGATCGATTGAGGTTTCCAAAACTTGAATGCTTTCAGGAATCAATTACGTAAAGTACTGTGCCTCTGAACATGAAACTATACGCAGCCACTTTGTTTATGTGCCTTTGTTTGGTCCCACTGACCTCCCGTAGGAATTTTCATGATATTTCCTTCATTTGCAATGCCTTAAATGGCAAGTTCCGACCCGCAGAAATACTGCCTTTCTTTTCACTCCACATTCTCATTCGCTCCTTCCGTAATAACCATCGACTACACCAACCTAAATTCCGTCTTTCTCTCTCTCTCAGAGATCACTTTTTCACAGACTCCCTACCTCTTTCAATACCATTTCGACTACGCACCCTTCCCTGGATCTTTCAATGCCCATCAGGTCATCCAAGAGGCAGCTTCGAAAAGCCATTTTCTGAATTCCTTTTTTTAATATCCTTTTTATAGTTTTCTAATAGTTTATATTTGTTAAAGCTGCAGATTTTAAGTTGCCTATTCAATCTAAAGGCCGTTTTGGCTGTTTTTGAATGATTCAATAAATAAATGAATATGCGGGTAATTTGATGTCTACATGCGGAAAAATTTTTACCTCCTCCAACCCAAACCCGAAAAATACTTCGACCCTGATATAAATTGAAAAACGAAGCGCTAAATGAATGTTTTCGCGTGTTTCCCCCGACGCACAAAAGAATTCACCAAGACCGAGACCAATTGGTGCGCCGTGTGTTGGTCACTCCCATCCATCGCATTTTTCTCTTCTCCACAACTTCCCTTTTGTTACCCTAGAGAACCGCCCTTTGCCAAAGGAAAAGAAAACGTCTTGTATCCGTGAGAACAATGTCTTCTGACCCCCGCCTTTTTCTCCACCCCTCCCCTTCCTCCTTGTGGCATCCGTTGTTTCTTCTTTCAGGCGCGGCGTAATGGAGCTGTATTTTTGCCAGGATGAGGTTGTTTCCTATCGTAAATAGGCGCATAAAAGTTTTACCCACACCAAGCGTGACCCCCTCAAACCTCTTCTCCTCTTCGCTGAGAAAAAGGAAGGAGAGAAAAAATAAAAACCCTAGTTCGAGCACTGCCGAAATGGGAGAAGTTTTTCGGGTTTATTACACAGTGCCCCAACTTGGGGCCTTCTTCAACAATGGGTGGGACAAAGCGGTTGTTTTGGGGCCCTTTCTAGTGCGGGTAAGGTTTTTGCATTGTAAAAGGAGTGGGAAGGGGTGCGGTGGTTAACGGAGGGTCAGTCAGGTGGTGGTTTCCAAATCCTCTTGGGAATTCGAAGTGGGATGGATAAAGCTATGGGAGTGTGGACTCGAGGGAAAAGCGTGTGGAGGACAGAGAAAGGAGGAGGCCTGAATACTTCATTTCTCAGGCACATGCATACTCGCACAAGATGGCATGAAGATCGAGATGACAGGTATATGAAGGATGAAGAAAGTTTTTTTTTTAGTGACCGCAAAAGCTGAGTGAATTCAGAATGTCAGACTTTCTACAGGGTAAAGGGCCAATGGCAGCCAAGGGGAGGGTTCAGGTGTCCGGACCCCACCCCCCCGAAATATAAAAACAAAATTATTTTCCTTCATAAAAGAAAGCAAACTATTGAAAAATCATGAATTTACAAAATATTTCTTTAACAAATGAAGTTTTTTTGATCATGAAAAGTGTTAAAATTAGTTTAAAACCTACTAAGTACCCTTAAAAGTACCCTTACCCTTAAGTTTTTAAAAGATTTTCCCCCTGGTTTTGGACCCCCACTCCCGAACGAAATTCCTGGCTACGCCACTGTTAAAGGATGCATTGGTACCATCGCGTCGAGGTCATAACTGGACAGTACCGCAAATATCTGCGGAATTTTGATAATTTGCGGTTGCAATTATTTCCGGAAATTTCCGATTATATGCGGATTATCATTGCTAAAGCTGTACTAGCATGCTAACTATGTAGTAAATTCAATTTAGAGTGGCTTGGTATGAGTAACTTGGCGTGACCACGCTGGAGTCTTTTCATCCGTTGATATTTCCAAGAGTCTAGTTCTTATATCGCATGCGTACAATAATTTCCTGAAATTAGGCTCCGCTAATTTTGCGAATTAATGGTGGATTATAAGTATAGTCTCAAAAAACACTAAATAAAAGGACATATTTATACAAAAAATTGTATTTTTTTCATTGGTTAACTCTTTCAAAACCGAGCTAACTTACTAACGGATTTTTATTGTTTTTTTGCATATCACATTTATTTTACAATCATTTAAGGGATATTATAAAAGAAATCCGAAAAAAATTTAAATGCGTTTTCAAGTTTGTCCCTTTGGAAACACTTGCTATTGCTTGAAAAATAAGTATACACTTGACCAAAAATCTAAGTTTAACATTGTAATACATATTGTTCTTAAAAATAACCAACTTTGAAAAAACATAATAAACTATCTATGTATACACAATTCATGCAATTCACATTAAAATATGTACTTTCACACTTTATTCACATAACAAAAGTTATAAAAGTAATCATAGATACGGAAAATAATTTTCATGAATTTTTATAAATAACTGTAAACGGTTGATCGAGTGCATCCAGAGGTAAAATTATGTGAGTTTCAGAAAAAATTCAATGCGAGCGTTTTTTTGCTGATTTTATTGATCTTTGACGTTGCTATGCAGTTAAAATACTAGTATAGGAAAGCAAAATTTGCGAAATGTTATGCATAAGTTAATTACTGAAGAATTTTTATGTAAAGTTTTAGCTTGCTGGTTGAAGAAAAAATTTTTGAGGTTTCACTCGGCTTTTTTCGATTGAAGCCCACTGTTTTCACATTTCAATACCCAAGTCATCCATCCTCATTTTCCTTTAGACTTAGTTTGGACCCTGTGGAAAATGCTACAGCGACTTCTCCAAGTACAACAGAAGCTGGGCTATATTTGCAGTATTAAGCTTTGTAAATGGCTTTACGCTTTGTATTTCAGTGGTATAGCAGTGGAAAATTTCCCTTCAAACAAGCAACATCAAACTCTTCCAAGTATCCCTCTCACAGATTGGTCACTAGTGTTGGTAGGCAAGCTGGAATCTATCATATTCGGGGATAAGTCCCTAGAACATAAAACCATTATATCCCAATGTTGCTTCTAAGGAACATAAAAATGTACACATTTCAGTTCTATTCGAGAGAGATTTAAACTCCGTGTTCTTTTGTTCTGCAAATTTTAATAGGGAAATATATAGCTGCCTCCTAAATTATGATTGAGTAGAAAATTATCATATTTTTAAAATGAAAAGTCTTGAAATTTAATTTCTCCCAGAAGCAGCTCTGGGCTAGAAAGGGTTAAAATGATACCGTTGGAATCTGCGAAGTAAGAAAAAATAGCCGATAATATCGTTGAAAATAAGGAAACGGAAGAAAATGGAAAATACCTACATTGGCAATGAAAAATGTTAGCGTAAAATCAGCCTGTATATCTAAAGGTGAAATTTTCCCGAAAATATGAAAATTTTGATCCTGGATATGCTTGTCGTTGCAGCTGAACGCGTTGCCACGTAAAGATTATACAATCAAAATGTTCATACTCCGCCGCAAGTCCCCTCAGCAGGCGTGTGGCGAGGGGTATCAGGACACCAGCCTTTTACACATAAAAAGTTGATACCCTAAAGGCCGTTTTACACGGGGCACGTACTTGCGCAATCTGACGTGTGTACGTCGTACACTGTACGTGTCAAAATTGCGTCGTGTAAAGCGGTGAATGTCTGGAATACATACGAGAATTCGAGGACGTGAGATGGCAAAATAGCCCCTGTTCTAATTTCGTTCATGCATTCGCTCAATTCCACGGCGTTTTAGAAATTCATGCTGTTCTAACCTGCGGAATTCCGTTCCCCGTGTAAAATAAAATCACTCCTAGCATATATTAAAGTCCTTTATCGCGTTGGAGGAAGACGAATTTCCATAAATACAGGGGGGTCTGAGATGATTGGGGGCCCTCAGCTGGGGGTCTTGATGGGGGCCTTCTTACCGTGGGATTCGGGTTCCTCCTCCGGAAAATTTCAGAAAATTGTATGCTCAGAAATGAATTTCTAATCTATTGTGGCTCTTTAAAAAAACGAAATTAAAGTTTAACAAAAATACCAATTTCGTCAGGAAAAATACTGTGGTAAGTGAGAATTTCAACGCTAATAAAATTTTATTTTGCAAATCTAAAAAAAACTAAAATAACCTTAACTCTTTTCGTATAACTTTCAAAAACGCATCAGTTTTATTTCCCTTTATTCTCCTGTCACATTTATTCAATTTATTTTTATACGATATTTTTACACTATGTTGCAAATAAAGCAAATAAATGGAAACGTAGAATTTTAGAATGGCATTAAAATTTGGTTAAAATAATCTGAGTCTTTGTTTAGTACACCTAGCATTAGGTAATTGGTCACCCCATGCCAAATATCATAGAGGTGGCTCGCAGGGTATTATGTATACGCAGATACGCTTCACATTGGACGCGAGCGTTGTGGGGGCTCCCTGATCTCCGGGCCCTCGGCGATCGCCGACCGGCCGACCTGGCCAGACCGCCCCTGCATACCTACAAGTTCGGCTAAATATATTTTAATTTATCGTTTATGTCGGGCCTGGAGATGTAGTGGGTTTCAAATAGGATGTTCTCCGTTACGCTCTTAAAGATATCCGTCCTTAACACCAAATCCAAGTTTGGTTATTCATTTACCTGTGTAATCCGGGCGTTACGATAAGTGGTAGTGACGCGTCATCTTCTTTTTTATTTCGTGCCTCTCATTATGACTCTTTCCTTATTTTAAGGCAATTCTTAGAGCCAGAAATGTCGTTAACTTCGCACACATTCATTCATTTTCCTGCTTCTCCCGTCTCATTCATCTCGGACTGTCGGAAAACCGCCACACAAGTATCCCGAGAAAATTGATGATAGTAGTATTTCGGCGCAGAGGGTTTCTGGGAAGAACCTTTAAACCCGAGTACGTGATCATGAAAATGCTGAGGTTCTTGCGGACTCCCGCAGCTAGGTCAAGAACAGCTATAGATGTTTGGAAGAGGGCTTTAGGGACGTCGTTAGATGGCATTTCCGGTCTTCAAACGGTCCCTTTGTGCCCGAAGTGACACTTCAGTGCTTACTCTCCAGTTTTCGTGAGAAATAAAACAATAGTGCCTTCTCGGAAAGGGTGTCGTTTCATACCAGCCTCGCCCTTAGCTTATTTCAGGTAAAAAATACGTTTCACCTTGTAACACGCAGTGCTGAGCCTCTTCTAAGATATATTCAGGGTGCATCAAAATTATTTAGAGCGTAAGCTTACTCCGAGAGTTTACTGAGGTAATATAAGTGCAATTTGTATCCAAGTAGATGAGTTTTCAACACTTTGTTAATTAATCTGTAGCCGTACCAGTTTTATTTATTTATTTTTTTTCCATACCATGAGTGAAGACTTTACCGCCTCTGAGGCTGGCGGCAGCCTTACTTGTGGTAATATATGTAGTATGTTCATTTTTCGGAAAAGAAAAAAAGATATTGGTACAGCTGTAGTTGAATCAATACAAAGCTAATGATAAATGAAACTGGTTTCCTAGATATCTTTCTAGTTCTTGTGACTGTAGGAAGGCTTCTATGCATAATAAAGTTAAATAATAATAGATAATAAAGCTAGTCCACAGGCACGACCAATGCCTTAATCGCCCAGGCGATTATGCCGAAAGTACTCCATAAGTGTGCTCAATGTTTAGCTATGAAATAGGTTTTTAATCAATTACTTCGTCATCTGTTCTTGAGCCATTGGAGGTTGAAAAGAACGGTCCTAGTATCTTCATCATAGGGTGATCTCTGTAAGAGTAATCATAAATTTATTAGCAAAAAAAAAGAGTTTTTGCACTACCTAAGAGGTTGTGCCGAATAACATTATTGGAATTCCTTCCCTCACTATCTCTGGAAATTTAACATTATAAATAAATATTCGTGCATCGCTAGTCTAATTATCAAAAATGACTATTCAGAGGTTAAATTTAATGGAACATATTTTGCGCTGAAGCCGGTATTTAAAATTTTTATTGGTGTCTTCACCTCGGTGTTGACAGAATACGCATCGGTACCTATTTAATTACTGGTGATTTGGATCGTTCAAGTATTGCACTTAAAGGTCTGAGCCTAGTCATTCTCAGGATGGGTAGATATTTATTGCTCTTGAATTATCACGTGTAATTTACTTGTGATTTTCCATCTCACATTATTATCCAGGGTAATAAATTTAATAATAGTTAGATATTCAGCTTACTCCAATGATGTACCTGAATTGAATCAACTTTGCACTTAAAGCCTGAGTGCAAAATATTTTCGACATTATGTTCTTTTCAAATGCTAAGAAGGGAAATAAAATATATTGTACAATGAATTGCCAATAAATACTGTTTCAATGCTTCCAATAAAATGCTAATTAGAGCAATATTATTGCAAATTTTCCTAAGTGGCTTGAAAACTTTGTATACATGAAATTCTTCTCGGAGCGTAACACATTTGGTGCCGCTCCAAGTTAATAGGGGCATATATTTTAATTTCCTCGGGGATATTTCATTTCTCAATAGCTTATCAATTGGGTAGTAGAAGTTTAACTTTATCTCGAACAATTAAATAATTCATACCCGCTTATTGAATAGGTACCCATCTCATCGCGAAATCTTTTAGATAAGTATATGGTAAGGAGGATTTCTGAAAGTATAAGACCCAGAAAGGCGCAATGGGCTTAAAAACTGTATTTGTTTTTATTCAACCCCAGCTGTCCCTCTGCATGAAATTTTATGAAAATCGATCAATAGCGATCTCTCGACGGCATTCCGGCATGAGTGACCTTACGAAGGGGGGCAAAAATATCGTGATTGGTCCTTTTCTTTACATTTAGAGTCATAGAATTCTACAGGATCCATTTTCTGGTAGAAAGGAAGATGCCTCCCTTTAGCACGAGGCTGTACTAGTACCAGACGATGCACTTAAATTCACCTATTACTTTCGAATTTACCTTCTTCCTAACACACCATTGACTACCCTTTCGATAAAATGCTTCTTCTTTAGTCCCTCTCAGGTTAGTCATGCTGCCTTTCATTTCAATTCACATTTGATACGTGTCCAGTAAATGAAACTTTCCTACCTTTGTTCTACATATGCAAACCAGCAGAACATAAGTCTTCCGAAAAATTCACTGCCAAGATATTGAGTCAATTTTTTCCGATGCTCTAATAATTTTTTATCTCTCACCCAAACTTCAAACCCAACTTTTTATCCGACTTCAATTACTTCATGCTTGCCATATTCAGTCAATGCCTACCTATATTGGCGTACCAACGGTTTCCAAGCATACTGCATGGTAGTCGTGATTACATTTTTAGAAAACGCGCAGCAAGTGGACACATATACTCCTTGAACAGGCAATGTTTTCCTTACATATTGCGTTTACCGAGATATCACATATCTATTTAGTAGATATCGGGCATACCTTCTAATAAGGTGACTTATTTAAGTTTCCTCTCGTTAACAGCATGTATACAAGCATTTTCAATTCCAAGAATTAAGGTATGACAAAATAGCTGCAATATTGGTTCACTATCCTTGAATATAAACGGCAATTAGCCATTTTTGAATGGAAAGCTGCATTTTGTAAAATGCTCACGGATAATAATCAGTAATAACTATTCTCTGATACTCACAAGCGCGTTATCATCAAATATTTCGCCGGGCTCAGTGGCAGCGGGGTAAACTCTTGCCTGCAAAACAAGAGGTCGTTGGTTTGAGCCCCGCCTGCGTAGGTTGCTCATATTCAGGGCACGGTTGTTCATGCACGTGTTCTTGTTAAATTTGTTCAATACCCCGATGTAAAAAAGCCAATATGTGCTGTAATCGGTGGCATGGGAGTAAATAGCATAAAAGTAAAATAATACTAATTTTTTATAAGCTTATTTTATAATGCACGATGAAATATGTGAATACTGTATTGCAAAGAGCTTTTGTAAAAAAATACAGGACCATTCCTAGGCACTATTTTTCGAGCGTTAGGCTATCCGCTGTGGTAGTATGCCTTTTCTTCGCGACTGGGGTCATTGTGTCCCTCACAACCCTTTTCACTCATGACACAGTCCTTCCTTTTCTCTTTCCTTTTGTTCCTTTCTCTTCTCTCTTTTAAATATTTCCCTTCCTTTCTCTTAGTTCTCTCGACCCCTGCTGTCATGCCGCTTCGTTCACGTACAAAAGTCAGCCCCACACAACGGAATTTACTGTCGGTCCCTGAAAAATAGAAGGTTGTATCTCTCGAACTTTCTTCATGCCATAACACCCCTGTGTTAATGGCGGACTGTGAAGGAAAAGCGAAGCGGGTGAGAAGAAACTCTCTTAATTTTCCTATTCTATCGCCTTCCTTTCCTTCTACATTTTGATGACACCCCTAGCGATTACTCCATGCTGTGAGTTGCCGTAAAAGTCTATTTTATACTGAGCGCAGCAAGAGAGGAAGCGGAAAGCGTTTTGAGGTATTTTCGAGGATATGGTTACTAAAAACTAGACTTTCATGTGACGAAAAGATTCGTTTGTGGCTGACTACTGTGTATTTATTTTGTGGCAGCAGAATCATTGAGACACAATGGACACTGCTTGTCAAAGGCATGGTACTACTAAGTCAAAGGTAATGATAATGAATTCGTCGTGGACTTGGAAACAGGTATATGAAGCCCACACTTCACGGGGAGATATCCAAAACATCGTCAATCTGAAATAAATGATTTTATCTCGAAGAGATACAAAGAAGGAGTAAAACATGATAAAAACCACATCTTTTTCAAAAAGATTTTTAAGTGCACTGAAAAGTGAAAAATGAGCTTTCCCTGACTCGGATTATCAAGCGCGGGAGCTGGTTAGGTTAATTAGAAATGAGTGAGGAAAATCCTGATAGGTCAGTTAGGATCGATTTTCTACGAGTGAAGAAAAGCTTATTTTTTACTTTATAGTGAATTTTACTCTCTTTTTTACACTCACTAACCTTTAATTTGTCGCTTCGGGTCATATTGACTTAGATGATATTTAATTTATGCTATATTATACGATATTTTAAATAAAATAACATCGTTTAAAATTGGATTTTTTTTCAGTCTATTAGTTCTTGTAATTCTACCGCTAAGTAAAGTTGGATTTTCAAGGTATTGCTGGTGTTACGCTGCAACCGATGTTTTGACCCGACACGACCGTGAGCTTATCAGATTTTTTCCGCCTTTGAAACGACACATTATTCTGTTTTAGTCTTACACTAGTCTGTTTTATATGGCAGGCTGACTTCTTCCAATTTTGTAAAGCTCAATACATTTCCATTTTTCATAAAATTCATGCTTCTAAATATATTCTATGCATAAGTATTGATACCAGTTTCTATGCATCGGCCATAGTTTTTGCAATTTTGATTGTGCATCTAACGGCAAATTTGTCAATAAAAATGTATGAACCTCATTCGAACAACTTACTTAGTGAGTAGCAGTAAAATGACACCAATATATTGACAAAAACTTATGTAAATCGTAATATTATGTAAGGTTAAGAAAATATTGAAAAAAGCGTGTTTTTTCAATCTTTTGTTAGCATATTTTCATTTTCTTCTTCTTGGTTAGAATCTAAATGTGAATTTTTGTTTAATTTTAATCCCTTTTAATTTTATTTTCAAAAACTTATTGAAGAAAGAAATCATTACTATTTACCCCGAAGCTGAGTTATTCATATAATGTTAAGTGTCTTAAAATATGGCTCATACTGCCTTTAAAGACGTAGGAGTATTGTAGGAATGTATTATCATCTGCTTTGGATATGTAATGCAATTTTCATGCCGAGCTGACAGTGGGTTACAAATCAATTACAACATCCCATCGATGAAACAGACAAACTGACGAAGCAATTAAGGAAAAGAGTGTGATTAAAATAGGAGAGAGGAAGGGAATGGAAGGAGAAAAACGATAAAGACGTCATTAGATGTCACCGTAATCATCCCCTCTCACATTGCCAGTAGTTTAATTCACATTTGGGTATGGAAATGTGAGGTTAGAGCTCATCGCAGACTAAGCTACAGGTACATGAATTTAACACGTTCAGGTTAGTAGTCGTGTAGTTTATTACAACACGGAAATTGAGTTTGAGTTGTTGAGGTGAATAACTCATCCCAAAACAAGCCACAGGAATGTAAGTGAAACACAATCAATATAGGGGTCAGGTCATTCCTCTGGGTCAATTAAAACCTAGGGTGTTTGCTTGGGCTATGAGTCTTCAAGATTTGAACTGGGAACCGTACGGCTATTGTCCGACTTTGGCTAGTCCCATGATTGGAAGAAACCACTAGTTCCCAGTGGAATGAACTGGCCAGGAGTGGAATTGCTAACATGTGCAGTAAAAATCCGTAATTCTGCAGAGGACAAAAATATTAGTCTAGGCTTGTACCAGACTCCACCGACTTTTGAGCAGAGTCTCAAATTCTTCATTCACCCATGGAGAAATGAAAGCATAAGGGGATCACTATGACCAAAACAAAATGGATTACGGGGAATAGAATTTTGAGAAAAGGTCAGTAAAGAACCTTTGCGTAGTCATTTCAATCCTTGGCGATGACATTTGATAAAATTAGTTATCCGGCTCACAACAGTTAAAATATTTATGTACTTTTGATAAGTTTTTAAATCGTTGACACATTTAGTGAATTATCGAAAATTTTGTAAAGTTAAAACAGCTAAAATTGCATAGTACCTTTTAAATAATCATTGATATTGATGATAAGTTGATGGAATCGATTGAGGCAAATGTAGAATTTCGTAAAAAAAAACTAAGAGGCAAAGAATATTTTAAAATTAAGGATCTGGTACTTTCCCGGCGAATCTTGTTGACGAAGTCTTCTCGGGAAATCAGCCGGGTCTGGATGTACAAATCTGTCAACGTTTCAATGGCCTTTTCTGCCGTCTTCTTCAGGGTTCATTCACCTTGAAGACGGTGGCAGAGAAGGCCATTGAAACGTTGGCAGATTTGTCTATCTTGATCCCGCTGATTTCTCGAGAAGACTTCATCAATAATATTTTAAAATATTTTCAATCACATTTCTATGGAGTAACGTACTTACCAGAATACCTAATTAAGTGCGATATACCGCTAAGTAATGATAATGCTTCAAGGATTCTTAAGGTTCTAAATTTATAATTCTAATCTAAATTCGAGATCTGATTGCGAGCTGACTACGTCGTTAGGTGGCGTCTTCCAGGAAGTATCTAGTAGCCCCTCAGCTAAAGATAATCAAGAACTCATAGCATGCATCATGCTCGCTGTTACTCAACGATTCGCAGCTCATGCACCGTGTTCTGATAATCGTGTAGCCTCACGATTTTTTATTTATTTTTTCAAGAAGCCGTCGGATCATTGGTGCCGACAAGTTTCAATGTCAAACCTTAAATTGGACTCTCAGCATAATATTATGCCCAGGGTTAACACGCTTGATTGCCTGGTTTTAGTATCGGGGATCGTTCGTTCGGTTGTAAACATTTAGCGTATTTTCGCTCCTCCAGCAGATTTATGGCGTTTTATTAGGGTACTCCATTGCTTTCCATTCCGATCTTCTATTTCGCCACCGTACCCATTGCAGCCACCTTTAGATAGATGAGATGAGATGCTTTTCGCTGCCTTGTCGTAACACCGGTTTTTGCGGTGGTTAGAATCAAGTCGTAGCGAAATCGTAGGAACGTCATTGGGTAGTAGACGACTTTTGGTCTGAAATAATATTCTATACCTAAGCTAAATGCCGGGTGTGTAGCGCTTTACGGTGCAGAAACATGGACACTTAGGAAGGAGGGCGAGAGAAGACTCGAGGCATTCGAGTTATGGGTGTGGCGAAGAATGGAGAAGGTGAAGTGGACGGAGAGGAGGAGGAACGACGAAGTGCTGGGCATGGTGGGTGAGGAGAGGCAGCTTTTAGATGAGATACGGAGAAGACAGAAGGTATGGGTGGAGTGAGTACTTAGCGGGGATGGGGTGTTGAAAACAGTGTTAGAGGGAAGAATATTAGGTAAACGAGGGAGGGGAAGGACAAGATTAGGATTTTTAGATAGAATGAAAGGGAGTAGGTCTTATTGTGCATTGAAGAGGGAAGTGCATGATGTAAGGGGAGGCTCCCGGAATTCTTCTTAAGCACTCCATGGAAACCTACCTTAATCGGTAGAATACTTCAATAAAAAGCTATAAGCTGGTTTTTGTGAGTGGAAGGTTAGCATTAGTGGGCATATGGTCACCATATATGTTACCAACTTCGAAATTCCCTATGGATTTCGTGTTGTTATTTGTATCTTAAAGTTTTTTAATTACAGTACTCTCTTAGATATGTTGTTATGTATATTTAAAAATGAATATTTATTGTTGAGTGAGAGTAAGAATTATATGAGAATAAGTTCTGTTATAACATATAATAAAAACTATTTGAACTAACAACATTTGAATGACCTTGTTATTCGCCATTCTAGGGAAAGGAAGGGAATTTAGTAAGTACTTTGGACACCCTAGCTGTCTAATTTCCAAGGGTTTTGGAGCATTCGTGATTTATTGAGTTGTATATTTATTTAATTATTTATTTAAGGAGTTGCTCACGTACAGCATATCTGCCAATTTATTACACAGCAAGAAACATGAAATTTTAACATAGTATATCAGAACAAAGAGTACAGACATCAGATAGTAAAGAACAAAATTAGAAGACACGTGGAAAGGGAGGTAGAGAGGGAAGTTTATTTGTTAGCCGGGGAATGGAGCATAGCAAGTTTGACAAATGAGTTTAAGGGCAGAAAAAACGGATCAATATTGTCTGGTAATGAATTGAGCAGGGAGCCAAGGCGGTGTTGGAGTGAGCGCTTAACGAGGGATAGATAGGCGTATGGAGGAAGGAATGTTTACGAGTGGATCGGCAAGGCACTGAAATTAATGGAAGAAAGCAAATCAGGACAATCAATGTGTGAATTTAGAATATTGTAAATAATCTTTAAATCTGTTTTAATCCTTGTTGGCAGATATCAGTGATTGATAGAGAAGATAGAAGTGAGCTGGTGGACATGTCACGTAAGAGGAGAACTAAGTGTCTTATAATTCTGGCGAAGAAGCTATACTGTAATTTCATATAATTACCGTAAAAATATCAATTACTCAATGAATTGAGTATTTAATAAGAAAAAAATTGTAAAGGAACGTTTTCTTTCGTCACACTTAATTCATGATCTCAGAGAAATATTTAAAAAAATAAATATTAGCTAGACAAGGATGAGAATAACGGTGATATTATGCTGGATTGTTACCGAAGTTTGCGAGTTGAAGTAGTACGTTGTTGGCACAGTTTTTTCATTGAGCAATCAGCGTGTGGTAGGCACGGAAAGTATGGATGAGGAATAGGGGGAATGGTGATAATTGGGGTTCATTCAATTGCAGCATTTGTGGTCTGGAGGATATCAAAGGATCGATCTCTCGTTCACAATGCATTCAAGTTTCGTTCGTTATTGAGAGCTGTAAAAGATGGAAAGAATGAAGGTAGAAAGGCGAACAGCAAACGGATTCCGGCTTCTCTTTTACTGTAGTGATTCCCCGAATGAAAGGGTCATATTCAAGCCACGCCTCTCTTTCTTATTTCTGTAATAAACTTTTAAGAGGAAGAGACACATTAAGTTCGCTCTGATGCATAGCTTCCTCACGGGACCAATACCGAAAGCAGTGGCGATAAGATATGTTACTCTAGCCATGGGCAGAACACATGCGGTTCTCAAAGGTAAAGACTAAAAGAGGATGAAACATCTTAGAAATGTTGTAAACTCAAATTGGCTAGTTTAGCAAAATTTTTATTGCCCCTTCAGATTGAGTTTGAGAAAGGAATTAGACTCGTTTCACTAGTTTTTTTTATTTTTTTTGAACCATCTTCTTTTTTTGCATTCAAAGAGTTTTCGTGAAGTTTATATCAATAATAGTTTGACTCGGACTAGTTAAAATAGAATCTGCATGTATAGTTAATAACTTACTATTATTGTCAATACTGGCTGTCCGAATGTGTTTCTTGGTATTTTATGACTCATGGATGAATATCTTACTATGCTGAATTTGGTTTTTATTACCAAGTAATAGTTTTATTATTTTGTAAACTCAAATGAGCTGGTTTAGCAAAATGTTTATTGCCCGTTACTATCGAGTTTTCGGAAGGAAATAGACTCGTTTTATCATTTCTTTTAAATTTTTTTTCTCTTTTACGAACCATCATCTACACCTGTAATCAGAGACTTTTCATTTAGTGTAGCACCAGGATAGCTGACTCGAACTAAATAAAATAGACTCTGCATGTAAAGCTAATAACTTACGATAATTGTCAATACTGGCTGTCCGCAAGTAGATATTTTTTGGTATGTTATCACTCATAGATGAATCTCTTACTATGCTATATTTGCTTTTCTATTAATAAGTATAGTTTTATTCGTATGATAGCTTATGTGTATCCTTCACACCATCTTAGTTTCTGGTCTCTCCGTATCTCGTTGTCCTGTGAGCTTGGCCTGTGTCCGACGAGCGCGTGTCTGATTGAGGCTACGATGAGTTCTGCATGCCTGGTGTAAAAACACCCCGTGCCACACACTTTGGTGGTGGCTTGCACGGTACATCGTAGATGAAGGTGAAAGAAGAAAAGGCATTGAAATCCGCAACTTCCTTGCTTAAAATGATGAAAAATCTATTTCTCATCCATCCTATTTTTTTACACAGTATTAGTTGGTAGCGTATCCTTCCCTCTGTTTTAGCGACTTAATGCTATTTGTTGTCAAGACTCACTTTCAATAATTGGATGGATCGACGGCAAAGTGGGAAAAAGGAAGGACATTATTTTAATTCTACGGGGCGTTCTCTAATAAGATGGCAATGCTGTAGCATAATTGAAAGAATGAAGGTGTTAATGGGGTGGTTTCCTTTCATTTTTTATTACGTGAATCGAAAGACTATTACTCCTGGAGTACGTATTTCACGCTTTTAGATTTTTAAATGACGATATCTATTTTTCGTGATTAAACGAAAAGTGAAAATTTTCAAGCGCGCGAAAACGCGACGGCTAACTACGAATGCTGGGAAAACTCAGTTTGACGTCGTTCTGGTTCCCGCTGCAGCAAGTGTGGTGACCTTGGGGCTTTGAGCGCTGATACGACGCAGGATGCTAGCAGGTAGCAGAGTACCCTGCTAGCTGGTAGCGCTTGGATTAAATAAGGATTGTTAATAGGTACCTTATCAAACGAGGAAAACTTGCCGACCTTAGCCAGTTTTAATAGGTGATTATTAAGACATGTTTCCCTGAGCTCTGTGCCTCATGCGTGCATTGGTAATCTCAGACGATGTAAAACTCCTATCTACTCTTATTGAAACTTGTTCCCTGTGACGTCACGTGGAATGGCATCGCATGGGCGCCAATCTGGCCCTTTTCAAATGAGGATAAAATTGACCATTGCCATTCGTCTATACTGGGATTTGTAAAACCAAATAATTTGTATATTATGAATATACTTATGGTGGGTAACGAATCGCAATCAATGCCTTTCGTTTTCTTTGATGAAGGAAACTACCCTATTCGGTGCATTGCGAGTGTGGTGGCATTTGTGTTTTTGGCCAGAGAGGAGCTGTTCGTTTCTAGATGAGAATGGGATCCTTTTCATCGACGAAACGAAATAGCCTAGTGTAATAGAAGCTTTTTTTTCTAAAGGGATCGGGGTGATAAAAGGATCACTCAAGAAAACTACTTCGTTTTTGAGCCCCTTTTTTATTCCAATGATACAGGAGTGTAACCCTCACCTTTATGGCTCTTCGTAGAAAGAGCTTGATAGGATTTTATTGGCCTGAGAAGATACTTGTATTAAAATCTCCTCATCCCATATTTTCACTGATACTCATAGTTGGTACCTTTCGACCATATAACATCATTCCGTTCTTAATCGACGCCCTCTTTTTCTCAAAATGAATGCTATTCACTTCCCCTATGGTAGATTACAAAAATGAAAATCAAATTAAAGGTACTCTTAGCTAAACGTTATACATATTTGTATTGATTTATCTATTCACTCGATCACATTACCAGAAGCACGTAGTTTATTCATACTTGAATTTAATATCCAGCTATCTTTTATTAGGATATTTTATTTTGCACTCAAATCGTCAAATCCAATAGATGATTATGTAGGTATAAAATATAAAACGGATTCTCATAATTTCCATGTCGAATCTTTGAAAGAAATAATACATTATTTATGGTAATGAACGAAAGGGCATATTAATATTAAGAAAAAATAATTTCCTATTGTTTAATTATTACTGTCGGCTAAATTTTATTCCGCTTGACGAAATACTATATAACCCTTCAAAACTGTTCAATTTCCCATTTTAAAGTTTTAGCAAACGTTTTCTACTTATTAGGCTTGTATTTTTTAATTTAACTTCAAATCACTGCGATGACCGAGTACATTTTTTTCAACTTCACGTGTACAACGCATTTCGGGACTTCCTTCCTCTCCGTTCACTCCTAGTTTACTTCCATGGTTGTCAAATTTTCAATATAAATTTTCCCTTGAGTAAGACTTCGATATCGTTGCTGGTTCTGATGCGAATATCATTAGGTCAACATGTCTGAGTGAAGGAGTTTGTTTGCGATGGATTTTTTATGAAAATATCAAAATAGATGGTCATCTGACTATACTTCATCGGCAAAATGCCAAAATATATAGGGGGTTGCCGTACTGTAAATTATGGAAATAGCATTCCAAAACATTTTTATTCAGGCTCCTAATATAGTACTTGACGAAGCCCAGGAAGAATGCTGATTTGCTGATTACTGGTAGAAGTAAAAGTTAGGTTGACAATTGTCACAATGCGCATAATACCGAAACAATCGTAATAATAATTATGTTCAGGCACGCCATACTGCTACTTTTTGAGACTTTATCAAATGTATTCGATGACCAAGTAAGTTATGAGGAGTTTTCAGGAAGTTTGACGGAAGTCTGATGACAGGAGAAAAGAAAAGTCATCTAAAAAAGCTTGAGGAAAAAACGGGAAACCTTAGTTGGCCACGTGAGATATGATTGCCTTAGGGAAATAATTATTAAAAGACAAGTGAAAGGGAAGAGGGGTTAGGAAAGGACCGGAATGAAATTCATAGGACATTTTATTTAGGATTAAAATCAGAAGAAATACATCACAATGGAAAAACCAACAGTTAGGAGATCTGCGTCAAGTCAATCTTATTAATGTTGAAATCATGACGATGAGCAAATGTTGTGGTTGGAGTGAAATCGTGTTTATAATATGAAAATGGCGCCAAAATTAGCTCACAATATCTGGAAAAATATTAACTTATATCTTAAAATAACGGATTAACTTTCCTTCATTGTGTGAATCCTAAATTTTATTTTTAACTACAGTGGTCATTGACTATAATGGAAAGACGTTTTGTCAATACCATACCCGAAAAGTATTTGTTTTTAATCTCACCATCACTTACCTACATCAATTTTTGTCTCAACAATTCTTTACCACCAAGATTAACTATTTGTATTACCATGCCTCCCATAGCCTTTAAGAAATATGGCGGTTAAATTGGTCATTCAATTCGTTTGTTTACTCGCTGATAGCGTTTGTAGACTTTTAGAGTCTTCAATTAATTTAAGCCTAGTAATTTCTTTATAAATATATCTTGATTGCTTTCCGTCTGGTAGATCAAAACAGACTACAATTGAAGTAAGTAAAGAACAAAAATAAGAAATAAAATTTTCAATCGTGAGTAAAAATTAAGGCTGTAATATCGTCAAACCTAGGTATAACACACTCACTATGAGTAAATGGATGGATGTGACGTGCATGGATGAGGTTTTCTACAAAAATATGCCATGGTACAAGGTCACAAACTTTATAATTGTTATCTTCGAAAAAAAATTAAAAGAACCGCGAAGGGTCACTCTAATGACGCAGCTGGAAAAAAGTCCGTGTCTTTTAAGCAAAAGCCTAACGCTAATTGTAAGATTACGTAAAAGAAAGGGCTTACTCTAAAACTCCAGGTACCGGTTTTGGAACCTGCTGGGGAACCTTGTGCTATATATCAATTAGAGCATTATTTGTAGTTCTCTTTACACGATGTCTCAAATTAGTAGGGGAGTAGATGCGGGTGAAAGGCCCAGGTGGAAATTGAGGGTTTGTTCCGAACAATGAAACACAAAAATGGTCCGACAAAACATCAAAGACTCCCGCACCGACTAGCGCATTTGCCTTACACGAAATGTCAAGGAATCGTACTCACCTATCTCATGAGGATTTAAAGGTTTGTGACTGCGCCGTGAAGACATTTCCTTTCCTTGCCCGAGCCGTGAGGTATTCGTCATCGGAACGTGAATTACCTTTCCATAAATCGCTATCTTCATCCCTCTCTCTGTGTCTCTGTCCCTTTATTTTAGTCTCTCCCTTCCACCTGACCCCACACATACGCTATTTTTTACGATGCTCATATCTCCTTTTTATCATCATTATTTCTCTCGACTTCGCCACAATGTCTTGGCGTTTCTTTTTTTATATTAAGCCAAGAATCATATAATTCCATTATCCCTCCGTATCCCATCTTATCGGCCGCTAATTACACGAAACCTTTTTTTAACCCTTTCTTCCTTCTCCTTCACTCCCGCCTCGGCCATTTTCTCCGTCCTTTTACCCTTCAACCTTCTCGCACTTCGATACGCTTCTGTTTGAAATCTGCCGCGCTTTCTAAGGATAGCTATAAGAAGCATTCCCACTCTTCTCCTTTCTCAGCACACTTTATTACTGTTAAAAGGCTCGTGTGCACAAGGTTCAGGATAAGGCTGTACCTTATACTTCTGCCACTCGAGTTTTTTTTGTTGTTGTTTATCCTTGTTTTTAGAATATAACGAATAACTTCAGGCTTTGCTTTGTGAAACCTCTCCATATTGGAAGTAAGGAAATAAAACTTTGTAAGGTTCATTTAATTATGGGCACGACCCGGGTTTCGTAACTTGGTTACATCGTCAGGTGACTGATCTTGCATGCATCATACATTTATACACAAAGTACACAAGTGACAGTGAGGACATCTATCGGAAAGGTCTATCCTTTTCCTTTCCGATAGATGTCCTCACTGTCACTTGTGTACTTTGTGTATAAATGTATGATGCATGCAAGATCAGTCACCTGACGATGTAACCAAGTTACGAGACCCGGGTCGTGCCCATAATTAAATAACAGTGAACCTTACAAAGCTTTATTTCCTTACTTGTTTTTAGAGGCTACTGGGGTTTGTTGTTAAGGGATTATTTGCCTCGGAGAAAGCGTCTACCGCGGTGGAAAGCGTAACGTGTGAAAAGTTTGAAATAAATACTTGCAATTTTACACGATTATCGTGAAAAATTGTAAAAATTTATTTCAATATGAAAAACTTCCACTCTATCTCGCTTGAACCATCGGATTATATAACACTTGAAACGTAATATAAGCGAGTGGTCCTGTTCTTCCGTATAAAAACGCTATGAAATACTGAATTTATAATATATATGGTTGTCAAATATAGGACACCTAGAGATCCTAACGCATATCATGAGTTTTACAAGGATATCATGGAATTCCTTCGGTAAAAAATCGATGCGTCACTTCGAATTTGAAATAATGTAGGTATTACTAAAGAGGGAATCCATGTTCTTGAATTATAATGAGAATAAATTCCCCTGGACCGGGAATCGAATCGAAGACTTTTAGCTAGCGCGGCTTTAGCGCAGGTTTGAGGCTCTCAAACGGCTGTGGCTTCATGTAAGTCCTTTCTCTCTCGCGTTGCCATCCTTAATGGACCGCGCGGGCCCAACATCTAGTACTATGAGCCCCGGTAAAATTGCCATGGTAATTGAGGAACCTGGATAGCGTAGTCGTTTGCGCAGTGACCCGGAAAGTCATGTCCGTGGCTTGATTCCCGATTCAGGGGAATTTTTTCTCATGGAAATTCATGAACATTTCATCGCCGTCCATGCGGCAGAATTTGAAATATTACACAGGGAAGTCATGGTTACCGTTTGAATTCGCCTATAATGGACCAATATTTTTAGCCTTTACCTGGTATCTTTATTTTTGGGTACGAATTTGAATGCGAGTGTGTAGAAAATCTGGAAAAAGCCTAAGGTTTTAGGCAATTATTGCTAAATATCCACTCTAAAATGAACTTCCCGTAATGACTTGACATCGTTGGCTCCAAATATGCATTCCAATTTAAGTTGTTCTAGGTTCAGTTATGACACGGGTAACCTTGATAGGCCTGAATCGCTTGTATTTTCAGCGTTTGTATGGTATCTTTATGTGATGAAATCTGAAAAAAAAACTTTGTTTTTAGTCAATTATTTATAAACCTCAACTCTGAAATGAACGCGTCGTAATCACTGGACACCCTCGTCTCAGAAAATACTTAGAAATTTTAGTTAAGCCTGGGTCCAGTTACGATATGAGTAACCGTGATAAGCCTGAAACTGTATGCGAGTGTAATCAAAATATGAAAAAAGCTAAAGCTCTAGTAAATTATTTCTAAATATCGACTGTAAATTCGCTTAATAAGTTGACATCTTTGGCTCCGAATTTGCTTAGAGATTTGAGTTGGTCCAGGTTCAGTTACTGTTTCAATGATTGGCCTGAACCGCCAATATTTGTTAAGGTATTCAGCCCTCCGTCACCCCATATACTAGCAGTTTTGTGCGTTTCATTTTCGTTTTCATTTTCACTTCTCCCTCTGTTGTTACGCGGTCATGTTGAATGGTCTTCTGGTTTGCATCTCGAGGAAGACAATGTTCGCCCCACGTAATTTTTTTATTTCTATTCTCATACAAGGGAAACAAATGTGACTCATCTCGCATACACCCGTGAATTTTTTTCCTTCTTTCCATTTTATGGCCCCTCTAATGGGCTCATCTACGTCGGAATTGTTAGCGGAGGTCATATCGCGGCAGTATACCCTCATATCTCCATAGTTGCCATATGTTGGATGAAAAGAATGGATTTTACATCTGCAGCACTTAGAACGAATTCAGTGGCATGGTTTACGCAAACGTATCATACATTCGTATCCTATTCTCAATTGTATCATTACTGTATTCTAACGATTAAGATAGGTTTCCACGGAGAACTAGAAGCATTTTGGTTAAGTCTCCTTTTTTTCAAGCTCTTTCTTCAAATCAGAATAAGGCCTACTACCTTTCATCCTATCTAAAAAGCCTATTTTTTCCTTCCTCTCCCTCGTTTACCTAACATTCTACCCTCTAACACTGTTTTCAACATTCCATCCCCGCCTAGTACTCGCTCCATCCATATTTTCTCTCTCTCCGTATTTCATCTAAAAGCTGCCTCTCCTCACCCATCATGTCCAGCACTTTGTCGTTCCTCCTCCTTTCCGTCCATTTACCCTGTCCATTCTTCTCCACACCCACATCTCGAATTCCTCTAGTCTAATGAAAATATTTACAGTCAATCACAAGTAAGTAACTCATTTTTGATTTTGCTTGAAGCAATCTTCCACCTCATTCAATTCCATTTGCTACCTCACCTTTCTTGAATCCATGCATCTTTTTATTACATTCATCCTTCAATTATTTTGGGCCAAATATATATTGCTCACTACCACCGGATGTGACCAAAATAAACAGTAAAATGAAGTTCTCGAAATCATTAAGAAGTTGGTTACTCGATACTGCAGAAGATGCGTTTTAGCTCACTTCTTTAAAATAAGAGTCATCGTCAACACACGAAGAGAGATGCAGGGATGTTTTAAAGTGTTCTTATATTTTCGTTATTTTTTTCTTTTCTTTGAATACTTTATTTCCATTTTTTGGCACACTTTCTCAAAAGATTTTATTTATATGTTTTGCATTTTTTTTCATTCCATCAGTTGGGTGAAATCCCAAATATCAAATTAACATTTGAAGTTTGGGATTATTTGTTAATGGGTGAGTCGGCAATCCTAAAGGGATGCGAATGTCTCAAGGGTTGTCAAATCAAGAGTCTGTTTTATTTTAATTTCACGTATGATTGTGGCATGAGGAATCAAGTTCTTATTTTATAGTTATATATACCGCACCTCTTCCTCAAATGTATAAATGTGATTTTCTCATGTACAGGGGTACATGTCACTAAAATTTCTAAGTATTTTCTGAGACGAGGTTGTCCAGTGATTACGACGCGTTCATTTCAGAGTTGAGGTTTATAAATAATTGACTAAAAACAAAGTTTTTTTTCAGATTTCATCACATAAAGATACTATGCAAACGCTGAAAATACAAGCGATTCAGGCCAATCAAGGTTACCCATGTCATAACTGAACCTAGGACAACTTAAATTAGTATGCATATTTGGAGCCAAAGATGTCAAGTCATTACGGGAAGTTCATTTTAGAGTGGATATTTAGCAATAATTGCCTAAAACCTTAGGCTTTTTCCAGATTTTCTACACACTCGCATTCACATTCGTACCCAATAAAAAAAAGTCTTGCGCCAGACGAATGAATGTGTAATGAGGTTGCGTTAAATAAGTTCACAAATGATAAGGGGGTAAAATATGAGTAAAATTGCTTCAGGTCGTGAAACTCGCTACGCTGAGTTCCTAGACTTAATTTATCAGCGGTCAACAATGCGTCAACTCAACCTAATTTCACCTTCAATTTAAGAGGAAAATACGCCGTTTACAGTTCATGATAATCAATGATGATGCAGTTGTGGTGAGTAATTTTTTATGGAGAAAAAATAGCTGTCGAGTTCAGACCCCTAATTCATTGTAAAACACGAGTATGAGGAAGATAGCCGGATAAAAGTTTTCGGCCACTCTGCATCGTTTATTGCGGTCAAGGAATAAAACTGAGAAAGGTCTGGATAAGGGTGGTGGCCATTTCGAAATCGCTCACAATAAAGATGGTAGACACGAATTTTGTGCCGCCTCGTCGCCCTGTTGAATGAGCAATAGAGATCCGCTCGGCAGACAAGATATAGGGCTACCATTGCTCCATTTTGGAGTTGTTTTCTTGTTATCTCACCCTGAGGAGCTTGGTAAAAAGGAACGTTTAGCTCGATATATCTTAACTTTATTCCTTTATTACCTCAAAGAAAGGTTGACTTATATACTTGCTCAGAACGTGTTGGCCATTCTGAAATGAGTTTTGTTACCAATATTAGCTCCACCATTTTCCTGATAAAAAAAGGTCCGAGTTTCAATTGCTTCTTTGAGCAATTTTACGTAATGATTTCGAGAATAGTCGATTATTTTCATGCAACTCGCTCTGAATGTTCTCATCTGCTAGTTTTTAAAATTGCGTATAGTGATTATTATTATTATTATTTATTAATTCTACCAATAAACAGTAGTTTCCATAGAGTATTTAAAAAGTGCTCTGGCAGTCTTATCTCCCTTCATGGACATCCCTCTTAAATTCATTACGAGGCAACATATGATTTTTTTAATCTTGCATATTCAAAACTGTTAAAATCGCCCATATCACCCCCTCATTCAAAATGATTACAATCAAGAAAATAATGTATAATTGTATCGGAGAAGATCTGGAATTTGCGTTGCCTGTTAAGAAAAAAACATCACGAATTTAAATTTTTTCAAATAATTATTTTAAACGAAGGAGATATCATCCTTTTCTATGAAAATTAAGAATTCTGAAATTCACAAAAATTTTCCACCCTTGCAGAATTGCTGATTTTTATCAAATCGTTGGACCCCCTATGGTCTCCCGCTGGGCACTCCCATGAATGAATCCAATTTCCGGATATTTTTAGCTATATGAATAGGTTTTGCCTTCAGCTAATATATATTAATTAGTTCATCATCAGGTTTTCATTTATGATTAGTTTTTGAATGAGTGTAATTTCCTCCTAGTCCTTCCGTGAACCAAGGTTAGTTTTCTTGATTCCAATCTAAAATTGCTAGAATACTTATTAAGCTACCATCTCCGTACCACTGTATCCCTCGATTACAAACAAGCTAAGCACGCCTTTAAAAAAATAAAAAAAAAAAAGATGATATTCTTTCCCGGCGTATTAATTGAGTGAAGTCCTCTCGGGATTTCCACCGGTTGATTTGATTTATAGGCACCAACGTTTCAATGAACGCCTCGTTCATCGTCCTCAGGGTGAATAATAAATTAATTGTTGCAATTTGTTTATAGTTACTTATAAACATTCTTTAATCAGTAAAAATTTATTATTCACCCTGAGGACGATGAACGAGGCGTTCATTGAAACGTTGGTGCCTATAAATCAAATCAACCGGTGGAAATCCCGAGAGGACTTCACTCACGCCTTTAAAACTTTTTCGTAGAATTTAAAATCTGTACTTCCTACCTAATTTTCATTTGGTCTTCATTGCTTTGAATTCTTGGTTAGCAGTATTTAAAAAATCATATTTGTATCCAAATATATAAAACATTACATATGGGCAAATGCAGTCTCACTGAGGCTTCAATCCAATTCTAGTGTTTGCAGTGCTAGTGAATACAGTACCAGAATAATTCCAGTGCTTCTAGCCCGATGGTTTTCTACATCTACATCTACGATGTACCTTGCAAACCACCACCAGGGTTTATGCCATGGGGTGATATAATCTAGTGCAGCGGCTCCCAACCAGTGGTACGCTTACCCCTTTGGGGTACACGACGAAGCAGTCGGGAGTACGCCGAATATAATCGGTAATGGCGGACGCCAGGAACTATGCATCTCATCACCAGGAAATATGTTTAACAGATTCAGGCGTTATATGATGGCTCTGTGAGCCGAAACGCGTTGTACGCGTGAAAATTTTGTGGAAAAGTGCTGCCATCTTTTATTTAAAAAACGGAAATGTGCATGCATATTATACGGGGTATTTAAAACAAAGTATTTATTTATAAAATTATTTACTACTAAAAGTGTCACCTACCCGTAGTGAAAATATGTAGTAAAATGTGCCTGTTACATTTTTGGGAGAACAATATTAATTAGTATATTCATATAGAGGGGTACGGGAGGAAAAAAGTTTGGGAACCGCTGGCCTAGTGTGTTACATACTCGAATTATTTTTTTTAGCATTTCAAAATTCTCCTCCTTTGGTTTTTTTATTATACATGGACTTTCAGAATATTTGAAGGTTTGAAAAAATAGCAGGCCATGAATTCTCTAAAATGTGTCCGTCTGTGTGGTCTAGGATGGAGCAACATTCCACCCTGTTCTTTTTATATTTGCGCAAGGTTATCTTGCAGTAAATGCATCCTCTCAAAGACAGACGACGGGAGTGAGTTCTGCTAACCAAAAGCTTTCTGAGCAATTCTACAACCCTCGTGCTCCTGCTAATGTGATAGAGAGATAACTAGAAGCGTGAGAGCTTGAAAGAGTTAAATTGGATGCGATGGTATAGATAAAATAGTGAGTGAATCGAGTTCGGAGGTTGCAGTGCTAATGGTAACGGTAGATGTGATTCTAAGATTCTAAGGGTTCCGTGAGTCTCGCAAGAAAACGGGAGAGGGTATAGAGAAAAGGTTTGAATGCTACCGTTCAGTATATTCTTTGAGAATTATTCCATTGTTTCTAGCGCGATAGTGATATTTGTGCGGCGGATGCAACTTGATTTTTGTGTACACGTCATAAATGTACAATGTGTATTCACCTAATTCATCGTGATTTGCGTGATGTTTTTTTTAGCGAAGAATGCGACAGCAATAATAATTTTAACTTGTTTAATTTTATGCTAAATCTTCAGACAGACGTAACTTCCTCCATGACTGTCAGCACGGATTCCGAAAAAATAGATCCTGCGAAACACAGCTCGCGCTCTTTCTTCACGACGTTATAAAATCTGGTGAATCGAAAAGACAAGTTGACGCACTATTTCTAGATTTTAAGAAAGCTTTCAACACTGTACCTCACAACAAACTTTTATACAAATTACAGTCATGCGGATTAAACGAAACAGTTGTAAACTGGATACGCGACTTCCTCAGAGATCGTAAACAAAAAGTAGTTCTTGACGGCATTAGCTCTGATGTTGTAAAAGTTACATCAGGTGTTCCACAAGGAAGCGTAATCGGCCCCCTGTTGTTCATTATATACATTAACGATCTCTGCTCCCGCATTAGCAGTAAAATACGCTTATTTGCTGACGACGCTGTCATCTATCGCGAAATTAGTGATCACTCTGACTATAGAAATCTATCATCGGACTTAAACAACGTTCATTTGTGGAGTCAAGAGTGGGGACTCGAACTTAATCTGAGCAAATGCATGGCGGTACATTTTTTGCGGAATTCGTCCAACACTAACAATGTTTATGCAGTGGATGGCATTAACATAAAGGCAACAGACGAAGTGAAGTACCTGGGAGTTACGATAACCTCGAACCTCACGTGGGGAACACATATAAAGAATATTTGCGGCATAGCCCTGAAGAAATTAGGATTCGTCAAGCGTATTGTGCGAAGATTTTCGGATGAGAAAGTAAAAGAAAGGTGCTATTTCGCTCTCGTCCGACCGCACCTTGAATATGCAGCGAGTGTATGGGATCCAATGCAGAAAGACTTAATCCGCGAGCTGAATAAGATACAAAGGAAGGCTGCGCGTTTCGTCAAAAACCGCTACGGGCGTACAGACAGTGTTACCCAGATGTTAAGCGAATTAGACTGGGAGCCGTTGGAGACTCGGAAGCTGCGCGCTAGGCTTAGATTGCTTGAACAATTAAGAATGGATATCTTTAAGAGCGACACAGAGAACATAATCTTAGAGCCACACTATATTTCCAGGTCCGACAGAAGCGATAAATTAAGAGAGATTTTTTGCCGAACGGATAGATATAAGAATTCGTTTTTCCCCCGAACAATAAAGGACTTTAATAAACGCTTGTCCCAACCTCGTTAGAGCACTTCTTTTTTTTTTTAATAGCTGTAAACGGCTGGTGTCCTAACACCCCCTGCCACACGCCTTTTAGGCGGCTTGCGGGGTATTATGTAGATGTAGATGTAGAGCAATTTAATATTTTTGCCTCAATTTGCCTAATCGTTCCGTTAATGGTTAATAAATGAAATTTGGATCAAGCGAACCAATTGAAACGTAAAGAGGCAACAAGATCAATAGATACTTCATTTAATTGAATTAGCTATTTTTTATCATAGTGAAATATCTTGTTCTTTCCTTTCTGACGTAAGAGGGATAATAGTGGCATTCATTTGTTTTGAAGGGCTTATTTTCCTAACATTGTGTGATAATTGCAAGATAAAGTCATCCTCTCCTGCTGAATGTAGCTACCAACACAATGCCACAATCTCAATTTCCTCATAGTTTTTTATATTCTATAATAGTCCAATTCATTTGATTTCCTCGCAGATTCTTTGGAAAAAAAACTGGGATTGAGGGTATTTTTACACTGATAAATTTTACCTCAGGAGGGTTTTTCTAAGTGTGTATTGAAAGCTTTTTAATGGAAAATGTTTCTTTAAACCACGAAATTATAAAAGACAACAGTTAAAAAGACACTTGAAAATATTTTTTTCAATTCATATTTTAAAATTTTTTTCTGAAAACAACCACATTCTTATTCATTGATAACAAGCATTATTGTCCTCGGTGGCAGCGGGATTAACCCTTGCAACGTTTTCTTTAATTTCCACTTCTCTTACTTAACAAATGATTTTTATAACATTTTATAAAGAAACTTTACAATTTAAAACTCGTGAGCATAAACAACTTCAACAAGCCGCCATGACTATTATAATCCCATTTGTACTACCCGTACTGCCACTCACTGAACCGCTGCCGTGGACTGCACCAGTGGGGATCTTGAGTTCTGCCGTATCCCTTTTCCTCCGGTCTCTTTCTCTCTCGTAGGCGCCTGCTTTTGGTCTGCGTCCTCTTCTTCTTTCTGCCGATCCTGAATTCTTCCGTATTTCTTCCTCCGGTCTCTCAATACACCAGTACTTTAATTTATCTCCCAATCTTTTACAACACGTCTATCTCTTCCTTCTCTCCATACACGACTTCCTTTTTCTTTTGCGTCTCTCACTACCATTATTGCCTCCCATTATTGCTTCCTCACTACTATTGTTAATTTTAATTCATTTAAATAAACAACATGGCAGCTTGTTTACACCCTTTATAACCCAATGTCAACTTTAAACTTTCAGCTCTATTTAGGAGATATCTAAACTAAATATCATTTTGTAGCGTAAATTTTAATGACGAAATATTTATCCTCCCGGATAATTATCATGGAGTGTAGAATTTTCAAGTTTTCAAAATGAAAAATCTTGAAATTTCATTTCTCCCAGAAACAGCCCTGGGTTAGAAAGGGTTAAGTCCTCGCCTGCTAGAGTCGCGGGTTCGAGTCCCAAATCGGTAGGTAGCCTCTATACAGGGCATCGATGTTAGTGTACGTTTAGTTGTTCAACGTTATGAAATTCCCAATGCATGGGAAAAATGGTGCTCTATTCGTAGGTGTGGCAACAAATATGTATCTTGACATTTTTAAATATTTTCTTGAGGGCACATGTTTTTTTTTTCTTTACAAGACTTCACACATTAATTTGACTTGACGTAATCTGCTTACTGCGGTGACGGATCCGGCCAATCGCGTGGACGGGAAAAGGAACATAAGTTTCCAGGAGGGAAAACTGAAGCAGCTAAAGGAATATAAACAGGAAAGATTGAGAAAAACGGCTTATATAATCGTACAAAGAAATCGTTCCTTCATAAAAGCCATACAGGGGAGATTGATAATGAATGCTCCCGCATTATTCGTCCACGGCTCCCAGACGGCTTGCCGTGCGAGACCGATTAGTATGCGGCATGCATATGCAAACCAACATCTTTCATGACTCTTATCGGAGGGAATCGCTTTAGGGCGCTTGGCCTATAGAAAACCTGCTCCGTTTATTATTCCTCAGTCATTTCGAAAGAAAAAAAGGCGGCCTCTACATCGGAAAAATGGCCGGTCGCACTCTGCAACAAAAAAAAAGTTTTCTTCCCTCCGAAATTTTGTAGCTCCATCATTCGGTCTCAGTTTTCCCACTGTATCTAATTAATGTAGGATATCCGTTTTTAACTTGTAAATATGCAGGCCCCTTTTTATTTTGAATGGATAATCGAACTCAGGGTTCTGTTACATCAAAGTACATCCTTTTTTCTCTGTACTGTGTATAATGTGAAATGGTTTCTGGTACATCACAGGATGATTTTTCTTTTTCTTAATGCATCATTGATTGTTGACATTATTGTTACATTGAATTATCTCCATAGTGTCGGGGGTCGGTGGTCAAGTTGCATATTTTTTTGTATAATTTTCTTTTAATTTTTGGCAGGCATCTATTCTAAATTGTGAAAAGTGTTGCGCAGTTATTTCTTCGTGGGCTAGGGGCTAACGAAAATAAACTTTAATTTTTATTAATTTTCATGACCAATGACGCATGCAATCAAATTTATCCTCAATGCTACCCAACCATGTCTGGGCAATAATGATTTTCGCATTTTGTTGCATACATCATTCCTGCCGTTGATAGGTAATTTAATTATTTGAGTATTCTACCGGTTAAGGTAGGTTTCCATGGAGCACTTCGAGAATCATACCGGCCTCCTATCCTATACCTTCCACTTCAGATCACAACACGGCCTACTCTCTTTCATTCTGCCAATAAGTTCTATTCCAATCTTATCATTATCGTTAAATTATTCTAACGATTAAGGTATGTAATCCTCGAGTATTTAAGAAGTATTTTGGCAGTCTCGCCTCCCATCATGACTTCCCTCGTCAGTTGATAGTGAGGCCAACTTCCTTTCATTCTATCTAAAAATCCTATTCTCTTCCTTCCTCTCCCTCGTTTACCAAACATTCTACCCTCTAACACCGTTTTCAGCATACCCTACATGCTAGGTAACTGCACCCGCCAATAGATATAATTATTAATAAGGTGCTCTAAGGGTCGACTCAAATTGTACGCAATGCTTCCGAAATTGAGTGGCTCCTTTAATTGTGTTCCGTTTTCTCCCTGTATTTAGTTTATGCAGTCGAGGACCTCCGTTGGTAATCAGTATAACTCCAAGACTCTTCCTTTAGTGACAATGGACTCCTCAAATCAAATTCATTCCCTTCGTCAATCAACTTTGGCTATACAATAATGCCTTGAATCGAAATAATTACGAAATCTGTAGTTTTTTATTATAGTACTGCATTCTTAAGATTTGTGTACTGTGGCCCCGCAGTACTCCCTCTCCTAAGCTAGTATCTTCGGTTTCCTGATATTCTTCTTCTTTGTGTCCGTCTGTACCCTAGTATATATCCCCCGGTCTTCTTCGGAGGGCTTATGTTTCAATATTTTTAATATATTGAATATATTGAACACCCCCGGGTGTTCTCCCGTGTAAATTATTTAAAAATACCCATTTTTTACACATTCTGGAGCCTAAGATTTCATTTTATACTTTACAACAGATGAAATTGAAATTTTTTAGGCATTCATGGATGCAAAAATTACTATAATAAGAAAAATTAATTTTTTTGGAGAGTCATGACCACTTTCAGAACGTCAAGAGATCGATAATAACCTTAATAGGCTTTAGCTTTGTTTGACGACATTTTCTGTTGCTCATCACCGTTATGTCCTCATATTGAATCCTATTCAACTTCTTGGCAAGTATATTAGATTATGATCATCATTCGAGGGAATTTTTTTCATGAGTCTTTGTTGTATGAACGCATAATATGTTGAGGACTACTTTTTTCGCTAGCCAAGCGATTCAACTCCTTAGAGAAAGCAATTTTGATACTCCTTTATGTTGAAAGCAATGTTGATGTCCAACATTTAGGGGTTTGTTTCTTAGAGCCTGGCCTAAGGGAAGAGGAGGCTGGATTGGGGCCTCATCTGGACCAGGTAAAATTAAGCAAAATTCAAATCAAATCATGCCTATATTTTTTGGGTTTTCATCACAATTATTATCTTAGCTCATATTTTATTAACGGTTTAGAAAAAGGTATGAGTCACACAATACATACAAATATTGCATGAATAAGATGGCCATTAGTTGGCATATATTCATGTTTATCAGTCCTTCAGAGATGTGCTAAACATGCTTTGTGTTCTACCAGGACGTCTATTTTACTATTAGAACTAGTTTTTTTTGCTGGCCGATTGATTCTATTCCTTAGAAGTTTTTTGTGAGTGTACCAATTATTTTTGGGCTCTATCACAATCATTATCGTATTCTATATAATAAAAATATTAACGGTTTAAAAAAAGACATGAGCTGCACAATACTTAAAAAATATTGCATGTCAAAGATTCTAATAATTGGCATACACTCCTGATTGCCAGTCCCTCAGAGAAGAAGTACTATATTTTGTGTTACCCGAAGATGGCTATTTTCTCATTACAATTTTTATTATAGCTGATTCATTAAACTCCTTTTTAGGTACGAGATTTCTTCATGTGTATTCGTTATATTTTTGGGTTTCCTCACAATCATTATAGAAGCCTAATTTTTCATTTATTAACGGTTTTGGGAAAGATGAAATGCATGAAAATATTACATGACAACCTCGGCCATTAATTGGCATGCATTCCTGCCTGTATGCCTCTGAGAGGAGAAGTACTAAACATATATTGTGTTGCAGGAGTTCGCCTATTTTTCAAATATACATACAGAGCTGCCGCAACAAGTTCACCCGTCTCACGGCGACAAAGCCTTGCCAAAGTCGTGCGCGATAGAACGCGAGAGCGTCTACTCAGTGCGCATATGCTAACATGGCAGCTTCTTTCACAAAATCGGTTGGGGCGTTTTTATTCTCTTTTTTACGACTAATGAGGAAAGGCGATTGTGAGGAGCATAAGGGCCTTTTCACTCCTTCCATCGCTTTTAACGACGAATAATCCAATCCCGTTTTTACGAGCAGTCGGGCCGAGATGAGAAAGAATGGCGCCTGTAGTTTGTATACGGCAGATTGGTCGGGGACTGTATAGGAGAGCGAAGGAGGAGGTCTGTGTACACGGGGTTTTCTCGAGCAAGGCGAGATAAAAGGGATAGCCGGGAGAGAGAGAGACTTTTACGATCGGCCGGTAGAGGGTGGTGGTGAAGGGATTGAGGCGAAAATGGGTTAAAGCGAACATAGTGTTTGTCGAGTGGAGGTTCGTCTATTATACTCGGGAAGTATAAGGGATGGCTTTTAGTTCGAAGGCACGGAGATCGGAAAGAATGTGGACCTGGTGGAAATTATAATTAGAGTGGATTAATCGTTAGGGGTGAAAATTGGTGGAGTACGAAATTACCTTCCGTACTATTGTTGGGAACTTTCCCATTTTATAGAGAGTTTATGTCTGTTTCTGATGTTTTTTTCAATTGAAAATCGGATTTTTTTGTATATTTTGACCTCAAAAAGGTGCTTGGGACCAGTATGTTCTATGTTACCGAATACTGGGTTGAATATCTCATCTTCCATATCGCCATTTATTCTTTTGTTACAATTGTTATGAACCTTTCCATTTGATGGATATTTTTATGTGTTAATCGGTTTTCCAATTGAAGACGGCATTTAAAAGCGGGGATTTTTGTATCATTTTAACATTAAAGGATTCTGGGGACCAGTATGTGTTTCGCATTAGATCATTTGATTGAATATTTTATAAGCAATATCGCTAGTACCCTCTTACCACTGAATGTGTTTAAACTAGGAAATATTCATCGAATTCATTCATTCATCATTCAAGTATAATGACTGGCTTTTAGTTCGAAAGCACGTAGAAAGACTGGGGCCCTAGTGGAAATTATAATTAGAGTGGATTGATCGTTAGGGGTGAAAATTGGTGTAGTACGGATCTACCGTCCGTACTATTGTTGGGAACCTTCCCATTTGTTGAAGAGTTTTATTTCTTCATCTGTTGTTTTTTCCAATTGGCGGAAGAATTTGAAAGCGGCGATTTTTATACTTTTAACCTCGAACAGATGTTGGGGACCATTACGATTTTCGTTACAGATTAAAGGATTGAATATCTCATCTTTCATATCGCCATTTATCCTCTTGTCACTATTGTTGGGAATCTTCCCATATAATTGAGAGTTTTACGTTTGTATGCGGTGGTTTTTCCCATTGAAAAGTGGAAATTTTTGTACTATTTAACCTGAAATAGATGTTGAGGACCAGTATGATTTTTGTTACAGATCATTGGATTAAAAATCTCATCTTTCATATCTTTTTGTCACTATTTTTGGAAACCTTTTAATTTGAGACTTTTATATCTTTATCTGCTGGTTTTTCCAACTGACGTCGGTATGGAAAAGCTGCAATTTTTGTGTTATTTTGTAGAACTTTTTATCTCAGTGGAGGTCATCTCTTCGTGGGTAAAACAGAATTTTTCGAACTAAAAAGTTGTGCAGTATTATATTTTAAAGCTTTGTATATGCATTGATAAAAAAAACAAATATACACCCATTATTATCCCCGATGACTTTTTGCGCAGATTTTTTATTAGTTAAACAGCCTTGTTGAGTGACACCTGTCCTGAACGATACTCGAGTGTTACCCGCTTAGCATCCCCTCTCACCGTAAAATTTATGGGGTTAATCCATTACGAGCTATAATTACCAGATAAGTCAGAAATACGCTATTTTATGTGGATTTAGGGAATTTAACCAATATAATTCATTATATTACTTTTCAGGTTAAATATTCGTTACGCTTACATCTTTGCGCGGTGGTCGAATGATAATAATTTATTAAATCGATAGCGTAAAAAATGAATTTTTCCGTAATTTCTCGGAGTGACTTGATGCTGTTGTGTTTATTTTTATGCTGGCTTCGCATACGCCACAATGTTAACAAACCTTAAACTGTGGGGCTAATTGAAGTTAATAATGTTGGCTGAAATTCATTACTCTCTCTTCCGTTTGCTCAACAGTATAGGAAATTGGTTAATGGCTTGATTTAGGTCCTTTATCAAAAGAGGAAACGTTTCCACACGGTAATATTCCTCCGCCATCAAATTTCAGACTGCTTGTAAAATTTACTACCCTAAATTTTTCTGTAAAGGATAGCATTTTTTTTCTTACTTTTATCCACCTTCATTGATTCATTCATCATACTTTCGGGCTATTCCCATGCCTGAGTAATGACATCAATATAATGTCTTATTCATAAATAAACGGAATATAAAAAAACTCGCAGTAAATCGTGAATATTAAATATGGGGCACGTGTTTGATGATTATATTAGGTTTCATTCATTAACTCACCAATATAGGCAGCACTTGTGGGCATGTTTCACCTCTTTCTGAATCAAAATTGACCTCCGTTTCAAGCTACGTGCGAGGCGAAATCCTACCACTATGTTTAAGTTTATTTTCTTTTTTCTACATCTCTTTTGAAATAATGTCCACACATCTACAAGTCACATAAAGGGCAGGAAAATGTTGCGAATGACAGCGCTGTGCATGGAAGCAATATCATCGGTAGAACAAGTTTTCAGTCGCGATTAAATCTCTAGTGATTTATTATCGCTCTGAGTTGAAATGAATATTTTAACCTCTTTCGTTATCGAATTAGTTTTCCCTAAATTTTTTGATCAGTATGAAATCTATCGCACGAAATCGTGATTATGTCTTTAACGTATTCAAAAGAATACTTCATCTTGTAACTTTTACAAAGTTCGTTTCAACTCTTCAAAAAAAGACTAATATGAATACGTATTAACTTAATCAAATGCATCGTGGAGTATGAAGACAATTGCAAAGGTAGAAGTTGACGGGAATAGAGACATTGAATTAATTATATAGAGCATGTTATGGAGGAGTTAAAAGACAATTAACATGAAAATATGAAAAGATTGGCGGATAGGAGAGGGGAATGGATAGCTGCATCAAGCCAATAATAAAAACCTATAGGTTTAATTTTGGGATAGTTTAAATTGGTTTAGGTGGCATTGCCTCTGCATATTAAGTTGATGCCTTACAATATTTTTCAACTTAAAAATAAAATACTTTGTTATATTCCACACTTTATTTCAAATGGTACGACCCGGGTTTCTGCATATCACGGTATGATCAGGTCTGATGATTGCATGATATGCAGAAACTCGGGTCATTCCATTTGAAATAAAGTTTGGAATATATTTAAAATGAAACAGTTCCGCAAAGTAACGCCGGAGACTGTCTGACAATATTTGTCGATACCAGTTTCTCATCCGCATGTATTTCTTGACTTGTTATAACTCGTGCAAGAATCACTTCATACTTTTAGTTTTCTATCACTAATAAATCGCTTTATTTGCATCGTAGGATGTTCGAGCACTCTCCTAGTTTCTCATCGGACCGCGTGCCATTGTCCTGTGTGCTTTGACTGTGTCCGGCAAGCGAGTGCGTTTCTGATGAAGGCTAGGATGAGTGTCGCATGCCTGGTGTGGAATCACCCCGTGCCACAAGCCCTGCTGGTTGCTTGCACTGTACCTCTAAGATGTAGATGAAACCGCCCTTGAAACTTATGAAAGATGATACTTGCCCTTTCACAAGAAACAGAAAATTCTTGGTCTCTTTAATGGTAACTCTCGCTGCCCCAACAAGGGTGCGGAATCATCCCTTCCGAAGCTTTAGTTATTACGGTTCCGTTAGACAGTTTTAGAATGAAACACCGATTCAATTCTCTGACTCAAGGAAACCTATCTTTGGCATTATGCCGGTCTCGTTGTTGGCGGGGTAAAGTCCTCACTAGCCAAATTGAGGGTCACGGGGTCGAGACTCGCCTGAGTTAGTCGTCTTTATCCAGGGTATGGATATTTGTGGCCGTCCGTTGTGTATGTTTCAACACCCCCATTTCCTTCTCCTCCGATAAAAAAGGACTCATTGTGTCGTTTTCGAGGACATGAAGTGACATTTATAAATAAAGTCTTATAAAAATCAAAATTAAACCGGGTACATGGATTGAACAGCTTTTTTCCCTTCACAGAGGGTTTTTTTATGAAAAGGACAGATCCATGACATCATTTTTGATTTACTTTCCTCCCAAACTTTTATCTGGTGTCTTTTTAGTATAACTGACCTCTTAGAACAACTTTTATGGGAAAAACTGTCAGACCGTGTATTGAAAACTAGGCAAAACCTAATATGTAAATTCAAGGGCAGTTTATTTTCTAACGAATTTAACCATGCCTTACAAAAGCCAACATACTACGGTAGACTGGGTCATAAAAGTAAAATATAAGAGATGGACTGTTAAACAGAAATGTTTAGAATGCCGTTTTTTCCATGATCGGCTATAACAGCAGTGCTAGGACTTCGATATTTTTAGCTGCCTTGTAGAGTAGATTACTAACTTATGTATTCAATAATGCATATTTCTGATTTTTTTAATATTTATAACAGGATGTTTTACATTTTCCAGTTTCATAGGGAGATTTCCTTCACAAGTAGGATATAGTAGCTTATTTGTCGTTAGTATATGTGTGGTGTGCAAATGGAGATCCTCTTGGTACATTCTGGTGATTGATCACCCCCTGCCAAACACCCTAGATGTGGCTAGTAGGGTATTATGTAGATGTGGATGGTGGCTGACGGAGTAGTATGTAGGTGTAGATGAAGCGTAGTTTTACACCAAATTCGCCGTCATTCCACAACGTTCCTCGGATGGTAACCTCTACATTTGCTAGCTGGGTGACAATACTTCCCTGGTACTTCATTTCCCCGACGGAATATCCGTAAACATTCATTAGTGCCGCTAGACAACCAAGAGCGATAACTAAAGCGAAAACATCGCGTGAAGAATCGAGAAAGAAATAGAAAGAAAATGGCTAAGAATGGAGTGAGAAGGAGGGAAAAGAAGAGGAGAAATATGCAAGAGAAGGTAAAGAGGGAGAGTAGAGAATGTCTTTCGAGATCATTTTTCAAAATAAAATGCTCTTGCCTCCCCATTTTGATTGGTCGTCGGGCTGGAAGTAGGATGAGAGTGGAGTGGGTCTTTATCCTCCAACAATGGCATTGGAGTTGGGAGGAAGGAGTGGGGTAAAAAGCAAGGATGGAGGGGTATGTCCTAGGGGGGGACAGGGTACGTTTCTTTGGATGAAGTAAACAAGAGACGGAGGGAGGTGGTAGTTGTGGTATGATGATGGAGGGAGAAGTTGGAGGAAGATTGATCACCTGTGGTAACTTTTTTTGGGGGGGTGTTTCCTCCCATTCTGGTGACAATTCCGCCCTGTCTTCCTCCTCCGGTGAGGCCCTTTAAGGACGGAATATCGTCGTCCTAACGTCGCACTAACGTTCTTCTACTCAGGCTGATGGAAACTTGGCATGCGTGCGTGGAATCCCATTCTTCTCCAGTTTTGCCTCTCCTTCGTCGTCTCACCCCTATCTTCCTTCCTTCATTTTCCATCATTCTTGACGCCTTTCATATTTTTCAAGAGCCATGTCAACTTCCCGCTCACTTCTTTTCTTTCCGTGAACTCATAGCACAGTCCATGGCGGTCTTACTAAGTATAGAAATGTATTGCTTACTAAGTATAGGAGTGTATTGTATCCTAATGTTTTGGTTTATTTAAAAAAATTGTTTGTTTGAAACTATTGTCATAACGAATTATCACCTTAGTTTCTTGTAATTAGTGTGTTATATCTAATTGTAAGTGACATTTTTTTCTTTTCTTTTTTTTGTTGAAAATATTGTTTTTCTGAATTGTTCTCATGCTCTTGGCGATCTTCACTCGTTGCATTTGTCTGTAATTCTATTTGCAAATTTTCTTCTACTTATCTACCAATGCTGAAAATGTAAAAAGCTGTACATATATTTTATCATGGGCCTCAGTTCCCACAAAAATAAACGAAATTATTATTATTATTATTATCAGCACCGAAAATTATTAATCCATGCATGCATTAGTATTTCCCTAAGAATTACTGTCGATTATTATTATCCCAATTTGAGATTTTTTATAGGTGCAGAACCCATTTCAAGTAGGAAATTAGATAGTTTTTCAATTTCAAGTATGATGTAGGTAGGTAGGTAGGACGGTTCACCCCGTGCCAAACACCTCTACAGGTGGCTCGCAGAGTAATACGTAGATACAGATGTCGGCAAATTGTAACGAATGTTTCACGTGTGCTGGTTAAGATTGAGAATCATTTTATTCAGGCATCCATTAAATTATTCTGTCTGAGAAACTGTCTCTCTCATTTGAGCAACTCTAACTCTAGCCCTTGTAATGCGTATTCTCTATTCTCCCATTTCTTTCTTGTTTCGTCCATTGTCGGTATTTCGGCTTCCTCCTCATCCCTCTCTTCCTTTCACCATTCTCCATCATTCTTGACGCCTTTCATCCGTTTTCAAGAACCTTGTCAACTTCATCCTTCCTTTCTTTCTGTGAACTCTGTTTAAGGCGGTCTTGCTACCCACTCGGTTTAGATATGTATTGTCATCAAAACATGCTATTCCATATGCACATTAGTAATTTTCCATGAGTTACCGCCGATTATTATTCGTCATAAAACAATAATTGTAACATGATAAACAAATTATGCATCGCAAACGTAGAACGACTGTCATCATCATCATCATTAGTTAACAATCGTACACCGGGTATTTACTAAGTAATGTATGGAAACCGGCACTAAAGAAAATAAGATTGGCTGCCTCCCGGCCAATCACGTTAGACCTCACAACCAATTGAAGAGTGTATAAGCTGGCAAAATTCATCCACTCATCATTAGCCCTGAGGATGGAACCCGACTCGTGTTCCGAAACGTCGGCAGAATGAAGGGAGACCACCCGGCTGGAAGCCCGAATAGCGTTTTTTGAACCGTAAGATGGTTTGACGTAGCTCTCCATTCCTCTCTCCTATCCGCTAGCCTTTTCATAGTGACGTATTTCTTCTCTTTCATATCCTCTATAACCTGCCCAATGTACGTACAAAATCATTTCAGACTGGACTTAGTGGAAATGCGAGATATTCATAAGAAAAACAATATTGTATTTAGTAGTTTTTATCATGGACTGTCCAATGTAACTCATTCGGGGCAGTTCCTTGCCTTCCTTCCCTTCCATCTGTCATAGGATTGTTTTCATCAGACCATCGTTCCTCATAGTATAGCCAGCTAAGTCGTCCGATCTTCTCCTTATGGTTTTTAGAGGACTTCTCTTTTCTACTAATCTGCTTAGCACTTACTCATTACTTGCTCGGTCGATCCATTTATCTTCATTATTCTTCGGTTGCGCCACATTTCGAATGCTTCCACTCTTGACATCTCTGCTGCTGTCAACGTCCAAGCTACGCTCCTATAGTGAAAAATGCTCCAAATGTAACATCTGATGAATTGTTTCCTCATTTATATATAATTGTATTATCAGGAGTAAGTAGATTCTTCTTTTGGTAGAAATCTCTCTTTGCATGAGCTCTTATACTAACTATATCTTTCTTGTTTCGTCCAACGTTGGTAATTCGGCGTCCTTCTCATCCCTACCTTCCTTCCTCCATTATCCATCATTCTTGATGTCATTCATTCGTTTTCAAGAACCTTGTCAACTTCCCCCTCCTTCCTTTCTTTCTGTGGACTCATAACTCAGTTCAAGGCGGTGTTACTACCCACTATGTTTAGAAATACATTAGCATCATAACGTGTTGATCCACATGCACATTATTAATTTCCCAAGACTAACCGGCCATTATTATTATATGAATGAAAGTTTTGTTATGTGTTCAGAACCCATTTTAAGTAGAAAATAGGTCGTTGGTGATGGTTCACCCCTGCCATACACCTCTGTTGGTGACTTGCAGGATAATACGTTTCATGTTGCTAAAGTGATTTGAATTTAATTACCATATCGCTTTTCGAACAAATACATACGTAAAATAATTGTGTGCTTGCGTATTTTAGCATAATTATTACGGTGTTGTAAGCCAGATAGCATGAATTTTTTTCTCAGTGAATATTATATTTTATTTATTTCCCATTGCTTATACCATCTTCGTTGAAAGAGTCTTTTGAATTTAGTAGCCTCTCTGTGGTTTTTAATGGTAGGGAAATCCACGAAGGGAGGAAAGACTGCCACAATAGTTCCTAAACACTCCAAGCAAACCAGCCTTAATCGGTATAATACTTAAACAAATGAATAAATAAATGAAATAAATCTAACGGAATGCAAGAAAACCTACGTGCTTATCGACCTATTAGGAATGCCGCGAGTATTATTCGGTAGTATTGAGTAATATGTAAAATTGGAAACTAAATCCATGGTGAGAACAATGAGAACGCGAATGGTAATTTGCGTTCGAACAACGAAGGCCTTGAAAATGACGCAATGTGTTGAAACCATGGTCGGTTGTTGAGTTTTGGAATTAAAAAGTGTGGAAATTACCATATTTGTGTTCTTTCATCATGGATATATCGAACTTCCACCAAATCCAGCAAGAAACGTTTTATACGTTTGTAACTAAAATTTCAAACTAAAGGTCATGTTTACATATGGTGGTGAATTCTGTTGTGGTCTTTTAGCTTTTTCGGAAAGAATTAAATTTTTAACTTCTCCTCTCCCGAATCAATTTCCCCGATTTTGCCGCCATGGAACAGTTTACCGTAGTAGGTGAGATCTGTCATGTTATCCGAGGAAAGTTTCATACAATGTACCAAAAAGCTAACACATAGCATCCAACCCACTTATTTGACGGATGGCTTTTAATTGGCGACTATTGAGCGCATGATGAGAAGTACAGTGAAAATATTATTCCGAAATTCCTCTATTATGGGTATGGGAGTCCATTTTGCGTAATGCTTTGTTTTTAACTCTCCCTTATCCTCAACCGGTGGGTTGGTGAGCAACTATTATCACTTTAGAGATTGCCTTTTCAATTATAGCACCTTAGACACTCAATATATTCGTCCACATAATTTATCATTCAAAAAGTCCTTTCTATATCTTTCTTTTTCCATTGACTGCCATTCTGCCTTCAGTGATATTGGCGTAAAACTTCGAGAGCCTTAGCAGATACCCAGAAAAGAGTCTCAAAGTATTTGGAACTCTTTCTCTGAGGGGTTATGGCCTTCATTAAATACCCGCTCTCTTAAGAAGCAGCTATTAGCTCATTTTAATAAACATAAAATATTAAAAATAAAAAATACAATGCAATGTATTTATAATTAATAAGAAAATGAAATGTGTTCACTCGATTGGGAACGTTTATGAAACACTCATTAATTTCGTCAAATTATTATTTATAATAGTATCATGCGATTTTTTTTCAAATGTCATTGAAATAATGGACAGGGGTGGTTTGTTTGATACCTTCGATTATTCAGTTCCTCCCGTCGTTAAAGCTGCATTTGGTTAAGTATTTGCAGTACCTTATTCACGCGCTTGCATTTCGATACTGACTGATGACAAATATTTTCTTCAGGCCCAAGTGTATATGAACTCATATACTCCATTAGAATGGATCGCCGTGATCAGATGCTTTTTAAAGTCACGGACGCATACATTGCATTCGCAGCCATTAAATTTCTCTTTTTACAAACTAATTTTCCCAGGATTTAGATCAAATGCAATGCTTTTGAATAATTTTTACAGCCTTTATATCAACTCACCAACCTGTCTGTTTGTCTGGTACAAATCTTGTAACTGAAATTTGACTCACTTCCTGTGAAGCAAAAACGCTGAAATTTTGCACACTTCTTCATTTCCGATGACAATACATGAAAATATAACTTTTTCTCTCCAACCCCCCTTTAACCACCCCCCAGTCAACCTATAGCCCCCCAAAACATGTTTTTGATCTAAGAAGTTCCAAATGGTCGATTTTCGTGTTTCGTGGCATTTTTAACATAGGGGTAGGCATTTAAAAGCATAGGGGTGGCATTTTGAAACATAGGGGGCTTACCATTCACTGAAAATTTAATAAATATAGTGACTTTTTTAATACGTCACTTTTGGTTTTTCGGGGTCACTGAGTTTTTTTGCTTTGTGTCATATATAAACGTTGCTCATCCCCTGTAATCTAAATATAAAGGCTGGTTTAAAAAAAAATTTTTTTTATAAGAGCTTATTGGACATAATATCACAATATATGAAACGGGATGGACGTCGAATGGCAAACAACTATGAAATATCGACTCTTTAGTAGCCCATGTTGAAAATGTATCACCGCAAAAGTAACTTTAAAAGTTAATATCATTGACCAGCTTGAACCTTACGGACTGAAAAGGCTGGGGACCCAATGGGAAAGAAGCCAAGAAAAATTAATTAAATGAAATGGCGGAGTGAAAGCTAAAAGAGAGAATGGTTATTCTAACAGAGACTGTACAATAGACTCCTCGGCGGAGGATAAATGCATAGTTTCCACAGTCCTCCGCGGACCTTGCTCGACAAAATGAGACTCATTCTTCGAAACGTGAGGGTAATCAAAAGGCTTGACAACAATGAGCGAGGGAGATGAAGGAACGAAATGAAGACGAACACGAAATAGCAGATGAGCCAACCTAAACCGTCCCCTTCATTTGTACGTGTTTGTGTATACATCGGGCACAATGACGAAACAAAAGAGGAACGGGGAACGTTCGGGGAAGATGGAGAATTAAAGGAGAGAGAGAGAGAGAGAGAAAGAAAGAAGGAGAGAAATACAGAAAGAGAGTAAGATTTGGAGAAAAAAGTCACATTCTGTCGTTCGCTCAGTAAAAAAAAGGGATGAAGGCATAAAAAAAATGAACCGGAGTGTAAATAATGGGCCGTGAGGAAAGGAAAGAATGAATGAAAGGGAGGGGGTAGATAGGAGATTGAGTTCCGCCGTAGAGATAGGGGCTGTTGGTGGGGATTCCCTGGAATCGCGGAGAGAGAAAGAGGTGAAGAGAAAGAGGGGGGGAGTAGGGAATAGGGGTTCCCGAGGTAGAGCCGAGAAGAGAAAATATAAATAAGTCGGCGCAGTTCGTCGTTGAATTAGGAAAGAGGATTTTTGTGCGGGGAAGCCGGAGCCATGATGGGTGGAGAACAAAAGTGCATTGAGAGAAGACTGGGCGGTGTGGAGATTGGATCGGAGGGGGTGGAGGGTGGGGGGAAGAAAGGCACCAGGGAGGGAGGGGGATGTTGGGGACAATGGCAGAAAATGGCCGCCTTGAAAGAGGAAGGCAAGACAATGGCGGGACGGAGGTAGATTTGGAGAGCGGACGGAATTGGAGAATGAAATCGGGAAAGAAACTTTTTCCCCGCCATGTCTATGCCGCGGATACCATGAACGTCACTAGGTGAGCGCAAGGCTTCATAGAAGTCAAAGTAGAAACGGACTGCAGAAACGATAGATCAAATACGTCATAATCAAGTACACCAAGTACTCGCGTCGTACCAATAAATTATTTTCAAGTGAAAAGTTACCAAGGTTGTATATTTTCATTTCAGCTCTGAAGAAGTTAGGACTAGCAGTCATTAAAGTCCTTTACGGTTCGGGGGAAAAACGAATTCCCATATCTATCCGTTCGGCAAAACATCTCCCTTAATTTATTGCTTCTATCGGACCTGAAAATATAGCGTTCGATACATTTTGAGAAAGCCTTATTATTGTGGTAGCAGCGATCGCTACGATGAGATGAGGTAAATCGACTGTATTAACAATAGATTGAAGATGTTGTATTTTCGGCGTACAATAAAGTAACCTATGGCTCTGAAGAAATTAAGATTCGTCAAGCGTATTATGGGAAGATTTTCGGATGAGAATTTAAAAGAAAGGTGTTACTTCGCACTCGAGTGCGTAGAATAATTTTTGCCTGATGTTCTACATCTACATTTACATAATACCCCGCAATCCACCTAAAAGGCGTTAGGCAGGGTTGAATACCTCGTTTAGACGATGGAGCCCCTCACATTCGGGTGTCCTGCTTTTTTTTACGGACAGTAGGTAGTTGATGTCAGCAGGAACTGAAATTAGGGATGATGTTCAGGTCGAAAATGCACCATTTTTAAATTACAGAAACTTTGAGCCAAGCGCTCCGATTGGCCGTGAGTTTGCACTGTTGCCGGTTACTCTGGGTAACCCATGACTTCGAATGCCTTGCCTGCATTTGCCTTTGCCTTTTTCCTGTGCATCTGGCAACAGGGAAAGCTCGCAGACAGCCGGAGCGCTTGGCTCGTAGTTTCTGTAGTTTAAAAATGGTGCGTTTTCGACCTCAACATCTTAAGTTATTTTGGTTCCTACTTGCTCTCTTGATCATTATTCGTAAATTTATCTTCGGGATACGGTCTAAAATAAGAAAAATGCCCTTTTAGGCAAAGTAATAGTCAAATCTTAGTATTTCATGATTCTTTCAATCTTGAAGATTGACTCTAGCTTTCATCATGAAAAACGTTCGTCATGATATAGGCTTGGTCCGTGCTCGCAATCTTGAGGAATGATCCAGAGGTATTAGTTGAAAATCGCTCATGAAGGACATAATTATTTGCCTGAAGACGCGGAATTCAAAAATAGAAGAAAGCATAGCAAAGCAAAGAAAGCATCGCAAAGACGGAAAGGAGAGGATTATAATGCCTGGGAAGAAGATATGTCGCAGGACGTCCTGGGCTTTACCAAATTATAGGCGAAGTTAACGGGGCTACGTTTGTTCCACATAAGATTGCATTGTCCAACTTCGAATTTCATCAGACATCGATATATTTCGTAGGATGAAAGAGCAAGGGTTAGAAAGTATCATCCAGTTTATTTCAAGAAATGTTTGTTTAAGACCGATGCACTATTTTCAAAGAAATCATATAGAAGCATGCAAGAGGAAACATGAGTTGAAAATTAAAATAGACGTGTAGGTTCAGTTGCAGAAATTTTGATACTACATATGATCTGATTGAATACATTTCAAACGTTCGATCAAAAAATGCGCCTCAACGTATGGACAGGTTTACATTGCTTCCATGCTGCTTGGCTAACATGCTTATCGATGACGATTCCCTACCTATATTATATCAAGTACAACCATAACAACAGGGTATATTCTGAACATAATTATAAAAACACAGTTTACCATACTTTCTTCGACATTTACGCGTTTAATATATATATATATATATTACTTTATATATTTAAGGTTTAATATATATATATATTACTATATAATAAAGTAATTAGTAGTAATAGTAGTAAAGTAAGTCATAAAGTATATTTTTCATACAATATTTTAGATTTTTTTATATTGAATACAGGCAGGAACAGGAATTTATGCTTGTTGAAGTAAATACACTTCTCCAAATTTTAGCAAGTTGAGCGCCTACTTAATTATCTGGGATTGTGTACTCCGGGACCATAATATATTTGAAATGATTTGATAAAAACCAGCAATTTTGTGGGGGTAGACAATTTTTGTTACGTCCAGAGTGGAATAATCTTTATTTGCTTAGAAAATCATGACGTATCCTTCATTAAAAAATAAAACTTTGAAATATTTCAATGCGTGATGTTTTTGCCTTGACAGGCAATGTATTTTCCAGTGTATTCTCCGATATAATTATGCACTCTTTTTTTATTGTAATCATTTTAAATGCGGGGGCGATAGTGGCGAATTCAACAGTTTTAAATCAGCAAGAAAAAAATCATTCGTTAGAAAGCTATGTTTTACATCTTATTTTTAATATCATTTGTATATCAATGTTTGAACTCATAATCCTGGGCAGTACTGATATCAGCGCAGAAATTAAGGGTAAGCATAAAGAGAAAATTAGTGTAAATGAGAATTATGCTGTTCTGGTGTAGCACTCCAAAGGAGCTAAATGATGAAAAACAATAGACATACGATGGAACAAGTGATACGACTGGCTTTGGCGTGGATAGCTCCTATTATATCATTGACTGAGTCGCCTTCCACTGCTGTATTCTCCCAGCTTGATTCTCTCCTCACAGCCTTAATCGAGCATTAATTCGCCAGGAGCCCTGAACTGGCTTGGGTTCACATATTCACATATTTTCCACCACTTGTCCATAGAATGAAGCTGCGCTAGTTCAGTGCGAAAAAATGGAATAGGTATGCATAGCGGTGCACAGCTCGTTGATGACGTTATATAGACATTACGAGGTGCTCCATTACGATACGAGGTGCGCGTTAATTTTAATGAGCAAGGAACGTCGTTTCGTATTTTTTTTATTCTTCCAACTCGATTTCTTGTCCTGCATTATTTCATTCACTTAGATTGCCCGGCCGCGCTCACAGTGCGGTTGTTTGACGCGAGAGATTGTAGAAGGAAACGGAATGGAACAATCCAGACACAGTGGACTGGAAAATTCCTAAAGGGTATAAGGGCTGAAAGGAATGGGAAGAGAGAAAGGAAATGGGAGAGAGAGAGAGGCTTTCAGGGCCTTGCTCGCAAGGGATTATGGGAAGAGAATGGAGGCTGGAGGGGAGGGGTGGGTTTGGTTTCAGAACACTGGAGACGCAAGAGAAAAGAGGGAGGTGATAATGAAATGGAAGGAAAAAAAGGGATCCAAGGAATGGACGGGAGAAAAGGGTGGTGGCACGATAAACAGAACATGTGGAGGCGATTTAAAAAGGAGTACTGCAAGGGAATTAATTGTCACCGGAGAGATTATTCGGGATTCCGCTCAAAAGCAAAGGGCGCTCCAGCGAGGTTATAGAGTTGATTTTTTATTGAGCATTATTACTCTACCATTAAATACCTCCTTTGTATCTCTAGATAACCATCCTCCTAATTCATGAAAATTTAGTTATTTGATAGGTAGACGGAAACCCAAAGAATAACTTTACTGATAGTTGAGAGTGTTTTTGTTTGTTTGTCCGCTATCTGTTTCCATACGGCTACATGGATTGCAACAAAAGTTAGTGCACAGGTGCATCTGACGCTCCCAAATTTTATAGTGCTACTTTCAATTGTGCGCGACATATTCTTCGAGTCGTTTTTTCATTACCGAGCCTAGCAAGGGCGCTCAGCGCCACCTAGCGCCTATTCCCCGCCCTTACTAAAAATGAGTACTGCAAGGGAATTAATTGTCACCGGGGAGATTATTCGGGATTCCGCTCAAATGCAAAGGGCGCTCCAGCGAGGCTAAAGAGATGATATTTATTGAATATTATTGCTCTACCATGAAAAATTGCCTTTGTATCTACAGGTAACCATCCTTCTAAAGTATGATATGTTTTTATAGGTGTAGTCTGTCTGAAATTCTGACATAGGTACTTATAGATGGTCTGTCCAAACATGGAAGGTGGGTATGAGATTAAGGCACAGCTCGATAGCCCGAATAAAGCGACTACCGCCGTCCGCCAAACATAATCCGGATTTTTTCGAGGCTCGCCTTTGATTGATCGTATGAAATGTATTCAATCGATGTTTGTAGCATCAACATTTAGGCAATTGAAGTGATTAAACTATTTTAAATTTTCTATTTAAGTTTCCTCTAGTTGATTCTATGTGGTTTCTTTGGAATTAACGTACCAATATCAATTAAGCATTCCTTCGAATGAATTATATGATCATTTTTGACCCTTGCTTTTTCATTCTCAGAAAAATATTGATTGAGTTAGTTCATGACACTCAAAGTTGGAAAATTCCATATTGGTTCGAATCACGGCCAAATATTTTTTCGAGGCGAACTTCATCATTGGTGTATATAATTTTGCATCGGTGCATGTGACTGCGTACGAAGTCACTTTTTTCATGCAGTACTTGAAATGAGGGTCCGTAAAGTAGGGTTCAATTCTCCAAAATTGGCTTACTGTCTGTAAAAAAAAGCAAGATACTCGAGTTTGAGGAGCTCTAGCGTCTAAATGAAGCAATCGATTTCAATGCAACAAAAAGCATACGAAAGAAAATTTAGTTCTACGTTATATCATGTACTTTAAAAATTCTTCGGCTCAACAGTATTTCCTGTACTCAATTTTTCTCGAAAAAGTACCCGTTTTTTGCGCGTAAAATCAAGGTGCCCAACTTTGAGCGCTTGGCATTCCCGTAGTTTTCGTTCCTATAACTTGCAATTTTTATATAAAGAAGCCACATCTATTACTAGCAGTTTTCCGAAAACAAATTGTTTATGCTACAAAAATTAACGGAGTTGTTGTAAACAACGCAGTAAGCACGACCTCTCTCCCATGTGCCACATTGCGGACTCGTGACTTCAACACCTTGTGCGGTAAAACCAAGGAGGTTGTAGATATCTGGAGGCGATGTTTCCGAGATTTTAGCGTGGTCAAATTTCCTCCATCTTGTTTTGACCATTTTTGGACTTCGGAGTCTCCTACTGATATTTTGAGGTGGCTAAGTTTTGTTCTGGAAATGAGCTACATTAAGCGAAAAATGTTACCATAATCATTAGTGTTTCACCGGTGATTGTCATCGGATACTTCGCGATCTTCTATTAATGTATAAACTCTGTGTCTGTTAGCCACTTTACTGGTGGGGATATCCTTGAAAACATACTTTATTACTGTAATTGTTAGATTTCCGTTGGCTATAATAAAATTAAATACCTGTATAAGTGCAGGTAAATGACTAGTTTCATTCTAAGTTGTCATGTTTTGCCTTTGCATGAATGTGCTAGTATAATTTGTTAGTATACGTAACATTTTTTGGACCGTGCGGAGTGCATGTGGGAATCCAATTGCATGCTGGTGATTGATCACCTCCTGCCAAACACCCTGGAGGTGGCTCGCAGGGTATTACGTAGATGTAAATGAACCCTTGGTACATAGAGCTTTGCACCAATGCCCGTGACTGCGTAAAAAGTCTTTTGTTTCATCAGTGCTTTAGGTAGAACAGCTGCAGCTACATTAACTTCGCCCATAATTTGGTTAATCAGGATGTCATACGTCTAATCTTTTCGAGAATTATCCTCTTCTCCTTTCCGCCTTTGCTCTGCATCCTTTCCTCTCTCTTTTTAATTTCGCGTCTTCTTGCAAAAAATTTTGTACTTCTTGAGAGATTTTCCACCATTGTCTCTAGATCATTCCGCAACAATGCGGGAATTGACCAAGCTTTTATCGAAGGACTAAGAGGAAAGGTTCTTGCGATAAAAGCTAAAGTCAGTCAACCTTTAAGTTAAAATTATCATGAAATAATACAAAGATTTGACAATAACGCTGCCTGAAAGGATGTTTTTATATTTTTTGACCGTATTCGGAAGCTAAATTTAGAAATAATGAACTAAATCTGAGGCTAAATTTACAAATATGATTGGGAAAGACATAATTTTCTAATTTTGAATAAGTATTGCGCGAAATTTCCTAACTGTAAGAAAAATGTGGTTAAGGATAGGTGAAAGTTGCCATTAGCAGTTTCTGTAGCATTCAAAATCAAAACCACCGTTGGCTAGGTAACGTTCATAACAATAAATTTTATTTCTAACAGATAGGTAACTCCAAATTCGCCGTAGGAAAAAGATATAACCGATGTGCGCCCCAATAACGTAGCCAATTTTCGTTAGAATGAGCGCACATTTTTATTCACGATCCGGCAAGGTAAATCATTCAGCGATTAATCTGAATTATTCTGTGTTTTTTTTACTGCGCAACCATTCCTCACGGTCTTGAAACTTAAAAAAAGTTTTTGGATCATCATTTCGCAGAATTTTCTTATCAATACTGCGTAGAGATCACGTTCCTGAAGCATGTTACGTCTAGCTCCTTCGTATGCACGAAGTCAGTGTCTTCTTAATACTTCTTCGTTATCAGGTGTGATTCACTCATTAAGACCTTGTTTATATTTTTTCTTTATACCACTGGGATTATTTTGTATGGGCAATGAATTCTCCATATGAAATTAAATGTAATGAAACGCAAAACCCTTCCATCCGCAAAAGGCCTTAGCCCGAGAGAAAGATATATTTCTCATAGTTGAATGCAGCCATTAAGAATTACACTGAACAAACGGACCAAACTGAGGGCTCTTACCTTGGTGATTACAAATTTATTTCTATGTGGAAAACAATCATGAATTTCTTTTTAGAATGATCTCAGGTGCATTCTATTCCAAGCAAAATGAAGACGCAAAAATACTGATAAATTCGAAGTGATTGCTAATGATGATTTCCTTCCATTTTTTCTCGATTTTACTTAACTGTCAGATGCATAAATTTTATAAATATTAAATGTATAATTATTATGTTGCGATAAAATACCCTTTTATATTTTTATCCTCATTTAAGTTACCATCACAATTTAATTGATTGTACCTTTTTCAGGTGGTGTACATCACACCAATAAACGTTGGAGACAGTGGTAGAGGAACTTATTGCTCCATAAATTGCTGTGAACGTGAGAAATTGCTGGAAAACATAATGGCATGATGAAGGTATGGCAAGTACGAACTAGGTAACAAGCCATGGACTTCCTTTGGCTATAATTTAATTTTTTCCAGAAGTTTGGGTAGAAAAAACTTGGGAGAGAAGCTACAATTTTGTTAAAGGCTGACCATTGAACTGAGTTACTATGCACGGTGTTGATCATAATTCCATTTAGAGATGGATTTAATCATTGAAAATTATTTAATTTTTATCTCAAGTATTGATGGATTTTAATCATTCTGCATCGAAAGGACCCAGTAAGAAACTTATCTTCAGACTTTATGTATCTACCGAAATGAACGACTTATGATGTCCGATCACATGATCTATCAGCTATCACCTTGTTGTGTTTAATGTGGGCCTACACTTTAGGTTACACATTGTTCGATCACGGAAAATTGAGATCATATTTAAATACAGGGTTCTAATAAAATTGTCGTGCGGCTTTCAACGTGGTTTAAATGAAAACAGAATTGCTCAAAATTTATGTTTTTTATTTTTCGAATTCGTCGTCTGAAACAGTTTTTTTTTACAACAAATAAATTTCAATATGTCTACCCTTACTCACTCGACAAGAGAGAAACCTGGGGTAGATATTACCCTCATCATTATCTTTAGCTGTCAACAATCCTAATATTGGTTTGGCATAGCTCTCCACTCAATTCTCCTATCAGCTAAACTTTTCACACCTGCGTATTTCTTCTCTTTCACATCCTTCTTTACTTGTTCCATATATTTTGTTCGAGATTTTCCTTTTCCGTTCTTATCATCCACCTGTCCCTCGACGATTGTCTTCATCAGGCCATCATGTCTCAAGATGTGGCCTATAAGGTTGTTCCGACTTCTTATTAAGGTTTTCGTGAGGCTTCTCTCCTCTCCTGATCTTCTTATGACTTCCTCATTACTAATTCGGTCGCCTACTCCTTAAAAATGACGGCAAGGGAACCACGGTCTCTTCCGACGGACTGAGTGCTAAACGTGAAGTGCCGGGGTCGGGCAGTCAATGAAAAATGTCCAATATCCAATTCTATTTATAACTGAAACTGAACCATTCATTCGAAACATGAAGCTTTTGCGTGGTGGAAGGGCTCCATAGCATCAATAAAAGACTCTTGGAAGTAACAAAGTGTCTATCATACTGAACCATTCTTTAATGATAACCCTGTATATGAATGTTTATTTATCGTGGCTCTAGCGAAATAATGCGAGCGCTGTATCACAGCTACACTTGAAGGATTGGGTATAAAATAATATCGATAAATAACTCAGTCGTATAAATACTATTACATACTGATGAATAATTTGAGCCCTTTAATCAGTCCTGCTCTTTCTTTGACCATAACTTACATTATGAGAAGGCAACGGATATGGTAACTTGCCTTTCCAATGCCAAACATTTCGATCTTTCATTGGATCTGTTCAGGAAGTGGATGCTGCTTCATGTAGCGTTCAGAAAATATTCAGTTAAGATATTTTTAGCCTTTGGAAAACCCATTTTTCCGTAACCTGGAACTGAAGTTTTAAAAATTACACGCCTTAATATATACAGTGTATATTATACACGCCTTAAAGCCAGTTTCCCATTGTAAATGTTTTAGTTTTAAGTATTACTATCATTGTGCTTGATGTTTATAGTCACCGGATTCAAATTCAACGCGCAGAATTACTTCTGATATGAGCCTTGCCTTCGTGGATGGATGCTTTACGAAGCCTTTTGCATGGAATTATAAGAGCGGTGATGTCTGTAAATGTTTGTTTGGGAGACATATGTGCATTTTTTCTTTTTTTACCGAATTAATTTGGCATGACCTCATGCTCTATGTATGTGATTGTCAATGCATCGTGATTAAAGCCAAATTTCCAGTCTCATTCTTGAGAAGATGGAACAGCTATAAACCCTCGTTGATTTTGTGAAAACCCTTGTTATACCGGCATTCGTTCATCACTTACGTGGGTATGTATTCTCTCCGACCGATTCATTCAATATCCGGTTCGAAATTGGTCGATCGATTTATTTCGCATTCACCTCATTTATAAACGACTCCCTCAGTCCCTCTGCCCAAAATCTTTTAGAGCGTTCAATTTGCGTGGAAGACCTCGGTTTTGTTGGAGCATTTGGTATTTCGACGCATTTATGCATTAGAAAGTATAATCCAAAAGGAGCCGAGCCGTATTATTCCTGGATGAATTATTTTGAAAGATTTTCTTGTAGTCAAAGTGACTTGGTGAAGCACATTGATGGCGAAGCAGACGGGATGGACCGAGTCCTTTGACCTCAGTGTCGCCGCCGCGCGGTGATCTGAGCACAATTTTCCTTACCCTCGCCACAATTCGCGGTTTCGGAAAGCGATTATGCCCGATACAATTCGGTCGAGAAAAAAAACTCTTTCACTATACCGGATTTTGTTGCCTTTGTAAGGTCAACCTTCCAGTGCAATCCCATTACATCAATGACACGATAGTATGAACGTAATATAATGGGTATGAAGGTCCAAAAACAGTTCCGACGGTGCTTAAAAAGGGAAGCTGTGAAGATCGTCTTCCTGCAGCGTCACTATACACGATGGAGTGTCTCCGTCGGCATTATACTTTTAGACTTTACTTGAATGGATCTCCTCCGCATCCACTTTTTAAAGGATATACCCATCATGCCATTCCTTTTTCTGGACAACCTACATCCCCCGTAACACTACCAGCCGTGCGATTTCGTTATTCAGACGTATTTTCCCTCGTTTTTTTGTTACGAAGTTTTTTTTCTGTGTTTGTCGGAGTCAAATCCTCCTCCATACCGCTTCACTCTCTATACCCCCCAACAGCAGCCCTTTTCAAAACTTCCTTCTCTCTCATCCCCATGGTAACAATCCCTGTCGAAAATCTTGCCAAGAATTAATCCGTTGGAGTGCATCCATTTTACGTTTTGGCGACGCGAATGAGAAATTTTCTCCTTCTTTTTTTTTTAATACCAGTGGTTTCGGTCTTCTCTCAAATGTTCCGCTGTTATCTCCCTCTCCAAGTCTTTCTCACTACTCATCTTGGCTGTTTTTTTCATGTAATTACTTAAGGCGTTTAGTCGCGACGAGATAAAATGGCAATGTGGACGCTTCATCTTCCCTCCGTCAATCCATCCGTACCGTGCATTTTATTTCTTTTTATTATTTTCATCAACCCTTTATTCTTTCCCTTCTCCCCACTTGTATTCTCCACGCAGAATCCTCAATACCCTTCTTCCCTTGTTTCATTATTTCAAGGTAAGAGCTCTTTCCACTTCGCCAGTTCCATTTCATCTTCTCATTCATTTGCCTGTCTCGCCATTCTATTACTAGATATATCGCGACATTGTGTATTAATCGTAATCTTCACGCAGCGCTCATTACCGTGATTACCATCTTAATTCCGGATCATGCGATAGTTTTCAACGTTGGTCTTCAGGGATCGTTTATTATAAACCCTTACATTATAAGCAAAGAAAATCCAGCAATCAGTGGTATATCAAGGTAGGACCGGGACGTCCGTTTCCCTCCCCCCCGAAATATAAAAACACAATTATAATCCTTCATAAAAGAAAACAAAATATTGAAAAATATTAAATTTACAAAAGATTATTTCGACAAATTAAGTTTTTTGGTTATGAAAAGTGGGAAAATTAGTTAAAAACCTCCTGTCAGTACCCTGTTTTTATAATATTTTCCCCCCTGGTTTTGGACCCCCCGAACGATACTCCTGGCTACCCCACGGACAGCAATCGTTGCCTTGGTACCGTAAGAGTTGAGATTTGTGATCCCTAAAGGCCAAAGTTGAAAACTATTGTATGATCCAGTACTAATATGGTAATCATGGTAATGAGCGCTGCGTGAAGAAGACGAGTATGACTATCATGATGAACGCTGCTATAAGCGAAGAAGATCCAGCAATCGTTGCCTTGGTACCGCAAGAGTTGAGATTTGTGATCCCTGGAGACTAATGTAGAAAACTATCACATGATCAAAGATTAAGATGGTTTTTATGTTGATGGTTGCTACGTGAAGACTACGATTAAGGCAAAGAAGATCAAGCAATATATATAACACTCATGTAACATAATACTCTTGCCGTCAGAACCTCCTGAGGGATAAAATGAAAAATTCTTGACGCTAACATTTCAATTGACCTTATGATATTCAGGCCAAGGGAAATAATTTTGTATCCTTGCGATTTTCTGTCTTTGAGCGTTCGTCAGTTGATTCCGTAAAGGTGTCATATTGGTTTGTCCGCTATTGTTTCCTAAAGGTTGAATCACATGATTAATATTTGCTATAGCTCCAGTGATAACTTTTCAGGGAGCAAATAAATGATCGCTTGACCCATCATATTCTCCGTTCATTCCTACCATTCCAATCCCATCGCTTATTCCAAGGGTACTACATAGATGAGGCCATTTTATAGAAGGCTGATTTCTGTCGCTAGTTTGGTCGCATTTTAATAGGTTTTCAAAAATATCCGCGGCGCGGTGATGAGTGCAATGCAATCCCCTTCATTTCCAATATTTTGCATTAAAATATTTTTCATTGCGAGGAATAGTACTAACACGTAATGAATTAAATAGATTCTATCATCATGTGTATAAATTTAGGTTAATACCCCAAATTATAATTTATTTCCAATTTGACGATCCTCTATTTTTATATTTGTGGCTAATTCCGTCACTTTTCTTATTTACAACTGTCATTCAATAAAAAGGCAAGAGTGGAATTACAATCTCTGTTATCGACCGTGCGATATGATTTGCTGGAGGACGGCTATGATTTTTATGACGGAAGATTTGGTTACAGCGACGGAAAAAGGGTTCTTATCCCTCGAGCCGAATAATTTGGGAAAATTTTTTCATTGCGCCAACAGTCCGCACCTGGGTCTGGTTAGTGTGACCATGTTTTATTTCCAACCATCTAATGTGAGCAATATTAAGTTTGGTCACGAACAACGAAAAAGGATTTACAAGTTACGTTACGAACAGGATTTGACCCCTTCTTACGCATAGATAAATAGGCGTGATGATTATTTTCATTTTATGGCAAGGGAATTGGAACGTCAATAATCCATCCCTTTTGAGGGACAGCTCCAGCGATTGCTCAAATGATGGCTGAAAATTATCGCGAGAAACGTTCATTTTCCAGGTATCATTTATTTATTTATTTAAATATGCGTGATGATTATTTTCTTTTTATGGCAATGGAATTGGAACGTCAATAATCCATCCCTTTTGAGGGTCAGCTCCAGCAATCGCTCAAATGATGGCTGAAAAATGATCGCGAAAAACGTTCATTTTTCAGCCATCATTTGAGCGATCGCTGGATCTGTCCCTCAAAAGGGAAGGAAAAAATTATCGTGTGACACAGGCTTAAAAAAAGAGTTATTGGGCAATTCTTGTATGCATACATTTTAGCGTTGAGCACACCATAGTTCGCTATCGTGAAATATATATTTATTTCAACCCTTAGGGACTCATCACCAACGGCTTTTTGGAAAACGGAACTCGTTAAATAAAAGGCCGTGATATACCTAATTTTAGCTGTGAGCCTCGAGATTTTCAGCATCACAATGCCTAATTTGGCTTTTGTCAGGAGAAAAATCGTTGATACTTTCAAGCCACTTCAACGTCAACGATGTGTCCCATTGTGGAAGGTTTCACCATAAATGACTTGCTAAAATCAAGAATCGTGACCACTCAAGGGACAATAGGTGCTAATATTAGAATAGGTGGGAATCGCAATGAATTATTTCATTTCCTGACAGGTTCTTTTAGCGGTTAATTCTAAGTATTTGCGTAATTATTACCGAAAATTTACAAAGAGATTGTATTTAGGGTGAAGATTTGCCCCATCAGGGACTGTACTGACAATACTCATTTAATAATTCATTCTCAAAACTTAATGATTGCGAAATTATTACAAAAAACCTAATAATTACGTAAATTTTACTTTGCTTTTTAATTCTTTGAAGCTTTCCTAATTAGGAGCTACTTGCAAATACTTTCTAGTGATATTTCTAGAAATATTTTCTGTTGATGAAATTAAAAACTCAACTAAATTTAATTTTAAACACTACTCAAGGGCGAGTTAGCTCAATGTGGTAGCCAGAGTCTATTCGTAAGTGATTTAACCCAAACGTTAGTTTATGTTAGTGAGAGTAGAGTTCGCCATGGAGGAAGTTTTAAAGTGGCATATTCAAGGTTGGTGTCACATGCTTTCCCTGGGCCACCTCGTGTTTTGAGGAATGTCCGAAAATTTATCCATTATTTTTTTCCATCTCACGTCGATGTCTTCTTGCATACCTTTTAGCAATTCATCGATTTACAGGACGCAATTTTGACTGCACCTTTGTACATACTTCAGATAGTGCAATTACATGCCCCGCGTAAAGCGGGATTTACTCTTTGTTTTAATATCATTGCCAAGTAAAGGTTTCCAATTCTGAAAGGTATCCCATAGCGTATCGTAATAATAAAACTTATTTAAATGTATAGGCTTTTACGCTTGAGTTGTGGTAATCGAAAATGCATAAAATTAAATTAAATATTCATCGTTAATTATATTTATATTCGCAGAGTTGAGAGTAAATAACGTTATGATGATTTGTATTGCCTAATAATATAGTGTCATTTTCGGCATACTACGAAATATTAGATTAATATTTCATATAAGTCATGTTTTTTGCATGTTATCTTCATTCGCACGACCGTTTAACTATGTCAGTCTCACTCGCTACTTCTCGAGTGACCGATTGCATGGTTACATACCTAACGGATCATAGTGATGATTTAATCATAGCTAACCATCGTTTCTCCCTTCTTAATCACTTCATTCTGGCACTATTTTTCTCTTTCACTGATATATAATCCTTACCAAAATCCCTCTAGGGCTTAAGCTACTTCCGCGTACTTTAGCCGCATAGATAAACCAAGACCATGCTAGGAAAATGTAACTCTTGACGAAAAACTGCGCACAATTTGGTTTTCCAATTGTTACATAATGACATAAAAGGCTTTCTGACGCATGCGGTTTACAAAATACCGTTTTAGAGTATAAAATCGTTTCAGGTTGGATGTTATGGAAATGAGAATGTATCCATGATAAAATATAAACAACAACATTTCCACTCTTTGGATATAAAACCCCTGCTACCGACGATGGTTTCGACACTCTATGTCACTTTCACGAAATTCATCCTTAAAAATGACACAGAGTGCCAAAACCAAGGTCGATAGTTTATTTTTATATTAATATGTGGAATTTACCATTTGCTGTTTATATTGCATCATGGGCTTACCGTTTTAGGCAATCCGCATTGCACCAAAGCACCCCTAGAAGCAAATACTAATAAATTTTATTACTCCATACAACAAATTACTTTTCATTACTTACAGTAATTTCAAGTAACCTGTGCAGTACAGTAATTGAAAGGAGAACCTTTTCAGGCTACCATCAAATAATGCATTATGCTTTTGCTTAAAGATACCTTGAGCTCATGTAGTGATACTATGACTGTATTTTAACAATGTTAATGCGCACCTTAAAGCTACTATCTTACAGCTTATTTATAACTCATTTACATCAGTTATTTACAACAATATTTACTGGTTACGAGCCTGTCTCATGTGTGAATCACTTTTTGATGCCGCGTAGACGTAATTACCTTAACAGCGTATGATGGACCCGCAATGGATCCTCCGTCATTGTTCCCGAATTATTCTCCTCAATTCGGCTCGGGACATCATTTTCGGATTCCCACCTACCGCGCCGCCGAATGACAAACCTCGAGGGCCCTGGAGAGCACAACGGCAGCAATCGATTGTCATTTCGAGTGGGCCACCCCAAAACATTCTATCGACTGTACATCGGGCGAGAGAGAGACGGCGTCACAATACGATCGGCAGAAAGAGTCTCTTCCATGAAGTTTTTTGGCGGGAGAATGGATGATCGAATGGGGCCGAACAATGAGTCAAACGGGACGAAATGGAGAGGAGTAAAATGGGGCCGATGGATTAAAGGAAAAAAATTGAAGCGAGAAAGAGCTAAACAGGTTCAGCGACGATTTCATCACACTTATAAACCATGGAAATCCCTCTCCCTACCCTCCCCCCCCCAACCCTTCCCCTCGATTTGCCAACCCTCTTTTGGTGATGAGTATTTACTCCGTAGATTAGAAGGAGTAATCCAAACATGTGCTCTATTCGTAAAAAAAATCCATTCATTATGGAAGAACAACTCCTTTCCGCAGTCTCACCTCCCCTATTTTGTTTCGTCTCCCCCCCCCCCATTTTCAGTTTGCAGTTGTGTATGTATGTACACTTGTGTATACATGTGGGGGAGTCTGTTCTCCCTTTTTTAGGTTTTGCCGCCCACTTCTATTCATTGACTCGGTTCTTCCAGCTTTTCTCCACTCCCCCGTGCCCCTCTTACCCACCGGGAAGCAATCCCACTACCCCTTTGTCATCCGCAGACTTCAGACAATGGATTTTTGAGGGCCGGTCCCCTTCCACGTGGTGCGCCATCTGTCCGAGGGAACACGTTCGTAAGCGATTGACCCTGAGTCCATTCCGCTTTTCCCCGAAATGATGAAAACTGCTATCCGCAATCCTCCAATAGCGCCAGAAGACCTCCCTCCTTTCTCAGCTTTAGTTCATGTCTTCTTCGATCCTCCCCCTTGGGAGTTCCTGCTTTTCTTTTGAATCGCGAACTAATGCTGCTGCCATTATATCTACCCCCTTGCTCTTCACATCTGTGGTGGTGGTGGCAGGTTGATTGGCAAATTGAAATTGTCTGCTCAACGCTCAATGCTGGTTTTCATTTCATGAAAATTTGGGAAAATTATTTCATTGCGACTACTGTCCGCACTTGGATCTGATTAGTGTGACCAATATGTTTTACTTCCAATATGAGAAATATTAAGGTTGGGTACGATCAATGAAAAAGGGTATTATTTGGTAAGTAATGAGAAGGATTTGAGCACTTCTTACTTACAGATGTGTAGGCGTGATGATTTTTTTTTCATTTCATGACATCGAGATTGGATAAGTCAGTTATTGAAGAAATTTAGTTGCCTTTATAAGGTAACTTTAGTTCAAGCATTACTGATTCCAACTTGTGATATTAGAATTCTCCTAGGTGGTCAAAATTAACTGCTTAATAAGATGAATTTGGCTTGGTTTCTATTACGTACAAGGTTTGATTTTTCAGAGCTTCTCAATGAAACTTACATATATTCGACGAGAATCGCCAAGGAAGATCTGCGCTACATATAGCTGTCAATCTAGCCTATCGCAGTCTGCTAATAAGAATGTGGTGAGCCACTATATTTTTAGCAAGATTGAGAATCTCTAAAGCCATTGACCCGCGTTTGAAGTTTTGAACCCCGGATATTCCGATTAGCAGGCCAGCGGTCCACCATTTGCCCATTTCACTCCCCCGTTAATCGACGAACTACTGCTGTCAAAATCATCTCTATTGCTTCCCCGATTTTGGGTTTAAGCAGGGTGTGTGAAAATCCATTCCTTCCAAGGCTTCACCCAATGTCCTTGCTATTACCGATTTTGAATATTTACGTTTCGCAGCATTATTTTATTTCTGTCAGTAAGAAATATTCATATCTTGTAGAACGTTGCGGAGACTTCTGTACCGGAAACAAAAACAAATCTCCATGCACATGCCAATGTAATTGACATAGATTAAAACCCAAATGAAAGACTTGAATCCTCCTATATATCCGGAGAGATTTCTGGCAGAATAATTTGCGTCAATATAATACAAATACGTCGTACAAACCTACCACCATCGGTACAATGCCTTAATAATTATCCTGTACGGTGCTCTACCAATTACCGACAACTCGAATTGATTTTATTTTGTCTAGTTGTATTGAATTTGTTCACGTGTATATGAGCATGGTTATTTAATCTGCACACTATGCTTTGGAAAAAAATTAATGCGGTTCCTAATATGTCTTGTATAAGAATGCGTTATTTGGTTATATTTACTCATATTAATCATGAAACTCAAAATATTTTTTCCCATTTCCTTACGACGCAATCGGTTTTGCATCGAAAATAATGAAACTAGCTCTTTCATACCAACGGAGACAATTAAGCTTTCATGTTTCAAATTTTATTAGTGCTCCAGGGGATCAGACAGCCTTCACGCCTTAGGGATTCTATTTCTGTGGAGCTTTTGAAATATGCGAGTGTGGATATAATTGAAATCATATGCATTCATACACGTAAATACTCCATGAAAATAAATACGAGTTACCATCCCAACACAACCCATTTCTATGTATTCTTAGCCCCTTATCTCATCTCCATCATTCTCCACCCTAAAGTAGTTGGAGCGGCATCGGCTGAAGTCCTGTACTCGGGCTACGTATTATTTACGCGAAAGAATCACAAAAAAAATAAAATAAAACATAATTAAAAATAAAATGTGAGTGAAATTTTGCACTTCAGCACATCAACAATGATTTTTTAAAAGGTATTATAGTAGTTAGTGGATGCGTTATACGAACGTTGCGAGGAGTATGGGATGAGGATTAGTCACAAGAAAACTAAGGTTATGCGGTTTTGTAAAGCATCACGAGCGAGGAATGTGGGACTCAAGATAAAGGTGGGTGGTGAAAAACTTGAGCAGGTTGAACAATTCAACTATTTAGGCAGTACGTTAGAGGAAAACGGATACAGTAGCAAGGACATCAGGAAGAGAATTGCATTAGCGAAGGAGGCGTTCATGAACAGGAAGGAGCTTCTGAGAGGATCGTTGTGTAAGAGTTAAAAGAAAAGGCTGGTGAAGAGTTTGATTTGGAGTGTAGCTCTCTACGGTGCGGAAACGTGGACACTGAGGAAAGAAGACGAGAGAAGATTGGAGGCATTCGAGATGTGGGTATGGAGAAGAATGGAGAGGGTGAAATGGACGGAGAGGAAAAGGAACGACGAAGTGCTGGATATGGTGGGTGAGGAGAGGCAGCTTTTGGATGAGATACGGAGGAGACAGAAGGTATGGATGGAGGGAGTACTCAGCGGGGAGGGGATGTTGAAAAAGGTGTTAGAGGGTAGAATGTTAGGTAAACGAGGGAGGGGAAGGAAAAGAATAGGTTTTTTAGATAGATTGAAAGAGAGTAGGCCTTACAGTGAATTAAAGAAGGCAGTGCTGGAAGGAAAGGGAGGCTCCCAGATCGCTTCTCGAATACTCCATGGAAACCTACCTTAATCGGTAGAATACTATAATAATAATTATAGTAGTGAATTTGACTAGTTTTAACACTGCTTCGAACCTTCGTACACCGAACTGGTGACTAAATTTTCACAATCTAAGAGTAAATCCTATGTAAATATATTTATTTGAAATTAAAATACATGTAAAAAGTATGTAAAAACCGGGAAACTTAAATATATTTACGTAATTTAGGGGAAGTCGGTGTGTTGGTTTTCGTTTTACGATGTTGGTACCAGCGATTCCCAGCCGTCTTGCCAGTTTCAGGCAGTTTTACGCACATATCTTTCTTCTTTTATCATAAACTTTTACTTTCCCTTACATATTTAGATTTGTCACTACATTTTGCTTCTAGAGAGTGCCGTCTCAACAACTTCTTGTTACAAACTGTTTCCCTAGCTCGAGATAGCCGTATTTCTCCATAAGAGCCCATGTGAAATTATCCTAATTTTACCGTCAAATAACTCAAAAACAGCTCATGGGAATCTCTTTTTCTTTGGATCATTTAAAGCGTGTCTTTCAACGAATATGTGACAAAAATTTCATCCAATTCTTGTAATTTTATCGAGGCGATCGAACTACCTAAAACACCGAACGAGGCCATCTTTTCCCCAATTCTATATATCCTCATCCCAATATTTCCAAAACCCCACCCCATCGCTTTACACCGCCTTCAAATCCACACTCTGCCAATGCAAACTCCGGCTCTTTTCCCGACCCCACACCCCTTCTACTTCTGGGCTCCTGTTTGCGATTGCTGGGACGCTTGAAAATGGGAAAATGAGTTGAGGGGGGATGGGTGGGGAGGTACCCTTACAGGACAGAAGCGTGGAACGAGTGTGGGAAGGGGAGTTGACTCTCGTTGTGAGGAAAAGGAGTGTTTGCATGGAGTTGTCACGTTTTGTTCGACTCTCCAAAAGCGGAGGCTCTCGCGGGGAAATAAAAAAAGAGGAGAGTTCGAGATGTGATGAGATGCTTTAGTAGTAGTGGTAGTGGGTGTAAGAGGGGGGTGTTTTCCCTGTAGTATTCGCGGCAAGTCCGGGAGGGCGATGTCATGTGACTGCGTGGGATGGGTTCCCTGAGATGACTGTGTACCGAGGGATGTCAGTGATGGAGGGGGTGCTTATAGAAATTAGGGAAGGGCTTTCAATACCCACGAGTGGTGTATGTTTGTGAGCGTGTTAGGAGTTCGAGGGGGAGGGGAGGCGGGCCTTCAGGTTTTTTGATTGTGCCGGCACGGCGCTCTGGGAGTCGCCGGGAAGAATGGTCGGAGACTCACGGACTCCTCTTCTATTCTGGGAGGGAGGTTAGAGGATTCTTTCTCGTAGAAAAGGCTGGAAAAGGATGGGAATTCAATCCTGTCGGAGAGGAGGGATTTCTATAGAGTAGTGGATGCAGCCGATTGGTCTCATCCCACCCCCGACTCCTCTTTCGGATTCTGGATTGCTCCAGATATTTGCTTGAGTGGGACCGGATTATCGTGAACGGGGAAGAGGAAAATGTGCGGATTAAAGGGAAAACACTAGGGTGGGGAGCTTAGCAGACTTGAGAATTCTTATGGAGGATCAGTATGGCTCACTCCGACCTCAGGTCACGTTTTAATTCATGAACAATTGGTTTGTTCATTCGGACCCGAAATCGCACTTCATTTAAATATTCCGTAGATGGAAGGGAAAGATAAGAAATTTGCCATATATCAACGGAGATTTTTGACTGTAGGCTGTGATCAGTGGTATAACTAGGAATATGCTTTGTGGGGGGATGTGGGGACTTCGGGGGGGATGAGGGGAGATTATTGGGGGCTCCCACTAGGAAACTGAGAGTTCAGGAAATATTTAAAAAAAAAACATGCCTGAAAATGAACTTTATATCATTTTGGCACTTCAAATTTAACTTAAAGCAAATACAGTTATTATGCATCAAATCCAGACAAGATTTTTAAATATTTTTTATGATTTCTCTGTGGCATTGGAGGGGAGGTTTATTCACTCATCCCCCCTCCATAGTTACGTCTCTGGCAGTGATTTTTCTGGGTTTCCTTCCGCGTTTCTTCCAATTTTTCATCCACCCATTTTTCTGGACAATATTTCGCCAATGTTGGCTTGAAAGAAAGTCCTTGACTTCTCCATGGGAGTCCATTTTCATGCTTCACTCCCTAAGGAATACAGCGCTAGATATATTTATAAGCTCATAACGGTACAGTAAATTTTTAGCGTAAGAAATAATTCACGGAGATGGCCATAAAAATATATGCATGCCGGTACCTAAGTCAATACGTAAGGAAGAACACCGATGCAATATATAACTGTAAAACATTAATAGTAATAGCTAGCACCAACGATCAAAACTAAAATTTTATGGTATAAGATTTGAACCCGACGATTAATAAAAAAATGAACTACAGTTCATGAAGGAATTGGTAAAAAAAAACCTAAGAATTAGTAATAAATTTGTCCTCACGTCCACTGAGATTCCGATGCAGAATTTGGTCTTACATACATATACATCCTCTTTCGCGTCTTTTTCGTGGAGGTGTGCTCTGATTGGTGTGGTCGAAACCCTTGAAGACCCTTTTCAACGCGCAGGATAGGAGGCAGCCGTCCCCACGGTTGAAGTTCCTCCGAGTTTTGGCAACTTCAATTCCCTCCCTGATGACCATTGGGTAGTAGCAGTCTTCTTTATTAAATAAAGTGGCGTTGTCGAAATCAGTGTCTCGAGTACGTCCACTTCAATGGTCTTAAGTCACCGCTGACTGGTGGAGTCTGTTTTTTTACAGCAACAGGGTAAACTCGCGGCAAATCGAAGCGCTTGGCTCAAAGTTTGTGTCATTTTAAAAATGGCAAATTTTCGACCTAAGCATCACTGGTCATTTTCGTTTATACTGACATCAGCTATCATCTAACGATTTGATCGTTGGATTATTCTTCCTCATAGGATGATCCTCCAAAATTGTTAGAAGAGCATTGGTTGTTACCAGGTTTCGCTGATGGTAGGACCCGCCCGCCTCTGTGACGGTGCGGGATTCCTCGTCCCTTCCTTCCCTATCCAATCCCAGGAGGCGTCGTCGAGCTCCTATCGCGGAGGCGCCTCCTTCCTTTTTTCCTTCTAGTCCTCCCCAGCGTGAAAATTTTGCGATAAAATTTTTCTCCACCCAGTATAATACCAACATGAAGATGGTCTTCGACTCCCCTCCGGTCATCTCGAATTTTCTTCGAAAACAATCGTCGAGCGTTCAGTTCACCGAGGTGAGTGTGAGGCAATCGCGAGAGGGCAATTGGGGTTTGTTGAAGGGAAATTAAAGAGGGGGATGAATAGCCGGAAGGGATGGCAGACCGGCTTGGACAAGCGAACGGGGAGGGGAGCTTCGTGTGGAATAAAAGGCAAATGATGGTGCAGGGACATAGGCAGAAAGGGTGCATTGTGTGCGTTTGGCGTTTTGAATCGAGGCGAGTATTATTCCGGACAAGGGGTTCGATAGAAGGATGGGGAGATAGAACCGTGGATTTCCGATGAGAGTTGGATGACTAAATCTTTCTCGAAAATGATTAGGCATATTTATTCACAAAAAAAATGTGTCAGTTTGCAGATTTTTTGTACCAATGTTGTGGTAGTGTACTTTTAAATCAAACTAATTTCCAGGTTAAATGTTGATGAAAACGAGTACTTGATGGTGTGCGGCAAACTTCCAATCTTCCTTATGCTACTGATGTAAATGTGATTGGGAGGTGTAACCGCGGATTTCAAAATAGAGTTGAATGACAAATCACTCAAAAATATGATTGGGAAGAAGAGGCATATTCATTTGCAAAAACATGTTTCAGTTTGCAGATTTTTTGTCAAATTTTGAGTCAGAATACTTTTAAATCCAAGCTAATTTTCGTGGGAAATGTAAAGGAAAACAAGTAGTTGATGGTGTGCGAAAATCTTCTATTCGAGATAAATTCAAAATTATACTTTTCTGTATTCCACATAAGGGTTTCGATAGAAGGATGGGGAGATAGAACCGTGAATTTCCGATGAGAGTTGGATGACTAAATCTTTCTCGAAAATGATTAGGCATATTTATTCACAAAAAATGTGTCAGTTTGCAGATTTTTTTTCGCAAATGTTGTGGTAGTATACTTTTAAATCAAGCTAATTTCCAGGGTAAATGTTGAGGAAAACTATTAATTGATGATGTGCGGAAAACTTCCAATCTTCCTCATGCTACTAATATAAACTGTGACTGTGAGGTGTAACCGTGGATTTCTCAATAGAGTTGAATAACTAAATCTTTAAAAAAATGATTGGGAAGAAGAGTCATATTTATTTACCCAAAAATGTGTCGGTTTGCAGATAGATTTTTTGTCAAATTTTGAGGTGGCATACTGCTAAATTAAAGATAATTTTCGGGTGAAATGTAAAGGAAAACAAGTAGTTGATGGTATGGGAAAAATTTCTATTTAAGATATATTCAAAAGTAAACTTTGTTGCATTCCACGCAATATTTATTTGAAAACCTCAACCGGTTTCACCCTTTTCAGGTCATTAGCAAGAGTTGAGGTCATTAGCAAGAGAATATGTGATGACCTGAAAAGGTCGAAACCGGTTGAGTTTTTTAAATAAGTATCCTGTGGAATACAACACAATCTACCACTGATCTACGGTATTGTGCTGGCGTTCGTAAGATCGTCGTTCCTAACTTCGTCGGAAAATGAGCTGCTCCTGAATTTACATGATGCGTTTAGCCTAGTTTTTAATCGACTGTCTAACAGAGATTCCTATTCGAGTTGTGAACAAGATCATTATGGTTTCCGGATTAATAATATGAAGGCCGTTTTACACGGGACACGTCATTGCGCAGGTTAGCACCGAAAACATGTTGAAATAGCGAAAATGCGAGAATAGAATTAGAACAGGGGCTATTTTGCCGTCTTGCACCTACGCATTCTCCCATGTGTTCTAGCGATTCACCGCTTTAAACGACCAAATTTTGATTGCGTCTTCGTAAATACGTCATTTTACGCAATGACGTGCCCCGTGTTAAACGGCCTTAACAGTCGATTACTTTGGTTGTCAACTTCGAGGTGTGAACCTAGCCGAAGCATAGTTTGCGTCTTTTTCTGTACGAATATACGACAGCATGAAAATGTTGAATGGACAACGATGAAGAAGTTGAGAAATAAGATCGCCAAAATATGGACAATGCCTGAGAGGCTTTTTGAATCGATTTATTACCACTGTTAAGTCTGAAAATTTTGTGACAAAATTAAAAACAGTCTTAAATTCAGTAATATATCATAAAAAATCGCCAAGCATATCCCTAATAACAAACTCTCAACTTGCTTTTATAATCCAATCACCTTGTGAAACCTGCTTTGCCGCACTAAAGATAAGATTCCGCACCTTAAACAATCAGGGGCTTATAGAATAAAGTGCAAGGAATGCAATATAGTGTACAGCGGTCAGACGGGCAGGAGCTTCGACATACGTGTGAAGGAGCACAGAAAATGCTGGGAGAAAGGAAATGCCACCTCTCTCGTGGCGAAACATCTCCTCGAAGATAAACATTCATGTGATTTTGACCCGGAGATCGTGGATAAAAAGGCCGAAGACTGGACATTTTTGAAAAACTGGAAATTGTGCAAAGAAGCATCCATTTATCTTATGAACGAACAAATATTTTTTGGACATTCCCCACTCCTTGCCATACCTTTCCCAAGGCGCACCACCCAATGACGCATACCTCTCCTAAACTTCCCCTTCCGCTTGCCACCCATCCGTTCGGTATAAATACAGCTCCATGACCAACTAATCCTCATTGTACTTGATAATGACCAAACGGTTGAAACGCGTCGTACTTTAAATAAACCTGTGGAAAAGTTCCATCTCTATTTTCTTTTAATACTTAACAAGATGTTATTCCACTACATTTCGCCTACTTCTGTTGCTTTTAAAAACAGTCTTTCGTGTATTCCATACGGTACCATTTTATTTACGGTGAATAACTAGAATGCATTTGGGAATGCATGGAAGTGAGATGGCTAAATAGCCCGTGTACTAATTTAGTTCTTAACAAATGGGTTAGGTGGATATTGTTAGAGGCTAGAGGGTTTGTGGAGTTGGTGGACATTTGGCGGTGTAAATTTCGGGGGCGCTGGTGGAATAACACGCAAAAGAAATACATGGCGGGGGGTTGGTTAGTTTGAGGGGAGTATCTCAGAGCCGCCTCACAAAAAAAGTGGTGCCCTGCCGAAAGAATCAAAGCAGTCGTGCCGAGTCACGCTGGTATTGAGAGTGCGAACGGAGGTGGTCCTTCCTTTTAACGGATGGTTGATTGTGAGGAGGGGAGGGGAAGAACACGGATTGGGACATTGCGTATGTTCTGGTGGGGGTGGACGAGTGGGGTCGATGCGTTGGAGGAGATTTCCCCCAGCGTGGGGAGAGAATGATAGTTTGCGGTCATTATCCTATGACTTCTGGTCCCTCGGGTCCTAAAATATAAGACAAAATTGATATTAATTTAACTTAAATCAACTTTACATTCATTAAACAGTGGCCTTATAAATGAAATATTTTTAGGAGTTTAGTTTAGAGAAAAAAAATATGCTATATGTTTGGTTAGCATACAGTTATATCGTGCATAACAGATAAAATGCCATAGTTAACAATTGGTGCAATAATTCATCAAACAACTCTATTTGAACGAAAGCACTCAATCAACAAGAATGTGCATACATACAAGAGCATTATTATGAATGATTGAAATACGCATTATGAAGGGACAGAGCACAGACAATAGCACAAGAAAATAGAGACAGACAATTTTCTTGGGCTCTGTCTTGTGGGCAAAAAAAAGAAAATAGCCAGGCGTCTAGCAGACGTTTATATTGTTTGGGGCCGATGGTGATGATTTTCCATACGGATCACGTGTATTTCAAAGCCTTGTTATGTTAATGGATTCGGCGTAAAATCGCCCACTTGAATGAATTGAAAGATATAATACAGAAATAATTTACTTGCATCTGCTAAAGAAAATATGCTCAAGTCGCATTACTTTGCTAATTTGTTTTCCATATTGCAGCTGCAACGCTTCAAAGTCGCCATTGACGTCTTTGAACGTGTGAAAGTCCTTCCAATGACTCTTGATCAAGTATTCTTGAACTGCCGCCTTGAATCATCTTTGACGCAGTTTGGCGCTCAATTTTTCTTGTTCAACGTTTATTGATCAAGGAATGTTGGGTGGTGTGAAACCGGCTTAAGCGAAAAGGCTGGATAGAGCGTTTCATTACAAACAGCTGCTATTAGCGTCAAGGGTCTATGCCGCCTAATAGTGCCAAGAAATGAAGAAATGAAAAAGCACTCGCGCTGTGAATGACAGATCCATAGCGCCCGACGGAGGGTTAATTAATACCCCATCATTATTATGCATAAATTTGTTGTCCATTCATGAAATTAGGTATTCAATTAATATTTATTGTATCAATGCTGGTGGTTGTTTTCGGGAATTGCTGCGTAGGTAAAATTTTCTTACTTGACGTTTCACTCGTCCTACTGGGAGAGTTTTGAAATGAGAAAATGAGAGAATCTTGAAAACGCTCCCAGTAGGAGGAGTGAAACGTCGAGTAAGAAAAAGTTACCTTCGCATCAATTCCCGAAAGCAACCACCAACATTGATAAAAGAGGCTGTGAAAATCTTCATACGAAAAAAATATTTATTGTAGTTAAAATAGTTACTTCTACTTTCATGCATTTTGTTCAACCATTCCAAATTGGTTACTGTGAGAGGCCGCGTTCCAAATAGCGTTCCGAAATGCGAAACGACTGTCGCAGGGATATGGGGGTTATTCGAGGGCAGCGCCCGATCAGCTAAAGCACCACAAATTTTGATTGAATTCTGAGATCCGGATTTCGGACACCCCCTAGTGAGCGTGTGGGCATTGTGATCTTCTCTTTGAAAGGTGGCGGGTAGACGTGTTTCGTAGCGGTAGGGGGAGCTGTAGGGAGCCGAAGGGGAGTTGGAGGGGGTAGTAGGCCAAATTTCCTCCCCTCCTTCCTCTCATCAAGAGAAACAACCACCTCTTATCCCCCAAACAGAATTCCCCTCTCCCTCTACTATAGTTCCTACGTTCTCAATTTACTCCCATACGAAAGCTTTTCTCACTTGTCCCCCTTTTCTTTCTTCATCTCCGCATTCCCAAGAGGGTCCAGGATTCCCTGAGGAGTTTTAGGGGGCCTCCTTCCCCCTCCCACGTACGTTTTCACGAGTTTCGGCCCTCCTCGCCCCGAATCCGATCCCCTGGCGGATGACTGTGGGGTATCTCCCTCTCGACCGGCCCCGTATCTTGTATTTTCTTCGCCACAAATTAATCTTTCGAAACTATAATTTCAATTTTACAGTACCAAAATCGAGGGGGTGAGGAGCCAAGGGGTGCAGGTGAATTTCTTCCCAAACAGCGTTAGGAACAGAAGTGGATTTTTGTTAAATATACAAAAACTTGGTGGCCAAGGGAAACTATATTTAAACTCTTTCGAAACTATAATTTCAAATTTTACAGCACTAAAATTTGTGGGGTTGAGAAGCCAAGGGGCACAGGCGAACTTCTTTCCAAAAAGCGTTAGAAATAGAAATGGATTTTCGTTAAATATACAAAAACTTGGTGGCGAAGGGAAACTATAGTTAAACTCTTTCGAAACTATAATTTCAATTTTACAGCACTAAAATTTGGGGGGTTGAGAAGCCAAGGGGCACAGGCGAATTTCTTTCTAAAAACAGTTAGGAACAGAAATGGATTTTTTTTTAAATATACAAAAACTTGGTGGTCAAGGGATGCGAGTGAGTCTCTATTCTGCGCTGAATTTGAGTGCCTAGCATCCGGCAACGGGGCAAACTCGGAGCGCTGAGCTCAAAGTTCATTTTATTTAAAAATGGTGCGTTTTCGACCTTAACCCTCCGTTGGGGAGTTTATTTTCTTTCTTCACCCACATCGTGTTTTCAAAGATAGGAAACTGTCCTTTCTAAACTATAATTTTGTGCTTCTCAATTAGTCACCAATATGATTTTATGTTTCGTCACATTTCTTGAATTGGGAAGATAAAAAACGAGGTAAAATGCACTGAAATCACTTTATCATCGGTTTTTGTTCTTGGCGCGATATATTTGTGCCAAAATTTTGTCATAGAATTATTACAATCTATAAACATAGCACTGAAAAGTTATACATTTAATATATAATGTTAACCAATGTTGATATCGCTAAAAAAAACCTAATTATAGCTTAAATATTCGTGAAATTTAGACCTTCAACTCGTCAGTGGTTTTGTAAGCCTATTTGAATGCGAGGTGGGGACAACATATCTACAGCAGAGTGGAGAGTCCTCTATTGTAACATTCCGGCTGTAAAATACCCTTCCTTCAAACAGTTGAAATAGTTTTTTTTTTAATATGAGAAAACGCACGTGTCATCTGAACTACCCTCACAACTAGCCGGAAACTAGCGATAAAAATATCCGAAGATCTTCCTTTTTGTCGGCCCCAAAGCTCCACCATGCATCAATCGGATAGACGTCAGAATTAAACCCGGAGCGAATAGAATAAATGCATCTGCGGGGAGGGACACTAAAAATAATGTTAATGATGAACACAGGTCCCCTCAATAACGATCAATTTAATATATTTGGACAATTCGTAGAAAAACACCCATTCCCAGGCGGGACTCGAACCCGCAATTATTAGTTTAGCAGTCGAGGACTTCACCCCGTCGCCACCGAGGCCGGTAACAACCGCTTTTACATAATACCCTGCGAGCCACCTCTAGGGTGTTTAGCAAAGGGTTATCACCAGCACGCATCATGCAGTAGGGTTCCGCACATGCACACCACACGGTCAAATAAACTTTACGCAAACTAACAAATTATACTACCACATTCATGCGAAGGCAAAACTTGCCAATTACTCATGAAGACAATCTAACAATAAACCTAGAACAGACAAAGCATGCTGTAAGAAAAGCTAAGAAAATGCAGTAATATGCAATAAGGAATACATAAGTTAGTAGGCTGCACTATAAGTCAACTAATCAATTTATGAGTTCTAATGCTATCGTTATAGTCTCTTATTGATCGTGGAAAACGTACGACATTCTGAATCTATTGGTTCTACAGTCTATGTCTATTATTATATTTATCATCTGATCTACTGTTATATGTTATTGCACCAGTTGTTATTGTTAACCAGCTGCACGAGTATATTTAAGATACATAAAAATTACACGCGCCTCCGGAACTACCCCACGACTAAAGATCTAAAGATCTTCCTTTTATCGGTCCCTGGAACGCGCGACCACACAAGCGACCGCATGGACGTCAGAATTAAAGCCGGAGCGAATTGAAGAAATGCATCTGCGGGCAGGGACAATGAGATTGAACGGGGCATGGGAGGCGACAAAGGTTGAAAGGTTGGGAATTGATGGCAGCCGCATGGGCGGGCGGCTATGAACACTCGGGGGGATCTCGCTTTAGCTTGGCATTCGAGATTTTGCGATAACGTCCGACTGTGTGCGGGCGTTCGCTCACACCCCGTACTCGTTCATAGAGGGCGTTAGTAGGCCTTTGCTTCTCCCCTTACATATCCTCCATTCTTCCCCCCTTTCTCCCTGCGGGCCGGAGATAAGCGTATTCACATCCGATGTGTCACATTCAATTCCTTCGCGTCAAAACAATCACGCCTCTCCACGTTATCTCGCCCGCGTGTCCATGAGCATGAGCGTCCTGTCCCACAAGTCGTGTGACAGGAACGTGCGCCTTCGCCTGAAACGTTAAACTAGATCCTACAATTGAATCTCAACTTACATCACTCATTCACCAGTCTAAGTGGAACATAGAAAGAAGTGGTTTTTATTACAAACTCCTCAGTATTGCCCTTAACTCGACCATTGACGCCCCGAACTTGCTCCCGTTTTCAAGTTTAGGATGTCAACTCGATCCATCCATATGCATTCCCCACTCAATCTGCCAATTAGTGGGATATCTGAAATTCTTCATTTCAATCAACTTCTTTTTCCCCACTCGGCCTAAGATATTATGGTATGGTATTTGGAGGAGGTGACCGACAGCTGAGGTCATTTGCTCGATGAAGGAAGGGTATGGAAGGAAGGGTGGAGAGAAACCCGACGTCGGCATTAGCCTGCTCTTGACAAAAGGCGCCAAGGGGACCACGGCTTATCGTCCCATCCGACGGACGGAGTGTTGCGCTTGAAATGTCCTCCACACAACACAAGTAGAGTCGAGAAGTAGTGCTTATTCCCTTTAAAAATGTATTCCAAGATATATCAGCCTAGATTTCCAATCAAGAGGGCCTCTATGTGTGCCGAAATACGTATTCTTTCCTTCCTATTCTTGTTCCTCGTCCCCTTGTCGATCTCTGGCCATGCTCACTTGGTATGGTATGGTATTTGGAGGAGGCGACCGACAGCTGAGGTCATTTGCGCCATGAGGGAAGGGTATGGAAGAAAGGGTGGAGAGAAACCCGGCGTCGGCATTAGCCTACTCTTGACGAAAGGCGCCAAGGGGACCACGGCTTAACGCCCCATCCGACGGACGGAGTGTTGCCCTTGAAATGTCCTCCACACAACACTCAAGCAGGGATCGGGCAACCTCTGAAAATTCTCTGCCACTGCCGGGATTTGAACCCGAGCCCAACGGGTGGGAAGCCAACACTCTAGCCACCACACCAACCCGATCCCCCCTAAGATATTCTGTCACCCACTGCAGAAGATAAAAAATCAATATTAATATTAATAAGGTAAGCAAACACAGGTGGAGGTGGATGAATTCTGTTATTTGGGAAGCAGGATAACTAGCGACGGGAGAAACAAAAATGAAATTATCAACAGAATAGCCAAAGCGATGAGAGCATTCCACCCAATCTCAACTTGGCATTGCCCCTCTTTATTACACGTTTTTTAAATTTATTTTATTTATCTCAACTACCCCCGAAAACAGCACAATGAGGCCTTTATATTGGGATTGTGAACAATCAAAAACGTCTTCTTTCTTAAACTTTATATTTAGCAATCCCCTCCTTCTATCAAAAACACATAGCAACGTTCTTTTTAAGCTAATAATAAACAATGTAAAAAAATCGACCTAGCAAAACATACATTAATATAGGTATTTATAACTACCATCAAAAACCCAGATAACGAACGAAATTAAATAAATAAAGTTAAATGAAATAAACGAAATTGAAGTCGAGCAAGGCAAGACCCTGCACGATAGAATCCCTCTAAACCGTATGACCTCCAGGGCCCAAGTCCATAACTCCATGAGAGGCTTTCCCAGAAAGTAATTGACCATATTTTTTCTTCGTCATTTATTTATTGCACATAATGAGAATTATACACACAAAAGAATGATATTTTAGCTACAAACCCTATTTTTTCACGTAATCTTTGCCCCTTTCTGTGGCCGTCAGTCAGCAATAAGCAAGGGCGTGTATGCCCTGTTGGTTCCAATCATTGTTCTGACCACGGAGCCATTTCTTCCTTGTATGAATAAACTCCTCATCGCCCTCAAAATGTCTTCCACGAATGGCATCCTTTAATGGCCCAAACAAGTGGAAGTCTGACGAAGCTATGTCAGGGTTGTAGAGTGGATAGGGTAACACTGTCCAACCCTGTTTTGCCATGTGTTCAGCAGTTCTCAAACATGTGTGGGGCCGATCGTTATCGTGTTGAATCAAAACATCTCCTGGGCTGGTATGGTGCTGAAGTCGCTGGAAGCATCAATTTCTTCTGCTGATTAACTGACTTAGTGCCAACTGCCGAGTCTTAATGCGTCTTTATTCGCAAATGGCAACATCAGCTCGCTGCAACATGTCAGGTGTGACAGCCACGTATTGCCTCCCCGACTGCAGGAAATCTTGGAGCACCGCCAAATCACTTTCTGATGTCCTCGTCCTATTATCCCAGTGTCTAACTGTACTTCTGTTGAAAGCATATGCTCCATAGACTTTGCACAAACGTTTATGACTATTTCCTACAGTTTCTTTCTCTGCAGTGAGAAATTGAATGATGGCACACTGCTTATAACGTACATCTCTTAAACACGCCATTTTGAAAGGGTCCTACAGCTTCTCTATCAGTCGGAAAAGCCAGAGATTTTTTAAGCGCATTCATAAAACTTTAGATAATAGAAAAGTATCTTTAAGAATTCGCACCATTATTGTCGGCCGAGAAAATTGTGGTGCACTACTTACTGGGACACTCGTACATACGATGAAAGTCCAGTATGATAGCTGCAAACCAAAAGAAGCGTACCTGCGAAGATGAGTCCGTTCTTCCCAAAATTTCCCGCGACCGTTAGCCCACATGCCTCCACCTGCGGATGAACAAAGGTTGGGGATGAACGCCTGTCAAAATTTCACCGAAGATAGGTTCGAGAGGGCCCCGTCCTCTCTTCGATAAAGAGATCAAGGCTTCGCTGGCTCGTCAAGGACCCGGAGATGTATGCTGCACGGTCCTCAAACTCACCCGTCATCGGGGAGGAAGGTTTGGGGGGTGAGGGGGCAGTTCGGAACGATTTGGGGGTGGAAATCCCCCCTCCAACTCCCTTTCTACCCCTCAATCTAGCTAAACAACACCCCCGCCCTCTGCGGTGGCCATTACTTGGCCCTTTTCACGCCTCTCAATCTTCATTCCCGCGCCCCCTATCTCATCCGCTCTTCACATTCTTCCATTCTTCCTTGTTCCTCTTATTTCCTCTCTCTTTCATCCCCCCATACCCTCTACCCTTCCCTCCTCACAGGTGCAAAAGGCCCAATTCATTTCGTTCCCTTTAGCGTAACAAAACGTCTTGTTCTTCGTGATGAAACTAACGTTTGTAAATGCCGCTTTACACGGTACACGTAATCACACAGGTAGTGGCAAATTCTGAGAGAGTATTCGAACTTTTCTGATGTAGGTTTCCGCGGCGTTCAGGTTCGCAGTAGGGTAGACTTCCAGGCTCAGCGCTGTCATTTTTATTGAGATTTTCACCTACTTTGATGTAGGCGTCCTCAGGCCAGGATGAAGATCCAATATCCAGATAATCTAATTCATACTAGATAAAATAAATTGCAATCGGCATTTTATAATAAGAAATAACAACGCAATACATTAAATAAACTCAACATGAGGTAAAATTAAATAAAAGGGTAAATAAATTTTGTTTTAAAACTGAATTCTTTGAAAAATTAGTAATGAGACAACCTATAAGTATTGTTACCGGCCTTGAAATTCTCAAAATTTTCGTTACCTTTTGGACCCTACTCACTGCTGGGAGGTTACCTCAGCCTCCCAGCTAACCTCTTCCCTTTGTCCCTATTCTGAATCCGCGTCTGTGTGCAGGTTAGAGCTCCATTGATTTCTCATTATGGCGATCAACTTCGCAAATAAACGAATGAATTGGTACATGGGCTATTTTGCCATCTCACTTCCATGCATTCTAGTAATTCACCGGAAATAAAATGGTACTGGAACACATGAAAGACTTTCTAGTTATACCGCAAAATTTTCAGACATATCAGTGAAAATAAATCGATTCCAAAAGCCTCTCAGGCTTAGGCCATATTTTGGCGATCTTATTTCTCAACTTCTTCGCCGCTGTCCATTCAACATTTTCACGCTGCCTTATTTTCATACAAAGAAAAAGACGCTAACTATGCGACAGCTGAGTTCACACATCGAAGTTGACTGCCAAAGCAGTCGACTGTGAAGACCGTTTAACATGGGGCACGTAATTGCGAAGGTTAGAACTGCATTTCTTACTCAATCTGAGGAGCAATAGGGTGGTTTCCTTCATTTTTTTATTGCGTAAATCGAAAGATTACTACTCCTGGAGCACACATTTCACGCTTTTAATTTAAGTTTAAGTTTTTTTCAGTTTTTGATTATAGTGCTTCGGGTGGTGAGACTATTTAGGGGGAGGGGATATGGTTTGGGAGGAATGCTGAATTAGGTGTTCTGTGTTTTTGCCTTGCGTCCGGTGCGTAATTCCAAAGATTGAATATTTTTTCGTTGTCAGTACGACTGAGTGATTTTCTGAAAGATATTACATTTTCTTATAATTTGTGGAGGATCGGAGTAATGAGCAGGTCCTTGTGGATGCCTCTATTCCTAATAAACCATGGAAGAGCAGCAATTTTTCTGATGAGGATGTTTTCGGTTTTTTTGGATTTAAGTTAGATGAGTTTTAGAAGCCATCAGCCAAACTGGTGACGCGTAAGTCAGTTACGGTTTTAGCATTGTCTTGTATAGGGTGACTTTTGTTTTGAGTGTCAGCTTGGATTTCTTTGTAGCAGTGGACCAAGGGCAGCTGCTGCGGCTTGAAGTGCTCTAACGAAGTGAGGACTAGCATTTATTAAAAACCTTTATGGTTCGGGGGAAAAACGAATTCCCATATTAATCCGTTCGGAAAAACATCTCTCTTAATTTATCTCTTCAGTCGGACCTGGAAATATAGTGGGGCTCTAATATTATGTTCGCTCTTATAGATATCCATTCTCAATTGTTCAAGCAATCTAAGCCTAGCGTGCAGCCTCCGAGTCTCCAGCGGCTCCCAGCCTAATTCGCTCAACATCTGCGTAACGCTGTCTGTACGCCCGTTTTAATTCTTATGCTCTCAATACGATTTCCGTATTCATTCGCAGAAAGCTCAAGCCTAATCACGTTTATAATTGAACATTGTCATAATTTAATGTAATATAATAATTTATGCATTACACTAAATATTGTAGAGGTAATACCATTTTCATGTGATAGACAATTAATCACCAGTAATAATAATAATAAAAGTGACACTAGCTCAAAATAAAATAAACAAACATTTCACATGGTATTAAACACGGGGCCGATACTTCGGCAAACAGAGAGGTATTGGAACTTACCGGTTTCGGTAATGAGAAAATGAAACAAATGACGAGTCGGACGCAACCGAAAGTAGCACAACGGGCTTCGGGAGTATTAGATGCAACTATATACTAAACGAGTCGATTGCCGCTTAAATTAATCAAGCGGGTTTGGGAGGAGGTGGGAACATATTTATGTCACATGTGTTCGAGTACTGGGTCCATAAGTTGCTTTAAAAGCGAAAAAAAACACTCAAAATGTCATTTAAGCGGGAGGATTAGACGGACAACATGATCATTCACCCTCAACAACACTTAAGGCCGTCTAAGTAACCACGATGATATAAGCGTTATGATATCGTTTTGAATTTTTCGTTTTTTTCGTTTGTTCGTATGGAAACTCGTAGCGGATAGACAAGCAGATATCCTTTACATATCGTCACCTTAAATGTAAAATCTCGTGAATAAAAATTTCATAAGAATAAGATTTTATTGTCGAAGTTGTAAAACGTCGTATTTCGTAAAATGCAGCTGAGAAAAATTCTATTTAAAATTAAAATTAATAAATTTAAAGATCATAAAAATTATTTAAAAGTTGTATGGCAAGAAAAATAAACTGCTTTTGCTAATGCTTTTAAAATTTCATTATTTGGATTCACTAGATATTACATTTAAGGTAACAATATATAGATTTCAATTTCGAATCAACGTGTTTTGCATTAGAAGAAGATGATGGCCAATTCTAGTTTTATCTTATCTACTCTGTGCCCCTATATCCGCCATGAGTTACAATGTTCCTCACATTATTTACTCCGAAGCCAATTCTTAGCCCTTATCTCACCCCGTATCCTCCGACGGAATTCCATTGCGATCCTCCTTAATCCGCTAACCACGTATCCATCGATCCTCTGTCTTTTTTCTTCCTCCTTTCACTATTATTCGCCCTTCGTAATTCCCCCGGACAGGAGTGTTCGCTCGTTCGATCTGTCTCTATCCAGTTCCAACATTCTTTTCCCTACTCTGCCTCTATTCTCTCGTGGTCGTCTGTGCCGAAGTCGTTTCGTGGAAGGATCCCTTCTCGACCAAGTGTGCCTAATCCTCGGAGCGAATGTTGGCCAACGTTCCGTTCCATCTCGTGCGCAGGAGTCATTCGTTTTACCACGGGTTCGAGTTTTAGTGCAATGAATACACGTACGTTGCGTTAACTTGGCCATGCCTTCCAGGTAAGCCCATTCCTCAGACTTAATCTACATGTGTTTAGAAATAGATACAGAGAGTGTATAGATTAAAAATAAATCTGCTCAATCTGATTTTCCAGTTGCAAGAATCGGGGCTCAGCCGTTTCACTGGGAGACTATGGCCGTTTTCCAATTCGCAATTATTCACCCTTCGGGCACTTTTCGATCGTCAACTTACGGATGTGACGACAGCAAGGGTGGATTCAATCGGCGTGGGTGCAAGGGAACGAAGGGTAAGTGAACAAGGGAACGCGGATACTCCCTCGTTGACGTGCCCTCGTAGGAAGTGGACGTGAAAATGGCGGCAATGGAAAACTCAGAAAACATAATGAAGATACACTTTTGTATGTTCCACAAGAGTTTTTAATACCGACCTATGTTTCGGCAGTACACACTGTCATTATCAAGGTGTACAGGAGATAGTACAGAAGGTATGCAAGATGACAGTGTGTACTGCCGAAACCTGGGTCGGTATTAAAAACTATTGTGGAACATACAAAAGTGTATCTTCATTATGTTTCCTGTCAACAAGTTCCACCAAATATCGCCTTCCAACCTTAAGCTGAAAACTCAGAAATGTTGAACTGGAGTTTTAAGAAATTTTGTTTATTACGTGAGCTCTTTTACGTAATATTATATCGGCATTGTGAATTCTTGCTCTTCACATGCAAAATTATAAGTATAAAGGTGAAATTGATTCTTAAATCAGTCACCAGATGTCCTAACAGTACTCCGCGCGTCACATTTCGTTACTGTCAATAGTTCGCATTATTTCCGTTCACACGATATGGCGCCAGTAGAGCATTAGTAAGGGAGCAGGGTGCAAGGGAGAAAGTGAACAAGGGAATGAGTGCATACTACGTGGATTGGAAAACGGCCTATGCTTCTTTTGCTTATATTTCATGGAATCATTCTGGAAATTTTCATAAGGTGGAAATTTTCCGAGTTAGTTCACCTCCGGCCTGAAGATGCTGACTGCAATGACAGCGAAACTGTTGTCGCCAAAAGCCAACGGACGCGGTGAAAACCCGAAGAGAATGTATAGATCATCCTAATCAAGAGGATCCCCTGAGGATGAACAGCAAGTCGCTGCTCGAAACGATGGGAGACATGGGAAACATAAACTGGTGGAAAACCCGAGAAACTTTTCTGCACCTGATACGCCGGGAAAACCTAAGATCATATGTAGATCATCTAGTCAACGCCGCGAAAATCTTCGAACGTTCATGGGATTGTTGTTCTTCCCCGTGGGGCAACACGCTGACTCTCGCCTTGAGTTCTTGATGAAAACCCACCTCCTTTGCCCATTCTTCTTTCAGACAGTCAACCCGACCATTACCTTTCGTAAGCCTACATGATTCTTCACATATCTTCGCTTCGCGTGGCGAAAGCGAGGAAAGATGGAGGGAGGACGAGAAGAATTCAAGATTCGCAATGCATTTCCGAGACGTCAATCAGTCTCGCTAACACTTCTAAAACTTGAGTGGGGTGGTAGATGGTGGACAGAAAGGACGCATTGGAAGAAGCGAAAGGTTGGTGGAGTTTGAAAAAGGAATGTTGGGGTTCGGGAGAAGTTTTCGACGCGTACGCGTAGAATTAAATATAGCCGTGGAATTTTGCAGCGAGAGGCGATGGGAATGTGAGTCATGCAGGGCCATATATAATTGGGGGTTACATGCCAAAATGAGGAAAATTTTTAGCATTGAAATTACCCACTGCCCGCCGCACAGAGCTATCGCTGTATCTAGTGTTGGAAAAATCTATTTCGATTAAAATCGAGAGTTGAGTTTTAATTGGAAAAGATCTCATGTAAAAGACACCAAACGTTTAGCATTGAAATTAGATGCTGCCCGCCGCTTAGAGCTATCGCTAAAAATCGAGAATCGAGTTTTAATTGTCAACGACGTCATGTGAAATACTCAAAACATTTAGCATTGAAATTTCCTGCTGACCGCCGCTTGGAGCTATCGCTATTTGCCGATCGCGATCTATAGATATCGCTGTAACTAGTGATGGAAAAATCGATTTCAATTAATCGAGAAATCGATTAATTGAAAGAAAAAATCCATTTTAATTAATGAAATTACAATCGAGAATCGAGTTTTAATTGTCAAAGATCGAGGAAATCGAGATCGAGACATGATGTTCGAGTTTCGATCCAAACTCGATTTCTCGATTTCGATCTTGGCCATTTCGATTCATATCAGCAGCTTCACCACCGTCCTTTGGATAACGTTTTCCATTCCACGTGAAAGAATCTATTTAATGACTGCCAAAGTCCGGGTTCTCCAGCCGTGTTTGCCATTTTTGATTACAATAGTTTAAAAAGCCATGGCGACAGGGATGAAGGAGCATTTGAGAGCCACAAATCAGGAACAACTCCACTTGTCAACTATTGCAGAACATCCTTGGAGTGAGGCAGGACACAAAATTAAATTCGGCAGAGCAAAGATAGTGGCAAAAGAGAGCCACTACTATCCAAGGCAAATCAGGGAAGTCTTAACCCTTTCACTACTGTGGACGTACCTAGTACGTCCGCACGGCAGACTGCTGTGGACGTACTTTTTCGTCGTCCCTGCCATGCGGTCAGCACTTTTGCCGAAGCACTCCGAAAGGTTGCTAATCCGGGACCCGGAATCCTCGACCAACTCACCCACGCAGGACCGTCTCATCGACCCTACCAGCGGGGGGGCCTACCTCCCAAAAAGTAACCGCTCTGACTGCAATTTGAAAATCATTCAATCAATCCGATCATCAAAAAATTATTACTTGCATTGCACTCCAGCCAAATAGGGAATCAAGTATGTCTTTGAACCGTGTTTCTGTGATGAAAAATAACGATTTTGTTAACTTTACTAAATTGGCCATTTTGCGGTTGTCCGTAGCCACTTCTTTTAGCAAACTTAACTAAATCGTTATTTTTCATCGCAGAAACACGGTTCAAAGACATACTTGATTGTTTGATTGGCAGGAGTGCGATGAAAACAATCATTTTTCGAAGATCGGATTGATTGATAGGTTTTCAAAATGAAGTCAGAGCGCCCACTTTTCGGGAGGTAGGCCCCCCGCTGGTAGGGTCGAGGAGACGGTCCTGCGTGGGTGAGCTCGTTGAGGATAGAGTCGCGGATTAGCGACCCCTCGGAGGGTGTACCACACCAATCCTAAGAGTACCTGCTCCATGGGCCCATGAAACACATTTTAACCTTTTTGCCGCATGTGAGGAGTAGGTTTTCGGAGATTGAACCGCAGTGAAAGGAAAATATACGCAAAACACGCAACAATAACGGGGACAATTGCTACCCAGTCAGCGGCGGAGTTAAGTCGTGGCCTGCCAAAGAAGAGGTCGCGGGTTCGATTCCCGCCTGTGGACGTTGCCCTAATCCAGGAGATCGTTTTTTTTTTGCACGTGTAATTGTTAAATTTGTTGAACACCCCGATCAGAGACGTCAATACAAAATTATCAGTGCCGGAACGCACTTTCCTTAACTTTCTTTAGCAATGAAATATTACTCTGTGAGTCTATTTATTACAAGCCATTATTTACATTTTATTAATATTTTTTGGTTACGAATGTTTAAATTAGAAATTTTGAGGCAGCAAAATTGATAAAAGTGTTATCTGACTCTTATGCCTTTTGTTAACCAGTGTCGGAATGGCTTTCCGGCACGTTCCGTCACCTTGATACCACTGACTCCGATGTAAAATGGCCAATATATGCTGTATTCGGTTGTATGGAATGAATAAAAATAATGCATCTTTCGAATCATACCCTTGAATGCAAATTCTGACCCTCAATCTCCCGCTATTGACACCATAATCTTTAAATATATTCTTGTGTTCTTCAATTTCCTTCTTAAATCACATAATTATGTTATGTATCATTACTTTACCAATATATTCAGTTTACCATAATACTCAAGTACGAAATCTATCACAAAATTGTGCCCGACTCTTTAGGGTAGCTTGGTAACCGAGTGGCTAGAGCACTTGACAGCTGATTGACTGAGGGATCCTAAATTGAACACTTGATTGAATCCCTCGTGCAATCTTAATTGAAAATCCTCGAAGGTCAAGCTGATTGAGTGAAAGGAAATGTCTCTCGTACCTTGAATATGTTTAATTCACTTCACAGTGGCTTAATTTATTTGCCATAGCTCTACCTTCACCTCTCCAAACTAATCTTCGCGTTGAAGTACTAGGTGAGTGATGGTACTAAGCATTTAACTGAAAGAATCATTGTAGGAGTTGCTGATGTTATTCATTAGAAGTAAAGATGGGACAGACATTGCAAGGACTCGGTACACTGCCTACTCAATAACCAATACATTTGTGTCAATGTGTAATATGCTGACTATTATCTGTATTCAGTTTTTATAATCCCCTACCTGGACTTAACCGTATTCCAATGCTTCGTACAGGTGGATACATATAAAAATGAAATAGCATTCATACGAGTGCCAAATAAGTGATGCAAATTGACGGAAATAAAAAAATTGAGGATTTGGTTAACACTTTCAGCCCGAAAGTTTAAGTTTTAAATTTGCCCAGATGAAAAAAATTTTTAGTAGCCAAGTCGTTCGTCCTCTATTGATGACGCTCGCATCTGGGAGGAGTCCGGCGCGTCACCTATAGATGACGCTCGGTCTCAAAGTGTAAAAGGCCCTTTTAGTCAGAAATCGCCCTTAACTTTTCTCCTGTTACCTTTATGACATATTTAGTGCTGCATGGAGGTGAAATCGGGTAAATATGGTTTAATAAGAATACAACAATGGGATCTCCCAATTGATGGAGGCGATGATGAGTGTTAAATTTAAAAATAGAATACGACGATTCAAGCGTGTTAGAGTGGAATTTTTCCACATTGAAATAAATACTTTTAAACATTTATTTTGACACATGTTTCGATGTTACTACATCATCTACAAATGAGGTGTAATGCATTCAATTTACACAATTTTAGAAGTAAGGGGAAATAGTCTCTCCCACTCAAGTTAAAAGTGTATATATTGAGTGCACTACAGACTGTTTGTTCCTTTTAGATGATGTGGTTAGTTTGAAAACTAGATCGTAATAAATTCTATAACCATGGGAAATTGGAAGTATTTATTTCAGCATATCAAATTTAAGCTTCAGCTAAGGTGATATCACATGCACACTTTAATGCGTTGATTTTACTTCATCCCTTTTTTATTAGACCTCTTTTTGTTGAGTGATATAGATATAGATAATTCCAGGGAAATAGACAAAAAATCAATTGATTTTTAATGCCTTTAGTAAGAATGAAATACAGCTGGATTTAACCTTAAATTAGGAGGTATAAATGGAGTCCTGACTTAATTACTTCTCAACCTGATACCATGTACATATTAGTAAAACAAGTGTGATCTTTTTCCTGGCCTTTCCATGTGCGGCCCACCCGTGAAGCACGCACGTGGAATAAAGTTGTTCACCTTCCCATCAGGCCGTGTGTGAAAACGATCGGTGTTCAAGTTTCGGTGTCGCTCGGGAACATCTGTCAAAACAGCTGTCAAGGAACGAACACGCTAACTCCTCAAACAGACCCACCATGGCCCGCTAATTGAGTTCAAAAAAATATATTATTAATTGCTTCGCGGAGCGCTGCTTTCAACCGGCCGCGTGTCGTGCAAACCTTTTTTTTTTTCTCATCGCTTGCCTAAGCTAATTATTATTTAGGGAAGCTGTCAGCTTGACCAATCGAACAACTCCGATCACTGTCCCTCGATGCTATCTCTCCTCCCATTTGTGAAATTAGTCGGAGCGTTTCAGCAGGTGCGATCTACATATACCATAATGAATTCAGTGGGTATACTTGGTAGGAAATGGCCGTTCGGAATTTCCAATCTTAATATCTCCTTTTTGTTTCGCTATCGGATTCATCAGGTTAGGAAAGGAAGAATTCTTTTCATCTATGACAATCGTTTTTATCAATCCTGCTCGTGTGAATTTGTTCAAAATTTTACATTGCATAACAAAAAGCCACCGCCTTTTGTCTAAAACTTCCGTCCTTTAACTTAAAATTCTTCCATCAATTGTCAGGCATAATATATTCGACCATCGGTAAAGGAAGAAACTTATTCCCTACTAAACGCGACTCACAGGTTGGCTAACTCCACATAGTTTGGTAAACGGATGCTATATGTGAGGGAGAGATAACTTTATAATCTAATGGCGAATTCATGTTATTTTTTCCTAACAAAGCAATGTAATATGTGACCTTTTAATGCACTAAACAGATTATTGAGTTACTTTAAAATTTAACCGTGCTCATGATATCGTGGGAAGCACAAAGAGTGGCGGAAGTTAAAGTAGAAGAGGAGTTTATGACTTAAGTATAGCCTCTTCTTAAAGACCTAAATTCATTTGAGTCTAATGGACCATAAAAATGTTCTTTCCGTGAATTGGTTAAAAGCCCCCATAGAACCCTATTCTGGCACAAAATTTTACTAATAGACCTCAGGTTGAGAGGAAATATAGTTTGATACCCATCCTTATATTTTTTCACCTCAAAATCCCGCGCTTAGAAAACAGATTCCGCGTCTTTTTCTCAAGGTTCTCTAGCAGCTCTGTAACAGTTGGAGTTCTGTGAAACCTTCGTCTTCTATCTCTACGTATTGGGGTTAGTCAAATACATTAGGATAGAATACCCGGAATCCCTCACAGAGACTTCATTTTGTATGAGATCTCAAAAATTATGCCTTTTTGACGCTATTTTCATACGAGAATCAAAACTAATCCGATAAATATATCCAAATTAATCATTATATTGTTAAACGACGAAGGAGCTGTTATTATTGATAATAATTTTAAGAATGAAAAAATTTGGTCCTTTGCATAATGATATTGAGATACTGCTAACTATTCTGTATCGCCGTTTAGTGATCATTACACAGCACCTTCTTGGGATGGGATTAGCTTTCGAAGAGTAATTTCTCCTGCTGACTCAAGCCTTTGCGATCGATAAAATTAAATCTCTAATATGTAAAATTATAATGCATATGGATAACTAATGTTTTATTTTGCTCAATATATTACTAAATGAATACAGTAACGACATTTCCTAAGTGGCCATTTTATTAGAAGGCAGGAATCAAAACTTACCTGGTACAATGATGCACTTTTAGTTCATTTACTACAATAAATTAGTTATTTTGTGTTTACACGGCTGGTTGTGGTAGGCATGCAACTGTGACAGCGCGTACAAGAGCATGTGGAAGCGCAAAAACTTTGATCATTACCAGAATATTACTCGCTATATATTTTAATATAATCTATGACGTATCTCATCGTTAAAATTTTCCATTTTGAAAATACTGATCGTCAGAATGGATTTAATATCAGTAGTAAGTTCCACTTTGGAAAATAATCCCTGACTCTGTTCCAGGGATGCCGACTCACAAAAAATATTGGGGGGGCCCAAACCGGGGATCTTGCCCCGATAAATTTTATAAGTAGTGAGTTTAAGTTTTTTAAGCATTTTAGAAGAGCCATATGATCAACATTAGAGCCGTGATAACTCGAATCTAGATATCTGGACACTCCGGGGAAAATCGACAAGCCTGACGCATTTTTTCGTTACACCCATAACGCATTTTTGGGGGGGCTCGGGCCCCCTCAGGCCCCATAGAGTCGGCGCCACTGCTCTGTTCTATGTACATTCAAACAGGAAGATTTATTTTCTGGAATATTAATCAGATAGAATTATTATCAGTCAGCTAGGAGCCAAAATATGCTGAATTTCCACTGCCATAACTTTTATGACTTTTATCACTTGCAGCGTAGAGCTCTTCAACCATTCATCAATGTATTTCGATGATAAGTCATTTAGTACTAATCTGCTATTTTATGCATGAATATCTGATCGATTTCGATGCTATATCAAGGACAGACTACATTCGCATGGACTATTGTATAATGTATGAGAATTGCAAATTGTAATTTACTTCTCGATAAAAAACCTATGGCCGGCAAAATATAGCTTTCAACAACAGATTGGGTTCATGAGTTTGTTATAATCGACTAATATTTTAACATGCCGTGCTCGCATATGAACATGTACTGAGAGGCAAATATTCGTACTAGCTTTATAAATGTGTATTAAAATAATTAAACCGTTTGTATTACATCCAGCGGCTTGGATAGCAAGATAATTACCGCGGTTCCTCACCGCGACGATGTTTGCCGTGGTAATAGTATACCTTAGGCTTTACACGCAGTGCGTAATATGTTGAACATAAAACTTGTTTCTTTGTCTCATCCCCGGCTCACCCTTGCATCACGAGTTATTCTAACCATATGGATACGTCCACCTCAATAAAAAGAATGAAGTCGTAAGATTGTCGCAATAAATCCCTGCCTATTCGCACCCGCAGAGAAAAGGTATAACCCTTACGTTATCATTCAGCCACTTAAAAACGTCCGTTTGTGATCCATCTTTACGGCCTTTGAGTGCTACCTCCGTGTTTCGCATATTGTCCTAATGCTTCCGATGTCCTCACAGCATCTCGGCAAGAAATTAAAAGGAGAAGGCAGAACCATCGTCATAGCGCGTTTTAAGGGAGCATTTTTTGATGGTTTTTAAAAGCGTGGGAAACGATCCTCAGGGTCGAAATAGTTTTCATTCGCGTTTTATACTCTGCTCCATACAGGGAAGCACGGGGTGTCGTAAACACCCAAATGGAACTCGCTTTATACTAGACGGCCATGTTTATTGTGGCTCTAAACGCCTCAAAGAAGATTTTTATTATCCTGTATGCTATGCGCTGCGTGTTTATTGGTCGGAATTTTACTACCCTCCTCTCGCTACCTCTCGTATTTATGTTTTTTTGTACCTTTTTACAGTCGCCTACGATGCTATTTTATGCAAAACAGGAGAGGGAACATGTGAATTTGCATTAACAAAAATAAGCGCAGGTGTGGAATGATGTGTTCCAATGGTCTGCTCCGCGATGCGAGGCTAATGTTTTGCATTTGATCTCAAGATCACCTCTTGTCTTCGCGGGGTGTAGATTCAGAAAACCTTTTCACACGGTTGACACTGTATCTTTAACTTATTTAAGTTAGTGATCATTTTCTTAGGAGTTATTTCAATTTTTATTACTAATGATTATATTCCTCAAATTTTTAGGTTACTCGCTCGTTAATTTCGACGAATATTTTCCTTAAAATTTCAACCTGGTAAATGTGCGTAAAGATCATCACTATTAGCTATAGGTTTGTGTCTTTCACCTGAAAGGAAGTTACATCAAAACTTAAATGTACGTGTAATCCGTTTTTCAAATTTTATTATTCTGTATATTTTACCTCAATCACGTGTCTTTTATGTTAATAATTGGCTGTAATTAAAATCGCCTAACTTGGAATTTGAATTCCCGTGGGGCACAATTACCTAAGTGGTTGCTGTTGAATGAGTATACATGCCATCATTTTATCATTGCTAGAACTGATGATCTGCAAGCAGTGTATTTCCTCTGCATTGAGGTGGCTTCTGTAGTTGAATTCTTTGTCGCCGATAACTTAGTTTTAGCATTTCTCTTTACGCAGCAGATATTTTTAAACGGATGATAAGTATGTGAATGGGCGAATAAGTATTACCTAAGAATTTAGTTTCTCTATGTCTTTAAACTGCTTTACACTAGGAGATATATTTACATGACTCTTTTGCATCAAATTCGTGACGGCTTACTATGTACTGACTTAGGATAGAAGAAAATAAATCCATCTGGAGAGATGTCGAGGTTGCCATATAATAAGACAGAGTGATTACGAGAGAAATACAATTGAGGGAAAATTGAACAATTCCTCTCAGCTATTTTGCTCAAATTTTACAAGCGGAGAAATCTGGTCTGTTAACTCGATAACATAGATTTATTTATATAATACTATACTCACGTGAACTTAGTAAGACTCAATATGCCATGGGATCTATTTCGGGTAATAATAATAATAATACGTCTTTATTGGGCGAGATTGGGACTAGAAAGTCCCATCTTCCATCTAGCCCCCGTCAAACGTGAAATATATGCAGATAAATACAATGTCAAGTTGCTCATGAAATTACCTGGAGAGAAATTAAATTAAGAGACATAGAAATTCCATTTTCAATGAACAAATAAAATTATGAGTTAAAAAATTTACAATTTACCAAGTGTAAAAAGATGTTAGCAAACGTGGGAAAAACCTAAGGAAATGAAGAAATGAAGGGATACAGTGTAGATATTAATCTTAGAAACACAATGCTTCAAATGAATCTTTGAGGTAATATTGCATTATTATTTATTTTTTCCTTGCCTGTTTTTATAAATCATCATCAAATTCAACAATCCGAAGATTGGTTTGATGTAGCTCTCCACTCCGCTCTCCTGTGCTGTTTCATCTTGACAAATTTCTTCTCTTTAATACCTTTACTTTCCTGTCTTTTGTAACTCATTAGGGACCGCCCCTTGCCCTTCTTCCCATATACCAGCCCCTCGACGATAGTCTTCATCAGGTCATCATGCCTCGTGATGTGCCCGATTACACTGTCCCATCTTCTCCGTAAGGTTTTTAGAAAACTTTTCTCTTTTCTCCCACTCTTCTTAGCATTTTTTCATTATTTAATATGTCTATCTACTTTACTTTCAGCATTCTTCGGTACCACCACATTTCGTATGCTTTCGAAACTTCTTATCGCTTGATATTCGGATATAATGTGGTATTATGGGAAATAGTATTTTTAGGATGTTTAGACTTCTTGAGAAGACACTCTTCTGTTGTCTCCCACTCTGCTAAGCATTCATTCATTACTTTATCATTAAATCTATTTTACTTTCATCATCACTCGGTAGCATCACATGTTTAATGCTGATTTTTTTTAGTATCCAAAGAGATTTGCTTGCATGTTGGCCTTTCTATGCCATTTTAACCATATTTATACCTCCGAACACCCAATTCACGTCAATCCTTAATCTTACCTTTCCCTCTCTTTCTCCTTTCCATCTATGACAATCGTTTTTATCAATCCTGCTCGTCTGATTTTGTTCAAAATTTTACATTGCATAACAAAAAGACACAAGATTTTCTCTAAAACTTCCTTAATCTAAAAATTCTTCCATCAGTCTTATCGCTTAATATTCGGATATTATGTGGTGCTATGAAAAATATTATTCTTATGGTTTTTAGACTTCTTCCGAAGAGAGAATTCTGTTGTAGCTGTAGCTGGAGCTGCAGCTGCCTCCCCTAAAAGCAACAGTAAATTTAGTTAAAAACGAAATTTTTGAACAAATTTTCTTTAAATAGAAGGAAAGTGATATTAGTATAAAACATGTAATTAAAATTAAAATATTTTTTCCGAGAAAATTATTTTAAAAAAAATAAATCCCTGTTTTGGTTTCATAACCTTGTCTGCGTTACAACTTGAACGACCACGGCTTGTCCCCCTCTCGTTTTGGTCCTTGATTCGCCCTCGCTACGGTAGAATACATATTTTGAATGCTAATTTTTTATCACATATTTGCTTGCACGTTGGTCTTTCTCTTCCATTTTGGCCATCTTTTGTTGCTCCAGGCATCCAAATTCACGTCCATCCTTGATCGTAGCTTTCCTTCTCATCCTCCCTCCGAGCCTTCCCTCTCCACCTTCCTCCCTTTGACGCATTCCAACCACCCATTGGAATGCGGGGAACAGGTGTGAATTGAAGCGGCGGTCCACGGCAGTCCATCTCCCAGAAAAGGATACGTCCATCCTCTTCCCCTCCGAGCGCGTCCAACTCAGTCACCCATCCTCATCTACCGGCAGTGTCCCTTTGTCTCCTTCACGACGTCATTCTCGCCGTCAATGCACCCAGGATACGGGAAATACGTTTCATCTCCTCAACGCGGTACCCTTCTAGAGTGCTCCTGAAAAGTGCCTGGCGTGGCTTCATCTACATATACCCTACAAGCCGCCTCAATAGGCGTGTGGCAGGGGCTGTTAGGGTACTATGTAGATGGGTAAACTATTTCTCATTCAAGTATTTAATTGGCGTATATGTCGATATGACGAAACATAAATTTACATCTGAATCTACAAGTTACCTCGATAGCCGTCTCAATAGCCGTGTAGCGGGGGGTGTTAGAACACCAGCCGTTTACGAATAAAAAGTGAAATACTCCAACAAAAGTATGCCAAGCATATCAGAGTGCTTTAATGTTATGAGAAAAGCGTACTCCTATGCCTATCCTTTCGGCAAAATATCTCTCTTAATTTTAATTTAACTTAAATTTTTCGCAGGTCCTACCATCGAACGTGTTGATCGACACCCCGAGTTAGCCATCGAAAAGCAGGCAGCAGAAGTCTTACCCCAGTGGACAGACATGTGGATTAACCTCATTAGTTCGCCGGGAAAGAAGTAAATCTTATGTGTAAGCAATCTTTCTACATCCTCATACTATCCCGCATGCCACCTTAACAGGCGTGTGGCGGGTGGTGCTAGAACACCAGCCGTTTTATAAGTCAAAAGTGAATTGCTCTAACGAAACTGCGCCTAGAATGTATTAAATACTTTAATTGTGCGGGGAAAACGCCTTCACATACCAATCCGATCGGCAAAATATCTCACTTACTTTATCGCCTCTGTCAGACCTGGAAGTATAGTGGGCTTCAAATATGATGTTCTCTTTGTCTCTCTGAAATATATCTATTCTTAATTCCTCAAGCCTAATCCTAACACGATTCTCTAGCTGTTCCCAACTTATTTCTTTTAGCATCTTTGTAACGCCTTCTGTACGCCTGTAGGAGTTTTTGACTTATCGCGCAGCTTTCCCTTGTATTTTATCAATTTCAGGATTAAGTCTTTCTGCTCCAAATCCCATATACTGGCTTTATATTCAAGGTACGAGTGTGAATAGCACCTTTCTTTTACTTTTTCATTCGGAAATCTTCCGAAAAATGCATGACGAATCCTAGCCTCCTTGGGATTCTGTTACAAATATTTCTTATATTTGTTCCCCGCGATGGATTCGAAGATATCGTAACACCTAGAGACTTCACTTCATCTGTCGGCTTTTCATTACTAGTAGTGCCATCCACAGCATATGCATGAGGATAGTTGAACGACCTCCGCAACAAATATATCGTGGTTCACTAGCTCCGATTAAGTTCAAGTCCCCACACAAGGGTGAGTAGTTTAAATCCTATGATAGAATTTTAAACTCAGTGTGATCACTGATTTCGCGATGAATGACAGCGTCGTCAGCAAATAAACGTATTTCACTACGACAGCATAGGTCAATTATGTATCTAATGAACAAGAGGGGGCCGATTGCGCGTCCTTGTGGGGCACATGATGTCACTTTAACATCATCAGAGGTAATGCCGTGAAGGACTACTTTTTGTTAACGATGGCACAGAAAGCCGCATATCCATTTTACTACTGTCTAGTTTAACCCGCATGACTGTCATCTAGACATGATGATAAGGTGTTAAAAGTTGTTGCATATAAATTTTTAAGCAATTAATTCAGGGTTCACGTTTGGTATTTAATTACCTAGTACAAATAGCTGTTTCCGCGATGTTATCAAATTTATTTTAATTTTGGAGCATAAGGTAAACCTGTCATCAGTAATGAGTAAAGATTTCCCGGGAATTTCTCCGAAACATCCAAAGAAAGCTGATGACTGACCGGGTTGATGTAAGATTTTCCAACATGAAAACAAAAACAGGAGATGTGAAACTATAAAACTGAGAGCAAGCATTTCTTCTGGCCACTAATCACTCCTGGCTATAAGTGCTAGTAATTTGATTTAATTTCATTTCACTTTCAATCCATCGTTTAAACAGGTATCTCATGTTTATTCTTTCATCTTTTGCCCAAAGTCCTAACACATTCCATCTCGCACATTTTCGTGGAAACTATTCGAGTAGACAGAGTATTTAAGTTTGAGTTTGTGACAGTCGGCCTAAATGAACTCTTTGACATATCAAGATAACAAAAGAACACAATGAGCGTTAAATTAGTGAAAATGATTTTATTACTTGTATATCTCACTGTCATATTTTTTTAAAAATAGAGCTTTTAGAAGAAACGTCTTTTATGTGAGCAATTTTATCGAAACGAAATTATACTTCGCTGAATTATTGGCATCATTGGTCGGAAATAAATCTTCAGCAGGAATCACAATGGTTTTTGGCAAACAAGAAGATTGCTGGCTTATTTGAGTCCAACGGATGGTTCCAAATAAGGCAAGTATTCGCGGTGGCTTCAATGCAGTTATTGCGTCGTAAATTTGCTGAAAAACAGGTTTCTGCTCTTGGGTCCTCTGCTGAGAAAAATTTCTCAATACCTTACCGAACAATAGATAATCATTTAATAGTCCTAATATAAAGACTCTTATTAGAGAAAATTATTTGATTGGATTCGTTACATACACATGATTTTTATGGTGGAACCGAATTAAATTTCCTAAACGAAAACGCGGAAATCTGAACTCTTTGTTAGCAATGGTGCAGATACAGGAAAGCGGTAGAATAATAACCGTGGCCATAATCAGCTATTCATCTCAAATTATATTTACTCATATATTATGGCAATAAAAATTATTTAACCACCTTGATGACAATTTGGGACGAACTGAATTTTCTTGAAGGCAATTTCAGCGATAATTTAGGATAGGAATAGTTTGGTTTTGCAAACTAAGTGGGTATCCTTCTTAAAAGTTGCAGTTTAAACGATCTATAGGTACAGGTGGACATAGTGTTATTAATAATTTTTTGGATATCGTAGTTGATTTGGGCCTTTAGGAGATCAGTGGTGCGTAAAAATTTTATTATATTTCAAAATCGTCTATAATTTTCGTAATTGTACTATAATATTAACTGACATGCAGATATCAACTGAAAATAAGCAGGAAGAAAACCAAGATCTTAGTATGCAGCAGAAGAGAAGAAGTCAAGACCAACATTAAAATAGGGAGGCAAAAACTGATAGAGGTGGATGAATTCTGTTATTTGGGAAGCAAGATAACTAGTGACGGGAGAAGCAAGAAAGAAATTATCTGCAGAATAGCCCAGGCGAAGAAGGCTTTCCACCAAAAGAAAGACCTGCTTACAGCGGGAAACTTAAATATGGAAGTAAGGAAACCATTTATAAGAACCTACATCTGGAGTATGCTCCTACACGGAAGTGAGGCATGGACAATGACCACAGCGGAGAAAGCAAGGATAGAGGCCTTTGAAATGTGGTGCTACAGAAGAATGATGAAAATCAAATGGATCGACCGAGTTAGTAACGAGGAAGTCCTAAGAAGGGTAGGAGAGAAGAGAAGCCTCATGAAAACCTTAATAAGAAGACGGAACATCCTCATAGGCCACATCTTGAGACATGATGGCCTGATGAAGACAATCGTCGAAGGAAAAGTGGAAGGCAAGAATGGAAAAGGAAGACCCCGAACAAAATATATGGAGCAAGTAAAGAGAGATGTGAAAGAGAAGAAATACGTAGGTGTGAAAAGATTAGCTGATAGGAGAACTGAGTGGAGAGCTGCGTCAAACCAATCCTAGGATTGTTGACCAGTGATGATGATGCGCTAATATCAGACTAGTGGTGGGAAGGGGATGGATGAAGCTCTGTTTTGATTAACTTGCTATGGTAGGTTTTCCTTTATTGCATATGCCTTATCGTTCAGAAATCGTTATCATATGAAAGAGTTAAGCAGGGGCGGTCCGGGGTGATTGAGGGCCGTCGGTTGGGGCTCATGAAAGAGCCCTCCTTACCGGGAGATTCGGGGGTTTTTCCCTTAAAAATTGTTTTGGAAATCTTATACCCAGAAATGGATTAGACGCTATTCTGGCACTTAAAAAGTAGGTAAAAGTAAAGAAAAAATACTACAAAAAGTGAGAATTTCACAGCTTACAAACTTCAATAATTTATTCTGGTTCTTTTATCAATTTAGTGACTTTGCTCCTTGTAAATGCACTGTTGTAAGAAACCTCTAAATTCTGACCTTTTCGAAATACCCTGAAAAGAAAGCGTATGGTTCTCATTCTCTTCTGACACCTTCATTTAATTTTTTTAATTTAATCTTTTTACACTAGGTATGCTGTAAATAAAGCAGCTAATGAAAAAGTAGAATTTTATCATCACAAAAAAACTTTTATTAAAGCAATATGCCTCTTTTTTGTTGCACCGTTCATTTAAACTTCACTATTGATAAGACCGCCCCAAACCTCAGGGGCCTCGGCGATCGCCGGCCAGTCAACCTGGCCAGACTGTCCCGGGATTTACGGGTTTCTACCCATTTTCAAATTTTTCGACGCAACGGTCATCAAGATTTAGTTGCGAAGGTGCAGCCGTTAGCAAAACGCTAGCTGCAGCCAGCGGTAAGCCTAAATGGGCGAAAGGGGAAATCAGCGGTGACCGACAGATAAAGATATCGTACTGCCCACTAATTTTGGGCGGTACGATATCTTTTTTCATCATTCGATATGCTGTTCCACGGTATCTCTCCGGAATAAGTTGACTTTTGTGCATCAATTGGTTTCATTTCGGGATTTAAACCCGGCACTCCTCGTTCTGCAGTCAAGTGATCTACCTTGTAGGCTACCATACCCCCCCTCTTTCCTGCATAGTCCCTGGATTTGATCACCTCTATTTCCTTCAGTCTTCCTTTCCACGACGACAGCGCCAATCGCGGAGAGTCGCGAACTAAAATTTACGACAGTGCCACGATATGCCCGCGTGTTTGATGGTGCGAGCGGAATGTGTTGCGGGCGGCAGGAGGATAGAATAGAAGTGAGACACGCTCTCCAATACAATCCCAACCTTTCGCGAGCATCCTCACACATCCTCCTGCTAGAGCCCTCTCTCGGTCGCCGTTGAATGGCTGTTTGCGGAAGGCTTTTGAGAGTGGGTAAACACTATTTTCCGAACGGGTGTTACGGCGATAGGGAGGGGGGTGGGAAATGAAGAGGTGGAGGGGTTTGATGTTTGGGGTGGGGGGGTGCGAAAAGATAGAAGGGGTGGTTTAGGAGATGACGTTGATGATGATTACGGGGAGACTTTGGTTTGAGGGGGGATGATTTAGCGACCCCCCTCTCTTCTCCTTTTACCCCCTCAGGGAGTTGCCCGCCACAGTCCTAGGGGGGTTTTGATGGGGAAGGACATTATGGGCGCGGTGATTGGATTTGGCGGCCGAGTGGTCGAGCGACGTGGTGTTGGGTAGGGTGGGCGTGTTGGGTGGTTGGATGAAAAAAAGTGGGGCGTTAAAAGTGGTATGGTTGGACCCACCGCTAGGGATGCTGATAATTGAAACGGAGATTACTATCGCGTTAATGATTTTTGATGTCAAGGGAGAGTTTGAAGATTAAGCTCCTACATACTTATCATTATATTTATCTTACGCAGTGGCGTAACTATGGGGGGTTGAGGGGATAGATACCCCTCCTAAAGCCTCAGACAAATAAAATAATTATTTTAAACTATTGTCTATTTCTGACGTATAAAAATTGCATCTGCTTAAAGTTGAATTTTAAGTGCCAAAATGATGTAAAACGTATTTCCAGGCGTATAATTATTTAAAAAAAACTCGAACCCACCCCCGCTGCCTGGGGAGAAGGGTCCTCCCATCAGTGGCGCAGCGAAGGGGGCTTATGGGGGATAAACTGAGAGCTGAGAGAAACTTTTAAGTTTATTCCATTTAACTTAATTTGATTAATTTACTTTTAAAAGAGTGTAAGGATTAATAAAATATCCTTCGGAAAGCCATAAAACTCACCATTTTGAACCATTTATCTTAAAACTTTTCTGGGGGAGGGCCCTCGCACCTACCGCTAATCCTGGCGGGTATACCGCACACCTCAGGTCTTGTTGCGCCTAAAACCCCCTAGCCTTAATTCCTAGCTGCGCCCCTGCCTCCCATGACCCTCCACTCTCCTCCCCCAAAGCATATTCCTAGTTATGCCACTGATCTTACGCAATTAACTTTAAATACACTAGCTGGTGGCAGTGATGGTGGCAGTGGTTAGTATGAGCCAAAAGGTTTCCTAGAAAATTAAGTGGCAATATTGAAAAATGATTTTTGATGTCAAGAGAGATTTTGAAATGAGAAGCACTTATTTATTTATCATTTTATTTATTTTACGTAATATATTGTGCATATACAAGGTAATAATGGCTAAAATGTTTCCCAAAAAGTATAGTGACATCATTGAAAATGATCATCTAACACGTTGAAGATTAGTGCATTTAGATTTTTAAAATCCAGAGCAGATAGGATTTATTTTGAATATCCGGCAGAATTGGTTTTATGACACAGATTGTTTAGAAAAATCATAAAATGGGAATGAACAGTTTGAGAATTGAATTGGTTTCGATTTTTATTCCTCTCTTCCATAATGAAATCTAAGTTATTTGTGTGGAATGGAATTTAACGTACTCTTTTTGGAAAAGGAATGCAAAGATGAGCAGCAATTTTATTTAGAATGATCCAGTATCCTTCTTAAGTACTTCAAGGGATATCTTGTTTGATGTGAGGCACGTTGTGGTGGATGTTCTTAATACTAGTAAAATTAGGCATTGCAACATTTTCGTAGGGTTTTATTTGAACATGACGCGTTTCTTTGTTACAAACAACATTATCAAGTGCAACAAAAGTCTTGAGACTTCTAACTTACATGCGTCATATTACGTCGGGTCCATTACATATAGATTAGGATGTTCACAAAGAATAGGTACAATTAAAATCATAGAATAAAATAAAATTACTTTGTTCTATTCCAAACTTTATTTAAAATAGCACGACCCGTGTTTCAGCATCTAATGTTATCATCAGGTTGATATCACCTGATGATAGCATTAGATACTGAAACCCGGGTCGTACTATTTAAAATAAAGTGTGGAATAGAACAAAGTTATTTTATTTTATTCGATGATGAAGCAATTCCACAAAGTAACGCCGGACACCGTGTCTTATAACAATTCAAATCGTCTAGCGTTTTATATCTATGACGCGCGCCTACTTCTATATTGTATTCTTGCACAGGTTAACGGATTTTTTCATAGCAACTCCTGCCAAACGCTTTTTAAGGCATCTTTCAGAGTATGTATGATCTTAGGTTTTCCCGGCGTATCAGTTGCAGAAAAGTTTCTCGGGTTTTCCACCGGTTGATGTCGTCCATGTCTCCCGACGTTTCGATCCGCGACTTGCTGATCATCCTCAGGGGATCTTCCGAAAGATCCTTCCTTCTTTCGGAAGATCCCCTGAGGATGATCAGCAAGTCGCGGATCGAAACGTCGGGAGACACGGACGACATCAACCGGTGGAAAACCCGAGAAACTTTTCTGCATCTTTCAGAGTAGTTTGTAGATGTATTGGGTATAGATTTGAGATCCTCAAGATTTATTACTTTGCCGGATTGTAAATGTAGCGTTGCTGACCGCCTTGCTGAACAATATGAATTATTGGCGGGTCAAATTAGTGCATTAATGATCAATCAATCGATTCAATTTGGCCCTTTTGTAATTAAATAAAAACTAAACAGGCAAAAAGATCCTCCTCACGGTCAAGTCGGTGAATGGATTCGCCGCTTTCAATTATCAAGCCCGCTAAGGACCTCATCATTGTCTGGAGGTGATTGGGGTGTCTTTTGACTTCCATTGTCTTAAGGGCGCCGTTCCCTCACTTGCGACCGACCGGATAATTAAGAGCGCGACAAAAGAGTTTTCTTTGCCATTCACTCCACCTATTTCAATGAGAGATATTGTTAGTAAAATAATAATATTAACGAAAGAATGTCATTTCCTGTCTCCTTTGGCTTCCGCTTCAGGGTCTCTCAGGGTGGGCCAATTCTGGGGTTTTTCCCCTTCTCTCGTACCCTACTCCCAGATAAAAGCCCCAAAGAGAGTAAAAATATAAGGAGTGTTTCCTTATTAGACTGTCTGGGGCAAACCCCCCCCTCCTGAAACCCTCCTTATATGAATTTTTTTCTTATGCCTTCCCCGCATCTTTTCTTGCGGTCCATTCTTCGATCTAAATGACGTATTTGGCTGGGAGGAAAGGTGGAAAAATGAAGAATTTGACTCCCTCGAAGTCGGGAGACTAACGACTTCTTTTCTGCGTCGCATTGCAGGAGAAGAAAGTTCTGTCTGAAGTTCCCCGTCGCGGCTCAACTCCTTCAACCGTTCCTTTTTTTTCCTTCCTTATTTGCCGCCAACTTTTGCGCCGGTCTCGACCTCACTTTTTTTTTTGACGCCAAGGTTTTTTTTTCGCGGATGGCTGGATGGAGTGGGAAAAAGAGGGGGAGAAAAAATTATATTTCTATAAATTTCGCGAATGAGGGCTAGCTGAGGGGGCTATTTTATTGAGTCGGGTTGGTCCTTCTTCCTATCCTTACTCCGTCTTTCTTCTTCATCTTTTATCAGTCATTTGGGAAGGAGCCGACAAGGAGAGCGACCGTGCATTGCACAGCGAGGGCTTAAGGAGACTCACTACCTCGGCGAAGAGTGTATCAGCAGACCATCATGGTTTCCCTCATAAATACTCTACACAGAGTTCTCCACTTCCATGGTTCCACCGATTCCCGCCGGTTGAAATAAATAGCGGCGCTCCAGTCGCAAGGACATGGCGTAACTATGGGGGGGATGAGGGGATAGATCCCCCCACCCCCAAAGCCTCGGAGAAATTCGAAAAAAAATTTTATAAGTTTTGTCTAGTTTTGAAATTTAATAACGGTATCTGCTTATCGTTAAATTTTTAGGGTCAAAATGATGTATAATGTATTTCCAGGCATGCCATTTTCCAAAAATTTTCCCGGACCACCATTTACCTAGGAGGAGGGTCACCAGCCCAAGCTATCCCATCCCCCCCAAGCATATTCCTAGATCGTTTATTGCTCCAAATCAAGCTCAATTAATTAATATTAAGCTCAATTTCATATGAGTGGGTTGGAAGCCAAGGGGTACAAGTGATTTCTCTTTTCTAAACAGAGTTAGGCACAGAAATCGGGTATAGAAAACAAACGATATCAATTAGATGTTTAGTGGTGCATTTGATTTTCCACTCGATGCCAGCACAGAACAGCGACTTACTTGTTTCCCTTGGCAACCAGGATTTGTGTATTTAATTACAATTAACTTCACCAAACTCTGTTGAGAAAAAAAATCACTCGTGCCCCTTGGCTTCTAACCCACTCATATCTAATAGTTAAAAAAAGAATTAAACATTTACAAGTAAAATGTACTCCTCTCTAACTTTGAACTCCAAAAGTAGAAAGAATTATTAAAAATAGTATCGCAGACGGGATCCGATCTTAGAACTTTATCGTAGTAGTCGAATACCGCAGTCGCTGGGCCATGACAGTGTTTGTTTTTGTAGGGTTCTGAAGGGAATTCAAAGGCAAATACATTTTGACAGCAACCGATCCTTACGCCACTAGTGACTAAAGTTGGAGTGCAACTTGATGCGCGGAGACCGGTTCCACAGTAACGCGGCAACTGCTCCCGAGTGGAGCGTCCTATATTAATATAAACTCTATTTTTCCCTCTTTGTAACTTAACCTCGGCTATGATGCTCTTACATTTTACTGTATAAAGATATGAATGAATTTATACGAGACACTATCCATTTTACAACTTTTTTTTATTAACAACCATTAGCTGTCTTTTTCGGGTCAATTCTTGCTGCTCAATCATTTTAACCCACTTTCTGAAGAGCTATCAAGCTGAAATTTTTAGAATAAACCATAACAAGATGACAATACAGTGGTTTAATACTTTTATTATAATTTTAATTGTATCTCAAATTATATTCAGAATATAATATTAAAAATGAGGATTATGTTTAGAAATGGTCACACCTCTCCGAAATATCACTTCTCTTAAGAAGAGTGGGTTTTAGTGCACGGATAGTGTTAAGGAATGTCTTATTTGAGTGTAGAATGGAGTGGATTGCGGTATTCGGAGGGAGGGGAAATTCCTCCACTTAAGAAACTGAGTTCCCATTTATCTCGCTCCTTTTTTCACTCTTTTCTTCCTAATGAGATCCATATTCTTTGGTTTTAGTAGCTCAGTTCAGAAGAACCCTTGTACTTTGGATAAATCCCTCAAGTGTGCAAACATTACACATAAAAGCAGATTTTTCTGGAAGTTTCCCCACCATGGTCCTTCATGATGAAGGTGCTTTGGTTAATAACATTACCCATCTTCAGAGGCTATACTGCTGCGGTTGCGTTCATCACTTCGGACTTGACCTCAAGCTGGTCGCTGAAACGGCGCCAAAACGTTCACACCATTGTAAAGATCCCATGCTGCAGAGATGATTTGGACTCCTGAATTAGGAATAAAATATTACTCAGATGGTTTTTTTAAATATATGAACTTATTTTACAGCACTAATCCTCAAATGCATGGACCCAAATCCTCTACAAGTATCACCAAGACTAAACTTTCTTTATTATGATTATGTCAGCAGACACAGACAGTTTATTCTTAATGATTGCCATCTTATTTGAAACATAAGTCATAATAATAACTCTTGGCAATGCATCAACTTTAATGCACCACTTTAATGCATTATATGATTTTATTATCAACTTGCATGACTGTTTATTATCGTAGTCATTAATTCCATTAAGGAAGTGATGATTTTGTTCGATGAAAGTACATGATAGTGAAAACGTTACCTGAACATAGACACGCAAAAAATCAAAGCAGAGTTTTACAAATGTTTTGAATGCTATCATTTCACTCCAGTATTCTCTGTCCCACATACCTATATAGATAGAATTCACTCCTTTATCGTCATAACTGTGGGCTTATTTCAATGTTGATTTTTCACGGTTAAATATTTGAGATCCTTCGTGTGAATACCTTGATACTTGACATTACAAAATCTATATGTTTTTCAAAGATCTAACGATCGGTATTTATTATATCCCTCAGAAAGATTAACAACGAATTCCTATTACTGCTATATGATTGCGTTCAAGTGTTAGATCATGATTTATTTCGGATAATTATGATTTTATTTATCCATGTTTAGGATTGCGTTGCGACTTAAGTGGTTACACCACTCGAACCAAACAGTTTATGTAATTTTTTATATGAAGATAATTAATTTTAAAATACATTAGCGCAATAAAATTTTTTGTATAAACATTCCAATACCTTTAGTCTTACAGAAAATATGCAACACTCCTTGAGAAACACAGCTGAAATATACCGATAATAATTATCTGATGATAATATCTTATTGTTCCAGGTATAAGCATGAAGAGTGCGAAGGTGGTTACCAATTGTATTTCTCCTTTCGGAAGAATCTGTTATGATGAATTGGCATTATTTCCGCATTGTTTTGAAGGGACTTATAGTCAAGGAATTTCTTCTGGGCCTCCCTGCATGACATTGGTGACTCTGCTTTTCTCCCGCATCGCCGTACCTACTCACGCATTATATTCCATCTGAGATTGGATTGCTTTGATGGCATTGTCAGTCAGAATGACGTGGATTCTACCACATAGGTGCTTTGTCGGTAAAGCGATGACGCGTCTTTGTGAAATCACCACGGTCTGAGAATGAGGAAGCAAGTGCTTCGAATTCCAGCGCTGTATCGTGCGTCACAACATTGAAACTTGATTTTAGGGATGATGAAAGTTAATTAATGGCAATTATTTTTGTTTCTGCTGGGTGATATGATTAATTTTACATCTTTATTACATCTATATCTGCATATTATCATGTAAGCCACCTACAGAGGTGTTTGACAGGGGCTGAACCATCACCAACATCCACCAGAGGATTAAGATTTATTTCCTCTAACATGCATGTCATGTACGCTACATATGACACATAATTAACTGTATCCTACTTATGAAGGCAATCTGCCTATGAAGTCAAAATATGCTAAACATGCTGTTAGAAATACTGGAAAAATTCAGTAACATACATTAAGTAATATATAAGTTAGTGAGCTAAATTATCAGTCAAATAGCCAATTTATAAGTACTAACATTGCCGTTATAGATTGCCGAACGCGAAAAAAACTACAATATAAATTTATCTCGTCTACAGTCCGTCTGCCTTTTTTAATTTTTATGAACTGATCTACCGTAGTATGCTGGCGTTCTTAAGGTGCGGTTAGCTTTTTCGGAAAATATCAAGGTCTTGAATTTAATAGTAGAGTTGGTCTAGTTTTAAATCTACGGTTTGAGTGATTCCCATCCGAGTTTTTATAAGAGGACAATAGCACTAAAGATCATCGTAACGGCTTTACAGGCAATGAAGTGCTCGTATAAATTTTTTGTTAAAGATGAGAGGTGGAATTTGAAAAGTAAAGAGACCTGTATGTTTTTTTCTTATTTAGAAGACTACTTCCTGAGCTATTCGCGTCGAAAAGTCGACACCCTTAATGTTTTTGCAGCAATAAGTTGATAACGTCACGCACTCCCGCCCAGCGGGGTACCACGTATCAGCTATTCCTCGGCCTCACATGATTCGTTGCCCTTAAAAATTTGAATGGCGTTTTTTCCTACTCTGTGATCCCATTCATATTCAAGTTGACGTTGTTGTATTGTGAAATGGAATTTATTAAATAGTTCACTCGATATTTATACAATATGCAATAACTGTGTTGAAATTATTTTCTTCTCGTGGCATTAAACCAAATATTCATCTTGGATATAAGACAAATATCCTGTCTTTAATGTACCCACACAGTAACAATAGATATCTGTTGGTATTGTGGTGTCAGTTTTCTTAAGTTAAATTCTGTTCCTTGAAGTGGCCAGAGGATCTTAAATCAGAGTGACCTTTGAAGTAATTTACGAATTAAAAACATCCGCAATATTTTATACAATCCATCTAGCGTGTTACTATGTATTTTAAAAAGTTTCCAAATTCTATTCCTAAAGCATGTATTAGGCTACATTTTGGCTTATTATTTTAGAACCAAAGGAGCTTTTCCTTTCCTTGCTAAAACACTATTTCAATGGAAGGAATTTTTTTCTGTTATTTATTTCCTAGCACATTTCTCTAGCTTAACGAATAAACGGTTATTAACAAAAGTCACGTATTTCCATGGTTAATAACTAAAAATGTAAAAGGGGCTTTTATTATTAGGCTTCGAGAATGAAAATGACTTGTAAACGAAATGGGCAGGGGATGTACGCATACTTTTTCAGGGTTATGTCTTCATTTGAAATATTTAAGGAATACAGCATCATCATTTTAATATGGAAATCTTAGCATGAAGTCAGTTATAACGTAGGTCAGTAGATTACCTTTTTTTTCTTTTTTATTTTTGTACGTTACCCAGATTCTAAATCTTTTTTCACAGAGAACCTACATATACGTTTCAGTTTTTTTTACGGTTTTTCATTATTTAATCACCAGGCTAAGTAAGTCGAAGAAAAGATTGAAGGGTTCTAACCTTCGGTTGGCTGATGCTTTTCGCTAATGAAAGTAATTCTTGATACTAATGCTGTATTAATTTGACTGTAGCCGTGACAAAAATAGTCCACTCTTCCTTGAGGACCTAATCCAATCTACTTTCCCCTCGAAATCACGGTAAAGATAAAAGTTGTTTTATTTCCACAGATTTAATTACTTAATCGAACTAAGTTTCTACAATATAAACTACTGTTATCAAGTTCGCATAATATATATTGTTTAAACCTAGGTCGGTTAAGAAATAAAATCTGTGAAAATAAAACAACTGTTTTATCTTTATCATGATGTCGACTCTCGATTGCCATAAGGTATCGCCTAAGATGTTAAAGTCAATTCTATTTCCTTCGTTATGCTCACTTCACACCTGAATTGCTGCATCCTCACGAGACTAGTGGAGATAGGCAGTGGTTTTCGGTGTGTTTGCCCGCGTCTCCAATGCTAAAAAGGTTTCTCAAGGGCAGTAGCGCTATCCCGGCTGGGAAATGCATTAGCGTCTGTGCGACATCTAGCTTCCAAGCGACGGTAAACAAGGTAGCCACTGGCTGAGAATTCCTATTTGTCACCACCCCTCTTAGACCATTTTCTCCCCTTTGCCAGTCGTCGAGACACCCTGTTCAAACTGTCCACGTAATTCCTGTGCAGCCAGTAGGAAACTGAAAATGCGTAATTTTTAATGGTAAGAAGTTATTATTAACATTAAAATAGGGAAGCAAAATTGGTAGAAGTGGATGAATTCTGGAATTTAGGAAGCAGGATAACTGGCGACGGGAGTATCAAGAAAGAAATAATCAGCAAAATAGCCCAATCGTGGAGAACATTCCAGCGAAAGAAAAACCGACTTGCCGCGGGAAACTTTAATATGGAAGTTAGGAAACGGGGATCGGGTTGGTGTGGTGGCTAGAGTGTTGGCTTCCCACCCGGTGGGCCCGGGTTCAAATCCCGGCAGCGGCAGAGAATTTTCAGAGACTGCCCGATCCCTGCTTGAATGTTGTGTGGAGGACATTTCAAGCGCAACACTCCGTCCGTCGGATGGGACGTTAAGCCGTGGTCCCCTTGGCGCCTTTCGCTAAGAGCAGGCTAGTGTTTACGCCGGGTTTCTCTACCCCCTTCCTCACCTACCCTTCCCTCATGGCACAAATGACCTCAGCTGTCGGTCGCCTCCTACAAATGCCATACCAGTAAGGAAACAATTTATGAGAACCTACATTTGGAGTATGCTCCTAATTTGAAGTGAAGTATGGACAATGATAGCAGAGGAGAGAGCAAGGATAGAGGCCCTCGAAATGTGGTACTACAGAAAAATGATGAGGATCAAATGGATCGACCGAGTTAATAATGACAAAGTCATGAAAACCTTAATAAGCAGACGAAACAACCTTGAGACATGATGACCTGATGAAGACAATCGTCGAGGGACAAGTTGATGGCAATAACGAAGAGGAATACCTCGAACAAAATATATGGAACATGTAAAGAAGGATGCGAAAGAGAAGAAATACGTAGGTTTGAAAAGATTAGCTGATCAGAGCTGCGTCAAACCAACCTTACCGGTGATGATGATGACCTACAAAATGTTAGTAAAAAGCAGTGAATGAATTGAGTTCATTAGTTTCATCCAAGTATAAATACCCACAGACCAGGCACGTAGCTGGAGGGGAGTCTCAGGGACCCAGTCGAAATGTTTCCCTTGAAACAACTGTTGGCTCCATAGATGAGCGTTGTTTAAATCCGATGATAGAATGTCATAGCCAGAGTGATCACTAATTTCTATCTAGTATTCTATTTCTATTTTCCTCTCTTACATATGAAAAGGAAATGCTCTAGTGATATTACACATACCTAGAATTTATTTGAGTCCTTCATTTTTCGGGGTTAGGGAGTACACGAATTTTCTCTCTTCTAGTACAACGAATTTTGTTGCTAGTTAATATTTCTACATCATCTTTTCAGTAATTTCAATTGGAGCTTATTTCTTTCAAATATCACTAATAATTGTAATTTAATATTTTTCGATGTCTTCATTTTCGGGTAAATTTTATATGAATGGAAATTAATTGTTCGTATTGCGATTTAGAGGACCGACTTTTTCCATTAAATCTGAATATATCTCATAAGGATTGCTTTTTGGATTACCAAGCGAGTTAGTACTAGTTCTTCTACGTAATTCGTGGCTTAGATGCAGTTAAATATTTAAAAATGAAATTTATTTTCATTTTCTGTTTTATTTTTACACTTCTTTCCCGTGTACGTATTTATATCTGTAAGAAAGAGCTTGTTAGAATGCTGACGGCGTTGGCTTCTGGTATTTGTAAATGGGGTTATTGGGAAGAAAGCCAAGCAGTAAAGAACTGAGGTAGGGCAGGATGCTTCGGAAGGCGATAATGACTCCTCAATCGCCAGCGGTTGCTTCACTAATGTGGTTCTGTATGCCCGCTATGGGAAACCAGAGAAATATTTACCCGCATTTGCTTCTCTTCCTGGGAAAACACATTAAAATACCTGCAAACATAGATGGTGAAAGGGTTGATGGTTACTTATGTCAAGTCGCTTAAAATGGACAAATTGGACATAACGGATTCCACAACACACACCTGTGCCTACTTTATCTTTCTCTTGCTTTTAGAAAACTTTTTGTTTTTTTCAGTCTATTCATTTTTGTTTGCACTCTTTGGTTATGTTCCTGCGCTACAAAGCAATAAGTACTTTGAATTAAGTGATATAACTTGATTTTTTGTAGGACTGCACGCGAGGCTGAGAATATAGTAATAAAAACCTTGAATTGCTGATGTTTTATCGTGCTTGTTGCAGCTGAAAGTGGTTCGAGTTAACCTCATTATCTAAGTTGTGCGTGATATACGTATAGAGACGAATGCTTGTTGCTTGAATAAGATCTCTGTACTTCGGGTATGGTTTAAAATAAATTTTTATTCTTTCTTTCGTATATTTTACGCGTGGTAAACAACTATAAACACAAAAAAGGCCTCTTCTCTTTAATCTTCCAAAATTGTAACCATGCCATTTACTTCATCTAAGATGGAGATATCCTCCATGTTATTTCATCCATTTATTGAATAAACTCTAATAGATGGTAGCCATTCTTTTGCATCGTGTTTCTCAATCAGAATTAAGTTCTATTTAATTCAAATGTTAGCACGGAAAATGTTAGCACGAAATGTTTGCACGAAAAAACCTAACTCACTACCGTACATTATACAGTTCCGTTCTCAAATTTGATTACTCCTTTTCACATAGAATATTTCACCTTCACTTTGAATGGTTTATCAAATAGATTTGGCATTTAAGATTGAGAAAAGTAATAAGAGCAATTATATTCCAATTTAATGGCTGTTTCAAGGGCGTACACAGTATCAAAACTAGAGGGGGGCGACCCGAGGTTCTTCAAGTTGTAACACGGAAAAGGTTAAGGGAATCAAAATTTAAAGATAGTTCTAAGAGAGCTTTATTAGTTTTTAAATTATTTAATCGGAGAAAATATTTATATTTTAATTACATGTAAATACTAATATCACTTTTCTTGGATTTAAAGAAAATTTGTTCAAAACTTTCGCTTTGAAATGAAATTACTTTTACTTCTAAGGGGCGGGGGGACAGCTGGCCCCTTCTTATGCCCATGATCTGTTTGACTTGAGTATTTTTTCTTAAAGAAACTAAGATAATTGAGTTGTTTTAGAAATGTGGCAACAGATTAAAGATGCTTCAATGTTTTTGAGAGTATTGCATGAATTATTCCTCCCAGATTACTTCCTTAGTACTCCATGGGAACCTTCCTTAATCGGTAGTGTACTTTAATAAATAGGTTCAAAACATTTTTAAAAAGGCACGACCCAGGTTTCATAACATAGTTGCATCTTCTTCAGAGAGTTGTGGACTTAATTTCCAATTTCTCGAAAGAGACACAAATCAAAGTCTGGGAAGAACTAGCATATCGTCTTGACGTGTGACATGAATGTGAATGGTGCTCACAATGAACAATTGTAGCCTTTCTCACAAAAACATTCCCTACGGACAGTGTAACAACTCTGTCGTGTACTGGCGAACTTGTACTGGCCTCGTATCAGATGTTTACCTTCGTCCTGTCTAATAGACCGTGTTTATGTGCTGGGTCCCCAGTGTAGACATCACGAACACTAGACAATCAGGCTCGTTACTTAATTTACACACCTCGCAAATACTCTTTCGCATCGATTGTTGATGTAACACATGAAAACCAATCACATAGCCATAGATAAAGATACACTAGTCAATCCGCTGCCTTGCAACCGCAAGAGAACGAATCATCACACTTCAAAGACAAGCTGTGGTCCAATCTTCTTCGCTCACAATAAGGTTTTCAATAGCCTCTCGGATAGAGGTAAACCGTCACATGGCAGTGAGTTGGTTTTCACTCGGAAGGAGGTCGCCAGACACGTCATAGTTGTGAGTTTTCGAGAGGCAAAGAAGCTTTTGCGTGGGTGGGTTTGTGCTTTGTCGCATGAAGTGCCCGAGGAGGACTTTTAAGGGGAAGTTTGAGTTTCCCTTCTCTTAGAGTGTCTACTTGGGGAAACCTTTGTTTGGGTTAGGTTATGCCACTTAGGCCCTTCATACTCACACTGAGATGTGTGTACGACCCCCCCTTTCCTCTTATTCTTCCTGTCCTTCACACGACTTCTTCTTTCTTTACCACATCTCTACTGCTTCTTGTATCCCTCCTCTTTCTCTTCTTTCGCAAAATGGTGGTTGTATGTGATATCAAAACGTACGCCAATCTCAAGAGATGATCTCTCTCTTCCTCCCTCTTTATTGTATATTTTAACCATCAATACTCCAATAAAGTTAGTATAATAAATAAATATATATGCTTAGATAAGTATATAGCTAGATTTTCAAACATAGAAACACAGAAAAAGGAATAAAATTTTTGTGTTCTAGTCTATTCTCTCTCTCATTGAGCATAGTGGGTCATCACACTGAAAGGCCTACAAATTTTTTGTGAGGGTTCATTTTCTGTGTTTCTATGTTTAAAAATCTAGTTATTCATTTATCTAAGTTTCATCACTAGAAGGGTTTTCTTCAAAACATTTATATTATATTAAATTTATTCAATATCTCCAAAATGTGTAAATGTGCACCCAAGAAGTAATGCTTACTGGGTTGGAGCGACGGAGGTAGGCGACAAAGATTGTAATTCTTTGTGGTACACCGGCCAACCATTCACCCATTACCGTATATATGTCACTCTTTATTTCTTTAATGGTCTTCTGTCCTGTTTGTACATGTAACCGTGTAATTTTTAACTGGGAAAGTTCATGTAGATCATAACTGTAGCATTGGACAGTTGAACCTAGGGAGAAGGACAAACTTCTTTAAATAAATGCTATATCATTCCATTCTTCTATATTTCAAATGTTTACTAGGTGTTTTTTCGTGTATTCGTACTGATTCAATGTAATGAGTGTAACATGGTATTTCACGTTAAGATAAGAAATATCTTGTGGCTTAACGAAGTGTCAGATATGGTGGCCGAGAAGATGCAGCTTCTATATGAGATATGTATGAGACGGATGGGTTGAATGGAGAAGGTATTAAGCAGAGAGGAGATTTTAAAACCGTGTTACAGGAAGAAATTTGAAGTGATTGGGAGAAAAAATAGAAATCAGATTGATTCGCAGAATGCTCTGTCTAAACTGACCTAATTTAGATACACATTTCATTTTTTTGGTATATTTTAATAACTTCTTTAAGGATTTTTTCAATAAATATGATTTGCTTTAAAAATACACCGAAACGTTGGCCATATATTTTTTTCTTACAACTCTTAAAGACCTACAATCCAGAACACTAATCAGCAATAAAAATAATTTCACTTTACCAAATATCCCTCATCCTCTTTCTTCATCTTTAGCTACGTTCTTCTGGAGGGAGGAGAGATCTCTCCCTTCTTCATTGGGGAGAGGTAGGTGGCAAGTGCCTCCACTAGCTGTTCCCACTCCGAACCCCCTTCCACTTGTCGTTTCCTCCCACGGCAGCCTCCGGTCCTCCATCTGGGCAAACACAGCTCCTGGGGAAGAGGTGTCACTGCCACTGTCAAGTTGACACTGTCAACTCACGGGGATACCTCGCCACTCCCACTAGTCTCCTATATCGTCTCCTCCCCCATTCTGAATGCCTTCCACCTCTCCCCCCGCCAAACACTCAGCCGTAATTCCAATGCTCCTAGTACAATCCTCAGACAACAAGGTAACCATAGCAGAGGTTGTAGTCGTTTATGTAACTTTGTCTCAGGCGCATCTAAATAGGAATTTTAAACTATTTATTTGGCGAGTTTACTTTACTGTACTAAGAAATTTCTAACAAAACAAAAACTTTGCATTATTTCCATTGAATCATCTTTTGGCTGCGATTTTGAAAGCTCTATTGACATTACTATATTTTTATCACAATTCACTACATTATCCAGAGGTCTCTGGTTCATATTACTTGTCTTAGTATTGATTTTTTTCTATTTGTGCTAACTCTGATATTTCAGATCTGACGTGTTATTTCTGAATTGTTTTTCTGCATATTTATCCGTAACCCAGCATTCTAAGAAACCTTTGCCAATTTTTTTACCAGGGAAAGTTAATAACATATTAAGTTTTACCAGGGAAAGTTAATAACATATTAAGTTTTACCAGGGAAAGTTAATAACATATGGTATATCTTGTTATATCCTTGGAAAAAATTATTCACTGTTTCTCATTCTAATCCTTCTGTCTACTATTTTATTTCCAGAACTCTTCGTACAAATCTTTCAGTTTGCCTATTCTCTTTCTGACCAAATTATATTTCTTGAATTTTCCTACATAATACCGAGTTTTTGAGAATCTTTTATGATTTCTTTCACCACTGAAACTTCTGTCACTCATTTTTTAATCAACCGAGGAAAACTTTTTATTCTAAATGCCTTCTACCTCTCTTCCCTTCCACCACTTCGCCGTAATACCTACGCTCGTGGTAAAACCCTCAAACAGCAGGGAAAACCATAGCAGTCTTTCATGTTAATTTGTTTCATATGAAACCTCAATTGGAATTTAAAACTATTTATCAGCGAGTTTACTTGAGAGCACAAATAAATCTTACAGTTTGCTATTCTCTTTCTGATCAAATTATATTTCTTGAATTTTCCTACATTATACCGAGTTTTTGGGAATATTTTGTGATTTTTTCACCCACGGGACCGCTAAAAAAACGACTTTCATAGCATTTGTCAATTTAGAGAAGGCATTTGATAACGTGGAATGGAATTCAATGCTTTTATTTCTGAAAGAAATCGGAGTGCTCTACAGTGATCGTAGAATTGTTCACAGCTTGTATAAAACCAAGCAGCTATGATAAAATGTGGACCCAACTGTACAGAAGCAAGAAAAAGAAAAAGAGTGAGACAAGGATGTGCACTTTTCCTATTAATTTTTAATGTTTACATCAAGAAAGCCTTAAATGAAATCAAGATGAAGGCTTTGGGTGCCAATATCCACGGAGAAAAAAATAAGTATGCTGCGATTTGCTGACGACATAGAACACATAGACGAGACAGAGAACTGAAGAAGGCTGACAAATGAGGAAAGGGCAGTAGCCAAATATCATCTTAAAATTAAAAAAAGATGACTAAGATACTAGTATACGGCAAAAGAGGGGAATCTAAGACACACGTTAAATAGGAGAGCATAAGCTTGAAGAAGTGAAAGAATTTTCTTACCTGGGAAGCCGAATTACCAATCATGGACGAAGCAAGGAAGAAACAGTCAGTAGAGGAGCAGGCGCAGAGGGCTTTCTACAAAATTAAGAATCTTCTTACAGCTGAGGATACAAGCATAAAGGTAATGAAACAATTCATCAGATGCTGCTTCTCTATGGAAGTGAGGCTTGGAATATGACAGCAAGAGAGAGGTCAAGAGTGGTTTAAAATGTGGTGCTACCAAAGAATGATGAATATAAAATGGATCGACCGTGTAAGGTATGACGAAGTGCTGAGAAGAATGGGAGAAAGATGAGTCATCTAAAAACCTTAAGCAGAAGACGCGAATACTAAGTTGGCCGCATAGTGGCGCATGATGCCCTGATGAAAACAATCCTAGAAGGACAGGCGGAAGGGACGGCCTCGATTGAGTTACACAGGGCAGGTTATAAAGTATGCAAAAGAGTAGAAGTACGTCGCTATGAAAATACTAGTGGATAGTATAGAAGAATGGAGAGCTGCGTCAAACATTCCTTCGCATTATTGACTAGTGATTATTCTCTCTCTGATCAAATTCTATTTCTTAAATTTTCCTACACTATACCGAGTTTTTCGGAATCTGTTGTGATTTTTTTACCAATGGGACTTCTGTCACCCATGCTTTAATCATCCCTGAAGACTTTTTTTTTCATCTTTTTTTAGTTCTATTCCACCATTTTGTCCTGAACCATACATTCATGGTCATCCTTGAGATTTTCGCCAATTCAGTTTTTTAATATAATTTTTAATTTAAGAGGGGTGTATACTTTTTATGAAATAATATCAGGTTAATAAATTTTAAATCTCCATATATGAGTATTAACTGTGTCAAAGAAAATAGTTATATAAAATAAGAAGCTACTAATGGAACTTGGCCCTTAATTTGTCCTGCAAGGTTTCCCAACGATCTGCTTAGGTTTTCTATGCTTTGTCTTCCCTGAAGAAATTAGGATTCGTCAAGCGTATTGTGGGAAGATTTTCGGATGAGAAAGTAAAAGAAAGGTGCTATTTCGCTCTCGTCCGACCGCACCTTGAATATGCAGCGAGCATATGGGATCCGGTGCAGAAAGACTTAATCCGCGAACTGAATAAAATTCAAAGAAAGGCTGCGCGTTTCGTCAAAAACTGCTACGGGCGTACAGACAGTGTTACCCAGATGTTAAGCGAGTTAGGCTGGGAGCCGTTGGAGACTCGGAGGCTGCGCGCTAGGCTTAGATTGCTTGAACAATTGAGAATGGATATCTTTAAGAGCGACACAGAGAACATAATATTAGAGTCACATTATATTTCCAGGTCCGATAGAAGTGATAAATTAAGAGAGATGTTTTGCCGAACGGATAGATGTGCGAATTCGTTTTTTCCCCGAACCATAAAGGACTTTAATAAACGGTACTCCCAACTTCGTTTGAGCACTTAAATTTTTTAGCTGTAAACGGCTGGTGTCCTAACACCCCCTGCCACACGCCTTTAGGTGGCTTGCGGGGTATTATGTAGATGTAGATGTAGATGAATATGAGGCAACATTTAGAATCTTGATATATTATGTAAGTATGAAATATTACAATCTCAGATTGAGTTAAAATTATTGTTCATAAAAATACTTTTAAAAATTCAGCGATAACTATCGCTCAGCTCAAATTTACGCAATGAAGGTATCAGGGAAACATTCCTTATTTTTCATTCAATTATTGTCATTCCATTGCTTCAATTTGTCAATTTTAATGGTTCTGCTTTAGTAATAATCTTCGTGCGCATCAGGGACGCCGACTTACAAAAAATATTGGGGGGGCCCAAACCGGGGATCTTTCCCCGGGAAATTTATAAGTAGTGAGTTTTAAGTTTTTTAAGCATTTTAGAAGAGTCATATGATCGACATTGGAACTCTGAGAACTCTAATCTTGATATCTGGACACTCCGGGGAAAATCGACAAGCCTGACACTGTTTTCCTCACACCCATAACGAATTATTGAGGGGGCTCGGGCCCCCTCAAGCCCCATGGAGTCGGCGCCACTGGTGCGCATTATACTCATGTTGTCTCAAAAATTGTCTTGATTCGCTGACAAATGCAAGAAATTGATTATAGCTCATGAAAAAAAATACGGACGGTCCTAAGCTTTCAATGTCCAACCATCGATCATTCGCTCTGCGATCACTCACTCCATGTCTCAGCTTGTTTCGAAGGGAACCAATTGAATAGCCATGACCACAAGAAAAGAGGAAAAATTCTTAAGAAATTTTTTCCATGACCTGCAGAATCATTCATTAACCTCACCGAATAAGGCGTCTGGCTGGTCTGATCGCAGATGTGTGACTGGCAGTGGGAACGAAACCCTTAGGACGGGCTCGCGGGATACACTCCTGGAGCAGGGACTATAAGCGATCAGCTTTTCTCCTCTGCCACCAGAAGGGGAAGGACGGGTAGGAACAAGGAAAGGAGGCGCCGCCGCGATGAGAGCCCGACGACGCCTCCAGGGGAAGGACGGGGAAGGAAGGGAGGGGACGAGGAATCCTGCACCGTCACAAGGCGGGCAGGTCCTACCATCAGCGAAACCAAGCTTACGCAATTAATATGCTACCAATTTTAGTAGATTTTCCTATGAGGAAGAAAAATCTATCGATCAAATCGGTAGATTGTGTGACTGGCAGTTATTTTTACTAGCTCGATATTATACGACACAAGTACAAGATATACATTTGATTATATGAGCAAGAGTAATTTGTTCAACGTGTGCCCTAAATTAAAAAGATTTAATCAGTTATTTTCAAATACATAAAATCAATTAGCATTCGATTCAAGCTGATATTTCCAGTGGCAGTGAAGTTTTCTCGGGTTTCACACCGGGTCAGGAATCCCTGAAGACGATGGGCGAGTTGTTCATCGAAACGTTGGAAGGAGAAATGGAGGACCTGTCACGGTGTGAAACCCGAGAAAACTTCACTGCAATTGTTCGCCGGGAAAAAAACAGAAATTATGATATTTCCAATACCGAAAGCATTCATAGTGAGAGTATAAATTAGTGACTCACAATAAATTGTATTTTCAATCCATTACCATAAGAAAAGAGGAAATATTCCTATGAAATTCCATGGTCCTACAGAACAATTTATTAATCTCACTGCATAGGCTTGTGGCTGGTCTGATCATAGATGTATGACTTGTAGTTATTTTTACCAGTTCTATATCATATTACGCGCGCACAAGGAAAAATTTGATTTAATTCGGCAAAAGTATTTGTTCAATGTGTACCCTAAATAAATGATTTTTGAGCAATTATTTTCCAAATTAACGAACAGTGAGCATTTGAGGCAAGCTGATATGTACTCTAAATAAGAAACACATTCTAAATTTGAGTGCTTAACATTGTATTTTCAATTAATATTTTGTGATAGAATGCAGTAAGTAAAGCTGTATTACCTGAAGAAGTGTAAAATTTTAGCAAGTCATCCGCTGTCATGAGTGTTACTAAATGTCCATAGAATCTCAATTCATACTGTCTCCTCGCTCACTTTATAATTGATTTCTGTCCGAGCGCAACACATTGCTGCCAAATTTTTGCTATAGAAGTATTCCTCTCGCAAGGAATAGCACTGAAAATTTATGTATTTCGGGGAATTATTTAGTAATTTTATACCGGAAATCATGGTACAGATATTTTATTTTGTTGAGGGCGTCAATCTATGGGAACAATCAAAATATCAATTTTTGAATTTTCACTATAAAAAATCTGTGGCTCGGTGCGAAAAGGGCAAATGTAATAAACGCTTACTTTTCAGGAGAGCAGTGTGAAGTTAAATGGAATATTCAACCTTATTTTAAACTGAATGACCCAAAATTGCTATATCTCTTCCCGTATTTATTTCAGACATTGGCCCTTTTTACTGCACGTAGTTCCCAAGATTTTGGGGGCTATGGAGGTAAAATCACAAAAGTGTAAATTTTTTACATTGGCCCTTTTAACGTCAAGCCACAGAAAAATACTTCTTCTCTTGAACTAACTTCCTTGATTGGTGATGAATCTGTCCTTTCCTTTGAAAAATATGCATTGCTAAGCGAGCTATTCGCTTCTGCCGAACTATAGTCTCTTCCTCCAGGGTATAACTACCCGATCGATGTCAACAGCACGTGTCAAGCCGTGTGCGGCCTATCCACTCGGAACAAACCGAGTTAAGGCAGTGTGTAAACAAGGCTAATCAGTATCAAATTCCTCCGTGTCCAATCCATAAATTTTGCCCGAGGCCTGGAATCACTGGCGTGCGATCAATTTCTTTTTGTCACGGCCAATTCAACTCCTCGCTTCATTACCGGCGTGGTGCGCCCGGAGAGGGGTAGGAAGATTCTCGGGAGGGCCCTGGGGATTCACCCTAATATGTACCCCTCCATTACACCCTCTCCGGAGGTCCCGAACGGCCGTTGCGGTAATCAAATTTTGTACGCGTCCGTGAAGATTTGAAGTGCTGTCGTCAAAATGACGCGTGGCGCTCCCTAACCTAAATATAATCACGGCAATCTGAAGGTTAAGTATAAGGTCAACTCCCGTTTAGCTCATGCATTCACTGGCGTAAAAGTTCCACGTTACAGAAAGAGGTAAATTATTGACATGGGTTCACTCTATCAGTTACTAGTAAGTAATAGGGTGGTTTCCTATTATTTTTTTATTGCCTAAATCGAAATATTATTACTCCTGGAGTACGTATTTCACGTTTTTATATTTTTTAATGATGATATCTATATTTCGCGATTAATTGAAAAGTGAAAATTTTCAAGCGCGCGAAAACGCGACGGCCAAGAATGAATGCTGGGAAAAGCCCGTGTGACGTCATTCTGGTTCCCGCTACCGCCGTGTGAGGTGACCTTGGGGCGATGATATGTGCGCCGCTCTGATTTAGGCTGCTAGCAGGTGGCGCTTGGCTTAAATAAGGGTTATTAATACCCTATCAAAGGAAGAAAACTTTCCGACCTTAATTACGACCGAGGTTAAAATTGACCCTTGCCATTCGTCTAAACCGGTATTTCTAAAACCAAATAATTTGTATATAATGAATACACTAATGGTGGGTAACGAATCGCAATCAATGCCTTTCGTTTTCTTTGATGAAGGAAACTACCCTATTCAATCCTAAGTATGTAATAGATAGGTCAGGATAGAACTCTTCCGTGACTAACAGGCCCTAGATGAGATCTACTCCCTTGATCTTGTAAGCCATAGCTAAGAGTAAACCGCATATTATTATTATTATATTCATAATTATAAGTGATCTAAGAGTTATCGGCGTTTATTATTCATCATCATGAGCCAACAATCTTAAGATTGGTTTGACGCAGCTCTCCATTCCGTCCTCCTCTCTTTTGGCCTTATCTAGCCTTTTCATAGCAACGCATTTCTTCTCTTTTATATTATTCATAATCTGTCATATGTAACTTATTTAGTTCAGGGAGGAAGTTGCCCGGGTTCGTGACCCGTTGGATGCAGTACCTATTGTATGCATTGCATATGTTGAAAGTAATTGTTATTTATAAGATTATTTTTATACTTGTTTTTTATTATATTTACATAATTCGTTTTGCTTATTAAACCCAATGTAAAGGCCCTAGTGCTGTCTTTGGTCTTAAATAAATATCTTCATTATCCCTCGATAGCATCATGTTTCGAATTCTGTGCATTCTGATAATGTTTAGATGATAGCGTATTTTTTACTTGAGCGACACATGACGGGAGAAGACCGGTCGACCGGGTGGTGATGAGTCCGATAAAGTAATTCTTTTGCCCCAAAAGCCAACTGTCCCATAGCACTGAAGCTAGGCCACCTCGTGGCAGAATCTCTCTTTCTCTCCATAATCATGTATACCCATAGACGTCTGCCACCTAATATGTTTCCCCCATTTCGTAAATATTTACTTTGAACCATTTCTCTTTCGGTCACGGAATTTCACGCGCTTCACGCCCTCTCCCATCTTGGACGAGAGGATGCTACCCCAAGTGGGCTCCTTAAGCAGCCACCAAGCTTACTTTACTAATCAAGGAACCACCTTGTTAGGAAGGTCCAAGTTGAAACGGTGGCAACGCCCCCGTGAAGCTTAAATCCTTTCGTCAAACATTTGACATGTTGCTTCCACCATACCTGCCTTCGGTCCTTCGATTTTCATCAGATCATATTGAAGGATCTGAGTTATTCCGGATGAATGACTTAAATGACTTCTTCTCGGGTTTCCAACCGGTTTAGAATAGTAGAGAATATAAAATGAAATGTACTATTCCGGGGCAAGTGTTTCCCTAAGGAACATATGTGATTATGATGATCTAAATTGGTAGAATACTATACTAATGGTAATCATATATGTCCATCAATTAGCCTGGGATGAGCTCTACCCTAACCTATCGAAAACAACTCTCTGGTTGATCATCGATAAATTGATGACGGCGAAAGTGTACCTTCACTTTCTTTACTTGGCAAGAAGATGCCAACATGATGATCTGATCTGAATGAATTCTTCTCGGGTTTCCAACCGGGTATATGGATATATTTCCGTGTCATGTCACAAATCAAGAGGATAAGGTTCGGGCTGGTGTTGCGGATAGAGTGTTGGCCTCCCAGCCAATGGGCCCCAGTTCGAATTCCGGCGGTGGGAGAGATTTTCCAGAGAGATCCTTGCTTGGGTGCTTTACGTGGAGATGAGCACTTCAAGCACCACACTCCGTCGGAAGGGACGTTTAGCCGCGGACCCCTTATCACCGTTCGTAATGAGCAGGCTAACATCGACGCCGGGTTTCTCTCCATCCTTCCCTGTCAACTCTCCCTTATGGTGCAAATGACCTTGGCTGTCGAATGCCTTCTTCAAATATTATCCATCAAGAGGTGTGGAACTACCTTCTTCCCCTAATTTACGTAACACTATGAGTATTTTAGCATTCTCCCAAGGCTTCATTTGGTATTTTAGCATGTGATATTTTGGTCTATAATAGCTCATGTTTAAGCTGAATATTTCATTTTTTGGAAAGTTTAATGCCTACGGGTGACTATAAACTTAACTTTAAGGATCACAGAATGATCGCAAAGAGCGAGCAACGTTGGTTTTATTTTTGGTGCCACCAAGTAATCCAACTTACGGGAATCAAAGCATTCTGAGTAAAGTAGATACTGATTTTATATGCTTTTTCTGAATGAATTTTTTTTCTACTATTCTTAAATTTATTTTTACGACGTCATTTAATCAATTCTATTCTCCAAATAATCTAGTCTGTACCAATCATCCGAATAACAATATTATTAACTTGCAAAACTAAACTGTTCCAGGGCTGGCTTCCATTGATATCCACCATCTACCGAATCCATGCCTATCTTCAATACGCATTCGGTGATGACGAATGAAAGGTTTTGCACCTACATCAACATTATATCCTGCCAGCCATCTCAATGATATCGGTAAAATAGAGGCTCCAGCTCTGTACAACTCGCCGGTGGATCTCAATGGTAAGTTTAGGCATAAGTAACCATAGTATCGCAGTAACCATAATAATCTTATTTTTTCCTCATTTTGTTTGGAGGTGCAATTCTAGAATATTTTTAGGCTATTATGGTAATTTACTTTTACTTTTCCACTGGAAGGGACTCCTGTTCACCTCTATCTTTTTTATTGTCGTGCCCACTGCCTTGAATATTGTGTAGGTACTGTATTCGGTCGAAAGGGGAATTTTTAATCAACTCATTCGTAAGTGGCAATTTTCCCCAATTTTGTTGCTGGCAATGATTACATTTCTATATTTAGTCGCCACAAATCAAAATAAACTACTGTAATAGAGTGTTAAGGGCACGAAAATGCTCTAAAATGGAAAAAAAATATTTGTTAGTAATATAAAACGAAAATTTTGCATACTAATTGTTTCAAGCATGGGTTATAATAAGCCAAGAAATGCAATCCGATCGCTAGAATTGACAATTACTGTGAATTATTAAATATTCATGCAGGTCTTGAATGATGTTGGGCACGATATGGTGGAAGTTCTTAATATTAGTAAAATTAAACATTGCAATGTTTCCACTGAGTTTTATTATGACACTACGCGTTTCGCCGTTACAAACAACGTTATCAAGTATAACAAGTCTTAAGAGTTCCTCCTTAATTATGTCTTGGTTTATGGCTTGAAGGGAGGGGGTAAAGTGGCACTTGTTACACTTGATAATGTTGTTTGTAACGACGAAACACGTAGTGTCGTAATAAAACTCAGTGGAAATATTGCAATGTCTAAGTTTACTAATATCAATGCAGGGCTCTTTTTCCTAGTCCGAGTGAAGCAAATGGATAGACTCGGTCAAGGACATTTATGCTACATCATAAATTTCCGTTGGAATTGTATCCTTTTGCTTGTGGAATATCCTTTTCACAGCTTTCAAATTCACTCTTTTTTTTATCTCTTCTTCTCCCTCCCTCACCTCTTCAGATTCCTCGTCTCTCGCACCTCCTGTCCTCGCACTCGGAAGCCGTTGTCACCGAGTCGCTAATGAGTCCAGTGTGTGCGCGTGCATTTCAGACGCATCTACCCGTACTTCTTGGAATTTTATACCTGTTCTCATCCCATACGGCGTGCTGCCGTCCGCGTTAGGGCTCGCGCCATCGCAGCTATAGCCGTAACTGGTGATTCAAATCCACATATACATATAACCCCGCAAGCCGCTTCGATGTGTCGGCCTTCGTTGCGGCGGGGTTAAGTACTCGCCTACCAGACAGAAGCTTGCGGGTTCGAGTCCCGCATGGATAGGTTGCCCCATACAGGGCATGGTTGTGTGTGATCGTTCGTAGTTGATTGTTAAAACTCCCGATGTAAAGGCCTCTTTGTGCTGTTTTCGGGGGTAGGTAATTAAGATGAATAAATAAATAGGCGTATGGCGGGGGATGGCGGGGGACGGATGGCGGGGACACTAGTACACCAGCCGTGCACACATAAAAAAATGTAATTATCTATTGAAGTTACGCCTAGCATTTAATAAAGTCCTTTATTTTTCTGGTATTGGATCTGGTTGGTGAAGAGAGGCAGCTTCTATATGAGATACGAAGAAACCAGAAGGTATGAATGGAGTGAGTACTTAGCGGGGGGATATTGAAAACAGTGTTTTTGGGTAGAATGTTGGATAAAAAAGGTAGAGGAAGGAAGAGAAAAAGATTTTTGGATAGAATAAAAGGGAGTGTACATTATTGTGAATTGAAGAGGGAAATCTGGGTATAAAGAGAAGGCTACCAGAAAGCATTTAGTATAAGGAAACTTATATTATTTGGTTCAATATTTATTCTGGGGAAAAACAAATTCCCATACCTATCTGTTCAGCGAAATATCTATCTTAACTTATCGTTTCTCTCGGACCTAGGGATATGGTGGGGTTCTGATATGATGTTTTCCGTATCGCTCTTAAAGATTATAGATCTCTATTCGCAGTTGATCAAGCAATCTAAGCCTAAAGCGCCGCATCCTAGACTCTAGTGGTTCCCAGTCTAATTCGTTAAACATCTGTGTAACGCTTCCTGTACGTCCGTAGCAATTTTAATGAATCGCGCGGCTTTCCTTGATATTTTAAGTTCACGGACCAAATCTTTCGGCAACGGAACCATGTCTGTATTGCTATCATACTCGCCTCTGTCTTTCATGCTCGGTTTAAGTCTCAGCTGGATCCTGGAAAATGAAATGTGCAGATGTTGCGCATCGTAAAATTAAAAAAAATAATTTCTTGCTACCGCCTCTGCAAGGAGAAACGTGTCTTTTAATCTGGCGATTTTCTCATTTTCGTATGTTTTGTAGACTTTACAAAATTTTAAATGAAAAAATTAAAAATAAAAAACGAAATTATCGGATATGTTCAGGTAATCAAGAAAGCTTTATAATATTCATCGCAAGAGTTAACTTCTCTCTAAACCGCTAAATGTAATTATGTCATTTATTTTGTTACGAATGTAACATTAGATACATTCCAAAGAGTTGATAAGATGTATTTTGGTTCTTTTTGTGGCGTTAGGGTGGTTCCTGAGGGAATCTTAGATTAATTGTGTGGTAACTGCTTTCTCATTATCCATAATAGAGCTGAATGTTTTAGCAGGAACTTTGTCAATGTGATGAGACACATAATCTCGAGGGAGATTTTTCGCAAATTTTGGAGGAATTCAGCGTAAATATCTTAGCTAGTGTAGGCATACATTCCTATCGGGGAACTTCATGTTCAATCCGTGACAAACACTGCTAAGTTCTTGCCACTGGAAATAATTGTCTCCCGCCATCAATCACATTAATAAGCCCAACAAAAATGACAAGCAATCAACACTCAATTTGCACGTTGTTTAGCCAACATTAGTTCTATTACCATCATGTTCATTCTATCCCGAAACAAGGCCTGTAATCAGTTTAATTTCGTTTCAGTATCTTCATAGTGTTAAGAATACAGCATTTAAAACTTGCATCTCAGGAATACTGAATCACCTTACGGCGTAGCACGTTAAATATTCCGAGAATAATTGAGTGCTGATGATGAAATGATTCGGTAATTATTCATAACGCTGCGATAATTACCTCAAAAGAGTGAGATGACAATGGAAGGGAAATATTCCGGTGTTTTCCTACCCCTTCTTGAAGTAATACCCTCATTCCTGCCAGGGTTGAAAACCTCTCCTGTAAGGGTTCTCCGGTACAAAAGCCATGAATTTCATGAATTTTAAAACCCAGTTCTCTTCGGAAGTCTTTGAATTAATATCTCCTTAAACCTTTGGGATCATGGTTGCCGTAAATGCCCTCATAAATACGATCCCCAGTCCCCATTTCATCTTTTTTCATGAATGCTTTAGCTAATGGAATGTACGAGCAGAATCAGATATTCATCTTTCCTCCCACCTCTTACCCTTTCCCTCTGCAAAGGTTAATTAAAAGAATTATGCAGTCAGCAAATGAACATCGGGGACCGCGCGCGTTTAAGTTCTGAAACCCTCCGGTGTGGCGCCTTAAGAAAAATCAAATATCCTTCCCATCCTCCATGGTTTAAAAACCCATTCATCCTCCTTGTGTTTTTAAAGGTGTGACTTATCAAGTTTGCGCGTCGTTTTTCTTTTGTTTTAAGCCCCTCTTTCTCTTGTTCGGTTCAGATCCCAAGTCTGCAAGCTTGCAAGCTTGTTGCGGGGGCTCCTTCCAGGTTTTTACTCTTTTAATGTTAAAGACGCGCGTGGCAGGTGCTGCGAATCGAGTAATCCTTCAGCGAAGCGAGGACTCCATTTGACGTGTGCCCGGGTCCCATTCGACGGAGGTGTCTCCTTCGCCACCTTGTGTCGTCACCTCGTAAGAGTCAAAGCTGTTGGTTTTAATGGCGGAAAAAAATAAGGGAGGAGAAGAAGAAGGAACTGAGGCACTGCAGCGACTCCAGCGTGAACATTTTAAACGAACGACAAAGGAACAAATGCCTGCGGGCGCGAGAACGTAACCCGTTCCACGTAAAACCTTTTTTTTTTCATTATAATTCTCACTGTCTCTCCCCAGTACTGCCCGCGTTCTGGTAACATTTTACACGCCACCCCCCCAACCTACCGCGTGAATTACGTTTCTCCCACAAGGATTCCTTTTTTTCTCTCCTCGCCTCGCAGAATGGAAAACCGCGCGAATCAAAAAATATAAAAGAAAACACAAAGAGTGCAGGAACGGTTGATTATTTTTTTATTCCGCTGGAATACACGTAACACCGACACTGCCTGTCGACGCCGCTCTGTATCAGTGGCGCTGTTGTGCCGCGCGCTTGGGTAAGGTAAGATTAAATAAATAAACACATTTTTGTTCGCTCATCCCTCGACGCCATCCCATTCCCCATTTTCCTCACAGGGAATAAAGATCCTCCACCCACTCGCTATAGCACCGCCACAAAGACCTACCTCTCAACACTCACATACACAAACCTTTGCTTCCAAAGCCTTTTTTTTCATTTCAATTCCTTCCGTCTCGATATTATAATTGAATGGATCCATCTTTTCCTCATTCTTCCGCTTCTTCTCTCTTTTTTTATTCTTGAAAAGGAATTCCTGCTTTTGGCTCACCGTGGTTCTATGAAACCCCGTGAATATTTCGGAATCTTTTCATCAAAGGCGTCTGCAGTCGCTCTCAAACCTCTTTCTTTACCCCTTTTTAACCATACGCCCTCGTTCTTCTTTCAATTAACTTCCTACCCCGCCCTCCCCATCGCACCCTGCAGCAATCAGACTCTTGACTCGCTCAAAATCCTTTTGGAAGGGTTTTCTTTCTTACCATCATTTTTTTTTTGGCCCGCCTCGGTGGTGCAAAAAAATGTGGGTCTCTTTGGCACGGGGGAGAAACGTTCGAGAGATTTGGAGCATGGTCGTTAAAAGTGCGATGGGGATGCCTCCGGAGTGGCTCAATTTTACTTAATTTTTAAGGCTACTTTGCGATTAAAAACCTTAAGTATACACGAGTAATGGGTTTTTTCGCTCACCTGAAGACGTTGAAGTAATGGGCTCATCAATATGTAGTTTTTTATTTAACTCGTCGATTAAAATACAGCTTGAAAAGGGAAAATACGGAATTAATATTCCGTATTTTCCCTTTTTATATTCATAACCCTCTCGAGATAAGAAAAGTTGACGTCCTTAAACCTTTTGGAAAAAGCTTATTTACGTTGTCGATTGTGATATAATTTTAAAAATAAAGAGACAGGTATTTTCCGTCTTATATCATTGTCTACTACTCGAGATATTCGCGAAGAAAAAACGACGGCCTAAAGCGTTTCTATATTACGTTGATGACGTCACAGACTCTTGCTGAGCGGGTTGCCGCTTCTCAGCCGCTCCTCGGTCTTGTTCATGAGCCTCGCGTAGTTCGTTGTTGTTTATACTCTTGAGTGCGATTCCTTCCCTAAGTGAAAGTTTCTCCTTGAACGATGAAATTACGTCAGCAACTCATAAAGAGCGGGCGAAAACTTCGGCACTTACTTCCCTGCCACGCGCTGCCATTTGTTGTCTCAAATGACTTCAAATATGATTTCGAGAGGCTCCATAAGGTGTCTCATTACGCAGGTAAAAAAAATGCTTGGCACATATGTAGTAGTAACTCCAGTGTGATTTCCTTCTTTACGCTAAAATAAATATATGGCTGGGAAGGAATCGTTTTCAAACGGAAAATGAGCTTCAGAACAAAGGCGAAATTCATTGGAAGTCTTTGCCGGCAGCAACCTATGGGGATAGTAAACATCTGCAAATAGCAAAACCTGTCTACAGGCACGACTAATTACTCAATCGCCGAGGCCCTTATGTCGAAAGGACACCACACGTGTGCTCAATATTTACCAATGAGATAATTTTTAATCAATCTCTTTGTCTTCTGTTCATAACCCATCAGAGAATGAAAAAAAAGCTGTCGTGGTATGTATTTACGATTTCTGCAATCGTGGAAATTCTTCTCAAACTCGATCTTTGGTATAGCCTTAAGATGTCTCGGCGATTTCTTTTCATGCCATGAATCCTTCTGAAACGACGCACAGTGGGCGGAAATCGAAAAAACCCTGGCAAAATTACAAAATTACTTTTTTCGAGTTATTAACTTTGAAAAACTCTGCAGGTATTCTCAAAAATTATTGAAATTTATGGATATGTACTTCATTTTACATAGATCCCACCCGTTACTGAGATACAGAGGCTCAAATTTGAGCAAATTTCCATAAAAACGCCCGCCTTCAATTTTCTCTGAAAATCTTCCAAAGTAAGTAGATGGTGAAGTTATAGGTGGATTCTTGCGGAATAAAAAACTACATAATCTGTTGCCATGGTGTTTTTTCTTTAATTTTCCGTAATCTTAAAGAATATGATCTATAAATTCTTACCATGCTGTTACAAAATGGCGGGTAATGTTTTTGACGAAGTTTTACATACGTCGCGACGTTCCTTTAAGGATCTCTTAATTTTTGGAAATGGGAAAAAGTCACAAGGATACATGTCTGGGCGAAAATGGAGGCTGGGGCAATGGGGCATCGTTACAGTATCGTTTTTGGTCAAAAATTCACGAGCAAGCAAAAAGAGCCGAAAATACCTGGGTTCCTAAAAACACGTCTAACCTTAGCAGATGCCACAGTCAAAATAATAAAAAGTTATATAGCTAAAACTTAAACTTTCTTCAGCGGCATGTATGCCAACATAATTAAAAAAATGACAATCTAACACCAGAAATTCGCGTGAAAATAAAAATAGTTCCCGTTATTTTGTGAATATCCCTCCTACAGTAACAGTTGCTAGGATAATTTACTGACAGGAAAACCTTTAATATAGTTCCTTATGGTCTCAATAATGCATTAATATATTGTGCATGTATCCTCTTAATATTATAGGAAAGTGTAACTGTTAATGTAGTTCTCCCTTTTTTATTTCCTTTAGCCTTGTAACTATACCGTCGCTTAAGTTTTCCCCAGAACAAAGCGCTTTTACGGCCGACGAACACAAAAAAATAATTTCAAGATTCAACCCATCTTAATTCAATACCCCTCCTCCTCGGTTGCCTTACTTATCTTTCCATCTTCACCGACCGACATTCTCTCAAGAGAGTCTTTGTCTTCCACTGCCTTTTTCCTCAGTTTTTTGTCACCTCTTATGTTCGGCCGCACCGTCCCAACCTTGGTCTCAGCTCTTACAAAAAACGTCCCTTAGGAATGGATCTTGTCATTAATGCAGAAAAAACAAAACTGCAGAACAACGCGAAGCTCGGTAATAATCCGCTTAACAACTTTGGAGCGCTTAACAGCATGGGATGAATTTTGTTTCTTCAGTCTCCATGGCAGTTAACAATGATCTTGGGCTACCTCCCCGCTTCGGAGACTACATTGTTATTAATTTTGTGCCTGGAGAGTTTTAACCTCCATGTCATCAATCTTCCATATTCTCCTTTCCTTCCAAAGTTATTTTACCCAGGCTATGCCCTTCGAAAGCGTCAGAGAAAGACTGTGATGGTTAAACAAGTGCTGCATTGTCTCCGAACACGCTCAAATTCTATGTAATAAAGGGTTTGATTATCAAATAAAAGTCCATAGAGAGTGAAAAGTCGAAATATCTAGGAATTTCACCATAATTTAAAATCAAAGATTATATAAAATCATTTCAGGCTTGATTTTGTGGAAATTCGATATATTCATGATACCAGAACACACATGGTAAAACCTTAAAAATGACGCAATGTTTTGAAACCATGGTCGGTTGTTGAGTTTTGAATTAAAGCATGGATAGAACCATTGGTGTTCTTTTATCATGAATCAAAGCTTGTACATCCTTTTTGACTGCGTACAATAGTATGTTGTGATGAAGAATTCAGCGCCCTTGTGCCTTAATCCGAGCAACTAGCTCTATAAATTATGGAGTATGGAGTATGGTTATGAAAACGTTTTAATTATTCAACGTAAATAGGTAGCTAGCGACGATACAAATAATAATTGCTGTTAGAAACGAAGAAAAATCATTGGTTTGTAACCCGAATTTATATTTACGCATTTTTAAGCAACCGTTCCGATACTCATCGGCAATTTAATTACTATTTTACTATCGCCAATGAACGTGTTCATAAAAGACAGCACGATTTAGATAGCAATAATGTATAGACTCGCTGAAAGTCAAGAAACTAGAGACGATATTGCGTTTTACACTGAAAAATGCTAATGTTCGTTGATGGTTACGAGTTCTGGAAGTATACGTGAACGCAATTTAATGCCAGCCTTAAATTTATAACATCGTTCCTTCAACGTTAAACGAGTGAAATTAAGACATTCAAACAGTTTTTGTATCCTATCCACAATTTAATCAAGATTGGCATTGCAGCTTCATCTAAGGTTGTATCATTTACCCCTACATTTATTTTCGACGTTGACGCATTCATAAATAGCCATAGCTTTCGACACTGCTCAGTCCTCCACCGTTTCTATCTCCTACCGTCCTTCACCACCTTTATTCTCAATTCCAAAATCCCATGTCCTAAAATGGAGACTGGACTTCTTAATCACTGTCAATCGTATTGGGGATTTTAAGCAGACGAATGAAGGCATTCGAATATTTGGGCGACGATCAGTATGGTTTCTGAAAAGTAAAGTCAACTCGTTATACATTGGCGGTAATGAGGATCCTACTGGAGGGGAACTTCGAAAGTAACCAAGACGTGTATGCCTGAGTCGTGGATTTCGAGAAGGTATTTGATACAGTGGGATAGGTAAAATTAATGCAATTAAATACATGTCAGATTGTGCAATTTCGTGCCCCGTGTAAAACCCCGATCTTAAGAAAGGGAGGAATGTATTGCTGCATTATATCAATCGTAAGGTTTCAGTGCTAAGAATTAATGAACCTACCCTTGTTGCAGCATTCCGATTAATTTTTCGTTTCCCTTACCCTGGCTCAAAGTTGCAAAATAAGCTATTCGGTGAGTGCTAATAAATTTTAGGCCATTCTAGAATTAGATGAGAAGAGACTCATGATAAAAGTAGGTGAGCAAAATCTTGAAATGGTGGAGCAATATAACTACTTGGTCAGCACATTAGAGGAAATCAGATACATGAGTAGGGATATCAGGAAGAGAATTCCGTTGGCAAAGGAAGCGTTCATGAACAGGAAGGAACTTACGAGAAGATCGTTATGTATGAGTTTGAAGAAAAGTTTAGTTAGGAGTCTGATCTGGAGTGTAACGCTTTACGGTGCGGAAGTATGGAGTCCATACTATGGACACTAAGGATAGCAATTTTAGGGTTTCAGTGCTATACATGATTGAATCTATCCCTGGTGTAGGACGAAACGAGTAAAAAAGGATTAATTTTGCCTCACCCTTACCCCGGCCCACAGTTGCAAAATAAACTATTCGGTGAGCGTTTATGAAGGATAGACTATTACTAGATTAACTAGAGTTCGCTTCCAAGTAATGGCACTTTCATTAGCCCAGTAAGTGAGGGGGAAGGATAGGATTTATGTACGAATACTACAAAAGAGGATCCTTTAGTCGGCCTCTAAATGTTGTCAGCCTCCGCGCATTTAAATGTGTTTACAAAAGCCGCCACTCTCGTCGCTGACGGAAAATTTGATCCGAGTTTCACGGGGAAATAAGGTGTAATTAGGGGTTTTAACCCAAATTTATGCACATCGTGATGTGATATATCAAATTCATAACTTTTCAATACTATCCGTCGCCACAACAAACATTATGCCGCAAAATATTGGAAAAAAAGTGGACCCCATTGCACTCATCACCGTGCCGCGGACAGTTTTGAAAACCGATTAAGAAGCGACCGAAGTGGCTACAGAAATCAGCCTTCTATGGGATGGAATTGGGCCTCCTCTATGCAGTCCTCATTGGATTTTGTTTCGTAATCAAGGATACACGAGAGCTCCGAAAATCCGCTCCGAAATTTGGCTTAAATATCACCGCCATCCTCAATTGCTCTTCATCGTTGCATACGATGGCGCTCATTGGGTATGGGGACGTTTTGGAGTGCGTAGTTGGGACTCTCCTACTTGACTTACCCCATTCATTTCACTCGGAGGGGGGTCGGCCCTACAGCGCGTGTCGGCGCGGCAGGCAGGCAGGCGGAGCTGGATAAAATAGCGGGATAATTCGGTTGGAATCAAATCCCCTTTTTTTCCCTCATTCAGTCCCGAATCGTTTCCGTAAATTGTTCATAATTTCCCATTCCACCATTAAAATCCGTAAACTCAATCACTAATGGCCTCTCTGTATTTCGCCAATTTTCTGTTTTCGGCTGACGTCGCTATTTCCACTACCATACGTGATCACCCGCTTAAGTTTCGTACCCTCTCGAGTTCAGCTCAATTTCCCCAATTTTAACTCCACTACTTACTCGATAAAAAATGTATGCTGCCCCGAAATCCATTCAGATTGAGGAATGACTGTTACTATTTTCGCGCCACTAGACAGTATTAAAAATTTACAAGGGCTCTCTTCCAAGTGATATTACCCCAATTTTAATAGGGAATTTAGATATTTTTTACTTGAGTTCTCGATATTTATTGGAGTAGTGTTTATCGAGATCCACTTCAGTTCCAAATTGTGACCTACCCCAAGTGAAGCGGAATATCCCTACACTCTGAGTATGTTTCAGCACTCTTGTGACTTCGTAAAAAGTGCGTGGCTAGGGTTTATGCCCCAAGTTAGATTTTAATATTAAAACTATATGTATTTTATGGTGAAGCCATTTCTATAAATAATGGTTTACTAAGTCAAAGTAGCAAAAATAAGGAATCGTAATAAGCATACCTTGGTAGAAGTGACGGTCATTCATAGCTAAATATATTTTGGTTTCTATGGCTAGGCATGTATTATTTTAATAAATCCATTTTGAATCAAAAGACACTCTATCGCAATGGATCGCAATGGAAAGCTAAATTTGGGTTTAGAAGGTTTTCTTTTTTTGGCAATAGCAGTCAAAGTAGGCTGAAAGTTTTAAGAATCAGTAATTTAGCATCAAGAATAGCAACCTTCCCTCGTTTAGAGAGGCCTTGTCACTAGTTCCTTCTGACGCTTGACGTTTCCGACCGAATCCAAAGGTTTTATTCGAAATAAATAAACTTCCCTTAAATTTTTATTGATTGACTGTCTCAGTTTCTGACTAATTAGGAGAATTTTCCGAGAAGGTGACACTACCAAAATACGGGAAAAAGCTGAAAGAGTGTAACAGATATGAAGTTAGTTTAAAAATTAATGCAACACTTCTTTTTCACGACCAATTTTGGTTAAAAAATCGCGTGGCATTTGTTGTGGAACATTTTCAAACATTTCCACCTCGTCTCTATTGTTTGCATTTACTTTCGATAGGTGATCACGCTATACGGACCTGTTTAGGCCGCTATACACGGGGATTGATCTTGCCAATGACCTTGCTGAATGATCATGCGAATGAAATCCTTTGCCGTTTATATCGGAAAAATTCGCGAATAAACCGTCATGCGAATGATCATTCAATGAAAATTAGAACATTCATTGAATAATCACGTGATCATTCAGCATGATCATTCGCATGATCATTCACCGTGTATAGCGGTCTTTATAAAGGCGTCTGTAGTCAAAATACGTTTCAAACAACGGGGAGTTATTGAGTTTCTTTTGCCGGAAAACCATGATATCTCACATCCTCATAGGCACTTGCAGCATGTCTACAGTGATCTGGTAGTGGAGAAAAGCACGGTGAGTCCTTGGACAATGCGTGTTTCATCATCACCGCTGCGGGGATGATGAAGAAGTTATTGGTGCAGTGGCTCCTTTGAACAGTGGAATGGTACCCTGCAGACATGCAGGCCCTCCCTTCAAGATGGCGTCAAGCCGTAAGGAGAATGGAGATTAGTTCCATGGGTGTACCCAGAATCAAAACTAGAGAGGGGGTGGCAAAACTTGCTGTGATCGTTCAAGTCGTAACTTTTTTGCACGGAAAAGGTTAATCAAACAAAAATTTTAAGGAAATTATGACAGCAATTCATTAGTTTTTAAAAGCATTTCCTTGAAAAAATAATGATTTTTATTTTATTTCCATGTCTTATACCAATATCATTTTTCTTCAAAAGGAAAATTTATTCATAGCATTTGTTTTGAAATAAATTTATTTTCGCTTCTAGTGGGGGGGCAGTCCCCCCTATTTGAAAAATAGTGTTGTGTAACTAAAAGATTGTGGATTGACATGGTGTATTTGAATGCTCATTGAAACAACCCCTGTTTCAGAAAAAAATATGTTGCCTTTGTTATTGAACTCTCCTCGCACATATTCCCACTCGCGCTTTATCCTGAAGACATGACACAAGAAGAAGATTTCCGTGGGTTTGTAAACACCCCCTTTTAACAGCCCCGAGAAATTTACCGTACGGGTCGAATACGAATCCTTTCTCGGTTCACATCAGCGACGTTCGTCTGTTTCGTTCGAATGCGTCCGTGAGCGCGGGTGAGTGAATGCTCTTTTGGATTCGAAGTGCATTCGTCCTCTTTGATCTGGTATCGTGAGGGTGATATACTAAAGACCCTCGCGGTAGCAGTGGCGTCCCAAGCAACACTCCCCCAACCACACACACCAAGCACCAACCCCATAGCATCTACTTCATCAATAACCAACAAACTTCCCCCCCCCCCCTTTCCCTTTTAATGAGCTAGTAAATCTTTTTCTGCATAATACCCTGCGAGTCTCCTCTTGGGTGTTTGCCTGGAGATGATCAATCTCCAACTTGCAGCAAGCAGGACCGCCTCATGCTCACTAGAGTGCCTCGTTTTGCCACTTTTATTAGGAGCGAATCGTAATACCCGGCAATAGTTGCGTACCTGGGTGGGTATTATAGATATGATTTTTTTTTTCAAAATCGGTTAATATCTTCTGTTCGCCATTTTGTCTTGAAATTTCGACATTTTTAACGAAAAACTTTCAAAATGTAAATAATTTAAATTTGGTTTTATCATGCACTTATTTTTTTCCAATGGAGTATATCATTGGTCTTTCCTTGATATTTTAGACCAAACACGACAGCTCTGTTCCTTCTAATTATCGAGAAAATGACCTTTTATCGTATCTCCGAAAGCAGTTTTGTGGGTAGGCCACCCGCAATACGCCGCCACACTTTACATCATGCATGCGAAAAGTGACGCGAAATAGAGATGTTTTTCAGTAAAAAACGCGGAAATCAGCGAGGAAAGAATAAAATTTCTCTCCGTTTTGCAGTCTATTTCTAAATCATGTTGGAGATCTCATTTACTTTCGCTTTTTGGCCATTAACACTTAACCATGATCTCTGGCAAAAAAAAGTTCTCAAAAAACAAAATTAAAATTGGTTGAACTCCCCGACATAAGCTCACGATAGTTCCCCCATCATTTTGCCTCTTTTACGCCTATTTCTACCGCATTAAACCCCTAAAATCCACCGCCTCAGTCGTTCAGTGCACGGGTGACGGGTCACGAATGAGTCTGGTAGTCCGAATCCCCCCTCTGCTTTAGTTTCCAGCCAAGGTATTCCAGAAGTGGGCCTCTTAAAGTGGAGGAAAAAGGGGGATGATTGCTGTCGGTGCAGGGGAAGATCTGCTGGTTTAGGGGGCTTAACATGAGAAGGGGTGGCGTGCAGGATGCAGCGGGTCGGATACGTGGTTCAGCGGAGTGAAGGAAAGTGGCGAGAAGGGGCGATTAGGGGGGCAGTCGACGGCAAGATAGGGTGGTTTGGGTTGGAAAACAAGAAAAAAGGGAAATGTGTAAATAGCAAGGAGAATAAGGGTTTTTTTTAAAATGCGGAAGTAAGTATGAAGAAGGTATGGATAAGGGGATACGTGGTTCAGCAGATTGGAAGAAAGTGGCGAGAAGAGGCGATTAGGAGAGCAGTCGATGCCAAGAGCGGGTGGTTTACCACTGTTTGGGATGCATAACGAGAAAAATGCGAAATCTGTAAAATAGCAAGTACAAGAAGGGTTTAAAGAGCTTGAATATTATAGAATCCAGACAAGCAATACGCCAACTATTGGCCGAATTCGGAAGTAGAGCTCCGAGAATACCTGAGGAAACCACGTTGACAAATCATTGGTATTTCTGGGAATTTACTGATTTTTCTAATTATATTTTTGGTATTAAGCCATCATAACGTCGCAAGTAATATATTTTAAGCATTCATATTCATGTAAAATGCCTTTTCAGTTGCCATTTTTTGCTAAAATTCATCATTTACTGGGACGGTGGTTTGTTTGTTTGATGCACTTGGGGTAACCGACGTATTGCAATTTTTCTTTTCTAGCCGGCTGAGAATAATGCTATTTTTATCGCAGTCACTCATTTATTGTCATTAGGGACCCTCTGAGTATTGTCCTGGAGATAGGAGAGGATATTTCAGCTGAAATGTATTAATTCCTTAATCTTAACTGATATTTGTCGTTGCCCGTAGGAATTGAAATACCTCCTCAAAACCAAGAAAATCGTCTTAGATAGTTTCTACTTCAATTGTCGCAGTGGCTCGACAACTCATCCTATTGAACCTATGTTATCATTAAAACAATATCCTCGATGCGTCAGCCATATTGGAAAATTACGTCACTGCTTTCAGCGCCGCCATCGGTGATTTGAGTCCCGAATAGGGGAGGATGAAAAGGGGTGGATACGTGGTTCATCAGAATGGAGGAAAGTGACGAGAAGGGGTGATTAGGAACGCGGGGGAAGACTGCAGGTTCAGGGTTATTGAAGGGGGGGGGGGAGTTGCATGCAGGATGCAGAGGTTCGGATACGTGGTTCAGGAGATTGGAAGGAAGTGGCGAGAGTGGGCGATTAAGGGGGCAGTCGATGACAAGATTGAGTGGTAAGGCATTGATTTGGGGTTGAAAACAGGATAAGGGGATTGTGTAAAATAGCAATCTAACTATTTGATCGTTGGATCATTCTTCCTCATAGAATGGTCCTCCAAGATTGTTAGAACATTAATTGTGTAAGCTTGGTTTCGTTAGTAGTAGGACCCGCCCGCCTTTGTGACGGTGCGGGATTCCTCGTCCCTCCCTTCCTTCCCTATCCCCTCCCAGGAGGCGTCGTCGGGCTCCCATCGCGGCGGCGCCTCCTTCCCTTCTCCTTCCTTTCCTCCCCCTTCTGGGTGTAGAGGTAAAAAGCTCGCGCTTATAGACCCTGCCCCGGGAGTGTATCCTCGCGAGCCCGCCCTAGGGTTTCGTTCCATTTTTGTAAAATAGCAACGAGAAGAATGATTTTAAGGGTTTGAAACTAAGGAAGGATGAATAAGGGTGGTTAAGCAGTTTGTTGGAAAGTTGTGAAAAGGAACGGTTAGGAGCGCAATCCATTGCTAGATTGGTACCTTAGTTCTGAATGGCAAAATATTGATTGTTTAAGAACGCAGGAAGAAGAAGGTCAAATACGTGGTTCTTCTGAGTGTAGGGAAGTGGGATGCAGGAATGTTTAGAATTCGACGAGTAAAATAGACGGCTTAGTTTAGGCTTGAAAATAAAAGAGGAAACGCGTAAAATGCTAGGTTAAGGACTTGATATAAAGTATGTGAATGTGAGGGTAGCAGTTAGGACGGATAAGCTCGGAAACGTGGTTCAATGGCGAAGATGGATTTATTTTGGAGAGATTGAGTCCCCTTCTTCCTTAGCTCCATGGCTCATATCAAACAGGGTTCTAAGTCCACGATACATGAGACAACATACAAGTTTGCATCTTTTATGATAAGGTTTTCAGCAAAAAAAGCTAATTAAATACATTTGGTACATAAAAATGTAAGCAAATTAAAAAATTAAAAAACATCAGAAGAACTAACCAAAGCACAAACCAACATGTAAACCATTAACTACAAGCATAGACAAATAAAAAGACAAAAACCAGAGAAAAATAAATCATCTTATAGAGGTCTGTATCGAGAAGTGAAGAGGAGAAGTATTTGAATGGATATGAATTGAGAGATGGATTCATGCCCTATCAGCCCGGGTTCAAATGCCGTCGATGGCAGAGAGTTTTCAGAGTTTAATCGTTCCTTGCATGAGTACTGTGATACTAACACTTTAATCGCAGTACTCGGGACTTTTAGCCTTTGTCCCCTTGGCTTCTTACCATTAGAGCAACGTAATCCCAACGTCGGAATACTCTCCACCCTTCCTTTCCTATCCATCCCATATGGTGCTAACGATCTTAGCTGTAGGTCGCTTCCTTCAAATAAATTACTATACCAGTAAAAAAATTACACATTTTTCAAACATTTTACCGTTGAAAACTGAATTGAAATTTTGTGAACAAATGTGCGAACGAAATCAAATCCATCTATTTTAAAAACGACTCGAAAAAAAAACCGTTTTGCGTCCGGCGGTCATTATTTATTGGCACCTAAGAAAAAGATTGTGCATCGATTACACTTTTGAATAGATCCCACGCGGAACGAAACAGTTGCTTCATTTCACCACCCCCAGTGAGATTCTCTCTCTAAAACCGATAACATGAAATTGAGTAGCATCTGCTGTTACCGCGAACATCTTAGCTCTTTTTCTAATCGCGGTGGGGGGGGGGGGGGGTAGTAATCTGCGTGTGGATTGAATGAATGCTAAGTTGCACAATAAGGCGTTTAGCATCCCCTTCCCACCCCTTATAAAGCCGTGTTTATTACTATTGGCATTATCACCCCGAATATCTCATTCATGCATGTGACCCCATCGATAATTTAACGTGGAGCATACGGCATGCCTTTTTTTCCTCTCCGAATTCATTGCCTCCTGGTCGTCCATTGTGCCGCTGACATGCGTACTTTCACTTGTTGGCTACGGACACTATACACGAATGGGATCGGCATGAATGCGCTCACTCGCGGGCAAAGGTTTTATGCGTGAATGTGAGCGTGTTGTGTATCTGGGGTTCGGGGTCGAATGGAGAAAGGATGAGAGGAGGGAGAAAAAAGGCCCCATTCAATTATGCCATTGTCACCGCGGCCTCCCGAAACCCTGGCACAGACCTTATATCTATCTTTTTTTTCTCTCTCACCCTCTTATAACCCTACTGTAGGATAGGTACTGGTACATACCCTTTGCCCCTTGCAGCCTTCCTGCATCTCTACTTTCCCTTTCCGTCCCTTGTTGCGAGTTGCTTCACCAAGTCTTTCTACTCGAGCCTAGTTGATTTTTTTCAGCCCAAGGGATCGAAGGATTTACGAGCGGTATGCTTTATCGTCCTCACTCAGGGGGCGTATTGCGCGTAAAAGCCGGATTTTGTCATCGAGCGAGACATGATCGAAAGCAGTGAAAAACTTTCTTTCATGAAGGCCGTTCGATAAAGGGTAGAAAAAAAAATGATTGCCCTCTCGACGGGCACCATTTAGTTTCCACGAAAATCTGCTCTTGTCTATTTTCCTTTTACAGTGTCATCGATATCAGAAATACATCAGATCCAATTCGAGGCTTATGGAATTACGCAGATATTTAATGTTTTAGATATCGGCTTGATTTAAGCATTGGTACAATAAAAATTAAATTCTAAAGTCAAAAGTATTTCTTGATGTCTCGTATTAAGAGCGATGAATATTAGGAGACAATGCTCTGAATTATGACTAATAGCTTTATTTATGTAGTTAACTTTATTATTTCCGAGTGCTCCGTAAACAGCACAAAGAGGCCTTCACAACGAGTATTAACAAAGAACAGCACAAACATCCATGCCTTGGATAGGGACCATCTACACAGGCAGAATTCGAACCCACGACCCACGGTTTGGCAGGCGAGGACTTTACGCCACCGAGGCCGGCAATATTATTTTATGTTAATTTATGTTTGTGGAGTTTTTAATATGCTACTCTAACCAAGAATGACATTCTGGCTTAAGTCCCTGGCTTAATCTAATCTTGACGCAACTAGTTAGGCACATAATTTTTTCAACAAATATAACTTAGTAACAATCTTGCTTCCGTCTGTCATAAAAAGAAAAATATGAACACATTTTTGCTTTATGAACAGAAACACAGGAGTAACATATCTGCCACCGTTTGAATATGTCTGTACTCTTCCCCCAAATTTAAATTCCAATAAGATATATATTTCTAAAGATTTGATGCAAGGAGTTCCAGTGGCCTAGTAAGGCCTTATATTCGCTAGGCTTTGAAATAATCGAGCCGAAAAAAAACGATATGAAATTTTGACGCATTACCTGGTAGTTTTCAGAGGCTTAGCAGAAAGAGATTAGGTACTTAACAAATTGGGGGCTCCTCGCTCGTGTGCACGTAAATTTTGAGTGTCCGCCGTGTGGAGCGAGTACGTATATACACTACTGTATGTACACTACTATATGTACTACACACGGTCCTTAGTCAGAAACTGTAGCGCAGCCTGAAAAAGTCCTCGGGTCACTGCAAATTTTATCCATCGTCCAAAAATATGGACCATTTGAAAACCCGATAAAAGGACTGAAAATATGTACTGATAGGGTCAGGGGTGCAGCTAGGAATTACGGCTAGGGGGGGTTTTAGGCGTAACTAATACTTACGGGTGTGGAGGTATTACATACCCACCAGGGTATGCAGAAGTTGCTGTTGCCCTGCTCCAAAAAAAATTTGAAGAGTAATGGTTCAACATGGCGAGTTTTAGGGCTTTCTAAGGGATATTTGATAAATCCTAGTACTATTCTATAAGTAATACTGGTACAAATAAGTAAAATGGATTAAACTTGAAAATTTCTCTGAGCTCTGGGGGGGGGGGGGGGGTTTATCCCCCAAAACCCCCCCTCGCTGCGCCACTGGATAGGGTAGAAGACGAGGAAGTATATAGGTAGTAGAACTAGAGGAAAAATGTACGAAAATCTTTCCTAAGAGAGGAAAAGAAATAAGCGCTTGGGATAGATAAAGAAAGAAAAAAGGAAGGAGAATATCAGGTCACTAAGTAGTTAGTGAAGGAAAGGCACAAAAGCATATATAGATCATACCAATCTCAGGATTTCATAACTACAAATGAATCATAAGAATTGATAATGGAATGAATATAACGCCTTGCAGTGAGAAGCTAATCATCAAATCTCACCCATCTACACCACAAATGAGGATATGAAAGAAATAGTTTGCGAAATTCCACTGAATGGCAAATTTGTGGACTACACCGGACAAGATGGTCTGGACTGTAGATCATATTATGCGAATAGCAGTCCAAGTCGTGCGACACTGCTCCACAGCCGGTGAGCAAAGGCCGAACTTTGAACACTAGACTCTTGCTGTTCACTGCTGACTAATTCCAGTATACCGGGACTAGCCACGGTGATAACTTTACGGAGTCAACCACAATGCACAAACGTGCGAAATTCCACAGAGGACAAATTATTCGCCTTGACAGGGATTCGAACCCGATTTCCCGGGAGGGCAAGCTTCATTTCACTTCACAACAAGCTGGTTAATACTTATGCACGACACTGAGCAGCGCCTTCGACCAAGTGATATGTATCACTGAATGTTTATATATCTGTTACATTTTAGGTCTTACTTGTATCTGTAATATTTATGCATACCAGCACCTCATTAGCTATGTTGTATTTAGCATGTAACGTGACATAGTTTTCACTCTTTTTTTCACTTTTTTTAGTTTTTTTGTCAGTAGGTATTCGCATTATTTTCACGCCCCTCTTCTTGTGTGGGCGTTTTCATGCAAAGCGTTTTTTCGGTGATGGATGAACTATTCCCTAATCTTCATGTTTTTTTCCCACAAAGAGAAATCTTTTTTCATAAGCAAAATTTCCACATACTCTTGTTTATCTTGTTTGTCCTTTCACTATAGTTTATATTTTATATTTTTGTATCGTAAACGTTTATTTACTGTTTTAAATATGTGTGCAATGACGCTAACGAAGGGTTAGAAGGACTCCTTACAATTAGTCTCAACCTTGCCCGAATAAAGGCATCTATTTTTATTATTCCCCGGGCACTCCACAGGGCAATGACGGCTCGGTAGCTTCCCTGGCTAACTCACTCGGCCGGAAACCGAGGGATCAGTGTTCGAATGCCCGCCAAATTTCCCTTCATAAAATGATGTTTTTCCCTCCGTGGAATTTCGCATATTTCTGCATTGCGGGTGACTCCGTCAAGTTATCACCGCGGCTAGTCCCGGTATACTAGATTAAAGGGAACTAGCATGAGAAAGGAAGAAATGAAGGACTGCAGTATGAAAATCTTAGTATTGTAACACGATGAGTGAATCTGTTGTTTAAAAATGCAAATAATCCCAAGTTCAGGTTTCCCGCTATATAATATTTGTATGAATATATTCGATAAGCCTGTATTTACTTGGATATCATTTTTTTCTGGAGGGGTTTTCTACCATCCAAAGCTGACTACTTTGACAGCACCCTTGATTAGAAAGCCCCTATTGGTTGCATTAAACAATCTTAGGGTTTTAATACTATGAATGAATATGTAAAAATGTAGATAACCCAGAATGCGCGTCTATGATATTATTTGGCGACGTTGCATTCAATAAAGCTAGCTAAAATGTGGACCGTATTTTGTTTTGGAGGGATTTTTAGCCTTCAAAAATATCCCCTGATTGCATCCTTAGTCAGGAGGGCCCTAGTGTTGACAGTAAAACCATTTTTTTTTTGTTTTTAGAGTTTCAGTTCTATCAATCAATATTTAGACATGTAAATTACCCAAAATGCACGTCAATGATATTATTTAACAATGATACATGGTTTAGCTTGTATCTAAGTTGACCGGATTTGTATCGGAGCCCTATTGGCTGCACCCTATAGGTTGCAGTAAATCAATACTAGGCTTTTAGTACCATGAATACTTCTGTAATGTTCATGAATACTTTTAGTACCATGAACGTAAAATGTTAAATAAATCCAAATTTACGTCTATTATATTATTTAACGACGTTACATTCGATAAAGATAGTATTTCCGAGGACCAGATTTGTGTTAGAGCCCTATTGGTTGCATTAAAGCAATATCAGGGTTTAAGTACTATGAATGAATACGAAAAATTTAAATAACCCCGAATTCTATTATTTAACGATGTTACATTCGATAAATCTTGCATTTAAGCGGACTGGATTTTGTTCTGGAGGGATTTCAACCTTCAAAAACCTTCCCTGATTGCACCCTTATAGTCAGGAGGGCCCTAACGGCGGGCCTCAACCTGGTCGAGCATGGGCCCCCTCTTTTCCACCTTCAGATTCCCACCCCAACCAGCCAAACCATCCTTGCACCCCAACCCTCTCCCCCTTCCCCGCGCAAGGCACACCGGTATTGTGCGCACCCATTGTCCCCGCGCGAGAGCCCGACTGACAATAGACGCGCACACAGCCCGCCTTTTGTTGCGAGAGTACTTTTTCCTGGGCGCAGGCGACAATCGCAGCGCGCGGAGGGGTAGCGTGTCACGTTTTGTAGCCGTGAGAGCCATTGAGGCGTTAATCCGAGTGGTGAGGAATAGTCAGCGTTCTCTATTCATCGGAAAACGCTTTTCTTAATAGCCAGGAGAGAGAGAACCCTGGGAGGAGGAGAGGGGATCATAATTAATGTGCCCGTGGAATCAAGTGTCGGCCGGCGGCGTCTGGTGGGATGGATACATTCGAACTGTTCACGGATGAATTATGCATGAATTGGCAGTATTTCACGATGCAAGGCTTGTGAGGGGGAAGGTGGGAGGTACCTAAAGTTCGGTTACCGAGTGGACGAGTACACACGCATATACTTACACACCCTAAGGGTAGTTTTTATCCCTGATAACTGAGGAATATCTCTAATAAGCCGACTAGTACCTTAGCCGCTGCGGTGAAATGTCAAGTATAGCACGTTATAAACTTTAGATGCAAAATCGCGCAATGACGACTGTAGCTCGTCATCGCATTTTCATAATTTTGCCACTATTTAGTGTGATAATATACTGGGTGTTTCTAAATGAATATCGGAGTTTTTACGCTTTATAATATTTATTACACTAAACTTAAAGATACAAATTATACATCAAATAAAAGAACAACTCAAACAGTTCAAATTTTGGGGATTGGGTGACAAAGGAGGCTATTGAGATTAGGTTGGAAGACAAAGTCTTCAACCTCGATACGGGATAATCGATCAGCCAACGCCCTGAGGAACTTACTGAGGCTCTGGCTGAACAGCTCACCTGGTGGGAATCCCGTGAAGAGTTCATCTACATCTACATAATACCCCGCGAGCAACCTCTAGGGAGTTTGGCAGGGCGTAATCAATCACCAGCATCCAGCATGCAATAGGATTCCAACGTGCATACCACACGGTCATAAAACTGTTACGCATACTAAAAAATTATACTTCCACATTCATGCAATGGCAAAATTTGCCAACTACCTACTCATGAAGGTAATCTGCCGATAAAGCTAGAACACACTAAACATGTTGTAACAAATACTAAAGGTCTGTTTACACGCTGCATTAACACGTACGGGTTAATGTCTAAATATATGAAAGTGAGAAAGAACGCCAAAATGCACCGTGTAACCACCCAACTTGTGCGAATGCATACACAGAAAATAGAACCTGTTCTAATTTGGTTCATGCATTCGTACATGTTCCGTTCCGGTCCACAAAAATCATTCACGCAAACGTACATTAACTTGAACGTGTTCATGTATCGCGTAAATAGGCCTTAAGATAATTCATAAACAAGCGTTAAGGAATACGTAAGTTAGTAGGATATTCTACAAATCCACTAACATCTCACTAATTCCAAACGCTGCCGTTATAATCTTTAATAGAACGCGGAATGAACGATATTCTGAATGTATCTGCTATAAAGTCAATTTCCCTTATTTTATTTGTATGATCGGATCTACCGTAGTATGTTGGCGTTCGTAGCACGATGTAGATGAAGAATTCATCCACATTGTGCGCCAGGAAAACACCTAGTTCTTGGCTGAACTTGTGCATAACGCGGTCCACGTATTTTTAATCCCATCTGCTTAGATTAGAGATTATTCCCCGCAGCTGCCACGAATACGGTTGAAAGTTTAAATCGTTCCCTAAAGATCACCCGAAAGCCTCGCTTTGCGTAGTACAACCCTATATTTAGCACCCAACGCAACGGCGCGGTGGAAATAACAACGACGTGGGCTTGATGAAAAAAAGCCGCAGAACCACGGGCAGCCGCTAATGCATATGCATAGAGTGAGTGCGTTGGGACCGATCGGGTGGGCATGCCTGGTTCCCGGGGATGCGATTCAAATCGCGAAATTATGCGCGTCTTGCCGTTCTCGGCGGTTGAATCAAGACCGCGAGGCGGGCGTTGCGGAGCGATGGAGACATAAAAGAGTGCGCAAGGAGCAACAAACAAACGGCGCGTGCGCAGAAGGGCGCGCGCCCCGATTTAGACCATGTGGGTACAGCGAGGAGTGGGAATAGATGTGTTTGCATAAATAAAGAGGATATTGAATCGAGGACAACCCTTTAACCGCGACAGCGATTTGGTTGGAAGCGAAGAAGTCGCGACCCTTATGCGGCTAGTCACTTTCTCCAAAGGGTTGTGGGTATTATGAGGTGATTTACATGAGCATTCTCAGGTTTTATGTGATAACTTTCCTATTTATGGAAGTGTTAGGCATATATGCAAAAAATAGGCTCAGTTACACTTTTATTTACAAGGTTTATGAATTAACTTGGAGGTAAGGGATAGGGCTGATGAAAAAAGTTTAGTATACAGTTGAACTTAGCAACTGTTTCAGTGGGCAATACTTTCATTTTCAAGTTTCACAAGGTATTTTGAGGTGATTTCGATAAGACTTTACAATATTTATTTAAAAACTTGGCTACTTAGAAAAGGAGCTGAAAATATAGAAAATAGAGGCTTATTTACATTGTTACTATCAAGGCTCATGAATTCACTTTCTTGTGGAATATAGGCTCTGTGGAATATACCTAGATATGAGAAAAATATTTAGCACTCAATTCTAACTTAGAAACGGTTTTCTTTGGCAATGCATCCATCATTTGTTCTCATAACAGTATATACCGACACCAGAATCTTATTCTTTTTGAAAAAATATTTGTTGATTAATTTCTATGGTGAAATATACCTACCATGTATCGTCATTGAAAAGGTATCAGAATAGTATGAAAACACGAAAGCATCCAATTTCTTTAGATAAAATGAATTTTCATTTCTGTGGTGAACATACCATTTATCTCCAATGAAAACGAGTCAACGTTGGCAATATTGAAATTCTACTGCAAGAAAAGAAATGGACGAAGATTTCGTTAAGTTTATTTCGATCTAAAATTATGTGCGGATGTAAATAGAGAAATGAGTTTCTTTTTATATTTGTCACATTGATAAGTTTTCTGCTATTTTTCTAAATGGAGCACGCCTCAATTTGGATCGTGTTGGTATGAGGGATGCAAATGGTGGGGAATTGATATGCGTGCATAATTGAAGAGGATATTGAATATGAGGCAACATTTTTATCGCGAGAACGATTTGGAGGCAAGCTTTACAGTCACAACCGCTGCATCTTTTATTCCTCTGTTCTCCTTGGCCAGTACTATTGACCAACTCCGACTAAAAAATTCTTTATTCAAAAAAGATTCTAAATTCATCCGTGTTTTTGAGAACCTAAACCGCTAATTTGCTATAATTTATCTCAGAATTGTGAAAAATGATTTCCATAGATAGATATTTATTTTCCACAGGGAATCCCATCTTATGTATTTCATCACTTTTGAACAAGTTGTATCAAATATCTTTAATCACTTTTACACCCCCCTTAGTGATCACGATTGTTTCACAACCTCGCCATAAATTCAATGCTTTGTCGATAAAGCCATTGCATTTGCGGTGCCTTCGAAAATCGTTGTCTCTTTACATTGTTATCCTTTATTTTTTATTTGCGATTAAAAAAATTACTATTTGCCACAGGTCGATCGGCGTAAAAGTTTAGAAATAGTGAAGCCATTATAAATGGTAATTTTATTTTGCAGCAAATTTATTTCGTTGACATATTTATAATTGAAGGTTCAAGTCATTCTTGATGAACTTAAGGTTAAGGTTACTTTGAACTTAAGGTTACTTTTGTACCTTCCATTTACTTAATCCCATTGAATAATACTCAAATCAACGCTGATGCGAACCTCGCGTTGCATTTGACTTCAAATACAAGGAGCATGGAATGAATTTTTTTACTGCTACTGATCATCATATTAATGGCGAATAACGCATGTGTCTATGAATTATCACTGACAATAAGTGCCAACCACCATGTTGGTGACCAAGGATTTCGCTCCAGTAAAAAGAAGTTGACGGAATAATTGATTTCGACGAGCGGCATTGTATGTGTATCAAATTTTCCTCCCAACGAGCTTCCTTGAAGTCACTCTGGGTAATCCATGGATTTCAATATGCTAACTGCCCAAGTGCGCCACGCTTCACACAACAAAGGGCCGTAAGCTATTTTTCCGCCGACCACGCGCGAATAAATGTGGGCCTCCCTACCCCCGTTGCATATTAGATCAATATGCGCCACTTGGAGCGGGGGTGCATACCTCGGGCTTCGACCCCCCACCCCCTCTGTATCCGTCATCCCCCTTTCCCCCTCCCCCTGCGAACAAAAGAGACCGGCTTTGGGTTTAACGGCGCGGTTCCTGGGAAGGGAAGAAAAAAATGCGGAGCGGGCAGAAGATAAGTAGGAGGGGTTAGATGGAGGGACTGGTGGTGTTGGCTTTGTGGACGAAGTATATGGGTGTGAGTAAAGACACCGACAATGGATCACAAGTTGCCCCTTTTTTTTCCGCGCATACCCTGGCCTACATTCTACCCATACCCCCCTACCCCTCAGCACCCCTTGCAGGGCTCCATAAGCCACACCCCTTGTCCCACGTATCCAGATCAACCGCACCCTCTTTCTCGGCACCCTGATTCCATCCCGCACCACTTGATTTAAGACCGATGGATATTTTAGATGAAAATTCATAGTATAGTATTTGGAGGAGGCGACCGACAGCTGAGGTCATTTGCGCCATGGGGAAAGGGTATGGAAGGAAGTGTGGAGAGAAACCCGGCGTCGGCATTAGCCTGTTCTTAACGAAAGGCACCAAGGGGACCACGGCTCAATGTCCCATCCGACGGACGGAGTGTTGCGCTTGATATGTCCTCCACACAATACTCAAGCAGGGATCGGGCAGTCTCTGAAAATTCTCTGCCGCTGCCGGGATTTGAACACGGGCCCACCGCGTGGGAAGCCAACACTCTAGCCACCACACCAACCCGATCCCCAGATGAAAATTCATTCATGCTTAGGGTCTCAGAAAGGTAAATAATACAAAAATAATAAAAAATGACGCATAAACTAGAAGATATAAGAATAAATTGTCATGGCAATTAAGGAACCTGTATAGCGAAGGGTTTGCGCAGTGTTCCGGAAAGTCAACGGTCCGTGGTTCGATTCTACGTCCAGGGAATTTTTTCTCATGGCAATACTAATATATAAGGAGTTTCCATGCCGCCGATAGAGGTAGTGGCGACGTATGTAAGAAAAAATTATGATGGAAATTAAATGATCAGATTGATTATAATAGATGGTTTTCCGTGTATACCCTGGCCTACATTCTCCCCAAACCCCCTCTCTCCCAACACCCCTCGTTGGGCTCCATAAGCCACACCCGTTGCCCTGCTTATCCAGATCAACCGCACCCTCTATCTCCGCACCCTGATTCCTTTCCCGCACCCCACCACTTGATTTAAGACTGATGTAAATTTTTAGATGATAATTCATTCATCCCTAGGTCGCAGAAGGCTATTAATAAGATACAACCAGCTGTAGTAATTTTCCACACTATTTTATTACTACAGCTGTTAGTACCTTATTACTATCGCTGGATTTCCACAAAGTGAACTGGGAACAGGGGAATTCGGGAAAATTACAGCATCATCTTCAAAGTAACTATTAACTAAGTAACCTTCATGTTAAAGCGTTTTGTACCATGAATGTGATGTAGTTACATCGAAACCTAGGTCGGGAATATTAGCTTATAATCGTGGAAAATTGCAACTGTTTATTTCAACATGGAAAATATTACACTCCATCACGCTTAGTTCTCCTGGTCATATTTGGATGATTTATGGCTCACTTTATGTGCCAACCCTATAAGTTTTCACCGACCCGGCCCCATCTGTTATCTACATATTATCGATGGTACTGAACTAGTATCTACATATACGTAGGTACTTCAATGGCAAAAGATTCACTTTAGGGAAAAATAAGGTGTAATTAATTGGAAGCCTTAGGTATGAAGAAAAGTATACTATGGGAGTGATCAGAATAAATCCTTTTCCACGTATATCCTGGCCTATAACACGCCCAATACCCTGCCCCCAGTGCTCGGGTGGCACCGTACCCCACACCCCTAGTATTCCGTATCCCACCCATCCGCTCCATACCCCCATACTCACATCCTGATCCCTTTCCCCACACCCCTACCACTTGAATAAGGACACCTCTTCAACAGATGCATCGCTCCTACTATTGTTGCGCTCCCATTGTCGCTCAGGCTATGTAAAGGCCGAGGGTGCTGAACCAGGGGCCTTGCAGCCTTCATCTATCGTAGGCCCCATTTTAAAACTTCGAAAGGCCCACCCTTTAAGCTCCAGAGGCCCCAAACCCATGACTGAAACCGTGTGAGGGTCACGGGGTCCCTCAGGGTGGCCTCGTAGCTCGGGCCCGGGAAATGCAAGGTCTAAAGGCCTCGGTTTCCTCACACCAGGCGCGGAGCTGCACTCCCTTCAATATAGCTGGGCAAGGATAGCAGGCGTCATTGCTTCTGCATGCGTTTTCATTCACACTGTCTCTCTTTCTTGCCCCGGTATCAAAACATGCGTGGCCTTCAATGGAGAATGGCGGAAAAAGTGCCGACACAAAAAAGTCAGTGCGCCGAAGACGGCTAGATAACGAGATTAAACTTGTTCTCCATTCGATGAATGAAGAGATTACAGGGGATAGGGCTGTTGTGCTATTGAGGTCAAATCGCCCGCTGTACATAAAATGATCACTGAACACAAAACTCACCCCCGAGCATGTCTCACACAAAGATTTTAAGTGCCCATTTATCCACGGTGGTGTACGACTGTTTGTATGCAAGTCCTCACCATTATGTAGAGCATTCAAATCAAGTAATCACCTCTTGGTTTTCACCAGGGTTTTTCGTAGCGATTAATTTTTTTGTTAAGAGATGGAGGCAACAATTGTTAAGGAGGCATCTCGATCTTTTGGAAGAACCTATATCTCTTTGTAATGATACATCGTAACTACTTTGACTAAGCATTGATTACATCAGTAGACAAGATCTATTAAACTCAAATGCCTTTGTGTTTTCGTTAGTAATCGAGTAATTAAATTAACTTCAAGGGTAAAAATGATCACTCTTAAAATTAGACTAAGTTAGTAAAAAACATATGTGAATAAATTTTAATTTTTATAGGGGTATTTGAGAATGGAACTCAGTACCAAAGGAACTCATAAACCCTTACCCTAAAACGGCAAAAAGATTTAAGGAGGAGCTCAAAAGACCCTATGTTGACGCAAATTGAATGTGAGAGTAGCCTTTTCAGTAATTGTCTTCTTTTGTTATGAGACTTGGGTTTTTCATTTAAATATCTAAAAAGATGTTCTTCTTATTTTCATAATGTAATCATAGTTTAGGCTAAGTCTCTCGTTCAGTCTATCAACACGAAAGCTGGTTTGAACCTGTAACGAGGGTAAATTACAGGAGTTTGAATTTCACAATATCTGATTTTAAAAAATATTGCTCACGATTTTCACTAAGTATGAAGTCTTAAAAAGATGTTACTTTACAAGATGCGATGAATACTATGATAATAACCGCAGAAATTGTAGACGCAATGCGTCATCACTTTCAGCAGACGCGATTGAAAGAATTCAAGAGAGATGGAGGTAATATCACCCGAACAAGTTATGCTGCTTTCCTTTCAGCTTCCCCTTCCTTCATATACCTCTTCAGTTCACAGTAAGACCTATTCCTTTTCATTCTATCTAAAAATCCTATTCTTTTCCTTTCTCTCCCTCGTTTTGGCCAGGGAAGTTAGATGCAGTATTCGAGAGATCCCGTCGTAATATGAATGCTGAGAAAGCAGTGGGCGTTGTCAATAATCCATGTGAGCTTCTGAGGAATCTAGTGAGGAATGGTAAGAGAAGGCATTCCCAAATGATCAAGTGAGGAAAAGTTATCAGAGCAAATGTAAAAACTTTGTCCATGATAAAAAATACGATTGGTAATTTCCACACTTTCATTCAAAACTCAACTACCGACCATGGTTTCAACATATCATGTCATTTCATGTTAAAACCATGGTTGGTAGTTGAGTTTTGAATTAAAGTGAAGAAATTACCATTCGTGGTTTTTATCATGAATATATCAAACTTCCACCAAGTCAAGCCTGAAACGATTTTATACGTAAACACTTTTCTTTCGCGTTCGTGTTTTCTCAAGTCAATGATATCAATTTTCTCAGTGAACTTCTGAGTATCAGTTTTCATTTGTAAGCAGTTCTTCCGAGGGGCTTTCAATTCGCGTACCTTTGCTTTGATATTCGCGGTTTCTCATGTCAATGATATAAATTTTCTCAGTGAACTTCTGAGTATTAGTTTATTTATTTATTTCCCATACCACATTACCCCATAAACAACACATTTACGGTCTTTAAAATGGGAAATTAACGATTAACAATGAAGGAAATTCACAACGCCCATGCCCTGGATAAGGGTAACTTACCCAGGCGGGACTCGAACCCGCGACCTTCGGTTAGGCAGTCGAGGACTTTACGCCGCCCCCACCGAGGCCGGCCGGTTTTCATTTGTAAGCAGTTCTTCCCAGTGGGTTTCAATTTGTGTACTTCTTCTCTTCCGCCGATGTTGGTGGTTCGTTCAGTTAAGGGTATATTGAGAGAACTGTTGTATCGGCAAGTCTCGGCGCTGACACCGCGAGTGGGCAACACGTCACGACGGGAGGCACACCCTCTTCGGGTACCCCAGGAGTCGATGACTTCCGCCACCACAATCACAAAGGCAGCCCGCCGACTCTTTCTCTCCCATTCCCGACGACACAAAAGCCCCCATTTTCATAGTTATCCCTCCCGTTTAGTACCACAATCAAAATCCTAATGGCAAAAAGGAACTCTCGCTTTAAGGTCCCCTATTGTCCCTCCACAAACCATGGTGTCCGACAGCCCTGCCGACAGCGCACAGAGAAGACAAAAAGATGTGTACAAAAAAAATCGTTCGAGATAGGACCCAGAATGGAAGACAACGGATGGTGAGAGGTGGTGGAGTAGAAATGGAAGCCATGAAAAAAGGCGGAATGGGAGATGAAGGCAATGTTGGATGAATTGTAGAGAGGGGGGAAAGAGGATGAATATACTCGGGTGTGTTTTGAAGCAGTCAGAATGGGCCGTGACCTTTGGACCGGGAGCAAAAGGCTCAAAAGCGTACCGTATAGTCCAATTGTATTCCTTTTTTTTCCATTCCATTCCCCGCATTTGTTAATATTGTTCGTTTAATTTATCTCAACCCTTTAACTGTTCTCCCCATCCTCTCTCTATTCAAACTTTTTTTTTATACCAATCTCTTTTTTTATATACGTACTATTCCAGTTTCGACTCTCCACAACTCCCCCACCTCCTATCTTCATCATTTTATTTCGGCCCCAGCGAAGCGGAAGGCAAATAGCTTTAATTTTTAAACTGTGACATTTGGTGTGACTGATGAACACACTGCTGCTCTGCTCTCTACTCTGTACACGCGTTTCACAGGGTCCCCTTTTCGGAAAACCTCATCCATTGTGACCTCAGCAGTTGTCCATTGTAGGGGGAGAGTTGTGTGGAGGAGTTTCGGGAGGGGGGGTTTGAAGGGGTGTATATAGGGCGGAACACGCAGGGGAGGTTAGGTGGGTGGGAGGGGGGTGGAAGGGTTTCAAACCTTTTCTCTCCAACCTCTCGTCGCTGCGGAAGCACGCGGTATACACTCTATGCGTTTGCGAGAGACAGGCGACAGGCATAGAGGAAAGGGTCGCCTTTTGACTGAGTCGCGTGTATGTGTGTGCATGGATTATTCGCCTTTGTAGCCGAGGCGGCATTCCAGGAGTGGAAATTGTTCCGAAATGGTCCGACAATGAGCCGTAAGGTTCGGAAAGGGGTTATAAAGGAGTGTGGATGGGGTGGTATGAAAAAAATATCAATCGAGATTAAGGGTTTTTGTCTCTCTCTGGAGGCGAAACACTCATGGCTTCCGGTGGAATGAAATTGTTATCGCATCGTGGGCCTTCTCTCCTCTCTATTTTTCTCTACAAGCGGAAGCCCGGTGCTGATTATCTTAAGACCAATGAGCACCATTATCTTTTCTGATCTAAGTAGTCTAAATTCATATTATATATATTTTTTTCAGTATACCATCCTTGAGTACATATTGAGGTCATTTCTCTCGCCTGGTGCTAATTATCTTAAAGACCAATGTGAACCATTATCAGTTCTGATATAAGTAGTCTACATTCATAGTTTATTCATATTTTTTCAATTTACTTATCATAAATGCTTATCACATTTGTATTCAATGATAAAATAATTTTTCTGGAAGAATTGGGGATGTTTCTCTCGACAAGCGGAAACCTGGAGCTGGTTAACTCAAGACCAATAGGGATCATTATCCATTCTGATATTAGCAGTCTAAATTAATATTTTATACATATTTTCTCAATATATTATCCATTAATAGTGATTACAATTGAATGCACCAGTGAAATAATTTTTTTCGGAAGAATTGATTTATCACTATTTTTAAATAAATTTCGCGAAATTTTTCGCGATTTTAAAATTTATTACAATCTAGGTTTTATTGTCTCCACATTATATTCAAAGTACAAATGATACCTATTTGTGCCTTGAAGCTGTCTATCCACCAAGCGGAAGTGCAAAGCGGAATGGGAGAACTTTTCTAAAACCCCTGAAGCGAAGTCTTAAGGCCGTATCACACTAGCGACTGCGGCCGGCGCTGCGGCTGCGACCGCGACTGCGACTGGCCCGTCGACCAATCAGAGCGAGGCAGTCGCAGTCGCAGCCAATCAGAGAGCTCCATTTCAATCTCGCGCGCTTGCGGCAGACGTGTTTGTTTGTTTTGGTTACCGTAGCGAGGGAAGTTCAAGAAGGTTATAAGATAACGCTGAGATAATTTCGGATTTTTAAAGTGAAGATGGAAGCCCAGTATATTGGATATTGCACCCGAGTTCACAGGTGAATGAAAATGAAGTACGTTTTAACATATTTTAGGAACATTTTCAACAATTGCTGCTCTCTATCTATTCTTTGGGCTTTCGTAAACAAACATGCTACAAGCAGAAACGTTCATACGTGCGCATGCGCGATCGTGGCGTCGGCCGCAATGTGTGATGGGGTGCAGTCGCAGCCGCAGCCGAAATCGCGGTCGCAGCGGCGGTCGCAGTCGCTAGTGTGATACGGCCTTTAGTCGGCTACAATATGAGGCATGATGATGAAAACAATTGTTGAGGGACAGATGGAAGGGAAGAAGGGCAGGGGATGACCCCGAATGAGTTACATAGGACAGGTCATAAAGGATGTAAAATTGGAGAAATGCGTCTAGCGGATAGGAGAGCGGAATGGAGAGCTACGTCAAACCAATCTTAGAATTTTTGACTTATGATATTGATGAATTTGTTATTGATCATGAATAATTAGAGGTAAATATACGTTTTAGGAGGTAGAGGAAGGACGCTTGTGGCTATGCTTCAATGTTTTCGTTATCAGTAACATGATTTTCATTTGTAATCGCCAACTAAGCACAGATCACATTTTTTGTATACTGTAAGTTATTTCCAATTTAAGTGTTTCTATTTCATATCTGTATTCCTGTTGAGAGCTTACTCGTCTACGGTCCATTCCTATTTGTCCACTTGCTTCTCCGATTTCTTTTCCGACTTTTTTTATTTTCTCAAAATGTATTCGTACTGCATGCATCTCCTCACATCTGCATTCTTTTTGCTTCGTTGATAATTTTTCAATCTCCCGAAAGCGCGTTATTGCACATGGGTATGATTTGATGAAAGCTGTAGCGATGTTGGTTGCTTCAAATTTCCATTTCATCATGGACATATTATTAAAACATATTTATTGGACGAATATGTTCATCTGTGCCATTGTTTTTCAGACTAAAAGCTTGTTTTTTTAACGAATCTTTAATGGAAATGAATGGCCAAATGAGAGACAAAGATTCAAGTACTTCATGGTTTATCTACGCCATCACATTGGATGTTTAAGCTCCTTTGGAGATGGTTGAAATTCAAAATAAAAAATTATGACATCATCGGGACTACCAATCACTCATTGAAAAGGGATGATTTTGTGCTTGAAACTGTAGCAACCAATCTAAATGGTCTTTTGTGATAATTTATTTTCTCGTTAATCCCTGCACCAATTGAGAAGTTTATTGATGATAGATGAATCCATCAGGTAGACTTGCAATGCCAAAATTTTTTCCTCTCATTAATATTCGTATTTATCTCTTTCAGCGTAATGGAACATGACTGGCGGGTACCCAAAGAGTTCACTCGTACCTGATCCTATGCAAATTCATTTTACGCGACAAAAATGAGTAAAACTCGATGGTTATAAATCCGCATTTTAAGGGAGAAAATTTTCAGATGCCTACTCCTAGCCCCTCTAGCGTCAGTCTAAAGGTCCTAGACATTGTGCTTTTTTATTAATTCTATCAATGGTTTTGAACATTTTCAGGTACCTTTCGACGTAATTATTTCGACTTTTTTGTCCAGCAAATAAACGGTCAAATTCAGAACGTTCGAGATGAGTTGAGTATGAATACCATATAGCAAAAGCAACGTGCAATTTTAAGCTAACTTTTGCTTCAGTAACCGCCAGATAAATGCAAAATATTCTGATATTGGTAGACATTCTGATAAAATTACAAAAGAACCTGTGAACTCTTGGTTCAAAAACCATATTTAAAAAAAAATAATTATTCATGGGAATGCAACCTTCTTTTCTTTTAACTAATAATCGAACCATTGGCATATAAAGTGCCAGTAAATACATTTGAAGTTGTGTCAACCATAGAATTATCAATGCCTGTATTACCTACCATGTCATTTATTTTGCATACATTATGAAATTATATTATCTTAATACACTTCTTATTATATTCTTTACCCTCTCATGCTGTCGATCTCTTGACTAAATTTTGGATTAATTGAAAGGTATGATTGAATTTTGTCTCCAGCTCGTAACGAAATTGGATTCGATGAGACTTCAAGCAAAAAAATTGAACGCTCTCAGTTACTTCTCGACACCACGTAAGCGAATCTCTGAAGAGACTCTTACGCGTTCAACTTCGAATAAACTAAAACCTCAGCCCTAGCCTATATTGCCCTTTATACACATTCATGGTTACGAGGACAGATCCTTCACTCTTTGCGTCGTAGTTGAGATTTCCAAAAGCTTTTTCCGATACAAATTGGTTTAGCATATGGTAGGAGAGTTGGTTAATTTAGCTAGCAAATTTTTATTTTACCAATCGAGCCGAAATTCCAATCGTGACTGAAATTTAAAAATCCTCTCCAATGTAATGAGATTTCAATTATTCCAAATTTCGTATCCGATTGAATGGGGAATGAAAATCAATATTCTGCGTCATTTAATCCACAATATCGATAGTATTGAAGGTATTTTCTCGCATAAGCTTCTGTACATCATAGCGGGTACTTTTTTGTATTCATGAATATGGTGGTGGAATCACATTAGGCTTATGTAATATGTTTTGGGTATTTAGATTTGTTGAACCACTAAGAAGCTGGTGCTTGTACTTGTGAATCCTAGGGGAAATAGTGACACTATTTTAAGATTATAAATGAAAGAAATAAACTGTTTCAGTCTTTACAGCGCCGAAAAAATTCGTTTTGCTCCTGCGAGTATCCCATGATCGACGATTTAACTCCCGGTATTCTTCAAGCCTAAATTTTCTTTAAATACTTCCATCCAGTTTAACCCCTAACCAGTGACGTGAAACATTTGTTACACGTCACTGGTCGACCGCACATCACACGACCAGTGACGTGTGGTCTGGGAGACCGCAAAAAATCAAAAATTTATAAAATGTTGCAACGCCATTGTTATCGTTTTGTTTAATTTCTTTTGAATGCTTAAATATTCTATAACTTATATTAAAATTTTTACACTCCCTATACGAACCAATTTGTCATTAAAAATTGTGATTTGAAGCAGGATCAAAGAACTGATGTCCAAAAGACTTGAGTTACAATTATCATATTTATGCATCAATATTACGCCAGATTCAAAAAAAGGCCTTAAATTTTAGAGTTGGAAGGCTAAGTAGTAATTAGCTATGAACTTTATCCAGCTTATTCCTTTCTTGATGCTTTCTTATGTAAGTGGCGTGCGGTCTCACAGACCGCCGGTCGAATTCAATTGCAAATTTACAGAAATTAATAAAAGGAACGTTAAATTTTAAGAGTGGGATGTCCTTGTCATGCAAAAATATGAAGCTAACGAGAATTATAGATATTTTGAAACACTAATTTTGAAAATATTCATTATTTTAGAAACTCAGCGGTCTCTCAGACCGCACGTCACCGGTTAATGGTTAAATTACTATACTTACCTATTTTTTCTTACCTTTTAGTACAGATAAAAACTTGAGTTAATAACGGGCATAATTATCTGAAATTATCTTCCCGCTTAGATTCTACGTCGGCTATTTTCGGCACCCTCTCTTCAATATATCCTCCAGTCAAATTGAATTTAAGTCGCCAATGTAGCACATTCACCTAAATAAATATTTAAAAAAATACGAAAACTCGTCTTGTTAGCAATCTACGCCCTTTCCTACCAGCTTGGTCATCACCGCTACGTAGTTTTTGGTCGCCTACCTATTCATGAATATCTATTTTCTAGCATTAACATAAATATCTATGATTGCATTATCTATCACTGGTCGCGATAAAAAAATTCTTCATCTACTGATTTTACTAAAACGAAGTTTTCCTCGAGTGATCATTTTCGATAAAACGTTGGCTGCGTGTGAATTATAACTTATTATCCCTAAATCTTCGTTAAATCTGCCCACTCGGCAGAATGTAAGTTAATTTACTGTAATCAATGTAGTCAAACTAGGTACACCATCGTGTAGTCCGAAAAGTACAGAGAAAATTTTCACTTGGAAATTATTTCCTTAAATCTTAAGGTACTGTTTGGGAACATTGTCTACTCTCACAGGTCTTACAAACTCTCTATCTCTTATGGTTTTCCTTAGTTTTAATGCCTAGCATGTCTTCTCTGGGGTTTAAATTTACGTAGTGCTCACGTCATCGATCCTCTAAGATTAGTACTGCATTCCTTCTTATAATGTGTTTCATATTTTGTTCTATCTGTTCAAACCCGAAATCTCCTGTCTATTTTCATTCAGTTATTGTTACCCTAATACTTTTCTATTGTTGGACCTCTCTTTCATGCGGTTGAATTTGCCGTCAAAAAACCGTTGCGTTCTTAAATATCTTCTTTGCTGACGTGTTTTTTAATGTAATGAGTTGATGAATATCACAAAAGAGATCACCATGAGTATCACCTATTCCAAGTCAATGGTGGAAATTTTAACTGGAAATACATCCCCGACGTCAAAGGGCAGTTTGAGTATTAAATATATGAGGCCAGGCATTTCACCCATTCAATTACAACTATAGCAAACAAGGATGGAGAGCTATATCCTACTATATCGCCAGTGCTGTGGGTTTTTTTTATCAGTGTACAATGCGACGTCAAATTGGCACTCATGACGGCCGTCAGTCAAAGTATAGAGTCTGAAGTGAGTGAGGAAGCTCTTTTGATCGTGTCCGGAGGAGAAATCAAATCGGTTGATAGGTTTCTTCCGCTGCACGACTCGAAAGAAAACCTTCGAGTGCCGATAATAGATCAGCAACGCACGTGTGTATCTTGCAAAGAGAATTAGCGAGATACAATGAGTTTGTTCTCCGCTAAATAGAACTGCGTCATTCATTTTGCATCCCCTGTCAGAGAAGAGTGTCTCACTCATATATAGGCTGTTTCAGGAAGAATTTGCATATTGGAGGTTGAAGGGGAGACTTTTTAAAGCATATTTACTGTCCATAAAAATAAAGTCGCAACTCATTAGTTACTGAGTTATGACAACGCCAAAATGTTTTGGATTCACTTTGTAGTTACAATAAAAACGGATATTCTTAAGTATGGAAGAGAGAATGGAACCTGGAGAAGAACAACAATTTATTACGGATCAAAAATATCCACAGTGCAATGATGAGTGGTGAACGATCCATTTATTTTCAATTAGATGACCCGGTGAACTTCGTATTGCCTTCGTATCTCTCTATGAATACATCAATGAGTTGCAGTTAGTTCTTCTCGCTAAAACTAGAAAACGGGTAAACCGATTTGGATAATTTTGGTTATAAAATAGTTTTGGAATTCTAAATATTTGATGCTCTTATCGTCTTTCAACCACGTTTATCTTATCATTGTGTTACAGATAATTATTTCAACAAATAAGTGCCTACCAACAATATTTTTCGGGAAGCACCGTTTTTGGCCTATTACTATTATATGAGGTTATTAAATAAAACTTCCTAGCAGCTCAAATAAATATTATTTTCATCTGCCTTAAAAAAATACAGTTATAACAGAGCGCATCAATTGAATGCTTTCTGATGCACTACCTTTTTATTCAATTTTAGGTATTTAAATACGCAAATATAACGGATTCGTTTGAAAACAACTCATATTTTTTTAATATTGGGCAATAAGGGTTTAGAATCATTTCTCTTTCCAAAAAGTAATGAATGTAATGGATCTGGTGGTGGCACCAATTGTGGACATTTTACTTTTCCACCAGTAGGAGACAGTAATCTAAAAACACTGAAATTTCAGCATTTTTATGAATGTTTTTTCAATATTCTCCATTTAACTCATGAAAAACGAAAGTCGATTGCAAAAATAAGAATTTTCTTCATTATATTCATTTTCCTTTCCAGTGGTATATTTTTCAACCGCATTTTACTATTATCACTAGTTTGAATAAGGAAAAGAAAAAAGGTCTGCATACATAAATAATTAACTTTACGTATATTTCTTATGAAAATGATTTAGGGCGCATTCCAGGGTCTGAGGATATTTTCTCTGTAATATCTCCGGTCGCGATATATAACATGGGAAAGTTATGAATTTTATTTAATGCATCATCACGAATATAAAATCGATTCGGATCGGTCATTCTCTGAAAATTTTTTCTGCCAACGCCGGGATTTGAACTCTAGTCCACGTTCTGTACAGCCAAAACTGTAGCCACAACACCAACCCGATGCCCTAGAGCACTTTAACCCCTTGAGTGCGAACCAATTTTCTAGGTACTATGCTAAAAGTGCCGAGGCTTTTTGCTGATTTTGCAGAAGGCTAGGAAAAAATTAGGACACAAAAACAACTTAAGGTATACATTCAAAAACTTTTAACGTTTTTTAAATATCCACTACTAGCTTAACAAATAATCTCAGTACAATTCAAAAACAAGCTCTATATTTGAAACTTGGGAGCAAAAAACAACATCAAAAAGCCACCATGACTATTACAATACCATTTGTACTACCCGTACTACCATTCACTGACCCAATGCCATGAACTGCACCAGTGGGGATCTTGAGTTCTGCCGTATTCCTTTCCTCCCGTTCTGTTCTCCTCTCGTAGCCGCCTCCTTTTCTCTGCGTTCTCTTCTTCTTCCTGCCGATCTTGAATTCTGCCGTATCTCTTCCTCTGCTCTCTCAATACACCGCTACTTTAGTCTTTCTCCCGATCTTTCTTTATAACACGTCTACCTCCTCCTTCTCTCCATACACGGCTCCCCCTTTTACGTTCACAACAATCTCCCCGTCCCTCACTACCATTGTTAGTTTTAAATTATTTACAAACAATATGGTGGCTTGTTTACATTATGTTACAAACTTTAGGAAATATTTTTAGTAATATGATTTAATTTTTATTATTTAAAGAAAATAGTCAATGTTAAAATAAAATGAATGTTGCCTATTGAATGATTGGTGAACTATCAGAGTGACAATGTAGGGAGAGCTCCTGGCACTTTTCGCGAGAGATAGTCCCGCTCCCCGGCACTCTAAAGGTGAAAGGTAATGTTATACATTATATCATTCTCAACCTTTTGGGTTTCCAGTGGCTCTTCAAACATAACTGGCAAGTATCAAAGCTTTAGTTGGTAAAAATGAGACACAACGTATAAAACCTGTTAATTTATTTTTATTTTTTTTAAGCGGACTTTTTCACATTTTTTTCACAAAATTTCTCCTAATTTGCCCCAATAGGATAGTTTCCTTCATCAAAGATAACGAAATGCATTGGTTGCGATCCTTTACCCACCATTAGTGTATTCATAATATACAAATTATTTGGTTGTAGAAATCCCAGGTTAGATGAATGTTAATGGTCAATTTTAACCTCATTTGAAAAAAGGCCAGATTGGCGCCCATGCGATGCCACTCCACGTGACGTCACAGGGACCTAGTTTCTATACGAGTACATAGGAGTTTTACATCGTCTGAGATTACCAATGCATACATGAGGCACAGAGCTCAGGGAAACATCTCTTAATGATCACCCATTAAAATTCCCTAAGTTCGGAAAGTTTCCTTCGTTTGATAGGGTAATAATAATCCTTATTTAAGCCAAGCGATACCTGCTAGCAGTCTGCGTCGTATTAGTGCTCAAAGTCTCGTCCCAAGGTCATCTCACACGGCGACAGCGGGAACAGAATGACGTGACATGGGCTTTTCCCAGCTTTCCTACTTAGCCGTCGCGTTTTTGCGAGCTTGAAAATTTTCACTTTTCGTTTAATCGCGAAAAATAGATGTTGCCATTAAATAATCTACAAGCGTGAAAAACGCACTCCAGGAGTAATAATCATTCGATTTAGGCAATAAAAAATAATAGGAAACCACCATATTCTCCTGGCAATTTCGGCGAGAGATAGGCCCTGCTTTCTGAGGGTTAATAATGATGAAACTATTAGAGCCATAGGAAATTTGAGCCCTAGAGAACTCCCTTCTCACTCTCTTCAAATCCACCACATGCAGCGTTTCCCTCTCCTCCAAGCCAAAGACCGTACTCCTCCTCTCCTCAATCCACGTTTTGTCCTCGAGTGATGGCGCGTGTATTATGCTACTCTGTACTCGTGTGCGTGCTACTCTATAGGTCCGCTTGCGTGTGTCACTCCCATATATACGAATAGCGTCCCCCTTTTGAAAGCGGGTCTCGCTCAATGCGAAGACATAGCGTTGTTCGCGTTGTTTAGCCCCCACCACAATTGCATTCATTAATTCCCTCTCTCGCTATCTCTCCCACTTCTCCTTTTCTCCCTGCTATTCCATTTTGACTCGACACTCACTCCCCCCTGCCCCTTCCTCTTAACTTGGTCGTTGTTGCCACTCGCCTGAGAGGGGCCGGAACTTCTCCCCAACCTCTCCGCATAAACCCCCGCCTACTTCATTCCATGCCCACTTTTCTTCCTCCCACTCCAATTTCAACTTCTACCCCTCTCCTCCGGATTGTGTGATATTTCAATATGGCTGGACTCAGATTTTCGATGGGTCTAAAGTATCGTATCCTCAAAGTTAAGTTGCGTAAGTCTACGCGGTATCGATCGATCATCTATTCCTGAATAAATTTAATTCTCCCGTGGACAATAGTGTGGTTTCCTATTTTTTTAAATTCCCTAAATCGAAAAATTACTATTCCTGGACTACGTATTTCATGTTTTTAGATTTTTAAATGAAGATATCTATTTTTCGCGATTAAATGGAGAGTGAAAATTTTCAATCGCGAAAACGCGACGGCAAAGAATGAATGCTGGGAAAAGCCCACGTGACGTCTGGCTGCCGATGTGTGAGGCCACCTTGGTGCTAGGCTATGAAGGCCGCTACGATACAGGCTGCTTGCTGCCGAACATGGCAGTACCGTAGAGTGCCCTGCTAGCAGGTAGCGCTTGGCTTAAATAAAGATTGTTAATACCTTATCAAACTCAGGAAACTTTCCGACCTTAGGCAATTTTAATAGGTGATTATTAAGAGATGTTTCCCTGAGCTTTTTGCTTCATTCATGAATTTGTAATCTCAGACGATATAAAACTCCTATCTACTCGTATAGCATCTAGGTCCCTATGACGTCACGTTGAGTGGCATCGCATGGGCGCCAATGTGGCCTTTTCCGACTGAGGTGTGAGGTGACCTTGGGGCGAGGCTTTGAGCGCTGATACGACGCAGGATGCTAGCAGGTAGTACAGTACCCTGCTAACTGGTAGCGCTTGGCTTAAATAAGGATTATTAATACCTTATCAAAAGAAGAAAACTTTCCGACCATAGACAGTTTTAATAGGTGATTATTAAGACATGTTTCCCTGAGCTCTGTGCCTTATGCATGCATTGGTAATCTCAGAAAATGTAACACTCCTATCCACTCGTATAGAAACTAGGTCCCTGTGACGTCACGTGGAGTGGAATCGCATGGGCGCCAATCTGGCTTTTTTCAAATGAGGTTAAAATTGACCATTTACTTTCGTCTAAACTGGGATTTCAAAAACCAAATAATTTGTGTATTATGAATACACTAATGGTGGATAACGAATAGCAATCAATGCCTTTAGTTTTCTTTGACGAAGGAAACTACCCTATTGTTTTTCGGGTTAAAGCCGCATTGATTCATTTTGGTAGGCGATAGTCTCGGGTCCTAGTGATTTACAGAGCTTCAATTCCTTATATAGGAGGGATGTTTTTCATTCAACCTCCGATCGCTCAGCAAAAACACCATACAAGGGGACAGGCGGGTGTTGCGCGGGTAGGGCAATTTCGCGTTCTTCGCCCAACGCGCTCAAGTAATTTCTGACCGTAAGTTGTTAATTTAAGGTTAGTGGCAATCTCATTAACTATAAACTGCCCCAATTGATTCTCCCGCAAAGTGTGCACTTGGGAGCGACAGCCAGAAAACTCGCCGAATGGCTTCAGCATTGAATTGTCTTGACCCTTAAGCCTATAAAAGAGAATTTGAACGTTAATGTAGCTACTCAGTGTGAAACATTACGTCCATTCCCATTCAAAACAAAAGAAGAGACACGCTGCCTTCTGGAAGTATTCTGATCCATGACAACGCCCGTCCTCTCAGCGCTGATGTATCCCCTGTGTTCCTTGAGCAATTTTTATGGGATATTTTCGATTAACCGCCGTGCGATGTCGACATAGTGCCGTGTGAGTTCCATCTTAACGCTGAAATGAATGAGTGGCTAGATGGGAAGCGTTTTGAAACGGACGATGAGCTTCAGGGCAAAGGCAAAATTCATTGGAAGTCATTGACGGTAACATCTTATTAATAAGGTATAGTAACGCTTGTCCACAGGCACGAAAAATTCCTCCATGGCCAAGGCGATTATGTTGTAAGAACAACACATAAGTGCTCAATATTTAGCAATAAAAATGATCACTTCGTCGTCTGTTCATGATAATTTGGAGGCTGAAAAAAAACGCTCTCGTAAAAAGAGCTAGTCAGGCACACGCTGATTTACTCGTTTTGAATCCGATTGATTGTCTTTTCGATGTTATGCGACAGTGGCTATCAGCTACGCAACAAGTTCTATATTTCTTGTAAATCAACATTTTATCTGGCCTATTATTGACTATAGTTTTATCTGTTTGAATTGGCAAATCGTAGTAAAGTTTAAATGAGCTGTTTGCAAGCACTGTTTCGGGGTGGTATTCATAGTGTGGGGTCTTGACCTCAATTATTAAATGTTGATTAACGTCTCTGAGTATAATTCAAAGACTATAATACGAAACGTAAATCAACATGTGTTTGTTATTAATATGGAGTGATAAATATAATCATTTTTATTATTATATTTGCCATTTGGCTTTGTTTACCACTTTAAAATTGTATATTGAATCATCACAAAATTATATGAAAAATTATTCACAATATTAGAGCTAATTTTTGTGGAATATATTATTAATTTCCCCACTTTGGATAGCCAATAAAGGCGGTTCACAGGGCAGTATTTAGATGTAGGTATTTACCCTAGTAACCCCAAACCTTGCCACCACTCTTCAATTGCGAGTTCCCTCTCTTGTTAGAACTCTTCTCTTCCTGTCTTTTATTCCTCCCTCCTTCATTTCCTCTTTCCCATCTCATTCACTCCGTTATGTTTTTTGAAGAAGTCCCCTTTTTTCCTCATTTCACCCATTCACGGTACACAAACGGTACGCGCCTCCTTAAAATCGTCGAAAGTGTCGACACGAGGATCATGGCGTGCTCACCTCGGCGTCACCGAGTCTCGCGCATGTCAACGCGCACTCGAACTCTTTTGTTTTACCCATTCACTCTCCTCCTCCATCTCGTTTCATTCTCTGGGAGCCATTTTCCCTCTTCTTGCGTACTCCGTTTTATCCATTATCCCTTCCTTCCTCTCTATTCTGTACTCTGCACACTTCTAACACCTCTGCTTTCTCCATTCCCACAAGGTTACATTGGAGAACACATGAACACATCTCCATTACAATGGAGATGTGTTGAACAATGGAGATGTGTTGACAAGCAGTTACGATAAAGCCAATTTATTAAATTCCTACTTTAAGAGCGTGTTCACGGAGCCTTCCGAAAACTCACCCGAGACCGATGACAATCCCTGTATTCATAAGATGCCAGCTATTGACATTAGTACGCTCGGAATAGAAAATATATTGAAATCGCTTAGTCCAAATAAATCACCTGGTCCAGACGAAATCCCTTCTCGCGTATATAAAGAACTAGCCTCAGAACTTGCCCCCTACTTGCAGTTAATATTCAGTAAATCCATCAAGCAACACGAAGTACCTAATGACTGGAAAATCGCTAATGTAACGCCTATATTTAAAAGTGGAGACAAGGAACAGCCATCTAATTACAGGCCGATATCTTTAACGTCCATCTCTTGCAAAGTCCTTGAACACATCGTAGTCAGCTCGGTAATGAAACACCTAGACGCGCAAAACTTATTAATGGGAAATCAACATGGATTCAGGAAAAGCAGATCGTGCGAAACTCAGTTAGCGCTTTTCGCCCACGATATTTTAGTCTCCGGGGAAGACAACATTCCAGTAGACGCGATTTTTCTTGATTTCAAAAAGGCATTTGATAAAGTACCCCACGGAAAGTTAATAATAAAACTGAAATCTTATGGTCTAGACGAAGATGTCATTTCCTGGATTAGAGAATTTTTGAGCGACCGCGTCCAAAGAGTAGTATTAGACGGTGCAGTCTCCAATGAGGTTAGAGTGACTTCTGGCGTTCCTCAGGGTAGTGTCATTGGCCCACTCCTATTCCTTCTTTATATAAACGACATTGGCGAAGTAGTGCAGAGTAAGTTACGATTATTTGCAGACGACGCTGTAGTTTACAAAGAAATCCGTTCCAGCAAAGATGTAGATGAACTAACGAATGACCTTGCTGCTATCCAAGCTTGGTGCGATGCTTGGCAGTTAGAATTAAATTTGGAAAAATGCGTCGTAATGAATTTCTGAAAGAAGAATAACTCCCTACAGCGTAACTATGTCATTCGGGGCGCGCAGTTAAAGGCAGTTGAATCTGTGAAATATCTAGGGGTTAGACTCAATAATGATCTATCGTGGAATAAATATATTCGAGAAACAACCGGTCAAGCTAATCGTAAAATGGGTTTTGTTAAAAGAATATTAGGAAAGTGCGACGACAAAGTGAGAGAAATTAGCTACTTTTCCCTCGTTAGACCACATTTGGAATACGCTGCCAGTGTTTGGGACCCTCATGAAAAAGGCTTAATAACAGAGTTAGAACGCGTGCAAAGAAGAGCTGCCAGGTATGTGAAAGGTCGTTACGATAGTCTTGTTAGTGTAACTGACCTCTTACATAAACTCGGATGGGAATCTCTGTCGGACCGTAGATTGAAAAATAGACTAAACCTTTTAGATAAATTCAAGAGCAGTGTCTTTTCTGACGAAGTTAACCATATCTTGCGGACGCCAACGTACTACGGAAGATCAGATCATATAAATAAAATAAGAGAGATAGATTGCAGAACAGACAGATTCCGAATGTCATTTTTTCCACGATCAATAAGAGATTATAACGGCAGCAATAGAACGCGTAAATAGATTGCATGACTTGTAGTGTAGCCTACTAACCTATGTAAAACTTAATGCATGTTTCTGAATTTCTATTCTATATTCTATTTCTAACAGCATATAGTAGTATAGTTTGTTATTATACGGGACGTTTCTTGGACGGTGTGGTGTGCATGTGGGAGTCCAAATGCATGCTGCATGCTGGTGATTGATCACCCCCTGCCAAACACCCTAGAGGTGGCTCGCAGGGTAATTTGTAGATGTAGAAGGTTAACAACGACTTCAATAAGCAAAACTCTTCACCTGAGATGAAGGTCAGGTATGTATAAACGATGTACGATGTGGTGGAAGTTCTTAATATTTGTTAAATGAAACATTACAATATTACAATATTTCCACAGGATTTATTCGAATACGAGACGTTCCGTTGTTACAACAACATTGCCAACTATTAATTTATCAACTATTATCAAGAATTAACAACATTTATGCACTTGATAATGTTGCTGTTACAATGAAATGCGTCGTGTTGGAATAAATCCAGTGGAAATATTACAATGTTTAATTTAACTAATAAACTGAAAAGAAAGGCTCATGCATTACTTACAAATGATTAACGCTTGAAGTGCTTTGATCAATCGTAATTGCAAAGGTCTATCAATTCTTATTTTCAATGTCTCCGCCCTCTCAAAAGTTGTTCAATGGCTGCGCTACTGGAAACGATACCAAGATAAAGAATATGTCAGTTTTTATTATCATCACATACTGTCCATTCCAGGAAATTATCACCGAAGTATTTTGCGTTAAAACAACTGCCAAATATGGGATCATTTCCTGTAGCCGAAGTTCGAAACTCAAATTATACTATTGAAAAATACTTTCAGCATTAATCAAATTCTTCCATTTTCAAAATCTCAAACTCTTAATACGTTTTATGGTATTTTTCTTTGGATTTTTTGCAATTCGCAAATGACTCGAGTTTTAAGTTTTCTCGAACTACTTCGTTTTACCCGTTCACACTCCTGTTCCATTTCGTTTCATTTTCTGGGAGCCATTTTACCTCTTCTTGCGCACTCGGTTTTATCCATTATCCCTTCCTTTCTTTCTGTGTTCTGCTTTTCGCAATTCTAACACCTCTTTTTTCACAATGGACGCAAAGTGAACAACGGCTTTAATAAGAAAATCCAAACACCTGAGGAGAAGGATTAAGTGCAATATTTACAAATGATCAACATTTGGAGTGCGACAATCGATAATTACCGTGAGGTCTTTAAAGTTCTTGAGTTCTCATTGAGTTCTTGTTTTTATTTGCACATGGTTATCTGAGAAAAGAAAATATTCTCCTAGAAATTAATTTTTAAATGCACCTATAATTTTGGTGCGAAGGCTTCCGCGATGCTCTGGTAATGTAGGCTGCATTTTTATATGATTTTTTCATGTAACGGTTCGTTTTTGTCCTGAGTGCAAAAACTTTCGTCAACTTTAATTTTTCCTCCGGTTGACTTTTTTATATAAATTGAGCATGAGCATGAGCATATTAGCATGGACAATGACCGCAGCGGAGAAAGCAATGATAGAGGCCTTCGAAATGTGGTGCTACAGAAGAATGATGAAGATCAAATGGATCGACCGAGTTAGCAACGAGGAAGTCCTAAGAAGGGTAGGAGAGAAGAGAAGCCTCATGAAAACCTTAATATGAAGACGGAACAACCTTATAGGCCACATCTTGAGACATGATGGCGTGATGAATACAATCATCGAAGGGCAAGTGGAAGGCAAGAACGGAAAAGCAATGCCTCGAACAAAATATATGGAACAAGTAAAGAGAGATGTGAAAGAGAATAAATACGTAGGTGTGAAAAGATTAGCTGATAGGAGAATAGAGTGGAGAGCTGCGTCAAACTAATCCTAGGATTGTTGACCAATGATGATGATGATGATGATGACTTTTTTTAATATGGAAAAATATAATTTTGCTGGAAATATTTCCAATTCAAAAATTTTTTTGCGATTTTGAGTTAGTAATCGTATAACGGCTTTTGTAGCAGTTAAGATTTTTTAAAACATTTGCACGTTGAGTTATTGTTCACCTTTATAAAAACGATTTTCCTGTAAATAACGCGTTCTCTTTAATTTTTCATTTGTCTGGTTTACTTCCCGAAGCTTTATATTCATTCTCTTTCATTTTTCTGCAGCTTAATCCTCTAAAATAGACCACATAGTTAATAAATAGCGATATCACTACCCAACTATCCTACAATTTTCAATAATTGTCTTCGCATTCTTCTGGTTTAATGGGAAAAGGTCGTCATGTCGTTCTTAGGAGATGGATTCCTTTTCAGAAAGGTCAAAGGGCTTAAAGGGCAGGTATTTGCAGAGGAGAATGTTTGAGGAAGTTAGGGAATAAAAATAACGCTTCTTTCCCTTTGTAAACTCAGTGAAAGGAAATTGAACGGCAAATATTAAGATACGGCTTATTGATTGACACCACTTGTGACATTAAGTCCAAATTTGAAATCAGAATTCTTAATGCCATCATCAGCATTCATTACACTGAAGGTTGGCTGGGTAGTCTTTTAGTTTGCTCTGCAAAGAGGTGTGTGTCTTTACTGCCAGAGTTTTCCCTTGATGTTTATCAATTAAGTATTTTTCCCTACTTAGATTGTTTGGGTATCCTTAGTTTTTATGCCATCCGCAATCGCTTAAAATATAGGGTAAACTACCTATTACACGCCAGTGCCAATGCCAATAACTGGGTAAACTACCCAGTTATTGGCACTTTAAGGACCTTGACGAAGAAAATTAACTCTTGTGACTGTTGTATCACAACTTCAGTTTATTTATAACTTGCCTTAGATCTGAGAGACATGTAGTTTTTGTATTCCCATGTGAGCGATTTATATTATACATACAACTATTTACTAAAAATAATTGTTTAAAAAGTCCAATAATCCCAGTTATTGGCACACTTTATCCAGTTATTGGCACACTGTATTCCAGTTATTGGCACACCAGATTTTCATGCACTGCTTAGCACATTTTCTTTTAAGTTATAATATATTAAAGAAATATAGCCTTTTTCAGCTACTGAATCGTTCATTATCTTACCTGTAAGTATATTAAAACAGTGAGAGGTGGTAAAATATCTTTAAATGAAAATCCAATGATGTAACTTTAAAATTTTACGTTTTTATGATTTTACGCTCAAACAAATTATTTTTGGACCGAAAAAGTAATACTTTACATGTTTATTATGTATTTAGATTAATATTTGTTTTTTCTCTTCAAAATATCAATAGATCACTTTGGGAAGTACTGTCCTCTGGAAACTCATACCATTCATGACAAACAAATAGATTAACGACAGTATCATCTGGAAGATGCATTTGGTGTGTTTTTGGGACTCAATTTAGGTGATACAACTTCTTGCAACTGCTGCATTCAATTCCTACCTTCTTTTGCCCCACAGTGGAGTTACACATACCATTGGTAAATTCCTTCCACTGACAGGTGTGAGTACGACTTTTCTTCCAATGCCGGTGAATGATGAGATTCAACGGCGAAAGACTTTAGACATTGTTTTTGTGATAGATGATAGTTGGTGAACGGGGGAAATGAGCTCTACGGCCTCTATAATAGAGGATTTAAAAGGGGGTTCTCAAATGGCCGTAAAATTTGACACCACTCGTCAGAGAAATAAGCAAAACAACACTTCGCCAGAAACAACACTCCCTCCTGTTGCAGTTTACGGGAATTACTTCCACGCGACTACCACAGACACAAGCACACACCCCCGAATTGACACCTTCGCAAGGCTGTCGGACCTCGCTAAGGTAACCTGGGACCCTTCGCAGAGCTGGATGGACTCTTTTACTCCTTTTGAATTGCCTATTGTTTTTGTGGTAAAGCTGTACTAAAAATACTTTGGGATGGTAGCTATTTCCTAATATCAATGTTTTAGCTGCCTTTAACATTCTCTTTGGCTCTATTTTGAATGGTCATTTAATTGCCTTTTCTTTAAAAGTCTACTTTGTTGCTTGCTTCTGCAGTTTTTTATCCTCCCTTTCCTCCTTTTTTAGTTCCTTTTCTGTTTGAGTTTCTTATTTTATTCTTTTTTTCTTGTCATGGCATTATTTCCATTTTTTCTGGGGTCAATTTACGTCTTGTACAAATGGTACCCTTTTGGTACTTCTTTTTTCCTTTCTTTTTCGTGTTTCAGGCTAAAAAAGAATGATATTCATTGGCGTTACACTATATGATCCTTCATCGTGGCATGGACCCTCTGTTAGGTCTGACCTGTGTATGTGTGGCGCAGCAGGAATTTCAGATAATGCTGCCTCAGTCTCTACAGAAATCTATCGGTAGTCGTATCTTCTGTGTTATGCTGGATGTGTACAAGTACAATTACTTTCTCACCCGTTCCTTCTTCCTCATTCTCCATCAATTTGCATTGTAATTTGATAGTGCTCCCACAGTCTACATAGAACTCTGAATTCCTCTCCTTTTCCCAAATTTTGTTGAATACTTTTAAAATTTTCACTTTGCTCTTCCCCAACCATCAAAGAAAAATCATCATATGGAACTGGATTCATCTTACAAACTGAGATATTCACACTGACTTTGGATGAACGCTTTCCTAGGCACTTAGAATAGTCTATTGCGTTGGCATTCCATGGATATAGACCTGATGCCCTGAAACCATTCTTAACTATTCTAGATAAGTCAATGTTGTTCAATATGGCTGAAAGAATGGGAACAAAATCCTCTTTTTTATCGGCGTTAGGGTTTTTGGTCTATTCGAGTACGGCCTCCTTCCACTTAGTCTTTAATGGCCTAAAGGCAGCCACATCAGTGGGTTGCAATATTTTTGTGGAATTTTGGTACAGAGCAATTGGAATAGTTTGAAATTCTTTGCATAGCGAACTTCGGTGGCATAGCAGATGGGTTTTGTGGCCATCTACAATAAAACACTACTGCAGTACCATGGTAAGGGATTTTATTTTCCAAAAGATAAAGATGAAAAACATTCCCAATATATTTAAAAAACACTTCTGACCTCATCCACCCATTGTCACTGCGCCCTATCCCCCATTTTTTAGGAACCTTTTGGACTATTTTATTAGGGATCCTCTGTAGAAGGTAAATGATCATCGGAGGACACGTATTTACTGAGGATGAAAAGGTACTTATGACGGTCAGCGTTGCCTTCACGTGACGGTGGGGGTAACTTCATATAAAGTTTTTGATCCAGAGGAGCAAGAACTTTTTGAGAAGTTCTTTTCAGGGCATGCCATGAAATTAGTTTAGTCGCCAATTAACACGCTATTCAGATCAGAGAGGATATCAAACTTGTTTTGTTCATTAAGAATATCCTCCACAGGTTTAAACCAGCCTCTGATATATAGAGGATATCGCTCACGCATGCACTTGCATCAGTTACTCCTTCAAATGAACGGTAAGAAATTTCAGGGTATCTGCGTAAAAAGCCATGATACCACTTATTTTCGGGAGTATTGCCCTTAAAAGGATTTCCGCGATTATTTTGCTCGAATTCTTTGACATCATCAATAATCAATTATTTTTATTGGAATTCTTTGAAATTATTAATTTGACTATATCCAATTATTGGCACCCATTTTTCTAGTTATTGGCACCCATGCCAAGTACTGGTTGTACTCATTTCTATGAGCCAAAATATAAAATACGCATTTATACTAGCAGTACAATGCATTTGGCGAACAAAATAAATATATAACTGTAGTTGATGAAATTTCCAATACTTGGCACCCAGTGCCAATCACTGGAAATTAACAACATTTACATACCAGTGATTGGCACCCCATAAAAATCGATTTTAATTACGATAAAAGGCTCTAAGTAAAAAACAACCTCATTGAGGTATTACTATCATTACAAATATCTAAGTTTCATACTATTTAATGGGTTGATATTGATAAAAAACGCATCCAAATGATGTAACACTCTTAATTTTTCGCTAAGAAAACCTCCAATTTCTCCAAAGAAAATGCAGCACTTGGTTATATGGTCCGCAGTCACTTCTTAAATGATCTAAGGTGGACGGACCCGCTGACACATATTAATTAAACTTCTTTGCTTCTAAATACAGAAGCATCAAAAATGCAATGCATCTCTGTCTCTTAATATCACACAGTTAATTACAGAGTGCCAACAACTGGGGGGGTGCCAACAATAGGGCATTCTACCCTACATTTCTCATATTTCTCACATTTTCTGTGCTTTCAAATGTGCAAGGTCGATGAATGTAAGTGTATAATATAGAAAGGCATTCCTAATGTTTTCTGGCACTGCACTGGGTACCATGCATTTCATTTATTGAATAAATTTGTTTATACTAGGACAGTACTATGGCTCTTCGTGGCGTCGTTGCAAATTTTGAGTCATGAACTCCCGAAAATACCTGATGATTCAAAATTATCTGATACTTGTGTACTTTCCATTTGTTGATATTTCAGGAGCTAATATCAGATCCGATATTAACGTCTCTTCACTGCGTTATAACTATTCTTTCGCCAACAATATATAGACTTGGGTATATTAAGAAATGAGGCCATAAATACACTGTGCTGGAAAGCATAAGTAAAGTTCATGCTTAAAGCAAGCTCCCTGTGACTAGTGCAGCAAATAGTGTTAGTTGGTTTTACTTAAACCTTGTAGAAAAATGTCAATTTTTTGTGTAATATTTCATTTTTTAGCTGTGATTTTGCACGGCTTTTAGTATTTCTCATCATGATTTTATTGACTAGTATCCTGTACAAATTATTTTTTAATTGCAAAACGAAGCATATATGTGTTATCTCAACAAATTACCGACCTCACCAAGTGTTTAGAACTAGTGTACCATCAAATCAATGTAGGTCATCGCACAATTATAAGCTTCCATTGTTTATACTCTCTGGATAAAATGTTTTACGTGTAAAAACCATTTTTGATCCTGACGATACCACCTCACGATATTTTTCGTTTTTAAAATTTGAATGTTTCTAGACTTTTCATTTACTTAAGAAATTTTGTTTCAACAGACAGCTTAAAACTAAACATGTTGTAGATATGTTGAGATTCGGGGATCATTTTGTATTGAAAACTAGTGAATTATGGTTTTTATAGTGAATTTTATTTATTGTAATTGTGATATCCTGATAAAATATTAAAGATGTCACATTATCTAGGCATGTCAAATAGGACAGGATATAGATAAGGGTAGATAGGATACTTACACTAGAGGGTAGAAAATGGAAGAAAAAACACTTTCGCATGCTAGCTGACACACCCCGCGGATTTATTCCATGGAACATATGCATGCGTTGATTTAACGTATTTTCATTCTCCTTACGTTCAATAAACTTAAAAATTGTGCTAAGATATCGGATCAGAATTATTGACCACATAACACGTGCGCAATTGCAAAGCTAATTATGAGAACATGTAAGGACAGAGGTAGCCATGATCTAGAAGCGCGTAATTGGGGAAAAATCAAATTGAACTGTCCGCAAGGAGATCTTTTTGTATTTCGTGTACACGGTTGATCCGAAAGACCTTCAGAAAGGGAGGTAATAAAAGCTGCAAAGACTCGTGTGCGCATTCAGGCTTAATTCGAATTGATGAAACAAAAGAGGCTCGAAATCCATTCGAAGGAAAAATTAACAACTCCTTTCCCGCCTTTTTTCTATTCATTTACTTAAGCATAGAACTCTGAACGACACGGCTAACTGTCGGAGGAGGTCGAAGCAGGGGTGGCATTTCGTTCATTGTCCAACAACACATTCTCTTTGCTGAACTCTCCTGATCTAACTCGCTTTATTTTACCCATTTAAACCCTTTTCATAAAATGAAAGGACCACGCCAGCGTTTGGGCGGGAAAAGGGAAAACTGACAAATTATTAATGGAATTCACACGTTTGTCCCGATGAGGTGGGCTGTGAATCGGTTGAAGTGTGGGAGGAGGTCAGGATTTGCAACTCTCTAACCCCTTCTACCGCACCCTACGGTAACAATGAACGGCACCAATTGGTTGCTGAGGGGGACCTCGTGAACGTCAAGTCAAGCCTCTTGAAATAAAAAAAGAAAGAACGTTTTGAAATTAACGGCTTTGTTCGTACAATGACGGAAGTTAATAACTATCCTCATTCAGTCAGCTAACTCCAGTTCCCACTCCCCGAAAAACAAGTGGTCCTTCCTCTCAGCGCGCAGGATATCCGCTCAATTATTTAAGCGAATCGTACAGCGAGCTGACTGTGCGGGTGTAAAATTAAAAAAAATAAAACAAACTTTATGATCGCACCAAATTCATCCGCAATGTGATGGTCCTCAACGCGGTCTTTGTACTTTTGTATGTACTGTTGTTGAGGCCCGATAGAATTCCTGTCACCGCTACCTCGTGCAATCGGGTTGAACTTCCTGAATGCGCGTTCTCTCCGTTTTTGATCCTGAAGAACAGACGCCATGTTATTGTTCGCCATATGGAGGGCAAGCACTTGAGGTATTGTGGCCTTGGGTACGATCAACTGCGAAAACTTTGCCTCTCTCATTTAGCTCGATTTGAGAGCGAGCAGTACAATATCTCCACGCGCTTACCTGTCGAATGAGCTCTTGTTATTGTGCGCAGTGGAAGAAATCTCGTGACCCTGGTCCCCTGATCCGGATATTTCAATAAGCTCGTTCCAAGGAAGAGGAAGTGTTTTTATAAGCTTGACACAATACCTCCGTATGATTCATGCGCGATAACATTTTGAATGATATGCGGCTCGGTGTTGTGGAAGTTCTTAACATTAATTTACCGGGAACAGCCACGGTGATAACTTTACGGAGTCACCCGCACTTGCATACCTAGGCCTCCCATCCTTTAATTTGATATACCTCTACCGATAATTATATCTATGAAAATATGAAAGCTCATTGGGCCATGATTATCGTCGAGGAGAATAAATAATGGAGGGCCTAGTCTTTCACGTTGGCAATTAAAAAGCACTGCCTGAAACAATTGTCTTTGTACGCAGTCACGCAGTGCTCTCCGGCTTTGGCGCTGTGCGCACGATTTGGGCGGCTTGTGACATCATATGCTCAGCAGTCCAAACCACTTTGCCCGCCATAATCCTCAAATTTCTCCTGAAGCTAATGACGCCTCAGTAATTAACTGGCTAAAGCAATGAAACGGAAATCGAGGGAGCCATCTCTGATTGGTCTACAGCCCTAGTTATGCCTTAATTCCTAATGAAATTCGGATTGTTCAGCCCGTTAGCGACGCGAGCGACGACTTTCCTAAACCTATTTCAATGCGTGAAGAGAGAAAATTCATTTTGAGAAAAACAAAAGAATAGGGTAGTTTCCTTCATCGAAGATAACGAGAGGCGCTGATTGCGATTCGTTACTCACCATTAGTGTAATCATAATATACAAATTATTTCGTTTTAGAAATCCCATTTTAGACGAATGCTAATAGTCAATTTTTACCTCAGTTGAAAAAGGCCAGATTGGCGCCCATGCGATGCCACTCCACATGACGTCACAGGGACCTATTTTCTATACGAGTATATAGGAGTTTTACATCCTCTGAGATTACCAATGCATGCATGAGGCACAGAGCTCAGGGAGAGATCTCTTAATAATCACCTATTAAAACTGGCTAAGGTTGGAAAGTTTTCTTCGTTTTATAAGGTATTAATAATCCTTATTTAAGCCAAGCGCTACCAGCTAGCAGGACACTCTGCTACCTGCTAGCAGCCTGCATCGTATCAGCGCCCAAATCCTCGCCCCAAGGTCACCTAACTTGTGGCAGCGGGAACCAGAACGAAGTCACACGGAGTTTTCTCAGCATTCATACTTAGCCGTCGCGTTTTCGCGCGCATGAAAATTTTCACTTTTCATTTAATCGCGAAAAATAGAATTCGTCATTTAAAAACCTAAAAGCGTGAAATACGTACTCCAGGAGTAATAATCTTACGATTAAGGCAATAAAAAAGTAATAGGAAACCACCCTATTCTGATCAGCTTAAGGTTGGAAGGCGATATTTGGTGGAACTTGTTGACAGGAAACATAATGAAGATACACTTTTGTATGTTCCACAAGAGTTTTTAATACCGACCCAGGTTTCGGCAGTACATACTGTCATTATCAAGGTGACTATACAAAAATTTTGCGAGCTTATATACCTATACCTTAGGAAGACCGTCACAACCTTACCCTCAACATCTCCTAATAGTGATAGACCTGTAACATCTTGGGGGAAAATACCATTCCTTTGCCCCCTATCTTATCGGGTGACTGATATGTTCCCGGAAGATAAAGTAAGATTATCATTTTATAATATGACAACTGTTGGAAATTTTTTATTTAATTCAAAACCAAAATTTATTGACAAGGACCAAAGCGGTGTGTATAAATTGTATTGCAATATGCCTCATTGTAATTCTGTGTATATTGGTCAGACCGGACGTGCCATAAAAACTAGGGCAAATGAACATATGAAGTGTTGGGTAAGAGGCGATTCAACCTCTAACTTTGCTAAACATTTGTTAGACTGCAACCATAGCAGTGATTTCAATGCCAAGGTTCTCCACGATCTTTGTAAAGGTAAAAAGTTGGATTTTCTTGAGCCGTTAGAAATTTTAAGAGCATGTCGAAACAAAAAGTTACGGGTGGTAAACGACCTTTTGTACCCCTCCCACTCCTCCCCTTTGTTATCAGTTCTGCTGGACTCGGCAAGCAAACCCACCGACCTTGAGGAAACTATTCCTCGTTAGCTTTCCCCCTCCCACCATCACCACCTCCTCCCTGTCTTAACCCCCCTCTCCCTAAGGTATATATAAGCTCGCAAAATTTTTGTATATTCACCTTGATAATGACAGTGTGTACTGCCGAAACCTGGGTCGGTATTAAAAACTCTTGTGGAACATACAAAAGTGTATCTTCATTATGTTTCCACCATATTCTGGTTTGAAATAATTGTGATAACCGTATGAATGTGATCACGAAAACTCTAACTTTTTTATATCGACGGGTGGTGATTCGTGGAGGAAACAAAGGTTCCATTGTTAACATCATAGCTTTGCCTTCTTTAAATGCGTCCGCCGCAAAAGTATTTGAAACGATTTTTACCAAATAGTTCCGCTTCAATTCACAGAGCATTCACTAGTTATCGGCTACCTTGTGTAAACGAGTGAGTCGTAGGTGTTTTCCTTTGACCTTTCGACACACAGAGCCATCTTATACAAGAACATCATCACGTTTCCATCAAGATATTCTCGTCAAAAACTGCAACGGGTTTACAGACAGCGTTACCCAGATGTTAAGGAAATTAGGTCGGAAGCCGCTGGAGACTCGAGGCTGCGCTCTAGGCTTAGATTACTTGAGCAATTGAGAATAAATGTCTTGAAGAACGACACGGAGAACATAATAATAGAGCCCCACTATATTTCCTGGTCCGACAGAAGCGATAAATTGTGAGAGATGTTTTGCCAAACGGATAAGTATGGGAATTCGTTTTCCCCGAACCGTAAAGGATTTTAATAAATGCTAGTAATTATTTTGTTTGAGCATTTCTTTTTTATTTGTAAATGGCTGGTGTCCTAACAACCCCTGCCCCACGCCTGTTAGGCGGCTTATGAGGTAGTATGTAGATTTAGATCACATCAGCACTAAACCATCATCTGGGCTTACACAAGATAGCCGAAACAAGTCGTACGCAGTAAAATAGTTGTGGAAAAATGCAACGACCTTTTATTTCAGTTAGTGCTTTCAATTTATCACTACAAAATATTTCGTACGAAAGTCCACATTATTCCGCTCACTCTGCGGGAATAATTCGCTCAAACGTGGAACTCTTTCAAAGTGCTTCCTTCCCTCCACTTCGTTCAAACCCCACTTCTCGCGTTCCACGGCATCCTCTGAAGAGTCAATAATCTCCCGGGATGCAAAGTGCGGTCATTACCGCTCCTTCTCAGAAATAAGGGTGCGCGTGAACCTCTTAAAAAAAATAAAATAAAAACTTTTTTTTTGTCGGAGACCCTCGACTTTCCCGATTTTTTTAACGAGCGCTCCAAACACGTCTTCACTTCTCCCCCTTTTTCTCTCTCTTATCGTTTGATCCACCCATCTTTTCTACCGCTTAGACTCTTTAACTAGATAGGTGCATGTCTGCGCGAAAATAAATACTTTTTGCATTCGTCATTTTAAAAAATGGGGTTGGATTGGTGTGGTGGCTAGAGTGTTGGCTTCCCGCACCGCGGGCTTGGGTTCGATACCTTGAGGTTGCAGATAATTTTAAGAGACTGCCCAACCCTTGCGTGAATGTTGAGAGGAGGACATTTCAAGCGCAACGCTCCGTCCGTCGGATGGGACGTTAAGCCGTGGTCTCCTTGCCGCCTTTCGATAAGAGCAGGCTAATGCTGACGCCGGGTTTCTCTCCACCATTCCCTCTATACCTTCCCTCATGGCGAAAATGACCTCAGCTGTCGGTCTCTTTCTCCAAATACCATATATACCACCATACTATTTAAAAATACTCAAGCGACATTTATCAATTATGAAAATCAAAATTAGGGTGCAGTCTACATGGATAATTTTATCCTTATAAAATGTGGAAAAAGATTGTATGACGTAATTTTGACCCTGGATAGTTGCTAGTAGGAACCAAAATTACCAATGATGTTTGGTTCGAAAACACACTATTTTTAAACTACAAAAATTTTCAATAAAGCATTCCGATTGGCCTAGGCCATTGGAGAACTCATGACTTCGAATGCTTTGCCTGTTTCAGATCGCGATGTATCCAAGAGATTTTCCATTTTATTTCCAGTAAACTCCCATAACAATTGATCCACATCCTACAATGCATGACCACTCATCTTTAATTTTTATAACGACGCTTTCCATTCTTTCTCCTCAAACATCTGTGAAACATGCTTGATTTTAGATTCTGATTCTCATACTGTTTATAATGCATTCACCAGCGCTTGAAAATTGATACCCATTCGCCAGCTAAAACTCTCATCGTATCTATGGTAACCCAATATCATCCTCCATAGGGGCGCAGCTAGGAATTAAGGCTGGGGGAGTTCTCGGCGTAACTGATACTGGGGAGTCTGGGGAGTATGGGATACCCGCCTGGGTGAGCGGGAGGTAGGGTGCCCTCCCCTAGAACATTTTTAGGATAAATGATTCAAAATGGTGAGTTTTACGGCTGTGTGAATAGTTTGATGGTTTGTTTGTGAGACATCCGTCCCCCTAATATTAGTTAATAAATTTGTCACATTAAAATACTTTTATTAAAAATATTTCTGTGATCTCTGGGGAGGTTTCATCCCCAACCGTCCCCCTCGCTACGACACTGATTGTCCATACCTTCTTGACCCTTCTTTGCACCCACCTCCGCCATAAAACCATTGCGTATACTCGACCTTCAACTCCCTTATACGGAAGAAAATCAGCAAGTGAACTAGTTCGGGCCTGAATAGCCATATGATTTTATATTCTTCTAAGTTGAATTTCTCTCCTTTCGTCCTTTATCCGCCTGCCTTGGTTTTTGTTTATTTTGTTCCTTTTCGCGTACCCATTTAAACCCATTTAAATGCGCAGCGTGTACCAGCACAGTTAGAGGCCGACTTGAGGATCCTCTTTTGTGCGATAATATTCGTGGACAGAGCTCTTGGTCGCCTTGCACCAAGGCATTCGTTCGCCGACGTTGAGGCGAAAGGGACAGTCGAATTTATTTCGCGGAAGCTCGGGCGAGGACGACTTAGGCTAACTCCCTTCGACGGGAGAATGGACACCACACGGGGTACGGAGGTTAGCGAAGCCAAGGTAAGGCGGGAATTCGCTTTCTTCATTTTATTTCCACCCCATCATATCTTCCTCTCTTTTATATCTGGTATAATTTCCCTCATTTATTTTCTCTTTTTATTTTCGTTGTTAATGTATGGCTAAGTTCCGGCCATGCATTACTAGCATTTCAGACGGGACACATCGGCCCCGTGACACGACATAATTGAAGCTAAGTCTATTTTAAGGCTAGTACGCAAACTTGTAGCTAGAGCTCATGCCTGATGAAATACTGCATTGCATATTTTAGATTATTTTTTTGTCCCACTAAAAACATCGAAATCAGTAAAAAGAGCCATTGCCGAATCATACACTGAAAAAACACTTTGGATATGAGAATCGTAGGTTTGGGTGTCACACCCAAAGCTGAGGTGAAGGAAAGGACTTGTCCATACATTTGGTTGTGTCACCCAAAGGGAATGGGTGATGAGGAGTTGGATGTTCCAACTACTCCTTTGGTTGCTACATCCAAAGAAGATGGACGAGTACTTTGGGTGTGAGAACCAAAGCGTTGGGTAGCTCATCAGAACAACGTTTGGATGCCGAATGAAAACTTTAGATCACCTGCCCAAAAGATGGCGCCCCTACCCCTTCCTCCCTCCTGTTCAATTCCACTACACCTTAATATTGTTCTTTTTCAACACATTTTGAAATAGGCCACTAAGACAGTGCAACTAAAAAATTAGAAAACCTAGCTCTGTGATTATCATAATATCTATTATCACATAATTCAACATATTGTAACATGCGCCCGTGGAAAAATAAATATCCATATTTGTAGAACACTAGAAAGAACATTTATTTCCAATATATAAACACACAGTTACATAAAATTCACTCCAAACACACAATTTTTCTCAATCTCTTCTTGTTCATTCTCCTTTCCTCGTCAATAAACTCCGTGCCAACGCTCTCGATGATAACTCCGCAAGGCTCTCGATGAATCCACCGTTATAATATCATAAAAAGTGCACAAAACACAGTGAATTAATATCATTACCAAATTTTATGCCAATAACATAAAATATTATTAAAATACAATCACAACATATTATAAATATCATCGGGAAATACAAGAAACGTGAGACAATTTAACCTCAATAAATAAAGGTCAATGTTAACAAGCACAGCAGCACTTCCGACAAAATATGATCTGAGAGTTTGAACTTTGTTTTAATAAGCACATAGAGATAACAATGGGAATATGAAGAACTCATAAGCAAAGGGTGGTAGTGCGGGCATGAGAATTAATGCAACATGGCGGTGAGAATAAACACAAAATGGCCGTGAGAATAAACAACAACTCACAACTTACCAGCGAACACATAGATATAGGCTCCAAGTCCAGCCTTCGATAAGAAAATCGCCGTCCCCTCGTCCATAATCTCGAGCAGCAAGAGCAACGAAGCACAAGCGGCAGCAGAGTTCGCCCGTTTTGCCCACAACAAGTCCACACGTGTCTACGGCTTCCACGGCTGAACACAGAACTGCGGGTGCTAGAGAGCTTCATGAGATTGCCACCAGAGCGCGTAACAATAGATTTAGATTTCGTACCTAAACCGGTTGAGTGCACTAACCATAACTTTGGTTCACCCATCCAAAGGACGATGACTGGACGTGTTTGGTGTGACATTCTTTGGCTTTAGTTCTCACATCCAAAGAGTTAGTCCTGAAGTCGCATGATTCTTGATGGCGCATCCAAATCTCCCCGCCCAAAAGGGTTTAGGGTGTAGCATCCAAACCTGTTCTCTCAGTGTATAGAAGCAATTTCAATTATTCATATGATTGATAAGACTTTGTCATGATTGTAGCAGGAAAGAAATTAATTTTTCGATACGTATTTACTACATGTAAAATTGTAAAAGAATACCCATTCTTGAAGGTGCTGTCTGTACCTATTCTCACATCTAGTGTATGGCGATCGTGTTTTGTCCACCTCCCGCGATCCGTGGGCTGTGGTGATTTGTTGTCCGCAGTGATTTGTCGTTAATTTCATGTGACCATATTTCTGGGTGAACTTTTTATTGTTTACTTTGAGAAACTTCTCTGGTAATCATCTACTTCCCAAGCAGCAGACGATATTCATCGTATGTCTAAATGAGGTTGTTATATCCAGAACTTGTTGTTATTACACAATGGATATTTTGACAACGTTATATAGATATCCTATTTGTAACATCCACGACGATTTGTAAAAATAACGTTACATAGATATCCAAGTTGGAAAATCCGCGATATTCTTAACTGATATTTAATAGATATAGTCCATAGAAACTAAGGAAATTAAGCAGAAGATTAATTCTAATACAATGAGGGTTGATAAAAAATTTACTGGGGAAAAAGTTATTGATCGTGTTCTTTTTTATCATTTTTACCGTCAATTCGAGAAGTAGTACTTATTTCCTTAAAAAATGTATTCCAAGAAATATCAGCCTATATTTCCAATGAAGAGGCCCACTATGTGTGCTGAAATACGTATTCGTCTTGTTCCTCGTCCCCTTGTCGATCTCTGGCCATGCTCACTTGGTATGGTATGGTATTTGGAGGAGGCGACCGACAGCTGAGGTCATTTGCGCCATGAGGGAAGGGTATGGAAGGAAGGGTGGAGAGAAACCCGGCGTCGGCATTAGCCTGCTCTTGACGAAAGGCGCCAAGGGGACCACGGCTTAACGTCCCATCCGACGGACGGAGTGTTGCGCTTGAAATGTCCTCCACACAACACTCAAGCAGGGATCGGGCAGCCTCTGAAAGTTCTCTGCCACTGCCATGATTAGAACCCGAGCCCGCCGGGTGGGAAGCCAACACTCTAGCCACCACGCCAACCCGAACCCCCCATGCTCACTTCGGAGCTATTTTCTCCCGAAAGTGTGAAGCCATCTGTGAGTGAATGAATGAATGTGTGTGTGACTGGTTATTGGGTACGTGTGCATCTACTAACCACTGGGCATCCTTAGCAGGCCTTTCCCTGTGAAGATTCTCGGGTTTGAGGAACAAGAAGCCTTAGTTGAGGTCCCTAAAGCCCACACAAGGATCTTGTTTTGATTGTTTCTGTGAGTGAATTTGGCTATTTCGACTGAGAGGCTGGGGTTTGGTCTCTGAGGTGAAACTCTCCTCTTCCCGCTCACCATTACTGTGAAAAGATTTCTTGCAAGGTGGATGAGCTTTGGGAGATTTTTATACGGCCATTTGAGTTTTTCTCTTTGCTACACCAAGCAATATCCATAGGTGACATATGTTCTTTATAGAGTTGAAGAGCACGAATTATATATCTGAATGTCTGAGGATTACCATAAACCATAATTAGCATAACCATTTACTACTCATTAGATGTTGTGAAGATATCTTAGAGATGTTGTATTATGGACAGTGGCGCAACTAGACATATGCTTTGGGGGGGGATAGGATGGCCTGTGTGGGGACCCCCCTCCAGGCAACAGGGGTTTCGGGAAAATTTTTGTAAAACCACATGCCTGGAAATACATTTTACATCATTTTGGCGTTTAACATTTGACTTTAAGGAGATGCAGTTATTATGTGTCGAAACAATACACTAGTTTTAATTTTTTTATTTTTCTGAGGCTTTGGAGATGGGGGGATCTATCCCCTCATCCTCCCCCATAGTTACGCCACTGATTTTGGACCTCCATGTCCGCTACTTGACATTGCTACAACGTTTTTTGGTAGGATCTATGTATATTTGACAGATATCCATACAATGTTAACTGGATATTGCACGGATATTCCACGGAAATTGCACGGATGTCATATGCTATCACCGAAAATCTTGTCTGAACGTTGTTGGGATATTGATTGCTACTTGCGTACTATGTACTACTATATCTAGTATGATCATAGCTTTCATCTCCTTTTATTCTGCCTCATTCTATGGCAAGGGGGGAAGGAATGTTTGGAGTTGGTAGGAGTGAAGAGACTGCTGGAGAGAGGGAGGGCGAGGAGGACAAGTCGGATGATAAACGAGGATTGCTAATGACAACCTCGTCCGATGAGACGCATAATAGCCGGATTCGAGATGACAGGGAAGAGAGCATTATTTCGTGTCAAGGGAGAGGGTGAGGGGGTGGGTTTTTTCTGAGGGAGGGTTAGGGGGGTGAGTGGTGGGAAGTGGAGGGTGGGATTGCCTCAAAAGACAACCCCTTTACGATGTCATGGGGTTCGTGGATGGGGTGGTTTTTCATCCAGAGGGTTGAGGACAAATTGCAAGTCTTTCTCTTGACGCGTAAGCACCCAAAAATTTATCCCCCAACTCGCGCTCCACCGATCCCCATAAACTGCCGCAGCTATATAACCTCCTCAGTCCCAGGAAAAAAATTACGGATATTAGCTGAAAATTTTAGTGATTTTTTCAATAAAAGGCCTTCAAATTGAATACTTCTCTATTACTTTACCTGATTTACTAATTACGTCAAAAGTCATGTCCTCCAGAAGTGACTTCGGGGCTAATTTATTTAACAACAGCTCAAGGATTCACATTTATACCGGGTGGAAAAAAATAGTGTCACGAAATTTTAACCCTGAATAGCTGTTGCCAATAGGAACCAAAGTTATCGATAATGTTTACGTTGAAAACGCACCATTTTTAAACTACGGAAACCTTGAGTAAAGCACTCCAATTAGCCACGAGTTTCTCCTTTTCCCGGAGGCCTTGGATAAATCGTGATCTCTAGCAGGTAAAGCATTCGAAGTCGTGAGTAGCGTTTGGCTCAAAGTGTCTGAGATTAAAAAATGCTGCGTTTTCGACATCATTGATAATTTTGGTTTGGTTTTTGGCTGCAGCTATACAAGGTTAATATTTCCTGACACAATTTATCTCCATCATATAATGATCATTATAAAATACCGTCCGGAACTTTTTTTAATTTTTAGTTCATTGGATGTTTTAATTATGTATCTATTTTTTCCCTTATCCCCTTTACCTCGTTTAATTCGTGTTAAAATAGTTCTTGGAGTGTAGGTCAATGTATGTTATGCAAAAACGTTTTAGCCAACGTTTCTGTTTATATTTAACTATCATCAGAGCTATGAAAGAAAACATAAGAACAATAATTGTTAACAACAACCATAATTGTTCTTATGCTTTCTTTCATAGCCCTGATGATAGTTTAAAATAAACAGAAACATTGGCTAAAACTTTTTTGCATAACATGCATTGACCTACACTCCAAGAAATATTTTAACATGTTTTAACTATATCGTAATGGCACGGAAATAATGGAGGGAGCATGAAAATTGAAATAAAAATTTAATATTTACTGATGTCAGTGTGAACAAAACGAGTATTTTTGGAGTCTGACACGTTGACTTAGACTACTGCACATGCAGCTTTGACTTATGACGCTTCTTCATTTGACTTATTCAGTTTTTATGACGACTGGTAGACTTTCTATCCTCCTTGCTATCGACTTGAGTGAAGAGCGTTGTACGTTGACTCACGCACGATCGATTTCATTTCCTGGCGTATTGTTGTTTGTAACTTAAGCTGTTACCTTGAAATTTCCTTATTATTTAGAAAGGGCCCTAATTACTTGTACTTCAAAAATGAAATTTTTGCCGTATTATTATATCTGCGAAAAAACTTTGATTATTGAGATTCAGATGATTATTGATTGAGTCTTCTCATTACCTATACCCGGAAAGTGGGAGGAAAAACAGGCAAGGATGTACACGTTCAACTTCAAAGGATATTCCATTTTTGATGCTCACCTCCTCCTCCAATCTCAACTGTAATTCACCTCCAATCTGGGTTTAAAAAAATGTTCGTATTTTCAAAATGTTACCTTAAAAATGGCATCACGAAACCTTTAAAGATCAAAAAATTATTTTTTTTTGCTTATAGCTGCCATTGGTTTTTCATTATAGGATGTGTATCAACCAGTGGTCAAGTTTAGCTACGTTGCGGTTATAATCTCACACTGTAAATAGAAGTTTATTAAACTCATTGAGACATTCTTTGTGAGTTAAAAATGGAAAAATGCGAAAATTTTCATCCACTTTTCTTGAATTGGCGACGTAATTGGAGTTACGGGAACGATGCCAGGAAGAGAGTAGCGTTGACCCGTCCGGAAAATGCGCATGACGTCATCAACTCTTCTGGAAAAGGATTAAGGCCGTCGATATTTCACCACGAATAGCTGGAGAGGTAGACGACGGATAGAATTGAAAAATGGAAAAATAGGATTCTTTATTTTTTAAACTATCACAGTCAGGGCTAAAAATTGTTGTAAGTGAGCCCGTCGGCTGGAACGTAATAATTTAAGCGTTGATATGGGAAAGATACTAATTCTTTAAAAGTGAATTTTACAGGAGACGAAAGAAAGAGGTGCGCCAACATTGTGAAGCTAATATTAGTGTACAAATTTCGTCAATCCTAGCAAAATATAGGTATACGAGGGTATCCTTTTGAGTGTTGGGGGTGAAGAAAACTATAAGCAGTACAATAACGCAATTTTTTATTGTTTTACAAAGTACTCTCCACGATAGTCAATGCACTTTTGTATTCGATGGAACCAGTCGTTATTACATTTATTCCATTCCAAAGTAGGGGTAGTCAAAAAGGCTGTTTTGTAGGCATCAATCGCTTCTTCACACGTCTGGAATCGCTTTCCTTGTTGCATATTCTTAATTCTGGCAATGTGAAAAAATCATTGGGTCTTACCGGGCTGTATGGAGGATGATAAAGAATTTCGACGTTTTGCTGTTCCAAAAACGACTTTGTGACTCAAGCGGTGTGTGAGCTTGCATTGCCATGATGTAGCGTAATGCGTCGTTTTTGGTTATCTTTCCGAAGCTCGGCGATCACTTCCGGCAAGCAAATGGTCTCATACCATTGAGAACTATCTGTTCTTTGATTTTCAAGAGCAATCGTCACTACATGTCCTCATTTGGCTACGAACGATGCGACCATTTTCTTGGAAACGCTGCGAGAGCGAAAAATTTTTGTCGGTTTGAGCTCACTTTGGAAGACCCATACTGAAGATAGGCGTTTTGATTCAGGCTCGTGGCTCCATGATTCATCACCACTTACGATGTTGTGAACGTGCTTTTATGCTCCTGAGTTGAATCTTTGTAGAGTATTTCGACACCATTTGACTCGAGCTGCTTTCTGTTCTTCTGTGAGGAGATGCGGTATCCAGCGGGAAACCAATTTTTTAACTCCTAATTCTTCGTGCAAGATCTTTTGAACTGAGGTCCCTCAGATGTCCAATGATTCCTGAAACTCGCGGTATGTAACATGACGATCTTCCATAATCATATTACGTACAACATCCACGGTTTTTGGTCACCCTTCACGCGGTTCGTCACTGAGGCTAGGGCGTCCTCGATGAAACTCTGCATACCAGCGATAAACGGTTGTTTTTGATGGTGCTCCTTCGCCAAAAACAACAAAAAGTTCAGTGGCGCATTCTTTCTGGGAGAGGCTTCGTCGAAAGTTATAGAAATTTATGGTGCGGTACTATTCATGACTTAATTCCATCTCGTACAGCGACTTGGGAACTTTGAGACGCCACCTTTTTAAAACTATCAGGTTGTTTATAAACACCATTTATAGTTGCTAGGTGATATTGAACGTTCTATCCCCAACACTTTAAAGGCTACCCTCGTATACTACCAATTAACTTTCTGCCTTATCCATGCTATTGACATATGCATGTACTTCCTTTTCCATGAATAAACAAAATTTCGGGTTTTTCTGACTTACTACCTTTCCCATGTAAGCGCTTCGATTATCGAAAGGAAACTATGTGAACAACAGTAATAAAAATAAACCAACCCTATTTGGGCGAGGTTGAGATTGTAAAGTGTTTTCTCCCAAGCCCCTCGTTATTAAAATAATACTGAATACAGTCATTTACAGAGTCAATGGAAGTAATACAAGAAAATTTTTAAATACAGTCACAAGTAAAAGTGATTAATAGCATTGAATGGCATGGTGGTAAAGAAAATCATTGCCATACAAAATATGGCAATATACTGATATAGCACAAAACATTTTTTCGCGTATGTGTGAAAAAAATAAATAAATGATGAAGTGCTAAGAAGAGAAGGGGAGAAAACAAAACTATCATAAAAATCTTAAGGAAAAGGAGGACAACTTAGCTGGCCACATAATGAGGTATGCACCATGAGGCATGTACTGCAAAATATTGGAAAAAGTGGATCGCATTGCACTCATCATCGCACTGTGGACATTTGTGAAAGCCGATTAAAATGCGACCGAAGTGACAATGGAAATCAATCGTCAGTGGGATAGAATCGGGCCTCATCTATGCAATCCTATTGGTTTACCTAGTCAACCTTATTTAGAAATCCGATGGATATCGCCTGCTGCTTAGGATGTGACACAATAACCTTACGAACCCCAGCATACTACGGTAAATCAGATCATAAAAATAAAATAACACAGATAGACTGTGAGGCATGTTCTTATGTTGATGGACGACTTATTCATCGAAACGTCGGCCGTGATGGAGAACCTGACCCGGTGGAACTCCCGAGTAACCTTCCACGAAAGAGGGGTGGGGAGGGTTGAAAGGGGAGAGCGTTGAGTCTACTCACTGACACGTACGGATGGATACAGTTTTGATGGGGTGAGGGGTATTCCCACCGCTCGTATTCAAAGTGGCGGTCGTTGAAATGGCCTTTGGAGGTGGCGAAGGGTCGACCACCACTTCATCCCCTACCCCTGTGGATTGCGTAGGGGAAGATTAATGCATTCGTGGTTATTAAAATTTCCAGGGTGTAAAGAGAGATCGCACTCGAGTTTCTTCGACGGGAGTCTTTTGTTTCCCGTCTCGACATATTTGCCCGCGAAAGGCTCGATTGGTGTCCTAATTTGTGAACATATTCATCACAAGATTATTTTTCGACAGAAATGTATTTGATCCTGCTATTAGTCAAGTAAATGGACTATATCAAATATCTTAATGAAGAAACTAATTTCTACATATTTCGCCGCTTTTCCCAAAACAACGAACCAGATTGAAAAACTTTATTATTGTTAGAGCCATTTCTAATATTCATCAGTTGTTCTGATGTTAATTATCTACTTAAAACTCAGCTAGAAAAATTTATCAAATGGAATCGAGACGAATCACAAAGTAAAACCACTGAAGGAAGTTATGTTGCTCATAGGAAATGTTACCCAAAACAACAAATCAGATTGAAAACTTTATTTTTCTTGGTTTAATGTCATTATTTAATACTCACGCTCATTAAAAGATAATAATCCCTTGTCCTCTTTCTTAATACTTAATGATTGGGTCTCATATCAGGTCTGGGGATACTAATGCCAAAATTTTACATCACTTTTTCCAAAACAACGAACTAGATTGAAGCATAATAAACAAATATATTGTACTGCCCACTAATTTTATTCAGCAGCTCATAGCACAAGTTTCGATTGCCTTACAATCATCTGGTGATTGCAAGGCAATCACAATTGATTGGTCATCACTAGTTGTTTCACTTGCCTCACAATCATCACCATTTAATAAAATTAGTGGGCAATACGATATCTTTGTTTATCATTCGATATGTCGTTCCACGATATCTGTTGACTTTGCCTGAAATAAAAAGTGCTCACGTATAGTGATTCGTACTCAACTATTAAGTAACGATCATGTATATCCAACATGAGAATCATTAAGTATAATAGTTTTACTCCAGTATTAAGGAAACTATATCATTAAAATGGTCATTATCTGCAATATATTAATGATGCTATTATCTCCATTAATCCAACAGTATGACTTCATTGACATGCGTTCTTAGTCTCATAGTGTCGAAAGTAAGGATGCCACTGTTGTTTTCAAAAGAAGTTGTAACATATCATCATACACTCAACGGTGTCGAAAGTCATAAAAATCCATTCAGACATACATGAACAATTTGTCGAAAGAGTTAGCATACTTATTTATGTATGAGTTAATGAATAAAATAGTCATTATATTATGACTACGTACGAACAATCACGGTGATAAATTGGTGAAAAGTTGTATGATTTTAGTTTTTCCCGGCGTATCAGCTGCAGAAAAGGTTCTCGGGTTTTCCACCGGTTGATGTTTTCCATGTCTCCCGACGTTTCGAGCAGCGACTTGCTGATCATCCTCAGGGGATCTTCCGAATCAAGATCCCCTGAAGATGAACAGCAAGTCGCTGCTCGAAACGTCGGGAGACATGGAAAACATCAATCGGTGGAAAACCCGAGACATTTTTCTACTGGTGAAAAGATTATACCAGCGTTCAAAGGCTTTATAAAATTTTGCAAATATTTTGAGGAAACTTAAGTTATTCCAGCTATTTATTGTTCACAAAATTAAATTTCTAAATAGCACTCATTTAGTTCATTACCATTTATTTAAAAGCCCTTATTTAACAAAAATAATGGAGCTAGAATGACCAATATTTAATTTAGCCTCTTGCTCTTTTCTGGAATGCTTGAAACTGGTCCAAATTTTGTACAACTGAATTGTAAAAACAAAATATGGCAACGAACAGAAGCCTTATACTCATAGTGAGGGATGGTGAGAGAAAATGAGCAAATTATTGCGGGAAAGCTAGGTCTTTTAGCCCTTTTCTGCCCACATAATAGAATATCAAAATAACCCTTTCTTCGAGGCATACAACTAGTTCCTACCCCTAGAAACGCGTGTATATACTTGGTGTTTGTCTATCGACTGCTGGTTGCTTGCTTATAGCTGTGATTCATGTCCTTCCTCACCATAAGTGTTCCTGCGTCATTGGATTTAGACACTAAAGATGGCGTTATCGATTCCTTTCCCATTTTCCGCTCCCACGAGGATGTTTTTTCCAAGGAAGGGCGATGAGTTTGGACAACGCCGTTTATACGGAAGCATCAATCAAGCCGGCGAAAACAAACGAAAGGCGAAATCATCGCGAAAGGTGATTGACGCGTCACGTGGTACCCGTCCAACAATGTTCCCGTGCGCAGGAGGAGATAAAAAAAAAAGAGTGATGGACGATAGATGATGACCCCTTGGCATGAATGAGTGGATCCTTTTTTTAATAGGAGAGGGTGAGTTTGCATCTCACACATGCGAGCAAGAAGGGGTTGTCATGGAAATGACTATCCGCAGGATGAGATTGTTAAATTGAAAGGATGATATAGCTTTTGAGTGCTTAGTTTTAGGTACTTACGCATCCATAAGAATTTTTCATCAATCTGGCACCATAAATTATTGCTCATCCAAAACTTACTTGTGAACCATTCCATCGGGGAATATTTTCAAAAAGTTGCGGGAATTAATTTAACCTTGTTACCAGTCAAGTTAATGACGAAGTGATGGACATGGTGGGTGAGGAGAAGCAGCTTATAGATGAGATACAGAGGAGACAGAAATTATGGAAGGAGGGAGTGCTTAGCCGGGTGGGATCTTGAAAACTGTGTTAGAGGCTAGAATGTTGGGTAAGCGAGGGAGAGGAAGGAAGAGATTAGGATTTTTATGTAGAATGAAAGGGAGTAGGCCTTATAGTTATTTCAAGAGGAAAGAGCTTGAAAGGAAAGGGAAACTCCCTGAATGCTTCTTGAGTACGCCACGGAAGCTTACCTTAATCGGTAGAATACTTAAATTAATCAGTCAAGTACACTGACTAAATCAAATATCATAATAAAGAAACTAATACCAACATATGTCCCCGCTTTTTCCAAAAGATGCATTGCATGCTGCAAGCTAATGGTTGATCAGCCCCTGCCAAACACCCTTGAGGTGGCTCGCTGGGTATCATGTAGATGTAGATATAAACAGCGAACCAGATTGAAGAACTTCATAACTCTTACAGCCAATGCCGTTAATCATCCGTTGTTCTAATATTTATTTCCGGCTTAAAACTCCTCTAGAAAGCCTTATTAAATGAAAAAGAGACGAACTATTAAAAAAATCACATTAAAACCTAGAGCAGCTCAAAGAACTCCGATACCTCCCGCTCCGAACGCGCAGCAAACAGTATGAAATCGAAACCGTATGGCAGTTATGACGTCACGCACTCGTCTCCAAAAATGGCGCGCAAGCTGAGTTTGAGAATATGCCGTGTCTTTGTTTTGCTTAAGATCAATAAGTACATGTGGCTTGTTTTTAAATAATTATATTAATGGAACAATATTGGTTAACAGATGTGTGGGTTGAAATGGCTGTAGAAATACCTTGCAAGTTCCCCTTTGAGGTAGAAGGACCCATATTTTTAAATATTATTTTATTTAAATAATTTTTTACGTACAGCCGTGACGCAAATTTACAGTAAACAATTAAAAAAAACATGAATTAGGCAATATACAATAACAAATATAAGCTAACAAGGATTAAACCAGTGGAGAGAGGAATACATTCAGTAGGCAGACAGAAGGGACAAAGAGTATATTGTGAATTTCATGCATGACATTTAAAGAGGATCAACGGAGGAAATGGGCGAATTTAGAAGGGAGGAGAGGGAATATAAATGTGAGCGCTTGGTTAGGGAGATCCTTGAAATAGGCCGATCGAGTAGGGAGCAAACGAGTGGATCGAATTGATATTCTGAAATACAACCAAAAAAACTTGCGTTTCAGAGCCAGCCCAAATTATAAGCATAGGTGGAAGCACACACATTAAAAGAATATACGAAGAAAGAAACAATATGAGATTCAATTAAAATGAGCTACGGTAAAAATCTCCGAGAAGAAGAAAAAAAAGTTATCCTAATTATTTTCGTAATTGATCCAAATTTAATAGCACTGCATTGCAAGGTAGCTAAGACAAAGTACGAAATTCGAACAGGAGCCTACTAATAGTGAGGGAAGGTAAGTTTTCATCTCAGGTATACGATCAAAAAGGGGATAGGCTGACTTTCCATTGGATGCTCTTATTACGCAGATGGAGCCTTATAGAACCCTAGACTGGATCGAGTGTCCCTTTTTTTCCATCGCCTTAAGGGTCTAAACCAGTTACATCACCGAAGATAACTTTCCAAGACCTTCAAACTATGCGGAAGTTGAGGGCCAGATTATTTCATCCTTTATGGTCTAGTCTCGGACAGGAAAGTTTGTACTAAGTTCTTCGTCCAACGCCGAGACTTTCAAAGGCTTGAACGGATAATAACGTTTCCTAATGGTGGTCCATGTATCCTTACTCTATTTTCTTCTCTATGGGAGTTTACTTTTAAAAAATGCTGGATAATTTCGAGCTATGAAAAACCTAATAACCTCGGGGCTCCCAATTTTAGTTATTCGGATGCATTATTAGTTTTAAAAAAATCATTAAAACTTTAAAGTTTCTAGTCGGAGATTTTTACTGTAGCTCATTTCAATTGATTCTCATATTGTTTCTTTCTCATCATATTCTTTTAAATGTGTTCTTATAATTAGGGCTGGCCCAGAATATATGTTGGCTATCTCGTATTTATTTGCGGGATCAATTATTATATGGCAGATTGAAGATCTTCAATGTATGCTCACTCTATTCCATAAGTAATAATAATAATAAAATAATTCGATTTTCTTGGACGATATTGGTACTATAAAGTCCCATCTTCCATCTAACCCCTCGTCATACACCAAATATTAAAGTTTAATACATTGTTAAGTCGCTTTTGAAATTACATGCAGTCAATTATGGCAAAAGAGACGTGGAAGTACGCTTTAATGAATCAAGGAACAAAATTCAAAATGAACAAAGTTACTGTGTACCTACCTTTGTTCATTTTGAACGCATTAGCCAAGTGTAAAAATATGTGAACAAACGTGGGAATAAGCGAAGGACTATTGTCCTTCGTCCTTGTTGCAAAAAATACCAAATCAAGAAAACGCCCAGACAAGAAGGGGGGCGTGAAAAACTTGCGGAAACCTTCTGAGAAAGAGTTAATGTTGGCATGGATGCACACAAATACAAAAAATTAACAGAAAATGTCACCCAGTACCTGGAAATAAAATAAAATTAGGTGAATCAGAAGGAGATAAGTGTTGAATCTTTGCAACTGTTCCCATGATGTCTCCTTGTTCTTCCTGGAGAAAGCCTGAGATGAAACGGCGTTGGAATCTATCGATCTAGGATGTACAATTAGCCATTTTTATGTAACAGAAGAATTTTTTAAAGTATTTTCAGCGTAACGTAAAGGACTTTATGAAGTTTCTGCCACTCGGTGGAAGTGAATAATTGTTTTGGACCAGGGAGATATGAATTTGTTTATGAGATGAAAAAATCGGCAAATTAAGAGACACGATAACCACGATAAATTGGTTAGCATATAACGCTTTGTGTACATACCAGGGCAACAACGTCTAGTATGTTTTTGTAGTCATAAAACTGAGTGAAATGTGCACTCTCGCAGTGAACCACGCCCTCTCCTCCACTTCACTTTGCCACGCGTCCCTGGTCCCTCTTCAATCGCGTCGCTAATGATTTGGCGACGTGGAATGAGTACTCCCACTCTCTCCTCTTCCTTCCCCTCTCTGATGTATCTTTTTCGCTTCCAATTCGAGGGGGCCCTCCTCCTATTTACTTCTTACCCGTAGCTTGCTCAGCCTCAAACAACCCCACACTGATTTTCAACCTATACTCAATTCTCGCCTTCTCTAAAAACGCTCACATAAGTTCAACCGGAATCAGGCTTGATAAAGTTCGACATATTTATATAAAAGGTAGTTAAAGTCGATACGATCTTGAAGTCTTGTTAGTATTACTGATCTCCTTAAACTCGGATGTGTTTCTCTGTCAGAACGTCGGTTGAAAAATAGATTAAACCTATCAGGTAAATTCAAGAGTACCGCATTTTCCGATGAAGTAAGCCATATCTTACGAACGTCAACACAGTGAGGTAGATTAGATCATATAAATAAAATGATAGAAATAGACTGTAGGACAAATAGATTCAGAATTCCGTTTTTTACCCGGTAAATAAGAGACTATAACGTCAGCGTCAGAACTCACAAATAGATTAGATGACTTGTAGTGTCGCCTACTAACTTTTGTATACCTTGATACATGTTTCTGAATTTTCTTATTTCTAACAGTATGTTTTGTGTGTTTATTGGCAGATTACCTTAACAAGTAGTTGCCTTTGCATGAATGCGGTAGTATAATTTGTTGGCATGTGTAAATTTTTTGACCGTAGTGATGTAGGAATGCTATTGCATGCTGCATGCTGGTGATTGATCACCCCCTACCAAACATTCTGGAGGTGGCTCGCTATTATGTAGATATAAATTTAGATGTATCTGTCTCGCTTTAAATTCGCGGGGACCCTCCTCCCTATTACCGTCTTTATACTCTTAGCATGCTCAACCTCTAACCCGAGATTTTCAAATCATACTCAATTCTCCCCTTCTCTTACGCCGCTTCATATAGATTCAACCGATTCAGGCTAGAAAAAGTTGATGTTGGTCATATTGAAATAAAAGGTAGTTTTCCTTTCCCACAGTTATTTTTTTTTGTGTTGACCATTTTTTCCGCCGGTAGTCCCTTCCCCGAACTCTTATTAATACTGTCCTAAATTCTTTCTCAGTCACCTGCACTTGTCGGCCTCAGTGGCATATATCTGCATACATACAAATATATTTTAGAACAAGGAATTAGGTATACAGCATTGTTTCCTCTCTCCTGCTCGTTGCTTGTGTCTCCGGTCGTGCACAGGGGCGCCGACTTATAAAAAATATTGGGGGGGCCCATATCCGAGGTCTTGCCCCGGGAAGAGGTTAAATTCAAAGTATGTCGCAGCACCGGAACACTATCATGATTCACACCACCTGATTCAGTCAACCTGCTTCACCTTATAATTATTTGTTTTAGCACATTATTGAATTTATTTTAAAAGGTAACTATCGTCAAACATGGGAAATAAAAATTACCAATATATTTTTGTGATTTCAAAAAGCGTAATATAACCATTATTTTCTTGAAATATTGAGGGGGCTCCGCCCCCCCAAACGAATCTTTGAGGGGGCTCGGGCCCCCTCAGGCCCCATGCAGTCGGCGCCACTGGTCGTGCATTCAATATATGAATCGATAACTGCAGAAAGGCATCATGTCTAAGTTGGACGATTTTGGAAGGTTGGACGAAAATCTTCAGCCAACTCTCTTAATATATTTCACTTACTTTAACACTGTATATACAAGTTCCAAATGCCCAGTCATATAAAGCAATTTTTTTTAATTATATATGTGGTTCATAAGGGTTTACTAGGTTTTTTTCTCCCCTGTAAAGTTAGCCAAATTGAACATGATGACTTTCTGCAGTTAGCGGTTCATATATGACGTAGTAGTAGATCAGACGATAGGCATTCCCTGTATTTTATATATTTAACATGGCTACCTAACTCGCCTAAAGAGGTATTAACTTCAATAAAATATTTAAATGAATAAAAGATCGTAGCACTTTTCCACAAGATTTTTTACTGCGTACGACGCGTTCCGGCTCACTGAGCCATCATCTGGTACAACACCGTACAAGACAAGTACAAGATGATGGCTCAGTGAGCCGGAACGCGTTGTAAGCAGTAAAAAAGCAGTGGAAAAGTGCTACGATCTTTTATTTATTTAAATATGCCTAACTTCCACCAATTGAAGCCTGAATCTTTTGAACTTATTCAATAAAATATATTTATAAGCATTTCATATCCTAACTTACATTTACTACCTTGACGGCCTCGCTAGCGGAGGGGTAATCCAGCGCCGTAGCTAAGGATTTTGAAATGGGAAGAGTTTACCGGAGATTTCGGGGGTATTCCGGGGTGCGTGGGAAACATACTCGGGCAAAAAGGGGTCTTCCCCCAAGAACATTATGGGATATTTTTGTATGCATTAAACCTAATTTTTAGGACCCATAAAGAGTGCATACATTTTCGTTTTATTCATTGAATCTATCTTACTCGTTTTAGGTGCCTCTTTTAAAGGCTCAAGGTGGGGAGGGGGTTGTAAACCGGAAAACTTCTCCGTGGATACGTCTCTGGGGTAAAGTCCTCGCCAGCCAAATAAGAGGTCCCGGGTTCGAGTCCCGCATGGTTAGGTTGCCCCAATCTAAGACATGGTTGTAGGTTCGAAGATTTTCGCGGCGTTGATCAGATGATCTCTGCATTCTCTTCGGGTTTTCACCGCGTCCGTTGGGTTTTGGCGACAACAGTTTCCCGACCTTCGACCTGAAGACGCTGACTGCAATGTCAGCGAAAATGTTGTCACCAAAACCCAACGGACGCGGTGAAAACCCGAAGAGAATGCAGAGATCACCAAGACATGGTTGTCCGCACACAAGTGTAATTGTTGAATTTGTTGAACACCCCGATGTAAAATTGCCAATATGTGCTGTATTCGATGGCATGGGGATTTAAAAAAATAAAATTTACCCATTTCCCCGGACAATGTTGTAGTTAAGTATTCCTTACTCGAAATGGTTTCGACGTAATTTCGCCCATTCGGTATGGAGCCGAAGAAAGCATGCAATCCGAGTCCCAATATTTCCATACACCTTGTTTTTCTTTTCTCCCTCATATGCTTACTTCCACTCGCTTGCAAGCACTCCGGGAAAACGCCTTTTGACTCACCGTCGCGTCGCGTCACTCTACCGCGGTTATAAAATCATTTCCGCCTCTCATTGCTACCGCGTGTTCGAGGACCAATTGGCGCGATACGGGAAAGCAGGCGTAATGAACGAAGGGCAAGAGAGGAAAGAGAAACCCGTGGAAAGATCTTTTAGGGGAAAGAGAGTAAAATTTAGAGAAAAAAGGAAATAAAAACACTAAAAGAAAAATCCCGTGGGAATAATAATTACTTCGGCTAACGAGCCTCGTCAAAAAAATACACTTTTTTTTCAGTCAACTCCCTCCTCCCACGATCTTTACTCACACTTAACCCACACCAACACGCGTAGCCCTACTAACTTAAAAAAAATAATATACATCCAAACCCTCACGCGTTTACGAATGGGGAGCTTCGTAACCACCCCCTGCCAAGCTCCCCCACACTACTCAGCGTGAGGACGGTGACGCAGCCCTGCAAAAGGGGTGGCTAGGTTCATATTTTTTTCGAGATCTTTTTTTTTCGGCTAGTGAGCATGGAAGAGGTTCGCTTGTGGTTGAGTGCGTCGCGGCCACAAAAAATATATATAATGTCGTCTGCGATGGCTATAAAAAGCAGAGGGTGGAGAGAGGGGTCGGGGGTAGTTTCATAAGGAAAGAACGCTATGTGTGAAGGTGGTGAATATTAAGAGAATAGTTATTTTTTCACTAAGGGGAGGAAATGGGGTTGAAGGAGCCGTGGGAGAATTGAATAATTGGTGATGCCGGAGGCGACTTATTAAAACGGAGCGAAAAGGGATTGGGGGTCGCTTGGCGAAGATACGGACGAGGGGTATGGGGAGGTGTTTGATGGGAACATAAGGGGGTCATTTCGAAGGTTGGCACGAGTCGTAGTAATTATTGCGATGCACTTCTCCAACGCATGAGCACACGATACAGTCTTCGAGTGCCTTTTGAAAATGTAGCGACCGAGCAAATGCTTTAAGGATACATCTACATCTACATAATACCCTGCGAGCCACCTCCAGGGTATTTGGCAGGGGGTGATCAATCACCAGCATGCAGCATGCAATTGGACTCCAACATGCACACCACACAGTACAAAAACGTCACGCATGCTAAATAATTATGTTACCACATGCTGTTAGAAATAATAATAATAAAATTAAGAAACATGCATTAAGTTTTACATAGGTTAGTTTGCTAAACTACAAGTCATGCAATCTATTTATGAGTTCTATCGCTGCCGTTATAATCTCTTATTGATCGTGTAAAAAAAGACATTCTGAATCTGTCTGTTCTACAGTCTATCTCACTTATTTTATTTATATTATATATATCATATTATTATGTTTTTGATATGGCGTGCGTGGGCCACGCTTGACGCCGAAAGAGGAAAAACGCGAGGAATAATTATAAATGCCAATTTCTGAGATCATATTCTGATTGAGATGAAATATTTTTCATCATTGATATCACTATCATCAGGAATCAACAATCGCATGATTGTTTTGGCGAAGCTTTCTATTCCGCTATCCTATCTTCTAGCCTCGACAAATTTTCTTTCGCTTACATCCTTGATATCCTGTCATATAAAACGCCTTTTGGGCCGTCACTTGTCCTGCAGCGATAGAAAAATCGATTTCGACTGAAATAGAAAGTCGAGTTTCAATGGTTAAAGATCGAGGAAATCAAGGTCGAGCCGAAATCTTCGAGTTTTGATCCAAAGCCCATCACTTTCAGCTTCGATCTTGACCATTTGTTTGATCTCAGAAGCATCCAAACCGGCCTATTATGACGTCATCCGTCCCATGTGAAAGACTTTTATCTATATTCTTCATCATCTATCTTTATTGTACTCCTTGTCGTCCAATAAATGCAATGGGAACTGTAATATATAAAAATTAAATATATAATGGCAATCACACAAAGATAACAACAAAATAATTATTTGCCAGATCATTTTAAAAACATACCATTCCATTAAAGGATACATATTTCATTCATTAGCATATGGCCGCTTATTATAATAATTGTAAATGTTTTACTTAAAACAGACAACGAGTACGTACGATTTCAAGTATGGTGGTATTTTAAATTTTCTTCAAGAATCCATATTAGCAATGTATGCACGGTATATTAATGGCTCATAGGCTATAAGTTTTAATGACAGAATTTAGCCGGCACATCTTTTCACACTGAAGTTTAGTAAACACTGGATGCCTCTGAATAAGGCAAAATAATTATTTAAGCGAGTCGGCTTATTGGACTGTATTACCCACGAAAGGCTCAGGATAACGCATCAATTTAGCGAAAGAGGTTTTATGCTCTTCTTAAATCCTTTGAGAGTTCTTCAATATCTAAATGACCATAAATTGTAGTCAAAGACGCAATATGTGGGAGTACAGCCGTTAATTTTGAGAATTCATCAACTTGCCTAGGTGCTGTCAGCTCTCGCGTTAATGATTTGAATTTATGGGTCACAATTAGGGGAAATTTGGTGTCAACCATTTATACTATATTTTCAGTTCATAATTGTTAACGACCTTGAATTTATATCTCCTAACTAAGTCATTGTTATTGCCCTTAACGAGGAGACACATTCTCCCCAGTGAGTACTAAATATTAATTAACGAGCTCAATCAACTTGAAAGGGGTAGTTTGCTTTCACTGACACCATTTGCGAAAATAATTCAGCAGTTAGGTGTCATGGTTACTTGGAAAAAAGCATCAAATTAATTTGAAATAAAAAACAGAATTTAAAGCATTTAGTTGACTCTCTTTGCGCATAATTACGAGGAATATGAGGCAAGTTGAGTCCTTAATTCTGCTATTTGACATAAAAGCCAATATTATATAACGGTAATTCACACACATTATTTCTTCCTCCTCAAATTATCGAAGTGGCTCCTCCACGTATTTTATAGTGCCAAGTCTTCCACGTAAACTATGTCATTCGTGGCACGCAGTTAAAGGCAGTTGAATCTGTGAAATATCTAGGGGTTAGACTCAATAATGATCTATCGTGGAATAAACATATTCGAGAAATAACCGGTCAAGCTAATCGTAAAATGGGTTTTGTTAAAAGAATATTAGGAAAGTGCGACGACAAAGTGAGAGAAATTAGCTACTTTTCCCTCGTTAGACCACATTTGGAATACGCTGCCAGTGTTTGGGACCCTCATGAAAAAGGCTCAATAACAGAGTTAGAACGCGTGCAAAGAAGAGCTGCCAGGTATGTGAAAGGTCGTTACGATAGTCTTGTTAGTGTAACTGACCTCTTAGATAAATTCGGATGGGAATCTCTGTCGGGCGAAGATTGAAAAATAGACTAAACCTTTTAGATAAATTCAAGAGCAGTGTCTTTTCTGACGAAGTTAACCATATCTTGCGGACGCCAACGTACTACGGAAGATCAGATCATATAAATAAAATAAGAGAGATAGATTGCAGAGCAGACAGATTCCGAATGTCATTTTTTCCACGATCAATAAGAGATTATAACGGAAGCAATAGAACGCGTAAATAGATTGCATGACTTGTAGTGTAGCCTACTAACCTATGTAAAACTTAATGCATGTTTCTGAATTTCTATTCTATATTCTATTTCTAACAGCATATAGTAGTATAGTTTGTTATTATACGGGACGTTTCTTGGACGGTGTGGTGTGCATGTGGGAGTCCAAATGCATGCTGCATGCGGGTGATTGATTACCCCCTGCCAAACACCCTAGAGGTGGCTCGCAGGGTAATTTGTAGATGTAGATGTAAACATTTTCGCAGAAAATATCGAGGAATGCACATCACTATGAGGCGATTTTCTTCTGCACGCTACCTTGGTTTCTAAATATGTACCTCCGTAGTTTAGTGTTACTAATCCTGCGTGGTACGAAGTAATTCTCCACATTTTTACATTTTCTTTGGAAAAAATAGATTCACATCCAAATTATCCTGAAACCAAATGATAGGTTCATTCAATCATTAATTTACATTGTCTTTGGTATTACGTATTTCGTAGATTGTGCTTTATGATTTTCCTTTCTTACCTATGGAAAAAAAACTAAGGCATATGATTATCCCCATATGTTAGGCAATGTCTCTCTCTTATTTTATAAAGAAAAACCAGGGTTCTATGAGAGCAGGTTATCTGGCAAGGATCGTAGATTTGCCGCTCCGAAGGTCATAATAGTTGCAAAATAAGAGTAAAATGAACCGAATCACCTAAATAGAATCAAATGACAGGTGCCCATAAACTGCGTAAAGTAGGATTTACGAATTATGGGGTTGCAGGAGCCGATGTTCACATGGATATTTCCATTACATCAACATCTTCGTTGTATCACGCAAATCTTCTCGAAGATATTCTGTAACGTAGCAATCTACATTTAGAAGGTAGCGTGCAAGCCACCATCATGGCTTGTGGCACGGGATGATTCCATACCACGTATGCAGCACTCATACTAGCCTTTGTCAGGAACGCGCTCGCATGCCAGGCACAAGCCAAGCACACTGAAGAGCAATATGCGGTCAGACCAGAGACTAGGAGAATACCAAGGACACGAACATGATACCACGCGAATAAAACTATAATTTAGCAATAGAAAACGAAAAGCAAGTTTAGTAAGTGTTTCATGCATGAATTATAACTTGCCAAAAAATGCACGCAGATGCATAGTGTTCAGTGACGTCATGGTAAAATTAGCAGTACCCGAACGCACGTTCTCTAACTTTCTTTAGAAGTGAAATATTACTTTGTGTACTTTTTTCATTACAAGTCATTATTTACGTTACATTTATTTTGGTTACGAATGTATAAATAAGAAGTTGTAAGGCAACAAAATTGATAAAAGTGTTATTTTACTATTATGTCTTTTGTTAACTAGTGCCGGAACGGCGTTCCGGCAGCATGACACCTCTGCCAGTGTTGAAAATTATAGTAAGTTATGAACTATACATCACATGACGATGCTCTCACCAGGTAAATGGGAAAAGTAAGCAAACAAAATAATATTACATACATTATATTTAAAACGTATTACTTCTCCTCCTTCGCGAGTACAAAATTTAATGGAAATAAATATCAACGACATGAAAACAAAGGCTATCGTCATAGTCAGCCTTTCAGACTCACCAGACCCATTACGTGAACTCGGATTATACCATTTCAATCTTGGTCGCGCGCGCAGAAGCCGAAAATATCTTTTGTTTATGTTTATTCTGTGGGCTAAGCGTTGGGATCCGTTCAACGGAGGGTGGTATAGGGTGTTGTGGCTCCAGATAGCGGCGATTTTGCATAAAACAACCCGCTCTTTATTCATTTCCAGGAACAAAAGCGACACAAAGGCCGGGTATCGCAAGGGGAGATATGAATGAACCCACAATCATCATTCAATGCATACTAAATGTTTATTTTTCTTGGAGCGAGCAGAAGAAAGGCTTCATAAAAGCCATTATGAGTGGCACTTGTTTCCATGAGTTACAATCATTGCCAAAAACAACGGTAATAAATGGTACTCATCATGAAAACTTGCTCATGATTCTATATCATTAAATTGAACACAATTACGAAAACTAAAAGACTGGTTGAATGCCCTCAATGATCGCTTTCTGCAAAATAGGCTCTGCATGTGTAGTAAATCACTTATTAGGAGGAGCGTTTTAACCCTGCGGAACTCGCGCTGAGCCTCCTATGATCACATTGTTAATATTTTTATGATAGTTCGCGACCAGTCCTCAAAATTGCGTAAGTGCCGTTTTGAAATATAAAAGAACAGTAAACTTTTTGTAACAATTTCATTTTTACATAAAGTCGCACACACACTGATGATGGCTTGCACGATACCTCGTAGATAAAGATGTTATTAAAGTTATTAAAGAGTTTGATCAGGAGAAAGGCGCTTTAACCTTTAATTAGTCGCACTTAAAACTTAAGTGGCTTGTCGCGTTGAGCCATTGTGACCCGAGTTGAGTTATTGCGATTTACAAAAGTTTTTTTCAATACATTAGTATCATTTTACTGCTACTTACGAAGTAACTTGTTCGAATGAGGTTAATAGATTTTTATTGTTAAATTTTCAGTTAGAAACACAATAAACCTTGCATAAATTATGACCGATGCATAAAAAACGGTATTGATATTATATATCGAATATACATATATAGAAACATGAATTTTTATAAGAAGAGGGAAATGTATTGAGCTTTACAAACTTTGAAGAAATCGGCCTGCTATATAAAACAGACTAACACGTGGGTCGTTCAATAAGGAATGCCCCACATTTTTCTAAGTAGCCATTGATATACATAGATCACTGTCCTTGTCGGTGCTCCTCAATTGATGTTCGTTCTCTGCGCTGGTGAAGTTTGACACCGTTCGAGCCGATATCAGATCCGTAGTACAGCTTCAAAATAGCGTCTACACACGACACACAAAGCAGCGTGCTGTTATTGAATTTTTGTGCACAGAAAAAGAAACCGTGGTGAACATCCATAAACGCTTGTGTGCAGTGAATGGCAACGCTGCAGTTGGTAGGATTGAAGTTGGGCGATGGGTAAAGAATGTTACAGCCTCAGGAGATGCAGAAACAGAGCTCCATGATCAGCCACGCTCGGCAAGGCAACGCCTACAAGACAAGAGCTTTTACCACCTGGGAATACATGCTCCCCCGAAATGTTGGTTCTAGGCCTTAGAACGCAATGGGTAATGGGTAGAAAAATAGGGCTTGGACAAGACATGTTGATGCATATTGTCACCAAATTCTGACTCAATACAATAAATATGTTCTGAGAAATAAAATAAGGGGCATTGCTTATTGAACTACCCTCGTATTAGACTAAAACAGAATAAAGCGTCGGATCATAGGCGGAAAACATCTGATACGCTCACGGTCGGGTCGGGTCAAAACATCAATCGCAGCGAAACAAAGCAATACTTTGAAAATCCGGCTTTACTCAGCGGTAGAATTACAAGAAATAATAGACTAGAAAAAAAATCCAATTTCGAACGACGTTATTTTCTTTAAAACATCATCTAAGAAAATCCGGTCAAGTCAACATGATCCGACGCGGCCAATAGGGTAGTTTCCTTCATCAAAGAAATGGAAAGGCATTGATTGCGATTCGTTACCCACCATTAGCGTATTCATAATATACTTATTATTTGGTTTTAGAAATACCGGTTTAGACGAATGGCAAGGGTCAATTTTATCCTTATTTGAAAAAGGCCAGATTGGCGCCCATGCGATGCAACTCCACGTGACGTCACAAGGACCTAGATGCTATAGGAGTAGTCAGGAGTTTTACATCGTCTGAGGTTACCAATGCATGCATGAGGCACAGAGCTCAGGGAAACATGTCTTAATAATCACCTATTAAAACTGGCTGAGGTCGGATAGTTTTCCTCGTTTGATAAGGTATTAATAATCCTTATTTAAACCAAGCGCTACCAGCTAGCATGGTACTCTGCTACCTGCTAGCATCCTGCGTCGTATCAGTGCTCAGAGCCTCACCGCAAGGTCACCTCACTTGCGGCAGCGAGAACCAGAAGGACGTCACACGGGAGTTTTCCCGGCATGCATACTTAGCCGTCGCGTTTTCGCGCGCTTGAAAATTTTCACTTTTCGCGAAAAATAGATATCGTCATTTAAAAATCTAAAAGCGTGAAATACGTACTCCAGGAGTAATAATATTTCGATTTATGCAATAAAAAAATAAAAGGAAACCACACTATTAAGGAGACATTGAGGGTACAGAAACGTGGATCCTAGGAAGTTGGACGAGGAAAGACTAGAAGTCTTCGAGGAGTGGAAGTGGAGAAGAATGGAGAGGGTGAAGTGGCATGTGGCAGTGCTAGACATGGAAGGTGAGGTGAGGGAACTTCTAGAAGAAATCCGGAAGAGACAAAAGGCTTGAATGGAACTAGTAATGAGCGGGGAGGGAAGAGGTAAAATCTGTGATAAAAGAAAGAATTTCATGAAAGCGAGGGAAGGGTTGAAAAATAAAAGGAATTAATGATAGAATGAGAAGGGATTTTTTATCTTCATCATTCTTTGGCAGAGCAAATTTGGAATGATTCCACTCTTGACTTCTCAGCTCCTGTCCTTCCATGAGGAAGTGCTAAAGTGTAAAGAAGAGTAGGATAAAAGAGAAGTCTTGTAAAGACCTTAATAAGAAGGGAACTTAGTTGGTCTCATTATGAGGCACGATGGCCGGATGAAAACAATCGTAGAAGGATAGGTGTAAGGGAAAAATATTAAGGGTGGGTCCCGAATAAGTTAAATATGACAGGTTTTAATGGATTTAGAAGAGAAGAAATACGTCACTATGAAATGGCTAGCGGATAGGAGAGAAGAATGGAGAGCTGCGTCAAATTATTGCCTTATGATGATGAGAAGGGAGTCGGCCTCATTGCGAACTGAAGAGAGAGTTCCAATCAGGACTAAATCAACTAACTTGCAATACCCTTCATTTAAACTTACCTAAACCGGTAGAAAACTTTAATGAAAAAAAAAGATATGAAAGTTTGTGCTTGACTTTTTACTTCAGAGCGCCTTGACTCATGTTTACTCACAATCAGATATTAGCTCAGCACTCACAATCAATTTGCCATTTGCCGCGCGGATTTTTTCAATACACCCAGAAGTTTTGACCACCGACTTTTACCTCATGAGAAAGGAGATACAATAAGTATCTTAATTTTAATAATCTTCTATATTATTTCTACTGTATAGATACCTTTTTCTCAACTTATACGCAACCAAACTCTACCAATGAGGTACCAAAATGCACAAAATTTATCAGAGAACATGCGACGGCATATCTTACTTCCTAAATATTGCTATTGTTTCCTAAAATTGGTTTTTAAATAATAAAAAAAACAAAAACCAGTACATATTCCTGACGTTAACGGCGCACAAACTGATACGTTTGTTCATTTGCAGCAATATATCGCATTCTTTAAATAACTTTTATCAAAATGCGGCTGATTCCACATTCAAGTCTCCTGTTGATACGTAAGTATGAGTCATCATGTGCGTTTAACAGAGGATAGTGTAATTACTTCCAATGTTGTGTTTAAAGAGGTCCTCTGACCTCAATTTGTACATGAACATTCCAATTAAATTTGTACATAAGACCCCGCCTTTTTTTCTACATTTAAAAATTAGAAACGCACTTATCTCTCTCTGGACCTGCATTGAAAAGAGAGGGGGAAGCCCGCTGGGAGTGGGCGCATCACGCTCTTATCCCGTAAATCGTATTTTATACACAATTTTTTTCCGTTTCTCAAAGAAATGCTGAAGTCAGGGTTTCAATTTTCATACCACCTTTTGGTTATTGCACAATTTACAGCCATTCTTAGCGCTCATGTATGCATTTTCGCTGAAGGTTGGCTGAAAACAGATCAGGATTTAAATATCCTGTATTTAGAACGATATGCGAAACGGAGTGGGGAAAGTTGTAAATATTAGTTACATTAGGCATTGCAATATTTCCACCGCACTGATTCCAACACGACGCGTTGCCACATGATTATCAAGTGCATCATATGCCTTAGAGTTCTTTCTTAACCCTCAGTTGCACGCTAAGCGGGGATTGTAGCATTTTCCGAAAATTCGAAATAGCGCGTTTACTTCGTATAGATCACTAGGGGTACATACTTCTATTTATGTACTTCCGACCAATAACATTATCGACTGCAATTCCTTAAGAAAAATTATTCAAAGTATTCATCAAGAAATTTGAATATTATATGATTTATTCCTGTTTATAAATGAAAGAGAAAAATATTTGAAGTGCTTTTAATTATTAGAATTTATACGAATGCGTTTAAATACCCTAAAATTTAATGCATATTTAGGAAGGCCAAAAATATTTAAGTGCGTAAAATAGGACGCCATCGTGCACTGACGCTATCCTCGCGGGCGCGTGTAGCTAAAGGTTAAATTTCTCCTTGTGATACTCCCTGCAACACACTCTGCACTATAAAAAATAGGACATTTTAACCCTCGAGAGGGCGCACCTGATACCTCTGTCGGACCGTAGATTGAAAAATAGACTAAACCTTTTAGATAAATTCAAATGCAGTGTCTTTTCTGACAAAGTTAGCCATATCTTACGGACGCCAACATACTACGGAAGATCAGATCATATAAATAAAATAAGAGAGATAGATTGTAGAACAGACAGATTCAGAATGTCATTTTTCCACGATCAATAAGAGATTATAACGGCAGCAATAGAACTCGTAAATAGATTGCATGACTTGTAGTGTAGCCTACTAACCTATGTAAAAATAATGTATGTTTCTTAATTCAATTATTATTTCTAACAGCATATAGTAGTATAGTTTGTTAGTATACGGGACGTTTTTTGGACGGTGTGGTATGCATGTGGGAGTCCAAATGCATGCTGCATGCTGGTGATTTATCACCCCCTGCCAAACACCCTAGAGGTGGCTCGCAGGGTATTTTGTAGATGTAGAAGTAGATGTATATATTTTTACACGACCGGGCGCGTGGCGTACTTGGTCGGTCGTCCACGATATATGCATGTGCATAGGCATATATATGCATACATATATATGCATGCAGCATTGATATGATAACTCTCGATTTTTGCTAAAATTTATCTTTATTTGTGGTAAGTAGTTCAAGCTTGTACATTTAAAGGTGATACAGATATAAAGGTACGCAGGTGGTATACGGCCGGTCACGCAGCGTAATTTATACGCCACGGGTGTCGGATTCCTCTTGCCGGTCTAAACAATATTTACTACAATACTTGGTGCTTTAAAAGCTTACGCTATAGACAGTCAAAATGATCTTGTAAGAATAAGCGAGGCCATTCAAGAAAAGCAAAGCACGAGGTGCACGGCCGGTCGCGCGGCGTGCTTAGTACGCAACGGGTGTCGGTTCCTCTTGCTGATCTAAAAATATATTAGCTACAATACTTCGAGCTCTGAAAACTCGCACTATAGACTGTGAAAGTACATTATTAGAAAACACGAGGCCATTCTAGACCATAATGTACGTGCAATGTTGAAATACGTACTTGGTTTTCGAAGATGGCGTACTTTTCAAGCCAGCGCGCCCGCTCGAGGGCTAAGGAAGAACTCTGCACTTGGAAATATTGTTGTAACAAACGAAACTCGTCGAATTCGAATAAATCCTGTGGAAATATACTTATACTGTATTTAGTGGTATTTCGTTAGTTAAATTTTTCCAATTCCTATAGTAATAGGTACCGATGTTACGGTTTCAGAGCGGAAATGTACTAATACTGTATTTAATTGTATTTCATTAGTTAAATGTTTCCAATTCCCATAGTAATACCAAAGTTATCGTTTCAGAATTGGCTTGTCTTTACTTACTGTTACTGAGAAGGGACCTTGAGAGCTCATCTATGTATTTAGGTCGAGGGTTAGCCCGACCGAAATTCGTATGAAGTGCCTTTCGAGGAAAACTTGGAGGGGATGCTTTAGATTCTTTTCGTTATGGGAGTTATAATCTCCCGCATTTTCGAAATTACAAAGTCAACACGGCCACTATGGAGCCATTGTGGAGCCCCATATTATCATTCCCAGCACCCTTTCTGCTAAGAGGAGGAGGCAGCAGGAGAAAAAAAAAACATTCAACTCCCTCTGTCTCCGAGAGCTTCCCTCAATGGAGGACCCTCTATAGAGGGAATGAAAAAGCAGTAAACACATTCCTCCCTTTTGGCAACACCTTCGGGAATACGGGAGGATCCCATTAAATAATCGTCCTTTGTGTCCATCGTATTATTTCATCTCTTGGCTTACCACCCCTCTTCATATACAACTCCTTCCCTCACCCCCAACCCTCTCTGCTTGCTAAAACATTCTCATTCCCTAGCCCTCTCTCTCGTGATACCCGTAGGGGTATTGCCTACCCCCCCACTTCTCCTCTTTACCCTTATAAACACCCCCCTCTTGCCAGCTCTGCCTTTTTATATTTAAAAGCTTCCCAACACCCCCTTCCTAGCTCCATATCTCTGGCCAACTCTTTCCCCTAACACACACGTAACCGTTCACCCACTATAACGCCATCCCCTGCGGCTTATCGCGCGCTAAACAAACAAAACCAACCCTCCTACCCCTCAATTCCGCTCTTAGTCCCGCACATTTTGTATCATTACATATTCAATAATCCTCATCATGCAGCCAATATGGTGCGTATGTGCTTGGGAGAGGGGAAAACAGACTAATGTCTCGCACAAAAGATAAAGGCGTTGTGCGTAATGAGTCATGATATTCGCTTTCACATATTACCCTTTCAATTACGAAGAATTATTTTTCTTACCTTGAAGGTATTCTCTTTATTCCGTTTTTATAAAGGATACGCATATTCTTAATTCGATTTTAGGGCTCCCTTTGAATGTATTTCCCTAACTTCACAAACTCTTTGTTATTGTGTTTAAAGAAGGCGACCGATAGCTTAGGTCATTTTCGACATGAGCGAAGGCTAAACCGGCGTCAGTATGAGCTTGCTTTAGCGGTAGGCGCCAAGGGTACCACAGCTCAGCGTTCCATCCGACGGAGAGAGTGCTGTGCTTGAAATGTCCTTAGAATAGCACTCGAGATATCTAAAAACTCTGACAATGCCGCGGTTTGAACCCGGGCCCACGGGGAAACCAATACTACAGTCACCAAACCAAGCCGATATCCGCACAAACTCTTTATACAGCAGGATGATACATATTTTTGATCTCATAATATATATTTGTACACTATTATTTTTACAGTTTAGGTTTCTTATCTTTCATAACTTAAAATGCCGTTTGAGGCCAACGTTTTGCACTCTAAGTTATTGATAGATAGTTGCAATATTTTAATTTTTTACCCAATAAATTGTTAACAATTTCTAATTTAAGCTTTGCCATTGGAAAAATAAAATTTCAAAAATTAATTGCATAGTAATTACTTCAAAAAATAATAGAACACCTATAATCCAACAAATAATAATCTACAAACTAATTTTCAATTTCTTTTGTGCAATCATGGGTATAAATTTATGACAAATTGATCGATACTCATACTTACTTCAACCTTTTGATATTTTCCTCATCGATTTTGGTTACTTGTTTGCTGTGGTCAACTTTCACCTTCTTTTCACCCTAATTCATCTTTTAATATATTCGAGAGCTTTTTCTTTTGGACTTCTTAATTAAGGATCGCTTTTGAAGTTTTATTATCATTGTTCCTGGATATTAACACATTTCATGTCTCTTAGCATAGTATCTTAAGCTTTTCGCATGAATGTGGATAGGAAATAATTACATTCCGATCTTCTCTCCTCACTGTCATGTTCGCTCATTGTCATATCCAACGATTTGATCGATGGATTTTTCTCATTTATAGGAAAATTCACCAAAATCGTTGGCACACTAATGGCTTTGCCTGGTTTCGCTAATAGTAGGGCCCTCTTCGCTTCGATAGCGTTGAGGTGTCTTTCCCTCGTCCCGTCCCTTCCGCTCCTATCTTTTCCCAGAGGCGTTGTCAGGCTCCTGTCGCGGCGGCGACTCTTTCCTTTTTCCTACCTCTCCAGCCCCTCCCCGGGTGATCGGGCGTATAAGCCACTGGCTTGGTTCCCGGCCCCGGTGCGCTGTATCCTCGAAGGGCTCCCCTGAGGCCTCATACGTTGTCATGTTCGCATTACAAAAAGCGATGCTATTTTGGTTACATTCCCGTATATGTTGTTTATTTCCTACAAGAGTTTTCGACTGTTCATTCAAAGCTTAATAGTTTTGCTTTGTATTTCATTAGGAATCGTAAATGAAAACAGGTTTTCTCCGGACGGCCTTACGACGGACGGCCTACTGAATGAACAAAAGTTATATAAATCAATTTATTATTCTGAATGTATGAACAGCAGTTATTATTTAGCCAAATTTATTACAATTTATTCTTCAAAATATTTTTGCTAAAAACATGTTTTTATCGTACTGATTTTCTTTCGTTTTGAAACCTAAAAAAGACAAAAAGAGGACTCAATTCTTGCTGTTATTTCCATGCTTATGATGTTGAAATTGATTTAAAATCTCTTTTTATTTTGTCCAACCTCGTAGATTTATTTGACTCATTATAATTTCACTATTGTGTATTTCTTTCACGTATGTATAAGAAATTGCTTTCGCTGGTTTCATTCTTTTTTATCATTATTTATTGTTATATTTTCAGGCAACCAAAGACTGTATCGCTGACTAACTGCAAATATGATTGGACTGCACCCTGTGACTGCTAGGTCCTCCCTATGTCGAAATGTGCTGTTGCTCTTGTAGAAGATATGTTGGGTTCATGAATGGAGGAAAAGGTATTGTACAAATTATTTATTGGCAATTTAACATTTAAAAAATTAAAGACTGGTAATCGATCCTACCAGTTTGCGATTACAGCATTGAAGATGCTGCCCATATTGAAGATTACAGCATAGTAGATGCTTCTATCTGGACTAGCAAAACAAATCAAGTACCCGCATTTTTTCCACTGAGAAAGTGAATATCAGCAGTTTAGGCTTATGAAAACGGCTATCGATAAGCATTCACTAAAAATTTGTGATTCAGATCAAAAAAAGAATTGTATGACTTTAATTTATAATTCGACTCAAACTCCAATTTTCTCTGTGATACGTTATTTTTGTAAAAGGCGTAATTTATCGCTTTGATAGCACTTATTTCTTCCTTTTAAGTTGTATAACCTGATGTAATATCGTTTCCTTGATATTTGAGTGATTGATATAATATTTTATAATAACTATACATTTTACGCGCATGTAATATTTCATAAAAGAACAAATATAATACTTACCCACAAAAAGGTATACCGATTGCTTTTGTACTGCCTGTACGTTGATGAATTTAAGCCATATTTAATACGCAAGTTAATTTATCAAGTGACTTCCATAATAGTTTATGAATATTTTTATGATGTAAATGGAATAAAATAAGTTTTCGGAAGCATTTTATTTATTTAATTTACTAATCTCCAACTACTTCGTAAACAGCATAAAGAGGCCTTTACAAAGGAGGATTAACAAATCACGATACAAACATCCATGCCCTGGATAGGGACCACTTTCCTAGGCGGGAATCGAACCCGCGACCTACCGTCTGGCAGTCGAGGATTTCACCTACCGCCATTGCCGACATTTTCTTACTAGTACACAGTAAGCTATTATTACCAACTTTCAAAATATTTTCCGCTAACTCCCATAATTTCGCATATTACAGGTAAACTGGCATCAAAAAAATTTTAGTGCAAAACAAGCATGCCATTTTTTTACGATCTATTCATCTTAATTGACGCAAGTCTTCCAAAACGTTTATTCTCGATCATTCTCTACTCTGCATCATTTTTAGATGTGATTCCATCGCCCTATCTGGTCCGTTTTCTCCTCACCCTCGTATTTGTGTATAAAATTGGGACTAACGTTGCGCAAAATAATGGGGCTGATGAGATAATTGGCAATCGCGCAAATATAAAACCGAGCCTCCTCAAAATATCCAATTCTGGGGAGCGGGATGACGGGTGTCTAAAAAGGGTTTTCACCTTTCGGGTACCCCTGCGGCACTCCTGGAAAACCCTTGTGACGACCTCTACCTACCCTCATAACCCTACCAAGTCGTGTGGCCTTATTATTTTTTTCATTTTTTTGTCTTCGAAAAGGAGACAAAAATCGCTAGTGCTAGTTATTATTGTTTGTGCCCCAAATGAGTTGATGGCTTTTTTAAGGGTTGAGTGTATGTATATATGGAGTTGGGAAACCTTCAAGAGGAAGGGGGAGGGTACGAAAAGGGTCCTATAGAAGGATGGGGAAGGTTTGAAAGGGTTTTGGGATGAGCCGACAATGAACTCCATTGTCCCTCGCGAGGAGAGTGAGGTCTAAAAGTTTCAGCCACGAGGAGTAGGGGGTGAACGCGGATTATATATGGTGATATCGGTGCGAGAAGGGGGTTGGGGATATTTTAATGTTGGGATGAGAAGAATAGGGTGGGAAAAATTCATATAACTGGGGTGAGTTTTACCACGGTCAGGCTTGCAGCCACAATTTACTTTGGGGTGCATGGAAGACATACAAGTTGCTTAAACTTACATTTTGCTCCCAATTCGTACATATCGGAAAACCATACTTTTCAGTAAGCTAGATATTTATGCACAAATATTCGTTTGAAAAAATAATATGTTCCGATGCTCAATATGCTCCTAAAAATATACAGGATGGATAAGCATTTGCCAGGAGATTTTATCCGTACATAGCTGATGCCAGTAGGAACCAAATAACTAAAGATTTTTTGGTCGAAAATGAACAATTTTTTAATTACAGAAACTTTTAGCCAAGCGCTCCGATTGGCCGCGAGTTTGCCCCGTTGCCAGATGCCTTGGATCTATTGCGATTTTCAGTAGGCAAATCAAAGAGTTTGCAATTACCTGGAGAGGGCATCACTGGTTTCGAGCGTGGAGCGAAGTGTGGCCGGAATGGGGGTGTTCGGCTAGGACAAACCACGCCCACTTTGACCAAAACATTGACAATCCCATAAGGGTCAAAGCTAAACATTTGGTGAAATTTTTGGTCATAGCCCGTTAACACATTAAAATAAACAATGGGACGCACAATTTAAACCTTTTTTCTTACTCTATTGTTAGTCCTTTGGAATTTATGACTCTTCTTCTTTTCCCTGGGAAAAGTTATCATCAATCACCACGGTTACGCTCTACAACCAGCTCAGCAGAAAATAAAATTTTACTAGAGTAAACTAGTCATTTATCTGCTCTTATGCTGGTATTTAATTTTATTATAGCCAACGGAAATCAAACAAATACAGTAATAAAGTATATTTTCAAGGATATCCCCACCAGTAAAGTGGCTAAGAGAGACAGAGTTATACTTTAATAGAAGTATCGCGAATGATGAGAGGAATCCGATTACTATAATCGGCGAAATACTAACGACTATGTTAGCATTTATCACTTAATGTAGTGCATTTTCAGAACTAAACTTAGCCACCTCAAAATATCAGTCGCACACTAAGTCCAAAAACGGTCAAACCAAGATGGCGGAACTTTGACCACGCTAAAAACTCGGAAACAGCGCCGCCAATTATTCACAACCTCCTTGAGGCAAAGCATTCGAGGTTATGAGTTGTCCAGAGCAACATGGAAAACTGCATGGAAAATGAAGTGTCATACATGCCCGTGTTCTAATGGTCCCCTAGCATATGAGCTTCCGGCTTCCGGGCGTTCCTCCGCGTTTAGATGTCCATAAGTGACGACAGTTTCTCCAGCCATCCTGCTGGCGTCTTCAGGTCAGAAGTAGCGATGCATAAAATTTGGCCGTCTTATATAGGTGGCTCGAGGATTAGAGGCCGATTTTGATTGGTTGAAAATTCAGGTGGGCTCTTCAGGCTTTCCGCCTTTTCGCCGTATCGGAGCACGTGTGGTCGGAACCTGGCCACACTGTGGATTTCGATAAGCCTAAAGTCTTGTGTAATGAAAGCCGTTACTATCCTAGGCTAATCCGAGAAGCTATAGAGATAGCTAAGCACCGTGAGAACTGCAACAGAGAAGACGGCTACACATTAGCCAACACATGGAAAAGGGTCTTTCAATGACCAATCAGAGCCCACCTGAATTCCCACCAGTTAAAATAGGCCTCTGATCCCCATAGGTACCTATATAAGACGGCCAAATTTTATGCATCGCTACTTCTGACCTGAAGACGCCAGCAGGATGGCTGGAGAAACTCGTCACTTATGGACATCTAAACGCGGAGGAACGCCCGGAAGCCAAGACTCATATGAAGAAACGCCGCGGAAACCTCAGATCAAACTTGAAAGGTCCCTAGCATATTTATCACGGGTAGTCACCACAGTAAAGTAAAAAATTCGGGTAGGGGAGCTGGAGACCTGAAAACCACTGTCAATGTACCCTGCCAGAGTGAGTTGATAGATTGAAAATATTTGCTGTCCAGGAAATAGTTTTACTATAATAAAATATAATAATATCTATACAGTTTTCAGGTTCATCGAATAATAAAAAAGGAAAGATATTTTATGCACACAGCCAATCTCTTCTCATTTCATAACATAGCAAATGTATTCTAGATGAAAGGACGATTGAAGTTATGAACTGATTCAAGCACTCTTGTATCTTTTGCCACGCAGACAACAAAAGATGAGAGTTACAAAAAATCCTTAATAACCTGAAATAAATTTGGAAAAAGTAGGAGTAAGGTATATTAGTCCCGGGGAAGTATAATAATCCTGATATTTCAGTATAAATAGTTTAAAAGATGCGAAATTTTTAAATGTAATTCGGAGTATTGTTCTACATGTGAAACGCTGTTAAAAGAAACGATTAGGTAAACATAGTAAGTGAGATTTCGTAGTAAATACAATAGATTGGGATCAGATCATATGAGCATTGTAGAAACTAAGGAACAAACCATTCAGGCCCTGGGTTGGAAGGGGTGGAAAATACAAGCGGGACAAGGTATCGTGAAATGAATAATCTTGATATTTCATTTTAAATTATTTAAAAGATATTCAATTTTAAATTTTAGGTGGGAATATTTTTATATATGTGATACACTGTTACAAGATATTATTAAATACAGTGGCGTAAGTATGGGGGGTACGAGGGGGTAGGTACCCCCCCACAGCCTCAGAGAAATAATATAATTATTTAAAGGTATTGACTAGTTTTGACATGTACCTACTACATCTGCTTAAAGTTAAATCTTAAGTGCCAACATGATGTAAAAATGTATTGTCAGGCATGTAATTTTTCAAAAATATGCCGTTGACCCCTTTCTCTCCCCCCCCCTGTCGCCGACGCAGGCCATTCCATCCCCCCGAAACATACTCCTAGTTACGCCACTGATTACATACAAATAGTAAGTGCAATTTCTTAGGATATACAGTAAATTGGGATCACACCATGTGGACACGGTAGAATCCAAGGAACAAATCACCCAGACACTGGGATGAAAGGGGTGGAAAGATATGCTGGACGAGGTATTGCGAGAGAAAGAAGGGGTGAGTTTTTTTTTTCGGGAGGATAATATAAAAAAACTGAATACACACTGAAGTGAGATGAATGGAAGAGGAGAAAAAAAACAATGAGCTAAAAAAGAGGAGATAATAATAAACACTATTATTTCTGTAGGCATGGTGCAAGTTTTTCAGAAGAGTTTTCCATTGTTGGGGTTTCGGAGGGGTGGGGTTTGGGAGGGAAGGGAGGAAGTTGGCTTCAGTCATTGCCACCAGTCTCATTTCCTCGTTTTCCACTCGCGCCTCTCGAGCGCGTGCAGATTCGCTTTTGTTCCATCTCACGTACTCTCCCTCTCGATCATTCAATGGATCTTTATCTCCCTCGATCGGACTGCCTCTGTTGTCATGCGCTACGTCTATCCGGTAGTGCTAGCATTATTATTATTATTAATATTATTATTGTTAATTTAGGAATACTTTAATGCTCATATGTATGTTGGGGTATATGTATATTGTCTACGTGTAAAAACTTAATAAATGCTTTGTAAGAGTAAAGATAATAAGGAACCTGCTGATAAGCTTAATACTTAGCAGGACCATTAAAATGCAAAAATAATGTAGTCTTTATTCAAATGTAAATATTTAGCGAACTTAAATGCTTCATTGGAAGATATACTTAACTGAATGAATTATATAATGACAATATCATATTTTTCAGATATTATTTTATATATTGTAACATTTTAAAAATTTGGTAATATGCTATGCAATGTGACTACTTATTTGAATGGATGTTAACGAATGGTTAAAATTTTATAGGTATGGAACTATTGTTTGAAAAAGATTTTAACTATCAAATGTATTATTTAAACAATTTACTTGTAATATTATTATTATTATTTTTAAATATATTTTCACAGCATTTTTGCTGGTTTTAGGCGAGGTACGGGTATCACCAAGTACTCTCGTCTTTTTACTCTGTTTAAAACTTTTTTCTGACAATCCGGCAAGTATTTAAAATTGCTGCTTTTTGTATTGTAATATACAAGTTTTTCGGCAGTCCAAATATTTGAAGACCTTGATGGATTGAATGAGGTACTACTCCTGTGGCAGAGATAATATTTGGTATTATGTGTACTTTATCTGATTTCCACAATCTCTTGATTTCATTTTTAAGTTCTTCATATTTTTCCATTTTGTTGGTGTAGGCTGTAGTGATATTATGCGAATTAGGTACGGCAATGTCTATCAAGTACGTTTCATTGTGAGTTTTATCGTGCACTACTAGATCAGGTCTATAGCTATGGACAGTTTTATCGGTAATAATTGAACGGTCATATATTATTATTATTATAGCATTCTACCGAATAAGGTAGTTGTCCATGGAGTACTTATCCCATTATGACCCAATGTTGCTTCAAAGCAACATCAAAAACGAATAAATGTTCAGCTATATTTAGGAAATATCTAAACTACGTATTATTTTGTGGTGTAAATTTTGATGACGAAATATTTATCTGCCTCGATAATTATGATTGAGTGCAAAATTTTCATCTTTTCAGAAAGAAAAATCTTGAAATTTGATTTATCCCTTAAGCAGCTCTGGGTTATAAAGGGTTATGAAGTGATCTGGGAGCCTACCTTTCCTTCCAGCGCTGCATTTTTCAATTCACTGTAAGGCCTACTCCCTTTCAATCTATCTAAAATTTTTTTTTTTTTAAGTAAATGAAAGGTCGTAGCACTTTTCCACAAGAATTTTTAATGCGTACAACGCGTTTCGGCTCACTGAGCCATCATCTGGCACAAGACCAGATCCAGTCATGTCTTGTACCAGATGATGGCTCAGTGAGCCGAAACGCGTTGTACACATTAAAAATTCTTGTGGAAAAGTGCTACGACCTTTCATTTACTTAAATATGTCTAACTTCCACCAATTGAAGCCTGAATCTGTTGAACCTATCTAAAAATCCTATTCTTTTCCTTCGCCTCCCTCGTTTCCCTAGCATTCTACCCTCTAACACCATTTTCAACATCCCCACCCCGCTAAGTACTCCTCCCATACACCCTCCCATCCATAGAGCTAGTGTACGTTAATCAATCAACACTAACCTCAAATCAAATATTAATCAAATCAAATATTTACCGTTAACGCGAATGATTTCGCAAAACATAGGTTAACTGACAAGAATGTTAAAGCTTCAGATTATAAGTTTCATATTCAGTGTAAAGGCCATATTTGCTGTTTTTGAATAATTAAATAAGCATGCATAAATTGAGGGCCCCAGAAGCCAAGGGATTCTCGTGCAATATTTATAATTTTGGAGATAAGTGAAGATGGCGGTTGGTGTGGTAAACAATATTGTTGTGGCCAAGGGATGCCAGTGAATTGCACTTTTCGAATGGAACATTTAATTTGAAACACATTACGCGTTTTATCACACTATAGCGCAGTTGAGTGCACTATAAACGCATTTTAGCATGAAATAAATTATTCGTTGGAACATAGAAAGTTGGCATTTCATCATGAAATTGTGATTTTCCAAGAACTTTTGGTATACCCCACTAGGCTGTCCCGAAAAAGTTTTTTTTTAATTTCAAAATCGTCAACCGGATTTCGATGACCCTCGGGTATACAAGTGTAGGAAAAAAATTCGAAATATTTTAAATAATTAGTTAGCGAGAGGCGCCTAAATATCAACACCCTTAATTTGTCATACGATTAAAAATTAAAATTTTTCGAATTTTTTTTTCCTATCCTTGTATACCCGAGGGTCATCGAAATCCGGTTGACGATTTTAAAATTAAATAAAAATGTTTTTTTATGGGACAGCCTAATCTTCCACGCATCAGATAGGTATAGCACGACCTGTCCAAAATAGTCTCCCCCATATTTCGAAAGACCATTGCAATCCAATAGCGATCCAGATCCTTATTTTCGAATAATTAGCCCTGGTAAATATGCCATGTTGAGAGATGCATATCGTTCTGGAGATGTCGCTTGAGTGAGGAAATACAGATGAGTTTTGGCTCTTTCAGCCGAACGGGAAGTGTTTCGTAATTTCCTGGACGAGAGCTGCGAGTTAAATTTAGGCGTTTATAAAGGGTGCAAATGGCAAAAGCGTGGTATCCTGTACACAGAATCCAATATCGGAAACGGGAAGCGGATGCATTGAGGGTAGATCTCTGCGGACAACGACAGGCGACGTGGCTGTTTCACAACATTGAGTGTCTAAAACCGGACGCCGGAAAGTAAAAAAACAGATACCTGCGTCTGCTAGTCGGCTAATGTTATTTCAGATAATGCTTTTTGCGGCGGGGTACATGTGACAATGATCCAATTCGAACCGATTGATCCAAATTGGAATCTCTGTGAAAACATGGGTGACAGAGTTACACCAAAGGAACTAATGAAGGAAGGGTAGGATGAGTTGCTCAATATGCGATGGTATCGCCAAAATGAGACAATAGGGTAGTTTCCTTCATCAAAGGAAACGAAAGGCATTGATTGCGATTCGTTACCCACCATTAGTGTATTCATATAATAAAAATTATTTGGTTTTGAAAATACCAGTTTAGACAAATGTTAATGGTAAATTTTAACCTCATTTGAAAAATCCATATAGGCGGCCATGCGATGACACTCCACATGACGTCAAAGGGACCTAGATGCTTTATAGTCAGGATTATACATCGCCTGAGTTTACCAATGCATGCATGAGGCACAGAGCTCAGAGAAACATTTCTTAATAATCACCTATTGAAATTACCTAAGTTCGGAAAGTATCCTTCGTTTGATAGGGTATTAATAACCCTTATTTAAGTCGAGCGCTACTTGCTAGCAGGGTGGTCTGCTACCGCCTAGCAGCCTACATCGTCTAATTGAATGTTATAATTCCCAGCTGGTTAATTCTTTGTTTTTATTTATGTTGTTTTTGCATTGTCTAATTCATGTCATTGTTCAAAATTTCACTGTAAATTGGCGTCACGGCTGTATGTGAAATTTACATGAATAAAAAAATATAAAAAAATTCATGCTTAGCCGTCGCGTTTTCGCGCGCTTGAACATTTTCACTTTTCATTCTATCGCTAAAAATAGTTATAATAATAATAATAATATCGTTTATTTTCGTAGGCACTGGGGCCCATAAGAAAATATAAGTACATCTTTCTACATTTCACATTGAGATAGATAAATAAAAGAAAAAGTAAATAAATATATATACATATACAGTCAAATGTGAACAGTGCATATCGCCTAGTACATGAAAGAAACAATACAATATTTTCGACAAAAAAAATAATAATAAATAATCGCACTTCGATATAACACACTAATTACAAAATTAATGGTGACAAACAAAAGAAATATGAACAAGAGATATGAACATAAGAAAGTGAATATAAACAAGAAATATGAACATAAGAAAGTGAATATAAACAAGAAATATGAGCATAAGAAAGTGAATATAAACAAGAAATATGAACATAAGAAAGTGAATATAAAAAAGAAATATGAACATAAGAAAGTGAATATAAACAAAAGAAATTTAACTTGGGGATAAGGAGGCATTCTTCAGAAACCCATATGTGCTGTGTTTGAACCTATTGACATTTGTACTGCTTCTTATTTGGGCTGGGAGAGAGTTCCATATTTGTGAGGCGGTTACTATGAATGATTTGTTCATATGTAGCGTGTGATGTTTTGGAATATGGAGGTCAATGTTATGATTTCGGGTAGGTATATCATGAACCTCAGATTTTCTAATGAATTTCTCATACAAGTATGGCGGGTAACCGGTCGTTAAGATACTGAAGGCTAGAGTTATTATGTGAAGGGTGCGACGCTCTTTATACTTAAGCCAGTTGAGGTGATTGTAATAGTTACTGATATGGTCCCATTTTTTTAAATCGTAAATAAACCTTACAGCTGAATTCATGGCCAATTGGAGTTTATTATTGTTTGCGTCGTCTTGGTTAGTGAATAAGGCTGTGCAATAATCCAAGTGAGGGAAGACTAGTGTTTTAACTAATGAAATTCGTATGTCGGGTGTAAGTATTTCTCTGGCTCTGACAAGTTGATGTAGTGATCCCAAAATTTTACGCCTCGCATAGTTTGTTTGAGTCTTCCAACTAAGGGTTCGATCGAATATGACTCCAAGGTTTTTTACTGTTTCCTCATAAGGTATATTGTGGCTACCGAGTCTTATTTTAGGTAGATTTTCATGGTCTAATTGGGAAAAGAAATAATTGCTCCCTATAATTATTGCTGTTGTTTTCTTGTCATTGAGAACCAAATGATTAGCCTGCGCCCAACTGTTAATTCTCTCGATGTCCTCATTGATAAGTGCGATTGAATTAATAATATTGGACGGCAATGAATGACGATAAATTTGAAAATCGTCGGCGTAAAGGTGGTAGTCACAATGCATGAGGACATCAGGGAGGTCGTTTATAAAGAGAGAAAAAAGAAGTGGGCTAAGAACTGAGCCTTGTACCATCCCCACGGGATTAGGGATCCAGTTTGACTGTAGGTTACTACTGACCACCACTGCTTGAGTGCGACCGCTGAGGTAAGATCTAAACCAGTCAACAGCACTCTTTGAGAAATTTAGGGTACTCAGCTTGCGGAGGAGCAATTCATGGCAAACGGAGTCGAAAGCCTTGGTGAAATCGAATAATACTAAGATCGTCACCTGGCGTTTGTCCATTGCCTCACGAATGTCCTCGGTAATTTTTAAGAGTGCAGTTTGAGTGCTATGTCGACCACGGAAGCCAGACTGCAAGGGGTTTAGTAAGTTAGCAGTGGATGTATATGAGCTTAATTGCTGAAATACAATCCGCTCAAATATCTTGGCAAAAGCACATAAAATTCCTATCGGTCTGAAGTCATCAGGTGTAGAGGGCTGGGGGCATTTAGCAATTGGGTGTATAAGGGAGTGCTTCCAGGTCGCAGGATAGTGTGCCGTTTGAAGTGAGGCATCTATTATATTTAGGAGCGAGGGCAAAATGACAGGTAGAGCCTTCTTAATGCAAGAAATGGGAATTTTATCATGTCCTTTGGCATTGGAGGTGACTTTTTTGCACGCGCTAAAAACTGAGGACGATGAGACATGTGAGAAGAAGAACTGATTATGATTCGCTGGAGGTGGGATATGAGGTTCGAGGGAGATTTGCGGTTCACTTTTGACAAAGTGATTATTGAGAACATCTGGATGGATATTTAAGATATTGCTATTGGTTTTAGGAGGTAAAATTCCAAGATTACGAATGGATTTCCACATAGATTTAGGATCACCCTTTTTTCCTAGAGTGCGTTTGAAATAATTTTTTTTTGCATTGCGTATCATACTCTTCACTTGGTTACGTATGGTTTTGTATCTAGTGAGAGTAGCCGGAACTTTATATCGCCGGAACATTGCTCGAGTAATATTTCTTTCCTTTATCTTCAGTTTAATTTCTGGTGTGAGCCATGGTGTCGGGGGATGGGTGACACGTACACTTCGGATTGGAGCATGCGAGTCCAGTGTGTTGAGTAGGAGGGAGTTTAACTCGAAAACTTTGTCGTCCACAGAAATCAGTCTACTGATGGAAGACCAGTTAATCTGGCATAGATCGGTGATGAACTTTTCCTCGTCAAAATTGTTGAAGTCTCTGAAGGTTACAATTTTTGGCGTAAATGATGGAATTAACATTTTGTAGGTAACAAAGACTTGGTCGTGGCATGAGAGTGGCGGATCCGGTGTTTGACCAGAGGACGTAATTTTATTAAGGTCATCAACACAGATAATATCTAGGAGAGAGCTGCAGCTCTTCGTATGACAGGTTGGCATAGTTGGCACAATATTCAAACCACACACTTGTAATAGGTTAAGGAAGGCATCTTTATCAGCTGTTTCTTTTAAAAGATTGATGTTGAAGTCACCCATGACAACTCGATTTACATAACTAGGAACAGTATTAACAAGAAAACTTTCGAGTTCGGGCAACCCATTTGTCTTTGGTGGTCTGTATACAACAGTCGCTAATAATTTTGAATATGGACCGCTAATTTCAAGAGAGATATACTCCAGTTGATTATCAATTACATTAGCAGATCGACCCAAATCTTTGACTTTTAATGATGAGTGTACATATATGCCGACCCCTCCTCCTCGTTTTCCTGCACGATCATTTCGGTATAGTACAAACCCAGGTAAGGAAACCATTACAGAGTCAATTGATTCGTTTAACCACGTTTCACTCACACCGATTACATGAAAAGTGTTTGTACAATAGTAATGTCTGAAATCATCGATGTGAGCAATCAATGACTGGGCGTTGACATGAGAAATTCTCATTTCCTCATGCGAGGTGGATGTTACTGGTAATTGTACTGGTACCCTTATTTGAGTATCTATAAAAAATGATCAAGATCTTCCTCTTTACAAATAACTTTTGCGGGGGATCCCGTCTCTTTCCTTGCCAGAATATTCCCACCCCTAACCCAGGCAAACTTGATTTTTCCAGCTTTCTTCAAATCTCTCGTCAACGCAAACAGCTTTTTGTTGACCATTGTGAGTGACTCATCTACGTATATTGGGCTGGAGGAGTCCATGCCAAGGTCTCGGGTATTGAGATCCCTGCGTGTTCGTCGCTTGTTTATTAACTCATCTCTAATAAGTTGTCTTGTGAAACGAACAACAATAGGAGGGATTCTGGTAAGACCTTCCGGATTGTGAGAGGGGCGCGGTCTGAAAACTTGGTCGATATCTTCAGGTTTCATTTGGACACCTAATACCGATCCTAGCTTTAGGATTGTACCGGTTAAACTGTCACCGGTGTTAACCGGGACGCCACGAATTTCAAGAACGTTTCTTTTACAGTCTTGTTCGTTTTTGTTAATTTTAACTTCAAGGTCACATATTTTCTTTTGAAGACGTCATTTATCGTCATTTAAAAATCTAAAAGCGTGAAATACGTACTCCAGTAGTAATAATCTTTCGATTTAGGCAATAAAAAATAATGGGAAACCACCCTATTGTTTCGAAACGCTTTGAGCGGACATGGTGATAGTCCAAAATACTATAAGGCTTATTAAGCATTTTTAGAATTCGTACGGAAATATTTTTGGCAATGCAATGTCCAATTCTGCAGGTAATAGTTCTCAACTTCATATTCTCTTAAGTTACTCAAATTAACGAAATTGAAAAATTATGTCAGGAAAAGTAATATGCCAAAATTTATGTGAGCAACTCGTCTTATAACTTCTTCATAAGTGCTAGCTCATCATCATTACTCAACAATCCTAAGATTGGTTTGACGCAGCTCTCCATTTCTTCCCCAGCGCCGCCGGCCTCGGTGGTGCCGGGGTAAAAGTCTCCGACTGCTAGCCTAGAGGTCGCGGCTTCGAATCCCGCCAGGATGATTTGACCACCATCCAGGGCATGGATGCATGTGATTGTTCAACAAGTCTATTTAACAAAGGACTATCTAGTCCTAACTTCGCTTGTGAAATAAGTACGACGTTATTTATACTATTCCTCTCTCCTATCCGCTAGCCTTTTCATAATGACCTATTTCTTCTCTTTTACATCCTCCATAACCTGTCCTATGTTACTCATTCGGGGCCGTCCCTTGCCCTTTTTCCCTTCCACTTATCCTTCAACGATAGTCTTCAATAGAACATCATGCCTAGAAATGTGGCCAACTAAGTTATGCCGTCTTCTGCTTAAGTTTTCAGGAGACTCCTCTCATCTCCCACTCTTCTCAGCTATCCCTCGTTACTTACTCCGTCGATCCATTTTATCTTCATCATTCTCGTGATCACTTTCCGCGATGGCTCGAGGGATGGGATTTTCATCACTTCACGCGTTTTTTTCCGGAGCTGAAACCATAGCTGGCATCGTCCTTTAGCCAATCAGAACGTAAGACTGCTAAAAGCTAGTGTAATGCCACGATTGGAATTTTGCTACTTAACCGTTCCTTGTTCTTACGTGGGGTCATCACTACTTAGTTCTGCCTTTCATCTTAAAAGCCTTCCGTTTGCAGCCTTTAATGGAAAGGGTTGGACGATGGTTAATTTTTACGGATCTGTTGCTAAAATAAAGTCTATGTACGGAATATTAGACGACAATCCTGTGATGCATAGGGCAAAATCCTCTAGTACGACCTAGCAGGCCACCCGGCGTTGCTCAGGAAAGATAGTACCCATAGAAGTCTATAAGGAATCTTGGAACTTGGAATTCATGGTCACATAGAAGGATATTTAGGCACGCTGGAGCGTAAACAGTGGTAAAAATGATTTCCTTGTAATGGACACGGGATCAGCATCCACCCAATTCCACCCACAACATTGGTCGATTTGCGTAAAAAAGTGTGTAGACCAAAAACGTCTTGTGAACTCATACCCCAGCAAAAAGTTTTGCACCAAGAGGATAAATTCGTAAGAGTAGTATCACTTGAGTTTTGTTTCCCTTTTGAGATAGTGAATGGGAGTGCCTACCTGGCAGGATGACAAACCGCAGAAGTTGGTATGACGAGACGTTAGAAATTGTTATGAAAAAAAGATAAACGATACGATGGGCTCCCCGGATGAAATCTAAAGTGTAACTACTGGGTTTGGGGGCATGAGATGTGCGTACCAACTAATTTCTGTTGCAATTAGTGCAGTCGTATAAAAACGCATAGTGGACAGAAAAACAGACATCCTCATATAAATATACATAGAGATATAACGAATTCCTGTGTATAACGAAATTGAACGATGGTCCCCAGAAATTCGTTATGAGAGAGTTTTACTGTATTTCTTTCAATATGAAAAATTCATCTCCATCACTCTTGAATATACTAAGTATAGGAATTACTAAACAATGGTAGGTTTTTTCATGAATATGCATGTATATTTTGCTAGTATGCGTAATATTTCTATGACCGTGCGGGGTGCAGGTGGCGGTCCTCTTGCATGCTGCATGTTGGTGATTAGTCACCCCCTGCCAAACACCCTAGAGGTTGCTCGTAGGGTATTATGTAGATGTAGATGAATCTTCGGATTTTATTAATCCCCTTTTTCAGAATTCGTTTCACCCCTTACCTCTTCTATACCCCGCCCACCTCGTCGTTTCCGCCATTCCATAATGCCCTCGGGTTATAGTGTCGCGAATGAATGGGTACCGAGCATGATTGAAAAATGAATATAGTGGCCCTTTTGACTGAGGTGGCTCCCTTCAAATACAAGGGATGGGGGCTCGTTTTCGATCGGAGGGGTAGTGAGTTGTTTTAATGGAGATGGCTGAGGGTTTGAGGCTGAAACGTAGGGAAGTGGACTAGGGCAGTTTCCTTCATCGAAGAAAACGAAGGGCATTGATTGCGATTCGTATAAACTATTTGGTTTTAGAATTCCTGTTTAGATGAATGCTAATGATAAATTTTAACCACATTTGAAAAAGACCAGATTGGCGCCCATGCGATGCCACCCCGCGTGACGTCACAGGGACTTAGATGCTAAACGAGTTGTCAGGAGTTTTACATCGCCTGAGATTACCAATGCATGTATGAGGCGCAGAGCTTACGGAAAACATTTCTTAATAATCACCTATTAAAATTTCCTCAGGTCGGAAAGTATCCTTCGTTTGATAGGGTATTGATCATTAATTAGATTATATTAATAGGATTATAATCCTTATTTAAGCCGAGCGCTACCTGCTAGTAGGATGGTCTTCTACCGGCTAATAGCCTGCATCGTATCGGCTCTCATAGCCTAGCATCAAGGTGACCTCACACGGTGGCAGCCGGAGCCAGGATGACGTCACATGGGCTTTAACCAGCATTCATACTTAGCCGTCGCGTTTTCGCGTACTTGAACATTTTCACTTTTCATTTATCACGAAATATTGATATCGAAATTTAAAAATCTAAAAGCATACAATACATACTCCAGGAGTAATAATCTTTCAATTTGGGCAGTTAAAAAAAATAGCAAACCACCCTATTGTTAGGGACAATACACGGAGCCTGGAGTGAGGAGAGTGTATTCCTCTTACCCAAGGTTGACGGGTTTTTCTAATAATCAGGGCGGTTAGGGTTTGTGTCAAGGGGATTGCATAGATGATGCCCAATTCCATCCCACATAAGGCTTATTTCTGTTGCCACTGCGGTCGAATTGAACCTGTTTACAAAAACATCCATGACGCGGTGATGAGTGCAATGCGATCCACTTTTTCCAATATTTTAAAGTATTTTATATTTATGTTTATTTTTATGAAATAGAACTGCATACAGCATTCAGCGGCCATTTTATAGTGGCCAGCTAACAATACATAAATTAGAGGACAAATAAGCAATATAATTAGCGTAAACAAGGAATAATTTTACAGAAAAAAGGCAACAAGAATCTGCACCTACAAGCTACTTCGGTGATAGATAAGATAGCCAATAGGCTTATAAAGGATTTCAATGGAAGTAAAAACGGTCAATGTGTGGATGGAGTGTGTTCAACACACAATGCGGTAGAAAAACGAATGTTTCGTGGCTCGCTGGATATTATGCAGATGTAGATAACCCATAATACTACTGAGTTTGACATTTCATCGTTGAACTCGCCAGTGAGCTTTTGCGCAGCTGACTTCAATGATTTTGTATATGTTTACTCTGAGATCGTGGCCATTATGTTCGCCACCGCGATGCCATGTATGTACAAATCAAATACATGCATGCGTGATTATTTACAAAGAGACCATTATGCTTAATTTTGCTGTTTAGCGAGGCTTGGACGTTGACAGCAGCAGAGAAGTCAAGAGTGGAAGCATTCGAAATGTGGTGCTACCGAAGAATGATGAAGATTAAATGGATTGACCGTGTGAGTAACCAGGAAGTGCTAAGGAGAGTGGGAGAAAAGAGAAGCCTCCTAAAAACATTAAGCAGAGGAAGGGACAACTTAGTTGGCCACATTTTGAGGCACGGTGGTCTGATGAAGACAATCGTTGAAGGACAAGTGGAAGGGAAAAAGGGCAAGGGAAGGCCTCGAATGAGTTATATAGGACAGGTTATAAAGGATGTAAAAGAGAATAAATATGTAGCTATGAAGAGATTAGCGGATAGGAGAGAGAAATGGAGAGCTGCGTCAAACCAATCTTAGGATTGTTGGTAGTCTGAGGTTTCAGGCGAGATGGAGTGGAAACGTGACGTAATGAAAATTGCTCCTGCTTTTTCATTTTCATTACTTAGGATTGTTGACTAATGATGATGATGAATGTGAATCAATGTGTTATGAGGCTTTCGTCAAACAGACATTTAGGGTCTTGTTACTGGATAAATCGAGGCGAAGAGGTTAATGTGTAATAGAACGATCGTGTAATTGCACCGAATAATCGTTTACCTATAAATGGAAAAATCGGTTTCATTCGAGAGCAGATCAACCGATGGAAAACCAGCACCTATCTTAATACATGTACAGAAAACAGTGGCTGCACATTTTCAAGCTCTATCTATTTACTTGTCCAAATTCATGGTTTGTGTCTTTACCTCAATTTGCTATGAGTATGTGATACGTTTCCCCGAAATAGTTCTCAAATTCGTGCGTTTCATTGTATCCTGTAACCAGACCTTAATAATAATAAAACGTCTTTGTTGGGCGAGTTTGGAACAAGAAAGTCCCGTCTTCTATCGAAACCCTCGTCATACATTAAATATTTGCGAAGGAATACTTTTGAAATTAAATGAACTCTTAATAGTATTAAATATACAGGAGTTAGCATCAAAAAACAGGCAAAAGCAACGCTATTTTAAAGATATTAGTTCATTTGATAGAGCTAATGCTGCGCAGTGGATGTGATTAAGGAGCAGTAGGAGCTCCCCTTGTCATTCCATGAAAATCATGAAATGGTACTTACACATGTGGCTCTCGATCGTATGTTTTCACTGACCTGTCTATAAGGGATCGCCTTAGAAATGTTTCTCGCAAATATCCTGCCGCTACTTCAGTATTTCTTAATCTGGGAATGTTTTGAGGATATCATGGTTGAATTGCTTCTCAGCAGTTTGCTTCCTGCGCTTATAAGAAGTACACAGTAATAGGGCTAGTAAAACCTAAAAATTATTTTAGCCATAATCATTTCTTATGGCACATTTAGATGACCAAAGGAATGCATCTTGAAAACTCAATGCCTCTTCATCTGTAGTTTAGGCTATGCCTTCATAATGGAACAAATCAGTTGTGCATTAGTGCTTTATGAATGTGAGAAATAGTTTGTTTACTTATAATAATGGCCTAAGTGAATTACTTGTTATGAAAAAGTTAGGCTACTTAAAATACTTACATGAGTATAGGACATTTGCCAATCTCCATACGCAACCCGCATAGTTAGTTCAAACATTGATAGTAATATCGCTCGTAAATTAGCTTGGAAACTAGCGTTCACGTGAGTAACGACGTTGAATTCAGCAACCCTTAGCGGTCCAACGTCGAGGGAGGCTCAACAGGCCTTGCACTAGGATCGGGTGCAACGTCGAGTAAAGCTCGACATCTCAAGGCGCTGCGATTATACAAGAGAATTGTTTCAAGAGGTATCAAAATTCGAAATTTTTCGAAGATTAAACTCTTTGATTGAGTATGTATAATATTACAACCAGTGGATTTTTAATTCAAACAATAAAATATGAACATTTTACTGGTAAACAATCAAATATGCCTTAGACCACTTGAATTTTTAAAAATTGGACCGCAAAGGGTTGAAAATCGTGATCGACGCACAGTGGTCCGAAATCGGAAAAAGCCGGACAATAGTCCAAAATAGCGTTTTTTGAGGTAGAGACTTGAAACTTGACGCATATGCTCAAAAATAATTGATAATCATGAAACAATAACTTGTTTTTCATAGATCTCATCCGTTGCTAAGATGCAGAGGGCCAAACACTACCAAATTTCCAAAAACACGCCAGATCTCATTTTTCTTCGAAAAAATTGAAGTTAAGCTGCTCGTAGAGTTTTGGAAGGATTTAAGTGAAGTAAAAAACATATTACAGTAATATGGTACTTCATCTACATTTTTCATTATTTTTAAATATTTTGGTTGATATCGATGTGGCATAATGTAGCAAAATGGCGGCTCCATTTTTATGGTAAAACCTGACATAAAGTAGACATTATCTTTAGGTTAAGAAATAATAGTTCTCCAATTTTTACTGAGAGTCTTAATTGAGGATAGCTTTAGAGTATAAACCAAAATCTAGGAAAAATGTTTGCAGCTGCAAAAATGAACGCAATTTTTCGATCGCGCTTCACGTCCCAACTCCGCGACGCGGAGGCTTGGAGACTCGGTGATACCAATGGATATTTCATGTTGTTTGAAACTTAATTATTTAAAATCTTTGTTTTATGCACACTATACAGTGTCTATTGACCCGAAATGCTAAATTGAAGATATTACTAGGATATTGGATCGTTATACGAGGTTACTGAACGCGTAGAACTAGCAAGCACGCTTTGGTTTTCCAAACTCAACGGAATCCGGTCGCATATTACGAATATCTTTTGAGTAGGAATGAAGTTTTCCCGCAAAGATTAACATGCACAATTATTATTATTAATTATCATCATAAACCCAGAGGATCCGATGTAGAGAATCCTTCGATTGATCTGGTAATGACACCTACTCTGAAATAGACTCAGCAACGGAGTTCCATATCACGCGGCTTACTAGGAGAAACAAGGTACTAATGAAAAGATGAAAGTAATGGTGAATGCAGTGTATTTTTCACAATTATCTCGGAAACAAAAACACAGTTCTATACATTTTATGTCAACTCAGATATCACATTCGTAATAATTATTACTTTAAAAATAACAAACTGTACAGTATTTATACACACAATGAGATACAAAATATATTAATTAGACACAGTTGATGATAAGTGATGATAAATATGATCAAGAAAAAGCCTTAATCTTCATAGGCTTAATGGACTGAATGAACACACTGAGGACTTAGCCAGATTTTCAAAAGTTACTCACATACAAAAAATGCTCCACTCAGTGGTATGGCTTTTAAATAACATGGAAATACTGTTAATCATGGAATCTATCAGAAAAATCAATGAGATCACATATCACAATACATATGCAGCATATCTTCGCCTAAAATGCTCAACTGTGATTATACATGAGAGGATTAGTGCCTTATAATATTTTTCATTGATGAAATAATGGATTGTTGTGCATTCTGAGTACGATTTCCACTATTTACAACATACACAATTCTGCTTGAGATTTGGTAGAAATATTCGTGAAACAACAACAAACATACTTTAAAGCATTACAACTGTGGAAGTTCCAAATTAAACACTTATCAAAACCAAATCTTTCCCAATGAAGAAGCAATTACTACAAAATTTCTGGAAGAATGTTTGAAGCAAATCATAGCATTTACTCATTTATCACACTTTAAATAAATAAATAACAGTTCAATATAACAAAGCTTCTACGCTTGTAATTTAAGCAAAGCAGGTGAAGGGGCAAGACACTGAGAAACTATGTTATTAGCTAATCGTTACACTGGATCTACATGACTTTGGGATGCTAACAGACTGCTCAGAGGATAAAGACTTGATGAAGTAATAACACCAACATTCTCTTGGAATAACTTGGAAATTTTAGCAGTCCTTTATTTGCTCATTAGATCTCTGGGCTGAAAATTAACTTCCTCAGCAGAAAACTTTGTACACGTACAAACATCAACTTTGCATATCACAATAACTTAAATACAGACTTCACACACTTTTTTAACTCCGGTGAAATTTTAACGGTCTTAGTTGTAAATATCTGGGTACAATCATATTATTTATGAAGACCATCGTACATACCGACCACAAGACAAATCGTAGTACACCCTTGCAATGGGTGAGTGTGTCTGATCAGTAACTATGAGAACCAAAACTCGGGTGAGTTAAGGCCCGCAACGTCCAACTTCAATTCGACGCAGAAGATTTTTTGCAGTTGAAATGAAAACGAAGATTGATGCAAACACCACTGAAGACAAGTTCTCTGGCGAGCCTTCTATAACACTAGGCTCCATGAATTTGAAGTCCCCAGCCTCCCTTGCCAGATGCAAACGAGAACGATGAACTGCAATTGCATTAACACGCCGATGATTGCAAAAAAATTAGGCAAAAGGAGGTCCATACCTATGTCACGGGAGCAAATTTTTCTCCAGCGAGCCTCCCTTAACACTCGCATAAGTCTCAAAGTCACCACATCTCCATCACTTTCCTCTTAGAAGATTACAAAACCGTATCTCCTCAACTACCCAAACCAGACAAAAACAGGCCGACTCGGTCAAATAAAATGTACAGGCTGACGGTATGGGAGTCAGAAAATGAAGATGGAGAGACATGCCTTCTGCAAGACATGACCTTGTGTATAAGACCTTACGTCCCTCGAGATCCTAGCTGAACAGTAGGCTTTGAACCCATGGCGTTGAAATCTCCACGTTCCCGCATCCGTCATATTAGAAGATGACGGAAACTGGCCTCCTGAGCTGTTCCATTGCAGCCGCGGGGTTGGAATACAGGATGGACGTGGGGTTGGGGGCGGCCGAAGGGTGGAACAGGGCGGCGGCGGACAGGGGCGGCTGGAAGGGGGAAGCCGGAGGCGATGAGGAGGAAGATGAAGAGGAGGCTGTGGACTTGCCGCCCTCCGCGCCCGAATACACCGAGGAGTAAAACGAGCTGACCACGGCGGCGGGCGAGTGTTGTTGTCCCTGGTGCTGGGAACCATCGGAAGGCGTCGATGGCGTCGCGGATGTGGACGTGGTCGGAGATGTCGAGGACACTCCGGCAGCCGCGGACGAGGCCTGGATCAGCTTGGAGAGGTGCACGGCGTCGAATGCGGAGCCGAAGTACGGAGGGATTGCGGGGGGAGGTGGGGGCGGCAGGGGCGGTGTGTAGGCGGAGGCGGCGGAGAGGCGGTGGTGGTGGTGCTTGGGTATCGAGGAGGGCGAGGCTGAAGGCGAGGAGGAAGGCGAAGAAACACTGCCGTCGTCTCGCTGCCGGAGACAGTTGGCACTGGTGATGCCCGCCGAAGACTGTTGCTGCTGGTGGCTCTGTTGAGATTGCTGTTGCTGCTGCTGCTGCTGTTGTTGTTGTTGCTGCTGCTGCTGTTGTTGTTGCTGGTGGTGGTGGAGGTAGGCGGCTAAGGGGTCGACTGTGGGGAAATATGCGGGGAGCGGGAAGGAGGGGAAGGCCGTCTTGAGGGCGTGGTGGTGCGCTGCTGCGGCCGCGGCACCTTGGTGCGCGTGGAACTGGTGGTGCGCGGATGGGCCGAGCGGGTGCGCGTGGTGGTGTTGCTGGTGGATGGCCTTGGGCTTCCGTCGCGGCCGGTACTTGTAGTCTGGGTGCTCCTTCATGTGAACTGCGCGGAGGCGCTTGGCCTCGTCGATGAACGGCCTCTTCTCGCCCTCACTCAACAGTTTCCACTCGGCACCTGTCGGGGATACAAAAAGCAACAAATATAATTGAGTTCTTCCGAAGGAGAAGGAAAAATAATGTTTACCTTCACTAAATGATGCAAACAAATCATAAACAATGACTCTCATTATAAAAAACGCAATAACTGTGGTTACTAGAAAGAAAAATATATCGTGCATATTGCCGTATGAATTGCATTAAAACTGAACTTCTCTTTCATATTTGCCTGCCAGTAGACAAATTTTTGCGATTTCTCAAGGAAAATTCTTTTTTACGTTAAGCATTAACATAGGCAAAAAGACGTGCAAATAAATAACGGTTACACTTGCTGTGAAAATTATCCTTGAATTCCTAGAGTTCACCTGAACGTCAACATTGATTCATTGGAGAATTACGAGTAACACATTCATTCAACCCGCACTAAAATTAGATGATACCGTTTTAGTAATCAACTAGTCTCACGAACACATACGCATGAACCCCAACCCCAAAGAATTTGCGTTCAACCATTTCATGTTACTCATACCAAAATAGAACACAGCCATAAACAGTATATAGCCCTTTAGCATGGAATAAAATAGTAATAAATGAATAAATAACAACAAATACCATTACTAATATTTTATATCGATGTTGAATCCTCTCCAAAGTGAATGAAGATCCGTTTAATACACGGAAAAATGAACGGAAAAATATGCATAATATAATTATTAAAGCCGGTGCAACCATTTTCACCATCTATAGCTTCGCATAAGAATTATTTTTGAGGCTATGGAATACATTCCAGCAATGAAAATATTGGAGTTCAATTAGTAATGCTACAATTTTTTTCACGGACAAATTTGGCTGAAAAACTTAACATTTTCTTACATTACCGCTCCATCTCGTATAGTTGCATTGACTTCCGATTCAAGAAGCTCTATACAGAGCTGTTAAAATGGCGTCTGTAACGGAAGTGCGTTCCAAGTAACTGGCAGTGATTCCTCTTTTGAAGGAAAAACAGAGTATTTCGGATATTCATTGGCGCTTACAGCATGTCTATAGTGATCTTGCACTGGATAAAAGCAAGGTAAGTAATTGGGTAACGCGTTTTTCCTCATCGCCGCTACGGGGATGGTGTGAGGCATACAAGGCCCTCCCATCAAAGTGTCGTCAAGCCTTTAAAGGAGATTACGTTAAAAAATACTGTTGTATAGCTAAAAGATAGGGGATTAGCGTGGTATATTTGAAAACTGAATAATACTATCCGTTTCAGAAAAAATGTGTTACATTACACATCGAACTCCCTCGTATCTTATTGCACGAGCGGATACTATCACACCGCGATTTGGACGTCATCGACGAACAAAAGTTGTATAATGCTCACATTTACAATACACCACAAGACAAGAATGGAGATATGGACCTCCTTAAAATTTTCTGGGCAAAATTTAAATTAGAAGTACCTACATGGGCTTTCTCGCTGATAACTACACAATGATAACAACAAATTCATAATATCAAACAAACTGTGCACAGCAAACAGAACGAGGAAACCTGGCAAATACCGTAACCAGAGTTTGGTTAATTTGGCATAAATTACTCAAGAACGTAATATAATCACAACAATAATATCTACAGAAACACCCCCCAAATAATCCATAATTATCTGACATAATTATCTACTTGCAACGGTGTATCTGTAGGGGAAAAACCTACACCACCGTTCATACGCCTAATTCTCTAAGGTGAAAATCGAAAGCCATATACCACGAGAAATAATTTGCAAATATATTGCAAATATTATAGACAGAATATCGGAACGTAATAAATTGGAAAAATTGCAAGGAGAATGGCAGGGACGGCCAAATTAGATACATGCCCTTATATTTCCTGGTTTACAATAGTGCTTTTACTACACCCATTTGTTAGCCATAGATATGAGAATAAACGTGAAAGAAAACAAATGACTGGCATATTTGTTCCCAGCTTTCTCAATGATCCACGAAATACAGACGCTGGAAGAAAATAGGGTGAAGAGGATAAAACACTTGGGTTTTTCCCGCATGTACCTAGGATTACCCCAAGCACTCATTATCCCATTATATTAACGTTCGCTTTCCACTGCTCTCAACCTCCGAGAATCTTTTCAAAATTGGCAAATAGGGAAAATGGTGGGGAAACCTTATCTTAATCCCTTCCCCCACTCTGTGCAGTGTCTAACTGAAGTATGCTGTCACTCTTGCGCAAAGTTTGCCCACCCTAATGACTGTCAAGGCTATTAAGCCGTATTTTTTCTGTCCTATGTAAGTCTCATAGACTCTGAATTTGAATTATCTGGGGAAAATTATCGAAGAATTAATTCCGTAAGGATTTGGCTTGCACTTCGTGAAAAACAATGCGAAACGAAGATGAACAACTTTCGCAATTTCCACAGAATTTGTTAACGGTTTGACTCTAAGGCGTACTAAAAAATGACGCCTTAGCGTCGGCACAGGTCGTACCAATAAAAATTCTAAGGAAATTTAAGAAGGCTGTTTATATTCATCCGGCTGTTTATATTGGCGCCGTATTCTACTAAGGCAGGAAATTATACATATTCTGCTCGGCCAGCGTTATGTAAGTAAACTTTTAGGAAGATTCTAAGTACTTTCTCGGCTCTCACTTCGCGGAGGATCGGTTTATTCTTAATCAAATGAATCTTTTATTCTTCTACAATCTTCAGGAAGTCGAATGAAATTTTTAAACGAGTACAAACTTTATGTAAACTTTTAGGAAGATCACTTCGCAGAGGATCAGCTTATTCTAAATCAAATGAATCTTGCATTCTTCTACAATTTCCAGGAAGTCAAATGAAATTTGTAGATGAGTATAAACTTCATTTAAAATTCAACCTTATATGACTGGGAACCGTGACTTGCTGAGCATAACGCTCATCTAAATGTTTACAGTATTTAACCAGCCAAGGTGCGCCCCACAAAAAGGGTAGAAATAAAAGACACTACCCCCTTGAATGCAGATAATTGATGACATTGGGTCACCAGGGTTTTCCTGGCCGCACGCGAATCCTAGCCCCTTCCCACCCCGCTAGTCATTCTTGGAAGCCACTATGATGGGGGTGGACTTTTGAAATGTGGCAAAAAAACCCACACTCTTCAACCCCGTTAGAAACCCTATTGTGAGCAAAAATCCAGGAAGCCAACCCGTAGCCATTCTACACACAAGCAGGGGGTACAGCTTCCTTCCCAGAACTCCGACCACGGAAACAATGTCCGTGAGGAAGATGCTTACAATCCGTCCCATAGCCATTTCGGCACCGCGTGGGGATACCCCGTAAGCCGCGTGGGCACCCTGGCGAAATAATCCTCAACACTCTTGAAGGAAGAAACCCTCCCCCTTCGAAAAAGACACACACTTGGGGCCTTCCAAAGCCATTCAGCGACCCTACAGTTACCAGTCACTCCTAAACTCAAACCCCCCATAGTATCTTCCAGCTCCTGTCTTTTTTTTACACGGCCACCTGGTCTTACAGCCTCCCCTCCCTTTCTTTCTCCCATACTCATTTGGGACCAGGTGAAAGGAGTTTGGGAATCCCAATGGGAAAAGAGACCTAGGGGGGTGGGGTGGGCTAGCAACAACAATAGGGAAGAATGGGCCAAGGGTGCGCTCAACACAAGGGATAGGAGCAAAAAGGACAAGGCAATGGGAGAGAGAATAGGAGAATGCCCAGCCCCCTTCCTCCTGCACTGTTGGTCATGCAGATGCACAAAGGGTCCATCCAGGCGGCAACTTGTGCGCGACAATGACAAGGAGGGGAATAAACACGAGGAGCTAGAAGAGCACAAGGCTTTTACCTCCAATGTGCTCATCCATTCATCGCATTGGGAGAGAATAAGAAAGCAGGCGAGTAAAATTATCACGAATTACGCTTTGGACCAAGAGAAAAAAAGAGGCTGTTGCTGGATTGTGATACACAAGATACGCATCTAAATACCAAACATAAGTGCATCTGTGGGTGCTGCAAGAGGAAGTGAACGCATTGGACCACGAACGCATTGGATAGCTTCAGCCTATCTGCGGCTATCCATACGAAGATCTCCCTCCAAAAAAAGGTAATGGATCTCATTCCAGCACATTGTTGAGGACGGAGCCCATTATGCCCCTTTTCATGGCACTGGAATCTTTCGGCAAAGTAAATAGGGGCGCGGAGTGGATGTATTACAAATGGTAGACACCTTTGATGAGGAACAGTAGGCGTGTCTGCTAATAATTCATGGAGACACTAAGAATCGCGAGATCTTAGCGCAGAAACTTATATTTGCAAACCGCATCCGTTCCCTCAGAGAGAAAAAAGTGAACGTCGATTCAGAACAGAAAAACTCAAATATAGTAATACGAACCAGCAATTGGGAATAAGACTACTCTGATATCAGTAAAAGGCCTGGAGGAACAAAAGGTTAGAACATGATTACTTCTACTATAAAACGATCAACTGATATCGCAGACAGAGCTCGCTTGATTAATAACTTTCTAGCTAGAAGCTCAATAATTCAAAGGAGAAAAATTTTAAAATTAGCAAATGAAAATGTTTTACTTCATTTCTATGCGAATGTTGAAGAGAAATTAATTAAAATAAACTTCTAAATGAGTTTTGATCTAAAGCAAATAGATACATAAAATATGCTGACGGAAAATAGACACTGGACCAAATTAGAAAACATACGAAGCCTAACTCCCCCGATTGCATTAAAATATACGTTTGAAGTCAGGCTTTGTCAATATCGGCACTTTAGCTATCAATTTATATTATTTTTTTAAGTCGGAAAGTTCAATAAACACCTTCGGACCTGGATCATGAGGACCGAGGACCCTGAATAAAAATAAAATTACGTTGCGCAGATTCTAATGGTATGCATGTCTTTTTAGTGGGAGTAATTAAAATTTCCGACCCACAATATCAGAATATTGATAGTATCAAGTTTCCGTCAGCATACTTTCTGTATCGATTTTCTTTAAGCGTATATGATAATGCGATTGGGGGAGTTGCGCTTCCTATGTTTATTAATGTGGTCCAGTATTAACTTTCCTTCGGCATATTTATCATTAAAATAAAAGTTAATATTGATTTGGTCCAGAAAAACTCTAATGCAGTACTACAAACTAGCAACTGTGAATGGAAATACTCTAACAAATAAAAGCCCCGGAAGAACAACATGTTAGAACATGTTTACTTCAACTATAAAAGAAAACTTCTTCATTTTAGTTCAAAAATATGTGGAAAAAATAATTTGTAGCAGTACGAGGGCGTAGCTTTATCGCTTGGTTGGTCTTGACGTATTACTCGCTCAAAAAGTACGCTGTCATCGAACATTTTTCAGGACACGAAAGCGAGCACTTACCAAGACGTAGCTGTTCTTTATATTTAAAAATTACGTGGGAAATTTTCGAAAAACTGCAGTTATGTTAGTCCTAAAAAACTAAATATGATAACGGATTTATTTTTGACTAATTACAGTTTGGTAAAAAAGATAGCATAAGACTCGAAAAGAGGGCGCGATTCGACACATATTTACCACAAGGTAACTTTTAAAATAATAATACGCGAGATGTAGGAAGGTTTTAGGGTTAGCTAATTAATTTGTCCACGTAATATAACTGAAGATGCTCGGATATGAGTCAACCCTGTCAGATAATTAAGTGTAAACTGGGGCTAAATGATAGGGCATCGTGGTGGGTAAACATACCCCTTACCAAATACGGCAGAGGTTATTATGTAGATTAGCCAGGGGCGTGCCGGTTTCACCATAGGCACAAATAAAGTACGCACGCCGGGAACCGCGATTGCCGCGAAAGATTGCGACTAGAGGCCGATGGAAAAGGAATGAAACCGATCGCACAGTATCCCGCGAAACAGCTCATTTCTTCCGCGCTCAGTGGCCTGATAGATGTTCTCCCTACCCGCATGAACGAACCATGGTTACATTAGACTGGATTTTCCACTGAAATTTGTTGGTGCAAGCTAGTTTATGATAGCGAGAGCCACTATTTCTGTCACGCGATCGCGGAAGGAGACAAACAGCACCGAACTAACAACTAACACTTTCAAACTCCTAAACATTTTCCGTCAAATGAAGTTCCTTTGCAAGTGGGAAAAAACGCGGGAGAAAAACCAGATCAATCATCGCCAACAGACGTATGCCTTTTTAAAGGATCATTATCTGGAATGATATTACGAAGTATTAAAAAAAAATAATCCAAAAACGACGATTATAATGTGAAAATCCACGATTTAACTCGAAGAAGTCAAGAAGGAAATAAACCGCAAATGGCTTGGCCTCTTCGTCCCACGTTTCAATTATACATAAGATACTACATTTTCAACAAAAAATACGTGGTTAGCATATGCTTTCCATTTGGAACGGGAGTGGTATGAATTCATCATCGCATATATGAGAATTTCTGACTAGGGTTGCAACAAATGTTTACAGGGAAAGAATTTGATATGCCGAAATTAACGGACACCATGTATTCAGCGTTGAACATGAAGTCGTTTATCAATTAATTAGATAAACGAGGGACTCAAAAGCAAGCAAGGTGGTGGATTTCCTTCTTCGTACTTGATTGCTTACATTCGCATGTATTTAAAATTATTAAAGTCTATGCGGAAGATGAACGAATAATAATATCTGTAAATTGTTGATAATGGCGGCGGATAATGTCTTAAAATAACTAGTAATAGGGTTACAATGCATTGCCATCTGCTTCTGATGCTGTTAAGTCGATAGCTATACAAAAGGCGGGTTAAATGTGCACTGAAAATTTTCGCCCGTTGGGAATAGAAGACAAGGAAGATACTATAAATGGAAGTCAAATTCACCGGTCGACACAGAAAGATATCACCTAACTTACACACTAATTCGATGGACTTGGACCCGCTAAAAACTCAACACAGCTCGTATACATAGGCAACCGAACTTATTTTCTCGCCTTTGCCGGCCTCGGTGGCGGCGGGGTAAAGTCCTCGCCTGCCAAACCGAAGGTCGCGGGATCGAGTCCCGCCTGGGTAGGTTGCCCCTATCCAGGGCATGGTTGTGTGTGATAGTTGTTGTTTCATGTTATACCCTCCGATGTAAATGGCCTTGTGAGCTGTTTTCGGGGCGATGGAAATAAATAAATAATTATGAACGGCTGTTTACGTTGAATTGCAACACGTGCTTCATCGGGAGAAACAGAGCTTTATTTTCAAAGAACACTTTGCGACGCAATGAATAGAGAGAACCCTGGAAACCTAATTATACAATTCAAAGGCTTGGCTACGTCACACTGTTGCAACGGCTGATTGTGAGCGGTAATTGTGTAAAGGAAATTCACGCTTACCGCATTTCGATTAAGTCCCCTCATTGCCAGAAGGTAAATTAAGAGAATACATTTTTCAGATGACGTGAAACACATCCTTCGTTTACCGTGGAACTATGGTAGCTGAGACCACGAGAAGAAAATGGGGAAAATAGACTGTATGACGGATAGATGTAAAAGGTCATTCCTTTCTCATACTGAAAGCGATATTAACCATGTCTAGGTTTATAAAATTAATATCGTCACTCGCTAGGACAACTCATTGTATGTTGTTACCTTTCCATTGTGCTAACCTAGCATGGATTTACAGTGAAATTACAAACCCTTGCGAAGTGTTGCCTTCGCATGAATGTGGACATAAAATTTGTTAGTATGCGTAACATTTTTATGAAGTGTAAATGTGAAGATCATCTTGCGCACTGGAATTTATCACCCCCTGCCAAACATCCTAGAGGTGGCTCGCAGGTTATTGTGTAGATGTAGAATTGTGTCGGTGATTAACTGACGGGCATGCAAAATAAAGGCCTAATAAATCGCAAAGGAGAAAATGTCTCATTTTGGCGCTGTTCTCGGTGGAGAATGAGTGAGTAGATTGAAGAGGGTAAGTAGGCACGTAAACTACAAACCTCCCCTCCTGACAGCGGGTGCCTTTCATTGAAGCCCCTTGAAGTAACGAATGTAGAGTGGCTGAATATTTTTTCACCTCGCCAAACCCCGCCCGCATCGGTAAAGGGTTTTCGCGTGCCGTGACACGGCCTTCATTACCCCTGGTTTTTGCGTAAGTGCCCCTCATTGATATTCAATGAGAGCGGCGGCAACCGGGTGTACCCCCAAGTCAAAGATCTCTCGTGTGGCTGCAGAGTGTGGTCGTATTTGCCGTTTGCGCACGAGAAGATGCTAATCGGGGATGAACCGTGTACCGCATGGGGTATACACTGAGCTGGGGAAATGTCACAGCTAATTTGCCCGCATGAAATGGTCCGTAGTATTTCAGAATTCCATTCTATTTTATCGGAAATATCTTTCAGAAAGATGGGAATCATTACAGCAGCGTGGATCGCAGCATAGGCCAGAATCATTTTATTTTTTCCGACGACCTGAATCATATCCTACATATATCGTCGTACTATGGTAGACGTGACCACGAGAAGACTCTTACAAGCAAAATAATACTTCCCTGGCCAATTGGTCAACCCGAACTAATATAAACAATAACTTAAGCCAAAATAAATAGGCCAAGATAAGCTACCTGACTCTGATGAGGCCTCACCAAGAATATGCTACATTCGTGTGGGGCAATCATGAAGTAAGAGTGATAGCCGAAATCAATCGGGTACATCGCAGGGCGGCCAGATTCATATCGAGGCGTTACGACCAAGTGTAGCGTTTCCAGTATGCTAAGGGAGTTAGGTCAGGAATCTTCAAAGGAGCGTAGATCGAAGTATAGGCTATTAGGCTATAAGTATAGTAAATTCGAAGAAGATATTTCTCAGGCGACGTGAATCGTATCCTTCGTTTACCGTCGTACTATGGTAGACGTGATCATGAGAAGAAAATGAAAGAAATACACTGCAAAACAGAGACATTTGAAATGTCATTCTTCCCACGTACTATTAAGGATAGCAACGGTGTTTCCATTAATATAATTAATGGCGTCACTCGCTTGGACGACTTATTGCATATATTTATTTTTCCTTAGTTCTAACCTTGCATTGATTTGCTCTAGGAATTACTAACCGTAGCCAAGTTTTGTCTCTGCATGAATATGCGGGCATATTTTCTTCATTTGTGTAGTATTTCTATGACCTTGCGGTTTTATATGGCGGTACTGAAGCATGCTGCACGTTGGTGATAGAAGACCCCCTGCCAAACACCCTAGGGGTGGCTCGCAGCGTATTATGTAGATGTTTAGATCAATTTGAAGTACCGCATCTTTTGCCGGTTAAACTGAGTGTGACAACTGATCGATCCATGTCATAGCGTGTACTTCTTGTGATGATTTGGTTGAAACTGCTGACCATAATCTAGATCAAGAATAAAGCTCGGCTCCAAATAGGGAAAATTGCAAAATCATCTGAGAGCGATAATACGAAAATGTTCTTATCTAAACAATTTTGATATCAATACAACGTTTTCCGAGGTTTCATGAATGAGGTGCAGATCGTTGAAGTTTTTACATGATCAGATCATGCGTAGGAATCAGGGGTTTAGGAGCCTCCGTGTAAATTGCTTATCAAATGGATTTTAGGCGATACGTAACTTTTTCCCTCTCACTATATAATAATAGTGTGTTAAATTTGAATATAGAAATGAGGTTCAGATCGAACAAATGGTGGTGTCCAACCTTATTCCTAAACTTGAAATCATTCCTTAATTAATGGCTTCACAACATGAACAATTTATTCTTACAATTTATTTGCCGGCACATTTCCCAGTAACATACAAAATTATCATTTGCGACGTTTATTCGCACTCATTTCATGTCACAAGTACTGTAAGCAACGAAACACGCATTTGAGTTGAATATATACATATGACTGGTGGAAAAAACTTTCGTGCCTTTTCATGAACAATTCTACTTTAATAGTTATATTCACCCTTCTACCTGAAACAATATATGAAATCTTTCACATGCTCATATCCGTGATGCAATAACACGGTTAAATGAGCCTTACGAGGTCAGCTGATAGGTTTATATATTATCTAGGGGCAGCCATTGCCAACTCGAACCATAAAAGACCGTGACCAGGTGGTCAACAACAGGAATGGGAAGTTACCGAAGACACGGGAAGATAAACGCCGGCACGTCGCGTGGGCGGCACGAAGGATCTCGTGCATGAATATTGACGGTGATATTTTACCCATGCGCGCCACTGAATCTGAATGAATACGCTTTAGAGAGATCAAGCAATAACTGAGAATAAACTACGTAAACAAGTACGGTCATAATAAATGCTCATAACAACTAGCCTTGCACCCTTAATTGAGTGATTTTTGCGCCCAGAAGGGCCGAAACCCAAGGCACATACTCACGTTCTCTGCCCCATTAGTGCCGACAATGCAGTAAAGCGAATATTCTCGCCCTAATATATTGAACGAGCTCCATAACGTCAATATACTGCCCTAAAATACTAATTTGATCACAACTAAATTTGCCAAATTTAACCCCGTAAAAAATTAACGGCGTTTTTACCTAATTATCTCGTAAGACACAGTGTCGAGAATCACGATTCAACTATCTCCCTTTATTAACTCCAACCATTTACTTCCAACCACGAATCTAAATGATCGAGCCTCAATTATCCTCCAATCCTGTTCACGTACACGGTATTCGCTTCACTTACCCTGTTATTTATTAATTTTACTTGGAACAGGCTCTACCTCGGGTAACGATTGAACTCAATTCAAGTTAAATCAAATGGGATGAATAAGCTCCCACGACTGTCCGTGAATAGAATGAGAGCTGAAAATGTTGTGATCAAGAGAATTCGAAAGTCCTTGCTCAGCAGAAAACCTAGGCGCGATTGAGTGCGATTTGTAATATGCTCATGGGATAAAATAAGGCAAAACGACCTCGAAAACCTAATTGAAATCCTTCAAGTATACGAAACAAATTGGGTGCTACGTTCCGGCATCAAAACTCAATAGACATCAATTATCCAAATCACCAGTAAGTATAAAGGCAGGCTTCATTCATACTCAGCTAAGTATTGCGTTATCCCGCGGCAAAATGATAGCATGATAAACGGCCCCCCTTTACCATTGAACAGCGTAGTGAAAAAGCATTAAAAAATATTTCACAATAACAGGTTCGAATAGGTGTATCTCCTAATACAGTTTCGCTTGCGAGTTACACACGAGAAGGGTGTTAATAAAAATAAAATTATTATGATTGCTAAATAGTCGGAAACGAGCAAACTTTTCAACCTTCCGTGATTATAAGTCATTAACATCCACTAAAAATCCAGAGGCCATCATGCCAAAATTTGCGCGGAATTTAATTCGCGGGGAAATTCACACTTAACTGAAATCGTTGAAATAAATAACTCGAGTAATGAAATATGATGAAAATTTCCTGAAAGCTATCCAACAGAAACGTACGTAAGAGAGAAACGAGACATGATGAAGGCACATTAATAGCATAAAACTATATTTCATTTCCAACCTTTTTAGCAAAACATGTCGATCTTCGACACTAACGAGACCTTTTGAAGGGTACATTATAAACAGTGCTGCAACAACAGTAAAATGGATGAAATGCATCAATAGGAAAATAATTCCACACAAAATAAGACGCATGTGATAACTTTGCGCGTTTACAAAAAAAACTGGATAACATATGATTTTCTTAAGGCCTTGTTACACAATACATTAACATGTACAAGTTGACATCTACAAATATGAACGCAAGAATTCGCCGTGTAATCACCCAACTTGTACGAACGTATGAGCAGAAATAAGAAGCATTTCTAATACGGTTCATGCATTCGTACATGTTTCTTTCCTCAAAAATCGTTCATGTATTCACACAACTTGCACGTGTTACTGTAAGGTGTGACCATGCCTAAAATCCTTGTCAATTCCTCCCCCAAGCTATCACCACAAGTGGTCAATTACGAGAAAGACACTCACCCAAACGTTTGGATATCTCCGAATTGTGCATCTTAGGATTCTCCAACGCGATCTTCCTCCTCTGAATCCTCGACCAGACCATGAATGCGTTCATGGGGCGCTTGATGTGCGCAGACTGACCCGCGTTGCCAGCACCACCCTGGGCACCCTGCTGGTCCCGGTGACCTCCCTGGGATCCACCGCCACCACTTCCCGGGTGATGCTGGTGGTGAAGGACCATCGAAGCCTGCTGCTGTTGCTGCAAGGCATGACTCTGGGCGGTCGCCGAAGCCAGGCTGTGACCCTGAGACGCGGCGTGGTGCTGTCGCTGTGCCGCGCTTTGCTGCTGGGCAGACTGGTGCTCGTTGCTTCCTCCGCTCAGGAGAGGGTGAAGATGATGGTGTTGGTGGTGCTGATGATGGTGAGCCGCGGACAGCAGGGCGTCAGCGTCAGACGAAGCCGACGGCGGAGGGGGCAGGAGGGGATACGAGGGGTGCAGGTGGTGATGATGGTGCAGAGACATCTTTGGAAGGTTGCCTTGCACCACTAAAGGTGCACCGTAAGATCAAGAATTGGTTAAGAATAACCAGGAAAAAGTTTACGAAAGGCCAGTCGAATACCGCTGAGTCCCTCAAGGGACCCGTAAAGGTCTCCCACGATTGTCACTTCACCGGCGGTTATCGCTGCCTCGGGAGAGAGCTGTAAGGCCGTCTCGAACCGCTCGCTACAACCCAAAACTCCTGGAGGACACACAAGCTCGTTCTCACTCCCAACCAGAAACGAACTATTCAACCCGTGCTTCCACTTCTGGCCACACGGTGCGAGTTTTCAGTTGCGACTGCCGGCAAACGTGCAGCAAACCCTCCCTCGCCTGCCGCTTAAATCACCCATCCCCATCGCCTTACCGAGAGCGGGAACCTGGACCAATGGGGGCACGCGACGTCACGCAGAGCGGCGCTGGGGAGGCGTGTCGGTGCGGCGAGTTAAAAAAGGAAGACTTCCAAAGCAGCAAGATAATTGAGGAAGGGGGTAGGCGGGGTTGGCGAGGGGGATCCAATAGGATCGGCGCGCGCCGCCTCCTCCGCTCATGGCGGCGTCTCTCATTGGCTGAAGCTCCACCGCCCCCGCGACCAGCTTCTCTTTTGTCCTCGGGTGTGAAAAGGGGCGTAGAATGGAATGCATTGACTGAGCGAATGAGTGGTAGGTTGAGGGGGTGGGAGGTGTGATGGGGTAAAGCAGGGGAATGCTTACGGTAGTGGAGTGAGGGGTTGTTCTTTTGCGGCCGGTAAATGTGTGAAGAGCTGAAAAGGGTGGAATGGGTAGCGGGACAATCAGGGAGAGTGTGGTAAGGGGTATGTCGGTGCTTACGAGGCGGCGAGAGCCATGCTGCAGGGAGAAAAACCTCCTCACGGTGACACCTAGCGGAGGAGTCACGCACTTGCGGGCTCACGACGAAGGATATCTGATTGTACTTATACTCGCAGTCGGAGACAGAAATTTCGTACGAGTGGGGGATCCAGAGGACATTTTTTAAAAACATGGTACCTTTTCGATGGTTTTAAACTAATTTTAACCCATTTTACTATCGGAAAACATCAATTTTCAAAGAAATCTTCTGTAAATTCATGATTTTTCAATGCTGTGTTCTTTATTATTTTTTTGTTTAATCCAACGGGCATACTTTTTTTAATTCTGATACAAAAGTACAAACCTTTTTTTAACAAAGGCATGATAATTTATTATTAGTAGACCTTTCCCTACTAAACGCTTACTTCATTTTTTTGCATATGTTTTTATACTTCGGGGTTAGGGACTCCTAGATACCCCCATAGCTACGCCAATGCGCAGTTTGAAGGCCGTTTTACACAAGGAACGTGATTGCGCAATCTGACGTATGCACGAAGGCGCAGTAAATATTGCGTCGCGTAAATCGATGAATTGCTAGATCACATTGGTATGATACGGTCAAATAGCCCTTTTTCTAATTCCAACGTCGTATTCCAGCAATTTCTACGTTTTTCCTCCATTTCACACGGGGAACGTCATTGCGAAGGTTAGCGCTGAAAACATTTTTGAAAAAGGGTAGTTTCCTTCTTCAAAGAAAACGAAAGGTATTGATTGCAATTCGTTACCCACCGTTAGTGTATTCATCATATAAAAATTATTATGCGTGCGTATTAATTATGCGCAACATTTTTATGTCCGTGTGGTGTGCATGTGGGAGTCCAATCGCATGCTGCATGCTGGTGATTCATCACCCCCCGCCAAACACCCTAGATATGGCTCACAGGATATTATGTAGATGAAGAATGTAGATGAGTTCGAAAAAAATGTTCATTTACAATTTTCAATGAGTACCTACTCTTTTTAATGCTTCGTTTAATTCATGGCCTGCTCTTAATTATCGTAAGTTTACCCTGTGCAAAATTATAATCACGCAAACGGATTACAACAACGAAAGAAAGTAAAAAAAGATTCAATTACGATAGCTTGGGTAAGAAAAAAATGTTGTCTTCCAAAGTTAAAATACGCTACATTATAAAATGGCAATGCCACCGGATCTGATGACCCCGGATCACTCTTTCTATGCCCAACCGCGGATACCATCAAGGTTCTCCATCCCCCGCAGTAAATTATTCAACCGATATACTTCAGTGGAATATTTTTTTCGCCAAGAAAACAGCACTTGTTACTCCAATTTTAAAATCCGGTATAATAGATGATGTAAGTAATCACCTATCCTTCCTATTCTTTCCAATATATTCGAACGTGTTATTAAAGCTATTACGTAAATTCAAGAACAATGTCTTTTCAGACTAAGTTAGCCATACCTTACTATCGCCAAGATTCAGGAGAATCGAATCATATAAATAAAATAAGAAAGATGGACTGTAAAACGGTTAGATTTAGAATGATGTTTTTTCCACGATCGATAAGATAATATAACGGCAGCGTTAGAACTTAAATACATTAGATGACTTGCAGTTTACTATTTTCATGGTGAAAACAAAACCCAGTACTGTTCCACAAACTTTTTATTATTATCTGTCAACTACTCTCTGTTCTGTTCTGTTTTGTCTTCTTCTTCTTCTGTTCTGTTAGTCTTGATAATAATGGTATAAACGCTGAAACTAGTTGACAGCTTACAGTACTGGGTTCTGTATTCACCATGAACGTTTCATCGTTCCACCAAGTAACGCCCAAATTAGTTGATTTTATCATAGTTTACCTGTTTCTGTAATCCTTAATGAATATTCCTGAACTTTCTTACTACTTCAAAGTACACGTTCTGTGTGTTCTAGCTTCATTGGCACATTACCTCAGTGAGTAGTTGGCAAGTTTTGCCTCCGTATGAATGTGGTAGTATAATTTGTTAGTATTCGTAACGTTTTTGGCACCGCGTGATGTGCGTGCAGGTATCCGATTGCATGCTGCATGCTGGTGATTATTCACCCCCTGCCAAACACCCTAGAGGTGGCTCGCAGGGTATTATGTTGAGGTACAGTGACTTTGCGAAAGCTTTTGAATCCGTAAATCACACGTTCCTAAGGCACAGGCTATCTAGTCGAAATAATATCCATTGTGGTTTCTCATCTATCCACGATTGCAATGCTTTAGATTTTCCGCGATAATACTTAGAGGAAATCGCAAGTTTTTTTTCGATAATTATATCAATTAAAATTGCATCCATCTCAACAATCCCCTCTCTCTTTTCAACAGCTCCGTAGCATTATTCCATCTGCATTTACTTCAAATTAACCATAAAAATGAAATTACTGAAAGTAATAAAAAATAAACATAAATATCAAACGTTACACCCACTGCCAAACACCCTTTATGAGGCATGCAAGGTATTATACTATGTATTAATGTTATTTAAATATATTGCTACATTTTTCCATAAACCTGTTGAGAACATTTCTTCCTCTCCCTCTGTAAAATCCTCTCTCCCCTCTTAAAAACTCTTTGGCAACATCAGTATTCATTAAACATCCGCATCAAATTAAACATGATTAATAACATGTTAGTGTAACTGACGTCTTAGATAAACTCGGATGGGAATCTCTGTCGAACTCGGTAGACTGTAGAACAGACAGATTCAGAATGTCTTTTATTCACCGATCAATAAGAGATTACAACGGCAGCGATAGAACTCATAAATACATTAGATAACTTGTTGTGTACCCTACTAACCTATGTAAAACTTAATGCATGTTTCTTAATTTTACTACTATTTTTAACACCATAGGGTAGTATAATTTGTTAGTATACGTGACGCTTTTTGGACCGTGTGGTGTGTATGTGGGAGTCCAATTGCATGCTGGTGATTGATCACCCCCTGCCAAACACCCTAGAGGTGGATCGCATGGTATTATGTAGATGTAGATGAATAAACATCAAATTAATAACAGTAATCAAAATATAAACAGAAATATCAAACATTACACCCTCTTACAAACAATCTATAAGTGGCTTGTAAGGTTTAATGTAGATGTAGTTAAAATATATTGTGATATTTTTCCATAAACCGTTCATTGCCATGCGAGGTGAGATTCTTGTCAGGGGGCATTTTGCGACCACGTGGTTTTTCTGGGATGTTGCGGGAATCCCCAAAAAATATTCTCAAGGGACGGAGGAGTTGCAATCCTAACGGACTTCGGAAGGAGGGAAGCAAACTAAAGGGAAAAACCCACCTTGCTTCACTACCTGTCTTCATGTTCAAACTTAGCATTCCCAAAATTGCACGGAAAATGAGCAGAGAGGACAACAGGACGACATCCTAGGGAAAACCAAGAAGACAAAAGCCCATCTTTGGTGTGCGGATTGTCCATCGGCTTAGTCCTCCCTCCCGGGCGTTTTCTTGAAAACAATCGGAGGGGTGGAATGGTCAAATCGTCAAGGCTGTTCACGGACGCTTAATCCTCGAAGAGGAAATACAGGCAATACAATGGGGAGGCAAAGAAAGCTTCGGGAAATGACAATGCTTCGAGATGAGTCAATTGTAAGGACAGTTGAGAGTAACAAAGAAGACACTAATTTACAAAAGAGCCAGAATTGTCACCTATTCTAACCCCTAGATTCGCAAGGTTTTCCCCAGTCCAACCGTTATGTCCCCTTGCTGGTTATTGGGTTTTTGAAAAATATGAATATCTCCTCAATTATTTGTGAAAGCATTTATAAGAAAAAGCAAACCTTTTCTTACTATGTTGAAACGATGCTTTGTGTATAATCGACCAAAAACCAACGACATGCTAACTGATTGTATAAAGAAAAAGAAAGGCAGTAAAATATTCTTGCACCTATCGAAATATTGGATATTGGCTTGTGAAAATGTTGCCAGATTTTTTTAGAATACATAGTTATATTATCCATTATTATAATATCCATGTTAAATACCCATTAGTTATATTAGCTGTTTGACATCACTTATACTTAGTATCACGTATACTAGAATTAATCGAGTTGGGGGCGGAGTTTTTATAGCTGTAAAGAATTCAATCGTCAGCCAAGCGATAACCGTAACTGAGACCAGCGTTGAATCTGTGTGGTGTTTAATTAAATGTCCAAAATTCAAAACTATTTTATTATGTTCGTATTACAGACCACCTAACTCAGATATAACGTCAATGTTGGATTTTCAAAATCAAATAAACAGCGTAGCATCCAAGTATCCTGAAAGAAACTTGATTGTGGGTGGAGATTTCAACGTACCTTCTATAGATTGGGAGACTTATAGCTTCATTCCTGGTGGGAGGGATAAAGTGATCTGCGAGGCTTTATTACACACTTTCACATCTAATTCATTGTTTCAAATAGCATCCGCACCAAACAGAGGAGAAAATATTCTTGATTTATTAGCGACAAATATACCACATCAGGTAATAAACGTTAGCACTGTCGAAGGAATAAGTGACCATAGGGTAGTAACTGCAAAGTTTTCTCTAAATACCGCTGTAAACTTTAAAAAAGAGCGTAAAGTTTTCATTTTTAAAAGAGCTAATTTTGATGGGTTTAAGAGTCATATGAAAAATGTTTTCCCCGAGTTTCAAGAATCAGTATTAAAGTTAAATGTAGAGAATACTTGGAAAGCTTTTCTTTCGCTCGTAACTTCGGGAATAAATAGCTACATCCCTAGTAAAATAGTAAAAGAAGGCAGCGAACCGAGATGGTACGACGCGGAAGTGAGAAAATCATCGAGGCGACAGAGAGCGTGTCATGCTAAAATGAAAAAAGTCAGCACGGATTTATCCGCTAATGAACGCGAGCTAATAATTAAAAAATATAGGATGACTAAAGCCGCCACGAAGGAAGCGTTCAGGAATGCGTTCACGAATTTTAAAAGAAAAACACTAGTAGAGCAGTTACAGGATAACCCAAAAGCATTTTGGTCATATGTTAGGGAAGTTCAAGGTAAACGATCTACCGTATGTTCGCTGAGAAACGACAATGGAGATGTGTTGACAAGCAGTTACGATAAAGCCAATTTATTAAATTCCTACTTTAAGAGCGTGTTCACGGAGCCTTCCGAAAACTCACCCGAGATCGATGACAATCCCTGTCTACATAAGATGCCAGCTATTGACATTAGTACGCTCGGAATAGAAAATATATTGAAATCGCTTAGTCCAAATAAATCACCTGGTCCAGACGAAATCCCTTCTCGCGTATATAAAGAACTAGCCTCAGAAATTGCCTCCTACTTGCAGTTAATATTCAGTAAATCCATCAAGCAACACGAAGTACCTAATGACTGGAAAATCGCTAATGTAACGCCAATATTTAAAAGTGGAGACAAGGAACAGCCATCTAATTACAGGCCGATATCTTTAACGTCCATCTCTTGCAAAGTCCTTGAACACATCGTAGTCAGCTCGGTAATGAAACACCTAGACGCGCAAAACTTATTAATGGGAAATCAACATGGATTCAGGAAAAGCAGATCGTGCGAAACTCAGTTAGCGCTTTTCGCCCACGATATTTTAGTCTCCGGGGAAGACAACATTCCAGTAGACGCGATTTTTCTTGATTTCAAAAAGGCATTTGATAAAGTACCCCACGGAAAGTTAATAATAAAACTGAAATCTTATGGTCTAGACGAAGATGTCATTTCCTGGATTAGAGAATTTTTGAGCGACCGCGTCCAAAGAGTAGTATTAGACGGTGCAGTCTCCAATGAGGTTGGAGTCACTTCTGGCGTTCCTCAGGGTAGTGTCATTGGCCCACTCCTATTCCTTCTTTATATAAACGACATTGGCGAAGTAGTGCAGAGTAAGTTACGATTATTTGCAGACGACGCTGTAGTTTACAGAGAAATCCGTTCCAGCAAAGATATAGATGATCTAACGAATGACCTTGCTGCTATCCAAGCTTGGTGCGATGCTTGGCAGTTAGAATTAAATTTGGAAAAATGCGTCGTAATGAATTTCTGGAAGAAGAATAACTCCCTACAGCGTAACTATGTCATTCGGGGCACGCAGTTAAAGGCAGTTGAATCTGTGAAATATCTAGGGGTTAGACTCAATAATGATCTATCGTGGAATAAACATATTCGAGAAATAACCGGTCAAGCTAATCGTAAAATGGGTTTTGTTAAAAGAATATTAGGAAAGTGCGACGACAAAGTGAGAGAAATTAGCTACTTTTCCCTCGTTAGACCACATTTGGAATACGCTGCCAGTGTTTGGGACCCTCATGAAAAAGGCTTAATAACGGAGTTAGAACGCGTGCAAAGAAGAGCTGCCAGGTATGTGAAAGGTCGTTACGATAGTCTTGTTAGTGTAACTGACCTCTTAGATAAACTCGGATGGGAATCTCTGTCGGACCGTAGATTGAAAAATAGACTAAACCTTTTAGATAAACTCAAGAGCAGTGTCTTTTCTGACGAAGTTAACCATATCTTGCGGACGCCAACGTACTACGGAAGATCAGATCATTAAAATAAAATAAGAGAGATAGATTGCAGAACAGACAGATTCCGAATGTCATTTTTTCCACGATCAATAAGAGATTATAACGGCAGCAATAGAGCGCGTAAATAGATTGCATGACTTGTAGTGTAGCCTACTAACCTATGTAAAACTTACTGCATGTTTCTGAATTTCTATTCTATATCCTATTTCTAACAGCATATAGTAGTATAGTTTGTTATTATACGGGACGTTTCTTGGACGGTGTGGTGTGCATGTGGGAGTCCAAATGAATGCTGCATGCTGGTGATTGGTCGCCCCCTGCCAGACACCCTAGAGGTGGCTCGCAGGGTGATTTTTAGATGTAGATGTAGATTTATACTGCATTATTAATTACATATACACTATTATTAATTTGTGATATTATCTACTATGCTCGAATTGTATTAAAATGCAAATTATTATGTCCTACGCATCAATGTTAGCAATTTATATATTACAGGTGGGTTAAATAGTTTAATCTGATGAACCATTCATCTACATCTACATAATACCCTGCGAGCCACCTCTAGGGTGTTTGGCAGGGGGTGATCAATCACCAGCATGCAGCATGCATTTGGACTCCCACATGCACACCACACTGTCCAAAAAACGTCCCGTATACTAACAAACTACACTACTATATGCTGTTAGAAATAATAATTGAATTAAGAAACATGCATTAAGTTTTACATAGGTTAGTAGGCTACACTACAAGTCATGCAATCTATTTACGAGTTCTATTGCTGCCATTACAATCTCTTATTGATCGTGGAAAAAATGACATTCGGAATCTATCTGTTCAACAATCTATCTCTCTTATTTTATTTATATGATCTGATCTTCCGTAGTATGTTGGCGTTCGTAAGATATGGTTAACTTCGCCAGAAAAGACACTGCTTCGCAAATGTCGTTAATATAAAGAAGGAATAGGACTATGGGAATGGAATGGGCCTATGACACTACCCTGAGGAACGCCAGAAGTGACTCTAACCTCATTGTAGACTGCACCGTCTAATACTACTCTTTGGACGCGGTCGCTCAAAAGTTCTCTTATCCAAGAATTGACATCTTTGTCTAGACCATAACATTTCAGTTTTATTATTAACTTTCCGTGGGGTACTTTATCAAATGCCTTTTTGAAATCAAGAAAAATCGATGTTTTTTTCCCCGGATACTAAAATATCGTGGGCGAAAAGCGCTAACTGAGTTTCGCACGATCTGCTTTTCCTGAATCCATGTTGAGTTCCCATTAATAAGTTTTGCGCGTCTAGGTGTTTCATTACCGAGCTAACTATGATGTGTTCAAGGACCTTGCATGAGATGGACGTTAAAGATATCGGCCTGTAATTAGATGGCTGTTCCTTGTCTCCACTTTTAAATATTGGTGTTACATTAGCGATTTTCCAGTCATTAGGTACTTCGTGTTGCTTGATGGATTTACTGAATATTAACTTCAAGTAGGGGGCAATTTCTGAGGCTAGTTCTCTATATACGCGAGAAGGGATTTCGTCTGGACCAGGTGATTTATTTGGACTGAGCGATTTCAATATACACTTTGATTCACTTTGATCCTGTTCAGTAGAAAGAACGGTTCAAAATATCTGTTCCTGGAGAATAGTCAGGGTCATTCAGCTAGAAAATACTGTTATCGGGCGTTTAGAGTATATGAAAGCTTAGTGTGGTATCATGTGGTTTGTGCAGCGTGTTATACTAATTTCAAGCAAATTCTTTACCTGGCCTTTACTTGGTTATCCGTGTGCAGGAAAATATCTACTGCTCACTTATAGAATAAGCTAAAATTAACATTTATCAATTCTGCATCTGATGTTATTCGTGTGTTAAAGCGGCAGAAAAGTTTTTAAATGGTACTCTAATCAGAAACTTGGACTTTTTTAAACAGCTAACTGTTATCTATAAATATTTCATGTATACAAATCATACCATATCCCACATAAACATGATGGGAAAAGTTAACAATTAAAAACAGAAATCTTACGGCCTAGATGAATTGTCATTTCCTGGATAACAGAACTTTTGAGCGACCACGTGCAAAGAATAGTAGGTATTAGACGGTGCAGTCTCCAACGAGGTATGAGTCACTTCTGGCGCCCCTCAGGGTAGAGTCATAGGCCCACTCTTATACTTTCCTAATATAAATGGCATCGGTGAAATAGTACACAGTAAGCTACGATTATTTGCAGACGACGATGTAGGTTACTAGGAAATAAATTCCAGAAAAATAGGGATAAACTAACGAACGACCTTGTTGCTATCCAAGCAAGGTGCGATGTATGGCAGTTAGAATTAAATTTGAAAAAAATGCATAGTAATGAACTTCTGGAAGAAGAATAACTCCCCTTAACATAGCTATATAATTCGGGGCACCCAATTAAAAACAGTTGAATCCGTAAAATATCTAGGAGTTGGACTCAATTATGACCTATCATAAAAATAAATAAATATATTCGGGAAATAACTGGTCAAGCTAATCGTAAAATGTGTTTTATTAAAAGAATATTAGGAAAGTGCGACGACAAAGTGAAAGAAATTAGACTAGACTAAACTAGACTTCACCCTCGTTAGACCCCATTTAGAATACGTTGTCAGTGTTTGAGATCCATATGAAATAGGCTTAAAAACAGAGTTAGAAGGCGTGCAAAGAAGAGCTGCCAGGTACGTGAAAGGTCGTTGTGATAGTCTTGTTGGTGAAACTAACCTCTTAGATTAACTCGGATGGGAATCTCTGTTGGACCGTAGATTGAAAAATAGACTAGACCCTTTAAGATAAATTCAAGAGCACTGTGTTTTCTAGCGAAGTTACTCATATCTAACGGACGCCAACATTCTACGGAAGATCAGATCATATAAATAAAATAAGAGAGATAGACTGTAGAACAGACAGATTCACTATGTCTTTTTTTCCACGATCAATAAGAGATTATAGCGGCAGCGTTAGAACTCATAAATAGATTAGATGACTTGTAGTGTGGCCTATTAATTCAAACTTATTGCATGTGATTGATGAGTAGTTCGTAGGTTTTCCCAGTTGATTTTATCATAGTTTACCTGCTTCTGTCATCCTTAATGAATATTCTTGAACTTTCTTACTACTTCAAAGTACACGTTCTGTGTGTTCTAGCTTCATTGGCACATTACCTTAGTGAGTAGTTGGCAAGTTTTGCCTTCGCATGAATGTGGTAGTATAATTTGTTAGTACGCATAACGTTTTAGGGAGCCGGCGTTGTGCGTGCTGGTATCCTATTGCATGCTGGTGATTGTTCAACCCCTGCCTAACACCCTAGAGGTGGCTAAAAGTGTATTATGTAGATGTAGTTGCGGAGATAGATCAGGGGGCGGATTTTTATGGCAGTTAAATCACATTTACACAGCCCATGAAATACTTGACAATGAAATAGGTATGGTGCCCGATTAAGCAGCGAAGCAAAAGAAAATTCATGTTTGCTCTTTTCATAGTCCTCCGAAGTATATATTAATTACCAACTGGAAAATAAAATACCCGAATTTACCCGGGGAAACCATAAGAGTGTAATAGTTATTGGGTTTGGCACATTGACTCGAGAAGTGTTTTTGGATATTTTTGGTTTCGTAGGTTATTCTATAAGAGTGTGAATGCTGTGTACATAGATAAAAATTAAGCTAGGAAAGCAACAGCTTGAATAGTTGAAGGAGTTTCCTTACCTGAGAAGCCGAATTACCAGCGATGGACGCAGTAGCGGTTACAAAAAAAAACTCCAGAGGGGGGGGGGTGCAAAAGATATCTTGACTTACATTTACTTTTATCCTGATAAAAATAATCAAGTCACATGCAGAGTTTGACTTCCACATGCACACCACACACTCCAAAATACGCCACACGCAATAACAAATTATACTACCAAATGCTGTTAAAAATTATAATAAAATTCAGAAACATGCATTAAGGTATACATACTCGTAAGTTAATAAGCTACACTGGAAGTCTAATCTAATCTATTTGTGAGATCAAATGCTGCCGTTATAATCTCCTATTGATCGTGGAAAAAAGACTTTCTGAATGACTGTTCTACTGTCTATATCTCTTATTTTATTTATATGATCTGATCTTCCGTAGAATGTTGGCGTCCGTAAGATATGAGTAACTTCGTTAGAAAAGACAGTGCTCTTGAATTTATCTTAAAGGGTTTAGTCTATTTTTCAATGTACGGTCTGACAGAGATTCCCATCCGAGTTAATCTATTAAGAGGTTAGTTTCACCAACAAGACTATCACAACGACCATTCACGTACCTGGCAGCTCTTTTATGCGCGTGTTCTGACTCTCTTATTAAGCCTTTTTCATGAGGGTCCCAAACACTGGCAGCGTATTCTAAATGGGGTCTAACGAGGGAGAAGTAGCTAATTTCTCTCCCTTTGTCGTCGCACTTTCTTAATAATCTTTTTACAAAACCCATGTTACGATTATCTTGACCGGTTATTTTCCGAATATGTTTATTCCACGATAGATTATAATTGAGCCTAACTCATAGATATTTCACGGATTCAACTGCCTTTAATTGGGTGACCCGAATTATATAGCTGTGTTGTAGGGAGTTTTTCTTCTTCCAGAAGTTCATTACTACGCATTTTTTTCAAATTTATTTCTAACTCCCAATTCTGCATGCAGGCTAGCGGATAGGAGAGAGGAATGAAGACCTACGTCAAGTCAATCTTAGTATTGCTGATCAATGATGATGTGATTGTTGAAATGGTTCATATCTATATGAGTCCGAAATTGAGCTAATGATCTATGTATATGCTACGGGAACATATTCTGATGGCGGTTCATTACTTACCAAGGAACGTTTGTGTTAGCGTTACTTCGCTGCGATAATGCGTATGAGTACTAATATGCGTAGACTGGTGGCTTTTAAACATTCATCATTTATACATGTACATTGATTGCTAAGATGGTTAAAATTAAACTAAAGTACATTGAAGAACCACCTCAAAAGTTGCCATTCTGTCAATTATTCCAGAAATCCGGGGGGCGGCCGCCCTTTTTCCCGTTTCCGTTTCACAATTTGTATTAATTAATAGTAGCGAGCATAACTTGATGGAAATCCATAATCGCAGGAATAGAAGGATCAACAACTTTGCTATTTCCACATAGTAATTTATTGACACCGACCCTGGTTTCGTTACAGAGTAACATTATCAAGGTGGTAACATTATCAATAGTAGCCTTTAATTAACATTAAGAAATAACATTATCAAGGTGGTAACATTATCAGTAGTATTCCTTGATAATGTTACTCTGTAACGAAACCAGGGTCGTTGTCAATAAATTACTATGTGGAAATAGCAAATTTGATCCTTCTATTCGTACAATTCGTACTCCCAATCGATCACTGCTTTTCTCCGCATACATTTCATATATGTTACTACAGAAATGTTAGTATCTGAAATTCCGTATATGCTCCGTTAATACATCTATATCTCATCTACGTCTACATATTACCGCAAGCTGCCTAAAGGCGTGTGGCAGGGGGTGTTAGGACACCAACTTTTTACATATAAAAGGAAATGCTCGAACGAAATTTCGCCTAGCATTTATTAAAATCCTTTATGGTTCGGGGGAAAAACGAATTCCCATATCTATCTGTTCGGAAAGATATATCTCTTAATTTATTCCTTCCGTCAGACCCGGAAATATAGTGGGGCTCTAATATTATGCTCTCCGTGTCGCTCTTAAAGATACCCATTCTCAATTGTTCAAGCAATATAAGCCTGGGACGTAGCCTCCGAGTCTCCAGCGGCTCCCAGCCTAATTCGCTTAACATCTGGATGACGCTGTTTGTATGCCCGTGGCAGTTTTTGACGAACCACGCTGCCTTCCTTTGCATTTTATTCACTTCGTGCAGTGAGTCTTTCCGTAAATATTCCTTATATATGTGTTCCCCACAAGAAGTTGTACCTGCTTCTACAGCGATAAAGGACCTACGCCACCGAGAGGTTTAATACTGCAGCTATAGTGATCAATGAGGTATTATTTTAAGCTTTGACACACCGTCTCCTGACGAAAAATACAAACTCAATCTCAAATTACACTATTCACCTATTAATTTGACTGAAATGTTTTGATAAGAAATACATGTTAAGTTCGTTATTAATGCCAGCAGACCTTCTTTTCTTTTGCATATTTAAATCAGTGATAATGGTCATATATTGTTCAAACATATACCATTAGAAAGAAAAAGAAATACTCATTCTTGCATTTTCAAATACAATATCAATCTCGAATTTCACCAATGACCCATTAATTTGACTAAACAGTTTCGATTTTTCCATATCGAATACTCGCTCGAGGTATATCGAATTCACACTTTTTAATATTCTAAAATTTAAAAAAATGTTTAAACCCGTGAAATCCGTAACTAAACCAAAGGAACGTAAAATAAGCAGGTGAAGATATTAAAAATAAAATCTAACATAAGAAGTAGGAAGAATTTTAAACATCATTGTTACTTTTAATATAGTCTTAGAAGAAGTTTTGCGAATTGTGTATCATTATTCAGTAACAAGCCTCATGATGACAGGCTCTTTCCCTACTTATCTGCAGTGGCTCTCTGAGCGCTGTTAAATCCATTTCAGCGTATTACCCAATCCACCCTCTCGTCCAGGATATTCAAGATACTCTTCTTTCCCTCAACAGCAAGGGAATTAAGATCTCCTTCATTTGGGTACCTGGACATACAGATATATCTACATCTATATAATACCCTGCGAGCCACCTCTAGGGTGTTTGGCAGGGGATGATCAATCACATGCAAACAGCATACAATTGGACTCCAACATGCACACCACACGGTACAAAAAACGCCACGTGTACTAACAAATTATATTGCCATATGCTGTTAGAAATAAAAATAAAATTAAGAAACATGCATTAAGTTTTACATAGGTTGGTAGGCTACACTACAAGTCATACAATCTATTTATGAGTTATATCGCTGCCGTTATAATCTCTTATTGATCGTGGAAAAAAAGACATTCTGTACCTGTCTGTTCTACAATCTATCTCTCTTATTTTATTTATATGATCTGATCTTCCGTAGTATGTTGGCGTCCGTAAGAAATGGTTAAATTCGTTAGAAAAGACACTGCTCTTGAATTTATCTAAAAGGTTTAGTCTATTTTTCAATCTACGGTCCGACAGAGATTCCCATCCGAGTTTATCAAAGCGGTCAGTTACACTAACAAGACTATCGTAACGACCTTTCACATACCTGGCAGCTCTTCTTTGCACGCGTTCTAACTCTGTAATTAAGCCTTTTTCATGAGGGTCCCAAACACTGGCAACGTATTCCAAATGTGGTCTAACGAGGGAAAAGTAGCTAATTTCTCTCACTTTGTCGTCACACTTTCCTAATATTCTTTTAACAAAACCTATTTTACGATTAGCTTGATTAGAGAGTTTTTAGCATCCTTACAGCTACCAACATAAGAAACTCAAGTCATCGTTCGCAACCCGTCAAACATCTCACGACGCTGGCTTGCAAAATCGCTCGAACGTCCTTGACGGCGAGAGGCGTCTTAACTTCACTGCGGTTCGAAGCACGCGAAACGTAGGTATGACATTTACAGAATCGAGCTGTTGAGCGCTGTTAAATCCATATCAGCGTATTACCCAATCCACACTCTCGTCCAGGATATTCAAGATACTCTTCTTTCCCTCAACCCTAATTAACCCTTTATAACCCAATGCTGCTTCTAAGTAACATCAAAAATGTTTAAACTTTCAGTTCTATTTAGGAGATATCTAAAATAAATAGAATTTTGTAGTGTAAATTTAAATGATGAAATATTTAGCTGCCACGGTAATTATCATTGAGTGTAAAATTTTCAAGTTTTCATAGTGAAAAATCTTGAAATTTAATTTCTACCAGAAAGAGCTCTGGGTTAGAAAGGGTTAGGATCTCCTTTAATTGGGTACCTGGACATACAGGCAACGAGTGCACAGATAAGGCAGCAAAAGAGGCACTAGATTTAGCCGAAACAAAATGGGAAATGGCGACTGTGGAGGACCTTAAGGCAATATTTCAAAGGGTCGTAGTCAACAAATGGCAAAATTCGTGGGATGAGACTGATAACATTAAGCTCCGATCTATAAAAGCGGTAGTATCAGCATGGCCCTCTTCCATCAGGAGTACCTACCCGCAGAGAAGAAGTCTTAATCACACGCCTGAGGATAAGACACACTGCCCTCACACACTCATACCTCTTCACTGAAGAGATGAACCCACGAAAATGAAAAGGAGACTTCGTTGATTTCCACTAATTTATTTTGTCCGTATGACATGTTTCGAACCATAGAGGTCATTATCAAGTACAAAAATTGAATGGTAAGCAAACATATATATACTCTTTGAAGGGGATGGGGGAGAGAGTGGAAGGAGTGGGTGTCAGGAGGGGAAGGGGAAGGTGTTGGGTTGGAAACCCCGAGTGGAGGTTGTATTGAGAATTGAGATAATTTTATTAAAACTCTGAACACTCAGCACAAAAATTTAAAATTTACTTGTGAGAAAGTGAGAGAGAGAGGGAAAACTGAATTTCCTGGACGTTACAGTGTCAAGAAGTTACAAGAAATTCGAATTTGAAATTTTCCGGAAAGCCTCCGCGACGGATCACGTCATCCCCTCGGATTGAAATAAGAGAGATAGATTGTAGAACAGACAGATTCAGAATGTCATTTTTTCCACGATCGAAAAGAGATTATAACGGCAGCGATAGAACTCATAAATAGATTGCACGACTTGTGGTGTATCCAACTAACCTATGTAAAACCTAATGTATGTTTCTTAATTTTATTATTATTTCTAACAGCATATGGCAATATAATTTGTTAGTATGCTTGACGTTTTTGTACTGTGTGGTGTGCATGTTAGAGTCCTATTGCATGCTGCATGCTGGTGATTGATCACCCCCTGCCAAACACGCTAGAGATGGCTCGCAGGGTATTATGTAGATGTAGATGTAGACTCCCACCAGCACGTTAATCAAAAGCTATCCGCATTTCATTTTCCCTTGAACAGACGACTTAATTGTCCTTCTTCCACATAGTTGACCCTAAAACAATTGAAAGAACTCACCTTGGTGTGAGAAATGCGATTCACGTTTGAGTGTTACACAAATCCTGACGGAGTTTAATAAATATCGATCCCCTCGAGTCAAGCACAAAGTGAGGGTTGTCATAAATCACACCCTCGGTGATTCTCCGGAGCGTTTGTCGCGAGTAATTGCCTTTTTAAAGTTTATCAACGTTTTTAACAAGCTATAAATTGATTTAAACATATGCATGCATTTTTTAAATTTTAATTAATAATGCCCTTTATAATGTGTCCTTAAACACTTAAAATTTCTTTTACATGGGGACGGTTGTGGTGCAAAATGACCTTTTAATTTTAATTAATAATCTTTATAATTGTCCTTAAACACTTAAAATTTCTTTTACATGAGGACGGTTGTGGTGCAAAATGACCTTTGCGGTCCATGCACCCCAAAAAATCATAATAACTAACTAATGATTGATGTTACTGGCACCAAACTCTCTTACCTGCATTGTATTAATATGATTTGTATATTTATGCAAGAAATCAAGTGCAAAGAAAGTACTCTATGATACACCTTCTTCTCTATTTAAAACCCAATCACACCGTTTCCTTAACATACTTATCATGACATACTTATCTGACATACTTATCTGACATACTTATCATACATATCATACATATCTGAAATAATAGCGTGAAATAGCGAAATTTTCGACTGGTTATCTATTAATAATTCTTTATAATAATAATTATGATAGCCATAACGATAACTTTTATTCCTCATAATACAAATAATACAAGAAATATATAAAAAGAAACATTTGGAATGGAACACACTCCGAACTTTCGCCTCCTATCAGTGTTGCCAACTCAATCATTACCATAAAAATCCCAAATTGAAAATTTTAATTTGACCTGTGCTGCATAGTACATTTTTTCCTCTCTTTTACACTTTAACTCAACTGCTGGAGTGCAAAAACAAAATATACAAAAGAGACATAAAATACCGAGACAATATAGTGAAGAAAATTAAGTATGCAAAGAAAAGAAAGAAAAATATAACAGTACTTCACAACATCCCTGCATCGTGTGTTGGCTATAGCTCCTATTCTAAGGAAGTGAGCAAAATGTCAACCTCTATATCATCAAGCAGCGTTTTTCTGACTGATTTCAAAAACCTCATTCTTATTTTGGTCATATCCAGCGGTAGTGAACAAAATATCTTTGGTCCCAAATAGTTTAAGAATTGTCTGCATAATTCCTTGTTTGGCCTAGAGATCAGTGTATTGTTGTAGGGATCAGTAAGTTGTAAATATTTAAAGTTATAACTCTTGAATAATGTATTTACCACATAATTGTAGCTATTCTGGCGTTAATTGGGTAACACGAAAAAAAATATTTCAAATGGCATGATAGGTGTTAGTATTTTTAACCCCTGAAGAAATAGGAGTAAAATGAGTTACCTGTGATACTATTTAAGTTACCTAAGGTATACCTCCAAGGAAGTGTTATAGGTCCTCTATTGTAGTACCTCCTTTCCATTAATGACATCACCACCGCGCTCATGAGCAAAATCCACCTCTTCGAAGATCATGTAGTTGCATACAGAAAAATTGATGGCATTACGGTTAATTGGCATTAGAAAAGGAACTCGCGGCCATAAATTAATGGTAAAGTACTTAGTTAGAATTAAGAAGTTAGAATTTATTCTTGAAAAGTGAATGGTACTGAATGTATGGTAAAAGAATATTAGGAAAAGAAAGGGTTTTGTTAAAAGAATATTAGGAAAGTGCGACGACAAAGTGAGAGAAATTAGCTACTTTTCCCTCGTTAGACCACATTTGGAATACGCTGCCAGTGTTTGGGACCCTCATGAAAAAGGCTTAATAACAGAGTTAGAACGCGTACAAAGAAGAGCTGCCAGGTATGTGAAAGGTCGTTACGATAGTCTTTTTAGTGTAACTGACCTCTTAGATAAACTCGGATGGGAATCTCTGTCGGACCGTAGATTGAAAAATAGACTAAACCTTTTAGATAAATTCAAGAGCAGTGTCTTTTCTGACGAAGTTAACCATATCTTGCGGACGCCAACGTACTACGGAAGATCAGATCATATAAATAAAATAAGAGAGATAGATTGCAGAACAGACAGATTCCGAATGTCATTTTTTCCACGATCAATAAGAGATTATAACGGCAGCAATAGAACTCGTAAATAGATTGCATGACTTGTAGTGTAGCCTACTAACCTACGTAAAACTTAATGCATGTTTCTGAATTTCTATTCTATATTCTATTTCTAACAGCATATAGTAGTATAGTTTGTTATTATACGGGACGTTTTCTAGACGGTGTGGTGTGCATGTGGGAGTCCAAATGCATGCTGCATGCTGGTGACTGATCACCCCCTGCCAAACACCCTAGAGGTGGCTCGCCGGGTATTATGTATATGTAAATGTAGATGTAGAATATATCTACAAGGAGTTACACCGCGAAAGTATTTATCACTATCAAATGTCGCGTTTGTAATATACTTAGGGGTCATTTAGCGTAGATCGAAGTATAGGTTAAATGTAATTAGTAAATTCGGATAAGATATTTTCTCAGAATACGTTAATTATATCTTTCGTTTACCATTGTACTATGACATATTTGATTACGAGAAGAAAATAAAAAAAATTGAATGCAAGCAGAAAGATTTAAAACTCCATTCTTCCCTCGTACTATTAAGAATGGAACGGTGGACATATTAATGGAATTAATGGCATCACTCGCTAGGACGACTCATTGCGTGTTTTTTTCCTGCCGTTGTTGCAACCTTGCATGGATTTATAACTATATGAATGCTAACCATTGGTAAGATTTGTATCTACAGAATATTTGCATGGCGGTCCTCTTGCATGCTGCATGTTGGTGATTGGTCACCCCGTGCCTTACACCCTTGCGGTGGCTCGCAGGGCTCTATGTAGATGTAAATGAAAAATTCAATGGAGGAATAATGCCATTCTATAATTTTATATTAAAAATTCCATAATGCTATTCCAAATTCTCAATAATAAGTCTTTTTCAGTTTGGTGAAAATTTCTCCCGAAATTGCTAGACTAGCTAAAAAAATTATTTTTACCCAAATTTCTCTTTCAATTTTCTACTTTGTGTAAAAAGGTTTGCGGTGACATTGTTTATGGGAAAAATAAAATTGATTGCAATTGTAAGAAATATTTTTATTCCAACAGAGTATAAGGATGCATTAATAACTACATAATGCAGGTATATTATAAGCGACCAATATGGTGATTCCTACTTCTTCACTTTCGTTATTATTTCTTTTATATAACGCGAAAGCATATTCCTATGTAATTCAATGGCGTGCATATCGAACCATTTTCTAATCTTATCCTTCAGCCACACATAAATGATGCGTTGCTGCTCGTGGGTTAAGATACTGGGATCCTCCCCAACCTTTCTGCACAGGTCTCCTATTTGGTCCTTTATTTCCCTCTTTAAATCTTCTTTCTCTGGAAGCCTACAACAGATTTTGAACGTCTTGATAAATTTTTGCATCGTCCCATTGTTCCAACGGTTAAGTAATCTGGCTACCACTTTGGGGTCATCTTTCAATTTCCACATTTCTCTTTTTTCTGGTAGGAATAAACATGCCTTCTTCAATTCTTCGTCATTCTTTTTCCATTCTTCCAAGACTCCACTCATCGTATCATTGATACCCTGGTTTGTAGCCACTATGACAAGGTTACAATTAAGTAATTCATCGTTACCACGAAACGAACGGTAAAAGTCATCGATTTTAATTTTTCCTCCAAAAATATATCCTTCTTTAAAAGGGTCCTCGAAATGTTTGAATTCAACCGCAATTTGAATATCGATACCATTTTTTTCCCTGCGATACTTGACGATTAGGTCTTGGAACTTGCCATAGCTTCCGTTGTCCGATGACAAGGACCAAATTCTGTACTCGTTTTGCAAGAAGAGTTTGTTTAAGGCTAAAAAGGTGATGAAAAATTCAAACAAATGCCCATGGTTCACGGCTCGTCTTCCACCTTGCTTATGTTCCGTATCATGGACCCATTCAAAGGTATCCATGTTATCAGAATTGTGGATCTGTAAAGAAAAATAAAAAAAAATCAGTCCCCATACTTAAGTCATCATAGGCGGATTTAGGGGGGTCACGGCGGCACGTGCCCCCGACCCTAGGAGCTTAAATAATAAGTTTTCTTAGATATTACACAATTTCGATGAATTATCATCATCTTCAGACGCAAATTATGATATCTTTATTTTATTATTGCTACCTAGTTACCTGATGAATTTTAATAATAATTAGTAATAGTAAAAAAAGTAACCTTTTTAGCCATAAACAAACTCTTCTTGCAAGAAGAGTATAGAATCCTTGTCTTCGGACGACGGAAGATGTGGCAAGTAATTAGGATTTTAATTAGTAATTGTGTAATATCCAAGAAAACTTATAATGGAATACCACAAATTTAAACATGAGTTAGTGAATTATTCTTAAAAAATGGATAAGATTTTTAAGAAGTTTATCATTACGTTCGTTTTGCTGTGTGTGTTACAGAGCCCCTATCAATTAAGACTGGAGCGCAAGTCAAGATGGCATATTCCCGGTCACTGTTTATTAGCTAATATGGCTCCAAAAAATAGCATCGTCCAAATAGGAAAGGGGCTCAAAAACTGTCGTTATTAATTATATAACTCATTAATATTTTCATATAAATAAGTTTCATTTTAATTTAAAGAGAAGATTTCGTAAATTAATTGCTGTATATAGTCCTAAATCTCAAATATGAGAAGACGGTTTTCCTGCCAGACACTTGTGCGCCCCCCCAGAAAAAAAATTCTGCATCCGCCCTTGCTAATAACGCAATATATTCAAGTTATAATCTGTTCACTTCAGTGGCAGAATTATGGGGGATATGAGTGGATACATTACCCCCCTAAGCCTCAGAGAAATAAAAAAATATTTTAAACTATTCTATAGTCTGGACACGTAATAGCTGCATCTGCTTAAAGTTATTTTTATAGAATCAAAATTATGTAAAATGTATTTCAAGGCATATAATTTTTCAAACAATTTTCCGAACCCCCCGTTGCTTGGGGGGGGGGGGATGTATCTTCACTCCAGGCCATCCCATTCCCCCAAGCATATTTTTAGTTCACTGATTCAATTTATGTTTGAGTGAGTTGCTTGTAGGCCGACGTTTCTAAGCCTGCCTCTGCCATTGTCCTGAGTGCATGACAATACGTCATGGTATAAATGGTGCCTTCTTTATAGCAGACTCCCACTAAAAGTTGTCAGTCCCTTCTCATTGTCTCTAAACTACTAATTTTCTGCCTTGTTTCCTTGATTTTTGATATTGCTGGTGTTCAGAGGCTCTTAAAGCGTAGCTTATGATGTCGGCCTACAAGTCACCCGGTGGAAAACCGGAAGAATACTTCACCATTATCATATGTTTACATTGACATTGTACCCAGCAAGCCGCCTGAAAGGCGTGTGGCAGGGGGTGTTAGGACACCAACCATTTGCATATAAAAAGGGAATGCTCTTAACGAAATTGCGACTTGCATTTATTAAAGTCCTTTATGGTTCGAGGGAAAAAGGAATTCGCATATCTATCCGTTCGTAAAAATATCTATCTTAATTTCTCGCTTTTGTCGGACCTGGAAATAAAGTGGGGCTCTAATATTATGTTCTCCGTGCCGCTCCTAAAGCCGGAAAGAACTAAATCATACGTTAACTGCCGTCCGGAGTTGCATTCACCCACTGTCTTAGCTTATCTTATCGAAATTTTATTTTGATATTAATAAGTGTAATACTTAGTGTGACACTTAAATAAAATATAAAAAAAAACTATGAGTTAAATTTGACTAATTGACATAGCTCCGTCGTGTTTATACTCTTTTTTCATTAAAGCAGACATAGAAATCTAAACTGCAATAAAAAATTACGAATTTCGCTGATTTATGTGATAATTTTTCACCGTCGATAACTTTTCATGTGCGATTCATGACTCATGATAGGACACGCGGTCGACCAGACTCCGGCTATTGTTTTGGGGTAAGACAGGTACTCGGCAGGACGGCAAGCATTGTTGAGGACACGAGGGGTGTCATAATCTCTTCAAATAAAAACCCTGATTAAAAACCCTGAAAAAAAACCCTAAAAGATAATTACTCCTGGAGTTTGTATTTTACGCTTTTAGATTTTTAAATGACGATATCTGTTTTTCGCGATTAGATGAAAATTGAAAAGTTTCAACCGCACGAAAACGCGACGGCTAAGTATGAATCTTCGTCATTCTAACATTCGTCTAAACTGGGATTTCTAAAACAAAATAATTTTTATATTATGAATACAATAGTAGTGGGTAAGGAATCGCAATCAATGCCTTTCGTTTTCTTTGATGAAGGATACTACCCTATTGTGTTCACTTTCAAACGGCAGTATTAACTCAAACCAGCCAAATTTTGAGATTTTGAGAGTGTTGCTAGAACTTAGCCATCGATTTGTTTGTCGGAGAAATTTTGAGAGATGCAGCTTTTGCCTCGGTCACATTACGATTGTCCGAACGATCGTCCTAACGATTGTTGGCCGAACTAGCCGTGTGAATGCATGTCCTGGCAATAGTTGACGTAGTTTCGAACGTTGTCATTTTACGATGGTTAGGCGCTGGGAGACCGGAAAAGGAAGCGACAAGAGAAAGCTTCTCTTCGCTCTATATTTTTCATGGAATTGTCCTAGGAAGGAAGACTATGGGCGGAAGAAAAATTATTCGGTAAACCTACGTTCAACACAGTAATATCTTGACCCTGCACACCTCAACAGCTTTGCTAACCGTCAATTTCTCGTTCACTTTAGATGTCAGCACTAGGGAAAAGCACAGATTTTAACCATCGTTGTGTGAATACACGACAGTTCCAACGATTGCTGGAACAATCGTAAACTGAACGAGCCATTTTCGTCTTTCAAGTGTACACATTCGAGTTCCGGGTAGGTCCCTCCCTCTATCCTTGATCCACTCCACCCTCTAAGCAGCCAATTCGCCCCCACAAGCGCGCTTGTCTCATCCACCCCCGACGGGGCCATCTTCCTGTCGCTGTCCGCGCATGCTCTGCACCCCGGCATCCGCACTTCCGGCACCCCGCTTACCGCCCCTCCATACGGCCTCCATATTCTCCTCCCTGCGTGCTCCATATCCGGATCGGATGGAATCGGAAACAGCCAACGCCTACGTCACTTCCTTTCACGCCACGCTTCACAGATTGCACCCGTACCTGATATCGAGAGTTTTCACGCTTCAAGTTAGTAATTTGCATACGGGTGGCGAGAATTCTCGTAATTTTTTCCCAAGTGTTGAGGTTGGATGACGAAGATTCTAAGATACGGGTGGCGGTGGGGTTAAGTCCTCGCCTACCAAACCGAAGGTCGTGGGTTCGAATCCCGCCTGGGTTGGTGATCCCTATCCAGGGCATGGGTGTTTTGTTGTGATTTGTTAATGTTGGGAACCCCCGTTGTAAAATGCCGTTATGTGCTGTTTACGGGGAAGTAATAAAATAAATAAATAATTCATTTATTGCTCATTCAAGTATAAGGAATGGCTTTTATTTCGAAAGCACGGAGATTAGAAAGAATGGGGACCTAGTGGAAATTATAATTAGAGTGGATTAATCGCTAGGGTGAAAATTGTTGGAGTACGAAATTACCTTCTATAAATAAATAATAAATAAATAAATAAATAAATTTTTAAACAATTTTGAAGCATGCTATAGGTATTTGATAGCATGTTGTCAGTTGTCATTCGTTACTTATTATGAATGGACTTATCGTAACGTTTGATTAGGTAATGTTTTATTTTAAACATTGGCTTTTTAATCATGTGTAAACCAAGGGTGGTTCGCCCAAAGTAACGCATATTTTCAATCTCAACACCTCTGCCCTGGCACGTTGTTCCTTTGCATTTAAATACTCCTGTAAGCAACGTGTTAAATTTAACACTGACTGAAACTCTTATTAACACTATGGCGTAATTTAAATGAATAAAAGACCTTAGGTCTTTTCCACAAGATTTTTTACTGCGTACAGCGCGTTTTGGCTCACTGAGCCATCATCTGGTACAATACAAGACTCTAAAGAAATAATTAATTTACTGTTAATAGCAGAACACAGATGTTCCGATGTTGAGTAATGAAAAAATGTGCTGCATGTTAAAGCTATTAAATTTTTTTGTGGATACTGATATCATATTTATGCCATCTATATTGTAAGTTTACTATCTCAGAATTGTTCTAACTAAGCATGCTATTCGCTTCCAATGATCTCTTTTGTACGCACTTAAAAGTGCTTTGAATATCTTTTTATATGCTCTATAGCCACTTAGCTAGGAGTACTTAATCGAGTTAAACACGTTAATCGTATGATTTGAGTGACATAAATTTGATAGGAGGTTATACTGAGCGATAGTATATACTGCCTCGGTTTTATTTCATCGATGAAGTATTGATTAGGAACTAAGATTTCGATTGATACCATTATTTTATTATTCAAAAGAAATTTATCGAAATAATATCTTTGGATACTTAATTTAACTCCCAGAAGCAATCGCAATTTAATCTCTCGACGATGCTAAGTGAAATGAACGGATAGGAGGACGTCGAAGTGCTGGACATGATGGGTGAGGAGAGGCAGCTTTTGTATGAGATACGGAGGAGACAGACGATATGGATGGAGTGAGTACTAAGCGGGTAGGGGATGTTGAAAACAGTGTAAGAGGGTAGAATGTTGGGAAAACGAGGGAGAGGAAGGAAAAGAATTGGATTTTAGATAGAATGAAGGAGAGTAGGACTAATTTTCAATTGAAGAGGGGAGTACATGAAGGGAGGGTAGAGGGTGGGAATACTTCTAAAATACTCGTTGCAAACCTACGTTAATCGGTAGAATACTTCAATATACAACTTAGATGAGATTGAGACTTGGGAGGTGAATTAATAGGATCCCACCCACGACCTTATTTCTCCTCTAAACGCCACTTTTCCGATCGAATTATGTGAAAATTCCCTTTTCAATACATGGAAGTCGGATAATTAATATCAATGTATCGCAAATATACGATTCCTTCAATTACATCCATAGCATTTTATTTTATGAGCGAGCTAACGTTTTTTCTTCGGATGAATGTGCATTTTAAATCATAGAAATCCAGGGGAAAGTTCAGTAATTCCCCGAGACCTTCGAAAAGATCATTTGTCTCCCATTTGTTTCTTTCAACTCTGGGATCCCTGCTGCTAATTTATCTGGAACAATCTGAGATGTCGTTTTACGTCAAGATTGGAATTCCACGATGCCGGCGCCTTTATCGAAGCAATTCGCTCTGTCCTGATCTTTCCATTCGCGATGATTCAGCGTTCCCGAGGATATCAATCCCTCTTATTTTTCCAGCGATTTTCCCCTCTCCATCCTTTGTCCTCCCCCTTCCTTTACGATTTTCCACAAATTAAGCCGCCGTCAACATGGATTTCTCTCCCTCACGATATTTTCATTCTCTCTCCTTGCTTCTGTTCTTCATCATCCCTGATCGAGTCCTACTTCTCTTTCTCGGTGGATCAGAACACTCCAACTATCCGTGAAATAGAGCCATTTTCGTTCTCTATCTCCCTAAAAACTACCACCAACCCACAGCAATGGTACTCAGTCAGTCAGTAATTCACCCCAAATTTAGTTGGTAAGTTCTGACTTTGGATTAGTATTAATTACGCAAGCAGCTGTAGTAAGTTTTCACACTTCCACATCTACATCTACATAATACCCTGCGAGCCACCTCTAGGGTGTTTGGCAGGGGATGATCAATCACCAGCATGCAATTGGACTCCCACATGCAAACCTCACGATCCGAAAAACGTCACGCATACCAACAAATTTTACTACCACATAATGTCAGAAATAATAATAAAATTCAGATACTTGCATTAAGGTATGCATAAGGTAGTCGGGTACACTACAAGTCATCTATTCTATTTGTGAGTTCCAACGCTCCTGTTACAGTCTCTTATTTATTGTGGAAAGAAGGCATTCTGAATCTCTCTTATTTTATTTATATGATCTGATCTTCCGTAGTACGTTGGCGTTCGTAAAATATGGCTTCGTCTTCTCTTCGTCAGAAAATACACTGCTCTTGAATTTATCTAAACGTTTTAGTATATTTTTCAGCCTACCGTCTGACAGAGATTCCCATCCGAGTTTATCTATGAGGTCAGTTCCACTAACGAGACTGTCTTTACTACTTTTCACGTACCTGGCAGCTCTTCTTTGCACGCGTTCTAGCTAGGCTATATTCATGGTCTATGATTCTTACTCTGTTTTCAAGCCTATTTTATGAGGGTCCCAAATACAGGCAGCGCATGCTAAATGGGGTCTAATGAGGGTGAAGTAGCTTATTTGTTTCACTTTGTCGTTGCACTTTCCTAATATTCATTTAAAAAAAACATTTTACGATTATCTTGACCTGTTATTTCCCGACTATGTTTATCCCACGATGGATCATATATCCTTCTTGATAGATCATAATTGACTTTTTTTAATTTGCTCAACGGGTTTCAATGTTTTCTCATCATTATCAAGAGCTGTCAAGAGCTGATTGAAATTAAAAAGTGTGGAAAATTACTACAGCTATTTGTGTTATTACTCTCGATGAATTTCCACCAAGTGAAAAATCGACAATCAACCTGCTTTGAATGCGTAGTTCATTTAAACCCAAAATCGTTATTAATTGAAATAATTCAATATAGGGAAAGGAGCGGTAAGTTATGACAAAAAAATAACTTTCCCATTAAAACCATATTCTCGTAAGTTTAAAATATTGAAAAAATGTTTCCCATTCGTAAAAATTCGTGATTCGTGAATAAGAGATTCGATGAACGGCTCGATATGAGTTGATGACGTCTTTAGAGTTCCAATATCTATAAAAACCTTTAAAAGAGGCAAGAAATCGCTCACAAGGTTGCGAGAAAAACGAATCATACGGGGCCCAGCGAAAACTCCAAGGGGTAGTGGGGAACCGTTCGATATGAGTTGTTGACGTCATTAGAGTACTGGTAGCTGGTAGGTTAACTCGTCAGGGTGAACCTTGTATAGAAAGATGGAGTGGCACACTAGACCGCGAACAACAAAAACCATGTGAGTACCATCCACAAGGCCGTGGAGTATCGGTGAACCGTTGAATATGAGTTGGTGACGTCATTAGAGATCTGATAGATTTATTCATCAGGGAGAACCTTTTATGGATAGAAGAAATCGATCACAAGATTGCGAACAACTTGGAACCATGTGGGGCCCATCCACAGTGCCGCGAGGTAACGGTGAACCGCCCGACATGGGTGGTGACGTCATTAGACTTCTGGTAAATTTACCTACCGTCCGTGAGAACCTTGAAAACAGGGGAGAAGTCACTCACAAGAGTGCCCACAACAACGAGCCAAATGAGGCCCACCCACAAGATGGTGAACCCCTCGATACGAGTTGGTGACGTCATCAACTAATCTTATGGATGGTTAGGGCCGTTTTTTGTCGCGAATAACTCGAGTGGTAGGCGAAGTATAGAGGAACGGGAAATTAAGTGTCTCTTTATGTTTCAAACTCTGTCAAGTTCGAAAATTACAAAAACCGGCGATAGAGCCCATTTTCACTCTTTCTTGTCTTTATCCAACCATTTCATCGTTCTTATTTCCGCTCGCTGTTTCCCTAGCGAGTACTCATCCCACCAATTGTGCATGGTCTCTTTTCCCTCTCTTATACGATATATACCTCGCCTACTACATTCGGCGGTTCCCTGCCATTACGGTGATGAGAGAGGGCATCAGACACCCTCATTCAACCCTTTCCAACCTACACGTCCTCCCTAAAACCATGTCTCCCACTTACCCCTCTGCACCACCGCCCGTTGCGCGCGAAAAGAGTGGGACATCTCCGAGTCTCCAGCGGTGAATGAATGTTCGCGTGGCAAAAAAAAGAGGCTGGCGCGCGTGTGGACGGCAGGGAGGCGAACTAACGACGAAGATCGCAATTAAGGCCGGGACATCTGGCAGCGGATTTTATGGTCCTTGATGCACAGAGTTTAATTTGGAATTACTCAACGGAGAAGTCGGGGGAAATTTTTGGAGCGTCAAGTGGTTCGCGCATTTCCCGTTTTGAAGTGAATAATTTTTTTGAAGCGTTACGTTTTTTAATCAAAAGATTTCATGCCTCTGACTGGTTAGACTAAGTGTTTGGACACGTATCGATTGAACAGGGATGGTGTATGAAACAATTAGCTTATTAAGTCGACATAAATTACGCATATTACTCACAATATTCCCGCAATGTCATACGCATACTCAGAGCGTATAGAACTTATTTCAGTAAATTATATTCATTTCTGCGGTGTGCTATCGCTAGTTGTCTTAAGTTATTTGTACATTTTTCTCCTCCACTTGTTCCAAATATTTTTGTTCTTGTTAACTAGAAGTAATTTTAGCTTCCGGTGTATTTTTTTTGTTTTCCGTTCCAAACAGTATTGTGCCAGAAGAATTTTTATTTATGTTGTTCGAGCAGAAATTCGTTGTTTTTGCTCATATTTGGAAACCCAAAGCATTGATGAACTCTTATTTATTTATTCATTCATAACCTCTCGAAGTACGATAGAGCAATTTGCGACTTCATGGTACCACAAAAAGAAACAAAAGTAAATTCAATTTAAAAACTTTTTTATGCACTCGCTTGGTTGTTTGTTTGTCGTCCTGTCAGGGTCAAATCTTGAAACTCAATTTTAACCCACTTCTCGAATAGCTATAAGGCCAAAATTTTAAGAAAAACTTGGAACTATATGGCAATGCAATATTGTTAAACTCTTGACATGATTGGAAATTTGTCTCAATTTTTATTCAGAATTGAAAATTAATATGGTGATTAGTTTAAAAAAAAAATTGCCACCAAAATCCGATGGCGTAGCTGCGATTATTAAAAGAGAGGAGAATGGTAGAAAATCATTAAATAAATTTGTTTGCTTCAAAGTTGATGGAAAAATTTGCGCGAGTAAAACGCATTGTTTGTATGGAAGTTGATTTTTATTGAAAAATTTAATATCCCACACCAATCCTTTTTTCACGACTTTAGTTTCGTCGGAAATTTTATCTGGAAATTCTACGGTTTGTTAATGAAGGTATTCAAGGCATTTTCTGGAATGGAATAAATCTAAATATTTATGCTTCATAACAGAGGAGATGGTCAGTTTTTTATCGAAGAGATGGTCGGTGAAACCATGATACTTAAGTGAAAAAGTAATAGGGACGAGAGATTAAATGCTTCAGGTTTGCCGATGACAACCGGGTACTTCAAAGAATGATAAAAAGTTTAAAGGAAGGAATGAAAGACTTTGAAATGAAAGAAAATGTTGTGAAAGCGAAAGTTATGACAGTAAATGATGGTGGAAATGTGAAAATTATGATCAATGGGGATAAGATCATACAATTTAGAAGGTATATATATTTTGGGAGCGCACTGAATAAAGACTGGAGGAGTTAGACTAAGAAAAAGAGAAGAATAGCAATGGTAAAGGTAGCATTTAAGAAGAGAAAGGTGTTATGTAGCAGCTGTCACCGACTGACTCCTCGCACCTCTGGAGACGCTCATATACACTTTGTCCTCGTGCATCGACCTAAATATGCTCTTCGTTCTTTGCACTCTTCAAAGTATTCCACATTTTATGTGAGGGTTTCACTTTGAGAAAATCCTTAAGTTTAATGGCGTCAACTACTCATAAAAAGTGGGTGGCAAATTTTGAGCTATTTTACGCCAAAATTATGAGCAAATAAGAAATGCATGGGAAATAGTATTTCAGCGTTACTTCTTTTCCCTACCGTTTACCTATTTCTTTAAGTGAATACGGTGGTTTCCTATTGTTTTTTTACTGTCTAAATTGAAAGATTATTACTCCTGGAGTACGTATTCCACGCTTTTAGATTTTTAAATGACGATATCTATTTTTCGCGATTAAATGAAAAGCGAAAATTTTCAAGCGCGCGAAAACGCGACGCGTAAGTATTAATGCCGGGAAATCTCTCCGTACGACGTATTTCTGGTTCCCGCTGCCGCCCTGTGAGGTGACCTTGAGGCCAGGCTTAGCGCTGATACGACGCAGGCTGCTGGCGGGTAGCTGAGTACCCTGCTGGCTGGTAGCGCTTGGCTTAAATAAGGATTATTAATACCTTATCAAACGAGGAAAACTTTCCGACCTTAGCCAGTTTTAATAAGTGATTATTAAGACATGTTTCCCTGAGCTCTGCGCCTCATGCATGCATTGGTAACCTCAGACGATGTATAACTCCTATCTTCTCGTATAGAAACTAGGTCCCTGTGACGTCACGTGGAGTGGCATCGCATGGGCGCCAATCTGGCCCTTTTCAAATGAGGTTAAAAATGGACCATTGCCATTCGTCTGAACCGGTATTTCTAAAACGAAATGATTTGTATATTATGAATACACTAATGGTGGGTAACGAATTGCAATCAATGCCTTTCGTTTTCTTTGATGAAGGAAACTACCCTATTGTGACTTTGAGTGTGGATATTCAACCCTTTTGAGCTCCGTTCTTGGAAAAATATCCAGAGTGAGCGACTTTACCTGATATCTGATGGCCCAAATTTACTGGTTACTCTTTTATTTGCTCTCTGGTACAGATGCAATTTATATTTTCCGCATAGATGTGCGTATGACGCGTTGTATAGTTTGATTAAAATAAATGAAATGAGTGTACAGTACGTATCTTGATGTCCTTTCAATATGTTTCTTATGCGGAGCAAATGGTTAAACGGGAATTTTTTTTCACCGTTCAGTACTCTTCCCTACTATTTACCTATTTCTTTTATGTGAATTGACGCTTTGAGTGAGGTTATTCAACCCCATTGTGCTCGGTTCTTGGAGAAATATCCAGAGTGAGCGACTTTACCTGATATCTGATGGGCCAAATAACCACTTTTTACTCTGGTACAGATACATTCTACATTTTCCGCATAGATATCGTAGAAAATCTATTGAAAGGACACAAAGAACACAATAAGTACTGTCTACTTATTTAATTTAACAAACTCACAACCACACGTCTTTCAGCTGACTTGCGGTCATCATCATGTATTTACATATCTCAATCAGTCGGAGGAGAAGGATCAGAAGATCAGTACTCTTGGAAGATATATAAATCATCCGTCAATTTATCATTGTGGATCTCCGTATCAATATCCTCCCATTACTTATGGAAGATAGGTGATAGTTATAGATTTTCTCGTCGAAAAATAATGCGTGTAGCACAAAATATTGATGCAATAGTATGACACTAGCACTAAATAAAAACACGTATATGGAACACTCACACGGGAAAAATAGTTTCCAAAGCTTTCGAAGCCATTGGCCTCTTTCTCAAAATCTACAACTCCTCGATCATTCTCCCAAAAACGTACGTTTTCTGCAAGAAAAATAAATAAAAATAATTTATGTTTATATAAGAAACAACGGTAAATCTTACATTAGAGAAAAAAGTGAAATCACAATTTTGTAGATAAATTTCTGATCTACAATGATGTTCTGAGCAATTTTTATCATAAAACTAACCGTTTGGCCAAAAAATGCAAAAAACTCATTTTTGTGACCTTTGACCTTGAATAAAATTTTTTGCACACACGGGATCGATGGGGACTTTTTAGGATTTCATAATAGTGGTATCCTTAAGGTTCATGCAAATTTTCAGCTTGTTGGCATTTTATGCAAGGGTACACCTATTTTTTGGGCTAATTTGACCGGGCTATAAGTAGACATTACGATATCATTGTGTACGTTATATCATTGTGATATTATCTTTTTAGGTACAAATAATTTTGCATTATTAATATCCTTGATACTTTGATATTGATGATACCTTTGAATACTGTTGCGCATGTGGATAATGAATTCTCCATTACCTCTGAAACATGATACGAATGTGTTCTCCCATTGTCAGGGTCTAGTGAGTGAAAGGCTAGAGATGGGGGGAAAAGCTGGTGTTTGCTTTGGAGAGCGGGTGATAGATGGTTTTGAGGGTGACAAAATGCCTCCTCTTCCTCGAATTTCCCATTCAGACGACGCGGATCAGCGCTGGAGAGACAGAAAATCTCAACGTCACTCAAGGATGCCTTTGCCGGGAGACTGTAACACTCGTGCGCACACAAACAGAAAAATGCAGGGAGAAAAATATCATATCCACGAAGAATGATGATGATAATAATAAAAGAAAAGTGAAAAAGTCTCCCCGCGCCATTCCGAAATAGCGCGCCGGAGAGGCTGTATGGGATGAAGCACAAGACACGAGACAATAGCAGAGGGTGAAAGAGAGAGATAAGACAACAGGCTCTTGAGGAAAATCCTCCTCGCTAATGTTCATCATTTATGAAACTTTCAATTGCCATTTTGCCGGTATTAATTACATTGTTGTATCACTCAACGCGACCCGCCTCCTATATATCCATTTTCCCGCTAAAAAGTCCTCCCCTTCCCCCCTTCATTTCAATCTCTTTGGCGCGCAAACAGCCATTTTGTGTCGGCAAGATATTAATTAATTTTTCGTGGAAGCGTTTCTTCCTCGCCCTACTCTTATATGGGGACGCGTTCTGGGAGAAGAAGACCCATGGAAAGAGAGAGAATGGCTCAGAAAGGCTTGAGTGAGAGAGATATAAGAGGAGAGAACATTGTGGAGAGGAGGAGAGAGGCCCTTTTTAGTTTGGCGCGCTTATTTGCATCCCGTGGGAGGATATTGGAGGGGGGAAAAATGTTTTTTCTTCTTTTTTTGTTAAAGGGAAGGTAGATCGGGGTATGGTGTGCAACGCGGAGAAGAGTTGAGCATAATAAGCGAGTGGTATGAGGGGAGACAACAAATATTTAATCATCGGAATGCTTTATTGCTTCCGGGCTACAGAGCAAGTTCCGCGCGCTTCAAGGGAGTTCGAGGGAAGATTTTCTTCATGAAAACTTTCCGCGCTTTAAACACATGGTTCGCGATGAAAGGAGGAAGGGGTTGAGAGATAAAGAAAAAGACTGGCTCTCTCTCAGCGCACTCAGGTGGATAAAACTTTGTGAAAACGCGTCTGTGAGGGAAGATGAAGGAATAGAAAACTTGAATGGCATCAAAATGTATGTCTGATGGTCATGATGATTTTTTTATCCTATGAGAATTTCTGAAGATGAGTTTATTACTCACTGTTCCAATATCATCATTATGAAATGTATTAAAGCGGGTAAGATAAGTTTGATGGAGCGTTTTGCGATCCAACCCGACCTATCTTCCTTTTTAAATTTACCTTAACCCTTCAATCCCTATTTATCTGTTCCCTTTTGTTTTATGCATTGATCGTTTGATCTTTCTTTCCCTACCATGCTTACCCAGTATTCTACATTACCATCTTGCCTTACTCACTTTCCCTTAACCAGTGGTGTAACTAGGAATATTCTTTGGGAGGTATGGGATGGACTGGAGTGGCTATCCCCCCCAGGCTACGGGATCTAGGAAAAATTTTGATTAATGACATGCCTGGAAACAAATTTTACATCATTTTGGCACTAAACATTTAACTTTAAGTAGATGCAGTTATTACATGTCAAAACTATACAATAGATATAAACAATTTTTTTATTACTCTGAGGCTTTGGAGGGGGGATCTATCCCCTCATCACCCCCTATTTACGCCACTGCCTCTAACACTGTTTTCAGCATCCCCTCCCGACTCAAAATTTGCACGATCCGACCTTTCTGTATCTCATCTACAAGAAAAGATTCTCGGTTTCTCCACCGGATAATTGGCTGCATGTCTCACGTTGTTTCGAGATTTATTCTTCATCGTCAGTGGGTCTTCTGAACATCGGGAGCATGAAGCTAATTATCAGGTGGAAAATCCGAGAATCGTTTCTGCATTTGATACTCCGGGAAAATCGAAACATGTCGTCGCCCGAGATGAACAGACGCGTGAGAGAACCTGAAAGCAGCCAATCATCGACACCACTCCGCGGAAGCCTTCTTTCCAGTTTCTAAACCGATTAAATGTGTGTGAAATTGGACTGTCATTGCGTAATACGTCTTGTAAATGAGAGACGAGTCGTCTTCCGGAACGTCGACCTGTACGACTAAGTTAATCTGGTTGCAAACCCTAGAAGAATAGGGTGGTTTCCTATTATTTTTTTATTGCCTACATCGAAAGATTATTGCTCCTGGAGTACTTATTTCACGCATTTAGATTTTTAAATGACGATATCTATTTTTCGCGATTAAATGAAAAGTGAAAATTTTCAAGCGCGCGAAAACGGGACAGCTAAGTATGAATGCCGGGAAATCTCTCCGTGTGAAGTATTTCTCGTTCCCGCTGCAACCCTGTGAGGTGACCTTGAGGGAGGCTTGAGCGCTGATACGACGCACGCTGCTAGCGTGTAGCCGAGTACACTGCTAGCTGGTAGCGCTTGGCTTAAATAAGGATTATTAATACCTTATCAAACGAAGAAAACTTGCCGACCTTAGTCAGTTTTAATAAGTGATTATTAGGACATGTTTCCCTGAGCTCTGCGCCTCATGCATGTATTGGTAATCTCAGATGATGTAAAACTCCTATCTACTCGTATAGAAACTAGGCCCCTGTGACGTCACGTGGAGTGGCATCGCATGGGCGTCAATCTGGCCTTTTTCAAATGAGGATAAAATTGATCATTGCCATTCGTCTAAACCGGTGTTTCTAAAACCAAATAATTTGTATATTATGAATACACTAATGGTGGGTAACGAATCGCAATCAAAGCCTTTGGTTTTCTTTGATGAAAGAAACTACCCTATTAATCAAAAAGTGTAGGTGGCTTGCAGGGTAATATGTAGATGTAGATGAGCCTCAACCCTCCCCTACTTTTAACCACTATAACCTCCCCCTACCTCCCTCCCACTCTACGAACCTCCCTAAGCCTCCTTTCCGTCCGCGTTTGTGCCCAACGTTTTTGTGCGGCGCTGAAAGTAATTTTCGTAATGTGTTTGGAGGACAAAGTGTTCATCCCCCCCAACCCACCCCCACCGCTGTACCTATCCTCCCTGCTCCGCTCCACCTTTTCCCTCAACCCCTTTGCTTTCAGCGTGCCCGCCTGTGTCGTCACTCGCCATTCTTCCAGCCCTCACTGTCTCGACGTATATATAACATCCCCAGGTCCCACGGCGCTCCTCCTCCGTTTTGTATTATACGTTAAGGCGCGTGTGTACGTGAGGCGAGTGTTTCTCTATACTTTCCTGCTTCTGGGAATTAAAAAAAAGGAATGATGAAAGGGATGGATAGTGATACAAAGAGGAGACGGAGAGGGAAATAAAGCACAGAAAGGGATGTAGTACAGCGGGAAGGGATGGTGGAAACGGGGTTGGAGCTGGTGGAGGTGCGGTTGTCGGCTCTGAAGGTATAAGCTGACTCATCACTCCCGCACGACCGGTCGTATTCTGTATGTTCTCCTGAAGCAATGACCGTTAAATACCTTAGGGCGATTTTAATTGGCAAAATGTTATTCGTAACGAGCACTTAGCGTGATATTCAGATACCCATCTACATGTACATAATACCTTGCGAGCCACCTCTAGGGTGTTTGGCAGGGGGTTATCAGTCACCAGCTTACAGCATGGTCTCGGACTCCCACATGAACACCACACGGTCCAATAAACATTACGTATACTACATACTATACTACCATATGGTGTTAGAAACAACAATAAAAGTCATAAACATGAATTAAGGTTTACATAAGTTAGTAGGCTATGATGCAAAGTCATCTAATCTATTTATGAGTTCTAACGCTGCCGTTATAATCTCTTATTGATCGTGGAAATAAAAAAACATTCTGAATCTGTCTGTTCTACAGTCTATCTCTCTTATTTTATTTACATGATATGATCTACCGTAGTATGTTGGCGTTCGTAAGATAATGTTAACTTTGTCAGAGAAGGCACTGCACTTGAAATTATCTAAAAGGTTAAGTCTATTGTTCAATGTACGGTTTGACATTTATTCCCATCCGAGTTTATCCAAGAGGTCAGTTGCACAAACAAGACTATCGTAACGACTTTTCACGTACCTGGCAGCTCACGTTCCTTGCTCGCGGGGCTTTATAAAACCGCATAACCTTGGTCTTCTTGTGATTAATCATCATCACATATTCCTCGCAACGCTCGTATAACGCATCCACTAGAGCCTGAAGCCCCCTCGCTGACTGGCTAATCAACGCCTGATCATCCGCGAATCTCACTGATTTGAACATCATTCCTCCCACTTTTACTCCAGCTTACAACTCATACCACGCTTCCCTTACCATCTCTTCAGCGTACACGTTTAAGAGCAGCGGCGATACAGGACAGCCTTGTCTCACTCCTCGGCCCATGCTTGCCCATCCATGTTCTCCGTCCGCTACCATCACTTGCGCAGTCTGTGCCATATACAGATTACGAATCAGTCGCCTATCTCTCCAATCTACACCTATTGTTTTGAGAATATACATTAAATTTACCCAGTTCACTCTATCAAATGCTTTATCAAAATCCATAAAGCAGGCATACGCGTCTTGGTCATATTCTCGGTTCCTCTCCAATAGGAACCTCATTATCGCTATTGCGTCACGAGTTGACTTCCTTTTCCTAAAACCAAACTGATCATCGCCCTCGTTTGCCCTCACCTCCAATTCTTCTGTTCAATATCTTTAGTACCACTTTCGCCGCGTGAGATATTAGGCTGATAGTCCTATAGTCTCCGCATTCAACAGCTTTCTTCTTTTTCGTTAACGGAGTTAGAACCGTCTTCACGAAATCATCTGGCCAACACCCCTCCTCATAGATCCTGCGAACTAGCTCAAAAAAACCTGTTCTTACTATCACTCCCTAGATTCTTAAGCATCTCGCATGGGATATTGTCCACGCCCGCTGCTAGTCTAGCCTTCATATCACGAAGGGCTCTCTCGATTTCCGAATCTAAGATCCCCGACCCAAGATTATCCTCCTCCACTTCACTGACCTCCTCTAAAGTCAATCTCTCCGGCCTGTTCCTTCCTTCATACAGATCCTCCACGTATTCCTTCCATCTATTCTGTACCTCTTCTCGCTCGGTTAGCATCGTTCAATCTGTAGCCTTAATTTTAGGCATGTCTTGCCCTCTTTTTCCGCCCGATAGCGACTAACTTTGGCATATAACGAGCCAACATCTCCTTCCTTCTGAAACTTTTCCATTTCCTCACACTGCCTTTTCCACTAAGCCTCCCTTGCTCTCTTAGTTTCTCGCCTTAATCGATTATTAATTTGTCTATACATTCCTTTGCCCTGTTCTGCATCCACGTTCTTCCACTTCCTCCTCTCCTCCATTTCCCTTATCATGAGGTTTTTACCTAGAGCATAATGTTAATATTCATTCATTCATTCGGGGATGTGTTCTATCTGTAAATGAATCGTTCGATGGGCCAATGATTACCTATGGAACAATTCATTTAAATAATTATGATGCGATGGAAATAAACCTTTCCCTAGAAAGTGAGCCCATTATTTGATCCGTGGATATTTGACAGATATCCATTCACTGTTAATTCGATTAACGTTGATATTGCACGTATGTCATATGTTAACGTCAACAATGTTGTCTAGATGTTATTGGAATATTGATTGCTGCTTGGGATGGTATATTTTTGGTATTGCCCACTCCAAACAGATTTTCACCCCCGTGGTTCACATTGCTCTATATTAGCACATTTCTTTTTTTATCAAACATTAGGTTCGAAGAACAATGCTGTAGTTATTTTAAAGGATTAACTACAGCAAACATGTGGTATGAAAAACGTCAGCATAGTATTCGACTACCTTCTTCCGCCGACTCTCGACAGGGAAGGCGGGAGGGAGGAGAGGCAATGAGAGTCGCTGACCGTGAATTCGACCTACGAGCGACCAGCTCGACGTCAGGGATGTGACGCGCGGCTGTAGCTCATGGAAAAGTATAGTATTCCTTGAAAGCTGTTTAGCGGACGTAAAAATAGAGCGAATTTTCGTCCAAAAGACCAGTAAAATTTTGCGTTACCTCTGGAAATGATGTTATATAAAAAATCGCTAAAATTAAATTTTATTGCATTTATGCTCTCTGAGTGACCCCTAAACTTCTTAAACCTCTTTAATAATAAAACTGAAATCTTATGGTCTAGACGAAAATGTCGTTTCCTGGATTAGAGAATTTTTGAGCGACCGCGTCCAAAGAGTAGTATTAGACGGTGCAGTCTCCAACGAGGTTAGAGTCACTTCTGGCGTTCCTCAGGGTAGTGTCATTGGCCCACTCCTATTCCTTCTTTATATAAACGACATTGGCGAAGCAGTGCAGAGTAAGTTACGATTATTTGCAGACGACGCTGTAGTTTACAGAGAAATCCGTTCCAGCAAAGATATAAAGGAACTAACGAATGACCTTGCTGCTATCCAAGCTTGGTGCGATGCTTGGCAGTTAGAATTAAATTTGGAAAAATGCGTCGTAATGAATTTCTGGAAGAAGAATAACTCCCTACAGCGTAACTATATCATTCGGGGCACCCAGTTAAAGGCTGTTGAATCCGTGAAATATCTAGGGGTTAGACTCAATAATGATCTATCGTGGAATAAACATATTCGAGAAATAACCGGTCAAGCTAATCGTAAAATGGGTTTTGTTAAAAGAATATTAGGAAAGTGCGACGACAAAGTGAGAGAAATTAGCTACTTTTCCCTCGTTAGACCACATTTGGAATACGCTGCCAGCGTTTGGGACCCTCATGAAAAAGGCTTAATAACAGAGTTAGAACGCGTGCAAAGAAGAGCTGCCAGGTATGTGAAAGGTCGTTACGATAGTCTTGTTAGTGTAACTGACCTCTTAGATAAGCTCGGATGGGAATCTCTGTCGGACCGTAGATTGAAAAATAGACTAAACCTTTTAGATAAATTCAAGAGCAGTGTCTTTTCTGACGAAGTCAACCATATCTTGCGGACGCCAACGTACTACGGAAGATCAGATCATATAAATAAAATAAGAGAGATGGATTGCAGAACAGACAGATTCCGAATGTCATTTTTTCCACGATCAATAAGAGATTATAACGGCAGCAATAGAACGCGTAAATAGATTGCATGACTTGTAGTGTAGCCAACTAACCTATGTAAAACTTAATGCATGTTTCTGAATTTCTATTCTATATTCTATTTCTAACTGCATATAGTAGTATAGTTTGTTACTATACGGGACGTTTCTTGGACGGTGTGGTGTGCATGTGGGAGTCCAAATGCATGCTGCATGTTGGTGATTGATCACCCCCTGCCAAACACCCTAGAGGTGGCTCGCAGGGTAATTTGTAGATGTAGATGTAGATGTAAACGTTAGACAATCGAGCTGAAATTTTTAGGATATCCATTCTGCACCCCATAGCATATTTTAAGAGGTAGAAATAAAAAATCTGAGAGAAAGTAAAACATAAGCAGCACCCTACTCTACAACCATACACTAATGCTGAAACGTTGACCCATTTCTCACGGAACCTTTTTCTGTGTCTACCCTCCCGGAGCAATTCCTCGCCCAACCTCTTTTATGCCGGCTTATACATCCTCACAACCGGTGATCATTGATTCGATCGTTTGCCACCCAACCGTCCGGGGCGCCACCCGCAGAGATCAGGCCCTTCAGAAGCCTCGAGGCGGTCGGTTAGAGGGGGTGTGTTCCCGCTTTCGGTGTTCCCTTTAACCGTTGGTTATAAAGGATGGCACGTCACCCTTCCACCCTTGCTAAATCTGCAAATCTCGATTGTCCATCCCAACCCCTTCACACGTGAGCCCTTTTCCCGGTGGGGGCGTCAGGGAATCATCTCGCCGGATCGGAGTGACCCTTTGATCTTCATGTGTGTGGTCAACTGGTGGAAATTATGTGTGAAACCCCGCAGAGAGCCTTCAACGCACAAATGGCCCGAGGCTAGTAAGGGGCGATGAGAACACAGCCCCATCGGATCCATTTCAATCTACTTCGGTCCCGTAATGGGAAATGGCATATGCTCGAAACTGTTTGCAACCACAATTGAGTTCTCTTTTTAGTGATTCATTTATCTGATCATTCAGCTTGTTCGCCAATTTTTGTCATTTGATAGTTTGAAAGAAATAAGCTACCTGACTCTAGGGAGGCCTCACTTGGAATATGCTGCTAGCGTGTGGGACCCCTACGAGGTAGGCCTAATAGCTGAAATCAATCGAGTACAGCGCAGGGCGGCCAGATTTGTGATGAGTTGTTACGACCAAAAGTGCAGCGTTTCCAGTATGTTACACGAGTTAGGATGGGAATCTTTACAGGAGCGTAGATCGAAGTATAGGCTTAACTTACTTAGGTAATTCGAAGAAGATATTTTCTCAGACGACGTGAATCATATCCTTCGTTTACCATCATGTTATAGAAGACGTGATCATGAGAATAAAATAAAAGAAATAGACTGCAAAACAGAGAGATTTAAAATGTCATTCTTCCCTCGTACTATTAAGGATAGCAACGTTGTCTCCATTGATAGGATTAATGGCGTCGCTCGCTATGGTCACTCATTGCATGTTTTTTCATAGTTCTAACCGTGCATGTATTTGCAATAGGAATTACTAACCATAAGCATTTTTTTTAAATGTATAAGCAAGTATATTTTTCTAGAGTGCGCAATATTTCTATGACCGTGTGGTGTGCATTTGGCGAATCACCTCTTCCATGCTGCATGTTGGTGATTAGTTACCCCCTGCCAAACACCCTAGAGGTGGCTCGCAGGGTATTATGTAGATGTAGATGATAATGTGACCTATTTTTCCCCTTATGGACCCGTCATCCTCTTCTCTCGATCTATTCCCACTGAAAAATCGACGGCCTTGGCCCTTTCATGCAAAAGTTGATGACGTCACGCGCTTCTTCCGAGAGGGTCACATTCTGCTTTGTTACGCCTTTCTTCTTCGGTGTCTCGAGATTTATTACTGTTTGTGATGTTTTGCGATTCATTGCCACAGTTAATGGATCTCCCTGAATGATTAAATGAATCGTCTTCCTAATGACGTCATCAACTCATGGAATGTGGGCGGACATCACGCGCCTCTGCTGAGAGGATCACGTTTTTTTCTGCTGTGCCTTTCCTCTTCGGTCTCTCTTGACTCAATATATTTTCTCCTCGTGTTCTTTATTTTCCGTCGTCAAACGGCATTTATTCCGAACGATGGTAATTTCATTAATCGAAACCTGACGTGTGACTCTGTAAAAAAAGGGAGGAGGTTTTCCAGAGTTTTCTAAATGCTATTGGAGTGTGGAAACAATCCACCTCACCTGTTTGGATCTCTCACTTTCACTTGCCTTGACATGACAATAGTTCACGTAGTTCCGAACGTTGCTACTTCACGATGGTTAGGCGCTGGGAGACCGGAAAAGGAAGCGACAAGAGAGAGACGAAAAGCTCGTGAAGCTCTATTTTTTCATGGATTTGTCCTTGGAAGGAAGAATATGGGCGGAAGAAAAATTATTTGGTAAATACACATTGAACACAGTAATATATTGTCCCTGCAAACCTTTGTCCCTGCATACAGCTTTGCTAACCGTCAATTTCCCGTTCACTTTAGATGTCAGCACTAGAGGGCAGCACAGGTTTTAACCATCGTCGTGTGAATGCACGATGGTTCCGACAATCGCTGGAACAACTGTAATGTGAATGAAGCATTATAGAGCTGCCGATGCCAAAAGTTCTGGATCTGCTGCTGACAGGAAGCGCTATCATGAAACTCATGTAATTATATCGTTTTAAAGCCAATAAGTCGTTCTAATGCCTTAACCCTGGAGTTTCCTGTAGCTGTATTCGTAGTAGTCAGAAGTCGACGTGTGCGCCAAATACCATTTTGTCAGCTGCCGCGACCGACCGTCTTCCGACTCGGCGTAGTTCGGAGTAATCGGAGTAAACCGCTGCATCGCTCATGCGATACTTTCCAGTGCGTTTACCCTACCCTACCTTATTAACTCAAACGCCAAGAAAATACGTAAATATTGCCAAGATTTCCATGAAAAAATACACAACTTTTAGGTTTTAGTCAAAAATGCCGGTATTTCTCGGTGTTTAACGTCACTAGTAGTGACGTTAAACATCTTTTACCGTTTTGAATTTTGTTTACGTCTAATTAATAACGTAGGGAGAGAGTTGGAAATCAGTGTATTTTTCAGGAATAGCCAATGTAAGACGGGCTGATATGTGGTACAGTAGCGGTAGGGTGTGCGCATATAATAAAATTATTGAAAATAAATAATCGCCTCGGCCGAAATTGAAAGAAAAGTGAAACAATGATTAATTGGCGAAACTATGAACATGTAACACCTTTAATTGACCGAACATTTATAAGTAATATTAAATTCTTCTATTTTAGTTTTAGCATTCCTTTAAAAAATAATATCACATCATTGTTATTGAATTCTATTATGGATTATGGATTTGGAATTAAAATTTTAAATTAAATATAAATTTTATGGTTACAATATGCCGCTTTATAATATAAATGGAACCGTCATACTAGCTTTATTGCGTAGAAAGACCAAGTTGTGTGTTCAAATAAATGCTATTATTATTATAGTTAATTCATACATATGTATTTTTTTCAAGCACCTCATCAATCGGGAAACAACAAACAAGTATTATTCGTGATGCTTTTTTATTATATCCATACACAGTAGCCCTCCTTAACCACATAAACAGCCCATCGCACATCGACTTTCCCTGGGAAATACACCCACCTCTAACTCTCTCCCTATCAACCCCCCTCTCTCTCCCCCGGCCGACCCCCTGTAGTTCCACCAACAATGCCCGCAGAGAAGCAAGGGAAAGAAGACCTCTTCCGCTCAGGCCCGCGGATCGATTGTAGCCTCTCCCCCATTCCCCTCAGCCGGTGACACAACCCTGTCCCCTTCCCCACGCGAAGCCCTCTTTTCAAGAGCCCAAGTCAATCCATTCGACAGAAACAGCGCCCACCCGACTGCACCCCAGTTGGAAATCTCCACACCACGCGGCTTCCGCACCCTCCCCCGATTACCAACCCCAAAACCTCCCCCACGGAAAAATCCGTACCCCCGCCCTTCAGTCGAATACGTTGGGAGAGAGAGAGGAAGAAAAAAAAACGAGTTCGCTGAGAGTTAATTAAGTTCTTCGCCACCGCGGGGTGCCTTATCTGACTACGAACACACCAAAAACACACGTCCACAGCTCCCTCCCTTCCAATGAACCCCCGTGCTCCTGTTCCATCGCTCTTCATCCCCAGCTAACGAAAAACCCCAACCCCCTCTTTTCGAGTTTACACGTACACAAAAAGCGCGGCTCACTCCCACCTCAATATGTACCCCTTCTCCCCCGCCCTCGATACTATTATCCCCCACCCTACCTTCACTACCTCCCTCAGTATCCCTTCCTACCTCGCCTCCTCCCTTTACCCAGGCCGACAACTAAAGTTCCGTTCCCCGGACGATCACGACATTAAAGCACCAATCACTCTCTACACACTCCGCTTTCCATTTTAATCTATGTTTTTCTTTCTTTCGCGAATTGCCTGCATCGCAAAACCATGAAATTATATTTATAAATTTAAAACTTGAAAGTATAATGCCGAAAGTTATAAAAACCGTTGCTGAAATGAGCGAAGTTTCTGTGATTTCTTCTCCATAGGTATTTTTTCCAATTTTAGACTGAGTTATTGAATTTGAAGAGAATTTAAATCTTCCGGTGGGTGTTGCAGATGGTTCATCCCCTGCCAAACACCTCTGCCATCATGCCATACACCTCATCCCCTGCCAAACACCAAACACCTCAGGATAATACGAGTAAGAAGATGTAGATTTACTGCGGCACCAATCACCATTTTCTCTTTCATCACTCTTGTCTCGATTTTTGCATTTTGATCTTCTCTTTTTTTTCTTTCGCTAAATTTTCGAATCACGAAAGTATAAAATTATTTCAATAACCTTCAAAACTTTTAAATATAATTCTGACATTTTTAATCATCTTTAGCTATTGCCGTAATGGTATCAGTTGCAGTGATTTCCTCTCCATAGATATTTGTTTCCAAATTCAGACTGAATTTTCGCAAAATTTTAAACTTTAGGGCATATTCGAGGAAGTTAATTTTGATTTTCTGGTGCATTGTTCAGCCTCTGCCAAACAACTACGTAGGTGGCTTGTAGAGTAAAATGTAAATGTCACTCCGGTACCAATCACTCTCTATGTCCTCCACTCTCTATTTAACTCCTCCGTTTTCCTTTCTTTCGAATATTTTCAGCATCGCAAAAGTCCCCTACCTCCTTCAATATCCTCCTCTGCCTCGCCTCCTTTTTACCCAGGCCGGCAACAAATGTTCCGTGTCCTGGACAACCACGTCACTCAAGCCCAAATCACTCTCTATACACTCCATTTTCCATTTTAATCGTTTGTTTTCATTTCTTTCACGAATTGTCTGAACTACGAAACCATGAAATTATATTTATAAATTTTAAACTTGAAAGTATAATGCCGAAAGTTATAATACTCATTAGCGAAATGAGCCAAGTTTCTGTGATTTCTTCTCCATTGGTATTTCCTTCCAACTGTATTTTCGAATTTAGGAAGTGAATTTTGATTAATCAATTTTTTGTGCCTCAAAATTTCTAATGCATACATTCGTAGCCAAAACAAAAATTTATTTCAAAATATGCATGCATAGCTTGTGATTTAAAATAATTTATAATATACAGTGGTAACATTTTACTTGTGAAAAAGTTAAGGAAAGTGCTTTCCAGCACTGCTAATTTTGCCATGACACCACTGGTTTCAACCCTAAGTTCAGTTCCCCTAGTTTTTTTACGTTTCGTTTCCACATTTCGCTCACGAGAACCAAATTATTGAAAATTTGCTTATTTTGACTTCTATGTATGACAGCGCCAATCGCTCTCTCTATTTTCCATTTTAATCCTCCGTCTTCCTTTCTTTCGCGAATTGTCTGCATCGCAAAACCATGAAATTATTTTGATGAACTTTACAACTTGTAAACATGAAGCCTGAATGGGCTGAGTCACAGTTTTTCTTCTCAAAAGGTATTGTATCCAAAATCAGACTGAATTTTCGCAAAATTTTAAACTTGAAGGCATGTTGTTGAAATTAAATTTTAAACTTCTGGTGGGCTTTGCTGATGTTGAATTTATAACCATCATTGGTTATTGCCGAAATGGACATCATTACAGTTATTTCTTCTCCAATTTGTTTCCAAATTCAGGCTGGATTTTCGCAAAATTTGACGCTTGAAAGCATGTTCCTACAAATACATGCAAGTACATTTTTGGTGATTGCTGGCGATGGTTCATCCCCTGCGAAACACCAATGTAGATAATTTGCAGTTGTAGGTGTCACTCCGGCGTTGACGAAGCGAAGGAAATATAGAACTTAGTATTACCTTTGTGGGCCAAAAAAAAATTCATTCAGTCTTCAAAAAAAATTCATTTACATTAGATTGTTTGAGCAATTGAGAACGGACATCTTTAAAAGCGACACGGAGAATATCATATAACACTCCCACTATATCTTCCGGTCCGACAGAAGTGATAAATTAGGAAAGATATTTTTCCGAACGGATTGATATGGGAATTCGTTTTGCCCCCGAACCAAAAAGGACTTTGATAAATTCTAGGCTTAATTTCGTTTCGTTTATCAGGCGTTGTTTGCATGTAATCACAAAGTAAATATTATTTTGGCGGTGAATTCTTCTCGGGTTTCCATCCGGGTGAGCTCCATCTCCATCGCTGCCGACGTTTCGATAGAATCCTTTATTCATCGGCCCTGATGACGATAGAAAAGGATTCTATCGAAACGTCGGCAGCGATGGAGATGGAGCTCACCCGGATGGAAACCCGAGAAGAATTCACCGCCATCATACGCCGGGAAAAAGTGAAATAAATATTATTTTATTCACTAAATTTATCTAAATAGGAACGCAAACTCATTCGATAAATCGTTCCTGTCCTGATGGGGGTTAATAACGCCTCATTCACATTACGATTGTCCGAGCAATCGTCCTAACGATAGTTGGCCGAACTAGCCGTGTGAATGCATGTCCTGACAATAGTTCACGTAGTTACTAACGTTGCCATTTTACGATGGCGCTGTGAGACCGGAAAAGGAAGCTACAAAGGAAAGACGAAAAGTTCGTGAAGCTCTCATCGCACTATTTTTCTTCAAGGATTTGTCCTACATAGGAAGGAAGAATATGGGCGGAAGAAAAATTTTTCTTTAAATACACGTTGAACACCGTAATATATTGACCCTGCATACCTCAACAGCTTTGCTGTCAATTTCTCGTTCCTTTAAGATGTCAGCACTAGAGGGCAGCAAAGGTTTTAACCATCGTCGTGTGAATGCACGATAGTTCCAACGATTGCTGGAACAATCGTAATCTGAACGAGGCATAACTTTCGTCGCTTTGAGTGTATGATGATATGGCACAACTTTATTTTGAAAACGATTGTTGTGATGGTAAAATCGATTTTCGATTTTCCTCTAAATCAAATTTTCCATCACTACAAGAGAGCTGTCACCGGGTAAAGATTGGCACAATCGTCACTCCTTAACCCGACCCATAAAACCATCCTTAGAGTCAAACATCATCAGCAGTTCCCAGCCGACCCGGAGACTTCCAACTGAGAGGACGCCAATTTGTACAAAAAAATATTCTCTCCCTTTCCATACACTGCGACCAACTTCCGCCAGCATTCTCTACACCCCCTGCCCATCGCCAATGCCCGGTAATCAACGCTCCTCCATAAGCCCATGGACCCCTACAGTTCCCCCACTCTCAGAATCACCCTACTGCAGACTTATATTCTTCCTTTTTTAAAAGGGTCCTCCTACCTACCACCAGGTGTATTGATGACCCTCTTCTCACCACCTAGTCTACTGACTAGGGTTTTCCCCCATGCCCCTAGGAAATGAAGAGGTTTATCGCCATGGGGGAGTAGCTAGGGAAGGGAGTATATGTGGGGATTTTCAGAACCGCAGGGGTGTGGAGTAGGGTGGTAATTTGCGTCCTTTCCCAACCCTATCAGCCACCCTTGAGGACACCCGTAGTGAAATGTCCGGGGTGTATCCTGGCAGAGTGCACCCAACGGTGTTAGGATGTCTGCTCCCTCCACTCCTTTTACCAGCTCCACTCTCTGCCACTCGTTATCGTCCGGTAGTCGACTCAACTTACGAAAAGAATGAGCACGAGCGAAATTCCTCATGTCAAGTGGGCATGCATCTCTCGATTGGGGTCCATTTGGAAATTCCGCGGCAAGACAATGGCCCTTACCTCATTTCAACTGTGCTTAGATCACATCTACATCTACATAATACCCTGCGAGCCACCTCTAGGGTGTTTGGCAGGGGGTGATCAATCACCAGCATGCAGCATGCATTTGGACTCCCACATGCACACCACACCGTCCAAAAAACGTCCCGTATAATAACAAACTATACTACTATATGCTGTTAGAAATAGAATATAGAATAGAAATTCAGAAACATGCTTTAAGTTTTACATAGGTTAGTAGGCTACACTACAAGTCACGCAATCTATTTACGAGGTCTATTGCTGCCGTTATAATCTCTTATTGATCGAAAAAGTTATGCCATGACGAAGCCTTGAACCCTAGTCCTTAGGGTGAGAACCTTTCTTTGAAATCGTACACGCTACCACTACCCCGACCGACCCATTGGTCGAGTCGAGTAAAGCGCAGGGCGGCCAGATTTGTGATGGGTTGTTACGACAAAAAGTGCAGCGTTTCCAGTATGTTACATGAGTTAGGATGGACATCTTTACAGGACCGTAGGTCGAAGTTAGGCTTAACTTCGACCTTAGGCTAAGGAAATTCGAAGAAGATATTTTCTCAGACGACGTGAATCACATCCTTCGTTTACCATCGCACTATAGTAGACGTGATCATGAGAATAAAATAAAATAAATAGACGGCAAAACAGAGAGATTAAAAATGTCATTCTTCCTTCGTATTATTAAGGACAGCAATGTTGTCCCAATTAAAGGATTAATGACGTCACTCTCTAGGATGACTCATTGCATGTTTTTTTTCATAGTTCTAACCTTGAATGTATTTAGTATAGAATTACTAACAATTGGCAAGTTTTTTTTAATGAATATACATGTATACTTTGCTAGTATGCGTAATATTTCTATGACCGTGCGGTGTGCATATGGCGGTCCTCTTGCATGCTGCATGGTGGTGATTTGTCACCCCCTGCCAAACACCCTAGAGGTGGCTCGCGGGATATTATGGAGATGTAGATGTTTTCCTAGTTTCACTCAACTAGGGTTTTCAATCGAAACTCGAATATCGAGGCTGGATCTCGATTTCATCGATCTTTAAGTATTAAAAATCGATTTTCGATTGAAATCGAAATCGATGTTTCGTGGTGTGTTGGTCTGGGAATTCAACGGTCCGTGGTTCGATTCCTGGTTCAGGGGAATTTTTCTAATGGCAATTCAAGTATATTTCGCCGCCGGCAGGCTTCTAAATATTACACATTAAAAGTACAATTTAACATAAAATATTTCTTTAAATATATTTTCATTCGGGACCCTCGTCTAGCATTGACCATTCCTTTCTATAGCGATGGTACAATCTGCCCTTGATTATATACATCGCGGTGTCTCCCTGGATTTCCTACCCCTGCCTCTTAATCTGTCAGAGAACAGACTCTCCACATTTTCCGTCAACAATCATCAACGGTTTTTCATAAAAGGGGCAGGGCTGACTGAATAGCCGTGGGTCCAACTTTCTGCCAGTGAGGAGCAACGAATGTGGCGATATCTGGTGGTGAAATAGCCACTTACTTGGCCGCGTGCCCAGCTCTTTGTGGGACAACCGACCCGATCACGTGTCTCTTTATCTATTGGTTCAATTACACGACTTGCTAGACCACTGGCAGGAAATCGTGTGCATCACTCCGTTTCTGAACACAATACAAAGCGCACGAGGCGATTACCTACTGCCCGGTCTGTCGACTAATCTCTTCCTCACACTATTCATCGTTCTTTTCCTTTGATTCATTAACTCTCGATCTTTTCTTCTCAGTGAAGCGAATTTAGTTAGGCTTACACTCTTTGGTGACTGCCGCTGATTAAATGCTTTAATTTTTTTGGGATGGCTATGAAAATTTTCGCTGATAAATTGTCGCAGCCAAGAAATATTTAGAAGAATAACTCCCTACAGCGTAACTATATCATTCGGGGCACCCAGTTAAAGGCAGTTGAATCCGTGAAATATCAAGGGGTTAGACTCAATAATGATCTATCGTGGAATAAACATATTCGAGAATTAACCCGTCAAGCTAATCGTAAAATGGGTTTTGTTAAAAGAATATTAGGAAAGTGCGACGACAAAGTGAGAGAAATTAGCTACTTTTCCCTCGTTAGACCACATTTGGAATACGCTGCCAGTGTTTGGGACCCTCATGAAAAAGGCTTAATAACAGAGTTAGAACGCGTGCAAAGAAGAGCTGCCAGGTATGTGAAAGGTCGTTACGATAGTCTTGTTAGTGTAACTGACCTCTTAGATAAACTCGGATGGGAATCTCTGTCGGACCGTAGATTGAAAAATAGACTAAACCTTTTAGATAAATTCAAGAGCAGTGTCTTTTCTGACGAAGTTAACCATATCTTGCGGACGCCAACGTACTACGGAAGATCAGATCATATAAATAAAATAAGAGAGATAGATTGCAGAACAGACAGATTCCGAATGTCATTTTTTCCACGATCAATAAGAGATTATAACGGCAGCAATAGAACTCGTAAATAGATTGCATGACTTGTAGTGTAGCCTACTAACCTATGTAAAAATTAATGCGTGTTTTTTAATTCAATTATTATTTCTAACAGCATATAGTAGTATAGTTTGTTAGTATACGGGACGTTTTTTGGACGGTGTGGTGTGCATGTGGGAGTTCAAATGCATGCTGCATGCTGGTGATTGATCACCCCCTGCCAAACACTCTAGAGGTGGCTCGCAGGGTATTATGTAGATGTAGATGAAATACTAGTATACTTAGAGACGTTTTTTACATTGGCTCCTTTGGACGGTTTTTTATCTTAAACTAGTGATTATTTTTTATAATGATTTTCTAAACTCGCTTTCATTTAGTCATCTTGTCCGAGTCACATCTTGAAACTCAATTCCAATACTTTTTTCCGATTTACTGTCAAGCTGAAATTTTTAGGATAAGTCATCTACATCTACAAAATACCCTGCGAGCCACCTCTAGGGTGTTTGGCAGGGCATACATAAGTCAGGAACAGATAATAATGCAATTTTGTAACGATTTTATAATGACTGTAACTTTATCTCGATTTTTAGTCAGAATTATAATGAAAAATGCAGACTGGTAGAAAAAATGGCCACCAAAATTAGATAGTGGCGCTGCGATCATTTAAAGGAACGAGAATGTTAGCGTCATGGCAACAGAATTTTTAGCCTCAAAATTCATTGTAAAATTGATTGAACAAAAATTTGCAAACTAAAGAAGAAGAATGAACAAAAACAAAATGAGGAGACAGACAAGGTAGGAAATTGAGAGTGTAATATTTGAAAAGTAAAATTCTTTATGGCTTGAGTACATGCGAATAATTCCACGCTGCAAAATTTGTTATTGTAATCACTTTAAACTCGATATTCCCTACTATTTGGCAATTATTACTTACTGAAACTATACTTGCGAGTACATGTAGCCAACTACTATCTAAATTAAGCAGCTTGATGGACAGATAATGTGTATTTCTCTAGATATTTTTTATTCTAGATAAAAACTTTGTTTTTACCAAAAATTACCTTTACTTTGAATTACTTTTCCCACTAAGTTTCGTTATAATACTTTCTTCCCAATGATCCACTTGTGCCCACCTTCTTGATTCACAACCTTGCTTGGAGACGGACCTCTTTTTTCGTGTTTCCCACGTATCTAGAAATGGAGCACTACCCTAGAGTGATATTCACTCATCATTTCTGCGCGCTGTTATAGCTTCCTCCTGAACGTATATCCTACCCCTCTGTTCGCGCCCCTCCAAAATTCGAACTTCTGAATCCAATTCCCCCTTCCCTTGAACCACCGAAGCCTTACGCGTCCTCCACCCCCACGCGGCCACACCTCCGCGAATATATCCACCCTTCCCATTACAATCCCCGTGTCGTGAAACGGAAATTATTTCCCCGCGACGACAATGAGACAAGCCTTACACAGTCGGGATCGCCTGCCCGGGCGACGCTAACGCCATGAATCCGCCGCTGCCGTGGTGGAGGGGGAAACCAATCTTTTTCCACCTCTTTCATCATTTCGTCTTTTTTAAACTCAAAATCCCACCCAAAAATATCAATCTCACACGTCTCTGCTTACCTTGCAGGATTTGTCATGCCATTTCACCCGGTCCAGCAGATATTTTCGTTTCTCTAGCCTTTTCTAAGACATACCTGTGAGTTATTCATCTACTTTTGCATAGTTCACCGCTAGCAATCAACAGGCCAGTTAATATAAAAATAAGGCACGAAATAGCCGGAGGTAGATTTGCGTACGATTCCAGTTCTTACCCATTAGGACAATGTTGGCGTTGTAAATTAATGGATAAAAAGACAAACAACAATATAAATTCATGGAGAAGAAAATAAAGCGATAGGAACACAGCAGAATAAGGGCGAGAGCAACGGTGCTAAGGTAGATGGAAAAAGGCAGAATCATTGGGCAAAAATGCTGCTTGACTGGGACAGCCAATGCCGTTAATTGGTTACTCTTGTGGGCCAAAGCAAAGGGTTTTCTATGCATAAATCCCCGCTGTATTCACGGTGAACCTAAGTGTGTTGTTGGTGTAACTGAAACTTTTTCAAGAGCGACTTTTAGTGGACATAAAAAGTTCGCGAACTTTTCCAAAAGCATAGTCAGCAGATATAGAAAGATCTTTAAATAATAATGTAGTAAAAATGGTAATGAATCTGTCAGGCTTATGAAATAAATGGAAAATCAGAAAGACAGGCATCATGAGAGAGAGACAGTGACAGAGATCGTAGACTAACGTCAAACTGAGAAAAAAAGAAATACAAAGTAACCTTCGGCTGGCAAAGCATATTAAGTCATGAGTTGTCAAGAGCATTTGGCAATAAGGCAAACTCGCGGCCAATCGCAGCACTTGCCCAAAAGTTTCTTTAGTTTAAAAATAGTGCGTTTTCACCTTAAACATCATATTTTGTAATTTTTGTTCTTACTGGCATCAGCTATCCAGGACTGAATGTATGCATGACTAATTGTTGCGCTCTCCGAACATTATTCTGCACCTCTGTTCACGCATATCGGTCACTAGCTGTCACCCGTCCATCCGCCAAAAGTCGCGATACATACTTCACTATTCTCCATAATATGCACACTTTTTGAAGCCATGTATGTGGTAGTGTACGAGGCGCGTTTTTTTATGCATGGTTTCCCCAGCAGCCCTAGTCCACGATCTGTTTTACAGGTAAATCAGGTCTTCTACATCTACATCATACCCTGCGAGCCACCTCTAGGGTGTTTGGCAGGGGGTGATCAATCACCAGCATGCAGCATGCAATTGGATTCCCACATGCACACCACACCGTTCAAAAAACGTTACGCATACTTAAAAATTATACTACCACATTCTGTTAGAAATAATAATAAAATTCGGAAACATGCATCAAAGTATATATATATATATATATATAAGTTAATAGGCTACACTACAAAGTCATCTAATGTATTCATGAATTCTAACGCTGCCGTTATAATCTCTTATTGATCGAGGAAAAAAGACATTCTGAATCTGTCTGTTCTACAGTCATTCTCTCTTATTTTAATTATATGATCTGATCTTCCGTATCTGATCTTGCTCTAATTTATTTCTTCTTCCACCGTTATCTTCTTCTTCTTCCTCTACATCCCTCTAAGTAGATGTAAATTGTTATACCAGCGATACAACATCTGTTCGTCGTCGATTTTGGTATCTTCCTCCGTTGAAAATTCTACGTTTGAACACGTCTTTCCTTGACAACTGATGCATGCTGCTGAAAAAATTAAGCCCAGTTTTTACTACTACATTTTGAACTATACCCTTTCTTGCTGTTTCAAAAAATGGTGTTAACCAAGAATCGGGACGAACACCTTAGTATTCTCCATAATAAGTACACGTTTCCTCGCCATCTAAGTGGTATTGTACGAGGCGCGTTTTTTGGTCTGTTTTCAGGTAAATCAAGTTTATTGACCTTATTTGTTTCTTCTGCTTACTCTAAATCCCTCTAAGCGGATATAAATTGTGGTAGCATAGATACAACATCTGTTTCGTCGTTGTTCTTGGTATCTTCTTGTGTTGAAAGTTCAACGTTTGAACACGACTTACCTTGGCAACTGATGCATGCTGTTGAAAAAATTAAGCCCTTTTTTTCGCAACTACATTTTGAACTACACCCTTTCTTGCCGTTTCAAAAAATGAAGTCAATCTGTTCTTACTAGGAGCTGCTTCAGGGAGAAATAAAATTTCAAGACTCCTCATTTTAATAATAAAAAACTTTTTACTTAAACATAATTATTGTGGCAGCTACATATTTCGCCATTAAACTTGACAGCACAAATGAACACTAAGTTTTAATCTTTCCTGAAAACAGCTGAAAATGAATACATTTTTATGTTACGTATGGGCAACATTGGGTTGTGATTGGTCAAGGAGCCTCTCTGGTACAGACGGGAGTAGAGTGTGGATTGGCTCCAGTACATTGTGGATTAGCTTCCAATCCCATTCTTCTAGATCCACTTTGTTGCTAAGCCACACTTGATCCTGGCAATACAATCGATAGTAATGTTACTGAGCAGTGCAGTTGAAGGAAGACCAGCTAATTGCGCACGTTTTTTATAACGCGATTGTTTAGCAAAGCATAAGTGCAGGTAATTTCTGCGCTCCATAGACTGAAAGAAAAAAAGCGAATTCCGTGAGCGATTAGAGTATTAAAAATTTGTATTAGTCGTTTTGAGGCAAACAGCCGATGAAAAAAAATGTAAGTCCAAATTGTAGCTTGGACGTGAAAGAGCGAGGCATAATACTATGACAGTCATAATAAGTGGCAGCAACAGCAGTCAGAATACTATGACAAATGTTTGTACATACTAATTTCAAATATTCTAAATTTAACCGTTTATCTTTTAAAATAATTTTCTCTACAAATGTGTCAATGACTCCGGAACAAGATTATTTATGTCTTCAAAAATGTGACCTGGTGGAGTTTAATGAGAATTATCGATGGCTACCGATTGAATATGTTCTCGAATGATTGCTGCCGCAGCTTCCAGGATCTTAAATCACTTCTTTTCTTGATTTAAAACATCATGATGATTATCAATTAAAAATAATAATATTACTTGTCCGAGTTTTTTAGTGATAATAGCCTCATTGCCATATTTAACTATTAATCGCAGTATAACAGTTCTATTATCAAGACTTAATTTTTTTTAACATTAATTAATTCTTCCAGTGTAAACTGACAGTTGTCTCTACATCTACATCTACTTAATACCCTGCGAGCCACCACTAGGGTGTTTGGCAGGGGGTGATCAATCACCAGCATGCAGCATGCATTTGGACTCCCACATGCACACCACACCGTCCAAAAAACGTCCCGTATAATAACAAACTATACTACTATATGCTGTTAGAAATAGAATATAGAATAGAAATTCAGAAACATGCATTAAGTTTTACATAGGTTAGTAGCCTACACTACAAGTCATGCAATTTATTTACGAGTTCTATTGCTGCCGTTATAATCTATTATTGATCGTGGAAAAAATGACATTCGGAATCTGTCTGTTCTGCAATCTATCTCTCTTATTTTATTTATATGATCTGATCTTCCGTAGTACGTTGGCGTCCGCAAGATATGGTTAACTTCGTCAGAAAAGACACTGCTCTTGAATTTATCTAAAAGGTTTAGTCTATTTTTCAATCTACGGACAGAGATTCCCATCCGAGTTTATCTAAGAGGTCAGATACACTAACAAGACTATCGTATCGACCTTTCACATACCTGGCAGCTCTTCTTTGCACGCGTTCTAACTCTGTTATTAAGCCTTTTTCATGAGGGTCCCAAACACTGGCAACGTATTCCAAATGTGGTCTAACGAGGGAAAAGTAGCTAATTTCTCTCACTTTGTCGTCGCACTTTCCTAATATTCTTTTAACAAAACCCATTTTACGATTAGCTTGACCGGTTATTTCTCGAATGTGTTTATTCCACGATAGATCATTATTGAGTCTAACCCCTAGATATTTCACGGATTCAACTGCCTTTAATTGGGTGCCCCGAATGATATAGTTACGCTGTAGGGAGTTATTCTTCTTCCAGAAATTCATTACGACGCATTTTTCCAAATTTAATTCTAACTGCCAAGCATCGCACCAAGCTTGGATAGCAGCAAGGTCATTCGTTAGTTCATTTATATCTTTGCTGGAACGGATTTCTCTGTAAACTACAGCGTCGTCTGCAAATAATCGTAATTTACTCTGCACTACTTCGCCAATGTCGTTTATATAAAGAAGGAATAGGAGTGGGCCAATGACACTACCCTGAGGAACGCCAGAAGTGACTCTAACCCCATTGGAGACTGCACCGTCTAATACTACTCTTTGGACGCGGTCACTGAAAAATTCTCTAATCCAGGAAATGACATCTTCGTCTAGACTATAAGATTTCAGTTTTACTATTAACTTTCCGTGGGGTACTTTATCAAATGCCTTTTTGAAATCAAGAAAAATCGCGTCTACTGGAATGTTGTCTTCCCCGGAGACTAAAATATCGTGGGCGAAAAGCGCTAACTGAGTTTCGCACGATCTGCTTTTCCTGAATCCATGTTGAGTTCCCATTAATAAGTTTTGCTTGTCTAGGTGTTTCATTACCGAGCTGACTTCGATGTGTTCAAGGACTTTGCAAGAGATGGACGTTAAAGATATCGGCCTGTAATTAGATGGCTGTTCCTTGTCTCCACTTTTAAATATTGGCGTTACATTAGCGATTTTCCAGTAATTAGGTACTTCGTGTTGCTTGATGGAATTACTGAATATTACTCTACTTTCGATGTATGTTAATATTTCTTCCAAGGCGTGATTCAATCGTTCATCTCGAGACGACCGATTTTACTCCCAGTGGACGTTTTTAAAAAAGTAACATAGCAATCATGATGATTACTAGCCTCAGCAGTAGTTAAGTAAAAAAATAATATACGGATGAGGGGATAGATCCCCCAAAGCCTCAGAAATAAAATAAAATATTTAATGCCATTGTCTAGTTTCGACATGCGATAACTCCATCTGCTTAAAGTTAAATCTTTAGAGCCAGAATGAGGTAAAATATATTTCCGAGTATGTCATTTTTCAAAAATTTGCCGTTGACCCCTTCCCCCCCCCCCCCCCCCCCATCGCCACCACAGGCCATTCCACCCCCCCCCCCCCCGCAAACATATTCCTAGTCACGCCACTGATATACGGTACTCACAAATGAAGAAAAATTGTATCGATCAGATCGATTGCTGACGAGTTCACTTTGAGGAATTTCATCGATAATAATGATACAAACAGCTTTTTTATCACACTATTTTATTTGATCTACGGGTTTCAATGTTTACACGTAATTATCAAGAGCTGTCTCAAGAGTTCGTAATTCAGCGCTGCGATGTGAGGAAGTTTTTTATTAAGACAACGTTGTACTTTGGAAGTGTTTTTTTTTTTAATTCATGACCGACTCAGTCAAGAGAGATAGTTCTTGATAATGACGTAAAGACGTTGAAGCCGGTTGTGCAAATAAAATAGTGAGAAAAATTGCTGCAGCTGTTTGAATCATTACTAAATTGTATCATCTCTACTTTAATGATTCTCTTTTAAAAAAACTCATGAACCGGACTTGAATATAAGAATTATATTAAATTATAAAAATAACGTTTTTATAAAAATCACGCTTTATTAAAAAGAATAAAATAACGGCCTATAGCCCATTCATTATTGAAAATTTCAAATATGATTCATGACAAAGTTAAAATAAGTTTAAGAAGAACATTTTAGATATAAAAAACGAAAAACGTAGTGCACAAGTAGATTATTATATCCAATTGAGCTGAGAAACAATATTGATATTAATTAACCAGCAAGTATTAATTCCATATTATTGACGAAGTTAAGCAATAACGAATTCAAAAGCAGTTTCGCGAATCCGAACCCCATACTTTAAAATGTGTTCATCTTTTGTCAAGGGATGTCATTCATCCATTCATTTGCATTGTGGTGCGGTCTTTGAGACTTGATTTTTCAAACTCACAAAATAATGCTGCTTATTATAGATGACCCTACTTCGTTAGGAGCCAATTAAGAACAGTAGATGGCTTAAATTCGTGGGCAAAGGCTTCAGACTCAGTCAAGAGAAAAGGTACAGCGTCAGGATAACGTGCAGATATGTTTGAAAAAAATTACAATGGCGATAGAGGGATTAACGGAACGTTTGAACAAAGAGTTGTGATTATCTGGACCATACGGATGCAATTCACAGCTAATTTAGAGCTTGAGCAACGCTTGTCAAGCTTTACGCCACTTCATTTTCTCGAAGACTTAATTTCCAATTATAGGTGCTGACAGAGGTCTGTGGGAAAAAAGTCCGTTCAAGAATACGAATGATTCACAGGCGTCTCATTGTTGACATTGTAGACCCCTTATCTGAGCGTCTGGAAATCTCCCCTCTTCCCATTAAAAGCACAAGTCTTCTTTCCTGGTTCTTATCTGTCCTCCGTCCTTTTGCACCTATTGTGAATGAGCATACGCTCCAATGATTCACTCTACATCCCCATAAATCCGGGGAAAACGGCTTTGAATATTCCAAAATCTCTTTCATAAGTCTTTCGCGAAATGAATACCTCACTACCATTCCCTTATATTCCAACCAATAAGAGGTGTTTAATCAGGCGGGTCTATTGAATATTTCCGCATCACACGTTTACTGGGACTAATATGGACCCGACCTATTCCAAGAGGAGCATCTCACGGAAATTTTTACGAATGGACTATTTCAATTGACTTGGTAAAGGTGGACCACGAAGGTATCATCAACTGTTCTACCTTTGTTGGCAGATTACCTTCATGAGTGATTGGCAAGTTTAATCTTTTCATGAATGTGGTAGTATAATTTGATAGTATACATAACGTTTTTGAACCGTGTGTTATGCATGTGGGAATCCTATTCCATGCTGGCGATTGATTACACCTTGCCAAACACCCTATAGGTGGCTCGCAGGGTATTATGTAGATTTAGAACCGTTTTGGTGGAATAATGAGATGGGAAACTTAACAGGAGCGTAGAACAAAACATTGGTTTACTCAGTACATTTGGAAAAAAAACTTTATCTGACAACATGAAAAATATCCTACTTTAACCATCGTACTACGGTAAACGGGATCACGAGAAGAAGGTGATGGAAATAGACTGCAAAACATAGAGATGTTTCCCTCTTCAATATCAGAGTACCTTCACCCTCACCCGTTGTACCTCTTTACTCCACGTGCAATACCCAGGCTATCAGCGCTCTATATGCTGCCGACCTTCTGTTCTGATTTAGTCTCTCCCGGCTGCTAAACTCATATTTTTCGTTTCTATCTGCCTCTTACTTCTCCAGTCATACATAGCCGAAAAATCTGTTATCTTCACCCTTTCGCAAATTAGTTGATGACGTCACTTACTCTCAACGAGAGGTTCAACCGCTTTTACGTTAATCCTCAGACTTGTGCATCCATTTCACGCGGATCATCATTATTAACATTGTAGCAAGCGATTACTTCCACTAAGGTTCCGATCTCTTTGAACGAGATAATGAGGCAAACCTCCAATTACGTCATAAAATCATGGGAAAAGTGGGCGAAAACCTACGCATTTTTTCACTTTAGATTTATAAGCAAGTTGCTGAATGTTTAATATATTCTTTATTCAGGCATCTTTCCCTTCCATCAACCGAATTTTCATCTATATCTCCATAATAACCTGCGAGCCGCCTCAACGGTGTTAGCAGGGGTTGAGTATACACCATCATACATCATGGAATACGTCTACGTCGTTGTAGTTATCTAATATATGGGCCATAGCACATGCCGACAGGTGGTGTTAGCTCTCACCAATCATGTATTATTCTATGAAAATACACTACAACAATGCAAAAAGATTATTACGTGGATAAATATCCATTCAGCTGTATTTAACTATTCAAATGCCGAAACGGAAAACAGGGACCAATAAGCCCAAACCAGAAAAAGGGAAAAAAGTAAGAAAAAAATACAAAAGTGCCAAAGGAGTGATTTTAAAATGAGCATTTTAAAATTATGCTAAGATTGCCGCGAAGTAGATACTAAAGAGCATTTTGAAATTAAAAAAAAATCTTTGATAACCAGGCCAACTCTCATTAACCAATATCTTTACCCAATCTTTTCCCCTATTATGGTACCCGTTTTAGAATTTATCTCTTCTACCGTTACGTAACTAAAGTTACTATGATAAGACATACAGATGATAACAGTGTACGCCTCATTAAGGTGATTATTAATCGAAACCCGGGTCGCTTTGTTTGTAAAAGAAGTGGCATTAGTAATAGTTATCCACGAAAAACCTTAACCCACTCTAACCCAGAGCTGCTCATTTGAGAAATTAAATTCAAGATATGAGTCTCGCCTTCCGGGCGTTCCTCCGCGTAGGATTGTCCATAGGTGACGACTTTTTCTCCAGCCATCCTGCTGGCGTCTCCAGGTCAGTGCAGCCAGCAGGATGGCTGGAGATACTGTCGTCACCTATGGACAATTCAACGCTGAGGAACGCCCGGAAGGCGAGACTCATATGAAGAAACGCCGCGGAAACCTCAGATGAAATTAAATTCAATACTTCTTGTTCTAAAAATACGAAAATATTCTACTGAATCATAATTATTATGGCAGCTACATATTTCGCCATTAAACTTTAAAGCACAAAAGATGACGTAATTTAAGTCTTTCCGGATTAGAGCTGAAAATGTATACATCTACCTCCACATAGTACCCTGCGAGCCACCTCTAGGGTGTTTAGCAGGGGGTGATCAATCACCAGCATGCAGCATGCAATTGGATTCCCAAATTCGTCTACATTTTATTCGTATAAATATTATGTTACTTAGAAGCAACATTGGTTTAAGGCGGGTTAAAGAATACATGAATTTGGTCGAATCCTCTATGAATCGCGATTTTGAGCAGGGGTGAATGACTCCATTCTTTTTTTTAATGGCGTTAACATGAGGTTGGAGGGAGACGAGGCAAAAGTTTGGCTCAGGACAACCGCCTCAGTACTCAAAAAGGGATGGGTAGAAGGTGAAGGGGAAGAGGGAAGCGTTGTGTGAGAATGAGGAGCTATTGGGGGACTGGATTAAGGACAGACTGGGGGAATAGTACGGTACTTGGAAGGGACATAGGCCATCAGAGCCATATCGTCATCAGGGGTGATGAAGAGGCGTTTTACGAGTAGCTGGGGCGCGGCGTGATTCACAACAATGTCCCGCACTCGCGACGGATGGGGAGAGCCTAGAATGCCTTTAATGACTCGTACCATTGATTGGGTGTCCGTCCGCCTTCATCGCCCTCAAAGCTTTGGATTAAGTGGTTCGCCTGAACCTAGCCCCTCTCTTCCTGATTTGTAAGGAGTCCTTTCAGCATTCAAAAAGGCATTGTCCCCATTAAGAATTCCGTATAAATGGAGATGATCTGGATAAAGATGGTGCTTTCCGAAAGTAATGCAATTATTTTTTTTAAAGCAAATTATTGAACATATTTGCGCGAGCACTTTAAATTCTTCAAAGTACTACCCTTGGAGTTCTACATACATTTTTCAAGCGAATCTGCTGTGACCGTTACGCGCCAAGGAATACTTCTTCGGGGACCTTTATTTTTATTTATTTTTTATTTATTTTAAAGAAAGAGAACCACATACAGCATATAGTTGCCATTTTATAGTGGCCAGGTAACAATACGTAAATTAGAGGACGAAGACGCAATATAACAAATAGAAAACAATAATTAAATTTACAAAAACAAAAGGACAACAAGAATCTGCAGGTACAGCCTACTTCGGTGACAGGATAGGGAAAGGCTTATGAAGGATTTCAATGGAAGAGCAAAGGGGTCGATGTGTGGAGGGAGTGAGTTCAACACAGAGGTAATGCGGTATAAAAACGAACGTTTAGTAAGTGAAAGACTAGGAATGGGCATGTGGATAAGGGGATGAGTACGGGTGTACGGGCACGGGTGGAACTTTAAAATTGGTAAAAGAGAGCAATTCAGGGCAGTCGATGGTGGAATTGAGAATCTTATAATTAAGTTTTAAATCAGCTGTGAGGCTGTGGGTAGAGAAATTTCGCAAAGTCCTCGTTATGACTGGTTTCCTCTCTTCTAAGGACGAAAAATAAGTTCATTTTAGGACTGTTTTAATCTGTGACAGTAAAAAGAAGTCTGCTGGAGTGACTTTAGGACTATAGGTGGTTGGGTTAGCGTTTGATCTTCATGTTTTGCCAAGAACTCGCGAACTCGTAGAGCGTTGAAGAAAGGCGCTTTGTTGAGATGGAGTAGCCAGGTAGCGGAAGTGTCTTTTCTCGTCCTGATGACCCTTTGTCGGAGACTTTCCAGCACATACATGTAATAGGCTGCATTAGCTATCTTTTCTTGAGAAATAAATCTTTACGAGCGTGCTGCGCCCGCTCCCAGCGGGCTTCCCCCGCTCTTTTCAATGCAGGTCCACAGAGGGATAGGCGCGTTTCTTTAAAATGTAGAAAAAAAGGCAGGGTCTTATGTACAAATTTCATTGGAATGTTCATGTACAAATTGAGGTCAGAGGACCTCTTTAAACACAACATTGGAAGTAATTACACTATCCTCTGTTAAACGCACATGATGACTCATACTTACGTACCAACAGGAGACTTGAATGTGGAATCAGCCGCATTTTGATAAAAGTTATTTAAAGAATGCGATATATTGTTGCAAATGAACAAATGTATCAGTTTGTGCGCCGTTATATAACGCCAGGAATGTTTACCGGTTTTTGTTTTTTTTTTAAATTAGGAAATAGTAGCAATATTAAGGAAGTAAGGTATGCCGTCGCATGTTCTCTGATAAATTCTGTGCATTTTGGTACCCCATTTGTAGAGTTTGGTTGCGTATAAGTAGAGAAAAAGGTATCTATACAGGAGAAATAATATAGAAGATAGAATAGACTACTCCTTTGCCGTCTGAAAAGACAATGAGCCCTGATTTCACTTTCGACTTGTTCATTCTTTCCATTTTGGGGATTTATCTCTTCCCGGCCCTTATTTAAGGCCTTTAACCACCTCAAAAATTGTGAGTAGAACAGAGAAGAGTCCCCGTAAGCCTCACGAATCATTTTTTTGGTCCCCTAATGAAAATTTTTCAGTTAAGCACAAAACTTAAACTTTGTTCGATTGTCGATTCCATATCTCTTGACACGGTCGACGCGCAGAGGTTTACAATAACTGACGTCTTACCGCTTTCACAGCATGAAGAGCACTGAAACTAGTTTCGTTGTAAAGCTTAACGTTGAGTTCACTTACTTCAAGCAGTTTTATTCCACTCCAACCAATAGGAGCGGCGCAGGAAATGCATTACTTTGGGAACGCACCCAATATAATTGATAAAATAGACCCGGTATACTTTAAACTAGACTTTTTTCGGCTAATTCCGCGTAGTACAGTTATCGGCATTAGCCTGCCCTAAACGAAAGGCGACAAGGTAACCGCGGTTTAACCCTTTCTAACCCACAGCTATTTATGGGGGAAATTAAATTTCACGACTTTTCATTTTAAAAATGTGAAAGTTTTCCGCTCCATCATAGTTATTGTGGCAGCTACATATTTCGCCATTTAACTTTACTGCATAAAATAACACGTAGTTTAAATATTTCAGGTAAATTAAAATGTATACATTTCATATATTTCTTAGAAGCAACATTTTGTGATAATGGGTTAACGTCCCATACGATGGACGGAATGCTGAGCTTGTAATGTCGTCCGCGCAATATTCAAGTCGGGTTCCGGCAATCTTTGAAAATTCTTTGCCGCCACCAGGATTTGAACCCAAGCCCGCGGGATAGAAAGCCAACACTCCAGCCACCACACCAACCCGATGCCCCTGTGTCTAATTTACTTAGAAAATTCGAAGAAGATATTTTCTCAAACGACGTGAATCATATCCTTCGTTTACCATCGTACTACGGTAGACGCGATCATGAAAATAAAATAAAAGAAATAGACTGCAAAACAGAGAGATTTAAAATGTCATTCTTCCCTCGTACTATTAAGGATAGCAGCGTTGTCTCAATTGATAGGATTATGGCGTCGCTCGCTAGGATCACTCATTGCATGTTTTTTTCATAGTTCTAACCTTGCACGTATTTGCTCTATGAATTATTAACCATTAGCAAGTTTTTTTATGAATAAGCATATACATTTTGCTAGTGTGCGTAATAATTCTATGACCGTGCGGTGTTCATGCGGCGGTCCTCTTGCATGCTGCATGTTGGTGATTTGTCACCCCCTGCCAAACACCCTAGAGGTGGCTCGCAGGGTATTATGTAGATGTGTCTTATTCTGGGGTGAGCGTTACCATCGCCTATCCAAACCAAACTTTGGATTGAATCGCAGAGGCAGTGGCAGAAAGTTATCAGAAGGGACTTTTGACAACATCCCTGATTGAAGCGCTATGTGTAAAATAAATCAGACGCAGCATTTCCAGGAAGGCTCAGCTACAGATAAAAGAAGCTGCAAAAAGCTTCAATCAAAAGTTTGCGGAAAATTGCAGGTAACTTTTAATTTACTAACATGTTAGAATTCCTTATCCTTCATTGGGGTTTTCACGATTCATGGTTGATAAAATAATCGATAACCCGATTCGAGGTATTCTTCGGTATAGGATACGACACAGCTGTCAATAAAAGTCAATCAACGCGGAGGGATACCCGGAAGACAGAATCAGCGTCAGTGCTGGAAAAAACACAGGGCGAGGAGTATTTTAAATACAAGATACCCTTTCAAATATATTTGAAATACAATATTCAAAACACCTTTGACTTGGGTATTTGAAAATCAAGCTGCTCATTAGTATTTTTAATACTTTTTAGGATAAAAAATACATCTGTATGGAAACTAAGAGATCTTAAAGTAATTTAACCTGTTTTGGCAAGTTATGGATAGTTTTAAACATGAAGCAAGCGATTCTAACGAAAACAAAGTAATCAGTGGAGCATAATGTTCCAGAGATGTTACCAGAGCAACTTACAACGTATTTTGAAATTTAATTTTTCCATTTCAGAATGATATAAGTACCGAAAATCTGTATTTGAAACACAAAATACAAGATTCATTCAGATCGTGTATTTGAAATACCAAATACAGATTACAAATTTATTTCAAATACGTATTTTAAAATACTAGTACTTGAAATACTGCCTATCCCTGATCAGCATACAGTTTCCAAGGAAATCTGTAAGATACGTATTTCTCAAGGATATTTAGGTAAAAATGATTATCGAATTCAACTCGAAGCAATGTGTTTGGATTCAGTTGTTACACATGCCATAGCCGAAAATTGCCAATTTACTGATTCAATATCATCTGGTACACTCTTATAAATTAAACTGTCCGCGGGCATGTGTCCTTATGCACTTATTCCAATCTAAGATAGTGGTATTGAAGGACGCGTTCCAGGAAAAGGATTGACTGTATCAAAATTTAGGATGATAAGATTAAAAGGAGACAGTCCACCAAATTCAAGGAAAAACGGCCAATGTGAGCGTATCCAGTGGACTCAATGCCGCTAACGGCACCAGAAATTGATCGAATGTATACCTTCATTGCCCTCAACGCTTGCATTAGTTATATTTGGATCAAGTTGTTACACATTACTAAGCAGGAAATCACCATCGTGGTAATACGATAACATTGGGAGAAGTCTTCAACATAAAACAGTCCGAACGTGTGTCTATTGTCATCTAAGATTGTGGTTTTGTAGCATATCGATTGTTTACTACTATCGGCGTAAAAAAGGTAGAACGAAAGGTAGAAACCAAAAAGACGAAGGTCGCAATGCAGTCTACTAAAATGACGACATCCGTTTTTTTGTTTATTTTAAGCAAGAGAAACAATATGAAAATTTCCTTACATGAAAAGTTTAGAAATATTTTTTGACTGATACATACGTAACTGCGATATTCATTTTCTTTTCTACATCTCGGAAATTGAAATCTGCCTTTCGGCCATTTAAGCCTTCACCCCTTGCGCTATAATGACGAGTATAGCTCATCATGAACTTTCGACGCCAAACCGTCATCGGATCTTCATAATTTTAGCACTGTTTAGAGGAACAATATAATTATTTTGAGAGCTTAAAACGTTTAAAACATACATAGCATACATAAATAATTCGTATTTCATGAAACATGATGCATTGGAAGGATTAAAATGATTTTGTTCGAGTAGCGATAGCTCTGTTCTCCATATTTTATAATCACATTCCATTTCAAGGTTCTACGTTGATTACAAAATATAATTTCATTACCTATCATTTAAAAGAGAACCACAGAAAAAATAAATAGATAATACGTTATTCGGAAAATTAATCGTATTGGAAGGGGTTAATAACCCAATGTTGCCTCTAGGCAACATCAAAAATATATACATTTTCAGCCCTATTTAGGGAATAGCAAAACTACGCATTATTTTGTGGTGTAAATTTTAATGACAAAATGTTTAGCTATCACGATATACATGATTTGCTTCAAAATTTTTAAGTTTTCATAATGAAAAATCATGAAATTTGTTTTCTCCCTGAAGTAGCTCTGGGTTAGAAAGGGTTAAAAAATCAAAATATGGGTAAAATTTAATTTTGAAAAGCTACTTGTAATGCGAATATGTCATCCTATCTATAAAAAATACAACTAAATGAACCAACCAAATATTTTTCCCATAACCTGATGAAGAAGATGACCGTTTCGCCATTCTCATAGGTTTTCGCGTGTTCTTCTTCACTCTTTCGGCCGTAGAAGCTCAAAGTTTATGTTTAAATTTTTTTTGATGATTTATTGTTGTAGTCAAATAAACAACGAGTAAAACTAAATATGACACGACCCTATGAAGCTTCGGAAGGATTTTATACCAATGCTTAAAATTCAGGGTTCCACCTTTATTGCGCCGATAGTATTTCACTTTGTGGAAATTCATTAAAATAAGATACAAACAGCTGTAGTGATTAAGTTCAACAGATTCAGGCTTCAATTGGTGGAAGTTAGACAGACTTTAATAAATAAAAGATCGTAACACTTTTCCACAAGATTTTTTAATGCGTACCTACAACGCATTAAAAAATCTTGCGGAAAAGTGATACGATCTTTTATTTATTTAAGCTGTAGTGATTTTCAACATTATTTTATTCACTCATCAGTTTTCAGCGTTTTATCCTCATTATCAAGAGCTGTCCCCTTTTCATAAGTTCCTTCAGGATTCAAATAGGTTGTGTGTGTCTGTAGAAACAGACATGAATTCATTCCAAATGACTTATTTATAATCTACATGAAGTATCTGAGAGCTGGAAAGCAAAGGTTAGCTGAGATACAGCTCTTGATAATGACGTGTAAACGGGTTTTTGAAGGTCTCGTTCCAGGAAAAGTAGGGGCTCTATCTAATTATAGGGAGATAATGCTGAAGATATGACAGCACACTAAATTGCATGGAAAAACGGTGATCGCACCCAGTAAACTTAATATCTCTAAGGGCACAAGAAATAGATAGGATGTGAATCTTCATCGCCCTCAACGCTTTGGTCCAAGTATACCTGAAACTTGTCCATCTCGCCCAGAAATAAGTTCCTTCAAATAGGCTGTGAACCCCATCAATAAATCTGCAGAAACTGACATGAATTCTATAGAATGACTGATTTATGAGGGTCGTTCGATAAATAATTCCCCACATTTTTTTCCCAGAACTTAAATGAGTGGGTAAGAAGCCAAGGGGTATAACTGATTTCTTTTTTCTACGCAGAGTAAGGTACAGAAATTAGGTATGGAAAACAAACGAAATCAATTTGATGTTTAGTAGTACATTTGATATTCCTCTCGCTGTCAGGAGAGAACTGAGACTCAATCGTATTCCTTGGCAACCAAGTTTTTATGACTTTCTTCTAACAAGTAACTTTACCTAACTCTGTTGAGAAAAAATCATTGTACTCCTGGGGGCTCAACCCCTCACATATTGTCGAGAGCCAGAATTTGGTGACAATATGCATCCACATGCCTTGTCCACGTTCTATTTTCCTACTCATGTTCTATGGCCATGCGCCAACATTTTTGGGAAGCGTGTATTCTCTAGTGGTAAAGCTCTTGTCTTGTAGGCGTTACCATGCCGAGCGTGGCTGATCATGGAACTCTGTTTCTGCATCTCCTGAGACTGGAACTTACTTTACCCATTTCCCAACTGTACTCTTAACAATAGCAGCATCGCTATATACTGCACACAAACGTTTATGGATGTTCACCACAGTTTCTTTTTCTCTACACAAGAATTCAATAAGAGCACGCTGCTTATAAGCTAATAAAGCTAGAACACATAAAACATGATATTAGAAATTATAGGAAAATTTAAAAATATGCATTAAGGTGTACATAAGTTAGTAACCTACAATAAAATTCATCTAATCTATTTGCGAGTTCTAACGCTGCCGCTATAGTCTCATATTGGTCGTGGAAATATGACATTCTGATTCTGTCTGTTATACAGTCTATCTCTTGTATATTATTTGTATGATCTGGTCTACCGTAGTATGATGGCGTTCGTAAGATATGGTTAACTTCATCAGAAAATGCACTGCTCTTATATTTACTTATTTAGTAGGCTGAAAAATAGGTTTAGCCTATTTTTCAGCCTACGGTCTGACAGAGATTCCCATCCAAGTTTATCTAATTGTAAGAGGTCAGTAACACTAACAAGACTATCATAATGACTTTTCACGAACCTGGCGGCTCTTCTCTGCACGCGCTTTCATGTCCTAATAATAATAATAGTACGTCTTTATTGGGCGAGATTGGGACTAGAAAGTCCCATCTTCCATCTAACCCCTCGTCAAACATGAAATATATACTGTTAAATACAAAATGAAGCTGCTCATGAAATTACATAAAGAGACATAGAAGTTCCATTTTCAATCAACAAATAAAATTATAAGATAACAAAGTTACCATTTACTAAGTGTAAAAGATGTAAGCAAACGTGGGAAAAACCTAAGGATATTGACTGTCGGCCTTATTGGAAAAAAAACCCACTGCAGGAAAACGCCCACACAAGAAGGGGGGTGTGAAAAACGTGCGAAAACCTACTGAGAGAGCTAATGTAAACCTGGGTATCTACAAATACAATAAATTACATGGAAATGTCACCCAGTACCTGTAAAGAAAAAGAAAATTAGATGAAGCCGGAGGAGATAAGTGATGAATCTTTCCTACTGTTCTCATGATGTCACATGTCTCGTCGTTGTTCTCGAAGAAGTTTTACGTGTAGCGCCTTTTTGAAGGAGGCGAGTGATGATGATTTACGTTGCGGTAGGTTAATGTTGTTCCTTTCGCGGCGACAGTGAATGAATTATTGAATCTCACTGTCCGGTGGTGAGGTATAACGAATTTTTCATTTCCCCTCATATTTGAGTCGTGTACTCTACTAAGTGTTTGAAGTTTGCCTCTGAGGTGCGCTGCTGTATCAATTTGTGGAGACAAGGGATGGTGCAGAATTCGAGCTGATGGATCTGAATGTAACGTAAGCCATGGCAGCTTAGTCCTGAATTCAACATCTTAGACATAGCACCGAGTACGGAAAATGTCTAACAACGTCAGAAGACGTTGGTGAGGCGTTGAAATGACGTCAGATGACACGACACTTTGCTGCTGCATTATAGAGACCTTAGATATACTGGACGTCTTTTGAAAATTATTTTCTCCGAATCAGCAATTTTTTTTCGATTCACACTTTTAAGGAGCACTGTCTCTTCTCCTGCAGCGTAAAATATATCCTCTCTCAAAACGACGTGGTACTTTGTTCTGTGGAATTTTAGCGGGCTGAGAAACAAAAGTTTTTCTGTACGTATTCTTTGAGAATTGAGAACATCGATAAGGTTAGGGTGAGGTATCTATATATTTCATGACCACGCATTCACTGATTTTTACTAACCACTCGAATGGCCATACTTGCAAGAGTATTAGTCATGAGTAAGCGCATTAGTATGAGTTAGATCACTCTTTTGTCTTCTTCTAGGTAGTCATCATTGTGACGTCACTTGGCCAATACGGCAGGGACAGTGTACACAGGATAAGTAAAACAGTACTGTTTTTCGCCATTAAAGTTTCGCTCAGTAAAGTTTACCGAGGTAAGGGCCAAATTCTTCTATTGTGCACTCTTATATTAATTTTGTTGGCCATATAGCCGAACTCCATGAACTGGAGCCCATGATGATTTTCGGTTTCTCCAGAGTTTAAAACCTCGGATGTTGCCTTAGAGGATTCTCAAGTCACGGGTAGAATTGTTGTCGCTGCGCGCCCATTACAATTAAATTTCAAAACCGCCACTCGTGGCGCTACCAGTCATCTATTTCCACTTTTCACGGGGAAGTACACAGCATTAATATGTAACTAAGCCAATTAATCATATAAACCACGCAATTAACGCATGTGATTTTCAATTAATAAAGATCACATCTACTACGGCTGATGGCGAAAGTCACTATGATCGAATTATCGCTGCCTAGTGGCCGAATAAAATGCGCGGGAAACGACAACAGATAAAGCGATTAACCGCCATGTTCTTGGGCCCCCTTCAACGAATTTCCCATTGGTTTACGCTCTATAACGCCCAGAAATCGTCGAAATAACACGCAATCACCCACTTTCTGTAGTACCAACATGATATTAGAAAATACTTGGACAAATGTCAGGCTCAAGTGTGGAGTGTGAAAAAATATGATTTCCTGAAGTCATGAAATTGTTGCAGAACGCGTTTTTCCAAGCAGTGGCGGATACAGACAAAACTTAAGGGGGGCGGTGCAAAAGATATCTTGAGTTACCTTTACTTTTGTCGCAATAAAAAATAATCAAGTCACATGCAGGGCTTCAGTAATTTTTAATTAAAGTGATCATAGACATATTCAAGACAATGCCATCTTATGATATAATAAAGTTACAATTGTGGTTCTGTAATGTTTGGCAATACGGGTGGCCCCACAAAGGGGGGGCGCGCGCATCCTGCGCCTCCCATTCGTATCCGCCACTGCTGCTAAGGGCCGCTTTTAAAATGCCTAGCTAACGCTAACCATGAGATGATACAACTCTCCACTTTACCTGGTGGTGGATGAAGACTCTGGTTAGCTTCTGTATAAGATCAGATTTCAAGCTAACTAGAAGTTATAGCCACCGCGAAGTAAAGTGGAATAAGAGGTAAAGTGTTGTATCATCTTATGATTAGCGCTTACTAGACATTATAAAACCCCTCTAAATTAAATAGATTGTTATGTGCGGAAAAAAACCACCTACCTTAACCACAATGTGAAATTTTAGTGAATGGTGATTCGGTCTATGAAAATCCGAGAGAAACACAGCTCCTGGTCTGATCAGCCCATTCAACGATAGGTCACTGGATACCTTGCTGTGGATCTATCACGGCAAGGAACATAAGTTCCTTATCTTCCATTGTAGGTTTTATACAATTGCCGGCAACAGCTGCTTCCTTGAAGTACTCCTATGAGGAACTAAGTACCTACTGCAAGGACGAGGCGCCCTGCTTTGAGCTTCACACCGTATTTACTCACTATTAGCACGTTGTGATGCCACTTCTGAGATTCGCTCACTGATAATAGCTAAGATAAAAAATATCAGCAATGTGTTTGATCGGATAACATGTCAACTTCTCCACGTGCTACACGACGTTTTCCGAGATATTGGTCATAATTTTACACACTTCTTCCGTCTTCACGCCAAGCCTTTTAATATCTATTTTTAAGTTGATTGATGTCTCTCAATATTATTTCGTATTTTAATCTCCATTATTAAAACATTTTCAAGGACGAAACACTGCTTGCTGAACACTTATGATTACGTCCACATTAATCTATATCGGTGACAAGTACGATTTAAGGAGATAAGTCGGCATCCAATAATTACGCGAGGCACTTAAGGGGGAGGGTGCCAAGCCTATTTTTACCCAATCTCACATGGGAGAGAGGTCCTGGCAAGTATTACGTAATTTTTTCCTCAAGAAACAGTGTAAAATGTGATTCTAGGCTTCGATCTTATAAATCTTAAATAAAAATAATTAAACATTTTTTTTAGCAAATCCAACGCGATGAAGCATGTATTTAAGTATTTACACTGATCATTTTATGTCGGGGCTAGGACACAAGATCCTCCTGGATGAGGCCAAAGCCATTGCAAGAAAATCTGCATATTATCCACGGCTTATTAGAGAGGCGATAGAAATTTCTAAACGACCTATGAATTTTAACAGGGATGATGGATATAATTTAAGCCATGTGTGGAAGAGATATATTTCGAAAATTTAATAACAATATTCCACTTTTCATCTTCTTTTTTATAGTAGATGTTTTTAAAGAAGTTGGCTTTTATTTTATTTTTATTTACTTTTTTAAATACCTTGACAACAATGGACCAGTTTTTCCAACGGTACGATAGATGTTTATATTTTCATTCTCCTGACGACGTTCCCAGTAAGTGGAATGAAACGTTGAGACAAATATTAAGCACGCAGACGTACACCCGAAAATGGATTATAATAGTGCATCTAATCGCTGCGAAAACCTTAAAACTTAAATATTTACACTGAAATTCCGCATTGTGAACAAGATCACGTGAAATATTTATTTATCCCAATTATCCCCGAAAACAGCACAGTGAGGTCTTTACATCGGAAGGTAAGCAGCAACAACAGACGATGACACACACCCATGTCCTGGAAGGGGCAACCTATCCAGGCGGAACTCGAACCCGCGACCTTGGGTATGGTGGGTGAGGACTTATCCCCACCAATCCGTAGGAAAAAAATATTCACCTTGACCGGGATTCGAAACCCGGATCTCCCAATTCCGGATCGAAGGTTTTAGGCACCAGCTACAAGAGAAAAATAAGGACGTATAGCATATGATGCGAGAAGCCGTTCAAATCGCGCGCACAGCGCCACTTCTGGAGAACTTAGAGCACATTGAAGTGTTTGCTTAGACTAGTTTTAAGTGTACTGGGACTTCCCACGGTGACAACTTTGTGCATTGCGGGTAACTCCGAAAAAGTTATGACCGAGGCTAGTCCCGGCATACTTAAATTAATCTCACGTGAGATTAGATGGAGTGGGGATAGGGTCGAATCAAATCTCACGGTATCACCAAGGGGATAGGGGGAGACCGAAAAACTCCAAAATCGCCTCACGTAATTGCTGTACGCCCAATACGTAGAATCTTTTTTCTTCTACCATCCAAGAGGATTTTATGTGGCGATTTTCCGAAATTATTGAATCAATTGAATTCTCTATTCTATCTATTGAATCAATTGCCCCCGCAGAAAAGGCTCATATTTTATACCAGGGGCCGCGGTACATGAAAAAATACTGTAAAGCCGAAATCACACGATCATTTATTTCCTTCCCTCAGAATTATAGCTAAAGCTATAAGTTTTCGGGGACCAAAAAAGTGATCGCTAGATCCATCATTTTTTTAATAACGCGGTCATTGCCACGGTCCCTTATTCCATCGCTTATCCCGTCACTTTCCGTATTTACAAATGCCATTCAATTAAACTCTAAGCGAGGAGTAACAGCCGCTGTTAGCCGTAGTGCATTCTGATTATATCTGAAGTAATAGTGCCGGTGCGTAAATAACTATCGATATTTGTATCATTATTTCAAATACCGTTAATTTAATTTATCCATTTAACTATTTTATCGTATATTATTATTTAACCTACTAGCACGCGAAAGATAATTTTTCATGTTGAGTTTTGGCCCATAGTGACTGAATGAATGTCCATGGTTCATTATATGATTACCGCAACTTCTGGGCTATTTAAGGTTTGAAACGTAAGCACAAATAACTGGAGTTACATTTTGGCCCAGTCCAAGCAGTAATCTGACCTTCATTTCTTTAACAAAACGCACTTTTTATCGACGTATTTTTCCTTTCGTAGAATTAATGTATTCAAAAGCAGAGTTCTGATTATCTCAATGTTTCTACAAGTTATTTTCATTTCGCCAATGGAGATATGTCAGTCAGCTATACATTTGTTTGGGTAAGGTTTATGAGTAGCATTTGTGAGGCATATCTTAAAATAATGTTACAGAAAACCTGGTTCAGATGTATGATATTCTGATGGAAATCTCTCGGGCTGGAAATCAAATGTTTGATTATAAGATCAGACGATTACGTTTCAATCATTCGGTTTTAATATGCTTCTCGTAGCATTTGTTAGCACAATTTTAAAATTGGTTCATTTTAAATTTCTTCACAGTAAGTATAGGTTTATAGGTTTTCAAGGTACAAATGTCTTGTTATGACTATCCATTAAGCGAGGTATCCCTGCGCGCGGTACATTTCCAGAAGGTAGTCTCGACTTATTGTACGTTATAATGAGCTTATTTTACATCCGATTTTTGAAAATATTAACATCACTGTGTTTGGCATTAATATAAAAACATTTTGAATGCATGTTGAAAACATTGAAACATATGCTGTTAGAAATAAGAATAAAAAATAAACATGCATTAAGGGGACGCCCTAGCGTTTGAATTTCCCAATTTAACGGTTCACGAAGCCCTCTGGCCGCAGCTCCGGGATATGAAGACCGCGAAGCGCCTCGAGGGAGAGAAGGGGGGGGAGGGGAAATTCAACTCACCTCCCAACTTCACCAGCGACGACTCCTAGGAGAAATTTGATACTCATGATAAATTTGATACGGGTCGCTGGAAAAGGGGTCGCAGTCGGAGTTGATATGTGACACCTAAATGGGATGAGCGTAGGTAAAGGGAGGAGAATACAGTTCTACATGTACATCTACATCCACGAGGTACCGTGCAAGCCACCACCAGGGTGTGTGGCACGGGTTGATTCCACACCAGAATCAGAAACGCACTCTTTTACCGGACACAATCAAACACACAGGACAGCTATAAACGGTTAGCTCCGGTGCGAAACATCATCTGTGTTTCGTTTCGTCCCAGAGGTTTAGTTAGGTTTCGGCCCGAGGTAGTTTTGACTCCGATTTCGTTTCGACCCTGAGTTTAGCTCCCCGGGTTTAAATCCATTTCGTTTTGTTTCTACATTTCGCACCTGGGAACGAAACTATTGAAACTTTAGTGGTTTTGAATTTCGTTTAGTTTCGATTTCCATCCCTGGTAATAACATTGTTAGTAGTAATGATTGTGTAACAATTAAAACAAGTGTAGTAGGCTGTTAATAAAACTTGTGGGCAATACGATATCTTCGTTGACCATTAGTTACGTTGTTCCACAACATCTCTCCGCAAAAATTTGACTTTATTCTGCCATTTTTGTCTATCCCTTTCGATTGGATATGGAGAAGGGCGGGGAGTCAAAACTTAAGGGTATCAAGGGTTGAACGTGGGTAAAGGGAGGAGAATACAGATGAGGATCGCAAGAGTTCACCAGAGCGTGGGGTCAGAGTGGGGTGATATCCAATTGTGTGGGAGCAGCTTTAAAGGTTAGACGGGGAATTGAAGAAAGTGTACAAGAAGAAGTGATTTCCGAGGAGTTGGGCATTCTAAGATTGAGCTTTTCCTTCCTTCATATTTTTTTAAAGGGGGAGGTGAGGGACTTTGTTCCGTTGCCATGGGTGACATGAAAGCTATGGCAAATAAGAAATCCCGTCAGAAAAATAAAAATAAAAAAGCTCTTGAAAAAAGAGATTCGAACTTCTTCCCACTTCTGCGGTAGACTTGCGATCCTTTCCACAGAAATTTTTACTCCAAACCCGCATGCTGAAAAAAATATCCAAGCCACATCTCCCCACTTTTGCTCAAAAAAATATCCAAGCCACATCTCCCCACTTTTGCTCAAAAAAATCTGAAGCTTTTTAAATTCCTCTTCCCCTTTCCTTTTTTCTCATGCTCTCAGTGTCAATTCCATCCTTAGTCTTTTCATTCGACCAGAAAAGTTTCTTTCAATCCTGTGTTTGGGGTGATTTTCGATTGGGCATTGATTCTGATGAAGTCCGGGAAATGGGTCGACTACCAATAGGGGTGTCGATTTGGACTGGACACAATGAAATGGAGATTTTCTCGGGTTCTATTCTCCGTACCTGGAGGTTTTAGCTTATCCAAGGCGAAGAAATTTCATTTCAGTCTTTAAACCAATTGTTAGTTCTGAGAGTCCAATTACTTGACTTTAGTTTATTTAACCTGGGTTGGGTGAGGCCAACCCAGGGCTCTCTGTACAGAGTTTCATGTTATGACAAAGGGGTGGCTCGCAGGCCGGTAAAATGTCTGGCTTTCAACAATAATTCAGATATGAGTTCATCTCTGGATTATCCGGCGATTAGCTGTCAAGCCTTTCGGGCAATATGCTGTTGCCGTCGCCGGAAAGTCCCAGTTTTGGCCATATGTGAATAGAGGGCATTAGTGAATCAATAAATGGATATTTTAACATTAAATACACAAAAAAATAACTAATTATTTTGAAAACAATTAAATAAGTTAGAAGAAAAATATGAAAAATTGTATAAAACTTTGGAAAACTTTAGATTGTTAAAAACATAATGACATAATATATATTGTATAAAATCAATATAGTTAAAAACTATGTACCAATAAATATATTTGTAAAAAAATATAAACATTTTGGAGATAAAAAGAAAATGTAATTGAACAATGTTCCTCAGAATGTACTAAAACTAAACTGTACTATAAACGACTTTTGGATAAAGACTATAAGAATGGTAAAATGATTAAATGTAGGCAAAAATTGTTTTTAAAATACTTTGAAGATTACAAAATTTATAAAAAACTTTTTTTTGATTGATCAAGGCATTTATTAAAAAGTAATCCAAAATTTAAAGGATTTTTTTTTAAATTTAGGTAGAATAAGATCTCAAGAGGTGATTATAGATTTTCATTCTGCTATGCTTGGTTCTCATTTCAATTGGGAGGGCATTGTACAAACGTGCAAAAGACACGGCAAACGATCCCCCCATTCTGGGCGTGCGATGATGAGGGATAATAAAAGATTTTGCAGCGTTTCTCGTGTTGGAACACTGCTATTGCCCCAGCAAAATCTTATTGATATGGACATAGGAGGGAGTCTTGGTCTCCCACATTGAGTCTTGTGTACGGTAAAACTGTCGTAAGTGGCAGTAACCTACAGAAAGGGTTCGCGTACTTTGGAAAAGGACGTAGAGATTTGTTGATTCAAAAAATCGTCGGGTTACTAAATTTTTATTGGGGATTTATCCAGTGGCGCCGACTCCATGGGGCTTGAGGGGGCCCGAGCCCCCTCAAAAATTCGTTATGGGTGCGAGAAAAAAATGTGTCAGGCTTGTTGATTTTCCCCGGAGTGCCCAGATATCGAGATTGGAGTTATCAGGGTTCTAGTGTTGATCATATGACTCTTCTAAAATGCGTAAAAAAAACTTAAAACTCACTACTTATAAAATCTTCCGGGGCAAGTTCCCCGGCCTGGGCCCCCCAATATTTTTTGTAAGTGGCATCCCTGGATTTATCTTCCTCTGATATTAATATTATTATAATATGAAACCCTGGGTAAGACGACAGCGTGTATCTAATTTTTTTTTAATTTATTACACACACCACCGAAAACAGCACGGTTTGGCCATTACATCGGGGTTGATAACGTTTAACAATCAAGCGTTCACAAACATCCAGGTCCTGGATAAAGTTAACTTACCCAGGCGGGACTCAAACCCACGACCTTTGGTTTTCCCGGTGAGGACTTTACCCCGCCGCCACCGATTCAGGCTATAGAAAACGAACTGCAGTCCACCGAAGAGAATAGGGTGGTTTCCTTCATCAAAGAAAACGAAGGCATTGATTGTGATTCGTTACCCACCATTGGTGTATTCATAATATACAAATTGGTTTTAGAAATACCGTTTTAGACGAATGACAATGGTCAATTTTATCCTCATTTGAAAAAGGCCAGATTGGCGTCCATACGATGCCACTCCACGTGACGTCACAGGGACCTAGTTTCTATACGAGTAGATAGGAGTTTTACATCGTCTGAGGTTACCAATGCATGAATGAGGCACAGAGCTCAGGGAAACATCTCTTAATAATCACCCATTAAAACTGCCTATGGTCGAAAAGTTTCCTGCGTTTGATAAGGTATTAATAATCCTTTTTTAAGTCAAGCGCTACCTGCTAGCAGGGTACTCTGCTACCTGCTAGCAGCCTGCATCTCAGCGGCGCACATATTCTCACCTCAAGGTCACCTCACTCGCCGGCAGCGGGAACGAGAATGACGTCACACGGGCTTTCCCTATCATTCATACTTAGCCGTCGCGTTTTCGCGCGCTTGAAAATGTTCACTTTTCATTTAATCGCGGAAAATAGATACCGAAATTTAAAATTCTAAAAGCGTGAAATACGTGCTCCAGGAGTAAAATCTTTCCATGTAGGCAATAAAAAAATAATAATAAACCACCCTATTGGCTGATGACATACACTACCTTTTATGACTGGGGCGTTGGAGAATTCTGACCAGACAACGACTAATTTCAAATTCCAATCGGTGGTTATGCAGAAAAGTGAGTGGATGGTGTGTGTAAACGTTGAAGCATAAGCATTTTGAATTGTGATACCGAGACGCGAAGTTCTATTCGGACAGTACGAAAAAGTTTAACTTAATTCATTCGTGAATTTGTTCCGCCAGATCTCACCTAATACAGCTCGACGTGTCTTATCATACTTGCCTCAAACGTATTTCTTCCATATAAAATCTTCCTCTTTTTTTGTTCGTAGATACCTTTCTCCTTCCTGCTGCTTTAAGGAACAAAAACATGCCATTAGTTAAGGAATATTTCATACATTAGTGTACCTAACTCATAGCCTCAAGTTTTTATTATCATAGATCTATCTCCTTTCCATTCTATGAGTGATTATTTACCTTTGCTTAAATATGCACAGCGTGGAGGCAGAAGGAGGAGGATGCCTTGTATAAAAATAAATGAAAGAGTTACGGTTTTCCGCCGTAGCTTTAATAAGTTACGCATAAACCAAAAATTTCATCTCTATACGAGTGTATTTTCATCTAACTATTATCACCTATAGTCCTGCCGGAAAGGAACTAGGCCATTTATCCGAGTGCGACCTTTCTCGGAGGTCTCCAGGAAAGTTTTTCTCATATAATCACTAAGCTGAATGTTGGCGCAGATAAAGAAAAATACTAGGGTCGCGCAAAGCTACGAAGATTTGAGCGTCTGCGGATTCCGAGTCCCTTACATAATCATCATCGCAACCATTGCAGACCTCCATACTCGCTTTCCATCTCAGTGTATCCCATTCTCCTCTAGTATTCCCATCGGCCCCTCCCCTTTGCTTCTTTTGCTCACACACAAGGCTCATTGTTCAAGCACTATTCCACTCCCAGGGACTTCACTGTCTCAAGGGAACTTTCTTCTCTTTTTTTTTTCAAAAATATCCTCTTCCCCATTGTCTTCGCTTCAGGCTCCTAAATTTTTTTTCTCAACCGTAGAGGGTTTTATAAAACTCTTATTTACACTCCCCTTGCTTTGAAAGCAGCCGATATATCCAGCATTATCTTTTTTCTTCATCCCCAACCGAGTGAAAGAGATAATGGCGACGTAAGTTTTGTGCAAAGCGTGGAAAAACCGTAAGGATGAGAATCCTTATTCCGCTTCCATTATGATGTGGGAGGTTGGGCTTTCTCAGTGCTTCGTCTTTAGAGAGAGAATATACTTATATATTTCTTTTTTTTTTCTTCATTATTTCTCCTTCTCTGAAGGCAAGGGTTTGTCTTGCGCTTCAACGGAGTCGACATAAGAATCAATAGCGTGCCCAAATTGCATTCAGCCTGGCGAGGCTGTTTTTGTAAGCCATATTTTCTTGCCGGGGACAAATTAATTTCTTGAAAAATAACAAAACCTATCGGTTGAATCTCTTCTGTAAATGAAGAGTTTGTTACTTTTTTTAGGTGTATCATTATCAATGACCTACATGCAAGCTCGCAATCAAGTTATTTTATGCTGCCTGTAAGCTTTATATCCTATTTTTCTCTTAGGCCTTGAAATTAAAATTTTGCAAATGAATTTCTTTTGCGATGGGATGTCTTTTCATTAAGATTTCTTTTTTTATCTCGTTATTTTCGCAGAATTGTCTTTGTTTACGATACCCCTACACTTTCTTTCGTTATTATCCTCGCCCGGCACATCTTCATTATATGTGTTGATGTCCATATCTCACATTTCTATAGATTTCTTTCAGACATTTTAATTTCAAGGTATCTATTGTTACGTGTTGAGAATTTCTCCATTTTATTAAAACCACACAAAGAGGACTGCTGTTCTATTAATGGACTTTATCACTCAATTCGTTTCGTTGCGTTAATTTTAGATCTTTTTTGCTTGCATTTAACTTCAAAATCTAGCTTTTTTTATAAGTATGGAAAATATTGCGGTTAAACATTAAATTTAAGAATTTATGTTTTATTTACTTGATTTTACCTGCTTATGCACTTTATTGTAGGAAGATGTTTTTTAGTATTTTGAATCAAAGATCCCAAGTTAAGCTTTTCAGTAGCAAGCATATGGTGTAATCTACCACGCTTGGAGTTTCTGAGCAATTCATCTCTCAAAGATCCTCTGAAATTTATATTATAAGGCTATTCCATGTCTCTATTAAAAAGTAGTTGAGTTGTAAACCATTATGAGTTCCTTTCATTTGTTCAACTAAGTAGTTGAGCCAGGTAGCGTCAAGTTAAACTATTTTGAACGGCGTGAACGAGTGAAGTGGATTCAAGGCGGGTTTTTGGAGAATTAAACATAGAATAAAATTTGGCTTTCTCTATCATTGCGTGTTATTTAAAGCTGGGAACTTGAAGAATGAAAGTAATTTGCAGAGCCTATCTTCTCAGGCTTTATGACCCTAATCAGATAAGTTGATGACGTCACGAACACATGTCGAGCGTGCATCCGCTACTCCCAGCCGCGTGTGGTTTGTTGCTCTTTAAACACCTGTGAGCGATTCCTTTCCTGTTTCTTGTTTCCTGAAAGGCTCTTTCTGAAAATTATATGAGCCAGATGTCTGATGATGTCACTAAATCATGAAAAGTGGTCGGCAAACGCGTTTTCCTATTTTACAATTACCAGCGAGTTTCCAAGATGACAAGATTATTTTTTTCTTCGTAGCAGGGTAACATAGTAACAAATGCATTCATTTTTTTTTCAATTTAAATGTAGTATAGAGCGAATTATCCTTTTCAAATACCGAACATTATCGTGCTGTAGTAAAGAAATAATTGATAGGTAAATTTTCGTCTTCCCTTGGCTTTGTCTTTAATTCTGTAAAAAAAAAACATAGGGTTAACAACATCTGAGAAGGTAGGTACTGCAAATTACTTTCCTTCTTCAAGTGCACGGCCTTAAATGACGTGCAAGAATAGAGAAAGTCAACTTTTGACCTAGATATTAAAGCCCCGAAAACCTAATTTGAATCAATTTGACTCATTCACACCATACAAAATCATGTATCTTGACTTTATTTGGCTTATCCAAACGGTAGAACTCAAGGGCGGATCCAGGGCATTCTTTTTGGGGGGGGGGACACAAGGGTCTGAAAGGCAAACGGTCATCTCATATTTGAGATTAAAACAATTATTTTACGAAATATTCCCTAAGTTTTACTATGAAAGTTATTAATATGTAATTAAATGATTGAGGCTCCTTAAAACACAAAACAAAACGAACGTATTAGTTACCGTATTAAAAATTCAGTCTATTTTTTAAGTGCCTGGGGTGGGCACGTGCCCTTATGCCCGCCCCCATCCTAAATCCGCCTATGGTTGCACTCATGAGAAGAGCAACTACCAGTTCACAGCTCCTTACAGTCACGCACCACGACGTGAAATGGTGCAAAGAAATCAAATATATCTTGAAGTCACCCGTAGTAGCGAAAATATGCCAGCTGATACTGTTTTGCTTACACTCTCTGTATCTAATAGTCCAAATTTAATTCTCAAATCCGATCTAAAACTAATACACAGCATTCTAAACTCTACCAAAGACTGTAGGTTCGCAGATTTTCGCGGCTTTGATCAGATGATCTCTGCCTTCTCTTCGGGTTTTCACCGCGTCCGTTGGATTTTGGCGACAACAGTTTCGCAGTCATTACAGTCACCTACGGAGGACACTTAGGAAGAAGAACGAGAGAAGACTGGATGCATTCGAGATGTGGCTGTGGAGAAGAATGGAGAAGGCGATGTGGACGGGGAGGAGGAACGACGAAGTGCTGGATATGGTGGGTGAGGAGAGGCAGCTTTTAGATGAGATACGGAGAAGACAGATGGTATGGATGGAGTCAGTACTTATGGTTGGCGGGGAGGGGATGTTGAAAACAGTGTTAGAGGGTAGAATGTTGCGTAAACGAGGGAGAGAAAGGAAGAGAATAGGATTTTTAGATGAATGGGAGACCTTACCGTGAATTGAACAGGGAAGTGATTGAAGGCAGGGCAGGCTCCAAGAATGCTTCTTAAGTATTCCATGAAAACCTACCTTAATCAGTTGATTACTTTAATAAAATTGATGGTTTGAGGCGTAAATTTGTGAAAGCGAATCATAATGTAAAAAGTACGGAAGTGAGGCATGGACAATGACCGCAGCGGAGAAATCAAGGATAGAGGCCTTTGAAATGTGATGCTACAGGAGAATGATGAAAATCAAATGGATCGAACGAGTTAGTAACGAGGAAGTCCTAAGAAGGGTAGGAGAGAAGAGAAGCCTCATGAAAACCTTAACAAGGAGACGGAAAAACCTTGTTTTGCCACATCATTTTGAGATATGATGGACTGATGAAGACAATCGTCGAGGGAAGTGGATGGCAAGAACGGGAAAGGAAGACCTCGAACAAAATATATGGAACAATAAAAGAAGGATGCGAAAGAGAAGAAATACGTAGGTGCGAAAAGATTAGCTGATAGAAGAACTGATTGGGGAGCTGCGTCAAACCAATCCTAGAATTATTGACCAGTGATGATGATGAATGAAAAATGAAAAAGAAGAAACTTAGTGTTTGAACATAAAATATTATATACGTCTACATCTATATAATACCCTACGAGCCACCTTTGGGGTGTTTGGCAAGGGGTGACAAATCAACAACATGCAGCATGCAATAGGACGGCCACATGCACACCGCATGGTCATAGAAATGTTACGCACACTAGCAAAATATTCATGGTTATTCGTAAAAAATTGCTGATGCTTAGTAATAGGGTAGTTTCCTTCATCAAAGAAAACGAAAGGCATTGATTGCGATTCGTTATTCACCATTACTGTATTCATAATATACAAATTATTTGGTTTTAGAAATACCGGTTTAGACGAATGGCAAGGGTCAATTTTATCCTCATTTGAAAAAGGCCAGATTGGCGCCCATGCGAAGCCACTCAACGTGACGTCACAGGGATCTAGTTTCTATACGAGTAGATAGGAGTTATACGTCGTCTGAGATTACCAATGCATGCATGAGGCACAGAGCTCAGGGAAACATGTCTTAATAATCACCTATTTAAACTGGCTATGGTCTGAAAGTTTTCTTCGTTTGATAAGGTCCTTGTTATAATCCTTATTTAAGCCAAGCGCTACCAGCTAGCAGGGTACTCAGCTACCCGCTAGCAGCCTGCGTCTTATCTCACTCAAGCCTCGCATCAAGGTCACCTCACAGGGCGGCAGCGGGAACCAGAATGGCGTCACACGGGCTTCTCCCATCATTCATACTTAGCCGTCGCGTTTTCGCGCACTTGAAAATGTTCACTTTTCATTTAATCGTGAAAAATAGATATCGTCATTTAAAAATCTAAAATTGTGGAATGCGTACTCCAGGAGTAATAATCTTTCAATTTAGGAAATAAAAAATAATAGGAAACCACCCTATTGTGGTTTATGATGTTATTTTGTCGGAATGTAGAGTCTTTTCTACTAAATGAAGATATCATCGCTTCCATTTATCGAAACGGAAGGGAAAAACGGATGGCGAACGAAAAATGGAGAGGTTTCTTATTTGATATATACTTACGCATAATATATTCAGCTAACATAATAAATTAATGTACCAATGTACCAATGTACCAAAATGTACCATTATATGTCAGCTAGCTTGCTTGGAAGTCACACTTAGATGCGAAAAACAATGGTACTAAAGTTACAGCTAGAAATAATATTTTAATAACACCGATGAAAAGAAGCAATAAAACAGAACACGATGAAAACATTCTGTGGGAGAGCCGAAAACTGCGTTTAAAGACATAATTAAAGATTTTCCTAAATGCGTGAAATACGTACTCCAGGAGTAATATTCTTTAGGAATAATAGGAAACCACCCTATTCCTATATTCTTCCATATTCTGTATTGCTATAATATGTGTGTGGATAAATATTTCATGTGAAAGCACAAAGTTTCTTCTTTTTCATTTTTAATGCTTTAATAATAAAAAGTAACAACAAAATGCATAAATCAGCGTCTATAGGCGTTTAGGTGTACTCCTGATCGAGGCACCGGCTCAATAACGTACACTCGCGGAAGGCGCGGGCGACTCCAGCCCGTGGATCGACCGGGGAAAAGACACACGCCACACTCTCCCCGACCAGGACTGAGGAAGGGGAAATCTTCCCACCATCTCGAGGCTCTACACCGGGAAACTTGGATCTTGGACGACGGGGAACTGGGAAGGGTTGATATTCGCGGGGTTGGTGGCACAAGCAAGGGGGAAGCGGAGAAGCACGAGCTAAGGGGATGAGAGTGCAGAACAAGGCATTCTTGCACAGACACACACGCACCCAACTGCGACCAATCCGGGGCCCACAGCCATTGTCGAACTCCCTTCTCCTGCTGAATGCATTCGGAATTTCTGGAGAGAAGCATCGTCTTAAAGGAATTCTGGCGGAGCTGAAAGGCCAGGCTAGGGAGGGGTGAAGTAGGTGGAGACTCTCGGTTGTGGTGGCAATATGGGGATGATAAGGAAACTTGTGCCTTCGCCACCGTCTTCTCCCCTGGGAGGTGGATCTTCAGAGCTGCCGGGATAAGAATAGGGAGGAGTTTCAGGGGAGGCAGGGGAATATGGAAGCGGATGTGGAGCGTGGAGTCGCGGGTTAAGAGAAATCGATTTCGCGTCGGAGGGACTCCCATAGTGAGTGTGTGAAGAGCCGCTTTTCTCCGGACGAATCTCAAAAGGATAGTTTGCTAGCTCTACATTCACGCCAACGCCCGCCTTTACAGCCTGCCGAAGAATATAAACAAAGGATTAAGTTCGCTATGAAAAATTATTTGGATTAACCGGGATTTGAAGCCGAATCCCTCGATTTCCGGTTAGGTATGTTACCAGTGACACCGTCGAGCCATGGTATTCTCAAGGTGCGTTTACTCTGAGTAACATGTTATATAAACAAGTTATTTAAATTAACATGTTTTACAATAAAGTTTCAAATCCTTGTACCATCTTACATGTAACATCGTATTATAAAACAAAAATTCATGCTATAAAACTGGTTTTTTAGTTTCCCGCTTCGTGTGGGGAAGGAAGAACAGGAGAGAGGAGAAGCCTCATCATCATCATCATCATCACTGGTCAACAATCCTAGGATTGGTTTGACGCAGCTCTCCACTCAGTTATCCTATCAGCTAATCTTTTCACACCTACGTATTTCTTAGAAGCCTCATAAAAACCTTAGTAAAAAGATGGAACAACCTTATAGTCCACATCATGAGACATGATGACCTGATGAAGATAATCGTCGAGGGACAAGTGGATGGTAATAACGGAAAATTATAGACCTCGAACAAAAATATGGAACGGGTAAAGAAAGATGTGAAAGAGAAGAAATACGTAGGTGTGAAAAGATTAGCTGATAGCGGAATTGAGTGATAACCGCGTCAAACTAATCCTAGGATTGTTGACCAGTGATGATGATGATGATGAAGTGAGATACTTAACAGTGGGAGACTTTTCCCTTCATCATCACGGCTGAAGGGTAAAAAGCCTACTTATACTTAAGTAACCTAAATAATAAGCGACTTCCTGAGGGATCGTAAGCAAAAACTAATTCTTTACGGAATAAGCTCTGATGTGGTGAAAGTGAAATCAGGTATCCCACAAGGAAGCGTAATCGGCCCCGTTTTGTTCATTATAGACATTAATGACCTTTGCTCTAGAATAAGCGGTAAAATACGTCTATTTTCTGACGACGCTGTCATCCATCGTGGAATTAGAGATCACTCTTACAATGAAATTCCATCATCGGATTTTTACAACGTTCATTTGTGGAGCCAAGAGTGGGGACTCGAACTTAATCTGAGAAAACACACGGCGGAACATTTCTTGGGTATGCCGTCCAACTGTAACCATGTTTATGCTGTGAATAATATTAATATGAAGGCAACAGACGAAGTGAAGTATCCAGGAGTTACGATAACTTCGAATCTCTCTTGGGGAACAAATATAAGGAATATTTTTGGCATAGTCAAAGAAGAAGTTAGGTATCGTCAACGTTTTGTGGGAAGATTTTCGGATGAGAAAGTAAAAGAAAGGTGCTATTTCGCACTCGTCCGACCGCACCTTGAATATGCAGCGAGCATATGGGATCCGGTGCAGGTAGACTTAATCCATAATCTGAATCTGCTTGAAAAATTGAGAATAGATAATCTTAAGGAGCGACACAGAGAACATCATATTGGAACCCCATTTTATTTCCAGGTCCGACAGAAGCGATAATTAAGTGAGATATTTTGCCGAACGGATAGATATGGGAATTCGTTTTTACCCCGAACCATAAAGAACTTTAATAAATGCCCGTAGTAATTTTGTTTGATCGTTTGAATTTTATATGCAGACGACTGGTGTCCTAACACCCCCTGCCACTAGCAGCTTTTTTAGTCGGGATAGTATGTAGATGCCGATGTAGATGTAGAAGTATGATGAAGAATAAGTTTTAAACATTACACCTGGCTTCTAGGATTCTCAAATGCTTTAAGTTCCCTGAGAGATCAACTCAAAACCGCAATTGATACTTACCAAGGTTCTTAGACTGTACAACAACTTAGACTGTACAAGGACAACTTATTTGGCCACATTTTGAGGCATGATGGCCTGATGAAGACAATCGTTGAAGGTCAGGTGGAAGGGAAAAAAGGTAAGGGACAACCAAGGTTCTTGGATACTTACTACATTCGGTGTTATTCACAGACTCTTCGCATTCGAGCGCAATAGTCGACCGTAGAAGTCAAATTTGATCCGAAAACAAGGCTTTACATAGATAGAATCGAATTCGAATGGTCGAAAATTTGGCTTATCTAATACCTGCGATAGCGATTTTTTTAGGATCTTTTTTAGTGAGAGCGGCTTATCATTTTTTGGCGATGCATTCCGCGGTTCACATATTTTATTCCCTTATATCCATGTGGTTCCTGTATCGCACATTCCAGGCTCACACCGAATGACGCTCCCCTAAGCGGCAGTTGGGCGGGAGGCCCTGGCTGGGTGGTGGGGGAGGCCACCCTACACCCCCGCCCACCCTACCCCACCCCCTTCCGCCGCAGGAGCCATTGTGCTGCTGCTGTTTCACAATGCCTCCGCCCCCTTTTCCAGCTTCCCCAACCACCGAAGCGTTCCCCAGGCAACGCACCCTCTCCAACCCCTCCCACTGCACAGTATCCCATGTCTCACATAAGCCTCCCCCACCTTGTCTAAAGGACCGCGAGGGTGCCTGGTCCACCGCATGAGTAAGTACTCCACGGTACAGAGGGGAGGATGTTGATAGAGATGTGGAATTGCAGATTTACGCGATAAGGGAGCAGACAGAATCGTTGACTGTAACAGGTGGAAGCGGCCGTCTATTAGGCTCAAGTAAATATCTGGAGGCGCTGTATTCGAGTTTTAAGGCCTGGTTACACGGTACACTAACACGTACAAGTTAATGTACGTTTGCGTGAATGATTTTGGTGGACCGGAACGGAACATGTACGAATGAATGAGTCAAATTAGAACAGGTTATATTTTCTTTTAATGTATTCGCACAAGTTGGGCGGTTACATGGTGCATTTTGGCGTTCATTCTCGCGTTCATACATTTAGATATTAACCCGTAGGTACGTGTTAATGTAAGTATCGTGTAACCAGGCCTTTAAGCATGGTCAGAATTCCGCCATCTTGGTTTGACAATTTTCGGACTTAGTGTCAAGAAGTGTACGTATATAATCAAGTACTTTATTATATCGCTTCTTTACTTACTTATATCGCCTCTGATTTATAAAATGAAAGTGCAACAATTACTTCTTGATTGTCGTCGGAGTTTTCCAATTGTTCGTAATACTACTGTTGATATTAAACTGTCCATATAGTCCATATATTGTAGTGATAATATCTCGTCGTGAACATACTTTCGGACTATTATTGCGACCAATCCACTATCGTAAGATTTCTATTGGCTGCAATCTTATTAATTACCAGTAGAAGTTCAGGGAAATTGATATTTTACACTTGGAAAATGTTGTTTTCGTCTAAGCTAATTGCACAGCGGAACCGTGGTGATTGACAATAATTTTTCCTTGGGGGAAGATATTCGAGGCATATTTTCACGAGGCCTTCCCATAATGATAGAAAAAGGTTTAGTGTGTTCGTTTGCGATAGTTTATTTTAACGTAACAACGATCATGACCGAATATTTCACCAATTAGTCAGCACTGATTCCTATGGGATTATCAATGTTTCGGTAAAAGTAGGCGTGTATATCCTACCCAAGCACCCCCATTCCTGCCATACTGGGCTCAAAGCTCGGAAGCAGTGGTGCCCCCTCCAGTATATTTACAACCTCCTCCATTAGGCTTCACTTTATCACTACCTGAATGAAACTGATTTCTAAATGGCGAGTTTTCCTCCCCCCCCTCCCCGCAATCTTAAGGTTAGTAGTGCTAATGACTTTGATCGAGGGTTAAGGCCGTTTTACACGGTACATAGAATTGCGTAATCGGGCGTACGTGCTAAGGCGCAATCAAAATTCCGTCGTGTAAAGCGGTGAATTGCTAAAACACATGCGAGAATGCGTGGATGCGAGACGGCAAAATAGCCCCTGTTCTAATTTCGTTCATGCATTCGCGCAATTCCACACCATTTTAGAAATTAATGCAGCTCTAACCTGCGCAATTCCGTGCCCCGTGTACAACGGCCATTACGCTCAGTGGTCCAGTAGGGGCAGCTAGCTTTCCGGGTGGTCCTCCACGTCGATTCATCTTCGTGAAGGCCGTTTAACACGGGGCACGTCATTGCGCAAACTGACGCGTCATGACGTATGCACGAAGGCCCAATCAAAATTGCGTCATCTACAGCGGTAAATTGCCAAAATTCATGCGTGAATGCGTGGATGCGAGACGGCAAAATAGCCCCTGCTATAATTCCAAGCTCGCATTCTCGCAATACAACACGTTTTCAGCAGTGATAACAAGTTAAGCGAAACGAAAATGTTTCGTTTCGACCCAGAGGGAATCGAAAATACGAGGCCTAGGTTTAGTTCCGTTCCCGCACGAAATTAAAATCACCAATGAGTTAAGTTTTGACCCAGGAGGAACCTTCACTACCGGGAAAGAAACTAAATTAGTTGAAACTCCGCTGGTCATTGTTAAATTTCGATCCCTGAGGTTGAGTGGAGGAGGATAAGAGGGAATAGTTTCAGCCCATTACATTTGACATGCGTGTGGAGAGGTTACAATATTGAGCTTAAAAATGGAATGGCCAGTTTGCGTTCACCGTTCTCATGTTAGTGTTAAAAAATATGAGTGCCCCATGCATCTAATGGCGGTAGGACGAACCTCTACTTCATTCAATCATACTTCGTATTCGGTGTGTAGGTCGAAGCTAAACTGTTCGAAGGTGAAGCTAGTTGTCCCTCCGATGCGAAGCATGGTCTGTTTTTCGTTTCGTCCCAGAACTTTACTTTAGTTTCGACCCGAAGTAGTTTTGACTTCGATTTTGTTTCGACCCTGAGTTTAGCTCCCCGGGTTTAAATCCATTTCGTTTCGCTTCTACATTTCGCACCTGGGAACGAAACTATGGAAGTTTTAGTCGTTTTGAATTTAGTTTAGTTTCGATTGCCAGCCTTGGTTGTCAGTGCCAACCTACGGAATTACGTCCCCTGGGTAAAACGGCCTTGACGACAGTTTCTGCGGCGGTAATTCACTGCCTGTGTTCATAAAGACACGGGTTCACGTTCATAAAGTCAGGGATATAGCGAAATTTTCCTAATAAATAACTGGGAGACGTTCTCTTTTACATGATTTCCTCAATTGAAATCATGTCTTTAAGGTTTCGGCCGCATATTTGTTTCATCTAACACAATACCCTGTGGCCAGCCTATTCATCAACATCTACATAATAACACGCAAGGTGTTTCAATAGGCGTGTGGCGGGGGTATCAGGACACCAGCAGTTTATACGCTAATAGGAAATGCTCTGACGAAATAACGACTAGGATTTATTGAAGTCCTTCATTGTGTGGGGGAAAACGAATTCCCGTATCTATCCGTTCGGAAAAATATCTCTCTTAATTTATCGTTTCTTCCGTACCAGGAAATGTAGTGGGGTTTTCATATGATGTTCTCCTTGTCGCTCTTAAAGATATCTGTTCTCAGTTGTTGAAACAATTTAAGCATAGTCCGCAGCCTCTGAGTCTATAGCGGCTCTTAAACTATAAATAAATTATAAAATAACTTAACTATAATTCGTTTAACGCCTGTGTTACGCTTTTTGTACCCCCGCAGCAGCTTTTGGGTGTATGCGGCAGGGATTGGGTATTTTTTGTCTTAAAAAAGAACCCATCCATATATAGATACAACCAAAATTGCATGTTGAATATAAGGCAGAGTTCTAATCTGCGTGGCCATCTCACCAAGAATGCACCGATCATTCCGAATGGCTACCAACGAGGGCACTTTGGCCCAGACGGAAATTCGTCACAAGCTTTGGGCATACACGAATGTTACCTAAACACCGACCAGTGGCGCCGACTCCATGGGGCCTGAGGGGGCCCGAGCCCCCTCAAAGATTCGTTTGGGGGGGCGGAGCCCCCTCAATAATTCAAGAAAATAATTATGTTATATTATGCTTTGTGAAATCACAAAAATATATTGGTAATTTTTATTTCCCATGTTTGACGATAGTCACCTTTTAAAATAAATTCAAAAATGTGTTAAAACAAATAATTATAAGGTTAAGCAGGTTAACTGAATCAGGTGGTGTGAATCATGATAGTGTTTCGGTGCTACGACACACTTTGAATTTAACCTCTTCCCGGGGCAAAACCTCGGATATGGCCCCCCCAATATTTTTTATAAGTCGGCGCCCCTGACACCGACTATTTAGTACCTTTTGTTTTTGCATCATTTTTTTCTTCTAGCATCTTCGCACCAAAACTGGTGGGAAATCCTTTCATTAATATTATCTCTACGAATTTAGATGTCGTATCTTTGTGCAACTCCATCAAGGAAAGAGAACCTACACGATTCAGAATTATATTTTAGAATCAACGCAGTTTTTTTCTTAAGCATTTTACACAGACTTTCTAAGGACCCAGCAATGCGGAATTCTTATCAGGCTTATATACGATCGAGGAAAAAACCCTTTCATTTTTCTTCGCCTGAGTATGACAGTAGTAGAGGCGGTTTATCAGTATTTACAGGTCGTAGACTGCTAGTGCTACTTACTTTGCCACAGAACCCTATTCTTTAGAATCCAACCCATCATAGCTACGACTTTTCCCAAAATAGATTATTTAAATCGAATTTCGTGAGTTTACAAGTGCATGCATTGTGTATTAACCGGATATAACAACAGTTGGGAAGCAAAAATAGAGTAAAGAGTAGAATTTCCATTCTTTAAAAAGGTGTTAGAATACTTTTGAAGCATTATGTGACTTCGAATACTGTAAGTGAAAAAAAAATTAAGCCAAGATCTTAAGGTACACATCTACGTTATGTACATACGATTTTTTATCTTTTCATATTATAAGGCCGTGTAGAGTTTGTTCAAGGCTTCTAGGTTTGTTTTTACTGACGGATACATCTCGTTATTCTGTGTCACCTCGCTGCGTTTCACTCCCGATTGAAGTGCCTCACTGTGCTAGGGCGGCGAATCAATGAGCGCACATCTGCATTCAACTATTTCTGGAGCGAGGAATGGTAGTTGTTGGAAATAGCGGGGGATGGATCGAGGGTATAAGGTAATGCGGAGGTGGAGGGAGCGGAGAATTTTGAGCGGGAGTATGACGCTCTTGAGAAGGTTGCAGTCGAAATGGGGGCGCTTTGAATGGAACAGAAGTTCCTCACATACTGCATAACGACGTTTCACGGATTTTTATTGTCGCCTCGCAAAACGGGCGCATTTTCTGAGAACTCGCAAAGCGGCAGGAGTGTTACAGTCGTGGGAATTATAATTCTCAGATTTCTCAACTCCAGTTTCTCGAGAAATTTTCATCTTTTTTCCTTACGATTCTCGCAGGAATCTTTCTAGTTTCGCCTTTCTTTCTTGCTGTTTGTGTATCACTCATTCTTTCCGTGTTTAACAAAGGGATTCACGTGAAAGTTGAGGAAAATAGAGGACTCCTTCAAAAGGTTTTCCGTCGTTCCGAGGCAAGAAATGGTACTGTGAAGATGTCTTGTTGTCGTACTCTCGTTAACAATTACCGGAATGGAATCTCACACTTTTTGGCCGTCTCTTTCCCGCTGCCTTTCTAACTACTGCTGCTTGGAAAGTGAAATATCCTTAAAAACTCTTTCAATTGATATGAAATTTTTGATGAAATCGCAAATTTTGTTCTTGCACCTTTTTTAGGCAACATTGGGTTAAGTTTCTTTTCCACGGGAATAATGAGAAGATAAGTTTTCGAAGCTGTAGTTTAACTTTGTTGCACTGTCGATATCTCAGTAATAATATGTCACTGCCTGTTTCGATCTATGCTGCGAAGGATCTTTCATACATAATTCTTCTCCGGTAATTACCGTGAGACAGCTTGGCGATGAAGTGCGTACGCACAGTTTATATTGCAGTATTGTATTAATAATAAATAGTTTTGCAAAGCATCGAGGGCTAGGAATTTGAACTCAAAATAAAAGTTGGTGGGGGAAACTTGAGCAGGGTGAGCAATGAAACTATTTGGGCTGCACATTGATGAAAAACGGACACAGCAGTAAGGACATCAGGAAAAAAATTGCGTTAGCAAAGGAGTCGTACATGAACAGGAAAGAACTCATAAAGGAATCGTTATGTAAGAGTTTAAAGAGAAGTTTATGAAGAGTCTGATCTTGAGTGTAGCGCCTAAAGGTGCGGTAACGTGGACACTTAGGAGGACGAGAGGAGACTGGATCCATTCGAGAAGTGAGTGTGGCGAAGAATGGAGAAGGTGAAGTGGACGGAAATGAGGAGGAACGAGGAAGTGCTGGACTTTGTGGGTAAGGAGAGGTAGTTTCTAGATGAGATTCAGAGGAGACAGAAAGTATGGATGTAGCGAGTAATAAGCAAGAAGGGGATGTTGAAAATAGTGTTAGAGGGTAGAATGATGGGTACATGAGGGAGAGGAAGGAAGAGAATAGGGTTTTTACGAGAATAGAAAAGATAGAATCGAGATAGAATCAAAGGGAGTACGCCTTATTTTGAATTGAAAAGAGAAGTACATGAAGAAAGGGGAGGTTGCCAAAATGCTTCTTAAGTTCTCCATGGAAACCTACCTTAATCGGTAAAATATTTAATTAAATTAATTAATTAATACATTTCCTTCAGGATATCATTTCACAGCATTAACATTAGCAAAAAAGAAAAATCTTACCGACTCAATAGATACGGCGCTAAAAATATGTAAATGCATTGCCATGGCAATGCATTTACATATTTTTAGCGCCGAAATTATTCGCACATTAGGGAAATGCATATAGCCTGGTTTCATTGCGATGATCGTAATAGAATATGATAATAATATTCAAATCTCAGAAGTATTTTTGTCAGTTATTTTTACCGTCGAAATGTCGTTTAAGTATAGCAATGTAGATAAAATGTTCAGTTAGCTATTTGTCATAAATGAGCGCCAATTTTGTACATCAGCTGTATCATTGCCTGTATTAACATTGCCACTAAAATTCGGAAAAAATTGTTCTTATTATTCTTTTAACTTGGTTAAATCGTTGATGAAGAATAACGAAGACGTTTTTGAATAGAACAGCGAGCGAAAGATATTCAGAAGTAATTATTATTAATTTTTCTTGATATTGTTTCCTTTACCCATTCTCCTTAAATTTACCTTCAATTCCAACCGAAAATATTTTGTTGATTCATCAAATATATTGATATTCATGAAATTTATTGATTTAAATGTATTCAGTCTTGATTACTTCTGTTTCAGAAGCCCTTTACTAATAAAGAATCCCCCATGAAAGAACTTAACGCGGGGAGGGAATGAATTAAGAAAATTGCCATCAGTTTTATAGATAAAGGTATGACTATTTTTTATATTTTATTCCTCTCTAAGACATGAGCTAATAATCAGTGCTCCGCTAGTCAATTTCCTTGTTTGTACTTGTAAGCGATTGTGAAGGTAGCGGTTATATTCATCTGAAATGTAGCTTAATTACATGCACCATTATATTAAAGGTAGGGGAGCAATATTTTGAAACAGTGGCGTAACTAATAGATTAATCCCCCCCCCCCCCAAAGCCTCACAGAAAAATATTATTATAACACCATTGCCTCGTTTTGATGCATAATAACTGCATCTACTTAAAGTTGAATTTAAAGTACCAAAATTATGTAAAATGCATTTCCAGGCATGTCATTTTTCAAAAATTTTCTCGGAACCCGATTGCTTGGGGGGGGGGGGGGAGTCACCCCCTAGGCCCCTCAACCCCCCAAAGCATATTCCTATAACGCCAATATTTTGAAAGAATTCTACGTTAGCTAGTATAGACATTGTAATAATAAAACGTTATTGTACTTTTCCACACGATTTAATTAATACGACCGGTTTCGTCGCAGAGGCGACATCATCAGGCACAGAAACCGTTTTAATAACAGTTATTTTTTTTATAACGGTTATTATAACGGTTTCTGTACCTGATGATGTCGCCTCTGCGACGAAACCGGTCGTATTAATTAAATCGTGTGGAAAAGTACAATAACGTTTTATTATTAAGAATGGATTTCCACAAAGTAAAGCCAGAAACAATCAAGTTTATAGACATTGTACTTGAGTAATAGTATTATCACTGTCGACTTACTGTTTTCTGAAGATTCTGATGCGTTTCAGAGAGAAACTGGGCCTACGTTAAAAGATAATAATAATAATATAATAATAATAATAATTTTATTACTCCACACACAAATTACATGACAATAATAAATTTGAGTAATTTTAGGTAGCCGCGAAGGATAACCTGTGTGAGGCTACCATCCAAAATAATAATATTTATGCTTTACATATAGTGAAGCTCATTTTATGTTAGGTACCTTGATAATCTATACAACCAAAGCTTAAGTGCGTACATGAAAAAAAAACAACTAAAGTACTATTTATAATTCATTTACAACAATATTTGTTCTGCACTTTCTTTAGTGAGAAGCCAAGAATGTACATTTTGCAAATACTTTTTTAAAGACTTTGAAATAAATCATGACTGGGGTAACAAATTAAAAACCTTTGGTCCTACGTACAAAAAACATCTTTTAAACAAAGTCAAATTTGGTTGTGGTAAGGGCACACTTATTTTACGCAGGGTAAAGGGAGAAGGGAGGGACTGAAATATTTTAGAGTTGCCACTTCTAGCATAAAAACATCGTAGGACCTTATAAATATATAGATGCCTCAACGGAAGCAAACGCAAATGAGGAAAAAGTGGGAAGGGTCTTTCAAATCAGTCCTTTTTCAAAATAACACGTACAATTATTTTTTGTAAAAAAACAGCAGGTTTCAAGGAGTTTAGATATGCGCCACCCCAACAAAAAATGCGAGTATAGATCAATCTAGAACGAGTGCATGCACGAAAAATTTTCGCAAATTTTAAACTTCTCTCTTCCTTCTTTCTAATCTTTCTTGCAGTTTGATTATCCTCTATTCTTACGTTTTCTCTTCTGTGTACACTATATCATTTTTCGTGATCTTTTATCCATTCCTTAGACTGGAGAGTATCATAGCGAAGTCGAGCAAAGATCTGTATTTCATATTCCCTTCAGGACGGTTGCTATTGTTTCGATTTTACCCGAATGCTATGGATTTGTCTCTTATACCTCCCACGGCGGCCCCCACCTCCACCGCGTATCTGTACCCACAATGCATCAACCCCTCTCCGACTCTCCCCAGCTTGTAGACTATCTACCACCCATACCTACCATGTCCCGACTCTCTACTCCTGCAGGTACGTTGCGAGAATGCATGGGATTGCAGTGACTTGAGCAACAATGAACGACATGCATCATTCGGATACGAAGAGCATCTGGTGAGCCCATGGATGAAAAGTAAGTAAAACAGAAAAAACGCTTGTTTCTCCATTAGATACATATGAGCGGTTTGGAAGCTAAGGAGTACAAGTGATTTCTTTTTTTTCTATGCACAGTTAGGTACAGAAATTACGTATGGAAAACAAACGAGATGAATTAGATACTTGATAGGGTGAATTTGATTTTCCTCTCGATGTCAGCACAGAGCTGAGACTCACTCGTATTACTTGGCAACCGATTTTTGTGTATTTCTTCTAACAATTAACTTTACCTCACTCTGTTGAGAAAAAAATGACTTGTACCCCTTGGCTTCTCACCCCCTCATATAAGGTGTTTTAGGAGGAATCTGCAATACATTTCCACTACCTTTGCACTTGTACTACAATTAAAGAAGGTGGTATGGGAGACAATTTTAAGAATTTTTTGCCTATTAACATGGGTTTGCCACCCCTAAGGTTAAGGCTATGGCTAAGGCTATGGCGACGCAAACATTTTTTGGATGCACTTTGCAGTTACCATGGAAACGGTTCTTCTTGGGTATCAAGCCTTTTAGCTAATGCTCTCGATTTCTTAGGATATTAAATAATTACGATTGAACGAAAATGTGCTAATATATTTGCCTGAAACAATTTTTCTGTAAGCTTAATAAAACGAGGGCTTTGATCGAGTATCACCAATAGCATTGCACAATCTCACCAATTTTTACATAGTTGTTTCAGTCAATTATTCGTGTAATCGCATATTTTCGATCAAATTCATTTATCCTCATTCGTTATTTACATTTATTCATTTATTTGTCCTTAAAAATCCAGAGTATTAAATTTAGTGTCGAAAAGATTAGAAGCCCATGAAACATCGTCTGCAAAGTTTATGCAAAAATGTTTGCATTGGCACAATTCAGTAACTGAGGAGTTAGACCCTCATAAGTTCTCTTACAGACAAAATTGACCCGTTCTGTTTTCCTAACCACACTTTTACAAACCGCGCTCTTTCCTATCTGATTAGACAATAAGGTAAATATGATTACATTTAATACATTGCTATTTATTTCAATCTAGTATGTTTAATTATATTTGTGCTTTTTTATTTTTGTTATTTTGAGCCACTGTAAACTGGCAAATATAATGTATGTGGACAACTTAATAAATAAAAGTTGCTACCCCATGTTTATGGACAAAGTATGCTTAACATTATCTTCCTTACCACCACCTGAAGTAATGCAAATTCCTCCTGTAACAACCTGTTTACTCCACCATAATATAAGAAAATCATAATTTTCCTAGTTTCATCAATCCACCTCCTATTTCAATTTTCCTTTTGTGGGCCCAAAGGGACAGTCTAGGGCGCCGATGTTACAGCCCTTTTGTAGGGGACACGCATCCCTTGTATAGATTCTTGTACATACAACCATCGAATCTAGAGAGGGGGAGGAAATGATTTGTGCATGAAGCGAATGTTACGAGAAGAATGGAGACTGAAGAGAACTCGGGTCAAACTGGAGGAAAAGATAGATAGAGATGGAATAAAGAATGAAAAAGAAGGAACTGTCATCGGAGGTCGAAGGTATCGGAGTGGTTTATCCAGGATTTGGGAAAGACTTCCACAAAAGGTCAGAGACATGGCAGGGGAGAAGAGAAGGAAAAAGGTGGATATTTTGGAAGATCCTTTGGAAGTCTCCAACTTTAAACCCAAACTGCGCTCATTCAGAAAGGTCTTTTTTTCCACCCTCATATTGTTATTTTACTCTCCCTCCCATAACTCCGGTCGAGTTTATTGGTGGAAGGGACTCTCATAAGGGGGAGTATTTGGAGAAAATCTGTACCCATTCGGCGTATCCAGCCCCAGGAAAATGAGGCCGAATTGGTCCCATTGGAGCGAGTGTGTTTGGTCTCAGGAAATGCGTAATTGCCATCGAGGGGGGATGAGAATCTTTGGATGACTGTTGGGAGGAAAAAAGAGAACAAAAAGGAATGATTGGGCCCATTAGAATATTCTATAATGATGCTCTGAGCGAGTCATTAACAGGGGAGGATACGATGGATAACCTGCAAAGGGGAATTTAGGAGACCATCATTAAAAAGTTCGGTGAAGACGTTGAGCCCTCGATCAAAAGGTAGATGAGGGTTAAATGTTCAAATCCATTCAGTAGCCACAGTGGATAAAATATGGAATAAAATATTTGTGTAAACGATAGATGAAAAAAAAATTCCGTACTCAATTACAACAGGAAACAGCTTAATTGCCAAGGATAAAATGAGGTGACCATAGGGAATAAATATTATCAAACAAGCCGGAACGTAGAATATAAATGAGAAGCTCTATGGGGTGGTAGACGGGGGCGGGTGGCCAATATTCGCACAATACTATTCCCCGTCTACCACCCCCCTAGAGCTGAAGGACCTGGAGCAGGCGTGCATTTGGCCTTTCCGTGCGTTTTCTGCACCACGAATCAACCGCACCCACTAAGGCACAACCAATCCCCGTCAAACGTTTTCCCTCCCTCCATCTTTACCCTTTCCTTTACACCCTTCATTCTACCCTCACTTTTTTTCCTCTTCTCTCTTGAGAAAGATGGGCTGCGTCCCATCGAAAATTCGAAAGAAACAACTATTCCCATTAAGTTCCCTCCTTTTAGTTTTCGTTTATTTTTCATCTATTACTAATTGTTTCTATGTGCCCACCCTTGGGTAAGAAGAAGTTTATTGAAATCGTTTATAATACTCGTGTGAGTGTATTTCAAACGCCTTTGGCAACACGTCCCTTTGCCTTATATATTTTATTATATTTTTTATTATATTATATATATTTCTTGCTACTAACAACTGAAGGGCAAAGTGAGAAAGGGACATTTTCTTGTGGCTTTCAAAATAAAATAATAGGCTCCAATTATTTATGAGTATTAATATAATTCAGGCGATTTATTGATACTTCCATCAGACTAACATTAATTTTCAGCGTTTGATACAATTCTGATTTTTGTTACGAAGTTATGTTGAGATTTATAATCACACAAACGCGTTACTACTTTTACAGATACTTTTTTTGCACTGCTAGACCCTTCAATTCTCAACACATCTACAACTACATATCTACATAATACATACTACCTTGCAAGCCGCCTCAAAAGACGTGTGGCGGGGGGTGTTACGACACCAGCCTTAATATAATGTTCTTGCACTCTCGCCGCAAGTCCATTCTACAAATCTCAAATTAACTTCATTCGTTCTGGACTGTATTCATTAGTATTTACTAAATTTTTACGTTATGATCTATACTCAGAGAAATCGGTCCATTGTAAATGATTCTGCCCTGCAACACGGCAGTAGATTTTTAGAGTATTTTTAACGTTGCTTGTTGTCTTGGAGTGTACGTCTTGAAGAATTTAAATGCAATTTTTTCCATCGTTTCGATATACGTATTTATACACCTTCGTCAGGGCTATGAGTGAAAATGAGTGTATAAATTTGATACTTAAAGGCAGAAAAGGTTATTACAATACTTTTTACAGTAATAAAACAAAAAAGAAAAAGAATTCAGTCGTAAGTTAATTCATAGCCCTGATGAAGGTACATTTGAATATAACGAAGCGTTGGCAATAACCTGTGTTAATTCTTCAGAACATTACTAATTACAGACACGAAATACTAAATACGAAAAATAAAAAATAAATTAAATCGTGTTTTAATCAGTTTTTTTCTTTCGGCGTAAACTGTAGGATTAGATCATCTAAATCTATATAATACTCTGCGAGTCACCGCTAGAGTGTTTGGCAGGGGGTGACCAATCACTACCATGCACCATCCAAGAGGACCGCCAAATGCACACCGCACGGTCATAGAAATATTACGCATTCTCGCAAAATATAAATTCATATTCATGAGACAAAACTTGCCAATGGTTAGTAATTTCTATAGCAAATACATTCAAGGTTAGAACTATGTAAAAAAAACTTGCAATGAGTCATCCTAGGGAGTGACGCCATTAATCCTATTAATTGAGACAACGTTACTATTCTTAGTAGTAAGGGGGAAGAATGACATTTTAAATCTCTCTGTTTTGCAGTCTATTTCTTTTATTTTCTTCTCATATTCACGTCTATGATAGTGCGACGGTAAACAAAGGATATGATTCACGTCGTCTGAGAAAATATCTTCTTCGAGTTTGCGGAGTAAATTAAGCCTATACTTCGATCTACGCTTCTGTAAAGATTCCCATCCTAACTCGTGTAACATACTGGAAACGCTGCACTTTTTATTGTAACAACTCATCACAAATGTAGCCGCCCTACGTTGTACTCGATTGATTTCAGCTAACAGTCCTATTTCATAAGAATCCCATACGCTAGCAGCATATTCTAAGTGAGAATAATGTTTAAACATTTTCGTAAATTAGCAACAAATTATGGGTTCTAAAAATACGCCAATTCCATTTTATTTATCTACATTAATACTTTCTACTTACTTTGGAAGATGAATGATGTAGACGTACCTATTGGATTTTCCAAGGCTGAGGAACAAAGTTGATGAAGTTGACAAAACGGCTAATTTTATGTTGCGCGGAGTATTTATTGCAATGGCTTGTCTACATTTTCAAAATTTTCATTCAAAAAGTAAATCAGAATCAAGAATAGCATTTTCTTTAAAATGATGTACTATTCATTATTTTAGCATGGTTACGAGTCCAGATATAAATTTACGAAGTACAGCGGCACATAATTTTGATGCCGACAGTAAGCAACGTGTAACATAGAGGCAAAGAGAAAAAAAAAACAAATTTATCATTTTAAACGGCCGAGTGGGTCGGCGCGTGTCACGTGCTACTTGGCAGCCTCGGTCAGGCAATAAATCAGTGCCTAATCGACCACCCGCTTCCGAACCACGTGGCTGCGCGAATTTCAGAAATCCTTCCCGGATATCGACAACGATACATCTTAGGAGAAATGACAATAGAGCCAGCCATTCCTTTGGCAACCCGTCCCCTCGTCTTCGAAGTGATAAATCGTTGCCTAGCATTGAACTCGAAGCACAATAATACTCCCCATTTCCTCACGATAGATTAACTCACAATAAACCCTTGAGCCAAATGGGAACTCTAAGCTTGGGGATTGCGCACCTTTTAGCGTGGACATTAGCAGAAGCGTTTCACCTGACCAACCGCAGGATCACACTTGACTGTCTCGCTTCTCGTCAATTCTCTTCCATATGGATGAATGTGCATCACAGACGTTTCCTTCAGATACTTTATTTACACCTCATGAGCCTCGCTTAAGATCCTTCAGAGGGAGCATCTCAAGAAGACAAGGGTGCTGGCGGTCCACACAGTCAACGGGACAAGTCGGCTTCCTCCAATATTAGTCCACCACCTGCCGGGACACAATGGCGCTCCCCTCTGCGAAGTCCCCTGTTTCCTAGGACACCTGGTGGCAACCCGGACGGTTCTCCGACTTCCGAAAGCGGTTAACGTCTCAAATGTCTCCATTTCTCTTCCACCCTGCGACAGATGGTAAGGAAACTGTCCGTCCATATCTCGTGGCATATCTGTTGATGCGACATTCTTTAGGACAGCAGTAAATAATCTCAGAAAACCCTACTAGGGATATGAGGGATGCGAATAGATTTGAAGATCTGGAAAACTTTGCCGTCCTATCGGATTGAGATTGAATGAAGGCCTCCTGGACATCAATTCGAGGTTCAAAAAAAAGAAAGGGTTTAGCGAGCAAAGGAGAAGAGGCAAAGAAAAGGTATTTCGGTCGATCTTACATGAATTGCGATGCGTTTACGTCATCCGTCGTGATATATCTAGAATAAGGTTCAGGATCTTGGAAACCTCATGAATCAGAATTTCAATTCGGGATCTTCTGCTATGCTTGCAATGTTCATTGTATCTTCAGTATGAGAAGTGAATCCCTGGGCTATTCGGACTTTAGATAAGAATGTACCATCACATTTGTACGGAATCGTTTATATTGGGAAAACACGATGTCATATGATATAAGAGCATTGCATTTCATCTGCCGCGCATTGCGTGAGAAACTCTTTACAATGATCCTTTCCGATCATTTCATGAAAAGGATCTTTCATGGTTTTTTAACCTTCCGTAAAAAACTTAAACATGTTCGCTAGCTTTTTTTTAATTCTCAAACCACCGAATACAGCTCAAATTGGCCATTTTACATCGGAGTATTCAACAAATTAAACAAGTGAAGGTACACGAACAACCATGCCTTGGACAGGGGAAACCTACCCAGGCGGGACTCGAACCCGCGACCTCTTGTTTGGCAGGTGAGGATGTTACCCATCCGCCACCGAGGCCGGCTTCCATCATATATTTTGCCTTTTATGTGGGTTATTTTTTTGTATTTTTTCATAGTATTTAATATTTGTTATTTTAGCCTTCTTAAATTGATTTTCTATTTGCAGGATATTAAGCAGATAGATTTTTATTTTGATGCATCTTAAAACATATTATATCTCCATGATTATCGATGATGAAGCCGGAATGAGAAAAACTTTCTTATATGAGCAATTCCGTTCATTTCATGAAAATGATCTGACATGGTCTTTTAACCTTCTGTAAAAATCACGCATGCTCGCTGGATTTCATCATATATTATGCCTTTTTATGCGGGTTATTTTTTATTTATTTATTTCCTCGTAGCATTTGGTCGTCTAGCCTTCTTAATTTTTTCTTCACTGTGCTAGATATTCATACATCACATTCTAATTTTGATGCATCTTAAAACAATATTTCCATGATTATCAATTTTTGAAGGCACACGTACAAAAGCTACCAATAAAAACTATAGCTTCCATAGAAATTCATACTATCTCGTTGGCTTTCATCAAATATTGAGGCTTTCATGCGGGTTATTTTTATGTATCATTTTTCTCGTTTTTTTTTAGTCTAGCCTTCATAATTTTTTTTCTATATTCTGGAAATTTAGCTCATAGATAACAATTTTTATGTATCTTGAAACAATATATATCTACGATTATGGAGTGTAAAACCCAAAAATCCTTGTCTCTTTAAAACGAGTGAAAAAATAAGTGATGACTTCTGGCTTAACTGTGCAAAACCTTTCCATTGTGGAAAATGAAGGAATAAACTTTGTTGGGTCTACTAATGTATTTGAAAAAACACAACCCAGGTTTCTCAACATAGGAGGGCCGTTTTTTTTGTCAAACTCCGATGGGTCATGATCAGAAGAGGAAGTGATAGATTAAAAATTATTTCGTAGCAAAAAATATTGAGCACGCTCGTGGTGTCCTTTCGACGTTGATCGCCTCGGCGAACGAGGAATAGGGTGGTTTCCTAATATTTTTTTATTGCGTTAATCGAAAGATTATTACTCCTGGAGTACGTATTTCACGCTTTTAGATTTTTAAATGACAATATCTATTTTTCGCGATTAAGTGAAAAGTGAACATTTTCAAGCGCGCGAAAACGCGACGCTTAAGTATGAATGCCGGGAAATATCTCCGTACGTCGTATTTCTGGTTCCCCCTCCCGCCCGGTGAGGTGACCTTGAGGCGAGGCTTAGCGCTGATACGTCGCAGGCTGCTAGAGGGTAGCTGAGTACCTTGCTGGATGGTAGCGCTTGGCTTAAAAAAGGTTTATTAATACCTTATCAAACGAAGAAAACTTTCCGACCTTAGCCAGTTTTAATAGGTGATTATTAAGACATGTTTCCCTGAGCTCTGTGCCTCATGCATGCATTGGTAACCTCAGACGATGTATAACTCCTATCATCTCGTGTAGAAACTAGGTCCCTGTGACGTCACGTGGAGTGGAATCGCATGGGCGCCAATCTGGCCTTTTTCAAATGAGGATAAAATTTGACCCTTGCCATTCGTCTAAACCGGTATTTCAAAAACCAAATAATTTGTGTATTATGAATACACTAATGGTGGGTAACGAATCGCAATCAATGCCTTTCGTTTTCTTTGATGAAGGAAATTACCCTATTGGTTGTGCCTGTGGACGAGCTTTGCTATATCTTCTTCATGGAATGTTGCCACAAATAACTTCCAGCGAATTATACCTAAGTATGTCCTGAAGCTCATTACCCGTTTGAAAACGCTTCCCATCTAGCCACTTATTCATTTCAGCGTTAAGATGGAAGTTCCCCGGCATTAGGTCGGCATTTCACGGCGGGTGATCGAAAATATCCCATTGAAATCGCTCAAGGAGCAGTTGGGCTGCATCAGCGCTGAGATGACGGGCGTTGTCATGGATCAGAATACTTCCAGAATTCAGGATGTCTCTTCTTATCTTTTCAATGACAATGGGCGTAAGATTTCTCACTGTTTCACACACTAGCCGCATTGCATTAAAGAAAAATTCTCTATTATCGGCACAAAGGTCAAGACATGTCAATGCTGAAGCTATTCGGTGAGTCACTCCGCAGTGCGCACTTGGCGGGAGAATCAATTGAGGCAGTGTAGTTAATGAGATTGCCACTAACTTAAAATTAACAACTTACGGTCGGAAATGACTTAAACGTATAGTAAGGAGGACGCGCAATTGTCCCTCCTGCGCAGTACCCGCCTGTTGCTTGCATGGTGTTTTTGCTGGGCTATCGAAGGTTGAAAAAAAAAACCTCTTGTTAGTTACATGTGAGGCTACCTGACAACATGCGCGTACCCAGCGAGGGACGGGGGCAGCTGCCCCCCTAGAAGCAAAAATCGCAAAAGTTTTTAAGCAAAATCAGTACTGAATTGAAACGAAAGTATTCAACAAATTTTCTTTTAACCAACGAAAAATGATATTAGTATAATACAATCTCTGTATTTGTTCAGGGTTTTCTTACGCGTAAGCTTGTTTATAGACAACAGTTTCGTTGGCTATCCTAGCGAAACTGTTGTCTACAAACAAGCTGACGCGGAAGAAAACCCTCAAGAAATGCAGAGATCAAACCATCGCCGCGGAAACCTACGCTCTAATAGTATAAGTAACTAAAATAATTTTTTAAGCAAATATTTTCTAAAACTAATAAAGCGCTAATATAATTTTCTTAGAATGTTGGTTTCATTCACCTTTTCCATGTTAAAATGTTACGACTAGAGTAACCATGGCTTGCCCCCCCCCCCTACTTATGACACTGGGTACGCCCTTGCCTGACAATGTATTTTACGTTACACCTGACGATGGAACTATGCTATGAATCTCAGGTCGTGTTTTTTGAAATATATATTTGAAAGCCAAAAAAAGTTTATTGTTTCAGTTACCGAATAAAATATGTTGAACATCTTCAATCGGCTAACATAATGGTGTCATTCCATACTGAAGGATATTCCATTCCCTTAAAATACTTCGTAAGAACGTGGATTTTAAAATTTACACTGCAGTAGATATTGTTCTGCTTTCCTTCCTGTGTATATTTTTCCTCAAAACGAAAGCCTCTTTCCATACACTGGAACCATGTGAATGTATATTATGTTCCCCTTTTCTTTCATTATTCTCTCGCCCGCTTTCGTGTAAAGATGAAAGCGAATAATTCGTTGCATCCAAGGAAAATGATGAGTCTTTGGATATGAGTCAATCCGAAAATTCCTGAGATTTTTTGAAAAGGAAAGAAAGGGGAAGTATTCCTTTCTCTGCGTTCTCTCACAGTGATTCTTTTCACGATGGAGGCATTCAGCACGAGAGAGAACCCGGAGTAGCGCACCCTTCGGTAGCTTTTTGAAAAGGGAAAGAGAAGAGAGATGGACTCAACACACAACGCTGAGTCCTTTTACTCCGAGAGAATTGCGAGATACCGGTCGGTGACAAAAAGCATCACGAGTTCCCTCAGAAAACTTTTCTGTCCCACAAGAGAAGATGAATTCTCTCGAAAACTCCTTCAACAACGAGCAATGGTTGAGGAAAAGAGGATGATTTCGAATTATGGCGTTTCATTCCGGAGGAAATGATGGTAAAGAGAAGGTGCAAGGACCTGAGGTAGTCGTAATAATGGTTTAAAAAAGTTGAAGACAGAAACCGAATGTGGCTAAATATATAGTGATAACATTGTCTATACTACACAGTTGATCATTACAAACGGGTATAATGTATTTATTGAGTCATAAGAATGTCCCAGTATTTAACTTGGGAACAAACTAAGTTAAGCCAAATCTGATCAGATTTTCTTTTTGCGACCTGTGAGATAAACTAAACGAGAGCCTTGAGCAAGTATCAACAATACGATTGCGTAATCTCACCCATTTTGTGATTAATTGTTTCATACAATTATAATAGCACAATTTCGTCCAAACTTAATTATTTAATGTCCTAAAAAATGCAGAGTATCAAATAAAATTTCGAAAATGCTGGATACCCAAAAAAAAAACCGTTTTCAAGATTTGCAAATTTTATTTCAAAAATAAACGATTTTAATTTCCATACTTCTGGAATTGGACTTCCACAGCCTTGAGGATGGGAGACAAGTCGTCTTCCGAAACGTCGGCTTGTATAAAAGCTTTAACCTGGATGCAAACCCGAGAAATATTCGTCAGAAGTATTTTTAAAATGTTTGCGTTGCCATACCTCAGTAACTAACGAGCTGCGACCCCATGTTTATGGATCAAAAATACTAAAAGTTGTCTCCCCAAACAAGATAGAATGATGGAACCAAACGCAACGCTAAGACCTTTTGCTCAGATAAAAGTTCTCTGTCCCGCAACATGATCAGTTCTTTGGAAAACTCCAACAACGAGCTGTAGTTGAGGAACAGGAGATGATTTCGAATTTTGGCCTTTCGTTCCGGGGGAAATAACGAAAAAGAGAAGGTGCAAGGACTTGAGGTAGTCATAATAGTGGTAAAAAATATGAAGACAGAGACTGAATCCGGATAAATAAATGTATTAATTCCTCTACATCTACAAACCTCGCCATAAGCCGCCACAATATGCGTGTGTTAGGACGTCATCCTTTTGCACATGAAAATCAAATGCTCCAACGACATTACACCTAGTATTTATTAAAGGCCTTTATTGTTCTGCGGGAAAAACGAATTCCCATACCTATCCGTTCGGCAAAATATCTCTCTTAATTTTTCTTATAGCGCCTTAGAGGTGACTCGCAGCAGTGGCGCAGCGAGGGGGGGTTTTGGGGGTTAAAACCCCCCCCAGAGCTCAGAGAAATTTTTAAGTTTAACCCATTTTACTTTATGGATTGATATTACTAATAGAATGGTGTAAGGATTAATGAAATATCCCCCAGAAAGTCATAAAACTCACCATTTTGAATCCTTTATCTTAAAATTCCGCCATGTATTAATCTCGAACCTACCGCTTACCCTGATGGGTACTCCACACCCCTATACACCCCGGTATAAGTTGCATCTAACCACCCCCCCCCCCCCCCCCAGCCTTAAATCCTAGCTGCGCCCCTGACTCGCAGAGTATCATGTTGATAACCAGGTAGTAGTGTACTAACATGGCATTCATAAGTGTGTTTTAAGTAACACTAGACTGTATCGGTGGTTGCTTGCATACTCCTTTATCGCCGCAAAAAAGGCTTTATGCTCACGAAAGCTTTGGGTTGATTTTACCTATGAAATGGTTTGAAAATATAAATGTATCTTTTAACCCTTTAACGTCAGGTGTGCCGAATTCGGCATATACCTCCAGAATCATTTTGTATCAGTAGCTAAGTGAGTTATTCCACAAAAGCCCATTGAGACGTTTTCGGCACATTCGTATCTGCCGGCTGCAGTAAGTGTCGCTACCAAGCGGGGAAAGGTAGAACTCTGACGACGATCGGAATAAGTCGAAGCAAAGCACATGGAAAAAAGTTCACTTGCTGTGTTTTTTTTTAAGTTTTTGGCTTTCATAGGTAAGTTTATGTGTTTATAAAATTTATTATGCATTCTTTATGGTTTTAATTATTGTAATATGTAATCGTGACATGTTAATGTTTCAGATTATTGGAAATTGAAGGAAGAATAAGTGTGTGACGAATTCGTCCCTCTGGGCTGTTACGGCAATACAGCAATGTAAGTCAATAAATCGCCTCTGAAACCTGATATAAAATATTTTATAAATATACTTCGTGATATTGTCGTATTTATATAATTGAGTGTAAAGAGTAGTCAAATGGCTAGTTATAACATTTATTCTTGGCATTTTTAGATATAGTATTTGTACCCTATTTCAGATAATGAATCCTGATTTTTTTTATGGGAAAAAGAGGAGGAAAGTCGTGCAATATGTCATTGTACCACCGGAGGATAGTGATGATCCTCATGCTGGTGAAAGCTCAAGCGATGAAGATGTGGAATCAGAGTCACCTGATGACTCCGAAAGTGCTTCAGATAGTTTTTCTGAAGATGAAACAACGCCAGAACTTCACCCTGTCGAGTCTGTGGGCAGAAAGGGAATAAAAAGGTTGCCAGTCTGGAAGGCCACTTGTGGTGCTGACAGTCCAAAAACGTGTCCCCTATGGCTTGGACAAATAGATCCTGCAGAATCAGTTAAGCCCCCAGTTGATTATTTTTTAGAGATATTTGATAGAGAAATTATTACCCACATTGTGGAACAGAGCAACCTCTATGCATTACAGGTCAATGTGAATAAACCTCTAAATGTTTCACCAGAAGAAATTGAGCAATTCCTTGGTTGTGTTATGTATATGTCAATTTTTAATTTTCCACGGTCTCGAATGTACTGGGGAGTACACACAAAACTTAATGAAGTATCATCAGTTATTTCACGAAATAGGTTTGAGGATATCAAGAGCAAACTTCATTTCAATGACAACACAAATATGGTTGGAAAGGACAATCCATTGCATGATAAATTGTTTAAAATTAGACCTATATATGACCATGTGGTGAAAAAGTTTCAAGCAATTCCCCAAAGTGGAGTGTTGTGTGTAGATGAGCAAATTGTACCCTTCAAGGGGAAGTCTACATTGAAGCAGTACAACCCAAAAAAACCATACAAATGGGGATATAAAATTTTTGTGCTCTGTGATACTAAGGGTTTAGTTCACAATTTTGAACTATACACAGGTAAAATCACTCCTTTGCCTGGTGTCACGGACATAGGAGCAAGTGGTAATGTTGTCCTGAATTTAGTTTCAATTTTAGAAAGCAACAAAAACTTTACATTATATTTTGACAATTGGTTCACCTCGTTGGCGCTTCTGACAGAATTACACAAAAAAGGAGTATATTCTCTGGGGACAGTTAGATGCAATAGAATTCCAGGGTGTAATCTTTTGCCTGACAAGGAACTGAAGAAAAGAGGCAGGGGCTCAATCGATGAAAAGGAAGCCACTGTGGATGGAGTAAGTGTCAGGGTCGTGAAGTGGTTTGATAACCGACCAGTTACATTGATGGGTACATTTGGTGGTGCTCATCCGATGGGAACTGTACAACGATGGGACAAGAAGGGCAAGGGAAAAGTTGAAGTTCAGTGTCCCAGAATGGTAAAAATGTATAATGATTGTATGGGTGGCGTAGATTTATGCGATGCAAATCTGTCAAGATACAGAATATTTCTCAAGTCGAGGAAATATTACCATAGACTATTTTTTCATTTTGTTGACTTGGCAGTGGTGAATAGTTGGTCTCTTTACCGGAGAGACTGTGACTCTTTGGGCATTTCCAAGAAAAAGCAAAATGATTTGCTGGAATTCAAGATGAGAATAGCAGAGGCTCTAACAAAACGAGGAAAAGACATTCTTTTGAAAAAGAGGGGCAGGAAATCACATGACAGCGTGGATGCAAAATTTGAAGCAAAGAGAAAGAGAGGACCAGCCAATCCAATACCAGAAACAACTTGCCGAGTTGATGGTGTTGGCCATTGGCCACAGGTAAAAGATGTCAGGCAGAGGTGCAAAAACCCTGGTTGTTCAGGGAAAACTGTGTTTCTTTGTACTAAATGCGATGTACACTTGTGCTTGAACAAGAATTCAAATTGTTTTATTAAATTTCATGAAAAATAACTTGGTTCATTGTTATTTTTACCAACCATCTACTGCAGTTCTTCAAATACTTCCCCATTGATTTTTATATTTTGCTGAAATGACAACAGAAATTAGTGCATCCATTTTAGAATAAGTGTTTGATTATGATGTGTAACTCTCTCCAAATTTATTTCACTAAGTAATCAAATGCCATCAGGCATATTATTATGGATACATTGTTGTTTACTTTTTGAAAAAATATCCGTTTTCCTCCTCACATATTACTTATTATGCTGCCAGCTGATATTTGACTGTAATAATGTTATTGATGATTTACACATTGTGCATTGAAATGAATTATAGGTAAAATTTGACCAAGGATATTCCCATGTTTTGTTAGTAAGACTAATTGTTGTAAAGAGGCAGTTAATGAGGAATTATGTCTTTTTAATCTAAAAATGTATGACGGGTTGCCTACTTACTGTTGAAGCCTAACTGTTACGGGAATGCCCAATGTACCGAATTTGGCACATACCTCAATTTTTATCAATTTTGACAAAAAAGTTTAAAAAATGGGTAGGTGTGCTTCCTATGGTCTCCCTTGATTAAGATTTGGAAGGAAAAAATTTTTTCCTTGGGTAAAAAAATTGTTGACCATAAAGGGTTAACTACTTACAGAGAACAGGGAATTCAGGAATATGAAAAAAAAATTGCTCCAGGTGAGGCTCGAACTCACAACCCCGGCATGGCTCACGGCGACTGCCTTATAAGTACCGTGCGCTAACCAATTGCGCCACTGGAGCTTATTACTATGGGTGAGATTTTCGGCGTTTGGTTGAAATCACCATGGAATCATTATTACGATTATTTATATTTCGTACCTAAGAAACAGGTAAGTTATTATCCAATACTTCCTCATAATACTTTTTCCCTCTCTGTGCACACAAGGCCTGGTCAACACTATTGTTTCTAAATAGAATAAAATAGTATACTGCACTTATTAATTATTAGTCTTACGTACGCTAGGTGATGCATTTTATTTTTTCGTTTATCAAATATTTTTTTATTATTTCGCCTAGTAATGAATAAAGGGATTGGATCTCTTAATTATAAAATAATATTAATAATATTATATTAAATAATAAATAATATTAATTTGCCGGCCTCGATGGCGGCGGGGTAAAGTCCTCGCCAGCCAAACCGAAGGTCGCGGGTTCGAGTCCCGCCTGGGTAAGTTACCCTTAGCCAGGGCATGAGCGTGTGTGAATGTCCTTCATTGTTAACTGTTAATTCCCCATTGTAAAGGCCGTAAATGTGCTGTTTAATGGGTAATGGAAATAAATAAACTCCTAATGTTGCAGATGTACATGAGGCGTTGTAATGTTTACGGGTTTTTTAGACAGTTTTGAACTTTGTCTTATGTCTTCAATAAATTTGAATGCCCCGAGCAATTTTCCGCAGTGATTTAGGAAGCAGGCCATGTTAACCTCTCCCTCAAGAAAGTCAGCCAGCAAGATCTTTTCATATGCTTGACGTCATATTACTCGCCCATGCCAAACCTTGGGATACCGCTGGAAGCATAGCGCCTGCAGTTCCCTGCCGGAAGTATTGAGGTGCGTATCGTGTGTTCATGTGTCCTAGGAGCAGTTGACGGATTTCGATTTTTTGCTGCGTGTGCCAAAGCTAAAATTGGCAGCGTTACGACAATTCCTTATTTTGGACTCAATACAGGAACACATGGTGAGTAAGGTGCTTTTAGTGTTATGCATTGCCATGAAATTTTAAAATAAAATCTAGTCGGTGCTACGTGTCCTTGTATATCGACAGCAATCATTTCAGGCCGAAGGCATTAGCTTTTCCTTTTCCAACGAAATACGGAACAAAGAAGAAACGGCTTGCGATCATTAAAGGGAAGGACTTCTCACATTTTCCATCATGTTGAGTAAGTACCTGGAGGATGCTAATTAATTAATTTCCCGGGCAGTATTAAATATGACGAGCGTGATGCGCCCGCTCCCAGCGGGCTTCCCCCGCTCTTTTCAATGCAGGTATACAGAGGGATAGGCGCGTTTCTAATTTTAAAATGTTGAAAAAAAGGGCAGGGTCTTACGTACAAATTTAATTGGAATGTTCATGTGCAAATTGAGGTCAGAGGACCTCTTTAAACACAACATTGGAAGTAATTACACTATCCTCTGTTAAACGCACATGATGACTCATACTTACGTATCAACAGGAGACTTGAATGTGGAATCAGCCGCATTTTGATAAAAGTTATTTAAAGAATGCGAGATATTGTTGCAAATGAACAAATGTATCAGTTTGTGCGCCGTTAACGTCAGGAATATTTACCAGTTTTTGTTTTTTTTGTTTTTTTATTATTATTTAAAAACCAATTTTAGGAAAAAATAGCAATATTTAGGAAGTAAGATATGCCGTCGCATGCTCTCTGATAAATTCTGTGCATTTTGGTACTTCATTTGTAGAGTTTGGTTACGTATAAGTTGAGAAAAAGGTATCTATACAGTAGAAATAATGTAGAAGATAGGGATATATAATAACAAAATGCTTTCCTCCAGCTCCATGATGCCGGGACTGTATCATCATCAGAAAGTTCAAAATCAATCAGAAGCTAGACTTATTATGCACGCATTTTCGGTGTACTACAACGATTTCATTCTTTAAAAAAGATTATTTTAAAGATATTTATAAACCTTTGCATCGTCTGAAACTATCATCCTCAAAGCAGATAATATTACTGTTTATTTTCCTTGTGGCTAGTGAAACTATTGCCGTTATGTATCAAGCTAAAAGTACTGCAATTAAAATTAGTTTCGATGATAGAAGCACCTAATATGGAATAGAAATTTAAAGAATTTAATTCACTAATCCGTGGTACATTCTCCCATCAAATGTTTCTCTCATGTCGCTTCCATTGCCCGGGTTTTCACAATTTCGGTCTCCCCAAGGCGACGGCCGGAGTCCGAAAGGCAGGTGTGTACATCAAAATAGTTTAATGAATTAATACGCCTTAAGGCCTGGTATCACGATAAATTAACCCGTGCGAGTTAATGTCTAAATGTATGAACGCGAGAATGAACGCCAAAATGCACCGTGTAACCACTCAACTTGTGCGAATGCATGCACAGAAAATAGAACCTGTTCTAATTTGGTTCATGCATTCGTACATGTTCACTTCTGGTCCACCAAAATCATACCAGTAAACGTACATGAACTTCTACGTGTTAATGTACCGTGTAACCAGGCCTTTAGTTTAAGCAAGAATATTATCTTTATGTCGATGTCTACACTCTGTATTTGTGAAAACGATCTTGGTAAAAAATTTTCAAATGGGTCCTCTCGTTGAGTAAATTTTGTGTGTGTATTAACGTCGAAATTGTTCGTTAAGCATTTATTGGCTGCATTTATTTAGAGGATATATTTTTTTATGATTCAATATCAAGTCGAACATTTTTTCATATTTGTAATTTGTAATATAGAAAACCAATATTCACAAGCAATCACGTTGGGATTTTTTCTGTTTTACATCCTCTAGTGCGCAAAGTTAGATGGCGTTTTCATTGGTTCGCTGGGGGCTTGACCTCGTTCCTTGTCTGAATCGGATGACGTCACAATATTTTTTCTTACTTTCTCATTGGAGGTGTTGGCTATGACACTAGTTTATGGGATTGGGATGACGTTAGTATGTTGCCTTTTATGAATAAATTTCCCTTTGAAATACCTTTCTGTAGCATGGCGCTAAATTGACCACTTTGAATGCCATGCGTTTTAATTTCTTTCCGTTCTCTTCCTTAGCCCTCCCACACATTTCACTCTGTTTGGCTCATGCGTGGGTTGCCATTTACATTTCCAGCCTTGACAACAGCAAGTGACTTGGGCGCCATCTGACGTTTCCATCTGCAATTTTGACCCTTCTTCGGAAAGTTTTCGTTTGATCATAACTTGTGTTTCAAATCAATGGCTCGCGATGTCACTTCGTGGAATGGTGACATGATAGATTCAAAAATGAACGTTGGTATATTTTACGCAGTATTTATTGACAACTTACTTTTACCCCTTGATAATGACCTGAAAAGATTGAAGCCGGTAGTGTTTTCAATAAATTATTAATTAAATAACATATAATAAATAAATCGACGTTATTTTATTTAAAAACCATAAAAGAATATCCAATCGAATCAATATCACCGGACGGTATAAGCTCTCATAAAAAAAAGAAGCCTCGATAGCTGTTTTTAAGGGCTTTAAGTCATGTGCTGTTTAAAACTGCACGCGTGTCGTCGATACTGTTCCAATTAGCCATGCTCACTTCACTGCTATAAGCATTCTTTGCAGCTTATACCGTCCAAATTTGCATGGCTCAAAACTTCATTCTTATTACTTCCTCATCCTTATACTCCAACCATATCCTTTAACAGCCTACTATCCTTCGCATGATAACCCCTTCCCTATTGCCTACATCGGTTTCCTTCTCCTTCACTCACATCCTATCCTACCTTTCCTGCTGACAATGAGAAAGAATGGAACCGCGTCACACGCTATAGAGGCAACAATGCAGGGGGCCGATTGTGTAACTTGGCTACCTTTCGATCGTTAGAGGTCCGTTCACTCTCGATTGAGTTCCCGGTATTCGAGCGTTAGCTGTAAGTGCGATTGTGTATGGACGATCGTCAACAAGCAATCGAAAGTTACGACGTTGTCATATTTACTTGGAATTGGGAATACGTTTCGCGATTGTTTTCCTTGAGCGCATGCGCAGTAAGGCCGAGAGTGGCTGTGTTTGTTTTGAAAAGCGAAACTATGTTAACAATATTGGTTTCAGATACAATCGGCCAATTAAGTTTTATTATTGAAAGAATTTAACTTTGCGTATAAATCAATCTTTCTCAATTCAGTATTAAATACCTTCCTTTCCGTTGGAGCGTAGCTGATATTTGGGATAAGTAGTTTTTACTCAGATATCGCTGACTATTTAGAAATGCCGCGGTAAGTCTCCATTTCGTTACTTTTGCAATTCGCTAAATAATAACTTGTATCATTTGTAATTGACTTAATTCCTTTAGAGGAAATATATGAGCGGATATTCGATATTGATAGGCTCTCGTCTTCGCCTTTGTGTGTCTGCAAGGAGCAATGCCGCAGAATATTGAATATTTGCAAGAAATAAAAACTGACGAGTGTGAATTAGTACGACGTCTTAATAATAGTCGTAAGGTAAACAGTTAAAAAAGCACGTAACTCATGAAATAAATAACTACGTTAATATTCTCAATCAAAAACATTCTCATCATCACAAACCTTTCACCTATTACTTGAAAGAAAAAGCAAATATGCAGAGTCATCTTTGATATCTCCTCTCGTCTCAAACACCCGAATATCACTTCAAAAAATTTACCCTTTCTGAGGAAACCATATCGCATCAGAGACATTAATTGAAGTACATAAACCATATAAATTCAACTTAATTTAAGACGTCATTGAGAAGTTAAAATAAACTATTTGAATACATAAATTAGATCATTTACTTGTCAATAACTGTCCGATGATCCGAATTAAATTAAACATTGTAGAGAATATAATTTTGGCAATGTATTATAGCACAACTATAATTTACCTAATATACTATAGTGGAACCACGTTTAAATCAAGCATACAAAAAGGATAATTTCATTTGAATTGCACACACATTACATAGCGAAGCAATTGTAAACGTCCTCATCTTTGTATCGTATAGTAAACTAACACGTACAAAATGTATTTATCGATGTAATTTCACTACTTATTCACGTTATTAAAAACATAACACAATGATGTATAAATTAAATAGAATGTTTAATTCACTTAATTCCACATGAGTTAATTTCATTTCAAATGCACACACATTACACAGCGAAGCAAATGTAAACTTGCTCATCTCTATACCATAGTGAACTAATACGCACAAATTGCAATTATTTATGTCAATTCACTACAAATTCACGTAATCAACAACATAACACTGCGATTTATGAATATAATTGATTGCATAATTCACTTAATCCCAAAAAAAGGACATACAACGTGGCCATGAAAGGTAATAAACATTTAAATTCCATCCCAAACCTCACCTGCGAACGATTCGATAGCCTTATCGTCAAGTGATGTGTTGACGAAGAGATGCTTTCGATCGAGAGCCGGAATACTTTCGAACGTAAAGTTACACAATCGCTCCTTCAATTGTTTTCGAGTTGTTGATCTAAATTCCACGGGAACCGGATCGTTACGTTCGAACGTAAAGTTACACAATCGGCCCCCAGGAGGTGCGTAGAATAGAGCCGTGTCGCCCTGCGAGTGAATGGATAGCTCCATATGAACGAGTCACGGCCATGAACTGAATCAACGGAATCACAGTTTTTTTTAATCAGTAACTTAAACTTTGTTTTTCCACAGAATTTTTTATCTAATCGCAACTACAGTTTCGACGTCATATTCTGGTATAATAATGATGGTAACCGAAGAAAGGCGTTCCTGAAGACGATGTTATCCGTCAATTGCCGTGATTTATTAAAAACAAATCTGCAGAAAAACAAAGTTTATGTCATTCATTTGAAATTTTCAGCTAATTCCACAAAGTGTCGCCGGAAATCACCGTCTGTAACACAGTTTTCCGAATCAAATCTACAAGAGCATAATGACCCTGCGAGTTATTTATAGGGTAAAATATGATCTAGTTCTTTCCCTGCGAGGTCTTTTCAGGATATAAAACGGATCAAATCTTTATTTTTCGCCGAAACATCAATGGAATTTTCGTTTATCGTCATCATGGTGAGTGAATTAATCTTAGTTAACAAAATGGATTGCTCCACGCTCATCTTATGTAGGAAAATGTTGAAAACCAATTAAAAACGTGGAAGAATGAATGAATCATTCGCGGAATGAGGACTGGGGCCTTCACTATGGAATCCCATGCACACTTTCGTTCATCATGAACAATTTGAAGAACCGACTCATAAACATGAACCAAAAATAATGAACCGAATCATTCAAATGAACCGAAATTTTTCCCCTCTAGCGAAGACTATCGGAATGGTAGGGTAGCGGCTTGGGATGGTTTCAGTTACGAAGAGTTAGGGGCCACGACTGTGCGGATGTATTGGAAGGGGAAATATTTTTTTTCGTCCATAGAATTGGGGATCGTTCGGTGCGAGGGACTCCCTGAAATTCAAAGTCAACTTCCCTTTTTTAAGGAGATTTCTCGACACAAATCAATTTCCATATCATTTCAAACATGACGACGGAGTCCCGGGGGTAGCCTGGGGTGAAGTTATGGGAGTGCCGCAGGGGCGGGTAGATGACTGCATTGAAGGGGGCGGTATTTCCCGAAGGCAAAATACGATGGCTTTGCCGAAGGGCGATGTTTAGAATTGTCGATCCGGTATCGGATACCTATTGATATCCGACCCCTAGAATTGAATCCCTTGAGAGAAGTTTTTGCAAGACTAAGGGATCTAAAGATGAGAGAACGAATACGGCACGTAGTATTGCATCGGTAAGGACCCGTGATTTCATTGAAATAGGTCCCAATGCCTCGGTGTAATACGTCGCTGCCGGCTAGTGATGGAAAGATATCGCTAAAAATCGATTTTTCGGGCAATCGATTTTCACTCGAAATAAAAACTCGAGTTTTCAACGAAAACCAGAATGCGAACCAAAGCCTCGATTGATCGAAAAAAATGGGCAGTTATTTTTATAATGTGGTATGTACAAAAATATGTTTTTACTCATTCGAAAGATACTCTGATTACTGATTTTTATTCGCTTATAAATGTGATTCCAGATTTAATATCGGAGCACTTTCAAAACACCCGGCTATCGTGTAATAATATGTAGGTTATCATTGAATGCAGAAACATCAAGGCAGAAACATCAGAACGTATGAACTACACTATAACATTCGTTAGAGTATGGGGTAAGGGATGTGAATCTGAAATTCGAATATCGCTCAGGGGGGAAGTCAGTCAGTGACGATGATGATCTTAGGGAAATGTAAATCTACATCTACTGATACCCTGCGAGCCACCTCTTAGGTGTTTGGCGGAGGATGATCAACCACCACAAAGCAGCATGTAAGAGGATCCCAACATACACATCAAACAGTTCTATATGACACAAAAGCTATTACTGCTACTTACGAAGGAAAATAGCCTATGAAGCTAGGACTTGCAAAATATGATATTGGATAAACAAAGAAAATTCAGTAACATGCATTTAAGGAATACATATATGTTGATAAGCTACACTTCCAGTCCACTAACCTCTCAACTAACTCTGTCAACTAACATCTATGCCCTAACGCAGCCGTTATAGTCTCTTATATATCGCGGAAAATACGATATTCTGATTCTATCTGTTCTACTGTCTATGTTTCTTGTTTTATGTTTATGATGTGAACTACCGTTCTATGTTAGCGTTCGTAAGATATGGCTAACATCGTCAGAAAATAGACTGCTCATCAATTTACGTAACGGGTTTGCTCTAGTTTTCCATCTCCGGTCTGACAGCGATTCCTACCCGAGTTGTTCTAACAGGTCAGTAGCGCTAAAAACGCTTTCGTAGCGGTTTTTCACGTGAATTCCCGCTCTTTTCTGTATACGTTCTTAATCCGATTTGTAAGCCTATTTCATGAGCATTCCTAAGACTGGCGGCGTATTCCAAAAGGGGTATAACGAGGGAGAAGTAACTAATTTCTCTCACTTTGTCGTCTTACTTTTCTAGTATTCCTTTAACAAATCGCAATTTACGATAGTAAGTTAAACTCTCCCGAATATGTTTATTCCACGACAGATGACTATTGAGCCTCACTTGGAGATATTTTACGAATTCTACTCTCTCCTTGAACCTTGAACGAAATAATTATTTTGTGAAAATTTGTTTTTTTCGAATATTATTACTAATCAAGCTGTAACACTATCCGAAGTTCCTGGCAATTTTACTAGGATTCTAGTTTAATGGGAATCATTACTACTTACTTTAATTAATTTAACTAACCTACAAATTTTTAACCTACAAATAACTCCGTTCTGTATGCCTATTCCCAAAGTGAATCCCAAACATACGGGAAGGACGGAAGGGGTGGGGGTCGGAGATCGGTGGGAAATACTTCGAGATTGGTAACGGGTCTCCTAAAATCGAATTTGCGGCTTATGAAGTGGTGATCCGATTGTTATCTCGAGGAGTATTGTTGGAAGTGAATGAGAAATGGAGTGAGGGGATTTGTTGTGCGTGGATAAAAAATAAAACGGGATCCTCTCTGGGGCTCAGAACCTTCTCATCACAGCCACACCCACGATGATGCCATCCCGACAGGATATAATCGAGAACCGAATAAGGTACAAGATGAAGCATCACGTCATTTCTCCCAGAATAGGTCATCACATTACTACTGACCATAGATAGCACTGTAATAATCCATTGGCATAAAAGCTGGTTGTGTCTAACTTTAACCTGTGAACCGGCTATTTTTGAGTGTGAATACTCTTCCCAGGGCCGAAATAAGTTATAAAATAGTCGTTCCTTGGCAACTTGACAATACCCAACGTTTATGTGTCCTCTATTCTTTTTGAGGATATAACTTGGTGTTTTCGATAAATAACGGAACTTAATCATATTTATGCGTGCACGAAAAACCAGGATATGAAACACTCATAATATGATTAATCAATTTTCGCCAGAAGAAGAAAAGCGTGTATAGAATTATTCTGATGTGACTTAACTGATGGGGAGAAGCGAAACAATCGTCGGGTTTATCGCAGTTTGTCTGTTACGATATTGCCGAAAGAATTTCGTATCACAGCTATATCTTTAATGAATTAGACCCAAGCATTCCAATCCAGTCAGTCTGCATTCGCTGTAATATTTTTTAATTCCAAGAATCAGGGGGGAAGTTTCACGTTCAAATGCTTGTTAGTGAGTCTTGGAGTGACATTTTGCGGAAATATGTTCGCGTATTCACATTAAATTAACAAATACTAAGTAACACAATATTTTCTGTTTTTTGGGCTACCTTAAAAATATGCTTTTCATCGCTAGGAGAGTAAAGCGTAGGGTGCTGATTAGGTTTAGATACGTATTAATATTGGGTGCCGATCCTTACTGACCTACCAGGCTCTTCTGCATTCATTTCTATTCTAAATCTATTCAGCACCTACATTTTATTATCCGAGGAATGAAAAGGTTGCTTTTTTACTTTTTAGTGCATTTTATACTGTTTGAAAGGAAAAACATGTTATTTCATTTTTTTCGGTTTTTTAAATTAATATGTCAGTATCCACATTTACGGAATGCGTCGCATAAATTGGGATGCCGCCTCTCATTGGGACGGATTTTTATCGGTACCGATGTGTCTAAAGTAACTGTATTATACTAATACGAGAACGTTCATTTAAAATCAAATAAATCAGGCTAATTTGGCTGTCTCTTCTAACTTCATCAGTTTTTCGTAGACTCCTCTTTAGGACCACTTTTCCTAGGAATTCAGGGTGGCCTCTCTTCTGAATAATCAATTGAATGGAAAGAAATGAGTGGAAAGTCAGGAAAACTCAAGAAATATTAGTGTATCTGGAATGTCGTGGAATGGCAGCCTTGAAATGAAAATTAAAAAATCCTGCAATATCGCCTTAACAAGAAAACTCAACTGTATGTGTAACGTATTTTTTTATGCAGGTTCATTTGAACTACCTTCGCATGATCCATCTAATTATACACTGAAAAAAGCAGCATGTGTTTCGAAGTTGATCCTTGAAAAAAATCAGCAAATATATGGCATGGAACTTAATCAGCATCCAAATTAAGTATTTTTTGTTTTCATTGGTCGATGGTTATCTCCCCCTTTGAATTATCCCCAGTCATAATTATGATCACTTCAACTTCCCAATTATATAGACGGGGCAACTTAGTTGGATACTTAATGAGACATGATGGCCTGATGAAAACAATCGTAGGAGGACCGGTGGAAGGGAAGAAGGGCAAGGGACGGCCCCGAATGAGTTACATAGGGCAGGTTATACAGGATGTAAATAAGGATGTTTTGTAAAGGTGTATAAAGGATGTTTTTTAGCCGTGCGGCAAGCGGATAGGAGAGAGGAATAGAGAGCTGCGTCAAACAAATCTTAGGATTGTTGACGAATGGTGATGTATTATATTTATATTACGTAGATAATTTTTGTGAATATATATTAACTCTATCTATCTATAATATGCAAATGTCCAAATAAACCTGATAGATGTCGCTTATAATTTTTAACGGTACACAATTATCGAACTCCCTGCTCAGTGGATTACGTATCGCGCTAATATTCTCGGAAATGTAAGATTTACGCCCTTTCTTGGAAACTTTAATAAGAGGGGGATGCGACCTACATTCACAGGAATAGAAGCCTCCGGAGCTAAAGTTTCGGTGGATATTCGAGATTTCAAGCGTGGAAGTTTGGAGTTGTCATTCTATGGATTGAAGCCCCCCTCCGGCGGGAATTCTATCCCTCTATATCCTTGTTCCATGACGCATACCATTTTGGAATTGGGCTCCAATTGAATTGACTCTGTCAGTGTCATAATTCTTCATCAAAACTTTCGCGGGTGGTCGTCATGGTGATTAAAAACTTTTGGACTGTTTCGCCAGGTCAATGTTTGGCTGACCCAAACGCGACCGATGCCGGTCTCTTTCTCAATTGAAATTGGTGAGGAAAGGATTCTTCTTCGTATCTACACGTACAGATTGCGGGTTTTGTTGAGGAGTCGAGCTGATCTCTCGTATTCCTGTAGGCGTGCTCTCAATCTATCATTGGCATCAACATATCATAATAAGTCAAAAATGCTGAATCAGCGTCAAACCAATCTTAAGCCTGAATCACACCATCATTTTTTTCGTCGCGAAAGTGATCACTATCGCGGCGACGATCATTTTGCGAGTGATCACTATCGCGATCACTGCGCAAAATGATCGTCGGCGGCAATTGTTTTTCGCGATCGCGGTGAGGATTCCCATCGCTATATTTCATCACTCGTCTGGTCGCTTTTTCCGTCGCTAAAACCGTCCCTAAAATCCCATATCAGCCAATCAGAACGCATGACCGTATGGTGTGATTGCAGCGCAGCGTTTTACAATTGTGGGAACGACATAGATAAACAAACACGATATATATTTTCGTGATGCGGGTCCTATGATAACGAGCTTTGATATCGGAAATGATGCGAAAAGCGACGGCGGGAGGTACCGTGTGATTCAGAAAAATGATCACTAGAGCGATCGCTCTTTGCGACGGGAAAAGTGATCGCGATAGGGATCACTTTCGTGACGAAGAAAAATGATCGTGTGATTCAGGCTTAAGATTGGTTTGACGCAGCTCTCCATTTCTCTCTCCTATCCGCTAGCCTTTTCATAGTGACATATTTAGTCTCTTTTATAACCATTCTAACCAGTCCTTTGTAACTATTTCGAGGCCATCCCTTGCCCTTCTTCCCTTCCAACTGTCCTTATACAGTTGTTTTCATCAGGCCATCATGGCTCATAATGTTGCCAAGTAAGTTGCCCCGTCATATCCTTAAGGTTATTAGAAGTTTTATTTGTCCTACCACTCTGTTAAGCACTTCCTCATCACATACTCGGTCAATTTTTTCTTAATCATTCTTCGGTAGCACATTTTTCCGCTCCGAATGCTTCCACTCTTGACTTCTCTGCTACTGTCAACGTCCAAACCTCGCTTCCACAGAGAAACATGCTCGATATGTAGCATCTGATGAATTGTTTCCGTATTTCTTAGTTGATTTTTGCTGAAAGTTAATCTGAGGAGCTAATGATGGCCAATCACGATTTCCATGGAATCTCAAAATTTTCAGCATTTTTAAACCGAAATTACAGAGGAAAAAGTTAAAAAGCTTATATTTATACTTTCATAAGCTCTCTCGCTCACTAAATTTTAACCAATTTTAGGTTTATATAATCATTGATATATAGCATTTTTTATTACTTTAGATTCAATTTCGTAATTCTTTGCTTTATTAAGTTCTTAAGTTCAATTTTTGGTTCACTATCATTATCATTTATTTCGTTAACTCTTAAAGGAGATCCACATTACAGGTGCTGTAATAATTACAGACATGTTTTTGCTGAAAGGTGACCTGACGATCTAATAATGGCCAATCACGATTTTCATCTCAAGATTCTCAGCATTTTTAAACCGAAGTTACAGAGAAAAAAGTTAAAAAGCTTATATTTATACTTTCATAAGCTCTCTCGCTCACTAAATTTTTACCGAATTTAGATTTATATAATCATCGATACCTATGATATGGTATTTTTTATTACTTCAGATTCAATTTCGCAATTCTTTGCTTTAATAAGTTCTTAAGATCAATTTTTGATTCACTACCATTATCATTTATTTCGTTAACTCTTAAAGGAGATCCACATTACAGGTGCTGTAATAAATACAGACATGAGCGAAAACAAATTAATAAATGTATGACTAAGTGGTTACTCTAGATGTTACAAATATTAACAAAAATCCTCCTCCTTACACTTCTCAGTGAGTTGAGGAAAAGGCCCGAGTCGGGGTTATGCACGAGGAGTCTTTGGCAGTACGCGTCATTCAAGTAAGCGGCTAAAACCACGTGACATGCCCAAGTTTGAAATGGCATTTACAAGTGGGGTGTATGAAAATAACAGTGGCATTGGTAACAGTGTGCATGTAGCGGTCCTCTTGCATGCTGCATTTTGGATATTGATATGCCCCTGCCAAAAACCCTGGAGTGGGCTCGCGGGGTATTATATAGATGTAGATCATGTCCTTCGAGTGGGGATATTTGAATCAAACGAGCCATTCCCTTTCATTGCCGTGTACAGTGATGATCATTAAAATCATTATAATCATCACAGGTATACAATCCGAAGATCCACTCAATTCTGCTATCAGCTTATCATGTCACACCTACGGATATCTTAACTATCACATTCCTTTCATCCGTTCCATATTATATTTTGTTCGAGGTCTTCCTTTTCCGTTCTTGCCATCTACTTGTCCCTTGAAAACTGTATTCATCTGGCCACTTTCCCTCAATATGAGGCATATAAGATTGTTCCGTCTTCTTATCAAGGTTTTCAAGAAGCTTCTCTTCTCCCCTACTGTTCTTTGGACTTTCTCATTACTAACTCGGTCGATCCATTTTATCTCAAATATTATTCTGTTCCACCACGTTTCTGAGGCCTCTGCCCTTGATTTCTCCGGTGATTTCATTGCCCATGCCTCACTTCCGTATAGGAGCATACTCCAAATGTAGGTTCTTATAAATTGTTTCCTTACATGGGCGTACCCAGCGAGGGGGAGGAGGGAGCAGCTGCCCCCCCACAAGAAGCAAAAATCGCAAATGTCTCTAAGGAAAATAATATTTTTTCAATCAAATATACTTTTAAAACTAATAAAGAGCTGTTACAGTTTCCTTAAAATGTTGGTTTCATACACCTTGTCCATTCTTAAATCTTACCTATAACTAGAACAACCATGGCTTGCCCCCCACCCCCTAGTTTTGATCCTGGGTACGCCCTTCTTTCCTTACTTGTTTCCTTACTTATTATATGTTTAAATTTCCTACTCTGAGTAGATCTTTCTTTTGGTGAAATGAGATGTTGGCCTGGGCTCTTCTGCTGATAATTTCTTTTTTTTTTGCTTCTCCAATCATTAAGATATATGTCACTAACAATTATTAGACTTTGTGTGTCAGAAAAATTCAATTTTGTAAGAGGCTAGATCACTTTTAAAAAGCCATTACTTAGCTGTTGCATTATTATTAAGTCAATCATTCATTTATCGAGTAAGGAAGCTAAAGGGTTGAAGGCGAGGTAGAGCTCAATGCTTTTAATTTCCTCTTATCAAAAACTAAGCCGTTGGCATAGCTTTACGCTTTGGTACATATACTGATAAATTCTTTCCTTGCGTTTAAATTTCCCGCTGTATGTAGACCTTTTTTTCCTGGAATTTTCTCTTTGTCTGGGCTATTCTACTGATAATTTCTATATTGTTTCTCCCATCACTAGCTATCATGGAGATATAGGCCACTTTATTATGCCACTATCGTTTATATCTTTAAAAATTCAATTATTTAACAGACTGGATTACTTTGAAAGAGCCATTATTAACAATTGTATTATTTTCTATCATGCATATGGTGAGCAAGGACGTTACAGGGTGTAAGATGAGGTAGAATGCTTTTAATTTTTTCTCATCAAAAATTAAGCCGTTGGAATAGATTCACCCCTTCGCACCATTTTCAATAACAGCCCTCCCAGAGAAAAAAAACATTCGAATCGGTTCTCACCCCTCCCCGATCTTCATATCATTCAATTCACACGCAAAAATATTCGATTTCCCTCTTCCGGGCATGATTTTTTTGTCATTTTTTCTCTCCTGTTATGAAGATTAGTTTTTTTTAGCCTTCGTCTCATGCCGTGAAACCGTTCGCCAACTCCCCGACGTGTCTACCTCTTGTCGTCCGCACCGTGCCTGACACCCTATCCAACAACAAACCCTTCCGCACGCGGGGAAAAAAATGCGTTTGAAAAAATGTATACGTTCCTCTCTCCAGCCCTTTCCCAACCCGCTACCACGCAGCAGACCTCAGCGTTCATTCAATTCTGCCTCTATTTTTTTCATTCCTTCGCCGATTCCCGTTGGAATGCCCATTCTCTACCCCCTCAGATTTGGTTTTTTTAAACCATCCCCTCGGGTATAGTCCGGATCACACCTCCGTAGTGATCGAGCAATCGATGTACTTTAACTTTCCGTAACGTAAAAGACAATATGATATACTTTGAGGGAACTTCTACACCTGCATATTACCCTGCAAGCCACCTACAGAGGGTGGATGGCGATATTCGGTGGGACTGTGTAACATGAAACATATTCACTAGGGATGGACGGATCCAGGATTTTTTTCGGATTCGGATCGGATCCTAGATTTTTGGAGCCGGATCTTTCGGATCGGATATTTTCGGATTCAAATGCATTTTCCTGCAAAGTAATTATTCAAGTTTATTCTGGGTACTTACAATCGAAGGAATGCTTTTTAGATTTTCATAAACATTTTAATATTTTTATAAATTAAAAATCATTTTTATAGGCTTTCAAGTTGTTTTTTTAACATCTTTACATGGTCAGAACCTAAACTGTTACGGTTGAGTTTGGAAATGAAAATAGGAAAAATCTTCGGATAAACCACTGACCAGTGGCGTAGGACAAGAATCGCACGCGACGGCACATTCGAAGAGAGAATCGGAACTATTTCCACCCTTATTGCATTCTTGTTGCATTCACTGAAGCTATTATTTAAAATTTCGGATTCAGATCCGATGTCTTCCGCGACTTTGGATCCGATGTATCCGATGAAGGGCAATATCCGCGGATATTTGGTTCCGAGGTATCCGATCCGACCATCCCTAATATTCACAGATACAATAGTATTGGATGTTCCACAATTTTTTTTTAATACTCTGACCTCGGTTTCCATACTGTGCAGTACACTATGTCATTCTCAGAGGTGACATAGCGTACAGAGAATTTAAGACTGACATAGTGCACAGTGTCGAAACCTGGGACAAACTATTAAAATTTGTGGAACATACGATATTAGTCTACCTGCGATTATATTTCAACCTATAGAGGTGTTTGGCAGGGAATGAGCCTTCACTAACAGGAATCTTAAAGACTAGTGCTTTGATTTTTCAATGAAGAACAGAATAATATGGCTGTCGTGTATACGCATTGACTGATGGCATAGCAAGCAAAACCAGAGGAGAAAAAGTTAGGTACAAGAACGTGCACTACGGGTCATTTACGCCACATGTAACACATAAGCTACTATATCCTACTTATGAAGGCAGTCTGCCTATGAAGCTAGAACATTCAAAATATGCTGTCAGAAATTTTAAGGAAATTCACACCTCCATCGTAATGGAGCAATCCATATACTTTAACTTTCCATACAGTAAAAGACCATATTATATACTTCTTAGAGTACTAATACGTCTACATATTACCCTGAAAACCATCTAAAGAGTATTTGGCAGGGGAAGAGCCATCACCAGCTTGCATCAGAGGATTTAAATTTACTTCCCTCAACATGCACTACGCGTAATGTGCGCTTCTCATGACTAGAGATACGTGAAAATCGCACTTTCATTTTTATTTTATCGCACTTTCAATAACAGTTTATCGCATTTTGTAGCGTCTATTTTTTTATTTTCATAATGAGATGGATGACGATAAAATGTAGTGAAACACAGTTATATGACAAAATACAGAATATCTTAAATGACTATGTTGTAGAATAATAATAAATTAAGGAATAAGACGTGGCAATAATATGGTGGCGGAGGTGTAGCTTGCCCGCCCCCACTTGTAGTTCGCGGATTCTTCTGGTTTCTGCATGGACGCATCGCGCTTTCAGCTCAAGAGCAAAAGCTAGGTAAATTCACACCTCCATAGTGATTGAGCAATCGATGTACTTTAACTTTCCATACCGTAAAAGACAGTATGATATGCTTTTCGGGTACTTCTCTAATTAAACACTAACAGGATGGGAAGGGTCATTTTGACCCATACCATGTTCAGAATAAAAAATAAATTTGTTACAGCTCCTTCTTAAATGTATTTTCTGTTTTTGGGTAAAGATTTTAGAGTTCTTATGGTAGTGATTTCCATTCCTAAATACCGCTATTAATATATAATAATCAATATGTATTTTTTTACTTCCGTAGTTCATTTATTAATTTAATGGCACATTACAAATAGGCCAATAGGCAGTGCCAAGTCATTAGCAGTTAAAATGTAAAGCTCGTACTAAGGTTACATTATTAGGCAAACAATAATAAAAAATATGAAAAAATGCGCTCAGCGAGAAGCGCAAAACCCAAAAAATATAATGTTAAAAATAAGAAGAAAATCACATTATTAATAAAAAAGGAAAAAAACAGTCACAACGAAAGAAGCTTATCAATGCAATGAGAGGCTAAATCTAATATTCCATCCCAGTAATCTGATATTTCGTACATTTTGTACAATTATTGCACACCATCTTGTACCATTCAATATGAAAATCGATTGCTCGCATTCTGTCGTAAATATTACGTACCTTACTACTTTTCGCCCCTATGGATGAATGTGGAAAAAAGTTTTCAAAACAATTCTCAACCAAATTTTACTGCACTCTTGCGAAAGAGAGAGGAAATCCCTGTACAATTTCAATGCACTTCGATTTCCCACACCCGATTTTTTCGTACCGCGAATAAACCGTTAAAGATGTGAAATTGAGTTTTTTAATTCATATTAACCAATTTCGCCCAGTAACGCCTGATACTATATTTAAAAACGATTTACTCTTGTTCCATCTACTACTAGAAGTGACGGAAAAATCGACGTAAATTGAAATCGGAAATCGAGGTTTAATAGTCAAAGATTGAAGAAATCGAATCGAGCCATAACCTTCGACTTTCGATATAAACTCGATTTTTCAACTTCAAAATTGACCATTTCGTTTGATCTCAGAGGCTTCACAACCGGCCTTCTATAACGTCATCCGCCCCATGTGAAAGACATTTCTCGAAGGCCGGTAAAATTGGTGAGGTACGTTCTCGATTAACAAGAAAGCATCTAAATCAGTTGAGCTCTCGTAAAAAATTTAGTGGAACCGAACGGTTCCAAGCGGTGATCCCAAAACTTTTACATGCGTGCATTTATGTATTTGTAGGACTAGTGATTTAATCAAGTGTAGAGTAGATTTTCTGAGATATTTTTCTACCGTTCAAATGTGTATTTCAACTATTTTCAAATGAATAATAAATATGTTTTTCTGCGAACTGTATTTTTTCATAACCCGTCGATTTTTTACGATATATCGATCTTTTTGTTTCACATTTCGATTCTTGTCGAAAAGTTTTAAATCTGTAAATAATATTTATTACTCCACATTATTTACAAACAATGACATAAACAAAGTATTTAAGGTAGCCCAGAGGGTGGACTTAATGTTTAGGTTACCACCATTGTGTAATTATCTTCCATGCATTGATTTTAATAGCGGAAAAAAGAACATATACCAATATTAAAGTCGAGCTTTTCATCTCGATTAAAAATCGATTGCTCTGAAAATCGATTTTGACCGATATCTTTCCATCGCTACTCCCTGCCTGCTAACAAATAAGTAGGGAGGTAAGATGTATGCGTGTCCAATATATACGTGAATGATACTGACGGGTACAGGCAATAGCTACCACACGTTACCCTTTGGAGGGGAATAGCAGCTGTCACCAAACCCCATTCCCTCATCAGGACAATAGGCGGGTGGCGGTGGTTTTCCAATGAGGGATAAAACGGAACGTAACATAGGATAAAGTTGTAAGAATGGGAACGTGGGCCTTTGGGATTCATCCCTTTGCATTTTCAATGAGTGGATCGGCATGCGAGCCCAGAACGGAAGGACCAACCTTGCTGCCAGACATGAAATACATTGGAATTGAATAAGGGTAGAAAAAAAACTTTTCAAATTCTTATGTTGTTTTTCCTTTCAAATTTCTGTTTCCTTTTCAACCTAGGAATACAAAAATTTAATTTTTGATCAGATTTTTACCTATCAGACTGCTCGTAAATGCTTCTTCCTGAACTTTTTAAGGCATTTTTCTAAACTCTAAATTGCGTCTAATCTATTTTTTTTTCATTTTTGATCAGATGTTTACCTATCATACTCCTCGTAAATGCTTCTTCCTTGACTGTTTTTAGGCATTTTTCTAAACTAAATTGCGTCTAATCTATTTCCAGTACATGATATCTGGCGAGTAGTGTCGTCAATGAAAGATTTTATAAGTCCCCACTGCATAACTCTTCGTTATGAACGCTGTATACTTACATAACATTACAACCGTTTCCACCGATAGGACTTATTTTCCAATTATTTCATGATTAATATTTGAAAAATGGCAGAAAATATTTCTCGGGTCTCATCAAGTAAGGTGCTTTATAACCCCGATTCAAAATTTCTGTTGTTGCTCAACCTAGAGTACCAAAATTTCATTTTTGACAACATGTTTACCTTATCATACTCCTCGCAAATAATTTATCTTTAACTTTTTTTAGAAAATTTAGCGTAAACTATAAATTGCGTCCAATCTATTTCCGGAGAATGAAGTTTGGCGAGTAGTACTAATAATGAAAAATTTTAAAAGTTGCCACAATATAACTCTTTTTGTTATGAACGCTGTATGCCAGACAAGATAGCTATTGGAATTGAATAAGGGTGGAAAAAACTTATCAATTCCACCTTATCAAAATATCTGTTTTTCCTTTTCAACCTATGAGTATCAAAATATAATTTTTGACCAGAAATTTACCTTGCCAGACTCCTTGTAAATGCTTCTTTTTTAACATCTTTAGAAAATTTAGTACGATCTCTAAATCGCGTCTAATATTGAAATAAAAGGTATTTGCACTTATCCACAGATATTCTAATGCGCACTTCTCGTTTCGGCTTAAAGAGTCATCATTATGTACAGAGTAATCATCTTGCACCAGATGATGGCTCTGGGAGACGAAACGAGTCGTAGGTACCCATTACAATAATTGAGGAAAGTACATCCTACATTTCAATACGTCGAACGTCCACTACATCATGCCTGAATAAGTTTTATTTATGCCTATAATCTATTTCCGGAACCTTTTTGGTGAGTAGAAATTCCAATGAAAAATTTTACAAGTAGCCACAGTAAAACTCTTCGTCATAAACGCTACATTCTTCTATGGATTATCAACCGTTGCCCGAGGAAGACATTATTTTTCAATCATTTCATGATTAACATTTTAAAAATGGTTCCGTTTTCAATTATCCTCCAAGTTTCCCGAAGGGGTCGATCGTGAATAAAAGAGAAGGTATTGAGTATTTCGTAACGGTTCCAACCAGCGACAAGCCCACTTATATTTGGCTACCATTGTGCATGTTTTTGGCTGATTTGTACCGTGTTGGTTTGGGTTCGATTTGTTATGGATTTCTTCCCCGCGAAGGCACGGGTTTCGTCAGGGTAAACTCGAACACGCCTTTCCCGTCACCGCTCTCATTCCTATGCTGCGGCAGAAATCGATTTATTCCTTTTTCACGTCCCTTCTCAATCGTCCAAATGGTGGTGGGCATGGGGAAATTCTTTTTGAATTGAACAGGGAGTGAGGGATATCTTTTGGGGTGGAGGGAGCGAATAGAATCGAATTTGAAAAATAAATAAACGAAATGTTTAAAAATGGGGGGAACAGGATTTGCCTTTCGCACCAAAAAAAAAATTCCTATTATCACACTCCCCTGTGCAGACCCTTTTTCCATTGTCCCTTACCCTTCAATCAAAACTACGTATCTTTTCCTCGACAGCCTTTCTGGTAGTGTCGATGGCCGACTGGGTTGCTTCCTACCCTTACCTCTTCTCTCCCGGTTCCAATACTAACGTAAGCAATTCTTACATTTGCTTACCCTTTTCTGAAGGCATGCTGGTCGAGAAAGGGTTATGTGCATATCTTCTCGCCTATTTTTACCCCTTGTATCAGGTTTTTTTTAGCATTGTGCCCTTTTTCTATACGTACCGTTTCGATCCAGATGTGATTGGAATGATTTTCGGCTCGCAGGTGGGTGGTTTCTTGGCAAAGATGGGTAAAATACCGATAAAAGGCTGCTGAGCTTCGTTACAGTTGCTTTGAAAGATTTAGAATAAGTTTTGAGTGCCTTAAACCATTATAAAAATGAATTAGTCACAGTTAATTCTAATATTTTTATATCTAAAGAGGTTTGTTCACTCAAATATATATAATCCTCATCTGTTATATTCAGCTAGCGTATGGGACCCTTAAGAGACAGGACTAATCGCAGGCATCCATAGTGTACAGTGTAGCTAAATTTTTAATGGCTTGCTACGATGAAGTGCAACGTGAGCGCAATGCTAGATAAGTTAGGCTGGTGGTCGTTACTTGAGTGAAGAACGAAACGTAGGCTGAACCTGATTTCACGTCATCTACAAAAACGAGGACGTTTTTGTAGATGACATGAAAAGTATACTTCACTTCTCGTCGTATTATAGTAGAAGAGATCACGAGAGGAAGATAGGAGAAATATTTACACTTCAGAACAGGGAGATTTAAGATGTCGTTCTCCTTTAGGACTTCTGGGGATAGTAACATTATTTCAATTTAATAAATCGCTGCACTTACTGGGTCGTCCAAATGCATGCATTTTTTTGTTTGGGTTTGTTGGTTCTTGTTTTCCTTTTCGGTATTTAACTACTTTTATATAGCTTCGTGGATATTTATCCATTAAATAAATTGTATTTTGGACGGTTGTAGTGAACCTGCATGGAAAAATTCACGATTGGTGAGAACTTACGCCGTCTACCTGCATGTATTATGGCCTATTTTTTCGAAAACCATGAAGAAGTAGCGTAATGAATGCTGGATTTTTGTGTATAGTATATGCTCACCCCCTGCTAAACACCGTTGAGGATGCACGCAGGGTATTATGTAGATGTAGAAGGGAAAACGAGCGTTCCCGCCCGCTCGTGTGGGGATAGGTGACCAAGGGAATGGAAATTTCCCTTCAGGAATAGTGGACCCTCAGGAAAAAAAGGTCACATATCCCCCAACCCTGTAGCAATCGATCGCTGCCTTTGTGAGTTTACCTGTTATCCTCAAACGCTATGAATCCATAATTCAACCCTTAAAGTAGAGTCACAATCCAGCGATAGAAATCGAAGACCCAACAGACCAGGAAGAGAATCCTACGCTGCATATATTTCTCCACCCAGAATGCACCGCCAAAAAATATGAATGCCGATTCTAATAGCTGCTATTCTTGTATAAACTCTTGCTACTTGCTGACTTGTCGTGTTTACATTGGCTTATGGCTGTTGTCATTTTTGTACCGAGGGTAGCACTGAGGAACCCATTGTAAATTCATTTACATTAGTTTCTTTGCATATATATCACTTGTAATTTTTGGGAAATGATTGAAGTATATAGAATGAGTTCCTATGATGATATTCTGCTTTTATTGAAGTCTTAGGATTTGTATCGATACCTAACTGCTTCACTGCGATGAGTCAATCTAAGACTTCTTAGAGTACAATAAGTCAAAGCCTTTTTCACAATACCTATAACAGATATATATACGTTTACTTAACGGACAAGAATAAAGTCAAAAATGCTTCGCTTAAAAATAGATTTTTCCCATATGCAGACCTAAATTTCTATAAATTGCTTTCTCTCAATTCTGTAGTTAATTTTGTCTATTGGGTTCTATTCATAAAATTCGCCAAGCTAAGAGAAAAAATGGCTGTCATACAATCTTCAATTCTACCACCACAGTGACTGCTAACCAAAACTTCATTTTCGATCAATACTCTTACGAGACTATCATTTATGAATATGTATCACAAAGAATGTTATTTTCATGAATCATTGTACAGAATGAAAAACATTTCTTGCGCATTTGGCTATTCAGAATAGTTTATGAAAAAATAACAAAAAAACTCTTGGGTTGAAAAGGAATCAATAAAATTGTTGTGACAAGTAAAAATCAGCTATATTAATTATGCATTTCTCATAACAATTTCTAGGATCGATTAAAAAGGTTTTTCCATCATGAATGGAGTTAATTCACATTTTAAATTTAGATAAATAAAAATTCACAATTAAAAAATTAGTCATAAGGAAAAATGCGCCCAAGTATGTCAAACATGTGTGTTTTATTAAAATTTTAATTGTTTCAAATGCTATTTTATACGGGTAATGGGTTGATTTTCTTCAAAAACCTCCACGACTATATTATGTTTTGTAATGGTATGTAATTTAATGTTTTGCTTGAGCTATACTTCAAATTAGAATTTCAAAGCATTCATTTTCCTGAAGCATAAGATACGAAAGTGAAAAAGAGTCCTAATCCCTTTAAAGGATAAAATTTTCCTGACAATAGATGGGAATATTGTTCTACCCATATGATCAATAATCTCTGACATACAATTGTTGCTAGCATGATCATTTTAATACTATAATTAATATAAAGGTCATTACAATTGAAATAGTATTTACAAAAATGGGCATATTAATTAATTAATTAAATACAAGTTATATACATCCATGGATACAGAAAAAACATTTAAAAAAACGAAAATTTCATGAAAAAAAATCTCGACACAAAGGGGGTACTTAAAGAACACTTTAAAAAAAGGAGGTCATTCAATAAGTTGATCAAACAAATCTCCTTTTTTATTACTTTCGCTAATCACCGCGAAATAACGTTTCAGTTTTTCTCCGATTCATCTATTACCTCAGTGAAGGTCATTCATACGAACAAAAATTAGACTACTATTTAGTATGGTGAAACAATAGCTGGTGATCGCCTATTATGTATGTTTATGCGGTTATTTTGTTCATTATATTCAATGGCAAAATACCCTCCGAACATAACTGTCCCGGTTTTGTCCCGACTCGTATCGATCGGCATTCAATGGCTGGGTGAGGGAGGGGGAAAACTAATTAACACAAACGAGAGACAGGTTCCGTGGGCAGGGTGGGGCAGACAGCTTTCGGAATTGTTGGGCGATAGAAAAATGACCCATCAACCCCCGCGCTCTTACAAAACTGAGCCCAATTCTATTCTCTCCCCACCCCTCCATTTGGAAGATTTCCTTTTAAAAACATTCCCTTCCCCTCACTCCAAACAGTCCCCCACCCCAACTCTCATTATGCTCCCTTATTCGCTCATTCATGTCACCCACTGCCATCTACCCTAACACCCCTTCCCCTAGGCCTATCTCCCCTAAGTACATCCCCCGCCTCTCTTACTCTCTTCTCCCTTGCCCACATTCTCGCCACGGCTGCAGAGAAGTCTCCTACGCAACGTGCTTAATATGAATGATGTCCCAATGCTCTTTGGAATACATAGAGGAATGTTGGGTGAGATGACGAACTGAAGATTCAGTTTTTTTCTCTTAGTTTATCAATAAAAAGTCGATTTACCAACAGAGAATAAATACACTGAAGTTTAGCTGCGCAATAATAAGGTAAAGATGCATCAGAAACAGGCGATTTCTGTTTATTTATAGTTTACGGCAACAGGCTGCGCGGAAGACAGTCGTAATCTTTGTAGAAGGCGTAAATTCTGGTAATACGAAAAAGGACTAGATGCAGAAGAATACCTGTCAAAAACATTTTCCATATTCTTCGTTAAATGAGATTTCGATACAAATAATTAACAATTTCCGCGGAAAGAATAATAGATGTTGAATAAAAACTTTTGGGCTATGTCGCCGCGTCAATTCTTGGGTGGCCCCAACGTTTCCCGACCAATGCTGGTTGCTTTCTCAAGAGATTCTGAAGAGTTGGGACTTAAAATTCATATATATAGGAATCTGTGTCAGGTGGTGGGAGGAGGGGAGCGGGAGGTTGGAGGAGTGGGTTATTGGTTGTTTTCTTCTTATTATGGATTGCCAAGTACGGCAAATTTTAATGCCGGTGTCCCTGTTGAAATTGTTTTACTCTTCTTTAAATATTTCAACGGCTTATCTGAAGAGTCTCTGTTTAAAACCATTTACTTTGGCAACGATTTTTGCTTCTTTAAGGTCAATTGTGTGGCCCAGCGCTTCGTGTTCGGCTACAGCGGACTTTGTTGACAGCCCCAGTCGAATCGCTCTCTCGCGCTCCTCTAGGCGTGTTTTGCCTGATCCTGTTTCGCCGATGTAGTTCTTCCCACAGGTCTGTCAAGGAATTAGGAAGACCCTTCCACTTGTAGTGGAGTTCTATCCTTGACGGTTTTTAAGAGATGTGTTATCTGCACGTGAGGAGAGAAGATTGTCCTTACCTACATAGCCCAAAAGTTTTAATTCAACATGACGAGTACCCGCGAAAGTTATAATGAAGAAGAATAATAAATTTTTGCCGTACAAATTTCACAATGATAGCAGTGGTTCACATGCATTTTACTTGATAATAAAAGTATCTGATTGCCATTTGGAGTCTATGACTAAACATTACCTTTGACAGGTTTGAACGGCCGCATTCCTACAAGTACAGAAAAATTCCGCTCCTTTACTACTATCCAATGTCATTCACTGATTTCAGTGGTGTGTCGTAACGAGTTTCTTCAGTAATGGCCGGGAATGAACCAGTTTTCTAGTGTCACAAAATCAAATTTAATTTTTATACGCAGCGGCATTATTTGCACTGATATTGCGGCAGATATTTCATTTATTTTACGTTCGTTATCCCTCACCAATAGGCTAGAGCATCGTGAGAAAATATACTTCGACGGATAGCCCAATTTACGAGAGAGAGTAAATTGTAGGTCTTGATGTGTATTTACAATCTAGCATTAGACGCACAATTCATGTGGTGTTAAACATTGCACATATCTCGTATACATTTCCCTTTAACGATAGAGTAACAAAAACATTGCGGGAGATGGGAATGTTGTTCGAACTTCCCTCCTAAAGGTACTATAGAAAATACCGAAACTCATTTTCCCAACTGCGGCGAAAGTGGCGCCGCTCAATTCGTATCAATAATTTTGGATTCGACAGTACAGTGTACAATGTACCCAAATTGTCTGACTAGGGTGGCGCGCGCTCACTCTCGGTGCGATGTCTGGGGAACTAAAGGGCAGAAATGAAAGAAATTTGAGATGATACTCTGAAAATGTCTAATTAGTCGTTGTAGAAGATAAAAAAGTGATAGAAGAATCCGGTAGTGATATCATCTTCAGTTATGTCCGAAAAACACCCAAAAGTACCAAAATTTCCTAAATTTAAGTGCTATGCGGCACGTTTTCCCGGTATCCCATTGCAAAAATAATTTTCATGATTTATTTTCTCACCAATGGAACGAAACTGGGGGGGGGGGAGTCGCAAAAGAAATTCGAAAACTTTAAAAATAAGGACCACCCTAGTGAACATATACATGCATGCAGCTGAGAAGGTGGATCGAAACACAGTCCAAGTCACAGTCGGCCTTTATTCCGATAGACTTATATATGTATTCAATTACACAAGTATCTACACATTCCTACACCGCTACAAGTCAATGGGAACTTTTCAATTGAGATAAAATTCGCTTTTCCCCCCACTCTATCTGCTTCCTCCCTCTATATCCCAGAAGCCCCTTCGCTATCCACCTTCCTCTACCCACTCCCTATCCGCAACCTTCTACTCCTTTGAGTGCATAGAGGGGATGGAGGAAAATAAAAAAAAATTTCCAGACGCCCTATATCCAAATCCATTGAGCGATAATACCCCCTTTCTCCCTCGCGCCCCCCCCCCCCTAAAATCTCCAACTCCTTCCAGTTCTTCCTCACCCCCCTCAAACCCCTCTGCTTCCCTGCATACGACACAGGGGACCCCCCCGACTCCTCACCCCCCGACAATTCCCCTCTCATACCCTTACCCTTTCCTTTCACATGCAGATGGCGGGGACTGAAAGCCTCGCCCCGCCTTCCCCAAAGCCATCCCCGGCAGCACACGTACACACAATCACATTCACAAACAGGAGAGAGCTGTGAGCACAAAGAGCACAGAAGATGGAGGACAGAGGGCTTCACAAAAGGCGAGGGATGCTGGATGGAGAGAGAGAGAGGGAGTATGAAATGAAGGCGTTGGAGACGGTGGGTGGCTTGGAAAGTAGAAGGGAATTTTTTTATTTCAATGCGTATATACATATATATATATGCATGAAATATGTATATATTGAATATATATGTATATTCAATATATATATATTTACCTTAATGGAAGTCCTCTCCTAGTCATTGAGAAAGAATTAAATACACCAAAGGATGAAGTTCGACATGAAAAAATATTTGACGTGCAATTAACCGGGATTCGAACCCAGATCTCACGATTGTGAAATCCGGGGAGATCCGGGAGGTTCGAATCCCGGCTAAGTCAAATATTTTTTCATGGCAAACTTCATCCTTTGGTGTATTTAACTTTGCACCCATGCGAGTGACTGCGTACAAAGTCACTTGTTTCTGCAGTGCTTTGAAATTCGTCGTCGCTGACCAGCGACAAAATAAGGGTTTTTCACTCCGACAGTGGCTTAGTAAGCACGACCCTCACCACATGTGCCACAGAGTGGACTTGTTCAACATCTTGTTCGGTAAAAATCATCCTGAACTTCGCTCTGATAAAATGGCTTGGTGGTGTAACTGGCTAACACACCTGACCGGCTATCGAGAGATCCGGGTACGAATGCCGGTTAAATTAAATATTTTTTCATGGTAAACTTCATCCTTTGATGTATTAAACTTTGCACCCGTGCGCGTGACTGCGTACAATATCACTTGTTTCTGCAGTGCATTGAGAAAGAAGCCATTAGCTTCGAAGACCACAGATTAATTATTAATTTTTTCCTACGTGAGTGTTCATTTTATGTGCTTTATTTCATTCGTATGTACAAATGAATTCAAAGTATAGGAAATAAGGGAATAGGAGGACATAGTAGAAAAAGGACGAGGAAACCGGTGCTGTGGTAGATGGAGTAGATAGTAGGAGGGGTGGGTTTGTCCGACTTTTTTCCTTTACATAGTTTGTGGAGAACCTTAACATTAAAATCACTGCTGGACTTCCTAAAACAATTAGAAATTTTAAAAGCGATTCGTAATAAAGATGTACGTGTGGTCAACGACCTTTTGTACCCCTCCCACTACTCCCCTTTACTATCAATTCTCACCGCCACTACATGTCAAACCACTGACCTTGAGGATTCTATTTCATCCTTAGCCCTTCCCCTCCCACCATCAAACTACCTCCTCCCTGCCCTTAACCCCCCCCTCCCTGTCTAAGGTATAAATAAGATCGTAAATTGTATAAAGTTACCTTGAAAATGACATAGTGTACATGTCGAAACCTAGGTCGGTCTATTAAACTTTTGTAGAACATGCAACTCAGTGCATCTTTCACTATGTTTCAATATCACACCATTTAGAGTTTCTAAATTTACCGTCATAATAAAAGGTCCAACATCAAGTGGATCTACGAGGACAAAAAGTAGAGAAGATAGGAGGATGGAATTCTTTACAAAAGGGATGGGAGAACTGACAGTAGGTGAAGGAGGCTTTGGAGATGGTGGGTGCTTTCAAAATCGGGAGGAAATCCTTTTTATTTTTGAAGAGGGGAGGGTTGGAGGATAAGTCTATAAAGAGTGGTGGGTGAGAAGGAGAGTTTTGGGAATGGAATTGAAGCCGAAATGGGGTGGACAAACTGGGGGTTAAATGTAGCATAACTGACAGGAGAACGGGGGGACGGCCGCATTTTCGCCCAACGAAATTAAGCTCGATTGTGTCTGTAACCTTGTTTTTGTAAAGTTTAATAAAGTTTACTAGCGGCTACCGCAGTGTCGGTCGATTTCACGTACTCACTCAGTGCCTTAACTTTAACCCTTAGATACACGCTAAGCGGGGATTTTGCCGCATTTTTCGTAAATTCGAAATAGCGCGTTTACTGCGTATGGATCATTGGGTGTCACATTTTGGAATTCTTGTTCTGTGATTTTTCCTCGACCAAGAACATTATCGCCTGCAATTCCTTAAGGAAAATTATTCAAAGTATTTATAAAGAAATTAGCATATTAATACGCTTTATTTTTGTTTATAATTGGAAGAGAAAAATATTTAAAGTGCTATTAATTATTAGAAATTATCCAAATGCGTTAAAATACCCTAAAATTTTAATTTATATTTAGGATAACCAGCAGGCGCGAGTAGCTAAGGGTTAAGAATATACTTACCCGTTTTGTATACACTTTCATTACTTAATTTTGATATTATACTCAAGCAGCATACGATATCCATCGGATACCTATCTAAATAAGGTTGGAAATAAAAGAATAAACCTTTGTAACATTCACTTGATTAATTAAATAGGCACGACCCGGGTTTCAGGTTGAAGATGTAACTACGTTACGAAACCCGGGTCGTGCCTATTTAAGTATACAAGTGAACCTTACATAGTTATTTTCTTTTATTTCCAATATGGAGAGGTTTCGCATAGTCAAGCCTGAAGTTATCAACTAAATAAGGTTGTTATCTCCGAAACACGTTGTTATTCCACGATGGATATTTTGACAACGTAACGTAGATATCCACTTTGTAATATCCACGACGTGTAGTAAAAATTACGATATTAATACCTATATCCAAGTTGTAAAACCAGTGATATTAAAAAAATGTTATTCCAAACAGAAACTATCCCTTGAGTAATATTTTTGTACGACCGGGCGCGTGGCGTACTTTGTCCACAATATATGTGTTTATATGATAACACTCAATTTTCGTTAGTATTTATCATTATTTGTAGAAATTAGTTCACGCTTGTACATTTATAGGTGATACAGATATAAAGGTACACTGGTAAAGCCGGTCGCGCAGCGTAATTTATACGGGTGTCGGGTTCCTCTTGGCGATCTAAAAATATTTGCTCAAATAACTTGTGCTTTAAAAACTCACACTAATAGACATTCAAAATGACATTTTAAGAATAGCCGAGGTCATTTAAGAAAAGCAAAGCACGATGTACTTTGCTTTTCTTGGTCGCGCGGCGTACTTTGTACGCCACGGGTGTCGGTTCCTTTAGCCGATCTAAAGAAAAATTAGCTACAATACTTCGTCGAGCTTTGATAAATCGCACTACAGACCGTCAAAGTACATTGTAAGAATGCACGAAGCCATTCTAGACCAGAGTTTACGTACAATGTTGAAATCCTTGGTTTTCGAAGATTGACGTACTTTATACGCCAGCGCGCCCGCTCGAGGGCTATGGCATTATTTACCAACCATATTGAGTAGTTAATGGGTGCGAAACTTCACAATAGATGTTGTGAATATTAAATAGAAAAGCATATGTTTCGCATGGAATTGAAGAGCAAAGATATTTTTTTTATATGTCTGGGGACTACCAAAAACCATACTGCGAAAACTATATCATTATTTACCAACCATATTGATTCATTAATGGGTGCGAAACTTCTCAATAGATGTTGTAAATATTAAATAGAGAACTTTTTAATTTGTCAAATTTGAACGTGACGATGTCGCACAGCGATGAATCTGGTTTTTACTTAAATCATTCATATGATATTTACAAAGTTTTTTATTTAACGCGAAGAAATTTCATCAAGTCACGCCTCAAACCATCAATTTTAAGATGCTTTGAAGATATTTAAGAGATGTTGTAATATGGACCTCGATTCATTCAATGGTTTCCGTTTCAAGTTTGTGGAAGTTGAAGTTCACAAATGACAGAACAACTTCGTTTTCTTCCACGGATTTACTTATTTTCTCGGTACGACACGTTTCAAGTACGGTACTATAAAATGACCTCTTGAGGTTGAAACGTGTCGCACCGAAAAAATAAGTAAATCCGTGGAAGAAAACGAAGTCGTTTTGTCAATTATGGACCTCGATGCCATTTATGGCGATTCTTTTATCCGCAGGTCTGTGCAAATCCTTTAATCTCATTTTTGTTTTACCTTCCGATAGCTGTAGATTCTACATTTTGCCGAGTAAGAAGAAAATGATAATTTTTTATCGAAATAATCGTAAGTATATCCATAACATGTTAAATTATATTTTGTATGATGTGCGGCACGATGTGGTGGAATTTCTTAATACTAGGAAAATGCATCCCTACATATCCATAAAATGCATAAAAATGCTACAGGGATGCAGTTATTTAGAAAATAATATTAAAATATTTTTCCAAATCTTAAACTGGAGACTCAACCCTTGTCACAATTAATTTATCTGTTGCTTTGAGTCAAGCGTAGTACTTTTCTTAATTTTAACGAAGAGTTCATTTATGATAGAATGCCCTCTTTTGCTAGCGGTGGTTACACTATGGCATTTCATAGTAATAATAATAATATCCATCCATTTTTCTAGTGTAAATATCCAGGAAATCTATGAGGAGAGCTTTCTTTCACAACTAGGCTAATAGTAATACGATTTATTTTCCCCAGATTTTTAAATCCGATTTGAGCATTGTTTATAAGCAGTTTACAGCTCAGCATTCAGTCTTAGTATGGTAATAAATTTAAATCGTTAACAAATAGAAATATGCAACAAAGAAATTATCATGTTTCTTCCATTTTTAGAAAAAATTTTAACCATTTTATTTCAGATCCAGCCTCATCCTTGGAACTAAATTATTAAATTAATTACAGTTTAATGTCTCAGTATAGTAATAAGTTGAAATCGTTAACAAATGAAACTATGCAACACAATTTACGAAGTACATACATGAATATGCAGCGTGGAAAAGGTCGATTATGTTGGGCTAGTTAGGATAAAGTATTTTTTCAGATGATGCAGGGACAAAGAATCTGTGATTGAATTAGAAGTGTTTTTCCATGTTTATGAGGCGGCAACGTTAAATGATTTTTGAAAAGTTGTGTACCGACAATCGGATATATGAAAATAGTTGCGTTTCTCTCCAGTAACAACATTAGACTAGAGATAAATTTCTCTCATCATATCCTTCTAACGGTGTGAATCGGTCCAAAAGGATAGTTTTTTCTTACTCCACCATTTAGTATAAATATCCAGCATACATATCAAATATCATTTCCATGAAGAGATCTAGGAGATATGTATGCTAGATAGGTTTTGAATGCATAGCGCTTCCCTTTCGACTTCTCCTGGTATCATTCAAATACCACCCAGCGGAATATACATTCAAGATTTCCCCTCTACCCTATGTTATCATCCCTGTGCCATGTATCTAATTCAGTCAGCCGTGAAAATATATTTCTCAACTTCTCATAGCAGGCACGTATTTTTTCGGACGCTCTTTTTCCTGTGGCGATGATCTCTAGGTTTCTCTTAGCAGGAAGACCATCTGCATGCTTTTTAGAGAGTGTACAAAGTATGGATTTCACACGAATGTGTGCACACATTATGTTAAAGGCGCCCAGTGGCATTCCTTTTTTCCCTCACACCCTTGAGAGGGTTGCCAGCGCGACGGGTTGTCTCATGTGTTATTGGATTGTGACACATGCCCTCTCAGCCGTCAAAAGGACTCTTGCTTTCCTCTTAACAAAATGGAATGTTGACTTGCATGCTTTACTTTCGAAAGCTGCGGGAAGCAGGGGGAAATCTTTTGTGGAAGGGTTTCGGGAACGCATCATACTTACTCGACCAGTATTTTTTATCATAATTCCAATAGTAAGCGTTTATTATCGTAGACCCTTGAGGCCGTTTTACACGGGGCACATACTTGCACAATCTGACGTGTGTACGAAGGCGCAGTCAAAATTGGTAAAGCGGTGGATTGCTAGAACACATGCGAGAATGCGTGGACGTGTGATGGCAAAATAGCCCATGTTCTAATTTCGTTCATGCATTCGCGCAATTCCACGCCATTTTAGAAATTAATGCAGCTCTAACCTGCGCAATTCCATGCCCCGTGTAAAACGATCTTTAGGGTCCTACAGAATTTACAGAAATATAAATTTTACTTGTTGTTATAAATTGGGAAGCAGTAAGAAATAATAATAATTTTTCCTAAGACGTTCAATAGACACAATAAAGTTAACATAATATAAATAGTATATTGCTATGCAACAATATCTTCCACTCAATAAATAAACCCAAAAATATACAACAAAAAATAACACATATTGCAGCAATAACTTCTACACAAGACATAGAACCTAGACCTGGAGGCATACCCCTCAAACAAGGCATCGGCAACTGAATGAAATTTAAGAAAAGTAAAGTAAGTATGTGAAGTTCAAAAAATATAAATGAAAAAGTGGCTGAAGTGTGATACACAGTAAGATGTACTACATACATAATGTATTTTTACTGCGCACTGGAAATCCAGGTTTGCATTTATACATAATAAATAAATAGGACATTCATAAAATTAATAACATAGGGTATGTCGTAGTACTTGCTATAAGGTAAGGTATCACTTTGAATTTTCCAGGATATATTGAGTAGGCCTTTGTCAACATTTACTTGTATCAGGTGTCATTGATAGGTATAAGGTCCTTTTAGTCTCTAAACGCATCTTGCTCCTTCTGTTTAGAAATGGGTTCAGGGAAGATATGGTGGGTGGAGTTTTTTTGGCTGTATCCCAAGTTTGTTTCGTATGTACACAGACATGGGTCCATGGGTCAGGTGTAACCTGATTGGTTCCGGCGCGCACTGCTTTTCCCTCCTTTTTTGTTATTATAAAGGAGGTCATGATCGGTCTCCAAGAATTGCTGATATGGAATGCGGATTCTCGCTTGATGTTATAGGGATTCATGCGGGAGACATGTCGAACTCATATTGAAACGTCGGGACACACGGAGAAAATTACCCACTGGAAGACCTGTGAAAACTTTCTGCATCATACTATATGTTACACAGCCGTTTCAGCGGGAGTGATGCGTCTCATTAATGCGTAAAGAGTTTTCGGGATCGCCACCGGGTCAGGAACTGCATTAATGCCGACGTTTCGATGCTCAGGGCTCTCTGAATTCATAGCCCGGAGGACGATGGCCGAGTCGGACTTGGAATTAATGCAGTTCATGACCCGGTGGCGATCCCGAGAACTTTTTACTCATTCCATTCGGCGGGAAAGCAAGAAATCTTTCTTCGTCTTCTTGGTTGGCGAAAATCACATAGGGATTTGTGTAGATACAAATCTTTGCCCGTGAATCTTTAAGACGAAAAGTGACTTATACAAGAATCACCATGAGAAAAAATTCCCCCGGACCGGGAATGGAACCACGGACCTTTGGCTTTCCGGGCCACTGCGCAGACCACTACGCTATCCAGGTTCTTTAATTCCCATGGCAATTATACCCAGGCTCATGGTACAAGGTGTTAGAACAAGAACTTGGATAGCGTAGTGGTCTGCGCGTTGGCCCGGAAAGCCAAAGGTCCGTGATTCGATTCCCGGTCCAGGGGAATTTTTCTCATGGCAATTCTTGTATATTTCACCGCCGTGCACGCGGCAGGGTGAGAAATACTAAAAGCGACTTAAATGAGGCGAGCACCCGTTGTGAAAAATGGAGTCAGGGCCAAAAGGGGAGGGGACTGAGATACAGCTGAAAGGGTAGTTAAAGATGATGAGGGTGGAAGCTGCTTGTAGCTGTCGTTTCGAAGGCAACCACTTTTGCGGTCGGATTCTATATCGGTGTGGGTGAAAGGGGGTTATTCCACTGCTGCATGGGAGTAGTGTATCTGAAGGATATGTGGTTTTGGCGGTTCACGCCCTCCCCCCTGCACCCGACTGAGCCGCCGAAAACATTTTAGAAGGGGGCGTGTCAGGATTAGACCGCGTCAAACCACGTAATAGAAGTCTCCTCTGCTCCCCTCAGGGCGTTAGCTGCAGGGAACAGGTTGGAAACAGGACTGGGCCAAGGAGCATTTGAAATACAAAACACCACTCCATAAGTATTTGAAATACAAAATACCTTTGACATGAGTATTTGAAAAAAAAACTACAAAATAGTATTCTAAATACGTTTTAAAATACAAAATACTTTTGTATGTAAACTAAGAGACCTTAAAAAAATAAAACATGCCTTGCCACGTTATGGATAGTTTCAAACACGAAGAAAACGATTCTAACGAAAATGGAATAATCTCTGAAGCGTAATGTTACTGAAGTGTTATCCGAGTAAAAAGTATTTTCAAAAGTTATATATAAATGTATTGTTCATTATAGAATGGTAAAAGTACCAAAAATGTGTATTTGAAATAAAATATACAAGATAATTTGTGCATTTAAAATACCAAATATCAATCACAAATGATTTCAAATACATATTTTAGAATACTTGTATTTGAAATACGGCCTAGCTCTGTCGCTTTGCTTCGTGAAATAAAGACGACATTATTATTATTATTATTATTATTATTAGCTCTGGTTGGGAAGGTGTTAGTAAGAAAGGAGAGATTGGTGAATGTTTTTTAACGATTTAAAGATGGAAATTAAAGCGTAGAATTAAAAATAATATATCAGGAATTACAACACAGTTATGCGAACGGGTAAAACCCGGCTAAGCCAAATATTTTTCCATGGAGAACTTCACCCTAGGTGGATATAAATTTGAATGTTTCAAAGATATTTATTCTATTAAATGATAGTAACCGTTAGATATGTTAATTATAACTAGCGATGATAGAAGCAAGAAAGAAATTATCAGAAGAAATTATTAGCAGAATTGCCCAAAAGAATAGAACATTCCACCAAAAGAAATACCTACTTACATCGGGAAATTGAATCATAGATGTAAGGAAACAATTTATCAGGACATACATTTGGAAGCATACTTCTCTATGGAAGTGAGGCATGGTCAATGGGAGCAGGGGAGAAAGTAAGGATGGAGGCCTTCAAAATGTGTTACTTCAGAAGAATGATGATCTTTAATTAAGTTTTCAAGGAATCTTAGAGAAATACTTAGCCTCGGAAACTACAGTGACACCCAGCAAAGCATGTGTAGAACGTGCGTAACGCTCTCAGGGCGCGAGTAAATAAATGTTTTTACGATTCGCACCGCTAATTTTTTTATTCTATGTACTGTGTGTTTTAAACTTTCTGCGCCGGACACCATAGTATGCTTGTTGCGTAAACAAGAAGCGATATTTCGTGTGACAACGAAAAAAGCCCATTCTTTCAATTCCCTTAACCCATTATAACCCAATGTTGCCTCTAAGCAACATCAAAAATGTACATATTATATGCTCTGTTTAGGAAATATGTAAACTACGGTTCATTTTGTGTTGTTAATTGTAATGACGAAATATTCAGCTGCCACGATAATTATGATTGAGTGCAAAATTTTTAAGTTTTCGAAATGAAAAATCTTGAAATTTCAGTTCTCCCAAAAGTAGCTCTGGGTTAGAAAGGGTTAAATAAACATTTAAATACATCGATTTAATCATTACTAAGTGGATTTCACACTACGGAGCGGAATATATTGAATACAACCTTTTCTCCAGGCGAGAGGGCATAACGCCCCTTGGCTGACATCTCAGGGTCAAATCTCCCCCTCACTCAAGGAAGACAAGGGCATCAACAAACCCCCGCAAATCCAAACCGTGGAGACCACGTCAAAAACAAGAGCCAAATCAGTGGGGAGGTGACGAAGTGAAAAGTTTTGACCCCTCCATCGCTCAAACTATAACCCTCCGCCGCAGACCTTATAACGCGCCGTTGACACGGGAATAAAACCTTGATGTTGTCGACGCAAGACCGACCCCCCCGATCTGCAACGAGGCTTCACGCCTTCGTAGCGAATGCATCTGGACGCCTATATTGCTGTGTACACCACCTCTTCAGGGGCAACCAAAAACTGTCATAAGATGATGGGTCGCAATGCAGGGATTCGTTCGATAGGGTGGCAATCTCTTAGAGGAACTAGAAGCAACGAATCCGGCAGAGGGGACAAGACTAGGGTGGTTTCCTATTATTTTTTTATTGCCTAAATCGAAAGATTATTACTCCTGGAGTGCGCATTTCACGCTCTTAGATTTTCGAATGACGATATCTATTTTTCGCGATTAAATGAAAAGTGAAAATTTTCAAGCGCGCGAAAACGCGACGGCTAAGTATGAATGATGGGAAAAGTCCGTGTGACGTGTTTCTGGTTCCAGCTGTCGGCGTGCGAGGTGACCTTGGGGCGAGGCTTGAGCGCTGATACGACGCAGGATGCTAGCAGGTAGCTGAGTACCCTGCTAGCAGGTAGCGCTTGGCTTAAATAAGGATTATTATTCCCCTATCAAACGAAGGAAACTTTCCGAACTTAGGTATTTTTAATGTGTGATTATTATGAGATGTTTCCCTGAGCTCTGTGCCTCATGCATGCATTGGTAATCTCAGATCATGTAAAACTCCTCTCTACTCGTATTGAAACTAGGTCCCTGTGACGTCACGTGGAGAGGAATCGCATAGGCGCCAATCTGGTCTTTTTCAAATGAGGTTAAAATTTACCGTGGCCATTCGTCTAAACTGGGATTTCTGAAATCAAATAATTTGTATGTTATGAATGCACTAATGGTGGGTAAGGAATCGCAATCAATGCATTTCGTTTTCTTTGATGAAGGAAACTACCCTATTCAAATCACAACGAACTCTGAGGCAAAATACTTTTAATATTCTCATATATTTCGACATTTTATCATAACCTGCATCATAAAAATTAAACCAAATTGGCAATTTAGTTTTTAAAATTGTACGGATCTATGATATTTCACATGATGAAAGCACTTGTCAGTTTCCTCAATTCTTTATTTCTACCGACCAATATTTTGCACGTATTGTCATTTATTTAATTTCGTTATACGTGAAAGTGGAATTATGTGCCTGGGTCAGTATAAATAAAAGTGTGGAAATATACAAGTGCTAACGCTGTTATAACTATCTAAGATTTCCACCTAATTACACCGGATTGTATATTTTTACCTGGAGTAGTTGGTGACACTGGGGACCAATGTTTAACAAATTTTTTGTTGACTACAAAGGGTGAAGCAGGAAATTTTTTGTATTTTTTTAATATTGTATTTTTTCGGCGTGTTTAGTGTTTCCTAAAATTTTTAATTTAATTTTGAAATTTTCAAAGTTATGGATAAGTTTAGTTTTTGGCTGAATATTTTTGAAAAAAAAAATAGTATATACACTTTAAAATCAATAAAACGATTTTACAAAAATAAAAACTGGAGATATGGTTAAAAACTAAAAATCGTGTTTCAATTTTTTTTGGGATTATTTTCCATTGTTGAGACCTGAAACTTTGGGGAAACATAATTTTGGATGCACTTAAGTATATAATTATTATTTCTCAAAATATCAGGGGGTACTTTTCACCATCTTAACCTGCTAGACCCTTTTCGAGTTGTTATTTTGAACAATCTCAAGTAAGATTAGAGGGATGGGGGTCGAGCCAAATCTCACGATATCTCACTAAGGGGCAATGGGGGTCCAAAGATCGCCAAAATCACCTCACGAAATTATTCGACGCTCCCTAACATGTCCGCTTCGAGCGAGAAAAAAATTGGTTGGTTTCCTATTATTTTTTTATTGCCTACATCGAAAGATTATTACTCCTGGAGTACGTATTTCACGCTTTTAGATTTTTAAATGACGATATCTATTTTTCGCGATTAAATGAAAAGTGAAAAATTTCAAGCGCGCGAAAACGCGACGACTAAGTATGAATAATGGGAAAAGCCTGTGTGACATCATTCTGGTTCCCGCTGCCGGTAAGTAGGTGTTCTTGGGGTGAGGTTTGAGCGCTGATACGACACAGGCTGCTAGCAGGTAGCTGAGTACCCTGCTAGCAGGTAGAGCTTGTCTTAAAAACAGGATTATAAATACCTTATCAAACGCAGGAAACTTTCCGACCATAGGCAGTTTTAATAAGTGATTATTAAGACATGTGTCCCTGAGCTCTGTGCCTCATGCATGCATTGGTAATCTCAGACGATGTAAAACTCCTATCTACTCGTATAGAAACTAGGTCCCTGTGACGTCACATGGAGTGGCATAGCAGGGGCGCTAACCTGGCCTTTTTCAAATGCGGTTAAAATTAAGCATTGCCATTCGTCTAAACTGGGATTTCTAAAACCAAATAATTTGTATATTATGTATACACGAATGGTGGGTAACGAATCGCAATCAATGCCTTTCGTTTTCTTTGATGAAGGAAACTACACTATTGCGTCACTAGTGAAGGGGATCAGGAAATGGATAGGTTCTGTGGCAGGTGCTTGTTGACTGGCGGACGATACGCCACTGGAACGCGAGAGTGCCACTGGACAGTGACGCCTGATGCGTCGCCTATATTGCTTTGCAAAGCAACCCTCACCCCGCAGCTCCGGGATGACGCCGAAGAAGGAATAGGGGTGTTCGCGTGAGCTCAGGTTCCGCGTGTGGCGCGGAGAACGTAGGGGAGGAAGTTGTGTGAGCCATTGTGCGAGCTGGCGTGAGCCATTGAGTCCTCTGCGCCGCGTGGTGGGCTCTGTTGCGGAGCGAGGTGTCTGTCCGGCTGATGCTGTGAATGGACAAAGGGGCGACTCATGTCCCTTGTTGTGCTGCTTGCGAACGTGTTTAGACTCTAGCTCGAGGTGTTGTCGAATGTGCTAATAATCAAGTTAACTTGATTTCGACTCAGTTGGATGACGAAAGAAAACTCATGGATATATTTATATTATGTTTTTTGCATTGCTGATATTGAATTTATTTGCAGTGTTTTCGTCAATACATTTTATTTTTTGATTGCACGTTATGATTTCTTTAACCCTTTCACTGCTGTGGACGTACCTAGTACGTCCGCACGACAGACTGCGGTGGACGTACTTTTTCTTCCTCCCTGCCATACGGTCAGCTCTTCCACGAAGCACTTCGAAGGGACCCACTAATCCGCGACCCTTTCCTCGACGAACTCACCCTCGCAGGACCGTCTCATAGGCCCTACCAGCGGGGGCCCTACCTCCGGAAAAGTGACCGCTCTGACTGCAATTTTAAAATCAATCAATCAATCCGATCATCACAATATGGTTGTTTTCATCGCACTCCTGCCAATCAAGCAATAAAGTACGTCTTTGAACCGTGTTTCTGCGATGAAAAATAATGATTTTGTTAACTTTGATATAATGCCCATTTTCCGGTGGTCCGCAGCCACGTTTTGTTGCAAAGTTAACAAAATCGTTATTTTTTATCGCAGAGACACGGTTCAAAGACGTACTTTATTGCTTGATTGGCAGGAGTGCGATGAAAACTATCATATTTCGATGATCGGATTGATTGATTGATTTTCAAATTGCAGTCAGAGCGGTCACTTTTCCGGAGGTAGGGCCCCCGCTGGTAGGGCCGATGAGACGGTCCTGCGAGGGTGAGTTCGTCGAGGATAGGGTCGGGGATTAGTGACCCTTCGGAGGGTGTACCACACCCATTCTGGAAGTACCTGCTCCATGGGCCCAGGAGACGCATTTTAACATTTTCGCCGCATGTGAGGAGAAGGTTTCCGGAGATTGAACAGCAGTGAAAGGGTTAAAGCCTAAAAAAATATTTTTTTATCAGTGATATGGAATATTTTGTTAAAATAATATTTGCCTCCAAACAAGACACGGTATGAAAATTCTATTCTTTGCTCTTACAGATTATCTTAGAACATTAATATGCATGAAGTTCTGCATTCATTATTAACGCGGACCTCTCTGACCCATGAGATATTTTACAATACTATTTCACTGCAGGAAAATTAATTAATGGAAGTAAAAAATTTAATAAAAAGGTTCTATAAGTAGAAATGCAAAAATAGGAAAAAACAATGAGAACAAATATACACTTACCTATATAAATACATATACTCATTTGTATCCCGAATGTGGATACTTGGGACTTTGTCTGTCTTAAACTTCCACACACATGAAACATATTGCAAACATTCCTATTATATATTTAAAAAATAATTTAAGATTAACAGAAAAACGTAATATTAGAATAAAATATATCAAAACTGTATTTAAAAAACGAAAATATATTTTTTTCCACGTAACATTAGTATATTATCATGCCATCATGGTTAGTTATACACGGAATTGACATCAATTATTAAAAAGCGATGTGTACACTTCAGTCTTAAACACTCACATTGATGGCAAGTTTCTTATTCCTTTTGGCAGTGAAATTTATATTCTGACAGCTGTTACCATAAAGAGATTTATTGATATGAGAGGTTCTATGTTGGTGGTTATTAACGTCTATTCAACTATATGGAAGTTGACTTCAATAAATAAAAACGAACAAACTTTGTATTAATCTAAGTAAGTTTCAACGCAGCGGCGTCATCCTCGGGTACTGGTGTAACTAGTCGTACCACGAAAATAAATTGGTGGATTAATACAAAGTTTGTTCGTTTTTATTTATTGAAATGATATTATGAAAAATTACTCCCTTTCACACCAAAAATATTTTATTGCAATCATAAATAAATTTATGATATTATAAAGATGAAATTTTCTAGAGTAATTTTCTGCCAGTGGTACCGACGCAAATAAGTTAGTTCTCTGGGGCAGGTATCATAGATAGGATTAGTACCTATTTAATGAAAGAGATGTTCTGGGAATCTAAAAGTCAACTGGAATAAAGACAAGAAATAATTGAAGCCATAACTACACTATCATATTGGGAAAAGGAAAAATTAGGCTTAATTTAAAATGAATGACTATTAAAATCACGAAATATACAACAAGAATAAAAACGCTATTATCGTAGTCAGCCCATCAGATGCATCCTATGATCCTCGATTTATCATTTCAATCTTAGTTCCTTGCGTAGTAACGGATAATCCCTCATGGTCACATTTTCTATGAGATTATAGAAGCGTTTGAAACGCAGTTTACTGTCCCTCTCCGCCTACGCTAGTTACTGGCTTTCTTGGATCACTCTAGAATTATTGAGCGATGTCCCTATTGGCCATAGGGGCATTTTCTATGTCCACGTTTTTTTGTTTCCATCAGAATTTCATTCAATATAAAATTCAAATATAATACATATCACCATTGTTCTTTTTTGTGTTTTGAATTATTCGTATAAATCAAGTACATCTAAAAAATATTCTGCGAGACACCTAAATTGTGTATGATATTAAGTTTTCCCGGCGTATCAGGTGCAGAAAAGTTTCTCTGGTTTTCCACCGGTTGGTGTTCTCCATGTCTCCAGAAATTTCGAGAAGGGACTTTCTGTACATCCTCAGAATTCAGAAGATCCCCTGAGGATGACAGCAAGTCGCTGCTCGAAACGTCGGGAGACATCGAGAACAGCAACTGGTGGAAAACCCGAGAAACTTTATGCACCTAAATGGTATTTGGCAGGGGTATCTGAATCAAGTCTCACTAGTCGACGAAAAAATTAGCCGTAAAACATGTCTGTGTGTGGAGTGAGCTCTCACCGGTCATGCATGCTCCATACAAGATTACTACAACAATTCAATAAATACAAAAAAGTAAGAGAATAAAAATCCATGCAGATGCATAAAACTAGTCAAATGCCGATAAGGAAAACAAAGATTAACAAATTCTGACCAGAAAATGAACGGAAAAGAAAGAAAACAAATACAATCGACCAAGCAAGTGAGGTTAATTACATTGATGGTACATCTGTAACTATCCCTGTATTTGTTCATTTGTCAAGCTCAAGGTAGGCTCTTGGCAAGTAAAATCAGGATATCAGCGTCAAATCTGTTGAGTTTTGTACGATGGAAAGTTGTTTGGTTTCAATTCACCCTTTCTTTGGAACATCCCGCATTTCAACACAAAAATACCATCATCTTGGTGGGTGGGTAACATCAGCCCAAATTATGGCACAGTTTTGTTAAAAATAGAATCACTTTATTATAAATAAGCGTGGATTAACACCAAGTACTATTTTTACTAGCAGTATTAGTATCGCAAAAGCGCAGAACTTGATAGTTCCAGAAAAGCGTACGGTCTTACGTCTTCAACAAAGTTAAGCCTGAGATTAGTTAACAAAGTTAAGCCAACTTTTGCCAGTTAAAATGTTTAAAATTAAACAACTTTTTCGGACAAGATGATTCCTATTTATTTCCTCAACAACACTTCAAGTGTCTTAAAAGGACTCTACCCAGGCGAGGTTCAATCAACAAACTACAAACTATAAGAAAACAGCTGAGAATTTTATGAACCATTGCACATAAAGCGTAAGCAGCGACTGCTTCCTTCCATTCGATTAAATTATAGCTGCAAATTCAAGGAGGAGATTGAAACACATTTCCTGAATAATTCCAGGAATGAGTTATAAATTGCCTTTGTAAGTTATTCTTCAATACTTAAGTCGAGCTTCATTTCTTAGAAATGTGAGGGAAAATCTGGTTGCTTAAATCAACATCTTTTTGGTGTTTAGCTTGTTATATAAAGTCAGAATCTTATTCATACTATATACACGGAAGGATTTCTGGAATTTTTTGCACGATCTCAAATTTTACTCTCTTCACAATATATTTTCCTCAAATGCAGTTGATTCACTACCTATATCATATGTACCTATTCTACCTACAGGAGGACGATTATAATTAAAATAAACTTTTATTGCCGTGGACCCTTATGGTACTAAAGACTTTACAGGTATGATTATTTAGTTTGCTTTTGCGATAAGAAAGCTATAAGAAATAATAATAAATTTCTAAGAACTTCCGCAAACATATTAAATTCAACAGAAAATAGATAAGTAGTGTATTTTATATTACAACAACAACTTCCACTCAATACATAACTAGACCTTGAATAATAAACAGTGTTAATCTGGAGCAGAATGGAATTTAATAAAAATAAAATCGGGAAAGTTCACAAAATATTTTTTTTTTAATAAGGCTGGGAGCGGAGGCTGTCCCAAAAAAACACTTTTTTGGAAATTCCAAAATCGTCACTCGGATTTCGATGACCCTCGGGTATACAAGGATAGGCAAAAAAAGATTTTCGAAAAAGTTTAAATAATTAGGTAGCGAGGGGCGCCTAAATACCAACACCCTTAATTTATCATACGATTTCCCAAAAAATGTCAAATTAAGGGTAATCAGGGTAAGTTGTGGCCCAATGGGCTAAAATTTCGTCGGTTTTTGCGTATCTTTCACCGTTTAGGCTTTGCGGCCCGCGCAGCCTGGCGCCAAGAGTGGCGCTAAGCGATGCGGCTCGCGCGACGCGGCGCAACTGACGGCTGAGGCGGTCCCCCTCCCCTCCCACACCCCTCCTCCTCACCTGCCGTCGCCCGCCATGTTCGCATGCTTCAGTGACTCTGTCTCTCTCTCAAACTCTGATTTTGAACTCCTTTCGTAGACCAAATCATGTCGGCACGTATGGTAATAATCAATCTTATCCTTATTTTGGAAAATCGTTATGAATTTGTTAGCCTTCTGAGAAAATTATTCAACAAAACCAGGTTTCAGTTGAACAAGCTCTTTCCTCGTACCCCCATTTAGCATTTCGAGTCTCCAGCGGCTCCCAGTGGGAGCCGCTGGAGACTCGAAAGCTACGCTCGCTTGAACAATTAAGAATGGATATCTTAAAAAGCGATACTGAAAACATAATATTAGAGCCCCACTAATTTCCAGTTCCGATAGAAGCGACAAATTAAGGAAGATATTTATCCGAACGGATAGATATGGGAATTTTTCCCCCCGAACCATAAAGGATTTATATCGTAACTTCGTTTGTGCATTTCCTTTTTACGCGTAAACGGTGGGAGTCCTAACACCCCCTGCCACACAACTTTTTAGGCGGCTTGCGGGGTAGTATGTAGATGTAGATAAGTGACCTTAAATAGGTTTCTTGGTTGGAGAACTATTACTTATACCTCATCATAAGTATTACTGGTGTATTGTAAGTAATGGAATAACACACGGTTAAATATGGCGGAAAAAATGTAGAACGCTGAACAAAAGCATTAGTATGATATTCTGCCGAAGTTCCATAAGGTCGTGCAATGTATCGTATTACTCATTGTTCATTCGAATACTACGATGAATCATTATACAGTGTTTAAACGTAAACTTTTGGCCTCTACCGTCGAAAGAGTGAAGAAGAATACGCGAAACGCCATGAAAACGGCGAAACAGTGGTTTTCTGCACCTCGTCACGGGCAAATTACTTGATTGGTGCACTTCATTGATTTTTCATAGAGAGAACAACATCTTCGAATTACAAATAGCTTTTTTTAACAAAACTTTATCCATTCTTTAATTTTTTTATTGGCTGAAAGATAGATATTTCAATTTCCGAGTAGTGAATTTTATGACTTTAAAAAATCTGAATAATAGAGTACTATAGATCAATGTTAAAGTATATAGTTGCAGTTAGCGCTAGTAAGTTAGTTACAGTTAGTTAGAGCCCATAGTTTAATGAAAACCTTAAATGATGTACTGCCCTCCCGCCTTGATTCTCAAACACAGTCTTCATGCCTTTAGGTCTCTCAGGGTGGTATATTGGTGGGTATGTTCGCTAACGTGGATACCGTTTTTCATGCGAAGTCGTAACAATGCCACATATCTCCAACTGTAGATGAGTTTATCCCTTTCATTATCTGGTCCAAACAAGGACTAATCGGATTACCAATCCGAGCAAAACCCTGCTGTCTTCTTTAGTCACCATGAAGTGTTTCGCTCAGCGGGGCACGGAAAACTGTTCACGACACTGATGGAGACACAAGGTAACAGATAAAGAACTCCCCAGAACGAGTCTCGTTAGAGTCGTGCACGAGTTTTTTTTACTCGTGTCTCCGTCCAGAAATAATCACGCTCCGTGTATCTTTTTCTTCACCCTTCGGTGTAGTCTTTGAAACGTGATAAACACGTCTCGTTATCCGCCGTCGATTCGCTGAGCGCGCTGAAAAGAGAAGAAAAAAAAACTATCAATCAATCTTCCCCTGCATTTGTTTTTTGCGATCAAAAATATACAGCTCCGAAGTCTCTTGTCTCTTCCCCTTGTGTGCAGAGCAGATGAAGTTTTTGGGTGGGGTGAAAAAAATTTCGACGTTTTTGGCGTATGGGAGAGAGTATGGAGGGTAAAAATAATTTTTCTTCAGCAGCTGCGTTCAGGATTTCACATCCAGGACTCCCTCATGCTTCGACAAAAAAGCGGAACCCTTCCTTCTTTTTTCCTGCCATCACCGTCATTGTCCGTCCCTGTTCTACGTGAATTACGCCCGCTTCATCGAGTTCCCGCCCGATACGGGCCCGTGGATTTGATTCCTGGGTCCGTTGATTCACCTCCAATGCGCGACGGAATGCTTTTCCGTTGGCTAAGTAACGATGGATCGAGTGCTTTTTCAGAAGCAGAGAGAGAGAGAAAAATTCTTTCGCTCACTTTCCTCACCCTCCTTTTAAACCTGGCGATTTAGTCCAACGAGGCAATTGCTTCTCATCTTTCATACCAGTCGTGGACAAAAATGGATTCAAAACTCTCTGAAAGGGAGAGAAATCACCGGAGTAAAACAAAACACAAAACCCTTCTCTAAAAAAAAGGCTCTGGATTGGATTTGGTGGCTGGAGGACTTTTTTTACGCCTCAATTCTTCGATAATTGGTTGTTTTGTTGCTTTTTAAATTCTGGCTGAGTGTCATGACGACTTCGCTAAGCTGCCCCCTGATCTGAATAGGTTTTTTTCCGTTGCCACGCTGTGCTGAGAATGCCTACACTCCAACTCGACGATTAGCTCCGCGATGGAACCGTGTTTCTGAACTGGTCCACAAGCTATTTAGAGTGCCCTAGAGTAAATTGCGCGATTAAGCGGAGATTTTGTATGTATTTCCAGAGCCGTTTTAGACTGCGTCGCTTTCAGTATAACGCTAAAAATCTTCAAGATCCCCAGTATGGCTTTGCTACTAGAAATACTATGATTCGTTTTCGAGCTATGCTCGTCGATATCTTTCACAAAGAAAACATTTTTTATCAATCCATTCGCATTGAGCATGGTCGTGGGAAGCTTCAACTTGCACCTCCATCGATGGAGCTGTGAACCCTCTTGCACGAGTGGGTGGTAATTTAATGGTGCATGGAAAACTCGAACTTGTTTACACCCTGCGGAACAATGGATACCCTGGCTCACGAAGGTTTTTCTGAGACCAGTGCCTATTCATCTGATCTCACATTTCATGTTATAGCAGATTTATTGGCTAATAAACGTGATATCCTAAACGATCAAAGGAAAAATTGCGAACTTGATTGAATTGCATTTGTCACCGATTTGATGTAAAAAAAAACATCTTGTCTCGTCGTATACAGGTTGTACCGGCTGATGCTTCCGTTCCATTTGTATTTTCTATAATAAAAACATGAAATTCGTAATTTCAATGAACACCAAATCACGATAACTCCTATTTCAAATGAATGAGATGCAGTACTTCAACTTCTCATTTACAACAACTTCATAATACAGTTTGTTAACTCTAGGAGGAACAATTGTTTTACCTACCTCTATGATCTTCTTCCTGATTCTCTAATGCCTGAATCAGGCGACCATTTTTTCCACCCCTCAGAATGATAGCTCCAGTGATAGGTTTTCAGGGACCAAAAGAATGATAGCTCGACCCATCATTTTCTGAATCACATGGTCATTCCTACTGTCCCTTTTTCCATCGCTTATTTCGTCAATTTCCGTATTTACAACTGTCATTCACTTAAAGTCAAATGAGACGTTATATTTGCTGTTAGCGGCCGTCCGTTCTAATTGGCTGAAAGACGATGTTAGCGGTGCTTTTAATGACGAAAAAAGGGACGTGCCTAGTGATGAATATAGAAGATGGGATTTGCATCCCTCGAGCCATCGCGGTAAATGATCGAGTGATCCCGCTATTATTGTAGCAACCGCTGTAACTGTCCCTCGAAAGAGAAGAAAAAAAAAGATTGTGTGATTCAGGCTCAAAAATTCCTGCAAATAACGCTGAATTTTCTCTTCCGTTACCTAATATGTCTTATTAATTATGAACAAAGGGCCTAAGGAAAAATATGTTTTCTTAGCTTCCCTGTGAAAATTTTCCAAAAAATATTGCGAAATCCGATGGATTTAATTTTACATGACGTATCTGTTAGAGTGGAGTGAATAATCTTTTAGTAATTTTGAGTTTTAGAATCCTATTTTTGAAAGATCGAACAATTCAGTGGAAAATTGTGCCTGACTAAAAATGGAATGCAATACTTGAAACTACTCTGCACCCAATATCCATTTTTTCTTAACACCTGATCAAAACTACAATTTTTCTAATGCAGAGTTTTAATCAAGTTTGGTCAACTTTGGCATGATATTCTTTTTTCCTAGGGAGGATATCATCGTTCGCTCATTCGGAGATGGTCCGAAATATTTAGAACTTAACCGGTGACGTGCGGTCTGTGAGACCACTGCGTTTCTAAAATTATGAATATTTCCAAAATTGCTATTTCCAAATATCTATTATCCTCGTGAGCGTCTTAATTTTGTAAATAAAGTCTTTATATTCAACGTTCTTATTATTTATTTCTGAAAATTTGACTGAATTTTAGTAGCGGTCTGTGAGACCTCAAGTCATTAGATTGGAGGAACCAATGAACGTTTTGCAGGTGGAAATGATACAAAAAGTTGTTAAAAACAATTCCTAGTGATTTTTCAAGAATAGTAATAAAAATAATAATTTTGCAAGGAAGAATTTTTAATTTCATAACGTGGATAATTAAGTATTTAATTGCGAAAAGTACGATATTAATAACAACTCAAGTGTTTTCGATATCAGTTTTCTGATCCTCTTTCGAATAACATTTTTTACTGAAAAAGTTGGTTCGTATTGGGAATTCAAATATTAAATATAAGTTTAATAATAGTTGATAAGTCAAGGAGACATTAAACTAAGCAATAAAGATGACTTTGCAACGTTTCATGAATTTTTGTTTTATTGCGGTCTCCCAAACCACACGTCACTGGTAGTGCAACAAGAATTGCACGTCAATGATTGAGAGATTTTCTACTAGGCATAGAAGCAAAGAACCATAAGATTTATAAAGTATAAGCCGTATATTAGGAAAAATGGAAGGCTCTTCAAACCAAGACGAGGATTGAAACACGAAAAAAAGTAATCCTGAAGATTTTTCTTATAAGTATTTCGCATTAAGGTTATAATCTCGTAGAAAGATAGAGGGTCCCCGGTGGCTTATTTTCAGTTGGGAAGCTATTTAGTTAGGGATTGATCATTGCGAAGTCTGATCAAACTCTGAAGTAACTATTGATGACGTAATAGGGTAGTTTCCGTCATCAAAGAAAATGAAAGGCATTGATTGCGACTCGTTACCCACCATTACTATATTCATAATATACAAATTATTTCGTTTTAGAAATACTGGTTTAGACCAATGGCTATGGTCCATTTTTATCCTCATTTGAAAAGGGCCAGATTGGCGCCCATGCGATGCCACTCCACGTGACGTCACAGGGACCTAGTTTCTATACGAGAAGATAGGAGTTATACATCGTCTGAGGTTACCAATGCATGCATGAGGCACAGAGCTCAGGGAAACATCTCTTAATAATCACAAATTAAAAGTACTTAAGTTCGGAAAGTATCCTTCGTTTGATAGGGGAATAATAATCCTTATTTAAGCCAAGCGCTACCAGCTATCAAGGTACTCAGCTACCTGCTAGCAGCCTGTGTCGTATCAGCGCTCAAACCTCGCCCCAAGGTCACCTCACAAGGCGGCAGGGGGAACCAGAAATACGTCACACGGACTTTTTCCCATCATTCCTACTTAGTCGTCGCGTTTTCGCGCGCTTGAAATTTTTCACTTTTCGTTTAGTCGCGAAAAATAGATATCGTCATTTAAAAATCTAAAAGCGTGTAATGCGTACTCCAGGAGTAATAATCTTTCGATCTAGGCAATAAAAAAATAATAGGAAACCACCCTATTTTGGCCCAGTATTCTGTTTCATTAGAGAAGATAACATTGGCCCATTTGGAGACAGCCCTAGAAAATCATCAGAAAATTAACTGGGATGTAAAGAAAAGGAACCCAGAGAAGTGAGGGAACAGCCCTGATACAGAAAATAAAAGGTTTGTGAAGCTAGAGGTCTTCCTGGCTTGACTCCGTGTTGGTCCATTTCACGAGCGGTGCACTGGCATGCTTTTAATTTCGGCATTTAAAAAATGCAACTGCAGCCAAATGTTTCAGCCAATTTTCCCTAAAAATAGGAAAAAAAACTTGAGATCGTTATATATTAATTTGACAGATGTATCCCGCTCTATAAAAATTACTTAAATATAAAATTATTTCAGTTATGTGTTCACTGATTATTCTATAATTAGAAAACGTAATCGTGATTAGAATCGTAATTATAAAATGTAATCTATAATTATAAAATGTAAATTGCAAAGTTAAATGTGAAAACAATAATATTTGGCCAGCATTTTTCGATTTCAGCCCACTGTGCGATGTAGAGTAGTCATAGTTAATTTTTGAAGAGATAACGAATACAAGAATGGAATCGGACATTTATTCTTCTTTCGGTACAAAACGAGAAAATAAAATTTTAAAAGCCTTAGGTTACCCCAAAGTAGGGAACGACTAACTGAGTGGCGGTCCCCATAAAATCCATGCAAACTATAACTTTTCCATCAAATAATATATTGTGCATATTACGTACTCTAAACTCAGTACTGTATGGCACATGGTAAACATTTTGCGTAAAATAATCGCTTTTTACACAAATGGCCTGCACCACACATTAATAGTTAATTATTTACTCTAAAAAAATGGTTTTACAGACATTATCAAACCATATTTCCACATTTTCTTGAACGAATAGCCATTGTTTTATTTTCTATTTTATAACATTTGATATTTTTTTCCAAATTTTACTTGCTTCCATCAGCATAAGTCAACAATCCTAAGATTGATTTGGCGTATATTGTCATTCAGCTCTCCTATTTGCTAGCCTTTTCATAGTCACGTATTTCTCCATCTCCTTTAAATCCTTTATTACCTGCCTTATGTAACTCCTTCGGGGCCGTCCCTTGCACTTCTTCCCTTCCACCTGTTCCTCTGCGATTGCTTTCATCAGACTATCATGCCTTACAATGTGTCCAACTAAGTTTTCCCGTCATCTCCTTAGACTTTTAAAAGACTTCTCATTTGCCCGACTCTCCTAAATACTTCGTCATTCTTACTTGGTCGATCCATTTTATCTTCACCATTCTTCGGTAGCACCATGGGCGTACCGAGCGAAGGGCAGGAGAGGGCAGAACCAAACCCCCCCCCCTCCAGAACCAAAAATCGCAAATGTCTTTAAGGAAAATAATATTTTTTCAAGGAAATAATTTTAAAAACTAATAAAGAGCTGTTACAGTTTCCTTAAAATAATGGTTTCATTCACATTTTCCATGCTTAAATCTTACCTATAATTCGAACAAACTTGGCTTGCCCTAGTTTTGATCCTGGGTACGCCCTGGGGTAGCACCACATTTCGAAGCTGTTGTCAATATCCAAGCCTCACTTCCAAAGGGAAACGAATCATGTTCCATGTGGAGCATCTGATGAATTGTTTCCTTGATTCTATGCTTATATTCTTAACTGTAAGAAGATTCTTCTTTTTGTAGAAAGCCCTCTTCGCCTGCGCTATTCTATTGACTATTTCTTTCTTGCTTCGTCCATTATTCTTAAATCAGCTCCCTGGCCTACAAAACTCTTTCACCTATTCAAGCTTATGTTTTACTTCTTTAATGTTTGCTCTAGCCTCCTCTGTTTCCCTACATACTAGTACCTTAGCCCTCATTCTGTTGAATTTATGGGGTACGTAACCCAAGAAGCAGTCAATATCCCAGCAGCATCCAGACAACATTGTTGGCATTAGCATATGACATCCGCGCAATATCCGCGTTAATCCAATTAAAACTGTATGGATATTTGTCAAATATACAAATGACCCGCCAACCAACGTTGCAGCGATGTCCAACGGTGGACATGGAGGTCCATATTACAGTATCTCTCAGATATCTTCGCAAAATCTAATGAATAGAAAATGGGCGAAGTTATTGCGGCTTTATCCCCAGACATACTAACAAAACAATTTCTCTTCCATTATTTTGTTAGATTTGGATAACAGTTTTGTTTGAAAAAAAAATAAAATCTTCAGTTAGTACAAAATCAGTCTCATTACTTATCTAACACACCTCGTATCAACATTATGTAGATATCTGATAGATAGATATCATCTGCTGCTTGAGAAGTCTTCTTACTGCTTGGAATAACATGTTTTAAATATCACAGATATTACAAATGTGATATCCATGCAACATTATTTTTACAACTCATCGTGGATGCTACGAAGAGGACATCAATTCTACGTTGTCAAAATATCCATCATGAAATAACGCGTTTTGAATATATCAACGTTATATAGATAATTTAAAATGATTCAGTCCAGTGGCGCCGACTCCATGGGGCCTGGGGGGGCCCGAGCCCCCTCAAAAATTCGTTATGGGTGTGAGGAAAAAATGTGTCAGGCTTTTCCATTTTCCCCGGAGTGTCCAGATATCGAGATTCGAGTTATCAGGGTTCTGATGTTGATCATATGACTCTTCTAAAATGCTTAAAAAACTTAAAACTCACTACTTATAAAAATTTCCGGGGCAAGATCCCCGGTCTGCCCCCCCCCAATATTTTTTGTAAGTCAGCCTCCCTGATTCAGTCGCTATGTAGTGGAAGTTCGACATGTTGAAGTGAAAGACGGCTGCGCTAATGCACAATATTTTAATGTGAGGCGTTCCTGCTCAATCTTGTACCAGACGATTTCTGATGTTGTTTCGTTTAGATATCTGATGGATATCGTCTGCTGCTTGTAAGTTTTTTTGTCAAATGTACGTGGAATATTAAATAAAAGTCCTCTGAATGATGTTTAGATAAGGCTTGGGAAGTGGAACATAGGAAGGCTTCCCGAACAAGGTTCGAGTCCCGAATAAATGCAGAAAAACGGAGTCTCAGTGGCTCATTTGCAGCTGGAAAGCGAGTTGACTCGCTAGATTAGAAGTCCCTGCCCCATTCAACTCCTCCCAAACCCCCTCCTCTTATTTAATAGCCCTACCTCTCTCCCCCATACCGTTCTCGTCACGCCACAGTCTAATGGGACCCCTTTTCCCGGAAGTCGAGAGGGCCCGCTAAAGCGAAAAGATTTTGCGGAGCGCCGCCGCAAGGACTTCTCGAGGGCCCTTCTCAAAACCTCAAGGCCCTCATCTGGAGGACCGGCTCCTCCTCCCAGCAGGGAGGGGTTCATGACTAGGGAGCCTGTCAGGATCTTCTCATCCGAGACCGGAGTTAAACCTATCGCCTCCCCCTTTTCACGGGCCCAGCAAGATCGTTATTCCTCATCGCTGCACTATCTCTGCCCGCTGGACCGCGATTAATTTGGGTGTGAGAGACCAAATTGGTGTGCGGTGAGTTTCTGGCGGGAGGCTGCGTTAGGGGGGTCCAAGAGTCAAGTATTGGGGGGGGGGGGGGGTTCTTGCTACCCCAACCGGCGGAAATGAGCATGGGGAAAAGAGTGGTGGATATCGTATCATTTCGTTAGTCGTCGGCTCATTCCTGATCGAATGGTAAGGGGCTGTATCCGTAGTTCAAGCTAAAGGGTTTCCTGTTAGTTCTCACGTTCCTTCCGTTTTGACATGTGGGTTGTGGATAAAATCAAATCATCAACCAGGGCCGGATCTAAGGGGGGCCCAAGGGGCACGGGCTCTGGGTCACTCACCAAGCATCAGCCTTCCACCAACATAGAGATGAATCTCACAAAATTGGAAAAATAGGAAAAACATTCATGTGCGAGGGGATTTGAGGTGAGGCTGGTTTTTTTTATTAACATGTAGTCGTAAACATTGGCGTTAATAAATGTTTAACGACACTGATAAAAAACACTTAATCCGTTAATAAGATGCATATTTATTGCTAATAAAAATGCTGAAAATTGTGTTGCTTATATTTCCTGTTAATAAGTTGCAAATTGTAACAGTTTGAAACAGGGGGCCTCCCAACGGTGGCGTAGCCAGGATTTTGAAATGAGGGGGGTTTGGTTTACCGGACATATTAGGGCCCTTCCGCATGGAAAACATCCCACGGAAAATGAGGGTCCTCCCCCGGAAAAGGTTGGCATTTTTGGTGTTGGAAACGTGATTTGTTGGACTCAAAAACAGTAATTTTGTACGAGTATTTATTGAACGTTTTTTATATTACTCGTTTCTGGTGCCTCTTTTAAAGGCTCAAAACCAGTAATTTTGTGCGAGTATTTATTATTCGAGTACGAGGATTTATATTTTAAAGGCTCAAGGGGGCGATTGTAACCCTGAAAACCACTATGGCTACGCCACTTCCTCCCACCATAATGGGATCCGAACCACCCACATTTTAAATGCGGCCCTGCTATCAACAGCACGTCAAGGAGCTCAGAAAATGAAATTTATTTTTTCCGTGTGAAATTTAAGTTATAAGTATGTCCCTTAACCCGGGAAAGGGCGCGTGGAGTGTACATCACCCCGTGGTTCTTCTTCATTTCATAGGAATAATCATAACCATCAATTTAATTCTCTAGACCTATTTGAAAAAGAACACAGCATAACTATATTATTCTATCGAGAAAGAAAAAAAATATTTTCTCTGTGGTGTCGATGACACCCCACGCCACGTCTAATGTTACATTTCGTCACGCGCCCCCTCCTGCGATAAGAACATACGTGATTACACGTATTGTAGAGTCAAAAAGTGGTACATACAATAGGAATGAAGTTGATAGTGGGTGAATTTACTTTGTAGAATTTTTGTTTGAAGATTTTCGCAGCTTCTTTTATCAATCTTGCTGGTTGCTTTCGGGAAATTTTTTTGCGTTGGTAACATTTTCTGCTCAACGTTTTACTCCTCCTACTGGGAGCGTTTTCAAGAGAATGATAATGATGAATGCATTTGGGTTATCAGAGAGATTTACTTTGTGGAAGTTATGCATGGTAATAATAAAGGCTCTTTGAACTTACCTCACTCATTCAATAATCGGCAACCGGTTTCGACGTATTCTACATCATGATCAAGATGATGATACCATTCAAGATGATACGAGATCAAGATAGTGATGATTGTACGTCATTATCAAGATGGCAGTTGCGCCTGATAATGACGTAGAATACGTCGAAACCAGTTGCCGATTATTAAATAGTGTGGAAAGTAGAAATCGCCTTTATCATACAATAGGAAGTTTTGCATGATGCATCAGTATCACAGAATACAACATAATGTTTGACAGGATGGCAAATGTGTTAATACATTTAAAAACATCTGATTTTGAACAGTATAGCACAATATTTATCTTACTTGTAGTAATATTTCATCGTATTTCTTTTTAAATTGGCTGGCATTTTCAGATTTTTTGGCGTCGTCTGACCATTGATTCCATCTTTTGCAAGAGGCGACTTTTAAAGACCTATCGTAAACAGGTGTTCGATAGTGCGGCAAATAAAATTCTTCCATGCGCCGTGTTGGACTGGTTTATTGGTTTACTGGTTCTAGCATTATATTTGTACATTTCGGTGTAAATATGTGGGAAGTTCTGTCGTCATCAACTTGTAAATGTTGCCTTGTTAAATAAGCTCCTCTTTTGTATTTTTAGCTATCTTAATTTTTCAAAATATAGTGTCACATGTTCATTATTTGTGATGTCAAATATATAACTTACACAGGAGATCTGAATTCTCTGGAGTTATAGATTTAGTTCGTATGTAAGGTTAGAATACACCGCACAGCAATAGTATGTGTGTTGTAAGGTGTTTGAATTGTTTTAACTGACATAGTCTTAAACATTCTACGTAGCAGTGGCGTCACTAGGAATATGCTTTGGGGGGGAGAGAGGGCCTGGAGGGGCAACCCTCCCCCAATCAACGTCTTTTATCCGGGGGAAAGTTTTGAAAAATTTCATACCTGGAAATACATTTTACATCATTAATAAATGATCTTTAACTTTAAACGGATGTAGATAAAAATATGTCAAAATTATAAAATTGTTTTAAACACTTTTTTTATTTTTCTGAGCTTTTTGGGAGGTTTTAACACCCCCATAGTTACACCACTGCTATGTAGTGATGGTGAGCTTGGTTTTTATCTGTTGTTACGTAGTTAAGAGGGCACAACACTTTGTTTTTACTGGTACTATTTCGTCTTTTTTTGTACGTGTTACTTGAAAGCGGTTGGAAGCTTTCGAAATGCGAATGTTCCATAAGAATGGTGAAGATAAAACCGATAGATTGGGGGAGTAATTCCAAAATTCTAAGAGTTGGAGGATAAAGAAGTCTTTTGAAAGCCGTTGGATGAAGACGGATCAATTTTATTGGTCAATTCATGGGACATGATGGTCTAATAGAAATCAACGTTGCAAGACAAATGGAGAACGTCAGAGGCAGACAGCGGATGCGATACATAGAGTAGGCCATGAAGGATGTAAAAAAGTGTTAAAAGATTATCTGCTTGGAGAGCTGCCTCGAACTTATCTTTGTTTTGTTTACAGATTATGATGATTGCTCGTTTCAAGCTCACGCTATCACGTTGAGGATCCCAAAATATATCGATTAAGTTTTTGAACCCAAAGTAGATAGTTCCACTTCTAAGTTTTCTTGGAAATTACACTATTACTTATACCACTTCTTTTTTAAAAAGTGCGACCCGGGTTTTGATGAATTATCATCATCTTCAGGCGCAAATTATGATCTGTTTATCTTATTATTGTTATCTATTTACCTGATGAATTTTAATACGGACGCCAGAATAGGGGAAAAGGATGGGTAAAGATATTCAATTATCAGAGTGCTGTCTTGGCTTTCAATAATTTTTAAAATTTCTAACCACTCTCTCGAGTCCAAATCACGGCGGTCATTGCATAATAATAATAGCGTAATTTCCAAGAAAACTTATAATGGAATACCACAGTCAGTAATGAGTTAGTACATTTAGTTCCACTTCTTTCAACAGGGGATGATCACCCGTCACTGTAGCATTCCCTACGTACTCAAAAGTAAAAGCGGCCGCGTAAACTTTATCGTCTGTTTTTTTTAATGAGAGGTATTTATTTCTTTATTTTCATTTAAAATTGGACTCAAACATCACGAAGGAAAGAATTTGAATTATATTTGATAATTTACTGTGAGGACATGAAAATTATGCACTTCCCGCGGTTGAGAATGTAGCGGGCGGCACAGAATGAGAGGGAACCATCACTCCCGCCAACCGGTATTCTTACGTGGCATGTAACTTATTTAAAAATCATGCCATCATCTTTAGGTTTTCAGAATACATGGAGCGATGTAGAAAACATCAGTATCAGGAAATGAATCTGGAATCCACTCTATCATGTGAATGTTTTCATAATATTTAACTGAATAAAACTAATTATTTCAGCGGACATGGATGGGAACCACTCCATCATCATTAAAAGAGATTTTTCAGGTTCTATTTCAAAACTTTATTCACTGGATACATGATGCATTTCGATGCTTTCAAATGAAAATACTTTAAAATAATTGGAAACTTTCACATGAGAACTCGTTGTATGGTGCTCTGAAGAAAGTTTTTAAGTGAAACCTGCAATAACTCTTTCATTTATGAATATCGAATACCCTGTCGCCATTTGCCTGTATTTTAAATGTAGGTTCAAAGATTTTGCGGCGTTTATCAGGTGATATTAGCATTTTCTTCGGGTTATCCCCGCGTCCGTTTGGTTATGTTGACAACAGTTTTTCTGGCATTACAGTCAGCGAAGCTGTTATCAACGAAATCCAACGGACGCGGTAAGAACCCGAAGAAAATGCGGATGTTATATTTAAAATATTCAAATACTGCATCAATGGTAAAATGTACATATGTGAGATAGGGTTTTCCTCAATTCAATTCAACACCCCGAAACTTTTAAGATACTGGCATGAGACTAAAATGAGTAATGCTTCATGAAGAAAGACATTATACGACCGGTCGAGCGTGAGTGATACGTCCTCTTAAGATTATGATGGTGGTGCAGTTTTTGCACTAATTCGTCCGCGCGGCATCCTCATTTCTGCCGCTCAATACGTAACAGCTGGAGCGGAAGCAATCAGTGCGGCCAAATGAAGTGGCCATATGCGAAGGGGTTGGGCAGATCAGAGTGGGCCGCGAAGGCGCCCCGCGGAGAGCTGGGGACGCGTGTGTCCGCGGGGGTCCGAAGTCTCCCACGGTGTCTGTGGTCGAACAACTCACCCCTTAATATTCCACACCAGTGCACCTCCCCTCGTGGTTTTGGAAATCCACCGGGCCCATACCGCTCCCTTGCGGGACTCCCTTTTTTTTAAAACAGAACTTCAAAGACCACTCGACGCGTGGAGCAGTCGTGGCGGCCTACTTGACACACCTCTTGAAAGCAATCAGGAGTCGTTCTCCTCCTGATCTTTTTTTTTTATTTGACTTCTTCCTCTTGAAGATACGTTCTACACAAGGGGCGTGGCAGTATAAGGGTTTGGCCAGACCGGACCCCTTTACCAATGCTTAAGCTCTCTGGCGAAGCCTTCATATCCTTTTCCTCCTCTCTTTCCAATAACCACACTCGTCGATAAACATTTTTTTTCTTTTGATATCCGTTCCTTTTCATGCCCGGTAATTGTCCGCCCTTTGAGTGAAGGTATGAGAAGGGTTGTTCTTGACGGAGGTCAAGCCTCTCGAGATGCTATTTCCGCAGATTCCGACGCCTTTTTTTGCAAGAGGAAGGATGAAAGGAAGCATTGAAGTTAGCCTCGAGTGGTTAGTTTCACGGCTCGCACTTTGTGAAGGAGTTGTGCACAGTGCGGACAGCAGGAAGCCCAGGTGGGATAATTTTCTTAAATACAGTCAGCCGTTGATCTACGCAGTGTTTGGCGTACAATGGTAGACTTTAGGTCTTGTGATTTACAATGGATTGAAATAAGCTGATTGGTTTAATAACGTTAGCTTTGTTTGCATCCAGTATCCAAATGCCTGTCGTCAGAAAGTAGTATATACTGCAATGGAAAAATAAAGAAAAATGAAAATAGAATTGAAGCGCATCAAAATTCAATGCGGTGGGTATTAAGAAAGAATTGTTGTTCAACAAACTCCCAAAATATTTACTAAGCCATCGCGTCAACTTCTACTGGATTTCTAGCAACAAATTTTTTTTTTTTTTAAATTATTGTTGTAGCCAAGAATGCACGATTAGCCCATTACAACCCAATGTTGCTTCTAATTAACATCAAAAATGTATATGTTATGTGGTCTGTTAATTAAATATCTAAACTACGCATTGTTTTGTGTTGCTAATTGTAATGACAAAATATTCAGCTGCCACGATAATTATGATTGATTGAAAAATTTTCAAGTTTTCATAATTAAAAATCTTGAAATTTGGATTCTCCCAAAAGTGGCTTTGGGTAAGAATGGGTTAACCCGCATTGGCCATAGACATGGCAGACTCCAGTACATGTGGATTCTCTCGAATTTATATCCATGGATTAATAGGCTAATATTCTCCAAGCATTTTGATGTTCTTTGAAGAAGGTGATCCCTTGACTTCTCTTCCGTTAGAGGTACCAAGTTAGAAAATATCATTTGAGATCGCTGCCCTCAATTTACAAGTGGACTGAAAAGAAAGGTAATTTTATATTTTGGTCTCTCTGGAACGATATAAGAATTGCTTCAACCTCATTTTTTCCAATTTATTGGTAACAATACCAAATCTTCCCTAATAAATTGGTAAGTATAAGCAAACAATTGCTTGTCATGGGGTCCAATGCTAAGGCTCACGCAGACCGGATGTAGTTCACGATCATCCGTCGGAAAGCGTTGAGTAGAGGCTAACCATAAAAGTCCCTGTGAAAGTCACCAACGTGCTCTAAATTTTTATCGTTTTTTCGTAGTTTTGTAATCCTGGAATAAGTGCATTCCATCCTTCCATTCCCCTTTATTATAACCATTTAATTTAGTTCCATGCTGTCCTTCTTCGAGTCCTCCACCTATACCAATAATGCGTTTATCTTTTGTCTCACGTCGTATAATTTACTTAACTGTATTTATATCGTGAATTTAGCCCATAATTTTCTTGTACAGATTACTATTGAGATATTTTATCCGTGTAATTATGGATTCTTTTGATTTAATGGTTTGGAATATTAATGCATTTTGAGAAATGGAGCCCATTTTGCTACCGGTAATTGATTATCCAGTGTGAACAAACTTTTGTCCTGGGTCATTTCCTGTTCTTTCCAATGGAGTGAACGAGAAAGATATATTGGAATGCTGAGGAGCAAGTTATTTATTAAAGTAGCAAAAATTATGACGTTAATTCCTTCTCCTTATTGAACGAAAGTTCTCGAGCATGAATCATAGCTTTTATTGCGTATAATAGCAATGAAAAGCGGCCATTATGGATATTTAATGTGAGATCAAAATATGTGGGTCTTTACTTAGGAATATATGAGTTGTTCACTAAAAGTCGACACATTCCATTTTCACTTACGTATTCCTATAACGAATAAAGTGGTTGAAATGAAATTGGGATTGGAAATCAATTTTTAAGTGTAATTCTTTATTTATTTCATTATTAATAAGTTAATTGAGGATAAAAAGCATATTTTTGCGATTCAAAGACCATTCTTCAACGCATTAATAATTCTATTTATTTGGCTTTGTATAAAAACGCACATACGGAAGTCAAGAAAACTAATTCTTAACTTAGAACGTAAATTAATCCCAACCCTCTAAATTTATCAATATGAAAGGAGGTTTACAGTAAGAAAAATTTATTTTATTTACAAGACCTTTTTGATTCTTAAATTGTAAACCAAACTGCGTACGCTGGTGAAACTCTGCGGTTTCTTTTTCTTAAAGACGAATAATTTTACAAAAATCAGGCCCGAGAGCGCTAGAAACGACCAGATCACATGGAAAAAATCCCTTATTCTTAAAACCATTTTCTGTTAGTATATATGAAAAGTTTCCAACTGAGAAAAAAATACACTCTGGTCTTTATTCAAGCATTTTTGTATCCATAACCGCTGTAAACGCCTTAAAAATTTTCCCTTGCAAATCGCTGTGCGAGATTAGGATTTCTCATATAATGGTTACTAACGTTACGTTTGGCAAGATAATTACCTGCCATTCGCGAGTACACGAGCAAATTTTCCATCTTAAACACCAAATCATTCTAAATTGTAGCCAACCATTTCTGCATCTCTGACCACTTAGCAACGTAAATAAAAATTCCCCTGGCTATCACTACGCGACGTTGGGATTTCTCGTGGAAATATCTTTTACGAACCGTTTAGCAGCAAGCCACTCAGCCCATGCGGATTATTCACGCCAACCTGGCTGCCTCACGCGAGACTTGGCTGCATTGGAATTTAATTGGTAGTGAGACGTACACCTCCCGTATGGTTTTCAGCCATCCGTGACATTATTGTCACTCACTAAGCGTCCCCCCCGATGATGAATGCACAAAACCTTCTCATTCTCCACGCATTGTGTCGCGAGGACAATGAACTTCACTCTACCAAATGGACGTTCCAGTTTTTTGGTGTGGGGGATTTATTATTCGACGCCCATTCTAGCAGCCCGTGGTGCAAAAGCGCGCGTTAAGGAGACAGTCATCCGAGAAGAAAAACAAGGAGTACTCATCTCTGGGGGAGGGGAACTAATAAAATTTCCGCATCATCTCTTAGGGTTTCTTCACCCCCTATCCCCGCGAACCCTGTCCATTTAAAAGCCTTACCCTCCCCTTTTTCCAAGGCTCGGGACACGCTTTTAAATCCCTGCGTAGACGGCATGCCCCTTGAAAAACCCCTTGCGAACAACCCCTCACGGCACTTGCACCCTGATGTCACCGATGCCTCGTTCACACTACTAACGTGCCAGCGATAGTCCCAACGATAGTCGGAGGAACTCAAGGAGGTTCTAAATATCTGGAGGCGCTGTGTCCGAGTTTTTAGCGTAGTCAAAGTTCCGCCATCTTGGTTTGACCATTTTTGGACTTAGTCTCCGACTGATAAAATTTTAGGTGACTAAGTTTTGTTCTAGAAATGAACTACATTAAGTGAAAAATTCTACCATAATCATTAGTATTTCGCCGGTGATTGTCATCGGATTTTCCCCATCATTCGCGACACTTTTATTAATGTTTACTGACACTTTGTCTATTAGCCACTTTATTGGCAGGGATATCCTTGAAAATATACTTTATTATTGTAATTGTTAGATATCCGTTAGCTGTAATAAAATTAAATACCAGTATAATTGCAGGTAAATGACTAGTTTACTCTCTTAAAATTTTATTTTCAGCTGAGCTGGTTGTAGAAAGTAACCATGGTGATTGATAATAATTTTTCTGTGGGAAAAGATGTTTGAGTCTTAACTTCGCGAAGCCTACCAATGAAGTAAGAAAAAACAGGTTAACATTGTGCGTTCCCTAAGTTATTTTAATGTATTAATGAGTTATGACCGAAAATTTCACCAAATAGTAAGCATCGATCCTTATGAGATTCTATATGTTTTGGTCAAAGTGGGCGTGGCTTGTCCTACTCAAGCACCCCCATTCCGGCCACACTTCACTCCACCCTCGAGACCAGCGGTGCCCCCTCCCGATATTTACAACCACCTTGGAAGAACTATACTCGGTTCATTTTATCTTTGTGGGTGAGCGGGTGTGGCTAAAGCGAGTGGGGGTTAGGTAAGGGAAAGTTTCTCGACACGTGACTTTCCTCTGCTAATCAGAAAATAACATGCGTGGCTTAGCGCTTTGGAAATCCAGTCGCTCATAGTCATGTTAACATCGTGGAGCAGTGTCTCCTTGTATATATATGCGCATACTTTTCACCAAGGGTGCCGTATTCAGCGTGGTAGCTGGCAATGACATGGGCTTCTACGAAGAGATTATCCTTCATACTTTCCAAAAGAGGAGGTATATTGCCTCGGCGCCAGGTTCAAATATCTGTGGCCGCCCATGTATCACACGTTTTCAGTTACAACTAGGGCGACTATGTACATTTGGCAACGTTGAGTTCGCCCCTGCTCTCTCTCGGTAGTACCCCTCCCCCATTAGGGAAGTCCTCCGAGAGTGTCCGGGCTTTCACTAAATCTCACTCGCAAACATAAATTGAACAGATTATAGTGGTGGCAAGTCCGGACAGCAGTACACCTAGTTCCGAACAGTACCAATTCACGATGGTTTGGCGCTGCGAATTCGGAAGAGGAAGCGACAAGAGAAGCACGAATAGTTTGCGAAGCTCCCGTTTTAATCATGGAGCCGTCCCAGCATGAGATCAATGCAATTAAATGACGATCCAATCGGCTAAGGCCAGTACGTTATCTATCAAGATGGCCGACTACCGTACATTTAAGTAGTAAAATCGGTCAAATTTGAATGTGAGAACTTTAAAGTGGAAATTTCTTCATTTTTCCGCGTTTTACCTCGTCCTAGGAGTTGAAAGAATTAAAACACCAGTTTCACTTGGTGCTTTATTCTTTCCTGCCTTGGTTTGTTTACAGAGAAATAATACATTAACAATGTACTCTGTCACGAAATAATTGGAAAAGAATAAAAAATCATGTGGAGACAACAAATTTTGTAATCCTTCACCTCTTTCGTTAATGGATATCCACCAAGACACACCCATTGGCAGATTTAAGGGGTCACAGGGGTCATGAATCCCCCGCAAATTTTATCAAAAAATTTAAATTTCTATTGATATAAGCGTTTTTTTATCCTAAAATGTCTGAAATTGTTCAATTTCATCTGTTGTTAATATTAATAATGAAAAATAAGGTTCCAAAATGCGTAAAAAATGGGTAAGGGTAATGGTTTTAACATTGAAGTGAAGAGCTTGCAGGTAAGTGACCAGTGCCATGAGACCATGAAGGGATTTCGTTTAGAATACTGCGGAAATAAAGTTACATTGTTTTTTCAGGCGACACGCAGAGCGCTATCGTGACGCACTGAGAGCTAATTAGCCTACTTCACGACAGCAAAAAGACGAAAGATAGATTACCGGATTATTTAAGGACCGGTTGGGGGCAACTTGTTGTTACTAACGTAATAGGGTAGTTTCCTTCGTCAAAGAAAAGGAAAGGCATTGATTGCGATTCGTTATCCACCATTAGTTTATTCATAATGTACAAATTATTTGGTTTTAGACATCCCAGTTTAAACGAATATTAATGGTCACTTTTAACCGCATTTGAGAAAGGCCAGATTGGCACCCATACGATGCCACTCCACGTAACGTCACAGGGACCTAGTTTCTATACGAGTAGATAGGAGTTTTATCGTCTGAGATTACCAATGCATGCATGTGGCACAGAGCTCAGGGAATCATCTCGTAATAATCACCTATCAAAATTGCCTATGGTCGGAAAGTTTCCTTCGTTTGATAAGATATTAATAATCTTTATTTAAGGTAAGCTGCTAGCAGGGTACTCTGCTACCTGCTAGCAGCCTGCATCGCAGCGGCGCAAATATCCTCGCCCAAAGGTCACCTCGCATGGCGGGAGGGGGAACCAGAAGGACGTCACACGGGCTTTTCCCAGTATTCATACTAAGCCGTCGCGTTTTCGCGCGCTTGAAAATTTTCACTTTTCATTTAATCGCGAAAAATAGATATCGTCATTTATAAATCTAAAAGTATGTAATACTTACTCCAGGAGTAATAATCTTTCGATTTAGATAATTTTAGAAAATAGCAAACCACCCGATCCAATGTTGTGTAATCGTCGGTAGATACGCGCGTGACAACTATTGTTGTCCTTATGGGGCAAAGTCCCTCTGTGGTAGGAATTTCCATTCCCCAAACCCTTCCTACAAACCCTTGTACCCTTTGGATTCCTCACCCCCTCCATTCCCTTCCCCTTAAAAGTTTCCTCTCCGCAACTAACCCTGCTGAAAGCCCCCTTCCCCAATGAAAACTTTCCTCTCTCACTGATACCCCTCTGGATTCGAAAATTGTCCGCACTTGTTCACACCCCGGTGGTCTCCCTCTGAGGGGGCAGTCATGAAGAAACACTCGCCGAGTCTGAACGTATACGTTATGTCTTCATCTCTCTCTCACTCTTTTTCTAGCATATTTTTTTCTGTCCCCACGTCTCACGTTTCTGCCCTTGGAGCCAATGCTCTACAGTGCAAGATTCTTCACTTCAATGAAGATCTTCTCTGGATATCGCATCAACAGCTACTAAAAATATCATCAAGAAAAACTCATCTTTGCGATTCGTATCAATTTATTTTTGGTCGCAAAATCTTCTTGTCAGTCGTGAATGAATTTTTACATATATACACACCTACATATATACGTATATAGTTACACATATATTTTCACCTGAAAGTTGTACTTTTTCACGAATTTCGGACGCACCTTTTGTCCATATATATATAATAATACAGTATTTTAATGACCATGTTGTGTTAGGGTTCTCTTTCATGCTATATGCTGGTGATTGATCATGCCCTTTGCCAATTACCCTTGAAGGGGTATTAAGTAGATGGTGGATGACGGGTTGGTATTTGGGTGTAGATGAAACTTACTTTTGTACCAAATCACCCAGTTACCTAAATAGCATTTGGTAATTTCGTGGTTTCCTTTGCTGTAGTTGCATTTTTATTGCGGAAAATTGATTTTAAGGCTTGATTCATACGTACGAACTCTTTTTGAAGGTGAATATTTTTTTTGTTTTTAGGATAACTCCTTCCATTAGAATTAAAGGCATTTATTATTGTTTAATTTTGTTTTATCATCGAAGGTAAACTCGTGGGAACTTCCACGTGAGGCGTTTCCTAAACTTCAATTTATCCAAGGCTTTATCTTGAATTGTGTCCATTTGAAAACCAAACAAACGGAGAACAAATAATGGTGGGGAGCAATGCAAAGGGATCGTTGAGAACTATTCTGGGGTGGTCTGTGCCGAAGTGCAAGCAAAACTAGAAGAAAAAATATTACAACCCCCGTGCGACATTGTCATTCGAATAAACAGTTGAAAACGTCATTGTGCGATTCGTCTTTGTTCGAATTCTTCCCATTCATTCGTATTTCTTTCGCTTCATTTATTGTTTTTGTTTTTATTTTGGGTAACCTCACCCTGTTTCCAACTATCCCTGTTTCTTAAATAGATGTGTCCGTATAATGGCGTATGAATGCTGCATGGCAAGGGGAAGAGAGACACGATTCTGTTCAGTGAAGCGGTCGTTATTTTTTCTCACGACAATCGAGAGGAATGTAAGCCTTAAATAATTTCTCTCCTCCTTTAAAAAATAACATGCACCAACTCTCTTCCACTCATACCCCTGTCGCTGAGCAAAAACAGCTGACAATGAGTTGTCCGATCGTAACAATAGCAGGCATTCTGCCATTGTTACGATCGTGAGAGCTCTATCATTTCTCCATTCTCTCATATTTTTCGATCTGTCGTAATTACTTCTCTCTCTTCATACCCCCGACTCCATCCTTTTTTAAAAAAATAATCTAGTGTCCTCGGACGTCTTGAACAATCTAGCCATATGCTTGACAGGAGATTTTAATTTTTTGTTTTTTTTTTCGTTCTAACCGTCCGCGATAACAGTACATCATCGGAATGTGTCGGGAGGGCTTCGTGTGAATTAGCGTTTTCAATTTTCAAACGTGAATTGCACCTGAGGCAAAAAAAATCTCTCACAAGTTCTCACATTCTCGTGTGCAAACCAATCTTGTCTCATTGTTTTTTTTTCAATTCACGTCATGACTACGTGGAACTTTTCCTCGTGCTGGAAAATAATGATAATAACCAATCCTTTCAACGTTGAGTGAATGAATTCGGTATTGCTATTCACTACAAATTGGAATTCGTAAAATGTCTTGGAGATTTCAAGGAATAGGAATTCGTTTTTCTGAACTATTTTTATCTTTTCAATCGAGTGTTTTTCTCGGTGATCAATGAACTGATATTTTCCATTCAATGACCATTGTGTTTGGTGACAAAGGATCAGATCTTAAGTACAGAAAGGATCTCATGAATCGAATAAAAATTCTGCAGTTTGCTGAATAATGTTGTTTCCTGGCAGTGGGTAGTTAAAAGAGAGGTAATGGATTACGTTGAAAAGGAGGATTCGTAGAAGCAATGAGATCAAGAATTTTATGCCTCTAGTGGGATGCATAAGTATATTGCTTTATCGGTGCTGTGAATGACCGTTAGGCCCTAAAGCAATCAATATATCAATTAAGAAACGTGTTAGCTTTAGTATTTCGAAAAAATTACCCATAAATATTTTTAATGTGCGCAATTTTTATTTACCATATATATTTACGTTTTCTAAAGAATAGCATGAATGAAGTAAAGGTTAATTGTTTGTCAAATTAGTCGCGATTAATAATAATAATAATAATAAACGTCTTTATTGGGCGAGATTGGGACTAGAGAGTCCCATCTTCCACCTAACCCCTCGTCAAACATGAAATATATGCAGTTAAATACATTGTCAAGTTGCTCATGAAATTACATGCAAAGAAATTACATAAAATAAATAGAAGTTCCATTTTCAATTAATTAGAGGAAGTATGTCTATATCAATGCTTCTAGGGTCTCTGCATCTGCCAAAGCAGCGTATTACTTCCTGTCATACGCTATAACTGTAGCAGCTGTATAACTTCTTGCTCTCCGGAAAATTACTTTTTTCTTGTATCACAATATTTTATTTATTTATTATTCATCTGAATAAGAAACATCTTATCATACTCAAGCTCACTGTTGGCAGAAGAATTTTAGAGAATGATAAAAGAATAAATATTGAGTTACGTCATGTACAATCTACCAGCTCAGCCTCCCATATCCATTGGTGTAAGCATACTAATTTAAAACTAGGTAAAACATTTTAGTTGTTATGAAAAATCACAAAATTTGATGCAGGCTAAATAAAATGTGAAAATGAGACCCGCATATTTCCAACACTCCTTCACATAATTTTGTAACAGCCTCTCGTTTATGCTACCCCTCCACAAACTGAACAAAATTTAATTTATTATTCCGCGAAAGAAATTAATCCGCGAACTGAACAAAATACAAAGGAAGGCTGCGCATTCATCAAAAACCGCTGCAGCTCGTCAAAAACCGCTACGGGCGTACAGACAGTGTTACCCAGATGTTAAGCGAATTAGGCTGAGAGCCACTTGAGACTCAGAGGCTGCGCGCTTGGCTTAGATTGCTTAAACAATTGAGAATGGATATCTTTAAGAGCGACACAGAAAACATAATATTACAGCCACATTTTATTTCCAGGTCCGATAGAAGCGATGAATTAAGAGAGATGTTTTGTCGAACGGATAGATATTCGTTTTTTCCCCGAACCATAAAGGACTTTAATAAACGCTAGTCCCAACCTCGTTAGAGCACTTCATTTTTTATGTGTATATGGCAGGTGTCCTAACACACCCTGCCCCACGCCTTTAAGCCGGCTTACGGGGTATTATATAGATGTAGATGTAGAACTTGTCTGTGACATTGAAAAGGATTTTAGCCAGCGCAGCGTCAGGGGCTTTCTAAGCGGTACGCCACCAGTTTCATCACAGAGTTTCTACCTTCGGTTTAGAATTCAAATTGTGGATATAAAAAAATCGTGCAAACTGTGAATGTAAGCAACTTCCACAGTGTGAAGCCTAACGTGCATACTTAGATTTAACTTTACTTCACTGGCTTTCGACTTGTCTGTAAGAGCATCAAAGCAAGGCATAAGATCTTAACCTAGGTATAGGTGACCTACGACATTAATGCGTCCAATCTTGAAAACGGAAACATTGAGAAGAGATTTTTCTTTATTCAAATTAAAGTTTTCGCTTTGGAGAAGATGAAATATTACGGCATCCGCTTGGAATAACTGCCACTTCTCAAATTTCAGAGAAATGGAACAAATTACTTAAGAGTTAGACGACGTGGGTCTTTCGAACAACGGCAAAGGCACATCTACATTATACTCTTGCGCGTTAGTTTTTGTAATGAGGCTCTTATACCTCTCCTCCATTACAAACATTCCTGGAACTTGGTAGTCATGTGGGAGGCTTCTAAAACGGGAACGATCCTGCGCGGAAAATGGGACTTTTGGACTGCTGGATACCGCGCTAGAGACATCTAGTGTCGCGACCTCAAACGTCTGAGTGAATCCAGCGCTTATAGATGGCGTTGATAATGACGGAAGCGAGGAATAATGGAGACAGACTGAGATTTCTGATCACTTCAGTGCTTCCCTCTCCCGGCGTTGTGGAGTGGGTGGACGAGTACTAATGGTATAAAGGGACTATTTGCTGGAAAGGGTCGGGACTCGAGTACAGGGAGCCCAATTAGCGTTCGAGAGAAGTGGAATAGAGTAGAGGTGGCAACTTCTCTTCTCCCACTCCTCCTGGCAACAATGTCAAAGCCTCGTCTCGTCGGGCTATTGATTCAATTTTCTTTGACCTGGAAATGATCATTAAGCTGCGAGGCTGTTTCGTGTGATGCCTCTTGAGTTTGGACGTGCACGGAAGTGTTTCGGAGATAGTGGGTGGTAAATTAATGATTTAATAACAGAGTTACATCAGGTATTAGATCGAATTATACTATTATTATTATTTCAACATTCTGAAGTCAATCTTAAGTAACGCGATCATTTTGAGGAGATGTTGATTCAATTTCGCGAAATATTCATGCTACGTAATTATATCAAATCTATTGAGAATAGGCAACGAATCTTACTCTACAACTCTTTCTCCACAATCTCATTACAAACGGTGTAAGATTCATAACGGTAATGGTGTAACATTCATAACTTACAGAGTTACATCAGGTATATGATCAAATTATGTCATCATTATTTCACTATTTTGTAGTCAATCTTAAGACACGCGATCGTTTTGAGGAGTCGTTGATTCAAATTCGCGGACTTTTCACGCCATGAAATTAGTTTCAAATCTATTATGGACGAGCAGCGAATCCTACTATTTCCCTGCAACCTCCTTACAAAGGGAGAAAGTATTCATAACTTATAGAGTCACATCAGGTATTAAATTGAATTATGAAATTATTATTTCACTATTCTGCAGTAAATCTAAAGACACGCGATAATTTTGAGGATTTTTTGATTCAAATTCGCGCAATACTATGTAATTAATTTAAAATCTATTAAGTATGAACAGCGAATCATACTCTCTCCCTATAGCCTACTTGCAAAGTTTAAGCGTATTTTCCGTTCATTTGCGAATATAATTTTAAACTTGACTTAATTTCAGTTTATATAACATGACTTATTTCATGATATATTTCTTTAATGAGTTCTTGAGCATCATATTTCTTTCCGATTAAGAAATTTGATTAATAATTTTTATCAGCACTGTCATCATTAAGTAACCCTTATTTCTGCTATTCAAAGATATAAAATTGTCCTGATTTTTCAAGGATACTACACTGAACATGGCCGAGTGGAATTTTCAAACTCTTAAAATATATGGGAAATTATGAGCGATGCCGATGTATTCAGAATTTGATATTTAAATTTCTTGACTTCGTTTGAAGTTGATTCCTTCTGTTTTACCGCAAATTTAGTCATTTTGCATTTGAATTCTCATGATTTCACGCAAAATAGATGCCAATGAGTAAAAATTAATTTATATTATGTTAAAAATATATCAAGGAAAAACATCTAGAGCTTAACTGTCAAAACGTTTCCCTACAAATGGAGAGGCGGGACCACATATGCTTGAGGATGAATTTTGGTTTCCTCTATTGCTGTATTCTTGTCCAGACATTGCCAAAGAAAATCGAAATTTTAGCGCTATAATGTTCTTAATAATGCTCTTAAACGAGATCACTGACATCCACGGCTAAAGGAAAAGCTAGTTAAAAATAAACCTTAAATAAGGTATTAAATAAGCGCAGCAAGGTTTCCGGGTTATCCTCCTCGTCGATTCATCTTCTTGACGACTGTTTCGTCGGCGTTGCACTAGGCATATTCAGGTTTGTGGTGTCGTGCAGAGGTGTTACAAACAGGGAGGAGAGCTATTCGCTCTCCGACGCCTAGAAGAGACTCTTCCACAAACCAAACCAATCGGGGATCGGGTTGGTGTTGTGGCTAGAGTGTTGGCTTCCCACCCCGTGGGCTTGGGTTCAAATCCCGGTGGTGGCAGAGAATTTTCAAAGACTGCCTTATCCCTGCTTTAGTGCAATGTGGAGGACATTTCCAGCGCAACATTCCGTCCGTCGAATGGGACGCTAAGCCATGGTCTCCTTGGTGCCTTTCGACAAGAGCAGGCTAATGCCGACGCCGAGTTTCTCTCCACCCTTCCTTCTATACCCTTCCCTCATGGCGCAAATGACCCAGCTGTCGGTCGCCTCCTCCAAATACCATACCAAACCGATCAGAACGCACATGGCCAAAACCAAGGCCTATATTTATCAAACCTGAAGAAGCCTGCTGCAAAGCCGATGAAATTATCGTCACGAAGATAAATCTACTCGGAGGACAACCCGGTAAACTTGCTGTGCCTACTGCACCACTCCGCGGAAGCCTACATCAACAAAACACGAAATAATACACTCTCAACAACCGATGCATTGAGCGAACAATAAACAAATATGCTTATATCCTTCTCGGGGTTTTCACCGGTTGAAATCGTTCTATATCGCCAACGTTTTAACCGACGACTTGTCCATCTTCGTGACAACGCTTTAAACAGGTGGAAAACCCGAGAACACGTATCGAAAATGGCCCCCACATCGCTCGCGCCTAACGTGAAGCGTTTATGAAAGGTGTAATAAAAAAAGACTCAGATTACTTGAACCAATTTTTTTTGCTATTTTGACATTCTACGTTTTAATTAATTGCTTTATATACACAACATAGTCAATGTAAAAAATGGTATATAAAGTAAATAGAATAATGGTGTCAGAGGATAGAGAACCCGATGGTTTTTTTTTTAAACGGATAGTCAAAATTCTCATTTAAGTGGTTTTTTTTTCGGTGCAGTTTAAAGGAACAAATTCACCAAATAGATATAATAATCATTATAAATTTTTTACATTTTATAAATTGTGAAATTCTCACTTTTCGTAATTATTTTTCATCTCGAAATTGCTATTTTTAATAACTATTGTCTACTTTTTAAAAGCCATAACTGCATCAAAATCCATTTTCGGGCATGCATTTTCCTAAAATTTTCTGGGGAAGGACCCCATCATGAGCCCCAGCTGAGGGTACCTAATCACCCCAGACCGCCCTTGGTTACTATGTTACCTTGCTACGTAAAAAAGTTATCGAAAACCCATAGTGGAATGATAAGAATTAATCTGGAGAAAGTATTTTGGTGGCAAACAAATAGCTCCATCTTATGTGAGTTTATTAAGTCAGTTATCCAGATTGCATGAGACCAATCAGAACCCTCACGCGTAATAGTGTGTTTGATTTCTGTCTTCGCAAACGAGACGTGGAAAAAGTGCTTCAGGAGGATTCGGCAATACTTCAGGAAGTGGTTTGGGAGACAATTTAAAACATTTTTTGTCCGAAAACATGGCCCCTTGCAACTCCTTAGTTACTGAGCTAAGGCAACACAATTTTTAACGCACTTAGCAGTTACCATGAAAATGGTATTTTTTTGACATCCAGCCTTTTCGAAATTTTTTCAATACTCTGGATTTTTAAGTTAAATAATTTTGGACGAAAATGTGCGATTTGAATTGTCTGAAACAATTGATATTTGAGCCTAATTGATCTCAATGGGGGTGAGATTGTGCCATCTCGCCCATATTGAGATGAGGACGAAACTGAGGTCATAAAAAGTCAACTGACGTGACGTATTGACAGAAGATGGACGCTGATACTAGGCGTGGAAGACTAAAGTATAAATGGCCTAATAATTGTACATCTCCTTGTTCATGACTTGAGTACATCTCTTATCCAGCACTGCCCTGCGTAGGTACAAGATTCTTATAGTTATGGCCTTTCTGTAACACCGCATTATTTTTCTCCCTCTTTCTTCCTCAAGATAAGGCCTCTGATTCAACCTTTCGCATGTCCCAGGCCACCATTATATTCGTATTTCCCAGGTGCGATTATGATCGGGTGATTATAATAGCGCATTTTCCTCTAATCTTGATTATTTAATGTACTTAAAAATCCATAATGTTAGATAAAATGTCAAAAATGCTGGTTACCTGACAAAAATAGTTTTGTGGCAACTACAAAGTGCATTCAAAAACATTTTCACGTAGTCATAGCTCAGTAGCTAAGATGTTTCAGCCAAATAATTGTCCACATCTATGTTCGTGACCTGAGTGCCATCTCTAATCCAGTACAGCCCCGAACTGGTACAATACTCTTCTGGTTCTGGCCTTTCTCTAAAACCACATTATTTTTCTGCCTCTTTTTTCCTCAAGATAAGGTCGCTGATTCAACCTTTCGTATGTCCCGGCCCACCGTCTTTGAAATCCACCCCCTAAGCCACGCTCAACAACAATGGAAGAATAAAATCCCTGCCGATCGTGCCCCCATCACCTTTTTTAATATCTGTCAAGTGCAGACGAAGTTTAAACAGGCCCGTCAAGCGTTTTCTTTCACCCTATTCTCCATCCCACCTTGTGCTTCTCTTCCCCGCTGAGTTGTGTTGACATTAGAGTAGGGCGAAGGGAATAAGGTAATGGTCGCGACATGTCATTGTCACTCTTTCCTAATTTATAATAATAATAAAATGTTGATTAACAATAAATATGGAACTTGTTACATAGCTGATATTTCTGTGCCACTGTCGCATAACATCTAAAAGACAATAGCCGGAAAAATAAATGAGTACCAAGAATTGGCAATAGAAATATAAAGAATACGAAGCAGGTTTATACAGCTCCAATTGTCATCTCTGCTACCGGTATCATGCCAAAACATATACAAAATAGTTTCAAAATACTCAACCTTGATCCAAATACATACATCAAATTGCAAAAAAACTGTAATAATTTCAACCTGCCATATCACGAGAAAATTTATCAATTTTCTGAGAACTCGCACCCTTCACAAAATACTCAGTGGAAAATAGAGAATATTTAAAAATAAAACAATAATAATAATAATAAACGCGACAAAGATGACCAGAATCATAGATCAGGAACTGGTAAGAAAAAAAGGAATTCTGTAGTTGAATCATAACAATTCTTTTGTATATAATGCCTATAACTTAACACCATTAAACTTTAAAAATCGCACGTCTTTTGGAACAACCAATGCAGGAACCGTTCAATAAGCTATAATTTAAATTTATATTTAAATTTATGTTTAAATTTATAATTCCGAATTTCTTTAATTTAAAATTCTATGACAAAAAATGAAGGAGCTTTAGGTACTTTCAGTGGTTAAAACACCAATGTGGAAGATACCATCCTAAAATTTAATGCAAAGCTAGTCACCACAAAAAATATTTTTTTATAAACTTTATCATTTTATGTATATTACAAGTGCCAAAACATATCATGTTAAGAGATGTATATACAATGATAAGATAACTAAGAGCATACAAATTCTTCATTACTTGTTCGTTTCAGGAACTAATAATAATAATCAAATATTAAGATAATTAACAAGAAAAATAGACCTTTTTTGTTGACATTGCAGTGCAACTATCATATTACCTCTAAAAGACACTAGCCAAAAAAGTTAAAAAGTACCAAGAATTGACAATAGAAATAAAAAGAATGTGGAATATAGAACATATTTTTATAGCGCTCACTGCTATAAGTATAACTTTTAGACCAAAAATCAAAAATATAACCGCATAAAAATATAAAAGGCTTTTTTCTAATAGTTTAGACCCAAGCAAATATTCTCCTCCCTTTAGACCAGTTTTAAGATAAGAATAGTGATAACCTATACGCGTAAGGAATAATTAGCACCATAGCTCTGGGGGGATCACAAAAGAAATTGGCCTTACTAGACGCCCGTACGTATCACCCATCTGAGTAGTAAGGGTAAACTGCTTCTCAAAGTATATCAAAATTAAGAAGTTTTTTTTCCGTTAGCCGCTTTAATTGCGTACCCAAAGCGTATTTCTATTACACCATTGCTATTTTCTATTCTGGGATTGCCAGGACCTTCAGCTAAAATATTTAATCAGCCCTAAGGATGCTAGAATTGAACTCTAGCGAGTCGTCGTCCAACGCAGACCATCTGATGTGGGATGAAACCAGAAAGTAATTCACTCAAAAATCAGGAATTTATACATTTTACAAATAGGGGAAATGTGGGCCTTTAAATACTTTCAAATGATTTTGTGACAGTAAGAAAAATAGTAAATTAACCTGCTGATCATTACAGTTCCTTAAGTACATTTTTTGCCTTTCATGAATGTGCACGTATTTTTTGTTATTATCCGTAATATTTTTATGACCGTTTGTTGAGCATGTGGAGACCCTTTATATTTATAAGCGGTTATATTTTTGATTTAGGTCTAAAAGGTATACTTATGGGCGCTATAAAAATGTGTTCTATATTCCACATTCTTTTTATTTCTATTGTCAATTCTTGGTTCTTGTCAATTTTTTGGCTAGTATTTTTTATGTGAGCATACTGGATGATGAGGATTGAGCACCCCCTGCCAAACACCCAAGAGGTGATGTATGATCTTAGGCTTTCCCGGCGTATCAGTTGCAGAAATGTTTCTCGGGTTTTCCACCGGTTGATGCCGTCCTTGTCTCCCGACGTTTCGATCCGCGACTTGCTGATCATCCTCAGGGGATCTTGTTTTGACAATCGTTTGGAGACCAATATTGAAGTCCATTATATATAGCAAAAATGGCGGGAAAACCACAACACGCCTGAACCAATCAGGTTACACCCGACCTCGGATGGAGTGTATATATACTGGAAAATTTTCGAAGAACGGCATTCGGAAGATCCCCTGAGGATGATCAGCAAGTCGCGGATCGAAACGTCGGGAGAAATTGACGACATCAACCGGTGGAAAACCCGAGAAACTTTTATGCGCCTAAGAGGTGGCTCGTAGGGAATTATGCAGATGTATATTTTAAGTTTAATCTTCCTTATCGATTCATTATATTATATTCTAACATATCCCTCCGTTATCATTGATTCATACACTTGGAAAATCTGATGGAATGATGAAAATATCGCCGAACAAGCAGTGTTTGCTAATGGAGCTTAAGTGACAGGAGAGGTCACTCTTTCCATTCCATATCCGGACTTCTCAGTCAATCGATCACTCTCTTTCAGTCTTTGGAAAACAGTCTCGGCAAGGCTCTTGAGTTTCTTCGAGAGAAGAGAGGTGTCATTGTGGATAGGTCCGTTTCATTGGGTGCTCCCTTGGGCGTATATAAAAGGAGAGCGTAGGTGTAGATACGGCGGCATGCTTTGGGGGTTTTTACGCGGAGAAATCGTTCGCCTCCCATAGAATCTCCAACCTCGCGTTCATTAATATCCGTGATGAGTGAATAGGAGTACCCTTGCCAGGAGGTGGAAGGGTTCGCAAATGACAATGGGATGGTCCGAGATTTATGGAAGTGAATCCCTCAAGCCGGGCCAAGCATTCTCATGGCTCCCCCGAATCCATTCCCGGCAATCATCGATCAATCACATTTCATCTCTCAAGCCTGTTTCCCTCTTCAATCCGCTTTCTGCTATGGACCAGTATGTCCGTTCCACGACTCGAGATTCCAGGCAAGTTAGACGCCAGCTATCGGCCGAATTCGGAAGTAGCGCTCCAAGGATACCAGCCAATAGGGTAGTTTCCTTCATCAAAGAAAACGAAATGCATTGATTGCTATTCGTAACCCACCATTAGGGTTTTCATAATATACAAATTATTTGGTATTAGAAATCCCAGTTTAGACGAATGGCAATGGTCAATTTTAACCTCATTTGAAAAAGGCCAGATTGGCGCCCATGCGATTCCACTCCACGTGACGTCACAGCGACCTAGTTTCTGCACGAGAGGATAGGAGTTTTACATCGTCTGAGATCACCAATGCATACGTCACAGCGACCTAGTTTCTGCACGAGAGGATAGGAGTTTTACATCGTCTGAGATCACCAATGCATACAAGAGTCACAGAGCTCAGGTAAAAATCTTTTAATAATCACTTATTAAAATTGCCTAAGGTCGGAAATTTTCCTTCGTTTAATAAGGTAGTAATAATCCTTATTTAAGCCAAGCGCTACCTGATAGCAGGGTACTCTGCTACCTGCTAGCATCCTGCGTCGTATCAGCGCTCAAGCGTCGCCTCGAGGTCACCTCACATGGCGGCAGCGGGAACCAGAAATACGTCACACGGACTTTTCCCATCATTCCTATTTAGCCGTCGCGTTTTTGAACGCTTGAAAATTTTCACTTTTCGTTTAATCGCGAAAAATAGATATCGTCATTCGAAAATCTAAGAGCGTGAAATGCGTACTCCAGGATTAATAATTTTTCTATTTGGGCAATAAAAAAATAATAGGAAATCACCCAATTATCTTAGGAAACCACGTCGACAAATCCTTGGCATTTTTGTATATTTTATCATATCTCTTGTAGTAATTAATAGAGTCTTGGAGTGCAGTAGGTCAGTGCAATGAAATGCAAAATGTTTCCCGACGTTTCGATATTATATAATATCGAATAATATTTCATTTCACTGACCTATGCTCCAAGACTATATAAATAACTATATAAATTGAGGTCATGGTGAGGAGATCTAAATCTCTAGTAATTAGATCGAGATAATACAAAATTTAGTAATAGGGTAGTTTCCTTCATCAAATAAAACGAAAGGTATTGATTGCGATTCATTATCCACCATTAGTGTATTCATAATATACAAGATTATTTTGTTTTTGATATCCCAGTTTAGACGAATGGAAATGGTCAATTTTAGCCTCATCTGAAAAAGTCCACATTGGCGCCCATGAGATACCACTCCACGTGACGTCATAGGGACCTAGTTTCTATACGAGTAGATAGGAGTTTTACATCGTCTGAGATTACCAATGCATGCATGAGGCAAAGAGCTCGGGGAAACATGTCTTAATAATCACCTACTAAAACTGCCCAAGGTCGGAAAGTTTTCTTCGTTTGATATGGTAATAATAATCCTTATTTAAGCCAAGCGCTACCAGCTAGCAGGGTACTCTGCTACCTGCTAGCAGCCTGCATCGTATCAGCGCTCAAAGCCTCGCCCCGAGGGCACCTCATACGCGACAGCGGGAACCAGAATGAGGTCACACGGAGTTTTTCTAGCATTCATTCTTAGCCGTCATGTTTTCAGGCGCTTGAAAATTTTCACTTTTCATTTATTTGCGAAAAATAGATATATGCATTAAAAAATATAAAAGCGTGAAATGCGAACTCCAGGAGTAATAATCTTTCGATTTAGGCAATAAAAAATAATAGGAAACCACCCTATTGGCGGGAAGGCTTCCGCGGTGCGGTGGTAATGTAGGCTTCATTTACCGGATTTCACCGCGTCGTGGTAGTGTTGCAGACAACAGTTTCTCCTGCATTCCAGCAGGCGTCTTCAGGTCGAATTTGAATATTAGAATATTTTTTACACAACCACGACGCGGTGAAACCCGGAAAGTGCAGCCTACATTAATTAGAATAATTGTTTCCTTAAATCTGTGCTTGTAATTACTTGCTGTAGGTAATCTCTTCATGGCTCGAAGACTTCGAGTCTTTTCTAGTCAGTTCATCCAATGGTTCATGTTTACTATCCGTACATTGCCTCTCCCCACGCGAATATTGTCACCTATAATTTTTTCCATGTCTCCATTCTAATGCTATGGGTGGTATTGATACAAACAAATAACTTCTATTGGAGCATAGAGAGATTTGTCTGTCTCCGTCATGGCTTTATTTGCTCCCTTCATCTATCAGCAACCCATCTTGACGCATGATTTGAATAATACGGAGGAGGCAATGAAGATTTTATCCTTAGGTATCGCTGTCACAGTTCGATCTAACGAACGCTCGCATCCATTCCAAGTATTATTTCTTTCCGATGCGTATCAGAAACGGAACTTTTCTTAATAAGGGATGATAAAGCGGAGTCGGTATTGCTTTTTCTATTATTCCCGTTTACATTTCAATGGTGAAAAAGAGGTGCATGTATGTACCCCCAGCAGGGGCGCAGCTAAGAGTTAAAATAATGAAAGATGATTGGCAATTTTCCACAAAAATAAATTTAATCCGACCCGAGTTTTGATGTCACTACATCATTTTCAAGGTGATCAATTTCGACCTTGAGAATGATGTAGTAACATCGAAACTCGGTTCGGATTAAATTTATTTTTGTGGAAAATTGCCAATCATCTTTCATTATGAATCAATTCCATTCCATCTCGCTTGATTCCTCAAATTTTATGCTAAGAATTAAGGCTAGGGGGGGGGGGTTTAGGCGCAACTAATACTTACGGGTGTGGGGGGTATTGCATATCCGCCTGGGTAAGTGGGAGTTGCGGGGGCCCTCTTCCAGAACATTTTCAAGATTAACGGTTCAAAATTGCGAGATGTACGGCTTTCTGAGGGATATTTGATCAATCCTAACACTGTTCTATAAGTAATACTAATCCATTAAGTAAAATGAATTAAACTTAAATATTTCTCTGAGCTCTGGGGGGGTTTTATCCCCCAAAGCCCGTCCCTCGCTGCGCCACTGCCCCCAGTAGAGGATAAAGAAAAAACTCAAGGGGGGCTCAAATATATCTTGAGTTACCTTCGTATAAAATCGTTCAGGATTGATTTGGTGGAAGTTCGATATATCCATGATGAAAGAACACAAATGAACCACAAGCCTTAACACAATGTGTTGAAACCATGGTCGGTTGTTGAGTTTTGGAATTCAAGTGTGTGGAAATTACCAATTGTGTTCTTCCATCATTGAGTCACCTCTAATTTTATCGTAATAAAAAATAATCAAATCACACGTAAAATGGGCTCGCGGGGCTACACTCCCAGGGCCGGCTCTATAGGTCTTCGCTTATCACCTCTGCACCACGGAAGGGGGAGGACAAGGAAGGAAAAAAGTCTGAAGGCGCTACCGCGATAGGAGCCCGACGACGCTTCATGGGATAGGATAGGATTGGAAGGGAAGGGATTAGGAATCCCGAACCGTCACAGAGGGGGTCGGGCCCTACTACTATCGAAACCATAATTTAATGTTTCTACAGAAAAGAAAAAATTCCCTATGAGGAAGGAAATTTCTACGATTTTCAGTATATGCGCAGGATCAAAACTAGGGGGGTGGGCAAGCCATGGTTGTTCAAGTTATAGGTAAGATTTAAGCATGGAAAAGGTGAATGAAACCAAATTTTTAAGGAAACTGTAACAGCTCTATATTAGTTTTTAAAATTGTTTGCTTGAAAAAATATTATTTTCTTTAAAGACTTTTGCGAATTTTGCTTCTAGGGGGGGGGCAGCTGCCCCCACCTGCCCCTCGCTGGGTACGCCCATGGCTTTGTCTGTTAAGCTTCTTCCATGCAATGGTTCTTCTGAGGTAGGCGTATGATTTCAATTCTCCAAATCCCTCTCCTATGAGACTATTACATGCGGATGAGACATTGACATATTACATGCCTCATCCGCGTAGAAGGATCTTTCACATATTTTTATTTTATTTTTTTTATTTTCGAACCACCGAATACAGCTCACATCGGCCATTTTACGTCGGGGTGTTCAACAAATTTAACAATTAAACGTACACCAACGACCATGCCCTGGGCAGGGGAAACCTACCCAGGCGGGACTCGAACCCGCGACCTCTTGTTTGGCAGGCGAGGACTTTACCCCGCCGCCACCGAGGCCGGCAATATGGAGTTATTAATGCCCACAAATGACATAAAAACCCAACGATTACTTCTATCCACGTAAACTCTAATCAAAAATCACTCTCTCAACAGTCCTACTTTACGTGTGCGCATTAACGTCTACTTCCAATTTCCAGCGAGTCCGAAATCCTTTCGGAGCAATGCTTCTACTCGAGGATTGTCAGGAGAGGATAATCTATCTGAAAAGAGAACGACAAGGAGAAGGACAAAGTTTGGAGCTGGGCTGAGTAAATATAGAAAACTAATTTATATGGAACGCAAATAAGGAATCTCCGCTGTCCCTATCCCTTTGTTGTGTTTCTTCTCGACCCCTTCCTTTCATTCAACTGTGCATGGACCCGGATCCCATGGAGATAAAAGCAGAAAGCCACCGTTGTGTACGCCATGCCTTTTCACCCAATTGGAAGCGAGGAAGATGGTGATTTTCTTTTTCTTTTTTTGAAAAGCGAAAAAATGAGCGGAGAATGGGGTCGCGTAGGGGTATTCGGAAGCGCTATGGTGGGTTAGCGAGGTCAGGAGAAAGATGAGATTGGTTCGAAGGGACAGTTGAAGCTTACATGTACGGTGAGGTGGATGGATCGAACGGATTCGGCCAGAATGCTGTGCTTGCCGATTGGATCGATTGCACTGTCCCTCTGTGCAATGGGTATGGAAGTGGCGATTCGTCCATTGTTGCGATGAAGATTGAATTGATGAATATGTGGAGGGCTTAGAAACATGTTGATGCAAAGCGGCCAATAGGCATTCAATATTATTGTGCAATGTAGGTGTTTCAGTATTTTAATGTCGGCTCCTATTCCGTCAATATTATTGTACAACAAGGGCGCAGCTAGGAATTAAGGCTAGGGGGAGTTTTTGGGTAACTAATACTTACGTGTTTTGGGGTATTGCATACCCACCAGGGTAAGTAGGCGTTACCCCTCCTCCAGAAAAATCTTAAGAATAAAAGTTCAAAATGGCAAGTTTTACGGCTTTCTAAGGGATATTAGATCAATCCTAACACTATTCTATATGTAATACTGATCCAAATAAGTAAAATGGATTAAACTTAAAAATTTATCTGAGCTCTGGGGGGGGGGGGGGGGGTTTATCCCCCAAAATCCCCCCTCGCTGCGCCACTGTTGTACAATATTTTTGATTGTGCCATTTGGAAGCGATATTAAGGGCTGTGCTATCTCGAGCACAGACGTCCAACCACATTGTGGAAAAAAAGTCCCTGCCAGAACGTCATGATGTCAACAAGTTGAGTGAAAGTAAATTAAAAAATAATATATGTTTCAATTTACTTTCTTTGTGGAGGAGGAATCTGCAATACTTCAGGAGGTATTAGGGGGGACAATGTTAAGTATTTTTTTATCCATAAAAATGGGTTCGCAATCTCCTTAGTTTCTAAATTAATGCACCTCAAAAACATTTTTGGATGCATTTTCAAGTAACCATTAAAATGGTATTTATCGGGTATCCAGCCTTATCGATATTTTATTTAACTCCCTGTATTTTTAACGGCATGAAATAATTAAAGTTGGAGGAAAATATCGATTATAACTGTCTGAAACAATTAATCTCAAAATGGGCAAGATTTCGCAATCGTATTGTTGATACTAGCTTAAACCTCTCGTTTAATAAGCTCAAAGATTAATGTTTCACATATATACGTGTATCTCCTCGCCCAACTATCGTATGACTTTCTGACTGACTAAATATATGGTTTGAAGATATCATGCATCTCAGTGGCGTCATCATCATTAGTCAACAATCCTAAGATTGGTTTGACGCAGCTCTCCATTTCTCTCTCCTATCCGCTAATATCTTCATAGCTACATATTTATTCTCTTTTACATCCTTTATAACCTGTCCGATATAACTCATTCGGGGCCGTCCCTTGCCCTTTTTCCCTTCCACTTGTCATTCAACGATTGTCTTCATCAGACCATCGTGCCTCAAAATGTGGCCAACTAAGTTGTCCCTTCTTCTGCTTAATGTTTTTAGGAGGCTTCTCTTTTCTCCTACTCTCCTTAGCACTTCATGGTTACTCACACGGTCAATCCATTTTATCTTCATCATTCTTCGGTAGCACCACATTTCGAATGCTTCCACTCTTGACTTCTCTGCTGCTGTCAGCGTCCAAGCCTCGCTTCCATAGAGAAACATACTCCATATGTAGCATCTGATGAATTGCTCAGTGGCGTAACTAGGAATATGCTTTCGGGGGGATGAGTTGTCGTGAGGGTGCGACCCCCCCTCCCCCAAGGCAACGGGGGTTTCGGGAAATAAAAAAAGAATAACATGCCTGGATATATATTTTACATAATTTTGGCACAAAAAAATTAACTTTGAGTAGATTCGGTCATTATGAGTACAAACCAGACAATGGTTATAAATATTTTTTTATTTCTCTGAGGCTTTGAGGGGGATCTATCCCCCTCACCCCCCCCCCCCCTCCATATAGTTACGCCAATGATGCACCTCACTTAAAATACTCTCGTTGATAATGCGGAGTTGTATCCAAAAGCTTCACTGACGAAAAACCATTGTGATCCTAAACATTACCATATATTTACTCTCTACTGATGTAACTAAAATATGATCAAGAACGTTTCTCCGGAGTTTGAGACAAAGTAGTCAATCGTGAAATCGTATATCTTCTGTTTTGGTTCGTGTCCAAATAATTGATCGCTGGATCTAGTCGTTTGAGTTTCCAAGAACATACTGTTTTTCAATGGTACGTTTTGAAAATTCTACAAAGATTGGATCCGCGCATAAAAATAAGACAGCATCCGTAAAATTTTACGTCGAAGTATGGAAGACAACAGGAGTTGACGTTTGTTTGTGCAAGCATATCTTGAGAGCATAGAAAGTATTTGTTTGTGTCCATCGAGGCTTTATTGGCTTCGTTTGCATCAATTGTTTTCGAACAGGAGCGAGCAACCTATCTTGATGTATGACTTGAATGACATGGAGGAGGCAGCGAAGCTTCAATGCTTACGTATCGCTGTCGTAGTTTAACCGAACGTAGGCTTGGATCCACTCTGAGTATTATTTCTTTTCAATGCGTATCCGAAACGGAACTTTTCTGACATGGAGGAAGATAGAGCAGCGTTGGTATTGCTTCTTTTGTTAGTTCCGCGCACGTTTCCATGGTGAAAGAGAGCTGCATGTACTCCCCCAAAGACTGCCAGAGCTCTAAGCATTGTTGCAGCCTTTCCCTTCAAATGCACGCGAATACTACAGTATTCCAGTATAATCTTGCTCCATTATCATCCCGGTTGTGGGACATCAATCTTGCTTGAACAGCGTTCCGTAGGGATCTCATAGATTTGATGAGTCCATGGTCTTGCTTGTTTTACCGAACTCCAGGAAAATTCTTAAAAATAGTTAGCATCCTCGATAACGTTTAATTACGTATTTGCTAATTTTTCCGCAAGTTTTTGTGAACGCACGAAATATATTACTATAATGCATAAATTAGGCATTTTACCTCTTGATCTCCTGCTAAGGGGGTTTGTGTGGTATAACTTTTAATGAAACAGGTAGTTTATTCCACCAGCTTGTTAGAAAAACTCAACTGATTTCGGCCTTTCCAGGTTATTACTAACATAAGAGTATTATACGATATAATATGATTTTGAGGAAAGTTTTTATATATTGGCAGAACAACAAGCAATTGAATTTAAAATGAGTACAAACTACAGTAGCGTGAACTCGCAACAGGTAATATATTTATTTTTATTTATTCATTTATTTACTTATATTCATCACCTCGAATTAACCTTTACGCCTGTTGTTGATTCCATAAGTATAATACGATCCCATCTTGAGTTTGTGGAAAAGATTAATAATTTTTTTAAATCGTAAATGCTGATTTTTTTCTGATTGTTTTATGGCGAGCCTTCTGGGTATATTTTTTATCTTTCGGATGGTGGACTACTTTTTGGTCTTTTTTAAGCACTTCTCTACAGAAGTCAGGAGATACAACTTCAAGGTTTTTCTGAATCGATCCTTAACAAGTTCGCTGACGCTTATTGAAAACTTCAGCGTCAAATACCCTGCGAGCCACTTCGAGGATGTTTGGCAGCCACCCGACCAACATGTAGCATGCAATGCGCTACATCTTCGTGGTCATTAAAATAAGGCCATAACACATGCATATCCCAGCAGGCGGTGTGAGCTCTCAACATCATGCACTGATTAATGAAATTGACATCAACGATGCTAAATATACGGAATTATTATGTTGGTAAAGACACACGCAGCTGCATAAAACTAGTGAAGATGTCAAAAAGGAAAACAAGGACCAACAATTAAAAATTAGAAAAGAAAATCAGAAAAGGGAAAAATGAATTAAAAATAATGGATAATATTATAGCCATAAAAATGATAAAAAATACGAATTCCAGCAACGGAAATATTAAAAGTAAGTAAAAAAGTGCAGTGGAATTTCTGATGAGTCCTCTAAAAAAATTAAGGTTATATTTTAAGTTCCACCGTCTTGCCACGTGCAACACGGTGAAGAACAAGGCGTCCGACTGAAAACTCATGCACGTACCTACGTCCAATGAAAAAAGAACGAATGACTACGCCCGCATGATACTTCAGACGCAGCGACATGAATGAGATGAACTCAGTTGACTCAAGACTACCCGAAAAATTATGTAGCTTACTTTTAGGTTTTGGAGACCTTTGCTTCTTCTGCTTTCCGTTATATTCACCTATTGATAATTCTTGCCTACATCTTCGGCGTATTAGGCCACTTCTACACACTGCCCCGCAAGCCGTCTCAATAGGCGGGTAGCGTAGGGTTTTAGGAGACCAACCATTGGCAAATAAAAAGGAAATGCTCCGCCTAGAATTAATTAAAATACTTTATTCTCCTGGGGACAAACGAATTCCCGTATCTAGTGGTCCGAACATCTTCATATTTCTCCGCCCTCTTCTCTTTGATAATAGGTATAATGATGTTCTTCTTGGAGTCCCTTGATGTCGTGTACCCACATGTCGCAGATGGTTTTTTAGATCTGGGTTAATATCGGCTGAAGGAATATTGTCAATTTCAGATGCTTTATTCATCCTTAGGTTCTTGATTGCGGCGTCAGAGTCGGATCTTAAGATTGAAGCTCTCAATATTGAGGTAGAGCTTTCTCATTTAAGACAAAGGCAAGTGACCTCACTCTGTCCCCCCAAAAATTTCAGTTTTAAACTAGTTGTGAATGGTAGCGTCTTCTACGGTTTCCTATCGTGTTCGTTGTTTATAGTGACAAAGGTTACGCCAGCGTTCCAGCAAGTGTCTTCAGGTCGAAGTGGTGATGATCCGAGCAGACTGAATGATTCTCCAAAGGCGCTTGAAAAATTGTCCCGGTAGGCAATTAAGCCATCACTACCAATAACGTTGAAAAATAATTAGAATAAAAAGGACGTTTGTTTTCGTGGCTAGTGTAATGTTTTTTATGAGAAAAGGAAGCTTAATAACTAATTGACTGTTCGTAATTTGAACAACTTATTCTAAGAACTAAAATTTTAAAAATAACCGGAACAATAAAACTAAAGAATCGCGTAGCTATTCGTTTGGTGTTTTAATTGCCACAATAGCCTTTTTTAATTTTTTATTTATTTATATTATAATCCTTTCCATTTTTTCAATTTTTTGCGAGTTTTTCAAAGCTTTTTGAAATTTTCCTGTAGTTTTAACAACGTACCTTTTCTTTTTTCAAAGGCTTTTAAATGGGATATATTCATAAAAAAGAACGCTAGAAGGAAAGACTAATAGACGAGTGATATGTTCAGGCAGTGGATGTGTAGTCGGTAAATTTTCTTCGAAATTCCAGATATTGACGAGTCATGGATTTTGAGTGAATGTAATTCGAGCGCCCATGCATTTTACCTGTCTAGAGATGAATTCTTGAACTGACGGAAGTTTGTGAGCACGGAGGGCATGCAGCTTGTTCTCTGCGGAATTTGCAGGATTTTACGGAGGGACTTCTTTGGAATGAATTTGGGATGAATATGCAAAAATCTCTGCTCCGAATAGCAGGATAGGACGAACAATACCTTTGTATAGCCGTAATTTGTTGTCTTTGGTCAGTGGCGAGTCTTTAGCTATAAGTCAGTTGAGTGCGAATCGTGCCTGCCGGGCATTGGCTATTGCGGTGGTGGTATGCGGTTTGAATGATAACCTGGGATCGAAAATGACGCCAAGAAATCGATGACTATACACCCTGGGAATTCGTTAATTTTGCATGATTATAGGTTGACGTACTTCGAGTTTCCGGGTTCTTTCAAAGTGCAAGTGACGGCTTTTTGCTGCGTTTATCTGAATTTTCCGATTGCGTGTCCATGTGTGAATTTTTGCTAAGGCCGTTTTACACGGGGCACGAAATTGCGCAGATTTGAGCTGCATTAATTTCTAAAATAGCGTGGAATTGCGCGAATGCATGAACGAAATTAGAACAAGGGCTATTTTGCCATCTCACGTCCACGAATTCTCGCATTTGTTCTAGCAATTCACCGCTTTACACGATGCAATTTTGAATGCGCCTTCGTACACACGTCAGATTGTGCAAGTACGTGCCCCGTGTAAAACGGCCTTAAGAAGTGGTGATGATCCGGAAGGTCCGCCTTATATAAGCTCGTCGTCTTGGTTCAGTTTGCCGCCAGATGTCTTCCATCCTGATTGGCTGGCGGGTTAAAACAGCCTCTTCTATACAACGAATTTTTTTTCAGGAAGAACGAGCACGTTTGGTAACCCCAGAAGATTTTCCCATCTAATACATAACATCATGGAAACCTTCGAACCAACTTTGAAAGAGTTATCATTCGCATATAAAAGCGACCAAGTGGAATTCTTCTTAAGGTTAACTGTAGGCAACTGATTGGTTGAACTAGTAAGGTTGACCGACGAATTTTCCATTTATTGTATCATGACTACTGAGAGTGTTTCGATTAATCGAACGATCGAAGAGTTGTCTCCTGTCCTACCGTTTCTCTCTCCCTATCCTTTTATCTATCCCTACTCCACCTACTGCTGTCCTGGCCCACCACGCCCTAACTGAACTCCCCACCCCACAGACAAGACTCTCAAATCCCAGCGAATCCATTCGTTCCATTGTCGTCCGCCAGATTGCGCTTCGCTCTGAGTGCGCGGCGCTCCCTTGCTTTTGTCATCAACCCCGGGGACACCCCCTCCCACCCTCCATTTGCTCTTCATCTCAATTTCCCCCACCCCGCACACCCCTCCGCTGGAAATACAACCCCTCAACTCCCCTTGACCCTTATACACTCGGCAGTGCGCACGTCACACTCATGAGCCGAGACTGTATTCCATTGCTTTTTCTGACGTTTTCACGTGGTGATCGGTAAATTACTCCTGTTTTGTCGATTCAACCTCATTTTTTGCCGAAAACTCACACCCCCAACCTTTTAGGCAGAATGGGGTAGTTTCCTTCATCAAAGAAAACGAAATGCAATGATTGCGATTCGTTATCCACCATTAGTGTATTCATAATATACAAATTATTTTGTTTTAGAAATCCCAGTTTAGACGAATGGCAACGGTCAATTTTAACCTCATTTGAAAAAGGCCAGATTGGCGCCAATGCGATTCCGCTCCGCGTGACGTCACAGGGACCTAGTTTCTATACGAGTAGATAGGAGTTTTACCTCGTCTGAAATCACTAATGCATGCATGAGGCACAGAGCTCAGGGAAACATCTCTTAATAATCACACATTAAAAATACCTAAGTTCGGAAAGCTTCCTTCGTTTGATAGGGGAATAATAATCCTTATTTAAGCCAAGCGCTACCAGCTATCAAGGTACTCAGCTACCTGCTAGCAGCCTGTGTCGTATCAGCGCTCAAACCTCGCCCCAAGGTCACCTCACAAGGCGGCAGGGGGAACCAGAAATACGTCACACGGACTTTTTCCCATCATTCCTACTTAGTCGTCGCGTTTTCGCGCGCTTGAAATTTTTCACTTTTCGAATAATCGCGAAAAATAGATATCGTCATTTAAAAATCTAAAAGTGTGAAATTCGTACTCCAGGAGTAATAATTTTTCGAATTAGGCAATAAAAAAATAATAGGAAACCACCCTATTAAATTGTTGATTATTAAATTCTTAAGAGATCGGAAGCCGCCATGTTGTTGAAAGCTTTCCCTGTTGCAGTTTTTACGTGGTAATCCTTTAGTCTCTCACTCCTATTTTGCGGAAACAACAGTGCTGTAGTTGGGCCGGTACGGCGTACTCCCTAAAATCCAAACTCATTTTAAGCGTACCGGTTAAGCTACCTTTTTACATATGTAAAAATAGGCCTGCTGTAAATTTTCCAATGGATTTCAGAAAGAAAATCGGAAATGATTATTTATTTGTTCAGAGTCATCTCGTGGCACAACTTGGAACTAATTTGAGGGTTGCAGTTTGAAATTTCTATCGCGACCAGACGTATAATACATGTTCAGCTGCTGGAAAATTTTGGTGAGTACCACCTAAATTTTTTCTCAACTACAGCACTGCGAAACGACTTCCTTTTACAATGAAAATTTCTCGTGTGTGCAACGGGACAGTTCTTCCATATCTCCTTCCAAGGTTGCGAATAGCAACTCTCCCATCGTCTTCAGGAATTCAGGAATCCAAAGTGATTCAACTCAGAGATTCAAAGTGAGAAGAATGGCTTTCTGATTCCCTGAAGAAAATGGGGAAGTTGCTTGACGAAACGTTGGGAGGAGATATGGAGGATCTTACCTGGTTTAAGACCCAAAAAATCATCACTGCTCTTGTCCGCCGGGAAAGAACCAGGCATCACATCAACCTCCTTCTCTCAGGCGAAAACTCGAAACGACGGAACCTTCGAGAGGACGGGGGGACCTTCGAGAACCTCCGTCCTTTCGAAGGTGCCGGCGAGAATCGAGGGAAGAACAGCGAAGCCGAGCGCCAGTTGAATGGTGCCACAAAGACTATCGTAGAAGGACAGGTGGAAGGGAGGAAGACTAAGGGACGGCCCCGAATGAGTTACATAGGACAGGTTATAAAGGATGTAATAGAGAAGAAATACGTCGCTATGAAAAGGCTAGCGGAAAGGAGAGAGAAGGGGAGAGCTGCGTTAAACCAATCTAAGGATTGTTGAATAATGATGATAATTAAATTCTTAAGGCATCGTTAGCCACCATGTTGCTGAAAGCTTGCTAAGTAACTGTTTTCACGTGGTGATCGGTAATTTACTCCTATATTGTCGAATTGACCTCCTATTCAGGAATTCTTCTCGGGCTCTACACCAGGTTAATTCAGTCGTATTTGCCGACGCTTGGGAAAAGGACTTGTCTTCCTATCTCAAGGCCAAATCTGATGTCCAAAATTCGCTTAACCGAATTGACCACTCGCGAGTACAACAATGTGTCTCAAGTGTCATCAAATTGGCTGATGATCCGAGAAGAATTCATGAATGTTATTCACCAGGAAAAATTTAAATCGCTGATTATTCTCCTATTCTTTGCCTAAAACTAAAGCACCTTCCTTTTAGGAGGAATAAAATTGTTGGTTATTAAATTCTTGAGGCATCGGAAGCCGCCATTTTGCTGTTTTCACGTGGTGATCAGTAAATTACTCCGATTTTTCCGAATCAACTTCCTTTCCCCTATCAGAAAAGCACGCCCTCTCCTTTTGGGTAGAATTTAATAGGTAGTATGTTATTTAATTCTTAAGGTATCGAATGCTGTCGAAAAAGGCAAGGAAATTTCCATAATGAAGTTTGAATTGCCATAGCTATATATATCGGTAAACGCCTGAGTCACGTTTGTTATAAAACCGTGCTGAAACCACTTCTGACATATGCATCTCCGGTCTGGCTGATGGCTTCGAAGACACACCTCACAATATATCCAGAAAACTGAATACGTCCTCCTAAGGAAAATAGTTGGCGCTCCATGTTTATCAGAAATAAGGACTTACGCAAGGGCCTTCACATAACACCTATCCTCATCGATTTAAAAGAAAATCTAACACAATTCAAGAAATCCCTCAGCCGTACAGAAAATGAAAAAATTGCCAACCTCTGGAACTATACACCAAATTCAACTTTAAAACACCGAACTCCTAACTCTGCATTCCTCCCAAATCATATCCCCTCCCCCGAAATAATCACACGACCAGAAATACTAAAATGACACAACGGAAAACCACACCAGAAACGAATTTTCCTGAAACACACTGGAGACAGCCAATAGGCTGGGACTAGTGAACACAATAAAACCAGAAATTCCTGCGAAGCGAGTCACGTTTGGCTCAGTTATCTACGTGTAATCACCAGTCAAGCTTTAAATAAATATTGTTTTTATTGGTTGTATAATAATTTATATACCAATGGGAACTGTGGAAGAGAGCGTGCTCATATTACAATAGGTTACCACTGTTTTCGCCGATTCGTGTAAATGATTTTAGTGCTTAAATCTAGATTAATGTGGCGAATGTATTATTCTAATTCTCATATATTCCCTTATTTTTGACGAAATATATTGTTGCTCCATATTTTTTTACACGTACCTGTCTATGTACGCCTATAAAATATCATTGTGCGGCGATTGAATTAATTTTCTGACCAATACTTACACTTTATTATGTTTATTTCTTTATTTTTCCTCATAATATTTGACGTACAGATATAATGAACTTCCGTATTATTTTCTTCCCCGTCAAAGTCAACAACCACTCACTATTTTTTCCTCCATGGCAACTTTGTAACTCAAAGTTATTGAGGGTTTTCTATATCATTTGGAACATACGTACATGCGTCAAAAAATCGTCTTTCTTCTCCACCCTTGGGTAAATTCTCCACTCTGAATCTCAAAACGCGAGTGAGCATCAACTTCTTAGGTAATGACTCATGTGTCGAAAAATAATCCTACAATAGCGTTAGTATATTAGACTTAAAAGACAATAGCCATGTTGGTAATTTCTTGCAACCAATACCACTGCTACGAAATAACTATTTACCTTTCCCAAGTACACATACTTAGCAATGAATATCCGCTACTTCCATGAACGAAGTTGAACTCCAACTTTCAAAACAACGCACATATCATCTTCTGAGATGGTCATATGTGTAAAAAAAATAATACTTCACTGATGAATAAACATTACACATTTTAGTCACGACTTCTCGTATTTTTTAAATCGATTTTGTTTATTTTTGTGGCATTTAGTGTATTAACTCACCAGATAGAAACTGAGTCAAAGAATTGTTGAGCTGTAAATGCATTCAGTTTGTCACACAATAGTGTGCATGCTCCGTTCAATGTATGCGTAATCAGCAAAGTACGGCAAAAGGGATGATTGTTAGGCCCGTATTACACCGTGAATTATTTTATAAGAGATATATTTAAAAAGATTTGAAGGACAAATATTTTACCAATGATTTTGGACTAGTACTACACTACGTACTAGGCCTATGTCAAAGGAGGTACGTTATCATTGCTGAAAAAATCATTTTTCTCAATAAATCATCTCACCTTCATTATTTATTAAAAATTCAGCATCAACTACTTTCGTAAAAGGTAATACCAACCTAGTAAGCTTTAAATAAGAAATTTTATGAAATACATATATCATAAACAATGCCCTATTACACTATCAAAGATCATTGTCAAAAATTCATATAAAAGATCTTTCATAACATATTTTACAGTGTAATACGGACATAAAGGTTCTTCTGCGAAAGAGGATAGCGTACGATACTTTTTCTTTTTTGAAGTTTCCATCGCACCATAGCTGACGAAACAACGATTGTTTAAAGGAATTATGTAAATTCTCGTCTAGAACAAATTTCCCTTTCTGACACAACCTTAGGCAAAATTCAACTCCAAAATTCAAAACAACAACGCTGATCATCCTCTAAGATAATATTTGAAAAATCCTAAAATAACCCTACAGTAGGAACTAAACGGACAGTGCCCATTTTAGTCACGTCTAATAGTATCTGTTACCATTTTTACCAATTGACTGTAAAAGTATCTGTTGCCATTGTTACCAATTAAGTATTCATCTGTTTCTGCAACTTGTACTAAAAAAATATAGAGGAAATCAGTACCTATTTCTTCCATTTCCTTCATTTTACCCTACGATCACAGACTTACGCTCATTGCTATCACTCATTTCCTCCTTTATTACATTTCTTCCTTTTTGGTTCCCGTCTCAATTTCGAAAGTCTTTTTCCTGCGGTGGAGACTATGGAGCAGAAATTCTCCAGATAGGGACTAAGTAAGCCAAAGAAATCTTTGAGTAATAAATGCATTCGGCTCGTTACACAAAATTGTAAAATATACACTGTAGGTATATGCTCCATATATAATACTCTCGCACTCGGAAGTAAAACATCCTGGACGATTGCTCATTGCTTGTCCTCCCCGGTTGCAATGGCAGACCATTTGCGTCATTTTTAAATAAATATGGTTTTTATTGCTTTTTTTATTGCTGTGGATATTACGGAGCAAAAATTCTACAGTGCAAGTGTACTTTGCAGCCATTTTGTCAGTAATAACCTCATATTCAGTATACCCCTACACATTATTGTATGTGAGGAGTTTAATGAGAATTTGTTATAAAAAATGAGTTATTACACTATCAAAGATTTTTGTAGGAAGCTTTTTTAAAAAATCTTTTATAAAATATTTTACTGTGAAATACGGACCTTTGGGCAAATAATGTACGCTTACAACAATTTTCCCTTTCTAATCCACCCTTTGGTAAAATATTACCCCAAAGTTGGAAACAAACTAAACAACTTCTGTGATTATATTAGAAACTTTAAAAAATAATCCCACTATAGGGACTAAACACATACTTCTGTCTCGCCTTCCAAACAGGTGGTCGCGGGTTCGAGTCCCGCCTGGGAAAGTTACCCCTATCCGGGGCATGGTTATTTGTGTAAGTTAAAACTGTTAATATGTTTATAACCCTGATGTAAAAGGCCGTCTAGAGTTTTTTCGATGGCATGGAAACAAATAATAAGTAAAATAAATAAAATAAGGAAAAAACTTCCCATGTTGGTCACATCTAACCCTATATGTTCCAATTGTTACCAATTAACTCTAATAGTATCTGTTTCGATTGTTACCAATTAACTATACACCTGTTTATGCAACTTGCACTTCAAAGAATAAAGAGGAAATCAGTGCCTTTTTCTTCCAAATCCTTCATTTTACCCTACGTTCACCGACTTACGCTCATTGCTATCAGTCATTTCCACCTTTATTGCAAATCTTCCTTATTGCTGCCCGTCTCAGTTTCGAAAGTCTTTTTCCTGCGGTGGAGATTATGGAACAGAAATTCTCCAGATAGGGACTAAGTAAGCCAAAGAAATCTTTGAGTAATAAATGCATTCGGCTCGTAACACAAAATTGTACAATGTACACTGTATATGCTCCATATATAATACTCTCGCACTCGGAAGTAATACATCCTCGACAATTGTTCATTACTTGTCCTACCCGGGATGCAATGCGAGACTATTTGCGTCATCCGTTGATTCGGACGAAATTAATTCCACCGAATAATTAACGGCTTTGTGTGAGAGACTCCATTGGCGATTGTGGAACCGAGGCCGTTCCTGGTCTTTTGTCGAGGCCTTTTCTGTCCCTATCTCCGCGTTTGTGTCCCGTCATTCCAAGCGGATCCAACGCGGCCTGAAAATGTTAGCTCATTTCTTTTTATCCCCGAGCTCTTTTTACCGTTCCAATTGAGAGAGGGAATATCCCACAAAGGACGCAAAAGATCTGCGTCCAATGTGATTCTCTGCGATACAAAGTCGGTTGCAGGTAAACGCTGTTAATTCATTTCAAAATTTCGTTTCGAGCTTCGCTTAATGAACTGCGTTCGCTCACAATAGAGATAGGATCATTAGTAAAATTCCAAAGAGTTGGTTATCGTCTGACCATTGATTTTTTTTTTTAGAATGCATAATGAGTTCCAGAATTAACTCTCGTTGCGTTCGGTTTTGAAATAAACAGAACATCAACATTTGCAAGGCATTCATGACTGAATTCTACTCGAGATCGGAATGCATTGCTTTGGATTGCTTTTGAGATAGAAATAGCCAGGTTCTGAATAGGAATTACGTTTTCCTCTGTTTAATTTTGCTGCTAAATAATGATGTATGGTGCAATTTGAATTGCTATGGATGTTTTCCTCTGGATTGCATTTCAAGAAATTCTCAGCCTTCAAAGCACGAAAAAAAGAACAATTAGATAAAATCTAGAAATTTTCGTTTTTCCTCTGTTTAATTTTGTTGATAAATAATGATGTATGGTGCAATTTGAATTGCTATGGATGTTTTCCTTTGGATTGCATTTCAAGAAATTCTCAGCCTTCAAAGCACGAAAAAAAAACAATTAGATATTATCTAGAAATTTTCGTTACTAAGCATCAACTTTGGAGGACATTTTTATGGACCCAAAGCAACTGTTAGGAAGTCGTACGTAAATAATTTTGCTTTGAATATAAAAACAATATGCAGGATTTCTGGGGAAAGCTTCATTTGTGGCTGGCAAAAGTTACCTGTGTTGCATTTAGAATTTTTTGAAGTCATAATGAATGCCGTAAATCACATTTTTTGTCGCTTCAAGCATAATTTTAGCCTTAATGTTATAATCATAATTTTAGCCTGAATTTGGAAATTTTCTTTCGTATATTAGTCTCCAGCTGATTCGCCTTCGTATTTTACACTCATTTATGCCATAACTATGGCATTAAATTCATATATTTTCTTTTTGTTGTTTTATTTGAGTGTTCACTGTCTTTTGATATGCTTTCATCGTTTAATTGCTTTATAAGGACCTAAACTTAAGCCCAGAGGATTATTGCCATCCATCCTTAATTTTCACATTCCATCTGATGATGAGACCCGATTTTCACCGTAATTTATTGTAATATTGACTATCGTAGTCCAAAATTAAAAATTTCAATCCAGGATTTAATAGAAAAACATATTAAACCTTGTGCGAAAAATCCAAAGAGAAATAATTATTCACCTCAACCGGGATTCGAACCTATCTCAGGTTATTTGAACCTATCTATCGAATCTATCAAAGCGTCAAGTGACAGTTATTACAATTTGTCCATTGAGGGTGACTCCGTAAAGTTATCACCGTGGCTAGTCCCAGTATACTTATATTTTTCCATTAAACATTATTCGTATTCTGATGGGCAGTTGTCTCGCAGGAATAGGGTAGTTTCCTTCATCAAAAAAAAGCCTTGATTACGATTCGTGCGAGTGTATTCATAATATACAAATAATTTGGTTTTATAAATACCAGTTTAGACTAATGCTAATGGTCAATTTTAAACTCATTTGAAAAAGGCCAGATTGGCGCCCATGCGGTGTCACTCCACCTGACGTGTCAGGGACCTAGATGCTATGCGAGTAGTTAGTTTTACATCGTCTGAGATTACCAATGCATGCATGCGGCACAGAGCTCAGGGAAATATCTCTTAATATTAAAATAACCTATTAAATATTATATAAATAACCTATTAAAATTGCCTATGGTCGGAAAGTTTCCTTCGTTTGATAGGGTATTAATAATCCTTATTTAAGCCAAGGGCTACCTTCTAGCAGGGTACTCTGCTACCTGCCAGCAGCCTGCATCGTAGCGGCGCTCATAGTCTCGCACCAAGGTGGTCTCACACGGCGGCAGCCGGAACCAGAATGACGTCACACGGCCTTTCCCAGCATTCATACTTAGCCGTCGCGTTTTCGCGCGCTTGAAAATTTTCACTTTTCATTTAATCACGAAAAATAGATATCGTCATTTAAAAATCTAAAAGCGTGAAATACGTACTCCAGGAGTAATAATCTTTCGATTTAGGTAAAAAAATAATAGGAAACCACCCTGATGTGCCCGATACATGACTAATGGCGCAGTTTTATTTGATCCCTGTTACTTTTGGCGAGTGTTCATAACAGGATGCTATCATTTTCGTTTTTATCTTTGCATAATTATTATAATCGTAATAATAATGATAATTTTTCATTATCGTGGACCCACAAGGTCCAAAATAATTTACAGAAATAAAAATTCAGCTTGCCTATACAGTTAGAAAACGATAAAAATAATAAATTTTGAAGAACTACAGCTGAAATTTTACATTCAAAAGAAAATAAATTGGGCCTTCCATATAGCAACAATAGCTTTCACTCAATGCGTAACTAGGCTTTAAACATTTTAGTAGGTATTAAACTTACTCAGAGATTTAATCCCTAAGCTGGGTCGAATCAGTTAAAGTATAGAGCTCACCCCAGACTAAGCCAAAGGCGTGTGAATATAATACCTCCAGGGTAAGCGTACCAGTCCATTGCGCTGATAAGAACAGAGAAAGTCTTGATACTAGCAAATACACGTTTCAAAAGGTTGGTCTCGATTGATACATAGACTTCATGGTATGGTATACCTCGACCATACCTCCAATAAGATACACAATAATTTTTACCCATCATCATCGGTCAACAATCTTAAGATTTTTGAAATATGGTTTGATGCTTTCTAATAGAAAAATATAGATAGAGCTGCACAGTGGAGTAACTGGGAATATGCTTTGGGGGAATGGTATTGCCTGGGGTGGCGACTACCCCCTCTCCCCACCAGGCAACTTTTTTGGGAAAATTTAAAAAAAATAACATGCCTTGATATACATTTTTCATCATTTTTTCACAAAAATTTTAACTTTAAGCAGATGCAGTTATTTAAGTTCAAAACTACGAAGTAGTTTGACCTAAATAACTTTTTTATTTCTCAGAGGCTTTGGGCGATGATCTATCCCCTCATCACCCACTCCCCGAGTTACGCCGCAGGGGCTGCTGTGGATGAGCCCCGAGTCCGAGCTTGACACGTTGGGTAATATCGATAAATTAACCCGGTGGGAATCCCGAAAAGAGTTTACCCGCAATCCTAAGATTGGTTTGACGCAGCTCTCCACTCAATTCTCCTAACAGCTAATCTTTTCTCACCTACGTATTTATTCTCTTTCACATCCTTCCTTAACGGTATGTTCCATGTGTATTGTTCTAGGCTTTCCTTTCCGGTTCTTGCTATCCACTTGTCCCTCGCTGATTGTCTAAGGTCGACCTCTTGAGGTCATCATGCAAGGTTTGGTCTATCCGGAAATCATAAGTTACCGGCTATTAGCATATACCTACACTATATGCAGAGTTTGTGGAAAATTGCTCATAGTTTTTAAAATAAAAATGTGTTAGATTTACCCCAGATTAAGCTTGAAAAAAACTCTCTGTGGCCTGTTAGATTATTCCATCTTCTTCTTAAGGTTTCCACGAGGCTTCTCTACTCTCCTACTCCTTTAAGAATTACCTGATTAAGCTGTACTTTGATTTCGCATAATGCCAAAACCCAGTGCTTTATTCCAATTTTTTCCTATTTATTTGGCATAGTCTGCAGAAAAGGGTACCTGATTTCATTGGATGGAGCTGTTCATCGGCTGTTACTCTTTCACCTGGATTATAGGATGTCTTCCTTTCCCGTCCTAGTCATCAACGCCAACTGCAGTAGATAATTAATTCATTGGTCGTTAAATCCTTAGATTGGTTGATTGCAGCTCTCTGTCCCACCCTGTATAATGGTAGTTGGCTTACTTCCTCGTATTTCTTCCGTTATACTCACTTCTTTATTTGTCCCTGGGCCTTCCTCTTGGGGCTTTTCATCCTAGTTTACCTTCAGTTATATTCTTCACTATTTCCTTCAATTATATTCTACTTTTCCGTTCTTGCCATCGACTTGTCCCTCGACTATTTTCTTCATCAGGCCATCATGTCTCAATATATGGCCTCTAAAGTTTTTCCGTCTTCTTCTCAAGGTTTTCATGTGGCTTCTCTTCTCTCCTACTCTTCTTAGGAATTCCTCGTAACTTTCCGGCTGATCTATTTGATCCTCATCATTCTTCTGTAGCACCACATTTCGAAGATCTCTTCTCTTGATTTCTGCGCGGCTGTCATTAGTCGTTACACACACATGACACAACGCTTTTTTGGACCGACTTAGGTTTTTGGAAATTCATATAATTGTTTTGTGTCGTTGAAACATGGGTCTGTACAAAGTAAATTATGCTAGCATTCCGAATAAATTCAACCGATTCAGGCGTGGCAAAGTAGAAGTTCGGCATTAAAATGAAACATTTTGATTAACACCAAATATTTTTTTCTTTGCTAAAACACTTGGAATGGAAAATTAGAGCGATGTCGAGGTCAATTTTGAAACGTAAAATAAATAACTGGACCTTACCTCCATTAACATACGCTATAATTGTTACATATATACAGAAATTGCTTTATTTAGTACCGCTTTAGGTTTCTGGGAATATATACATTGGCTTTACCAAGTTAGAATCCAGGTCTGCACTAAGATAATAATGTTAGCATTCTGAATAAATTCTATCCATTCAGGCGTGATATAGTAGAAGTTCGACATACTATTAGAATAAAACGTATGGATTGAAACCAAATCGTTTTTTTCTTTGCTAAAACACTCGGAATGGAGAATGAGAGTCATTTTGAGGTCTATTATGAAATGTAGAATACATAACAGGACTATACATCCATTAATATACACTGCAATTGTTACATACATATGAAAGTTCTTTTTTGGACCAACTTAGGGTTCTGGGAACCCATATAATTGCTTCACCGAGTAGAAACCTTAGTCTGTACGAAGTAAATTATACTTCAAATCTTACAGTCAATTCAGGCGTGATAAAGTAGACGTTCGACATATTAAAATAAAAGGTATGGATTGAATCCAAATCATTTTTTTTTCTCTGCTAAAACACTTGGAATGGAGAATGAGAGCGATATCGAGGTCAATTTTTTACGTACCCAGCATCTCGGACCACTTAGCTTGCCTTACACTTCCTAGCCCCTTCCCGCTAACCCCTTGGTTGGCCCTCCTTTAATTATCAGAACACTCCATTAACGGGGAACCGGGTGAGTGGATGCAAGGGATGTTGGGTAGAAAAGAATTGGAACCCTTCTCCCCTCCAAATGCTCGCTGGAACACTGCACTACCAATCCACTTCAATCTATTTTATCCACCCTCGACGCTTACACCGTTAACACAACACTCCTCATTTTTCTCTTTCTTATTTACATCGCTTCTTCTTGAATTCAGGAGAAGTTAACGCGTAAACCGAACAAATGCTGGTTTGTCAATTATGGTTCTCCTACTAAAGGACATAGTGTACTATGCGTGCTGTTTTTTGAAGTTTCTATCGTAACATTGCGGACAAAATGATTATAGCGTGAAGGAATTAAATGGGTAGTATTTCTCTGTCAAATAATTTTCAATTACGGTTCTCCTACGAAAGGATAGAGGTTGCGATACTAGTTCTTTTTTTAAGTTTCTATCGAACCATATCTTCCAAAAAAATTATTGTTTAAAGGAATGTATATGCCATTTCTATAAGGGTGGAGTGTATTTACCTTATTTCCATCGGTTTTAGAAGAAGTTAACGCGTAAACCGAACAAAAGCTGGTTTGTCAATCATGGTTTTACTACGAAAGGATATACCATAGGGTACTTGCTCTTTTTTAGATTTTCTATTGTACCATAGCTGAAGAAACGATTACTTTTTAGAAGAATTATGTATGTATTATTTCACTGTCTTGTTTCTATCTCTTCTTCTCGCTTTCAAGAGAAGTTTACGCGTAAACCGAAGAAAAGCTGGTTTGTCAATAATGGTTCCTCTGCGAAAGAGTATTGCAAACGATACTTGTTTTTTTTAGATTTTATCGTTTCATTTCCGACGATACTATTAGTGCTTAAAGTAATAATTATGCCCCACCGGTGTACACGATATCGCACGCTATCGCAAGAATTAGGAGAAAAAAGTTATGGCTTATTATAACAGTCGCTATCTACAAAGCCACCATTCGTTCGCTAGCTACAATTTCAATCTCGCTGTATCTCCATGGAGAAGAGTTGGTCTGATTCATATCTTTTTTATATTATCAACATAAATGTGAGTTAATTGGCTCTGCTAACAACCACAATGTTACAGCTACAATTGTTTATCACAATTAAGGATGGTTTTTTATAGTTCTTGCCTTATTGTCATTAAAATTAAAGACATTACACTGACATGACACTTTGGCTTTAAAGATAGCGAATGATTGAGTGATCCATAATTGCTTTTCCGCTAATTCTTTAAATAGTCTGCGCTATAGTGGATATCGGTATGGCATCCGCATTCCTTTAAACAATATTTTTTAACATGAAGTGATCGGTTCAAAGGAAAAACTAATTCTTTAGAAAATTTTCCTTCTTCTCCGCTAATGTAAGTAAATGGAGCACACTCTTAGAAAGTCTTTAAATACTATATTTATTCATTACTCAAACTATTTGGGACTCTAAAAAAGTAAAGTAAAGGGAAAGTAAAAAAGTTCTAGGAAATACTTATTTCGAGAACTTTCATGTAGTGCAACCAGAATAATATTTTCTTCGCAAATCTTTCCTACATTTGTTACTTGCATTGATGTTATTGTCGGCATTGGCATTGGTATAGAGTTATTGTCGTGATTAAAAAAATAAGATTGCCTTGCTAAGATAACTCGAGCATTTATTGAAAATAATGTTTCATTTAAAGTATAGCATTATTTTCAAGAGGGATAGTTATGGTAACTTTTCGAGGCAGTCCCTGAGAGCCTAAGTGTGTGATAGTGTGGTCTATATTATGAAGGACGATCAAGAGAACTAAGTTGAACCTCATATTTTATACTTTAAAAATAATAGAACCAATCCAACCAATAACTACTTCAAATTTGAGCCCACGAAAAATGAAATTTATCCTCAAGCCGTTTTGCTCGGTGTGATGCGAGACCCTTACATTCAAATGCCCTAGCTGATTGCCTAAATCAATTTTTACTTGAGTTAGGCCTGAGACTTAACATCACCGACCTAAGTGATTAGACTCTTTCCTTCGCAAATATTATTTAGAATTCATCATACGGATTCCCTGCATTGCGTGGTGACAATCTCGTTGAACGAGAGATTCGAGATAGTAAATTATTATTATTAAAGTATTCTACCGAGGTAGGTTTCCATGGAGTACTTAAAAAGAAATCTGGGAGCCTCCCCTTCCATCAATTCACAATAAGGCCAACTACATTCCATTTTATCTAAATAGTCCTATTCTTTCCCTTCCTCTCCCTCGTTTACCCAACATTTTACCCTCTAACACTGTTTTAAATATACCATCCCCGCTAAGTACTCGCTTTATCCATATCTTGTCTCCTCCGTATCTCATCTAAAAGGTGCCTCTGCTCACCCACCATATCCAGCACATCGTCGCTCCTCTTCCTCTCCGTCCATTTCACCCTCTCCATTCTTCTCCATACCCACATCTCGAATGCCTCCAATCTTCTCTCGTCTTCTTTTCTCAGTGTCCACGTTTCCGCACCGTAGAGCGCTACATTCCAGATCAAACTCTTCACTAACCTTTTCTCTATACTCTTACATAATGATCCTCTCACAAGCTCCTTCCTGTTCATGAACGCCTCCTTTGATAATGCAATTCTCTTCCGCAGAGGCGCAGAGGGGGGGGTTATCCCCCAAAACCCCCCCTCTCTGCGCCACTGCTCCCCGCTAAGTACTCCCTCCATCCATACCTTCTGTCTCCTCCGTATCTCACCTAAAAGCTGCCTCTCCTCTTCCACCGAATCCAGCACTTCGTCGTTCATCTTCCTCTCCGTCCACTTCACCTTCTCCATTCTTCGCCACACCCACATCTCGAACGCCTCCAGCTTTCTCTCGTCCTCCTTTCTTGGTGTCCAACTGTACACTGTCCTCGTTTCCGCACCGTAAAGATCTGCACTCCATATCAGACCCTTCAGTAACCTTTCCTTTAAATTCTTACATAGTGAACATCTCATAAGCTCCTTCCTGTTCATGAACACCTCCTTAGGTATCGCAATTCCCTTCCTGATGTCCTTATTACTGTATCCGTTTTCCTCTAATGCGCTGCCTGAATAGTTGAACTGCTCAACCTGCTCACATTTTTCCGCACCCACCTTTATCTTAAGTCTCACTTTCCTCCCTCGGAGATAATAATCGAAATTGTACAAATCAATAGGAAACCCTATAATGGGAATGAAAATCTCTTGTAATTGGCAATTATTGGGCGGGTCAGAAAGCCTTATGCTTTCAAGAAACTACGGGATTGAAAACGCTAAGAAAAAAACGCGTAAAGCAACCAATCTCGCGACAATGGCGTGATATTGGCGCTTAGATTAGGATTCTTCTTGCCTTTGGAGAATGCCCCATTTGATCTCTTGAAAACAGGTTCTAGTCGCTAGGGAGACGAAGCCTTAAACAAGGAGTGAGATGAGAAGCCCCATTCGACCGTAAATCTATCAAACCAGACCTCTTCCGCATTTGCTCTCTTGCTTGAAAGGCCTTTCCTGGACCAATTTCCTGCCCCTCTCTCGCTTCAACAGTCCTATTTGGGTTGGTCCCTTTCTCTAACTGCAGGAGCCGCCACATTCGACGTCTCCACATCTCTGGCGTCTCATCAGCCCTTTACCTTATTACCCACCTTCTTTTCTTTCTTTAATTACATCTCGGGTTAAACGTAGCGGCGATGTTAAATGAATCGAATTGAATATTCAATCCCATTGTCCCCCTAGAAACAACCCTTAAGGCCGTCGTTTCTTGATTTTAGTGATTCCTTCCCTAAATGAGCGTGAATTTATTGGATAAACCATTTTATTTACTCTTTCTAGTAAATAAATTGGAACTCTAATGACGTCACTGACTCTTGAGAAATGGGTGGGAACTTCCACGTTGAGCATGGGACAAGTCATTACGCGATCTGAGCAATACACGAAGGAAGGCGCAGTCAAAATTTCGTCGTGTAAAGCGGTGAATTGCTAGAACTCATGCGAGAATGCATGTATGCGAGATGGCAAAATAGCCCCTGATCTGATTTCGAGCCGCTTTATCGCCATTTCAAAAACTTTTTCAGTGCTAACCTGCGCAATGACATGCTCCGTCTAAAACGACCTTCATACATGATGCGGATATTTATAAAATAATGCACGTGTAATTTTAATTATTTAGTAGAACTCTAAGACGTCACCAACTCGTAAGAAGTGGGTGGCAAGTTTCGCGTTTTTTCTTTATTTATTTTCAGATGATGGAAGATGAGCCGAATTATAGAGACCTTCTTCAGGTGGTGTTATTGAGATTTTTGTGGTGGGGGGAAGACGAATCTTAGCTTATCTTTCCCTTCCTCCAATCGAATTCTTGTACAATTTATGGAATACGATTTCGAGTCTAAGTGAACGACCCATTCTATCCTGGTCAATTAGTATCAGTTTTATGCGCATAATGATGGGCTCTTATGAAAAGTTCTCTGAAGATTCTTAACTCTGATAAATAAAGCAGCTCGGCATAAATAAAGCAATGTGAACGAATGGGGATTGTGTGCACGTCACGTGGATCGAAAGTGGAAGGAATTTGCGAGATGTGATTATACGGAAGACTCGCGTGAGGATGAGGGCATTTTCGGATTTCGTTCGTCTTATTTTTTTTTTTGTTCGATAATTCCATTTTCATAGCCAGGATCGATGAAAAATGCGGAAAGAATGAGAAAAGAAATACGTTTCAGGCGTGCGAGTGTTGTTTTTTTTGTTGGTGGAAGTAAGGTTAAAGGAAGGCAGCGAGATATCGAATAATCGATCCCAGTCTTTTTTAATTAACGGCTCAGTCGAGCGCATCGAAGCGTCTCAAACGTGCCATCTATCGGTGGAAAAGGGGAATTACGGGGGAGGAGGAGGAGGAGAGGGTCTCTTTTGTTGCGGGTTGGTAGTGTTGTTAAGGGTTTTGTGTATCGGGGAGTGGAGGAAACGAAAGGAGGCTTGCCATTGGAGAAAATCAAGGAGGGGTACGTCCCTCTTGGAAACCGAATTGGAAGGGATGAGATGGGTGGGTGGTTTGAGAAAAGGACAAAAAAGTGACAAGAAAAGGTTTCCATTTTATTTATTTTTTCTCTCCTCCCTCTTATAACAGGAGATGAAAGGTATTCTCGGGAGAAAAGAGAAAAAATGCGTACAATGGAGGAGCAGGGATGGTAGGGTACGGGTAGAATTGGATTTGCTTTTTTGGAAGCCACAGAAAAACGCTGGCAAACCTATACACGTACACGTTTGGGCAAGCTGACTACACACACAGTACAGCGCGCAGGAGCCTATAGTATAAGGCCGGGCCGTTAGGGGGTGGAACAACAAGAGGCAAGGAACAGGCGCACAGAGGAGCTTCAGTGCCAGCGTATCCACGCAAATCTTTTGTCTGTTCGAGTCGCGGTGAGGGATGTGGATTCTTAAAAAAGGAAGTTTTTTGAGGAAGAACATTATGGCGTTGCTTTTTCAGCAAGGAGACGCGTTTCATCTTGGTCCATGTCGCTTCCTAGGCTTTCGGTGTGGGTCGAATGACGGAATGCTCATGTAAATCATAAAATATTGGAACTTAAGGGTTTTTTTAGAAAATATATTTAGATAAATTTCTTTAGCGCTGTAATGGCAAGAGGATTTGTTGGTACGAGGGCCGGATTTAGGTGAAAAGAGTCCATAAACGATTCCACTTATGAGATCCTTTCGCCACCCATTTATAATTATCTCCCTACTCGACACAATGACCAACCAATAAGCTCTAATAAATTGGACAAACGTGGAGGTCTTCTCACTTAGCCAACTAAGTATATGAAGCAGGAAGGATGGAGTCAATAGCAAATACCGGGTGTCATTGAACGGGTGTAAAGGTGTATTTAACAATAATAATAATGTTTATTGTTCCACACAAATATAAATTTTAAGATATACATGGCTACAGGAACATAGATACCCCTTTGGAGTTAATACTCCGCTTTGGGGTTACCGACTCGTTCTTCAGTTAGAGTGCTTTTGTACGTTGTATATATAGTATGTAAACATAGCATATATAAATAAACATATAGAATATGAATTCACTAACTAACATAAAACAATAATTGCATCTCATTCCATTCATCACAGTACCTCATTCACTTAAGCAAATGTGAAACATCATTATGAGCAAACAACCACATCTTTACCCTTTTGCAATATCTGTATATATTCTTTTCGTCAGTTATGTATTTTGGTAACTCACAGAAAATTTTCGGTCCAAAGAATAGGTAACTTTGTCTAATTTATTTTATTTACGAGGTTTTTAACTCAAAGACGTCAGATAATCCCAAAATTTCAGCAGGTTAACAAAAAAGTAAAACTACAAATTTTTTTAATTGACTTCACTAGCCAAACCGCTGGCAATGATTTATAAAACCTGTTCTGCTTTCAATTGAAAAAATTTCAAGCATATAAAATTTCTTACACTTTTTCTTAAATTTAAATTTAGATTTTAACGATGAGAGTCGCCCAAATTCAACATTGATGGATGTCAATTGTTCTATTTATCCCACGTATGTAATTTTCTTTCCTCAAATTAGGTAGTTCACTTAAGCTGCATTTTGTGAAATGAAAATTTCCATAATTCAGAAGTAAACCATATTGATCGAAATGGACTTCGAAAATATTCGTCAATATTGCTTGAAAGCTCAATTCACCCATTATTCTATCATTTATTCGTTATATTATGGTGCCGAATTTCATTTATTTTTTGCACCAATCTCTCTCTATAGGCTTTCCGTGCTTTATTTCTGGGAACTATATAAGGCATTCAACTTTTTTTTTTAATTTCTCATGGTGGTAAGAATCAAAGCGTACGTCAAGTGTAATCAATGCTAAATATTAATGTGATTTTGATAAAAAAAATTGGTGTATTGCTCGCTATGTTATAAGGAACGTGATAAAAAATTAAGCCTGTTAACTTACTTTTTTTCAATTTTTACCAAAGGTAGCCCATAATTTTAGCCCTATAACATCAGTTACAGGGAAATGGTGCTTTATTGGCTCAAAAAGCTGGAAAAATGATTAAATAAAAGACAAGTAATCGCGATCCAACGTCTTCAATAAAATATAATATATAAATGTTCCTCGTGAGTTTTTAATATTTTGGCTAAATAATATTTAAACGGCGTTGTTTTTAATTCCAATATCAAGCTATTTATGACCGTTCTTCTGATGTCGCTAAATCGTATCTTTTAAATTCTTGGAATACAAACTCAATTACCCTCTTCTGCGATCGACTTTGATGTCATATTTTCACGCTGGAACGATAATTAAATTCATTTCACGTATAAATCAACACCTTTTCAAAAATACTCCTCACCATAATTTCCATGCTTATTCTTCTTAAGTTCGTTTCTTCCTCGAAATAAAATGTTGAGACCTACTCTAAGGAATGACTTGCATCTTATAAAAGAGGTTCGGCGATGTCAATGGGAACTAAGGAAGATAAAATACCCGAGTTCCTGGTAATTTAGGACGGAAAGGTAGCTTAAAAAATTAATTGATACGCAGAGGTAGAAATAGGAATAAACCTATATTATTTATATACTGCTTTTTTTAGTGTATGGGTAAATGATTTTCCCGTAAAAGTAGTTCCACCACTATTGGCCTATGAGAGGGAATGTTTCCTTCCCGATATTCGGTGATTCTTAGGCCAAATTCGACGAGGGAATTTAAAACATTTAGAGGTGATTGTACTAATCACTACTGAAAAATCCATGGATTTTTCTTCCTCATAGGAAATTCCACTAGGATTGGTAGAACATTAATAGCTCACGCTTGGTTTCGCTAATTAGTAGGGCCTCCTTCGCTTCTATAGCGTTGGGGTTTTTTTCCCTCGTCCCCTCCCTTCCGCTCCTATCCTATCCCAGAGGCGTCGGCGGGCTCCCATCGCGGCGGCGCCTCTATCCTTTTTCCTTCCTCTCCAGCCCCTCCCCGGGTGATCGGGCGACATCTGACATCACATCGATCATCATCGGTTGGGTCTGTCCAAACTGATTTACGCTGGTAGTACTGGTCACACGCCTTTCATCGAGCCTTGACACGCCATCATCTCCTGCCATCGCTCCGCAGCAAGAGAACGCCGATCGCGGCTAGAAGAAAGCGCTATTCCCATACTGCCACCGGCAGTAGGTCCTTAAAAGGACCATTTTTGAAGACGTCAAAAATTTTCCACATTCTACGCCAAAACCTTCCAGACACCAAGGGAAGTCGAGCGCCCTCACGGACGCAGGCCTCCGAGGCCATTAAGAGGACCTTTTCAACAAAAAAGAAGAAAACGCCATTCCCTAGTCGCAAAGAGGGCGCCCGAGGGGCTGCGGTTGGCTGCGTCTGTACCTACCATCAGGCGTAGTCACTGCGGTTCTCACCTTCGGGTGGCGCCATACTTTACAAGCGACATTTCCCTTGGTCTTCTCGGCCGTTAGTACCCGGGCTTCTGGGCCGTCAGTATCGCCCATAGCACCCCCGGAGAAAGCGGCCGGGTCCACTTCTTAGGGACCCCAAACTGCCCTCCCTGCCCTCCACCACTTGAAATTGGCCGCCATGGACTCCATGGCGGCCTCTGCCGCCAACGATGGAAATGAAGAATCCGTCAGCAGAGAAGATGAAGACATGACGTATACTGATGAAGAGGTCGACTACTTATTCTCAGAAGCAGCGCAAAAGCCTCATACGGACCAACTAGAAAACGGAAAAAGCCGCCAATCAAGCCCTACTCCACAAACCTCAACTAACATTTCAACCCCCGCACCACCATTTTCAGCCACTTCTGCACCACATAGAAAGCTTATAACCATTACAGTTCCTGAAAAACTCACCCACGATCCCCGTTTTCGCAATTTTCTCAACCTACCTGCAGAGGCAATGCCTGAAATTACCTTAGATTCTGAACGGCCCCCTTTAGGGCCTTTTTCAACTCCGTCTAAGCGTAGGCGGGTTAGAAACACGCCTTCGCCACCGTCTCCGGCTCCCATTTTGCTACAGAACCAGTTCGCACCTCTATCATCAGACGATACTGCAACCCCTGCAAAAGAAACAACGCCACCCGCGCAACCAAGACTTCAGAAAACAATCCCACAAAAGAAATCATCAGTCCCGCCCATCTTTTTGAAGGAGCCCACGGGCTGGTCCGACAAATACCGAGCCATTAAAGCCGCCTGTGCATACCCACCAGTGTGCCACTCCACCGGCTCCTCGGTAAAGATACAAACTTCATCATCATCAGATTTCCGCGCTCTCGTGCGCCTTTTTACTGAAAAACAGTGGGCGTATTTTACCTACCAACTACCGGAAGACAAAAAAACATTCCTGGTGATTCGCGGACTCCGAATAGACACGCAAATCAGTGAAATCAAAGATTCCCTATCAGAAAGGAACATCCAAGTTCAGGAAATCCGGCAGCTAAAAACCACCCGGCCCACTCAAAAACAACAGAAAGAACTGGAAGCCACTCCAACCGACGATCCTGCTTACCGACAGCAACAATACCCACCACGGAACCTTCCGCTGTTTCAGATTAAACTAATACACCCAAACGACGTAGAACGCATAAAAAACGTCTCTTATCTTTGTGGCCTTTCGGTAACTATAGAAGATTTTAAATCATCACCAGGTCCGCCCCAGTGCAAGAAATGCCAGCGAATTGGGCACACAGCTAATTCCTGCGGCCTTCAAACTAGATGCGTACGCTGTGGCGGCCCGCATTCCCACAGAGAATGTACAGTTGCAAAACCGGAACCGGCCAAATGTGCCAACTGCGGAGGGGAGCATCCTGCAAATTACCGGCAATGTCCAGCGTACAAGTCGTATGCCGAAAGACTGCAATCCGCCAAAAAGCAATCCTCCACCCCAGAAACGCCTGACGTCAACTCCACAACAACCTTCCCTTCTCTTCCGTCTCCTGCTCCCATTCAGCCACAACCACAACCCCCTGCTCCACCACAACCGACCTCTCAACCTTCTCTTCAAGAAACAATTGCCTCCTTTTTCACTCCTTCCATCAAAACGAAACTGTTCTCCTGGCTAACTAACCTTGTCAAAAAATTAATAACTCCATCGGAAAAATCTAAGACAGACATACTACTTGAAGAAATCATCCAGGCAGCGCTGTTATTCATCAATGATGGATAAGCGCAAGGCCATTCAACTAAGAGCACTGCAATGGAATATGAATGGAATTGGATCAAAAACAGAGGAACTTATGAACATTCTACGGGAACACGTAATTGATATAGCAATCATCCAAGAAACATGGCTAAATAACAAGAAAAGAATCTACACCCCCGGGTACCACCAACTTCGTCGCGACCGCGAAGAAAAACAAGGCGGTGGCGTATTAATTTTAATCAAAACCTGCCTTATCTTCAGCCAAATTCCATTCCCAGAATTGGAATCCTTGGAAGCAGTCGGCGTAACCGTCGGAACCAACATTGGTAACATAAACTTCTGGAGCTTCTACTATCCCCCCAAAAAGATCAATATGAATGACCTCAAATTTATAACAGAAACATTAACAGGAAGAACCTTCGCCGGTGGCGACTTAAACGCGAAGCATACCAGCTGGGGAGCTTCAACCACCAACGCCGCTGGTAGAAAAATTCATTTCATTGCCGAAGAAAGAAATGCCAAAGTTCTCACCCCATCTACCTTTACCCACTATTCCGTCCATGGCTCCGCTGACATCCTCGACCTAGCTCTCACAACCAACCTCCCTGCAATAGAAAACCCTATCACTCTGGACTCATCTGCCTCCGATCACCTTCCACTCCTCTACTGTATAAACTGCTCCGCATCCGCCCGTATTCCAATCCCGAGAACTGGCATCAACCTTAATAAATTCAACCGTCTGGTTGCTGATAATATCTACAAGCTCGAAAAACTTCCGCTCTCCACCCGCACTGATGCCGACGCCTGCGTTGAACAGCTCACGGCAACAATCCGCGACTGCGCCGACGCTTCCAAATTTTCCATCCCAGAAGACAAAAATCCGGATGCTCTTCCACTAGAAATCCTCCAAGCCATTAAAAACAGAAACAAAGCCAGGAAACTGTGGCAAGCAATTAGAACAAAGGAAAACCACGACCATTTCAAGATACAGCGAAACAGAGTCAATCGCCTCCTGAAAAACCACCGCCAAAACCGTTGGGATAAAAAAGTCGCCTCCCTTTCCACGGAGGACAACTCAATCTGGAAGATGGCCAGAGCCTTAAAAAATCCCCTCAACCAGACTCCACCTCTTAAATCCGGAGACACAACTGCCTCAACAGACTACGGAAAAGCTAATCTCTTCTCGGACATGCTCGAGGCGCGATTCACAAACACCCTAGAATCCGAGCTTGAAGAAGAAGCAGAAGCACATTGGATGAGCCTAAGCTACTGTCCAAACGACCAACCAGCTCTCACCTGCGACCACGAGATCATCGAAGTAGTCAAAGGACTCAAAAGGAAATCTGCGCCTGGCCCTGATGCTATATCGAATAAGCTACTAAAAAACCTCCCAGCCTCTGCCTTTTCATTTCTTGCCACATTCTACAACTTCCTATTTCACATCTCCTATTTCCCAACAGCATGGAAACGCGCTAAAGTTATCATGCTGCCTAAACCTCAAAAACCTGCAACGAATCCTTCCTCCTACAGACCTATTTCTCTCCTCTGCACTCTTTCCAAACTGTTTGAAACTCTAATCCACAACCGCCTCAAACACCACCTATCCCTAGAACATAGCATCAGGCCAGAGCAAACAGGCTTCCAACCAAGAACATCCACAACACACCAGATCCTGCGACTCACTGAGAAGATTGCAAATGGTTTCAACGCCCGACTCATCACTCAGGCAGTTTTTCTTGATCTAGAAGCTGCGTTCGACCGGGTTTGGACCTTGGGCCTCATCTTAAAAATCTCATCCTTCCCCATCCCAATGTACCTGCAAAAAATAATCAAATCCTTCACCACAGACAGAACCTTCTACGTTAAATTCAATACAGCCTCATCTATTACCCTTCCTATTACCTCCGGCGTCCCGCAAGGCGCCATCCTATCCCCCACCCTATTCAACATGTATGTTAATGACCTTCCCTTAATTCCCGGCAACGAGGCTTTTCTTTACGCAGACGACACCACCTTCATAGCTCAAGGTTCAAACCCGCGAACAACATCTGACTTGCTTCAAAGACAAATAGACGCATACGAAGACTGGGCAGACTCGTGGAAGCTGACGGCAAATCCTACCAAATGTATCCATATGACCTTTAGCAGGCGCCCAAAAGCGGGCACCGGAAATCCCATATATTACGGGACCAAAGAAATCAGACGGCAAGAAACATCTAAATTCCTAGGTGTAACCCTCGACAGAAAGCTGATCTGGAACCACCAAATCAACAATGCCATCGGAAAAACCAAAGCCGCTGCAGCAGCGCTTGGGCCACTGCTCCAAAAAAGGTCGAAACTATCGCTAAAAACTAAATGCCTTCTGTACAAAACCATGCTAAAACCACTCTTATCTTATGCTTCCCCAGTCTGGCTAATGGCTTCCAAAACCCACCTATCAAGACTACAAAAAACAGAAAATGTACTACTACGGAAGATCGTGGGTGCCCCATGGTACATACGGAACAAAGATCTGAGGAAAGACCTCAAAATAACTCCGCTATTAACTGAATTGAAAGCAAACCTTCCCATATTCAAAAGGTCTCTCATACGCACAGGAAACGAAAAAATAATTGATCTCTGGGAATATACCCCAGATCATCACTTTAGACATCGCACGCCTCTCTCTGCCCTAATCCCTGACCACATCCCCTCCCCATGAACAAAAATAAGTAGAAACACTGAAATATCAATGATAATATAAACAGTAGACGTGAACCCTGAAGAAACCCACTGGAGACAGCCAAAAGGCTGGGGCTAGTGACTCATAAATAAACAGAAATTCCGGCGAGGCGAGGCGGGTGATCGGGCGTATAAGCCACGGGCTTGGTTCCCGGCCCCGGTTCGTTGTACCCTTAAGAGGGTTCACCTAGAACCCTCATAGTCTCTGTACTAATCACTATTAATTATATTAAGTAATGTTACTTTGCACTTTTTACATATTTGGTTTCTCGTCCCAGTCTCCTGGTCGCTATTGGTTACTCAAAGATAATAGTTATTATGATAGCGAAAAGGTAGAGTACCACTCAGAATCATCTAAAAAACGATGGCGATCAATATTTTTTGTTGGATTATTTATCAAGGATATACCTAAAGGATGGATGCAGCACAAGGTTCAGTTTAGCACAGTTCAGCAAAGTTTATTTTTCACCAAAAAAAATCCCTCTTTCAGAGATTAGGTTTCTATAAAGGTTCCTTTTTCTAAAAATTTATTTTAAAGGAATTAAAATATTTCACTACACTTCAGCATGAACAAGTTTAACATGCCAGATGAAATTGTCACGTGAGGAGGGTGAGAGGAGAATATTTTCCTATTCCTAGGACAGAATGGTGGGGAAACTTCTTGGTGACTCCCTCGAAAAAAATATTTATATGGGAGAGTGCAAAATATCATTACTTCATATCCTTCAATGGATTTCCACGTTGTATTAGCCTTCACCATTCATTTCAATTAGAGGTGAACTCGAGTGAATCATTGTACCTTATTCCAGAGCAAAAGAATGCGTTCATAATGAATGAAAACAGGGGATAAAGGAAAAATGAAGGGTAGTTTCGGTAAGAGTCAAAGAAAACCGATCAAAGGTAACAAATAAGCACCAAAAAAACATTACCTTATTACCATCAAGGGGACCAGTGCCAATTTCCTTAGGGAAAGACACACTGTCAATGCTCTAACTCCGATTTTGCAAAGTGAAAAGACTACGTTTTACGAAAAAACATGTTTAAATTTCCCTCGTTGGAAAGAACGCATTGGGAAAAATATGCCATCTTATATGAAACCGAATAGAGTAATGACTTATATATCGTCCTAAATCAGGTGATAATCTAATTAATTACCAACGAAAATATTATCGGGGATATTTCGTGGAAATATTTTCAAACCGTACACTTTTTTATTTTGTTAATTTTCAATTTCAATTCCCCTTTTTTCTTTACTGATTCATTACTCAATATTTTTATGTATCAATAGTTCATATAGAGGACATTTTTGCTATCCAATAATAAACATAAAACTAAGATTGTTTCCTGAAAGTGATCCCACGAACAGGCAAATGACTTTGGGGTCATTCAAATGTCCAATTTGGTTTTATCTCTATGTTTATTTTAATGTCTTAGGAGGAATAAATAATATTATTATCATTAGCCGATTTTATTGTTGACCAGTAGTGGTGATGCAAACTGTCCCGGCATTATTTCCCCGTCCCAGTGATTGAAAAAATGTATTTATCGTAGAAAAAATGTGAGATTTTTCATAGCTCTCTTTCCAGGATAAGAGTTATTATCAGACCAGAAAAAAAAATCCGATTAATTTTTTTTTAACTTTGTTTGAAGAGAGGCAAGAGGATTTCGTAAAAAAAGATGTGTCTAAGTAGTAACTCTTGGTCTCTAGTATGTTTGTTGCATTTCCTTTGAAACGGTCTTTAGGGATATTACTGTATTTCCCCAATGAATCAAGGCCTTTCTTATTTTCTGATTCCTTACTCCTTGATTGCCATCATTCAGTCACCATCATCTGTTCTGACTCAGATCTTATTGACCTTCTTCATCTTTTAATTTTAAATACATAGCTCATTTATATCATGAAAGAAGCAATTTTCAGGATGTATTATAGGGATGACCATATCATATATTATACCACGTATATATAAGTTATTACTCTTTTTGATTGTTTTGTTATCACTCTCTTCGATTTCATATAAGATGGCATATTACTCCCAATGCGTTCTTTCCAACGAGGGAAATTTATGCATGCCGTAGTATATAATATATGTATATTTATTGCCATATTACATATTATATCGATGGCTAAGTTCTAACAACACGTATCTCAAAAATAGCAACTTTTCAGGAGAGCAACAAAACTCTTTTTTTTACTTATACACTGAAATTAAAAATCAAAAGTTAATACTACTGAAGAGGAAGCATTAATATGCAAACAAAGAGTTTATTTTGCCTGTATTTAATTTTTTTTAATTTTATTACACTTTGTTTAAGATACCTGTCTCAAACCGGCCGAATTTGAGATACCTGTTGTTAGAACTTAGCCATCGATATATCTATATGACCATATTATATATCATAGGGATGACCATTGACCATACTATAGTCGGATTTAGGTGGGGAGGGGACACGTGCCCCCCCCCCCCCCACCTCTAGATGACTAAAATATAGACAAGATTTTTAATACTGTTATCATTACGTTCGTTTTGTTATGTGTATTACGGAGCCTCAATCATTCGATTTCATATTGATAACTTTCATAGTAAAAGAAAGAGATAATTCCATAAAGTAATCGTTATGTGCCGTTTTCAATCTCAAATATGAGAAGACCGTTTTGCCTGTCAGACCCTTGTGCCCTCACCCCTGAAAAAAATCCTGGATCTCCTCCTGATCATACCCACACGACGTAAACCTGAGTAACACTGAAATGGAAATTTTCATGCGATAAAAAGGAGCTCTGGCAGTGGAGACATTAGCCACTGAGACATATTTGGGCATTCCAAACAATATTAAATACGCATGAAAGAAATGATGATCGTCTTTTATTAATCACTTTCCCGTTTTTTACAATCAAAAGTCTGTTCATCATTTTTCTTCTGCCATAAAATCGTTAGGTCGTGCATAGTACTCAACAATGTAATCGTCAATAGACCAATCGGCTTTTGAATTTCTCATTTTTGTGTAATACCAGCTATTTTTGCATTGGTAGAACCTCTCAATCGAGGAGAGAGAATGTATTTCAAAGTTTGACAATGGGTTTAAAAATGCTAGTACCAAGTAAATAAAATACATGTGCCGCAATCAAAAGCATTAACAAGAAAAATGTACTCTCTCTTTCATAAAATTTAGGAAGCCTCAATAATTATTCCACGATATAATTAAGTGAACTAAGAAAGAAATCTCTGGATGAACTATTTTTTTTTTCATGGAAAAACTGAATTGAAATTGAATCCTTTGGATATTTCCGCAAATCTTTTTCTTTCACTAAAGGAAATTCATATGTTGAATTTCTAGTAACACTGAATTATTGCCTCCAAAATTTCAGTTGAGTTTGATGCTGCGACATATTTTTATTGGATTTGAAGACATGCAGAAAAGACATTTGGGCTAACATTCCATTTTATGCAATAAGTATATTCAATAAACTAAGATATATTAAACTATTGTGGTGAAGCGACTTGAATAAGAATTAAATTAGTAAAGAAGTATGAGGTAAATGCAGTTTTTTACGGAAAGAAATATGATTTAAGCTCACTAGAACTCGCTCAAATACGAATGAATCTCAGGAGTATTTTCCATCAAAGGTAATTTAATAACCATACGACAGGTATAAGTGGAATCGTTTCCTTTTTGGCGCACAAAAAAGGTACCTTTTAAATGATGGATTGAGATGGGACAAAAGGTGGAATCTTCTGGGAACCAAAGCGAATTCCATCTCGAAAAAAATAGGTGTCTTATCCTTCGAAGATATCCTCACGATCCAATTACTCGGTAATGATACTTTATCCATCGCCCTTTTCATTTTCCCTTCCAGCCTTACACTTTTCCAGAAATGAAAATTAAAAATCCTCAGACAAATGAGAGAGATGGGAAAACATCGCAGGCTTGCGGATGCTGACAAGAAAAAGCATTGTTCCGTGATCTTCATACTCATTCCTAACTTTTCACATATTTTTTATTTGAGAATACGGCAATACCTTTTTTTCCTGAAAGGCATAACAACGAAATGAAAAGATATCCACAACTTCCTACGAAGGAAGCTACCGACTGTGCTCTTCTCTCATGGATTTTTTTCTCTCCATTCTCTGAATACGGAAGGTTTTTTTTGCACAGTGGATTCGTCAAAGTTAACGAGAAATAATGTCGCGATTGTTTCCAGAAACAAAGCTCCGGTGAAAATGCAGAAAGCTTTGATAAAAGATTCGCTACCAAAATATCTCCGTAGTTATTAATAAGTATTGCCTGTAACAAAACCTGCTTTCCGAAAGATGGTTTTTTGTTGTTTTTTTGTGGAAAATAAAGCCTTTTGCCGCATTCTTCCTTGAGGTATATTCTTGATAAATAATTAAAGGAAAATTATTAATCGCTACCATTTTTCCGATCTCTGCCTTTTCGCTGCCATAACCACCATTATCTCTGAATAACCAATAACATTCAGCATCTACCTTTTCGCTGGCATAATAACCATTATCTTTGAATAACCAATAACGTTCAGCATGCTGGGCAGAGAAACGAAACATGTGTTATTTTGGTGAAAATTTCAACATTTACCCTTACAACTGTACTTCATTGAGTGAATGGTGCATTAAACTAGGCTTTTCATCCTATATTTATTGAAATTACATTTGAAAATTATCATTTTTAGCTTAGTTTAGTGATGGAAAAATTGCGATTGAAATAGACTTTTAATCGAAATAAAAGGCTCGACTTTCCAACAAAATCGATATTGGACCAAAAGGCTGATAAATCGAAAAAAAATGACGATTCTTTTAAAAACTATTTGTACAAAAACATGTTTATTATTTATCGAAAAGCACTCAAAATACACGTCTGAACGGTCGATAAATCGATTGAGAAGCATGCTTGATTATTCGCAGTAAATATTTAAAAATGCACGCACACTAAGTTTTGGGATCACAGCTGGGAACCAATCGGCTTCCTTAACAATTAAGGATATCAACGAAATGAGATGCTTTCTTGATGATTGATAGCGTGCCTTTCCAATTTTATCGGCCCCATAGAAAATTATTTCTGGTGGAACGAATGACGCTATCATAGGCCGGTATGGACGCACCCGAGATCAAACTAAATGGTCAAGATCGAAGTTGAGAAATTTGGATTTGGAATCAAAACTCTAAGAACATGGTTCGATCTCGATTTCATCGACCTTTGAGTATTAAAACTCGATTTTCGATCTCCATCGTAATCTAATTTTCCATCACTATACAGGTTCATGTTTCTTGACTGAGCATGGGAATTAATGGTTTATTAATGCTAAAATATGTATTTGATTTTCCAAAAAGAAATAGTTGAGTATTCGTCATAGACTTAAGCATTATGTTAAAAATGAATCTTACCATCACTATCGGACGGCTCATTAAGTTATCAGCAAATGAATGCTGAAATTGAAATAAAATAACGTTATTTACGTGAAAACAGCGCTGCGGTCAGTTGAAAGAGCTGGAAAGTTTCGGTTGAAAAATATATGGAATGGAATTCTCCGTATTCTATATAGCCTAATTTTACTTTGCCGCTGCCATCGAATTTTTACTACCAGCGCGCGCGTTTACTCTGAGAATTAACACCAAAGATTGAAGTCAACACAATGAATCAATCATTTCAGGCGACTAAGATTCGAACCCGCATACTGGTAAAGTCGAAAAATGTTTTTCATCCAGAATTTAAATTTTGATGCACGTGTATAACGTACGAGTACGTGCAAAATCCTATATTTACGCAATGCAATTCCCATACTTCCCTGATATTATCAATGTTCAATTTTCATCGGCGAAGTAATCTTTCAATCAGCTGAAGATTTTTAACCACCTCTTAATACTCATTGTTCTCCATTTTTCCCTCTAAAATCTTCATCCAGTCAATTTTTTTGTTTTATTGAAATTTCTATTACTATACTCATCATTCTAACTTGTGCCTTCTTCCATAGACCTCTGATCATTTACAGGGATAAATTATAAAATATTAAAATCCTCTTTCGATAATTTTGGAAGATTCATATTTTTATAACACGGCGAGTAAAAACATTTCTTCTACTTAATGTCTTCGAGCTTTGGTCTCTCCATCAATGATATTGGTTCTGCACAACCGTATCATCTCTGTTGCGCTTAGAACACGTAAATTCATCTCGTCTCTCTTGGTATTGTCGAACCGGGGAGTTTGGAACATAAAAGAATTTTACAGCACGTATTTCTCTTCGCCGCAATTCTCTTTTGTCTTCACCCTTTATTTATATTCTCTGCACGTATTTTATTCTTTCCTCTCTAAGCTCCCTCTCCTTCTGCATTCTCTGTACCCTCCACCCCATGCTTTCCTTTCTTTGGTACTAGACTTCCTCCTGCGGGAGCTCGTTCTTTCTGTATATATTCCTCGACAACGGAGGATTTCTCCTCTCCAGGCGCGTATACAATGCGACCGGGTTGTCGCGGCTGGGAGAATCCCTTGCCTTTGTACGCATTCTCGGCGGGAGGATTGAGAAGATAGGATCGCGACAGCTTGATTCAAAACAAATCCTCTTCGAATATGTCGTGAAATAATTTTCTTCCATCATAGATGAGATTCATCCAGATTATAAAGCGGAATTAGGGTGCAAAGCTTGTGAATAATTCATCATCATCAATGGTCGACAATTTTAGAGGCCAAATTTGATTTGATGCTTTCTGAGCGAAAACTGGGAGTAAAATATCTTCTCGGGATTTCCACCGGGTTAAATAATTCATACTAGCCAAAATTTCTAGATCCACTTCAAGGCTCATCAGCCCTAAGGAGCTCGAAACCCTGGTTACACGATACATAAACACGCACGAGTTAATGTCTGTTCACATGAATGACTTTTGTGGGCCGGAACAGAACATGTACGAATGCATGAACCAAATTAGAACAGTTGCAGAAAAGTTTCTCGGGTTTTCCACCGGTTGATGACGTCCATGTCTCCCGACGTTTCGATCCGCAACTTGCTGATCATCCTCAGGGGATCTACCGAAGACCTTCCTTCATTCGGAAGATCCCCTGAGGATGATCAGCAAGTTGCGGAACGAAACGTCGGGAGACATGGACGTCATCAACCGGTGGAAAACCCGAGAAACTTTTCTGCAACTGATACGCCGGGAAAACCTAAGATCATACAAATTAGAACAGGTTCTATTTTCCGTTCATGCGTTCGCACAAGTTGGGTGGTTACACGGTGCATTTTTCGTGTTCATTCACGCGTTCATACGTTTAGACATTAACTTGCACGTGTAAATGTATCGTGTAACCAGGCCTTTACATTTGTTTGGTGCAAATCTCCATTCAATTCTCCACTCAGCTAATATTCTCACACCTACTTATTTCTTCTCTTTCACATCCTTCCTTAGCTATTCCATGTATATTGTTCTTGCATTTCCTTTCCGGTTCTTACTATCCACTTGTCCCTCGGCGATTGTCTGAGGTCGACCTCTTGAGGCCATCGTGATGGTCGATCAGGAAGGCATAAGTTACTGCAATTACCACACATATACTATATCCAGAATTTGTGGAAAATTGCTCGTAGTTTTTAACCCGTTTACTGCCACCGGGCCGATATATCGGCCGTGACTGGATGACCGAAAACTGCCAGTGGCCGATTTATCGGCCCGATTATTTGACTTTTTTTCGTGATTGTGGCCTTTTCAACGGCGGTAATTTAAGTAAACCCCATAATCTCGGCCTCGGTGGCGCCGGGGTTAAGTCCCCGACTGCTAAACTAGAGGTCGCGGGTTCGAATCCCGTCTGGGTGGTTTGACCACCATCCAGGGCATGGATGTATGTGATTCGCATACAAGTTAATTGTAAGAGAGGACTATCTAGTCCTAATTTCGTTTGTGAAATAAAGACGACATTATAATCAATCTATCTATTGTTGTACGACATAAATATATCTTAAGTACTGGGAGTTCAAGTTCAAAAATTGTTTATTTCACGAGCAAATGTTAACAGGTACATTAAATTTTAACAACAACAACAACATAACAACAGCTCGTGAAGCTCTTATAGGCTGGCGCTCTTCGGAAAAAATCTAGATGTATTATATAAAATTAAGTAGCTGAAAATTTTTAAAATCTGAAATGTTGCAAATTCCGGGAAAAAGCCTTGGCGATGATATCCACATATTCAGTATTGGGAACTTTGGCCTTATTGAAAGGTATCGAGACGGTAAGTAATATTTGATTCTGAATTGTAGTGTATATACTTTTATCTATATGAAATACGCCTTACTATTATGCTTTGAATTATTTTGAAAGGCTATTGTCCAATACTAGAAGAGCATTATGCACATTTATCGGAAATTTGTGCGCGGTGTAATTATGACCAATGAAGTTATGAGCAACTAAACATAGCACCTTCATTTCTTATATTCGGGAGAAGGATAGCCTTTGGAACTGAACAAGAAATTCTTTGCCAGTTTATATTCGTGGTTTAAAACGTGACTTGAGTATAAATATTTCAAATGAAATACACATCTTTATGAATAATATTCGCGATCGCTTCCACGGTTTTATTGGAAACCAGTTTTAATATGAGGCGCTAACCAGTAAGACTCATTGAACTGCTTTTTTCTGCAATTACTGCCTATCGCAAAGGATTCGTCGGCAACAAAATTGATGTCTGAAGCTTGAAGATGTCTGGGACTTGACATTTCGGCACAATGAACTGCATTGAGCATTTAGCGTTACATCTGAGCCGTTTGCTTGAGATCCAACATTTTGGACGGCAAGGTTCAAAAACTTTTAAATCGGTATCTCTCTCTGTGATTATTTTTCCCTTTTTTCCAGAACAACAAAGAAGCCGTACACTTTCTTGGCCCGATCGTTTCAAAGTATTCTGCACCGCAGTAGCGAAGTTGAGGCTACCTGTGCACCCCTTCAGACACGGCCGAAATGTTCCCGAGAAACAAATGACGAATAGAGGGCGCTAGCTTGTATAATTTCACCGCCATTCCGCACACACAAGAAATATACTCGTACTTTCATCATCATCTTACGAGACAAAGATCACCGATAAGTTTCGAAAACGTTTCGACTCAACGATGACTTTGCTCATCGGGAATGTTGTGACCCTCTTTTTTTAATATTTCTGAGCGAGGGGAGTAAATGAGAGAAATCACCCAAGATTAAAGGATCTTCAAGATAAAAGGATCAAGATAAAAGGTCTTCCTATTGTTGCCATCTTAAGTGACGCTGCAAATAAATCCCGATGATCCCTTGCCTCGATTCCAGGGAAACTCCGTGGTAAAAGGGAGTACTGCTTCTTCTTTGTGCATTCAACTTGCTCAGTGAAGCATGAGTTTTTTTTTATACGCTCCATCCCAACTACCTTTGTAAAATTTTATGGGAAAACCTTCGTGAAAGATGTAAGGTAGTGAGCTGAACGATGCAGCTCTGGAGGGTTGACATCAAATTGATCGTTTGCGATGGGGGAGCGTTCAGATTTTTCATCGTCTTGAAAGTATCGCAATTCCGACATTCTGATCAGAGAGCATTTTTTCACATTCTTTTTATGATGTCCTTTTTGATTGCTTCGGCATCTGTGGTCTTCAGGAAAGCCACAAAAGATATGTTTTTCTCGTCCGACGACGAAATTGCTAGCGAGTAATTATCCAAATATTGCCTATCGAGATTTTTTGCGATGCTTGTCTCTCTTGGTTCATTTTTTTTAAACAATCCCACGTTTTTGCGGTAGTGATGTCGGTGACAGTATTTTTTTATTCTTCCTCATCGTGAGAACGCCTTTTGGCTTCTTTTATATCACTTTACGCTGGTTGCAGATTTTTAATATCTATCTAGTATAACGCTCCATCGTTTGTTGATTATTTTTGCCTGGATTCTGATTTTGATGTTGTCAGAGACATGTGATTTTTTATGTTTTTCTGTGTATCGTTGAAAATTTAAGGTTCAGTAAAACTTTATTTGACTTTCTTTGTACAAGCACGGTATATTTTTTTTCTTCTTTGAATTCACCTTACTTTATTGATACTTTTTTCCTCTATTGCATAGGAAATAACTCTCTTTTGCTGCCCAGTTCCCTGTGAAATCACTACTCTCTGAAGTAAAAGACCGTAAAGCCGTTTCTCATTTATAAATTAATTCGTGGCGAGTGTATCCATAATCCGTGAGAACTTCTCTGTTCACAAATACTTACCTTGGCGTAGCTTGAGTAATAATGGATCGCATTAATTAACGACATAAGAATAGCTTCAACCGCGGCACTAACTTCACATCAATCTTGAAATCAATTTCTGAGGACTTGGGATATTTCTTCGTCGGTGTAATTGGCTAACACGCCTGATTTACAATGGGGAGATCCGGATTCGAGTCCCGGCTAAGTCAAATCTTTTTTCGTGGCGAACATCATCCTTGGTGTATATGGGTACCTTGGATTTTTTTATGGCTAGTAAGGTCCCTGGATAGCGTAAAATCTTCTAATTGGCTGGGAAAGTTAATGATCCGAGGTTAAAATTCCTGGTTTTTAAGAATTATATATTTTTTCTTGGCAAACAGTGTGATTGGTCTCTAGTTGTGAATAACTAAATGGGCGATTCCATGAAAATGTCAACTTTTTCTGTCGAATTAAAATTTAGGCTGGAAATATTTTATCTTGATTAATCAACAGCTAAATGATTGAATTTTATGAAATCAGTATTTGAAACATTATTCAGGGCCTTATGAAAAGATTTCAAATTATACTTCGATTCACAGACCTTTGAAGATGTTTGAAAACATTACGCTTAGGAGGTTGACCTGGAAGTAATTCCATCACATGTTAATTTTGGGCATATTTAGAAGGTATTTCGATAATTAATTTTGTTTCTGTATACAAGCACCACCTTCATAAAAGTTTTTTTGATCATGTACAGTTAAAAGTTTTGCAATTGTTATGTATTTTAAAATTTTATCGAAATATCTTATTGTATAGTTTTCTCTAAAGGTAATTCCGTCATTAACGGAATTGCCCAAATAAACAGCTTAACATGTTTTGAATTCCTATGAAGAATTGATTCCCAAAAAAGCTAACTCTTTTCGAATATTTTCCAGAGGTTCGATTTTCGCCAACAACTTTCGGCATGGGAATTAAAGGTGACGCGACGGCTATAGTGAGACAAAAATGGTTTCGCACATCACGATGACAATGCAGCTTTCTTCTTTCCGCACGTGGGCGCGAATATTCCGACGAGACGCTTTGTTGACCCCGGGTATCCGACCCAAATTCCCGAGAATTTCGCATCGTCGGAATCCTCTCGTATACGTGACTGTTGGGAGAGAGAGAAATTCAATGGGAACAGGAAACATTACTCTCCGAGAGAGGAAGAGAATAATATACGTACCTGACAAAAATGCATGCACATTACAAGGGAAGGCGAGCGAGACAAGAGAACCGGGCGTGGAAAGAAATAATAATGATAATGTTGACAAAAACAACTAAGACGGGTGTAAGAAGAAGGATTTAGAGCATGGAATCGGGACAAAAGGCGTTGGATCTTCATATTTTCCCGTGCGACGAGCAGGAGCGATAGAGACAAGGGAGGCGTTGGGAGCTTTTAACGCTGCGCGCCGATTGGCGTCATTTTTTTTCCCTCCTCTTCGTAGTTCCCCGCACGGTCCCACGCGGCGCTGCTGTTCTCCTGTCCTTCCGCCGCACCACGGAATGCTCCACCGCTCCACTGTCCTCCACACGTTCCCTCTCTCTCTGTCTCAACGTTTCGGACATTTCCTGCCGTGACTTCTATGAGGAAAAATCCCCATTCTCGCTTCCCCTTTTATTTCCAGCTCGTCACCCCACCATTCTAATCATCAACAGTGCGCGTCATGAGTTTCGAGCCAAGTCCGAATGGAACACAGCAGGGAAACATTCAATCTCCGTACCCTTCTTTTTGCTCATCTCCCTATCTCTCTCTGTCGCGTGGATACATATGTACGCTTATAAACAGACACACATACCCTTCCCCACGCACTTCTCATTCTCGAAACACTTCGAAATGTCCTTTGTCGCCATCTGTAATGCACAACCGACAGGCCTCGCAGAATCATTCACGCCTCGTTCGCATAATATACCTATACACACGGACGCAAACGTCCACCAGACTGATGTGAATGAGGAACGCTCAAACACGCGCGCTTTATGAGGACAATGCGTTTATGCGGGATTCGTCGCTCAATTCGAATTCAAGCGTTGTTTTCAGGTTGAGATCGTTTTGATATCGGCGCGCGAGGGCGTTTCTCAACGCTCTCTCGCTGAACTTTCATCTCAAATGAGTTTTCTACGCTCCCTAACTATTCAAATCACACGAATTTCACATTTATGATTCACCTTACATGCTTTAAATGATAGATTGGAATAAGCAATAACGTAATGCATGAGCCAAAAGATAAATTAAACCCACTGGATTAGGTACTGAATAGGTGATGGCGCATATTTTACGAAGCGCGGCGAAGATTTTATTATTTTATGGCGCGAAGAACTATGGATAACGAGCGAAGAATGGCCAAAGGTTAGAAATCATTTATGATGAAAACACAACTGCTCTGTAAAGACAATTGAATTACGGGTGAGAAAACAGTACATATAAACATATTTATGGAGCACGACACTATGGATCAGAAGCTTGGACCATCGGAAAATTAGACCATAAAAGGCCTGTAGTGCTTCCGAAACCTGGTGACAGAGAAAGATGCTGGAGATAAAATGGTTTGGTAAAATAAGAAACCAAGAGTTATACAGAAGAGTAGATTAAGATATAAACTTAAGAAACTCTACTGAGAAAAGCAGAACCAGGTGAATTGATCACACCCTTACGCACGATAAAATGGTTAAGAATATAATTGAAGGAAAATCCCCAAGAGGAAGGCCCAGGGACAAATAAAGAAGTGAATATAATGGAAGAAATACGAGGAAGTAAGCCAACTACCATTAGACAGGGTGGGACAAAAAGCTACAATCAACCAATCTAAGGATTTAATTGAGGTTGGTTGGTTGCAGGTCCTCAGGATTTAATGGGACTAATGAATGAATTATCTCCTGTAGTTGACAGTAGTAGATGACAAGAACGAAAAAGGAAGACCTTGGATAAAATATATGGAACAGGTAAATAATAATGTGAAAGAGAATATATACCTAGGTGTGAAAATATTAGCTCAGAGGAGAGCTGAATTAAGAGCTATATCAAACCAATCTTGGGATTCTTGGTCAGTGATGATGAGTACGTATACATTTACGAAATAAACCTTCCAAGTCATTTCCATCGGTGAAGAGAACAGCTTCAGTCGGGAAACGTCCGGATCCACCCAACATTGACGTGGTGACATAGCCCAGAAGCTGCTTTTATTACCACCATTTCACTTGCCATAGGTTCGCCATCCCAGTTACTTTCAACTCAGCAACCTCAACATTGCCTCCATTGCAAAGACGGATCGTCATATGACTTTCTCACTGACAACAACGCCGCCTTAATCGCAAGAATCGAACCACGAAGTTGAAAGGGGCCACGATTCCTTTCGGAAAGGAGCGGACTCGGAAGTCCATTCAGCGTTCACGCACAGTGCTCACAACGTCCTCACAACGTTCTCACAACGTCCCCACAACGTCCTCACAACGTTCGAGCTCTCGTTCCATGAAAAGAGGAGGTGTAGAGAAAATAAAATGGGAACAAATCCTACATTTTCTCTCTCTCTCTTATTCGAGAGGAGGAAATGTGAAGCATCACGCAATGGAATCCTCGACGAATTCATCATTTGTATCACTCGTTTTTTTTCCTCGTTCCTCATCGTTTCTTGTTCCGCTAGCCTCAAAAGCTCCCCTCACTCTTGCGCACGCTTTCGCCTAAATTCCTCGTTCCATGCTTTCTCATCGATTGTTTCAAATCCCCGCACGGCTCATTGTTCCCGCCCCGAATGTTTTCTGCCGTTTGGGCGAAAAACAAATTGAAACAGCTCCTCTCTCTAAATATATACATACCAGTCCGTGTTCATTTCTCCATTCCACTCTTCGCTCCCAACTAAAGTTAAAAGCGGACTGATACACTATGCGCACGCATTCATGCATGTGTTTTGTTTTTTTTCTTCCTTCCGACATGTTCTTTTTCGAGTCTTCGTTTGTGCTATACGGCCACGGTCGTCTTCTGTTTGAAAAGAGGCACATGAACATACAATATACATACACACACGTACACCGTTGATTTTTTTTTTTTAGAATTTATACTTGCTGTGCGGACATTTCCGCGAAGAGTCTTCTCCTGTATTCATTCGTATACATAGCTTGGACTCTGCAGGGATGTATGGCACAACAAAACGGGGAAGAGAGAAAAGATGAGGAAGTGGATGGAGTGGAAATATTGTCCCCATCGTTTTAAGTGTGCGAGGCTCAATGAGAAAAAGTAAGTGGTGGGAACGGTTCACATTTTCATATATATATTTCGTTGTGGAGGAGGGAGGAGGGGGGAATTCTTGCGCATTTAATGGGCGAATGTGGTATCTTTAAAGTGATTAATTTTTGTGCCCAACTCACGTCGCAGTGTGGCCACCTCCGAGGAATCCTAACCTACGAACATAAAGCCTGGGAAGAAGATAAAGACATAACCCTTTTATGGTGAAAAGCTACGGAAGGGTGGCTTAAACGATAGGGATTGATATTTTCCTACAAAAATATTGGAACAGCGAGTAATTACTACCAGAGATTATAATTGAAATGCTGCGTAAAATCATCTTTTTCCCAAAATTAGCATCACACCATAATCATTAAAGCGTGCATCAACTTAGATTAAATCCTGAAATATGCCATAACTTCCTCTCTCCCCTAATGGTATGAAGGAAATTGGTGCAAAAAAGGAAATATTAGTGCATTGTTGGGTTATAGAATGTAACATTTGAAGTATATACGAGGAGTACTAACTTTCACTCACTACGGGGCTCTTTTCCAATTACTCTCTGTGGCGCAACACTGCGTATCCCTCCGTTGTAACTCTATGACGCAACACCGTATTTCCCTATGTTATTGAGATAATAATTCACGAACTAGTGAAATTGCGCGATTTGGCCAAAATCAAAAGTGCTCCTATCGGTCTAAAACTTAAGTTTCCCGACGTATCACGTGGTATAGATTCGATAATTGACATTTTTAAAGTATCGATTTTTTATCCCCAAATATCCCCAAACATTAGTCGCACAGAGGATGTTAGCATCCCTGTATTAGATGGAGAATTTAGTATTTCGACAACTCTTCCTAGGGTTTCAGGCTATTTTAGAGAGGGTCGATTCCTTGACGTATAACGTCTCGTTCACTTCAAACATTTGTATGGGTGATTCAGTGAGCGAACGGAAGTGAGTTGATATATTGATGCTTAAAACAATAGATACTCTTTTTCTCAACAAAAGAAACAAGTAAAGCTTTGTTCATTATTTTCGATTAGAGAAAAAAAATTTCTTTGCTCAGTAAATTTCCCTTTGTTATTTGCATAGAATAAAGCGCTCTGAAAGTTATTTTAGGTTACTCTTTCGGACTTGCAAGCTTCTCCTAAGTAAACATAATGAAAGATACACTGTTGTATTTTCCGCAGAACATACAAAAGTGTTTCTTATATTATGTTACCTGTCACCAAGTTCCACCAAGTATCGCCATCCAGCCTTAAATTGTCTTAAGTGGTCACTAAGAAAACTTTAGGAAAATATGTAGGGTGATTATTGTGAAAATAAACGGGTGGAAAGATAACGTGTTACATGTATTCCTAATAAAAAATAGGTAAGACATCACTAAATCTAGAGAGAATATTGCATCATGTATACATTAGCTATACGTAGCTATATCATTCGGGGCACCCTATTAAAGGCAGTTGAATCCATAAAATATCTAGGAGTTAGACTCAATAATGATCTATCGTGGAATAAACATATTCGGGAAATAACCGGTCAAGCTAATCGTAAAATGGGTTTTGTTAAAAGAATAATAGGAAAGTGCGACGAAAAAGTGAGAGAAATTAGCTACTTTTCCGTAGTTAGATCCCATTTAGAATACGCTGCCAGTGTTTGGGGCCCTCATGAAAAAGGCTTAATAACAAAATAAGAATGCGTGCAATGAAGAGCTGCCAGGTACTCGAAAAGTCGTTACGATAGTCTTGTTAGTGTAACTGACCTCTCAGATAAACTCAGATGGGAATCTCTGTCAGACCGTAGATTGAAAAATAGACTAAACCTTTTAGATAAATTCAAGAGCAGTGTCTTTTCTAATGAAGTTAGCCATATCTTATGGACGCCAACATACTACGGAAGATCATATAAATAAAATAAGAGATAGACTGTAGAACAGACAGATTCAGAATGTCTTTTTTCACGATAAATAAGAGATTATAACGGCAGCCATAAAACTCATAAATATATTATATGACTTGTAGTGTAGCCTACTAACCTATGTAAAACTTAATGTATGTTTCTTACTTTTATTATTATTTCTAAAAGCATATGCTAGTATAATTTGTTAGTATTGGTGACGTTATTTTATACTGTGTGGTGTGCATGTGGGAGTCCAATTGCATGATGCATGCTGGTGATTGATCACCCCCTGCCAAACACCCTAGAGTCGGCTCGCAGAGTATAATGTAGATGTAGATGTGGATTAGACTGATTTCTGTTCATTATCAAACTCTTTCCTATGTTATTAGTTATTTGGTGGCGTTTTCCATCAAGGTTTCGCTGGCGTTCCGTAGTCATTACTTCATATGACCGATGTTCATGCCCATCCCGTGGGTCTCAACCTCATCACCCGCCTCTCCATCATCTCAATCCGGCTTCAAATTACTCTCCTTCCTCCCGCACTCCAATACGCATACTTTAAGACATCCCCCTCTCTCCTTGAGGTCCACTAATGCCTCCTTGCGTTTTATCAACTCGACCTCCGCATTTCCACCCACTCCGCGAGCGTAACAGCGTATTTGGATAATATCCAGATTGCGCGCAATGCCCCGAGACTGTGTCAGTGTAATCAGCATTATTGCGACGGGGAAGGATATCCATTATTACCGTTCTTAGGGAGGGCCCCGCGTCTTCGCCGATGACAGAATGATATAGACGAGGGGTCGGCTTCTTCCGCTCATTACCTCGTGGCCGGAGGATTCATCATGATCAGAGAGCACGGAGTCAACCCCTCGGAAGGAAGACGTGCTTTCTGTAAGGAGTGAATCAAGGTATTCTGCTTCCATCCCTATTTGATTAATAATCGCCAAGCGAAATGTGCCACATCATATCAGTTTATCATTAGGTTTTCTCGGCTGCTTAATCTTTTAATTTGCCAAAACCTTCATAACATATTTTTTCATATGATCATACTATAACTAAGGTAAATTTTAGGAACTATTTTTAATTCGTATTTAGTAAATATTTAATTTGTGATTGCACTTTACTTCCCTGTTTCGACTCAACCCTCATAAAAGGAATACGTAGAATAGGCTTTTAATCAAAGTCTATTAATGTACTAAATTCTCTATACTGTTGTAATATTTGTCATACCTTCTATGACGAAAAATCATTCCCGGAAATATTTTTAATTTCCATTATTATCTAAATGCTTTATGCTACATTTATGCAAAGGTTACCTGAAGCAATACTTCAGCCAGTATGACTTGATTGCAGAAATTTGCGATATGGATTAAACGGGATAAAATTACTGTCATTCAGTCACGAGAAATTATTTTTACAACTTCTTGTAATTTTTACAGCGCCATTAGTCATTCCATTTCTAAATTTTTCGTTTCACTTACAGATACTATCCACTTCGTCTCGATGTTAATTTAATATTTTTCCGGTATGACGAATTCTAAAAAGAGTTGGGAAAGTGGTACTCTCTTTATGCGTAGTAAATTCAATAATCTTTAATCTTATCTCACCCCTATCGATTAATGAGAAAATCCCAACGAAACTTTTGCATAAATATAAAAACTCGACTATTGATATCTATTCTTTGGTGCTGTTGAGCATATGCTTGTTTTGAATTTTCTTTTTAGCGTATATTCGCGGATTTGTGTTTTTAATTCGTAAGGCGCAAAATATTTGTTTACTACTGCAACTCTACCTAAGTATAAATCTGCCGCATTCTTGAATAAAATAATGGTTTTATATCAAATTGGACTGTACAAATTATTCTCTCAAACTGAATAATGAGTTTTGCTCAAACAGGAGGCTCTTAATGCCCCTTATTTTCTTAGATATCTTCTATTTTCAATGCTTAGTCCCCTCTTCGTAAATACCAATGGTGAATCATACCGTATAGCTTAGAAATAGTAGCATAACAATTAAAAATCCCTTTGTTACGATACGGTCTTTTGGTTTAGAAAAACAATCCGAAGATGTAAGGTCCTCTACTATTTTACCACGTGGACAAAAGTCTTCAGCGTGTACCCAACACGGGCTCTTTGTCATTTTTGTGAAGTTTTAAGCACGGCAAACGAGTGTATCATTCTTCGCAAAAATAAGAACGCGGAAGGATCCAGAAAGGTCCAGTGTCCCATCCACTGTTCCCAGTAAAGACCCTGTCCGCGTTCCTATTCTTAATGTTTCGCGCGCGAGAAGTAAAAAAAAAAAACAAATGAATGTCTGTGTGCGTTTTCACGAGGACGAAAGAACGTTGAGTTGAGAGGACCCTTCTTTTCTTCCCTTCATTTCTCGCCAGCCCGTTCCCTTTTTAAGCTATCACCGTCACTCCGCAGCGAAGCGTGCGAATTGGGGTAGGAGTGTGGGTATATTTCTCTCGGGCAATGCGGGGGAGTAGGATTATTTTTCACTCGTTTTTTATGTGTGTGGAAGGTTTTGGGGGGGCGGGGGGGGTAAAGGGTTTCTTCGCCACTCCAATCACTCGTCCTGGCCCCAATTTGCGGGTAAAACCCTGAGTCCCTTTCCTGGTCAAACTCTTCACCCTCTAAGTACATCATCTTGTCTCTCTTTGCTTATACCTTCCTCCTCCTGGTGGCCGAAAGAAGTTGCTCTTACGCAGATTAGCAAAGTAGGGGAAGGTTTGGGGGTGGGCGGAAGGAGTTTTCTAGTAGATTGGTACCCACACACCGTCTGTTTCTTCTCTCTCGTCTCCTCGATCTCCTTAGCTTCATTTCCATCCGGCTGCTTCCCTTAATAGATTCCTCACACCTCTCACCTTCTCTCCGACTTCCACGCATAATTGGTGCCTACTTCGCACCTTGCAAGACAAGCTTTGGACGCAGGGCGTGGAGAACTATATCCTTGATATGGAAGTAGGTTCGGGTGTGTACAATTCCAAAAAAAAAATGCTTTTCGGGTATGCTATCGGACAATTTTCTAACCATCATTGACGACAACCATGGAGGTAGAAGACCAAAATCATGGTGTATAGAATGGGTATAATAGGGTGGTTTCCGATTATTTTTTAATTGCCTAAATCGAAAGATTATTACTCCTGGAGTACGTATTTCACGCTTTTAGATTTTTAAATGACGATATCTATTTTTCGCGATAAAACGAAAAGTGAAAATTTTCAAGCGCGCGAAAACGGGACGGCTAAGAATGACTGCTGGGAAAAGCCCGTGTGACGTCATTATGGTTCCCCCTCCCGTCTTGTGAGGTGACTTTGGGGCGAGGCTTGAGCGCTGATACGACGCAGGCTGCTAGCTAGTAGCACTTGGCTTAAATTAGGATTATTAATACCCTATCAAACGAAGAAAACTTTCCCACCTTAGGTAGTTTTAATAGGTGATTATTAAGAGATGTTTCCCTGACCTCTATGCCTCATGCATGCATTGGTAATCTCAGACAATGAAAAACTACTATCTACTCGTATAGAAACTAGGTCCCTGTGACGTCACGTGGAATGGAATCGCATGGGCGCCAATGTGGCCTTTTTCAAATGAGGATAAAATTGACCCTTGCCTTGTCTAAACCGGTATTTCTAAAACCAAGTAATTTGTATATTATAAATACACTAATGGTGGGTAACGAATCGCAATCAATACATTTCGTTTTCTTTGATGAAGGAAACTACCCTATTGGTGCCTACTTCGCACCTTGCAAGGTTTGGACGCTGGGCGTGGAGAACTATATCCTTGATCTGGAAGTAGATTCAGGAAGTAGGGTCAATTCCAAAAAAAAATATGCTTTACGGGTATGCTATCGGACAATTTTCTAACCATCATAGACGACAACCATGGAGGTAGAAGACCAAAATCATGGTGTAGAGAATGGGTATAATTCCATCCTTACATCATTCACCGAGCACTCTCTTCGGCTATACAATGGTAAAATAGTTTGTTTATCATAGGTGACAACCATGGTGGTAAAAAATCAAAATTATGGCGCATGGAATAGGGTTTATTGAATCTGTATATATTTCACTGACAATGTCGACTCACGGAAACTGTTTATAACTCTCCAATTCCAGTGCGTAATCGTTTGTTGACTTGTGTCACAAAATTCGGTGACACACATATAATGTAACAAGAAAACCGTGACGCAAGTCGACTTGTGTCTACGTGTGTCGATGAATGGAAAGCACCCAATGAGTAAATTCTTCGGCTTGAGCAAACCGTAGAGCCATATACAGGGTGTCCCATTTATCTTGACCACTCGAAATAACTTTTTGTCCAGATGCAAATTCAAAAATGTGTCAAGCAAATGTTCATTAGCCGTCAGGGGGACATTAATAAGCATGATTGCCTTCCTTGTAGCTTTGTTATTTACAAAGATATGAACAGGAAGAGTAATAGGAGAGGAAATGAATTGCCGAATAAAAATTAGAGGGTGCCATTTAAAAAAGACATACCGCTGTTCATATCTTTGTAAATAACAAAGCTACAAGGAAGGCAATCATGCTGATTAATGTCCCCCTGACGGCTAATAAACATTTGCTTGACACATTTTTGAATTTACATCTGGACACAAAACTGAAAATAAGAACGAAGAAAACCAAGATCTTAGTATGCAGCAGAAGAGAAGAAGTCAAGAATAACATTAAAATAGGGAGGCAAAAACTGATAGAGGTGGATGAATTCTGTTATTTGGGAAGCAAGATAACAAGTGACGGGAGAAGCAAGAAAGAAATTATCAGCAGAATAGCCCAGGCGAAGAGAGCATTCCACCAAAAGAGAGACCTGCTTACAGCGGGAAACTTAAATATGGAAGTAAGGAAATAATTTATTAGAACCTACATCTGGAGTATGCTCCTATACGGAAGTGAGGCATGGACAATGACCGCAGCGGAGAAAGGACGGATAGAGGCCTTTGAAATGTGGTGCTACAGAAGAATGATGAAAATCAAATGGATCGACCGTGTTAGTACCGAGGAAGTCCTAGGAAGGGTAGGAGAGAAGAGAAGCCTCATGAAAACCTTAATAAAAAGACGGAACAACCCTATAGGCCACATCTTGAGACATGATGGCCTGATGAAGACAATCGTCGAAGAACAAGTGGAAGGCAAAAATGGAAAAGGAAGACCCCGAACAAAATATATGTAACAAGTAAAGAGAGATGTGAAAGAGAAGAAATACGTAGGAGTGAAAAGATTAGCTGATAGGAGAACTGAGCGGAGAGCTACGTCAAACCAATCCTAGGATTGTTGACCAGTGATGATGATGATGATGATGATGATGATGATCTGGACAAAAAGTTATATCAGGTGGTCAAGATAAATGGGACACCCTGTAAACGTAGCTAATTCGGTTTCGCTCGCTGGGAGGGATCTGCCTTCTTTTTACCCTCTCAGACCCCCCACGCCTTTTCTGGTCACTGTGCCAGACCTTAAATTTTTGTTGAAACCTATGACGCAATGCCACATCTCAATCCGTTGTTGAGGTAATGATTCACTAAGTAGTGAAATCGCGCGATTTGGTCAAAATTACAAGTGCTCCGACTGGTATGAAAATTTTTTTCTCGACTTATCACGAAAGATGACATTTATGAAAAATCGATTTTTACTGCCCCCAAATGCCATCTAACGATTTGATCGTTGGATTATTCTTCCTCATAGAATGATCCTCCAAAATTGTTAAAATATTAATAGCTTTGCTTGGTTTCGCTATTTAGTGGGCCTTCTTCGCTTCTATAGCGTTGAGGTGGCTTTCCCTCGTCCCGTCCCTTCCGAACCTATCCTATCCCAGAGGCGTCGACGGGATCCTATCGCGGCGGCGCCTCTTTCCTTTTCCCTTCCTCTCCAGCCCCTCCCCGGGTGATCGGGCGTATAAGCCACGGGCTTGGTTCCCGGCCCCGGTTTGTTGTATCCTTGAAGCGTTCCCCTTGAACCCTCATACTCTTTACCCCCAAAAAGTAGCGGCATAGAGGCGGTTGGCGACACTGTCAAACGAGGCATATTCGTAACGTAAGGACCGTATGGTCACAGGAAAATACATTCACATACATAACCCAATTGGCACTTTTAGTTAGCTAGAAACCTACTTCACTTCTCTACACAAACGCCGCTCACTTCTAAGCTGTTTCCGTACCGCTGCACCAGCTTCTTTAACCCATCTGCATATAAACTCGCCGCCTCTTATTAAATCTTAAAAGTTCCAATAATTTTATTTATTTATTAGACTTTAATGTTTTACTCTATTAATTAATGAATACCGTCTGATAATATTTTCACTCACTACACCAGAAAAGTAATAAATAGTATAGTGTAGAAATATATATGGAAATAGTATAGTGCAGGGGTCTCCAAAATACGGACCGCGGGCCGGATCTGGCCCGCGCACTCGTTTCAAGTAGCGCGCGATTCTCGCTGGTTTAACTATGTGAGACGCGGCTAGGAGCTTTGCAGCGTTGTACTGCACGTCAAAGTCGCCTTCAACTGTTCGTAAATCAGAAATACGCCACCTTACTCTTCAGTAGACGTTGGTATCGAATACTTCAGTCATCGGCCAGTTTGCTATCCGGCCCGCGGGGCGTTTCGGAACTTCGAATGTGGCCCTCGTGGCCTAGTAAATTGGAGACCCCTGGTATAGTGCATAGACACTTAGAATTTTACACCAATGTAATAAAAATATTTACCATCTACGAGTCATATTCTTAAATTAATCACTCCTTAATACAGATAACACCCACATTCAAAATAAATTCTAATATTAACAAGTTAAATGCTTGAACAATATTTAAACATGTATCAGATAAATATTTAGAATCAAATCAGACGCGTCAGTCGATAAAGTATAGCTAGAGGAGTATATGTAGAAATGTCATAAAATTTACATTTAGGTACTTCGTGGTTAGTTTTTGACTCGGCACCAGTTTGTTCGATTAGCCTTGCGTAGCCATACATGTCCCGTTGGTAGTGTAAGGGATAAAATGAAGACTGATTATTAATTCAGTGAGTATTTTATAGTTCACCAAAATAAATAAGTGGACCCAATTTTAGATCGTTCATAAAATTTGTAACAAAAACTCTAATCAGGCATAAATTTGTGAAACCATTGATTCTATCCGAAATTCCTAGCACGTTTATTGATTGTTGTTGACCTTTCTTTTAAAATTTTCAAATCAACAGAATTTTTCTTCATTTCCACTTTTTTAGTTTTAAAGTTTAATAGCTAGGAAATATAATGTCATATTTTACCATGATAACGTGGAATTCGGTTTGATTTTCACGTATAAAGTATCCAAAGAAATAGATATTCTATGCATGAGCTTACAAATGATAGATTTATGGACCTTTTTAAGTAGGAGTCATTGGGGTGCACGAAAAAAGCGAGCACAAACACGGCGGAAAGGTATTGTCCTTCAAATGTATGTATTGCAATTTGAGAACTAGTGATCATTTCAGCACACTCAACGCCATGCATGTATTGTTTAATCTCTGCGTTGATACTTCACCTTAATATTTATGCAAACTCGTCATCAATGTGGCATATAAAAGTCCAGCTATTCATTTTAAAATGAAAACATGACTTGAATCATAAGGACAACTTATAAAAGAAAACGTTCCATTCCCTAATTTGAATTTCCGCATTTCCCCCTGTGGTTGGTTGAAAGCTGTATGTGGCTCAATTTATTGTACAAAAAGTAAAGCAGATGCCCTCGGAGCAATGACAGTAAATCAGTCCTTGGGCTCATTACGGCCCAGAATCGCTTTTAGATTCCCTTGGGTATAGATTTGAAAAGAAATAAAGAACCAACCAGATGATATGCAGGCATTTTTAATCGAGATCAAAATCAGTAGCATTATATTGAGTAATGAGCCTCATTCTAAGATTTACATAAAGTTTTTTCCCCAAGGTATAAAAATATTTCCATACAGTTTTGGATTACAATGATAAGTTTTGATAATTACGCCTCAGTGAAGAGTGAGAAAGTTGATTGAAATTATTTTGATACATTAATGAAAATGATGGTAAGATCTTAAATGCGGGAATTCCCTGATTAAATGGCTTAATCAGAATGAGGAATGGATTTGCTTTTTATCATTCGGAATTTTTACCCACTGATTATCGCAAAAATAAGTGCCTTCGATGATCATTACACGCGAGTATGAGTAAAATCACTCCTGGGACCTGGTGGTATTACAATACGCTTTGATTTCACTTTTCACGTAGATGCCTATACGTGTGTGTGTTTTTTTTGTGGGGGCTATTCTTTGTCGCTAAATGCTTCCCACGAATGTTTAAGCGATGAGGTAATAATGCTTCCCCCTATGGGGAAAATTATTAATTACGAATCTTCCATGGGTATCAAGCATTGTACATATGGGAGGTACGCTACGATTAATTCTCCTTTTCCCATCCCATGAGAAACACAAAATCTCGAATTTGAATTGCCACAATTTAGTGATTTCGGGTTTCATTCACTGTATTTCCAGCCTAACTGTAATATGAAATACAATAATGGTGATGTAATGTGAAATAACACCTCAGACGTTAGTTAGTTAAATAAACCAGGTTAGCCAAATAATTTAATTCTATACGATTTCAATAAATCCATCACTTCGTGACTAAAAAATACAGATGAAGAATCCAAGATGCAGAATTTTGTGAAGATGTGTGAATTTTATTGTACTTTGTTTTCTTCCGGCGATTATGGTGTATAAATAAATAAAAAACTTCCTGAAAGAATATTTTTAAACAGTTAAATCTAAAAATACATTTTTGCTCCTTATTCAAATTTCATTTGACAATAACTATCTTCATTTCCAATGACGATGCAAGAATATGTATATTTAGGTGCTACCTAATTGTACTTTGGCCACAAATAGATGGTATGAAATTCGTGCATATGTTTGGGAGTTTGAGGTATGGTATGGTGGTATGGTATTTGGAGGAGGCGACCGACAGCTGAGGCCATTTGCGCCATGAGGGAAGGGTAGGTGAGGAAGGGTGGAGAGAAACCCGGCGTCGGCATTAGCCTGCTCTTAACGAAAGGCGCCAAGGGGATCACGGCTTATCGTCCCATCCGACGGACGGAGTGCTGCACTTGAAATGTCCTCCACACAACATTCAAGCAGGGATCGTTCAGTCTCTGAAAATTCTCTGCCACTCCCGGGATTTGAACCCGAGCCCGCCGGGTGGGAAGCCAACACTATAGCCACCACTCCAACCCGATCCCCAGAGTTTGAGTAGACAGTAGTTATGTTAGGGTAGTTTCCCTCATCAAAGAAAACGAAAGGCATTGATAGTGATTCGTTACCCACCATTAGTGTATTCATAATATAAAAAATTATTTGGTTTTAAAAATCCCAGTTTATACGAATTGCAATGGTCAATTTTAACCGCATTTGAAAAAGACAAGATTGGCGCCCATGCGATGCCACTCCACGTGACGTCACAGGGACATAGTTTCTCTACGAGTAGATAGGTGTTTTACATATTCTGAGATTACTAATGCATGCTTGAGGCACAGAGCTCAGGGAAACATCTCTCAATAATCACACATTAAAAATACCTAAGTTGGGAAAGTTTTCTTCGTTTGATAGGGTATTAATAATCCTTATTTAAGCCAAGCGCTACCCGCAAGCAGGGTACTCTGCTACCTGCTAGCAGCCTGCATCGTATCAGCGCTCAAAGCCTCGCCCCAAGGTCACCTCACTTGGCGGCAGCGGGAACCAAAAATGCGTCACACGGACTTTTTCCCATCATGCCTACTTAGCCGTCGCGTTTTCGCGGGCTTGAAAATTTGCACTTTTCGTTTAATCGCGAAAAATAGATATCGTCATTTAAAAATCTAAAAGCGTGAAATGCGTACTCCAGGAGTAATAATCTTTCGATTTAGGCAATAAAAAAATAATAGGTGACCACCCTATTAGCTTAAAATATTATCCTCGAATTTATTTTTAAACAGATGTTAAATCATTAGACGTGTAGAAGAAAATAATAAGGACTTCAATCGAAGTATAACAAATGTACCGAGAGTCCATAGGGTAAGGTCATATGTCTTCCTATTTATCTATTCATGTAGCTTTAGTTAAGTAGATTAAATTTTAAAATATTAGAGTTTCCTGAAGTATAAATCCCTGAGTATTCTTTGACAAGATGGTTAATGCCTCAACATTGAGAAGGGAACGACAAATTCTGATTTAAAATAACTTAGGAAGGTAATATAAAAGGAAAGGAAAAGCTATCGCAAAATGAAACTTAAGGTCAGCTTCTAATGTTCAAATATGATAGAACACAGAAATAATGCCAATTATATTATTCATACCTGAATTATCAATGGGTATATACGTAATCAGACACACTCTTCTGAAGATAAAATTACTAAGCAACTACTTGAGTGACAGTAAATAATTCATTTCTTTGAAGTGAAGTAAGAACTTATAATATGTATGCCAAGTAGAGACAACAGAGCTGATATGGGAAGTAAATAGATGTGGAACTTTTGAATTGATACTAGTGGCGTCGTGGTGCCGGAACGCGCCGGAACGCCGTTCCGGCACTGGTTAACAAAAAGACATCAAATAACACTTTCATCAATTTTGTTGCCTCAAAGTTTCTAATACAAGCATTCATTGCCAAAACAAAAATTTTTGTAATAAAATGTTAGTAATAACTGGTAGTAAAAAACATTCAGAAAAATATTTCACTTCTAAAAAAAGTTAAGGAAGTGCACTTCGGCATTGCTAATTTTTCCATGACATCACTGATTCATTCACGGTTAATTTAAGAAGTTTTGTCATCAAAACATTTATGAATCTTTGATCAAATACTTGGAGGAATATATGAGGATTCCCCACCAAAATCTCGTCAATTTGTGAATACCAAACACTAAATTTGTCCGTTTATATTTTACCTAGAAGAAGAAGAAGAAGAGTATTTGCTCATCAACTAAGTTCGCTCAATTCATATATTTCTAGGAAGCGGTGTAATAGTTTTCTTTGGATTTTGTTTAGAGCATAAAAAGTAATAAGGGTGTTGCATAAATTATATCGCAAAACCGGTTCTCTCACGTTCGAACGATCATTTTTGTTAACGTAGTAATCGTTTCAAATTTAAGCTAGTACATTGAAATTCTCAGGGTGCATTGATTAGATTCTGGTTCTTCTTTTTCTGTATCTCAAATTCAATCAAATACTTTGAAAATGTTCTTTAATAATTTCTACGAAGTAATTTCACTGTCCTCCTTTTCGAATTTCGCTTTGAAATTACCTCTACCTCACCTTCCCTAACAAAGTATTGGTATCTTTAAAATTTCTACGGAGTACGCGAAACTCGGTGCATAGATTAATTTTATTGTGCTGAAAATACAAAGTATTTTTCTTTTACACTTCGTTGTGAAGTTTCGTTACGTTACTTTAGAATCCGTTCCTATTATGAGTGTTTCAACCTGGTGGAGTGCTCTGTGAGTTCCATTCTCACGTCCCGGGAATGGGTGAGACTACTATTCAAAATAAATCGGTGAATGCATTTTGCTCCCCGGATCAAGCATGCAGATGGGCAAATCGCCAAATTAAATTATTATAGAGTTATATTGGAGCATTTTCCGGGATGATATTTTATAACTGCCACCCCGAGGTATTTCCACGGAAACCAACGTAAGTAAACCATTAATTTGTGCGACAAATCGCAATGTTCGTACTGCACTCAGATATGAGAAAAGAGATGTACCTCGAATTCGGAATGGACACCGCGATCCTAAAAAAAGCAAATTGATTTTCCCTCCACAATAATAATTCTCTGCTTAATTTCGCGACGCACCTGTCAGTCCGTTTGTTTCATCGCGACAGTAAATTGTCCCTTGCGGCTACAGCGGGAGTATTTTTGATAATAGCGCGAGAGAAATGAGAACTTTTATTACCGAGGGTTATGTGTAGGTGTAGAGGATTTTAGCCAAGTGCAACCGTATAGCTGCATTCCTCTGTTCCAAGTGGAGGCGAGTCGTCCATTCACACACGGTTGATCGACGCTCTGTGGCTCAATTGAAAACGCTTCACACACCCACAACGTCATATTCCTTTGTCCAACTTCTCCTTTCCCGCACCCGTAATTACTGACTGCTAATATGCACGAGGAAGAGAGAGGAAGCAAATGTTCCGCACCGATGAGCTGTTGACTTTGGCATACTCCAATAAAAACATAACGAAAGAAAAATAGTGATAACAACGAGAGTTGAAGGATGAAAGAGTGTTATTGAGGGTGTTATTGGAGGGAAAACCTTTTTTTGAATAGCGGGCGTGCGAACGCTTCCAAAATTGCAACGCGATGATGAGCGTTATGTATTCGGAACAAAAATGGCGCGAAAGCGTTATGTATGGGACAAAAATGGCGCGAGAACATTATGTACGGTGCAGAAATGGCGGGAGAATGCCTCCTCACGGGACCGATTTCGCGGGAAGCATATCAAAATTGCAGTTAATGAAGCGGGAAAAAGCGCAATTATGCGGAAGGCAGATCGCGTGTGTGAGAGAGACATTCTCTGTGAATGAGGGGCCAAGTAACGCGTGTGACACGAGAGCAAACAAACGCTCAAAGCGTCACGGCACTCATGAAAATGACAGAATATGTGAGAATTCGTTCGTTCATTCGTCGATGGCTTTCGAAACCGTCAACAATGGATTCAAACCGTCACAATAGATTCATTCTCATCGCAGTCAGCGCGAAGTTAAATAAAATATTTGTTTTTTGGATTCGTTTTCAAAAAAATGGCACTTCTCCCGTTATGGCTGTTTGAATTGGTGATTGACAACTAGTGAGCATTTATTTTCTCCCTCTTTCCAGAACCGAGTTACACTTCCAAGTCACTTTTATTTTCACATATTGATATTTGTGTTGCAATATGGAACAGCTGCTATATTTTTTAATATTTTCTGATTAGAAGCACCTTATGATAATATTCATTATTGTTTCGGAAAATATTTTACTAAAATAAGGCAAATAGGAATTCTTTAATCAGGGAAAGTAGCTGTACAGTTCTCTAATTCGCAGAATTTCATCCCAGAAAATGACACACCGTTATTTACGTTTGCATGTAAGCTATAAAAACAAAGCATATTTTATCATCACTAAATATCAAATACGCTGGTAAACAATGATCATCATAAGATCACCTTTTTTATATAGTCCTTAGAGAGGGTTAAAATTCCAATTGGTAAAAAAGAAAGTATATTCCTCATTATGGATTAGCATGGGGAAACGTATATTCTGAAAAATGTTAAATGTCTCCGGAAGGATTATGAACCATCTGTCGGAATGACGTTGTTATATAAGTGAGTTTAATGACAGAATTACAGCTTTACCGAAGATAGGTTATAGGGTAAAGACTACTGCCTAACGATTCCAAGAAAAAAATTCAAATTTGAGGTAAGTATATAAAAATAATGATCAGGGAGTTTGAAATATGTCCTGTAAAATTTCAGGATGCTAGAATATTTTATAAGCGAGTCATGCGTCATCTTTAAGCAAGGGGTACGCTAGCTTGCCTAACAGGCCTTGATAATTCCGTGTTTCTGTTGGGATGGATTTGCGGGCCTGTAAGAAAAATGAGGAAGGACGAAGGGGGATTCAAAATATTTGCTTTCATGGGAAAACTTTGGGGTGGAAGTGAAATTATAATCCTGAAAAATGCCGCCTTTCTTCTAGGTAATCTGTATTTTATTAGGTGAGTGGAGTGTAGCGCTCTACAGTGCGGAAACATGGACACTTGGGAAGGAGGACAAGAGAGGACTGGAGGCGTTCGAGATGTGGGTCTGGAGGAGAATGGAGATGGTGCATTAGACGAAGAGGAGGTGGAACTACGAACTGCAGGACATGGTGGGTGATGAGAGGCATCCTCTTGATACCGGATGAGACGGAAGGTATGGATAAAGTGAGTATTTAGGGGAAGGGATGTTGAAAACAGTGTTATAGGGTAGAATGTTGGGTAAACGAGGGAGAGGAAGGAAGAGAATTGGAATTTTTGATAGAATGAAGGCAAGTGGGTCCTATGGTGAATTGAAGAAGGAAGTACATGAAGGGAAGGGAGTCTGCTAGAATGCTTCTTACGTACACTTATCTTTAATAATAATAATAAATATATTATTAGAGGAGTAATGTATCACAGTCGATCTTTTATGCTGAATGCCTTCCTCTCTTTCACCAGGGACTCCAGAATTCATGACACACGATTACACTCGCGCAATATCCTCTTCCCCTGGGTTAACAAGGCCCTGTTTCTCCCTTCCTATTCCTACACTCATGCAGTTTACCCACGAGGTATGGTTTATTAGTCGCGGTGAAACAAATGGACTAATGCTGCCATCACGAAATTCAGCGGCACTGAATGTCGATTTCCTTTCATTGTGATCACCTAGTTAGATTCCGAAATCTAGTTCCACCGTGAAAAAATATACTTATAATTTTCCATCCCAACGTCTTGTCAAGAAAAATTCAGGATGAAGTCAAGGACTTTGGATTCGAAAATTGTGTACTGAACCTGATATACTTACGCTCAATATCATTGCCTTCTCTAATACTTTATTTCCCGTAATACACCCCCACTCGCATAATCTTTAAATGCCTTTTATACCCATCATTCATATCAACTCAACCCATTTCGATCCTTTCCATGCTTTTTACTTCACCACCCCACCACGTTTTGTTCACTTCCCACAAGTACTCTTCGCGCTGAAAAAAAATGCAGGGACACGTTCCTATCATATTTTACTAGCACTAAGAACCGTACCTCCGTGTATGCTCCCAAAATAATACCCCCTTTCATTATCATTGCCCCATATGCTCACAGACTCGCGATTCGCACATCATACCATTGGGACTGATGAGACGCGCCATTTTTTTAAATCCACACGCGTGCTTTGTTTCGACTCTTTATGAAGAAAAAGAAGGATCTATACGAGGGGGAGTGGACACACGTCCAAAGTCTCAAAAAAAACGTTGAGCACTCTTTGGAAAACGAGTTTTTTCTCAGGGAATAGATAGATACCATATTAAGTGGTAAAATTATGAATGGCAGTGTTCACTCTAAAAATTTAGAGATCTAATAAATAGAGATAATAATTTAGAGGTAAATCTCTCGAGAACACTTTTAATAATTCCCTAATTACACATATACATTTCTTCCTCCCTCTTATGCATCAATGCAGGTCTCGGTGGCGACGGGGTAACGCCCCTGACTGTCAATGTAGAGGTAGCGGGTTCGAATCCCGCCTGGGGTGGGTAAGGTATGGATGTATGTAATTAATGAAACAAGTGCATTTTAAGAAATTACTGAAAAGTCCTATATTCGCTTGAAATGTAAAAGATACTATAATTATTTTCCCTTTCCCAGGTGGGTCTCGAACCCGCGACCTCCTGTTTGGCAGGCGAGAACTTCACCCCGCCGCCACCGAGGCCAGCATGCTCAAGCTTGCCCGATCTAGCCTAAGAAATACTGCACCTCATTGATTCCTTCAGACCCTTGTTTCCTTATCCTTCTATCCTTCCTCTCTCTTCGTCCCCTTTTGAATTTCATCAGCTTACTCTTCTTCAAAGGACAAAATGAAGCAGGAGGGTTTTGGAATGAACCTCAACCACCCCCATTTTCCCGTGCAATTCCTTGCAAACCAACGTTTTTACCGATTTCCCGACCGAAACCCGAACCAAAACAAGCCACCACACCTCCCACGTATTTTTCCATACCGCATCCATTGTGATTCCCTTCTGCATTTTCCTCCCATTCCAGCTTCCCTCCTTGGAACCATCCTACCCATCATCCCCCTGCGACTCCCCTTAGCGCAGACTCATACGCACACACACATATATATACACAGTCCCCGACCACACGCCATTTTACCAAACCCCCACTTCTCCTTCTTTGGAATACCTTCCTCCTCCCAACTCCCCAGCCACCGCGTATATATCTCCAATGTGCCCCGTGAGACTTGACAACGGGATTCTTTTCTTGGTCGCAGTGTCTCCTCAGGGGGTTCGCTCCAAACAACCCCCGCTTCGATTCCCGATCCCATTGAGGGTTTTCAGAAGGGAAGAAATAATAAAAAAAATAAAGATGAGAGCGAGCTGAGCTTACAAAGAATATGAAAGGACTATACTCTCCCCACCTCTCTTATTCTGTATCTCTTGCTCCCTCCCTTCGCGGGGGTCTTTCCCTTTCTTTTCCACCGTGACTCTTTTCTTTCCATCGTCTCTCTCTCTCTCACTGTGCATTGCTCTTTTTCGAAACAAAAAAATAAAATAATAATAATGATAATGATAACTCCCCTCCCAAGTCCTCTCCTTCGAACACACGACAACTCCCCCGCGGTATGGTTAGGTTGACTTCTCCGTCTGTCATCGCAAGCCAACCCTTTCCATCGCATCCATCCGTCACTCCGCCGCTCCTCTCATTAAGTCCGTTCGTCCGATACCGAACAATGTGAGCGTCTGCGTGCCGCCCCCGCGGATATGGGAGTCTTGAATGAGCGAAAAGAAGATTTCGTGCTCGCGTGTTCGTAGCGGTTTCATAGCGTATGGAGGGTCGTGGGTGAAGTGAAGAAAGAAGGATAGTGTCTTAATACGCCGTCGAAGAGGAGTTGCGGATGTGCTCTGTCTTATGTGCTGTGAGGTGGCACTGCAATGAACAGTATAAGCAAGATTCGTTGCCATAAGCATTGGTCACGGAGTAGAGATATACTGATGGGACACCATGAGGAGACACCATTATTGGAGCCGGATTTAAATGAGGAAGTGAGAAGCCAAGGGGTAAAAGTGATTTTTTTTCTCAACAGATTTAGGTTAAGTTAATTGTTAGAGGAAATACACAAAAACTTGGTTGCCAAAGGATACGAGTGAGTTTCTTCTCTGTGTTGACATTGAGTGAAAAATCCAATGCACTACCAAATATCTAACTGATCTCGTTTTTTTTCTATTCCTAATTTCTGTACAAGGCCGTACCCAGGATCAAAACTAGAGGGAGGCAAGCAGTGGTTGTTCAAGTTGTAGCACATAAAAGGTTATGAAAACTAAATTTCAAGAAAATTAAAACATCTCTTTATTAGTTTTTAAAATTATTTGCTCGAAAATAAAATATTTTTAATTTTAATTACATGTTTTATACTAATATCACTTTTCTTGGATTTAAAGAAAATTTGTTCAAAACTTTCGTTTCAAACTAAATTTACTTTTGCTTCTAGGGGGGGCATCTTCCCCCTGCCTACCCCCTGCTGGGTACGCCCATGTTTCTTTACCGAACTCTCTATAGGAAAAAAAATCACTTGTAACTGTTGGCTTCTCATCCATTTCAATGAAAAGGATCCTAAGATCTCCACTTGGCCCTTTAACCTCCCATTTTTAAGGCTGCAAATTACATGGGGCATAATAAAATACATGATGACGGTGATATACAGTAAAACTCGCTTATAACGGGTTTCAGGAGATAATAGTTCTATTTTGTTATAAACGGGATTTCGATATATCCATGATAAATGATTTCGCCCAATTCATCACAGGATTGTTGACTAATATTCCGTAAATTGTCTTTCTTTAAGCAAAATATTCGTTACCTTAAGTATTGGTCACGGAGTAAGGATGTACTGATGGGACAATATAAGGATACACCATTATAAGGGCCGCATTTAGATGAAAAGAACCCTAAGCTACTCCTTTTATCAGACCCTTCAACTTCCCATTTTTAAAGTTGTAAATTACATGGGACATAATAAAATACATTATGACGGTGATATACAGTAAAACTCGCTTATAGCGGATTTCAGGATATCATGGTTCGATTTTATTATAAACAGGATTACTTTATATCCATAATAAGTGATATCGCCGTGTATATCACAAAATTTTCGGCTAATAGTCCGTAAGGCGTCTTATTTAAGCAACAATTTCGTTAGAATTAAACGTTGTCCCACTCTTTCCATCAAACGGCTTTAAAGGGTAGAATTTCAATACCATCAGTACAACTATGTGGTGATGGCTACGCATGAGACCAACTGATGATTAGGTAAAGAAAGGTTAAGTAGCGAAGTAAGCCGTTCGTGGCAACAGAAACCAGCCTACTATGAAATGCAATTGGGCCTCCTCTATGCAGCCCCCTTAATATAGATTAGTGCCCTTCCTTAGTGTCGATGTACACTAGTGTTTCGTGGTTTTTTTTACACTCTTGCGAGCATCTATCCCTCAATGAAAGGTTCTTTTCCGTTGATTCAATATACCCAAACTCCGACTACGTCACTTACTCACAAAAAGTGGGCGGCCATTTTTGCTTTTTCTTGTTTTAAATTTAGGTGTGAATGTGTGAATTATTCTAATTATAAAAATTTTAGGATCTAAAACCCAAAAATTAATGTTTATATTATGTTATATTGTGGTATTAGAGAGTGATTTATGAACTTCCACAAGTACATGTCGGCTTAAATTCGAAAAGTTAAATATATGTTTATTGTCACAGCAACAAAACAATTTTCTCAAAGTAAACATATAATTTCATCCGAAATAAATATAGAAAAAAATGTTTTTTCCATATTTACACATAAAAGCCAAGATTTTGAAATGGGGGTGGTTTACCGAAGATTTCGGGGCCCTTACGTCGTATGGAAAACACCTCAGGGCAAAAGGGTCGGGTGATTTTTGGGATTTTTAATGTTGAAAACGTGATTTTAGCACTCGAAAACAGTAATTTTGTATTAAAACAAGTTTTTATTGAAATTTATTTATTAAGGCCATCTTACTCGTTTCTGACGCCTCTTTCAAAGACTCAAGGAAGGGTTGTAACCCGGAAACCCACGTGGTTACGCCACTGTGATAATTGAGGGCATTCCTTTCCAATTTTACTGGCCTTTGAGAAAAGACTTTCACATGGGATGAATGACATTGCCATAACCTTTTAGCTGCTGAGATAAACGAAATGATCAAAATCGAAGTTGAAAAATCGAATTTAGATCGAAACAGAAAGATCATGGACATCGATTACCTCGATCCTTTACTATAAAAATTCGATTTTCGATTTTTATCTAAATCGATTTTTACATAACAAAGACCGTCTTCTCCCGTCGTTCGCTCCGCCTGCATGTGACGCGGCCATCATGTTTGATTCCAAACTCACCCACAACCGCAAGGAGGGGTTGTGTTTGGAATGGGGAGGAAAATGGGAAATGAACGATCAAGAGATATGGGGGAGATGAGATTGTAGTCATGGAGGAATCATTCAATCCTGAGATTACGGGACTGTGAGAGCCTGACTCGGACTGGGTAAAATAGGCTCTTCATCTATAATTAATAACTTACTGTAGTTGCCAATCCTAGAATCCGGATTAGTGAAACGCCAACTATCTGCCTAATTCGGAAGTAGAGCTCCTAGGTTACCTAGCAATTACCTTTGGAAACCATGTTGACAAATTAATGGTATTGTTGGGTATTTCCTGATTTATCTTGTTACTTAGCTGCTAGCTATCATAACGTCGTTAGCAATATGCGTTATGCAATTATCTTTAGATTCTCAAGAAAATAGGTGTAGATTGGAGGGATAGGCGACTGATTCGTAATCTGTATATTGCCCACACTGCGCAAGTGAGGGTAGCGGACGGAGAATAAAGATGGGCAAGTATTGGCCGAGGTGTGAGGCAAGGTAGTCGTCTATCGCCGCTGCTTTTTGACGTATACGCTGAGGGGATGGACAGAGAAGCGTGTAATGAGTTGGAAGCTGGAGAAAAAGTGGGAGGAATGATGTTCAAATCAGTGAGATTCGCGGAAAATCAGGCGTTTGTTAGCCAGTCAGGGGACTTCAGGCTCTAGCGGATGCATTAAACGAGCTTTGCGAGAAGTATGAGATGAGCATCAATCACAAGAAGACCAAGGTTATGCGGTTTTGTAAACCATCGCGAGCGAGGAATGTGAGACTAAAGATAAAGGTGAGTGGGGAAAAACTTAGGCAGGTAGAGCAGTTCAACTATTTAGGCAACACATTAGAGGAAAACGGTTACAGTAGTGAGGACGTCAGGAAGAGAATTGCACTAGCGAAAGAGGCGTTCAATAACAGGAAGGAGCTTGTTAGAGGATCATTATGTAAGAGTTTAGAGAAAAGGTTAGTGAACGGTCTGGTCTGGAGTGTAGCGCTTTACGGTGCGGAAAAGTGAACATTAAGGAAGGAGGACGAGAGAAGACGTTCGAGATGTGGGTATGGAGAAGAATGGAGAAGGTGAAATGAACGGAGAGGAAGAAAAACGACGATGTGCTGGATATGGTGGGTGAGGAGAGACACCTTTTGGGTGAGATACGGAGGAGACAGAAGGTATGGATCGAGCGAGTACTTAGCGGGGAGGGGATGTTGAAAACAGTGTAAGAGGGTAGGATGTTAGGTAAACGAGGAAGAGATGTGTAAGGAAAAGAATAGGATTTTGAGAGAGAATGAAAGATAGTAGGATTTATTGTGAAGTGAAGAGGGCAGTGATTGATGGAAAGGGAGGCTACCAGAACTCTTCATTGATACTCCATGGAAACATGCCTTAATCGGTAGAATACTTTAATAATAATTGATGTAAAATGCCTTTCAGTTGCCATTCATTGCTGCAATTCATCATTTACTGGGACGGTGGTTTGTATTTTGAAGGCGTTTAAGGTAATCAACGCATTGCACTTTATCTTTTCTACCTGCAAAGAATATAGTTTGTTGTGGTCACTCATTTATTATTATCGTTAGAAGCCATCTGCGTAATCGCCGTGAGCTAGTAGCGGATATTTCGGCTCTAATTTATTACTCCCTGAATCTTAATCGTTATTTTTGTTGCTTATAGGTATCGAAGTATATGCTAAAAACCCAGAAAAAACTTCCTTGACATTTTCTACTTTATATTTCGCAGTTACTCAACGATTCCTCCTATTATACCAATGTTAACTTCACAACACTATCTTCGATACGTCGAGTCGAAGCGTCGATGGAAATTCAATTCAGCGCTTTCAGCGCCTCCATCGGTGGCGTGTCTCGAATAATAGCTATCTGTATGCATTTCTTATCATATTATAACTCGTGCATGAATCACTTTCTACGCTAACTTTTCGTTTTCTACAACTAAGTAATAGTTTTATTAGCATGGTAGTATGTTCTTGTTCTTAACACTCTCCTAGTTTCTGGTCTGACCGCATCTCGCAGTCATGTGTGATTGGCCTGTGTCTGGCAAGCGAGCGCGTTTCTTATTATTTCTATTAATTATAGGATGAGTGCTGCATACTTGATGTCGAATCACCCTGTTCCGCATACCCTGGCGATGGCTTGCACGGTACCTCTTAGATATATATGAATGGGGTTGTTTTTTCATACCAAATACTGCAATTGAAAAATAGAATTCGACGGTTGAACTGGAATGATGAGAGAAATTCCTAGGGGATTTCTCCTCCTCTCACCTCTTTTCAAAAACCCTTCGCCGTACATCCTGTAAAAATATCTTCCTAATTCTACCATTTTCCTATCAGTTTATCGTCATCATATGTGAACACTCGTATGGGTCTGTTTACACGGTACATTAACACGTAGGAGTTAATGTCTGTTAGTATTTTTGAGGACCGGAACGGAATATATATACGAATGCATGGAACAAATTAGAACAGGTTCTATTTTTCGTTCACACATTCGCACAAGTTGGGTGGTTGCACAGTTCATTTTCGTGTTCATTCTCGAACTCATACATTTAGACATTAACCCGTACGCATTTATTTACCGTGTAAACAGGCCTTACGATTGGTTTAACGCACCACTCCATTCCGCTTTCCAATCTGATATCTTTTTCCCTGTGGTTATTTTTTCTTATCTTTTACATCCTTAATGACATGTCGTATGTAACTCATTTGGGCTCCCGATCCTTCATATTTATTGGGCCAATTTCGGTCGACTCATGAACATATCTCATTTGCGATATAACTTACCTGTATGTGTAAGCACGATACGAAAATACATTCCGGATTTTTTCCAGTCTCTCATCCTAAGCATATAGTTTATACATACATAACAAATGAAATTTTTAAGATCAGTAAAATGCTGCACAAGATTGGATAAAATAAGAAACACCCAAACAAGAGATGAACTGGGTGTCCAGGCAGTCACTGACAAACTACAAGACTACAAGCATAGATGGAAAGAACATTTACTTTGAATGCCAAATGAAAGAATTCCAAATCAAGCAATGGAATATCAACCATTTGGCAAGAGAAGTATAGGAAGACCAAGGAAAAGATGGTAATGTGGAGCCGGAACAGGCTTAGTAGCCTAATCCTGGAAGGAAGAAGAAGACATACATATCCTGACTTAAAATTCCCATTATAAATAAATTGTTTGGCATTACACAATGATCCACCCACACATTTGTATCTTACTTTCCAAGCAAATCTAAGTGGAGGTTCCATCTTAAACCGATAGATAAGCCTGTTGGGAGACCTGCAGTCGATCGTTGATCGGTCCCCTCACCCTCTCAACTTCCGCTCCCTGCACCGTGGATGAGGTCGAGAGTGCATCGGCCGTTGCACAGACGGGACAACAATGCATTCCGCCCAGTTAGCGACGGACAATGGATTCAATTGACACAGCCCAGCTGACCCGACCACCCCACCACTCCGGTCCATATCCTCTCGAGACATCTCATCGCCGCGCACGTCAAAATTGCTTGAAACGCCAACCCCTACCGTTGCGATTGGCAAGGTCTTGCGCCGACGTCTACGATCGGGTCGGCTCAAGAGATTGAAGGAGCTTTGAAAAAAACGACAGAAATTTTTCAAAGCTCCTTCAGAACAAGTTTTCCTGGATAGCAAACAATTACTTATACCACTTATTTTTTATCAGAGCGCGACCTTTTCTGAAAATGGCTCATCATTTACCCAAGGACAAATTCCGCATGGCTTTTAAGCCTTATGCCACTCTAAGGAGACTGATCGTTAAATGTAAGGCTCAGATAGACTCATTGGATAGATGTGGAGTATATTCATTGAAATACAGCGATTACAATGGTGTATACGTAGGATAGACAGGAAGAAGTTTTGAAATCAGGAAGACAGAACATTTATATGCTTACAAATATAACAAAGATGAAAAAAGTAATTTTGCTAAACACTTAATATGCAACTGCCATAGGAGCGATTTCAAAATGAAATTTTTAAATTTTGAAATTTTAAAATTTTGCAATGACCGCCGTGAACTGAACTGTAGGGAGCAGTTAGAAATTTTAAAAATTATTGAAAGTCAGGACAGTACTCTTATAAATGAATATCTCTACCCATCCTTTTCCCCTATTCTGGCGTCCGGTTTAAAATTCGTCAAGTAACTAAGTAACAATAACAAGATAAACAAATCATAATTTGCGCCTGAAGATGATGATAATTCATTGAAACCCGGGTCGCACTCTGATAAAAAAATAAGTGGTATAAGTAATTGTTTGATATCTGGGAAAACTTATAATAGAATACCACGAAGCAAATCAAGAGTTAGTGAATTTTGTTCCCTCAGAACTGCCATTACAGAATTTCAAATTTCTTCTAAAGTATTTCAAGTTCAAGCAGTGAGCTCAAGGGGCTGAGAGTTGAGGAAATGAAGAATTTTTTTGGTTCATAGTTCCCCTTTTTAGTGAGAACCTCAAAATTTTGAATCTGTGGACCATTTCTCGCCTGAGGATATCTTCTCGGCAGAAATCTTCCCCAGGTTACATCGCCAGGGTCAATCGTAGTCACTATAAGTGCAATGAAAGGAGTTGGCCCTTGATTAGCCCGGCGCTTGTATTTCAAAAATAATCTGGTTTGAGAGTTCGTGGTCTCAAAATGCGCAAATTGAAGAGAAAAAATTATTTTAAAAAAGCAAAGTTACTACGGCGACGGATAACCGTACCTGAGGCGCTTAAAGGACCCTGAAGACCTAAATGCAGTTATTTTTAATATTGATGCTTTCGACCCAGTCATAAAACGTTTTTTTAAGTAAAAATGATAATTTAGAGTGTCAAAAACCCAAATCTATTACCAAGAGTCTCTTGGTGGTAGATTTGGGTTGGTTTTTGGGTTTAGATCTCGCAAAACATCATGTAGCTCGATCATAGATCAGCAGGCAATCTTGAAGGTAGGGCTGCGGAACTCTCAAAATGCTTATGAACGGCCGTGCACACAAAAATAGCTGGAAACGCCACTTGCCTGAAAGCCTGGAAAAATAGGGGCTATGTCAGCCCAATCTTTTGTTAGCAACTAACTCACGAGTTAAAAAATGCTGTTTGTGCCCTGAATGTGGTGGCAGACTTAGCCACAGTAAGGTTTAAATCAATGAGGTCAATTATTTTATGTGAATCCCGAGAAAACTTCATAAATACGATCCACCGTGGAACTAAAAATACATATTATTTCTAAATAAATGCTGTGCTTTGATGGCGGATGTAAGCTATAACGCCCGAAAATTCGAAGTATGCACCGTTAGCTGGGGTTACTTTGGCCCATCAGGGTAATTTTGTCCCACACTCCAAAGAGAGATTTAATCCATTATAACCCAATTTTGCTTCTAAGCTACCTCAAAAATGTATACGTTTTCAGCTCTATTCAGGAACTATATAAACTACTTGTTCTTTTATGATGTAAAGTTCAATGGCGAAATAGGTGATTGGCACAATTTCAGTAGAAAATGTTCACTTTTTAAAAATAATGTGTCTTGAAATTTAATCCTCTCAGAATAAGCTCTGGGTTAGAAAGGATTAATATTTTCAAACTGTTTTTCAGTCAACATATTGTAATTGTGAATACTGTTACCATTAGATGGCAGGACTAACAAGAGATTCCTACAGTCACCCTACAGTTTTCAAGGTTCTAAGGCAAGGAAAAGTAATGAAATGAGCAAACTTCCTCCTGGAGGTAACATTGACCTATCAGTAAAAACAAGCATCATAACCATGAAATATCAGACGTGGGGCAAAGTAACCCCACTGTGGCTCATGTTACTTTGCCCACTTCACTACTTGTATGTACATACAAAAAATATGTTTGAGTTGTATATTTGAATGTATGCTATTAAATATATTTTCCATATCACCTTTTTGGGGTAATGACCATGTGTTACATATATTTTATTCGCAGCATCCATACAGAAATTATCTTGTGATTGTTTCTTTTTAAGTTGAGCCACCGATCCCCAAGCTGGGGTTCGCGAAATATCTCTTCACTGAATTCTTAACTCTTTTTCCCAAATCTATCAATCAATGGCAGCGAGAGATATACAATAATCAATAGTTACTGGTGATTTTTGGTAAAATTGCTTAATATTAAATGAAATAACTTTGTTAATTTTACACGTTCGGTTTCTGTCGAACCAGATGAGGCTACTCCGCGACTAAACTGATCGTGTGAAGTTGAATATGTGAAATTAATAAAGTTATTTTATTTAATAGAGAGAGTTATAGCTTATGGATTTTTACTAATTCTCCAGAATATAGTGCTCTGGGCTATATTCCTGAACGTTACACTAGTCTTGAACAAGACTTCGATTCGATTAGGTTGCCACGCTGACATTCCTGATATTTTTTCCTTCCTTCTTCAACATCAGAGTACCTTCCCAACACACCGGTAGGTTGGGCAGGAACTTCGGGGTAGGCCCCAAGAACAGGGGTGAATTTTTTTGAAAAACAGGGTACTAGGTTGAGGGTTTAAACTATTTATCACTTTTCATAATCGAAAAAAATTCATTCATCAAAAAAAATATTTTGTGAATTCATTATTTTTTAATATATTGTTTTCTTATACGAAGCAAATTTATTCTGTTTTTATATTTTGGGGGGATTTCCGGGCCCCCCGGACCCCGTCTCTTGCTACGCCAATGCGCCACACCCGTTCTACCTCCTTTATACACATGCATGTACCCAGGCTAACAGTAATTTAACACTCTCTATTTCACACTTTCTTTTATGATAAATTCTCTCCCGTCTAATATTTGAACCGTTTTATTTGTCAATTAAAAATGTTACCCAATTAACATCATCGTATTTAACGCATAATTGATCTTATATACTGTAACTGTGTTAAATACTGAGAATTGTGCAACGGTAATCTGTTACTTTGTTTCATCTTTTTGGTTGATTTAAAACTGTAATAAATTATTTATTTATTTATTTATTTTTAGTTGTTATAGGTGCACTCTGAATTGGTATTCTTGCTTTATGTGTGTTATTTTATTAAAATAACTAAAATAAAATTACCTCACTCGAGTCCTAACTCAAATTGAGCCGCCAAATTCCAAGATGTCGGCCGCCATCGCCTCACGTTGTTAAAACGTAATATCCCTCTTAAAAATACTTCCACCTGGGTTATTGCCCTACATTAATACTAGTTTCGTGAGATGAGTAGGAGACCATTAGGGAAAATAGTTCAGTTGCCTAAATGCATTATTTTGTAAATTTTACCGCAGTTAGTCTAAATCAAGTAAGCTGAGTTGAATTTATTTCCTAAGGCCTGGTTACATAGTACATTAACACGTATAAGTTAATATACGTTTGCGTGAATGATTTTGGTGGACCGAAACGGAACATGTACGAATGCATGAACCAAATTAGAACAGGTTCTATTTTCTGTGCATGCATTCGCACAAGTTGGGTGGTTACACGGTGCATTTTGGCGTTCATTCATTTATACATTAACCCGAACGTGTTAATGTATCGTGTAACCAGGCCTTAAAATACGAATTCTTGACATAAGTCCTGGTCACACGATACATTAACACGAACAATTTAATATCTCAATGAATAAACCCCAAAAAAGGAACCGTGTATCCACACAACTTGTGCGAAATCATGAACGGAAAATGAAACCTGTTATAATTTCCTTCATGCATTCGCACATGTTCCGATCCGGTCCACAAACATCATTCACGCAAACAGACGTGCTAATGTACATGTTAATATACCTTGTAACCAGGCCTTTAAACTAAGTTTGAGTTTAAGTTAAAGTTCGTACTTGGACTTGAGATTGAGGAAGGTTCTAGAATGCGGCTCTCCTCGTTAGGCATGCGTTGTTTGACTATTTTACACGAATTGTACACAAATTAAAAATCCTTGGACAAAGGTCTGCCAACGCGTACGAGTTAATGCCTAAACATATGAACGCAAAAATTAACCTTGTAGCCACCCAACTTGCGTGGATGCATGAACGGAAAAAATTACCGGTTCTAATTTGGTTCATGCATTCGTGTATATTCCGTTCCGGTCAATCAAAATCGTTAAATGACTTAGGCATTTACTCGTACGAGTGAATTCATCGTATAAAAAGGCCTCAATAGGCAGGCAGCTAAATAATAATGATAGTAGACGAGAGATTTGTCGTGTAGAGGCCAGTCTAACCGTACGAGTTAATGCCTAAATGTATGATCGCGGGTATTGCCTTGTCTACACTACGGACTTAACTTAAGTGACTTCACTTAAGTATTATCTTAAATGTGATGCGGCAGCTACACTTGAGCTTTAAGTCGACTTCAGCACCGTGATTTTCTATATCGTGAAACAGTTATGTTGACAGATGAAGGTCTAGGAGAGCAATTAGTGATTCTTTGATCCAAAGCGACTGTTACTTGAAATAAACTTCCAAACTCCGTGAATTAACCATTTTGCATTTAGAAGGTTAAAAGGAAAGACCGATTTCAGTTCCTGAGGTAACGCTATATGGCAAGAGGTGATGGAGCCTGAGGAATTTAGAATTACCAAGCGTGACTTCGTGGAATGACATAACGTAAACGAAAACACTTATTGCTGGTCAAATTCCACTGCTTTATTAAAACCTTTGATGTTAAATTTCAACCTTTAATTCCTCCCACGTCCAATGAAATCGCCATATTTTATCCCCCTCGGCATCCCTAGGACTAAAATTGAAGCCCTATGCAATGTTTTTAATAACAGTGTGTGGGATGTTACTGAGTGCATTCGTTTACGTTATTTTCGATTATGACGCCATGGAAAATTAACTGTTTCACCGGATCCTCTGCCGTCGTCTCATTGTCAGTCTTAAAATTCCTTAAAACGTTTCTAAGTTTTGTAAATTGAGTTTCACCGTGAGCAACAGGCATAGCAATTAGTTTTCACGGAAATAAAACCAACAATAAGATGAGAAACTCCACAAAATAAATTCGTCGATTTAATAACCCCAACACTAGATATTAATTAACGAAATAGAACGCTCAGAATAACCACATCATAGAATACAGCACAACTTAGAACATAATCATATGGGTATTATGCACCATTTACAACACTTGAAGAACTTCAACCGTGCGGAAACAGTTGCCTACGCAATTTAAGTTGGGTTCTAAGATGACTTAAGTGGAGGTGTACTTAAATGAAGCAGGTAAAACCTACACTACCACCTTAAATAGAGAGCCAACTTAAGTAGTCACTTAAGTTACTAGTGTAGACCCGGCATATGAGCGCAAAAATTAAATGTGTAGCCACCCAACTTGTGCGAATGTATGAACGGAAAATGGAATCAATTCTAATTTTGTTGATGTATTCGTCTGTGTTCTGTTCCATTCTGCAAACATCTTTGAATCATTTAGACATTTACTGGTACGGGTGATTTCATCGTGTAAACACGCCACAATAGACAGGTATCTAAATAGTAATAGGCGAGAAAATTGTCGTGCATAGGACAAAGGAGTAACGAAATGACAAAGATGAAGCCAAATTCCAATGCTTTGCATGCTTTGTTTGACTATTATACATCAATTGTACACAAAGTAAAAATCCCTGAAAAAGGCCACTTCACCCGTAATTTCTAATATGATTCATGCATTCATAAGTGTTCTGTTACGGTCTGCAAAATCGTCAAAGCATTTAGACATTTACTCGAATGGGTGAATTCATCGTGTAAACAGACCTTAATAGACAGGTAGCTAAATGTTAATAGAGCCACCCAACTTGTGCGAATGCAGGAACAGAAAATAGAACAATTTCTAATGTGGCTCATGCATTCGTATGTGTTCTGTTCCGGTCTGCAAAATCGTTTAATTATTTAGACATTTAATCGTACAAGTGAATGCATCTTGTAAATAGGCCTTAATAGACAGTTAACTAAATAATAATAGAGCTACCCAACTTGTGCGGATGAATCAACAGAAAATAGAACAATTTCTAATATGGTTCGTCCATTCGTAGGCATTCCGTTCCGGTCCGCCAAAATCGTTCATACATTTACACATTTATTCGTACGGGTGAATTCACCGTGTAAACAGGCTTTAATAAACAGGTAGCTAAATGGTAATAGAACCACCCAACATGTGCGATTGTATGAACTGAAAATAGTACAATGTCTAATATGATTCATGCATTTGTAAGTGTTCCGTTCTGGTCTGCAAAAATCGTTAAAGCATTTAGACATTTATTCTAACGGGTGAATTCATCGTGTAAAAAGTCCTTAATAGACAGGAGGCTAAATAACAATAATAGACGAAAAAAATGTCTTGTATGGGACAAAGAAGGAACGGAATGGCATAGATGAAGCTAAATGCTACGGTAAAGTTTCTGAAGGAAGAGGGTTCATACTTTACATATTCTCCACCACACCTAACCCCTCTCAGCAACCATCTTGGACAACCCTTTTCCATCTCCACCCCTCTCCGGCGACATTCAGGCGTGGCACTCTTAAAATATGAGAAAAAAAAATTTATAACTCCTGTTCCCTCCCAACTTGTCTCATTTCGCTCGCCTCAATTGCATTCTCCAAATTACTTTTTTTTATCTTAATGAAGCCCTTCGGATGCGAACGGTGTCCGCTGTGAGCACTTTTTAACGCCATTCACGGAGAGACTGAGGGATTGAGAGGAATAAAATGTAGTTCTGCTGAAGTGGCGAGAGAGAAGGGTGACGCCTCATGGGATATATATGTTCAAATGGGACCTCTTTGCCATCCACCTCGTATTTTTTTATTCATTTAAACGCGCGCATTTAAAAATATAAGATCACATTATTTCCTTTCTCGTCGACGTTTTCACTTGATTTTTTCCTCGAGGAGGACACAAAAAAAACGGGACGTTTCGTTTTATTTTATTGCCGTTAAGTATGTCGTTTTGACATTTTTGAGGCGAGATGATAAAGCGTTGAAAAGGGTTGAGCTTGTATATTTTATACATAGCATGGAGCTCAAGGGGAATGAAACCCTCATCCTTATTTATATATACATAAATTTCCTCATCTCTCTGTTTCTTGGATTTTCAGCGAACAAACGCAAAATTATTCGTCCTCATAATGACCATAAATAAAGCTGTTTAAAAACGTGGCGGAGCTTCATGTGTATGAATGTATGTTTTGAAGGAGGAGGGCTTTAATAAAAATGGCCTTAATTTCGACATATTTTCGCGTCGAGATCGGTGAGAATATTATGAGAGTGAATGCCACTTGCCATCCTCTCTCGCTCGAAAAGAACGTATTTACGGCCTATTCCCTTAATATTAGGCTTTTCACGACTTTTCTCCACGACGCGCTGAAAACGGAGATAATGTTTTCAGCGAGAGTCATTTATAATGGACATGGTTTTCTCTCTCTCTTCGAGATCGGAATTTGACCGCAATAATCTCATCGTCATAAAGTGCGATGCATGCCTTCATATGAGCAGCCTTCTTTGTGTTCACGTTGAAACTGAAAATTCTCCCGTCCAGGCGATTGCAGGAATTAACACCAGCGTAGGTCGCATAAAGATTCTCGAACAAAAACCTTGTATCGTGCTGTTTACACGCGAAAATATTCAACAAACCCTGCCTTCAGTGCCAGGAATAACTCTGAATGGAATTATCATTCGAATTACGGAATCTATGAATGTGATGAGACTCGTTCCTCGTGTTTCCCTTCAGTAGAGGCCATCCTTTTGAGATATCAGTACCATTCGCTGCCTAAATGGTGGCGTAATTCATTTTTCGACGCATGCAAAGTGATTTGCGCTAGAAAATGTTTTTTTTTCAAGGAATAACGCCGATTTTATTTGTAGACGAGTGCGGGATTCACTAACTTTTTTATGGCTTTGAAACCATCAATGGCTGCGATTTTAAGACTATCACATTCAGAGAATCATATTATGATACATGTTTACGGGAAGAGGTTAGGGCTTCGAAAGATAAATGAAATACAGCTTTTAACTCAAGTAAAATATGAGTCTATTGAGCAAGAGAGGGGTTTTTAAAAATGTGTCACTCGTAATTTGAAACCTTCCTTTTCAACACGCATTACCTCGATGTGCAAGTAGAATGAATGAAATTTTGCTTAAACGAGGTATAATTGTGGATATTTCTTGGTATTCAGTGAGATTCAGTACTCTTCGTGTCATGAAAATTGAAGCCATAATATTTGAACACACTGTCCATGGCAGTGTGATGATTTTTCATCAGAGTGGATTTCATAGAGAGACTGCCTTCTCATATAAATTTACGACTCTTCATCCATTGATATCCTTTCGCCAATTCTACTGCTAAATTATGCTATTTATTACTCTCAACTTCAGTGAGTGGTGTACGATTATTTTATCATCCTGTAAATTTGAGAACTAGAAGACAATACCAAATATGACCTCATTTTGATACTTTGATAAAAAGCCATCGCATATGCTCAGCAGAATTTTAAATGTGCATTTCTAAGAGGCTATCACGGGTTTTTTAGTTTTAGATTTACATTTTAAAAGCTCTGTCTATTTCGCAAACCTATAATTGATGTCGAAAAATAAAACTGAGGGTCGTCGATGACTAAGGCCACACAGATTAAATCAAAAGTTAAAGGGTTGAATATCCATAATTTTTTGCTGTACTGACGATTTTTCTTAATTCAACCACGCCGTAGAAATGCCTTTTTTAATTCCTACACATTTTTCGAGGATTCGGGGCATCAAAATCCATTTTCATTTGCGGACCACTCAGTAAAAACCTGTGCAGGAGATGGTGAATGCAGAGTAGGAGACTTAAGCGGCTGAGTATCGTGAATTAATCACTGTATTAGCGATTTTAATAAACCAAATCACGATGTAGAATCGCATATTTTAAAAACGCTTGTATTTGCCGAGAATTAAAAACATTAAAATCAATTTGTTTTTGCACACCCCCAAGTAAAAATCTAAGCAGTTAATGGAGGATATAAATTTGGAGAATAATGTAGCTTTTAGAATATTACAATAGAATAATATTAAAATTTATTTCTCTTGGACGTCTTCGTCAACTAAGAATATACAACAAAGTATAAATGAATCACTAACTGCAGAAAGGCATCATGTGCAAGTTGGGCGATTTTTCTTTGCTTGGTTCAAGATTCAACGTTTCCTAACAAAAGGAAACATATTATAGAAACATTTGCTCGGTGTTTTCAGCACGACATGTTTCCTTTTAGTAGGAAACGTTTAGCCTTGCACCAAGCAACAACTTATACAAAAAAAATCGTCAAACTTGGACATGATACCTCTCCGCAGTTAGCGTTTCATAAATGTTTGAGCTCGGTAACACATCGATTCTCAAAGCAGTTACATTATTTTGAATGATGAAAACTATCCTTAAATGAGGTTTTGCATCATTATCACTGCTCAGTAATCCTAATATTGGTTTGACGAAGCTCTGCACACAATTTTCCTATTAACTAATCTTTTCAATCCTAAGTATTTCTTCTCTTTTACACCCTTCTTGACCTGTCCCATATATTTTGTTCAAGGCCTTCCTTTTCCGTTCTTTCCATCTACTTGTTCCTCAACTGTTATCTTTATCGGGCCATCATGTCTCAAATGTGGTCTATAAGTTTGGTAGGTCTTCTTATCAAGCTATTCATTAGGTTTTTCTTCTCTCCTACTCTTCTTAGGACTTCCTCATTACTAACTAGTTCCAGCCATTTGATCCTCATCATTCCTCTGTAGCACCATATTCGAAGGCCTCTACCTTGCTTTCTCAACTTGTCGAAAATTAAAAACATTAAAATGCATTCGCTTTTGCACACCCCCAAGCAAAAATCTTAGCTGGTAATGGAGGAATTGGAAAGTTGGAGAATAATGTTGTACCTAGTAGTACTAGATGAGCGGATTTCATTCGAAGGACGATTGTTGAGCGTGCAGTGGAAGTGTCGGAATATAAAGGGAAATCTTACGTTATATACTCTCGTTACATAATCTCACGTTATATAATACACTGAAAATTCGTTGGTAATCTAATTAAAGGTATGATTATAATTATTATTTTTTTTTCTTTTCTTGACCTTATTTAATACATAATATGGTATTTCCTGGAGTATAGGTCATTTATACAAAAGTTAGCAGCCAACGTTTCGATTTATTTTCTTAAATCATCTTCAGGGCTATGTTAGAAAAAGTGTGAAACAATATAAAATACAGAGAATAAGACGATACACAATATTTATACATAAAAAAGGAACAATTGGTTTTTTTTTAATACAATATAATTTAAAGAAATACGTATATATAAACATATATATAAGAACAGAATGGAATATACAAAAAATTTTGACATACCTCTAAACTTTGAACATATTTATTGATGTTTTGTTTCTAAGGTATTGCCACAACCTAGGTTACCATTAATTTTGATGTAATGTTGATGTAATTTTGATGTCTTTTTACCATTGATTTTTTTGTAAATAAATCGAAACGTTGGCTGCTAAATTTTGTATAAATGACCTATACTCCAGGAAATACCATATTATATATTAAAGGTATGGTTTACCGATGGGGGTGAGTTGAATAAAAATATCCATCTATGCAACCCGCACGACAATATAGCTCCCTCCCAGGAGCAAAAGTAGGGCTACGTGTCTCACTACAGTGTCTCATGCATAATCAGACAGGTATGCACCTGTCACTAGTGTAATAGGCGAATTTAGGGCACGTTTCCCCGTGCACCCCCAGACTCTTTCTTAAAAATTAAACAATATTTTGTATACGGTTATCATTACGTTCGTTTTGTTTTGTATATTACGGAGCACCAATCATTTAATTTCATATTCATAACTTTCATATTAACATAAAGAGAATATTTCATGGAGTAATTGTTTTTAATCTCAAGTAGGAGTAGATCGTTTGCCTGCCAGGCCCCCCTCCCCAGAAAACAATCCTGGATCCACTGTTGGCTGGTCTACGTCGTCAGCCACCCGGCGCTATATGGGTGACGAAGGAAACTTTCCGACTTTAGGCAGTTTTAATGAGGGATTATTAAGATATGTTTCCCTGAGCTCTGTGCCTCATGCATGCATTGGTAATCTCAGACGATGTAAAACTCCTATCTTCTCGTGTAGAAACTAGGTCCCTGTGACGTCACGTGGAGTGGAATTGCATGGGCGCCAATCAAGCCTTTTTCAAATGAGGAAATAATTGACCATTGCCATTCGTCTAAACCGGTACTTCTAAATCAAATAATTTGTATATTATGAATACACTAATGGTGGGTAACGAATCGCAAACAATGCCTTTCGTTTTCTTTGATGAAGGAAACTACCCTATTGTAAGCCGATTGGAGAGCAATGATGTTTCCTTTGATCGACGCTCATTCTAGATGAGAGTGGTTAGAGTCTTATAAAGTGCAGTGAAAAAATTTTACGTAATAGAAGAAAACTAATTATAGTTTTAAAATCAGCAAGCCTAATTTAGCATAATTCACCTAATAAATTGAAGTCAACGGTAAAAGTGTTAAAAGTTGTTCCCCAGTTTTATCGAATATTTATCGGGTGTGTCAAATTTAAAGATTTAGCGAAATGTTTATCCCTATTTGCGATTTTAATTCTGAGCATCGCGAAGTCAACTTGAACCGCATACCTTTATTCTCATTGGCTCTTCTTCAGGATAAAAATTATTATTCAACAAAACCCTGATTTATAACGCCCTGATTTTACATCGCTAGTTATTTTTTTATGCATAATAACGTATCCTGCAGCTAAAACAGTTTTTGATGTATTCGAGCTTGGAGATAACTTACCGGAACAGGATAATTAAGGATTCATATTGACCATTTAATGATTATAAAATTTTTTGTGTATTAGTGACTAATGGATATATTCGTAAGTGTAGTCATTTACATTTATAACTCGACGGAAAATGAAACATTCCCTCAAGATATTCCGAATACCATTTGAACCAAGGATAAGAATTTCCTATGTTGCTCCACGAGAATATTTTCAATTGCTGCAATTAATGAAATCCTCAAATTTGATATTAATTTCATACAGATTGTGGATATTCCAAGGTTAAGACTTGAGAAGTATGAGAAAGTATATTCTGTTCATTATTGCTGAAATAGGTAATTCAAATAGCATCCTACTACTGGGAAATTAGCCTCTTTAATTTAACAATGAGAATCTATTGTTTTTTGATAGTTTCTTTGTGTCGTTTTAAATGTGAATCTTTAATTTATGGAGCATTTCTGCGTTTTTAAAAGGCTCCACACAAAAGCATTTCACCCCTATATATGCACCTCCCGCAATACCAATTTGTATATTGTGGCTATAGCATTTACAGGATAGGTTTGGCTCTCTCCTTTGGTGATGGTTCGTTATGTATGGTTTTTTGTTAGGCAAGTTAGTCTCACATCCTAAGTATATAACATACATATGCATGGAATTTTTTTAAATGATGAATATCGTTACGTATCGTGCTTACACACATTGATAAGATATGACGCAAATGAGATGCTTTCATGAATCGACCGAAACTGGCCTCAAAAAAAGCATAAAGGTTCGGGAGCTCGCGGAGTTATCTCCAAGCCGTGGAATCAGGGACGCTTCGTGAAACAGAAAAATCGGAGGAAGCTCGGAAAAAAATGTACATTTGCAACTGCTGTAAGCGAGTAAAGTATTCACATTTATAAATAACATCTACATTAATGTTATCTGTTAGTTCGCGTATTTGTGAGGCGTGCCATTCACATGCCCATGTGTGAACAGTGAATACGATATTCGTGATTCGACGGGAAAAGGGCATACCTTGCCCTCGAGGTCGAATAAATGGACAGACCTTAAAATAACTCCCTCAGTCTCCACATTCGTAATGCAAAATACAGAAACTCTTTCCAGAGTGGCTTTGACGGAAAAAAATTGTAAATAAAAATGTGAAGAAGAGAGACGTGTACAGACGAATATATACGTTTACCCGTGCGACGAGATTGTACCTTGATGAACGTCGAATGAATATTCCTTGTGCACTGGAACTTGTTTGCCCTCGTCAAAAAAGGTACGCTAACATTCACGAATATTTATACGTACAAGCATGTATGTAATTAAGTTTGAATGCCTGTTTCGAGGTCGCGTTTATCTCTGTGAGCCAACACCGCTTCACGTGATGAGTTCTCAACTCATTCGTGAAAGGGAAGCACCGAGTCTGTGACAAACCAATCAGAAAAGACCAAGAGGAGACCAAATGTTTGAGTTTCTGCCATCTTTTCATTCCCAATTCACATCTCTTTTCCCTTTTCTTACTTTATACAACTCCATGTAGAAGTTAAAGTTCGTGATGTCAAATTTTCTAGCATTCGTGAAAGAATATTTTTTTAGACTCCAAATGAAAAGATACCTACGCCATAATACTGTTCCTATGAGCAAATGTATTGATATTCACTTATTTCAATGATGAATGCTTCGTTCAGGATTTCAATATCTAAAATTGCATAGAACAAGGGATGTAAATACGTGTATTCTAATTTTAAGGACGCCCTGTATGTAGTGGTACTTCTTATAAAAATGATTTCTGAACGATATTATTAGAGCACCGTCGCGTCTTCCCAAAGTGTATTAATATCCATTATATTTTAGATGTTATCCCCATGGTCATCAATCTTTATTTCATAAATTGGTAGTCAATGAGGATATTATGACATTATGTACTGAATTTAAAATACTTTTCTGTCAGATACTATTTTCTCCATGGAAACCGTACAAATTAAACAGTTTTGGTGGCATAAAATTTCAATCACAGAGTAAATCTGGTACAAAGGCACTCAATGAGGCTACAAAATTGCTAAAAGCAGAAACAATCATCGAAACCTCAACTTGAGTAAAATGATGGTAAATGGAAAAATTTAGCAAATACATTGCTCATATATTGAGTTTATTATAATCCTGATACTTTTCTTCCTTTGTGAGGATTCAATTTAATGGAATTAAAATTTATAAATGAAAACACATTAAAAACGCTGTCTTAGCCAGTCCCAATAAATACATTAAGTAATTTCATATTTTGATTTCATTCCGTATTGAAATCTTGGTCTCTTGCACAAAATCTGAATATGCCTCTTTGGTGTGATTAACCCGAGATTTCGATAGGAAAGCGTGTATCATTCAGCATTTTCACTAATTTGAGAGTTTTATCACTGGTGTGTTGCTGTTGATTGATGGAATCCATCAAAATATAAATAATGTCGCGCTAATGATACATATCATATGGCATTTAGATTGCAATTGTCTCGCAAAATTGGAAGTTAGATTTTTGCCCAACATAAGCGTTTAGGTTGCTTTCATTTTGCCTTGCATGTTTTTGTACCATTTTAATGATGCTCAAATATATATGCTCACACATACGATCTATTTCAAAATGAGAATACCTTTTCGTGCACACATACCTTATCTGTTGTGAAATTATTAAAAACTTCGTAATTTCTTGCTTTTAAAAGACAACGTTGTTAAACACACTATTTAGCATGCCTATAAATATGATAGGAAGTGCCACATTTTTCTTTTCGGATTAATAACAGCTTTTTCCATGCAGTAGTAATTACTACTATTCCAGGAGTATTGCATCTAGACGAATAATTTCTCGCATACGACATTTTCCGTATATTCGCCTTTTGAAGCAGGTCCCAGGGGTCCACTTCCCACCCGCCCATCCGTTAATGATGAAAATCAAAAAAAAAATTAAGTACCTACCTAACATAGGCTGAATTTCTTAAATGCAATGTTAGCGAGGGCATGGCCGCGGAATGCAGTGATACTCCCTCGAATTATTAGTCTCGTATGTATATTAGTATAAAATATAATGGGGTGTCCTTGTACAAAATGAGTTAACCTAGCTTTGCATTAGTGTTAAGATTGCTTCTTGCACCCATGAAATAGAGGAATTAAATGAAAAAATAATCTAATGGTCTTCAATGAACTTTTTTGGTACTTAGCAACCAAAAATGATTTCTGTTGTTATGTTGAGATTTTTATAAATAAGCTCTTATAAAACAAATTTTTTTAAAAACCAGCCTTTATATTTAGATTACAGGGGATGAGCAACGTTTATATATGACACAAAGCAAAAAAACTCAGTGACCCCGAAAAACCAAAAGTGACGTATTAAAAAAGTCACTATATTTATTAAATTTTCAGTGAATGGTAAGCCCCCTATGTTTCAAAATGCCACCCCTATGCTTTTAAATGCCTACCCCTATGTTAAAAATGCCACCCCCCTATGTTAAAAATGCCACCCCGTACGTTTTATGTAACGGTAAAACAATATTCAAACATTTACAAAACCTTACAATTGTTAATAAATATATGAAGATCATAATTAGCTGTTGTACAGTTTTCACAAATTAAAGTTATATTTTCATGTATTGTCATCGGAAATGAAGAAGTGTGCAAAATTTCAGCGTTTTTGCTTCACAGGAAGTGAGTCAAATTTCAGTTACAAGATTTGTACCAGACAAACAGACAAACAAACAGACAGGTTGGTGAGTTGATATAAAGGCTGGAAAAAAGAAAATTCTTTTTTCAAAAATTCATTCATTTTTCAAGAATTAATTCATTTTAAGAGGTAATATTGTTTCATTTGTGTCTACGTACTTTTATTAGTTCCTTTACTGTACAGTAAACTGTTGTTTATTGTGTAGTGACTAATATTAATTAAGGAGAATAAATAAGAATAAGAAGGTAGATTACACTTGCTTACTTCTTATTCATTATTTAAGAAATTTCAATACCATTAAATCGGATTCTCATAAAGGAGGAGAAGTATCAGGATTTTAATAAACTCTGTTAAAGAGCGTTTCATATGCTATTTTACTTACCATCTAGTAATCATCATTTTACTTAAGCTGAGCTCTCAATGATGGCTTTCGGCTTTTGGTCACTTCGCAGCCACCTTTTGTGCTTGAGAAAATTTTGCTGCCAAACTATTATTACATAATTAAATGGTTACCATGGAGAAAAGTCTCTGCCAGAATTCCTAGTAAAATTATCAATTATAAAAATCAATGGTATTTATGAGCAATCGAAATTGACAAACTAAATGATTAGATAGGAATCAATTAATTCTCAACGGATGTATGATCTTAGGTTTTCCCGGCGTATCAGTTGCAGAAAAGTTTCTCGGGGGTTCCACCGGTTGATGTCGTCCATATATCCAAACCCAACTCCATTTCTGGGAGACATGGACGACATCAGGTGGTGGAAAACCCGAGAAACTTTTCTGCAATTCTCAACGGGTTTATCTTGAATTTTTATACAGCAAAGAAAATCTTCTGAAATTTAAAATAAACAATTACATAGCAACACACAAATGTGGTTTATTCCACAATATTAGATATGTTCACCCTTCCTCTCTCCCCCCATACGAATACTCTAATTTCTTCATGCATTAAAGCGTGCAGAGTATCTTGTCACATTTTTTTTTTTAATTTCGTAAATCATCACTTGAGCATGAAAATGCTCCAAGGACTCTCGTGAGCTCAGAGGTTCTCTTACCTCGCAGAGTGGGGACGAGGGGAGAGATTCTCCCTTGCTCGCAAGTGGAATTAAATCAGCGACATATCCCCTCCATTTGCTCTCTGCCTACTCGCTCTTCTTCTTTTTCCCATTCTACACCCCATGTAACCAACTAATGTGGATACTACAACGTATTCATTCCTCCAGATATGTTATTAAACCCTTTACTGCATTTTTTATCATTACACTCCGTGTCGGATATAATCCCCCCATACACCCCCTTCCCCTCTTATATTTTATGTAACATTACTCCTTTACAAAAGAGGGGGGGGTGTGTGAACAGTGTATTCATCCCTTACAAAATTTTCTGTTAGCTACCATATCATATGCAATAAAAAGCGAAGAAAAATTTCATTTCAATGGTTTTTTTAAGTTTTTTTTTATTTTCACCTCCTAAATATTTTCAACCAATGTCAAATTTGTCTCTTTCATGACCCTGATAGCCTCAAAACGTCAGCTTTTTTAATCAGAAGCAGATAAAATTAGTAATAGTCACTTGAAAAGCGACAAGTTTAGATGCGGTGTTAGTTTCCCCAATTTAGGAGTTGCTCGTAAAAATGGAGGTTGATAGAAAATAACGGAGGTCATTTTCAAATTCAGCGACCCAAGATTAGCCAGAAACACCCTAAATTGTAGCCGAGCATTTTTTTAACTTTTTTTGCAGAACAGTATTATTAGCGCACATTATTTATGAAGGGCACAATTCTTCCTTTCTAACGCATGGTGTATCAGATATCATACACCCCGCCGCTACACGATGTGGTTCTAGAAGCAGTCAGTAGGTGTTGTAGGTGATCAACTTCCCATTATGATGAAGGAAGTCCGCTCTCCGCATGACAACCTGAAGATATTTCAAAACCATCACTCGAGTACTCAGTATAATTATGTTACGATTGCGCAATCTCGCCCATTTTAAATTAATTATTTCAGACAATTATAATCGCAAATTTTCGTCCAAACTTAATTATTTAATGCCCTTAAACGTCCTGAGTATTAAAAAAAAATTTCGAAAAGGCTGAATACTCGAGAAAAACTTTTTTCATGGTAACTGCTAAGTGCACCCAAAACTGGACCGTTCCGGAAACCGTTCCGGAACTGGTTAAGAAAGGACATAATAGTCAAATAACACTTTTATCAAATTGTTGCCTCAAAATTTCTAACATATACATTCGTAAGCAAAACAAAACCTTTTGCTATAAGTAAAATGTGAATGTATATCTTGTAATAAAAAAACAGAGTTCCTTCCTACATGGGGGATAAAATATTGGAATGTTTTACGGGAGGAAATTTTTTTGAGCCCTTCCCAATTAACGCCAAGATATTTATGACTAGGTTAAGTAAAATTGAAGGGCTTTTCCAAATGTTTATTTTTTTAATTTGGTGTTTCATGTTTTTTGCCGTGGTCTTCATATATTCTTGTGTGTTATGTATTGCGTAAAAATGGATTTTGAGGGCTTTTTCAAAAAATTTTTGTACTTAGTATTTTATGTTTTGTATATAGGTTGTTGTATATTTTTGCTGGATTTTATGGATGGGAGGAGTACTTAGCGGGGAGGGGATGTTAAAAATGGTGTTATGGGATAGAATGTTAGGGAAACGAGGGAGGGGAAGGAAGAGAATAGGATTTTTAGATAGAATGAAAGGGAGTAGGCCTTACAATGAATTGAAGAAGGCAGTACTGGAAGGAAAGGGAGGCTCCCAGATCACTTCTCTACTACTCCATGGAAACCTACCTTAATCGGTAAAATACTATAATAATAATTATGTTACCTCCCGCCTTTACGGTCAGCTTTTAACAATTTCTGCTGTAATAATAATAATATTTCACTTGTTAAATAGTTAAAGACAGTGCGTCCTGGAACTGCTAGTTTTGCCATGATGTCTCTGATTGCGACCCTATGTTTATGGGATAGAAATGCTTAAAATTGTCACCCCTATCACCCACTAAATATTGCAGATTCCTCCTGAAACACACTGTATAAACCATGATAAAGCGAGAGAGAAACAGCTGCGCAGAGCAGAGGGAGAAAGTCAGGGGTCCGCATTAACATGCACCAAAGCAGTTTACACTCGGTTTTGTCGGCTGAGTACCAATATTTACTCCAGCATGTTGGCACCACTGATTCCCCCTCTCTCCCTAATGTTTAATGGGCGTGAATGAGTCGTCGACCCCCTCCCCTTCCCTCCCATCCCCCTAACCTCGTGTCGCATACTGCTTCCAGCCTCCTCTCTTACGGTTTAATTGGAGCGAGCGCCAAAAGCCAACGGAGCAAATGTTGAAGCACTTTCAGAGCTCCCCTTTCTACCCTACCCTTCCCTCCTCCTCCCACGGCCCAATTTAATTCCTTCAAACTCCCCCTCCACAGCCTGTCCCGACGAGAGATTTCAACGCCTCACACTCCTACCAACCCACCCAAGCCAGACCATCCTCTCCGACTACCTGGCGCTGTCTCTCTTTTTTGCCACTACATGGCTCAAAATCCTCTCTCGTCTCACCTCAGCACACTTGCTACTCAGTGGATCCTCTTACACTTTTCCCCTCTCCATATATATGTTTAAACCACGCATTGCCACATATGTTTATGATCACGTCAAAGGGATGAGGTATTATAAGAGTTTTAAAAGTAAATGCGCAGTTATATATGATTTTATTTTGCCAAGGGAACAGAGATTTCCTTGGCCGCAAACCTGAAAACAGTGAATTTTCTCACACTTTTCCCCTCGTCTAGTGCGTAGTAAATATAGTAAAAATAAGTTTATCAAACCCTTCCGTTACTGTGCGGGGTAACTCAGTTACCCCGAATTATGTTAATGTTGTATAATTTTTTATATTTTTTATTTTGTCCCTTTGATATTTTGTATATTACAAGGTGGATAAAGATTATGTCAAGATACTTTAACCCTGGATAGCTTATTAGCCATTAGGAACCATAATTTCTTATGATATAGGTCGAAAATGCATCATTTTTAACCCTCCGTTGTTGATGTACTCAACGGTGCTCGGCGAGATGTAGTGGAACATATTGCAATGATAAACGAAAAACTTATGTATGAAACGTATGTCCACAGTTTTATAGTAAAATAAGTTTATGAAACCCTTCCGTTACTGTGCGGGGTAACTTAGTTACCCCGAATTATGTTAATGTTGTATAATTTTTTTTATTTTTTACTTTGTCCCTTTGATATTTTGTATATTTGAGCTCAATACTCGGTCTTTATTTAGGCGACGAATGATTTTTTGTTAATTTTCATTGTTTTTGAAAACTTAATTTTTATTGGTGGGTTAACTGAGCGGGAGGGAAAGAAACTTTTTTGTTATATGAGTGCAGAGATAAAAGTTAAATGCAATCAATTTTATTATATTATAGCCTCAATAACGCACCTTTTGTACTTGCTTTTTCGTTGAATATTAGTCAATTCACCGTTACAATAGCAAAATATGAAAGATTCCTACCAATTCGCACAAAATCAATGTAAAAACCTAAATTTTGCCTACAATGTATTCATAAATCATATGAAACAAGATATTATATAATTTAAAAATTTCCATGGTGTTGAATTACAGGAAAGGCCACAAATACAACATACAATTTATGAATTATAAATGGTCTACCTACCTGAGATACCCCTCACAGTGGTTCGCGCAAGTTTTCTAGGCACAGTCTTGTCAGGGAGTAAAGAAAAGATTAGCGAAGCTTGACCTGGAGTTAAGCGCTCTACGGTGCGGAAACGTGGACACTTAGGAAGGAGGACGAGAGAAGACTTGAGGCATTCGAGATGTGGGTGTGGAGAAGATGGAGAAAATGAAGTGAATGGAGAGGAGAAGGACGACGAAGTGCTGGACATAGTGGGTGAGGAGAGGCAGCTTTTAGATGAGATACAGAGGAGACAGACGGTATGGATAGTGGGAGTACTTAGCGGGGAGGGGATGTTGAAAACAGTGTTAGAGGGTAGAATGTTGGGTAAACGAGGGAGAGGAAGGAAGAAAATAGCATTTTTAGATAAAATGAAAGGGAGTAGGTCTTATTGTGCATTGAAGAGGGAAGTGCTTGATGGTAGGGGAGGCTCCCGGAATTCTTCTTAAGCACTACATGGAAACCTACCTTAATCGGTAGAATACTTTAATATTAGGTTAAATAAATACAAACCCTCATCCTCATATATATTTAATATATTATACGAAACAAGATATTATATTATTTAAAAATTGTAATGGTGTTGAATTACAGGAACGACTAAAATGTAACGTATAATTTATGAATTATAAATGGAGTACCTGAGATACCCCACACAGTCGTTCGCGTAATTTTTCTATGTAAGGGTTAAACTACAGAAACTTTGAGCCAAGCGCTCTCATTGGTCGCGAGTTTGCCCTATTGCTGGATGCTCTGGACAGCTCATGGCTTCGGGAAGATTGTTAGAATCAGCTTTAACGAATTCTTCCTGATCCATGATATGAATTTATTATCGTACACAACGAAGGACACAGTATTAAAGCGTCTTACTCGATGAATCAGCAGCAATCAGCAGTCATTTCGAGTACTGGCCATGCGGGATATAACTTGTGACGTCATCCGTACTCCGGCCATTGAAATGTCGTTTCGCGGCGCATAAGATTTTATGCCAGACTTTATATTTTATTTTTAATACAGTAATTTGATACTTCATTTTATTTGGAACTTTCAATGATTTTTATAATCTGCAGCTCATAAGCTATCGCTTGAGCTAAATAATTTAACAATAAAATTTTTAGTACAGAACCTCATTCTTTGCCTGCATTAGCCTCTGTCCAAGGCATCCCGCAACAGGAACACTCCTGGCCAATTGGAGTGCATGGATCGAAGTTTCCGTAATTTAAAAATGGTGTATTTTTGACAGAAACTTCATCAGTAATTTTGGTTTCTACAGGAGTCAGCTGTACAATATCGATATTTATATCGATGTACATTATAATTTCGAGACATAATTTTTCTTAACTCTGTATATTTATTGCCAAAATTTCGACTTTACTTTTGCTTTGTTGCTTTTAATTCCCCGAAATATATTTGATACAAATATTCCTCATTATTCTGCTATGCACATCTAAGGCTTCACCATCACTCTACGTAATGGTTAAATATCGACTTTTAATCTTTCGTCGTGCTTTTGGTTTGCCAATTTTATCAAATATAACGTATAATACGTATTGCGTATGCATATATTGATAAAACTTTAAATCATACGAACATGACCCCTCGCACACATATTTACGAACCTCTCAAGTTTAGATTACATATGTTTAATATTAAACATTTCCAAATGATAGGAGTAAGTAATAATCAGTTGCTGTAGTAACAATGAGACTCAAATTCACATAAACATCCATGTTCACTGAACATAAATCACTGCTACCAAGCCCGTTTTGGCAATAAGCAATGATAAAGCAGACAGTAATAGCCGAAGCGCATGTAATCAAGATTAAAACATTTAGGTGTAATAAATAAATAAAGTTATTGTACACTTTAAGTTTTTTAGTTAAAACATGTTAATGTTTCAGGTAAAAAAATGAAATTTTCTTAGGGAAAGATTACACAGGATAAATAAGATTTTTTATTTGAGCTGTTAAAATATTCATACTCCAAAAATGTAGAAGGTAAATTACTTATACGGTGTTTTAAATATTGTGAATGTGTTTGGAAAACTACGCAATTTACTTTTAGAAAATAATGGATAAATATGACATTTAAACTTGTGGAAAGTTACACGGGATTTCCACCGGGTCAGGTTCTCCAACTCCATGGGTGAGTTTTCCATCGTCTTCAGGGCCTTCACACCCATCGAAACGTCGGCCGAGATAGTGTTGGAGAATCTGACCCGTTGGAAATCCCGTGTAACTTTCCACAATTCTATACGCCGGGAAAGCCTACGATCATTCATGACATTTAGACATTCGAAATTGGAAAATACGAACACCAAAATATAGCAGTCATATTGATTTAACGGTGAATTCTAATATTTATAATGTTCTCGGTAGAACTAAGATTTTTTGAAAATTAACGTTCAATCTATGTTCCTTATTTTTTGTCATGAGCAGAAGAAATTTCAATCATCTTATTTGCTAGTTTAATCACTTAAAAGGTGAGTTCAAATTTCATATGCACCTGCGAAATTATGAATTTTTTAGCATATAATTTCCACATACTTAATGCGAAATCTATGTAAAGGTTGTCCTGTCTACATCTTAAATAAGAATCTCTTGCCTCGGTAGTTGAAAAATCATGCTAAAATTACAAACGGAAAATAATTTAACGCTGAGCTCAAATATTTCTAATTTTCCTGGTAAAACAAAAAAATATATTCCCACGAAGCATGAGCCAAAAGATGAATTAGAATATTCGACGTAATCAGTGGCTAATTTAAATAATAATATGCTTTAAATTTTGAATCCAGATTCAAATGTTACTTGATGGTCCTCATCGTACCTACCAAACGAAAAACACTTTTATTTTGTTAAAACTATGTGCTGAGTGGTAAAAAGAGTAGTAGAAAAACATGAAAAGAACCCCTTTTTCAAAAACTCAACAAACTTGTTCCGGACTCTATTTATCAGGTACATAATAGAGCCATAATAATTTTCCCCAACCAGTTCATAGCCAAAATTTCGAGTCCACTTCTGCAATGATGTTTTCAATTTTCCGAAACATATTTGATATTAATATATGCCATTGTTCTCCGATTCTTCTGAGCGAAACTGAAGCTCCCCCATCGCTATGCGTATTGGTTGAATATGGATCCCTAATATTTCATTATGCTTCCAGTTTACCAATTTTATCAAAGTATATCTATTACGTACTTTCACAACTTTCCATTTCATCTTTAGGCTGTAAATTGCCGTTCCCCACTCCAAAAGAAAGCGATTTTTACATATAATTGATTGATGCACTAAGAATTTTCTCATAGCATATCACAGTCTATATTTTATTAGTTATTATTCTTTATTTCATTAAAGAACGTTATGAATCCTGTTATTTTAATGCTTCTCTTTTATTTCCGGGTGATATAGTGAAGGAGTGTCGATAAACTTACCTTATTTTCTGGTACTTCTTTTAATTTTCAAATAGGAAGTCATTTGAGCCACTCGACAGCCATGTTGTTTATTTCTGTCGCAAAACATTGTGATCACTCTTCTGTACAGAATCGGAAAAATTTGGAGGATCATGTATCGTGAAAAAATTCCAAACTTTTGTTCGCATACTCTGTGCATTAACTTTGTCCTTGGCCCTTGCGGTTTTGTTTTAGATGCAGAATTATTCGCTAACTATGAGAATGAGCTTTATCTCCAAACAACGTGACATTTTAGCTGTTGTTTTTCTCCAAACTTTTTGAACGCGAAACCGTTGTTTTTTTTTCACTGCACTAACTGTTCTCATGACGGTTCCAAACCTTCATCTTTTCGTGTTTTCATTCCCAGGTTTTTTTTCGGTTATTCAGCGCCGCTTATATCACAACTCCCTAAAGCCCTAATGTGATCCCTCGCCAGCATTCATTGTCGAGCCGCTCATTAGTCCAAATAGCCTGGGTCTCTCTTTCACCGTACACTTTGACTCCTGTGCACATAGTTTTTGAGCCCTTCTCTCCTTCAAAACCGTATAAAATGAAGTCCTTCATGAAGAAAACACTATGAGATAAAACAAAAAAGGCAAAACCTCACTCCACCACCATTTCGTCCGCCAAACCCTCTATTCTCAACGCCCCCGCAAGAAAATTTTCAATGCTCTGAACGTCGCTAGCCCCTGAGGCAGGCGCCTGACGATGCTCATCCGGCGGTAGGTGGTTCCCTCTCTCGGCGGGACGGAGAAAGAGAGCCGGCGCGCGTAGCCATCAGTTATTTTTTTTTCGCGGGCGCGGGAAACCGGAGTTATATGCGCGCCAGTGTGCGTTATTTCGTTTGTTGTTCGGTGCGTGCGACTTGCTAATAGTACCCTCCCCACCTCGTGCCCTTTCCTGGATCTCCAAACCCTTACCCATTACCCTTACTCCTTCAATCCACCCCTCCACCCCCACGTTTTCAAAAGCGTCGACAACGCTCCCGATTGTGCACAGGCGCTGCTGTCGTACTGCCGCCGTCGGCAGTTGTGCCAGCTACAAAGCGTGTTTTCGCGTGTGTATAGGTGCCTTGGCGATTGTTGGGAAAAAGGGACCAAGGGTAGGGCGTGCGGGCCAATGAATATATGGCGCTAATAACGCTGAACCAAGCCTTAGGACACAGAAGGTGGAGGGGAATATGAAAGGAGACGAAAATGAACGAGTCTCCCATTGTATACCTTCGGCCCATAATGCATAAGGGAATTTTTTTGTTGAAAATGGGATGAAAAAATATTCATCTCCCCCCCCCCCTTGCCCTAAGACTGTGAGTTCAAAAATCGCCCTATCCAATGGCATTTTTCTCCGGAGAAAAATGCAAGAGAAAACCTCTTTTTTCGCTCATTAAGGTCTGTTGAGAGCATTTAGCCTTTTGTAGGCCATCACAAGGGTCTTGAGGGGATTAGAGCAATGCTGGTTTGTTTTGACAGGAGACCCGTCAGAATGCAAGCCGGCAGTGAGCCGGCTGGCGAAGGCTTTCAGTTGGCTGCGGTTATGGTCTAAACAAGGTTTAACAGAGCCAAGAGCACCTCTTGGTAAAAAGGATTGAAAACGGGACGTAAATCTGAATCACTGATCTCAGTGAAGCCTAGAAGGGAATACTACTTTTAATGAATTATCTGGAAGGATAATAAGGTAAAGAAAATAGAAAATAATGCAGCATAAAGATTCTTTGCTAATTCTGGATAGATGGCTGAAGGAAATCGTGCAGCGCAAATCGAATCTCTCGTGAACTTCTTTGGATATTTTGAGTAGGCAAGCAGTATTTTTATAATTCACTCAATTGCTTCTTGCGTTTAGATTTTTCTTTTGCTCTAATCCATGTTGTTTATGCTAATTATATATGAAATTTCTAATGGATATTTTGTCCGGTAATAAGGTATTATTACGAGGGAAGCCAACGTTCGGTATATTTATTAGCCATCTTCAGTACAACAAAAAACCTCAGGAAGTATCATTGGAAATTTTTAAACCATTAATGATACCAAATTATATATTAAATATATTATAAAAAATAACAATAATCACACTTAAACAATAAAAATCAGATAATGAAAATACATAAAATTCGTTTTAAATTTTATAATTATGAGCAGTTTCATTGTTTATAATGTTGTTTTGGCATCTTCAATTCCAATTTCATGTAGATGAATGCCAGCGATTTTATTCATGGTGTTACCGTAACATTGTGAGGAGTCTCAAAGTGGAAATATTGACAGAAAAACGGAAGAAATAAAATTTTTTTTCGTTTGGTAGGTACGATGAGGATCATCAAGTAATATTTGAATCTGGATGCAAAATACAAAGCATATTATTATTTAAATTAGCCACTGATTACGTCGAATATTCTAATTCATCTTTTGGCTCATACTTCGTGGGAATATATTTTTTTGTTTTACCAGGAAAATTAGAAATATTTGAGCTCAGCGTTAAATTATTTTCCGTTTGTAATTTTAGCATGATTTTTCAACTACCGAGGCAAGAGATTCTTATTTAAGATGTAGACAGGACAACCTTTACATAAATTTCGCATTAGGTATGTGGAAATTATATGCTAAAAAATTCATAATTTCGCAGGTGCATATGAAATATTTGAACTCACCGTTTAAGTGATTAAACTAGCAAATAAGATGATTGAAATTTCTTCTGCTCATGAAAAAAAATAAGGAACATAGATTGAACGTTAATTTTCAAAAAATCTTAGTTTTACCGAGAACATTATAAATATTAGAATTCACCGTTAAATCAATATGACTGCTAAATTTTGTGTTCGTATTTTCCAATTTCGAATGTTTAAATGTCATGAATGATCGTAGGCTTTCATTCGAGAAAAGCATCAAAGCACTCATTATAAATTATGAGAATGTATGGAAGCAATCGTGATCTTCGTTAAGCAAATCAATCAACATAAAATCCATCACAATCGGTATCGGCATTATACAGCCTCCCATTTGTCTCTGTTTCATACGAATCATCTGTTTCCCTCTCTCTTTACTATCCTAAAATTACGAAAAAAATGTTAATTTTTTCATATTATTTTTGCCTCTAATTTTATATTTCAATATTTTTCAATTTACAGTATTTTATTTTGTCCTTTCGCTTCTGATAAACGCCTTTCTCTAAAATACAGTAATAGACGTGGCAATCTCTGGTTTCTGGAAATCTGGGTTTTCGAGTAGCTATTTATCGACGAAGAAGAAGGAAATAGTCTGTCGAATTGACAAAGTAAAGAGTGATTTTTAAGAGCAATTTGCTAGGACCCATGTATGAAGCATTAATTTTAGTGACATCGACGAAGAGAGGAGGTAAGTCAAGGAGGAAGATAAAAAGGATGATTAAAAATCAAATGGACCGATCGTGTATGCGGTGGTTGTAGGAGTGAAAGAAACGAGAATTCTTTCTAATTCTTAAGAAGAATACGGTTAACCTTCATCGGCAGCAAAAATAGACGTGATAGTGTTATGAAAACTATCATCGAAGTTGGAGTTAAAAAAATAAATAAAATGAGGAAATGGAAAGAGAAGAAAGGTGAAGAAAGGCCTAGGATGAGCTATGCGTAAAAGGTAATGAAGTGCGTGAAAGAGAATAATTCGGGAGTTGTTAAAGATTACCTAATGGATTTGAGCGTTAGGAGAAAAACTATGTGAAACCAATCCGCGAATTTTAGCCTTGTGAAGGTAATGATAATTAATTTGCACCAATTTTATCTGGATACGCTTGTATATGAACCGTCCTGCCTACGCCTATTCCAATGTAGCTCATTATATCCGTTCGCTGGAGCGAGTCCGGAATTCCCGACTACTACCACTCGTAGCATCTTTAATCTCCATATCACTTGCATACCGGCTGTCCCCCCCCCTTTCCATAAGCTTCGTTACAGTTCACCTCACCTTCCCTACACCTTTTCTCAAGTCATGTGACTCCAATCTCAGGGTATTTGACTTTTTGCATTATATTGGAAGTGTATGGTATTATTTGCGTAAGACGATGTACGTCAGGTATCTGAGATGAGAAACGCTAGTCGGTTTGCCATCATCCTTCTAACAGCGTACAGTTCCACAGTAGAAACCTCAGAGTAAATATATGCAAGGCCAGTGGTCCTACAATTAGATCACAAAGGGTGTCTATGTATTAATCAAAAGCTGTGACCAACGTCAAAGCGCCAACCTTAGAATAATTATGGTAATTCTTAACTTAACACAGTAAATACTTTTGGAAATAGATTTTGTGAACAATTTAGTAATTTTATTGTTTGCAATTTCAAATCACAAAAGATAAATGCTGAAAAAAGAAGTAAATTACAAATTTCTTACGAATTTTGGTGTACCTAGTAAATTAAATTAAATACCCGAAAAAGGAAATTCTGAGTAGAATGCCAGTTTGGAAAAAAATTAGAAAATAATAAAAAGTAATAATAATTGAAATGATCTTTTCATAAATCTGCAACTCATTGCATCCAATCTTGATTATGTTAATGTGTTAATCCTACATTTCATTTTCACACAAAAAACACTTTACGGATGCAACGCAAGCATGTGCGCAAAATAAATTCATGGTTTTCGTAAACTGTCTGGTTGGGATGAGTCAATGGACTCACCGGAGCGGCGTATGTGAGCGCGACTTCGGTGGAGCCATTTCATTGTGAAAAAACTGTGATAATTTTTTTCTTCTCAGTAAATTTTAAATTTCATTGCAAAAGGATTTTTTTATCTACCGATTCGATCGATAGATTTTTCTTCCTCATAGGAAAATCTACTAGAATTGGTAGAAGAAAAATTGCGTATGCTTGGTTTCGCTAGGTAGGGCCTCCTTCGCTTCTATAGCGCAGGAGTGTTTTATCCCTATTTCCCTCCCTTCCATTCCTTTCCTTTCCTTTCCCTGGAGGCGTCGGCGGGCTCCGATCGCGACGGCGCACAGTGGGCTAGAATCGAAAAAAGCTGGCCAAAACCTCAAAATCGATTTTTTTGAGCTAGGAAGTTGAAACTTCGCATACACATTCTCAAATAAATTGTGCATAACTACCCAGATTATTTTGGTCCTGTGTTTTCACTTTAACAATATATGTGAGGTCAAAGTTGAGCAAATTTAGCGAAAAACGACCACCCTCGATTTTTTCTGAAAATTGCCGACTTTATCCTCGTGCAGTGGTTTTATAAATAGTTTTATCGACAAAACTGTTATACCATCTTAATTGACACTTCTTATTCTTTCATTTGAAAGGTTTTTAAAGATTTTGTTTCATCAATAACCATAGATACATAACAAAATGGCGGAGCCTGTTTTCAACCCATTTTTTTACATAAACGTAGAAAAAAAGTAGACATTGTCACCGGCTTACACTAAGTAACTTATATCATGTCGTTCTTTGAAGCTTCTACATTGTGAATCTAAAGTCAAACCTTGCACCGATTTGCAACCCCGAATTTTAAACCGTTTTTTCGAACGCACGGACGACTCCGGTTCTGGCCGGCGGCGGCGGAGAGTACGGCGACGCGGCAAGCGGGTGGATGCAACATGGTCTCATTCACTTTTATGTGTGGATAACAGATATATTAGTGACAGAAAATAATCACCAGAAAGTAAAATTTATAAATATTGCTACGAATGACTCTCATTATGCAATCGCTGGGCACTGCAAGAGGTGCACTGAAAGGTTTCTTTCTTTGAGTGCATTCCATGGAGAATGGACTTAAATCGCGTTCTTAAAGTGGGTAAACGGACTCTTTTACTAACTAATAAACTTTTTAAAAATAACAGTTAATATATTCCTTAAACGTGATGGAAAATGGCTCAATACAGTACTTGATTTTGCCGAATTTTGCCAAATCAAGTACTGTCTTGGTGCTTGAAGAGTTCATTATTCTTATTTAGTTTATATTCTTGATTTAAAGCAATTAATAACTATTCCTTATGCAGCACAATTTACATGTTGCTCTAGTTTAGCCAGTGCAGATGGACGTCAATTCATGTTTTCAGGGTTGTATCGAAAGAACGAATAGGAGGAAAACGAATGCAAAAGGAAGATACAGTGACCATCCTCGGAGGCAAGAAGAACTCTTGCCAAGTGGATAAAATGCAACCCCGAATATTATGTTATGTCAGATTAAGAGGCCCTCTCAATAAGTAATTGTGTCCATGCAGCTCACCAAATTTCGGTGCAAGAATCTTCGAAAATCTGAAATGCCAGGGATATAATATTAACCCCTAGCGATGAGAGAGTGACGCGAGCATATGATTTCATTTACCCGAGTGAAATTATTGTAGCAGAGGTTATATAAGAAGTTTCCAAAAATGGTTCTGTTCTCTTACTGCGACTCGAATCTTAACGTGCATTTCCACAGATCCTAGTTTCGCGTCGCATATAAAGTGCACTTTAATTTGCAAACACGGCTTTGATAGCAGTGAGGACATGCGAAATATAATTGCACGTGGGAACGAGGGCCTATGTCTCATGAATTATTGCTCGTGAGCACCTTTGTGCCTTCTTGTTTAGGTAAAAAATGCTGTTCGTTAGGCGAAGCATGAAACAGGCACGAGTATTCAAAAGTCATCACAATTATTCTAGATTTCGTCTCCAAATAATGTAATTTTCTCTCTCTCTCTCTCTCACTGACGCTTAAAATACAATTATGGTATGCCACCAACCGTGCATAAGGTCTTCATTCAAGGAGCTGACATTGCAACAGAGTCCATTCTTAATTGCGACAACTGACAGGGGAAGCAATATAGGCACGATATAAGGACGTGAGAAAGTTCCGTGAACGGTTGACTAGAAAAATGGCACGAGTGGCCACAAATAGGGATTTATTTCGAAGACAACTCCTAATGTCGTAACTGATAATGACAAAAATTATGCCAATTAAACTGGAGGAAACACACAGCTTACCGAACAATGTAATGGATCTGTTTTTGAAAAAGGAAAACAATGCTTTAGCTCAGACAGTGAAAGTGATAAAAACTGGTCAGATAGTGAATGAAAAGCAGTAACCTTTTATTGCTGACAGTGCTAATTGCAGAATGTTAGTTGGGAAAAGCGTAAATTGTGTTGCTTTTGTTTATGTTATGTTTGTATGGTAAAATATTCCTGAAAAATAACCATTTTGTCAGCAGCGCAGTTCATTAAGAATAATGACGTTGATATATAGGTAAGAGATTTAAATCAATACTTTATATTGAGCATAAGTCATAGATTAAAATGAACTGTTATTCTTAGAAAGAATACATTATTCGATGTGAGTAATATGCCTTCCGAAGCTTTTAAAGCTAAAAGGAGTTCAAACCAAAAACAAGTTCGAAGGACTCGGCACTACAACAATACTATAAAACGACCGTTGTCCGAAGGCCTTTAAATATGTATGACAGGTTAGGAAGTGGAGGCCATGGATCATCGAGGGCTCTTGCCTAGAAATAGAGCTTGTTAGTTAATAAAAGAGTCTGTTTCCCCACTTTAAGAACGCGATTTAAGTCCATTCTCCATGGAATGCACTCAAAGAAAGAAACCTTTCAGTGCACCTCTTGCAGTGCCCAGCGATTGCATAATGAGAGTCATTCGTAGCAATATTTATAAATTTTACTTTCTGGTGATTATTTTCTGTCACTAATATATCTGTTATCCACACATAAAAGTGAATGAGACCATGTTGCATCCACCCGCTTGCCGCGTCGCCGTACTCTCCGCCGCCGCCGGCCAGAACCGGAGTCGTCCGTGCGTTCGAAAAAACGGTTTAAAATTCGGGGTTGCAAATCGGTGCAAGGTTTGACTTTAGATTCACAATGTAGAAGCTTCAAAGAACGACATGATATAAGTTACTTAGTGTAAGCCGGTGACAATGTCTACTTTTTTTCTACGTTTATGTAAAAAAATGGGTTGAAAACAGGCTCCGCCATTTTGTTATGTATCTATGGTTATTGATGAAACAAAATCTTTAAAAACCTTTCAAATGAAAGAATAAGAAGTGTCAATTAAGATGGTATAACAGTTTTGTCGATAAAACTATTTATAAAACCACTGCACGAGGATAAAGTCGGCAATTTTCAGAAAAAATCGAGGGTGGTCGTTTTTCGCTAAATTTGCTCAACTTTGACCTCACATATATTGTTAAAGTGAAAACACAGGACCAAAATAATCTGGGTAGTTATGCACAATTTATTTGAGAATGTGTATGCGAAGTTTCAACTTCCTAGCTCAAAAAAATCGATTTTGAGGTTTTGGCCAGCTTTTTTCGATTCTAGCCCACTGTGCGGCGCCTCTTTCCTTTTCCCCTCCTCTCCAGCCCCTCCCCGGGTGTCCTGGCGTATAAGCCTCGGGCTTGGTTCCGGGCCCCGGTGCGTTGTACCCTTAGCAGGGTTCGCCTTGAACCCTCAGAATTCTTGCAAAAGGATTTCTAACCGAAATAAACAACGCGAAAATAAGACGCTATCGTCGCAGTCAGCCGATTAGATACATATTGAAATAAATACTTCCAATTTCTCAAGATTGTCAAATTTATTATGACCTAGGTTGCAATATTACTACATCACCTTCAATATGATGTTCAATGCTACTTCATCATCAGTAACATTGAAACCTAAGTCATAAAAATTTATAATCGTAGAATATTACAAGTACGAGTATTATTTTCAATATGGAAAAATTCCACTCTATCGCTCATGAATCTTCGGATTTTATATTAAACTAGCAGGCCACCCCGGCGTTGCTCGAGACGGATAATACCCAGAGAACTGAGAAACTTGGCACTTGGAATTTATGATCATATAGGACTCCCATTTTTCCTCTATGAGCGTGGTAAAAGGTGTGCCTACACGGCAGGATGTCAACCACAGAAGTTGAATGACGTGACGTAACAAACGGTAATGAGAAAATAACGCAAAGGACGCGTCGGACATAACCAAAAGTAGCACTACAGAGTTTAAGAGCATGAGATACACTTATGTACTAACTTTGGTCGCAATCCGTGCAGCCGTACGGAAACGCATAGCGGACAAACAAACAGATATCCTCTTTTACATATATTTATAGATTTGATCCATCTTGCGATCACGGATTACGTCATTTTAATCGTAGTCGCGTGCGTAGTAGCGTTCGATCTTTTGTTCACATTTACATTTAGGTGGAAACAATTAATGCTCTCCGTTTCTCTCACCTTAACTAATATGAGCTACCTTCCCCCACCCCAACCTTTTCAGCATAGCACATTATTCCCGTTTGCTGGAGCGAGCCTAGAACCTCCCACCATCCAAATACCTGCTACACCCCCTTATAAGTCCCCTGCACCCTCCACACTTTCCCTTAAGTCATTGGGCCCCACCCTCCCCGTCGCTTATTTATGTCTGCTGCCTGTTGGGGGGATGAGTTTTTGGATAATAACCCAGCCTCGGGTGGTCCGAGGGGGTGGTAGACGGAGGGTTATAATACGGATTTAATTATTTCACGATCGGGCGGAGTCGAAGAAGGGGGGAGCGTGTGGAATTATGGGGATGGGGCTGAGGGAGGGTGAGGCGTATTATTAGGGTGCAGGGAAGAATGCTGGTGGGTGCCCAGAGGCTTTGAGTAGGTGTTCGAGATGATCGGCTGACAAGACTTATTATACGCACCTTGATTTCAACATCCAACCCTCATTCCTTCATCCCAGATAGAGAAGCTTAGACCTTGAATAGATGAAGAGGTAGTTGAAGTGAGAAGGGATGGATCCGGGACACGTAGGTAGCCAGAATAAAGCCAATTTTTTTCTGGAGAGATATCGTGGAACAGTATATCAAATGATACACATACAGTGGGAAACTTAAATATGGAAGTAAAGAAACAATTTATAAGAACCTAAATTTTTGGAATATGCTCCTATACGGAAGTGAGGCATAGACAATGACCGAAGCGGAGAAAGCAAGGATAGAGGCCTTCAAAATGTGGTGCTATAGAAGAATGATGAAGATCAAATTGATCGAACGAGTTAGTTCCGAAGAAGTCCTAAGAAGAGTAGGAGAGAGGAGAAGCCTCATGAAAATCTTAACAAGAAGACGGAATAACCTTATTGGCCACATCTTGAGACATGATGGCCTGATGAAGACAATCGTCGAGGGACAAGTGGTAGGCAAGAACGGAAAAGGAAGACCTCGAACAAAATATATGGAACAAGTAAAGAAGGATGTGAAAGAGAAGAAATACGTAGGTGTGAAAACGTTGGTGTGTCTATATTTTTCCTTCATTGAAAACCTATAATTTAAAACCTTTATAACAAATTTCTCGACCCAAAAGATTAGTTGATAGGAGAATTGAGTGGAGAGCTGCGTCAAACCAATCGTAGGATTGCTGACCAGTGATGATGATGAAACAAAGGTATCGCTCTGCCCACTTAATTTTTTGTCAATCTTTAGTTTATTAATATATTAAAATACATACATGTCATTGGCAGGTCTTCGCCTAATCTAATCTAGAACCATGCCCATACCCTCCGTGTGCAGGCCTGTCCTAACGAGTCTTTGAGTCTCTAACAAAAAAAAGCTCACAATGCACTTATTAATAATTGCCGATGCAGCGTCCTAATGGATTGAATATAATGCAAACTAAGATTTGACGAAACAGGTTAATTTTGCTCTGTGTACTTGAAGATGATTACAAGCTAATCCAAGTCCGTGTAGTGGATCTGTGAAATAAAATTATGGGGGCAAAACGATGTGTTTGTTTATCATTTATAATACACACTTTGATTGACACGGTAGTCTTGTTGGTGTGTCTATATTTTTCCTTCATTGAAAACCTATAATTTAAAACCTTTATAACAAATTTCTCGACCCAAAACCTAGCACTTCAATTCATAAGACCCCATATCACTCAAAAATCTCTTCACATGTGTTTCCCTAAATGGCGCTAATCTTGTTATCACAAGATATTTTTCCCACCCCTTACAAATACATTATTTGTTCATTATATACATTAATGATCTCTGCTGCCGCGTTGGCAGTAAAATACGTTTATTTACTGACGACGCTGTCATCTATCGCAAAATTAGTGATCACTCTGACTATGAAATTCTATCATCGGACTTAAACAACGTTCATTTGTGGAGCCAAGAGTGGAGACTCGAACTTAATCTTAGCAAATGCATGACGGCACATTTCTTGAGGACTTCGTCCAACTATAACCATGTTTATGCAGTGGATGATAATAGCATAAAGGCAACAGACGAAGTGAAGTATCTGGGAGTTACGATAACCTCGAACCTCACGTCGGGAACACATAAAGAATATTTGCGGCATGGCCCTGAAGAAATTAGGATTCGTCAAGCGTATTGTGGAAGATTTTCGGATGAGAAAGTAAAAGAAAGGTGCTATTTCACACTCGCCCGACCGTACCTCGAATATGCAGCGAGCGTATGGGATCCGGTGCCGAAAAACTTAATCCGCGAACTGAACAAAATACAAAGGAAGGCTGCGCGGTTTGTCAAAAACGCGCAGCCTTCGCGTACTGACAGTGTTACCCAGATGTTAAGCGAATTAGGCTGGGAGCCACTGGAGACTCGGAGGCTGCGCGCTAGGCTTAGATTGCTCGAAAAATTGAGAATTGGATATCATTAAGAGCGACACAGAGAACATAATATTAGAGCCACACTTTATTTCCAGGTCCGATAGAAGCGATAAATTAAGAGAGATGTTTTGCCGAACGGATAGATATGGGAATTCCTTTTTCCCCCGAGCCATAAAGGACTTTTATAAACGCTAGTCCCAACTTCGTTAGAGCACTTCATTTTTTTTAAAGCTGTAAACGGCTGGTGTCCTAACACCCCCAACCACATGCCTTTTAGGCTTGCGGGGTATTATGTAGATGGAGAATACGATTTCAGCAGGAAAGCTAGTTAGTCTCACTAGAATGACATGGGACTGAACCTTCAGGTAAACGCACAGCAAGCGTACCTGTGTGTATCTCTACATTATGTTAAGCTCTCTATCTATATATTTTTTCTCACCCTCACAAATGCGAATCAAAAATTAAGAATAAACGCTATTTGACCAGCCTGTAATGGTATGAGAGCAAATCATTATGATAAACACTCAATAAAGCCTATGCTACTTCGAAAACAAAATCATCGTTCAAGTAACTATTTGCATTGGGCTGCCGAATAAGGGCCGCAATATTTTTAAATTTTACCTATATTAATGGAAATAGACATGAAATTGCTTAAATTTGGCGAACATATTTCAGGTACGCTGACTTTTAATTCACTCCAACTATTTTTGGTAATCCTGTTACTTAGACCCTCTGATCTCCAAACTATTTAACAATTTCGGACCCATATGCATCTCTCTTGTAGTTCCCATCAGTCTTGTTGATGTATCTATACAAATTCCTCCATCAGAAACCTATAATTTTAAACAATATCCAACAATTTCTACCCAAAACCTTTCACTTAAATTCCTGTGTTGCCATATCCCTGCAAAATCTCCTCAGGTCATTTTGGGTATGTACTCCTGTGTATCTCTAAATTACATCCATGATAAAAATACAAATGGTAATGTACACACCATTTAATTTATCACTTAACGACCAACCATAGTTTCAAAAACTTTGCGAATGACTAAAAGTGTTGAAACCATGGTCGGAAATAAATCATTTGTGTTTTTATCATGGATATAGCAATATTCAACAAAATTAAGCCTGAAACGATTTTATGCGTCTCTAAGTTACGTTAATCTCGCTATGCAAAGATATTTTTCTCACCCCTCACAAATACGATTGCAGGAGGAAAGCTAGTTAGTTAGACTAGAATGACGTGGGACTGAACCTTCAGGTATACGCAAAAAAAAACGTACCGACATGCGCGAGGATGGGGTGGGCGGATGGGAAAGTCTCTTTTGAAGAGGGGGTACATCATGGGTATGGGGTAAGGGATATGAGGGTAACGGATCGTTATCAAGCGAGGAATAAACAGCGTTAAAGTTCGACGGAGGCAGGGAGGGTGGTGGCAGGGAGTAGTCATTTCTGCGAAGCGCGGATGGGTGGAAATACATGAGCTACTGCGGAGTGCAGCCAAGTGCGAAGTCAGGTGAGCGCTGGGATCTGTTTCCAAGCCGTCACACACACCTCGTTGACGCTCCAAGGGAGACAGAGAGCACCGAGTTTATGGCGTTAGTGCGCTTCCCTCCCTCTACGGATCGCGAGTGCTTTTTCTCTCACTCTTTAGCCAAGGAGGTAACTACAAGAAGCGCAGTAAATGACGTTTTCATTAAAGTAACGTTATACTTTCCTCAATCTGAAGTTTAAGGGTATTTGCAAGGGCCAGAATTGGCCATACTCATTAGCTATAATGCTTTTGATATCGCGTGTGCTTTTATCTTTTTGCTTGAGAAGCAAGAATAATTTTACGCCGGGTTTTTGCGAAGTTAAAAAAAGATTTTTGCGCCGGGCTGACAAGGTATACCCAATTCTGACCATTATAAGTACTCTTAAACTTCAGATGGAGGAAAGTAGTACGATGCTTTCATGAACTACTGCTTATGTGTTTTTCTATAATACTGTCAAACTTAAAAGCTATTTATTTCTCGCTTGATAACGATACGTTACCCTCACATCTCACCCCTGAATGCTATCTTGAAAATTTCAAGGTATAGAGAATAGATCTTTACCAAGAACTACCTGTTTGCAGAAATATATGTAATAATATTTTATTCGTGATGATTTTTTCCATCAAATTCAACTTTTTAAATTCTATTTCCTTTTGAGAAGTAGTTTATTTTTTAACATTTCGGCTCGCGAGTCCTTTTTCTCTCATTCTATAGCCAAGGAGGTCCCTCCAAGAAGCCTAGTAAAAGGCGTTTTCATGAAAGTACCATCCTATTTTCCTTCATCTGAGGTTGAAGTTTACTTGCGGGGGTCTGAATTGCTCCGCAATAGCTTTCCATCGCTTCCTCCCTCTTCGGCTCAGGAGTGCTTTTTCTCTCACTCTCTGGCCAAGGAGGTTCCTCCAAGAAGCGTAGAAATTGACGTTTTCATTAAACTACCATAATATCAACCTCCATCTGGAGTTAAGGGGTATTTTTAGGGGACATAGTTAAGAATTACTCATCAGCTAAAGCCCGGCGTAAAACTATTTTTGTTATTTAACATAATGAAAGTACGTGTCTATTCCCACACCTTTTATTTATTCCATATCGATACCTCCACTTCATAAACGCTCAAAAATTCCCCACCAAATCAAATCCACTCATCTAGTAGCACTTGTAGTACTATATTACCGCATTTGATTCGATGGGCGATTGTTGAGCGCTTGCGCAGTGAAGGTATCAATACAGTCACACATTACAGTCAGTGGAGGTACATGCTGTCCCCCAAAGGCATATACCTTGGCAATGGCATTATGTACCGAAACCTGAGTCAGTGGAAGTAAAAAAGTGTGAAAATAGAAAAGCACTTTCATTATATTAAATATCACTGATTTCCACCGAATTACGCAGGAAACTGTACCTTATATTTTGTTATTTATATTAAAATTTTGGTTTTATTTCTATTAAACTGTTTAAAACTTTCTTTTTTCGTGTTATATATCAGAACATCGTCTTGAAGGAATCTTTTTAAGGAATGGAGAAAAGATCTTTATCGAGAGCTACCTGTTTCCAGAAAGATATGTGATAAATTTTTATTCGCTATGATGTGTTCCATCAAATTCATTAATCTAGTCCAGTTTCCTGTTGAGGACTTGTAGATTTTTTACCATTTAAACCTCTTTGGGTAACGAGTGCTTTTTTTCTCATTCTATAACCAAGGAGGTTCCCCCAAGAAGCGTATAAAATAACGCTTTCATAAAAACACTATGATATTAGTATCGGAAGTTGGAATGTACTCAAGAGCAAGAGTCAGAATGGGCATAGTAATAAGCTAGACTCAGGTGTAAAACTATTTTACTTCTAACAGAAAAATAAAAAGCACTGGCGGTAGCAATAATGGGAAGTGTGGAATCGATAGGGTGATTTCCTTTTTTTTATTGCCTAAATCGAAAGATTATTACTCCTAGAGTACGCATTTCACGCTATTAAATTTTTGAATGACGATATCTATTTTTCACCATTAAATGAAAAGTGAAAAATTTCAAGCGCGCGAATACGCGACGGCTAAGTAGGAATGCTGATAAAAGCCCGTGTGACGTATTTCTGGTCCCAGCTGTCGCCGTGTGAGGTGACCTTGGGGCGAGGCTCTGAGCGCTGATACGACGCAGACTGTTTGCAGGTAGCAGAGTACCCTGCTAGCAGGTAGCGCTTGGCTTAAATAAGGATTATTATTACCCTATCAAACGAAGGAAACTTTCCGAACTTAGGCAATTTTAATAAGTGATTATTAAGAGATGTTTCCCTGAGCTCTGTGCCTCCTGCATGCATTGGTAATCTCAGACGATGTAAAACTCCTATATACTCTTATAGCATCTAGGTCCCTGTCACGTCACGTGGAGTGGCATCGCATGGCCGCCAATCTCAATTTTTTTCAAATGAGGTTAAAATTGACTATTAACATTCGTCTAAACTGGGATTTCTAAAATGAAATTGTTTATATATTATGAATACACTAATGATGGGTAACGAATCGCAATCAATGCCTTTCATTTTCTTTGATGAAGGAAACTACCCTATTGTGAACTCATTCCGATATTAAACGGGAAGTTGTTTCTCTTGCCCCTTACGAGTTGCGCAACCCACACAACTTAAAATGATCTTGGAACGCCTATCCTACTGATTGCAGGCTGAACTCGAATCCGAAATGTGAACACGTTACTGCCCATCAAACCAACCGCGGAGGGTTAACACAATCCTAAATTAGAAAGATATTTATTTCCTATCAATATCTGATTGCTTTCTCGATATTTTAAATTGTGAGCGATCATTGCGAGAAAAATCGTTCCTTTCCGAATCGTGACCGGTTAGAAATGACATTTCTATGAGATGTTGTTTTGTGTTGTGAGCTTTGTCTTTTCTGTATTCCTTTACGGTTACATTAGTATCAGGGTCACGAATGCGGGTGGTTGAGGGAAAATCCAAAAAGGCTTCGACTTTACACTTTATTTTTTAAGTACCTTTCCCATTTCGTCCATTACCGCCATTAAGTGACCAAATTCATTGCCTTAATGCCGATAAATATGGGCTGGAATGCCTTAACACATTGAGAAGCCTTCAAGGCAATATCCGACTGAACGTTAAGAGTTTTCCAGCTCTGAAAGTGTTGTAAGTGCATGATTACACAGACTAGACGCAATCTGTCATCCAAATTTTAGTGTTTAGAAGTTAACGGAGGATGATATAGGAACCCGAATTTTTCCGTTATCTGGCATTAAAAATGTTTAATTTAAAGAATATTTTTTCCATGCAATTGCGATTTATGCGATTTAAATATTTATCTTTTTGTCTACATGTACGCAATTTTGCGCACTACCTATGCAATGTGCTTTATCATGATATCTTATGCTCTCTCAAATGCATCAATATTTTCATGATAATTTTTCTAATAAATTAGTGACATCAGGGAAAAATATTTTCACCTAATTTATAGACTTCAAAGGTACTGTATCTACCGTTAGAGTATCTTCTCCAACTTTTAAGCCATTGTCATGAAATTAATGCTAATTATTTGATAGCATGAAACTACAAAAATTTAACAAAAAATGAGAAATTTCAGTTATCTGAATCCAGGTTAATGTCGAACAAAACGAATGACAAACTATAGCTGGAAAATCGGAACACATGGAGAGGCTGTCAAGGCAATATCCGAATGGACCCAAGAGTTTACCAGCGCTGAGAAAGTGGGAAGCAAGGCTACACAAACTAGACACAATCCCTCGGTCTCCATTGGCGACTGCGATCAGAATGGAAGAAAGAAAACAATGGCGCCGGATTGGAGGAAAAGGCGGTCGACTCATACGTGTACAGAATACGTACCATTCCATTCTCGGTTCATCGCCCGACGACAAATAATCCACGTCGGATGTTTTGGCCTGAAAAGGCTCCAAAAGGAGAAAAAGGTGGGACTTTGACTGGGAGGCTGAATAGAGTGGAGATTTCCGAGCGAAGGCCTCGCGATAATTATGCCCAACCATTTTCTGAGAGCAGGTGTAAAAAAAAAAAAACAGCGACGACCCGCGTCTGACGGTCGACGGAGCAGAATCCGCTGATTGGTTGGACGGGGCGCTGGGTTTGTCCGGTCGGTCCTCTGGAGGAAAGCAGGGCGGGAGACAAAAACAAATGAAATCCGACAATTGACGCGCGCGGTGCGGGTAGCATGGCAGCGAGGCGACGACGACGACGGTGCTGCCGCTGCCGGGGAAGCCCCACGGAAGCGAGAAGGTGCACGCGTCGCATTTCGTTCGTCTTTTGTTTCGGGCCCATAATGGCGGCACAGCGCGCGAGGGGGGTGGCGCCCTCGTTATTCGAAGCACTTCAGAGAATGGCTCGGAGATCCGGGTTGAATGAGAGAATCGGAAGGATTGTCGTCGGGCTGTGGGGGTGGAGCTTTGTGCATAGACACGGTCAAAAAGGGGAATGGAGGTCAAAGAGGGTTTAAAGCTATTGTGCGCCTGACAAATATTCATCCGAGCGGAGACAAAAAAATGAAAGGAGTAAGTCAGGGTTAGGGCATTGTAGGGTACCTGAAAGGCGAGCTTGCAGAAATTTTAGGCACCTTGTCCTGAGTAACTCTAACAAAGATCCAATTTACCTTGAGGAGGTTGGATTTTTTTACCTCCTGCATGTCAGAATAGTTTTTTCTGCTCTACTTCGTTTCGGTACTCAGGCTTTTATTTTCCAACGCAATTCCTGAAAAGCAAGGTGTGCAATATCCTTCAAAGCATTACCATTGGCATTCTCGAGTCATCATCGCAGGCTAACAATCCTAAGATTGATTTGACACAGCTATCCATTCAATCCTCGTATGTGATAATCTATTCACACCTACGTATTTATTCTCTTTCACATTCTTCTTTACCTGTTCCACATATTTTGTTCGAGTTCTTCCTTTTCCGATCTTTCCATCTACATGTCCCTCGACGATTGTCTTCATCAGGTCATTATGTCTCAAGATATAGCCTATTAGGTTGTTTCGTATTCTTATAAATGTTTTCATGAGGCTTTTCTTCTCTTCTACTCGTTTTAGGACTTCCTCATTACTGACTTGGTCGATCCATCCTTCTATAGCACCACATTTCGAAGGACTATATCCTTGATTTCTCCGCTGCTATCAATGTCCATACCTCACTTCCATAGAGATGAATACTCCAGGTGTAAGTTCTGATATATAGTACCTGGATTTATCTAATCAAAAAGTACAAAATATGACTAGTTTACGTATACCGGGACTAGCCACGGTGATAATTTTACGGGAGTTACCCGCAACGCACAAATTGTACGAAAAATATGATTGTTTGAGTCCGTTTATGAATATCTTCATTTGTGCCCCATATTAACACACAATCTTCTAGGTTTTGCCCTGGGGTGTGTTAATTTCTTTCTCTTGGGGGAGATGGGGATTGGTAAATTATTTTTACGGCTACCTTGAAGCCATACGAATTAATAGGCATGAAACGAGTGCTCGAAGAAAATATTATATGTGTTCTATGATGAGCAGATAAAATGAGAATTTGCTTTGGAAAACCACGTTTTTGTTAAGCAATTTTCTATTTTCCAAGGAGTTAAGGGGGGAAGTTATCCCCACAAGCCGCCCTTCTTTATCCTCTAATTTTGTACATACACAAGATTATAATCTTGCCCGAAGCTCCACTAGGATATGGTGAGCGTCTAGTCACCTGAGGATGGAAATAAAATTATTTTATTTAGAATACTGTTCGTCGCTGATGAGATGGAGAATTCTAAAAAAAATTCTATTCCATTGCCTAAAATAATCAAAACTTAAATAAAAGATGCATTTTCCGGCGTAATTCTGTGGAAATCCTTTATATTTAACATAATGAAAGCGCTTTTCTATTTCTACACCTGTTTATTTTTACCGACCCAAGTTTCGGTATATAATGCCATTTTCAAGGCATGAGCCAAATATTTTTTTTCGTGGCGCATATCATCCTTGGTGCATGTAACTTTGCACTTGTGCGCGTGACTGTGCAGAAAGTTATTTGTTCTATGCTGTAATTTTAAGTTTTAAAATCCAAGTTATAGGAAAATACTGACATGGGTTGATTATACATGCCATGAAAGTTCGGCATTCGACACATAACGCCAGCTTGAAATTGGCATCATGTATCGGAATCTGCGTCAGTACAAATAAAGAAGTGCGGAAATAGACAATTGCTTTCATCATATTAAATAATCAAAACTAAGTTACCATTTAATTGAACCATTCGACGTCAGACCTTCTTAGAGGTGATATAGATTGATTTGATACATATTCCCTGTCGGTGGCTTAACTAAGGAGGATGAGGGGATATATCCTCCCGCAGAACCTCAGAAAAGTAAAATAAAAAAATTTGAAACCATCCTCTAGTTTTGAAATTTAATAACTGCACCTGCTTAAAGTTAAATGTTGAGTGCCGAAATGATGTACTTAATATGTATATCCAGGCATGCCGTTTTTCAAAAATTTTCCCGGACCCCCCTACGCCTGGGGGGGTCTCCGCCCCAGACCTCCCCATCCCTAAGAATATTTCTAGTTTAAACGCTACTGTTCCCTGTAGTAAACTGCTTTCAAAAACATATTACGATATTTCTGATACCGCTGGAATATTGGTGAGCCGAAAATAACAGCAGGGATTGAAGCGTATTGGATGCTATGCGATCGATCGTGTGAGATATTATTGGATTGGGATGGATTGAGAAGGTATGGGAATGGCCTCATCGGATTTTTCAGTCAACGGAAGGAAGAAAAAAAAAGTATTGATGCGAACAAATGAACCCAGATTTTTTCCTTGAGAATGGAATCGCTCGTGATTAGATGGGGAAACGGCTGAATGACTCCTGGTTTCCATGAAGGTCCCCACAGAGACCTTTTCAGAGCGTTTCCCGTATTCATCTTGTAGTATGGGAGTAATTTCACTCCCACACGTCCGCAATGAAGAAGAGAAATTGGATGAAATCCTTGGATTGGAACGTTGAAGAACCTTATTTGTTCGCTGTAGTGCAGTGCGTTTGTCAGGATTTTCAATAGCTAAAATATCAGTCTTTTACACGCCGCCGAGCCTTATCAAGAGAAAGTATCCGGATCTTAAATAGAAAGTTGTATTTATTCAATTTGCCAAAGGCCTTTATCCCTTCTTTGACTGGTAGTTACTTTTTATTTATATCATGAGTTTTTTTATTTATATCATATCATTGTTTTTTTATCTTTAGTTTAGTTAGTAAAACATCGAAAAATAATCGATAGATGTACAATACGTAGATTTTTCTAAAGGGTTAGACCGACACTATTTGAGCTTGATGGTAGGTATTTACAATTAACTGAAAGTAAGATGGAGAAATAGTGTATTTGAAATCAACTTTGAGAGGATGTGTTGCTCCCGCTCCACTGATCTTTTCGTGACGAAGTCACTTGCTTCTAACTTCAAATATCATCCTGAAACTTACATTGCACATAAAATCCATCCTTGTCAGTATTTTACTATTTCTTGTATTTGAGAAATTCAAAGCACTGTGTAGAACAAGATACTATGTACGCAGTCACGCGCACGATCGCAAAGTCATTTGAACCAAGAATGATATTTGCCATGAAAAAATTATTTGGTCTAGCTGAGATTTGAAGCCGGATCTCCCAGATGCCGTTCAGCTTCGCTATTAGGTACACTACTAACACAAGGTGGTGTAATGATTTTTCTTGAGGAATTTCCTTGGTGCACATTAACAACTTCACCCTTATTTTTCTCTCAAAATTTATTTTTTGAGATACAGGTAAATGTTGACAATGGTTTGCTTTACATATTCTGGAAATTGCTAATTAGCCTATTATTAAGATGAATAAAAAGTTAATGTATAAGTAATAAGTATAATGTCAACAAAAAGTCCACACATAAAGTCCACAAAAAAGGCGTGTAGAGTTGTCCTTCGTTGCCCTACTATGACCTCTCATAAGTACTTGAGGCAAATGAATGAGAAAGCATGGAACAACAACTGGGAACTGGAAAAATTAGCTTGGAAATGGGAGAAACGGTGGTCTGCAGTTAGCCTAGTCAGAAATTTGCTTTGGGAGGTTCTTGAATGGTTTGCCAGTTTCCCTTCATGGTAATTTTTTGTCAATTCCTATGCATCAGAAAACTATAGATTTCATTAAATATTCTATTTATTTCGTTTACAATATTAAACTGATAAAGTAGGTAAATATATCGGAAAATAAAACCACACAATAACGCTTAAAAATGATGCGTGTACTATCGAGTCACTACCAGTAAAACATAAACACACCAGAAATAATTATCTGGAGCTTTCGAAGCAGTAGCTTCTTTCTCAATGTCTAAGAAAACACTGGTAGGTTTATGCGTGAAGCAGGAGCAAGCAAAATACTGGAAGATGGAAGGGGTAATGGGGAGGTGGTGGGGGCTAGTAGGAGATATCCAAGCCAGGTGTGTTACCCGCCTGTATGAGCCAATTCTACGCCAATAGGGTGGTTTCCCATTATTTTTATTGCCTAAATAGAAAGATTATTACTCCTGGAGTACGCATTTCACGCTATTAGATTTTTAAATGGCGATTTCTATTTTTCGCGATTAAATGAAAAGTGAACATTTTCAAGCGCGCGAAAATGCGACGGCTAAGTATGAATGCTGGTAAAAGCCCGTGTGACGTCATTCTGGTTCCGGCTGCCGCTGTGTGATACCACCTTGGTGCGAGGCTATGAGCGCCGCCACGATGCAGGCTGCTAGCAGGTAGCAGATTACCCTGCTAGCAGGTAGCGCTTGGCTTAAATAAGGATTATTAATACCCTATCAAACGAAGGAAACTTTCCGAACTTAGGTATTTTTAATGTGCGATTATTAAAAGATGTTTCCCTGAGCTCTGTGCCTCATGCATGCATTGGTAGACGAGCATCTCAGACGATATAAACCTCCTGACTACTTGTATAGCATCTGGGCCCCAGTGACGTCACGTGGAGTGGCATCGCATGGGCGCCAATCTGGCCTTTTTCAAATACGGTAAAAATTGACCATTAGCATTCGTCTGCACTGGGATTTCTTAAACCAAATAATTTGTATATTATGAATACACGAATGGTGGGTAACGAATCGCAATCAGCCTTTCATTTTCTTTGATGAAGGAAACTACCCTATTCGAGGGTGTGCACGTTATGAGCGGAGTCAGTGGGGGGGAAGGGATGCAATAACCGAAACTTAGTATACTTTTGTGCGAAGTGGTTACCTCCAAAAATTCGAATTTTATCTAGCGTGTTTTTTAACCTGATGGGGGGGGTCTATATCCCCCTTTGACCCCATATATCTACCACTGAAGGGCAAGGGCCACAAAAAGAGCATGGGTCGGCCCCGAATGAGTCACATGGGACAGGTTATAAAGAATGCAGAAGAGAAAAAATGCGTCGCTTTGAAAAGGCTAGCGGATAGGAGAGAAAAAATGTAGAGATGCGTAAAACCAATCTTACCATTGTTGAATAATGGTGATAACTTACATATTTGACTTTATGCTTACTTACTTATTTACTTATAAATATTGCTGGAGTAGAATAAAATTGTTTTATAGGTTTATATTTTCCCTAATAAAGTTAATTAGTTTTTAGGGGGTCACGCGCCCCTTTTGCTCCCTCTGGTTACGCCACTGACTAACGAATAAGAATTTACAGTAAATTTTCCCAATTTGGCAACAACCAGTGATCTCTATAACTTTCAACACTATATTAAGAGTCACTTGCAGCCGCCGCAAGGGAAAAACCTTTCCAGGCTATGTGCCTGAATCTTGGAATTGCACTGCTATGAATAAATGAAAGGTATAACTTACAAAGTGTACGCTTGGTATGGAAGTCGTGGAGAGGAGTGAGGGGTGCCTGAAGTATGATGGGAAGAGGGTGTCGCAGGTAGCAAAGGAAAAAGGGTGACTTTTTTATTTCCTTTTCACGAGGGTGATGCACCCTTAAATGAGGGCGCGTTCAGGGTAAGGGAATCGGCTCAAAGGGATGCAGGCGCGGGTGAGATTTTTGACGCTCCCAGACCGGAGCGGCGTGGGTGTGTAAACGAAGCGACGAATATTCCGCACCACGCACTTCGCGGCTTTGGCAAAGAAAGAAATACGTGGCGGCATGGGAAAAATATATATTTCCCAACGCCCTCTCGCCTCGCGTTGGAAAAACACTTGAAACCTCCCACAACCCGACACCTTCAAAACCACGTAATCCACCGGCATCCTTCTTCTGCTAAGGGATCACATGTTTCGGCAACGCTTTCACTTTACCCTTTTACACCCCGAACCACCGGCATTCCTTCAGCTTTCGTGGCTAAAAGAAAAAAAAATGTCTGTCACTTGCCTGTTTTCCTTTCCCATGTTTTTTTCTTAGAGTAGCACCGGATATATAGAGTAATGGTAAGGTTTAGTACTTGATGTATTTTTATAAATTTATTTTTATCATTTTTTATTAACTAAAAGGTTAAATTAAAGATAAAAAAAGGATACTGACACATTTTCAATGAACTAGACTTCATTATAATATGAAAACCATCAAAATGAAACTGTAATGTGCGAGGATGGAATGAATTACCCCTCTATATTTGTACAGAATCACCTTGTATGATGATGAATAATAATGGAGAATTTCACTACTAATTTAATAATCAGTGCTAAACATGAGTGAAAAGAACTAATTAGGCATTATAATAAATAAAATTGCGGTCATATATATCTCTAACATCTTAACCACCTGCATTCCTTCAGCTTTCATGGCTAAGAGATAAAAAATTTGGCCTTTTGCTTGCCTTTTTATCACTCTCTCATATTTTTTCCCGAAGTGACACCGGCTATGAGGTTTAACACGTAATGGAATCTTCGTTTCGCAAAATGAAATGTAAAAAGGGATTAGCAAACATTTGCAAAACGCTGGACTTCATTACAACACGAAAACCATTTTTTTTAATGTGACTGAAATCATCGAGAATAGGAAGAATTATCCCTCTATATTTGCCCAGAATTGAACATGGATATATATGAAGATGGATTATTGAGATTATCATTTAATAGCAGACCACTCGGGATTGCTCGGAAAGGAGTGCACCCAAATAAGTTGGAAACTTGAAATTCATGGTCACATAGCAGGGTTTTTACCTCGACCACCCGAATGTATACTACGGATGACTTAAAATTGAAGTAAGACGGTAAGCGGAAGGCGCTGAACAATAAAGAATGGAAAAAACGATTTCTGTATACCGCGCACAGGAGCATCTCATATATACAGTGACGTCATGGCAAAATTAGAAGTGCCGGAACGCACTTCCCTTGACTGTTTTTAGAAATGAAATATTACTCTGGGTGTTTTTGATTACAATTTATTATTTGCATTTTGTCACAAAAATGTTTGTTTTGGTTACAAATTTATATGTTAGAAATTTTGAGGCGACAATATTGATAAAAATGTTATTTAACTATTATGTCTTTCGTTAACCAGTGCCGGAACGGCTTTCCAGCACCATGGCATCACTGGTATCAATTCAAAAGTTTTACACATATTTACTTTCATTATCAGCTCTATTTTCTCTCCTTGGTATATACATTGTAAGGTCTTCGGGGTCTGGGAGAATGAGATGCACCTATTTTTATATTTTATATTTTTGTGAAAGGAGAAAAAAGAAATTTATTTTGTTCTGTCCATATATTATACTTTGTTCTTGTTTATTGCAAGTTATTGTCACATATATGTTTCATAAGGATAATGTTTCAAAAAATTATATAAACTTTCTTTTGTTTTCTGGCCTGCCTTGAATTTAATTTTTAAGATGGTAGGTTCCATGCTGGTATTTTATTTTAACCATTGAAGCTACCTAAAACTCAATTAATTTTGTGTTGTTAAAAAAAAGTGTACATTCAAGGTTGGAATCATAAATTCATTCATTCATTTACTAACTTTGGCCACAATTCGTGCTGCCGTATGGAAACGCATAACGGACAAACAAACAGACGTCCAATTCCATAAAAGTCCCAAACGTTATAGAAGATTGAGTTCTATTTATTGTAGAACGCAGCACTCCCTACTGAAAAAAAATCAGCTCAAAAGTAAAATTAGCTGTGTCCCAACTCGTTAGACATTGGGGTGCATGGATTTGTGTGCCTAAAATTTAGCTGACTTACCAAAAAGGGAGCGTGAGTTTTGACATCCTCATGCAAGTATTTTAGGTATGAATTATTTTTACATGTTCTGTTGAATGAAACACTAATATTTTATAATTATTATTTTTAACTTTAAGCTGGCTATATATTTATTCTCCATTTTTAATCTTCTTAAATTTCTGTGATACAAATGCTGCGATTTACCGATGACAAGGGAATCATGGAAGAGACAGAGAGAGATAAAATCTACTCTGATGCAGACGAGATGAGGCTAAGACCTATTTTAAACTAGGAAACCAAAGAGGAGATGAAGGAGTTCTTCCAGCTGGATAGTAGTGTAGCCATCAATAGAGGAAGCAAGAAGGAAAAAGCAGAGTAGCCTCAGCGATAGGGGTAGACTTCACAAAGGGGAATGTGCCCATTGCTGGGAATATACGCTTTGACGTGAGGGAATAATTTTCGAAGACTTCGATTTGAAGCATGCCTCTTTACGCAAGAGAGGCGATAGCAAAATGAGGGAAGATGATGATGGGAGTGTTAGAAATGTGGTTTTAGAGACCAAAGATCAAATAGATCGTTCGTGAGAGCATCGCGGAAGTTTCAGAAGAGTACAATGTAAGGGACGTTCTTTGAAAGCCTTGTGAAGAAGGAAGGAGAACTAAATCGGCCACATTATGAAGTATAATGTCCTGGATGAAAACAATCGTTGAGGGACAAGTAGAGGGAAGAATGCATTGGATGAGATCAGTGGCGCAGCGAGGGGGGGTTTTGGGGGATAAAACCCCCCCAGAGCTCACCGAAATTTTTAAGTTAAATCTATTTTACTTAATTGGATTAATATTGATTCTAGAATAGGGTGAGGATTAATAAAATATCCCTAAGAAGGTCGTAAAAATTACCATTTTGAACCATTCATCTTAATTTTTCCGGCGGAAGGCCTCCGCACCTCCCGCTAACCCTTGCGGGTATGCAATACCCCAAACACCCCAGTATTAGTTGCGCCTGAAACCCCCCTAGCCTTAATTCCTAGCTGCGCCCCTGGATGAGATACATGGAGCAGGTGACGAGGAATGTAAAATAGAAGAACTATGTTAGCATTAAATGGAAAATTATGTTAGCATTATAGGAAAATTGAATGAACAGCTGCATCAAACCAATCTTCGGATGGTTGACTGCTGATAAAGGTGAAAATCAACGAAATACCTTAACTAGGCGCATGCCAAAAAAGATGAGGTGGGCTGACAATAGGAAATGCCCACTTAGATAGAAATCGACAGTGGCGTACCTATGGGGTGGATGAGAAGATGTATCCCCCCCAAAGCCTCAGAAAAATCAAAAAAATATTTTAAATCTTGTCTGGATTTAATATTTAAAAACTGCATATGCTTCAAGTTAAATTTTAAGTGCCAAAATGATGTAAAATGCGTTATCAATCATGTTATTTTTCAAAATATTTCCTGAACTCCCCGTTTCCTGGGGGGTAGCCCCCACTACCCTCCTCTCATCTCCCCAAAGCCCCCACATCCCCTCCAAAGCATATTCTTAGTTAAGCCACTGGAAAGAGAAAATTGAATTTATTATTCCCGGACTTGCGTGTTGGTTAGGAGCACACATCATTATACATATCTTACAATTAGAGTCAACAAGTTGTACATACAACACGAAGATTTACGTATGCATCAACATCACAGAATCCGATCCGATAGGACTGGACATGAGGTGAGAGAGGAGAGATAGATTCTATCTGCGATACGGAAGAGACAGAAGGTGTGGATGGAGCGATTAAGCAGCGGGGAGGGGATGTTGAAAACAGAATAGGGTGGTTTTCTATTATTTTTTTATTGCCTAAATCGAAAGATTATTACTCCTGGAGTTCGTATTTCACGCTTTTAGATATTTTAATGACGATATCTATTTTTCGCGATTAAATGAAAAGTGAAAATTCTCAAGCGCGCGAAAACGCGACGTATAAGTAGGAATGATGGGAAAAGTCCATGTGACGTATTTCTGGTTCCCCCTGCCGCCTTGTGAGGTGACCTTGGGGCGAGGCTTGAGCGCTGATACGACGCAGGATGCTAGCAGGTAGCTGAGTACCATGCTAGCAGGTAGCGCTTGCCATAAATAAGGATTATTATCACCCTATCAAACGAAGGAAACTTTCCGAACTTGGGTATTTTTAATGTGTGATTATTAAGAGATGTTTCCCTGAGCTCTGTGCCTCATGCATGCATTACTAATCTCAGACAATGTAAAACTCCTATCTGCTCGTATAGAAACTAGGTCCCTGTGACGTCACGTGGAGAGGAATTGCATTGGCGCCAATCTGGCCTTTTTCAAATGAGGCTAAAATTGACCGTTGCCATTCGTCTAAACTGGGATTTCTAAAACCAAATAATTTATGTATTATGAATACACTAATGGTGGTTAAGGAATCGCAATCAATGCCTTACATTTTCCTTGAAAAAGGAAACTACCCTAATATAGGGTAGATACTTGGGTAAACGAGGGTGATGAAGGAAGATAATAAAATTTTAACAAGGAATGAACGGGAGCAAGCCTTATTAAGAATTGAAGAGGGAACTCCGTGAAGGGAGAACAGACTACCAGAATAATTTCGAAGTACTCCATGCAAACCTAAATTTATTGGTAGAACACTTTAATACCAATCACAATGTAATTTAGCATACCGGTTCAGAAGTGCGAGAATAAAATGTGTTGGTGTAGATAAATTATTTTTAGCATATATACCTACTGTTTTCTAGCGATTTATTTCGGAAAGCAGTCGACGTAATAGATTTGGCTTCATTATTAATGCAGCGTTAAAAGAGTGAAAATGGTGGAGGGATGAAAAAAAAGGATGCCATGTCAGCATATATGCATCAGAAACACGGCTAAAACATATTCACTGCTATTCCTTGCATTACCTGTATCTTCGTCCAAGCGCCCTCTCAATTGTGCTATAAAGCCAGGAGACGGAGCGCCATATTGTTCTTCCAAACGTGTAGTCGGAAGTTGAGTTTCCGTTCGACTCAGGAAAAAAAGACGGCGAGAGAGCGCTCGCGTCCACCAATTCGTGCGTTATTTGGAAGCAATGAGTGTCAAAACGGGGGCTCGTTTCATGGCTCCCTTCGAAATGGACGCATTAAAAAACTAAAGCAGTCATTTGAGTTTGAATTTTTTTCCCATATCACGCTGTAGTCGTGCCGACTCTTTCATTTTCGTAGGATGTTTTCCCTCTCTCTCTCCTTGTCCCTGGCTCTCCGCCATGCGATTGTGCTCGCAGCGCCGCCGCGGCAAAGAGTGGAAATGAAATGTCCTCCCCTCAGCAATCAGTTCCTCAGATCACCAAGTCCTGCGCTTGTTTCGGTTGAGTTATTTCCAGAATAGGAACCCTCACGTCCTATTCTCTTGCTTCCCTTGTTCGCTTTCGTTCTCGTATTTGGACGAGTGAAAAATGGAATGAAGGGAGTGAACAATAAAATTTGAAGACAATACAAAATCGTAACTCCCAAAGCCTTACGGTAGATTTTTGTGTTCTGTCGCGTGAAGTCAGGAAAAAATGTCCTGCCCCATTTGATTCGCGAAATACTCGCCGATGCTGAAAATAATTGAGGCGGAAGGTGATGGAATGGTGTATCATCGTTGCAGATTAAAAGCATAGCAACGAGATCCACCCTTAAAGTGTAATGCGCGAATTCCAGATGAATGGGTAACGAAATTTTGGTAGTCATTGCAAGCTTAAATTGTCCTCCGTTCAATGGAAAATGGAGCCCTCCTAATGGCCAATAATTACTGCAGAATGAGTTCATAATCACGGGGGCCATTAATTCAAAATGAATCGAAAAATTTCCATTGCATCCTAAGTACCTATTAAATACATGTTTACCCTCCTTGATCAGGTGTTTTCGTTGCTTTCAAGGTTATGTCCAAAAACGGCTATTTATTTACTGAAAATGTTGTTGCCCTCTATCTCACAAGCATTTACGATCTTTTTAAATATTGAATTTTGGCTTAACTAGGAATGCTACTAAATTCTATGCATAAATATTTTTGAATTCTTGATGAAAAACTAAAAATTAAGTCTTAAAAGATTCCAGTTGTTCCCAAAGAAAAAAGGATGATTTAATTATTAATCTTCATTCATACTTTTCGTTATTCTTATCTAACAGTTTTTCCTTTTCAAATCTCTTCCAAAGTATAAATCATAAGGATTTAGATAGATGAAAGTTTCAAATCGCCTGGGTTATTGTCAAATTTATCATTTTCTTCAAAGACTACTTTTCGAGATAGGCAAAGAAAAAATTTATACAGTCTTAAAATTATTATTATCATTATTATTACAATGCAAGTAATATTTTGAATGTAATTGACGGTGATGTACCAGGTATATTTTATAATTATTTACTTTAATATTATTATTGGTATTATAATAATTTTAATGAGGGTTTGACTTCAAATGTTCATGTTCCCTGTTGGAATGGTGGTTGACGTGGGCGCAGCTAGGAATTAAGGCTGGGGAGGGTTTAGGTGCAACTAATATCTGTGTGTGTGGGGGGGTATGGAATACCCACCAGGATAAGCGTTATGTGCGATAATTAATAAATTGCGGAATTTAAGATAAATGGTTCAAAATGGTGAGTTTTTCGGCTTTCTGAGGGATATTTTATTAATCCTTACACTTTTCTATTAGTAATATCAATCCAATTAAGTAAAATGGATTAACCTTAAAACTCTCTTTGAGGTCGGGAGGGGGGGGGGGTTTATCCTCCAAAACCCCCCCTCGCTGCGCCACTGGAGGTTGAGAATCCATGTTCCCAACTTCATACATGTACTTTTCTGAATTCAGACTATTGTATAACCGTGTCTCTCAGCGGTACATCCTTTCAGGAACTTAAAAACGTTGCCTATATCCCACATATTCATGCCGGAAATTAAAATAATATACGTCCAACATGCTGCATGGATGAGCTATACATACTACACCATCGAACATCTGTCCACGCAAGGTCATTCCATATCACCTCTTGCGAAGTATGGAATCAATTGTCAGACGACGTAAAAAAATTGAAAATGCAAGTCAATTAAAAGATAAATACCTTGAAATATTACTATAAATGAACTAATTATTGTAAGTGAACTTAATATTGTGCTACAATGTACAAAATCAGATGCTTTTAATATGTAATTAATTTCGTGAAGACAGTTTTAATTCCGCTTCCGAAAAAGAAGAAAGCTGTGGAATGCGGAGATTATAGGACTATCAGCCTAATATCGCGGTGTGGGTATGGAGAAGAATGGAGAATGTGAAATGGACGGAGAGGAATAGGAACGACGAAGAGCTGGATATGGTTGGCAAGGAGATTTTCATTCGAAAATTTAAGAACATTTTTTCCGTCTTAAATATATATATCATGCTCGTTACAATTTAAATTAATTCGCTTTGAAAGAGAAGAAGGTAAGAAAGATATAAAAAATCGTCTTATGTGCTATATACCGCGAAGGAGCAAAAAATTCGACCGTGACAGGACTCGAACCTGCAATCTTCGGATCCGAAGTCCGACGCCTTATCCATTAGGCCACACGGTCATGTTGGTTGAGGGCGGACTTAAATGTACTTATTTTCAATATTAAACTTGTAATTATTTATACTCTTTAAATTTATATTTGGAATCGGTGAGAAGTATTTTAGCCAGATGATTATTACTTCTCAGTGTAAGCAACATGACCGAGGTATTCTTATTTGCTCCTCAGTACTATACGACGCCAAAAGTGGCGAAAGCCCTCAAAGTATGCGTCGTCTGCTATACAAAAAATATTAGCGAAGTTTCACAACCTAACATTGGCATTTCATATAGCGAATGAATAAAATTTCATCAAAACATTTTGCCATGATTCTTACAATTCTACCTCTAATAGTTTATGTTTTGCGGCTTAAGTCATGTATGCTCTGTATCAACCAAAATAGGCAAATATTTTCCTGGCACCGCAATTAATGTCAAATCAATATATCTTACCTAGATTGAGGCATTTCAAACACATTAATAATAATATATAACCTTTTCAAACCATTGTTTCACATTTCTATACGTAAAAACCGGTAATTACGTTGTTTTCCATAGGCATTCGCTATACGTTAGGATTTTGTTCTTAGAAGCTGAAAGAATTTCTGTTTCGATTTCACTGATTGGCCAAGCTGGCTCAGTTCGTGGCCAATGATAGCAAGTTTTTTGTAAGCCCGCAAAACATTTTGAAATAACCGACTGCAAGTAGGGGAGAGGTATGGGATAGTATGGGATGGATTATAGTAGTTTGACAGGTGGGTTACAATATATTTGTAATGGATGTTTTCCGGGATTTATGTGATAAAGAAGTATTGAGGAATGCTGCAATTCAAGAGTTAAGGAAACTTGGTTTCAAGAATATACTCAAACAGAAGAGAACTCGTCAAAAAGGGGAAGAGGTGGGTATCAAACGCTGGGGTGTATTTTAAGAAATTTAAACATTATCTTCGTGTGCAACTCCTAATTCTGATTTCATCTTCATCATCGCGCTATTGAGTGATTTAAATGAAGTGTTCCATTTAGCATTTATTAACGTTGTTCAAGATACCTAAATATAGTTTCTTAGCCCCCAATTTGTTCCATGGCCTTATACGTGAAATTACGGTAGTCGATGGACGCTGTCTATGAATTAACGAGCATTTATTTACCCTCTGACATCGTATCTATCTGCCTCATGACGTAATTTATTGCAATCCGACATGCGTCGCGTCCAAACGTGATTCAGCTCCTCAGTAATTTCCTGCCATAACAGCGTAACTCAAGAGCACACGATAAGAGCAGGATTCGTTGAATTGATGTGACAGAAGTTTCGAAAGCTAACCTTCGTTATTCTTCAGGTCGATAGAGGGATTACTTACGAAACTTATCACAAGTAAACGAACGCGGATGGAGAACCTAGAATACTACATTCATTATTAACATCGCCGAGGGAATGTACGCAAGAAATTCAAGGGAACAGCTATATTTTTCCACGTGCCTGTAGTTTCGATTGACGCAATCAGTGTCTATTGCAATTTAAACCAGTTCGTTTGTATCTCAAATTGCTAGCGCCAAACCTGCAACTGAGCTAACCATTGAATAGATTTCATCTCATCCTTTTTCTGGCTATTAAGCACTTTATCCCACAATATGTGCCTATTAACAAAACCCACGAACAGAGGTTATCGTATTTGCCTCCTAATCACTTAAATTATGCATTGGTGTGTATAAGTTGCTAGATTTTGAAGAATGTAGTCTCTCTCCTTGCCCTTTTTTTTCTCTGCCAATTTTTATGCTACTGATGTAGCCATAGTTAAAAATTTTGCATAGTTTTAGTATTTCTCTACCTTTCACGGACAAGTCTTCATTAATTTTTCATCATGCTCATTTAGTGTTTTATTTTCCTAATTACCATCTATATTATGCTAGTGTATAAATGGGGTCTCATTGTGCATGAAGGATAAAAACACTTGATGGACTCGCAGGTTTGAAGGTTGTGTCCATTCTGGGTGATTTTGTTAGAAGTATTGTTTTTGTTCTGTATCCCAAACCCAACATTTTGCCCTTAAAACAGTATACGTATTCCTGGTAAATAATCCATAATATTATACTTTATTTATTAAGAATAATATTTTAGAAATTCCTAAGTTGATATTATTGGAAATCTTTATAATTATCTAAACGCTTACATTTACTCCTTGGTTAGTACTTCGTAACTTCATGGGATAATAACTTTTTCTTCTTTGATCATGTAGGACAGAAAGTGTGGAGTGAGAAGAAGATTATTCCATGTAGAACTTCATTCTTTGGCTCACAGAATTATTGCATTGAAGTCTGGGGTTAAGACTGAAGTACCTTCATTTGTCGTTGAAGCTTGTGAATTTATTGGAGAAAATATTTCCACTGAAGGGTTGTTTCGTAAAGCAGGATCCAACGTTAGGCAGAAGGAAATTAAGGTAATGCCTAAATAATAATTTTTACCTAAGGTATTCCACATATTGTTGTAGTATTACATGGAACTTTTTACATATAACCCCAGCCTGTACCCCTCCTACAAAGAATTCTCTCATTAATTCACAATAAGGCTTACTTATTCATATTCAATGTGTCCATGATCTCCATTCACCTTAAATGCCTTAATCAGAACAATATTTTCATCCTCCCCTTGGCTTATTGCTTGATTCATCTACATCCTCAAGACTCGTTTTTCCTCCTCTTACCCAGGCCGGCTGGTCGGCGATCGGCAAGGGCCCCGAGCTTGGGGGGGGGGGGCACAATGCTTGCGTCTATTGTCAATCGTTTATTTAAGATTTATGAAAAAAGACATTACATAAACCATTTTTATTTTGTAATTACAGAATTCTACATTTTCATTGTTTTTAGTTGCTTCTTTCACAACATATTCAGTGTACACATTATTAAAAAATAAGTACTACAGTAGATTCCGTTTAATGGGTCCACCGGTTACTTGGGGCAGCCGCTTAATTGGGGCAGATCTTGAAGAACAGAACCCAATAGAGGAATATCCCAGAGTATTCTCCGCTTAATTGGGACAGCATGCTGCTTTATTGGGCCATGAGTCGGCGACATAGACTCTATACTCGCGACGAAATGAAATTTTTTTGTATTTTCCTCCTTTGATTCACTCTTATTTTGCGCAAATATTTTTTCCTATTCTTGCCCTGTTTTGAAAGCTCTTGTTGTTATACTATCCGCGAGAGGATAAAACTTTTCTTTAACAGTACTTAGTAAAAGACATTCATTCAGCGTCGCCCAAGACTGAAAAATATATTTTTAGCTAAATTGTTATAATTCTTAAAAATCATAATAAATTAACTAAACTCGTCGATTAATTAATCAAATTAATAGTATAATAAACTTATGTTGCATTATAAACATTCTTTAGTCTTCTTTCTATCATTTCAACGTTTGTTTATGCCCATATACAGGATAGTTCACCTAATTGGGGCAGCCGCTTAATTGGGGCAAAGTGCATAAGTCCCGATATGTCCCAATTAACCGGAATCTACTGTATAATTAAAATAAGTTGTTTGAAGATGAAAGAAAATCTGATGCTTTTTTGAAAGAGTTGTTCGGAAAGGTTATTTTAGAGATTTTTTTAGATTTCAGTAGGGTTTCAGGGAACAAATTCACTAAATAGATAATAGAACCATAAAAAATTATTAAATTTTGTAAGCTGTGAAAATCTCTTTTCATAGTATTTTTTCTCACAAAATTACTATTCTTTATTTATTTATTTATGTCACACCAAAAACATCACTAAGGCCTTTACATAGGGCCTATAAACAAAATAAATTATATAAATATAATAATGAACATGTAAAAAAAAAAACAAAAAATAATATCATAAATAACAATCATTTTCAGCTTATACAACAGATACAAAAGGTCAGTGTCAGAAAGATAGACTTTTCACTATTAACTTTCATCTAGTTTTTAAGAACTAGAATGGCGTCATAATCGATTTCCGGGCATTGAATTTTCATAAGAATTTCTGGGGGAGGACCTCCACATCCTCCAGCATAAAGGGCCCCATTATGAGCCCCAGTCGAGGGCCCCCAATCACCTCAGACCGCCCCTGCTCTAACCCACCATGCCAGCTCATTTTAGGTCCTTTTCCTCTCTCCATCTCACCTCCATTATTCTATTATTCGCCTACTCATCCGCATATCCAGTGCCTTCGTTCTTTCCTTTCATCTTCCTTGTAGTCCAAGTTTCTGCATGTTTTACTGCCATGCTCCCGATCAAACTCTTTGCCTGCCTTTCTTTTACACTTATGCACTGTAAGGCTGTTTTAAACTATTCATTTATGCCACCATTTCTAATGTAATTCTTTCCTACAGTCCTTATTTCTGCGTCAGTTTTCCTCTAACTATTTCCCCATATTGTTAACTCTTTCCCCTGCTCAAGGTCATGACCAACTATGTTATTTGAAACCTCATATACCATGCTTTCTGACCTTATAAACAAAAACGTTCATTACTTTTCACCAGTTCTGGTATGGTTTTCTTGAACCGATCATCCCCAAGCCTCAATTACTTAAACATCAAGCCAATGTAAAATGTTTTACACTGTGTTTTGGGTGAAAAAGTTTTAATTTCCTTTTAATTAGTGTTTCACTCATTCTTATTCAGGCATCTCTTGAGGATGGAAATGGACTTACAAAAGAGTATCATGTTATTGATGTAGCCAATACCTTGAAACTTTTCTTTCGTGAACTGCCAGAGCCATTGATACCTTTTTGTTATCATGAGGCATTTACAAGGTATGTAGGTGCCAATTACTAAATTTTTAGTAATATTAAAATGTCTTTTCTATTTATTTTGATTCCTCTAACTTTATTTGCAGATGTCTTAAAATGGAAGACAAGGTGACTGAATGTTTACTTCTATGCTGCCTTCTTCTTCCCTTGTATCACCTGAACACATTAATTTATTTTACACAGGTGAGTAATGATTAAGTTATTTTGTGTAAAGATCTAGTTGTATTAAGGGAGATTAAAAAGAGTGATTTGAGTGCTATTTTATGAGTTTGTTTTCCTCCTTATGTACAGTCCTGCATTGCCAAAAAATTATAAGGCAAAGCAGGTTGTTTGGATGCGATGCAAAAATTCTCCAGACTTTCTCCAAAATTTCTCTTGGTTAGGGTACAAATCCAGATACCCTGTTCCCAGAATTTTCTCTCTACCACCTACTGTACGCAGGTAGACCAAATTTTGTATAAATCTTTATCTAGGCAGATGATTTTTCTCCTGTGTAATTTTTGCACCTTATGAGCACTTGGGGCTATCTCAGTGATAGTACGCTACAGGCTAGTCCGCAATAATTTCCTTATATATATCTGCCTATTTGCTCCAAATCATAACCAAGCTTAGTCCCTCCTGAATGCAAGAAGCTGATGATGGATGTAAAACAATACTTAAGTAAATTTTAAACATCCCAAGGTCACATATATTTGGCCTTGGACTTCAGAGTGTTAAACCATCGTGTCCATGAACCACAAATCTGTGTCTATGTGATGGGCAATGGCATGATCACATTTCAGTTGCCCTCATTGGAGCTTGTTATATTTTAATGTTTTATATTCTTTTATTGCTATTTATTTTACGGTTATATTTCAATGATTAAAAGTAGTTAACTTTTCTCGAATACTCCATCTCATAATTAGCTCTAACCTTTATTTATAATGCAGACCCATTTGCCTTACTATTCCATTAATGAAATTTAGTGGCAACTCATGGATTTTTATAAAATATTTACATTTTCTCCTATTATACCTTACTGAACTATTATCGCAAGAGTAAGCTTCAAAATTGTTGTACTAGCTACTAATCGTATCCGTACAGCTTAGTAATCTTAAGTACAGCTCTCGCATTCCATAAACCTCTACACTGAATCTCGCATAAGGTTCGTCAAAAGCATATTGGTGATAGTACAAATAATGAACATTTGGCATTGATATTTTGTTAATAAAGCTGTAGATCATATCACTATGGTCTGGGGCAGCTCCCTTCTGTTCATATATTCTTGCATGAACTACTATGTACGAGTGCATCTTGTAAACTGTCCTTCCCGAGAATAGATTTCAAAAAATTAACAAATTCACACCAGGATAATTTAGTGCTCCATTGCAAAAAGACACACAATTATATCATATTAACATTAATGATAGATGTGATTTCTATTCCGTCAACAATCTGACAATATAACCTTGGTTTATAGATGCATCTTTCATCTCCAATATGTCAAAAATGAAATGTTTCTTTTTATGTTTTTTTATTGGTACCTGCTTTATGTGCAGTATCTCACTGTAAATAATGTGCATTGTTTGTTGACTAGTGAGTAGTCTTCATTTCAGCTAAATTTACCTTCCTTTGCAGTTTTTGAGGAGGGTGTCTGATTACTGCGAGAAAAATAAAATGGATGTCATGAATCTTTCAATTATTATGGCTCCCACTCTAATGCCTGTGGAAGGAAGAATATCCCAAAATATGTCTGTGAAAGGATCTCAATTGAGTAATCATGTCAAAGTGATTGAGGTAATATATTTTGTATTTTAGCCTATTCTAAGTTTTGCATTTCTCCGATCAAACTCGTAAATCGCTCGTTAAATACACTCATTGAAAAAGAACTTAGTTGAATGGCATGCTTACAAAAGTATCCTCAAAGGAAAGTTCATACTCGGAGAAGCTGCACTTATTTTGTTGATGTTTTGATACCTAATCAATGAATTTGTTCAGTGTTTTCTGGAAGTAATATTAAATTTGCTTTTAAATATAGGCTTCTCTATGTGAAGAATTAGAATGAGTTTTTGTAATTCAGGTGGCTATAGAAATATTCTTTATCAAATACATAATTACAGTGGAACCTCGTTAAAGCGAGTGCGGGCTATAGCGACACCCCTGCTATTACGAGAGATAGCCGATGCACCGTCAATTGACCCTATAATAAGTGTGTTAAAAAATTCGTTTTTACGAGACCCTTTCGGTGTAGCTCTCGCCATAGCGAGGGTTTCATCGCCGGAAGACTTTCATCAAGACTCCTTAACCTCTGTAATTGCTAGCGATCTGTTAGAAATGAAGTTAATGGAGTGCTCAGTCTCAAATTTATGTGGTAAACTGTCGTTCGATAAATATAATGATTGACGAAACAATGCTTTGCATGATTTTTATTCAGTGCGGCGCTTATAAATTGTTTGAATAGTTAGTCGTTATTTGAGTAAGGAAATTTAGTGATGCAAAAAAACATCGCCTTTCGTCTGGATTTATGCTTACGTTTATCGGATAGATGTTTATCTGTCGCCGCACCACTCCTGTTCCTGTATATCTGTTCGCAACAGGTATATTGGCTATTATTTGCTCCACCTCCGGTGAAGCGACAATTCGCTATAGCGAGTGTTTATTAGTGCACCGTGGGGTGTCGTTATATCGAGGTTTCACTGTATAATTATTGATATGAGTAGAAATTGTAAGAAGCTGATGAGGAATAACTCCCATATTCGTCCTTAATTTATTTGCAATTAGGTATAAAAACATTTTATTCAGGTTTTACATTGCCGAGAAAATTTTCTATCATGGGGGTAAAAGAAAAGCATCTCGTATTGATCCAAATTTTAGCTAAAAACACTGACTCAGTTCAAGTGTTGAAACCTGAGTCGCTGTGTTTATAAATTAATTTTGGATCAATCCCTGATAAATGTTTTCCTCTAACCATCATGCTCCTCATGCATTACGCTGTACGGCTCACATCAATAATTTTTCTGAGTAGGGGTCAACTTCTTCTGTTTGAGTAAATGCTTGGATTTTTCTATTCATATGTTATATAAAATAAACTACTTTTCTATGAAGTAACTTACTTTTTTGGTGGAAGGAACTAGGAAACCTCTGTTCGGGGATACCTGTGACTTAAGGACAGTATTCAATTTCCTGGCAGAAGTATATGCATTTGTATAAGGATAGGACCTCTAGTACATATATGTACCCTCACACTTACGGACATTACACTTTTATGCATAATTTTTCTCTTTTACGGACACCAACAATGTGGTTTTTCTGACCTATCTCTTTAAAATTGAGTTTTTAAAATATAAGGATTCCATCTAGCTGACTAAAATTCCTACTCTATCACTTCATTGTGGGGTAAAAAAACGTAAATATGAGGTTTTCTTAAGGTCACCTCAGACTTATGGGCACCCCTCACTTGCAAAGACATTTTCGAGGAATGTTAGTGTTGGTAAATGATTGGTTTCACTGTATACTAATATTTCTTTTTTTTTCTTCAGCTTTTAATCAAACATTCCCATGTACTGGGAGAAATTCCTGAGAATTTAATGAAGAGGCTTCCCTCCTTTGTTGATGTTTCGAGGGTCGCATCCCGTCCTGGCAGATCAGATGCGCCAGATGGAGTAAAGAAGAAAAGGAGGAGTGAGTCTATGACACGTGTGTATTAATGCTTGTTCATGCTTATCTGCAGTGCAACTGCACTGTGGACAGATGATATTAATCACTTGCCAGAGCAAAGAGTTTACTTCTGCTTCAAGTAGTTTTTAACAATAAATACGATTCTAATAGAAAAATGAGTTCATTCCACCTAATAAAAAATTGGTTCAATTTGAAGTTTTACTCAGAACTTGGTAACTCCTTAATTGCAGGCAGAGAGTGACACTATTACTATTATCTAATGGAAGAGAATAAACTTTTTCTCATTTTGATCTCTGCTCAAATAGCTATTCTTATAGCATAATAGCATAGCAAGTCATAATTGTATTTTTGACTGTCAATTTTTGGACACCATGTAGGGCCTTACTCAGTGAAAGCCTTAGAAGAATCTCTTCTACTTGGGTTCTAGAGAGCACTAAATATTATTAATAAGCTATTCATGATTGTATGTCCAACATCTCTACCATGTTACACCTGAAGCAATCATTTTCATTAAGAAATTTATTTATGCAATGTTACTTTACAGGTGTTTTAAGTGGCTTCCGAAAAATGGTGAGAAAGCCTCCTACTCCTAAGAAGTCAAGCTCAACTGAATCATTAGACCATTCATATTCACCATTTACACCAGGGAAGAAACGAAAGACTGTTCAGTCTACAGCATCATTCTATGCTGGTAAAACGTAAGTGTCTTCATACATGTTTAATAATAATAATAATAAAATGCCTTTATTCGGGCGAGGTTGAGACTAAGAAGTTCCATCTTCCACCTAACCCCATTTTTAAGAGTTGTGCTACCAAATCACCCTAAGTTCAATAAAGTTTTCTATAAAATTAATTAATACCTGAAGACGATGCAAGAGCATTAGTGAAACCCAGGGTTATGAGTGTATAGACCACAAATATTACAAAAGAGGATCCTCAAGTCAGACTCTAAATGTTACATCACCTTCGGCGCATATAAATGGGTTTGCAAAAGTCACCACTAGTGTCGCTGAGGGGCAAAGTGTTCCGAGTTTCACGGGAAAATACTGTATAATTAGGGCTGCTAAATGAAACTTAAACACATTTTGACGTGATCTATCAAATTCATTACTTTTCAATGCTATACCTAGCAATGGCAGGCATCATGCTGCAAAATATTGGAAAAAAATTTATCACATTGCACTCATTACCGTGCCGCAGAAATTTTTGATAACTGATTAAAATGCAACTGAAGTGGCAACAGAAATCAGCCTTCTATGGGATGGAATTGGGCCTCCTCTATGCAGTCCCCTAGGTATAGACGAATCATGGTCTTCACATATTACATACGTATTTGATAAATCTATTTTAAAATGGTTTTGAAGCAAAGTACTAGAAATATGTAGTCCCTTTGCATCAAATGTTACACTTGTCCCTAAGGTAATTATTGATACTGGGAAAGCAGAGATGAAACATTTACTATCATCTTTTTCTGTTTTGCACTAGATGTTTGATGAAAGTGCCACCATCCAACTTAGTTATGCTGGACATTTTAGTTTATCTTTTTTAAAGACTGTTTTACACGAGGCACGTACTTGCACAATCTGACATGAGTTCAAAGTGTACAAAGGCGGAGTCAAAATTGCTAAAACGCATGCAAGAATGCACGGATGTGAGATGGCAAAATAGCCCCTGTTCTAATTTCGTTCATGCATTGGTGCAATTCCACGCCATTTTAGAAATAAATGCAGTTGTAATCTGCGCAATTCTGTGCCCTGTGTAAAATGGCCTTAAATAATCATACATATTACTAATGAAATCTTCTTCAATCAATCAGGGTAGGTTTTCCAAACCTTTTGTTGTGTTGCCACATAGTGATAGCATTAATGTGAGAAACAGACAATACTCGTAAAACTACCCAATGGATGATTGCAATCCCATGAATCACAGCCAAAACTGTCTATGAGTGAGAGCATGCTGCATGATAGAAATTGAGCTGTAATTCCAAGTATTCTTCTTTTGCTCTAGATACTTACCTACTTTTATCCATATGAAGTAACTAGCAAGTGCAGTTTTACAAATTTTGCCCACTAAAGAAGTTGGAGTTGTTTAAAAAAATTTTATGAATTTGCAGAATAAATTAGTGAATCAGCAGTAATGTTTACTATGTTACTGAATGTGTACTCCATTACCTGTTTGAGTACAGGTTTTTTCAAAGAAAAAATAGAAAAAAATACTTATTAGTTTTTATGTTTAAAGGAGGTATCTTATGACTCCTGCATACACTCATTTTTCTTTCCTTAGAAAACCTGGCAAGGAAACTTTTGCTTCATTTGGCTTTTGTATATTTCTATCTTTAAAGAAATGTTCATGCTTCATAGTAGTTTACACTAACCAATTTCTGGGCACACTTAGCTCAGTTTTTTATTAATATATTTATCTTTTATAATGGGATATTTGAAATATTTTGTTTACATTGTTAAAAAAAAGTTTTTCTCTCTGCTGAAGAGTGTCATTGCAGGAGTGGATATGTTTTTTTTTAATAGGATGTAAAATTACCAATATTTGAAGAAATGAATCTCTAACTTATTCTTAACTGTGTGGTATTCCATTGTAAGGTTTCTTGGTTAGTTAACTTTTACTTATACCACTACTTTTTTACATAAAACTCAGGTTTTGAAGAGTAATCGTCATCGTCAGGCATAAATTATTATGAGTAATTGTGTACAGTGGCGGAAAAAATTAACGCAAAGCTCGTTGGCGTCTGAAAGCGGCCAGTTCAGGAACTAGGTACTTGTCTTCCAAATTTTCATTGCTTTTTTTGAAATATTTCATCATTATTATGGAACTAAAGCTATTTCAAAGTCATAGAAATGTTGGACTGTTCGCGTTTTCCGCTATTTATTCAATCCCTACTTCGAACTTATGATTACTTTTAGCACTCAACGTAGGAATAGAATACAAAAGGAATAACAAAGGGAATAGAATAGATCTCACAACCAACTATACGAGGCAATTTCGCATCAGAAATGCGGTTGTAAGACATTTATGTAAATTTACAAACTAACTTTTCAAAAAATAAAAATGATTTCTCATTACCTTTACATATCAATGAAGAAATTTTATTATTGTAATTACATGAATTACCATTCATTGCGACATCTTCATTTTATGTCCGAATTTCCAGTATTCTCTATTGAATGAAGAGGAGCGATAGAGTTTTTTTGACCATTCCGTGAATTATAGTGTGTGGTCGAATTTTCCCATTGTCTTAGCAAAAAACATATTTCTAGTAAACCACGTACTGCTTACAAAAAATTTACCTCATATACAGCATACATTTTCTTTTCACTTTCTTACGAAGGATTTACTCCCATGATTGTTGCATAATTGAAATGTGCATCAAAGATGGACTTTTGAAGAAGTCTACGTAGCAAAATAAAAGTAAATGAGTTTAATAGGAGGCAACACTCAAAATTAGAAATTGAATTTCGTTATTTTAAACCAAAAAGATATGAATGAAAAACACACACGCCAAATTTCAGAGCTCAAATTCGATTTTTAACCGAGATAAGTAGCTTTAAAAGTCCGCTAGGAGCTTTGGCCACGCCCACGACGTGAAACGTATTTCTATTGGCCTGCGCCGTGTGACGTGTGAACCTCATGAATGCCGCGGGAGTGACGCTTGAAGAAGCCGTAAACACATTGGGTTCGTGGAAATAGTGGCCTAAAGTGTACCATCATGGTGAAAAAAAACGTTAATTTTGTTCTGGCTGATTATCGAAATGTACTGACATTATCAACTGAGGCTCGATGAACAATTTTTTTGTCTTAAAACGAATCATTTCATTGAAATGAAACTTCTTAAGATGAAATGTTTAAAGTTTTGATAGAGACAGTAATCACGGCAATTATAGTGGATGCTTTAATTTGTGGACATACCATCGTAAATTCCTTTAGGTACTTATTAATGGTTTTTAGTTTCCGGAAGTAAATTATGAAATAAATTAAAAAATGTCCTATAGTTATAGCTGTTTTCTTGCTCTCTGAAATGAGGAAGTTCGGGGTTCTCTCCGTTTCTTTTAGGATTAGCATTCAAATTTCGTTGGAACAGCATTTTCAAAGCAGAGGCCTCGCTTTGGTCAACTGTGCTCCTGATAATTCTTCAAGTCAGTTTCGTTCTTTAAAAAATAGTAAGCAGTTGTCATCAAAATGATAGAGGAACTCAGAGATGGGGATTTTTACATGAAAATATCCGTAAGTTCACATATATTTACATCAGAGTTAAACGTACAGTCACTTTCAAAAGTTTTAGGACAAAGTTTGTGGCACCACTTCTGCTTCTCAAGAAAATTTAGTATCCTGTACTACTTTCGTAGTTTTCTGCTGTGCTCCACTAACATTCCGCTTGTGAGTGAATATATATTTGCACTCAAAGGGATAAATTATTTTATACTGCAAATTTATCATTCCGCTTCTATTTATGCAGGATGTAATGATTGTTTCGTATGCATTTACTGCATACTTGAACCGATTTTCACCCTTACTTTTTATAATACGTACTTTTTGAGTAATTATATGTTACCGAGGCGGCCAAGTGGCCATCGATTTGAACTGTGCTAGTAAAGGTTGAGGTATCGGGACTGTCTTTCATAATTTTTTCAGCTTTTTCTCTCGTTTTCTTTCTTATTTTCAGGTTTTTTGTGTTTGTAATTTCGCTGTCATTGCTAATACGCTTTCATTGAAGCTAATGCAAATTTTTTAAATTAAGAAAAAAATGGTTGATAAAATCATGACGTCGGCATTAACGTACAGTTTGAAGTCTAGCGAGAGGAGTTACACATTACATTGTTTAATTTGACTATTATTATTTTTCGATTGATGATAGTTCAAACTATTTGCTAGTATTCATTCAGTGCGCATTTGCCTTTGGTTTCTGTGTTTTGTTGTAAGATTAGAAAAGTTAAAAAGAAAGAAAAGTTACCTATTATTTACTATTTGTGCTTCTATTTATAAACCTAGCGGCACCGTGACTCAAATGTTCTTATTTCTGCTTGTTGTGAGTAATACGATATCGTAGTATTTCCTGGAGTACAAATTTGTGATTATGATATATTACTTTGTACTATTTGACACATCACCAGGTTAGCGTCGAAGACCCTTTCCGTTACAGTAGTTGGCTTTTAATGTGCAAGATAGAAACAAAGAGTGAAAAACGGGGCAGATATGTAGTAAATACACACGAAATAATCATTAAATCCAACATAATGATATATTTGCAATTAAAAAGTAAAATTTCCCATTGAGCGCGTATGCATTTAAGCACATACGAAATTTTGCGATGTGTGGCCAAAGACAACAAAAGGAGTAATGGAAACTAAATCCCATTGAGAAGCAGAAGAGACTTACATTAAAATATGGCCCTCACAAATTCTATAACAGCCCATCTCTGAAGGAATATGCTGTCTCCGTGCAGCGTCGTACCACCGCCTTCCTCGGTCTGGGTCGTTTGGCACAACAAAAAAATACTTTTCTTGTGTTTAACGAGAGGTAGATTCACATTAGGCACACAACAGTACACGTAAGGTTTCCTCCCACTCATTTAAAATTCTCCGTTTCACCTACCATTTATTTATACTCGAAATAACGCCTGCGATAATGCACTCCTTATGCAAGCAATGCAGACATCATGAGGTTCACACGTCATCAACATGGCGTCGCCCGAGAAATACGTTTTTGGCGCGGAATTCAAGTTGAAACTTCAAACTCTTCTAGGGGCGAAATTATTCAGCGCTCAATGGTAAAATTTGGTGAGAGGCTTTCTTACACCCATTGCTTTATAAATCAAGCATAATATTCAGTAGTGTAATCCCTTCTATTGTGGACATTAAATATTTTGCGGAAAACAATTCAGACACAAAAACTGAGTACACAGGTAAATGACTGCAAGATACAGCATGTGTGTTTCAGAGAAGATGAGAATTATGCAGGAATTGATAAAGAAAGGTAGCATCAAAGATCGGATTTGAACAAAAGAAATATTCACTAGAATTAGAAGAAAAAAATTCGAGAATCAATTTATTGATTATGCCTGGGCGAGAAATTAACGAGGAAAAATATATATCAGTCCATTAGATGTATCAACTTGTAGCAAGGAAATATTAATAATAATTCGATTACCACAGAAACAAATTCTCTATTAAATTCATTCCCTTCTATTAACTCAAAAATAGAGTCGAATTCCATTAAGTTCCTTTCCACCCATTCAAATTTCCGTAATCTTTCCTATTTCCTAAATAACTTGTGAAAATTATAATAATTTTTTTTGATTCTCATTTTATGTAAGTTAATAAAATTAAAAAAACATCTAATGCTTAGTTCAGATACAATTATTTTAATAAAGATCTAATTTTTAATTGATGTTGTTAATCAAATGTGCGTTCATATGAATTATTTTTGTGATTAAAAATCAAGTTTTAAAGACATTATGAGGTACAAAAAACTCTATTTACACCTCTCATTTCACTATGAAAGAAATCGTTTAATAAGCAAATTATTCAATTTCTTCGGATAACTACAATAAAGAAATTGTTGAACCTTAAAATGGCCATTACATATTCCGTTACCTAAATCAATTCGGCTTCGCATTTCTTTTCAATTTCAGTATGTTACAAGTTGTTCCAATATAATCCTCGGGAAACTATTATTGGGCGTAGAGTGTTGATCAAAGCATTGCAATACAGAACTGAAAACAAGCAACTGATTTCTCGGAGGTGGCTCAAAAAAGGGCTTTCATTCTGCTTTGAGGAACTCTATAGGAGTTTTCCCTTGAAGGGGAGAAGAAGCGTAGGCCGTGACACATCGCACATACAGCTAATGTTAGGGGCCTTGAAGCGGTGCTGGACGACGCGGAAATGGTAGTCAAAATTCACTCCACAGTCAACTGCCCAAATAGTTATGCAATATGGTGGTTGCATTTCAACAAATAAATAAGCGCGTAAGAATTCAATAGCCATGCAACATCCTATGGACCTATTGCTAGGTATTGCGAAGTTTTAAGATCAGAAAAATGTTTGCAGTGTGTGTGTGCAGCATCAAGTCATTCGTCACTGGGACTTGATCCGTGGAACCTCTGATTCGAAGCATGATACTTTATCCACTACACCACCGGAACGATTGGATTCTGAGGCAGTCTCAATGCCCAATATGTCGGCTGTGTCCACTATGTCCCGACGAGAGTATATTCCATTGTAGGTGAGTCGAGGGCGAAGTATGCTTCGGAGAATATGGCGAAGAATTTGTAGCTGGATCTTTTGCGCCTCGTCGTAATGCGACAGGCATGATTATTTCCCCGGTATAAGGGATATATAGCTTTTAAAACTCCCGGTTGTATGAGAGCATTACGAGGGCAAAATTTTGGAAGACAAGTAGTTCCTGAACTGGCCGCTTTCAGACGCCAACGAGCTTTGCGTTAATTTTTTCCGCCACTGTACATCCAGGGAAAACTTATAATGGAATACCACAAGGTTAACCAAGAATTAGTGAATTTTATAAATTATGATGTATTTATCTTATTATTGTAACCTATTTAGCTTACATGGGAAAGGATGAATTTGGAAACAGATGCTAAAACATGGGAAAATGATAGGTAAAGATGTTCATTTATGAGAGTGTTTTCTTGGTTCCTCTTGGTCTCTCATAAATGAATATCCTTGCCCATTAAAGGAGGTTAGGATAGTTTGGTGATGAACCTCACTTCAATAATGTAGAAGGAAATAATTTCGTAAATACAGATTTGCACTATCATCTCTCGCACGTGCAAGTGCTTCTCCGTTGCCTTTCTGTGAGCGTCTCTTTCTCACAGTGCCTTCCTGGCTCCAGCCTCCGCATACCCTGGTGGCATTGCCAGGGACCTCAGGGTCCCAGGGAAACAACCTCAGCCAGGTGGCTGTCCTTCATGGTGGCACTTGAAACTAAAGAGCTCCACCACACCCATCAATTTTCCCCTATTCTGGCATCCATTTCAAAATTTATCTCTTCCTCAGTTAGGTACCTAACTAGGTTACAATTATAAGATAATAATTAGAGATGGATCGAATAGCATTTTTCTCGAATTCAAATATCGAATACGAATACTTAATTTTTTTCCGAATGCCTCTCTCGAATATGAAATACTGCATTACTGAATATGTATGCACGTTTCCACCAATTTTAAATACAAACGAAAATTATAATAAAAAATGCTGAACACTTTGCTAGTCATTCTACTTGAATACGGCTCCCAAATCCTAAAGCAACTGTCACCCACGTTTACATCAACTATGCGCGCATGAAACACCGCAAATTCTTTTGTTCTTTTTAATATGCATATTGAAGGTTACGTAATTAGTATGTTCTACTGCATTTGAAAATCTAAAATTAAAAATAAGAGTGACAGTATATTTAAAATTAGAATATGCAAAACATAAATTTGATCATGCAACATGAAGTCAGAAAAAGAACAGCCTTCGTGAGTGCATTTGGAGGTACACATACATTCTTCTTTGGGTTGTTATTGTGGAGTCATCTGGATTATACGTATTCTAATGCTTATTTTCAATCATAAGTTTTCGTAAAAATATTAGTAAAGAATTGAACCAATCAAATGTGCAAACCTTTATGTTTGACCCAAACATTGTCAACGGATTTATATTGAACCACAGACAATCTGTGCTGTGTATTTGAAATTCGAATAATTGATAACTTTGTGTCATCGTATATCGAAACATAATGAAAATACACTTTTGTATGTTCCACAAGAGTTTTTAATACCGACCCAGGTTTCGGCAGTACACACTGTCATTATCAAGATAATGAAGGTGTAATTGATAATGATAGTGATACCTTGATAATGACAGTGTGTACTGCCGAAACCTGGGTCGGTATTAAAAACTCTTGTGGAACATACAAAAGTGTATTTTCATTATGTTTCCTGCGAACAAGTTCCACCAAATATCGCCTTCCAACCTTAAGCTGATCGTATATCGAATCGTGTAAAAAGCTCATTATTCGAGGTACTCGGTGATTCGACTATTCGAACGTCCCATCCATAATAAATAAATAAATATATAATAATTCACGCCTCATGATGATGATTACTCATAGAAACCATCATGATTGGAAATTTATCATCATCGGCAGAACCGTACTGTTATTGCTATCACCTAAGTATTTTTACATGTATTCCTGCATCTTTTCTGTATGTAGTGTTCTGCATGCTTAATGTAGATGCATGTTATTTCAGGTATGATGTTCCAATGACTGTAACTCCAAGATCATTTTTGTCTAAAATGGCTCGCTTTTCCATTCCTCAAGATGCTATGATGTCATATCCTGCATGTGCCTCTTGTTCACCTAAAGTTTGCTTACATCCCAAGTAAGTGGCATCAATTTTGTTTCATTTTGAATGCATGTTCTCAGTTTTCTTTTGCCCTTCAATTTGGTTCCTGCATTTAGGGAACCAATATTTTTATGTCATTTAGGATACCAGTAGCATTTTGGATTCTGATGTTATGTTTTACTGTACATCTACAGATTACTGTAATCCTGCTATCTACAGGTGCTAGTGGTATTTTCCTGTTTTCATTGATTTCTCCAATTTACTCTCATGGTTAATATTTTCCATTTCTTTTACTTATGAAACTGTTATCCCCTGCTATTTTATGAAACTATATTCCTGTATAAAAATGCTAATATGTATATTATGGTAAGATATATTTTATATCTGCTCCTATTTTCCCAAATTTATTTAGTGCACTTTCAGGACAAATTGAAAACTTGTGGTGAGATATTTTTGAGGATAATATGGAGATATCTTCCTGGAAAAATACAGTGAAATGATGCTGAAGAAAGTTGTGATCACCTTGATATTTTATTCTATTGTTTCGATAGAAGTCCACTGAGTATTTGCCCCCACCATTTATTTCTGTATCAGGACACTGAAAAGTGTCGAGTAGAACAGGTATTATTAGAAATGGGTATTTCTCATGTCAAGTTATATTGTGCATGAATTGTAAAGGGTTTAGATTGAATAGACAACCCAAGTTATGCGTGCAAATATGTTCATATCGTGTATCCTATGCATCCTTGGAATTAACCCTTGGGCTGCAGGAGTTCACAATGTTAGCTACCAGCCAGTGATGAAAAGACACCCAGTGCATGAGGCACCCTCTGCCATGAGGGCTGGTCTGTTAGAATTAAGCCCCTTAACAATCCTTATGGTGAGGGAAAGTGCCCAAGTGCAAGATATCCAGGTAGAAATAAAAATTTTGAGTAAAAGCCGCAGTCGGTGTGCAAAACGTATAAAAACATTCCCGCACTCCAAGGGTTAATGAACATGAAGCTGAACTTAAAATCTAAATTTTTCAAAATTTACTCTAATTCGATGATTCAAACCAAAGGTTTGTTTTGAGAGGAGAGGGTAGAGCTCACCCAAGACTTAGCCACATGTATGTGAACTTCACGCTTTTAAGATAGGGGGCCTATTCCTTTCCCTGGGCCTCCTCACACTTTAATTTGTGGTGTCCAAAGTCTTCCCCTGGGAAAATGTTTTCGTTATATTAATAGGAATGTAGCATAAGTATGCAGTGTGAGTGACCCTTCTTATAGTACATAATATATTTGAGTACTGTCAATAATTATGCATCTAAAGATGTGTTTACATGGTACATTAACGTGTACAAGTTAATGTCTTAATGTGTGAATGCGTGAATGAACACGAAAATGCTCCGTGTAACCACCCAACTTGAGTCAATGCATGAACAGAAAATAGAAGCTGTTCTAATTTGGTTCATGCATTCCGTTCCTGTCCACAAAAATCATTCACTCAAATAGACATTAACTTGTACGTGTTAATCTATCCTGTAAAGAGGCCTTAAGATTTGTATGCTCATAAATTTTTAATGGCCATTATGAAGAATTCTTGTATGAAAACCCACTTAAGCTCTCTTGTCTGCTTTGAGTTGCTGAGCCAGTCCTTATTGCACTCACTATTATGATTTTTCTTTTCAGTGTATCTCCTGCTGTTTGTCACCATCGAGGTTGCTCCTACGGAGATGATGAAAGCAACGAGGAGTTGACAAAGAGTATTGGGAAAAAGAAGGTAATTAATAATAAGTAGTTTGGGTGAGAGCACATTGAATCCTATTACATTATTCTTTACATAATATAGTATTTCTTGGAGTTGAGGTCATTTATAAAATAAGTTTCAGCCAACGTTTCGATTTATTTTTTAAATCATCTTCAGGGCTATGTAAGAAAAAGTGTGAACAATATAAAATACAGAGAATAAAAACGATACACAATATTTATACATAAAAAAAGGTATAATCGGGTTTTTTATACAATATAATTTTAAGAAATACAGTGGAACTTGGTTAGTACGTTTTCCTCCTTAGTACGGCGATTTCCCTCGGTCCCGGTACCATCCGAACAAAATACAGGTAAAAGAATTTGGTTAGTACGTTTGAAAAAATTGCGCTTTCCTGGTTAGTACGCTCAATTGCTTGCCGTGACGCAACCCGCAATTCGTTCTCTAGTGTCTTCTTAAGGGTCGCAAACGTCTGAATTCATGATTTAATTTATTATTATTAGCCATTAACATTCTTCCATTCATTCCACATCTCTTTCTTCTACCGTAATTTATCCAAATGCATTTCTGAATTCTTGTGACGTGATGAAAAATAAAATGCGCCCATTTTTCGGGAATGTCTGACTACGAAAAACTACAGCCAATAAGAAGCCCCAATATTCCCCACCCCGAGCTCCTCACCTTCTGTTGCCTTTGGAGTGCCCGCTGCGCACAAATTTCGCGAGTGGGCAATTGTTGCTATTGCACGAGTTATCATGATGAAGAAATGAGTCTTAACGGTATTAGACAATTCCCACATTATCTAAAGCAGTACTGCTCCATAAACTCGACGTCGTGCGTATTTACTTGACTACTGTTGCGGGAGCAGACGGTCCTGGATCTCCACGCGAAGCTTAGCTTAAAAATACTTGATCTCGGAACGAAAGCAGACGACATTAGACAAGTTTTGAAAGTAAATTTCAACTGTCTAATATAAAATTTTCTTGTAATTACGTCGTAATCTAATAATCTTGCGTGTCATCAGTCGATATATCGATCGATTTTACAATCGAAATGGTATCATTCCAGAAGCGAATGTCTACGGCTGTTGCCGTAATTTGAAAGTCAATATATTTTTGCCCAATGATGTTTAAAAAACCAGTTGACTTACTCCGGGTTGTTGTTATATTCTCCGAGTACGCTGTGAGAAAGAAAAATGACTTGTCTTCGCTTGTCTGAGCTTCACTCGTCCTCGTTCTGTAAATATATATAGGATAAATCACGGGAGATAGACGCCGTAATCATGGAATCGTCTTCGGAAATCTATGAAAAATTGCGATTTTTATTCACATGGTATTGTTTTTCAATGTAGCGCTCATTTTCTTGATTTTAAATGTGAAAAGAGTTCAGGAAGGCGATCCTATGAGAACTACCGATAGTAATTGTAATTATGACGACTTTTTCACTGATTGCAATAACCCCGACTGCTATTATTTACTTTCCTCGTTAGTACGTTTTCCTGGTTAGTACGTTCATTTTTCGTGGTCCCTTCAGAAACGTACTAACCAAGTTCCACTGTATATATATAAGAACAGAATGGAATATACAAAAAATTTTGGCATACCTCAAAAATACAAGAAATACTATATTATATATTAAACAAGGTCAAGAAAAGGAAAAAAAAATAATATTAATTATTCTTTACCTAAAACCAATGACTAAGGTATGCGTAAAGGTATATTTTAGCTTATCCTATTTCACTTTTTTTATGCGTGAACTGGTCATGTAAGCAACTAATGTGAAAAAAAATTCATTGAACTTCATATTTTAGTACTAATTGTGTTCTTTTCCAGAAGATGGAGGATCCACTACCACCATCGGCTACCAAAGTAAAAACAAGTAAGTCACAACTGAATCCTGTCAGAAGATGGAGTTCTCTTGCTTCCTCGGCCCGGGGCAGTAAAGTAGCTAAGAAGTTAGATATCCAGCAATGTGGTAGTACTCCAAGGAGAGATGTATGTACGTCAACTAAATCTCTTCATGTCCCATCGTCAGGATATGATATTCAACGTTCTCAAAGCTCAGGTGACTGTCAGAATCCTTGTAAGACTGTGAATGAATCTGAGCAGCAAACGCTTGATGAGCCACCTGCCAAAGTTCATCGAGGATCTTTCACTATGGCTACATTTGAGGAGGAGTATCAGGAGATAAAAAATAAAGTTTCAGCCATTGAAAATCAATTGATGGAGGAGTTTGGTAGGTTAGGTGCAACAGTTGATGGGAATATCTGTCCACCTGGCGTCTCATGTGCCAAAAAAGGTAACAGTGACATCAATTCAGAGCAATCTAAAGTTCTAGACTCCGTGCAGACAAAATATGAAAAAACTTTGGAGGAAGCTGAGAGATTCAGTGATTCATCTGCTGATCAACTGGCTAAGAGACTTAGCAGAGATTTAAAAATACGGTGGAGTGCGGAGCATAAAATTATTCGATCTCCAAGCGCACGAAAAATTGGGTCCTTGCGTCGTCGTTCAAGGGAAAGTCTAAAGCAGCAAAAAGTTAATGCATCGACTGATGGTGGCCCGCAAAACTCGTGCAACCCCTCAGTTGCCAATAATTCTGCAGATTTTGAGGTTGCTTCCAGGTCAGGTCACAATAGAGCGAACCACAGCAGTTTGAGGAGAGGAAGACCCAATACAGTTCTCACTGGCCTCAGACACCCAAGTCCTGGATGTAATTCTGATGGTGGTGATATACCTCTTCATCTGAGATCAGGAAAATGTGTGAGCAGTCCTCAGTTAAATAAACAGCAAGAAATGGCCTATGCAGGCTCAAGAATCTCGAACATCTCTCAGTCCCTGACAGATATGGGAGTCACGTGCACTACATCTGAGCTGAATGAAGTGAGAAATGGCAATACTTTTGATTTTCACTCTCCTTGTTTCCCTCAGTCCTCTAATCTGAATTACTTCAATTCCACTATGACATCAACTCCTGGCCAGCTGAAGAGAGCTTCATCATTCCAAGATCAAATGGAAGCTTCAAGAAGTGATATTTTACGATCAACTCCCCAAGATCTGAAAAAGTGTGAGAGTTATGATAATGTTTCGAGAGTCAACATGTCTGACCCTATGTTCAATGCTTCATCGGGGGCTGCAGTCACCAACTGGCGACCAGCTGCTGTGTTTCTGAGTGACCCAAGGCTCTCTGAGCAGCCAACAACAGGCAGAGAATCTGTGGCCAAACTGAGAGCTCAGAATGCTGGGAAGGTCTTGGCCAATGTTAAACTATTTGAGCATAATGGACGTGTGAGAAGTGAAAAGACTTTAAGTCTTGCTGGAGCTTCTAGCACAAATATTAATCAAAATTTTAACCTCAGATATAAGTTGAATACTAATGTTAATGTAGTTAAAAACGAGAGTAATAATAATGGTGATACTTTACCCTCAAATTATTCTGCCTCTTCGTCACTCCCTAATAACCTAAAGGATAGAGCAAAACCAAGACGCTCCTCCAGTGATTCTGCTTCCCATGCAACCAGACAAGGTCATCTTAAGAGGCATGGTCATGGAAAACGTCACCATAGGAAGCACAGAAGTTTTAGTCCTTTCAGACATAAGGAAAACATTCATGGTATTTACAACAATGTTAGTAAAGAAAATGTGATGGATCCTTCATTAAGATTGACAGAGAATTTAAATGAGTATAACCATTTTAAAGAAGCACAAAATCCACGCATGGATAATGTTTTGAGCAAATTAAATCACCCATCACCTTTGAAGGACAGCAATCGAATATTAAATCGAGAATCTCCTTCATGTACCCCCCCAGTTGCCTCACTCCATGGCAATGGGTCCCACAAGTATTCAAAAATGGAATATGATGGTAAAACTCCTCAAACTCCATGTTTTGATCGAAGTCCCTTGATCAAACAGCCTTTAACTTCAGGCCATGCATCTTTGCGTCCCATTAACTCCCTAAGGAAAAAAACTGGGAAAATATCTCCCATCAAAGCTATTCATGTTGTGTCTAGCGATGGGACTCCCAAATTGCCAGCCAAGCGGCAGTCACCCCGATTATTGTTGCGATCTCGGTTAACGTCCAATGCTTGTATGTAGTAGGAACATGATGGAGAATATTTGACTTGCATAAATTGGCTGTATGGTTCTTGTGCTAACGAGCGGTATAAAAATGTGATGTCTTGTATGTGTGTTGATTTTATGGCATTTGGTATGGTTTTCTTCATGTTCTCTTGTGTTATGTATGTATTTTTAAGATTTTTATATGTATATTTTTAATAAAATGTTAATGACTGAAATTATCGTATGCTGCATTGATTTCTAATCCTCAACCTGGAAGTTGCAATTTGATGAAGTTTTGGCTGAGGCTGAAGTTACTGTGAGTGAGGAATGGGGTCAGAGAGTTAACTTGTTAGCATTAGTTTTTATGTATATTTATGTCCTCCTTGGTCTTTCAGCTAAGTTTGAAGCTATTGATGCATATACTGGGTTACAGATATTAGATTGACTTCTTGATGAAGAGATTAAGCTGTGAGATAAGCAATTTTTCTTGTGGAAGAAATAGTTGTTATAGCAGCAGAATTCCAATGTAGTATTGATCTACCTCTGAGTACAGAAGACTATGTACATATATAAAGCAGAAACCTGTGAAGGTTCCTTGACTTAGCAGGAGGCCAATAACTGCTTTGCTACCCATCACATGGAGCAGATGATGACTACTGCGCTTCATATGAGAAAAAGTAATACATATTAACAGTGGTTGACCCTCCCTTTCTCTATAGCCATGATAACAAACTTTGAATACTGATATGGGTACTATGATTAAGAAGTGAGGAAAAAATGCTGGTATTATCAAGAGGAGTTGTAGATACTCAGCAATTTTTGTCTTAGCTTATCAGAGAAATGAGTTGAGAACTTGGCTCAACCAATCTTTAGTGTTTTTTACTGATGGTGGCAATGTACACATCCCTATGATAATGATATGTACTGGAGCTTGCTTTCTTCAATATCATTGCCATTTGGAAACTTGGCCAAGCAGTAATTTTGATGACACTAAATTAGTATTCTTCTCCACCCACCAATTTTTTTTTTCAATATAAACTGAGTTTCCATGGTGGTAGCGTTTTATTGGCCATTGATTTCGAATAGTATCCGGCTACCCATAGGCTCACTCTTGAGACTGTGAAATACTCTGAACTCAAATCTGTCTCCCCTTCATTAGCTTGTGTGACCTCACCAAGAACTTATCATGTAGTTGGTTGCTTTTGTTGCCCACCTTGTGCTGGCTTATCTCTGCTGGAGCCTTGCTACATGTGTCAGCATCAGGTGATGTGCTAGTGTTTGGAGATTTTAATCTTTCATTCAGTTGGATGCCTTCATCTTGTAGTTCCCCTTCCAATTCCCTGAATGATTTCTTCACTGAACACTTATTTAATGCACTCGGTCTTCGTCCTTTCCATCTATAGTTTCCCAACAAGAAATTTGACCATGCTTGATTACATTCTTTTTCCAGCACATGTCCAGTTGCCCCGCAGTAGAAATATATTCAGTACTGGCCGTGAGTCCCCTATTACTTTTCCTGCCCCTCTCACTCCACTCAGCTACCAAGATTTATCACCTCCTGACCCTGGCAAAAGCTGGAACTAAGCAGATGGGCCACCAAAAACTGCTCTGTCTCCCATGGAGCCTCCTGGAGTATGGGTTACCAGAGGATGCCCACCAACTCCCCAACTCCTTCATATGGATTGGATTTGGTTATTGAGGATTATCAGTAGAATGATCCTCGGCATTTAAAAAGCAAATTAGCTGATAGAAAACTTTTTAAGTGCTACCTTGGTCCACAGTCCCATGAATCATTGGCAAACTTCCATCTTTGTCACGACTACACCAACTAAGTAATGGGGTTTATAGATGAAGATGTGGTAGAAGTGTGAGTGTGCAATAACCTGGCATCCTTAGGAGAGACCATCCAGCTCTATGAAGGGTCCCAAGGTCACCTTAGCGTGGTCCGACAGCCTTGCAAAGGTGTCAATTTGGGGGTGTGTGCTTGTGCCTGTGGTAGTCCCTGACGTGGAAGTACATAATTCCCGTAAACTGCCATAGGAAGGCAGTCTGGTGAAGTGTTTTTTGTTTATTCCTCTGGCGAGTGGTGTCAAATTTTACGGCCTTATGAGAACCTCTTTTTGAATCGCCTATCTATAGAAGCCATGGAGCTCATTTTCCCCATTATCTATTTATAGATAATACTAAGGTTGGGCAGAAATTCTACAGAGAAAAAATCACATGCCCAAACCAGGATTTGAACCCAGATCTCCCAATTTCTGGTTGAGTGCTTTAGCCTGTTAAGCTACAAAAGTGTCTTTCTTTCCCCTCCGTGGAAAATAGGATATTAGCTAAATTTGGCGAAAGCACTCAACTGGAAATCAGGAGATATGGGTTTGAATCCCAGTCAAGGCAAATGTTTTTTCCCAGTGGAATCTTTGCACAATTTGTAACATTGTGGGTGACTCTGTAAAGTTTTCACCTTGGCTAGTGCCGGTATACTTAATTTAGATGTTGCAACTAATTCCAAAAAAGATTTTTCTCTCTAGGTCCTGAAAGAGAATGCTCTAAAAAACAGTGAAAATTGGCAGTCAGGATTCAAAAAATATTTTTTATTCAATTTTACTCTTAAACAGGGTTTATACCGCTCAGGGAAATATAAATTGGGACAGTAAGTCAATGAAATTAGCTCACGGTGTGGGAAAAATTCTAGTGGCACTGCAAAGTGGTTGAACACGCCTTGCTGCGTAAGAGTGGCAAGGTGGGTGTTTTGGTTATGTCCTACCAGGAAGCATAGGGTAGCACCCTGGTGCTAATTGACTTTGTTTCATCAAACAAACTTTATTTCACTGTGTACCTAGCTGCATTTTTCCATAAAAGTGACTGCTTTGCCATTGAAATAAAATCAGGGAAATTTAAAAACTTCAGAGTGGAAATCAGGGAAAAGTTATGGAAATTTCTGCTTGCGGCTTTCACAGTGCTGGATTGCAGTTTTCTCCATAGTTTCCAGATTAGCTGCGTAGAAGTTTATTTCCGTTGACATTTTGTGGCCTATCTTCAGAGTGCTGATGGATGGAAATATCATATTCCGGGTGGCCTACCAGTGGTGCGACCAATCCGCGTTGAGGACCTCGATTTTGCATGCTTTTGCAAATTAGTCTTTTTCAGGTCGCATTAAATCTATCCCCATCATCTCCATAGAAATTTTCTGTTAGTTTTTCAATTTCAATAGCCTCCTCAATAATGCTTTGGAAATGATGTTTCTCTTTGGCAAGGACAAAGTGCCACTGGTTGACCCCGGGAGGATGATGTAGCTATATAAAGGGCCATTTCCATCTATCAGCACTCATACCTGATCTGAAGATGTGGCCAGCATATGCCATGAAACGACATTGGAAATAAACTTCGACGCAGCTAACCTGTAGAGCATAGTCATTGAGATAATGGAAATGTATTTGCTTGGTGGCTGTGAACAGAGTTGATTATAGAAGTATCTGAACTATAGAGTCTACGTTGAACCGCTAATCCACTAATTCAATCTAATAAATTTTCAGATGAAATGAGCTTTGATTAAATTTGGAATCTTTGAATTCAACGAAATTAGATGAATTTTCAAAATCCTACCCCAGGGATGTTTACCAATGGGACCAAGGGGGTCCGCCTCCCCAAAATGAGCATCTCCGCAGTCTATCGCGCACTATGCTTTGATTGATCATGATCAGGTTGACCTCTCACCTGAAATATTTTTCCTATACACTACTGCCCTCCTCTATTTTTCATCGGAGATGGGTTGCCTCGCTAATTTAATAACTATCAACTGTCTTCCTTCCTGTTTTGCCTAGTAAGCTTCACACTAAAATTCCTTCCTGTGTCCCTTTCATTCCATCATTTGATGGCAAGAATAGTGTGAAACGAAGAAATCGATAGAACAAAGGTTGACTGTGTAGTGCAATCAATGTCTTCACAAGCAAGGGCAACAGAATGAAGACACAAAAATACTTCCTATTTAAATATTTATTGCATTCAAAAATTACCGTCTCAGTCATCCACTTTGATGAATTGAAAAAAAAACTATGGAGTTTCCTGTTCAATCCCCTTGAACCCCAAGTCGATTTCAACAAAACTTACAATTTCCAGAGTCGAAATTTCTTGATGTTCATATATCTGTGGATTGGTGAACATTCAATGGTTATCCCCATAAAACGGATTGTTGATGATTATAATGCAATTTTGTCCTTCCCCACATGGTTACATGGAAGTCACAGAGGTCACCTTCCTCCAAATTTTGTCAAAAAATTTCAATTTTTATAAGTTTAATAGTTTTTGTATATTTGTAAAGGATTAAAACCTTTTCCAATGAATTATTTCTATATTTCTTGCCGCATGAAATTTAAATATTTCAAAATTATTTTAAACTTCAAGCTGCTAATTATTTCTTCCTGATTGTTAACCTTCTTAAATGTCTAAAAAATTTCAATTTTATCTGTTTTTAGGAATAAATATGAAGTTTTAGGCTCGAAAATACGTTGCAAATGAATATTTTAAAAATTTTACCCTGGAGATCAATGCCTGTCCCTCAGGGTTATTCTGTACTCTCCGGACCCAGGTCATGATCCTCCCCCAAATTTTATGCTAAATCCATCCCTGCTCACGTAGTACCTATTACTGTACGTTTCACATCTGTCCCTCTCTGTTCTGTTTTTTCGTTCTCTGAATGAAGACGTGTGTGATGAACCCCGTTTTTTTTGCCTCCGCTCTTAATCGCGACATATACTTCTGATGAAAATGTAAAATGTTAAGTCTGTGCAACTTCTATTTTATTTCAAATAATTGGAAATTTTACTTATTATTTTCTATTGTGTACTATGGGTACGTGATCAGAGCCATCATACTTATTTTGTTAAGACTGCTCTTCAAGAAGCTATCATACAGGAAAGTGGTTATCAGTTTCTTTAATCTTTTACGACGCTGCGAGAAAATATAGACATATTTGGCGCCCACCGGGTGTTTTGGCAACAGCGCATCGTGGTAATGGCAACAGTGTCACCAATAAGATTGCTCCAGAACTACACCCACGTCAGGTTTGTTGCCGAATGAAAGAAGAAATTTATCAGTGACAAAACAGAAACACATCGTTAGCATTTGGAAAGTGTACGTTCTAGTCATTTTGTGGTTTTCAGAAGATTTGCAGTGAATCTCTGCTGTGTCAAATCGCTTTTTGTAACCGTCAGAGTTTTTCTGCAGCCTATATTTTGTGTTTTCCGTGTGCATAAATTTATAAACAAGAATGCGTTCATTAGCCTATTTCACCATAACATCCCTAAGTTTCTTAATGACAGCGTGTGTCATTGGAAATGCATATTACCAGAAGAAACAGTTTTATCCTTCAGTTGTATATATTACAAGATCCAGTCCAAGCATGGCGGTTTGTACTGTTTCCATTATGTCAAAGTGTAGACTTCGTTTTTGCTACTGTAACTGATGACTGTATGACTCTTGATTTTAGGTCATCTACATGCAGGCACTTGTTCTGGTTATTGTTATTGGAAAAATAATGCGGAAATTCTTCTTCGGACAGTTACGAGCTGCTGAATATGAGGTACTTTTGAGCTCAACATTTGTTTATTTCTGCTAATGAGTTGCGTGAGCTCCTATCTTCCATATCTAATGATTTTTAAAATTTATTTTCACAGCATTTAATGGAAAGATCATGGTATGCCGTGACTGAAACATGCCTAGCTTTTACAGTGTTTAGAGATGATTTTACTCCGAAGTTTGTGGCTTTGTTTACAGTACTACTGTTCTTGAAATCATTTCACTGGTTAGCTGAGGATAGAGTGGATTTCGTGAGTGGAATTAGAGTTATCGCCTTTACTAAAATATTTAAGTTCCCTTGAATTTTTTTTCATTTCCTTGATTTCAATTTTCAGTTGGAAAGGAGTCCATTCATATCCTGGGTTTTTCATCTGAGAGTTTCAAGTAAGTAATGTTTACGATTGGTCTAGAACTATAAAAATTTTCTTTCAAGTGTTCTGGAGTTATGTAAGGGTACTGTTACCGTGTGCTTCTTTCACTTACCCGATTGAAGTATGAATTGGTACAGCTAGCATTTCTCCATTATTTCTTTCGTATTAATTTTGTCCATTTAAGTTCTAATGCGAGCAAGGATTTAGCTATAGCAGCTACTTACAGTAATTCGGAAATGTCTACACTCGAGTGTCAATGGAAGGCAGATTTTTTAAATTCTCTTATTGCATCACCTATTCTTTCTCATTAATCTATCTTGATAACCTTAGTAGCCATCGCAGAAGGTGTTCATATGTTAGTGTTGTGTGTGTAGGTTTGTCAAGAAGTCTCAAATCTGCTGCTTTTATAAGGAAAGCATTCATTCAGTATGGTTTTCTCGGTTTTCTTACTGGGAGGGATAATCCATAAGTAGTTGCAGATTTTTCAATGTACATGTTTGTCATCAAATGAACATGACAGACGTAGTAACATTGCCATGTATCAAACATCTCTCTTCAAAAGAAACCCAGGAAGACTTTGTCCAGGAGAGTAACAATTTTGATAGAAATTTTCAAGCTTGAATAGTTCACCAGTTTAAATGCTAGATTAGATTGATATAGGTTGAAAAAAATGGTTTACCAATGTTTTTGTGGATATGGTATTAACAGATATGGAAATATGCCAAAAATTCATTCAATAGCATTTTTAGTTGGCTGTTATTGTGGTGATATGATTACTTTAATCTATATTTTATTTTTAATTGTTAATTATAGTATGTATTGTCATTATAGAAATCAGTATTCCAAGTATTGATGGTACTGCCATTAAAGAAGAAATCAAAAATACCATTTTGAGTTTTTAATGGGAGCATAAATTATTAAAGTACTATCTTCAGGACAAAATTTGAGACATACCTTAGAGTGCTATAGAAAATCTGTAGCCCATGTTGGTGCCCTACCCTCAAAACGAATATTTCTGATCAGACATTTACGTGTCAAAGACTTCTCTTTGGTATATTTGTGATTGTTACTCATTGGGAATGACACTGCTCTGACTTGGATTCACAATATACTGTAATTATATGGTAAAAATAAAAAGGAAAGTTATGTTACATCAAAAATACATCTTGAAAGGTACTCCTTCAAGTGTCAGATGGTAAAATATTCATATTGAATTTGATAATGTGTCGTGTATTCCACAGATTTTTATTCATTTCCAACAATGGTTTGAACGACAGAACGTCATAGTTATGGTTTGCAAACTTATGATCGTGAAGCAGGGGCAGATACAGGATTTCTTTCTAAGGGGGGGGAGGGGGGCACAAGCAAGGCCGTATCCAGGATTTTGTTCTTGGGGGGGGAGGGGGGGGGCACAAGGGTACCTAGTAATACAAAAAAATGCATTGATAATGGGACTGTATTAATAATCTTGCATATTCTATAAGAGTCTAGGGGGGGTACGTGCCCCCTTGTCCCCCCCCCCATAGATGTGCCAATGTTGTGAAGTACTGAAAAATGTGGCTGTAAATACAAAATATTTGGGGGTGGAGAAGGATATAAGTTAGGGCAGAATATATGGGGATAAGTTACATAACAGTTTTTTTTTTTGCTGAGACCAAGGAAGGTTGGCTCAGAAGTGGTGACCTGCTTGAGGTAGGAGCATTTTATGTTATCAGGTTGTCTGCTATAGGTTTGAGACCATCAATTTTTTTTGCAGCAAATTGACATTTTGATGCAAAGTGCATAGATAATGGATTGAAAAATTTGTCTCTCCTTATTTTCACTCTCACAATCGACAGTGGAAAGCATTGTTAAACATTCCTGAAATGTGAAAAATTCATCATGCGGTGGAAAAGCCTGTAAAATTAGGAATATCTTGGTGTTTACACTCATTTTGTGATGAGGTTTCTCTATTTTTTTTTCTTGGGAAGTTGAGTGGTAATTGAACAATACTAGTAAAGCATAAAACTATGAGAAATAATGTAAAATCAGCACTCCAGAAATATGTTCATACCAGAAGTAAATGGGAATTCATTTTTACCATTTTTATCTGGGTAATCTCAGGGAATTATACCCTCGAGTCTGGAACTCTTTGTGGCGTCTTTGTATAAAAACTGCAATGGAAGGGGCCTTTTTCAGCTAGCTGGGGAAGTAGTCAGGAGGCAAAAATTTCCCCTCCATTCCAGGCTGCTAGAAGTAGGCAGGGTCGTTTAAGTGACCAAACTAATTAGGGGTAATTTTTAAGTTTTTATCTAAAGGAAGCAAATGCGTGGTGGCGAGCTGTGATTGAAAGGGTTCTCAGTAAAGTCTCCTAATGGGAATGGTCACCTTTTCCGACATCCTTTTTCATCATTATAGACTTGGCCAGACTGAAAGTGGGTATTAGCATTGGTGTAATGAGCTTTTAAAAGAGTTCTAAGTTGTTTAATACAGTGGAACCTCGTTAAAGCGAGTATGGGCTATAGCGATACCCCCGTTATTATGAGATATAGCCGATGCACCGTCAATTGACCCTATAATAAGCGTGTTAAAAAATTCGTTTTTACGAGGCCCTTTTGGTGTTGGCTCTCGCCATAGCGAGGGTTTCATCGCCGGAAAAACTTACATCAAGACTACTTAATCTCTGTAATTGCTAGCGATTTGTTAGAAATGAAGTTAATGGAGTGCTCAGTCTCAAATTTATGTTGTAAACTGTCGTTTGATAAATAAGTAGTTAATTTTGGTGAAAATATTGTGGCGTTAGCATTCGCGAATCTTCTTTTGTTCCTCGGGCGGCATAAAGCAGTCGTCAGCATACCCGCACGTCCATGAGTTGCATGAATAGAAAGCATTTGATGGCAGACACCATGGCCAAGAAAACACCAAACAATTAGTCGTTGTTTGAGTAAGGAAATTTAGTGATGCAAATAATCATCACCTTTCGTCTGGATTTATGCTTACGTTTATCAGATAGAAATTTATCTATCACCGCACCACTCTGTTCCTGTATAACTGTTCGCAACAGGTATATATATTGGCTATTATTTGCTCCACCTCCGGTAAAGCGACAATTCGCTATAACGAGTGTTTATTGGTGCACCGTGGGGTGTCGTTTTATCGAGGTTGCACTGTAATAATTTATTAGACATTAAACAAATTGAATTTGCATTAGTCTTCATCATACTTAAGTTGAGTGATTTGGATCACAGTTAAATGCAATATTTGACCTTAAGAAAGTAAAATACCTAAAATACAATATGTCAAGACAAAAGATTATATGTACATCAACGAAGGACAACACAATGTCACAATCAAAAAACTCAATTACAGAGTAAAATGCTTTTTGTAAGCCATTTACGGATAACTTTTTTAAATTTGGGCAATAACACATCTTTAGCCTTAGGGGGTAATCTATTGAATAGTCGTATTAAAAAGACATTAAAAGGATTTCTGTATTTGGCTAATTTACAATAAGGAACGTCTAGGGATGAAATGAAATGTTTTTAAATGATTGATTGAAGTATCTGCTATAGTGCAGAAGTATTGAATTTTTTGTAATGGTTTCTTATCAATATGGCTTTTCAGTTTTGCTGGCATTGCTTGGATTGTTGGATGAACATTTTGTGGAACATGCCTACCAATCAACAATGTCCAAAGGAGCTTCAGTTCAGCTTGTATTTGGATTTGAGTATGCTATTCTATTAACCATCATGATCAACATAACTATCAAGTACATCCTTCATACTATAGACCAGACGAGTGAGAATCCATGGGAGAATAAGGCTGTATTTTTGCTCTACACTGAACTTGTAATGGGTAAGTTATTGATTTATTCAGCTTTAGCGTCTAACAGTAAAAGTATGTTTGTAATAGTTAATCAAATCAAGAAGCTAACTTTTTGTGAGCCATTTGTTTTAAAGAAAGAAAGAATGTCATGTTCATTACCAAAACATTCTGCATGCGACTCAAACTGCTCTCTTGTCTTAATGGCCAAGATAATATGTTATTTAAAATTTTTTTCAGTTTCTATATTTTACCTCTTTATGAACTAAAATTCGAGGACAGACTTATTTCAATCTAGATAAAAAGTAGGCCTTATGTTATTAAAAGTGAAAGAATAATATTTTCACATTGGTTATTGATGACTCAAGTCTGGAATAGCAAAGTTAAAACATTGATTTTTTTTAGTCCATGCTATGTTGTATAATGTGGCAGAAGTTATTTCTAATACTTCTTGTTGATTTTTACTTCAAATTTCATTAACTTGTTAATATCTCTTTTGTAGGTTTCATCAAAGTTGTTTTGTACCTCACGTTTGTGGCTATAATGATCAGACTCTACACCTTGCCATTGTTTGCTTTCCGGCCAATGTACTACACTATGCGGTATGTTACACTTTTAATAACATTTATACGGGAACTCATTTTGACCTTTCAATTAATGAAGGAACTTATTGCATAATTATGCTTATATATAACATTTAACTTATGCTTAACCATTTATGCTTAACAGTAACATTTACTTATTTTGATTAGGATGTTAGCTTTCATTTTCATTTATTAACATGTTATATTTAAATTTAATTGTTATAGTTTTGATCCTTTCCTCCTTTGAAATGTATACTTTCTCTTTGATAGTGCTTTCAAGAAGGCGTTCAACGATGTTATACTCTCTAGACGAGCCATTCAAAACATGAACTCACTATATCCAGATGCTACTCCAGAAGAATTGGCTGCTGCGGATAATGTTTGCATCATATGTCGTGAAGAAATGGTCACTGGTGAGACAACCTTCACTCTTAGGTCGTTTTCCAATCCACGTAGTATGCATTCATTCCCTTGTTCCCTTTCTCCCTTGCACCCTGCTCCCTTACTAATGCTCTACTGGCACCATAAAGTGTGAACGGAAATAATACAAACTATTGACAGTGACGAAATGTGACGCACGGGGTAGTGTTAGGACATCTGGTGATTGATTTAAGAATCAATTTCACCTTTATACTTATATTTTTGCATGTGAAGAGCAAGAATTCACAATGCCGATATAATATAGCGTAAAAGAGCTCACCTAATAAACACAAAATTACTTAAAACTCCAGTTCAAGATTTCTGAGTTTCCCATTGCCGCCATTTTCACATCCACTTCCTACGAAGTAGCATCCACGTTCCCTTGTTCACTTACCCTCCGTTCCCTTGCGCCCTGCCGATTGGACCCACCCTTGCTGTCGTCACATCCGTAAGTTGCCGATCGAAAAGTGCACGAAGGGTGAATAATTGCGAATTGGAAAATGGCCTTAGCTTGGTTAATTACTCTTTGTCAGTGATCTCTTGGGAAAATTATTTCTTAATGACATTCAATTTCTCCTCCTGAGCAGCTTCAAAGAAACTGCCATGCAACCACATTTTCCACACATCCTGTCTTCGTTCGTGGTTCCAAAGGCAGCAAACATGTCCTACTTGCCGTCTCAACATCTTGCGTACTGCTCCAGCTACCAATAATCGACCTCCTGTTCCCGGTGCCGCTGCCACACAGGCAAATGCTCAGCAGAGAATGGCTGGGAGGCCACAAGCTCCGAATGCTGGTGCACCACCAGGAGCTCGACCAGGTACAAGACATGATTCAATGAAGATGTTGTGTAGTGTGGGTCTTAACACTAGAATGATTGGGGGCGGTCAATTGACCATTCACGTTTTTCTTTTGTACACCATCTTGCCCGTGTGAATATAATCAGAAAATTTGCAAAACATGCTTACGAGAGTTAAAAAAATACGTATCTTGAGACCAAATTTAATGCTGTCTTTTCTGCTTTTAATGCTTCATTTTAGTCCTGTCTTTTCTGATTCTTTTTTTCTCTGATATATGTTTTCAACCAATAAAAATAAGACAAAAACAGGTTTTGAAATGCTACTGGTGTTTTAAAAGGCAAGATGTATAATTTTTTAACAATGTAAGTGAAACACATTTTTATATTACAATATAAATTTTTTTGGTGTAATTAATATTGTTTACAGTGTTCTTTTTTTCTAACACTTTGCCTGAACATAACACAGTATTGGAACACTTCTACACTCATTAAGTAAAAAAATATGGAGGGAAAATGAACGAAAGAACACAAGAAAAGGGCAAACGGTCAATTGACTGCTGGCGGTCATAATAGGTACTCTACTGTAGTACCATAATAGGTAGGCTTACCCTGGTCATTCTAGTGTTAAATAAAGTAGCTTTTATTTACTAGTTATTTTTATACTTTGGCTGAGGTGAAAATCATTAAAGTTTTCTTCATCATTGTGTCATGTGCTGCAGTTTCTTCTTTTGATGTGGGTGGCATTGTATCCAGGATATCCTTCTCTTGGAGCAGGAGACAACACCGCCCTCTTTCAAAGTATGAAAATTGAAAATGATGAAGTTGATTGTAACTTGTTTTAGATTGTTGGAAAATTGCAGTTCATTTGATAGTGCATTGGTTCCACAAAGTAAAGCTGGAATATGTGATAGATATGAAGTTAATTTGGGATCCTCCTTTGAAATCAAATTTATAGTGAGGGCAAAAACATATTTTTTCATACGAGTTGAAGAAATAAAATCTTGGCTTTTTCCACATGGTGATTTATTATGACCGACCATGGTTTCGTTACAGCATAACGTTACCTAACTGATAATGTTACGCACAACCTTGATAATGCTACACTGGAGCAAAACCATGGTACGTCATAATAACCCGCCAAGTTATTATTACTTCAACTCCTATGATAAAGGACTTCCACCAAGTTACACACCTGCTACTATTAATTAAACATTTTTCTTTAAAGTTTATTTCTATTTTTTGGTACATTATGAATAATGTCTATAAATATCTTTCATTTCTGTTCTTCATTTTGCAGTTTTCATGAATCCATTCCAAGTGCTTGCGGGAGGAAATGGAGCTGCCATGCCTGCACCTCCTTTTGCGTTTCCCATGTGGCCTCCTTTCAGGCAGCCTCAGCAACAACCCATGCAACCGCAAGGAGATGGCGCAGGCTCTTCGCAGGCTGACCCCAACGCTTCCTCTCGGCCAAGATCTTCCACGCCTCAGTCAGGTGAGTTTTCAGTCATTGGGTCACTGAACCATTTCCACTTCAGTTTATTTTCTGAATGACGTGCTCCAATCCTTTATTTATTTTTTCTGTGGTTCTTTACAAATGGAAGGGTAGGTAGTGGAATGATAATTTATAGTCTGTAATCAACATAGAAGAGTGGAAAAAAGTGGTTATTATTTCATATTGTAAAGTATCTAGTTAAATACATTGAGAGCACAGCTATTGCTGCTGGTATAAAATCATTTTATTACTTCTAATGCTTCATATTTCATGAAGTATGAGTTATTTATGTACGTTACGGATGTTTTAGCATTGTTAAACTTTCAAAATACCATATTTGACGGCATATAAGATGCACTGGCATATAAGATGCACTCTTAGATAGAAGGCCACACACCAGGAAAAATAGTTTCAATAGTCCGCGCGACAGTGCGGTACTACAATAACTTAACACGTTGCGTACGGATGGCGAGAATTCTCGTCATTTTTTTCCCAAACTTTCCGGACGGATGACTAAGATTCTCGTCATTTAGGCGTGTCGACCTAAACAATTTAAAGCGTACAATACGTATTCGTTAGTACGTTTTCAGTTGTTGTTCGTTATTCATAATGAATTGATGCATCATAACGTTTGATTGGGTAAAGTTATATTCTAAACATTAGCTTTTTAACCATGTTTAAACCAAAGGCATTACGCCCTAATAGGCACATATTTCCAATCTCGGCGTTCCTAGGAATTTAAATACTCCGGTACGCAATGTGTTAATGTGGTTTCTTTTAGTTCTCATGTTTCGTAAAAGCCAAATAAACAATCATTGAATGCAATTACCAAACATATTTTTATTGAGGAAAATTAACAAACGGCAAGGAAATGTACATAATACAAAATAAAGCAGAAACATCAAAAACACAGATTATTTTAGTTCTCATGTTTTGTAAAAGCCAAATAAAGAAAGCAGAAACATAGGCGGGCAAAGCAAAGCAGAAACAAAAGAGGGCTGAGCAAGCGCTACTAGTTTCGTTTACTTTTTTATGGGAACGGTGCGGTGTCGAACAGAAACCATCTCAGTTTTCTCTTCTGAGCTATATTTTTGTCTGCAAAAATTTAGTTAAACCTGATAAAATGATTGTGGCAGATGTAGAAAAAGTTACGTGTCTCTAGACCTTTATCCGGGCTTAACCCGTTTAGTGTGGCACGCCGATATATCGGCTTTTACGTTATTGTTGTTAAATTGGAGAACATTGAAATTAAAAAAACTTCTATATCAGTAAACGTATAAAAATGTTGTGATTATTGTCCAGTTTAATCTCATTAATTAAAAAAACCACTTAAAGATATATAAAAAATTAACTATTTAATGTTTATTTTTCCTAGTTGCTACATTTTATTAATATACCCTCCGCATTTTTTGACTGTACCCCAGGAAGAAGGATAGCACTAAATGGGTTAAAATATCACTCAGTATTGAAAATTAGCCTGTGTCCTTCACGTTTAAGATGCCGGTAACTTTTTTGAGACCAGATTTAGGAAAAAAAAGTGTCTTACATGCCGTCAAATATGGCATTTATACAGTTCCCCTTAATAGAGCTTATATTATGTAAATTGGATGACAAGCCACACTCCACAGTGCACGATTTGGCATTGGAAGTTCATGACGAGCTAGACTCGTCATTTCAGTGCCAGGGGTTAACAATCCTGAATTTCATGTATCTCCTTGGAAGTGGTAACATGAAGAGTACAGCAAGCTGTCCAAATCAGGTTTATTGCCTGTGAGGGAAACCAGGTATATTGGGAAAAGTCAAGAGGATTTGAAATGGGTTTGTGAAATCAGGGAATCTTGCCCGTGTTATCTGGGAAAATTTATTTCATGAGGAACTGCCACCAATCTTAGGATTGTTGACCAGCGGTGATGATTTTTGTAATTTACTGTAGTGCATTCTTTGATTCAGGTGATCCTTCTCAAGATGGTGATGCTGCCTCCCGAGGAAGTGGATCCGAGAATGCTTCATCTTCGCAGAATGCAGGGGAAACAGGCGGCACTTCTGAAAGTATGCCCAGGAGCAGCCCGCCATTTTTCTACCCTCCATTTCCATTTGTGCCGTTTGGTAAGTTATTACCTGTTATGTAGTGTCTTTGTGGAAGGTGTTATAATTAAAGGGTGTCCAGAGACAGAGAGAATAATGCGTGAATGTTTAGTCCCTTGAATTATGCATGAATTATTCATAAATTTTTTGCTCCAACCTCTAATTTCGAATTCTTTACATTTCAAATTAATTTCAGATAAAATTTTGTCAGTTCAAAGCCCATTTTCTGGCCTAATTTATGTGAAGTCGGATTCAAAAGTATTGCAACCAATGAAGTGGCACCATTTATGCCACAGTATGGAAATTGAGTTTCGGTACTTTCTATGGTACCAGTAGGTGGGAAATTTGAACAACATTCTCACCTCCCGCAATATTTATATTACAATGCGTAGATCCCTACAAACGGTTTATCCAGGTTGCAGATTATCCGTGCATGATTTTTACTCTCGCTCAATTTTTTCCGTGATCTTTATAAAAAAAATTAAAAGCGGGCACAAAACCATCAGAATTACTGCATTAATGCTAAGATAAACCGAGCTTATTATTTCCGTGAGAATCCCCATGGTGAAATGGAAGGGATCACGTGCTAGCTGCAATCCCTGGGAGCACCGTGTTCCTGTTTTCCAAGCCTCGCAGTGCATGTCTGCGCTTCGCTAAAAAGATCGCGGACTGGCGAAGAAAGCTCTCATTGAGTCCGGGAAGCACTCTAAAATAACGGAATAACTGCATAAACAATAAAATATTGTTTGTTTTAGGTAAATTATGAACATTGCAAGACATTTAAGTGAAAGGTTGGGTTATCCGTGTTTTCCGACTATTCATGCCGTCTCTCCCCATCATTAGCCCGGAGAATTGGGAGTGTACTGTACGTGTTGTTATAACTTAGCCATCGATATGATTTTGGCTGGTAGCACGTCCGTGTTGGCAAGCAAAGTTGGGGGCTCTGGCCACCACAATTTTGGCCGCGCTTCCAAGGAGCACGACCAAGTCCCCAAAATGGCCCAGTGTGCTGTTGTACATATAGCTCAGTGACTTTCGTGGTGGTGCCTCCATGGTGGCCTTGTGTGCAAAGGCCCTAACTGTCTGTGATGGCTTTTCTTCTTCATGTCGTTAATTAGCCTTGGATGTCTTGTTTTCAGGTGTACCTCCACCCCCTCCTCCAGTGGGCTGCCTCTCTGGCCTCCCTGAGGAAGAGTTGAGACGACTGGAAATGGCCGGGCGGGAAGGTCTTGAGGCCAGGCTTGAGGCACTGAGGACCATTCAGATTCTCCTTGATGCGGCCGTCACTGCAATGGGTCAATATGCAGCTGCAGTTGCATCTGCAGATGCTGGGGCACAAGTTAGACCTCCAACTCAGCAAGCAAATCCAGAAACTAGGTAAGAATAAAAACTATTCCATGATGCAGTAGATGTTCAATTATCCATCCTAGTGTCCGACACCTTAATGGATAATCAAAAGGGATGAATGACATATCACTGGCATTACTTGACTATAATGGACCGGATATCCTCAATCATTGTTAAACTGTGTATCAATTGTGAAATTGACTGTATAGGACTTGATTTTAAGTTTCTTGAGATACAAAAATATTTCTCATTGCTATTGTACTCATCGACAAAACCAGAGATAATTATAGACCTGATATTTTATTGATCCATAAATCAAATCCAAAGCCAAAATCAAATATACATATCTGATTAGTACCACTGAATCAAAGTGTTGAGTCCACAGAAACAAAAATGCATAAATATATTAGAATTTGGGCGATAAAATAAAAAATATTTGGAAATTAGAAGAAGTTAGTATTCACCCATTAATAATGTCTGCTGTGGGAGTGTTATCAAAAAGGTTCAAAAAAAGAAATTGAAAACCTGGGAATTCAAAACACCTAGCTAACCTCTGGCAAAAAGCTGTTTTACTAGAGACTTGCCACATTGTAAGGAGATTCCTGGGCTGATTATGATTGGGCAATGTAGGATAGGGTGAATTTCTTCTTCATTGTCATAGCCTTATCCTATTTTACCTTTAGGATAGTTCGAGTATATTTATTTTTCCAGTAAATCAGCTGAGAAAGAGCAAAAAGCCTAAAATAATAGTAATAAACTTTATCTTCCCAAAGATGTGGTAAATTAACAAGAACAACGTATGTCACAGATATATAAACAAACATATAAACTAAATTAACAATACATGCTTTAGTGCAGTCACAGAGCTCTTGAAGTATTTCTCAATGGAGTAAAATGGCTTACTACAAACAAATATTTTCAGTTTTGATTTTAGAGCATTCATATTTTTTATTGCTTCCTCATAATGCAGCTATTTATTATCCAGTTTGATGTCTATATTTTTACAATTTTTCTGGTTATAGTTGTAGTGGATGTCATTTTTTTGTTCTTGTGTGATTATGGTGAAATACAGTGTTAGCATCGATATAACACATGATCTTTTTCACATAGAATGGAAACGCCTCCTACCAATGGCTTTTGGGAACTAAGAAACCTCTAGCTATAGTGAACTTGCTGTCGTTATTTCTGAAAGTAGTTAAATCACTCAAAATCATTCCACAGGTGTTAATAGGGCTGTTTTTGCTGAGAGGTGAACATTGCAGTGTAATAAATTTAATAGTTCTATTATTTATTAATCATACTTTTGAACGTTGTATTTCTAATTTATCCACTATCAATTTATCATGAAATCATGTAAACATAACCACAATATTTCATTATGAAATGAAAGTTTATATGATCATTAGTGGGATTACATCATATGCTGAGGCATTAAGACTTTGAATTGCAACAATCCCAGCATCAGTCACTCACGTACTGAACTGCACAATTATGTGCTGTTATTATTCTGATTTCTTGAATGCTTCCAATATGTTATGACCACTAGTTTATCGATAGAAATATGTTGGTAAAAATTGATTTTTCGAGCATTCAATCTTTAATCGAAATGAAGTCATGAAACTACTGCGAGAGGATAAAGTTGGCAATTTTCAGAAAAAATCAAGGTTTGTTTGTTTTTCGCTAAATTAGTTTAACTTTGACCTCGTACATATTTTTAATGTGAGGGCACAGGAAAGAATAAATCAGGAAAGTTATAAGTTATGCACTCTTTATTTCAGAATATTTATGCGAATTTTCAACTATCTACCTACTCAAAACAGTCATTTTTGTGGTTTTTTGATAGCTTTTTTGATTTTAGCCCATTGTGTGACACTGATCGAAAAGAACACACAGCAATTTGGTCTGACTGTCATCTGTGATTGGCTGCATCTTTGTCAATCATGTATTTTTCTAATTACAGTAAAACCTCTATGTAGTGAACCTCTCTACATCGAAAACCTCTATACATCATACCAACCCTCTGGTCCCGTCAGTTTTACATGTAAATTTATAGGCAAACCTCTCTATAGTGAACCTCTTTATATCGTAAAACCTCTATATATCATAGCAACGAGACACCCCCGAGACGGCCTAATTACCTCCGCATTTCGTACCGAGACAACTAGAGACCATCAATGCAGCTGCGATAACGAACATGGAATGACATTATCAGCGATAAATATTTCACGCTTATTTTTTTCTTATACACCTTTAATAATTTTCACGTTAACCATTAGTTTGGGCCATTTTGTTCTATATGAGAGCATACCTAACAGTTAATAAGAAAAAGGCATCCAACTCTCCTAATCATATTAAGTGGTAGTTAATGATGATGATGACAGAAGACATTGTTTTCTCTCAAATCATGGTCAAAATCTTGCGATAGCAATCGCTTTCATTTACTTATGGCTTTATTTTCTTGTAAGTGCCTACATACAATGTTCAGTTAATAAAAGAGGCGACCAGCGCAGCTTATAATCACTTGCTGGCAAAAATATTTCAACCAACTTCACTCCCATCCATGGAGACAGAATTACTCGACCGCATTGCTACTTCTGCTTCTAAAATGAAAATATTTCATGAATATACTGCGACTCGAAATAAATCAAATACAATTTTGCAATTATTTCATTCCCACATTTCCCAGTGTAGCACTTTCTTACTACCGCCTTGGTAATTTTTTCGATACTTTCGTGAACGATCGTAGTTTATAATTTATTGCGCTTAGCGACATATGTCTTGCCTGCGTATTTATGCCGCAAAATCTGACTCTTCCATCGGGAGTCCGGGATGTCAATTTCTAGCAATACTGACGAACATCAATCCATGCGCGACAATGTTAGGTGAAGGAGACAGCTAATTAGCTGATATGCGGTAGGGCAATGAAATTTCTTACCGTCGCCGCCGCATTCTAAAGTAGTTCGCCCAGCATTCTCGCCGGGAAATCACGTCCTTTCGCAGACCTAGCATTTTTGTGTGCCCCTGACAGATTTTTTCTTCGGAACACTACTTGCATTATATTTTTGAGAGAGAGAATTCAATGAAATTTTCAAAATTGTGCTCAATTTCTTGTCTATTTTTTGCAGTAGTCACATGTTTATTTATATTTTTATATTTTTTAACAAATCACATGTTATAAGAATGATAAATCAGTTCTCTAAAAGATATTATCAGGAGTATTTTCAATTATTGCCCATAAAATATAAAAATTACTTAATTAATCATAGGCTGATGATGGATTCGAGAAATAAAAGAAGGCGACTACTTGGCATTACCACATAATTAGCAATTTCTCTAGCCATCAACGAGGGCTGGCAGAAGGAAGATGTAGCAGTGACCTTTGGAAAGCCATCATTCACCCTGACATCTATTTTAAAAAACCAAGGAAAAACATAAGAAACTGTCTATCTAGGCTGCACAATTAAAAGACTCAGGCAGTGAAATACGAGGATGAAGAAATTATGTTGAGAAATATAAAACTATTGTACTTTCCTCCGAACACTATTAGTAAATTGAATAATTTCTTAGGTCAAAAGGCATTAACGAAAACAGCTAGTGATTTATTTATAGTGAAAATGACATTAAAAAGTGCTCATGTAATTGAAAACATTATTTCGAAAGAGTTTGAAAAAAAATTTAAGCAAAACGAATAACTAATTTATTTTCTAAAAAGGCCTCTTTTACTAGTTACTTTACCTTTGTGTAATCCTTTTCCTAATGTATAACTGTAAATATATGTTCACTTATGCATGCATATATGTTTAAATATAGTTATTTAATGATTAAAAAGACAGTAGCACCTTTAATTTCCCAAGGATATGAAAAAATGGTGCCTTCCACTAAAACCTCTCTATAGTGAACCTCCATACATCAAATTGCCCAAATTTTGGTCCCCTCCATTACGATGTAAAGAGGTTTTACTGTATATCTATTTGCTATAGGGATCCAAGTCATACTCTTGACAAGGCCGTGATCCCTGTTGATGTTGTAGTGTGAAGGCAAATCTCAATGTCGTCTTCAATGACAAGGTCCCTCTATCCATGCTGCATCCTAGCTGTACAATTTCCTAGTGGATATGATGCGATTGCGCTTCTGTTCTTCTCTGCTGCTGCTGATTTCTCCTGCTTACAGAAGTGGCATAGGTGTCCTTTCAGTTGCATTTCAATGGCCCCTGCCATCATGTTGATGTAAACCTGACTGCTGTCCCGCAGGAAGGCACTTTCCATCAAACAGGATCTTTTGTACTTACAAGTGGCTGACTGCTTTGTTTATTTGGAGGTAAATAGATTGTTTCGATGTTGTGGTAGGGCAATATCCTAGATGTCTTCCCGGAGACAGTGGATGCATGTGAAAATTCAGCCTCCGTCGAAGCACTGACCCTGTATGAAACCTTGAAGAATTCACCCAAGGTCATGAAGAGTTACTGGTTACGCTTGTACCCCATAGACTTTGCTTGCATTTTCTGGTGCAGTGTTGTGAACACAGGTTGGATACTTTTTGGGACCTACCTCTGCGGTTTTTTTGTTTGAAGAGAAAAAGTATGTTTCTTTAACCCGGCAGTGGTCGCGTGGGGTGTCCCAGACACCCCAGTCTTATATAAGCGCTATTTTTTCATGCAATTGTGACTGCAATGACCTGTAACCTCCTCTAGCTGATTTTTTTAGCTTTCTGAGGGTACATGTAAAAGATAATTATAAAATCAATGCAAGTTTTTAAGAAAAATTACTTTTGTCAAAGCTCTGCAGAGTGGGGTGCGCCAGACACCCCACGCGACCGTTCTCGTTACGGTTTGCCGCCGAATGTTTTTCATCCATTTTCATCACATTTGATAGCTACTTTTCTGAAACTGGCCATTCAAGTTGTCTTTTACGTTTACATTAATAAATATTTATTTATTGGTATATTTTTTGCCTAAATTTATGTAAACAAATAGAAAGTTAGTATTTTTTTATAATATTACAGTGATTTTTCTCGAAGTGAGCCACGAAAAATCGATCATGTAATACTTTTAGCACGTTCATTCAGTACACTATGGATTCCTGCAGTCTTTCTAAAAAAAGGAAAAAGCTAATATACTTTGACTTTTGACTGAAATTTTGGATGAGGATTTATTTGTTTCTGACGTCAACTTTTGTAGAAAATGCGATTTCTTAGAAGTGATTTTTTGAAGACTTCGTTCAATTACGTTAGTGCAGTAGTTATTCAAAAAAAGTCGTTATTTACATGTTTCTGTGAATTTACCAGTGAAGGTTGGCTTTATAATACTTACATTCATCGATTTCAATTCATACTAGATGTCAGCTACCTCTAGAGTAAAAGAATGAGTCTTTGCCTTTTCAATGAATCTTTGAGGGAAGAAGATTGATTCTGATGAAAAAGAAGATGGGTGTCATGTAGCTGCGCATGACACTTACACTGAACAACAGTGCAGAGATGATTAACTTTTATAAAAGGGAAGGGAGCTTATGTACGTTGGGAAGTATGGAGTTGAAACGTGTAATACGCAGGGATCAAGACCAAACATAAGAACATAAAATTGTAGCAGTGTTACTGAGAGGAGTGGACTTATTAGAAAAATAAATTGGATTCAAAACTCGAATGGTTTGTTTTCGTATGATGTTCATTGAAAGAATGGTAGAGAAAATTGTGAATTGCACTAATATTCAGGTAGAGAAAGTCACTGAAAATAATTCTCGTAAAAGAGATAGTGAAACAGACAGGAAAGAATTAGTGTTCCTGAATAGTATTTTACTTTTAGCCAGGGCAAATAAAACTGAGTAACAGAATTTTTTATAGTTTTGGAACCACAATGGATTAGGAGTGGAAATATGTTATTCCTCCATGAGCCATAACATATTTCTCTTTTCCCCTTTATCTTTTCGTTTCCACAACGTGACTGCTAAAGTAGAGAAAATGAAAAGTGGAAAATTAGCACAAAGTACAGATGTATTTGAGATGTTTGCTCGCAATACACGGCAACATTATAGAATTGGGCCATGAGAAAAAGCTGATGAGCAATTGATTCCTTTTCAAAGAAGATGTTCATATAGGCAATATTTACCTTCCAACCCCGCAAAATATAGCATCAAAAGTTTTGCATTGGCAAATTCGATTGTATTTGAAGATGTACCTACTCAGAGTGGCAACCAGAGGGTCCATTTTTTTTAGTTAACGGTCCAAAAGAGGAGTTAAAGCGAATGTTTTCTTTTGTAAACAGAAACGGGAGGAACATAGTTTGAACTACTGATTCAATAATATTCCGCAAGTACATGAAATTCTAAGCAATAATTTGACGGTTGCGGGAACAGTGCGCAAAAAATAAAAGAGATTTAGCACTGAAAGTCGTATAAGTAAAAGAAAGAAGATAATAGCAGCTTATTTTGGTTTAGGAAGAAAAAAGCTCTAGTTTCCTGCGTCGTAAAATGGTCAAAGAATGTAATTCTTTCGCCAACAATTCACACAGCTATATCTATCCATGAATCCAAGACGAACAGATAATAAAAGAAAACCGGAAATATTGACCTTTTATAACTGCACTGAAGGAGGTGTAGCCACATTAGACAAAATAGGCAGCACCTATCATACAAGCAGAAACATCAGGAGATGGTCCATGGCCATTTTCTTTCATTTGCCAAACACTGCTGACATCAGTGCATTTGTTATACGTAGGTATTCTAATTCACTATTACATTGCAAAGAAGTTTTCTTCGTGAGATAACTCGATCGTTAACTTTTCCATACAGTAAAATTAGATCGATATTGAACACGATCTCTAGAGACTTGAAAAATAGAGGAATATGCGTAAAATGAGCCTGAGAAAAGGATGTGGAGAAAAATAGAAAAAAGTAGGAAGATGTGTTTTTTTCCCCACAGATATAAAAACAAAAATATACTGTAAACTGTGTTAGAAACTAATGTGCGGTACACATTTGCTGAAAATTTTGAGAAGTGATTAGAAGCAAATAAATAGTTTACATGATTTATTTTCTGCATTCTTTAGATTCAATAAAACTTTTCAATAGCGTGAAATTGAACTTCTATTGAGGACTACATATTTGTTAGTTTACCTTTCCAATGCTGTATATAATTTGTAACAGGAGTATTTCAATAGTTATAAGTGACCGTAATATCATCTTAAATTTTTCCTCAAGAATACATTTTTGGAAATCGATTCAATATCGATAAGTAAATTAATTTAGTACAATTATTAGTATTTACGTAAGGCAAATAGAGGTCGACGCTGAAAATATGATGAGATACAGTGATTGATGTTTATAAAAGTATATGCCATGTATTTATATCTCAACATTTCAACTGTGTCCTTTGGCTGAAACAAAAAAAATTGGCAATTTTTTCGGAGGAACTGGGACTGCCTACTGGAAAATAGGGTAGGTATTCAAAAATATTTTCTTAAAAAAATAAAAGTTGAATTATGGTTTGAAATATATAGTATAGCCATTCCTAAATAAACAAAGGATACGTCGAGATGTGAAATTTTTAAATGATATATACTATTTGAAAGAAATTGAAGAAAATCTTTTGGGGTGTCAGAGACACCCCACGCGACCGTTTATGTTCGGAAAATGGGCGCGACTACCGCCGGGTTAATATCTATGGTTACAGTTCTAGGGCCGAGGAAGTGAAGGAAGATCCAACCAAAGATGTAAGGGTGAATGCTGGAGCATCCACGTCATCTGTTCCTGCAAGTAGCAGTGGTAGCAGTGAAAATGCCAGCTCCGCACAGTCTCCCAGTGAACCACCCCTGACCCAGGAACAGGAGGAAGTGCGTCGTAGGAGGCTACAGAAATTTGCACAAGCAACCAGTGAAGCATCCGAGTAGGCCCTTTTGAACTTATATCCTGGTCTGATGCTATCTGGTTTATATTATTGAAGTTTTGTATGCGACTGAGTGTGATATGAACTATGTGCAATGAAGAATCCAGTCGGTGTTTTCCACTGTGTACACTTCACCATTGTCACTCTCTACAAAGCGAAAAGGAGCACGGGAAGATGTGCTAAGGTTCTTTAATGAAAGCCTTATTTGTTTCCAGTTAAAGCAATTGTTATTTTCAGCTCATGGTTTCCGGTTGGAAATTCAGTTAAACCTCATTCTAAGTATTTGAATATAAGGTTATTTTTTAACTGATGAGGGTATCCTTTTAATAACATTGCCTCAATGAATGTACAGGACTTAGGGTGTTTATGTTTTACAGTGGCACTACATGAATATGATTGAAAGGATACTCAAATGGTTCATGGAATTATTGGGATTGAGTTATCCCAATGGCCCCTTGGGGTTGACGTGGTCTTTAGTTCCCTACGTCCCCAGCTGATTATCTGAGGTTCACTCTCCTTTCGTTGTATTTTGGTGCAGTCAGTGTTTTCAGATTTCAAAGAAACCTGCTGGTCTCAAAAGTGCAGAGTTTCTCTGTGTAACTACACTAATGTTGTCTTAATATTTTCTTTATGACGAAAATATTAGATATCAGCTGTGTGATAATGTCTAGGTGTTCTTAAAATATTAAAATTGAAAGCAAGTCAACTTGTTTTTATTTGAAAACAATTGTGTGGTATCAATCATTTGTATTAAAGGTACGGATGGGATGTTCGAGTAGTTGAATCACTGAGTACCTTGAATAATGAGCTTTTTACACCAGTAGATATTCGATGACACAAAGTTATAAATCATTAAAATTTCAAATACACAGCATAGATCCTTGGTTGGGTGGTTGGGTCTTACATGAAGTTTTGTATATTTGGTTGGTTCAATTGTTTAATAATATTTTTACGAAAGCTTATCATTGAAAGTAAGCAATAAATTAGGTGTAATGCCGATGACTCCATGAGAACAACACTAAGGCCCTTATTAGATGAGGTAGCCAGGTAAAGTCACCAGCAACGAAACTGGCTACTCAGCTTGTCATGGGTCATTAATTCTTATGGATGTTATTACGCAAGGGTAGCCAGCGACGTAGCCACACTTTGGCGACTGACTGGCTACTGAGCCCCGTCGCCACTGGCTACCCATACTGGCGACGCTGCATTGTAGCATACGGAGCTTATTACACTAGGTCGCCAGTCTCACGTTGCCACTCGGTCAGATTGCACGACAAATATTTTTATCAATACGGAAAAAATTGTGGCTACAGAACTGGCTACATAACTGGCTGCTAGATTTGGTAGCCAGTGCGTCGCCAGTTACTGCCGCTGGTGACGTTGCCTGGCTACCTCGTCTAATTAGGGCCTAAGAAGAATGTGTGTATACTTACAAGTGCATGCGAGGTTGGTAGTTCCTTTTCCGACTCCCGGTTGCATGATGAAATTTACGTTTTGCGCATTCTTATTTAAATTAATTATCGATTGTTTATTTAGTTTAAGGTTTGCAATAAATGCAGTAAAGCATTACTAATAATATGTCCTTCGATTGGCATATACATAGTTAAAAAAAAAAGAATTGCGGTGCTGCATGTGCACAAGTTTGATATGATCGTGGGTGACAGTTGCGTCAGGATTTAGGAGCTGTATTGAAGTAGAATAACTTGCAAATTTTTCATCTTTTTTCATTTCAATTGTCATTTGTATTTAAAATTGGTGGAAAAATCCTTAGTCAGTATTCATAAATGCTGTATTTGATATTCGAGAGAGGTATTTGGAATAAAATTAGGTATACGTTTTTGAAATTGAGAAAATGCTATTCGACCCATCTATAATTAAAGGTAAATGTATGGAATATCTTTCCAGCTTCTTAGTTTTCATTTCAATTGCATGTATGAGGAGTGTGTATTACTGTATGAATGAGAATAAGTTAGTGTATACCACTCTAAGTATCATCACCATCCAGAGTTTTTTTTTAACTTCAGCAGACATTATCTGTTTGCAACTCAAGATAATGGTATTAATCCTCTCCTTCATTGCTATTGATATAATCACCCATATCAACCATAGCTGTACTTTGATAATGACTGTAGTGCTGACAAACCTTTATTTATGGATGTTTTTCTGTGGAATTTTTACCAATACTTACCAATATCTTCTATGCTAAGGAGAGAACTCAACCGTCTTGAAAGGGTTGAGAGTGCAATCTCCCGTAAATCCTAATTGTAAGGGTCTAATTCTAATTAATATTTGTTCAGCATCTATCATACAAAGGAACATTAGAAGTGATAATAACAGAAGAGATGATAGCAAGTAAGAGAGTGGAGTTAACTGATATTCTAAGGTACTGCACGGTATAAGTAACTTCGTGCAAAGTCACCCATACGGAATGTAGACCAGGTTGATGATTAAGTTATGTACACCAGATGATGAAGTTATTTACACCAAGGATGAAATTTACCATGAAAAACTCTTTCGGCTTAGCCAGGATTCAAACCCAGATCTCCAGATTGCCAGTCAGGCATGCGACCAGTTACACCATCAAGCCATGTTCTTCTGAGGTTTAATCTCAGACTGGGTTAACCAAACAAGATTTGGACGTCTCAAGCCCACTCTGTGGCTCAGGAAACGAAGGTCGTGCTTACTAAGCCACTGCTGGAGAATTGATCTCCTATTTGCAGGCCACATATCATACCTGACCGGTAATAGGAGGATCCGGTTTTGAATCCTGGCTAAGCTAAATGATTTTTTCATCTTTGGTGTTTTTAACTGATAATAATGGAATGGAATATTCAAATTGGCACTATTCATTTTGTATGAATTACCGCAAAGTTGACTCACTGACGATTGAATAAAACTGATGGGAGGATATCAATTTGGCTCTGATTGCAGTGGCGGATTTGTGAAGGTTCGAATTCTAGTGTTGGAAGCAATTTAAACCGCATCCAGAGGGAATGACTTTTCGCTGGCTGCCATCCACGGCAAGGTGCCATGCTTTCAAATATTCATAAGCCTCTATGGATGCCTTCAAACGAGTCGAATCTCGCCTTTGACGGCACGGCACCGTGGTCTCCATGGCACCCATTTCAATCTGGCACGCCCCTGTGCTGTCTAAGGCATGAAATATGCACAATGCCACCTAGAGGCTGCTTTCAGACGAGATTACTTTTTGCCAGCCTCCATTCTTTGAGACCGCTGTCAGACAAGACGCCTCTCTGCAATTCACGGTGTCGTGCCGTGAACAGTGACCAGCAAAAAGTCGTATCGTATGAAAGCGGCCTAAGAGTTCTGATTACCCTAAACTTGGCTCTTCCATTCTTTTAATTCATATTTTAATTTATAATTGATGGTTTTAACAGATATTCATTTCTGTGTGATCAGGACTGAAGTAATTTTTGGGTAGTATTAAATGAAGAAAAGCTATCAAAAAAAATTTTATTAAAAACATTGCATTGTAGTTTGTGGCAATTAGTCCTTTTTGACCTCTACATCACAGACGTACACGTCAATCTTAACATTAACAAAAGCACAGAATAACTTATCATTAGTAAATAAAAGCTTTCTATACATTAAAAAATATATAATCTACAAACGCAACAGTGGTAACATTAATTTCAGGGGAAGTATTTGATTGTATGTACAAGGCAATATTATTTCTTAGTTGAGCAATACAGTCATTATTCAAGACTATACACTTCAGTAGGTGTGTGTAATTGTCAGGAAAGGAAATTTGTGCGCCAGGAATATAGCAAACTTTAGTTGAATATTCAGGTATGGCCGTAGGAATGCATTTATAATTCTAATTCCAAGCAAAGTCTCCTGAACGAACCGCTGAAAAAGAGTAAGCTCTGATTAGTAACAGTTTCAATATTACTTTTACAATATGCTTCTGCACAAGGAGTGATATATTCCAAATATATAACTGGATCTGAAATGCTGGATTGAATGAGGATAATCATTGAAATATTGAGAATTTAGGCTTCTTCAGTTAAAATTAATCACCTCACTATAGTCCGGCAGCTGAGAGTTGTCCAATGACAGGTAGAATGGTCTAGTTCACGGTTGGGGTGAGGTTGCATGGTCAGAAAGGGAAACGCCCACCAGGGATGCCGACTTACAAAAAATATTGGGGGGGCCCAAACCAGGGATCTTGCCCCGGGAAATTTTATAAGTACGTAGTGAGTTGTAAGTTTTTTAAGCATTTTAGAAGAGCCATATGATCAACATTAGAACCCTGATAACTCAAATCTTTATATCTGGACACTCCGGGGAAAATCAACAAGCCTGAAACATTTTTTCCTCTCACCCATAATGAATTTTTGAGGGGGCTCGGGCCCCCTCAGGTACGACCACCGAGAGACAAGGCCTGAGCGCTGATGCCTTCTAATTGTCTGACGTCACGAGCCGTAGGTTATCAACCACGCCTTCCGACAATGCTTGCTGTTGTTTATATTTATAAGCCATTGCGGTGAAAATGGTGATTGGGTTGTTTAACGCTAAGTTATTTGGAGTTTGAAAGCTTTTGCGATGGTTTTGTGGGCAACAGTATTGAATATAAGTGTTCAAGAAATGGTGTACTAGTTTTGTGTGCCTCTGTGCAAAGGAAAATACACGGAGGAAACGAAAGTGTGTGTTTTCAAATTTCCTATGGACGAAGAGACGAAGAGGAAACGAACCTTGCCATTCCAAGAAAAGACTTCCAGCTGACGAAATATTCCAAGGTGAGTTTTTATCTTTTTCTTTCTGTTTTGGAAGGCGTGATTATTCAGGGAAATGTTAGTATAATGCATTATTGTTACATATGTAAATGTTGATCGTCATTAAAAGTGAATTAAAAAGATATTTGATACAAGCATTGACCGGTAGACGAATTGTTATTGGCTTCTTGAAACAATTCTACTCTCGAGTGTATTTGCAGGTTGATTTCAATATTATTTGCGTTATAGCTTGAATAATTAATGGCTTTAATTATTTCACAGTACTTAAATGTCTTTGAAATTCTCGTATATCAACGCTAAATAGAATACGGCGCTTATCCTCGTGTTCTAAGGTGCGGTCATTAAGAAGAACTTGATTTTTTGAGGGTGTTATGAATAATTTTTGTTATTAGTTAATTGTGGAAACATGTGAAACACTCGGGGTGAATAAATGGGATACCTACTTGTGTAATAAATATGACCCATGCCTACGATGGCATTTTACATTATTTGTATGTTTACGCATGCATAGGGTAGTATTACTGTTTTAGAAAAGAAGATTTTTTTGCATTAAGTAGTTCTTACATAGGAAATATGTACTAACTAATCGTGTTAATCTGCGAACGATTGTGTAGAGAGTGAAATCTCAAAGTCTTCGAGAGTACTAAATGAATGATTCTTCAGTAGTTCATAAATTATGGAAACATGTGAAACGCTCGGGATGAATAAATGGGCTACCAACAAGCGAGATAAATATGGCCCATGTCTAAGTTGGTATTTCAGATCAAATATTGTTAATCTAACTACCATTGTGTGCAAAGCGAATTAATTAAGTCTTGTTTACTACACCCTTAAGGTAAACGAAGGTATTCCTCACTTGAAATACAGTTGATTTTCCGCCTACCAATAAAATTATCTCTATTTTTAAGGCATGTATCCGGCATTTTCTGTTTGAAGATGTGCTTCATTTAAGCTCCTACTTCGATGAGAAGTCAGGAAAACTGCTGGCTGTACCATTGAACAGCCCAAAACTGAGGGATTGTGCCATGCCAAGGATCTTCCCTGATTGCCCTGGGTACCTTACCACTTCAGAGCAGACCAGGGATGCGCCATCAATGAGGGAACAGTGTCTTGAAAGTGCGACTGTGGAAGCTGCTTTAGCTGATAGTTTGAAAAATCAGGAAGCATATAAGGCTTAGAAAAAGCTAGAAACTCAGAAAGCTCTTTCGGTGAAGCGTAAATTCTCTGGTGGAGATGAATAAGTATTCAGCATTTTGGGATGTGGTCGTGAAGCCTTGTGCTATAATATCAAAGCATTTGGAAGAGTGCGCACCACCTCTTATTACTTACTCATTATATAAATTCATAATAATATCAAAGTATACCACTGAAAAAGGGAATTAAAAGCAATAGGCAAATTCACTCCACTTTTTCAAGCCTCTTTCATGTATGAAAGTACCTATGATGTGTTGGATAGAATTTAAAAACTCCACAACTAATGTAAATATTAGCGATATTGTAGCTTTATTGAAGAATGCAAAATTAAAGACCCTGTAAATTAATCTTTGAATAACTTTATCAAATCACAAATGTCCCTTGTTCCAGAAAAAAGGTAAGTAGGTTCAAGAAAAGAAGGTAAGTAAGGTACATCTGTGACATATTTGTATTTGCTGCAATGTTTTGTTAGTATCTCCTGAAGTTCTGTATTTGTTCTCAATTCTGTTAATTTGGTTTTCCCACATCCAGTTACTATCAAAAGGCTCTGCTCTTCTTTTAAAGTTGGTCCAATTAATGAGCATGGGTTTCTATCTTACGTAAAGCACCGAGTATCTCATTACAGAGCCACTATCGTTATATCACCCATATGAAGGATGAAGTTCATTTGAAACCCCTTCTTGACTACAAGGGCTGATGTATAGTAGAACCTGCATAACTGCAGCAGTTTAGCTTCTAGTGCTCATGTGTTCGCGGTAGAGAACTTTCTATATTCATTTAAAGATGTTGTCCATATTTTGCCTGTGAGTACTCTGTCAGCCTGCGTTCTAAAAGATATTCTGAAGAAAGTCATCATTGGTCTCGAAAAAGTTGGTCTGGATGTGGTTTGCGTTATAAGTGAAAACAAATCCATCAACAGGAAGGCAGTATCTCTCTTCACCAATCCATCAAGGCTGAGTATAGTTTATCCACATCATTCTCATCATACTTGACCATTACTCTAAAGGCTTGACTCTGTCCATATGTTTAAATGTATTCGCAACAACTGGATCGATAAGAAAAACTATGATTTTCCCAACTGAATGCATTATATGCTACATTTCTGTGTTATCAGGTAGGACATGGTATTTTTCCATTCAAAATAATTTCCCCAGGTACTTTAAAGTAGCAAATCCTAGTCACCGTTTCTTAAAAGGTTACAATTCACCCCATTAAGTGCATAAATTGCCATGAAATTATAGTTTGCAGATAGGTCTAATCAAAACAATCCCTATGTAATTTAACAGAAGCACAATCTAGTTTTATCCTAATCTTGCGCATGTGTAAGAGCATAACTTTTTTATTTCATCATCGTTTAATGCAGCGATGCTGAAAAAATAGAAGCCCCGTGAAGGATGTAAAAATCCTATGACTTCTATGTTATAAGTACCGCTGATGCGTAAAAAATGTTTTAGTGAATATAAGACTTTTAATGATATTCTCGAGGTTTCGAATGCATTTGGAAGCAAGCTGTTTCTCTTCAAAGAAGATTTTTCGGCGAAGGCGTTGGTCCATTCGAAACAATCATGTTTGCCGAGGTAGGGATTTACTCTTAACATCATTTAAATGTAAGTACATATGATATTATATAAGGAAAATTGTAGCCGGAGAAATGTCTGTTCACATATCGTTTGGTTTTCTTACGCATTCCCCACCAATCGGCGCTATCAATGGCAGTCTTCGCTACTCCCTCCGTCCGCCTACGACTCGTGACGTCACAATTCAGCCCTCAGGCCTTGTCTCTAGGTGGTCGTGCCTCAGGCCCCATGGAGTCGGCGCCACTGACACCCACGTCACTTGTAAACAAAAGGGTTCCGTGAAGAAAGGAGCCAGAAGGGATGATGAGCGTGAAGGTCCAGTGGAAGAATCCCTTGTTTTGTTGATTCCAAGAAAGGGCTTGTTTTGGTGGTTCAGGCTAATTTCGGTGATTCATATACATTTAACATCGTTGTATGACTTGGTGAGGGTGTGAGGCAAAATTGGGGGGCAGTGATTGGCTGCAAACCGTGCTGGCGAAGAGTTCTTTGCCCCTCCTTCTGGGCTGTCATTGGACAACTCTCGCTGGCCGGACTGTATCTTGGTCTTCGGGGTGAAGCCACGTTAAGTTGTCTCTGCTCACATAACTGGCCGATGTTTCACAGATGATGCACTACTCCATCTTCTGGGCACACTAAGCGATCAGTTCTTTCATCCTTCACCTTGTGACCAGCCCCAGCAGTGACCAAGACATTGCTTGATGTGCCCAGAAGATGGAGTGTTGCATTGCCTCCGGAACATTGGCCATGTATGTGAACAATGAAAACTTGATGCGGCTTCATGCTGATGACCAATATAGTGCCAGAACTCAGTGTAAGGGAGTGTCCATTATTTACGCAAAATGATTTTTGGCAAATTTTAGACCTTCCTCCCCATTTGGGGAGATTTGGCTTGACCCTCTCCCCCTTCCCTCTAATCTCTAGTTAGCGTGTTCCAAAGGCGTATTTTCAGTGTGAATACTTTAATCTATGCTTCATTGTGTTAGATTTATGTATAAAAAAAACTATATGTTTAATTATTTTCATTTAACATTAGTTAAGGCTAGTATTTAACATTATTAAGATCAAAATGTTATGCTGTTTCTGCAAAAAAAAATTACCTGATATTTGACAAGACCCCCCTCTCCCCCAAATTAATGGATTACTCATTACTTATTGATTTGCTGGATATTACTAGTTTTTGTCAAATTATGTCTTTATGGTAATAATTTTACACATAGCTAAATTAAATGACCTACCACCAAGTTAAATATGAACCGACTGTATGGACCTCCAAAGCCTTGGACCTGGTCAGCATTATCCTTGCCCATTGTGTAAGGCTTTGTGTCCTCATCCTTCATCTTGTCGCCCATTAAAGAACGTGTGTACCTCAGGAAGGCATGCGCATCAAGCACTGGTACAAGCGCCCACATCCCATTGGTGAGGGCTCTGGCCATTTTACCAAAGGCTGGAGGCGGCGAGCGAAGTGAGGGAACAAGCACGTTCACCAGCAGCCCCCTGCAGATTGCCTTAGTTTCCATTGTGCTTGGGCGGCAGATGTTGAACCTGTAGATGTGAGGTAGTTGTCATATAAGTCACCATCTAGTTTTTATTATTCCAGGACTTAACCCATAGACTTCGGGAGTGTTTTTATACGTTTTGTATGCAGGACCGATAGGTACGTCTCCATTGAGCACGTCTCCTCACTTGAGCCCCTCCCTTCCCTGATTTTTATTATAGTAGATTCCGGTCAATTTGGACATATCGGGACTTGTGCTCTTTGCCCCAATTAGGCGAACTATCCTGTATATGGGCATGAACAAACGTTGAAATGATAGAAAGAAGACTAAAGAATGTTTATAATGCAAGATAAGTTTATTAAACTATTAATTTGATTAATAAATCAGCGAGTTTAGTTAATTTATTATCATTTTTAAGATTTATAACAATTTAGTTAAAAATATTTTTCACAGCCTTGAGCGGCGCTGAATGAATATCTTTTACTAAGTCCTATCCTCTTGTGGACAGTATAACAACAAGAGCTTTCAAAATAGGCAAGAATGGGAACATTTGTGAAAAATAAGAGTAGATCAAAGGAGGAAAATATATAAAAAAGTAGTATTCTGAAAAACAAAACATTTTAATTCCGTGGCGAGTATAGAGTCTATGTCGTCGACTCATGGCCCATTAAAGCGGCATGCTGTCCCAATTAAGTGGAGAATACTCTGGGATATTCCTCTATTGGGTTCTGTTCTTCAAGGTCTGCCTCAATTAAGCGGCTGCCCCAAATAACCGGTGGACCCATTAAACCGAATCTACTGTATAAGGCTTTGTGTCCTCATCCTTCATCTTGTCGCCCATTAAAGAACGTGTGTACCTCAGGAAGGCATGCGCATCAAGCACTGGTACAAGCGCCCACATCCCATTGGTGAGGGCTCTGGCCATTTTACCAAAGGCTGGAGGCGGCGAGCGAAGTAACCATACTCGCATGAGGTAAGGTTAGGAAAAATGGAATAAACAGATACATATATGGCAGACAGAAAAAGTTTATGCTTGAATTTTTACGCAGGGAAAACATAGACAATTCAATTAAAGAAAAACAGCTTGGAGTAAAACTACACGAAACAGTTTAACTTTTATGCAACTAAAACACTTTATGAATATCCTTTCCAAAAATAATGTCTAGCCTTAACTCATAAAACAAAAAAGAGTCACTTCAAAAATAAAAACATTACGTACTGCTGTAACTGAATGAACTGCCGCCCCTAGGCACGTGCCTAATTTGCCTTACAGTAAATCCAGCCCTGTTTGTACACTGACTTTGGAAAAACATTTGATCATTGCTAGACTACCTTCTTCAGTTTCCCAACATTTTTTTCATTTTACCTGTCTTGTACTCCCAACAAGTAGGCAATGGTCCTCCAGAAGTGAATGAATCCTTCTTCATCTGCTTCTCTACTTGAGGATGATGTGGGTGATATACCGAGCTTGTTTGGGCAAAGTATGGCCAGCCCCATGAAGGCAAATTGAGTGAGGACCATGTCCAATTGTGAGAGGGGAACACTGGAGCTGCTCATTTTCAGGGCCTTACGAGCTGCTGCATCGTGCTTGCCGCGGACAGCTGCTAATGACTGGTAAGCTCTAAAAAAAAATTAACAATTTAATTGTAGTTATTAGTATAAAGTAAGCGCATTCAAAAGTTATGTTCCTAATACATACAATGACCTGAGGCCTGTTAAGGTTTTTTTGCTTCGTTTCCTAGGGTGCTTATGAGTGCCTCCTCATAAATATAGTCTCTTTTATGAATCAGACTGATTGTTGACGAGTTGACTTCGTGGAAGTTCATGGATAGTAATAATGGAAACAGCCATAGTAATTGAGACAGCTCTTGAAAATGATGTGTAAGCATTGAAACCGGTCAAGAAAGATTAAAAAAGTGTGGAAAATTACTACAGCTGTTTCAATTATCTTTTATGAATGATTATGAAGTGTATGTCCAAATGAATATAAAATTTGATTTACATGGATTTTTTTGCATTTGGTCTTTTTTCTGCATTTTTCACTGCTTGAAAATTTTGTTTTTATTGTATTGATAGATTCCAACAGATCCGGAAAATTATTTTAATAGATTAATCTAAGATGGCAGGTATACCATGAGAAGAAATTTAAGTCACATTAATTAACAATTAAATTTATAATTAATTGAGTGTAAGAGGATGTTATTACCTTTTTCCTGCCTATTTTCTTAAGAATATTTTATTTAAATATCACTTGAGGGCAAGCAATGAAATTTTTAAGGCTAATGACATCAAGTAGAACTTAGCTTGGAGGCCAACACTTGAAAAATTACTATGAGTGAATTTTGACTGACAGTAGCCAGTGGCGTATCGAGGGGGTTGTGGCGCCAACACCATGAGGCTTGAGGGGGCCCGAGCCCCCTCAAAAATTCGTTATGAGTGGGGAGGAAAAGATGTCAGGCTTGCCAGTTTTCCTTGAAGTGTCGAGTTTTCAGGGTTCTAATGTTGATCAAATGACTCTTCTAAACAGCTTTAAAAAAACTTAATAACTCACTATTTATAAAATTTATCAAGGCAAGACCTCCAGTAAGGGCCCCCCAAATATTTTTTATAAGTCAGCACCCCTGCGAGGGGGGGGCGACCCCCAAATCCCTCCCAAAGTATAAAAATAAAATTACTTTGCTTCATCACAAAAAAAAAACCAAAATATTGAAAAAACATGAATTTACAAAAGATTTCATTGAAAAAAGAATTTTTTTTTGTGTGAAAAGTGTTAAAAATATGTAGTTTCAAACCCTCTACTTAGTACCCTGTTTTTCAAAAACTTTCCCCCGGGCCCCTCCGGTTTGGGACGCCCCTTGAACGAAATTACAGGCTATGCCACTGACAGTAGGTGTGCTAAAATCACAGCTTCACGTATACGTACTTTGATGTTGGTTCTAGCAGATCTCCTTCGTACCAGCTGAGCATGTGATCAAGCGTTGACAGGTACCTCTTGAAGGCAGTGCTGGGTGTTCCACTCTGTTTAGTGAGGGAGAGAACCCTTAGGATAGTTGGGATGGCAAGAATGGCTAGAAGCCCACATAGCTTGGCAGCAAACATAGTGAAGAAGTTGTGCTGGAAGTACCGCTGGCCCCTGGAGAAGTTGATAACACAATAGACTCATCATTATTATTTATCACTGTTGCTCAACCAGTCTTTCTTCATTATGTATTGCTGGTTTAAAACAAATGCTATCATAGTACTACATGAAAAAATTTACTTTGTACGCAGTCACGCGTGCAGGTGCAAAGTTAAATACACCAACAGATGAATCGATTGGAAATCAATTTGTCGATCATGTTTCAAGGTCAGTCACTCAGAGACACTGTGAATGCATTTATTTTTCTTGGATATTACACAATTACTTACACCACTTCTTTTTTACAGAGCGCGACCTGGGATTTGATGAATTATCATCATCATCAGGCGCAAGTAAGGCAGAAGTGGTATAAGTAATTGTGTAATATCCAAGGAAACATGTAATAGAATACCACAAAGTTAATCATGAGTTAGTGAATTTTATGCATTTAGTATCTGCACACATATATTTGAAGCGTAATTACTGTTCCGTGTGTCATGACGACACATTGATCTTAAACCTGTGATTTGAAGACTGGTAACCAAAGTGTTCATTAACCTTGGCAAAAAATCAGACACTTCTTCACTTCCCTGACACATTACTCCCTCCATTTTCTCAGTCACAACCTTTAGCTAGCCCTGAATTTTGCTAACGATCGGTGATGTTATAAGAGATAGCACTTTCATTGCTGCATTTGCATTCACGGCATCTGTTGCGTTTGCTAAATTTTTAGTTGACGTGTGGTGATTGTAACGTGATCAATATTTCTGACTATAATGGCCCTTCATTGGAATGAGAATTTATAGACATGTAGACCATGAAAACCTGGATAAAACCATGAATTTCATAATATAGTTAGAGTGGCAACCGTGTACAAAAATTATTAAGCTAATAAAAATCAAAAAGTTTTGATAAAATTTGGTGGAGGTCACAGGGGTACCCAGCGAGGGGCAGGATGGGGCAGCTGCACCCCTTAGAAGGAAAACTTGCAAATGTCTGTAAGGAAAATAATATTAAGAATATATATCTTGAAGATACAGCCTCGTACAATGTGGTACCGCTAGGCCCTTAAGGGGTCAAAAAATCGAAATTAGGTAAATAAACATTGGTAATTTCACATTTTAATCCCAAAAACATTATATATTTTCCATTTTTCACAAGAAGAAAGATTCATTTTCATCCAAGGTTACTTAAAAATGTCAAATCTTGCATAAAAAAGCAAACTTCTGAAAAACGTAATTATAGTAAAACCTCTTTACATCGTGATGGATGGGACCAAAATTTGGGCAATTTGATGTATGAAGGTTCACTATAGAGAGGTTTTAGTGATAGGCACCATTTTTTCATATCCTTCTGAAATGAAAGGCACTGCTGTCTTTTAAACCATAGTATTTATGTGTTTAAACAAAATAAATATATGTTCACTCATGCATGCATTAGTGAACATATACTTGTTATTTAATAATGACCGAAAGCAAGCGCTACTGCATGATTTTTACCATGATTTGAGAGCTCTCTTAATTCAACAGTCACTGAAAATGATTGGGATAGTTAGTTACCTTTTTTCTTATTTACTGTAAGGTATGCTCTCATATGGAACAAAATGGTCATAACTAATTGTTAATGTGAAAATTACAGCATATTAAAGTTGTATAAGAAAAAAATAAGTGTGAAACAGTTATCGCTGAATATTTCATTCCATGTACGTAATCGCGGCTGCATTAATGGTCTCTAGTTATCTCGATACGATTTGCGGAGGTAGTTAGGCCATTTCGGGGGTGTCTCCTTGGTATGATAAGTGTAGGTTTCACAATATAACGAGGTTCACTCTATAGAGGTTTGCCTAAAAATTTACATGTAAATCTGACGGGACCGTAGGGGTGGTATGAAGTATGGAGGTTTACTATGTAAAGAAGGTTCACTACATAGTACCGCTAGGTGTTAACGGGTTAACCCGTGCAGAGGCCTGAGAGAAATTTAATCCTTGGATCTACTGACTTATGATTATGATGACTAATTCATCCAGGGATTGGTGTGATGAGTAGTTTCCTACCTCTGGAACTTGTCCCAATCGAACCATGGTGGTAGCTCAATGGTGTTGGAACCTTGAGGTCCTGAGCCACCACTGCCAGCCCCTGTTGCAGGCACTTTGGGACCATACTCCAGAAGGTCCTTGAGTCGTGCAGAAGCGGACAGCAGGTCCTTATTGTTTCCTCCGGCTGCTCTGCTACTGCTTACCTCCCGCCTGGCACTTCCTGTTCCAATTCGGAGAGAGAAAGCATTAGAAACGAGACATTCACATCTTAGAATCCTCAAATCTTTCTAATCTTGAACAAGATTCTAGATACAATTAATAATTTTATTTATCCAAAGGTTGCCGGTGACAGTGTGGCCTAAGGAGATGTCAGGAGAAGTTAGTGTAACAAAGAGATCAGTGCTTATTTGAAAGCATACAAAAAAGGTACCTTTTAAAAAATAAATACGAGTGTTTATTTTGGGGGCGGCAAAATTTGAAAAGTTTTCTCAAAATTTATTTAATTTTTGTAATTAAATTATTTAGTTATAATTAATAATTTATAAATTATATACAATAGTATTAATAAAATAATATTAACTTCTTATTTTGCATGAATTACATATTTTAAAACATGCGTTTTCATTATGAAAATTTCAATATAGATATAGAGTTGACATTTTGACTATTTCAAGTTTTCAAATTTAACAAACGTATTTTCTCGGATGTAAAATATTTAGAATTTAGATAAAAGCTGGCAATACTCTACTCCATATATCTTTATTTAATACATAATGGATAACATAGGGCAGAAATTTGAAAGGTTTATTAGAAAGTTATTTAATTTTTCTAATCAAAATATTTAGCAATAATTATTAATTTATGAACTATTAAGCAATGATATTAATTAAATAATATAAGCTTCTTAATACAATGATATAAAGTTCTTGATACCAAACATACAGTGTGTTATTTCAATTACCGCATCTCAAAAACACAGGTTACGGATGCATAATATTTTATTGGTTGGTGAGGGAGAGAGTGAGGGGGCTTAGGGGAGGGCGGTGGCATACTGATCTTTGCCCCTCCCCTGACGAAAGTCCTAGTTCCAGCCCTGCTCCTATCCTATAAATAATATAAATATCCTATAAATACTATTTAAAATTTTTCTAGGATTAATAGTTGTCGGAATTTATAAACTTATCATCCTGAACATTTTCAGTCTATTGAGTGCACCTATGTCAACATTTGACTATTTCAAATTTTTTAAATTTAACATACATGTACTTTGTCGGGTGTAAAATTTCTAGAATTGACATAAAAGTTGGCAATTATCTACACTATAACTAGGTGTTTCAGAAGGAATCTGTAATATTTCAGGAGGTAGCATACATTGACGTCATGGCAAATTTAGCAGTGCTGTAATACACTTTCCTTGACCCTTTTTCAAAAGTGTGTGCGTTTTTTTATCAGAAGTTATTATTTACAATTTATTTCAAATTTTTTTGATTCGATGAATATATTAGAATTTTTGATGCATCAAAATTGATAAAAGTGTTATTTGACTATTATGTCTTTTGTGGACCAGTGCCGGAACGTTGTTCCATCACCATGACAACTCTGGTGGCATAGGAGACAATGTTAAGCATTTTTTTGTCCATAAACATGGGGTCGCAACTTCTCAGTTACTGAAGTGGGGTCTCAAAATGGGTGAGACTGATCAATCATATTGTTGACAGTCGCTCAAAGCTCTTGTTTAATTAAAGCTCAAAGATTAATCGTTTGTGACAATTATTATCACATATTTCCATCCAACCTCATCATGTGATTGTGCAATCTCACCAACTTCGAGATTGTTTCAGAGAATTATAATTGCACAATTTCGTCCAACCAGAATTATTTAATGTCCTTAAATATCCAGAGTAATAAAGAAAAATGTCTAAAAGGCTGGATGCCCAAGAAAAACCGTTTTCATGGTAACTTCAAATTGCATTTAAAAAAATGTTTGTGTTGCCATAGCTCAGTAAATAAGGAGGTGCGACCCCATGTTTATGGTCAAAAAATGCTTACAATTGCCTGACGTACGACCTCCTGAGGTACTGCATATTTCTCCTGAAACACTCTGCATAATCTGAAATTCCAAGATCATAGCTTAACTTTCAAGCATGTAATACACCATGAAAAAGGTCGAGCGGGTAGAGTTCCTGCTTTAAGTATAAGTTTGAGCTTTTGCTTCGGGGGAAGTATACGGGTTGGCTATACTGGTAATTGTTTGTCAATTCCCATGCATCGAAAAACCATGAATTTCATTGAGCAATCGATAAATTTCGTTTACTTAGTGGTTCAGTGGCGCAGCGAGGGGGGGGATAAACCCCCCCCCAGAACACAGATAATTTTTTTAATTTAATTCATTTTACTTAATTGGATAAATATAACTTATAGAATTGGGTCAGGATTAATAAAATATCCCTCAGAAAGCTGTAAAACTCTCCATTTTGAACCATTTATCGTAAAAATTTTCCGGGGGAGGGCACCCGCATCTCCCGTATTCCATACCCCCCAATATTGGTTGCACCTAAAACCCCCCTTGGCCTTAATTTCTAGCTGCGCGCCTGTAGTGCTGTAATTAGTAATCGTTTTACCGAAACGGCCCTAGTTGTAAAGGAAGGACTGGTCTCTCTAGGCGTTTTTTTCCAAAATTCGCTTGATTTTTCCGAAAAAAACAACGCCGGTGACGTAAGTTTATTTTTTTCGAAAAAAATAAACTTACGTTACCGGCGGCGGTAATAGTGAATATTATCCGATTTTGAGAAAATTTCGGATCTAAAGGCCGTTTTACGCGGGGCAGGTTAAGAATTGCATTAATTTCTCTTTATGGCGTACAATTGCGCGAATGCACGAAAGATATTAGAACAGGGGATATTTTGCCATCCGATGCCCATGCTATGCGGTCTTGCAATAGGGTGGTTTCCTTCATCAAAGAAAACGAAAGGCATTGATTGCGATTCGTTACCCACCATTAGTGTTTTCATAATATACAAATTATTTTGTTTTAGAAATACCGGGTTAGAAAAATGGCAATGGTCCATTTTTATCCTCATTTGAAAAGGGCCAGATTGGCGCCCATGCGATGCCACTCCACGTGACGTCACAGGGACATAGTTTCTATACGAGTAGATAGGAGTTTTACATCGTCTGAGGTTACCAATGCATGCATGAGGCGCAGAGCTCAGGAAAACATGTCTTAATAATCACTTATTAAAACTGGCTAAGGTCGGAAAGTTTTCTTCATTTGATGAGGTATTAATAATCCTTATTTAAGCCAAGTGCTACCAGCCAGTAGGGTACTCAGCTACCCGCTAGCAGCCTGCGTCGTATCAGCGCTCAACTCGCCTCAAGGTCACCTCACAGGGCGGCAGCGGGAACCAGAAATACGTCACACGGAGAGATTTCCCGGCATTCATACTTACGCATCGCGTTTTCGCGCGCTTGAAATTTTTCACTTTTCCTTTAATCGCGAAAAATAGATATCGTCATTTAAAAATCTAAAAGCGTGAAATACGTACTCCAGGAGTAATAATCTTTCGATTTAGGCAATAAAAAAATAATAGGAAACCACCCTATTCGCCGCTTGACACGACGCAATTTTGACTGCGCCTTCCTACACCCGTCAGATTGTGGATTGTGCAATTACTTCCGCCCCCCGTGTAAAACGGCCTAAAGAGCCTGATCTCAGACCACAACTCTCAATAGCTGAAAGAAAGTCCTGGAGGGGGGGGGGGAAACAAGTTCCCCTGGGCTATTTGCCTCCTTAGGAGACTTGATGGGCGGTCGTTGAACGCAAGGACGGATCCAGGATTTTTTTCTGGGGGGACACAAGGGTCTTTCAGGCAAACGGTTTTCTCATATTTGGGATTAAGAACAACACATAAAAATTAATGTACATAATGTATTTTTTTATTCCAATGTAAATGTTATTTATATGAATATATTAATAAGTTACATACATAATAACGACATTTTTCTAGTATGTTTCCTTTAGGCAACTTATATTTTTTTATTATTAACTCGCGATCAATGGTGGATAAATCAGCACGGATCTTCGCATGGCATGCACTCTATCGCCTCAATGATTTTCTGACTTTCGCGTCGTACCATCATGGTTCACTTCCTTCTTTTTTTAATTTACTAAGAATATAGCTTTTGATACCTGAATGTACGTACGAAATAAAATCTTTTCCAGTACCCTCCACATTTAGCTCTATTACTGATTACACAAAAAACAAGCGTAATGATAACAGGACCGTATTAAAATTCTTGTCAACTTTTTTAATCGTTTTGGGAGGGGGGCACGTGCCCCTAATCTCCCCCCTTAATCCGTCAGCGGCAGTAAGGGACAAAATTTCGGGGGTTTTGAAGCCAACATGAACATGTGCCTACCTCCAGGAATACATTAAGATTTTACCACATTCTCCTTGTGGCAATCATCTATGTGGCATGCCCTTGGCATGATGACGCTTGACACGTGAAAAGGAAGATCTTGAATTCATTCTCAGACTTTTGCCTTGAGAAGTCGAGAGTCGAAAAGTTCATCGTCAAACCAAACAATGGGCTTACCCGGACAACGTTCATTATACAAAGAGCAAGTCATGTGGAGACTTAACCGTTGCAAATGGAACGGAAGGTCTTTTGGAATGGACACAGGTTTATTTTTTCAAGGATTAATTTTCATTCGGATCATCTTTTTTCTTTATATTGGTAAATTTGGAATACCCGTACGTATTGGAAAAAAATGTTGTCAATGAATTAATTATGCCCTATCAACTATTGAAACTATTATTCAGAGTATATTTAATTCTTCGCGGATAGGAGGAGCATGGTAAATTACCAAAAGAGATTGGTAAGTCTTGGAGATGGATTTTTTAAGAAGCTACGGAAAATAAAAACTGCAAGAAATTTGAAAGTTACGGAAATAACCACGGAATGCTAGGGGCATACCTTTACTGTGTGTCCTGCAAGTGCATATTGTGTGCAAAATATTTCGTGAGGGAAAAATCATTTGTCTTGACAAGGATTCGAACCCAGATTACCTAAACACGCGGAACTCACAAATCCGCAAATCAAGGCAAATGGTTTTTTTCTTGTATGGAATTTTCGGTCCTAGTTTGCACTCGCGAATTCGGGTGATCCGAGTTTGAATCCCAGGCAAGAGAAATCGTTTTTATTTTGGTGGGATTTACGCTCAAAAAATAAGATTATACGGTAAAAATGATTTAGTAAGAAGAAAAAATCATTAGACCATGTGGCAGAAATGATGCAATTGGATCAAAATTTTCTGGTGGTTAAGTGAAAAAAATATTGGCTCGGCTAGTTAATATGGAATATTTTATTGCTGATGAAGACCAATGAAACCACTGTATAGTAAAAATGATATAGTAAGAAGAAAAAAATCATTAGAACATATGGCTGAAATGATACCGTTCTATCAAAATTTTCTGGTGCTTAAGTAAAAAAAATTATTGGCTGGGATAGTTAATATGGAATATTTTATTGCTGATGAAGACAGTTGTCAGTCAATGAAACCACTATTTTTTCATTCATACACCTGAAATTTACATTTACGCTTGGAATTAAAACTTAGAAACTCTATCGAAATAATCATGCTTTTTTTGTTAATTGATTACTCATTATATTATCATACATTAAAATCTTACATGCCCCTATATTCAGGGATCACCTTCTTAAGCGGCCAATTTATGGTTCAGTGGCTGCCAGCAAATCTACTCTGCGTAATTAATTCACGCCTGTGGCTGTTCGGGGTGAGCTGTACCCTCGCCTATCCAAACCAACTTTCAGGTTCATACTCTGAGCGAGTGATTGAGTGGTGAATTTGTTTCCTTTTCTATGAATGTACCGTTGAGGTCTACTTCCAAGCTCTGCCAGTGCAGTGGCGAACACAGGTGGGGGGCGCGCGCCCCTCCCTTGAGGGGTCCGGCCGTATTGCCAAGCATTGCAGAACCAGAATTATGACTATTTTACATCATAAGATGGCATTGTATTATATATGTGTATAATTACCTTAATTAAAATTTTATTTTACTCTGCCTGTGACTTGATTACTTTTTATCGCGATAAAAGTAAAGGCAACTCAATATATCTTTTGCGCCCCCCCCCTTGAGTGCTTTCTGTATCCGCCTCTGTGCCAGTGTAATTGTACATTAAAATCTGCCCAAACGGCCCCTAATCAGCGGTCACCTCCTTTAACGGCCGTTGGCCCCACGTTTTTGGCCAATCCATGTATATTAAGTCTGTAGCGTGTCAGTCTGTTTGGATTTTTCGCAGTCACACTTTATGGTCTATCTCAGCAAGGGCGTACCCAGGATCAAAACTAGAGGGGGACAAGCCGTGGTCGTTCAAGTTTTAACACAGGAAAGGTGAAGGAAACTAAAATTCCAAGAAAATTATAACAGCGCTTAATTAGTTTTTAAAATATTTTGCTCAAAAATAAAATATTTTTACTTTCATCACATTTTTTATGCTAATATCACTTTCTTGGATTAAAAGAATTTTTTTTTCAAACTAGGCATAGAAACTAGGTCCCTGTGACGTCACGTGGAGCGGCATCGCATGAGCGCTATTCTGGCCTTTTTCAAATGCGGTTAAAATTGACCATGGCCATTCGTCTGAACTGGGATTTCTGAAACCAAATTATTTATATTGTATGAATACACTAATGGTGGGTAACGAATCGCAATCAATGCCTTTCGTTTTATTTGATGAAGGAAACTACCCTATTGATATCTTCTATTCTAGAAACTCTACGTTCCAAAGGGCATTGAAAGATCATTCTGAAAATCTCAAATTAAAATTTACAAAACGTAGCCGTGATCAAAAAACAGCCGTGTATTTGGAGCTTGAGTAGCGGCCTTTTTGTCGTGAATGCCGTCTTAGTTTCGAGACCAGCGCGTTGCTGATGGTAGGGAGAAAGATCTTCCGCATGCTTTCAATCCTCTTAAGTTTCCCTCTTCGCCTCTGTGCGAGCTATTGCTCAATCGACATGTTAAGCCGCTTCGGAAGCGGCCTGCCGCCTCCCAGCGTCCAGCGATGAGAATTGCCCCGGCACGCTTTAGGAATTCGATGATTTTTATCACCACTGCGCCACCGTAACCATTCCTTGTGGGGAAGGTGAAAGCGTGCGCTCTTTCGAAGGGAATAACAAGCCGATTCACCCTACCGGTTAGCGTGTTGCACTTCCTGCGGTGGGGTCTCTGTATTTGCAATTTCGTTCCATCGGTGGATGAATTTCATTCGGTTTCCATGTCAACAGATTTCACCCTTTATAATCCAGAGCAGCTTCTGGGGGAGAAATTTAATTTCAAGATTTCTCATTTTAAAAATTTTGAAATTTTTTTACCCAATCATAATTATTTCGGCAGCTATATATTTCGCCATTAAATTTTACAGCACAAAATAACTCGTTGTTAAAATTTTTCAGGAATAGAGATGAAAATGTCTAAATTGTTTGTGTTACTTAGGAGCAACTTTGGGCTATAATGGGTTAAGGCGACCGTATCTTATTAATAGGGGCACGATCGAGCGACATAGTGATTAATTGTACTCAATAATAAAATCCAAAGATGGAGTGGAATTTTTCCCTATTGAAATAAATACTTGCTTGTAATTTTTCACGATTATGAAATTTATTACGAGTTTAAATGATACCAAATCACCTTGAAGATGATGTAGCATTATTGAAACTTTGGTGGAGTAAAGATTTCTCGGGTTTTCCACCGGGGCAGGTCCTCCATGTCTTCTTCCAAGGTTTCGGTGAGCAACTTGCCCATCGTCTTCAGGGATTCAGGAATCCAAATTGGATATGACTGAAATGAACTCACCCAGTGCGAAACCCGCGAAATCTTGTCTTCGATTGTTCGCCGGGGGAAAAAAAACAAAAATTATAACATTGAAACTTAGGTCCCAATAAATTTCATAGTTGTGGAAAATTGTAAGTATTTATTTCAACATTTAATCACCAATGGAAATCTTAACCAGTTTATTTCTAATTGAAACGAGGAAATGGAGTTTAAATACAAATCATTATCTATACGTACTCTCAGAGTAAACATAAAGGTACAGTAGCGATTTTCGGCTATCTAGATTGGGCTATTATGGGACCAAGATTGAATGGAAAATCCGAGATCACGTGATAGGCCCGGTTCGCTGACTACGAAGATAGTGTTTATTTTCGTGTTTTTTTATTTCAATTGGAAATTTTATATTCAATATTTTGATGCTCAAATGTAGAAGATTATTAAGGTTCTAGGAGTACTCATTAATTGGTAATTTATTCGCTAAATCTTTCCAACATCATCATTAGTCATCAATCTTAATATTGGTTTGACGGGGGATCGGGTTGGTGTGGTAGCTAGAGTGTTGGCTTCCCACCCGGCGGGCCCGGGTTCAAATCCCGGCAGTGGCAGAGAATTTTCAAAGACTGCCCGATCCCTGCTTGGGTGATGTGTGGAGGACATTTCAAGCGTAACACTCCGTCCGTCGGATGGGACGTTAAGCCGTGGTCCCCTTGGCGCCTTTCGTTGAGAGCAGGCTAATGCCGACGCCGGGTTTCTCTCCACCCTTCCTTCCATACCCTAAACTCATGGCGCAAATGACCTCAGCTGTCGGTCGCCTCCTCCACATACCATACTTGGTTTGACGTAGCTCTCCATTCCTTTCTCCTAGCCTATCCTTTTCATAGCTACGTATTTCTTCTCCTTTACATAATTTATAATCTGTCCTATGTCACTCATTCGAGGCCGTCCCTTGCCCTTCTTCCCTTCCACCTGTCCTTCTACGATTGCCTTCATCTGGCTGTCACATCTCATGATGTGGCCGACTAAGTTCAGGCTTCTCCGTAGAGTTTTTAGAAGGCTTCTCTTTTCTACAACCCTTCTTAGTACTTCCTAATTACTTACTCGGTCGATCCATTTTGTCTTAATCACTTTTCGGTAGCACTACATTTCGAATGCTTCCGCTAATACATTAGATACAATTAGATCTATCTTAGGCTGCCGAGATTTTACTTTAATAGGACCAACATTGAAATGGTAAAATCCGAAATCACTTAATGGGACTGATCAGCTGACTACGGCGATAGTGTTTGTTTTCATGGTTTTATTTTGATTGTAAATTTTATTTCCGTTATTTTAATGCTCACGAATCTCGGGTGGAACTTCATACCAATCTTATATTCGTATTTAGTATTTCCGCAGCACTCCTAGGCTCTTCAGATGATTTTCTTCAGGTTCCAAATCGGCAAGGGACTTATTCCCTTGAAAAGCCTCCTATGTTGAGGCCGTGAATCCCATTACCGGACCGCGCTGTTTTGCTCCTTCGGAGAAAGATCTTTGGTGTGACCGGTTCCGGCGGAGGGGCGTCTGTATTTGTCCCAGGGCCGGACACTGTCCGGCCTTGGGACAAATGCAGACGCCCGGCGGACAGGGAATTCCGCTATCCGTCGCAGCTCTGGATACTTGGATTCCGCGACTACCAGGAAAATTTTCTGCGTCTGGGAAGGAAGAGTCTCCTCCAGCGCAGGAATAGAAGGATCAACAACTTTCCACATAGTAATTTATTGAGACCGACCATGGTTTCGGATCAGAGTAACATTATCAAGGTGAAAAATGCAGGTAAATTAATAGTATATATAGCAGAAGGTTGGTGGTTGGAACCTTCTGCTATATATATACTGTCAATTTACCTGCATTTTTCACCTTGATAATGTTACTCTGTAACGAAACCATGGTCGGTCTCAATAAATTACTACGTGGAAATAGCAAAGTTGTTGATCCTTCTATTCCTGCGATTATGGATTTCCACCAAGTTACGCCCGCTACTATTAATTATCTCCTCCAGCGGTTCCATCCGCGCTAACGGCCGTAATGTATTAACGCATCGTTATGCGGTGTCCATCCGAGAAGAAGGGCAACCCGAAGTGATATCCTCTCTGCTACTGCTCACGATTAAGTAGAAGCATCAGTATTTTAAGCAAATCCAACATTAGGTATTTTATTTGTCAACTCTTTCCATTTACCGATTTAAAACTGAAGTTGAATACTGATACTGAACAGCGTATTATGACATTGTCGCATGCGTCGATAAAGCCACCGCGATGCGACGTGCCAATGGATTTCCGGTCCTAACCGTCTTCATTGTTATTCTCGTTCACTCCGATCTCCGATCAATTAACAGCATCCTTTTGTGCATCGAGTCGCCAGTAAGTGTGTGGTCTGTCACACATGATTTATAATTTTTATTTCATTGCTGTTATCCGTTTCGCTCGGAAAGACGAGATGGGCTCGGATTGCTCAAGCAATCTGAGCCGAGCGCGTAGCCTCCGAGTCTCTAGCGGCTCCTAGCCTGATTCGCTTAACATCTGGGTTATCCTGTCAGTACACCCGTAGCTTTGGTGAAATACTTTGCTATTAAAAATTACTTAAAGAATGTTAGAGAAATGAAACTAACTTTATATGGAGCTATAAAGGTTTCTAAGTAGTCTTTCATAAAGAATGATGATGGATGGCTATGGGAAGGGGATATTTTTAAGAATCTTATATTGCATTTATTTACTCGTGTGACATTGTAGGTACTTATTTGATTTTTCAGCTAAAGGCCTTTAATTACCAACGATGAATTCCTTGCCGAGTACATGACAATAAATTAAATAGGCGGGTAAATAAGTCAGCAGGTATCATGTTTTTCTCGTCCGAAAATTGTGTCGTAAAGCGTCGGCCTTGCATTTTCGAAATGAAAACTTGAGGGGGGAATGCTTTGTTTGGTTGGTGAGGTGGAGTTTTTATGCAGAGAGTCAGCATTACCCATATTCATGGGCGTGATAAGTGAAAGCGTTTTTCGGACGAGTGATAATTTTTTCTTGTTTGTTCAAACTGAAGGGCGAAGAAGTTTTAGTTTCTCTCTCCCTTAAATGAACTCACGAAAACGAAGGACATAATTTCTCAAGTTGTCTTGTATTCGTGTTGGCTAAGAGGGCATGCATCTCCTTTTAGTCGCTTCATCTATAAACCGTAAAACCCACTTCCGACCACAGACTGACTGACTGATTTATACAAATGTTTCGGGTGCACGAGACGAGATACGGCGGAAAAGACGTAAAATCGTCCGTTTAAAGTCGTCTGAAACCCTAGGAACCAGGGGCGCAGCTAGGAATTAAGGCTAGGGGGGGGTTTCAGGCGCAGCTAATACTGCGGTGCCTGGGGGTGTGGTATACCCGCCAGGGTTAGCGGTAGGTGCAAGGGCCCTCCGCCAGGAAAATTAAGATAAATGGTTCAAAATGTTGATTTTTACGGTCTTCTGAGGGACATCTTGTTAATCCTCATACTATTCTATAAGCAATATTAATCCAATTAAGTAAAATAGATTTAACTTAAAAATTTCTCTGAGCGCTGGGGGGGGGGGGGTTTATCCCCCTAAACCCCGCCCTCGCTGCGCCACTGCTAGGAACATTTGTGGAAACACTAAATTTTCTATATATTACAGTGTTGCTAACTGCCTCTGTGCCTCTACTATTTGGGAGACAAAAATTCGATTTTTTTAAATGTAATTTTTCGAATCGATACCACGTGATACGTGGAGAAACCAATTTTCAGACCGATCAGAGCACTTTCAATTTTGGCCAAATCTTGCATTTCCACTATTTCGTGATTTATTATCTCAACAACGCTGTTGGATCATATGGTTCAACGAAGATTGTAAGAATTGGCAGTGTAACCAGAAAAGGCCGCAGGTCTTTTCCGGGGGAGACTAGGGGGACAGAGCCCCCCCCCCCCCCCAACGAGCGAAAGCGAGTTCATAGTTAAACAATCCTAAGTTTGGCATACTCTAGATCTCCATTTCTGCTTTTCCAATGTAGATCCTATAGTTTCCTTGTAATCTTCCCTAGGTTCTTTATCTGCTTAAATACTCTTTTTCTTGACCTACCAGTGCGACTTTTTCTTCTATTTGCCGCTTTATTATTTTTTATAACTAACGTAATAATTGTGTCTTATGACACGGCCCATCCACTGGGTCAACAAAAATAATAAAAGAATGGAGCTTACGGGGGATAATTTGCTCTAATTTTCAACGGGACGCAGCCCCTCTTTCTCAAGTGAGGAGAGGAACAGGGTTTTATTTATAAGGCTAGTGTGTGTGTGTATATAAAGACCCATGTGCACGTCTGACCTGAAGATGCTGGCAGATTTGTCGGTGAAACTGTTGTCATAGGACAGGAAAAAACGCGGCGGATAACCCGGAAACCATGAGAACGACCCTTAAAATTGTTTCAAGTAAATGGACTTATTGCAAGGTTGTCCCATAGTGACTTAAGATTAAATTCTGTCGTAGAAAACTCCTACCAACCAAGGTCTCGGGAATTAAATTAAGATTCTTCAGGCATCACCGAAGATGTCCCGGAATTTGCAAACTTTGGCTCGCTTCCACTTCAAGGTTTGACGTGAGTGGAAACTTCGATGCTCGATTTCTCGGGGAGAGGCATGTCTGTCTCCCTACTTGGAGACTTGAGCGTTCGTCGATACGTGGGGACTTCATGTGCGATGGTAAAAAGAGGGATACATTGTCCACCCATTCAGATCTGGGGGCGATAGTCTTGACTCGTCTTTTTTGTAATTCCCGAAATAAGCTAAATATCAGGCAATTTCGCAATTTCATAGATCGCTCAGTGTACAGGCCCAATAGAGCAGAAATGCAAAAATGGGAACTTTTACATGCAAGTTTATATTTTTTAATACGACAATAGTATCATAAGAGTAATGGTTCAAAAAATCAAACAATTTTTCTCTTGTAGGTACATAAATTACTGTAATAATAGAAATAGGATAGAATTTTTTTGAAATACATGGAAATTTGCTAAGAATAAAATTTTAGAAATACACCATACATTCTACTTCTGTAGCATACCATTGATTTGACGTTCCCTAAATGTACTGTCAATCAAATCCAGTACTTGTTTTGGGTTATAATTAAATAATTATTATATTTTTTTGTGTGTTGTGCTGTTTAGCATAGAAGAAATGCTTCTGGATGTAACAATGGTAACCGTGAATGGTCTTGAAAAATTGATTCAAATGGCCGGGCTCTATTAATGGAAACAGCTGATACAAAGGTTCTCACACTAAGTGCAACCCCTAGAATCTGCTGTGCGTAGGGCGGTGAAGTGTACATTAATTGTCGCGTGAAAAAATCTCCTTTTCCGGAATTCGAACCGTAGACTTTTGGATTCCCGGACCATCACGCAGACATCTACACTAAGCAAAGGAGGTTCTTGTGAAAATTGTAAAAACATGCCTCTTATTCTCTTTTGCTGACTTTCGTTTACAAGTAGACTTTCCGCTTCATATTTTAAAGTTCCCGAATATCAATTGGCTGCAAAATTTATGCAGAGAAGTATTGTAATGTACCTTATTAAAAATAATTTTGAGTTTACCATAATACTCGTCACGATAAAAATAAATCGTTGGCACCTCGTCACTCTGCTTAGAGAACTATTAGCGATTAAATCCTGTAATCGCATTAATTTGACGAGGTCACTCAAGTTAAAATGGTGCCTCAGTGGCTTTTAATAGCTGGCAAGTATTGATGTAAGTAAACAATCATTGAATAACCTTCACGAAGCATAATTTATATTTAAAACATCTGAGGATGGCATTTGTAAAAACAACGTTTTTTTTATCTGCGGAAAATTTGAAATTGAGTGAATGACGTGGTCTCTATAAAATTACTAGTCGCTTATCCCTCCGATACACGCCGATTTTATTAATAATGTCCATTGATTTTAACCAGTCCACTCTATCGAATACTATTTCAAAATAAACGAAGAAGTAATACACATACTGGTTACATGCTAGGTTCCCCTCCTTACGGGACCTCATTACCGCCATTGTATCTCGAGATGACCTTCCTTTTCTTAAACCAAACTTATCGTCGCCCAAATGCTCGTTTGCCTTCCATTCGTCTATTTAAAATCTTCAGTACCAGTATCGCCACGAGTGATATTAGGCTAATAGTCCTATTGTCTCCAAATTCTACAGCTTTCTTCGCTTTCTTCTTTTTAGGTAGCGGAATTAGAACTGTCTTCACGAAATCTGATGAATCCCGCCCTTCGCAAACGGCTCCCGTTTGATGAGTCCCGAAACTCATTTCATTGTACTCCATGTTTTCAGGGAAGAGATTGTTGATAGGATTTCCCACTTCCATGCCAACAGTGTTTTTTACGTGACACCATCTATGGTGTAGCTTTTGGGGTCATAGGAACGCGCAAGCCTTTTCGCCGCGTCAAGGTCGTAGCCCAAGGGAAAGGAGTAATAATAATAATCTTTTGAAATCAAAGGTGCTAAAGACTTTTGGACACATGAACTGATCCATAGGCGCACCCAGCGGAGGGCAGGAGGGGCAGCTGCCCCCACTAGAAGCAATAGTAAATTTAGTTCAAAACGAAATTTCTGAACAAATTTACTTCAAATCTTAGAAAAGCGATATTATTATTATTAAACGTGTAGTCAAAATAAAAATATTTTACCGACCAAATAATTTAAAATACGAATAAAGCGCAGTTATGATTTTGGCTTCATAACCTTTTCTGTGTTATAACTAAAACGACCACGGTTTCCCCCCTCTAGTTTTGATACTAGGTACGCCCTTGTACTGATCCTTTGAAATTTTTGCTAAGTCAGAGAGGCCTCCAAATATAGCATTGAGGCACAATGACGAGACAATATTCGAGAGATTTTTCAAGGAAAGTGAATGAAAATAATTTTCCATGTACTCACTTATTTTTTTAGTGTTTAAGGCCACTTGGTCCTATGGAATGCGAGGATTCGTTAAACTCTTTTACCCTTAGTGCTCCCTACCGATTTTTTACTGTTATGTTTTCTATTAGCCGGCCTCATGTCTCAAAATGCTCCGTATGCATCTTGCATAAATATGAAATAAATCTTTAAAAGAAATGTGCATCAACGTTCTACAAGAACTCATCTTTCCTATCTAATGATCACACACAATCGTACAGAGATGTATCATAGATCTTTCGTAGTGTCTATATCCCGCAGATGGAATTCACTGCCTGATAATGTTAAAGTATGTAAATCGATTGCAAGGTTTGAAAGAAAATTTTTCGATTTTGATCAATTCCAATATGTTGAAACGAAGAGTGAAATTTATTGTTATATCTTTTGGATTATAGTCTATTAGAAATGCTATTTACACACTCTCATTCACTCTATAGATGTAATATTATGCACATATTTATTCGGAATATTTGTTTGTATTGTGTTGCATTTATTGTATTTTTTTCTTTGCTCTTTTGTCAATGTCTAAAGGGCCTATGAGTTCACGACATTAAATATTTATTATTATAGTTATACTTTTTATTTAAATATTTGATTTTAAAATGCTTCTCAAACAAACACTATAATTACTCTTGCTTTACATGGATTGCCATAAGAAAAAAATTCCTCAAACCGGGAATTGATCCACGGATCTTTGACTGCGTAGACCACTACGCTATTCAGGTCCCCAAAGTAATTGGGCGTAGTTGTATGCGCAGTGGCTCGGAAAGCCAAAGGTCTGAGGTTCGTATCCCGTTCCAGGGAAATTTTTTATCACGGCAATTCATGGTTATTTTATCGCCGTTCACCCGGTAGGCTTCGAGATATTACACCTTACAATTGTTGTTAGTGTAACCAAAATGAACCATTGTCCACGGTAATTTTTCTTTATGGTGGTTAAACGCGTAGGGATTTAAAAAAATATAAATTAGATGACCTCTAATATCAATGTAAGAGGTACGGTTGTTACTTGAATCTAGAGCATGCGTCTGGCTAAAGACGATATTACAACCTTTTCACCATCTCTATGAGAGTGAAAATGTTGCCCCGCTTTTCTTTCCTATTTTAATAAGGGTAACTGAACCGTGCTACGGAGAGCATACTTACTTGTACCGTACCAATTTGAAAATAGATATATTTATTTATTTTCTCATCTTGCTTCTTCACGGATAATACATACTAAGTGGCGCAAGGTGTTTGGGCGATCATTTAAAAGGAATAATTATTTTTTTAAATCGATTTTCTCACGTTGCGATAGCTTACAAACTTTTTTATGCTCATTTTCTTAAAATTATTTCTAATATTTATTGCATTCATCTCATCAGGTACGTAGCCAAATAGTTTCTTCGAGGGTAAGGCGGTGTTTGGGTAGTACGCGGGTTGCCTGTCCCGGTAATTAGGTGTCAATTTGGTTGCATCGGAAAACCAGACATTTCATCAAGTCAGCTATATATTTCTTTTGCATAGTGCTGAAAGCTTAAGTAATCGTTGATTATTGACAGACGTTATGAAATGCTACTATATCGAAAAATGGAGTATCAGAGGATCCCCTGGGCTAGTGGCCAGATGTATCGCCAGTAGTCGCCTCTAAGGAAAACTTTCCGGAGAGGCTGAAACTAATGAAGCCCCCCTCCCCGACTATTAACCTTTATCTTATCACATCAGAGAAAAAGAATTAGATACTTCCAAAGCTTACAAACCTAGAAAGTGCTCTGCTTCGATAGTGAAGATACTGTAACAGATATGCCCATTTATTTATTTTACCATTGAGACAGTTGGTTACCAACATAAACCCGGATCACTAATGTCACACTGTTTATTTACCTGAGGAGCCCATTCTGACTCCTCAGGTAAATAAACCCCTGAGGAGCCCATTACGTACAGTCTGGGTTCGCACAGTGCGACTCTTCAGGTGTGCAAAGCTAGTGGTCCCGAGAAAACTCCTCATGAAAAGTTTTGATGTTGGGACCAAAACAACTTTACCACCATTTCATTCATCGCCTGACGATGCGGCCTGCAATGGACGCGAAAGGTCGCACGACAAAGCGCAACGCGCAGATGCTCCCGAAAGACGTTAACAACGATTTTACCACCAACTTATCTTCCGTTTAAATGATCGCCATTTTGTACCTTGTTAATTAAAAATAAAATATATATTATTTTTATTATATTGGTTTTGAGCTGCGAAAGCCCCTAAGGAAACAAATTTAAGACTGCGTATGACGGCTGCGTAGTATCAGGAGGGAGATACCAAAATTGAAACCACAAGATCGATACTATTACAAGAAATGGAAAAAATATCAAATACTCAAGGATGGGTTATATTTGTTTTTAACTGTGGAAACCCCTAAGGAAATAAATGTAAGAGTGCGCATGACGGCTCCGCAGTAACAGGAGTGAGACGCCCAAATTTTAACACAAGTTCAATATTATTACGAGAAATGGAAAAATAGCTAATTAAATACTTATGAGCTGATTTTATTAAATTCCTAATCGTGCTCCTCCTTCGTGGGTATTAATTTTTTGTGAAAGTAAAGTTTCCATTCGAAATAAACATTCGCTATCGTGGTAGCAGAGAGGAGAAGTGGTGGTAGTCACGGTATTCAGCCAATGAAACCTATCATACTCATCACTCCAACTCGTATTTTGACAGTCGCATTGTACACGCCATTGCCATTTCGTAGTACCATAATTTACCACGACTTTATTATTCCTCATGTCATAAGGAATTATTTTTTAATGATCGAGTAACCACTTTGTATTATATTTATGGATTGTACCAATCAGATTAGCCGAACGGATAGATATGGGAATTCGTTTTTCCCCGGAACCATAAAGGACTAATAAATGCTAGTCCCAACCTCGTTAGAGCCCTTCATTTTTTTGTGAACGGCTAGTGTCCTAACACCTCCTACCACTCGCCTTTTAGGTGGCTTTCGGGGTATTATGTAGATGTAGAAGCATGGGGGTAATAACCTGGTTTTTTGATCGTGTTTCTCCCCAGAGCTCTGTAACTCCGAGGTAGACGTGAATGGAAAGCGCGGAGCGAGTTACACAGTTGGCTGCGTTGCGGTCGCCTCTGAATTCTTCTCCGCTGCAAGTAGGTCGGAGATTGTCTTTCACGGTCCATAATTGGTTTTACACATTGGCTACACATTTTTATGCCTCGTTAGCCCTCATGCGCAAACCATGAAGCATTGTTGACTAAGAATTTTTAATAATCATACATGAGTGGGTTGGAAGGAAAGGGATACCAGTGATTTTTCTTCTCAACAGAGTTAGGTAAAAAGTTAATTGTTAGAATAAATACACAAAAACCTGGTTTCCAAGGGAAACGAGTGAGTCTCTGTTCTGTGCTGGCATCGAGTGGAAAATCAAATGCACTAGTAAACATCTAATTGATCTCGTTTGTTTTCTATACCTAATTTCTGTACCTTACTCTGTGTACAAAAGAGAAACCACTTGTACCCCTTGGCTTCCAACCAACTCGTATATTATTACAGAAAGGTCTTTTTCTGATATTCCGTATATTCTCCGTTAATATTTCTCTTACATTGATAAATTAGGCATCATTTTAAACATTGAATCACCGACTTCTGACGAAAAATACAATCTCAATACCAAATTTCACTATTTACCCATTAATTTGACTTAAAATTTTCGATTTTTCCAAGTCAATTACTCACTCGGGATATATCGACTCCACAAATTTTTTATTCTAAACTCAAAAAAAAGGTTTAAAAACCCTTTAAATTCATAACTAAACCAAAGGAACCTGCGAAATTTTTCCTCGGATTACCTAGTAATTAAGTAAAAGGGGATTGGATTGACGTGGTGGTAGGAATGAATTCCACCTTAAAATATTTATAGCACCCAAGGATAAATTGCTTTACCTTTAGAATGGTCAAACTGATTCTAAAATCTATCGTGAAACCATCTGTATTAAGGTTTTCAAAAATAGTTGAATATTTTTTCCACCCAGTGGAGGATCTTGGTTGTAACCAATAATTAATTTGTGAACAAAATTCTTCAGTATTAGGAATCGGACCTCGGACCTTTGAATTTCTGGATCAATTTGTTAATCACTGCGCTATGATGGCGATACTTCCTAATTTTACTTAGTTTTGTTATAATGAAGCCATTGTATATTTGGAGATCACGTCAACTTATCTTTGTAAGCAAGTCAATCTACGTGCAAACATGTTTTTACTTTTTTGGGATCTACTCGTATATATGTGATTTTTGTATGGGATTGTGACTTCCCACTTTTCTAAACACATATTCTCTGAGAGGATTGTGCGCTTCCTTTTTCAGTTCAGTGTGAAAAGAATACGTTAGTGTTGGTATGTAGCCTCTTTATCTTTGGCCAGGAAGTACAATCTGTGTCAATAGGGTGGTTTCCCATTATTTTTTTATTGACTAAATCGAAAGATTATTACTCCTGGAGTACTTATTTCACGCTCTTAGATTTTCTAATGACGATATCTATTTTTCGCGATTAAACGAAAAGTGAAAATTTTCAAGCGCGCGAAAACGCGACGGCTTAGTATGAATGATGGGAAAAGTCCATGTGACGTATTTCTGGTTCCCGCTGCCGCCCTGTGAGGTGACCTTGAGGCAAAGCTTGAGCGCTGATACGAGGCAGGCTGCTGGCAGGTAGCAGAGTACCCTGCTAGCAGGTAGCGCTTCTCTTAAATAAGGCTTATTAATACCTTATCAAACGAAAGAAATTTTCCGACCATAGGCAGTTTTAATAGGTGATTATTAAGAGATGTTTCCCTGAGCTCTGTGACTCATGCATGCATTGGTAATCTCGGACGATGTAAAACTCCTATCCTCTCGTGTAGAAACTAGGTCCCTGTGACGTCACGTGGAGTGGCATCGCATTGGCGCCAATCTGGCCTTTTTCAAATGAGGATAAAATTGACCATTGCCATACGTCTAAACCGGTATTTCTAAAACCAAATAATTTGTATATTATGAATACACTAATGGTGGATAACAAATCGCAATCAATGCCTTTCGTTTTCTTTGATGAAGGAAACTACCCTATTCCCCTGATTATATCTTGCATTCCATCATACGACCAATCAAACAAATAAACCAGTGCTTAAGTTTTCTCGAAATATGCATTGTTATGCCATCAATAGATTTATAAGGAAGAAATCGTATGAATCATTTTTAATAGACCCTTGTGAGGTGTTAGAGTTGGCGCTGTTGCAAATTTTTCACGTACTGTGGTAATAATTCCACTTGTTCGAGATGAGCCGAAGCTCAGTGCAGTGAATAAAATACGAAAGTTACTATTCATTAAAGTAAGATCATGATTCAGCTATGTCGATAGCGTGTCTTTCCTAGTTCCTTGACCTGAAAATGGATTATATTTTCTGAGCCACGGTATAGGTTATGAGGTTGCGGGTGATTGTTAAACATTCTCGTTACAAATCTAGGCTTCCCTCGGATTGCGAAAGGGTACTAGTGGCACTTTCATAGTCTTTATTAATGAATTAGCTGTTAAGTGGCCTCCATAAATTCAATTTTACTTCTTATCCAATATAATTCATTTGCGAAACCGGTATCACAATATCCTTCCAACATATCGATGAAATTTGGGAATTCAAAATACGTATTTTTGATTCATTTTTTATTACTTCCCCCCCCCCCCCCCCAGAGTCCGTAGTAAATGATGCTAACGGCATCGATTCTGTTATCACCTCTTTTTCTAAATTCAATCTGTAGTTTTTTCATACATCCCAGTGATTGGTGAAACCTACCCCTCTCGATCTGATAATTTCAAAACAACCTTCCAATTTTGTTCACTTTGATTTATAAAGTTGAGTTATAAAGTTTGAGTTATAAAAATGTGTTACTGCAAGACAAAATTATCAAATATAGTAATAACCTGAAAATAATTTGGAGTAGAAGATCACTTCCAAAGAAGAGATGGAAATACTCGCGGAACAATATAACCAGGAGTTTGAAATGAAATGAATGTGTGGGAAATGTAATCGATACAGAGAGTATAAGAGTTCGTGACGAAGTTAAAGAAGTGGTGTTCGTAATCAATCTCTTCATAAAATCATAGATGTATAGATTATCTAGGCCAGACCTTAATATTAGCCTGTGAATTGTGGTAACCAAACTAAGTTACAATCACTTACTTCAGCTTGTTGTCTTCCGATAACTTGTTGTCCACTTACATGTCTTGTTGTTGAAGCACAAATATTCTCTAATACGAGTCTACTGAAATAAGGAGAGATTTTATGGATCTAATCAATACATAATACCTTGTTGCATCGCGTACGTTTAGAAAGTGCTAATTTATTCGCCAAAAAATGTTTGATCGTGGAAATAGGCTTCAGGTCGTGATAGGTTTGGTAATGGGGTCGCTTACTTGACTCGAAATCGCTATTTTCCACTGTTCACTATTAAAGTATTCGATAGGTTAGGATAGTCCTACATGAAGTATTTTGCGAATCACCACGCTTTCCCCCATCCAAAAATTGAACTTCCCTGTTCCATTCTCATTAATACCTATTCCTTTTCATTCTACTAATAAGTCCTTTTCACTTCTCCCTTGTCCACTTACCTAAAGTTCTCCTCTCTAACACGGCTTTTAATAACCCCCCTATGCTAAGTATTCCCTCAAAATTCTCAGTTTTTTCCGTATTTCCTCCAGAAATCATGTGTTTGTTTGGCGACAAAAAAATCTATCCTCTGCCACTCAGGGGCGCAGCTAGGAATTAAGGCCACACCTTCAGAAAAATTTCAAGATAAATGGGTCTAAATGGTGAGTTTTAAGGCTTTCGGAGGGATATTTCATCAATATTTACACTATTCTGTAAGAAATATTAATCCAATTAAGTAAAATGGATTAAATTTTAAAAAGTGCTGAGCTCTGGGGGGGTTTTATCCCCCTAACCCCCCCTCGCTGCACCACTGCTGCCACTCACTTTTCAATTAAATATTAGAACTCCTTTTTTAAAGAACTACTTTTTTAAAGTTAAAAGGATTAGTTGGATGATCCAAAATGAGATTCAAATCACATATGAATCACGCTTTGCTGAACAACAACCTAGGCTAACATAACTCTTCCTTGACTGTGCCTAGAAAACTTACGCGAACAACTCTGTGTGGTATCTCAGGTACCCCAATTATAATAGGGTGGTTTCCTATTATTTTTTTATTGCCTAAATTGAAAGATTATTACCCCTGGTGTACGCAATTCACGCTGTTAGATTTTTTAAATGACGATATCTATTTTTCGCGATCAAACGACAAGTGAAAAAATTCAAGCGCGCGAAAACGCGACAGCTAAGTAGGAATGCTGGGAAAAACCCGTGTGACGTATTTCTGGTTCCAGCTGTCGCCGTGTGAGGAGACCTTGGGGCGAGGCTTTGAGAGCTGATACGACGCACGCTGCTAGCAGGTAGCGCTTGGCTTGAATAAGGATTATTATTACCCTATCAAACGAAGGAAACTTTCCGACCATTGGCAATTTTAATGGGTGATTATTAAGAGATGTTTCCCTGAGGTCTGTGCCTCATGCATGCATTGGTAACGTCAGATGATGTAAAACTCCTATCTACTCGTATAGAAACTAGGTCCCTGTGACGTCACGTGAAGTGGAATCGCATCGGCGCCTATCTGGCCTTTTTCAAATGAGGTTAAAATTGACCATTAACATTCGTCTAAACTGGGATTTCTAAAACCAAATAATTTTTATATTATGAATGCACTAATGGTGGGTAACGAATCGCAATCAACGCCTTTCGTTTTCTTTGATGAAGGAAACTATCCTATTCATAAATTGTGCGTTGCATTTTAGTTTTTCGTGTAATTCAACACAATTGCTCTTTTTTCAACGATAAAATATCTTGTTTTGTATAATTTTTAAATACACTGTAGGCTACATTTAGGTGTTTACCTTGATTTTGTGCGAAATGGCAGGAATCTTTCATATTTTGCTATTGTTACTGTACATTGACTGACATGTTATGAAGAAACAAGCAAAAAAGGTGCCATCATGTGGAATATTGGCGTTATTGAATTACAATGTAATAAAATTAATTGCATTCAACTTTTATCATTGCACTCATGCAACAAACAAGTTTTTGTCTTCCCGCCAACAGCTGTGCGGGTTACGCGGTTAACTCGGTTACCCCACCAATAAAAATTTTAGTTTTCAAAAACAATTTATATGCTTAAAAAAATCATTTGTCGCCCAAATAAAGACGAAGTGGTTCAGTTCAAATGCAAAAAATTTAAAGGAACAAAATATAAAAATATTATATGACATTAACATAATTTGGGGTAACCGAGTTACCCAGTACAGTCACTGATGGGTTTAGGAGGTGGGAACAAAACTGCGCAATTCAAAACAAATACTAGTTTTACATGTAATAAAACATTTTTACCATCATAGACCACATCCATCAAAGTTAAAATGCAAACTAAGGACGAAGAGTATGTGGCTAATTCAATCCTAATACTTTAAATTAAAAAAAAATGCCAACTATTTCAGCCAATCGTAGCTTACATTCGCCAACCTCAACTAGCGATGTACTTGATATTTCGCAGGCGAAATAAATCGCACGAGAGTAATGAATGTGAGAAATATTTGATGTTGTGATTCCGTCCTTCAGTCTTTGAGCGACTTACCGATCTTCGCTAATGGGACCATGTGGAGTGCTTTCCAGCAGATCTGATCCATCTGACGGGTTGAATGCCTGCGGCAGTGTATCGAGGAAAAAGGAAAGTGCAGAAGCCGTGATTCTCTCGACGCTTCCTCAAATTCACGAATGATATATCCTCTACCAATCTAGTAACGTTGCCCAGCGCTACCTGATGCCTACGGCGAAAACAATTTTCGGAGGTTATTTTGCTAGTGGTCGATTTCAAATCGAAAAATAGATGTATTCGATGAAGGCTAGCATTTCGAAATTTTGAGTAGCAATGGAAAAATATATCGCTAGCATAATACAGAACAATGGTATCCAGGCTTTCCATTCGATTTTGGCGTGGTTGCCTATTTTTGCAGACTCTGTGATCGTTGATAAGGTTACGGAATATGTATAGAAATCCACAGACGGACTAAGAATGAGGAAAGTCACCCCAAATTCTTTCCAAAGGTTACCACCAGGGATGGCAAGTGAAACGAAATGAAAATGTTTCGCTTCGACCCGGAGCGAAACGAAAATACGAGGCCTGTGATTAGTTTCGTTCCGCAGGGTTAGAAATATTATACACACATCAACTAACTCTAACTATGGAAAAATGGAGTATCAGAGGATAGACGCCCCTGGGCTGGTGGTCCCCTCAGCGGATGCATGGCGTGTAGTCGTTACGAGGGAAAAAATCTCGGGGGGGGGGGGGCTTTGATGAAGTCCCCTTTACTTTTTATGATGTTTCTTGGAGTTTAGGTCTAATGAAACCATGTTATAGCCAACGTTTCGATTTATGTAAAATCATCCTCAGGGCTCTTAACTTTGTACATATTTATTGATCAATAAATAAACAACATCAATAAATATGTACAAAGTTAAGAGCCCTGAGGATGATTTTACATAAATCGAAACGTTGGCTATAACTTGGTTTCATTTGACCTAAACTCCAAGAAACATCATAAAAAGTTAATTGAACAAGGTCAAGAATAGAAGAGGAAAAGTAGTAATATACTAATTGTCCCCTTTACTATGTGCTTGTCTTGAAGGAGTGCGAGGCATTGAAAGCGCATCGATATGTCGTTCCGATCCAATTAGCGTAGTGGCGTGGGCGCCACGCTTAGGAGAAAGGAGACCACTGCGCGAAGGAATGCATGGAGTCAAATGCGCCGCTGAAGAGGTCACCAGTGCAGCGAGGAGTGGGTGAATGGACGCGATGTACTCCAAGTCGATATTCAATGTATCTCACTTGTAAATAATCAGAAATGATTCACGAAACCCACTATAACTCCGAGAAGCCTGTTGCTGCATCGTTGATGCAAAAGAATATCAAAGCGTACGGAATCAGAACTTCGTAATATGATGTAATTAAATTAGTACGAAGTTACAGGCAGTAACTATGACATTGCCTGTATCTTCATTCTTATTTGATTTAATGTGTCACGTGTGGGCAGTTGCTATGCATGAAATACTTTCAAAATATCATGTCAAAAGATTATATCACTATTTCCTCGTATCAGCACGTAACTTCGTTTTAATTCTAATATCTTCAGAGGGCATAATAACGAATGGCAACTGCCTAAATAGTTATTTGAAATATATTATTTATAGCAGTGGCGTAACTATGGGGGGAATGAGGGATTTCCCCCCCCCCCCCCAAAGACTCAGAGAAATCAAAAAAAATATTTAAAAATGTTGCCTGGATTTGATATTTATAACTGCATCTGCTTAAAGTTGAATTTCATGTGCCAAAATAATGTAAAATGAATATTCAGGCAAGTTATTTTTCAAAACTTTTCCTGAACTCCCCGTTTCCTGGGGGGTATCCCCCACTAACCCCTCTCATCCCTCCCCAAAGCATATTCCTAGTTACGCTACTGATTTATAGAGATCAGGAAATATTGGTGACTTTAAGATCTCGTAGAAAAATATAGACAAAATATAGAAAATTTAAAAAATCTTGAAGAACAACATTCCAGTGCAATTTTTACGCACTGATTTTTTTTGGGGGGCTATTATTATTTTAGCCGTTGTCATAATATTCCCATAAAAATGAAGCTATCAAGCTATTGTATAGTATTTTAAGTTGTATGGTGTAAAATGATAATCTTCATTGCATCGGCGGCAAACTATATGATTGTCAGCCTTTCTAAATCTTTTAAATAACACCTGATGGTGACTTAAATTTTCATCCAAATAAGGAACCTATTTTGAGGGGCATAGCGGCACGGTGGCCTGGGAGTATTTTTAGCGGCGTGCGAAGCCCGCCGGAATACACGCCAATGTCCTCTACGGCCATTTAAAATCAGCAAATTTAAAGGCAATCAATGTAAAAATAAAAGTAAATATTCACGTAAATAACCAGAATCAATTCTATATAAACAAGAAAAAATCATTCCATGTTGAGAATAAGAATATAAATAAAGAGTGTGCTAATTGGTCACTGATGATTAAAAGTTGAGTTCCATTGATTCAGAAGTGGAGCTAAAAGATATAATTTCGAGTATGCAGTATATAGCTGGGAGGTTCATGATCTTATTTGCATCAGATCGGCGTTGACTAGTTTCAGGTAATAGCGGGGCAGTGTGTTTAATTACATATATACCTACATCTTTAATTAAATTAAAAGTGTACCTATATTGTTCCGGCATTCTGATAATTAATTACAATTTACTTACCAGTATTATATGATTCGCAAATAGTATTCCCACTATGCTTTGGATCGTAGGTGAGACACTGAGGTACATAGGCAGGGGAAAGGGGCTTTTGGGGCTTCAGCCCCGAGAAATTTCTCCCCTTATAGCAACCGCCCATCAATTCAAACAATCCCTGATAATAAACAATTCCCTTGAAGAAGTGACTAGCAGTCGGTCACGAAACGTCGGGGCAAAATCCGGTATATCACGCGCCATACACCCGTGTGTCACTATTTAATCATCATTAGCCGTGAAAGCTTTAATTAGGAAAAAGGGACCATAATACCTGCGATATTTTAGCTATAGGATAGCTTGAATAGGACTAGATAAAAAAGGCTCTACATCAGAAGTTTAATGGTGCAGGAACGCCATTCCGGCGCTGGTTAACAAAAGACATAATAATCAAATAACACTTTTATCAATTTTTTTGCCTCAAAACTTCTAATATTTACATTCGTTGCGAAACCAAAAAAAAAATTAAATGATAACTTGTTATATAAAACACAGAGTAATATGTCACTTCAAAAAAAAAAGTTAAGAAAAGTGCGTTCCGGCACTGCCAATTTTGCCATGCTCTTCATGTATATTTTATGGTTAATTATATTAGTTAATATTACATTTTCATTTCGATTACAAATCGTTTGCTCGAAAATTTCGATCGACATTTTTCCATCACAATGGTGGTGGCTTAGCACACGTAGATGAAAGTCATCTTCTTACCCCGCCTGCTAGCGCAAGGCAAGCCGTTTACACTCCCATCCACTATATTCCCTGAGATCGACTCAATAAGGATTTCGCTGGGCTGTAATCATGTGTTGCGAAACATCTCATTTCCCTTGTTTTCACATTTCCGTTCCCACTTTCGGATTTCACGCGTCGACTACACAAGAAAGCTTCTTCTTTTCCCAAGCGCACTTACTTTCATGAATATTGCATCAATTTTGTGATTCAACACTGTGAGCCGTGAGGTAGCCCGGAATTTCCTTCAGGGGGGTTCCAAAACCAGGGGGGAAATTAAAAAAAAGCAGGGTACTAAGTAGAGGGTTTTTATCTAATTTTAACACTTTTCATAATCGAAAAAACTTCATTTGTAAAAGAAATCCTTTTTAAATTCATGGTTTTTCAATATTTTTTTAATGAAGGAAAGTAATTGTGTTTCTATATTTCGGGGAGAGAGGGTCTCCGACACCCTGGACCTCCTCCCTCGCTACGTCACTGACTGTGAGGTAGGGATATGTCTTGTATCTCTTGTTTCACTCCATTCGTCAAACTTGACTTAAAAATACTAATTTTGTCAAAAATAAAGCACAACTGCGGAGTTTTGGCCACTAACTAGCCTTGCTGGGTACACATAAGGATAAACCAAAAGTCGCGTTTATAATTTACCTCTTCATTTATTTGTATTAAAATATCAAAATTACGCTTCGTGAAAAGCATTTCAGGTAAAAGTTCTCAACAATGTGGAAACAGAAAGGATACAATTCATCTGATGCTAAATGTGGAGCATGTTTCTCTATACATATAAGTGAGTCTTGGATGCTAACAGCAGCAGAGAAGTCACGAGTGGATGCATTCGAAATGTGGTGCTACCGAAGAATGATGAAGAAAAATTGATCGACCGATTGAGTAATAAAAGACTGCTGAGAACCAGTTGAAAACAATCGTAGGACAGGTGGTAGGGAGGAGGGGCAAGGGACGGCCCCGAATGAGTTGCGTAATACAGGTTATAAAGGATGTCAAAGAGAATGGAGAACTGCATCAAACTAATCTTAGGATTGTTGACTAATGATGATGACTAAGCCTTATCGAGTATTTAAAAATTATCTTGCAAACATTTTCACCGACAGAAGCTGAACTGTCGTACATTCATAAATTGTCTAATCTAGCACTTTTATAGCAAAGGTTTTTTTTTCTTTGTATTACCTTTCTAGTAAGGCACCATTACCTCGTGAGCTATTGACCTCGACGTGAGTGGGGCGTTCCAGTCATTGCGCTGAAAATGAGTTCTCAGGCCTTGGAGGTATGAAAGCATTGGTTTTGAGGAGCTGGAATGAGGTGAGATAAGTACCTATAGAAAATGCTGCACGATTGCTCACGTTGCACTAACATGAAAATGTCATCGAATGTTGTGAAATTTTTAGTATTTTTAAACATTTTATCCTGATTAAATTTTTGAATCCATAGCTATTTCAGTTAAACTCAATGCGAATTATATATTTTAACTCTCTTTTGCTTTGCCCCCAGACTTCTCCGTAGGCATTTTCCGGTCATTCTGCCTGTTCTTACAATTTTTTTCTGCCCTTTGTTCCTTGAGGACAATTTTTCTCGATGATATCTAAGCTACTTGAATCCTAGGTATACCAAACAGATCTTAGCATCCAAACTTTCTGACTCTTATAAGGTCTAATGGACTTTACAAGATTCACCGCGATGTTCAAATTCCTCATTACTATCAATTATTTGACCCCCAAATGCTCTAAAAAAATCAGAGGCATTGAGGCAGAGTGCAATAATGTAATAGATAGGAAATTTAGCACTTCGACAGTTTTTCATAGGGTTTCTGACGTATTTAAAGGGGGTCGATTCTAAGACTTTTTGTCGTATCTCGTGTCGTTCACCCCAAACGTTCGTGGGAACGAGTGAGTCAGTGAGTGATCCGATGTTGGTTTTGTAGTACATATATAAATTAGACACATTTTTCCTAGAGTCCTTCAAACCCTAATGAAAAAATTGATTGTTTGAGGCGTAACTTGGTGAAAGCGATTCATAATTAAATTAAAAAAGAAGAACTTTGTGCTTTCACATTAATATTTATTCACGACCATGGTTTCAACGTTAGACGTCATCAAACCAATCCGTTCAACCTAATTACCTTCCTCCCTACCCCTCCTAACCTGGTATAAAAGGATGTGATGGACCTCTGTAGAGTTCGCCTGATTATGACGTCTAACGTTGAAACCATGGTCGTGAATAAATATTAATGTGAAAGCACAAAGCTCTTCTTTTTTAACCTAATGAAAAAGTTAAGCTTCGCACTCCGTTTTCCGAGATCTTGGTCACTAAAATGTTCAGGATCTATTGATCGACAGGTGAGTCACAAGAATAAACAATAGTACCTGTGGAAAAAGGAGATGCATGGTCTATACTAAAGTACTATTTTCACGATTCCGTGTTTCCAAGAAAAATTATATCGCTGAAGCGTAGGCTTTAGCGGTGCGTTGTCAATACAAGCTCTATTTTTTGAGTGTCACTGGTTCCACAAAATTGTGACACTGCAAAACCCGAAAAATGCTATCTACATTAATAAAATATGATTTATTTTATCAATCACATAACTTTATACTTGGCATAACTATAAAGGCTCAGGCATACTATTATTATGGAGGATAATTCGTTTGAGTCTAATACATACCAATAAAATACCAGATTAAAACCATTCGTTTAACACTTCTGACGTCTAGCTATAAATAATTTTATCCGATAATTGAAAATGAATTAAAATAGATACCTCAATTTTAATCAAAACGTGTAATAATTTGAAATATTCATCAGATAATTAAAATTTAGGTTTTCAAATGCATAACCTTAAAAATATTAAGTTTCTTATTTTTCTTTCCATAGGTTTCTCTCCCCGTTCGTGAGTTCCACAGAACTTCGCGCAGCTAATTTTAGCTCTCCACCACTGCAGCGGCTTGAAAGTGAGGTTAGGAATACAGGCTAATTTTCTTCGGTGTTTTCAACCAAATGAATGTGGAGTGGAAATTGTAGGCTGCTTAGGAGATGTGATGACACTTCAAATATAATAAAAACATTTGCGATAAATTTAGTCGTTTAGAGGAGTTTAAATGTGATTTGTCTTGGAAAATGCTAATAAATTTGCTGGCACCAGCCTTTCGTGAATAGTTATATAGTTACTCTTTGCGGTGGTTATTGGGTAATCTTATCGTAATTAAGCTTTTTAGCTTTGCGATAGATGTTCTAATTTTATTTTGCTATATTTAATGACTTATCTTTCTTGCCACCGTCTAAAATTTCCAAAGAGAAGTGTTTCGAAAATACTGACGCTTTTCTATATTTATAGAATTTTATATGTCTATATTATATATATTTTTGTTATCTTTTATATATATTTATACTTTTGATAGAGATTCTCAAATTTGCTTACTGTGCAATTTATTATTTCCTATCTGTAATGGTGAAAAATATGCAGACTCTAGTATTTCGTTCAATGTGGAGCTTTTTCGTGGATATTTATTTTTTATATGCATATATGTATTAGTGTCAATTGTTGCAGGAGAAATTAAAGTTTTAGCTTGGGTTTTAATCCAAGTATATGTTTACTGATCATTTTGGGTCGATCAACTCAATAAATGAGTACATATATATAGAGGTCGATGCTGCAAAATCTCATTCATTTATGATGGAACTTCCCACCTCTTCATACCCGAAACAAACAGATTTATCCTAAATGTTATTTTGATAACGATTCTTAAGGAAAAATAGTACAAAATCATATTTTTCAATGTGACATGCGCCTACTAGCTTTTATTAACATTTTTTGTACGCTTTAACAAGCACCATGCTAAAAATCTGTATAAAAATACGTATTTTCAAGTGCAATTAACAGAAAAATGTCACAAAAATCCCATTTTTGTGGCTTGTAGTGAAGAAGAGCATTTTTGGAAATTTTAGTGGAAATACATATAAATTGCTTCCTAGATCAACCTCCGAAGGGAACGATAAATAGAATAATTTCATTGCATGTTAAATAAAGATATCGTACCGCACATTAATTTTAGTTAACAGTTCACAACACATGTTTCGATTGTCTTGGAATCTTCATCAGATACTTATTATTTTTATTTATCATTCGATATGCTGGTCCACGATATTTTTTCGGATAAATTTTACTTTTTTCTCCCTGGGGAATATCTATCCTGACTCTAGGATTCATATCAACGTCTTATTTCCATCCTTTCGCAGTGTAGAATTGAGGGACCAGACCTCTCACGAACTTCCAAACATCGGGATAGATACTTAGATGAGAGTGCAAAGAGATTTTTGTTGGAAGATTTTTGCAGCTTCTTTTATCTATCTCTTAAGTTCCTATCGTGAAATACTACGCTGAAAACGTTTTCCATAGAGTTTTTATTATTACTGTATTCCTCTGCTCCCGCATTAGCAGTAAAATACGTTTATTTGCTGACGACGCTGTCATCTATCGCGAAATTAGTGATCACTCTGACTATGAAATTCTATCATCGGACTTAAACAACGTTCATTTGTGGAGCCAAGAGTGGGGACTCGAACTTAATCCGAGCAAATGCATGGTGGTACATTTCTTGCGGAATTCGCCCAACTCTAACCATGTTTATGCAGTGGATGGTATTAACATAAAGGCAACAGACGAAGTGAAGTACCTGGGAGTTACGATAACCTCGAACCTCACGTGGGGAACACATATAAAGAATATTTGCGGCATAGCCGTGAAGAAATTAGGATTCGTCAAGCGTATTGTGGGAAGATTTTCGGATGAGAAAGGAAAAGAAAGATGCTATTTCGCTCTCGTCCAACCGCACCTTGAATATGCAGCGAGCGTATGGGATCCGGTGCAGAAAGACTTAATCCGCGAACTGAATGAAATACAAAGGAAGGCTGCGCGTTTCGTCAAAAACTGCTACGGGCGTACAGACAGTGTTACCCAGATGTGAAGCGAATTAGGCTGGGAGCCGTTGGTGACTCGGAGGCTGCGCGCTAGGCTTAGATTGCTTGAACAATTGAGAATGGATATCTTTAAGAGCGACACAGAGAAGATAATATTAGAGCCATACTATATTTCCAGGTCCGATAGAAGCTATAAATTAAGAGAGATGTTTTGCCGAACGGATAGATATGGGAATTCGTTTTTCCCCCGATGTATATGAATTTCCACTAAAATGAAAAAAATAATACTACTATGATTGCACTTCATCGACTATAGGCCACTAAAATGGGGTTTGTGTGTAAAATGGCGATTTTTTTTTAATTTCACTCGAAAAAAAAACGCATTTTTTTACAGGTTCAAGATATTTAAAGGAGATTTATTCAAAAAGTGCTGCTGTTTGCAGGCCGAAATGTGAATGGCGTAAATAAGCTGTTCGATGGTACTCAATGCAAGGCCACGGCAGGGCATAGGCCGATCGCCGGCTGTTGTTCTGCCTCCCCGCCGCGCCGGTCTTCCACAGTCGTGTAACGCGACCTATTTTCTTACTCGTCCAACACTAGTGCTTTCTCGTATAGCGCGCTTCACGAGAGATTTTCTCCCTTTCACTTTCTCGTGGCCACCGGTCCGTAGAGGATTATGGGAGTGGGGAGTCTGCAAATATTTATTTTTTCTCAGCGGTTTATTGGAAACGCTCGTAAGCATGGTTTGAAATGTAAATCTCAGAAGATTTCTCGCATATACTTGTCCGTAGGAGATATTTTTCTCCTCGAACGTTCGGTTTCTATTTCTTGTTCTTCTACCGTATGGTACTTGTAATTTTGAGCACATACTTCATCCTCTGTTTCGGATATGCTCGTATAAGTACACTAATTGTTTAACAACTGGATGAACCTCTCACGAACTATTGAGTTATATAAATTAATGTTTTAGCAATTTTAGAGTGTTTTTAAATTTTAGATAGCATTTTTCTTCCCCGTTTGACACCGTCTCTGATTGTCGTTGTTTAACTAAACTTAATACCTTTTTAATGATTGCCTTTCATGAAAGGAATGAATATAAGGATCTATTCTAGTCCATTATTCTCCGATGAATGCTTGCCACGTGATCTGAATGAGATATAATGACATAAGGCTATTAGTAAATCGATTTAAATTCGTGCTCTTGGTAGCTCTAAATAATGAGCCCGGCAATAATAAATGTCAATTCGTCCTAGCAATTAAATCGAAGGGGTTCCTTTCAAGCGAGGTGGTTCCTTTCCTGAATAAATGACCTGTGGCTTGGTCCGGGGGAGCTCTACTCTCACCTATTCATACTTATTTATGATTTAAAGGACTAAATAAGTGAGCGAGTGGAATTATTGAATTTTATAACCCAATAATTATTGCTTAAGATTTATATTTGCTCCATCGTATTCATCGCACATCATTTTCATCCCATCCTAGGCAACTTTTGATTTATTTAGCGGACTTCTTCTAAGGCTCTCACTGACCACCAGTTGGAAGCCACTGCATCATAGAAATACTCGAAATTGCAAATTTTTAATCGTCAGATCTCCAATCAGCAAACTTCTAGGACAAATTACATTTTTTGTGTATCCTCAAAGCTTCCATACCCATCACTTTTATTTTTCAATTAGGATAAATTTGCCACTCCAATTAATTAATGCAGATTTTCAGAACCAATCTGCGTTCAGTCGTATTCGTCGCAAATTTGGTTGAAGCAATTGAAAATAATTGAGTCAACAGCTCTAGATGCCCCAATAAAAGTATAAAATAACTTGCTTAAAGAGTTCTCGGGATAGCCTCCGGATCAGGAACTGCATTACTGCCGACGTTTCGATGTCCAACTCGGCCATCGTCCTCAGGGCTGTGAGTCTCTTAGTGTAGGACATTGAAACTTCGGCATTAACGCAGTTCCTGACCCGGTGGCTATCCCGAGAACTCTTCACGCAGTCTATTTGCCGGGAAAGCGATAAATATTTCCTCACCAACAAAATATCTTGTTCATCTCAAATTTATACCGAGAGTATTTGTGCTGTTTTAGAAAAAATGCTTCAATTGCCTATTACAAAATCAAAAAAGACCAATTAATTCCCTCATCACTCTTCAAAAATGATTTTTGTTTATTAGGAGTTTCTATCCCCGCAAATATAGTCAGTCACTTTCGTTACAAAAGAGCTATCTCAAACGGTTACTAGAAGAATTCGTAGACTTAATTCGTAGAATTAAACTTATATGAGGCAATAAAAATCCACATCCCTGCTTAGTGGACTTTAACTCTATTAGAATTCATCTGCATCTACATAATAGCCTACGTGCCGCATTTTTTGGTGTGTGTCACGAGGTGTTATTACGACAGCTGTTGATCTGTCAGAGATTGCCTTAAAAATATTTACGCGTTCTTAGAGAGTTTACTGTCCGATTCCGACCTAGCATTTATTATAGTCCTTTATTGTTCGGAGGGATAAGGAATTCCGTGAGGCTAAGCATTTCTATAGATGTCAATCAACCCCTGGACCGGGTGGGAGTCCTGAGAAATCTTTCTTCTATCAGATCATCGGGAAAGCCTATGATTCTTCAAAACATTTCTCTTATATTATCCTTTAAATCTGACGCCTGGAAGTATAGTGCAGTTCTAAGATGTCACTGTGAAAGATTTCTTTTTAAATATCTCTATGAGATACGGGGGAGACAGAAGGTATGGATGGAGCGAGTACTTAGTGGGGAGGGGATGTTGAAAACAGTGTTATAGGGTAGAATGTTGGGTAAACGAGAGAGAGGAAGAAAAATAAAAGGGTTTTTAGACAGAATGAGGGGAGTAGGATTTATTGTGAGTTAAAAAGGGAAGTGCTTGATGGAAAGGCTCCCAGAATTCTTCTTAAGTACTCCATGGAAACCTACCTTAATCGGTAGAATACTTTAATAATAAGCAGTCTAACCCTCGCACATGGCTTCATTTGATAAAGCTATTGGTTTACTTACTCATCCTTTCCTCTTGAGGCGGCATGGTCTTTGTGCTCCGGACTCCAAATCCACAAACTGAGACACAATCACTCACACTAAACAAAAGAAGCTTGAGTCCCTTGAGGAGTTTTCCAAGCTGAACTTCAAATCGAGGGTCGCGTAAACACGTATTCCACTGTCACCTGATTGTCCGAGACATCACCTTCCCACTTCGGCGATGTGTGAACTTATTTTCGGAAGAAAATTAGCGTTCAATCGAATCAGTCGCGAACTAGGCTTACGCCGGAAAAAGTGTAAATGCACTGACGAAACAAGTACCGGCGTTTGATAACTATAAATTTTCTTCTCAAGAGTCCCTTTGATCTGCTTCCATTCACGGTTCTGCGAACTCAGAAACAGCGTCCTTCTGCCTGTATCCTCAAAGGGTCTCCATAGACCTTTTTTGAGGAGTAAAAAGTCGTGTTTTTTTGTGAGGGAAGTCCGTGGGGCCAAACCCGACAAGGTAGGCGCCCTTTCACTTCCCAGTCTAGTGAGGGAATGGTCTTTGCTTTCTCCGCGGCGCCTTCCTACAGGTGTTGCAGGGGTATCCCCCCCTACCTTCCCCTCCCTGGTGTTCCCCCTCCATTTTTTCAGACCGCGATCTTCCTACCTCTCGTCTTCCGTTGTCCACACCTCTTTATGAGATGAGGGTAACCGTACGGGAAGGGTCACCGTACTTTTTTTCAACGTACAACCTCACTTTTTTTATTATTGTTCTTGGACCACATCCACCATTTTCATTGATATCCTACCGATTGAAAGGTGACATACGGGCGTATGCAGCGTGATATATTGGATTTTTGCCCCCACGTTTCGTGACGGAATGCTGGTCACTTGTTCACACTTACACCTTACCTTTACGCTCACACCTTTCCCTTAACGAAATGACCAGTTTCACAATAGTTTCCCATTAAGAAGTCGGTCTTCACTTTCTTTAATCTCCTCAAGTCTTTAGTTTCCCGTGAATAAGTCAGTCGAAACTTCGGGGCAAAAATCCGATACGTTACGTAGCTAAAACCCATATGTCACTTTTAAATAGGGCTTTGCGAGAGTCCCGACGGTCGAGACGAGACTTGAATTTTTCGCTATTGTCGGCGAGAGTCTCGCCTTGAGTCGAGGGTCCTGAGGAGACTCGAGAAGTCTCGCCCTTTCGAGATTTCTCGATACCAGTAGAGACTCCCGGGTCCTCGCAAAAAAATAAAACTATTTCTACTTTAGACCTTGAAAATAATTTAACAAAAAATTATTTGTAGACATGGTATATATTTCCTAAACCAAAAATAGTTTTAATAAAAGATTGACATGGGCAATTTATGCATTTTTTATTGTTTAATTAACCAAAATTGACAGGTTACCATGAACTTTAATTGCCACAAATAAACATGGCAAAAAGATATATAAAAATTCTATAGAAGTAGACTACAGTCTCATCTTTTTTGGTTAATTTATAACTGAATACCTCTTTTTTATTATATTACTAGCTGACCCGACAGACTTCGTCCTGTCAAAAAAATTTGTAATGTGGCAGTGTTTTGTTCCTACCTTTTTTATATTCTTTGCAAAAAATTATCCTGAACAGAACCGTCACCCTGGTAATAATTCGGTGTGAATTAAAAATAATTAAATAAAACACTATAAGCATTTAAAAGTAAGTAATTTTAATCATGTAAATCATAATTATTAACAAAAAAAAATCAGTTCTATTTTCATTGTGCTTTGTGATAAACGATGTTTTTTGTTTGATTACCTGGCACATAGACAAACAAATCTGATGGTTTTCCAATACGGGAACAGGCAACATACAATTGACCATGTGAGAAACATGGGTTTTCCAAATTAATACCACAAACACTTAATGATTGCCCCTGGGACTTGTTTATGGTCATAGCAAAAGCAAGCCGCACTGGAAACTGTAGTCGTTTAAACTCAAATGGCACATCAGTCGGAATCATTGGGATGCGCGGTATGAGAACATCTTCTCCTTTATACTTTCCTTTCAATATAGTTGCTTCTATCACGTTGATTAGTAGTTTTTTTTATCGCTAACCGTGTGCCGTTGCAAAGGCGCGGTTGGTTGATATTTCGCAACATTATAATTACCGATCCAACCTTTAATTGAAGATTGTGAGGTGGCAATCCTGGCAAATCCAGCGAGTTTAAAAATTCCGGTGGATAGTTAACTACATCGTCTTGGTTAGTTGCCGAATCAACTGATTTATATATCCTCGATTCGCCTGTAATTTGTTCTTGAATTTTGAATTTTAATTCATTTACATCAATGTTTTTGGCTGCCAATATAGCTCGTTCGCTTAACCAATCATGGTTTCTGTAATTTTGAGCAACATCTGGAAATACCTTCTGAATGAGTTCTTCTTTTGATTGAGTTAAATGACAAAAACTTTGAGGAAAGTTAATGCATCCAGTCAACATGTCAATAGGAAAATTGCCATTACCAATATCAATGAGTTGTTTAGAGAATATGTTTCCAGATTGGTCATTTTGCAACTCAACACGCATAATCTTGCTTAAATGAAGTACTTTGACATATTTCCACAAATTGGATGACTTTAGACATGCGTTGAGTTCATCAGCTGGCGTTGATCGTGGAATCACTGGCAATGTTTGACGAAAATCTCCTGCTAATAAAATCATTGCACCACCAAATCGGTTCTGATCGCTCCGTAGATCTTTTAAGGTTCTGTCTAAAGCCTCCAAAAATTTTTTATGTGCCATCGTGCATTCATCCCAAATGATCAATTGACATTGCTGCAAAACCTTTGCCACTGCAGAGTTCTTCGAAATGTTGCAGGTTGGAGTTTCATTGCTTTGCATATTTAATGGCAATTTTAGTGCTGAATGGGCTGTTCGACCACCTTCAAGCAAAGTTGCTGCGATTCCCGACGAAGCGAGTGCAAGTGCAATTTTATTTTGTGAGCGAATTGTTGCTAATATTAATGAAATCAAAAAAGTTTTTCCTGTACCACCAGGTGCATCTAAGAAGTAAATCCCCCCAGTTTCATCATTTGTTACTTTCATAAGAGTATCAAATACATACCTCTGTTGTTCATTCAACAGTGGAAGATTTGTTTGAATTAATTCTTTCAAAGTGTTGAGATCATACAGTTTTTCTCGGTGCAACTCTTGGTTAAAAGATTCATGCATTGGATAATTGGGCGCGGTCAGGCCTAATTGAATTAATAGTTTGTTTGACATCATCAAGCACATGTCTTCAATTGAAGTCAATGCTTCGTTGTAAATTTCTTCACTGATTTGCATATTTGGATTTCCCATTCTATTCCGTATTTGACACAAAATATCATCACACATATAATCTTTGTACTTGATCCACAAATCAATTGGGTTTGATGGGAGGCATGTAGATATGATTATAGAAAACAATGTTCGTATTTGATGATCGTGTGAAGATATTACAGCATCACTGAGAGTTTGGTCCCAATGAGCGTCATTTTCTAGCAATTGTAAACGTTGACAGGCTTCTCTGTAGGATCCACACAATTCACCATCAACAGTTCGTAAATGTTGGAATGATGTTGGGCCACGTAAATTGACTAATAGCAGTCGTAAATAAAAACATTCATCATTGCTTGGATGTACTGAATAAATTCGTTGGCATAAAATTTTCCCGAACCACATTTGTTGCCACAAATGAAGTCATTTGAAAGCAATTGTTGTATTGTTGGATATTTTTCAAAAAGTGTATGGAATCTGTTCCTATTCCTGAAACCAATGAGTACAATGGCTCTGGTGGTGGATTCAATGGTATTAATTTCACTTTACCATTTGCGCAACACAATCCATTGGCTTCGTTTTTGTATTTTAATGCTTTACAATGTGAGCAAACCGAGTTCATAGAACCAATAACAACACATTGGTAGTTACTGTAGTCAATTGACACATCGTAACTGAAAGCAGCTCGATTCAAATTTGCGCGATTATTAGTTGAAAGTCGTGCTCGCGCTTCACGTGTTTGTGATATCCTAATTCTTTCATGTTCATTTCGGTCGTCACGTTCTTGTGCAGTACGATTAGATCGGTAATTAGCTTGGTTTGTAGCATTTCGTGTTCTTCTACTTAAATTGCCTCGTCTTATAGGAGGCATTATTAAAATATTGTGTCACATGCAATAACTTTTTTTTCATAGGTAGATAACAAAACACTGCAAACAAAACAAAAGCACACTCAGTAGAGTATAACAGAAAATCCAAGAAAAACAACACCGGCAAAGGCGGCAAATCGACATTTACAGTTGTTTTTTTAATTTGTTTTTTTTTTTTTAATCTGATATGACTTGAAGTCAAATCCTTTAAAGCCATACAAATGTTTTATTTTTTTTGTCGCCTGCCGAAAGTAAAACAAAAGAAATAATATCGCGAAGCCAACCAAGTTGATATTATTATATTTTGTGACTATTCAATTTGGTCGGGTCCGCGATCACTTTTTTTTAGTCGACGTATTCTGTGCTCCAACGCACACACGCACACTGTTTTGATAGAGATGATTGAATTTGAACTTTGTATAGCGGTAAGAAAGTGCAAATTTACTTTTTGACGTTAGGAACACACCTACATTTCTTAGATAACAGTGAGTGCTTGTAATTTAATATGAACTTTATATAATAGCAATAAAGCTCAAATTGATTCTACGTTTTAGTAAGAAAACGTTTGTATGTGAAAAAGAAAAGGGCTGTTTTTAGGGTTTTCCCGGCAATTATTCGATTTTTTCTCGCCGTAAGAACCATCTTTGGACTTCAACGAACATTTTAAAAAAAGAATTGGCCAAATTGGTCCAGGCGTTGTTGAGTTATGCGCTTACCAACACATTTTGCGATTCATTTTTATATATAAGACTATAATAGGAACATTGATACAACCCTTTCATACGTGTCTAAGTACCAAACTTATATGCTCATCTTCATTTTAAGCCCTGATAACGGTTTGTAAAGAAACGGAAATATCGGAAAAATTTGCTTTTCAATTTTAAGATCTACACTCCAAGATTCAAACTTAATATTAAATATGGAGGTCAGGAAAAAGAAGTAAAAAAAACTTTCAAATCTCTTGTTGGGAACTCTAGTTGCATCATGCACACAAATTAAAAAATAATTGGACGAATAGGCTAAATGATTAAATAAAATATTTTTATAGTGTGAATAAATCCGTAAAAATCGTAAGGAATGCCTTAGTAAAATCTATTATCGACTGATTCCGGAAAATCCCGCCTTGCCCGTGAGTCTCGACGGGTGTCGAGAAGTCTCGAAAGGGCGAAATTTTTCGAGTCTCGTCAAGACTCTCGACCCTGGCGAGACTCTCGCCGCGCCGAGAATCTCACCTGAGTCAACCATTTACCAATCATCTTCAGGATGTACAAAATGTAGGTAACAAGTGAAAAACATTTTTTTAAAATTTATGAGTATTTATTTGTGTACAAAAACGAAGGAAGATAAAATTTTTAAATTTTATCTTCCTCTGAAAATAAGTGACTCCCTGAAAAACCAATTTCTGTGCCTGTCTGATCGGCCGAGCCCTACGCAGGGTCATCTTGAGCCGCGAAAGTTTTAATCAAGAGATATTCTGATGTTTAAGATAGGTTTCACGAGGGGCAAAGTGGTCAACTAATTGCCCCGGTGGCGACATGATCAAGGGCCAAGATCCCCTTCCAAAGTCCCAAAGGCGCATGAATTTCATACAGCAAGTGTAGGTCGCCAAATCATTTTCCCTGGGCCATTCCCCACCTCGAAGGTTTATTTGGGTAGATACAGGAAGATAAGTTTATATGGAGCATTTCGCGAATCAAACCTACCTGTTCTCCTCCCCGAATATATTCAGTATCCCTCTTTATCTCCCAGTGAGGCCCTTTTATTCTATCTACAATTACAATTCCCTATTTCCATGTTCATATTTTTGACATTTCAAAAATATTGTATATTGTATATCCTTTGTATTGTAAACGTTTGTCTACCATTTTTAATATGTTTGCATTGACGCAATGGAGGGGTTAGGTGGAAGAGGGGACTTCTTAGTCTCAACCTCGCCCGAATAAAGGCATTTTATTATTGTTATTATTATTTCCCACTGACATAACGTTTTAATTCTAGTACGAGTTTTAGCATCCCATCCCCGCTTAGTAATCCAAAGGATTTTCTTATATTTATATTCATATTGTTAATGGTTAAAGTATTTTCTCAATGATAAATTCCAGTTTTTTCCAAATCAAACAGTTTCATACGCCCAATAAGCAGCTCTGGTCCCTTGTAATTATAAGACAAATATAACTAAATTAATAATAAAACCATCGAATTCCAATGGCAAAAGCCACCCAGCGAGAAAACCTAGTCATAGATGGAGGACCGTATCCAGCACCTCGACTAGACCACTTCTCCCCGCTCCCATTTTAAACCAGTCCCGGAACAAACGGTTTGGCTTCCCTTCCCACAATTCCCTTCGCCCCATCCTCCCTTCATTGGAACTGACGTCGCCATGTCCTTTGTTTGCCCTCTCCGTTTCCTGTTACCCTTAATAATCGACGTCTCAACTCCGCCCGCCACTTAAAGGGCCTGAAAAAAATAACCCCTGATGCCCTGGGGGTCGTCAACCTGTCGTTAACGAGCCTCTGACGGGAGCCCCTGACGTAAGAATTCCGCACAAAGTGGCTCTAAGGGATCCTTGGGATGCGTGGATGGAGAAAAGGACGCTATAGCTCCGGGAAACACTTTACTACGGGCGGTGAAATCTCTTTTTTTATGAAAAACTTCTGAAACGAACTAAAATGTGGATCGGGTTGGTGTGGTGGCTAGAGTGTTGGGTTTCCACCCCGTGGGCTCGGGTTCAAATCCCGGTGGTGGCAGAGAGTTTTCAGAGACTGCCCGGTACCTGTTTGAATGTTGTATGGAGGGCATTTCAAGCGCAATACTCCGTCCGTCGGATGGGACGTTAAGCCATGGTCTCCTTGGCGCCTTTCGTTAAGAGCAGGCTAATGCCGACGCCGGGTTTTTCTCCACTCTGCCTCACCTACCCTTCCCTAATGGCGTAAAAAACCTAAGCTGTCGGTCGCCTCCTTCAAATACCATACCGAGAAACGAAAGGTTAAAATTTACATTTTTTCTTTCTGTTTATAATTGACTATCATTAAGAGCTGGCTTATGCCGACGCCGGGTTTCTCTCCGCCCTTCTTTCTAACCTTCCCTCATGGTGCATATGGCGTCAGCTGCCGGCCGTCTCCTTCAAATACCATACCATGCGAAATAAATCCTCAAAATAGTACAGCATGTTCTAAACGACGCTGTTTTTTTTTCAGGTAAATATTTAATACATTATAATTTCTCCTTAGAGTATATCGTATATATTTTAATTTTCGGAAAGGACCATGACATTATTTTTTTCAGTTAATTATAAATTAATTCATGACTTATATTTCTTTAAACTAAATTATATTTATTGGTTTTAGCTTTCGCGGATCATTGTAGCTGTTGGTAATGTTTTATTTTCGGGTAAGCCCCATGTACTTATTCGGTTTGTTGCCCTTTCTAACCTTGTTGAAAATGGGGTACAAACAAAAAAACACCACCAACAGCTAAGTTATATTATTTCTTGAAAAGAATAGTATTATTGTTTTAATTAGGGAGCCAGAATTGATCTAATTTCAATATAACGACTATTTTTTAATTTGATATTTATCAACAATATTTTATCTATCAAAAATGCTTTCATTGGAACGGCATTGCTTTGGGTGATACGATATTAATATCTGTTTTATATATTTTTACGAGAATGGATTTTGATGTTTAGTCTTACTCAAAGTTAATTTCTTATCTGTACTTCTCTACCTTCAAGTTATCAAATTAAATGGAAATAAAATTTACAGTTGAAAGGAGCGCTATAAAAAACAAACACTACCGCCGTAGTTAGCCAATGAGACCAATTTGACCCGTCACGTGATTATATATTGTGCCATTTCGTATTAGTTGCATGCGCAGAAGCCGAAAATCCATCTTGTGGATATTCAATCCGAGGCATTGACGACTTGACCCAGTTAAGAATATTATCATGAAAAATTCTCTCAGCCTGACAAATATTTTTTTTATAATGCAGTGTCATTGTCCTTGCTAACCATGTTTTCTGTTCGCTCCTTAAATAAAACAGAATACCGCATCACGCTGATTCGAGAGAAAAAAATATACTCAGATAGCCTCGCGTTTTTGTCAGTGAAGAAGAGGACCACTTCTATATTGACTGTGAAAGGAACAGGGACGAAGCCGGCAGTTGCGCGCACGGCCATGTTAAGTTTCAAACCAACTTCGAAGCTTCAAATGCATCACCTGGCGGAACCTAAGAAATCTTGTCTATATGCAGTGGCATAGCCGGGAGGAGGCACAAGGGGCACGTGTCACCCCCGAAACCAACTAATTTTTAGCAGAAAAATATGAACCTATTAAAAACATCCATTCCACTCCAATAATAGTAGGGAGCAAAACTAATATTGACTATGATTTTTGTGAAGCGACGCTGAGAACCACGGCTTTTCGCCCGGCCTGACAGCAAAGATAGCGTTTGAAAGGGGGGGTTCCACCCCCCTTGACCACCTGGGTCGCGCCCCCCCCCCAAACACATCGTCCTAGCTACTCCCCTGGCTCTATGCCCAACTTTTTGTGGGTACCAAGCATGACATTCGGATTCATTATAAAGAATCCTTAATTAAATATCCCCTTAAAATTTATGAATAAAGAGAAGAACGACTCTCGAAATAAACTAATTTTTTAATGACTCAGATATCCGCGAAACCAAAGCTGTTGATTAGGGGAATTTTACTCTATAAATTGTATTTATGAGTATTTATGGTATTTTCTCCAAAATGAACTTCAAAGTCATCAGTCGAAATTAGGCCTTGAATCTGGTGAATACAAAATAATTATTTGTTTTTAATGTGATGGTGATGTTGAATCTTTGACTGATTAAGAATTGATCAAGATTATATTGGCACTATCTCGTAAATTAATCTCGTTCAACAATAATAAAACTATATTTTGAATTTATTTATATTTCACCAACAAATACCAAACATTTATTTACATAAATTTAGCTAGTTTGATTAAATGTATTTTATCCCTTTTAGTCTCGTTGAACAATAAAAAAGCTGAACTTTGCATTACTTTATATACCTCCATTAAGTACCTACTTAACATTTATATACATAACTTTACCGAGTGTAATGAAAATTTTCAATTGCTCTCCTATCTAATAGGTTAAGAGTAGAGAGTTGAGAAAGAGATATAGTTTTACAATTGATTCGTGATGATGGGTAGGGAGCATTGATGGTCCGAACTTGACATTTAATGTCCCGCAGGCCTCAGTGGTTTTGGAGTCGCCGCCCTAAAGCGTCATATTACGTGCTGTCAGGTATTTCGCTGCCGAAAGTCCACGGGAGAAAGTGAGATGCTGGCGGATGATGGCATCGAAGCAGCGGACGAGGAGCCATACACGTAGTCCCATCCTTCCACTCTCAAGAAACTTTCTTTCCCCGAACCAACTCCTCTTCTGAATGGAAAGTTGAAAAAAAAGAACTCATTTATGTTTGCTTCCCTCGAGAAAAATTGCCCATATTTAATTTCACGTAAGAGAATTAAAAGTGTAATTCCTGACTTTCTTTGAGGAGGTTTGAGCAAGGATAGAATTAAAGTAGTACATGTCACTTAAGTGAAATTTTAAAAATACGCTCCTCAAGTTGTACTTCATAAATTTACGTAAAAAAAGCTTTCCGTGCTAAAACTTCTGATCTTTTAAAATGTGGTTAGAAGGTAGTGAATCTTCACCATAAGACTTATTAAAATGCTAACTTATTAATTGATGGATCAAAATAGGATTTGGATAGAAAATTGGTATTTTAAAATCTCTTTACTAATTAGAACTCTCCAAGTTAGTTAAAAAGAGTTATATTATAGAACGAGCTGTCATATTTGAGGTCAGTTGCGGTAGCGTTTAAATTTACAATTTACGTCTAAGCGATTTTTAAAGCATCTCTTCAAGACGTTATGGAATTTGTGTGAGTTGCATCTAATTTTTTGTTTTACTTATACTTCATCAATCATTTTAGGTTAAGATACATTTTGAAATCATTTGAAAATCTTCATTTTAAAACTGGTTTTTAAAATCAGCATTTTAAATATTGATTTATTTGTCTAAGAAAATTAAAAAAACGTGATAACTGTTGTAGTATATAAATGCGTTTTTTTTACTAAACCTCGTATAATGGTCGTAATAAAATAAGACGCGTGATCAATATAAAATGTTTGCATGACACCATCTTACTTTTTGAGTTATTAGTGGATGATTTCTGTAGGTATGAATGAAGTAAAATCACTTTAGTGACATGCGGCGGCTTAAATAGCTGGAAAAAGCATAAGATTAAAAATTTACCTAATATATTGTTGAATTTTTGTGTGCCTTAGTTTAAATATTTAGCCTCAATGGCATTCACCTCTAATGGCAAACCTTTTTTTAATAAAATCTCGTATATAATTTTGTCGAGACCCTTATCTCCTGTTGTTTTCAAATAAAAAAAAACTATTTTTATTCACATTATTTAACCCAGACCATTAAATATTTGTTTTCCAGACCATATTCAGACAGACCACAAAATATATACGGTTAATATGATGTAGTTTTGTCGTCATAACCTCTAACATTCCAAATAGTAATATTATTTAAAGTAGTGAAACCCTGGTTTATACTTATCCTTTGCGAGACGTCCAGCCCACGAAAATTTCGAAGTTTCACCGCGTCACAGAAGTCCTGCTAAATTGTACCACAGAAACGGTGCACTAATCAACATTGATATGTTCTTAAACAGACTCTTCCTTGGCTATTCATCAGTTAAAAGTAAAGAAAAATACATCTTAGCCTAATAATGATCGATAAAATATAACTAAAACAAAAATAAGATGCAAATTCACACAAATTTTATAACTTCCTTAGGAAATACTTTAAAAAATCGATGAAACGTTCTATTTGAAATTAGAAATTTACTGTAAATGATCTCTAAAATATGGTAACACACTCTATTATTTGACGCTTTTTAATAAACTTGGTGATTTATAATTAGTGAAGCGTTTTTTCAAAATATCAATTTTCTATCTAAATTTTACTTTGATCTGTCCATGAATCAGTTGGCATTGAAATCAATGCTATTGTGAAGATTCCCTAGACTCTAAGCGACATACCTGTGACAATTTTATCGACAATAAGATGCATTGTAATAGGATCGACTCGAGGCCTTTCGTCGATGCTGAGTGCACGCTTGAAATTTTAGGAATTTGAAGAATTCCATTCATTATTCTTGCCGAGTGTTAAAGAGAAAACCGTAAACCTTAACCCCTCAGGAGACCATCGTTCCGTTCCATCTAAAAGACAAAATTCTTCATTTGAATCGCTGCCCATAAGGCCCATACCACTGAACTTGGTAGTTACATACCTAACTGATTACCTACATTATATGGCTTACGGGATCTTCAGACCTCAGCGAGAGGAAGGGGAAGACCATTAAGAAGCCACATCATCTAACCGATTCCCAAGCGTTTTTAGAGAATAAGGCATATCTTCCTAGAAAATCTGTGGGGTAGAATAGTGGAGGGAATTCAGTAATGGCTGGGGTATAATTTAAATAATGTGGAAGAAGGAAGAATTTTAAGCGGAAGAAACGGTCAGAAGTTGATAGTCAGATTGAAAAATTTAGGTTTAGTTATTTGGTTCCATTCGTCATTTTTCAGTAGCATTTCTGTGGAGACGTTAAAGCAAAATGCGCCATAACAAGCGAATTATGACAAATGGAATGGTTATATGTGACCAAATGGAAGGTGATTCCTCTATCAATATGATATTTGAGACTTAAATACACTATTCGATTTTGTTAAATTGAACGCAATGTTGCTGTATGCAATTTGAAATTCTTATTTCTAATGGGTAAACAAGAATTGAATATAAAAAGACATAAAAAAATTAAAATACTAATTATAATTATGGCAAAACATAATTCATTTGATTTGCGAGGTATGTTGTTTTTGCATGACTGTTATAGTGCAAGGTAAGACGGTAGTAGGATGTGAAGCTTGCTATATTGATGTTAAATTTACATATATATATCGTGCTTGTCATATTCTGTTATACTGCAGTGTAATTTATTTGTAATCCTAGCGACATATAGTCCTAATAAACCAAATTCCGTGACGTGACGATATTGTTTCTTGTAATGATGACATTGACAATATGAAATCCGTATTTTTAATGGATAAACAAACATTGAATTTAAAAAAGACAAAAATTCAATGTCAAAAGATTATTTTTTCCTTCGAAATATAGGAATCCGAATGGCTGTCCCTGCCAATAAAAAAATGATAAAAAATACCAGTTCCTCCCTAAATAATTGGATAAACAAACATTGAATTAAAAAAAAAGGCATTAAAAAACTAAAAATGTCAAACAATCCATTTATTTCCTTCGAAATATAGTAATCCGCACGGCTGTTCCTGCCAGTAAAAAAATGAAAAAAAATTACCAGTTCCTCTTTTTAAAAAATCGGATGAACAAACATTGAATTTAAAAAAGACATTAAAAACTAAATATGTAAAAAAATATTTTTCTCGTTCAAAGTGTTGGAATCCGCATGACTATCATCATAAATTGATAAAAAATACCAGTTCCTTCCTAAATAATTGGATAAACAAACATTGAGTTAAAAAAAGGCATTAAAAAAACTAAAAATGTCAAACAATCTATTCATTTCCTTCGAAATATAGGAATCCGCACGGCTGTTCCTGCCAGTAAAAAAATGACAAAAAATTACCAGTTCCTCTTTTTAAAAAATCGGATGAACAAACATTGAATTTAAAAAAGACATTAAAAATGAAATAAGTAAAAAAATATTTTTCTCGTTCGAAGTATAGGAATCCGCATGGCTATCCTTACCTGTTCCTTCCTTAGGAAAAATAAAAAAATGCTTTATTTCCCCTCCCCAGGGCAGGTGACCCACTTGGCCTCCAAACAGCTCGGGTGCATCGGATTCCACTTCCTCGGGCGGGAACGTGGAGGAGCTAAGAAGACAGCTGGCTCGGTGAAAGTTTCCGTCAGGTTTGTTTTTTTTACGTCTATAGTCCCTCGCGTTTAGTCTAGGGCAGGGGTGTCAAACACGCGGCCCGCGGCACCTGACTTCTTCAATCGCAATCGAGACTTCCTTTGCTCCTTTAAGATTTACAGCTCTTGCAGTTGGAAGATCAAAACTTACTGGCACTTCATCCATAATTCCCACATGCATTTTTTCTACTCCGAAAATGCTCTCTTTCACAAATTGTCTATCTAGCGGTAGTTTCTAGCCAATACTTGTCGAGGCACGACTACTTCTGTGTCGAAGGATAAGTTTTCAAGGTTAGATCTTATTGTTAGTACATTTTATCGGCATTTTGGGCATAAATATCCCCAAATTAAGCATTTGGCCTCAAATATCATGTCAATGTTTGGAAGCACTTATGTCTGTGAACAACTTTTTTCTCTCATGAACTTGAACAAGTCTAGACTCAGGTCTCGACTTACTGATGAACATCTTAACTCAACAATGAAGATAGCCACCGCTCAGTCCTTTGTGCCAAACATTGATGCATTTGTACAGGCAAAGAGGTGTCAAGTGTCTGGAAATATTAGTACCAGGAATTAAAGTAAATAAACACTTTCTTCTTTTTCATTTACCTTTTTAAATAATAATTATTATAATATAGTTGCGGCAGTATTTTATATAATTCTCCTGTTATTGGTCCTGAATCACATATGCGGCCCTCGAGCTGTATGAGTTGGCTATTGTGGCCCGCCAAGGTGAATGAGTTTGACACCCCTGGTCTAGGGCATCTTCATACCCAACATTCTGTTCTAATTATCTTACTTAAGAGGACATTTTACTCCTCATCCCGTCGTATATAGACTTTAGTCGTGGCTCTTTAAACGTTAAGGCTTATTTTATTTATTTATTAGCTGAACCAGCAAACATTGTTTTGCCTTATAAAATATTTCCAGCGAATATTTTGGATTTCAAATAAAAAATAACTAACTAATTGTGAGTGTAAATGGTATATGCATCAACTAAATGTGTTATGTGACCGTTATCACTTCATGAGCAACTTGACAATGTATTTAACTGCATATATTTCATGTTTGACGAGGGGTTAAATGGAAGATCGGACTTTCTAGTCCCAATCTCGCCCAATAAAGACGTTTATTATTATTATTATTATCACTAATTCAAATATGCTAAAGAAAAAAGGTCTGCGGGTATTAATAACGAAATTTACATGTATTTCTTACGGAAATTATTCAGGGCCCAATCCAGGGCCTCATGGGTCCTGCGGAATAATGAAAAATAGTTTACATCCTATTCTCAGACATACTGAATATGCCCACAAAATTTCATAGGAATCGAGGCGGTCGTTTCGGAGGAGTTTGGCTGCAAAAAACTGTGACACAAGAATTTTATATATTAGATAGATAGAGTATTCCATATGCCACAAGTAGGTTATTATCTCGTGGTAGCATGAGATTTAAAATAAATGAATGAAAAGTCTACATATCGAAGAAAAAAGTAAAGGAAAAGAAAAGACACCCGTAGGATAAAAAAATACATATCAAGGAGCATACGATATCGATCGGATATCTAAATGAGGTTGATGTGTCCAAAACACGTTGTTATTACACGATGGATATTTTGATAACGTTATAAAAATATCCTATTGTAACATCCACTACAAGTTGAAAAAATAACGTTACATAGACTTTTGAACGAAAAATCGAAAAAAAAGGCATTTGATGGAAAAAATGATCATGTGATTATTTAGTAAGCCTGGTTTCACGTCGAAGGTGACTACTATGGCTGAAATTCTAAACCTGAAAGGTAAGATATATTATATAAGCGTACTCCCTATATAGGTTCTCATAAATTGTTTCCTTAATCCCAAATTTAAGTTTACCGCTACAAGTAGATTTCTGAAAATATCGTATGCATGTATTAACTGAATAGTAAAGAAATATGCATATGATCAGATGACCATCTTTTACTGCTTGAGATGTTTTTATTGTTTTATCTCTAAACAAATCTCAAAATTAGTACCTTTGAATCAAGAAGCAACTAATCAAGTTTATCAGTGGGAATTATTTTCGTAAAAATAGAATTCAACGATTCGCTTTTGTCTGACCGATCACCTCGGTGAAGCAGACGATAGAAGGAGCGACTGTCAATACGAGCCCTAGTACTACTAGGGCTATGGCATTAAATTGACAAAACTGATAATTTTACGGTTTGCGGAGTCACTTATTGCTCTGGTGAGTCTACATTATTAATTTTTTCATCAAACAAAAAATACGCTGGAATTAAGAATAAAATTTTATTTAAAATGACATATTATTCATTATTTTAGTATGTGCACAAGCCCAGATATAAATTTGCAAAGTACAGCGGCACAGCAGCACAGCACGCCGACAGTAGATGAGCGGATTTGATTCAGTAGGCAATTGTTGAGCGTTTGTGCAATGGACTTATCGCTGTATCTCGCTACTTTTATCAAAACAGAAGTGACCCAAGAGTACTAATATGCTTCATGATGGCTGGGATGGAAAAATTAAAGAATTTATGTCGGAGAAAGAGAAATATTTTCATCAATCCTTTTTTAGCGAGAAAATTCATCAAAATAATAACCTACCACGAGTCCTTCTCTAGTAATTAACTAAAAAAATCAAACTCTTATCATGTTATGTGCCCGAGTAATTAAATCAATATTTGCCACTTTAGACACATCCGTAGCCATATTGACTCCCACTGTGGCCAAAGTTGAACTGCTTCAGGCTCCCTAATTGATCGCATCAATAGCTATCACGTCCTCGTTCCATTCATAATTTGTTCCCAGCGCTTCAATGTCATTGTAAACACGCACGAGTCGATCGTAATATTCGGCACCAACAGCCGTCCACTTCGGCGTATAATCAAGATGGTAAATATTGTGGTTAATCGATGATGTAATAGATCTTTATATTATATTAGCAGGTTTCGACTTTTTTGTTGCAGCAAGGTGTAGCTGTATACTTTACCTGCGTAGCTAAATCAACACCAACGCTCGACGCGTATCAACAGTCATCGATTCTTTTTGCCTTCAAAGTTGAACTCCTCCAACTTTGCTAATAGATCGAGATTATTCAAAGAGATATTTCGTCACACGTGCACTGTTACACAGGAAATTTAAGACAATATGTGCAAGTTTGATGATTTGTTTTACATACTATTTTTAAGAATAGTGGATTTTTTAATCAATCGATATATTTTGGTTTAAATATTGAGTTTGTTTGAATAGTCGAGCTTTTCATTTCGATTAAAAACCGATTGCTCGAAAAATCGATTTTTACGGATATTTTCCATCACTACCTGGGTAATCATAATGGTAATATCTTTAAATGCTCAAGTGCGAAGTTATGATTTTCACAGAATAGATAAGTTGAGATGATCTCTTCTTGCAAGAATATTCTTTTTCGAATGAATAATAAACATGGTTTTGTACAAACTTTTTTTAAGGTGGTTGATTTTTTTTTCAATTAATCGACCTTTTGTTTCAAACTTCGATTTTTGTTGAAAAGTCCAGATTTTCATTTCGATTAAAACTCGATTTCTCGAAAAATCAATTTTTACGGATATTTTCCATCACTACCTGGGTAATCCTTATGGTAATAGCTTTTCATACCCAAGTGCTATGTTAGGATGGTAGCATTATAGATAGAGTGACGATGCTCTTGTCTTACTAGAAAATTCTTTTTCGAATGAATAATAAACTTAATTTTTTTACTTTTTTGAACCGTCAATTTTTTCGATAAATCGGTATTTTGTTTCACAATACGGATATTTTTTTAAGCCGAGCTTTTCATTTCAATAAAAATTGATTGCTCGAAAATCGATTTCGACCGATATTTCTTTGTCACTTCCTGTGTAATATTTTAGATGAGATGCGGAGGAGACAGAGGGTATGAATGGAGCGAGTACTTAGCGGGTAGGGGATGTTGTAAACAGTGTTAGAGGGTAGAATGTTAGGTAAACGAGGGAGAGAAAGGAAAAGAATAGGATTTTCAGAAAGAATGAAAGGGAGTAGGTCTTATCGTGAATTGCAGAGGGAAGTGCAAATTCTTCTCCGTGTAGTGCTCCATGGAAACCTACCTTAATCGGTAGAATACTTCAATAATAAACCTGTTTTCTCCTTATAGTTATAGCCCAAGCTGCCCAAGTGCCAAGGTCGGATGGTCGCAGATAGCGTTTCCGATGACCTTGCCTTGCAAGAACATTTTGAGTCCGCGCTTCCCAGCGAGCGTTTCGGCGGGCCGGTGAAAGTTACCCATCCTAATGATCGCGCTGCAATTTATCAGTCTCTACGTTACCACGGTCACGCGCTACCTCGCCGCCACAGGCTAGACTCCCAGAGAAAGCGAATGGTCAAAGAAAGTGAAAGGCACCCCGAAAAAAAAAAGAAACTAATCGAGAAAAAATGCGCAAAGGTGTTACGGGGACGCATTGCTACCGCTTGAAGTCTTTTTTCGTGAAAAATAAAGACCTGGGTAAACTCTTCTCGGGATTCCCACCGGGTTATTTTTCCACAATGGCCAACGTTTCAAGCTCCGACTCGGAGCTCATCCTCAGGGCTGAATGTTGTTTTATTTGTTGGATGATGTTGGCGAAAGAGAAATGTTTTCATCACTTCTTATTTGTGAGAAAATTTAATTAAATTGTTACCAACTATTTACCCTTGACGAGTTTAAAAAAATTAAGCTGTTACTATACTCTTTTCCTGCGTAATTAACTCAATCATTGACACTTGCGAAATTTCCAACCAACTGTCAGACTTTCAACATTTGTTCGGAGCGCATCTTTGGAGTCTTTGCTGTAAGTTCTCATAATTTTTAATTGAAACGTTGGCCGTTATGGAATAATTAATCCGGTGGGAATCCCGAGAAGAGTTTACCCACATCATTCGCCGGAAAAGCATCAATTCATATTTCAAGAATAAAAACCGTTAATTGCTTATACACGACAAAAAACTACCAATGGAATCAGGTCGTGCAAATATTATATCATATGGCCGTAATATAATTCGTAAAATATAAATTCGTAAAATATAATTTCAAATCCCTGTCAAATGAAATGGTTTTTCCTCTGCTCATTATATGCCTTAATTCCTTTTAATTTTCATAGGTTTTCGCGGGTATCAATTTTGAAAATATTACCTCTGTAATTGCACAAGTATAAAACTTTCATAACGGTCATGCTGGAAAATATGGCAATAGGTCTACTCTCTATATCCTGAAAACCTCAAAGTAATAACTTCAGTTAAAATAAGTGGTACTCCTAAAACAAAGACAGAATACGACTGGTTGAGCAACTGTCTTTCAATCTAGCACTTCCTTTACATTCGTCGACACGAGTTTTAAATTTAAGGTTGACCGACGTACACCCCATTGCACTCATCACATATCAGAACATAGATCACTTTTATCTTCAGAAAGTACTGAGTCCTGTAGATTGGCTCAGAAAATCATTCTGCCAAGGAAAAGTGATTTTCAACTCAAATGACAAAGTGATTCTTGAAGATAAAAGTTGCGTCTACGCTCTGAATATGATGAGTGCAATGGGGTCAGTCAAACGGGCCGTAAATTTAAAAGTAAGTGATAGATACTCATAGATACACAAACACGCTATATATTTTCGTTACGCGGGTCCTATGACAACAAGCTGTGATATCGGAAGTCATGTGAAAGATGACGGCGGGAGGGACCGTGCGATTCAGAAAAATGATCACTCGAGCGATCATTTTTCCGGTCGCGAAAAGCGATCGCTCTAGGGATCACTTTTCGCGACGAAAGAAAATAATGGTGTGCATAAGGCTCAACATTGTAATAGGGTGGTTTCCTATTATTTTTTTATTGCCTAAATCGAAAGATTATTACTCCTGGAGTACGCATTTCACGCTTTTAGATTTTCGAATGACGATATCTAATTTTCGCGATTAAACGAAAAGTGAAAATTTTCAAGCGCGCGATAACGCGACGGCTAAGTAGGAATGATGGGAAAAGTCCGCGTGACTGGTTCCCGCCGCCGCAAGTGAGGTGACCTTGGGGCGAGGCTTTGAGCGCTGATACGACGCAGGATGCTAGCAGGTTGCAGAGTACCCTGCTAGTAGGTAGCGCTTGGCTTAAATAAGGATTATTACTACCATATCAAACGAAGGAAAATTTCCGACCTTAGGCAGTTATAATAGGTGATTATTAAGAGATGTTTCCCTGAGCTCTGTGACTCATGCATGCATTGGTAATCTCAGACGATGTAAAACTCCTATCCTCTCGTGTAGAAACTAGGTCCCTGTGACGTCACGTGGAGTGGCATCGCATGGGCGCCAATCTGGCCTTTTTCAAATGAGGTTTAAATATGACCATTAGCATTCGTTTAAACTGGGATTTCTAAAACCAAATAATTTGTATATTATGAAAACCCTAATGGTGGGTAACGAATAGCAATCAATGCATTACGTTTTCTTTGATGAAGGAAACTACCCTATTGCTCCTTCTGTCTTTATAACGACGCTATAGCCGTCTAAACCATTCTACAGCAAATAAAAGTTTGTGGAACAGTACTGTTTTTTTTCACCATGAATATCCACCAAGTCACGCCAAAATCATTTGATTTCATTACTAGTGTACTTTTCGCAGTTTTGACAGAGCACAGTTTCGCAGTCAAAACCAAGTTCACTTCGATCTGGCGAATAAACCGACTATAAGCGATTTATTCTGCCGGCATTAATACAATTCATCCTTTTTTTCTAAAATGTCCAGCATTCTTACTAATACTGCCAAGAAATACATTTGTTACATTGTGAGAAAATTCAAATCGTTCTTGTTAGGGAATCTTACGGAAAGTACATCACAAAAAGTCCGAAACAGGTGGTTATAAATTGCCCGTAGAACTCGATACATGACTCGTTTTATCATTACTAATTGAAAAACTAAAAATTCTGCTCAGTGCCTAAAGTTCGTGGTTCGACTATCAGCATTGTGTAAATTTTGACAGAACTATGCATCAAAGAGGGAGAGGTTAATATTTGAAGACCGTAACAGAGATAATAAACGAGCCGTACGACGCAAATGAATGTGCTCGGTTTTCCTTCTCTGCTTTCAAAATCTCTGGGTTTCTATATTTATGGTTTTCAAACGTATTTCATTTAAATCTTAATGATAAATTGACGTTGCATTCTTATATGGGGATTCTATCCCTATCGTATGACGAGGGGAGTTCCGAGTTGATGGACGATACGATTTCAAGCCTGTCTCTCGTCTCAATGAAACATTCATGGCTATTATTGATGCTAAAACCATTATGATCCTCTGAATTCTGGCCAGTGTTATCATTGATTATTTATTTATCAGGGTATTTTTCCTGAGTACGTGCTTTTGACTGCGTATGTGTTTTTTTTTGTTATTAAGTTTTGGGAGATATTGATCGCAATACGGATCGTATTTTGCAGAGGACTTGTTCACCGATGTTTTTTTTAATGGTAGGACACTTTCAGAGCAGAGTTCAAGCTCCATCCGAAGACTACATATTTTTAGCGTTTTCTCCTATGCACAATAATTTCATCCTTGTTGCCATTTCTTCGATAATCTTTTTAAGTTTTCTTGTATGCATTTTTCAATTTTATGCGTTAGTGTTGTGTATTAATGCAAATGTTTTTTATTCAGTGGATAATTTGAGTAATTTTGAATGTTTTAAGCCATCAGGAAAGTAAAATGAGCTTTGTTTCGTTTTGGGAGAATCTATGTAATCGGTAATTGCAATGTCTCTTTCCGTCATGTAAATATCTTTGAAGTAATTTTGTCCGCTTATTATGTGCTAAGTGTGTCTCAGGTGGGAATATTATTTCAATGATATAATATTGTTTTCGTGATGTTTTTAGTCCCCGTATTTGTTTCCATTTGCAATGCATCCCTATGACGTCGTAGTCAATTTATTTATCCTATATTTAGCGAAGAATATTGGATCCACTAAACAGTTCCACAGAGCTATATTTGGAGTATTCGGAGCTATCATTCAGTGATATATTTAGCGGAGAATATTGCATCCACTAAAGCGTGCTACAGAGCTGCATTTAGAGTATTCGGAGCTATCATTCGGTGATATATTTAGCGGAGAATATAGCATCCACGTAACAGTTCCACAGAGTATTCGGAGTATTTGGAGTATTCGGAGCTATCAACTAGAAATGTCGGTGATATTTTATAGCTAACCTTAGGCCTTCTTCGATTTTTTTTCCTCAGCCTGTATTGTCAGCGGAGCGTATTGCTGATTAGTCAGTCCGAAATTTTAGTGCAGCTGTAGAGTTTTCAGAAGTTCTCGAAGATGAAATACCATTTGCAATTAGACATTTGTCCTTTTGATCGCCATCCTTCGCAACGTTTTTCGCTTTTTAAAAGGGTATATCCATTGGTCATTTGAAGGAGATACACGAAACAAGTAGTGCTTTGATGTAAAGGATTTTATTCAAACACTGTCACATGTATACATAATAATAATATACAGTAGTAGCAATAATAGTAATAAGAGCATCCTACAACCCATTTACATCGTTTTTTTATTGATCGGATTTTTTCCATGGCGTCCGGGCTCCAAACATGCCTCACGAGAGCTTTGAAAAACAGAAGCGGATGGAGAAATGGGATCTCTCATAGGGAGTTGCTTCAGGGAAGGGCGGCGGACTTGTATAATAGGGTTCTCTTCTTTTTATCTCCTTCCGGGTTTCGCCTCATTGCATTCGGCCCGCGAAGATGTTCCCCGTGAGGCAAGCGGACGCCCTGCGGGGTTGGTGGTCGTCGTTGATTAGGCAGAGGACTTCTCGTCGCTGACGGCGGTACCAGCAGATCCCTGGGACTGGTTGTCAGCAGCTGGAGCTGGATCTGGAGAGCAGGCAAGGCTTGGGAACTTCTGGTAGAGAGCAGCACGGTACTTGGGGTGGCTGGAATATAGAAGAGAAGGTATTTATGGTCAGTTTTATCCCAGGTGAAGATGAGGTTCTCATGGAAACGTTGCCTTTAAATAGTTTTGCCCAGTGCCAAATCTTTGACGATTTTATCTCTTGTATTCGCCGGGAAAGCATACGATCTTTTTGGCATTTTTAACTTGCTCGCATTTCGAGAGAACTAGAGCCATTCACGATATGATTCATTTCGTTAATGGGCGTGATCAGTTGGTGTAATTGAGTATAAGTTTCCAGGTGCTGCTTCTGGCAGTTGGATGGATTTGCAGTTATTTTTTTGCAGTATAGAGTTGATCGGCGTATTTTTATTCCCCATTTGTATGTAATAAGCTCGCATTGCTAAAAAAAATTATGCATTTTGTTGCTTAATCAGCAAGGAGCCGTGACCAGTTTTTGTGTCCCAGTCTCACTTCTAAATGAATCACTTATCAGTGTGTTTTCCAGATTTCCGGATGAAATTATAGATATATATTCCTGTTCGGTGTTGATTTTTTAGATATTTTCCTTTCCTTCTGGTATCAAATTAGTCTTGCGTTGGGGTATAAGAGAGATGAAAAAATCAGGAAAGTAGTAAGAATTGTTTTTCTAGACGGGAGAATTCGTGTGATTGCAATGTATTATAGTGTAATTAAGTGCATGATCTTTTAAAGCTCATATCGAATCGTTTTGTGTTTATTTTATCGAGTTATTTATGTGTTATCGAAGAGTCACCAATTTGTGAAGTGTCGATCCCACCTTCCCAACATAGTTTGTTAGGAGTTAGTAGCCATAGAAATCTGAACCCCGATCCCCACCTGTTGTATCATTTTTTGCTCCACTTTTAAAAATGCTTGTAAGTTACATGGCCTCAAGCCCTAGTCGGAGGTGTGTGATTCACTTAAAACCTGTTCGGTTCAACTTCCCGTGGGAGAAAAAAGTTATCTTCGGGGTTTTCTGTTTTTAAAGGGCTTTTAGGATTAAATGTTTTGAGTTCCTTCTGCATGTGAGGTCGGGAGGCACGAAATCCCGTTACTTAGCGATCGCCAGGAAGTGAGTTGGTTTCACCTCTTTAGAGGACCCCCAAGTGCTCTTCTTGTCTGTATGCTTGGTGCTGGAACACCTTCAACCTTTTCGTTATCGAGTTTTCGAGCAGCGCCATCCTTTATGAATTGAAAATTATAATTTTTAAAAAGAATGAATGTTCAATTAACTAATCATCAGTATTGCTTCTCCAAAGCACATTTTTCTCTGCAGCTGAAGACTATTAATCGTTTAATATCAAGCGAATAGTTTGCAACGCGATGGTTATTTCGTGTCGATTTACTGCAAAGTTTGTCATTATTATTGATTCAATGAGTTGCCATCTTTAAGTGCGGTTAGTCCTTAGAAATTTATTTGAAAAGTATCTATGATCTATTACATTAGAATATTGATATTATTTATTTCGGTGGATATTCCCAGAATTTTTGCGACCGTGTTTTACGGAATATGATTAAGTGTGCTTTTTAAATTGAATATGACATTGAAGTCATATAAAAATTTTGTTAAAATGATTAATAGTGTAGTTATTTCATCAGAAAACCGTTCCCAGAGTATCTGCCCCGCGCTTTCTTTAGTATTCCCAAGTATTAGGCTGTTACAACATTCAGTAAGTATTTTTCAATAGCTGTCCGTTTGGTTAGATTTAGGCATTTCAATCGATTCTCCCTTTTAAGGTCCCATTTCTCACCTGATACCGTAGACAATTGGGTTGTAGACAGCGTTGGCCTTGGCGAAGACGGCTCCCCAGATGCTGGCAAGAGGGCTGAGAGACTTAGGAGCGAAGATTCCAGCAACGTTGATGATGAGGTATGGGGTCCATGCGATGAACCACAGGGAGATGGTCATCAGAGCGACCTGTATAGCAAGAAAGTAATAAAAAAACATGTGTGACGAAAGTTCGTTGAATGAACTTTGATGAGATCGAGTCATCTTTCGGTAGAATTGGAGAGAGTTGATATTTTTCAGTTCAAGTCTTGGGTTTGGTTGGAGATCTGTTGCTTACAAAAGGGTTTCGATTTTATTTTATTATTCCGTCTACATTTGGATTGGGAATGAATGAGAAATTATGGCGCTATTCTTCCGATATTATATTGATGATGATTATTTTCCGAATGGATATGAAACAGGAAATCACAAGTAATTCTGGAGTAATTTGCTGTTCTGGGCCGGTATCTAATTGAGTGAATTTTCATCAAGTGGTCATCATTAAATATTCGAATTCTCGGTTTGTTCTAAAAAAATCTTTATATATTTAGGATGTGAATGTAAATTTTGTCATTAAAGTTATGAAACAGCAAGCACTGCCGGTTATTTATAAGAAATTAACTGTTCTGGGTCGGTGTCTATTTGAGTGATGAAGAGGTCATGGTAAATGGCAACTATTTGGATTCCCGGTATTAATAAAATTGCTAGTTTGACCCGATTACAATCGGTAAATTATACTTTTATGATGATAATGTCATTGGTCACCATGGATTCAGAATATCGTTGCGTTCTTGTTTTTTATTCGTGTTGTCAATTTACCTTAGCGAGCTTGCATTCGGCGCTGGTAGCCTGAGACTCAGAGGACCTCAAGGAAGCAACATTCATCTTCTTGGCCTGTTCCCTCATCTGCTTCTCGTGAGCAGCCACGGCCTGCACGATGAACCAGTAAGCATAGATGATGATGCCGAGGGGCAGAAGATAGCAGTAGAAGGAGTAGGCCCAGATGTAGGAAACGCTGACCCAGTCGGTGGACAGGTAGTCAGTTCCGCAGGAAGTCATGTTACCCTCTGGGACATATCTGTCGGGAGAGAAAAGCAATGGTTCGTTGTTCTTTCCAAGTTCGCTTGCTAACCCTCTAGATTTTTCCCACCTATGACTCTGCTATTCGAATTGACACTATAGTAATGATCCACAAACAAATCTAAGTTCATTCAGCAGATCTCACTATTCTAGTCTGCTATTTAATGGATTTAAATGCTTTTAAGAAACTGCAGACACCATTAAAGATGCAATTTTTCGAAGTTCGTGGCTCGTTTTTCTTCGTTCGTCAACCCTCGAGATTATTCCCAACTATGACTTTACAATCTATCTTTACAATCACGATAGTAATGATCTAAAAACATCTCAATTCATCCAGCAGATCTTTTCCGTAGTGGGCTGCTATTTAATTGAGTGACGTGCCATCAAGAAGCTAGAGTCACGATTGAATCTTCAAATTCGCGATGTCGTAACTATGAGGTTTTTAACCATTCGTAGCCAACTGTTTAGATCTATAACTGTTTGCTGCCGTTTTTAATTATCCAGCTGATCATATATTTTGATAGTGGTGAGTTTTTCCTTTTAAATTCAAGATTGTGGTTTGCAACCGCTCACTGAGTCCAGCATGAAACTATTTCAGTTAGGGTGGTCTTTATTTCTGTGAGTGTCTGCCTCGTTGACCCTTTGAGTTCTTGAAATAAATATTTTTGAGAAGGATAAGAGTATTTTAGAAAGAGGATCAGCTTCCCGCATTGCGTTTGATTATTTATCGTGCGTTCAAACTTTCATGAAGCATGAGGTAAAACTAGGAATGTTATTTTGATTTCCGCCATGTCAGTTGGTTATCTTTATTTATTCTTTAGAAAGCTAGAGAGTTAATTTATTTCTAATTTATCTCGCTCATATCGTTGGCTATCCTTTGAGTTTTTTCAAAAATTTCAGATCCAGTAGCTCACCTGTTCCACCCGAGAAGTGGAGCGACAGTCCAGATGGCAGAGTTAAGCCACACCTGGGAGATCCAGAAGAGGGCTCCCTTCGTGGTCAAAGGCTTAGCAGAAAGACCCTGGAAAGGACGAAGTCATCATATTCATTGAGTGAGTAAATAATGGTGAACTTGTTAAGCTAACTTCCTGCGAGCCTGTTCATTCAATACTTCGTCGATTTTCCTAAAATATTGGGCTTGTGTATGACTTATTTAAATAATACTCTGTTCAGAATGCATTATAAGCTTTATTAGCTTGTCTCTTGACTGTGATTCTAAGTTGGATCGTCTTGTAAAGTTAATAGAGAAATAGTTAGCAATGAAAGACACTTCGTTATAGAAATAGTTGATTGTGAATGAGTGGCTATGTTAAAAATCATAAATGATTCGATGATATTTCATCAGATGTTCTGCGCTTCTATCTGTTTTCCGGATTTGGTGACTATCGAATTAAAAAAAGTAATTTTTCCTTTGGCTCTAGCTCAGCAATCCCAGGATAAGTTCCTCGCTATTCATCAGGAGTTCAGTGAACGAAGTTAAAATCTACGAAAACCATTAAAGTGAAGTATTTTGAGGTTTCCCTGAGTGCATTTCTTTAAGTGTCCCAGAAAGGTATCTTGGTAAAATCCTCGCAAGTGCTGCACGAGAATACGCTAAGTAATAGGATCATAGCGCATAATACTTCAAAGCGTAGACTTTTAAGTGGGAGTTAAACGGATCAGTTTCAACCGAGATGCAGAGTAAACATGAAACACTACTACTTCATGTGAATCGTTTGCTAGGAAGAGAATAGCTAGAAAAATCTTAAGTAATCCTATTTCTTGAATCTTATTTGCTCCTTAAACTCAGTTCTGTGCAACCGTTTGAGGCTAGGCCAAGGGGTAATGAGTATTAGTTTTTCTTTAACTTAGTTTTGCTTTTTCTCAGGCAAGCGTTTTCCTTGCAGTGAAGATTTTAGATTTTCAAGGCGAAATAAAATTGTTCGTCTAGCCAATTTCCGTCGAGAATTCAAATGTATTTCAGCGATAGCTGAGTACAAGAAAACAATTTATACTTTTACTAGGATTTATTAGATTTCATAAGTAATTTGTAATTTAGTGAAATTTTTTGGTCTTGAGATTTAAAAAAATAGTTAAGCTTGAAAATTGTATTAATCGAGAGTTGTTTATGCAGTAATAAGTGTTCGTGATCTCTACTTTTACTCACCTTGACAATCACGTTGTACCTGTCCCATGCAATGACACACATGGTCCAGATGGATACGCAGCCGAACGTAGAGCCCAGCATTCCGTAGATCTGGCACATGAATGGCCCTGGAAATGCGAGATAAGTATGCAACTTGGATTTAAGTGCAAAAAAGGCGTCGTATTTTTAAGATTTTCAGCAATGATTCACATTATATTCGGAGGCATTGGTGGTAGAAAGACTGAGATTTTAGCTTACAAAGATCCTACTTTCACGCATTATTCGTATCTTAGGACAATAAAAAATTGCTTTCCTACCTTTCCATTGAGGTTTATGGCATTATGGGGTAGTTTTACAATTTAGTATATCCAGAAAAGTAGAATATTTGAAATCTGGAAATTGCAATCGCTTTATAATACTCCTAGAATTATATTTTTAGAACAATCATTGGTAGAGAAAGATTTATTTCCGATCATGGCACAGTTTTAGTTAATTATGTAGGCAGAAATAATTAAGAATTTCGATTGACGTTCAGGAAATATTGATTTGAAGAACTGAATAAAAGGGATATTGGGATTAGTAGTTGGGGGAAAAGTAATCCCCATCTTTAATTAAAAATGAATGAGGATTTTCATTTATTGTTTTGTATTTCCGTCTTCAAAATTTTAAAGTGATAGAGAGACAAGACTTGATAGCTAAAAATGGATAGGAACTGCATTTAAAAAATTAATGCGATATGTTTTTAATTTCTGTTATTCTGTGCATTACAATTTGATTTTTTCCCATCGTCAATTGATTTTGCGCTCTATTTTTTATTTTATTTGCAGTTCAATAGCAAAGGTCAATAATTATCAAGTTATTAAGCGCGGTTCGTAGTTCCATCGTTTATTTATTTACTTTTTCGCTACGATTTTTTTAATTCCTTGAGAGGCAACAAAAACATTCATCGCGAATTGAAAACCGTTGCAAAGATTATTTTAGGGTAGTTATTTTTTTTCGTAATTAACTGATTCCCATTCCATATTGATTTGATTCCAAAATATTTTGCTGTATTGATCGCTATAATTTTTCTCAAACGTAAATGCTAATTTCCTCGAGAGTGGTTTGTTTCGCCGCGCATTTGGCCTGAATTCAAGTTGATATAATATTACTGGAATAATTATCCGAGGGAAGACATATGGCGCGAAGTATGGGAGAGAATTTTATCTTACGATTTGGCGCGCGCGCCAAAAGGCCGCAGTGATTAGTTGCCGAGGGTCTGGAGTGAGATGCTTACCGAGGGACCATGTCTCGAAGTAGCAGTTGATGGTCATCATGGGTGCCATGGTGGCCATGAGACCGAAGTCGGAGATGGCGAGGTTGACAACGAGCATGTTGGAGGGCGTCCTCAGCGACTTAGTGCACGAGAAGACATAGATGACGACGCCATTTCCGCAGATGGAGATGAATCCGAGCATGCTGATGAAGAACCCCAGCAGGGAGTGCCAGAGGGGGTTCAGGGGGGGGAATTGGTACCTGTAGGCAAAGGCGAGAAGAAGATTGGTGCGCTCACCGTTCTCAAAGTTCTAGATGTCGTTAGGTTCGGAGTTAAATGTTGCCACGTATTTCTTAGTAAAAACACATTGCAATAGATGGTAGGAAAAAACTGAGGCAGGGTAGTTGGCACAGTTTTAGTGAATTATGCAGGCAGAATTAAGAATTTCGATTGACGTTCAGGAAATATTGATTTAAAGAACTGAATTAAAGGGATATTGGGATTAGTAGTTGGGGGAAAAGTAATAGGTTGGTTGGAATAGCTATCAATCACCCAGTAATTCAACCCGGTTTATCTAGGTGAGGGTAGAGCTCACCCCATACTAAGCGTGTGAATATCTCACATTCAGGATATGGGGGGTGCAGTTCTATTCTCTGGTTTGCCTCGCATTTGGAGATTTTTTTCACCCGAGTTTTGAACCGGGAGAGTGCTGATTTCAGTGCAGGGAAAATTGGTTAGGGGAAGTGAATAAAAGCTAGAAGGTACCTTTTGTTAAATATTTTGTGAAATTATTGATTGAAATTATATTTGAAAGTATATGTCTTTGTCAAAGAATGCTAAATTATTTTATTTAATATTCGATGCATTAGAAAAGGTGAACTTTTATGAATCGCTGTGAAAGATACGAAATTATTTCATGGTGTCGTGAAATTGTGTGAGTGGTTGCTCGTATTCTTTATTAACATTTTTTTAAATTACTTTAAAGTATTGAAAGTACTCAGTAATATGGTACAATTTATCAACTTGAATTATATTAATATTTCATCGAGGGTGTTGTGGTGCTGTAATTAGAATTCTCGAGCGATCTAAACTGTAACCGTTCGTTAATGTGTTTCATTTGGGTATTGAAGGCAAAGGTGAATTTTGGCAGTGACTATTGAAAACTTCAGACGAGCACACCAAGATGGTTATCCTTCAAAATGTTTTTGATTTGAAAATCGATGGGATACGTTGAAATTTTCCGTGATATCTCTTTTAGGAATATTGAGGAGGAAGTATAGTTTCATGAAGGTAGTTATACTTAAAAAAGTTTGTGATTTTAAATCGGTAGGATATGCTGAAATGTTCTGTGATATCTCTGTGAGGAGGAAATATAGTTGCTGGGCGTGGGAATATGTATTTTGATTACAAATGATATTTTTTCAATGGTTTAATGTCAGTGTTTAGGTGAGGGTCGTGCGTGTCTTACCAGTGGGAGTCAACTAGGAAGAGCATCTCGGGTGGAACTTTGTCCACGACGGTCATGTTGCCCAGGTTGGCATTATTCCAGTTGTAGGCGCTGAAGCTTGGTCCAAGATCCCCGGACATTTTGGCTGCTGGAAAGATAAAAAAGAAAATTTCATGGATTATAACACTGTGTCGAGGCATCTTTGGCTTAAATTGCCCTCATATCTTGATCGGTATTACACTTTTAAGTATTAATCGCTTGAAATCAGTTTTTATTCCAAAACTTTCCCTAAGGTGACGTTTCTATGATCATTTACCTAAATTTCGATCAGGAGAACGCTATTAGAAATCAGGAAAGATGCCGATATCGTCAATTTTTAATATGAAATCAATGGCAGATTGGAGTTCCAGGTGAAAAATTAGAATATAATGACCGTTATGATTTTCGGTAAAATTTCCGTATTTCAGGAATAATTCAATCACTGATCGAATCTTGTTTAACTAAGACTGAATGCGATAAGTGGGATAAATTAAGTAATTGAACCGATTAAATTAATATTGCAGAAATGAAAAACTCTCAAGGTGTATCTTCGAATTTTAAGATCAAATCCCTTTCGCTCTCAAAATTACAAGGTATCCAATAAATCAAAAGTTGAGGTTTCATTAGATCTTCAACCGATGAAAAAGGTCAATTAATTACTGTTGCAGTTGATTAATTCGGAATTATTGGTGAGTTGAGTTACTCTTGATAGATAGTTATACTTATTCTAGGGCCAAATTCTAGAGATGACGAATTTCAAAGAAAATTAACCAGGGTGTGAAATTGAAAACTGGCTCAGAGAATGAAAGAAATAGCCAGGTATTTGAAGATGGCTGAATACTCGATGTTAGAATTCAGGCTCAGGGTGATATTTCACCCTCTGCTGCCACTCACCAGAGGAATAATACTCTTGGAACAGGAAAACTGAAGCAAATCGCTATGGAATACGACGAACTACTGCAGTTTTTCGAGATTCCTCTGGACTCCGCCTTGGGATCGCCGCTTCCCTGGTTGACTCGTCCTGCTAGACCCTGGCTGCCCTTATATACCGGCGAAACACGTTAGGGGTAATACTAATGAGGTGGGAGAGATATTCACCCCTTCCACTGGGACGAGTCTAAGCATTACGTGCCCACCTCCTATTCCCCACCTTGCCCACCTCCTTTTCCATTATCCCTTCTTATGGGACGAACCGTTTAAGTTTCGCGCGGAGGGGGGATGTAGTACCCTGTTCCCCTCATTTTGTAGTCTCCCTCTTTACTCCCACAGACCCCTTCGCTTCCTTTACTCCTATTTTCATGCTACACCTCACCCTTGCTTCCGTACCCCTGAGCCTAGTACCCCTCCCCCCCTCTTTGACACTTAAGGTGAGACTTGGTAAATTTACTCTGCTCTGGAAACGTACTCCATGCCAATGGTTAGATTGTCAAGCATTCCTTGAACATTATGGTAAGTGGAAGTGTTTCATTATTTATTCATTAGATAGATAGGTAGAAAAATATTTATTGTTCAGGGAAAAACATTCATAAGAACAAAAATAATATAGTACAGTTTGCAGGCTCATTAATAATTAAAAGATTACTACAATGATGATAAACTTTCAGATTTTTTTTTATTTCTATGTATATCCATTTCATAACATAACCAAACATAGCACCTATGAAACCCAAGTTTGAAAACGGCTAATGCAGCTACGCACAAAGCCGTATTTGATACAAACACAAAAATACTCTTGCATTCTTAACTAAAGAAATAACAAAGGCAACAGCAAAAATAGTTAGCTAGTAAATTATAGGGCTTGTTATTATTTTGAGCACTTAAGAACATATTTATTTCAGATCGACATGCTGGCTCGTAGTCAGAGGTTTTCTTCGGGAAGTGCATAGGTGGTATGCAGGTTGACTGTACTGATATTTTTTGTCAATTTCCTCGCTTCGAAAAATCATTAGGTGAGACTTTGTAAATTGACTCTGCTCTGGAAAAGTTCTCCATACCAATTTTGAGCTTTTCAAGCATTACATTCTCACCATATACATTTGTTGAGTGGAATCGTTAATTTATTTATTTATTAGGCTTAGTTTTTGAGCAAATAAGAACAGATTTATTTCGTATCGACACCAAGGCTCGTAGTCAGACGATTTCTTCGGGAGTTGCTGAGGTAGTATGAGGGTTGGATGTTCTGGTATTTATAGAGATTATTTTAGTTTTTTTAAAGAAGAGATTATTTTAGAACTGTTATTAAAGAACAGATTTATTTCAGATGATCATTCAGGCTTGTAGCTAGACGTCTTCTTCAGGAGATGCTGATATAGTAAGCCGGTTGAATGTACTGGTCACTTTTTGTCAATTAACACGCATGGGAAAATCACTTGGTGAGACATGGAAATTTACTCAGCTCTGGAAACGTACTACATAGCAATGGTTAGCTTGTCATGCATTCCATATACATTATGGTGAGTGGAAGTTTTGCATTATTTATTCATTAGGCTTAGTTTGCTTAAGCATTTAGGAACGTATATTTCAGATCAACACGCAGGCTCGTGGCCAGAAATTGTTTTCAGGGTATGCTTACGTAGTAAGCGGGTTGACTTCACAAGTATTTCTTTTGTCAATATCCATGCATCGTAAAATCATAAGTTTTATTTAATTTAGCTATACATTTAGTTTGCATGGTAATTGCATGGCAATGCATGGTAATTGCTGTTTTTTTTACCGAAATGGTCGTAGTTATTATATCTTATTGTCAGACTAAACTATAGGATTTTCTATTTTACAAATTTTACTTGTGGCCGAAAGTATCATATTATGCATTTATACGTCTTGGAAATTCTGAATCAATGAAGCACATTTGTCTGACATTCTTATATCACAGGAATACTTGATATTATACATTCTAGGCCGAAATATTACTAAAGATGCGAAATCTACGACTATGACCCCATATCACTTCAGTTATCCGACTGCGAGTTGGTCATATTTTTAACGATTCTAACACAAAGTGGTAATGTTGAGTTACTCGGTGAAAACGTGGATTAGTGTTTTACCACTATTATATGCTTTAATATCGTATATTTTTCGAATGAATTAACATATTCCTAATGAATATGTATTGATTCGAAACCTAGAATGGCGTTATCCCTTATAGAAATCATAATTCGAATTTTTCTCTAAATTATTCGGCTTTCGGATTAAACATTCCTATTCGGCTCAGTCGCAGCCATAACTGTTTCTAAATTGTTTAGTCAGGAAAAAACGCAATTCATTCACGTCGTATTGTCTTGCTAACACACAAAAGCATCGGTGGATTTTCGGAAGGTCTTAACTACATTCTTTTTTGACTAATTCATTATTTTTTGTTTTTATTAGCAGTGGAAACTAAGTAACAGTTAAACTGATTCAGTTTCAAAATTTAGGGTCAAGTTCTATTTATTCGAATAGGTACGTTACGTAAATCATTCCAATAGGTACATTCTGTTTGATATAAATAGTAAAAAAGAAATGCATTGGCTGGTCTTGCTTTGTAATATCATCATCGTATCTTTCACGCTACTATAACTTCTGCCATCTTCATTTCCCCCTTTGATCAACGCTTCATCAACACTTTGATCAACAGTAGTTTAATCGGAGATTTATTAAGCACCACAAAAGAGTGCCTGAAGGTTAATGGTCATTCCCAAATCACATTTTATTATTAACGCTCTTGTAACGATTGAGGGAGGATTTACGATTTTGTCAGAGTTTTTCAGATCGTGATCAGAAAAATCCAATTCTCTCGGAAAAGGCTAGACACGTGAATAGGTCTGCTTTCCTCTCCTCAAATATGCAGTCGCTGTTAAAATGAAATTATTTTTTTCGAATTTCTCTCGTTACTTTTGAGGTGAAAAACGATATAGTGAAAGATGAAAATTACTTCAGTAATTTAAAGTTATGTTGGAATTTGAAATTCCACCATTTCATGAATTTCAGAGTCTTTCGTAAATATATTCACATTATTCTTTAGAATTTTTTTAATAGATTCACAATCGACTAATGCTAAAAAAATTTATATAAAAATATTGCGGACTTTTTAATGAATCTTTCTAAAATACTGTTAGAAGTATAGGTTTCAATTCCGTTGATTAAATGTGTGAGTAAACTAGTCATTCCCCACGATAAATTATGCCCATTAGTCAATTTTCAGTTTACTACGCCAGTGGGAGTCATATCATTGCATCCGTTTTATCTTCGTCTTTTTACCAAATATTTTCAACTTATTTATAAGTAAAACTAAATTAACCTTCCTAACCTGAGATTAACTGAATCCCTGTTTGCTCCAGAAGATAGTGGAGTCTATACCATATACCGCCAGGGCGCTAGAAGAATCGTATATTCTTATACAGACAGTTTTTCTCGTATTTATTTTCATCTCTTTCGCAAAGCTAGTTTCCCACAAAGAAGCGCTCTTTCTTGACCTAGGAATGTGAGTGAAAGTTTTAGAATTCTCTTAAATCTTGCGGGCATTTAAATAAAATGTTTTTTTCTTGTGAGCATGTTTTAATGAAAAAACGCGGAAGATTTTTTCAATGTATCCAAACTTCATTAAGTGTACAACCGTGTGACGCATATGAGCATTGAAATCTTGGTATTATTGTAACTACGACTTGAGAACCAGCATGGGAATATTTTTTCATCGTTTACAATTTTTTCACCAATGGAATTGAATGTTTGTGGAAAACATTTATAAAGGCTCAATAGAAGAGTAAGTTTGCATTTACTCTTCGCAATTATGTATTGTTCTCTCGCTTTATATCGTCTCTCTTTAAGGGTCACATTTTCCCGAGAAATTTTGCATTAGATTTATCTGTGAAAATAATAAATAAAGTTGATATTGCGAGTGCTAATGCCAATTTCTAGTCATCAACTACAATTTTAGTCAAAAATTCATGTTATTCCTATTTCCTTAAGCTTTAAGTAACCTAAAAAAAGAATTTATTAAAGAATTTATTAAAATATCGAGATGGAAACTGTTTCTTCATTAAAATTCCAGTTTTGGAATACGATACATTTATTTTAATAACAAAAAACAGAAAATACAACAGTAGATGCTATCCCAGTATGCTTGCTGACGTGACTAGAATATTTAAAATTCCATACAAGTGCCTCCAAAATCGCTTTTGCGATGCTGTAATAATATCGACCTTGCGTAATAAGCCAGCGTCACAGTATTACGTAGTGGCCAAGAAATCATGTTAGACTCCCATGACACATACCATTTCAAGTCTATCTCATAGCAAATTCACGAACAAGTACATTTAATGTCCATTTACGAGGAAGTTAAACCTATTTGGATAAAAATAAGAAAGGTAAAGTTAATAGAATTTATTCCCAAAAAATCAAGCAACCGATATGAATTGTGAATCTGTTTTCTTAAGATATTTGGAGCATTGAAAATAAGGCGTGCTTAGAGGGTTTAGGGGTTATTGATTAAATTTTGTGCATTTTTCACCGTTTTTTATTACTCTCCCATTTACATATAATTATCCGTTTTTTAACAATCGCTTCACCGCATGCTTTATTGCATCTTTAATCTTGTGGATCCCGGGTGAAGCTTTCGGGAACCTTCAAAAAAATAAAATCAACCAGCCTTCCTAAATATACCCAAATAAATCTTTGAACAAGCGAGGTGGACCAGAGAAAGGAACCCCTACCCTGAATATGTGAATTTCACATTTGATGCCAAATCCGCCCCTGCTTATTACTTGTTTAAATCTTAAGCTATCATTTTAAAATGCTCAGTCTTTAGTACACCCTTGCCTAAATTTACCTTTAAATCGAACTTAGGAATTTTAAATACACCAACGGATGAAGTTCCCAATGAAAAAAACATTCGACTTAGCCGGGATACGAACCCGGATCTCCCGATTGCCGGTCAGGTGTGTTAACCAGCTCCACCACCAAGACATTTTCTCATAGCGAACTTCGGGATGGGTTTTAAGTCAAATATATTTTTCATGGCGAACTTCATCCTTTGGTGTATTTAACTTTGCACCCGTGCGCGTGACTGCGTACGAAGTCACTTGTTCCTGCAGTGCTTTTCAATTTACCACGTAAGTGGGAGTCAGGCCATTATATCGGTTTAGCTTCATTTTTTACTAAAGATTTGCGTATAATTTATAAGTCAAACTGAAGTAACCTTCCTAAACTGAGATTATTTGAGTCTCAGTTTGCTCGCCATGAGAGAAGATAGTGGAGTGTATACCATATACCGCCAGGCCGCTAGAAGAATCGAATATTCTTATTCAACTAACGGTGACGAAATTTTTCACCCACTTGACATGAGACTCCAAGATGTATGAATGAAAAAGAGTTAATGTGGATCATTCAAAATTCAATCTCATAAAATATCATTGTACTATTCGGTTCATGAGGAAAATGGAAGAAGATGAAAGTCGTACATGCAAGAAAAGTCTTGAAAGGGTCTTCACTATATTGCTGAAAATGTCTAGATGTTGGCTTAAGTTTCAAACAAATAATACGTCTTGGAAAAGACCTGACAGCTGAGAGTCCTCTAGAGCGGAGTACAGAAGGCATCATAGCAAAAATCAATTTGTACTTGTGATTAAAAGCATAAAACTCAATAAATGTTTTCGACGACGGCTTCTAATCATGCCATTTTTAATCGCCTAATTTTATGCTATTCCTCATATTCTTTCCTATACATTACTTGTTATAACTTATCTTTATTGTGTAAACCTTAAGCTATCATCTTGAAATGTTCAGTCTTTAGATCAGACCCTTGCCTAAATTTACCTGTACCTCGAGCATAAGGATTTCATTTATGAGAAAATAACGAGGTAATTTTTTTGAAGTTGGAGGTGCTAGAAAATTTTATAAGGGTATACACGATATAACTAAAAATATCAAGACGTTGGCTTAAGTTTCAAACAAACAATACGTCTTGGAAAAGACCGGTCAGGTGAGGATCTTCTAGAGTGAAGTGCAGACGGTATCATTGGATCGAGTTTGATGCGGGCAGAGTTTAAGATGGAATCTTAATATCGTTAAAAAATTTCAATTTTTATTTATGATTGAAATCATACCATTGACATCTCCAGCACCGGAAATATTTGCCTTACAGCTCAAGAAATTTTTTCGGTGACGAATTTTAAGCATCGACGTGACCACGCTATTTTCACTTGTCTAATTTCATGTAATTCTTCGGATTCTTTTCGATTATTTTCTGCGCAGATATATTTATGCTCGATGATTTCGTCCATAATCCAAGTTCTAATTTTCAGTGCTTACGAAAGAGAAATTCGAGAGAACAGTATTTAATCGGAGCTAGTTCCTTCTCGCTAACTTCATGTTACAGCAATGAGATTGCAACTGAGTCACTATTTAAGTAACGGTGACGACATTTTTCACCCAATTGACATGAGACTCCAAGATTAATAAAAAAAGAGTTACTTTGGATTATTCTAAATTTAATCCCATAAAATATCATTAAGCTACTCGGTTCACGAGAAGAATGGGTAAGTCGGTATTTTTTAGATTAAACTCATTAATTATGGTAATGTGGCTTTAAAGATTTATTTTTCCAGTATCAGTTTACAAGCTTAACATTATGATGTAATTTTTATAATAGGCTGTTATTGTATCTCCCAGTAAAAAAGGCTTAAAACCGCTTTAACATTGAGTGGTTTTTCAGAGTACGATGGAAATAATATGCATTGATGGTATTTTCTCTTTATTTAGTGAAATAAAATTTATAAATTCCCATCTATCGACTCGGTTCTTCATTTACCTGAAGAAGGCGATGCAAAGCTTACCAGTAAAGAGTATTAAGTTCGTAAACGAATTGGCTTCAGCGTTTGTTTTTCCAGAATCGCATATGTCATCCTCATATTAGCTCAATTAACTGATAATTTTCATCCTAAATGAATTTTTGGAAAGGATTACATACAACTATCTTGTATATATACGTTTCCGTATTAAATTTGAATTCATGTCTTAGATAACGTCACATTTGTAAGCCTTCTTTCTTGGTGTGAAAAGTTTGCCATTGGCTTAAAATCGTAAAATAAACTATCTTCGAAGCGATAGCATTTAAAAAGTTAAAAATGTATTTCTCTGCATGAGCGTAGGAAGTTGATAAAATAAAAAGGAGCGCCAGATTTTCGTTCATATGCTGCGCAAGGTGACCTAATATCTTAACACGAAAGAAAAGTATCCCTTTCGTTAATGTTACTACTATGTTGCTGATAGACCATTAAATAAATTTTAATAACAAAAATTTCGTTTCTCTGGTGTGATTTATTTCTGTTAAAATTTAATTTGCCTAAATTCATTAATTTAGCAATAGAAAGATTTTTTACAATTTTACCCATGAATGCATGAGCCTCGTGCTTCAGTTAGAAAATGTTGACTGATAGGTTGACATTTCTCATAGTTGTATTATTTGCGGATTATTAGCCTGCGTTGGTGAATTTCTGTGATATGAGTTAGTTTTTTTTTTCGTTATAATTTTTCTTAACCATGAACTGCGGCTTCTTCAGGTAAACAAATAGCTGATTGGATGATTCAACACTATCAACTTCAATTGCCTCAAAAATTATATGGCAAGTGTTTACGACTTGTGCGGGTAGGCAAGGAGTGTAATAAAATATTGGCTATATTACGCCCAGAAATAATTGTGATATCGTGTGGTGTGTGAATATGACTCTGAGACAAAACAGTTCTCCAGGAAATTAAGTAAAATATTCACCAAGAAATAGAAAATGATGAAATAACCAAGAAAAAGTCGCATATCGTCATCATGCTTCTTGAATTATTGCAAAACGACATGTATCCAATATTAATGAAATTTTTTAACTGTATTGATTTAATTTAGAAATGAAATCAATGAAACCAAGTGGTGAAATTAATTTTTTATATCTACCCACTCATATTTAGATGAAACGATTTTTTTTCATTTTACAAAGCAATTATTTTCTCCATATCCATATAGCCTGTAAACGTGTTATATATTCAGTGATGAATTTTTCCTACGGTTGGTTTTTTGCGTCATTATTGTTAAGAACTGTTTTTAAACGGCTCGCCAATTTTTTTGAGATTAGAACTTCACCCTAGATTCCAAAGGCCGACTTTCACATTTTTTTACTCGTTGACCAGTAGGTACACCTAACCAGACATCGAAAATTGCTATCTTTTGACTGCTAATAGGATTTGAGTAAACCTGCTCTAGACTTTACACCCTCGGAGTCATTTCGTCTGGCACCTACTTTCTCATTAGCCGTGCTGTAAAAAAAATACTAGCTTATCGCTTTTAGCCGCTTTTTCGTCGCTCAGTCGCTTTGTGCGATCAATCCATTCAGCTACGCCATTTTAGTTATCTCGTTTGTGGTCGTAGGATGAAGACGGACGGTGCATTGAAGACCCCTATCTCACTTCCTGTTGGCTCCGACACACATTCGTGCGCGACTTTCGCAGAAAAAAGTTTCGTTCTCAACCGTTTTTTTTTTATTTTCCGTCGCCACGTTTGGTAATTCATCCTTTCCTTGAAGAGTATTGCTTTAAAGAAAAGGAGCAATGACGACTAATCCCATTAGAGCACTTTGGGAGACCGACATACAGCGGCTTATGGAGTTTTGCAGCCTTGCACAAAACGGCTAGTTTTATTCAATTTAGCACATTAGCACGTCAGCAAGGAGCGTTGAAAGAAAGGGGAGAATTCTCCCTTCCTCCTCCCGTGCAATTTTGCATGCAATCCTCAAAGCCTCTGGTCACATCTGGAGGGACTAGTGCTTCGGACGCAGTGGACGAGACTGCAGGCTTCTTTTTATCTCGCAAGAATCCTAATTTTTTCGAGGAGATACTATGAAATCATCGCTAAGTTTTGGTCCTTACTGTTGATGCAGATATATGTGCACATGGAAACGAAATACTAAATAACGGATACGGACACAGAAAAACTAATTCCGTCATTATTTTCCTTGTTTCATTCTGCGTTGCTGTACACAAAATTTCAAGTCTAGAAATGCATTTTAATAGTTCAATACCACGATTGGGATGAACGAGTGCCTATTTCTGAGTATAATTGAGGAATAATGAAATTTGGTGCCCCTTACTCGAAAACAATTCATTTAATTGCTACGAAAATTGAGGACTAGATTTTTGTGCAGCTAATACTACAGTTTGATTGCAATGACATTACTTGCATCCGTGTTATTGGTAACTTAAGTTGGTGCGTTTCTTGAAAACCCTCAAAACTTTTTTCCTCAAAACTTTTGAGGGTTTAAAACAGTGATTAGCACTATTTAAAATGCGTTTCTGAATGAAAAATTTAGTTTGAAACATTGCACAGAGGAACTATAAAATTATAACGGAATGATTTTTTCTGTGTCCTCTCCGGTTTTTAGCTATTTGTTTCTAAGGTCTAGTGCACGTAATTTCTGCGCTGGCAGTAGTGCGTTTGTCAAATCTTTTCGGTTTGCTAATTTTTGGTCGTATCAACGTAATTGGCAGAAGTTGGCGACATAATCGTTTCTGTAACGATTTCAATGAATAATTACCCATTTCTGAGTTTATTTGAGGAAGCGTGGAATTGTGCCAATTGATCCGGTTTTCGTAAGTGATCTCCTCATAGTCTCCGGTGAATAATATTTGCTTTCAATTTATAGATGCGGCAATGCGTGTGGATACAATCACAATAAGGACTATACGGTGACATTAAGTGATTTTGCGGAAAAGTATATGTATATATATAATCGAAAATATTTAAATCGGAAATATGGATTATTGAATGAAATAAGCGCGGAATAGCCGTTATGGAATCCCCCGCGATTCCATGTAAAGCCCAAAAATTTTTCGGAGGAGAAGTTATTAGTCTTGACCAGGATTCGATCCCGGGTCTCCGGATTCCACGTCTGTTAGGACACATGGCGTGGATTTGGAAGCCCTGAGTTCCAATACCGGTTAAGGTAAATGATTTTTCGTGAGCATAATTTTAGCAATTTATCATGGAATCAGAAAATCCTCAAATTATAAATGAAAGCGATTACGATGGTGTGAAAAGGTGAATTAAACCTTCTTCAAACTGCAAATCAGACTTCTCCTTCGTTTACTGGCTCAATAGTACCGTGGACTTGGTACTCCTCTCTGGTAGCACTAGCATTGTGAATTTAATAATGGTTTTTAATACTCAACGAGAGCAAAACGGTGAATTATCTGGAACATAGATGTACTGTAGCAACGGAGTATATCTCAGAAAGGAGAAAAGTGAGTTAAAACTTATTTATATAAGAAGCGGGGTGTGAAATGAACAAATTCTGGAGCAATTGCTGAACTTCCCTTTTCTTATGAATGAAAAGCTGTAATTCATACATATCGGCTAACATTGAACCATAAAATGTGAAGTTATTAACCTCTTTATATACGTCAAAAGTAATTTTAACGGATTTTATTTTCCGCGGAGAGAGAAAAGTTAGGTATTTTTTTGACTGCTGTCACCAATTTTAGGTAGAAATATTTATCCTAACTCAGTGTGATTGTGATTAATAGAGGCCAAAAAATGTTACATTTCATTATGAAATAGTCATTTATTTTCATTGTCAAAATTAAATTCTCTTTTTTTCGTATGAAAGAATTAATGAGTAATCCGCCATAGAACGAAGTATTTTTACTACTATATTTTATGTGTGTGTCTCATGATTAATGTATCTAAATGTTTTCTCAGCTTTGGAAGTATTTATTATATTTTGAAAGTAAGAATTACTAGCGGATTTTTTTTACCAAAAATTTTATTGTCGATTATGATGGAGGTTAGAAAGTTTATTATTCCGTTTCAATTAGAGTTAGAAGAAAGGCTACCTTTTATTTTGTCTTCTTTTCGAGTTAAAGCTGGTGAGACATGCTTTTAAGACGTCAGTGTAATCAGGCGGACCTAAACTTCTTCAAACTGCAAATAAGACTTTACCTTCGTTTGTCGTGTTAATAGTACCGTGGAGTCATACTTTTTTATCTTTATTATTTTATTATTTTACTGTAATTTTCCGCCCTGGTCCAATCGACATGGGTGCTTCGAGGCATTCCCTTCCCTCGTTGTTTCGTATTTTCCATGATCTTATTTCCTGAGAGCCACTGATGAAGCTTGGCCTAAAATCCTTGGATTTCATATTTTTTATTTATCTCCCGAGTGTAATTATTAAGTAATTACAACTGTCTAGCGGTCTGAGGAACGAGCAAACGTATATTATTTTGGGTTTATAACATTGGAAATAGCGAATTTTTGACTCAACATTTGTGTCTGGGGATGATACGGCCTGCGATTGTGTTATAGCGATGAACATACCTCCCCTAGATCAATTAGTCCTGTCCTTTCAGTATATCTAACCCTTTTTTGGAATACCCTTCTGACTTCATGTCGTTCGTGAGCCAATTTTCTGTTTCAGTGATTCCACTTGCTCCTGTATTATCAAGGAGAGGCTGTAAAAATGCAATGTTATTCCTAAACTTCTGTATTTTGTGAGTACTGAATCCCTTTTAAAATATTTCACTGACTTGATGAGGTCGGTGAGGTAATTTTTTTCATGTTATGACACTTGCTCTAGTACTTTCAACAAGATAATGGAAATAAGTGATTTTATTCCCATAGATACAGCAGTTAACAATGAATACTAATACAATGGTGTTCTTTACTGCGGAAATTTGATCGTCCCTGACTATCGCCGTATCGACTTTAGCCGTAGTTATTTTATGTCCATAATGCGACTGACTTGTTTTTTATTGGAACGACTCACTGTGTATGGTTGATCTGAGATGAGTTCGGTTTCTTTTCTCCATCCCATTTTATTCCCATAGCTACAGCAGTTAACAATGAATACTAATACATTGGTGTTCTTTACTGCGGAAATTTGATCGTCCCTGACTATCGCCGTATCGACTTTAGCCGTAGTTACTTTATGTCCATAATTCGACTGACTTGTTTTTTATTGGAACGACTCACTGTGTATGGTTGATCTGAGATGAGTTCGGTTTCTTTTCTCCATCCCTCCGCAAGTGGAGGAATAGATTAAATAGTTTTAGCTGGTGAATATGCATACACTGCCTAACACCCTTGCAGCCGCCAGAAATCCTTATCAACGTGGGCAAGCATGAAAGCGGGGTGTGGACAGAAAAAGATTCCTCTTGCTAACCCCCCCTTTCCCATGCATAGATTCGGTGTTGCCAACCATCCGCAGGCAGTACGCTAAAAATCTGATCGCTTTCATGTGAAACGAATGTCCACATCAAGTCTAGATGAAGAAGAAGCTCAAGGAGCGGTTCTTACTTTCACATGGGAAGCGATGTGTAGCTGGTTTGAGGAGGGAATGCAAAATTTAGTCTCACGGATGCAGAAATTCATCGATCGATGAGTACATCGAGAAATAGCTGAATGCTCAAATTTTTTCACCATGTATTAAACATCGGCAATAAATATCATTAGCTACGAATAAAAATGGAGGCCTTAACCTTTAGCTCCACCCGCACGCGAGGATAGCGCCAGTGCACGCTTGCGGCTTTTTGCCGCACTTTATGTATTTTTGGTTTTTCTGAATATACATTAAAATTTTAGGGTATAATAAGGCATTTGGATAACTTCTAATATTAAAATCACTCAAAAAAATTTTCTATTTCATTTAGAAACAAAAATAAAGCATTCGAAAAAGGCTATTCCGGCTTCCAGCCGGGTGGTCTCCCTCCATTCTGCCGACGTTTCGGAACCCGACTCGGATAAAGTTTTTCTGGGAGGAACCTCAAATCCACCGATTGGGAGATCCCCCAATCACCCCAAAAAATCCCTGTATATCAAGACCAAAAGTGGATTAATAATACTAGTGAAATACATACATACGATTGAGCAAACTTCATTTAAGACATTTATATTTAATATATTAGAAGCCCAAAATCAACGCACCTCGCCGGATGCCTTCTGTATTATTAACTTCATTCGCGTTAATTCTTTACTGACGACTGTAAACTTTTTCAATAACATAAGCCCTACCAACCTAAATACTTCAATGTGTTCACCTGAATTAATCTAGCGCCATAGCGTGGCCACGGCATACGAAGACCTGCCTCAACTGATTATGAGTTAATTCTAATCGACGATAAAACACAATATAAAATCCCTACTCTCCTGCTACAAATCTAAACTACGGCTGGAAAAAAAACATGGCATTAATAAAAAAAAATAAGCAGACCCTGTACAATACTATCAAAAAAAAATTTACAGGATTTGTACCAGTAAGTTTATTTTCATTAAAAATTAATGTGATTTTTTTATGACATCATTCTCGAAGAAATAACAATATTTTCTTATTTTTAATGCTTTCTTAGCACTCTAGTCAGAGGTATACCACAAGTAGCTTTATTGCCAAAATGTTTGCACTTGTACGAATAAGTTGAAAGAAATTACAGGTATATAATTTTAATAGCATTCAAAATCGCCAAAATGCACGTATTACCAGAAACAATATTTCCATTGGAACTAACAATAAGTAATCGGTACAATTTCTTCTCGTCATAGTGGTGTTATATAATATTTTTAAAATTGATTACGTGCCACAATTACACATTATTGTGACCATAAAAATGTAAATTTTACAATCACATGGAATGGAACAAAGATCATAGCATAGGAGCTCGTATCATATATCATACTCAACGGTTTCACATAATCATATACAAACCAGAAATGCACCAACTGTTTTAGCCAGGGATAATTCATATTCGCATGTCATTAAAAAGCCTTCACAATTGATTGTGCAAATTAACGATTTATCCCTGTTACATCCCCTCCCCACGATGAGGGAACAATTTGGATTTGAGGAGGGCATGCACCACACTAATTTATACACTACATGCAAAATTAATAAGAATAAAAAAGTACAAAAAATATTATTAGCAAATTATGGCAATCAAAAACTACTATTACTAATATCATTCACAAATCACATTCATCCATTCATACAGCCCTGCCTACCTAATTACTTCATTATATACGCCGGAATTAATCTAACGCCATTATACATACTCGTGGCCACGATATACGAAGTCCTGCCTAATCTGAATTATTTCTAATCTACGATAAAACGCAATATAAAACCCCTACTTTCCTGCTCCAAATGTAAACTGCGGCTGGAAAAAATACATGGTATTAATTTAAAAAATATGCAGATCCTGTTCAATAATATCAACAAAAAATGCACAAAAAATAACTATCTTCTAGCTTGATGTCTTCTATCTTCTAATTTTCTGACTTCCATTCTTCAGGAAAAATCACCGTTGCTTTTTCTTCTCTTCTTGAGTTACCCATCGCTGTCCACATGCTTTACCTATTGTAAAATAAAAATTGATATTCTCACAATCCAACCAAAGACCTACCGAAAGATTTGCACCTCAACTCAGGACATTCCATTCTGAGAAAGATATTCATAGAATATAGATTGTTAAAATATTCAGAAACTTTAAAATTTGAAAAAAGGAGTAGTGGAAAGTTCTAAATTATTATTCACTGATATAATCGGTAATATCTCAATGTATTTTTATTTATTTTTTTTAATTTAGGAAGATATCATTAGGCATCGATGATAGCTATTTTCTAAAATTATGAATTCATTGGACTAAAAAGATATTACTGAAATTTTCTAGCAAATATAAAGCCTCCTGCATGTTATATAGAGTTATATGAAGCTATATGCAGCCATATGAATTGAAAAACTTTAGCGAAAGTAGAGAAATTGTTGCGATGACATTTTAAAAGAGAAATGAAAACAGAAGTTATAAATATGGAATTTATTAAGGATATCGCACCTATCCAGTGGTATCAATTTAATTAATTTCAACCTAAAATTCTGTCTTCTGGTATCATAGGAATGACAACGAAAATTTTCAAGATCACGCTAAGAGTCAAAGGTCAAAGTACCACTTCAGAAATGTAAAAAAAAAGAAAAAGAAAACAAAAAAGATGCTGATGTTCCTACGTCATTGGCATTATAAATATTTGATCACAATGCAAAACGTGTCAATGAAGTTAAAGTATCCGAAATAAAACAAAAATGGCCTCTGTAAAATATTGACTTTCATAGATGATTGAAAAATTGTTGTTGCGACTTATTTTTAAATTACAATGCCCATCCTCATCAAAGTAATGGAGAATCTCCTGGGATATGTCATGAGCGCGCATGATGGTTGCTGAGTAACCAAAAGCGAGGCAACATTCCCATGGAAATGAAGTTTCAAACACAAATACAGAGCATGGAAGCAAAGGCTGTCGCCTGCGTCAGCCAATCAGTCCATTGAGATTCAGCACGGCATCTACGTTTTTGCAATATTGAAAAAAGAGGCAGATCTAAATTTTGGGTATGGTGGAACCAAATTTTCTCGCTCTGGGAAAGTAAATATATTTCTTTATTTTCTCACGCAATAATTGATTTTATCATGGAGGTTTCTGAATGCCTAAACAATGGGATATTAAAATATTCGATTCACTGAAAAAGTTCTGAACTGAACTTTAAACTTCGTAAACAATTATATTGTTTAAAGAAATAATGAAATAGCAAAAGAAAATGAAGGAAATTGAAAGAAGGATAAATGAAATCTTACCGTCTTCCTGCAACGACGGGGGCGCGCTTTTCTTTCGATCCCTTTGCAAGTGGTTTTCTCAAGGCCTGAGTCGTCAACACACTCAACGGATCAAATGACTCCTACAATTAAAAAAAAACGAACAGTCAGGGTAGGGGCCAAGAAATTCGCCTATATGGCTAAAGCTATCGATTCATTTTCTCGTGAATTATTGCGCATTCATATCACACGATGAATAGGTTTACCGTTTTAATTTTTTATTGGAACAAAAAAAATAAAACTTCAAAAAGAGTGAATTAAAAAATTTTCCTTACTGAAGACGTAAGTATAATAATATTCAATTAATTATTAAATACATTGAAATCGTTTCAATTGAATGTAACAACACATTTTTCTTTAATAAGAAAATATACGGATTGATTGTGTACTTGATAACCTTTCACATAATAAAAAATAGTGAAAACAGAAATTATTTCGTAAAGGAATCCGTAGATATGGAAAGAGGAGAGTAAGAACAACATAGAGAATTTAGGAATACAATGCAAAGTCTAAATGAGTATGCAAACATTAAAGAATACTATTGATCTCCTAATAGAGAAAAAAGTACATGAAACTCTTAAACACATAATTTGTATTAAATACGATAGTAAAAAAACACAGATATGTTTTCATCCTCCGCACTACGTGTTTGGATTTTCAAATCGTCCGCTAAGGTAACGCCAATAAAAATTTAGTAGTTCTGTTGTTTTTGTAAGTCGTGTGGTGGTGTTTCGAAGAGAATGTTTTTAAAGGAGTTAAATTTTCTTATTGTTCTCGTGATATAATTTTAAATTATGGGCTCTAAGAGTTGAATAGAAGGTTTTAAGATTGTAGCTATGTTATCTTTTTTGAGAAATTCAAGTATTTTTGGGTGCGTATGCTTAAAATATTATCTACCAAACACACCATGTACTTGTTTGGAGTCCACAGGCGTGAACATTTTTCTTTTTCAGGGCCCGCGTTGGTGAATTAATCGTATCCAAACATTTTCAAAATGTAGATAACTTTATTTTAAATTCATGCGGTGTCCATCTTAGTGCCGTCCGCTGCAAAAGACGGAAAACTGCGGAAGAGCGAGTGAGTTAAAACGCTATTATTGATGTTAGAGTAGCTGTAGTTTGTTGGATTGACTTGAATGATCTTGGACTTACTTTTCAGAAAGCACCTAAGGTAATCAATTACACGCCTAAATCGAAAGTTAAAGCTATTCCTGTCGTACAGGTATGGAAAAATATAACAGTAGCTGAGCTAGCACAAGCAATGGGTAAAGATATCGGTGCGTATGCCAGAACTTGCATCATGGTTTTAGTTCTGCAAATTTCTATATTTTTACGCCTTTCGTATAATATACAATACAATTCATTTTCAGATCATGTGTATGAAGTAATGACATTCGTGGACAACTCAGCTGAATATGATTCGGATGAAAGTCAGATTGATAACCCCTCTGTGATTCAAGATATTTTAAAGAAGTCTGGATTTCGTTTCCAATTTGTCTCTCCTCATACGGAAGAGGAAAAAGAGTCCAAACTGAAAGATGTATTTAAAAGGTTAGTCTGCTATTGAGAGAACGTTGCAATTAACCAATGTAATATAAAAATTCAGTCAGTTCCCAACTAAAATCAGATTTGTAACTTGTGTGTACTAGGAAAGAATTCGGTACATTTTGCAAAAACATTTTGTTAACTAAACTGTTACATAATTGTATGTTCACTACATCGAAACAAATACCATATAAAATGAATATAATACATATTGGCCCAGTGTGCCGCATCCCTTCAAGGTCTATGAAGTCTTTTTTTATGTCAGATATCATGCTATTAAAAACAGCGACAGTGTCCAGCGACTAGGAAATATGGGAATTGTGCGTGAATTTTCAGTCCCTGGAAGTGAGGATGAATTATTCAAGAAATTTTGTTCCAACCTGGAATTTCAAAATTTTTTTTTTCACGTTAAATTTTGCCAGTTAAATGCCGATTTTCTGGCCAATAATATGTTTGCTGTAATTTTAAGTGCAGTAGCTTGGTAGATTTAGAAGAATTATAAACATGGAATGTCAGAGAAGACAACAGAATCGAAATGTCTAGCACTCTTGATTCAAGTAAGATTCAAAAACTCGAAGAATAGAATTCCTCCAGGAGATGTCAACATCTACTTAAGATGCCGAAGCAGCTTCCAGGCTTGCACTGGATAAATTTTAATTTTACATACAATGTATGCTAACTAATCCATTCATTGTCCTTCTAAATACAATCATAATATCATTCAAAAGTATTGAAGTAATTTTGGGTGTTTTAAAATTCTTATCCCTCGCAGTATTCACGTAAGATTAACCTGGAATTTTGTAAAAATTTCGGAGGAAAACCAGGAATAATGTATGAATTTTTCTGCTTTGATTGGCCAGGAATAGGCCATTGTATTTGTGTAAAATGATGTTATTTACCGTATTTATCTGAATATAGTCTCCCCTTTTTTTTTCAAAAATGTCCATGGTAAAAGTAATGAGGGGACTTTATTCAAATGCAGTTTTTTATCTATTTTTCCAAAACTCATGCCTCAAAATTAGGGCTATGTTATTATATTAGAAATAAAGTATAAATATATTCAGAGGGGGCTATGTTAGGATAAATATGGTAATATATTCATGCTACATGATATCATATAATCGGAGTCGGAGCTGGTTACATAATGAATTAACATGTTCAAATTAATAATTGTCTGATAATTGTGATCCCATCACTCGAGTCATGTGTTTAATTTTCTTCAGGCCACCTCCAGAGGATCCGTCAGCCTTGAAGAAGCGCCCTCCAGTGGTCACCATCATGGGGCACGTTGACCATGGGAAAACAACTTTGCTTGACACACTAAGGCATACATCTGTGGTGGAATCAGAATTTGGTGGCATCACTCAGCATATAGGAGCTTTTTCAGGTTGATGTATATTCTCTCCTCAGGCAATGTATGTGTAGCATGTAATGCTTAGGGATGAATCAGTGTTGAAATTCTTGAAAAAAATTTTGATCTTGTAGAACATGTTCATCATAACCATTACAAAGTGTTTGTAGTAATCAAATGTGAAATAAGTTAGGTAACAGTTTTTGCCAAAAGAGTTATTAGTAAAACCAAAAAGATTTGATTAGAAGAAAAAAGTTTTTTCCTGATTTTGGTCAACCCTACTTAACCCTTTTATTGCCAGCCCATTTTTCCGGGTTTGCTGAAGAATGCCAGGCCTTTTGTGGCTGAATTTGTAGGTTTGCACTAAAAAATATATATAAAGCCTAATATGCATTTTCTGAAACTAATTTTTTTTTCATTGACTCTCAATATTTACAGGTATGTTAAAGCATGACAGATACTAAAAAATAGAGACAAAATCTATACGAAGCTCAAAAAATAAAAGGCATCCGTGCAAAATAAGTCCGGCCGATGGATCGGCCCTTGGCACTCTTCGCATATACTACCCGGGCCGATGGATCGGCCCCCTGGCACTAAAAGGGTTGATGTGAGCCTTATTCTGAGGGCTTTTACTGGCAATCCCTTAAATTTCTTCCTAGTATCATTGTCTGTGTGCGGTATTTTAAAGCATATTAGTATAGTATACTTGCCTCTTTGTACCAAGAAAATTTTCTGGTATTCATAGCGAATTTTATTAAAGTTATTAATTTTTTATGGTTACCGTGGGAAAAACCCAAAGTGTGGTGGGAATAAATTTTTTTGTGGTACAACCCTTGATAGCTTTCAGGATTCAGAGTGATAATATGAGTTTTCTTAGGCATGGTTTATTCCTGTGCTTGTAATTGTTGAATTTGCTAATGAATTGTGATACTTATGCAATGGAAAGTGTAATGAAAATTTTTATACTCATTAATAGTTGAGTTGGCTAGAACTGGTGAAACGGTGACCTTCTTGGATACTCCTGGGCATGCTGCATTCACTGCAATGCGCTCACGAGGTGCCCACATCACAGACATTGTTGTGCTTGTTGTTGCTGCTGATGATGGTGTCATGGAGCAAACGGTGGAGTCAATGAATATGGCTAAAGATGCTAAAGGTTGGTGTAAAAGTTTTTTATGGATTGAGTCATCTTTTTTTCACAAAAAAGATACAGCTAGTCAAATAAGTTATACAGTAAAACCTCTTTACATCGTAATGGAAGGGACCTAAATTTGGGCATTTTGATGTATGGAGGTTCACTATAGAGAGGTTTTAGTGATAGCTACCATTTTTTCATATCCTTCGGAAATGAAAGGCACTACTGTCTTCTAAACCATTATATTTATGTGTTTAAACACACATGCATGCATCAGTGAACATATATTTATTAATCAATAATTACAGAAAGGGAACGATATCGCATGATTTTTACCATGATTTTAGAGAAAATGATGTGATCTCTCAATTCAACAGTCACTTTAAATTATTGGGATAGTTGGATACCTTTTTTCTTATTTACTGTTAGGTATGGTCTCATATTGAACAAAATGGCCACAACTAATGATTAACGTGAAAATGACAGCATATAAAAGGTGTATAAGGAAAAAAAATAAGGGCAAAACATTTATTGCTGAAAGTATCATTCCATGTACGTAATCATGGCTGCGTTAATGGTCTCATGTTGTCTTGGTACGATTTGCGGAGGTAGTTAGGCCATCTCAGGGGTGTCTCCTTGGTATGATAAGTGGAGGTTTTACGATATAAAGAGGTACACTATAGAGAGGTTTGCCTATAAATTTGCTTGTAAATCAGACGGGACCGTAGGGGTGGTATGATGTATGGAGGTTTATGATGTAAGGAGGTTCACTACGTAGAGGTTTTACTGTATATGTACTGTTGTAATTTGAATGAGACTTTGGAATGCTCAATTGAAGATGATTTAAGACAAAAATCGTTAAATATACATATGTGCTGTTTTTATCATTGGAATAATTTTAATCCAAAAAGTATTAATTAACATTGAAAGCTTCATAATTTTACGTAAAATTTTTGCTTTGAAAGTACATAAGTATTAGTTTTTAAAACCATTCATTAAAAATATAAACAGCATATTTCCACAAAATATCAGCCAAGTCATTAGAGTGCAATACCTCGAGGATGTTCATTGCTAGATAAGATATTTATGGCTTATGGAATTTTTCCATACCAGAGAAAGTTGTAATATTCCTTACAAATTTCAGTTCTTGTATTTCCCGCTTAGTAATCATTAGGTAATGGCATTTGCATTTTTTTTTCAGTTCCAATCCTGGTTGCCATCAACAAAATAGACAAACCAGAAGCTGATATAGTAGGTAAAAGTTTATACTACCTCGCATAAATAAATTAGAAAAGGCAAAAATTTGCCTTTGATTCCAGTGTACATACATTAAATATTCACAAGTGTTGCCTTTAAGTTGAAAGAGTTTTTTTTGTCACTACTACTTTGGGTAAAATTTTTGTTTTCCATTCACATTTAGTCAAGTTTATGTTTACATGAACATTGACTTTGTTTGCATTTGAAATACCAAAGAATATATTTTAACTTAGTTCATAATCTTTAGTGGTTGAAATGATCACTGAAATTAAATTTCTATTGCATGCTTGCAAAGCAATTCTTTGTCTCTGTTTTTTTTATTTCTTTTGTGGATTTATGGGAAATTTTTCTCGGTAATAGTGAAGTCCAGCTAACTTTGCATTGGGTTTCGTTTGCATTTTACATCAAATTATTGGAAAATATGTTCATTTTATGTCATGATTATTTGTTGAATACTTCAATATTTAAAAAAAATATTCATTGGAGACTATTTTTTCATCAGGAAAGAACAAAACGCATGCTATTACAGCAGGGTATCGAATTAGAGGAGTCTGGTGGTGAAGTACAATCAGTGCCTATATCAGCCTTAAAAGCCACAGGAATTGATGAGTTGATCGAAGCCATAGCATTGCAAGCTGAGTTGTTGGATTTGCGAGGAGATCCTACTGGTCCTGTTGAAGCAGTTGTGGTGGAGTCCAGAGTCGATATCAGGAGAGGGTATGTTGTTATCCCTTGATATGTATATGCATATGAGATCTCACAACAAACTAATGTGTTTCATAAATGTATTGATATCAACTTCAAGTAAGAATGCAAGATTTGTGTCTACAGTCTACATTATGCATAGTCCGAGAATGACCGTTGCATCAACAACCTGTCCTAGCCAGGTCATCAACGCCAGGCCTGCTCATTAGTATGACTGCCACCACATTATCGTATTATAATCCAGACCGTGGTGCTCGCAAAATCAGCTCATCACTTTGACATTAATTCATACTCACATGGACATTAATTCATACTCACATGGACATTAATTCATGTTCACTTGGACATTAATACGTACTCATTCACTACATTTATTCATTTTGTTTTCTACTTCTAATTTCTTGGAGTAAAATTCACAGCTGACAATTACCAATCTAAAATATACAAATCTACGGTGTTGGTGCCATGTCAAGTGCAAGACATGCATCTAGATTCATGGGTTCACTATGTAATTCATTCATTGTTGATTTATAGCTTCCTATTGGTTTTCTTTTGTGAGATTGCACTTTTTTGTTATTATTTCTATTTAATAGAGTACAATTGGGTAGAAGTTGGGATAACGGATTATCAGAAGAGGTTGTAGCTGACATCAGTCTGCATCATCGCTGCTCCTCCGATCCTATCCTATTGTCGCAGATAGCGATATATGTAGATAAAGACGTAGAAGGCACAATTACATCAGATGCTCAGGGAACTGCATCTTGCTTGACTGCCTAACTTAAAACTTTGTGCTGTGCATCTGTTTGTCATGGTGTCTAGAGTATGGTTTCTGCATCCTTGTAGCAATTTCATGCTCTCCCATTTGGTCAAGTGCTTTACCAACCACTTTGAAAATAATCAACCATCCTCTCAACTTCTATTTGTTGATAGTGTGATGGCGTATGCTTCTGCATCACCTCTCCGATTTTGAAGGCCTGCTTGCATGATGCAATAATACGAACAAGTTTGTTTCTGATTGCATGATCGATTTTTGTCAAATGGGATGGAAAATGTACAAATTCAAGAATCAAATCAGAAGAGGTTCTATTTTCTGTCCATGCATCCGCACAAGTTGGATATTTACGCAATGTATTTAGGCATTCATTCTTGCATTCATACATTTAGACATTAACGTGTATGAGCTAATGTACCGTGTAAACAGGTCTTGAGAACATACCACTCTTACATATCTCTGCTGATTCTTATCTGACCCCAAGTTTCTTTACTCTGTAGTTAATAATGTATCTTTCCTTTTCTTGGATCTCCTGTTATTTTTTCAGTCCATGTCCTACCTTGTACCACCCACAGTAGAGAAAAATTGCACGAATGCTAATGCCATTTGTTCATTTCCCAGCAATCTTAACTTTAGCATCAATCTTCACTTTTCAACTATCTCTGTTGCTTCCTTAGCCCTTGGCATACCTGACACACAATAGCTTCAACTCTTAGTTACAGTGCCTTTCCATCTGATTATTCCCTTTTTGTATTATGATTTATTATTTTCGTAGTTGTTTTTTTTCTTTTTAATAATAACGATAATAATATAACTTTATTCCACTCACATGCAATTACATTACAACAGAAAACCCTTTAAGAATGGTGGAATATATGGGTACCCCTTGTGAAATCATTTTGGGGCTACCATCATACACTGTTCATACAGGACTGGTGCTATCAATATATGACAAATAAATTTCTTTCGTTGAATTCAGTGATATTTTTTTTCTTATCATTTGCATTCAATTGTGATATTCCAGAAATGTACATGCACGCAATACTAATACACATGGTAACTAACTTGCTTTTAGAAACGCAAACAATCACATACATATGTACAATATATGTACCTTGTATTGAGAACATTTTATGCTACCTTTCTTAGCAAAAATTCTACTTCCTCATAGCACATAAGCCATTTTTTAACAGCGGATCTAAATCCCCATCATTTCTCCTTCTTTGCCACGTAATTTTTTTATGAATTTATACTTGTTATTAACCTATTGTGAAGTCTCTACTGCTGTTTTTTGGCCGTTTAATAAATATATAAGTGAATTTTTTAAGTTTTCTCTTTGATTTTTGTCCACAGGAAGTTGGCTACAGTGTTGGTGCAGAGAGGCACGTTGACCAAAGGTGCAGTCCTTGTGGCTGGTGAAGCGTGGGCAAAAGTGAGGTCACTCTTTGACGACAAAGGCAAGGTGCTTGACCGAGCTACCCCTTCCACTCCAGTTGAAGTCGTTGGGTGGAGAGATTTGCCATCAGCTGGGGAGGAAATACTTCAGGTGGACTCGGAGGTGGGTGGTATTCTTAAAGCTCTAAAGTCACATGTGAATGCTTCGTTAAGTAATTCATAGAAGGAAGTATGATAATTATGGAAGTATGAATTTTTTGTATCTGTGCTTGTACACTCCCTTGTGATTATTAAGTACCCCTGGTAAAATAGTAACATACTTTACATATGTTAAGGTAAATTGTTTGATATCTTGATATTTGGCCTCAGACTCTTGCAAGGTCAAGTACAGGTAATGTACAATGCCTGCATTCACTTCGCAGGAAACCTTTGCACTTATAACTTCAGGATCATCAGGATCTCGGTCTTGTAAACTATTCAGCCCCTTGTCTATGAGGCAGAATGCCTTTGCCATTTCTTTGTTATTTAAATGAAAATTGCTGACTAAACATTAAAATAGGCACTGAATCAAGGAAAATCTCTATAACGTGAACAAAGTCCTTAGTGCATCAGATCAAGAGGGGATAAAAACTGTGCAGTCAGAGGGACTATTTACCTCTAACTCCCACCTCAAAAGACCCAAAAAGAAGCCCCTTATATACTTTCTCAGCATTTTTAGTGCTCTGAGGTGGGTGTGGAAATATGGAATAGGCACCTAAATACAGTAAAATAGGTCATAACATGGGTTTTGGGGCATGGAATTCATACTTGTATTATGTGTAACCAACGTTCCTAAAGGAAACTTTTTGGGAAAAAACCTCTAACGCTGAATTTTACTGCCAATTCGTTTGCATATGCGGATTGAAAAGGTTATTTTCTCATTCAAGGTATGGTTCCTGGTCTATTGTAAGGGGAGTTGATAAAACAATCATTTTTTCTTTTGGCATGGCAGTTGATAGGATGAATTTCACCAAAAAGTGACTTACAAATTGCAGTCAAAATCATGCTGTTATTACTTAGGGGGACATGATGTAACCACGGTATATCCGAAACTGTGGGTAAACGGGGCACAATATAAGTGGCCTTTACTGTATCTTTTTGCTGGTGGTTGACATTGAGGTATCATTTGTGACGACTGTCTATCCTACTTCTTGTGTACCTTAATACAATTCGCTTCACACTTGCTCTATAGCGTGAGATTTTTGAGTCATAGGATTTCCTATATTAATTTTTATTCAGCCACTAGGTACTAGACATGATGGATGCCTTCGTTTATGAAGGGCAAACTTTATAACTAGATGCCCTCATTGAACCCCAGAATAATGTGAAAGGGCTAACTCCTTGATCACGCATGTGAGGATATAAAAAATGAACAAAAACTCAATATTTGCATTAATTTCATTAATATTTCACAAAATAGGACTTATAGCATTTGAAGAGAATTCTTCTTTGTATGCTACTGTGCCCAAACTTTCTTTAAGCATATTTAGATGCCACATGCCCACAATGAGCAAACCACAGAATGATTGGAGTTACTAAATTTAATTAGTAGACCTTATAGTATACCTTATGCAGAACAATTAGGTCATTTGAGAATAATATATGCAGGTGTAGTAAGACTAAAGCAATATATTCAAGATTTAGATGAGTGAGTACAATCTATGCTGCCAAATCGTAATATGGTGAATAGTGTGTTGAGGAAATTCCTGTTTAGCTGGGGATACTGGTATTATGTGTAACAGACTTTAAGATATTAAGGATCTTTATGATATTGTTTGTTTTATCCATGTGTTATCATTTTATTTAAAGTTTATTGTAATTAAATAACTGTAAGGGGTTATTATTTTCCCTTAGAAATCAGGTATTGCATAAGTTTATTGAAGTATTTATTTGCATTGAATTATTTATTATTGAATGGGAAAGCTTATTTTTCAGTTCTTATATAGTTATTTCTCTCTTTGGTACCTTCTAGTAAAATTAACCTTTGTGAAACAAGGTAATGAAACTTAGAATACTCCTGTGATAACGTTGCTTGCACCATCCACAATTTTTCCAGCCACCATTTTCAATTACCTTCAGTGATTAACTGTTTCATTTGGAATTCTCTATTTCAGAAAATTGCTCATGAAGTCATGAGGTTTAGGAAAGCTCAAAAGCAGAAACAGAAACAAGAACTTGACTATGAGGCAGTGAAAGCGAAGGAAGCTGAACATTTAAAGGTAAAGAAGGTGTAAAATGTTTTAGTATTAGCACAATTTATCGTGCTATCTAACAAACAAATCGTGGTTGCTATTTTAAATGATCCTATTTGCTCTAAATGGGATTTTTTGTGCCTGTCATGACGTTTACTATTCGAAACATTGGAATTACAACGAAAAGTTGCCATTCCGGTTCTATCTGCAGTATCTATCTAGATACATAGTTATATCCAGTGATAAATGAGATATAGCACCTTGTGGAGATGCCAGTTATTACAAGCTTTTAAATTATGGGCAATCACTATAGCATCTTGTATTCATAATCATCTTTATTATGCCAATACATTTGTCCATTATTGTAATCCATTAAATGTTATAAATAAATAACTCCAAGAATCTTCCACAGGAGCATTCCACCATTACATGCAGGAGATAATCATACTTTTTTTCATTTATGGTATTTGTTTTCTCACATGTGGTGGAAATGTAAGTTCATCACTTGTACTAGGATTTGTATTACTTTTGTTCTAAAATTTCTCATAGTAAGTAAATACATAATCTTAACATGGTGTACATGTCATAAATTTTAAAATGGATGAAACTCTACTATTTTTTAATTTAAAATTTGAGATGTAAACTTTAGATATGAAAATAATAGACTCCAAAGTTTTTAAGGCTTTTAACCAGGAATTTTTTTAGATACTTGTTACATATGGGACAAAGATTGTTGCAAATGTGAATTTTGCGAGTTATGATAGGGTATTCTGTACCAAGTCAGACAGCAAAAACCCTTTTGTTAAAAATCTATTGTAACTCAAAGAGTTATGTGCATAAGTGCAAGGCTAATTTGGAAAATAAATTTTACACTCTAACTTATTATGCCTCTTAAACTCTGATTAAATAGATATTTAGCATGAAATTATTTCAGTGGAAATTTCTAAGTCTATTTAATCAAAATGTGTAATTTTTTCAAACTTTAAAATACACTTTCAACATGCCCCAGAGTAACTTCTATGTTTATCTCAGTTTGAAGTTATGGGAAGGATTGCCGTTTGGACTGGACAGCCCCAAATGCACTGGGCAAACTGGGCAATGCACTCCTCTTTCTCCCCAATCACAGACTTTGTCTCCTCTGCGTGAGGAAGTGTTGTGTGTCCACTGTCCTTTTGTTCAACGAATACTTTTATGGGTGACTTAATCATGGCAACTTTCTTTCTCCATTAGTTGCAATTAGGGATGGACGGATCCATATTCGGATTGGATCCTTGATTTTTGGAGCCGGATCTTTCGGATCGGATATTTTTGGTTCCAAATGCATTTTCCTGCAATTCCTGCTATTTAACGAAGTGATTACATATTCAAGTTTATTCTGGGTAGGTACAATGGAAGGAATGCTTTTCAGATTTTCATACACATTTTAACATTTTTATAAATTAAAAATCATTTTATAGGCTTTCAAGTTGTTTTTTTTTTAAACAACTTTACATGCTCAGGACCTAAACTGTTACGCTTGGGTTTGGATATGAAAATAGGAAAAATCTTCGGATAAACCACTGACCAGTTGCGTAGGACCAGAATCGCATGTGACGGCACATTCGAAGAGAGAATCGGAACTCTTTCCACCCTTATGGGGCATTGCATTTACTGAAGCTATTATTAAAAATTTCGGATCCAGATCCGATGTCTTCCGCGACTTTGGATCCGATATATCCGATGAAGGGCAATATCTGCGGATATTTGGATCCGAAGTATCCGATCCGACCATCCCTAGTTGTAACAATTAAAACAAAATTTTTCTGATCTTCTTTGAAATTTTTCTGAAAATCTGATGCATATTTACTTTTGGCATGGCCATTGACTGGATGAATTTTGCGAAAAAATCTGCTAAAAGTAGCTATCAAAATCAGATGTTATGACTTTGGAGGACATGGTGAGACCCGCAGTAGATTCAAAATTACTTGAAGTGTTAACCAGTTTCTTTGATGAGAAGCTAGAATAATTTGAGCTGGAATTTCCTTTTAGAAATACAAAGCTGAGTTGGAAGAAAGGAGGAAACGAGGTCGATACAAAGTGAGACCTACAGGTCCTCAGCGCAAGCAGATTATCATGGAAAATACAGGGCCAAGATTCAGTATTGTTGTGAAAGGTAAGGGTGACTAAATTAGCGATGGTTTCATCGACAGACTCTTTAAGTTACTGAAATTAGGAATTTGTATTGCATGACTTACCATTCATTGGCTGATAATTTTTGAATGTTCTGTTTAATTTCAAATTCGACGAATTAGGTATTTCTTCCACGGCAATTTCCAAAAAAATTTATGTCGTCCCCTGAGATAATTAATGAAACCTTACATGCTTTTAAAATTTTCTTCAGTCCTGGGTAGTTGTACCATATCAGATACATATTTTGATTTCATGAATTTCTTCGGTTATCCTAAAAATATGCCAAGGGTTGGTCAGTCGCACTGCTTTGTCAGTCCTGATTCTGGTTTGGTTCCTTGTATTGGATTTTGGTGCGGGTTCCCAGTTACAGTTCTTCATCAAATTTTTCATTGTCACTGAATAATTTTCAAAAGCTATTAATGATTTTAGTTAGGTTAATTAGAAAACTGCATTAAAAAGTTAAAATAAATTTATATTGAACTATTATACTGTGAGCTAAATGAGTGATTGCATCCAGATCCTCACTATATTTAAAGTACATATCTAGTGTTAATTGTACCCCGGAAAAGTTTTCTAATTAGCTTTTGCACAAATTATTTCGGTACCAATTCTTTTTGGCTTCAAGAACAGTTGGTCCTAAGCTCAAGAACAGTTGGGTACAAGAACTGAACTAATCCATCTTTAAAGTATTCTAAATTATAATTTGATTGTTGCAAAACATCAAATTCAAAATACACTAAAATCCGATTATAAGAAGGGACTCTGGGTCGGAGTGTATACTCACGTTTATGGACTCCCTGCCTCATAATGGGAAATTTTTGGGAAACAAAGAAAAAACTTCTGAAGTTAAATTTTACCAAAAATTTGTTTGCACAATTTGTAAATGTTGTCTTTCAAGATATCCTCATCAATCTAATTTTACGGAAGTCAGTGATATAATCTGATATTTACTTTTGGTCGGCCGTTGACTCGGTGAATTTTGCCAAAACATCTGCTAAAAGTAGCAATCAAAATCATAATGTTATAACTGTGGAGGACATGGTGAGACCCGGAGTATATCCAAAACCGCAGTATGGCGTTACGCGTTGTAATCTGTTTTTACTGCATGCACATTTTCATGCTGCTCATTTTCCCCTTGTACTATTTCTGTTACCTAAGTGGTATTTTAATTACTATTTGAAAGAATTCCTTTTTATTTATTGAGCAGATCCATATATATGTAGTATATACAGGAGGGAGGAAAATCGTGTCACAAAATTGTAGATGTGGATAACTGATCCCCGAAGAAACCAAAATTACTAATGATATTCACGTCGAAAGAGCACCATTTTTAAACTACTGAAACTTTGAGGTAAGCGCTCAGATTATCCGCAAGTTTGCCCTGCTGCCGGATGCTGTGGATACATCGCAATGTCTGGCACGCAAAGAATTCAAAGTCATGCATTGTTCAGAGTGTCCAGCAACAGGGCAAACTTGCAGCCAATCGGAGCACTTGGAAGCACACGGAAGTTTCTTTAGTTAAAAATTGGTACATTTTTGAGGGAAACATCAGAAACATCAACAATGCAAATAGTAATTTTGGTTCCTACTGGCTGATCTACATCTACATAATATCCCGCAAGCCGCCTAAAAGGCATGTGGCAGGGGGTGTTAGGACACCAGCCGTTTACAAATAAAAAGGAAGTGTTCTCAGGAAATTACAACTAGCATTTCTTAAAATCCTTAATGGTTTGGGGGAAAAACAAAATTCTATATCTATCCATTCGGCAAAACATCTCTCTTAATTTATTGCTTCTGTCGACCTGGAAATATAGTGCGGCTCTAATATTATGTTCTCCATGTCATTCTTAAAGATATTCATTCTCAATTGTTCAAGCAATCTAAGCCTAGCATGCAGCCTCCGAGTCTCCTGCAGCTTCCAGCCTAATTCATTTGCCTGATTCGTCTGATGATGACAGTTGAAATTTCGGGACTCAATTTTTCTGCGCCCTTATTATTTCTCACAAATATGTAGTAAAGTTTTTAATTAAAGGTAATTTATATGAAATTATTTCTCATAATTCATCATCATTATTTTCAGGTGATGTAGATGGTTCTGTAGAGGCCATCTTAGATGTTCTGGAGACATATGAACCAGAGCGTAACTGTGATTACCAGTTGGACATTGTTCATTATGGTGTTGGAGAAATTGTAGAAAGTGATGTGGAGCTGGCAGAGGCATTTGGAGCTTATATTTATGGTTTCAACATCACAATGCCGGAAAAGGTGGCAAAAGTTGCACGTAAGAGTCAAGTGAAAGTTCGCATGCACAATGTCATATACCGCTTAGTGGATGATATTAAGAGCGAGATAAAAGAAAGGCTTCCTCCAAAAGAAGTTGAGGATGTTCTAGGTAAGTTATTATTTTCATTCGGTTTTACTTCTAATTTTTTTTGTGAGTTTATAAATATTAAATTCTAAAATTTTTGGTGCTGGAACTCATACATTTGGTGTGGTGTTGCAATGGAAAGATAAGTTGATGACTAAAATTTGTTCTTTTAATTGAGATATTTTTATCTTGGAAATGATAATAAGAAAGAATAATCATGTCTTTACTATTTTTTTGCTTCATTTCAATGCACGTGAACTTGCTACATAAGTATTTAATTATGTTTAACTGTTATTCATTATCATTTCAAATAATTTTATCTATACATGAAAAGTATCAGGTTTTTCAAACATTGGTGCAAACATGGCATGTCGGGCTTTGGCTTTTGTTTGTACTTGCATGGTGGCTGAGACATTCATCACCCTTTTGATTGAATATTGTGATGATTGGCTTGAGTAATTATGCAGCTAGTGGCAGATAAAGGTACATAATTGTTTTGGGGGCATTCATTACTCTCCATGACACCTTGATTGTATGCATTGCTTCACAGCAATTATGCATGTGAGGTCTGATATGTGTGGACAGGGGGCTTTTGGATATTCATTAATTATTTTAAAACATCAGATCCTCAGATCTTTCTTCATTTTAAAACATTGTTCGTTAACACGTTGCGTAGAGATGGCGAGGGTTCTTGTCATTTTTTTCCCAAGCGTTCCGTATGTTATTATTATTATTATAGATGACGAAGATTCTCGTCATTTAGGCACATCTACTTAAACTATTTTAAAGCATAATATAGATTTTTGGTTTTATGTTTTCAGTTGTTATTCATTACTTGGACGTATCATGAATGGACGTATTGTTATGTTTGATAAGGTAAAGTTATATTTTAAACACAAGCTTTTTAACCATGTTTAAACCAAAGGCAGTTTGCCCAAATTTGCACATATTTTCAATGTCAACTCCCATACCCAGGTATGTCGTTCCTCTGTAATTAAATACCCCGGTACGCTACGTGTTAACTTGGTGGAATATTAAGTTGCTTTTGAAAGCCGCCTTAATAATAACAGTCTTTTCAATATTTATAGAAATTATGATGTGGGGGGTCACCACCCCTTCCATCCCCCATATTTATCTGCCCCTGTATGCAGCTCAATTTAATTATTTTTGCATTGGCATTTCATTATTTTAAGATGTTTTTCTTGACTTTAATTCTACTGCATTAAAGGTGAGGCAAACGTCCTTCAAGAGTTTGTGATCACCGAGGGTAAAAAGAAAGTTCCTGTGGCTGGTTGCAGATGTGTTAAAGGAGTTTTAAAGAAGAATGCAAAGTATCGAGTGAAGAGAGGAGAGGAAGTTATACATGAAGGTAACTTAATGACTTTATTCTGGGTTCCACGTATCATATTGTTGTTTTGGGGCTGGGGTGCAATAAGCAAGGAAAGGTGCTCTTCATGTAATTCAACATTTTCTCAAAATTGGATTATAATAAATTTATTATTCAGCTTAGTGAAACCACTTGTCTGTTTCCACGCACTTTTATTTAAACCGACCATGGTTTCGGCAACTCGTGCCATTATCAAGGTACATAGCCTTAGGTGACAGGCTTTTTATATTGGTAGAGTTTTTCAGGAGGGGGAGGGGGTTATTGGGGTGTGTTCATTCCAAGGTTAATGATGACGTCAATGGGCGATGGGTGGGAGGTAGGATAATGTTCAGGAGGGGTGAGTGGAATGGGAACATATGGTCGTTACATAATTTAAAATTAGCGGGGCAATTAGCAATTTCAAACTGTTCTAAGAAATCCAGTTTCCAGTAAAATTTTTGCATCAAAATTGCACTAGTGGTGTTCGTCATTCAAATGTCTTGCAATTCCTGATGAGTCGTCGTTATTTAAGAAACATCATCTATGTTCTCTCATTCTTGTTTAAAAACTTCTCTCAGTCTGTCCAATATATTTGGTTTCACAATCGTCACAAATCAGTTCATACACTTCACTTTTATTATCATTACAATATGCATCTTTCGAATTAAACAATAATTTACTTAGTGTCAATGGATTAAAAAAAAGCCACTTTCGTTTTGTTATTTGAAATAATCTTGTCAATTTTAAAAGAAAATTTCTCGCCGATATCACACCGGACACTATCTTTTAAATAAATTTATTACTCCAAATGTCTAAAATTATGACATAGGTAACAAAACATGAAGGAGCTTTAGATAGCTTCAGTGGTTAACAACAGTATGGGAGATACCATCCTAAAATTTAAACGTAATGTCACAAAAAAGTATTAATTTTTATTTAACTAATAAATACCGTATATCTCCGAATATAGTCCCCCCTTTTTTTCCAAAAATGGCCGCGGAAAAGTAAGGGGGGGGGGACTATAATCGAGTGTAATCCAATTTAGCATACTAAAGGTGACCATAAAGTAATAAATAACGGCATAATGGCTAATGTTCTCGTAGTCTTTCTATTTGAGTATATTTATGAGGATTATAATCGGAGATATTAGTAAATACTGCCACGTTTTACCGGAAATTAAGACAATTTTTACCACAAATGTTGTACAGCGATTATTCCGATTCAAATAGCATATCGAATATGCGTTTTCACGGAATCCATCGGGTAGCCGCTAATTTTTCTTGGAAAAGTATTGTTAGAATAATTCAATCGACACTGATCACTTAATGACGCAAAACAGTAAATAATTAAAATGAAAACTAAACACACACTATCATTACATTAATCGAACACTAGAATTGAATCAACAGTATATGTACCCGTCGCTCATTTGATAGTTACACGATTTAAATAATTGCGAAAAATAAACAGATAAAGTGAACCTTTCGTGACGATTTAGCATTTCATTGCGTCCGTAGCTACTATACGTCCATGTGCCCGTGCGGTTCGTGTTTACAACCACTGCCTTTACCGCCTTCGCAGGACAAGAATGCGCAATAGGTGATGCATTTGTTTCTGAAAAGGCGCAATAATCGACGACTTTAAACCAGAAGCGCCGGCATTACTGCATTTGATCGAAATACAGCGACTCAGCATCGAAAGTGTAATCAATTTATTGAGGAATATCTTCAATTCGTCAGGGTAAATAGGATCGATAAATTACGTCGCATAACGTTTCGCAATTATTTCCGCGATATTTTCTTTATTAAAAATAATTTTACGTTCAACAGTGAGGTGATGGATCAAGTAGAAAGATGAGGATCAATCCTGCCGCAGATTAGAGGCCTTCAAAGAAGGAGTTTCGATGCCAATTTAAAAATAGCCGTTGCAGAATACGTCGTAAATCATAGTATTTACAGCGCTAATACATCGCGGAAGTCATTTCGGGGGACTCGATGCGGCAGATTCAAAGAATTAGAGGAAAATATCGTCGAATTTGTGCGCAAATGCAGAGCAGAAGCTCTTTGTGTAACTTATGCAATGATTCGCGACGAGGCATTGAAAATTGATATAATTTTTTTTCAGTTTTAATGTTTGTTGGAAAAAGTTTATTTCTTAATTTTATTACTTTGATATTTGTAAGTCCTGTAGTTTAATTGTTTTGCTTAGCAGGCATTTGATAGCAATATTTTTGTAATATTTATACTTTATTTAACACAATTTTATTTAGATTTCCTAAATTCTTCAGGTCACTTGGATTTGTGATGACTTGATGGGTGTGTTACACTGGATCTAAGGAAGTTTCAGGGCCAAATGCAATACTGTTTATGGGCTTTAAGTTAAAGCTTATATATTGACATTGTCTGTAGTCATTTGGAAATCAAAAATATTAATAATTTGTGAAGGTTTAAAAAATACAATAGCCTTGGATACTTAAAAAAATTTCTCATTTCTTCATTACATCTGGTTAAGGAACTATAAATTACTGATACATGCAATGGATCACAACATGTTTTAGGTATAGTTATTTTGTTGTGATGGAAAATATGTGAACAGATTTGTTCTTAATCTTCACAGAAAATAATAGTTTTTATCGAATCTAGAATCTTAACTTGTTAACCACAGAAAAATTGCCTTCCTTTACATTTTAAAATTTTTCCCAAAACTGAGGTCTCAAAATTGGGGGGGGGGGGACTATATTCGGGGGGGGACTATATTCGGAGATATACGGTATGTCACTAAATATGATGCCTCATAGCCTTGCACCAAGGCGGCCTCACACGGTGGCAGCTGGAACCAGAGTGATGTCACACGGGTTTTTCCCAGCATTAATACTTAGCTGTCACATTTTCACGCGCTTGAAAATTTTCACTTTTCGTTAAATCACGAAAAATAGATATCGTCATTTGAAAATCTAAAAGCTTTGAATACGTACTCCAGGAGTAATAATCTTTCGATTTAGGTAATAAAAAAATAATAGGAAACCACTCTATTCTGCAACTTAGCTACTCCTCTAAAAGTAATGAAAAATCTACCTATGTTTTGACTAATGAAATCTTCATTAATTACAAGCTTGAAAACACTGTACAGTTACGCACTCCCTAGTCTACTTCACGCAGTAATTTCATGATTAACTCTAAAGTGTATCTTTTTAACCTGTTAAAATTTATTTTTTATTATCTTTTTGCTTCCCTAGGTGAACTGCATTCTATGAGGCACCTGAAGAATGAAGTAGATTCCATAAAGACTGATGTTGAGTGTGGTTTGCAGTTGAATGATCATACAATTCGCTTCAAGCCTGGCGACACTCTTATATGCTATGTGATGAGAGAAGAAACTAGGGAAACAGACTGGGACCCAGGATTCTGAGAACAAGTGAAACTTAATTCGTGGTGGCTGATTGTGGACTCATTTCCTGGACTCATTTGGACAGCGGAAATAATTTTGGGAAGGATGTGTGCCTTCTTGTAGATAAGTGTGTGTGGTTACAGCTGTAAATTACAGTAATTTTGTAAATTATTTCTCCTTTGGCCTTTAGAAGTTTTTTTGTCATGCTTTTATCATGGCTAGAACAATTTTTGAAATAAAATTTTTAATTTAAATTCATTCTTTTTTTCTATTTTCACTACATATTTGGAGTAGATTTTATTTCTATAATTATTATAGTATTCTACTGATTAATTTCCCACCGAGCCCTTGTTAACTATTTAAACATTTCTATATGTATAATGAAACAGTGCACTTAGTAGGATCTACTATGTATTTTTAATGGACCCGACCAGGTTTTGTAAAGTACCAGTGGTGTCATGGCAAAATTAGCAGTGCTCCAACTCCTTTTTTCTTTCCTTAACTTTTTTACAAGTTTCTCTGTTTTTTTACAATTTATTATTTAAATTTTATTGGAATAGTTTTGGTTTGATTATTAATGTTTATGCTATAAATTTTGAGACACCAGAATTGGTAAAGTGTTATTTGAATACATATTATGCCTTTTCTTAACTAGTGTCTTCGTCGAACATTGTAGAACGTTGTTCCGGCATCATGACACCACTGTATAGTAGGAACATCCTCAGGTGGCCTATCACAACATTCATATTTTCACTAAATAAAGTGCAGAGGGAAGGATTGGGAACTGATTAAAGCTTTCCCGATCAATTTTTTTCTCATGCAATTTTGATGAACCATAAGTTCTAATAATTTTTTTCTAAAGTATACTTTTTCTAATACTTTTTTCCTTATGCATTCTATCTAATTTTATTTTTCTAGTAAATAATTTCTTCTAATTGAGCTACAAGATATATGTATAGGTACATCTTTACATATGTGTTATCACAAAAGTATAATTTGAAAATAAAAGCTGAAGAAGTCGGTTCACGTCCAACACAGATATGAAAAAATTGTTGCTATGAAAACTAAATTAGTTGTGAAAAATCTAAATTAAAATAAGATAGTTCACAACTAAATAGCTATGAAAAATCTTAATTAAAATAAGTGTATAATTCACAACATGGATCAAAAACCCTAAGTTGTTGGAAAATTATTATGTCTTGATGGGTTTGTTTACTTCAAGGTAAAAATTTTAAAAGGTTGCTGGTACTGGAAATGTTTTCAAGTCGGAATGCAAGAGACACTTATATTAATTACATTAATTGATAAGAAGAAATTTTTTGATACAATAAATAAATTAAAAATTGCGAAAATTTGCCTATTTTATAAGATTGGAACTATTAAATTTAGAAGTTTGAGTTCAAAAATAGCAGGCAAAATATTTTTCAGAAAATTACATTATTAGAAATATTGCATTAGAAATTTTTATAGGGAACTGGTGAGAGTGGAATTGTTTGGAAAAAGGGGGGAGGGTGGAAGAGATGGGACAAAATTGAGTGCACATGGAAGTAACACGGATATGTTATAGGAAGGAGAAGTGAATTCTGGAAAAGACCCTGAGGCAGCTACGAAACCACGCATCACAATTTCAATACAGTGAGTGGGTTAGTTTACAATTAGTTCTTCAGAATATCTATACATGGCATACTGTTGTAGTGGGAAGTGACTATAGACAATAGAATCTCCTCGTGAAGGTACAAATATTTTATTAATGGAATAATTTACAGGATTATTTGGCTCTACAACTGCGGAGGAGAGGCAAATATTGGTGGTCAGGAAAGGGAGAGGAAGGTGAAGGAATTGAACTGGCAAAAAATACCTGGTGAGCAGCTTATGTGCAGGGTTTACAGTGCTGGGGCATCTTGTATTTGGCTCAAGCATGATCCCCATACCCAAAACCAACATAGTCTCTCCTGGTTTCATTTTGGTGCCGGCTTATATAGCCCCACCATACACTTTCGTATCTCCAGTGTATCTGTGGTGCTTAGTCACCGAGCCCTTGTTAACTCGGGGGTTGATAGTGAGCCACCACCTTGCAGAGGGAGACCGTCCCTCTGCTGAGGTCTCACTGTCCACGATAATTTTTTATTCTTTAAACTCTCCAAAACTGTGAAGCTAATATTTCATGAAGTGCTTCATACAAATTTCTTGATAACTTCTTCCATAATTCGGCCTTTGGTGGGGACATTTATTCTATAAACTCTCCAAAACTTTGAAGCTAATATTTCGTGAAGTGCTTCATATGAATTTCTTGATAATTTCTTCGGTAATTCGGTCTTTAGTGGGCACACATTACCTCTGTATTCATGCACACCAAACTTATCCCGGACAATATTTTTATAAAACTCCTGTTGTTGATTCCAAGGCCAACTAATCTTTCTTCAGCTCAATGATGCTGCAGGTTGTAACTCATAAATAAAATTTTTAACCACTTAACTGAGAGTAATTCACTAAAGATCAACTCTAGCAGAATGGGAAATAGAAAAACCTCTTACATTTCTTGACCTAAATGGCTACTACATGTGTTTCTCGTTTCAAAGTGTCAGATGGGAATGCTTTCAGAGCCTTACTAGGGTGACCCAAGCCACAATGCGACAGATGATACTATTCCCTTTCAGGAGTTAGGAGGGAAGAATTCCCATACATAAGAGAAAGTGAAAAATACCTCAACTAAAGGCTAAAAAGTAACAAAAAATATTACTGCCAGCGCCCATAGTTTCATTAATCAAAAGGTACCTACATAAATCCATGTAACGTATCAAATATATGTATTTCTTCTTATTTCAGGAATGGGTTAAGGTTAAAATTAGTTATCTTATAACTCAAGGTTTTATTGGTAACAAACTTTGATACGTTAATTACGCTGTTTCCTATGCACGTTATGAAGTTCAATATTGCATCTTATTTGGAAAATGGCATTTTGAATGTGAATACTTTAGACTGCCTGCAATCAGATGTAGACATTCTTGCATGACATGCTGTGACCAATCATTAATTTAGGTTAAGGCAAGGTTCATTATCACCACCATCAATCTACTCATGGTAGGAAAACCTTACTCGACCAGATGACAAAAAAGATTTCCCTCCTTTGATTCTCTTGGGTTTTCTTTTATTAGGGCCTACTTTAGATGAAAGCTGCCAGAATTTCTTCCAACTCCTTGCCCATTTCCAGCATGGAATTTTCACTATGCAGCAGGATGACATAACAGTATGTAATTGGTGATCACCATCCTCCTCTTTGTATTTTTGATGATTAGCCACCACCCTCTCTCCATAGAGGACCAAACCTGAAAGAGACAACAAAATTTTACTCAGGAATGATAATAATATATCCCTATTGACAACTACTGTCAGACAAAATTATGTCCACTCGAGTTCTAAGCTCCGCAGAAAAATGAACTATAGCTATTTATAAAATCCAGTTTTAACAAAAAAATTCTTATTTATTCTGCAATTAATTATATCATACATGCAATTGTTTTAGTTAGAACTATTTTTTACTAAAAGAATGTATAACAAATATCTTTTCAAATGTATTTCATCTTATTCAAAGAATGAGTCAAGGTTAAAATTAGTTATCTCACTGACTTAAGGCATTATTGGTATCTAACTTCACCTGAGATTCATTACAATATTTCCTAAGCATGCTATGAAGTTAAATATTGTATCATATAAGGAAAAGAGCATTTGGAATGTGAATACTTTTGACCAGTGCTTAATTTTGGCCGAAACTCATCAGAAAGGCATTCCGGCACCTCTCAAGGAACATTGGAACAATTAAAAAAAGTCATTTTTTATACTTTGTAAATTTCTCATTTTAACTTTGACTACATATTTTTTTAAATCAGAAGTTTCAGAGGGAGTAGACTTATATTTGAAAATCATGTGTAGATTAAATGTTTGATTATGTGTTCCACAACAGAAAATTTTAGAAATTAAGCCTTGCTTTTGACTGTCTCTAACCCTTCTGTGAATGTATCTAGAAAACTTACACAAATAACTGGGGTATCTCAGGTACCCCATACAGTTATTTGAGTAAGTTCATAAATTATCTGTTGTACATATTTTAATCTTTCCTGTAATTCAACACCATAGCTCTTTTTTAGTGATATCATGTCTTGTTTTGTATAATTTATAGATACTATTAATTGTAGACTTAATATTGTAGGCTTTGTAGGCCCCATTTCCGCTTTTACATTTATTTTGTGTGAAATGGCAGGAATCTTTCATATTTTGCTATTGTAACTGTACATTGACCAACATGCTATGAAAAAAAAACAATTACGAAAGGTCCCATCATGTAGAAATTTGGTATTATTGAAATTATAATAAAATGTATTGAATTCAACTTTTAGCCCTGCATTCTTACTACAAACAAGTTTTTTTTTCTTCCCGCCAACAGCTGTGTGGGGTTACTCAGTTATCCCACCACTAAATTTTGAAGTTTTCAAAAACAATTTAAAAGTTTGAAAAAAATCATTCGTCGCATAAATAGCACAAAACGGTTGAGCTCAAATACAAAAAACATCAATGGGACAAATTAAAAAATTATACAACATTTAATATAATTTGAGGTGACTGAGTTACCCCTCACAGTTGCAGAAGGGTTAATCAGATTCTGTATGCCTGCAGACATTCTTACATGATATGCTGTAGCCAATCAGAAGCACATAAAATGGACCTTGCAGCATTTTTATGTTGACTGCTTTCATGGATTTCCTCTCCCCATCATTGCCTCCAGTTGATCCTTGAGAGTTCTTTGAATTCTTCTTCATCCCACTGGCTTCGTCATTCGAATATGAGCGAACGCTGTGGTCAGAAGTTTTAAATATTTTGTCTTCTGCATTGTCCATGTCACTTTCTTCCTCATTTTCAATCCTTGTACCATTGACTGAGGAAATTAAAGATGTACTAAATCAGTGGCGCAGCGAGGGGGGGGGGGGGTTTGGGGGATAAAAAAACCCCAGAACTCAGAGAAATTTTTAAGTTTAATCCATTTTACTTATTTGGATCAGTATTAATTATAACATAGAGTTAGGATTTATCAAATATCCATCAGAAAGCCGTAAAACTCGCCATTTTGAACCATCATTCTTCAATTTTTTCTGGAGGAGGGCCCCCGCAACTCCTGCTTACCCTAGTAGGTATGCAGTACCCCCACACCCGTAAGTATTAGTTGCGCCTAAAACCCCCCCTAGCCTTAATTCCTAGCTGCACCCACGGTATTATTAACATGATTAATACTATTCAAAGCTTGTTAAAATAAATGCATTGAAAGAACTTTTCTTGAGCCTATTATACAGTGGAGTGATGCTGTGGATCCAATCATGTGTGAAAACTTGATATTTCATTTTTTTGCAGTTTCTTGGATTCTTTTATAAATTATTTGTGTTCTTTGATCATGAAATTCTGCATTAGAATACTAGATAGTGCTTCATAATGATACCTTATCATATCATCATGATGAGGCACAGATTCAAGAACAGAGCAAAGAACTTGTGGAGTTTGTTAGGCAGATGGAAATGTACAATGCTGTTTTAGTAGATGACCATGGTTCACCATCCTAAAAATTTTATTCAGTTTTTGGGCTTATCAGTTTACATAAGTTAAATGGGTGTCATAAAAAGCAGAAGTATGTAATTTTTAATAAATGCTCACCTTTATCCACTTTTTCTCGAAGTCTCTCGTATTCATCTCTGGTCATTTTTGTCAAAATTCCAGCTTCAAAAAGCCTGATGATCCTGTATTATAAAAAATGTTACATGTGTACTGATAGTTATTTCAAATATGCTGTTAAAACAACTTCATCCTATGTATCGAAGAAGAAGTATAGGGTTAAAAGTAGAGCAGCTGATACGTTGAAAGCACAAAAAATACATCCTTAGACATTTCATGGATATATTTTTAATATTATTGCGCAGACCTATGTACACTGACTGTGGCCAAATGGCACTGTAATATTTCATCATGAGAAATGAAAAACTACATGAAATATGGGCATGAATATTTTTAATGCCTGTATGCTGTAAGGTAAGGGTTTAAATAACTCTCCAGGTACCTAATTCCATTGAATTTAAGTCCTGTTGAGGAATCAGAACTTTTTACATTAGTCTTTTGTGATCTCTGTTTCACTTTTCTACACATGGCTGTTTTTGCTATGGAAGGGCTCTTTGAGTTCTCTTTTAAGCCTGCCCCATTGGGCTAACACTTATATTTAGAAAAATGATCTGATGTAAGAATTTGTAGTCTCAAAATGTGCCATTTGGTGAGAAAAGATTGATTAAAAAAGCCTCCGGTTCATGCCATGCCGGCCGTGCCCGAGGCGCTCCAATGGCCTAAATGCAGTTATTTGAATGTTGAAGTTTTTGACCTAGATAAAACATTTTCCCAGGTAAATATGGTATTTTAGAAGCCATAGGACAAAAATGTCAACTGTTCCTTCATGCCGAAACGCTGCCTCAAAGGCTTGGCCGCATACTCGAGAACAATATTATGTCAAAATTATTTAATATTACTTAAGTTTATATACTATTTAATCACAGACTAACAATAGGCATTTGAATTTCACACAGTCAGGATAAAGGGGCTGCTTTCTTTCCCTGGGCTACCATAGGATTCTAGTTCATTCTAGCCAGTGGTGCAGAGAGGGGGATAGTCCATGTTTCTGACAGATGGGGATGAAAGCGGGTAGATCGATGCTGAATGAAGACCCTTTGCCACATTTAGTCGCCAGTCCCCGCGAAGAGCGGCTCTCAAGAACGTTTTAGACGCGAGGTCTCTCAGCGATCCAATGCTGCCGATTGTTGGAAGCAAAGGGGAGGTTCAAAGAGTTTCTTCTCTGCATTTCATGCACGCTCTCTCATCTACATTTCATGTACTCTCTCTCTATCTCTCTCTCTCTCCACAACAATTGATGCTCTCTCATGCATCATTGGCGTGAAGTTAAACCATTCTGACCAGCCGAAACTTTGCCTCTCTGGTATCCAGCTGTGATCGCTTTGACCTTGTATGTATTCAATAGCTGCAGCCTACTCCTGCCTTTACTCACCTCGATATTCACTCTTTTGAAACATCTCCAAATTTTTTTGGGTTGATATATGCTTGCAAGTAGGGAATACATAGTGTTACATTAACATAAGCTCTGTTTCCCCCCCCCCCCCCCCCGGTTTTGGGGGATAAACCCCCCCCTCCCCCCCAGAGCTCAGAGAAATTTTTAAGTTTAATCCATTTTACTAAATTGGATTGATATTACTATTAAATAGTGTAAGGATTAATAAATTATCCCTCAGAAATCCATAAAACTCACCATTTTGAACCATTTATCTTAAAATTCCGCAATTTATTATTCTCGCACCTATTGCTTATCCTGGTGGATATTTCATACCCCCACACACCCCGGTATTAGTCGCATCTAAACCCTCCCCCCAGCCTCAATTCCTGGCTGCGCCCCTGATTGTAGTTACCATAGTTCCTGCATTAATTGAACCAGTGGCGGCGCGTGCGTATACGCATGTTAGCAAGTGCACACCCAAAGATGAATGAATTATAAAAGAAAACTATTCCTTTGCAACGAGAAGGATAAAAATCCTGTCTGCATATGCAAGAAACATGAAGCTCCGAACGCTACAGCTATCTCCTTTTCGAATTCACTGATCAACAAGTGTGCGATCCCGTGGCATCGCGCCGGGCGCATTTTCGGTCTATGCGATCGCTTGAGGGTGCTCTGGCGGGACGAAGTAAGCGGGGTATGTACAGTTTAAATGGGTGATGGGAGCAGACTCAAAACGAGGCGAGTGCGCACGCGCATATTTTGGTGAGTGACTCGCAGGTAGTGTAGTCGTGAAGACGCCACCTACACTACCTGCGCCCAGGATCCTAGTCCGTCTACAGAGTCATCTGTATGGCCGTTTTCTACACTACTTCCTCATAGGGTGTAAGGAAAGGAGAATGAATTTCACCTACCGTCACTTGTAAAGGTGTGTTTAGAATAATTATTTTAATGCATGCTAATATTATTTCTGTTCATGCAATTTTAAGGGTAGAATATATCAGTGATATTTTTTGCTTGCTATGTATTCTATTACGACGAAATATGATGCTCATGGATTAGTATTAACATAACATAATTAAATCATCCTATATCTGCTCTAATGCACACCCTAGATAAATTACCACCAACCGCCACTGAATTGAACTGGAATGAGAACTGGCAAAACACTGAAAACAACCCAATCTTATTCGAGACTTACAGCTGATCAAAGTTTTCCAGGAATGGGCTGCCAATTTGCATCGCAATGGCTGAGTATCGAGTGAAGAGGCAGTCGCCCAAGTAGAAATGGTGGGCTCCAAAGCGCCTCGCATCAAAGAAGAGCGTCTCTCTCCCTGCAAAAATGGCAGCCATGGAAGTCCCATCTTGCACTCGTCTCATACCCTCTTCCACAGAACCCACCAGCACATCCGAGCCCCTCATTGCCCTCCATAGTCTGCCGTAGATACCAGTGCCATTCTACAAACAAAGTTTAAAATAAAAACAGTGAAACCTGTCTCACACATTGTGACCAATGATATCAGAAAAGTCATTATATGGCTATGTAGGGGCACAGCTAGGAATTAAGGCTGGGGGTTTTAGGTGCAACTAATATTGGGGTGTGTGGGGGTATGGAATACCCACCAGGATAAGCGGTAGGTGCGAGATTAATAAATTGTGGAATTTTTAGATAAATGGTTCAAAATTGTGGGTTTTATGGCTTTCTGAGGGATATTTTGGTAATCCCTATTCTATTCATAATATCAATCCTATTAAGTAAAATGGAAAAAACTTATAAATTTCTCTGAGCTCTGTGGGGGAGGGGGTTTATCCCCTAAAACTCTCCCCTCGCTGCACCACAGTGGCTATGGCCAATTTCTTGACATTTTCAAGGAGGATATAGGTAATTAATAAAGTTAAGTAATTAAGAAATAAGTAAAAAATAATGAAAAAAATTGTTTTTTTTTTTTAACAAATACAATGCAATGAAGCATAGATTACTAAGATTTACACTGAAAATGCGCATTTTGAACAATCTCATGTGAGAAATATGATATGTCATGCTTTTTCGGCAAATTATGTGGGTAAGCTGTTCTCGGGATTCCAGTCGGTGTTCCGTCTTGGTGCTCATCATCAGGGCTGAATGTTGATTTATTTCATTTTTGGTCGCTAAGTCTCATTGCTGCAATAAAATTAAGTTAATTAAAAATATTTTTTTAATATAATAAAATAAAAAGAATGATGCTTTATGAAGCAGTCAATTTCCTTATGTGACATTTTTTATAAATACATAATATTCTCTATTAACTGTAACTACGAGATAATTTGGTCAACTACATCATGATTTGCTATCTCTGTGATGCTAGATGTCGTTAGCTTCGGAGCTTGAAATGTTGGCCATTATGAAAGAATTAACCCGGTGGGAATCCCGAGACTAGTTTCCTCACAATCTCACGTGAGCTTTGTGGGAGGGGGTTGAGCTAAATCTAACGATATCTCACTAAGGGGGAAGGGGGATCTTAAAATCGCCAAAATCACCCCACGTGATTAATGGACACCAACTGTGTGCTATTTCAGAGAAAATTGAATGATGTAAAGATAGATTACCCGAAGAATGCTCAGGGATGAACTATGTTTTTCCACCAGCAACTGATAGCCTTTATTCTTCATGGCTTCTTCCAGGTCAAAGAGAGTTCGAATGGGCTTCTCTATAAAAAAAATATGATAAGTGATGACTAAGGAGTGCTTTTCAAATAAGAAATGGTGATTTTTATGGCAAAAAGCAAGCCATGACATTTTCAGAAGCAGAAGTCTTCATTTTTTAAGATTCAGGGTCCCTGTGAGTCTTTTAGCTAGCTGCTGCTTTGAATGTATTGCATGCACTCATCTTACCTCTTGCTGGTCTTGCCAATAATGATGTTAAAGTTGCTGAGTACAATCCCCCAATTACATAAGTCGCTATTATTGACAGCAGTATCATTAGGAGCCGAGCTTTATGCATTCTACTTGGCTCTTTTACACCTATAAGAAAATTTTTAAAAAGTTCTAATTATATGTAGGATACAGTGGCAGATACATATGGGGGGCACAGCAAGTGTGCGCTCCAAGAAAAGCAATATCACAGCTTGAGTTTTGAAGCTATCACTCCATTTGGCATGATCATCCTAAATACAATACGAATAAGTAGAACATCAAATCTATGTTATTTAAGAGGTAGCCTACTTTGTTTCAAAAACATTCCAACACTGAACCAGATGCAATCTTGAAGAAGCTTAGATGCTTTTATCTTGGACCTTTGCTTTCTCCTCCAAGCTGAGGGAGTTACTATCACAGTAAATAGGACTGGTCCTGATAATAGAGCAGTTGCAGTCACAGGAAGCCAGACCTGCAAATGAAATCAGCTAAATTTTTATCCATAAAATACCGTATATGTCTGAATATAGTCCCCCCTTTTTTTCCAAAAATGCCCATGGTAAAAGTAAAGGGGGGGACTATATGCAAACGCATTTTTTTAACTTTTCCCGAAACTGAAGCCTCAAAATTAAGGGGGGGGACTATATTCAGAGGGGGACTATATTCGGATAAATACGGTATGTTTTACATATGTACTTGACATGCTTGGAAACTCAATCTCTTTGTAGTCAATACTCTTTGTAGTCAGACCACATTAATTGATCTGTGATTTAGGTCTCTAAATCTGTGATGAAATTAATAGCACATAATTGACAGGATGTCTTAATCTTAGTTGAAATAAAATTCTTCCTCAACTCAAATTTGTTGTGATAGCTGAATTGATATAAATTCAATATCAAATAGAAATTAGAGATAGAAAGTGTTGAATTTAGGCTAAAATGCACCAGAACTGTGTTCTGGCACCTCTCAGGCAAAATTGGGTTTATGTCAAAAAGTCATTGTTTTTTATAATTGGTAAAACATGATTCCTCATTGTACCTTTTATTACTAGTTTGAAAAAATCATAAGTTTTAGGGGGGGTAGTGGCTTATACCCAAAAATCATGTGTGTATTAAATGTGTGGGTACGCATTCTAGTAGCTAATTTTTTTAGAAATTATGCAGTGGAGAGAGATTTAAGGTCGCCAAGACATTCAATGCATATTTTTTTCAATTCTGCCCTTTTAGTGATCAATGAGCATGAATAGAAGAGACAGTATAGGAAAAGCAGTACCAAAGTTTGGATTGGAACTGAAATATCATCAAAGGTATTTTCTGCGACTGATGACCAACTAATATAAGTCATCAAATCAACAAACCTGCCAATGGAAAGGCCTGACTAATGCCAAAGCCTCGTTCAGCAAGCGAGGAGAATGAGTGGCAAATGTTCCACAGTCCCCGAGAGTTGGAGAAGAGAAGTCAACAATTTGAAGGCGCTCATATGTTATGGTCACATCCCCAAGGAAAAATGGAGCCTCCTGAAAATATCAACTAAGTCAATTTTCCAAATAATTGGGGAAAGGAAAAGGCGTACAGTAATAGTATCAGAGATAGTTGATAGTGAGTGGTGGCAGATTTGGGGAGGTAAGGGGGTCACAGGGGTCATGAAATGTCTTCCAAATTCCCCCCCCCCCCCCAAATTTTATAAAAAAATTTGAATTTTATATTAGTTTCATAGTTTTTGTATTTTTAAATGTCTTAAATTGAACCGTTTCATCTGTTCTCAAGAATTAAGATGAAATTTTTGGCTCCAAAATGTGTAAAAAGGGTATTCTTAAAAAAAATCCTTTTTTAGACACCCATAGTCTCCCAAGAATCCAAATTTCTCAGAAGCACTGTCCTGAGTGAATATTTTAGTGAAATTTTGCTTTGCCTTAAGGCAATTGCTTTGCAATTCCTTTCACAGAAACATTAACTTTTTTTAATGTGGGTCACATTCGTATTTTAGTGCTACAATTGGGTTTTATCTATTATGTTAGTGCCAGTAAAATATGTATATACTGTAAAATTTCTGTAGCTCATTAATTAGATCATAAAATTATATAATGTGGATTACGATAGTAAAAAGAGATATTTTGAACATATTGATGCACAACAATCTGTGCATTTGTGGCACATCATTTGATCTGATTTTACCAGTCTGTATTATGAAGAGGTTCCTAATAAACGCTCCTCTACAGCAACTCCATAAGAATTTCATTCTGCGTAGCAATTGCTACACATTCATAAAACAGATCAGTAAAGTTTCTAAATTGGGCTGTCTGACTGAGAAAAATGACACCATAATGAGCTACAAGAGCTGTGAACCCCATACCCAAGTGGCCCTAGAGTTCCATACATAAGGGGAATTTTACCCACCCAAGTAACACTCACACATAATTTGGAAAGTGTAAAATGAGTGAATAAGCTAAGATAAACATTCTACTAAAAACTATTAAGGTATTCTGAGTGTTTTAGAATACATATCCTTTAGCCTTGCCACCCATATATACACACTGATGTGTGCGATTTGTGAACTCAAATTATCTCAAAATCTGAGTCCTTACTCTTCTGCCGATAAGTCCCAAGACACCTCTAAATGTTCCATTCACTGCAATTCCTAATCCTTGGATCCTCTCCGGTGGATCAAAATATTCAAACCTGAAAAATAATGTGGGGCAAAGTGGGTTTTAATTATAAAATATAGGCATTTATTATGAATGATGACAGTAATTTTGAGTGAAGTGGTGTTATAGTAATTTTGAAATCTCTTTTGATATTTATGTTAATCTGTGTATTGCATAAGGAATTCTGCAGAGAGTTTTCATGGTGTTTACATTTTCTGGTATCCATTAAAATTCTTCAACTTCCATCATCAAGTAAAGACTAATGCTAGCTGCCTGAACTGAATGTATCATTCACTACTGACAGTCATGGTGGATAGATGAAAGGATACATCCTATGCATATATGTACTAAATGATTTGTGCCAAATTTTAGTAAGCAAATTCAAGTTTGGTTGAATGCTTCATTGATTGACTGGTTGGTGGGGCCTATGTCAGGTACCCCGGTACTTTTCTTGGTCCACTGTACCAACTCCAACTATTAGTTTCATATGATGACTGTACTGCTCTACTCTTTATTTTTAGAATTCAAAATTAACATTGTAAAAGGTTCCACAGTAAAGCAGGCATGCCAGCATAATTTCTCTTGCTCTTATCAGACTGCAGTCTGATAAGAGCAAGAGAAATTATAATACCACACCATTATTACGTGAATATTTTTTATCCAAACATTTGTAGCCTTATCAGCAACATAGATTCCTAATCCTTGAATTACAGAATTCCATATATACATGCATCTTAAAATATATGTAGCTTATAATGAAAAATTATTTTTACAATCTGTTTTAATCATGCATTACAAGATCATCACAATTATATATAATCACCTAAAATTTAACTTTGATGCCAAGAGCTTCAAAAGTTGATCATCTCTTCCTCCATCAGTATAAAAGGTGCCATTTTCATAAGTCACAAAATTCCATGGAGGCTTCTGAAATAAATATTTAATAATTAATTATGGTTTAAGATAGCTTGTAGATTTTTAGCCCAGGCAATGAAGTATTTTATGATTGGGATATATGTATGCATATTGAAAAACATAATTCTTTGGAATAGAATCAATGATATAGGTGAATATATATTTACAACAATATGTCACTCAAAATGTAACTAACACACTCATTCCTTTCCACGTATGACCTGATAAAAAAATACAGAGGAGAAAATAAAAAGTGTCCATTAAAATTTTATGAGATCCAAAACTATTCAAGTAGCCCAAGAAATCCTTTGCATTGGCAATTAAATTACTTGGTTTAACTTTTTTGAATTTTAAGAAATTATACCAGAAGCCAGCAAGACAAGAGCATATAATCTGACAGTTAAGATTAAGAATGATGTAATTTCTATCAAATTTCAAAGTTATAGAAATGAAATGTATTGATTCTCACATGAAGGACAGGTACATAGAAGTTTCTTCCACCAAAGTTGTTGAATGTGCTGGCTGCTGACGGGAAAACAGGTATTCGAAACAGACCTTTATCCTGATTCCACCAATTCACCAATGTGAGCTCATTCTCCCCATCAGACTTTGCTTGATTGTAATATATTCGAAACCTTTGAAAAAAAAAGAATATTTATTTTGATTGCTGTAATACCAGACACCATTTTCTGGTCTCAAAAATTCTTAGCAATCATTGACAGTGGTGCCTGCTTCCTTCCATGAAAGGAAAATATTTTCTGTGGTATTAGTAGCATGAGAATATTTTAAACCTTTTAACAGGATGCGTACGAATGGCAAGAATTCTCGACATTTTTTTTCCAAACGTTTCGGACGGATGACGAAGATTCTCGTCATTTAGGCGCGTCAACCTAAACAATTTTAAAGCATACAACACGTATTCATTAGTATGTTTTCAGTTATTGTTCGTTATTCATAATGAATTGATGCATCATAATGTTTGATTGGGTAAAGTGATATTCTAAACATTAGCTTTTTAACCATGTTTAAATCAAAGGCATTACGCCCTAATAGGCACATATTTCCAATCTCAACACCTCCACCCAGAATTCCTAGGAATTTAAAGACCCTGGCACGCAACGTGTTAAATATTTTCTGTACGGAGCTCTTTTTTAGGGAGTAGTTGCCCTAATCAGAGGCGCAGCTAGGAATTAAGGCTGCCCAGTGAGAAATGGGTGGTGGAGTCCACGTGGAACCCACGTGGAATCCACGTTGAGTGGTGGATATTTGGTGGTGGTGGATATTGAGTGGTTGGACCCACGTGGAATCCACGTTGATTTCAAGTGGATTTGTGGTGATTAGCATAAAATGGTGAACAGAATTTCTAATTTGTGGAACTTAACTCTCTGGTGTGACATTGCGTCATTTATCATCCTGAAACCACGCTAGTTATGTGAAAATGTATCGCACATTCTATTTTTATATAATTCGTGGAAAGGCAGCCATGAGAGCACATGAAAAATCGTAGACACATATATAGAAGGTTTAGATATAGAGTGGTTGAGGTTTTAATGGTTTTAGGACAGCACCAACTGCTGTTTTAATTTTTCCACCAAATTTCCACGTGGGTTCCACGTTGATTCCACGACCAAAAACACGTGGTATCCACGTTAATTCTCCACGTGGGTTCCACGTGGATTCCACCACCCATTTCTCACTGGGTGGGGGGGGGGGTTTAGGTGCACCTAGTACCGGGATGTGTGGGGGTATGGTATACCCACCAGGATAAGCAATAGGTGCTATATTAATAAATTGCGGAATTTTAAGATAAGTGGTTCAAAATGGTGAATTTTACAGCTTTCTGAGGGATATTTTATTAAACCTTACACTATTCTATTGGTAATATCAATCTGATTAAGTGAAATGGATTAAACTTAAAAATTTCTCTGAGCTCTGGGGGGGGGTTTTATCCCCCAAATCCCCCCCCTCGCTGCGCCACTTCAGGAGTAACACTAAGCAACAGTTTAAACAAACAGTTTGTTTATACTGTGGTATATAATATCATATAATCCTTAAAGTGTTGTAATAAAAAGGAAAATAATACGGGTGCTGCGCCACTGGCCCTAATATCCTTGCCCCTCAGGTTTGGGACCCAACTTAACAGTATGCCCAGCCATTACCACGGCCAATGGATGAGAAACCCTCCAACCCCCTCTTCGCATGATTCCATGGTTAACTTATTACATTAGCTGTACATGTTTTTTAAATGAATATTGTCAATAATTTTCAATAATTTATCTATCAAATATAAAAGAATGACTAAAATTTAAAAAATTTTTTAATGGATTTATAGATTTAACAATAAAATAAAGCTAGTAAAAACAAAGTCCTGAGACTTTTACTCCAGAATTGCAATGAAAATAACACTAAAAATTTGTTTAAAAAATTGCTTACACAATAGAACAAAATAAAGAATTCCAAAATATGTATTAAAAATTGGAATAGGCTACAAATTTTTATTTGCAAAAATTATTGGCGATTCAACAACTTCAGCAAGGATTCCTCCTGTGGGGAGGATCATGAATGAGTAGGAGGGTCGGGCCCAAATTCCAAAGAGGGGCGCTAAGGTCTCGTTATGCTGGGTCACAGGGAGGGCCTGAATATTTACCTCTGTAAGAAGCTGTACCCATATAACATGCATAGCCTTAAGTTTTCTACAAGCTTAAGGATGACTGAAAACTTACGTTCCTTTACGGTGCTCAGTAAAAACAGCAATCTTCATCGCCTCCAATACTGTGTTCTGGAATTTTTCACTCACTGGAAATGATGACCAGTGAAATATATACAGTATGTTTCGACTAATCAGATCATATTCTTGAATCTGAAAAAATTATGAAATATCCGTTTCAAAAATTATGACCAGTAATAATTTAATCTAAAGTTACTTGAAGGATTGTATTTAATTTTTTAAAGAACTCTCTTAAGTAACATTCCAACTAGGTCATGGGCGCAGCAAGGGGGGTTTTGGGGGATTAAACCCCCCCCCCAGAGCTCAGAGAATTTTTTAAAGTTTAATCCATTTTACCTAATTGGATTAATATTACTAATAGAATAGTGTAAGGATGAATAAAATATCCCTCAGAAATCCGTAAAACTCACTATTTTGAACCATATATCTTTAAAATTCGCAATTTATTAATCTCGCGTCTACCGCTTATCCTGGTGGGTATACTATACCCCCACACACCCTGGTATTAGTTGCACATAAACACCCCCCCCCAGCCTTAATTCCTATCTGCGCCCCTGCATGGGCGAACCTAGCGAGGGGCAGGCCCTAGAAGCAAAAATCCCAAGTCTTTAAGCAAAATCAGTACTGAATTGGAACAAAGGTATTCAACAATTTTTTTTAAACCCACAAAAAATTATTTGTATATTAGTATAAGATATGTAACAAAAAAACTATCTTTTCAAGCAAATAATGTTAAAAACTAATAAAGCGCTACTATACTGTATTTATCTGAATATTGTCCCCACTTTTTTCCTAAATATGCCTGTGGTAATTGTTAAAGGGGGACTATACATATATAACACATTTTTTTTAATTTTTACCCGAAACTGAAGTCGTAAAATTAGAGGGGGGACTATATACAGAGAAATACTGTAATTTTCTTAAAATGTTGGTTTCATTCGCATTTTTCATACTAAAATTTCACAACTTGGCTTGCGCCTCCTTGACCATGGCTTGCCGCCCCCCTACCCCCCAGTTATGATTCTAGGTGTGCCCTTGGGGAGGCAACCTACGGCTCATGAGTTGCATGCAGATCTTTTGATGCCAAATTGCAGCCTTCCAGTTCCATACGCAAATAATAATTAAAGCAAAGTCAAAATTTATCTGTGCAGCTGGTTGCATAGATTTTGGCTCATTTTCCTCAAAAGGTTGCTGACCCCTGATCTCGGTTAATAATTTCTAAATGGAATTTCTTATGAGAATGTAGGTAAGCACTTTGGGGTAGGGATTAATACAATTATAATAAGGGTATTGTATTTGCCAAAATAAATTCTTTGAAAGCATGATACTGCCGTAGAAATTTTTTATTAGCATGTTGCGTACGGATGGCGAGAATTCTCGTCATTTTTTTCCTGAATGTTCCGGACGGATGATGAAGATTCTCGTCATTTAGGGGCATCAGCCTAAACGATTTTAAAGTGTATAATACGTATTCATTAGTATGTTTTCAGCTGTTGTTCGTTATTCATAATGAATTGATGCATCATAACGTTTGATTGGGTAAAGTTCTATTCTAAACATTAGCTTTTTAACCATGTTTAAACCAAAGGCGTTACGCCCTAATAGACACATATTTCCAATCTCGGCGTTCCTAGTAATTTAAATACCACGGTACGCAATGTGTTAAAACTACACACATTTCAGATTGTATCACAATTCAAAAGGAGTTGATGTACTTTCAATTTTCACTCACCTTGCTAAGAATTATTTCAGCAGTGGATACGCTGCCAAAGATAAAATTTGTTGCCTGTTGGTATGTGGAATGAGCATTCTTTATGCACTTAAAAAACTGGAAGAAACCAATGCCACACTATTCTATTTTATCCGAGTGGAAGAAATATTATTACTTGATACAATTGTACTCCATGCCACAAACTTACAGTAATTCTTAGGCAAGGAATTCAATGACTATGGTAAATTATATATATCCCACAGAAAATTACAAACAGTGAATGTCAATTGACTTCGGTAAGGCTTAATAAGAGAAGCTGAGAAATCAGAAAGATATGGTAGGATCTTGAATATGAAAGATGAAAAATAAGTTTTATATGAGATCCCAGCTAGCACATTATAAGTCATTGAGATAAGGTGAAAGGAAGAAATAAGGAAGTCGCTTCTCAAGTAAGCTTGTTATGGGTTTCTTACGGCCAGGGCGACAAACATCCAATGGCAAAATGGATGCCAAACTTTCAGCACTTCCGTAGATGCTGTTATTATCCCATCGTTACAGAGTGTTAATTAAGGCCTTTATGCATTAAAACAATGTTTTTATTATTGGCGCTTCTATATTATGAGGAGAAATAACATCATACCGCCATAATTTGAAAATCATTCACATTTATGAACTGATAGCTTAACGAAGGTCGTAAGAAAAACACAATTTCCCAAGAATACCAACGTGGAATAATATAAAAATGCCGGAAGGAACATCTAATATACGTATTGTAGTCATCGGGTTATCAAACCAAGATTTAAAATTCATAAATGTTAAAATGTATGGACCTTGAATAAATTCAGTTTTTCATGCACATGCCAAACAAGTTTTTTTTACATAATTGGATATTTAATTAGTAACTACGCCTTCTGTTCTCATTAACTGCCGTGGTGTAGTGGATAGCGTGTAATACTTCGGTTCTGAGAGTCGCACGTTCGGTTCCACCTAGATGTTATTTTTTTTTCTTTCCGCCGCATGGATAGAGTACTTGTACTATGCTTTATATCTTCACTAGCCGGTTGCTTGCAGTTATTAATTTTTTTCTATTTACGGGAAAATCTGTTATCAGTTGTTCAGCCCTTATAAAAACTCGCTAAATTTCCCCAATAGCCTTTAAATTCATGTCAAGATGAGCCGCGTAGCATGTTTAGTACGCTGTTCAGCCGCCTTTGGCGCTCCAACAGAAGTGACTTACATTGCCTGAGGATATTTGACGGCATTCCTTACCTAAACGTCCCTAACGTCTTACTCTTGCCCAGCCCCCGGCGTCCGCGGCTCCACGTACGTTCCCTTACTGTCCGATTAGTTCCCATACCGGCCGTCAAGCGCTAGCAGTACACTCGTCCGGTCGTTCCGGGCGTATTACATGGGTTGATATGGCTGTGAGGTAACTTGATGCACTATATTTATAAAAATTTTGTAAGCCGTGCTTCGCGCATGTACTCACTCTTACGCGCTACAGTTTTAAAGAATATAAAATAGCTTTATTCGTGAAAACTGGTGCAGTAGCTTCCGTAAACGGTCATAAAATAGTCTACGAAATCGGGTGTTTGAATGCTTAATCCCGCGGGGATAAATAATATAGGTGTGTTTTTTGTAGATCCCATTTCCGCGAGCCATTTAAGACAAATAGGACGATGGTGTGAAGATAATATACCCACCTGAAAAGGACATCGGTCGAAATTACCTTGCAATGGAAGCAAAACTGCGAAGTGTTAACGGAGAATATCGGTAAGGTACTCAATAGCATGGACAGAAGTATTAGGCTGAAAACTTAGTAAATGAAGCGGCAATAAAGAAGCAATGGCAATCTCCCTTTACTATTCCTAGATAGTTGAGCAGAAACGAGTGCCGACCTAGCCAAAAAGCTTTCGCGTAACTTTGCCGCTACAGCTTTCACATTGATTATTTGTAACAAGCGTAACTGCTAAGTAAGTCCTCTCAACAGTAAAACTTAAGACCGAATATTTACCTCTCGAGTTCCATAGCTCAGACCAATTAATTTTCTTTTCCAATACCCACCGAAAATCATCTTTTTTTCTACTTTTCATTAATTTTTTTCCTATCTATCTCCTCACGCCTCCCCCATTGTTTCGCCACTGCTGTATTAGCTGCTCCATTCCTTGGATAGATACCAATATAAATTCCTATAAACTGAAAATATTAATCCTTATGATAACTTAAATTGTAGATTCAGCATCTGGAAAGCAACACACGGCATACTTATACTTACAAGCACTACAAGCAAAGGAATGGTTAAACAATATAATGGTGTGAACGATCAAAAAAGATATTTTTACAAGGCTAAAATGAATAGCATTTATTTTTTCAAAAACTTTAAGTTTCTCCTTCTGGAGGCATACTCTCGGCCAACCTCGGCATTCTCCACCCGTGCAGCTTGCCTCATCCTTGAATTCAAAAACTGGACAATGATGGCAGCAAGCATCATTTCTCGATGCTCACTGCATGGGAAGGAAAGGTCGTTCCTTTCGAGGATATCACTAAGAATAAGTTCGCTGGCATTCCAGCATTTGCCATATTTTTTAAATCGCACTTGAAGCGGAATTGCACTTGGTTGGACAAAATTGTTGATTTTCCTGATATTGCATTTCGCAACCTTCAAAGCACCTCAGGTTCGTATTCTCCTTGTATTCTAATGGTGATATGGGGTCCCCTGGGATATTGTCCTAGTAGTCTTATTTTTTAATTGGTACCTACGAATTTAAAAAGAGAATGGGCCTTTTAGTTGATGTGCCGAAGCCAAAATATGGTACATCCAGTGATGAAAACTCAGCTAGGGGCTTTTTCAAAAATTCTCGCCTATCGGCTGAGCCTACTGGCGAGGGTCAATATTTTTGAATGCTTTCTTTTCATTGTTGCAATATAACATCTTTTTATTATTGCTTTATGCAGTATTTTTCACATGATATAACATAGTTATTTAATTTTCAGGAGTAGAGGAAGAGTTAATCTTTCACTTCTCAACAATTTTAAGGTCTTTGTCTTGCGGATTTTTGATTGATTCAGTAAAATTTAAAAAGTTCTGTATGGATACAGCGGAAAATTTTGTGAGACATTATGGTTGGTTTTACATGCCACCCACTGTGCAAAAAGTGGTGCAGATGACATCGAGTCGGCTCTTCTTCGTATTGGAGAACTGTCGGAGGAGGCCCAGGAATCTCGCAATAAAGACATTAGAATATATCGTGAGCATCACGCGATAAAAATATCTCGACTTCAAACTAATGAGGATATTTTCCGGAGACTGATCCTAATATCGGATCCTTTTATTAGCACATTAGGAACTGAACTAAACAAATGCCGGGGCCTTAAATATCTTCCGCAGGAGTTTGTGATCTCTTGGTCTTGCAAGAGTCTCAAAATTCTTCGAGTGAATGAGAAGAGGAGGATGGGAGGGATTCAGAAGAATCTGATGCTGAACAATTGTAATACATAATTGTAAATTTATGAGGAATTAACCATGCTTTTATGGGAATAAAAGAGTCACTTAAATACTATTTTGACACTAATTTATTAATTACTTTTTAGTCCATACAGAAGAATCTCTCGAAATCTGGAAATCGTACCTCTTTAACGTAAGTCAATGCACCAAAAAACCCTACTTTTAGCCGTTTTTTTTTTTATTGACTAATTTGAAAGATCATTAACTCATTCTATACAACTAATTATCATTTATTTTCATATTTTATCATGATTGCCGTTTATCTATGCAGTCAGCGTTACAATTAGCCAGTTAATAAGTCAAAGTTCCACGATATCGCATGAAATAATAGTTTTTTCGTAAAAATAACTGCAGAAATGAAAATAGCTCGCCAAATAACATGTAGGGAGCAATTTTTCAAAACATCCAACGAAAATCTGATTTTTGTCTGACTTTTTCGCGATCCGGACCACTGTGCGACGTTTCCCTCGTTGTCCGTGATAATCTTCTCACGAAGAATATCGGATTCAATAAAGTGTTTTTCACAAACAACTTGCGGATACTTGACGATAAAATTATCACGAGGAATGCACCTCTGCCACTCAGCTCGTAGTCTTTCTTCCCTTGACACCAAAAAGATATGTACCTTTTCTAAGTTAGAGTCATACCCAGAGGTACATACAACCTGGCACGATACATCTTTTGCCCACCATTTTCCTTTTAAACTGAAATAGAGAGTTTTTCCAACTCCTAAACACACGATCAACGATATACCATAAGTAAAACTGGCCTCCGTTGCAGGAAAAGACTGTAAAAAAACGTGGTTTATCGCAATGAATCACCAAGACGCATTACTTCCCATGCAATGGCAAGGCTGACGTCGGACGAGTGCACAAGTAGCGCCAGCGGTGAAAATGACGAACTAATCGGACAGTAAGGGTCGCATGAGCCAGCAGGGGAGAGGTAGGGAGAAGCCGGGGGCTGCTCTTGCCTTATATAAGTCCCTTAGCTTACGATAAGCTGCTTATCAATTTTTTCCGTAAGAAAACCATAAGAAACGGTTAACTCACTTACTTTGTGCTATCTGGGATACTACTGGTTAATGATGCTAATGAATTGAGTGTCTTATGAAATTAGACCATAACATATTTTACCTCATCTTTGATGACTGAGTTGGACTGGAGAGAGAATTTCTCTCTCCAAAAATGTTAGTATTTGACAAAATTTTAATCGGAGCAATACTTGACAGAGAAAATAACAACAAAATTCACAAAAGATAAATTGAAAGTAAAAGCTGTTATGAAGTGAAATGAATCCATTGTCACAAAGAATAGAAACTTTCTAACTTTCACCTCTTCTTATGCCACCTGAGCAGTGCTTTAAGATAGCTTAACTACTGAAAACAGTTGTTCTTGAACTATGACAAACAGTGGGAGATAGAAAGCTTTACTTGATAATAATAATGGACATTGGGATTTAATGGAAGCTATTGAACTTAATATATGCTCAATGGCCATTACTTTTTCTGTGAAATTTACATACACCTTTCCTTGAAGAGTAATTCTTAACATTACCTTACTTTGCCCACTGTCAGTATTAATCAGGTAATTTCTCAGTGAAATGTTTGAAATCTGGATTAATTCAATGGTAGCCTTTAACTCATCAGTATCTGGAATGAAGAATTTATAATAATGGCTTGGAGAACGTCTAGGGTTTTATTAAATCGGAACATATAAAAGTCATATAACTTTCTTACCAGAACTTTCATCAAATGCCAAAGTTATTTGATTGGTCGGTATTCCAAAAATGATATCCCTCACAGCAAAAGGCATTGCAAAAGGAAATTCATTTTTCCCGCTTGCTAGGTTAACATCAATTTGACCCATGGGAGTTATGAATATCCCATTTATCACTGGAGCATTCCATGAACTCACTGAAAAGTGTGACACTTATTGATGGCCATACAAAACAAAAAAATTATTAAACTAGCTGTGTCATAAGGATGAGAAGATTGTAATACAACTTCATAGAGTAAATTAAATGATTGATGGGAATATATGCAGCCTGTGTAGCCCATCTGAATTTTAGGATATTTAATTTCACCTGGTCCGCAAAAAGAAGAAAAAAAGGAATTACGAATGATCACGGAGCTTGAAGTCTACCTCCAATATTCCAGGGAAATAAATTTTTTTCCGTCAAATTAGCAAAAAGCTCAACAATGCCCTGTAAAAAAGGATTCAATCTCAACGTAACAGGTCCGTGACTCAGGATATAATAAGACTTCTCCACAGTGGGGGCTGGTACGACATAATGCTGGAAGTGGAGGGTGATGTTACCTAGCTAAGATTCACTTTAAAACAGTATTACGGTGGCAGGGGCAGATTCAGCATCAAATCTGCGAAGTGACATATATTTTCAAGAAAAAAAATTGAGGATATAAGATCAAAATGTGAAAAATTACTATTGTTATTACAAATAAGACATAGTATGTCAAACCTGGGTCCGGGGAGTATGGAATACCCTGAGGGAAAGAGTGGCGTTTTTATAACAGGGAATATGTACTATGCTCTGCGATAAATACGACTCAACATTCTCTAATGTTTGAGTCATGCTGCCATGCATTTGCATAAACGCTTCCTTTACTTCTTTGCAAGAATAAAAAAATCATTAAACTAATTATAAATCGAACAATTTTAAAATAAAATTTGGAGGGGGACACCTGTGGGGACTATATGACCCCTGTGACCACCCTAAATCCGCCCCTCGATGGTGAGGACCCCGTAATTCTCTTAATACATTTCCACGTTCCAATGTCTTTATGAATTACGTAATATATCGTTAAAAGGATCCCATACAAAATGTTCATCATTATTTTATTACATTATTTTATTCTATGAAGTATTTATTCGTTATGCGCTTGTGTGAATGTGAAAGCAGTTGCACTATCCTAGTATAATATGCAACCCACTTTGCATATTCGTCGCGGACGTTGCATTAATCAGCGGAATGACGTATATTTTCAATTAAAAGAAAAAAATTTAGGTGATGATGATCAAAATGGGAAAAATACTATAATTATTACGAAAGGAGACTTAGTATGTCAAAATTGAAATAATAATATCAGAATTTTAAAGAAAATTTTAAAATTTATCTGAAAATAACCTGATTGGTGATATAATCAGCATATTTTAAAGACTAATTACGTATTGATTCAAATTGATCTAATTTTACTGTTGAGTTTCATGCATGGTTGCTACCCAGAAAATTGCTATCACGTCGACGTCGAGGTCTCTGTTTAATTAAAACTAAAAATTTTCGTTAATACGATCATTCAACGTAGTGTCATTATTTTATGAAAAATATAATGGCCTCAATGACATTTAGATAAAGCCAAAGTTAATACGCGGTCCTCTATAGTTTGTCAATAGTTTTTTCTCACTCAGTGACTCAAGCCGAAGGTATGAGAGGAAAATGTCTCGCCCTCACCCCAGATTTAGCCATAGGCATGCGAATACCACACTACTAGTATAGGAAGGCCAATTCCTTTCACTGATACACCTCCCAACAGTCAGTGGCGCCGACTCCATGGGGCCTGAGGGGGCCCGAGCCCCCTCAAAGATTCGTTTGGGGGGGCGGAGCCCCCTCAATAATTCAATAAAATAATTAAGTTATATTATGCTTTGTGAAATCACAAAAATATATTGGTAATTTTTATTTCCCATGTTTGACAATAGTTACCTTTTAAAATATATTCAACAATGTGTTAAAACAAATAATTATAAGGTTAAGCAGGTTAACTGAATCAGGTGGTGTGAATCATGATAGTGTTTCGGTGCTGCGACACACTTTGAATTTAACCTCTTCCCGGGGCAAGATCTCGGATATGGGCCCCCCCAATATTTTTTATAAGTCTGTCCCAACTGTATTCATCTACAAATTTAAGACTAAAGGGTCTAGAAGATTAAGATAGAGAAAAAAACAGATATTTCAAAAAATAAAAAAATGTACACTTAAAGTGAATCAAAAATCATGTTTTCCCCAAAGTTTCAGGCCTCAAAAATGGCAAATAACCCCAAAAAAATTGAAACTCATTTTTCGTTTTTTAACAATATATCCAGTTTTTATTTTTGTAAAAATGATTTCTAAATGTATATGCTATTGCGATCTACCATCTTGATTTTTTTTCAAAATATTTTGACCGAAAACTAAAATTTTACGTAAGTTTGAAATTTTCAAAATCAAATGAATATTTTAGGAAACAATAGACACGCCGAAAAAATGTATATTATTGTTACCCCCTACATCAAATTATAATCTTATTTTTTCAGGTTAAAAAAATTGTGCAAGACGATCAAAAACACGAATAACTGCTTTACGCCACTGTCACCTATGCATTCCACGAGGATATTTGATTTGATTTTTTGAGAGGAACGATTATTGATCGGCTTTTGTTATTGATTTGCTTGATTTAGAATATATATTAACAAAAAAATGCCTAACACACAAAGACTGATCCTAATTGATGCTTATAGCCTTACAGTTAATTTCTTCAAGTTTTGAAAAATACAAAATCTGCCGAAAATGATTTTGTTCATATCTGCTAACTCTAATTAACCATGGAGTTATCGCCAGCGTTTGATCTAATTCCTCAATTACTGCGAGAATATGACAGAATATTCGGGGAACGGTTTCCGACGAAGCGATGACTCCTCATCATCGTTGAAAGCAGTTAGTTATTCGTGTTATTGACCGTGTACCACCATTTTTAAAAGCCTATAAAATTAGAATTATGCTTTGATATAGGAGTTAAAATGTATGCATATTTTTCGGCGTGTGTATTTTATCCTAAAATTTTTACTTTAATTATGAAAATTTCAAACTTACGTACGTAAAATTTTAGTTTTCGGTCAAAAAGTTTTGGAAAAAAATCAGGATGTTAGAACGAAATAGCGCATACATTTAAAAATCAAGAAAACGTTTTTACAAAAATGAAAACTAGAGATATGATCAAAAACGAAGTATCGTATTTAAATTTTCTGGGGTTATTTTCAATTTTTGACGCCCGAAACTTTGGGAAAAAACATGATTTTTTATGCATTTTAAGTTTATATTTTTTTAAATATCTGGTGTTACTTTTCACCATTTTAACTTGCTTGAGTGTTTTTGACATCATCAACCGGAGTGCGCAATCCTTTATTCATTAAACCACCGACTGATTAGCGCCATAACGCCTATTCGCTCAGTTCCATGACGTCACACATCTCACTGACCGGAGTAGTGATGGAAAAATCAATTTCGATTTAATTCTAAAATCGAGGAAATCGTCATCGAGGCATGATCTTCGAGTTTCGATCAAATGCGATTATTCAACTTCGATCTTCACTACTTCGTTTGATCTCAGCAGCGTCACTACCTGCCTACGCAACGTCAACCGTCACATGTGAAACACTTTCCTCTAAGGTCGGTAAAATTGAAAAGGCATGCTCTCGATCATGAAAGCGTCTCAATCAGTTGATCTAATTTAACATTTTAGAGAATCCGAGCGGATATAAGCGGTGATCCAAAAACTTTTTAATAATTTTGTTCTGCGACCAAAATGTGTATTTTGAGTGTTTTTATAATGAATAATAAACACAATTGTACAAAGTGTTTTTTTAAGAATCGTCGATTTTTTCGATAAATCGATCTTTTGGTTAAAGTTTTGATCAATGTTTTAAAGTCGAGCTTTTTATTTCGAATGAAAATCGATTTCGATAGACATTTTTCCTTCACTAGACCGGAGGAGATCAGTCACTGAGACTGAATGCAGCCTATCCCTCGACTTTTTGGTTGCGTCGAAAACTTTTGAAGAGGGTGGAAAATTTCGCGGACGTTCGTTTTTGATTTTCGGATGAATGGATCAGTGAAGAAGAATTTTTACATTTAGAAACTGTACATATAATTTTTTAAATGTAATAGCTATTTGATTAAGTGACTATTCCGCTTCGAGCTACAAACTTAAAAAATAAATTTATACCTAAACGTCCGCGGAAATAAATGCCCATTTCGAAGTGGTCATAATAAACTCGGCGAAATCATTATTTGTTTAGAAAAATTACAATCAAAAATTACAATTTTCTTTACGCATATGAAAAAATGGCTGAAAATAGGCTCTGCCATTTTGCTATGCTTGTACGGATAATAATAAATTAAAATACCACCTACTACGAGATAAAGAACAGTTTATTAAAATGTTGAGATATTTTTTCCGCAAACTAATTATTTAACTTCAGCAAGAGACTTAAGTTTAGAAAAAAATATTCTGAAAAAAATCCGTGGTCATTTTCCGAGAAATTTGTTCTACTTTGACCCAACATATATTGATAACGTGCGGGAAAAGAGAAAAAATCATTAAGTCATGTAACGCACACATTATTTGAGAAGTGTTTATGAACAAAAAAAACGTTTTTGAGGTTTTGGTCGGCTTTTTTCGGTTGCAGGCCCCCTACGATTTTTCCCTGAAGATTTCCTTCTAACGGAGAAAAAATGACGTCCTTGGGTCGACAGAAAAAGTAATTGGAGGTGAGTATTGAGCTCCTTCGTGTGACTTTCACACATATTTTTTGAATTTTCGATTGCTATACAGGGTTTTCCAGGAGGAATCTGCAATTTAAGTGTTTTCGGTCTCATAAACATGGGGTCGCAACTCTTTCGTTACTGATCTATGGCGTCTTTTCATTTCGATTCGCATACGAAGACTTTAATCCGTGTTTTAAATACACTTATGAGTGATGTAATGTAGCATTTTCAAGCAATTAATAATAGCATTTTCAAGTAATCTTAGCAATTTTCACATCCAATTTCCGGATTTCGGATACACCAATTAATAATTTTATTAACTTAATATTTTACAAAAATCTGTTATACTCACTCAAGAATAAAAACCCAATCGATAGGTGGGTTCGATTTCCCATTTTTGGCGGGTATGCGAGAAATTAGACAACTTAGTCCAAGAGCAAAGTCTTCAGTGTCCAGATACCAGTTTATCGTACCATTTCCGTCTTAGCACAGACCTATGGTATAACTTCAAAAGCACTCAGTCAAAATGCCATAGTGCTATAACCTTTACGTGACCTCGGTGATAGACAGGAACGCAGCAAAGCAACGAGGGAGATAATTATCTGCTCGTTACATTCTATTAACCTTTTGTTGGCAGATCAATCAAATCGTTACGTCAAAAGCAGTGCCTTCAGCCAAGGCCGGATCCAGAATATTTTTCTTGGGGGGCGGGGGGGAGGGGGGGGGGGGCAAAAGGGCCTGATAGGCAAACGGCATTCTTATATTTGAGATTAAAAACAACATACAACAATTATTATGCGAAATATTCTCTGTATTTTAATATGAAAGTTATCAATGTGAAATCAAATAATTAAGGTTCCGTAATATACAAAACAAAATGAGCGTCATGATAGCATTATTAAAAATCTTGGATATTTTTTAAAGTGTCTGGAGGGCTCGTGCCCCCGTGCCTTCATTAATTTTCCCGCATTTAAGAATGTAAGAATCTTGCAGTCATTTGTGCGAAGCCGAATCTTAAAAAAATAGCTCAATTTTTATTCGATTGGAGTCATTTTAGTCGCATTAAGAAGATGCATACATTCATTCATCTGCACAGAAATAGCATATTTGCAAGTAGGCTATCGTGTGAAACAAATCGGAAATCATCAGACGCCGCATTGAGGAAAAAAATTTCCACGTAGACAAATAAAATTTTCAGTGAAAATCATGGAAATAATGATGAATGGCAGGCTTTTGTAAAATAAAAAATAGAAAAAGTTATGAAAAAAGAGTGCCGGGAGTAGGAATGTTCCCAGGAAAACCAGTTAGAAGTCAAGCACAGCTTACCACCGGACTATGGCTCACTCGACGAGGGGCCATTTCTAAGGGAGTACATTTGACCTGTAAATGCTTAACTGCGTTTTTTTGTTTAAACTATTGGTTATATATGTAACCGCACATGGGGGACGTTTCGTGGACAGCTCCCGATCAATGGTGTAGCCAGGAATTGCGTTCGGGGAGGGGGTCCAAAACCAGGGGGGAAAATTAAAAAAAAAAAAAAAAAAAAAAAAGAGTACCCAGTAATGGGCTTTAAAATAATTTGAAACTTTTCATAATCAAAAAAAAGTTCCATTGCTTAAAAAATATTTTGTAAATTCATGATTGTTTAATATTTTGTTTTCTTTTATGAAGGAAAATAATTGTGCTTTTTATATTCCGAGGGGGGGGGTGGTCTGCACCCCCTGGCTACGTCATTGCTCCCCATAGACTGCAACACTCCAAAATTTGATTGAATTCTGAGACCAGGTTTTCGGACACTCCCATTATAAGAAAAGGCTTGATGAATGACTGGATACTGAAAATGAATTATGATATTAATTTGATCTTTCCGCATAGTATAAGTCACGAATATTACAAAAGAGGATTCTTAATTCAGCCTCTAAATGTGTTGTCAACCACTGCACAGTAAAATGTGTTTCAAAAGTTGCCACTCGCGTCGCTGGCGGACAAACTGATCCGAGTTTCACTGGAAAATAAGGTTAGCCGATATTTATATAAATGATAATGTGATCGATAAAATTTATGACTTTTCAATGCTATTTCTCGCAATGAAAAATATTAAACGGCAAAATAGTGGAAAGAAGTGCGCACCATTATATTAAACTCATCACCACACTGCAGTGGCGGATACAGATGGGGGGCTCAGGGGGCGCGCGCCCCCCCCTTGTGGGTCCGGCTGTATTGCCAAACATTGTAAAACCACAATTTAAACTTTTTTATATCATAAGATGGCATTGTCTTTTACATGTTTATAATCATTTTAAATAAAATTTTCTTATACTTTGCCTGTGACTTGATCATCTCTTATTACGATAAAAGTAAAGACAACTCAAGATACGTTGCGCCCCCCCCTTGAGTTTTTTCTGTATCCGCCACTGCCACACTGCGGACATTTATGAAAACCGATTAAAATGCGACCAAAGTGACAACAGAAATCAGCCTTGTATGGGATGGAATTGGGCCTCATCTATGCCGTCCCCTTGGTAAAAATAACTGGTATCATTTCTGTAACTTAAATAAAGTCAATTTACTTTAATTAATAACATATCAGATATGCATTTCGGCTCATTTGCTAGAAAAGGTGTATATATAAAATTCCCCAAATATAATACTGTAAAATTGGAGGAAGTGAGAAACCTGCAACACACCTTCCGTTTTAAGTTGCAAGTTGTCATTACCAAATCACCTTTCATATAAAGAGATCTTGTCCATAGGAGTTTGTCTTCAAATTCTGTCAGAATTTTTGAAAATTTTTAAGCTATAGGCCTCTGGTAGCAGTGGTTAATATTATGATTTTGGAAAAATTTTTGGATCTGATATACTGATACCACACTACAACTTTACCACACAGGGCAAATTCAATCTCAAAAAAATTCATTCATAATTTTTCAATATTTGGTTTCTATTGTGAAGCAAAGTAAGTTTGCTTTTATATTTGGAGGGGGCGGACCCCCTGGATCCTCCCCTTGCTATGCCACTGTCCTCACTTGGCAAATAAGAGGTCGCTGGTTCAATTCCCACCTGCGTGGATTGCTCTTATCCAGGGCATGGTTGTTTGTGCATGTGCAACTTTTACCTTTGTGGCATTTTTAGTGTACCCTCCCCCAAAAATTTATGGTATCCCCCCCCAGAAATTCCTCTGAATTCCCCCAAACTTATCCGCAGAACTTCTCCAGCTAAGGACTTTTTACGCTAAGGTTTTTGGCGCAAAGGATTTTTGCGCAAAGGCCCTTCGACTCAAAGGCTCGGAGACTCTAAGTCTCAGAAACTCTTGACTCGGAAACTCTGCCTCCAGAAATTCTGCCTCCAGAAATCAGCCGCCGAAACCAGCCTCCGAAACCCAGCCTCCGAACCCAGCCATACCTGGAGAGCAAGACTTATATAGGTAGTACGGCGGAGGAATACCTACTCCTTGGCAATCAAGGGGAAATGGGTGCTGAGGCACAAGTATGCAGTTTGGAGTGAGTACTACCATAGCCCTATCACAATTCTCTCTCCCTCCAACACCTCACCCCACTATGTCTCTCCCCTCCATGAATTCCAATGAATTTCCCAGAGATGTCTCCAACCCAGAAGATTGAGGGGAAAATTCCGGCCTGCATGCTGTTCCCCCCTCCTACCCCGGCTGGGATGACGGACACGTTTGGCAGAGGTGCCAGTCAACAGGGGCGCTTTAGGGCAGATTCGCAGCTGATTGAACATCGCCCTTTTTACCCCTCCACTCCTTGGCAAAATCCCTCCCCTCCACCCTGACACGTCTCGGAGTACGCAAGGCTTCTTTTGCTCGGGTGTTCGTGGTGGACGGTTGGCATAACTGACATGGGTGATTTTAGCAAAATTATACAGCTTGTACTTAGTTTGGTAATGTTTCCTATGGGATCATTAGTTATCATCGTTGTTTTCTGTAATAATTCTGATTTTGAATACTTCTACTTCTAATAGATATCAATTGAAAATAACTCTTAAAGTTTTTGACAATTGTTTCTTGAGTGCTGATTTCTTATTTTGTGGAGTCTTTCCCTGAACCAGCTTGTGACCGACGATTGGAGTTCCCTATGCCTGGGGCTTACGTGCACAATCTCCAAGATTTAACGACATAACGCCACACCTTGTTGAAAAAAACCCAAAGTAAAAGCCTATATGTACTGTTTTTGGTGGTATAGGATTAAATAAACATATTTTTGTGAAAAAGCATTTTTCTGAGAGCCTGTAACAAATGTCTGTCAGGATCAAAACTAGGGGGGGGGGGGGGCAAGCCATGGTTGTACAAGTTATAGGTAAAATTTAAGCATGGAAAAGGTGAATGAAACCAACATTTTTAGGAAATTGTAACAGCTCTTTATTAGTTTTTAAAATTATTTGCTTGAAAAAAATATTATTTTCCCTGAAGACATTTGTAATTTTTGCTTCTAGGGGTGGCAGCTGCCCCCTGCTGCATATGCTCATGGAGAAAACATTATGAGACATGGCTATATCCACTCGCACTCTCTCCCAGAGGCGGCCACAGAGAATATTTTTTCACAACCATTGGTAGTTATTGAGTCAGTGACCCCAGCAAAACCTATTTTAACTCCCCACTAATAACTTTGTGACGCACCTTTGACAGGCACCAATTCCACACAACAAAAGGAAATATTTAAGGAGAAGAGTTCGTAAGAAAGTTCTATGCTTGGCTATTATGTTTCATGAAAAATCTAGTGCATGCAATGAGAACATGACAGTGCTATTAATAAATAAACTTACCTACCTGTGTGATGACCAAAGCTCTATTTCATTCTCTTCTTAATACATATCATGCTGGCTTATCTCCATTTACTTAATAACACATACAATTTGCAGCATTTGCTTCTGATTGTTTTGAATAAATCTTTACGTTTGGTATCATATTCCCAGAAAAATTATGAATAATTGCTTGCCTTTTCCTTAATAACTCCACGCACCTCATTTTTCTTAGAATTTTTTGATATCTCATATGCACCACTTCCCACTTTTTCCAATGCTTTTCAAGCCTTAATTATATCCACAAATCAAATGTTATCACTCCTTATTTAGATAAAAATGTTTTGGCTCTTACGACAGAAATGTTGGCAATGGTGCATATTGACACGTACACATACATTAAAGCAGTGGTGTCATGGTGCCGGAACATCATTCCGGCACTGGTTAACAAAAGACGCAGTACTCAAATAAAACTTTCATCAATTTTGATGCCAAAAAATTTCTAATACATATAGACATTTGTAACCAAAATAAAAAAATTGTAATAAAACTTAAATAATAACTGGTAATAAAAAAAACCCATCCACTTAATTTTGGTATCACTATCGCTAAAGTAGACCTGAAGTATGGTCATGTTATGGTCACTCAATTTCTCTCCCAACTACAGCACTGATCCCATTTCACCCAGAATAAAAGTGAATGCAGCAGGAGGGTGCACATCGACAAAGAAAAAAAAATAGCAAGCTGTGATTATCCAATGATATTGTGCTCACAGTGGAGACAAAGGGATCAGTAGATTCTAGTGAATATGGAGAAGACTATGACCAAGCCAGAAAAGCTGTAGATTGATAAGAAGAATGAGTCAGCAGCACAAGGGAAGCTAAGACTGACATTAACCCATTCCACTTTATTTTCTGAATATCGAGCTCCTAAGCTCTGTTATTTTTTTCGTGGTTCTTTTTAAACTGAAAGATGGGTAATTAAATTATATTTTGTAATTTGTAATCAACATGAAATGGTGAAATAAAATGTGATTATTAATTCATATTGTATAAAATCTACTTAAATACATCAAGAAAAGCTTTTGTTGCTCATATAAACTCATATTATTAATTCTATGAAATTTTACTACTAATACAAATTATTACTTCCATATTATTTCATGAAACATGTCCTTGTACATTATGGATGTTTTAAAATTGTTAAACTTTTAAAGCATTAAAATATTTATATTGTTCCCCTAAATACAGGTCAAATTATGAAAATTTGATGAATCTACACACGTCATTGCATGATTTGGCATAGGAAGTTCATGATGAGCTAGACTTATCATTTCAACACAAGGGGTTTAACTAGGAAACCAAACACTGGAGGGGTCGCATGAATTCTGCTAGATGGGGAGCTGACAAACGAGGGATAGATGAAGCAAGATGGAAATTGTAGGATAGCCCTTAAGCAAAGAGGATTTTCTCAATAAAAAAGAATGTACTCATGTCTTAGAATGTAAGTCAAGAAGCAAGGTAACAAATCATTGGGATATACATCTGGAAAATCTTCATAGCAACAAAAGCTTGGACATAGAGTAATATTTCTAAACCTGCCGCGTGAACGGCGGTGAAATATACAAGAATTGCCATGAGAAAATTCCCCTGGACCGGGAATCGAACCACAGACCTTTGGCTTTCGGGCCACTGCGCAGACCACTGCGCTATCCAGGTTCTTTAATTCCCATGGCAATTATACCGAGGCTCATGGCACTAGATGTTAGGCCCTTGCGGTCCATCAAGGATGGCAATGCGAGGGAGAAAGGACTTCCAAGAAGCCACAACCGGTAGAGAGCCTCAAACCTGCGCTAAAGCCGCACAAAGCGGTATGTGTACTATTTCTAAACCTGCCGCATGAATGGCGGTGAAATATACAAGAATTGCCATGAGAAAAAAATTCCCCTGGACCGGGAATCGAACCACAGACCTTTGGCTTTCCGGGCCAATGCGCAGACCACTACGCTATCCAGGTTCTTTAATTCTCATCAATTTTTTCTCATGGCAATTCTTGTATATTGGACATCGATATTGGCAGAAAAGTTAAGGGCAAAAGTTAAGTTAAGTATTAGAAATGTGGTTGAACAGAAGAATGATTAAGACCAAATGAATTGCCCGAGTGAGCATTGTCGAAATCCTGAGATGAGTAGTACCAAAGGGAAACCTCTGAAAACTTTAAGAAGGTGGAACGAATTAATTGGCGACATTATGAGGGCTCATAGGCGGATCCAGGGGGGGGGCACGGGGGCACGTGCCCCCCCCAGACCCTTAAAAATATGCTCGATTTTTAATACGGTCCCATTATCATTTCGTTTGTTTTGTATGACGAAGTATCCTTGTGCCCCCCCCCTGAACAAAATCCTGGATACGGCCTTGCTTGTGCCCCTCCCAGAAAGAAATCCTGGATCCGCCCCTGTGAGGGCTAACTGCCTGGTGAAAGCAATTGTCAAGATACAAGTAGAGGGGAATAAATGTAAGTCCTTTCATGTAATTTCAGTCCTGACTTGGTTCATAGTGATACAGCCAGAAATTTTGTTTGGGAGGGACCAAACCAGAGGGGTAAATTTTTGAAAAACAGGGTACTAAGTAAAGGGTTTTAAACTAATTTTAAAACTTTTTTTAAAGTCGAAAATACTTGATTTTTGCAAAGAAACCTTTCACCATTTTTTAATATTTTGTCATATTTTTTGAAGCAAAGTAATTCTGTTTTCATATTTTGGAGGGGGTCCAGACCCCTGCTACGCCATTGCTGGTTCAGATAAATGAAATGGGTGACCACGGATGTGATAACAGGAATAATGTCAGCAAAAGAAGACTAACAGGTAAGAGAATGGAGAGGGGAGTTGCATTACAACTATGTCAGGATTACTGATAAATGGTGATGAATGTATAATTATAAAACCAGGTTACTGGCATATGAAATGGGTTTATACTTGGCCTGTAATGGATAAAAATGGAGCAACATGTAAATCCATGGAATGGCTGTTATTTACACAGATAGGTAAGAGGAATAAAGAAATAGCAACCCTATAAGTGTACAAATATAGGTACAAAATTTATGCAATACAAACATGGATGGTGTAGAAATATGATGTATAGTTATGAAAAAATGCCAAAAATTGCATTAAGTTTTTTTTTGTCTCAGGATCACCTGTTTTCATGCTAAAAGATTTCCATAAATACAGCTATGAGGCTTGCAAAATATGCAAGGCACTCAATTATTAATGCTAAAACTCGGTAGTAAGTGCCTAGATTCCCATGTGAAAATAAATGTTGTAATCTACGTACAAAATACACAAAAAAAGAATAAATTTAGCTAAATAAGGTCTTCATAAATAAGGAAACATCAAAAATGAAGTTCCAATTTTCATGGGAAATAGATAAAAAATCATTTACAACGCTATTTTTAAACTTAAAAACTTTATAACCAATTAAGAGGACAAAGGTACACGAGAAATATTATATAAGATTGCGCATTAAGCACGTATAGTGCTTTCATCAAAGTAAGTGTTGAATTTTTTCCATTCCCTTCTTTTCCTTGGATCACGTTTACTGTTTGCAGGCGCTAAATTCGGCATTAAACCTGAAATTAAGTGACATCATTAATTCCAACTTTAATGATTGCGTCCATCGTTGATGGCACAATACTTTTTTTGTGGTTGGCACAATACATTTTTTGTGGTTCCACAAGACATTTGATATCATACCTGCTTTTTGAGCCATGGTTACCATTGTAGACACACGCTTTTGCTGCTTCCTACAAAGCCCTGTAATTCTCCGAGGAAGCATACATCCGTCTTGCCTCACAAACTGGCTCAAAATCAGAACATCCTATAGTGCGCATTGGAACACAGTACACGTTATTGCTTTCCAGGAGTAAGGATTCTTTTTATAATAATTAACACAAGGTCAATCAATAAAAAACTTACCGTGTGCTTTACATCGACCCCTGCTCGGCAAATAGGGCAAGCCCCGGTATGTTCGTTAACTTTTAAAAGATGTGGTTCCCGCACTGATGGCACATTCACACCTTCTACGACCAAAGTCTTCCCTTCTTTTCTTTCTATGACTGTAAAATATATAAATTTTTAAAAATAACATACAATTTTACGCACTGAAATTTATAAATCAATGCAGAAAGGGTAATGCCCTTACGGATACACATGTTGAACAACAATGTGAAACGAAGAACTTACTTTCTTTTAACTGCAGAGATGGAGAGACAACGAATCCTCTACGCTGAACTAAAGAAACTATGGCATTTCTTAGGATATTGGTTTTGAGGAAAACCGAGGATAGATTCATAACTGTATCGATGAGAACCGCAGGACTGATATCCCCTTCAGTTTCAAAACAGCTGTCCCATTCCGGACTTCATTTGTTTATAATCGGAATTGCCATCTTGAAAAATTGAAGATAAATAGAAATACTTTCATTCTGACCAACTTTAAAATACGTGGCTCTAGTCAAAACTTGCCACAAATTATTGAATTAACGAACAGTGGAACTACCTTTTCGTATAATGTAAGAAATTGCATTATGCTCATTGAATTTTGATTTTGAACAGGTCTTATTTCGAAATAATAATCATCAGAAGAAGTATGGAAACAAAATAAGCGGGCAATTTAAAATCTATAAAACTGATTCTTTCATGAAAGCGTAGAATTATTATTTGCGTAGATAATATTACCTTCCGCTTAGCCTATTCTGAGAACATTTATGTTTCATTGGCAGAATTTTTTCACCCAAGCTAGCAGTTTTGAGAATGGCTTTTATTAATACTGGATGAAATTTAGCCATATGAGACACATTTGAGGCCCAGCGATCCGCATGAGAGCATGGTAATTATTTAATTGGATCCAGTTGGAAGCGAATCTGATCCCAGTGAAAAAAGTATTCAACACAAAAGTTTGTGTGGATAGATGAGGGCTGCTATGCACCATTTTCATTGCTATTATTACTATTGCTAACATTAAATCTCATGTTTTATTACATACCTCAAGGGTTACATTTTTCCTAATTTTGGCATCTAATCCTTTGAGATTAAAGTGATAGTTCCCTGCAAGTAAGTGCGAAAAATTGCTCCTTGACCCAGAGCCTTGCTCTGAGGAGACCACACCTGAGCCCTTCTGGTTGGTACATCCATTTGATCATTAGATTGCATGGAGCAATGGCACTTAGACATTTCAAAATCCATTGTGCTGACTCCATGTTTAGCCTGGCTGCCACTTGTAGACAGGGGACAAAAGCACCAAAGTATAAATGGTGTGGCCCAACCAAGTGTCTTGGCTGCAAACCCTAAGTGTGAGAATATCAAATATATGTGTGGTGCGGCAGCGAGTCCTGCATGTGTATGGGTGGGCCAGATTACTAAATGGTTTAGTCTAACCCTAAGTTAATATAGATAAGCATGAAGAGCAAAATATAGTTTAAAACATTTATTTATTGACCTAACATGAATGGCACCCTTTTCCTGGCATACCACGCAGCAAAAAAATTAAGCCTCAGGCATGAAAGTGTTTTCGAGAGTGCATTCATTTTATATTCACTTGAAAAAGAGCGAAATTGATACCACAGAGGGAAAGTGAAAAACTGTGAAATTTAATTTACTTACTTTTGAAACAGATTTGTCCTTCTTTTGTTGTGACTGATGGCAAAATCATCAACCACTCTTTCCACAATTTTATAAAATTTATTTATTCATTTCCATGTCACCGAAAACAGCACAATTCGGCCTATACTTCAGGATATCAGATAAAATACAACAATCAAATGCACACATGCACAGGGATGCCGACTTACAAAAAATATTGGGAGGGCCCAAACCGGGGATCTTGCCCGGGAAATTTTATAAGTGGTAAGTTTTAAGTTTTTTAAGCATTTCAGAAGAGTCATATGATCAACATTAGAACCCTGATAACTTGAATCTTGATTTCTGGACACTTTGAGGAAAACCGACAAGCCTGACACATTGTTTCCTAACACCCATAACAAATTTTTTAGGGGGCTCGGGCCCCCTCAGGCCCCATGGAGTCGGTGCCACTGTACATGCATCCATTCTCTGTATAAGGGTATAAATTTACCCAGTTAGGACTTGAACCCACAACCTTTGGTTTGGTAGGCAAGGGCTTTAGCCCGGTGCCACTGAGGCTGGAAATAATGAAGTTCAACTTTGGGCTTCAATTCTGAAATTTGTCTGCTTATTTGGTTGGGCCAGAGGGTGGGCCCAAAAAATTTTGGGTGGGCCTGGATGCCAGGGGTGGCCCACCCTGGCCCACCTCTGGTGCCGCCACTGGTCTGGGGTGATCTCTACCCTCTGTTACCCATACCAACCTTCGTGTTGAATCACCAGGCGAGTGAGTGCACTTGACAAGTTTTTCAAACCATGTATGGAATCCCAAATCCTTGTCTTACCATGACATCCATCTGATCAGTAGTGCCGACTCTATGGGGCCTGAGGTGGCCCGAGCCAGTGGTGATTGCGTTTTTATATTTCGAGGGTCTGGACCCCCCTGAGATATAAAAACACAATCATTTTCGTTCATAAAGGAAAAAAATATTGAAAAATCATGAATTTAAAAAATATTTCTTTAACAAATGAAGTTTTTTCGGTTATGAGGAGTGTTAAAATTAGTTTTAAACCCGTTACTTAGTATCCTGTTTTTCAAAAATTTCCCCCCCTGGTTTTGGACCCCTCCCCCCAAACAAAATTCCTGGCTACACCACTGGCCCAAGCCCCCTCGAAAATTCGATATGATGGGGGAGGAAAACATGTGTCAGAATTTTCGATTTTCCCCTGTGTGTCAAATTATCGAGAGTCGAGTTTTCAGGGTTATAATGTTGACTATATGATTCATTTAAAATGCTAAAAAAAAACATTAAAATCACCATTTATAAAATTTCCTGGGGCCAAACCACTAGTATGGGCCACCCCAATATTTTTTATAAATCAGCACCCCTGCATCTGATAAATTCCCCTTACCTCCCACCAGAAATTATGTACCGTACATGTCTGAATATTGTCCCCCCTTTTTTTTCCAAAAATGCCTGTGGTAAAAGTAAAGGGGGGGACTATATTCAAACAAATTTTTTTAACTTTTCCCGAAACTGAAGCCTCAAAATTAGGGGGGGGGGGGGACTATATTCAGAGGGGGATTATATTCGGAGAAATACGGTAAGTATGTCTCCACTCATAATGATACTTGAATCAAGCATTTTTTTTAAATAGGTTGTTCCTCTTGCCAAATTCTATAATATTTTCTTCTCAGTAATTCCTCATTCCCAGTTCAAATTCCCCTACTTCATCTCAATCCCTCCCTTCACTTACTAAAGGTTTTCAGTTGTTCATCAATCTCCAATTTTTTTCTATCAGGGGTTTTCCAAATAATTTCCTCAAGTTCTTCATGCACCCCATCTACTTCCTCCTCTCTTTGGTTGCTGGTTGGCATCTGGTCCACCACACGTCTGATGGGATGTGCCTCAATTTCCATTGCCCGAATCATATCGCTTTACCCCAGTGGCTTAGCGGACCTCCCGGACCCCCCCCCCCCCAATATATAAAAACACAATCATTTTCCTTTATAAAAGAAAACAAAATATTGAAAAATCATGAATTAAAAATATTTTTTTAACAAATTAAGTTTTTTCGATTATGAAAAGTGTTAAAATTAGTTTAAAACCCGTTATTTAGTACCCTGTTTTTCAAAAATTTCCCTCCCTGGTTTTGGACCCCCCTGAATGAAATTCCTGGCTACGCCACTGCTTTACCCATTCAATGTTTACTACTTTCTCACCCAGTTTCCATTCAATACCAAAGCTAACTCTCTTATCAAGTGATTTCAAATGAGGTCACTGAGATTATTGATCACATTATTATTCAAGGAGTTACCCAATGATTGGAGATATTAATACTGAAGCGAGACCTGCGGCAGATTTAGGGTGGGTCACAAGGGTCATGACCCCCTAAATTTTATCAACAATTTTCAATTTTATTAATTTAATAGTTTCTGTATCCTTGTAAAGAAGTAAAGGTAGTGCATATGCAAATGCATGGCTACAAGTCCAAAGGGTGGTTGAAGTTTGAGTTGCATTTATCATAGAGCTCAAGAACTGTGAAAAACAAGCTCAATAATAAAATAAGCTGTGTTAAATATTATTAGGTATTAGGGAGCATGGATCTACATTAGGATATAGGACATCCTTATGTAGAGATTGCTGGAAATTTGGCTATTTATTTCTTCCGATTGTTTAACTTCATGTCTAAAATGCACCCGCTGGAAAGTTGGTATTTATTTGTTCTCCATTGTTAAACTTCTTTAATGTCTAAAATTGTTCAATATCATCTGTCGTTATAAATAAAAATGGAAATTTTTTACTCCAAAATGCGTAAAATTGGGTGTTTAAAAAAATTAACAAGGGGGAGTGCCCGTCTCTTCCAGAGGGTATCCCATACTCCCTAAACCAGGTCATGACCCTTCCATATTTGATCCTGAGCGAGACAACATAGATTTTGTGAATCACATAATGCAGAGTAGGTGCCTATGTCCCAGACAAATAACTGAGCCAAGTTTCACGTAGACATAATGAAATCCCAAGGAGCAATCAATATCCCAACAACATCCGGACAGCATTGTCCACATTAACATACGATATAAGTGCAATATCCTTGTTAATCCAATTAAAGTTCTCTCAAATATCAAAAGGGCCCACCATACAACGTTGCAGCCATGTTCAACAGTGAACATGGAGTTTCATATTACAATATCTCTTAGATATCTTCACAACATCTAATGAGTGCTTGGGATTCTGTGTGAGAAGACCCTGTTGGACAGTCGATTGGCAGAATAAAGCTGAGTCAAGACTGATATTTAGCTGATCATATTTGGAATTTTCGTGAAAATTACATTTTTCTTGTGACAACCCCTCTGTTGGCAAAAGATTATTTTAATTTAATAGCAAAGTGGATGTAATATAGATAATGGTAGGTAGCGCTTACTATGGTTTTTGGTAATCCCCAGGCATACAAACAAAACTTTTGTGCTATTCAATTCTATACAGACATATGCTACCTATCACTGGTGGATCCAGGATAGGGACAAAGGGGGGGAGTTTAAGTGGAGGGTAATCTCCCAGCAGTAGTAGGGGTGTGAACATAATTACTATTCTATCTATTGTAAATTAGGTACCCAAAGGGGGGGGACTATAACCCCCCTAGCCCCTCTCTGGATCTGCCACTGGAATGTAACCTACAAAAGTGTGTAAAATATGCCCTAATTTGAGAGCTAATTTGTATTTCAATTCGTTAAAGTAGGTAAATATTTTGGAAAATAAAATTACATTAATACTTTTGTACAAAGAGGCAACCTTCAAAAATTACAATTTTATCTAGTGCAAGTTTCGACCCAATCAGGGGGGGTCTAGTGGTGGATCTATGCGGGCAATAGCTGCTGTGGTGATGGGGGTGGATCTATGGTGGCAATAGCCCCCACACCACTGCTACAAATGGATACTGTATGGAATAACAATTTTTTTAATGTCATGGATATTACCACTTGGATATCTGAGTAACGCTATTTTCAATACTCGTTGTGGATGTTACAAATAGGATATCAATGTAACACTGTCATGTAATGTGTTTTGGATGTATCAAACCTTATTTAAATATCCTATGGATATCGTTTGCTGTTTGGGATAAATTCCACTGAGATAAAAATACCTATTTGCTTCACTGTGAGTAGGTTTTACCTCTAAAAATATATTAAAAGGCTGTTTCAGTTTGAGTTTCCTTGGTATTTCTGACATCAAAATTTATTTACCATAAAGTTCTGTAAGTACAGAGTTGTTAATTCCTGGTCTTTCAAAATATCACACAACACAAATGAATCCCTTCATGCACATGAAAGCATTTGTTCCAACTCTTGCTTACAATTTTTTTTCACTATTGTCCTTTGGCATCAGAAAGTACACACATGATTACTTAAAATGTATGATATAAATATATATAAACTTGAAACATTACAATTTGTCATAATTTTCATTAAATACTGACTTAGTTTCCTTCAGCAATAGATTGAATGTAGCAATTGTTAATGGACTTAAATCACATCGACACCCATTCTCTCCAACCGATTAACACACACTTTAAAACATGTTCTCTGCCTAAAAAACACTCAAATCCAAATAGCCGAAAATAGTTCAGAGATAGCCTTCCATTTATGACTTCATTACTGTTCTTCTAGATGGAGTACAAAATAGTTTTTTTCAGATCTATAACATTGTCACCATAAACTTATTCCGGATAATTAAAACACTATTTACAAAAATCTTGAATTTATATGGTGATCATTAATCACCAAACAACCTACAGCGAACATGTTTCATAGAAATGAAAGCATTCAGAAAAAAATTCAATATTCAATATCCACCAAAGGGAAGAGGGAATTCTTATATACACCATAAACTTCAGGTATTTGTCCTTATTTTGCAACCAACATGGCCATGCAAAGTACAGGAGCACAGTGGACAACCATTTCAATTTTGGATGGATTATGTAGAAGCTCATTTAATGAGGTTATGCAATGCAAACTTTCCAAAGTTAGGCACAGTTGATGGCTTCAAGAGTTTGAACCAAGTTTCCTCAGATGATTGAAATGGTGAGCAAGATTATGAGCGAAAACAATGGGCATTACCTGCCGAGTAATACAATGAAACAGGGTGAGTTTTCAACATGAAACTTTATACACAAGAGTTCATTAAAAAACATTTTTGTCACAATCATAGCATGAAAAATTTGTAATTGTCACTCTGCTAAATGCACCATTTAGGATTAAAAAAAAGAAGAAGTAGCATAAAGCCATAACATAGGTTGAGTACTTATTTGACAATATGAATTGAATTAACAAGCAAATAAGTAAAGGACAATATATTGAAAAATATTCAATAAAACATTTCCAAGTTCATTTTGGAAGCCTAACAAAGACTCAATTATCAAGTGTAGAAAATTGGTTTATAGTACAGCAATTTACAATAGTTAAATTAGGGAAAAATTGAGTATAGTCAATTGTATAGCAAAAATAGTCAAAGAATGGTTTTCGTTTCTGTTCTTTCAAAGGATTGCAATGAATAAAAAATTACATTTTGGAAATCGAACATGAGTCAGTCATTTCCAATGTAACGACAACTAACCAACAACATTTACACTAATTTGAGAGTGATATTGTTCATCAAATCTATGTATTTATGTACAAGGCACTCTTCTTAAATGCATGCTCACCACATCATCATTAAAAAACACTTCACACCAAAATTTCCAAAAGAGCATTCATCAGACATAACATGATTTTCATTTTTGTCAAAGTCATAATCTTTGACAGCCAATTAAGGTAATCCCCAATATATTATCTGAAGAATAGCTTCCACAAATACAAACATATGAAAAATAAATGGCAGTTTTTGTGGAGCGCCATATAAAAAGCCAATTTTTGGCATGTGCATACAGAATTTAGTCCATACATCTGTTGATACAATCATGCTTTCCTTGTTGCCTCTGAATTTAGGTGTACGTTTTAAATTGAACAACTCAGAATTAGCTATTAACTTTCATTAAAATTTGTGCTCTGCTTGAAAAGTCCATAAAAACTTGACAGTTGATACATAATTTTTTTTATCTAATGTATAAATTCATCATAAATTCACACCTCCTAAGATAAATAGTTTGTGGAAAGACAAACTGGTATGAGTCCAGAAACCATGCTGCTCAAGGCAGGATTACCCCACCTTTCACAACAACAGGAGGAGGTCTTAAAATCCATCGAAACATTATTGTTACCTCCAATTCACTTGATTCTGAAGATTTGTAAATAACACTTGCAATTTTCTTTGGTAATGACCATTACCAACACAAATTCTTTTGTACAACCCTTCAACATCATGAGAAATAAGAAAAGTTAGGATAGAAAAATGAATAGGGAAGAACATTTGGAAGATAAGGGTTGTTTCACAGTGAAACAATTATACGCACAAGACAGAGAGGTGTTTCAGGGGCTAGAACACTAGTCCCCTCAAAGATATTCCAGACTTGTGCGGTTATGTTGCAAAATATCCATTCCTTTGCACTCATAGTCATGTGGTAAACAAAGGGACCACTGAATACCTAAATGTTGCAAACAACCAAGGCGGCTGATAAAACAAAGGGCATAATGGAGAGAGGTGGGTTTTGAGGAGCTCTTGTCTTGTCATAAGGCAGCAATTCAAGGAATGTTGCCGCGGAAAAAGTCGTGACGAGTAATAATATGTTTGTGGCTCCTGTCCAGGTGGGGAATATAATGAGTTTAGAACACTGCCAAGCCCGAGATCCTTTTCGTGAGTCTTTTGTTGCCACTGAAAAATTTCTTCTTCTTCCAAACTCAAAAAAAAAATACATACGTCAACAACTGAGGAACCAAAATATAGGCAACAATCAAAAAGCACCACGTCATTTTGATAATGGAGCAATAATCTTTGGCATGATAAAATTTTTTTTCAGCAGGTTCACCATGATAAAACAATGATTTAAATAACTCCAACTATTGTTGTCATCACCTTTATATTAAACATATAAAGGTGCACATCACACAATTAGTTTCACATTGGAAGAACGTGATCTCCTCGTATGCTTAGCACTTTTTACTTCTTTTCCACCAGTATGATCTTATGAAGCACAAGAGATAGATGACAGAGAGTAGCACCTCCCAAATCTTAAATCCATGAGTGCTCAGTCATCATCTTTCTTTTCCAGCTTCAGGTCAACCATGGCATGAAGCTCTTCAGCGCTGTAACTGAAATGAAAATTGCAACAGGTTAGAAAAGAGAGAATTTTAATCTGTCCACTCTAATTTAACCCATATTAAATATCAATGCTTTTCTTAAATACAGGAAGCTTAAAAAATAATCACTATAATTTATAGAATCAGAAAGTAGCCACAAAAATGGAAGTGAACTGTTAAAAAGAAAATTTAAATGAACTCCAGATTAATCAATATTTCCACTGCATAAATGCTCAAATACCACCCAACAAATCAAATCCGCTCATCTAGAAGCCCAACAATACAAATCCGCTCAGCTGGCAGAAGCCGGAGCACAAACGCTCACCTCTGAAGCTTGGAGTATTGGAGGTGAGCATTTATGCTCTGGCTTCTGCCAGCTGAGCGGATTTGTATTGTTGGGCTTCTAGATGAGTGGACTTGATTCTGTAGACGATAGTTGAGGGCTTGTACTGTGGAGGTATTGAAATGTTCACTTGGTTGCTCATTCTGATCGTTTTACTACTTACATACTATCTTTGGTAATACACCTATAAACAATTGCTTGGACTAATACCACAATCAATACCAAACTTAAAGGGGATGACTGATATATGCATGCCAGTTTTAACCCTTAGGCTGTGGGAGTTCGTGATTTTAGCTGCCACCCAGTGTATAAGAGACCCCCTGTGCAGGAGGCACACCCTGCCACAAGGGCTGATCTAGTAGAGTTAAGCCCCTCAGCCATTCTTATGGTCAGGGAAAGTGCCCAAGTGCACATATATCCATGTAGCAATAAACATTTTCGGTAAATGCCGCAGTCAGCGAGCAAAACGTATAATAACGTTCCCACACTCTAAGGGCTTATATGTCCGAAACTTAATAAGATTAAGGATGATAAAATTTCACCACTTGAAAGCTGAATTTACCAGCAGAAAAAGAAGGTGTGATTTTTTGTTTGTTTTACGTGCAATTAAAGACAGAAAATCCATACTAAAGGCGTAGATAAATGCATTAAAAAAGAAATATGAATGTGAAGAAGTAGAAGGATCTGAAATGGAAGGAAGTTTTCCTAAGAAGACGTTCTTAGCATCGCATGACTATTCAGATCGTCTGCTAGTGGCTACTAGAATTGAACATGATCAAATAATGCCACCTCTGATAATAAATAGCAGCTACCTAAGTCAGTACGTACCCTGTTACAAGGGGGATCTATGATTTTTTTTTCAGTGGGGGCATCCAGGGTCTGACAGCCAAATGTCTTCAAATATTTGGGATTAAAAACTACACGCAGTGATTGCTATACAAAATATACACTTCATTTCAATATAAAAATTACTTATGCATAAATATTTTTAACTTTTATGTTAAAATATAGAATTTATTGATACTTGTATTTAAAATCTTATCTATTTTTTTAGCGTTTTGGGGGGCATGTGCCCCCGTGCCCACCTCTAAATTGGCTTATGCCCTGTTATGATAATGCCCTCTATTAAAATAGTGGTACTAACAAAAATTGGTCCATGTGACAGAAGTTTTACGGCGCAAATTACCTTAGCAATCTGCTGTTGACTGCAAATACCACATCACAAAATCATTCCTCCTATTCATAAAAATAGTGTTGGAATGAGCAAACATTGTCCTCTTTTATTGTGTCATTAATTAAATTTTTGCTATGTTTTTTGTTTAGGTTCTTTGATTTGAGCAGTGGGCGGTGATGTTTTTGTTTTTAATTTGTTTTGAAAGATAACCCAGTTTTTTGTTTGGAACACATTGTTCTTGACCATTCGTTGTCAAAATAACCGTTGCTATGAGTTTAGTTCTAGATAAGTTTGAGCATTAATAGTTTTTTGCAGCTGGAGGTCCACCTTATAATAAATGGCATCAACATTGAACATACCCAAGAAGATTTTGGAGGTCACACACGAATCTGTAGACATATCGTTTTCCAGCAGTCTTGTGGATGATATTCTTGTCATAGTAATAGCGGAGGCCCCTGCTGAGCTTCTCATAGTTCATCTTGGGTTTGTTCTTGCGAACACCCCAGCGACGAGCAACCTCGTCTGGGTCTGTGAGCTTGAACTCCCAACCATCTCCTGTCCAGGAGATGAAGGTCTGACAAGATTTGTCTGTGAGAAGTTCGAGCAGGAACTGCCACAGCTGGATTGGACCGGAACCAGTGAAGCAGGGACCACTGCTGTTGGCCCCTCCACTGCTGAAATTCACTGCAATGATAACAGATGGTACTGTGATGATTGATGGTACATGATGGTACTGGTAATGATTGTAAAAAGGGAAAAATGTCTAAAAATGCACCGTAACCCAGCCAATCAGCATGTAAAATCAAAGTTATTTGAAAATTAAAATAGAATAAACCTAGAAAAGCCTAAAAAAAACTAGTAGTAATCTAGAAAATATATAAATCATTGAATTTTAATACACTAGTAATATGCAAAATAGGTACTTCAATTGGTATTGCAGAATAATATATGATAAAAAAACTTAAATTTTCATAAATAATGGTTTCAATGAACAGTTTGCTACACAGCTGATTTTATTATGTATTAAAAATCAAACACTTTTCACTTTGACATAATTAAGAAATAGCATTCAGTACTATTATTTCATAGCATAAATCTTCATCGTATTGATTTCTTAATTATGAAATTAGAGTTAAAAATAGAATGATTATAATTTCTAAGTCCATCACTGAAAGAATTAAATGCCATCACTAGTCCTTGAGCATGTATGTTTTTCAAGCATGTTTTTTTGTATTTTTTTGCATGCTCTCCTGTGACCTCCCCTCTAAATCTGCCTATGTTTACATATGTTTTAAACGAGGCTGTACCTGAATATCCTGCCAGCATTGGCCCATGGGATGACTTGTGATCCGTCCCTGAGTCAGGTGCTGCTGGCAACAGGAATGGTGTGCCGACATCAGGAGCTGGGGATGTGCCCCAGTGCTCCGTATTTGGTGGCGGTGGTCCTGGGGGCGGAACAGAGCCCACGCTTGTAGGGACAGTTTGGAAGGGGGCAGAGTCATAATGCGGACTGGAATAAGGCTCTCCGTAAGAGTCATGGTTCTGCGAGTACATACGACCTGAAATGAGGAATGAAGAGAAAATTAGATGAAAATACATAATTTAATTCATGACAATTAGAGAGGTGTTTCAGGTAAAATCATATGAACTACTATGGATGGTTTTTGTTTTCTCAAAGTTTTAACACTGTGTTGCTTCTAAGCAACATCAAAAATGTATAAATGATGTTCCACTCAGAAAATATCTAAACTATGCATTATTTTGTGGTGTTAATTGTAATGATTAATAATTTAGCTACCAAGATATTTATGATTGAGTGCAAAATTTTCAAGTTTTCATGATGAAAAATCTTGAAATTTGAATTCTCCCAAAAGTAGCTCTGGGTTAGAAAGGGTTAAGAGAGATGTTTAGCCAAAATCGTTTTTCCCCCGAACCATAAATGACTTTAATAAATGCTAGTCCTCACTTCGTTAGAGCACTTCATTTTTATGTGTAAACGGCTGGTGTCCAATCACCCCATGTCACACGCATTTTAGGCAGCTAGCAGGGTATTATGTAGATGCAGATGTATAACAATTGAGAATGGATATATTTAAGAGCGACACGGCAAACATAATATTAGAGACACACTATATGTCCGATAGAAGCGATAAATTAAGAGAGATGTTTTGCCAAACGGATAGATATGGGAATTCGTTTTTCCCCCGAATCATAAAGGACTTTAATAAATGCTATAGTCTATTCACTTTATGTCTGCAGGTGAGCTTTCGTGAGAGTCCGGACACTCTCGGATGGCTTCGCTGGGGGGTAGTACCAAGAGAGAGAGAGAGGAGGAGCGAACAAAACGTTGCCAAATGTATATAGCCACCCTACTTTGTCACTGGAAACGTGCGAGTCATAGGTGGCCAACGGTATTTTGGCCCTTACGCTGAGACAATATTTGGAAGGCATTGGGGATAATCCTTCACAGAAGCCCGTGGAAGGTATACTTAGTCACATACAAAGAGAACGCGTGAGGTTTGGCAACACTGCTCCACGAACAGATTCATGATGTTCACTCGGAGGAGGTCTGAGAGCGACTGACTGAGGCCACGCCTACTGTTTGCTGATTAGCAAAGGGAAAGTCACACATCAAGAAACTTTCCCTCCCCTCATCTCCACTTGCTTTGGCCACAATAGCTCACCCGCAGAGATAAAATGAACAGAGTATAGTCCTCCCTTCGTTAGAGCACTTCATTTTTATGTGTAAACGGTTGGTGTCCTAACACCCCCTGCCACACTCATTTTAGGCGGCTAGCGGGGTATGATGTAGATGAACACACAATTTGGTCGCACTCACCCTGGTTGCGTCCGTAGTTCTTGGCGTAGTGCGGAACGGCGTACTTGGTCTCCTGCCCGAAGTGCGCGGGCGAACCGTAGAATTCGGCCGCGGGGTCGGCGTACGGATTGTGGTGGTGGTGGTGCGTTGGTGGCGGGGGAGGGGGTTGCTGGTGGTGCGGGTGCAGGTGCATGGGCGGCCCATGGTGCATGGTGGCGCCGCCCTGGTGGTGGTGCGCGGCGGGGTGGTGCTGGGGCGGCGGCGCCATCCCGTCCATCGTGTGGTACTCCTGCTCACCCTCGTAGGAGGGCGGGTGCGGCCGGAAGGGATCGTCCTCCACGGCACCCAGACCCGCACCCTCCATCGCCTGCATGGTGCTCGCGTCGCCACCACCCATCGGCACGTTGTAGCCTGCGAAACGAAAAAAAGTCCTTTAATATCAGACCCCAGAGGTTGATTCGGATAGAGCCGGGACCGGATTTACCGAGAGGCTTACCAGGCTAGCAGACGAATCAAAAAACCTAATAGATTTGACATAAATAATTTTAATGTCGACCAGTTTCGTCGCTGTGCGACATTATCCGGTGCAAACACAGGAGAACATGACCTCATGTGCACTAAGTCAACAGGGGGGGGGAGGGGATGGCTGGCCAAGGCGGGTAAGGTAGGACGGAGGGTATGGTGGTCCTAAAGGGGTACAAAGTTATATAATGTCACGAAGAAATTCATGAAGTAACGACTCAAACTATACATTTTACAAAGAAAGGCTTATTTCAGTCTGGGGCATCAAGATAAAAAAATTGAAAAGATTGTGTGAAATAGTACCATAACTTTTATTGTGTTCAATTGATTTTCACAAAGTAAAGCCTGAGACAATCGAGCTCATCAAGATCAAGCCTGGGACCTTAAAGAGCTACCTTCTACGATAAATGCAACTCAAACTTATATCACGTTTTGGAATTCTTGCCATACATTCGCATACACACTCCCTTAACTCTATTTAAAAGATACGAAAACTATTAAAATAATAAAAATTTAAATTTTTTGATAAAATTTTGGGAGGGGGGGTCATGACCCATGTAATACCCCAAAAATTCCGCCTCTGGTTCCATGTTTTAGGAGGAGTAATCTCTCCCGCTTGACTAGTATCTTTTCGTTTCGTATTATTCGTTAAAAATGTATGCTATCATCTTGAACATTTCAGTGTAGGTTAAATGGTAACCAGTCCCTATCCTACCTCAAATTTTAATATATTTTAGCGGTATTTTCACGGATTTAATTATTAAAATTTCAGATTAACACAATTAACATAAATTTTTCTCAGGTTCTCCAATCGGACTCGGGACGTTATAAACTTCGAATTTTCAGCAAAAACGGATATCATGACGGATGAAAACTGGGAATTTCCTTTGATAGTTTAAATATAAGAGGAAATGATATAAATTCTAATCAATCACATTATATTATTCACATACCCATAAAATTTTATAATATTATTTATATTTTCGATCAGAAACATCCTAATATAATCGTGATATTTCAATTCGCTTTTTTTTCGTAACTATTATAAGCAAGGTTGTACATATCTGGAGGCGCGGTTTCCGAGTTTTTGGCGAGGTCAAACTTCCACCACCTTCGTTTGACAACTTTTGCACTCATTTTCCGACTGATATTTTGGGGTGGCTAAGATTTGTTCTAAAAATGAACTAAATTAAATGAAAAAAGCTACCATAATCACTAGTATTTCGCCGGTGATTGCCGTAAAATTTTTCTCATCATTCGCGATGCTTCTATTAATGCATAAACTCTGTGTCTGTTAGCCACTTTACTGGTGGGAATATCCTTGAAAATATACTTCATTACTGCATGTGCTAATTTCCGTTGGCTATAATAAAATTAAATACCATTATAAATGCAGGTAAATGACTAGTTTACTCTCGTATTTTCAGCTGAGCTGGTTGTAGAACGTAACCTTAGTAATTGATGATAATTTTTCCCAGGGAAAAGATGTTTGAGTCATAACTTCGCGAAGCCTACCAATGAGGTATAAAAAAAGGTTTACATTGAGCGTTCCATAGTTTATTTTAATGTATTTATGTCCAAAAATTTCACCAAATGACCAAAGATTTCACCAAATAGTAAATTGACCCTTATGGGATTGTCAATGTTTTGGTCAAAGTGGGTTTGTCTTGTCCTACCCAAGCACCAGGGGTGCCGACTTACAAAAAATATTGGGGGGGCCCAAACCGGGGATCTTCCCCGATAAATTTTATAAGTAGTGAGTTTTAAGTTTTTTAAGCATTTAAGAAGAGTCGTATGATCAACATTAGAACCATGATAACTCGAATATCGATATCTGGCCACTCCGGGGAAAATCGACAAGCCTGACACATTTTTTCCTCACACCCATAACGAATTTTTGAGGGGGTTCGGGCCCCCTCAGGCCCCATAGAGGTGGCTTGTACTACCCAAGCACCCCCATTCCGGCCACACTTAGCTCCACGCTCGAAATCAGTGGTACCCCCTCCGGATATTTACAACCTCCTTGATTATAAGGCAATTCCTTGAAGCGAACGTGGGGCGATGCTCACCTTCCTTGACCAGGTACATGCTTCGGAGGCTGATGAAGCCGGGGGAGGGCGTTGTCTCCGACGCCCTCGCCGCCTCCTCCTCCGACCTCTGCTGCACCACGCCCCCTGACGGGCACAGCGGACTCCTCATCTGGTGCGAGCCGTACGCTACGGAAAAAAAGAAAACACATCGTAAATACACAGATCCGAATATTCAAGCGTGATAGAGTGGAACTTTCCCATATTGAAATACACACTCGCAATTTTCCACGAAACATATTTTGGATCAAAATCACAGAAGAAATAGGAGGGGCCTGCCTAAATATTGGTTTTAGCCCCTAGTTTAACTCAATTTAAATAAGTACATACTAGTATATTACATTTTAAATTTTTATCACAATAAAAGTGCGAATTTTTTTACGGAATATCACCGCGTTTACCGAATAATATTTGTGCTTCTACGATGCTGAAATAAACACTTGTAATTTTCCACAAAAATATAATTTATAACGAACTATGTTTCAATGTTACAACATCATCTTCTTCTAAAACCAATCCATATCAATACCGCAAAAGAAAAATATTACGCTAAAGGCCTGGTCACACGATACAGTAACGCGTACGTGTTAATGCACCGTGTAACGAAGCCTTAAAAGTAAGGTATTTTCATTTTCAAATCGAAAGGCCTCAGTATGTGAAGCCTGAACATTTAAGTAACATCATTAATGTCTCCCAATGGCGTATATAAATCCTCATTTCGAGGTAAAGGGGGCCCAGGCCCTAATATTCGCCAAGGCATAACATATAGCATCCGGGAAATAGCAAATCGGAATATATATTAATCAAGTTTCAAACTCTATCGCAAGACACGAACAGACTGGAAGATCCAAAAAGTAGTCACGGATGGCCTGATGGGAGTGCCATTATTTATGTATTGGTTATAAGAATAATAAAACCACACATATGCCTCGCGAAAATTATTGCAATTACACTGTACGTGACAATACAACAAAATACATAAAGGGTAAAAACAAAAATTTAATTAAATAGGTAAAAAATTCACAGCGATAAAATAAACAATTACAGTTACTACGACGAAAATTAGCCTAGTTTAGAAACAATACTCATCTTTAAGCATATCCTTAAATGCCATGCATCCATCATAAGTGATTTGAGCACATTTGGGAGTATATTGATCAGGTATAGACACATGTATTTAAAGCCATAGGTTGTTAAATCGGTAGAATTTAAGGAATAAGCGAAATATTGTGCTGAAGCAGAAACAGTCGATATGGAGCGGAGTTTATTTTTGTAGACCAATTGCAAATATTCAAATGCATCTACTTCTATTACGCAATTCCGATATCAGCACGCAATGAAAATGAACGAGTCAGCGCCGTGAACTGCAGCACGTAATATATTCTTCGTCTCCAAAATAGTAACCTGCGTAGCATTCTTCGGAACACGGTGCGATACTCGTGAATGGAGACGAGGAAGATTGGAGACTCAGCATCACGAAAAAGAGATGAAAAAAACCTGATCCTAGCTTTAAGTAGAGAGGGTAGGGGTACCTTTAAGGGACGCGCGCGGTCCATCCATTTACGCAAGTCGACAATATCGCACCCCTACCACTTCCTTTACGAGCAATCCGCTCGAGAAGAGGCGCGGCCTGCATTGTTCCCGCCCTCTGGACCACCTCATTGGTCGAGATTCGTGCGGTCCCGCCCACCTCTGGGTGGCGCCCCGGATCTTCCGACCAATGGCATAGGCCTCGGAGAGCGGCGGCTCAGTTGCGTTATCCTCACACTACGGCTCTCCCGATGAACCGCGAGGTAGGGGAAGGTCTTTTGTTCGTAGAGCAGGAGGAAGGGGAGGGGAAAAGTAGGAGGTACAGCGCGGATGCGAATGGGATCTTGCGCATTCCAACCTATCCCCCCGCCTCCCATTCTCGCTTCAATCTTACGTGCTCCAACCGGCGTCTCATCGAAAATTACGCGGACGCGAGGACAGAAGCATTTATACTGGGAACGTAAGTCTCGTATTGCGCGAAGTTACGCACCTTTAAATCGGGGCAGATAAAACAATGGTTTCCAAGGGCTTTGAACGTAGTACTACATATATCGAAGGCTAAGTTCTAACAACACGTATTTCAAAAGTAGGCCGCTCTGAGTTATTAACTACTGCTAATGCTGTGAATAAAAAGTAACATAAATAAAATTCAAGCAAAAAACAACTATTTGTTTGCAAATGTATGCTTCTTTTTCAGTTTTATGTACTTCTGGTTTGTAATCTCAATAAAAATTATATAAAATTAAAAAATAAATATCTTTTTTGCTCCCATGAAAACTTTCTATTATTGAGATACGTGTCGTTAGAACTTAGCCATCGATATACATATAAACCTACGAGCCATCTATAGAGGTGCTTGTCAGGGGAATTATTATTCGGAATCCTGGGAAGAAATCCAGGATTGCGCAAGATACTTCAAGTATTCTCGTATAAAATACAATCAATAAACACAATGTTTCGGAATAGATAAATGATACCTGTGTGTTGTAGTTCTTAGATTAATATCTTTCAAGGAATTGAAACGAAATAGGGAAGAAAAATTTAATCGAGTACCTACTGCAGAGCAGTAAAACGAATACTTCAGAGTATGAGAAGATTTATGATATGCATGACATGTTTCGCGAACTGTTCTATTGAAATAGCAAATGAAAGACAGCTGGCTACTCATCGATCAATTAAATGCAAAATTGCGAATACTTTACGTTTTTAATTTCGTAAAAAATTGGGAATGCCATGAAATATCGTTTTCAATGAAAGATCGGGCCACCGCTTGAGAAATATTGTATGGAGTGAAATAGTTTTTTATGCGATAGCAGAAATAGCGAAGTAGCAACATCTGCTAATGCGACCGATATTGCAGTCATACGAGAAATTTTAAAGGTTTGAACGCATTAGAACAGAATATAGACGTAATCTTGCAGCTTATGCCCAGAAATGTTTTGATAGGTGTGATAACAATTATAAGAATTGGGATAAAAAACGTTCTCTGTGATAAAAGCGTATTTTTTCTTAAAATAATGAATCTAGTAGTTCTATATTAAATATTCAATCTGGGTGAATAATAATAAATTCAAACCACACATACAGTCTATGACGCTCGATTATTGTATGGAGAGAATAAAACCACCTATTAATCCACAAACAAATTCCTGCACCCACTTTTCTTAATTAGTAACTCTAAACCAAATATTTGCCCTAGGTGTATAATAATGAATTCAAGACACACTTAAGAGTCTATGACGCACCATTATTCCAAGGAGAGAACAAAAAACTAGGAATTATTCCAGGGGTAAGTGGGGTTAATTACGATTCTTTTCGTATCGGGTGGGTGCAACTTCTCCAATCGTCCACCGACACGCAACAATCGTCCGATTCCCATTGTTCCTCCCTCTCCTCCAATCATAGAGGCCCCTCAACCCCAGCCTTATGGCGAACAATGGCTTACCCAACCCCCTCCTGAACCCCTGCCTTTCTATGGCCACATCCAAATACGACACCCTTTTAGAAGATCGCGATACTAAGAGGAATGGCTGGATACCATCTTTACCGCGAACCCGCGCGCCAATGACAATTCGAAGATGTCCTCCACATCGCGATGCTGGCGCCGCCCCTAGGTGAGGCGGAGTTATGGACGCAACTATGTGATTCAAAACAAATACTTTTCGTAAATGTTATTTGAATATTTTTCATCATTCATGACATCCATCAACGATGTAAATCAGAACCAAGTTACAGGTAAAGTGGATGATTCAATCCTTACGTATTTGAGTTAAAACGTCTTTTTCTAGATTTTTTTCAAGCAGACAGTGGCGTCATTTTCATGTAACTTAGGTGATTTGTATTTGGTTGGGAGAGAGGTGGTATCTGAATTGGATGTTTCTTAAGAGACACTAAAAACAATAAAAAATGGATAAATTATGTCCCGTGACAGAACGAAAGAGAAATAGTTTCCAATCGATGATGATCAAAATTTACCGTTGTTTATAAATAACACTTTAACAAATTAAAGAGCCCACACAGTAAATTAAAATCGATGATTAAAAATTAGAAAATATGCAATGATTGATACGTATTGAATATGAGCTCTGTTGATGAATCCAAAAATATGCATTATTGCACTGTATCACATTATGACAAGGCTGAAAGCCCCTGTTTTAAGTGTTCAAAGGATATTTTCGTCTCTGAACGATAGGAAAAATTCGAGGAAAAACCAAAATATCTATAGAAAGCCTTCCGAGAAATTCCTGAACGCGTGCATCATAGGAAATCCTTAAGGAAGCACGTGCGAGATATCTAGGCTAGTTTACGCCCCCTCGACGTTGTACCTTGAGTTAGCAAGGCAAACAAGCAATGAGGAATAATTTCTAATCCAGGTTTTTCGACAGTGAAATAATTAATCTAAAATATAATTGGACCTTCCTGGATTCGGTTTTTTCTATGCATCTTCCCTCAAATCCGGCTAGTTAGAGAGAAATAGGATTCTTCTAAAATTAATTTTTGGACATGCATTGGTGCATTTGGTCATGGACCTTGACTTCCTTGTTCATTCTTCCTTGTCTTCAATGTTTTTTTATAACTAACTTTACCATCCACGCCAAAATAATTCTTTGACTCTTGTTATTATAGTATTTTTATTTTTTTACATAAATTATCACCACTCATTATTTTTGATATTTGGATGCATAAAACGTTAATTTATATTGGAAATTTATTTTATAGTGCCTTTTTTCACAATGTTTAACTTTTTATTCATTTAATTATTTTTTAATAAGCAGACACCAATCGTATAACATAGCACTGGTGCAATGACCAAGTTGTTTGTCTAAGAGGTACTGTACCTATAACCTGACACGTAGTAAGGGGAGGGATCTTAGTTATTTTCATTGAGCCAATGACCGCCACAAATCTACTTATAAGACAACCAGGCTAAGGGCCTCCTCTGACTTCCTCTTGCCATTTCAAGTTGAACAATGAAAATGATAAACGATGATATCGTATTTTCCACAATTTATTAACCGAATTCTGCACGTGTTCCAGTTGTTATACACACCTTCAAAACTAGTGGGGGAGGGGTCAGTGGTGCCGAGTTATAAAAAATATTGGAGCGCCCACAGCGGGGGTCCTTCCACGTAAATTTTATAAATAGTGAGTTTTAAAGTTTTTAAAATCATTTCAGAAGAGTCGCTGGAATCTGTTGGAATATGAATTTTTTGCTAGTTCCTATTAGTATCTGAGGATGATTGTGTAGTACTCGGTTAATAAATTGTGGACAATATTATATCTTCGTTTATCATTAGTAATGTTCCACGACCTACCTCCTATGAAGGTTGACTTTGAACAATGAGATCTCAATCACTCAGGGTCTCAGATACGATTTTTTTTTCGAAATGGTTAATTATAGCAACTACCGCCAGGGCACTAAAGTTTATATTTTTTTTTTCGAAAGAGAGGGATTTTGAAAAAAAATACCGAAAGATACAGTAATTTCCATCATGCCATAATAATTACGGCCTTTTCCGTAAAAAGCCACGGTGACAATCAATTCCACCTCCAAGCGAACGAAATAAATCGCAAAAAACAACCCGCACGCCACCCAAACACCCTCACCGCTGCTGAGTTCTGGCTAAATGCTTGCCCAGAGTAAATAAATATATAACCATTACGGATGAGACAGAAAGTATGGATGGAGGGAGTATTTAGCGGTGAGGGGATGTTGAAAACGGTCTTAGAGGGTAGAATGTTAGGTAAACGAGGGAGGGGAAGGAAGAGATTAGAATTTTTTAGATAGATTGAAAGGGAGTAGGCCTTAGATTGAATTGAAGGAGGCGGTGCTTGAAGGAAAGGGAGGCTCCAAGACTACTCCTTAGTACTCCATGGAAACCCACCTTAATCGGCAGAATACTATATTAAAATAATTCCCTTTTTTTCCCCGACTCGTAACAACCATATGGTAAGTTGAACAATGAGATCTAAATCACTAAGGTCTCACATCCGATTTTTTTTTTCAAAGTCGGATAAATATAGCAACTATCGCGCGAGCAGTAAAGGTAAAAATTTTATCGAAAAATAGGATTCACTCCTCTAGAAATCCACACGTTGGGCTCTTCAGCGGAAAGAAGCGAAATACCATCAACATTTCGTAATGAGAGGGAAACTCTCGCGGGCCTACTCAAATTAATTTTTTTCCAAACCCCTCTACCGTCTTCCAATTTTCCTTTTTATACCACGAAAGCAGCAAGAGACGGAGATGTACACAACACAACGAGCCGACCGTGAAGAAGACGGTGTTGGGGAGGGGGGAAGCCACGAAGTTGCGAAATTGAGAGAGGAGTTAGGATAGCCAAGAGAAAAAAGGGACCAATCTTCTACGGTCAAGCGCACCCGAATCCTTTTTATCTTTTTCCCTCCCCGACTTGCGCCTGGCTGTACACACAACCTCCGCGTTGGATGATTTTCGCAACCATAGTGATGGGCCTTCTGTGTTACGCAGTGAGCTCTAATCAGGACCAGCGGTTAATACTGAGAAAGATGTCTTCGGTTGAAAATCTCACATTTAACGTTGAAATCTACTTGGGGATATTCCTCCTGATAATAATGTAAAATGATTGTCACTAGAATTTGGTGAGTGCATTTGAAATTTTAAACCATTGCAACGGTTATTGCGTTGAGCGTCGACCTTACATTAAAATAGCTTATTCCTCCTTCCATTTTTTATTTTCGCTTATGATGCTTCGTGGTTTAGAAATATAAACAGGTAGCGACAGGTCTGACGGGATAGGATATTAGAATATATATAAAATTATATGAATTTAAGGTGTATTAATGCAAAACGAATGGCAGTTAGCCACTACTTATAAGGACCGGATTTGACCCATTTATCATGCTAAAATGAACTTTATTTCTCATTTCCCATCTTATTCATTAGAAATTTCGCGGTGTATAATTACTCACACTACCTATGTTAATACCTACAGAGAGAAAACTTCGTAATTACTCATCGGAATTTTGAAAATGGATTTATACCAAGAAGGACGACTAAGGTTATCAACAAAAAACATTTTTTCTTCTGACAAATACGAAGCACAGAAGAAAATCCATTGGAAGAAACGGAGACTTCATTTTTTAAGCCATCCGTCATCAAAATTCTACTCTTTATCTTGAAAATTACTTAAATAAAGCATATAATGAATAGCCATAGCAGGTAATGATAATGAATGAGTTAAAAAGAATACAAAAAAAGAAGAATGCCACAGACTGTGTCGTTAAACAAGATTTCCTATCACGCTACGAAGTAAGTTTCATCAAGAGAAAATTATATTCTTAAAGAAAGAAAAAAAGAAAGAATATGCACTACATGAAAACCATAAAAATGGAGCAGAAGACCAATTAAGTCATATCCACACTCAGAGAGTAAACTCACTCAGATAATTAAGTATGCTAGTTCAATTTCTACAAAATTGATGGCGTAGCAGTAACTAAAATCTGAAAATGCCTATAGAAATCATTTACCACGCGGCATCCGTTAATTTGCATAAATCAATGGGTATAAATCCGAAAAAAAATCAAGGAGGAAACACAATAAGTTAACATCAGAATATATACACCTCAAAAACTTAATACTATAGTTCACACAATTTAGAAGAAAAACACGCCCTCACTGACACTCGTTCATTGATCATGGTGGTGGGAATGAATTTTAAAATTGAGATTCCACGTCTCGAAAAGTGTTTCGTCATAAATAGTATCCGTACCATACGGACCAAATATACCATACATCAATTAACAACAAATTATAGAATGAGGATCGCCAGAACCTCTGGGCCACGAGAAAGTTAAAATAAAAAAGCTGCTCCACCTAATAATCTTGATGAGAAAGGTGATAAGACATAAAGGGCAAACGCTTGTTCAACATTACCATGACTGGAGGCAAAACATGCCATTAGCTCACCACAGACGCGTCGAAAAAGAATGTATCACCTAGAGGCAACGGTCGCGCGCCGAAAGATAACCCATTCAACAGCGTCAAATGGGGTACAATTAATTCCTAAGCGAAAACACGAGAGGGATACGCAAGACATGATCACCGAGAATCAACCAACGTGAAAAATTCTGGGAACACGCGAGACATCTTTCCAAGCCTCAGGGTGGCAGCTCATCATATCACTTTCGCGCCGTTGTCCATCAGTTACACATCGGAACGGGAGTCACACTTAAGAATCCTAAATTTGGCACTTTCAACGAACGCGGTCTCTAATGAGAGGGACTCTTAGATAATTAAACGATTTACAAAAATAGTTTACTAATTACACAATTCTGAAAACCACTTTACGCACGGGCGATATATGAATCTTGGCTTCATGATGTTTTGAGTTACGAATCCGGTCGTGCACGAGTACATATATATTACTGTTAATAATATTCCCTGAAAAATGTTTTCCATAATACTTCCGATCAGCAACTTATTCGATCTATACATGGGCGTAATTTTTCGATTTTTAAACATATCCATAAGCTTCAATAGTCTCAACATGGGCGTACCCTACTTAATAATTAACTTTATATTAACCACTATTAATTTAATTGAAATAATTAAATATTGACTACTTAATTAATTACTTAATAATTAATATTGTGAGAACTATCGTAATAAGTTTTTGAGGTGTATATATTCTGATGCTAACATTTTGTCCCCCCCTACTAGAAGCAAAAATCGCAAATGTCTTCAAGGAAAATAATATTTTTCAAGCAAATAATTTTCAAAACTAATACTAAAAGTACAGCTGTTACAGTAAAGTAAAGGTGTTACAGTTTCCTTAAAATGTTGGTTTCATTCACCTTTTCCATGCTTAAATCTTACCTATAACTTGAACAACCATGGCTTACTCCCCCGCCCCCTAGTTTTGATTCAGGGTACGCCCTTGGATCTATCGCAAGATAATCAATAAGCTTCAAAGTGAAGTCACCATAAATGATAAATAATATGAAATATAAGTTCTCTGGATGGTCTTGCAATAACTACGAAGCACCTGGTGAGACAGTAAAATTGAATGGATAACCTTTAGTACTTCGCTGAAACGAGATGCGGCAAGGTGAAATGGATGGGATAGGGATGAAAACGATCATTCCTTCAACAAAGTGAGACAAGACAAGTTCACCTCAGGAGTACTTGGACGTATGAAGGCTACTGAACAAGGAACGTAGCATGGTGGGTAAAAAAGAGAGAGCTAGAGTTCTTATTCGATTAGAACGGCTGATTGGAAGAGGAGAAGGAAAGCTGGAGGATCGTGTAGGTCTAGGCGATATTAGATATGCAATATCGAAATACGATGTTTTTAAAAATATTTATCAAAAGTTGGTTTCAATTACACTAAGTTTCAACAAAGCGATGAAAATATCACGAAAAGATGCCGTAATGTATTATCCGATAAAAATTTCCTCCCGATGTCATATTACGATACATCGAATAAAAGTTATACTTAACAGAAATTTATCGTGATATGCCTTTAGATGGACGGTTACTTTTTTATCGGGAGCTACATTAATATTACTGCTATCGGGCTATATATCACGATTGTAACGGAAAACAGTAATATAGGTAATATTTTTCAAATTGCCGGCCTCGGTGGCGGCGGGGTAAAGTCCTCGCCTGCCAAACAAGAGGTCGCGGGTTCGATTCCCGAATGGGTAAGTTTCCCCAATCCAAGGCATGGGCGTTCTTGTAAGTGCTATTATTAATTATTAAATATGTTGAATTCCCCGATATCAAATGGCCAATATGAGCTGAATTCGGTGTTTTGGAAGTAAAATAAACAAATTAAAGAAAATAAATGTCTACTATTGGCAATTACGATTGGTAACTCGTCATCGCCTTGGTTCAAAACTCAACATCAGATTCCCATTTCACTATAACATCGTGACATTTTTCGATATTTCGATGATATCGCACAAGCCAAGTGGTGTGGCCCGGGGTCTGCTTCTACACTTGCCCGCGCGCTGGCGCTCCGGTCCCCCCTTAGCGCGAAGAGAGCTCCCCGAATCGGCCAACAGGTGGGCCGAGGCAGCTGACGACTGACTCCCGCCCCCCTCCCACTCGGCCTGTAATACAGGCTGTGGCTCGTGACGCGAGGCCCAAGGGAGAGACGGAGATGATGATGATGATCATCGGGCCCTTCATCAACACCACCGCACACCCCACAACACGATACGCAGGAGGCAGGGGGCAGAATGTAAAAAAAGTACCTAAATATTTTTTTATTTCACATAATAACCCCTAAGTGCGGTAGATTTGGCTCGTGCCCTGGTGATTCGCGGCTCATACAATGAGCTGTTCTCCCGGGAGTAAGAATTATGACGTGTTTTCGAGGTAAAAAGCTTCTCAATATTAAATATTCAAGAAGACCAAAGTTACGCGGTTTTGTAAACCATCGCGAACTTGGAATCTGAGCGTCAAGATCAAATAAGGTGGTCACAAACTTGAGCACGTGGAGCAGTTCAGCTATTTGAGCAGCACATAGGAGGAAAACGGACACAGTATGGACATCATCAAGGCATTAGCGTTCATGGAGTCGTTCATGAGTAGGAAATATCGGATAAGAGGATCGTAATGAAAGAGCACAATGAGACTCGAATTTCAACCACTTCAAGCAAAGGAACAATGTTGATAGGTCCTACGTAACATGTAATGACAGATAGTCTACTGTTTGCGTCAAGTTTTAATAGAATACCGCCGAAACTACTCTTTACACCAAGCTGTTCCCATTCCCGACAAGTAGACATATAAGTTATCATACTCATAAGTTAATTGACTATATTTATTTTTATGAACAAAGAATAACAGATGAGATTACCTTTAATTTAACATCGAACATCCAAATAACACCAAGATGCGAGAAAGACGGAATGAATCAACAACAAAAACGTAGGCTGAAAGCAAATAATAATAATAAAATAAATCAAGTGAAACAAATACTGCAAATTAAACTTACTCAATGAAAGTGAAAATATAAAATAATATTATCGCAGAAACCCCAAAAACTGATTGGCACCAACTGCTCACGAGTTTTAATTCACAATTAAATCGCTACGCATACAAATTTTCACAAATAACTACATGCCATTTTCATTCGAAAGAAATGAGGTACGACCAGCGAGTGGATTCTTGACTCAAGGATACATAGGAGCACAAAGGATAAACAATGTGCCTCGGGCGACTCTAATTAGCACAGCAAACCGCCCCGGCAACTTCCACTAAAATAATGAATGACCTCCGATACACTCCACCGCATTAAGTCTATAACTTTCTAGTTGTACCACAATTAAACAGGTAGAAGCGTTCAACCGGCTTCAGAAATAACGCAGCTTGAGTGACCTATTATTATGAACAAGGCTACACGTAGCCAACTTTTAAATCCATGTATGCCAAATCGTACTTTGGATTATATTTCCAATGCATCAATCGACTGAAAGCCTTGCTCCCATATTATCGCGTCTAAAACATGAGAACGAATAAATTTAACTTCTAATCATTTGCTCGAAAGAAAAGTCTGTGGTTTCGATCAAATTTCATTTTATAGTTTTTACCGTACGGCGCTAATAAAACTTGCAAAATTGGCCATAATTTTTGGTCCATTTGTTTGCTCTTTCGAAATGAGAAGTCCCATATGGCACACCTGTCACGTTATAGAAAAACTAACATCGTTTAGGAGTTATTTTCTCAACTGCAAATTTTCTAACAAACTAGGCTCACTCTTCCTAGAAATAGGTCGGTTCCTATGACAGCTACGAGCGATTTGTAGTCATTAGGGTGTCCAATTCTGGCAGGCAACTGTTGCTCACGGTAGCAGATGGAATGAATAGATCGTCGACCATTTCGAAATCCATAAATTTTCTTCGAGACTTTTCCTCGTGTTAACGTCGAATCAACTTTCACACCGACTGATAAAGCATCCAGTTATCCAATAAGGGTCAAGGCAGAGCATCCCACAATATTTAAAAAAATAATTAATTAATTAAAATAATTAATAATAATTCACGGGGGCTAACAAAACACTGCATCGCATGAGCGAACTCAGACAATGCGTGCGCTTAGAAAATCGTCGGTAGGTGACACTACTCTCGGGCAGCGAAATAAAGGAGGGACGAAAACCGTATTTGCTAAGCGTAAATTTATTTCTCACCTAATAAGTACACGATATAAAAGGAAATTATGTTTCATAATAGCCATCAAAGAATAAGCAGCACATATTTTTAGAAAATTTTGCATCACGAGTTTGCTCCGATAACTTCACCATTAGTAATTGGAAACGTAAATAATTAAAAGTTACACAAAATGAAAATGTACAATTTCGTCTACACTAAAAATTGAATTAATACACGGTCTGTATCACTCAGCATAACCGAACGACTGATTATAACGGTAATTATGATCTATTAAAAAGAACTGTCGAATGGGAAGGAACAGATTAGGGCGAATGGTCGCAATGAATAAACCTTTCTTCAATGCTTGAAAATTTGCGATCAAAATACCTGTTTCTTCATATAATTTCTTCACATAATAACTGAAGTCACGAAACGATATTGCGAGAAAAGTGTGCATTGGCCTCCTTTTATTCGAGAAACATGGCTTTACAAGCTTCACGAAGCAGAAAAAAAACCCACTAAGGAGTCGCTATGGTACTAAGAAACGACCTGGCACATTTCGTGGTACTTAGTGAGTCATTATTGTAAAATCAAAACCTTAGACGGTGATTAATTGGAAGAAAGAGAAAGTGACTGTAGACAACTTATAATTCAGAGAAAAGTAGACATGAATGAACTTCTCCGACACGTAAAAGTCAAGACGATAATACACTGAGAGGAGTACTTACCCCCGGATATGCGGTCATTACCAGAGTATTAACGGCGCAGTGTTATCCATATTTCTTGACAGATTATCTAAGCGAACAAGACCATTACTTTACTTTCTTCACTGACACTGTACACGCTGAAGGTTAAAAAAATACTTGACACAATTCTCAACCTGTAAATCTTTGAGCAGACTTCACCTCGCAGCAGGCTCAAAAGGTCCTTTAGTCCTTATTCTTGAGCTAATGACAGAGTACCTACTGGCTTCTGGTAATTTATAGATGTTGCCTTAGCTGGAGGTGTTCGAAGGTTTCAGCTGGATTTCAGCTCGGGACCACAGGTTGGCAATCCAGCGGTTGCGAATACGCAGCGGAAAACAAGACGAAACATTCGTTCATAACCTCGCCGGAAAGAATTATAAACTCCTCACTCGAGTTCACCAATATCTCTTCCCGTCGAGGGAGCTTCCATTGGCCTCCCATAGCACCTGGCCACTAAACGAGGCAAACCATACCACTTTCCTGGACGACACTGGGCCCATCAGCATACTTAAACGAAACGGGCAATACTTGCGGCTAACTCGGTAAATCTTCACCGCTGGCGGCTATCACTCCCTCCTTCCTTCAACTCCAAGGTTTGACAGGATAGCTGAAGGTAGAGCTCACCCCTGATCAAGTCGCAGACTTGTGAATTACACACATTCAGGGTTGGGGACCAGTTCCTTTACCTAGATCACACTCCATACTGCGAAGTTTTGTAGGAGTGCGCAAAGGTTTTACCTGGGATTTGAACCCGGGAACCTCCAATCGGAATCCAAGCATTCTGCTGTGCAGTAGTCCAGCGGTTGGCAATGTAGAATCAGGGGAAAATAACACGTAATAAACGCACGGCTCTCGCTGGGAAAAATTATTTCTTCTTCACTGGAATTCGCCGACAAATCAAGGGATTTCATTCGGTTTTCGAACTGCACTACCACCCACTACACCACCACAGTGCCTCGCCAATTATTTCCTTAAAAATTTAATAACTTCACCAGGCGATGTACCGAGACCTGTTGAGGTGAGCTTCACGCTAATCGGAATTACTCCGATCGGTTACCACAACGGGAGTTAATTCCGAATGCTTGACAACGGGATCGGATTTGCTGCGCATGAAACCTATCATTCCGTCTACTAGATGAGCCCTCAGTGCATCAACCCCAAGGTTGGACTGGCGAAGGTAAGGCTCACCCCGGAGTATGCCACGATTTAATGGGAAGTTCACACGTTCAGATTTGAGGGAATCTGAAATTTTTCACTCAAAAATTTCCACAGCAAGACTACTGAAACATTACGAATATTCACGACGACATCACTGAAATGTCGTCGTGAATATTAAGAATGAAAATTTTCAAACAACAAATGCCGATCGCGTCGCAACCACTAGTAATCAACCGCTTGTAATGAAAACTGATCGGAATAATACCGACATCTATGTGTCACACCCCCAGGGAGATTTTACGATTTAGATGCGCGCAATACTTCGCCTTGAATTCGTGGAGTAGTAGTTGTACCTGCGTCGAAGGTGACCGGTGGGTAGTCGGGGCTCCTGGAGGCACCAGGGGGTAGCTGGAGCACCATCGGGAAACACTTGCGTCCTGGTACGGGGGGGTCGAAGTCCAGAGGGTCAACTTAATAAAAAAAACACACCACAAGGGTGGGGTGGTGAGAACCGACCCCGGTATTGTTAACACTCCGCGGTAGGGCTAACGAACAAGCCCGGAGCACGACCACACGGCTACAGCGACAACTCCAGACTGAAGACCCCGCGACCATGGCTTAGCCCCGCGCCGGAGGACGGTAGGGGAGGTAACGGAGGGGAAGGGGGAGCCGGAGGGGAGGTAGGAGGTGGGGGTAGAGCTCCGGTCTCACGCTTGCCGAAGACTGCATGGGCCAGCCGCGGGGACCATACGTAGAAAAGGGCAGATTAGCCGCCGGAGGGCACGGAGGAAGTAGCCAGGAGGAGTGGGATGAGGTTTTTAAGACGGCGGTGGTGAGGGGGGAATAGTCCGAAGCCCTCCGAAAGGGCTCAAAAAATACCCGAACTCCTCCGAAGGTGTAGTAGGCAGCGGTGTGAGGTACCCCGCGGAGGTAGGGGTATGGGGCAATGCCGTCTTAATTTTTTTATAGCCTTTTTTTTCTCTCCCACCACCACTACACATGCGTTTCGGGGGTGGTCGGCCGATCATGATGGCTTGATCTCCGCGCAGGTGTAAGTCTGATCGCCGTGAAACGCGATGCCACCGCGCGTCGCCTATGGATGGCGCATGGTCCGACAGAAGGGCACGGTGCTGCTCTTCGACGTCGCGCACCGGTCGCGTCTTCGGTTGCAACGAATTGAAACGAGAAAAAAAAACAATAACGCATAGCCGAAACCGTAGTACGTGCCCCTGTCGGCATAACTCCCGTATAGTAGGTGAAAGACAGCTGAGGCCTTGATATAAATGAGGTACTCTCATTGGAAACAATATTAAAATATTTTCGTGAAGTTTTACCGCGATTTATCACCGGTTTAAAAAAATTATATATCACCAACGTTTCAACGGAAAATTCGTCATCGTCGTAATGGTGAGTATATAAGTTACAGTTAATAAAAAAAATCTAAACGGTTTTTATTACCTCTAACTAAATCATTCACTCTGATGGGCGAATCTTTCGTGGATATGCTATTGATATAAAACGAGCTATTTAAACTGGTTGAAACTCCGTGGAGACTTCCCCAAAAATGATTTGCCGCAAAAGAACCACGTCAAATTTTAATACATTACAAATACCAACAGAAAGCATAACGCAGCTATTAAACCAATTAGAATGGGAGCCGCTATATACATACTGGTAGGTTAAGCGCGATGCTTAGCATCTTCAGCAATTATGGAGAAGACGGAGAATATCATATTAGAACCCCATTACATTTCCAGGTCCGACAGAAACGATAAATTAAGAAAGATATTTTGCCGAATTGATAGGCATACGATGTCGTTTTTCCGCAGAACAATTTAGGACTTTAATAAGGGCTAGACGTAATGTCGTATGATTTTTGTTACATAATTTCCTTTCTATTTCCTATTCTCGGCTTCGTAAGGGATATAGAATTAATCAGCTGATGAGTCGCGATGACTAAAAGAATGATAACTATCCTTTTTCTAAAAGACACTGAAACAAACGGAGGACAAACACCACAAAGGCAGTAAGAATGACTTCTTCGAATTTGAGCAAATTCATACGCGTAAGGCAAATGAGTAAGTGATTCAAGCAACATAGAATAAAAGCGGAAAAGAATTACAGACGAAGCCGTCAATGGGATTTCATCGGTGTCCAAACGCCACATTAACTCATCAGGAAAACATAATATAAAAAAAACTGGGAATTGGATCGACTCTTCTTTGGTACGCTGAACTCTTCCGTTATACGACACGCAATAAACTCCTACACCGAAAATTGACTAAGCACTCTCTGTTTATAAAATGAACAAAATAGGCACCTATGTGAAACTTAAGTTTGGCAATGACAACTGTAAAAGGCAAAATTTGGGAATGGCACTGCTCGCATTTGAGCTTCATTTGAAATGCATGGATAGCCAGGATTAACCAAAAAAAGATTATTACACAATAAGTTCGCATTTTCTAAGGTCCCTGACGCAATTATCATGTATAAACCGATTAAGATAGAGGAGAGAGCGTCCGAAAAATCCAGTTTCTACAGCCACATCAGATCAACTTCCCGATGAGAAGATAAGAATGCTGATCTAAAAACGAGGGATTATAGTAAAAATCACAAAAAAGAGTGTTATCTACAAACGAAATCGTAACGAATTTTACGTAACCTACGTATTATGCTCTACTGCCTACTTTACAATAGATAAATCAGAAGAAAGTGAGCCAGTGAAATCACTTTCTTTGACCCTGACAAAGGAAAAACAAGGATCAGGGCAAATTTTCAATGTTATGAATGTGAAAAGCACCATGAAACTTTGCCATTGAAGCTTCTATTTCTTACCGAAATATTAAAATTTTAATTTAATTCACTTGACATCGATGAGAAGATTCTGAATAAGAGAGAAATGGAATCTAGAAAAATAATTTTATATATGCTGTCATCATTCACTTAGCTGGTGGCATGCCTTGTTCACTACAACTTAATTTGGCTCATAAAAATTCATTCATTGATCAATGAGTGAAATATTATTCCCATAACAGCTCATACCACATATCAATCATGGAACAGATTTCAAAGTACATTCGGCGTAAATCAAATGTGTATAGTTTCTATTTGAATAAATCAATTTATTATGACCTATCCTAAGGACTTTATACTTATGTAAAGTAACACATTGCATTCCTTCCAGGTAATTGGATAGAATCGATGAACAGTTGAAATTTATTCAACCAAAACATACGTCCAATTGATTCACGACCCTTAAAATAGTTGCGAACCAGCAGACATTGTTCCCAAGTCATTTATCCTTACTTCACGCAAAAATTTTCAAGTTACATTTTTACAAACGACGCTTTGCGTAATTCACTTACAATTAGTAGGTACTCGATTTAAAACTAATTTCGTCATGGTAGGGTCATTCCTGTTCCACTGAGTCCAATTCACCCGACTCGTTCCAATAAAAATTTCGGGGACAAAAAACGTACGGAGCGGAATCCAGCCTGACGATCGCTTCTACGTAAAATTGAAACAAAAAATTATATCGAAGGAGGGCGCGCCAACAATCTGTATGAGCGGCGGCAGATGCTAGGGAACTCACCCGAAAAAAGGCATAAGGCGAGGTGCGCACTTGTGCTGAAGCTGATACAGAATAAAACGGTTCCTCTCCACCGACACCCATATGCGACCAAAACGATCTCGCCCAGGCGCGCACGCCATCTAGTTTTATCGGCAGGCGATCGCCTGTGCTCGCAACTCCGGCCCACCCACCCCCATCGAGAAGGAGAGATACGAGATCACACCGGCAGATGGCCCGGGGGTCGGAGGCACAGGTATGCGCGGTGAATGGTAGCTGACTGACTGTCTCACTTTTTTTTTCGGCACAATTTTCACCGCCACGCAATACAGTCCGTGCTTCCTGAGCGCAACGGGACAACGTATGTGCGCATACAATACCTCGATGCAAGCATTTCACCCGATCAACTTCATTCAATCCACCGCACTCCCGTTTCATGGCACTCGTTGGTATTTGGAGGTGGCGAATGGCGGTTTCGGTCATTTGCGCCATGACGGACGGGGAGTGAAGTACAGCCTTGTAAACAACAGATCGATTATTGACGAGTTCACTTTGTAATTGAAATTCATTCAACCGCCCACCCACAGTAATTTTCCACAATTTAATTTGCTCAACCGGTTTCAATATTTACACACCATTGTACCAGCCGAGACACAGCTCTTGATAATGATATGTTAACAATGAAACCGGTTGAGCAAATAAATACTGCGGAACAGTGACGTAACTAGGAATATACTCTGGGGGGGATGAGAGGGGATGGGCGAAGGGCGATGCCCCACCCACCACCCCTTTTAACCTTTTAGGAAAATTTTTGGAAAAAAATGACATACCTGCAAATACATTTTACATCATTTTAGCACTAAAAATCTGGGTTTCATTAAAAGGTTACTTTAAAATTTACTTTAAGTCAAAACTAAACAATAGTTTTGAATATTATTTTTATTTCTCTGGGACTTTGAGTGGGGATCTTTCCCTCTCATACACCCTCCCCCCATAGTTACGCCACTGCTGCGGAAAATTACTACAGCTGTTCGTATCATTACTATTGTACACAACAGCTTAAATTTTCTAAACCAGGCGAAACTATTGAGTTATAAGCTCAAATGTTGGTTCACAATAACTAAAAATAATGTAATCAGACATTGGGCCATTATCAATAGAGTAAAGCTCAAATTTTTTCTTTAAATTAACAAGCAGTAAGAATAGTATTTTCGTCCTTCTAAAGGCATAAAGAGTATAGTTCAGTCTTCTAGATTGGTGTCCAGGTTACTCTGTGACAAGGAATAAATCATGAAATGGAGTTTTTCAGTTGTTTTGAAGGGTGGAGATATAACAGGATTAGCCTACAGTTAAAAGAAAGGTGCCAAGGGAACCCTACAAAAGCTGGGATTGGACAACACCTGAAAAATCTGCGCCTGGGTCGTACCTCAAAGACCGCTTTGTTGCTATTAAAATTTGGGTATTCACTGAGGATGAGATTAAATATACATAATTTTTACAAATGGTCCACTGAACATCATATTTATGTCTCTACTTTACGGCATTACTTCAGCGCTAAATGAAGGGGACCAGACAGAAACGTAGCTATACGAAAAAAGACCCTTCTCTACCCTTCCGAAAGACGCGCGATGTCTCCCGGTCAAATGGCGGAGGGTTTGCAGGCACAGGTATGCAAGGTTGAATGGGGCGCGTACACGCCTCTTTTTCTTTACATCCCCTTTTCCCTAATTCTTCAGAATAAAAATTCCACCCCCTCCCTTTCCAGCGGGCCGTACCGCCCGACGAATTTGAATAGAAAATGCTCCATTTTCACCGGGGAATCCGAAATATTCTCCATTGCGACCGGATATTCGTCATGCTCCCGCGAACGTAGACAAAAGAGAACCCATGATCGTACGAACGTTTAACACCGAAGGGGTGGGAAATCTCTCTTCTGCTCCCGTTTTTCCTTTTTGATAACTCTTCCCTCTCTTTGATTTTCGGTTCTCTCCGACGAAGAGATGGTAATGTCAAACAGAGTCGATACACATGGACGCAGCCAACTTGTAAAGATCAAGCGCACCAGATAGAAATACATTATTGATATGGAGTTAGAAACTCAAAAAAGAGCGTCTGTTGGTTCGCATAAACTTAAAATGGTGTAATTCGACAAAGGGTCATTGTGAGTAAAGAACAGCAAAAAAATATACTCTAAACTATATACTATGCAGGGGATTCAGGTATACTATGGAGGGGATCTATCCCCCTCATCCCCCCATATATACTATACTCTTTCTCTATAAATTAGCAAACAGCACGGATAATATTTTTGTCCATCAAGGGACATAAAGAGTCTTTTAGATTTTTTTCCAGGTACATATATTGGTTTCCATGATGTACACGTTATAGCAGGAGACGGACAAATGATAACGAAATGATGAATGCTAAAAATCATAAATGGAATTCGTCACTTATTAATATTTGTCGACAAGATACTAACAAGACTTGATCGTAAAACAAAAGTAGCTAAAAAAATGAAAATCTGCCCAACTACCTTTTTATAATTATCAAATCTTATGAAACGAATTTATGACTTTGCAAAGCTATAACGCGTATGCTTTTATCAATATTATACGCATTTACGCTTTAAGTTCATTATTTTTCGCTACGGGAAGCCTATTTAATCAAACATTTCCAAAGCCCTCGTGCCAATGAAGCAAGCCCTCTAGGTATGCAAATCTAGAGGTCTTATAGACTTTACAACTCATATTCACATTATTAAAAGTGTAGGTCAAAAAATAAAACTAAAAATACGTGGAAATTAACACGTTACTTTACAATTTACACGTTACGAAAGGTGTCAGACATATGGTGATAATATGATGAATGGTAAAAATCATAAATCGTATACGTCACTTTATAACATGTATTGACGAGAAACTAATTAGACTTGACAACTAAAAGAAAGGAAGGTAGTAATAATGAGAAACTGCTCATAGAAAAGCAACGTGTTCCGCGAGTCATATAATTTATTTCCAAATTTCATCCACAAGCGTGACGACCGAGGACAATCATTTCGATCATAGCAGTGAAACCTCTAAACGTTGCGACATCAGTTGATACAAAAATAGGGAGAGGAAAACAAAAATAAAACAGCAAGATTTTAAAAAATCGACTAATTCTGACCCACAAAATTCACGAATTCGTGACGATCGCCGACGATAATGACATCTCGATGGATAAAATCTCTGCCGCAGACTTGATGGTAGGATCCGTAAGATAGCATCGCACAGCAGGTGGATTTCGCAAAGTTACACAGCTTTTATTTTGCGAAAACCCGTTAATTCACAAAGGAAAATGGAAAAAATGGGATTCCTACTAAAAAATAACTTAACCCAACAAAATGTTGGCTGGGCACATTTTCACGTACAGCATACACCATCCCCAAATGTGCGTCGGAGATCGCAGAGCGCTACATGCCTGTGGGAATATAATTTCCCTTTAATTCACGTAGACTTCATGATACGTGCTCCCGTTATTCAGAGGCCGAAAATGTGACAGACACGGCATTGTGAAAATCATAAAATAAAAATGCAGTTCATATGACTCTCTGAGTAAACAACATTCAGCTTCTAAGAAAAATTCAATTTCATTCACTTGTTTTCGAGACAATTGTCATCGAAATTGGACGAAATCCTTATGTTTTAATTTGTTTAACACAAAATAGATTTTTAGAAGGTGCGAAATATAAATGAGATCAATAAAAAGAATGCGATTAAGGAGTAGAGTTGCGCAAAAAATATAATCATCCAATATTCATATAAAAATCAGGTCATCAAACATGTTATTCTAATTAAATATTGGAAAGCATTCAACTCCTGCTTCGTTGAATGAATGTTATATGCCCCTAGCGGCTGATATGAGACTGCTATATTAACATCAGTTGGGCGGGAGCTACAGCGGAGCCGATTTTACAAATGAAAAACTAAAAATATTATTCTTCTACCAAATGTAATTTTCAGTCGATGTACAATACATATTCTAATTATTTCGTTATTTGGGCAACCTCGATAAGCATAGATTTTGACCAAGATGTACGAGTCAAAAAAATTTCCTCGTTATAGCTCTATTTTTGAACTTAATGGCAAGTTATCAGCTTCACTTTTGGATAAAACCATACCAATATTTCGCATGCAACCCTCCACGCCGGCTGACTCATTCATTGAAGAAAATCCTGACCGCCTTTTCGACGCGTCCAACAGGAAGTTCTGTCGGCAGACCGAATCCCGATAGACGCTAGACGTCAGTGTGAGCCGAACATTTGGAAAGGATAACGGTGGCCAGGAGGTATAAGGAGCCGATCACCTTATGAAGGGAAGGACGGGCTCATGAATGAGTAGGCAGACAGGTCGCGCCCGGATGTGGTAAGGTGACGAGACCCATACTAAAGCAAGGAAGGCTCGAATTAAATGGTTACCGGCTAGCGAGCAATAAATGAAGAGACGAAGGAAGTGCTAATGAATCGAAGACCTAGGGGGAATTTTTTTTCAGGGGGGTCTTCTCAAATTTGGTATTAAAACATCAAACAACAGTAACTGCATGAAATATAGGTACTTATAATTTTAATATAAAATTTATTGATATGAAAATTTGTATATTAACGACAGTTTTATTTTCTGTTTCCTTAAGACAGCTTTCATGTGTAATTATTATTATAAACCCGCGACCAATCCGCGGCCCGGATGAATCTGTACTGATTATTTTCATATTTCCTTGGCATGCTCTCTGTGGCCGCATTGATTTTCTGAATTTCGCGTCATACCATCTCGGTTCGCTACCTTCTTTTTTTATTTTTCTAGGGATATAACTTATGATACCTGAATTTATGTGCGAAAGAAAAGCTTTATAAGTACTCTCCACATTAAACTTTATTAACTACATTATACATTATAGATTATAAAAACAAAACGAACGTAATCATATAGCTGGACCATATTAAAAATTTTGTAAATTTTTAAGCGTCCGGGAAGGGTTGCGGGGGGCGTGCTTCATCAATTCATAATTCAAAATAGGTCGAAGGGAAGGAGCCAGACGAAAGGTAGTCCATGTGATGGTGTCACGTAAAAAACACTGTTGGAACGTAAGAGGGAAATCCTGCCAACTATCTATTTTCTGAGAGCATGGAGTTTGATCGAACGAGCCTCGGATGGTAAACACTTATGATGGTAATGGTAGAATAGTTTAATAATAAATAATTATATGGACTATAATTCAATAGATTTTACCATTCACTTGTGAGTAAAACTATCGCTTTGAAGCGCCATTATCAAAGAACACTTGAAAAATTCATGGAACTCGCGTTCATATCCGAAATGCATGGATGGCTATTTCAGAGTGGAACATGGCCGCGACGCGTGCGAAACGTCAATTGGGCGAACTCGGGAGAACAAGGAGACATAACCGCCTACCGGAAGTCACGTGGAAATTTTGCCCGCGCGTACTTATCTAATACCGTGATTTCCGTTTCTTGCTAGGTTTTTATGCGCCGTATCACAATCATTAAGAGGAACCACGTGAAAGATTACAGCATCAGAGAGAAAAAAGATAAGCGAGGAGAATGGCAGGATATAAAGTGTGACTAAACTAGCAACATCATATAATGACTCTAAGTGGGCAGATAAAAATCTAGTATGCTAATTTACGAGCAAAATAATGAAGTTGAACTCGAACAATAGGGTTTACTTGAGGAGTGAAAGAATTACACGACGAACGAAATTCCATGGGTCTTGTTTTTTTATAACATCCCCTAGCAAAAGATCGAAATTTTTATGCTTGATACTTCGTTTAATCTTCATCAATCAATAAAATTAAGCAAAATTCAAAATTAACAGAAGCTTTAGGTGGTTTGAAAGGTACTTGTAATAAGTGCACCAGTAGACCCACAAATATGAATGCCATTAATATAAAGAAATTACATTTATTGTCGTAGCAGTTAAAAGTTCAGTGCATGGAAAAAAATCACAATGAATATTAAAAATTTCAACGCTAATAGCGTCCTCAACTAGTTTTAAAAACGTTTTTGTAGCGAATTCACAGCTTTTTGCTGACTAATTTACGCGGTTATATTAAACTAATTCACTATTACTTTTTATTACGGACTGTCTTGGTTCAAATACGACTAAAGAAATGCAATACATTTCGAACTTCAAATTTATTTGTGACCATAAAGTAGAAAAAAATCATTATTAGCTATATCAAGACTTTTGTTAATATTTTTTTAAGATTATGACTTAAGAATTCCAGCAATTATGGTACATAAAAGGTGCTGAATGACCTAAGTCGACGATTCATCTAATGATACACAACTAAAAATAATATTGAAATAAATTCTTAAAATTTTACGCGGTTATAAAATTTATTACGTCACTACATCATCTTCTTAACCTTGTACTTGTAGTTAGGTATGGCGATGACCTTGAAGACGATGTAGAAACATTCAAACCTAGGTCGTAATATAATAGTGGAAAATTGCAAGTACCTATATCAATATGGAAAAATTCCATCAGGCATGAATATTCGGATTTTACCACAAATACTAATACATTAACCTAAAGCGCTGAGGACGATTAAGTTTCCTCTCCTCAGACTCAGGCAGAGGGGAAAGAAATAACGTATCGTAGTAAAAATCCTGCCCTCGAAGACGGAGGAAAATATATGTATACGATAGAGTGTGGGGGTTCGAGTTTAAGGGTTTCGTGCGAGAGGGGGGGGAGGGGAGGGGCCGGAAATGGCGACAAAAGAAGGGGAAAGGGGAGACAGGGTTTTTTTTTCGGGGAGGGGTTGTGAAGAGAATCCCCTTCCGTTGTCGTCTTACACCGGCCTCCGAGCGACTTCCGGCGTAGGTGTCCGAGAGAGAACTTTCCGAGGACGAAATACACGTAAAACGTAAAGAGGTCCGTCAAAAATTGCCGCAAAGGATCATGGGACGCCGTATTCTGTTATAGTGCGCACAACGAGGGAGACTCTAGTGATATATGGCAGGCAATACTTTCGCTGCGAACATTTCAACTCGTTTTTCGCCCGGAAAAGAACTCCTGAAACTGGCGTGTGCTCCGATTTGAGTTGAGATAAGAATCAGACGTTTTTTGCACGCGTTTCATCTCGTATTTCTAAAATGGGAGGATTAAAAATCGTGCAGAGATACCAATATTTCCCGTGAGTTCCACAACTCAGGAATATTGCCAATAGGAAATGGTACGATCTGTGCTAAGGAGGAAAATGAAGGAAAAGGTAGACTATCAACCAGATGGAAATTATTGGAATATTTATGATGGATAAGATGTTTCTTTTGACCGTTGTAAGACACAATTACGACCGATCGAAGAGTAAAATATATGATCTGTTGAATGAATGTTGTCGTACAAACAAAACGCGTCGAGCTCATGATTTCAGTAGAAATATTGCTTCATTTTACTAATATTAATAATTTCCACCACATTGTGTCGCATATCATACAAGAAATTGTGCTATGATGGTTTCGCCATAGGACCTGAGCTGATTTTAATGCGCTCTTTTTAAAAATTCAAATTTCATCGGTTTCGTTTCCACTCGCACATATATCATCAACTAGGTATGTAATTCCACGCCTTATTTAATAACCAAAATGAATATCGAAACATTTTCGGCGATGAGGCTCATAGTTAAAATATCTATGAAAAACCTCCTGCACAAATTTACAACAATATTGTCAAAGTATAGTGAATAAAGTGGTGGAAAAAATTATGTCAGTTAACCGTTAACAGTCCAATGTACCCATTTGGGAATATATTTATAAAAATTTATGAAAATTATATCTCGTGTCTATAATTACTTTTATAGCTTTTGATATGTAAATAAAGTATTGAAGTACTTTATTAAAAGTGAATCGTATGACTTGTGTATACCTTGGTCGTTAATTACACCTTTTAAAAATTGGTCATTTTCATCACCTCTGTAGTGAGTATGCGGATTATTCGATATTTTCCCCTACACTCGTCCTCCAGTGACAAATGCTATTTATTCTAAAAATCAATATTTATTGTTCATAAAAAAATAAATCAATATATCTTTGTTGAACTTAATTTTTTGGTCAAGTGTATATTTATTTTTCAACCAATAGCAACATTATGTGGCGTGTTCCATTTGGGAACAATTAAAAAAATTAAAATTGTTAAAGTTAAAAATTTTAAATTTTTTAAAAAATTTTAAATTTTTTAAAAAATTTTGCTCGGGATTTCTTTCATAATGTCTCTTAATTAGTAGTAAAATAAATAGTATATGCAAAAAATAATAAAAATCAGTTGGTAAGTTAGTTCGGTCTTTAAAGGTCTCAAGTCTTTCTCTCACTCCCACTTTCTCGTTTTCCATTTTTTCCATTTCAAAAAAGTTTGCTATTGCTAGAAAAATAAATACACACGACCAAAAAAACTAAATTCAACAATGATGTATTGATTTATATATTTTTATGAGCAATATATATTGATTTTTTGAATAAATGACCATATACTATTGGAGAGCTAGGTCTTTCACAAGACAAGGTCTGAATAAATATTTATCAATTTCTGCATGTATCAGTCCTTTTCTGAACAATTTTGCCACTCTTTCGTTCACAGCACAAGCCCATCGCAGAACGGGGGTTTCCTTTACTTTGCAGTTGAATTTTCAACTTACTTTCCTCCACAAAATTTCCACTATTGGAGCACAACTTTCAGCGGAATACTTGCTTTCACCCCCCAACAGAGCTCGCATGAAATGGGGAACGGATGAACAAAACCTTTCCCACGTGCAGACTCCCCACAAAGAATGCACCAAAAAAGGAGCAAGGAAAGAGAGAGAGACATAAGGGGGGTGGGTAAAGATCTGCATGTGCACCACACTCCGTGCACAGGTAGAGGGGGTTTGAGGGGAGGGAGACGTTTAAAGAGCGAGGGAGTGGGGGGAGGGGAGGGGAATGAGGTTTTCGTAGTAAAAGGAGGTCGAGACGCTCCATTCATGCGGGACACGTGTTTGGAGGGGGTAGGGGAGAAAGGAGGATTTGGACCCGTGCAAAACACAACAAGGCGCACCCTTCCCCACGAACTGAAACTGCACCCCTATAAAAAAAATAGTCCAAAGTGAAGACTAAACATCTACCCCTCCCGCAAGATGTACTTTCTACGAAAAATCAACCAGAATTCACTCCATGATTTTCGGGTTGGCTATGTTGACGTCTTACAAAAACTTACAGATTTAAAAATTAAATTAAAATTTACTAACAAATTTTTTGCAGTCTTACAAAATCTTACCCGCGCGGAATCCCGAGAAAAATGTATATATTCTGTTCGCCGGGAAATGTTAAATCTTACATATGTCGAAGTCGCTTTCAAGGTGAAGTTTTGTGGCCACTTCTTCAGATCATCCTCAGATCCGGACTCGATTTTTCAACTTCGATTCTATTTCATTTGATATCAGCAGCGTCACTACCACGATAAAGTCATTCATTCTGATGAAAAGGCTTAGCCCGTATGACAATATCAATTTTATTGGCGAATAAATCGTCGCGCAATATTTTGTTTAAAATATTGGGCGCCACGCTCCTTACGACACGTACCAATATTTGCACCAATAATGGCCGAAATAGTGTTCTAATCTCCCGCTACAGAACACCATTGTATTTCGATGATTTTACGTTGCATAAGCATTCGTGTGATTTGTACGCTGCAATAAATAGTGAAAAAACTTCTTTCGTCCACATTTTAGAAATTTCAAGCGAATTCTCGGAACAAAACCAATGTTTTACAGCCAAACCGGATGTTTTGCATAGAGCTTCCGTTTCTGTTTCGGCCACTAGGAGTCAACAAAACTGGCTTCTGATTGGATATAGACCGCAAGAAAATAGAACCTGTTCTATATTCCAAATTGGGCGAGGTATTGTGTCCAATATTGTGAAAAGGATATTGAACAAGAAATTGGAGTGTGTCAGTTGGACCAAAATCCAATATCAAATGGATTGGCCAATAAATTTAGAAGTGTCATGCGGGCTTTATTAAAGGCCTGTGAAATTGGAAAGGCAAGATCTCTAAATACGAAAGAATGATGGATGGATTGACCGAGAAAGCGCTACGACGAATGGGGGAAAAGAAATGTTTCCTTTTAACCTTTAACCCTTTTTCCATGTAATTCATTGTATTTGTATACTCAGGTTTACATAAGCTCTCTCAGTAGGTTTTCGCAGGTTTTTCACGCCCCCCTTCTTGTGTGGGCGTTTTCCTGCAGTGGGTTTTTTCCAATAAGGACGACAGTCAATATCCTTAGGTTTTTCCCACGTTCACTAACATCTTTTTACACTTGGTCAATAGTAACTTTGTTAAATTATAATGCTAATTGTTGATTGAAAATGGAACTTCCACTTATTTTATGTAATTTCTCTGCATGTAATTTCATGAGCAACTTGACAATGTATTTAACTGCATATATTTAATGTTTGACGAGGGGTTAGATGGACGATGGGACTTTCTAGTCCCAATCTCGCCCAATAAAGACGTATTATTATTATTATTATTAAAGTCCCTTCCTCAGAAATGCCTAATATTTAGTCCCTGTGCATTGTATACATGTCACCTCACGGCCGGTCGTATTTTATCTTTTTCGTGACTTATTATTTGTTGAAAACTTAAGCTATCACCTTTTTGTTAACTATTTTTGTTAACTTTTATTTCTCGAATGCTCAAATTATTCATCTTCTAACATTCTGATGTAAACAAGACTAAAATAAAAATATATGTTTTTGATATGACTAAATTTCAATAAAAAAATTTGGACCAGAGATGAAATTTAACTGTTAAACCAAAACGAAAGAATTCAAACTTGACAGGCATGATATGTTGGGATAGTATTTTAAGCAATAAAGTTAAGGTCTTAATTTAATATCAACCAAACTCGTCGTTTGTGGATTATAAGAGATGCTAGACATGTATCAACACTTGCGTCACCTTGCTATTTGCTTTTAGGCTTAAATACAATCCTTGAGTCGGCGTTGGATTACCCATATATAAAGACACACTACGGTACTTATTTATTCTCCTGCATTTAGGGCTCACTAAATGGTTAACACGCGGCTTCTTTATTTTGGTGGAAAATATTACGAGATAGATACATAAAAAACGCTTGATAAAATACTTAGAGAATAACTCGTCAGTCGTATTCAACGGTGTTTGGCGAGATGATGTGGAACATGTTACACCTATAATTTAAAATTAAAAACTTTGTGTATGTCCACTGTATTTATTATTGTATACGCGTTTCAGTGAATCATCTTCGCCATCATCCAGGGAGACTGGGATGATGGTGAACGTGATTCGCTGAAACGTGTAGTACAATAATAAATACTGTGGACATACACAAAGTTTTTAATTTTCAATTATCATTTTCAGTCTTTGACCTGAACAATAAGATGGAAATTAAATAAACAAATCAACAAACAAGACGTAACTCTAAATAAACTCTCACCCGAGGACATAGCACACACAAAACCCAAACCGGTGCCGAAGAATAACATCACAGCCAGCGGATGAAATAACTCAGCATAGTTATTACTGACCGGACGCATTATTTACAAGCAAATTGGCATTAATTTAAGCAAGGAACAATTTTCAAGGAACGCTCCGTTCCGCACGATAAAACAGGGAGACTGGGATGGCTGCGAATATTGAAGAGCAAGGGTGGCCGACGGTCGCATGGTTCACAGCTTCTCGATTCCCCGGCGATCAAGCAAAGGAAATGGCGTGTAGAGGGTTATAAAATGTTTTTTCACCAAACCGTTTCACATCTCAGCAAAAAAAATTCACTCTCGAATGCAGATTTGACTACCCAATTTGAAATTAGGATAAAACGAAATGTGAATTGTTTATTACGATTGAAAAAGAAATGAAAATAAATCTTCATGGCGTTAATGGTTATATTACCAAGAAAGGAAATGAACGCAAAGAAAATTAAGTGTATACTCTAAGTTTGAGGTTAATTTGATGACCAGAAAATGTGCACAGAATTCTAAAGGGAACATTGAAGATTTCTAAAATGAAATCTTGATGTTGATTCTGTAGCTAGAATAAAGAATTTTTAACTGAATAGCTATTCCTAATGCCTCTATTAAAAAAAATGCATGTACAGCGACACAGCTGTTAAGAAAAATTGTGAAATATGTAACACATAGCAACATTTATTTTTGATATTATATATCTTACACGAGGAAATGTTTTCCTTATTGCGGAAAGAATTCGTATTGAAAAGCAGATTATGTGTAATATTTCGAAAATTCCATCAGGGAATATTCATTTACCTTAAGCGTAGTATTGGTCTAGGAAACTGGTTTCTCCTCAGCGAGAAATTCGCATTTTACGTGCAAATTCGGGGACTCACAAAGGTACATCTCTTGTATTTCCGCAGTTATTTTCTTAAATACAGAGTAATATTTAAAAAGTCGAGTGTTTATATAAATTGAGACGTGAGAATCGCATCTAGAATATGGCAGCACTTAACTTATAGTTTGATTTTCGAATTAGCCTACAATTAGACTTGTTTTAGGACCACGTGGAGGAGATGGTAAATTCCAAATCTGATACGGAAAAGATGTTCGTCAACGAGGTAAACAAACAATGAGAACATAACTGATGACTTCAGGGTGTGGAAGCATTCCATTATGGAAAATGAAGGAATAAACTTTGTTAGGTTCACCAATATGTTTGAAAAAGCACGACCCGGGCTTCATAACGTACCTATGTAACTATGTTACGTTGTCGACCTGACCTGAAGATGTAACTTACCTATGCTATGAAACCCGGGTCTTCTTTTTCAAATATATTAACGAAACTAACAAATTTTATTCTTTCATTTTCGATATAAACAATGTGAACTTCCAAGAAACCAAGATTGATGAAATCCATCCCTCGCGAAGGCGTAAAAGCGCAAGACAGCGCCGGCAGCGCCACGATTCCGCGCCGGAACGGGCGGCGAGCGAAACAGAAACAATAGAATGACGGAATGGCGCTCCATGAAGCTCTCTCGTCGCATAGGCCGATGAGTTGGTTTGGCGGAGGAGCGGAGAGGGAGGATGAGGACAATGTGATTGCGGGGCGTTGCCTGTTACCTATTATCCCTTCCTATAACCACCACCAAGGGGACAGGGCATTATGGGTAGTCTCTCCGATCTGGGGCGCAGTGGAGATCCGATAGCGAGGGAATAAAAAGGGTGGGATCAAGGGGCAAGGACCCTTGGACAAAAGAAATACGAGAGAAGGTTGTGATGAAGCGAGTATGATCAGGGAAAGAAGATCAAATATTAATAACGAGGTGGCTTCTCTGTTACTTCGCAAGAACAACATTACGAGAAACCTTTTCCGCCCAGCAAGCTGACGCAACGAAACGCACGTGGATATAGCAAAAGGGTTTCCTCCTATTCCATGCTAAAGTGAAACATTCGCAAATTCAAATAAATACGATGAAATCTACCCAAAGCTACCATAGGAACAAGTTGGAGAAAAGTGGCCATATAGGAAGTTGACTCCATAAATAATAAAAGTGGTGCATGATGCAAGATATTCGAGAGAGAGTGATAACATATTAAGTCTTTGATTAATTTTCTACATAAAAGCGCCATTATCTATCGTTTTAAAATTTTAATTAAGAGCTTAAATTCCATAGCCAGAGGTATGAATGAAGCGATACCTATGATGGGTTAGCTCTGTTTTTTTTATTCGAGCAATTTAAGACGCTCATTAGATAGCTTGTGGAATGTAGTTCCTAGATTATAAAAGAACGATTCCAAAACGCAATTCCTAAGTATTTTTGGAGGAGTAAAGGACATTTTCCGGTCCCTATTCCGAAATCAAAATTTGCCGCTTAACTTGGGAGGAACTGTCCGCTGAAAAAAATGGTCGTTTTAGGCAGGTTTCACTGCACTTTAAGATTCGTTTTCAATACGAAGTTTCGAAGCACGCAATCGAAATTATATGCATGAGGATTGAGAATGATGTAAGTCACACTAAAACTTTTTCTGAATAATGAAACTAAGAAAAGAAGGCCCTATGGAGCCTATCCTCTATTTTGCATATTGATGCTGTGAACATGATCAACATTGTGGGGTTGCAAAAATTAAATTACTCTAATTATTCTTTTTTTCCGATTAAAGTCTGAGTCTGACTAAACTAAAACCGATATTAAGCTAATATATCGGTATTCAAAAGGTGGAACACAAGCCATACCCAAAAAAATCGGCATTATTAAATCTCGAAAATATTTCTTCCTTTGATAAAAAAAAACTCGAAGAGCACATGACAAGAAATTCTCATCCTCCTGAAAACATTTTTTGATAGGAAGAACGCCCTCTGATAACCCTCGGCCAATCACTATTAACCGTGACCCCTTCTCTACGGAACTATTTGTGATTTCTTTTTTCTTCTCAAAGGAAAGCCAAAAATCCATAGTTCTTCATACTGCGTCCATTGTTTTCGACGTGCTCGACAGCAGGGGTCTCTTGGACTCCATTTTGAGGTCAGGTGAGCAATTGGGGCAACAGAGTGATACTGGAAATGAGGTAGGGGAAGCCAGCCTCGGCACGGCTTCCTTCGCTAACATATAGCACCTAGAAATCACACACAAAAGCGTCCACTAAGACGGACGCTGCACCAAAACTTAGACAAAGAAGTATAACTTAAGATGAGAACTGCCGCTAAGCCGCAACCTATATAAATTGAATACTCACGGCATCAGCTTCGTCAATATTCGTGATTGGCCAAAAAAATTAACTTCGTACACGATTCTCACTAAAATCTATCTATAATTCCCAATTACCATCTTAGAGCGGATGACATCAGGCATAATGCCAAATGCTGGACAAAACCAGACAAACAAGACGATTTATTAAGATAGAAGAGAGAAGAAATATAATTTTAATGAAATTTTACAAGTTCATACATGCTGCAAGACGCCAAAAACATAATCCCTTCTCTTAAAGAGAGTTTTGAAGAAGGCTTTAAGTTGCTAGTTGCACTGATGTGATTTTAAAGAGTTATAGATCTGTAGTTTCAACGATTAACAACATATCTGAATGACAAATCCAGGCTTTATAAATTCGCGGGGTGTTTTACCAAAAGTGAAATGAAACTGCAACAAAAAATAATAAGGTGATAGTGCAAGCAAAAATCACGAGAATAAAAGACTGTCCCATGACATTTTAGTCGAAATAGAGCATTGGTTTTGGGATTTAAAAGCCAAATAATTTTCAAATTATGATGAGACTCAATTCAACAAAGCGTTATGATAAAAAATTAAGCTTCCAACCCTATACAGATGTGACAGTAAAAAATTCCTCCCACTGTCTCCCAAACATTCCTATTCAATCCTGTATCCTGATAAAACTAAAGATGAAGCTTCACTTCATCTGCGCCAGCGGTTCCCAACCGCTCGTAAGCCGCACACTATAGGTAATGGCGGACGCCAGGAACTATATGTATCTCGTAACCAGGAAATTTGCATACATATTATATGAGGTATTTAAAACTAAAATTCCATTCATACAATTATTTATAACTAAAAGTGTCACCTACCCGTGGTGAAGTTATGTAATTAAATGTGCACGTTACATTTTGGGCTTCAAATATTAGTTATATGTAGAGATGCGTGAAAATCGGAAATGCGATAAATGCGACATAGATGCCATGACTGGACTTTTATGATGTTTTTACGCAAATTTGCCTTTTCGACGGCAAAATTCGTACATTTTGTGCCGAGCGCTGTTTAAATGCTCCGCCGACGCTCACCGCTTAAAGCATGTGAGCGACCGGCCAGCTGCTAGTTGCCTGGGACTCTACGTGGCCGCGAACTACAAGTGGGCGCGGGCAAGCTACACCTCCGCCACTGTACGTCTTATTTCTTAATCTATTATTGTTCTACATCATAATTATTTAAAATATTCTGTATTTTGTCATATAACTGTGGTTCACTACATTTCATCGTCATCTACCTCATTATTATTTTATTATTATAGTATTCTACCGATTAAGGTAGGTTTCCATGGAGTACAAAAGAAGTGATCTGGGAGCCTCCCTTTCCTTCCAGCACTGCCTGCTTCAATTCACTGTAAGGCCTACTCCCTTTCAATCTATCTAAAATTCCTATTCTTTTCCTTCCACGTCCTCGTTTCCCTCACATTCTACCCTCTAACACCGTTTTCAACATCTCCTCCCCGCTAAGTATTCGTTCCATCCATACATTCTGTCTCCTCCGTACCTCATCTAAAAGCTGCCTCTCCTCACCCTTACCTCATTATGAAAATAAAAAATAGACGCTACAAAATGCGATAAAATGTTATTGAAAGTGCGATAAAATAAAAATGAAAGTGCGATTTTCACGTATCTCTAGTTATATGCATACAGAAGGGTACGGTGGGAAAAAATAAGGTTGACAACCGCTGAACTACGCCGATCATTTCTTCAAAGGCTGTGAGCAGTATTGTCAACTTTTTTCATAGGTGGAGAAGGCAAGAGCAGAGAGCAGGATGGGTTAGATTGGAGGCGGGTTGATCGATTCGGGCCAGGGGCGTGCCGTTAGAGAGAGAGAAGATCGGGTGATCGGTGAGGACCCTGGGACCACACCCACACGACGACAGAATGCCATCACCCGAGAGATGGTGGACAATGGCGTGATTCTGCGGGGCGGTATAGATGAGTATATAGTCACGGGGCCACGGGGAGGATACTACGATTTAGTAATGGAAAAATATCGGTCGAAATCGATTTTCGAGCAAGCGATTTTCAATCGAAATGAAAAGCTCGACTTTTCAACAAAGGTCGAAATTTGAACCCAAAGATCGAGTAATCGAAAAAAAATCGGCGGAAGTTTGCACAAAAAATTTATTATTATTCATTCGAAAAACACTCAATAAACACAGTTTGAGTAGCAGAAAAAAATCTACTAGAAAATATTATCGAATTTTTAGTAGTAAAAATTTACAAATCCACGCAAATTTATAGTAAAAGTATTTTAAAATAAGGAAAATGACATTTGAATGCGGAAAAATGAGAAATACAACTATATACACGGTTGGTGCTACCCAGAGTAAGATATTTCCTAAATTATTTATACAAAAACGGATAATCGTAGAGCTTTGGTATTACAATAGGTTTCACGATTATCCAATGCTTAAACAGTACCGAAGATACTTGATATCCTTGAGAAGAGTTAATTTTCCATACAAAATTACCGACTCAAATGTCAGCTATATTCTCATAGTAACTAAAGATTTTCTTGCTTTTCTTGACTTGCTGGAGTAAAAATTCACATAAAATAGCCATCTTATAAAGTTAAGCCATATCAATACGCCATAGAATGCCATAAATGCCCGAGGCAGAAGACGTAACCGCAGAATAAGTTTTACTAGACCCACCCCCCAGTGATACGGCTAATAACTTGTCTGGCCCAGGAAATTTTCTTTCTATTTCTCCACAAGGAAATTAAATAATTCCCCGGTGAGTCCAAGGTCCACGAAGAAAAACGTCATGGGCAAGGACGCGCGCCGTCCTTTACTTATGTCTGAGACAGCGTCACTGACTTTGTGTCGACAACCACAAAAGATCCATAATCATAGCTTCACGGCCTGAGGAACCGTAATGATCCCTCTCCACAAACCGCGAATTTTTTCTCAGGCGAGCGAAACTGGCGATTTTTTCACACGATAATAAAACGAGGAAAAAGGACTTAGTATATGCTATGGAAGACTTTAATAAGCGGAAAATTTTCGCCAATGAGGAGACATCAGGTGTTCACAAAAGTCATCGTTTTAAAAACGCAACTATCGAGATGGGAAAGCAGTAATTCAAGGCGCCGAAAAAAGGTAGGTGTTTATTTCGATTCTAAGTATTACAAATAAACAACTGAGGATATAAGGTCACGTGGTTAAAGAGCTTGAAGGAAAGATAATTTTCGTGATAAAATTGTATGATGAGAAAATGGAGAGATTTTTCATGTCAAAATTGCATTGTTCATGCCGTTCTCAAACTAAGGTTGCACCCACACATATTTCTCTATTTTCGACGCTATATTCTTGCCGTAAATATAACTTCATGAAACCTTATTGATTTAAGATAACCACTGAACTCAGGGTCTTCCTATTCTTTCACTTCCCTCGTTCATACACAGTGCACAAGTCCGTAGTGCAACCGTGATCTAGGTATTTAACCAATAACCCTAGCGAAAGGCACCCAGACATACACGTTAAACAACTAAACAAACAAATAATTGAAAATCATCTATAATGAACTCAAGCTACAAATAAAAAAGCTCTCCACTAAGAAAGGTGTTAGAAATATTCGTTAAGTTATTCAAGGTCTCAGAAGCTCCCGTGGGATATTCTCCACGCCCACCGTTTTCCAAGCCTTCATACCCCGACGGGCCCCCAAGATTTCTGCGTCTAAAATACCAGGCCCGAGATAATCTCTTCCACTGCACTACATAACCCCACGATAAATCTTTCTGGCTTGTTTCCACTATCACTATGATCCTAGACATATTTTTCCCACGGCCTTTGAACCTTTTCTTACTCCGTACATATCATCTCTCCCATAGAATTCGTGTTCATAGATTTCTATCACTTTTTCATTATAACGCGGCAAAAACATTTACTTCCAATTTGATAGAATTGGAACTAATTTTTGGCTGTCTAACGTGACAAGATTGGATATGAACTCTATGGATTTTTGTGAGATAGATTTTTTGGGACAAAAAGTTGAGTTTCAATTATTTCTTATTTCGCGGTGTAACTACGGATTTTTAGATTCCTTTCGTTAAGGTTATACTGCTACCACAGCGCATGTAAGTGGGACTATAACTCTCCGTAGTCTGCAAGATGAGATATTTTACCTCGAATGCCCAAAGAGGACAAAAAAGACTATGCCGAAGTTTCATTCAGGGACCCAGGGGCGGAAGTCGGCGTGAACCGCGAGGGCGGACATTGCTTGGACACTTGCAAAAGGCGGTGCGACCAACTTGGATGGTTTTACAAACGAGACTCTACCGGGGCGGCTCTTTTCATGTCTTCGGCATAGTCCTTGCTCCTCACACGGCTCGTGGCGACATTTTTTGCGAATGAACAATCACTAGCGGAAATCCTGGCCAGAGCATAAGTACAACAATAGCATACGGTGGCCCATTATTAAGACGACGCCTCGCTCCCTCGCAAACGGGCGTGTTTCGTCATTTTTCGAGACGTATTTTCTTTAAAAACTTTCGTTACCGCCTTTAAATACTCAGGTTGTATTAAATTTTTGTCAACTAAAGTTAAATTTTGACAGGTAAAAGATTTTTGAAATCTGATGAAATGCCTGAATAATTTTTTTTAGATGAGATCAGGCAAGTTTAACATTATCATCTCGAAATTTTTAAGGTTTCTTTACGGTAAGGCTTAAAAAAAAACATCTACCTGTAACATAACTACCTAACACGTAAAATAATTACATCTGGTAAAATACTGATATCAATATCTATTAATTGGTATACAGGCATGTCGTTATTATTTTTCAATATGAATACAACTTTCACCCTTTACGTAATTCATTAGGTCGGTCAAAATGTAAAACTCATTTTCCTGGACACGAATGCAACCTTTGGTAGGCATAACTAAATGAATATCATGTAATGAATATTTTTAAAGTTATTCTTCTTCGACATTAAGACAAATTTCATCCATTAACGTCGTTCACGGGATTGATCGAAATATTGTCGTGTGCTGAGAATAGCTGGCCCGCTCCAATATACACGGTACAATATACCCGGTACATCTAGAAAATAATGGGCCGGTACATAACACTATAAAACTCATTTTCCTGGACACGAATGCAGCCTTCGGAAGGTATAATTATAATTTAATTAATATTTTGGAAATATGACTACAGATAATAACAAGCATTACAATGTATAAAAATAAAAGGCTACGCGCTATCGACGTAAAACCCTCGCGGTGGTGAGAGAAGAATAAGAATAGGTAAAATTGGGTAAGAGATGAAACGTGGGGCCAGGCGCCATGGTAGCCGCAGAGCCGTGACGACCGATGAATGGAAGGAATTCTTCATAACAGTGGCTCCCGACCGTAAGATCGAGAACCGCCCACTGTAAACCTCACATCTCGCTTGATGGCTCCGAAAAAGTACGGGCAATTAATCCACCACATAGTATAATCCGCCCACATAAAGCGGGGAGGACTGAACATAGAAACAATGAAGGCGCCCACGAAACGAAAAGAGAGAGGGTCCATGGTTTTCCAAACAAACAAAAAAATGAATGCAAGATAAACAAAAGAATGCGGGAATCCGTACGGAATGATTAAATGGCAGAGGAGATATGTGGTGGCACTGCCTATGCGGAACACTGTGGAGCTATTAAAATGCTCCAAGTCGTTCGGTGCCAGCGATTTCGCACGCTCGGTCGGACTACATGGAATATATAACCGCTTTTAAATGGAGAGGTGGCGACGAGACGTCGCCTTTCTGATGGTTAATTTGGAACAAGAAAATTTTATGGAGCAGAATCCTGCTTAAGATAACCTATTCACTGGTATTTTGCGGTAACGTTTAACTTTTATATTTATGAAGTTTTCAAATTCTATTATGATTCACTGAGTTTTGAAGATGTTTGAAATCATTACTCATAGCAGGTTGACCTGGCAGTTATTCTGCCACATGTAAATTTTAGGCATATTTAGAAGGTATTCAGATACTTAATTTTGTTTCTGTGCACGAACATCATCTTAAAAAAAGATTTTTGTACATGCACAGTGAGAAGAGTTGCAATTTTTTCGTATTGTACAATTTTATCAAAATAACCTATTATGCACACAGTTTTTTCTCTATATTTAGTCACATGTGGGATTACTCATAACTTTTCACTTCGTCTTGAAAATTACAGGGTATTTAAAGCCAACATTATATCAATCGTAAAATATTAAACTCAGGGAAAATAATACATAAAATTGTCCAAGTCTGAGATGAGATGGTCCCAGATTGTACCTTGTACACCAAACCATTTTGTGCCTTGAAGATGATATCGTAGCACACGTAAACATAGGTCGGAATAAAATTTTATAATCGTGGAAAATTGCGGGTGTTTATTTCGATATATTTCCCCGGCGTAACCACCTTAACGCTCCGGTTATCCCAGGAGAGGGCACGCGGCAAAATGTAACATTAGAAGGCGGGTGGGGTGTCATCGACCTGAAGAGAATATTTTTTTTCTCTTTCCTTGGTATGATATAGTTATGCTGTTATTTTTTTAAAGAGGTCCACCGAATTTAATCCTGCTAATAATTATTCTTATTTAATGAAGAAGAACCATGGGGTGATATACACTCCGCGCTCCCTTTCCCGGGTTAAGCGGGAGTGATAAGTCCTCTTAAGGTGTTGGAAGGTGGAGTTGTAGAGTACACGGAACGTTTGCTAGCAGCGTGGATGGACTTCCGGAAGGTAGGGTAGAGAGCAGAGGTGAAAGGGAGGAGTGGTCTGCGTGTCACGGCGCCCTGGCGCTGCACCCACGAAACAATGGGATGCTTGGAGTGAGGGAAAAGTATATACACTCCGACCCCCCTTCCCCCCCCGCTATGCAATGTGGGTCGGACAGACGGCCCATTCGGTCAGCAGGGCCCTTCCTCCCCCACAAGAGGCGGCTCCATGAATATTCAAGGGAAATCCGAAATCGCTGACAAACGGTGGAGGCATTCTCAGTCGGGGGAGGCGGTGGGGCGGCGAAAACAATCGCCGCTGCCGGGTTATGGTGCAAGGGTGTTGGAGGGAAAAGGGATACTAAGGCCGTTTTCCAATCCACGTAGTATGCACTCATTCCCTCGCTCCCTTTCTCCCTTGCACCCTGCTCCCTTACAAATGCTCTACTGCCGCCATAAAGTGTGAACGGAAATAATGCGAACTATTGGCAGTAACGAAATGTGAAGCGCAGGGTCGGGTTATGACATCTTGTGGTTGATTTAAGAATTAATTTCACCCTACTACTCGGTTTATTTACGTTTGTAATTTAGACTGCTTAGTATTTTGACTTTTCTGGCACCGATTGGACGCTCTCTCTTCACATAATAAACAAAAAATTACTTACAACTCCAGTTCAAGATTTCCGAGTTTTCCATTGCCGCCATTTTGACGTCCACTTCCTACGAGGGGAAGGTAGTGAGGGAGCATCCGCGCTCCCTTGCTCACTTACCCTTCGTTCCCTTGCGCCCTCGCCGATTGGATCCACCCTTGCTGTCGTCACATCCGTAAGTTGACGATCGGAAAGTGCACGAAGGGTGAATAATTGCGAATTGGAAAACGGCCTAAGGAGAGCGGAGAACTTGATGCGGTTGGATGGGAAGAATGAGAGGAGGCTCACCTACGTCTCAATACTAAACCCAGGCACGTAGCACGTAGTGGGGGGAGGGGAAGATTTGGGGACATCAACCTCCCTAATAAAATTGAAATAGGAACTTGCAATTTTCGACGATTATGCAATTTAACTTCGTCGATCGTATTATTATTATTTTTTTTTTTAAATTTATATTTTCACAGCATTTTTGCTGGTTTTAGGCGAGGTACGGGTATCACCAAGTACTCTCGTCTCTTTACTCTGTTTTGAAAATTTTTCTGACAATCCGGCAAGTATTTAAAATTGCTGCTTTTTGTATTGTAATAAACAAGTTTTTCGGCAGTCCAATAGTTTGAAGACCTTGATGGAGTGAATGAGGCACTTTATTATTATTATAGTATTCTACCGATTAAGGTAGGTTTCCATGGAGTACAAAAGAAGTGATCTGGATGCCTCCCTTTCCTTCCAGCACTGCCTTCTACAATTCACTGTAAGGCCTACTCCATTTCAATCTATCTAAAATTCCTATTCTTTTCCTTCCCCTCCCTCGTTTCCCTAACATTCTACCCTCTAACACCATTTCCAACATCCCCTCCCCGCTAAGTAATCGCTCCTTCCATACCTTCTGTCTCCTCCGTATCTCATCTAAAAGCTACCTCTCCTCGCCAACCATATCCAGCACTTCGTCGTTCTTCGATCGAATTATATAATCGTGAAAAATTGCAGGTGTTTTTTTCTATATGGAAATATTTTTTTAATATATGAGATAGTCAAATTTTGACAAAGATCACTTAATATGCCCAGAAAATTTCAATAAGTTATCTAAAAAAATTACACGATCTCAGTGGCGGCGTGGTAAAGTCCTCGCCTGCCAAATATGAGGTCATGGGTTCGAGTCCCGCATGGGTAGGTTTCCATGGCATGGTTGTTCGCACATGTGTAATGGTTAAAATATTGAAATTACTCAATACGGGTAAAAGGTCATTTTGTGCTGGTTCCGGTGGTCTGGGAATATAAAAAAAACTAGTAACAAGCCCCGAAAAAGACCAGTTGCACGGGAGTGGTGAGTTACCTTTGGCATCAACACACAGCCAGAAGAATCCGTGCGCCGAAAAAGAGATCGCCAGTCGATACCGAAAAACATATCTGAATCGAATTTCTCTCTTTCCCAACGTAAATTTTTAGATTTATAACCGCGAACGAGCCGATGAATCGACAGGGATTTCCCAGCAACTCACTCCCCTGAGATCACTTTGCGATAAACTCGTGAGGCATACGCCACGGGTGGCAACACTGTCGCGTGCTAAGTCGAACTTCCTCGAAAACACTATGAACAGAGGAAGAAACAGGAAGAGAGGAAGTATTGGACGCAATGTCGGAAGGGACAGAGAGACACTCCTCAAAGGTACCGCTCTCATGTATCCATCCGGTCGATTCTTTTCGGTAGGCAGTAGATTGAGGAGCATGCGCGACAATAAGGACCTTCCCTGACCCTTACGGGGACAATCAGAAATAAGGAAACTGTCCTTTAGATGCTAAAATGTCGCCACCCTTTGTAGACCTTTCTCCGCATATATACCAGGGAGATGGGTCGTGGTCTCTTGCGAATGACTGCTTAGCAACATTAACGTATACGCTTGATAATTTATATATTAATGAGAAACATCGCACAAGTTTTTATATTTTACAGAAATAAATAGACGATAAAAGAATCGTAACCGAGACGAAAGCGAAAACAGTTAAAAATTCCTAGAAACTTTTATAGCATCCGTATTCAATGAAATTATGTGGGAGCGTAATATAATTACCTAATAATTCAATAATGAAAATACGTATCTTCTCCTCAGGAATATTCAGCAAATACTTTAAACAGCATATTAATGTACTAAAAATTCATGGTACCATACAGGTTAAACTTATGGAGAAAAAAGTAAGATATTTATGATAAAGTAAGAAGAGTTTTTATTTTTTTACACAAATAAGTAGACGATAAAAGAGTCATTGAATCGTATCTAAGAAGAAAGCGAAAAAAGTTAAAATGCCGAGGAATTTTTATAGCATCCGTATTCAATGAAATTATGTCGGAGCATAATGTAATTACCTAATAATTCAATTATGAAAGTACGTATCTTCTTTTCAGGGATATTCATCAAATACTTTAAACAGCAGTTTTATGTACTAAAAAATGCATGGTACCATACAGGTTAAATTTACGGAGAAAAATTTTTATTTTACAATTTTTTCTGACGTCGAGGAAAAGTAGTAACACCCAAATACTGCTTTAAAAAAATAAAGAAAAAGTAAGATTAAATTATTTCGCGGCCTCCACTTCCCCATCATAATTGAAGAATAGACAGATGAAGATAAAATCGCAATATAACGAGCTGCACCATAAAATAACCAGAGAGCTCGAAAAAAAAAACCTCGGACATACAGCATGAGTCTTCAAGACTTGTGCATCGAGAAGCTTTGACGGTACAGGAAAAAAGTTACGGCGTAAATTTTAGGCCACTTTGATTCGAACTGGCCGGACTGTTAAGGAAAAAAATACGCAGGGCACTCACCTTCAGCCCAATCTTGAACTTACAAGGACTTCCACTTATCTGGGCGGGTAAAAAATTAAACGTTTTTGGGGTTTTCCGACTTGCGATTCATACGAGAGGGAATGGGAGAAAAAAAGTCCCGCGCCCGATACCCCGTGTTCTTTCCAAGAAAAACCTCGACGAAGTTCTTCTTTTCCGAGGACAGAATTTCTACACGTCAAGCAAACAAGCACGGCACGAGTAATCAAGGAAGACAGTCTGGTTGATCAATGATCATGACTAACTCGATCAGCACTATCATATCACTTTTCGATCCGATGTCGGAAACTTAATCGATAACTGCGTCACGAGGAAGCCACTGCCGGATTCCTATCGGGCGTCATTTTATATACAAGCTAAGGGGATAATGTCTCAGCGAAAACAGCGCAGAATTATTGACTGGTTTTCAAGAATTTCGCTGTGAATGGAGAATCACTCAGCGAAGGGGTATATAATGTCCACCCGCAAATTATTTGCCCACGTGTGCCATTGTATTGGTGTCATATTTGTATCTGGCGATGGACAGTTTTGTTTTTGAAAGATTTGTATTTAGCCTTATATAATATCAGCCTTAGATCAGTAAACATGGGTGGTAGAAGTAAGGGAGGTCACGGACAAAGTACGTTAACTTTTGGTCTCAAAAACTGTCTGAATTCGTAATTGGTATGTCTGGTAACTGGTTGGTAACTGTCTGAATTCGGTATTGAATACGTAACTAATTAATATTTTCATACTAATAACTTTCTTATTAAAATAAATAGGATATTTAGTACAGTAATTGCTGTATGTGGTTTCTATTCTCAAATAAGAGAAGAGTGTTTCCTCTCACATCCTTGTACCCCACCCAGAAAAGATTCTGGATCCTCTCTTGACATCTATTAATTCTACCATCTTGTACCGTGGTATGAAAAGTATATCCTTGTCAACATATCCTAGTACTTCGACTTTGAAAACTTTACCCGAGTATTTTCTAAGATGAAACATTTTGCAACAAATATATGTGATGATGGAAAAGGTCAAATGTATACACCCTCTAAAAGTTTTCAGTGATGATGTCGCCGCTGCGGCGAAACTGCCTTCAAATGAATAGGTATAAAAAAACAAAGATTTTTCTTTTTTATCATTAAAATGAACTTCTAAAAAGTTGAGCCTGAGACGATAGAGATGGTTAACCCTTAACCGGTGACGTGCGGTCTGAGAGACCGCTGCGTTTCTAAAATTATGAATATTTTCAAAATTGCTATTTAAAAATGTCTATAATCCTCCTGAGGGTCATAATTTTGTATAATAAGGACATAGAACTCTTAAAATTTAACGTTCTTATTATTTATTTCTGAAAATTTGCAACTGAATTTTAGTAGCGGTCTGTGAGTCCTCATGTCACTACATTGGAAAAACCAATAAACGTAATGCTGGTGGAAATAATTCAAAAAATTGCTAAAAACATTCATAGTGATTTTTGAAGAATAATAATAATAAATAATTTGTAAGGAAGCATTTTTAGTTGCATAACGTGGATAATTAAGTACTTAATAAAAAAAGTACGATTATAATAACTCAAGTGTTTTTGATATCAGTTATTTGATCCTGTTTCAAATAAAAAGTTTTACTGAAAAAGTTGGTTCATATTGGGAATGCATAATATTAAGTATAAGTTTTATAATGGTTGAGAAGTCAAAGAAACATTAAACTAAGCAATAAAAATTACTTTGCTACGTTTTCTGAATTTTTGTTTTATTTCGGTCTCCCAGACCGCACGTCACTGGTAATGTAACAAGAATTGTACGTCACTGGTTAAGGGTTAAGATGGTAATTTAGGCTCAAGCAAGGAATATGTCGTGAATAAAAAAAGACAAAATAGAACCAAATGGTTTTAGCGATACTTAACGCACGTGAGCCCATTCTTACGCGAACTACACATGAAAAGCATACGCGGGGAAGTCAAAACAATACATACGAGGACAGAGTGAGCATTCGGCGGAGATGGAAGTCTCGAATTCGCGTGTAAAGGAAAAGCTAAGGGGAGACAAGGCGGAGGAGTATGGCAGGGGGTGGCTGATGTTGTGCTGAGTGGAATTCCCTTACTCCACATCGCACTCAAGGCACCACCATCCAACACACAAACGAAAAAGAGGACCCCCACCCACCCGACATTTCTTCCCCCCCCCAAAAAAAAACCCTCCCCCAACTTCCGGTCCCACACCTGGCTTTGCTTCCAAGCATAGATGGAGGGGAGAGGTAGGCAAAGGAGGAGAAGGAGAAATAACCCCATCCCGTGAACCTTAAGTAACTCCAATGCCCCTCACTCCCCTTCCCCAAACTCTAAACAGGCCCCTACGAAAAAAAGGCACCACAATGGCCTCTCTCTCTCTCTCTCTATTAAGGGAGGGTAGGACGAAAACGCTCTCCATCAAAAAGGCTCCCTTTCAAACTTATTCACCACCACCACCAAACCCCTCTCACTACCATATCCAGCCAGGCACATAGCCCAAAATTTGCTTCGTAGGGGGTGCACGAGAAGTATTCGGGTTGCCTATATACTGGTAATTTTTTGTCAATTATCACGCATTGAAAAATCAAAAATCCGACAAATAAACCATACATTTCGTTTGCATGATCCTGAAATTTATATTAATAGTTGATCGAAATGTCCGTAGTTATTATGGCTTGGTCTGCATAAGATTTCACGCATAGTCATAGATGAACAGAGTTCATCTATAACATCACAGTTCATTGAACACCATTTGTGAAATTTTAACGGAGATATTAATACATGTGCTTAGATTTATGATGTTAATACTCTGATAGTAATACTTCGTCCGTCTCCGTGGTGGCGGGAATAAGTCCTTGCCTACCATACCGAAGGTCGCGAATTCGAGTCCCGCCTGGATAGGTTGCCTCTTACAGAACATGGTTGTGTGTGGTCGTCTGCTGTTGATTGTTAAAAATCCCGATGCAAAGGCCTAATTGTACTGTTTTCGGGGGTAACTGAGATACACAGATTAATTTTTTATACTGATAATATTTTGTCTATTTCATTGAGCAATCATAAATTTAATTAATAAGACGCAACATACTTCGCTTTCGTGATACTAAAATGTACAGTCATACTTGATTTTAAACGAAATGGTCGTGTTTATTACAGAATTATCACCGTTAAACTACCCTATTGGAAAATTAATCCTCATAATTAATGTCGCTGCATCAGAGAAAGTCTATCTAAGTGCCTCGTCACATGAGAAGGTCGTGATTATTTGTTCAACACGCCAACGAGTCAATATGCTAGAGAAGAACATTGACTCATTGATGTAAAATTGACTGCCCACAGCCAAAGTTTTCCACAGTTTAGGGTGACGTTACCCATGACATCAGCAATGCTATAGCGCAATTTCGATCTTCCTCTTTATAAACATGACGATTCGAGAGAACCCAATTCCTCGCTGATGACATTCATAAGAGTCATGCAGAGAGACAGTGAATTTTTCGTCAAAATAATAATCACTAAAGTATTCAGAATCCTACATAGTTTCACGTCATACATCAGCGACATGACCAGCAAAAAAATTTAGAAAAGTGTGGCGTTTATAAATAAAACCCAATCATCACCGACAATGATTCGTCGCAGAAATCGCGGCGTGACAAATTTCAAAGGGTATGATTACAGAGTATGAGCGTTGCCCAAGGGCACTGCAATCATGTACCCAATAACACGCTATTTTTTTAATCAAATTGCCAGCCGCATATAGTCGCCCACGAGACGTCATCATACGCTGTCACCAGACATGAGCGAGGCGGTGATAACAATATCGCGGAAACTAAAAAAGTATTTTTAACATTTTTTATATGGAACGAGCCAATTATGCTTACATGCGAATGAAGCCTGGGATTGTCACCAGAAAAAAAAATTGGCCAAATCAATGCTGTGACGCTGATACTATTGCGCGTTTAGAATTAACGAGTTTACCAGCGAATGATATAGTTTCCACCGCGAGTACATTCCGCGAGTTTCCACCGAGTTATTAGACAGTACAATTAAAGACATTTATTTCGAAAAAAGGTACTATCATCGACATAGACGGATACGAAAAATTTTGCGAGGTAATTTGGTGCCCACAAGAGAAATAGGAATGAGAATTTTCGTAGCAAACCATTTCATCGAATGTACTCCACTCGGCGACAATAAAATCGAAATGATTCGTAGCGATAAAAAACCTTAAGATACTATTTATTACTTAAAACACAGATCGCGAGTCAATTGTGGTTTTGTAAAAGTTATTGAATACATCCTTTTTCTTAAATCTAATATTAATAATTGTAAAAGGAGATTAGTATGCACTAGCTCCCATCTAATTGGAATTTCCATTTAGATATTTAAACCTACATCCTCGCAACATCCGTGAAAAGGAGTGTTGAGCCACTATAGCAATTTTCGTGTAGCAATTGATTTTAAAGAAAGGAGGTAATATTAGTTACAAAAAAATAAATCGCAAGAAAAACATGTAAGGAGCGAGTAAGAACAAATGCATCGAGATATCTGGTGTGATAAAAATATTATAAACAAAAGAATCGTACGAGAAAGAAAAGAAAATGTTGAGCATGGAGTGACATATGGAAAAACATGGTGGTCACATTTTCGATCGTTCTTACTACCGAGAAATACTTGTGCCTAAACATATCATAAGCAAATTAAATTCTTCTCCGACAAATGGAGAATATACCTCATCAAAATATAAGTCCAATACAACGACAGTTTCGACTCGATTTTATTAAATCACCATTCATTTTCCTGGACGTCTACATACCCGAAGAAAATTTTCAAAATGGCGGCTACTCGACACAAACAACAACCTATATGGCACGTACCAGTTAGCGAGTTCATATCTTTACCCACAAGGGAGAAGATAAAGAGAATAAAATTTGTCCCCATAACCGCATACTTCCTGGAAAAGAAATCTCTCACTAATCCTGGAATCCAGTAGGCTCAGCTGGGTTTGGAAAATGGTGACATTCGTTGATAAGGCAATGACTAAGGCCACTTAAGAACGATAGGAGGCGAAACCTTAAAAAACCACCCGCAATCCGGGTTGATTCCAAGAACTACTGCGAGCGCCGCTCAAAGCGAAATTAATGGCGTTAAATGGTAACGGTTTCGAAAACACAATAGCGTTGCTGCAATCTAATTAAAACTGAAAAAAAAACTAGACAGAGAAGTAACGAAGTGAGTCAGAGATTGAACAATATGCAAGTCCTCTAGAGTTAACTAAACTTGGCTTACGACAACCAAATCGCGCACACTGTAAAAATAGGAACATTAAAGTACAACACGTAATATTTCACGTAAAGGAGAGAGGATTACACATTTATTCAAACGTTAAAATGAAAAAATAGACCTCTCTCATTTAGAAAGAAAGAATATAAATTCTTAAATATAACTAGATCATATCATTATGATTTCGAATCAGCGACTGATACACGGAATAAGCTATGCCTTCATCTTCAGTAGAGGAAACCCTCGAGAAAAAAAAAACAAACAAAGAACAGCCATAACACAATAATAATTAGCGGAAACGGATATTGCAAGCGTTTAGGCTCATTAGCACTGCGGTTATTAAGTTACCAAAAATCTACACATCGAAGAAATTCTGTCATAAATACAATGAAGTTCAGCACAATATATTGAGTTTAGGGGGATTAAAAAAATTACCCACGATACCTTGCGAGCCACCTATAGAGTGCTTGACAGAGGGGATTAAAATACGGCAATGATCGACTAGGAAAAAAAACAGAAAAATACATGCACTAAAAGGAGCCAGATCTCAAAGAAATGCATCCTCCCACTGGACTAGGTTTTTTATGACTTAATTAAACAGCTATGATACATTCTTATAATTTTCATATTAAAGTAGTACATTGCAGCACAGTAGTACCACCTTGAAAATTTTAAAATACTTACACTATTACAGCACAATACGGTATAAAGTGCAAAATATAGTACAAAGTTTACCGTGCTAAACATTTCCTGACGATAAATTTTAAAGATTTCATCCAATATTTCCGCAAATGTGATATTTGAAATAAAGATAAATACTGACAAGGATTTCCTCTTTATTTCCTGAAAATTTCACGTTTAAAATGAGAAAAAGTACGAACGGTCGAGTGTAAGCGTTGCGCCCTCTTAAATCCTCCATGGAGAATTTTCAAATTTTTAATAGAACGAAAAAACGTGAAGAATGCAACCACCACTGGATTTTCCTAAGCGACAGGGCCAAAAACTTTACCCCACAACTCACAGAGAATCTGATAACGATATCTCCGGGAGTAAGATAGCACTGGCGAAACCCAGCGTGTGAGCGTGTGAAAGGGACTGTTTCCGCACATTTTTTTTTTCAATTCAATTAATTTATTATCGTTGGCCATTTGGCCCATGAGATGATTTACAAGTGCACAACAATTCAGTAAAAATCATTTGACAAAGGTTCAAAGAAAAAATACTGAATCAAAACTCAGTAATTGCCAAAAATAGAGAAAAAATAACTAAAAACAAAAACAAAATATAAACCTATACAAGCCTATATTACATACAATTGCATGCCGAATGCGGATACCCGGGTATCTAGCCACGCAACATTTTAAGACATTTTAAATACATTTGAAACAGCATCACAATTAATTTTTAAAAAATTAAGGTGTAACAGAAAAATGTAGGACCAATAGAAATTTATATCATGAATACAGATACCCGGGTATTTTGTTTGTCGTCGTAGCTTAACACTAGAAAGCCGGGAAATTGGCATACCCCAAGAATGCCGGGAGGATGTCATTACGACACCCATGCTCTTATAGCCGTGTTATGTTGCAGATTTTTTTTTCTTTGTCACTAGTGTTAAAGCGTCATCTTCATTGTAATACTTGTTTTTGGTTCCTTAATATTTTCAAAAGCATAATGTTTTTTGTGTGTCGTCGTGTGTAGTGCATAAAAAAATAATTGTCGTCGCGGTAAAATTCGGCTGGTTTCAAGGAAAACCATTCGCAAAAGGAGGGGAATATATACTTATCTCACGAGCTAATAAATTTTCGAAAAAATGATAAACAGCTCAGCTCCGCCCTCCTCCCCCACTACTCCGGTGGACGGGGGGAGGTTGGACGAGTATATTAATTGACCACCAATTTCCGTAATTTCATTCATCGCCTGATGATGCGTCCTGCAACGGTCGCGAAAGCTTGCACGACAAAGCGCAACACGCAGCTGCACCCGGAAGCCGTTAGCAACGATGCCTCTCGCTGCGAAAACCTACGTTCAAAGGTCATATTTATAGAAATTATGTAAAACATAAACAATCATGAAGGTAATATATTATTCCTAAATAGTAATTTGGCTAGTAATAATCAAACTGCATCCCACGAAGCACCTAAACCGAACGAAGAAATGATAAAATATACTGGGTGTGAAAATGACACCCTCCGGCATTCAAGGTAAATTTGATTTTTTAGGCCGGAAAAAAGAGAGGGGGGTATCCCTAACACTGTCGTCTTATTGAGCCTTAACCCTTTATTCCCCTGACTGTAATCAAGGCTTTAAACTTCGGTTTTACCGCATTTTCCGTTTTATTTTGGTCAAATTAAGATGAATCTTTGGAATAAAAATATTTTCCTCGTATTATAGGGTTTTCATAATGCTGCGTATACGCAACGCTGGGAAAACTCCGGTAAATAAGTACAAAAGCAGTAATTTTTAAAACTTAGGTTACATCTTTTATTTTTTATCTTGATTTGCACACTCGACATTTCGCCGGGAGTTATCAGTATTCATTCATAGGAAATTCCCCATTCTGCCTTTCAACGCACATGCTGGGGTATGTCATTTTTCCGAGGGTGTCTCGTATGTGCGCATCGATTTTTATGCCAAACGCCATCAGTCATAAAAATACAATTATACAAATAAAAATGTCGGTGGAAATGACAAAATTAGAACTACAGACACTTGAAAAAAAAGTCAGTAAATAGACAAAAAAATTATTCTCAAGTCGAAAATTGTACTGAGAGTTAGGATTCAATAATGTTGCGTTAACGCAACGCTGGGGATTAATGGGTTAAAAATGATTAAAAGACACGAAATATTTCATTCTACAACAATCTTTAAAGGCCAGCTTTGGAAAAAAATGTTCGCGTAGAGTGTCAAAATGACAGCCTTGGGCACTCTAGTGTTAACGCCTCCTCCGACACAAGGTAATCTGTATTATTAGCCAGAGGGACACCCTACGATTCCCTATGGGGTGACTGGGTGTCTCCAACCGTCAAGGGTGCGAGATTAACAGGGCGAGGGACCGATAGAGGGTATCAACCCTAAATGAACAGAAATCATTGATCGATTCCCTCCAACATCGGTTCAATCGAAATCCCTTCAACCTCGAGGAGCTAATCAACGCTGCAAGGATTGAGGAACGAGGAATGTATAGGCAAGGTTTCATTCGATCCAATCATGCCTTTCCCAAAATCAGTCAGTATAACGTTTCTCACACGCAAACTTGCCAGATTAATTGACAAAAACAACCGGGAGAGAGGGAGGAAAGGTTTAAATGCATTAAGACACTAATGCCATAGTGGGCGTTCTTCAAAACGTTCAAGACGTGAATATATATATCTTCCACCAAAGCGGATATGTTTTCATAACGATAAATTTTGATGCCGAAACCCGAGATAAGAGCAACGAAAAATGTAAAGCATAAAAATACGTTTTTTCATGTTAGCGTACTCATTGTCTCTATTTTACGTAATGAAAGTACTTGTCTACTTCAAAACTTATTTATTCCTACCGACACAGGTTTCGGTTCATAATTCCATTTTCAAAGTGGCCGAAATCTGGATCGGTTAGAATAAATAAACGCGGAAATACTTATAATAAAAGTACTTGTCATTAAGTTAAATATCAAAGATTTCCAGCGAATTAAACAGGAAATTGTACCTTATATTAATTTCTCTAAATCCATTGTTACACTGGAAAAATAAATAAAAATACATTCACTATTTCTAACGAAACATATTGTGGTATTTTACGCTCATGGTTGAAACGAACTTGCAAGACGCAAAAAACGTTGGAATAAATTGACTGGAAGATTTTGATCAAAGAACGGAGTCATCAGAAATCCGTAACAAGTCGCCGATTTTAAATCAGTGAATCCTTATAGTACAGTAATTAAGAAAAAAATAAAAATGATTTTCCACTTGATCAATTATTAACATTGCCTCTATTTCAACGAGATATCTATTAGGTTTTACTATTTCGTTTTTTTCGGAGGTCAACATCATAAGGGTCTACTGACCTAGCATCCAAGCTTCCTCGTCCGAAGAGGAGTTCATCACGACTCCATCCAGGAAAAACACAATCGGTTGCCATGGAGACGAGATGAAGGCAAGGAACTCGCAACTAAGATACGCGGGATCAAGTGACACAGGTAAACACGGAGTCAAGAAGAGAAGGAAAGAGACATAGAAAGCTAAAGACACGAAGGAAAGGAATGATACCAGCCATTATTCTTTATGGAAGAACAATTCTTTGTATTTTTCTTATTTTCCAATTCAATAAGCCATTCGGTACATGACTTTGCGCAAAATGGTAAAAGTATTATGCAATCTGAATACGTATCTGTGGAATATACAAATTTTTGCTATTTCTTCACGAATGCACAAAATTTCCACTGCGTTAATCCTGAAAACATCTTGATACTTGATAAAATGCCTGCTATACCGAAGGAATCATGATAAAATTAAACTTACAAATACTTTCATCGCCCACCTACTTTTCGGTAAGTAAACAAATGAATGCTGGAGTATACGTCAAATCTTGTGGTAATTTACAAGAATATGGCGCCACAGTCGATCAGAATATCTGAAAAAAGTACTAATTTAATGTTATAAGGACAGAAACAACTACATTCTAGATACTCATACGTTCCCTTCAACCGGGATGGATGTCGTGCGTGACGGAAAAACATTTCTCGATAAGTATTGGTTTAGAAGAAAGTAGCCGCAAACCTGCCTTCAATAAAATAAGGCATGTACACTGAGAAAAATTATCCCATTCTAGCGGTGACCGCGTCGCTCATTATATCTCCCAAAGTTGTTAGTCCGAAGGAATGCCACCTGCTAACGCGAGATAAAGGAGTTGACGCAGAAAAAAAAGAACATCCAAGGCCAAGAGCGTGTAAGGACCGACAGAGTTGACGGGTGGGGAACAGGGGTTCTTATCAGCGCGAGGCCCAGGGCCTTGGCTAGAAGCACCCTTATCGCTTTAAGAACAGTCTCTAAGGGCGACGACACTCGTCGAAAACTGCCACTTTCCTAAAGCAATGGCTTAAAAATTCCACACTTGCAGCCATTCCGCCCAATTAACACAAACAAAAATTATATCAATACACCCACCAATTCCATCCCAAGACTGCTTTCTACTGCCACTACTGTCGCATTTTAATCGGTTTCAAAAATGTTCGCGGAGCTGTGATAAGTGCAATACGATCCACTATTCTCTTTCAATGTTTTGCAATATGGTCTGAGCAAATCCGAGGAAAAGCATACAAGAGTTATAAATTGATAAATCAAATAGTGATGAATGTATTTTTCCGTGAAACTCGGATCAATTTGTCCGTCAGCGACGCGAGTGGCGACTTCTGTAAACCCATTTAAATGCGCGGTGGTTGACGACACACTTAGAGGACGACTAAAGATCCTCTTTCGTCATATTCGTGAATCCATTACAGGTTGTTGCAATGTCTACTGGCTATTAGACCTTTTACTCTCTTATGCAAACCCTTCCTTTGATTCCAACCTTTCATGGATGGACTTAATTTATTATCACTGATCGTTAACATATTTTATATATTTGTGAGAATTTGTATTTCATTCTTGGAGTTTCATGAAAGGATGCATGTTTGGAGAAACCTCAAACCACTTACATGAATGTGAATGTGTTATTCTTCCTTTTAATAATATTTTTGTAACAAATTCTCTCCCCTCATATCTCCCCTTTAGTTCGTGACATACTTTAATAACACTCGAGATATCTTAAGGGTTATTTACAGTTTCAGATTTAGATAAGTATAATACCGTAAATTTTAAAAGCAAGTTAGCGTGCCAGTAGGGTTTACTGCATGCTAGTGATTTCCCAACTCATGCCAAACTTCATAGTCGTGGCACGCAGAGTATTATGCACATGTATTTAGGGAAGCTTCTGTCTCCACTTATCTAAAAGCTTTAACATATGGTTATCTAAAAGCTTGCGCATATCGTTCCCTAAAATTGGTATCTGCGGCAATTTGAAATAGGCAAGTGATAAGAACGTCTTCACGCACACTCAAGGAAAACTATGTTCCAAAATAATGGTTATGAGGTCCACATTTTTACCACCCTTTCGAACAACATTACGCACAAAAATTTAACCAACGATTCCATGTTAATGAAGGGCATTGTTACTCACCACGAATCTAAAAGCTGAGAGCGTGGGTTTTAGTCATACCCTCGAAAGCTTATCTCTGGGAGCACGTGGAGTGTCGAATGGCGACAAATTAACGACACAAAATGACGAAACCATTACGATTAGAAATAGGCAGATGATAAAAACTTACACAAATGAAAAGAGGTAAAATGCATTTCCCCTAAAGTGAACCCAAAATTTTACCGGATTTTGGCGAAATATTCACGCACGTGGGCCACTGAACTTATGTTTTCTTCGTCAAACATGTATGTCTAAATGGCGAGTGTGTTGATTTCAGCTATTGCCTTATATCGAGTCCTCCTTTGAACCTCTAACAGAAATGGGCCCTGTTGACATTATTATTAAAGTATTCTACCGATTAAAGTAGGTTTCCATGGAATGCTAAAGAAGTATTCTGGGAGCCTCCCTACCCTTCAAGCATTGCCCTCTTCACTTCACAATGAAGCCTACTCCCTTTTATTCTGTCAAAAAACCTATTTTTTTCCTTCGTCTTTCTCGTTTACCTACCATCTACCCTCTATCACTGTTTTACACATCCCCTCCCCGATAAGTACTATATCCATACCTTCTGTCTCCTCCGTATCTCATATAAAAGCTGCCTTTCCTCACCCACCATGTCCAGCACTTCGTCGTTCCTCATCCTTACCGACCACTTCACTTTTTCCATTCTCCTCCACACCCACATCTCGAACGCCTCTAGTCTTCTCTCGTCCTCCTACCTTAATGTCCACGTTTCCGCACCGTAAAGCGCTAAACTCCAGATCAGCCCGTTCATATAAAAATTTATTTTAACTTTCACGCCTGATTCTCTCGCACTAAAATTTCAACTGGGTATTTATAATTAATCACGCAATCATCAGCTTCGTATTGTGAAAACCCAGCTACTTCACGACACTGTTTAACAGAAAAAAAACCTTAAAAGAGAAAGGAATTACACGAAAACATCCTCGAGCAATAATTTGTTTCATTTACGATACAAATTTATTTTCATTTTTAGATCCGTTTATTTAACACTAAATTTAACCCGTGTATAACAAAAAAAAAACACGCAATAGTTATTTTATATTGTAAATATCTTACTACTTTACCAAAATGTGTCGTATAAAAACTCAGAAAGCAATCCCTTCGGAGCACCTTTAGCCCAAAAAACATCTACCTTGATTTTGAAGAGATTACACGCCTCACTTCTTACGAAAAGAAGAACAGATACAGATAAGAATTTGAATAAAAAATGTTTCCTCCTATTACATTCCCTTCCTATCTTCGACAAGGAACAGGCTGCCAGAGATTGAATGAACAAACTATAGAATGGCCCAGTAAGTAAAAAAAAACCTTCTGGAGATGAGCTTGAATAAAGGCGATAAACTGAGGAAAATGGAATGACCTCTTGCTATACAAGGCGAGGTATTCTTCCACAAAGATACCTCTTCATGGCTCGTGCTACCGTCCGGTGTTATGCTATGTGCCGCACAAACCATATCCCTCTTTTATAACCTCCCACCCGAAAAGCAAACATAGAAGCGCGGTCCTCTACCCGTTTGCAGCGTCCCGATAGAGGGACGTAAGAATGAAAAAAAAATATTCTAGGACCACACCTGTATCCCTTCCTACTATCTTCCACGTGCTCGCTAGGGACTGAAGGGCTGACTGAAAAGGGTATTATGAATGGAACCCTGACAGAAAAACCCTTGGGTGTGGAGATGAGGCTATGTGGCTCAAGAGACTATCGGGATTTTTTTCCATTCAATGGAACGGAATGCAAGACAAGATGGCAGACAATGTAAGGGCGTTTATTTGACCCACTTTCGTGGGATGTTAACGGAGGGGAAGGTGGGTAAAAAGGGTTGAGGAGCTTGTGGGTTAAAAAATCGCGCGGAATTCGATCGAGACAGTGATTGTTAAAATCGCTTTATCACAAAATGGAAGCGTCTATGGAAGTGGTAAAAAAAAACTATGAAAATCGAGGCGTCAAAAAGAAAAATGTTTGCGCTTTTTACAAATTTACTACGTTAATCTTTTAGTATGATATTGCTTTATGATTACATTCCTTTGCGAGGCTTGAACTTGCAGAGAAGCATAATTTTCATGTCAACCGAAAATGTATAAAATTCGTTGATATATATGCTCATTCTCTTTTTAATTGCATTTATTATCATAAGTCACTCATCCTTACTCGATGCTTTCCACCAATCAGAACGAGCGCTTTTAAATATTATCGTTAGACAAATGCCAAATAAAAGAGAAAATTTTCCATTCACCGCTGCACAAGAAAAATTTTAACGAGCAAACAGTACAAAACCCAAGTGACGCGTTGGAATTAAAATTATTCCCCCGAAGGATACCTCAGCTATGCCGGGAGAAAACAGGAGGATATTGTGGATAGCCTTTCAACCACGAATCTCTAGGCTCGCATTCGGCAGGAGTTAAGATTTCTGCTTTCCAAGTACCTCGTCATTGTCTCTTTTATAACTATTTAAGCCTTACTAATGTTAAAACAGTGCAAATTGTTACTAAAAGGAAGATTAAAAGTATTGCTACAACGCGTGGGAATTGAAAACAATTATATTTGCCTTAAATTAACCATTTCCTCAAGTATAGAGACCATAAATCGAACATAGAAATTAGGTCGGTAGCTTTCTCACGGCATTTATCGGGCCGAAATTTTCAGAATTCCTTTAAAATCAAAGAGACAAGGGTGCGACAGGAATGGAAGGGTTGAATTGAATCAAAAGATTGGAGAGTGGCACATGGTCTAAAATTTTGGCCCACGCCTTACTGATGTGGACAAAAAAATTCTCGCAAAGGTACTCGAAAGAAAAGGATTGTGGGGATGGCAATGCCTTTTAGAAGGGACAATACACATAGCTCCTGGGTTCCTACTTCTGGCTTGAGTAGCCACTTGAATTCAGCAAAATTCCGAAATGGGATAAAAGGCTTGATTCAGAAAGGGTCACTACTCAAAAAAGGATTGACAGCTATCTCACCGTCAAAGACAACAATTCCACGATTGATGCGACGTAGTACTTGCGAGAGGTTTCATTGCTCTACCTCTACGAGCCTTTCCATGACTTGGGGCTTGTATAAAACCTCAGCTATTACCAGGATATACAAAGACAAAATTTTATTTCATCTCAAGATTTTTCTCATATGTAAAATCTTTACAGTAGAGATAAAGGTAAATGTTGGCAATGTTAACTCTACACAATATGAAAACTTCAAGATAATTGAGTAACTTTTTAATGAGTAAAGCATCGAAAAAAAAGAATAATACAATCGTGGGAAGGTATTGTCTCTTCTTCATTTCACAAGCTTTTTTGACACGACACACAAAAACGAATTTTTCATTTCACAAACATTTGTTCGCAATTCTTACGCAGCGTCGCATACATTTGTCAGTCAATATCGATCGGAAATATCTCCCAACATATTCTAAGTTTGTTTACCAAGCTCTTCGATCCTCTGAAATCATCATTTTACTTTATCTCATTACATTCGCACCAAACACTCGACATATCCACCTATTAGACAATTTTCTAAATTTCTATGCCCAATCATCTCACGTATAATAGCTAATCGTATCCAAAGACTGATTTTAATCGATAAGAAGCATTGTTGTTGATTCTGCAGCCTAAATATCCCATTTTTTGCTACCTGTATGGGCTATTTACTTAGAAATCAACTAATTACCGCATTCTTTAAACTTTTCTGGCTAACCTTCTATACTAATGTGCTGTATCCATTCAATTACGCTATCAAATTGAACCCTATTTAGGATGGTCTTAAGATGTTTGGTGCTAAACATGCATCAAGTGCTGTTACTCGTGTCATTCAAGAGAACCAGGGTGTTAAATCTTCATGCCAGCAAGCATATTGTCATTATAAATGACCCATGAATTACCAACGTATATTTTATACCCATCGAATATATGATTATCTTATCTCATTTTTTCTTCAGCACCAAATATAAATTTTCCATTAGCCATTCCAACCGTTCACTGACCATCATCATTCTCCAGAGCCACTAGCTATAAAACAGCAGGAGATGATGGCTTAGGAAGATACGCTTTAATATTCTAGCGTTTCCTTTTGTTAGCTATGGTGTCGAGGATTGTTCGAAAGAAAAAATAAGTCCTTGAGCCTACCTGATCGGCTGTCTCTATCAGCGGCGCAGCGAGGGGGTGGTCCGGGGGATAAACCCCCCAGAGCTCAGAGAAATTTTTAAGTTTAATCCATTTTATTTAATTGGATTAGTATTACTTCTATAATAGTGTAAGGATTAATCAAATATTCCTCAGAAAGCCGTAAAACTCGCCATTTTGAACCATTAATCTTAAAAAACATTCTGTGGGAGGGCCCTCGCAACTCCCACTCGCCCTGATACCCGCACACCCTTAAATATTAGTTTCGCATAAAACCCCCCAAGACTTAATTCAAAGCTGCGCCCCTGGTCTCCATCTCCCTTAAATTATCACTATTGTCCAATGAACCGTTGTAGCAAGTAAGCATCGTCCATTACTCGTTCAATATCACGGACAAACAAGCCGTAAACTTCGGTGAACTTTATACTAGGAATCTTACAGGAAATCTGCGAAAATGCTGTCCAATTAAGGCCGTTCAAGTCTAGGTTCGATTCAAAGCACATCATGTCCGTATTGAAAAGTGCCCGTGGAATAGCGAAAAAAATAAATAGCAATTACAGCTGAGAGCAATAAAAAAGCAACAGGTTGGTATATTATGAATTGGAATTATTTTATCGTTTAATTGTATTGCTCGTATTATCATTCGCTCTTACCTGGGAATTACGAGTGGAAAACAATTGGGACGCTCAAGTGAGGTTGTCTGTGAAGTGGTCGTAAAAGACAATTACGTTCGTCATCATTGAAGGTCAATGCTTGCAGTACAAAAAGATAACATGATGAATAACCAATTGCTAGCACTATAACCATCCGTTCATGGACGACATAAAAGTGAGTAACAACAAAAGTTTCACCAAATGAAACCTCGAAAATTGTTGACTACTATATTGAAATAAATACTTGAAATTTTACTCGATTATAACATGACCAAGGTTTCAATGTTACTACAATATCCTAAAGTTAGCAGTAAATAAGCCAGTCAGTCAGTGGTCGGAAGTGGGTTTTATAGCATTGTATACTAGCAGGCCACCCAGCGTTGCTCGGGAAGGATAGTACCCAGAGAATTGGGGAATTCATGGTCACATGGCAGGATTTCAAGGATCGAAGCAGGTATGACGATGGTATACATACGTAACCGCAAACAATGGAAAAAAACGATTTCCGTATGCCGCGTTCGGGATCACGTTATACTCCGCTCCACAACATGGGTAGTTATGCGTCGTGCAAAAATGGAGTGCAAACGCATGCCCCAGCAAAAAGGTTTGCACAAACAGGATCATTAGTTAAGACTAGAATCCTTTTGAGCTATGTTTTCCCTTTGAACGAGTCAAGAGTCAATTGGTGCGCCTACAAGGCAGGATGACCAACCTCAGAAGTTTCATGACGTTTTGTAACAAACGCTATAGAGAATCCCACGCGAAGGACGCGTCAAACACAACCAGAAGTCACACTACAGGGTTTGGGAGCATGAGACGCACCTATGTACCAATTTTGGTTGCAATCCGTGCAGCCGTATGGAAAAGCATAGCGGACAAACAAACACACATCCTCTTTTACGCGTATAAGATAGATAGATGCACCGAAGCTACCCAAAAAATTTGCTCCTGCTTCACCCTTGTGGTGGGCCATGGACATACCGGGACAGAGTGAAGATGTGAGACCGTGGTGAAGTTGAAGAGGAGGAGGTTGGACGAGAAGAATGAGGATAAAACGACGAAGCTAAAAGCGGTGGAGACGGCAGTGGCGGCGGGTAGTGCTGAAGAATGCTTGCAACCACGTGACAAGCGATCTCCCTCACGCACTTCCGGTGTGGATGGGCGGGCCGAGCGGTCGAATGGGGCAGTGGTGTCCCTTTAAGAATTAGAATTCGGGAGGATGGGGAAAGAGGAGGGGGGAGGGGAAGATAGGAGAAGGTGACACACCTCCCCTCACCTACCGGCGTACCGCAAGTGGGGGTGGGAGGGAGAAGGAAGTATGTAAAAGGAGACAACCTCCCCTTCAACCATTTTCCGTGACGTATTTCTCGTTTAAAACTTGCGCGGACATTTTGAAATTTGAAGAGTGCATCGAGTATACCCATGACGACACTCATGATAAAATAAAAGAAAACCAGTACAGTTTCATATACTTTATAGTGCTGTCAACTAGTTTCGACTAAGTTTCGTCATTCTCAAGATAAATATATGGTGGAAGTGTACTTTGTTTTTTTTTTGTTCTACCAAGAATATCTCCTCCTTCCACCAAGTCACGCCAAAATCAGTTGATTTCATCAATGCGGATGATCACACATCAATTAAGTTTCAAATCACTGAAGGATATGGTAAATGCTGTTAAATATCATGAAGAGATTGGAAACTCTACTGAGCATTATTATCTCCAATATTTTTCGTATTCACGCTTAACAGTCAATTTTGAGAGTTAACGCACTAATCTAATTATCACAGCACATAATAACATTGGCCGAGTTTAAGTTGTAGAAAATGAAATTAGCTAGTGAAAATTTCATGGGTAGCATTGTGTGCGCTACTGGAAAAATAGTTGACCAACAAGCCGAGTGGCGGGAAATTGAAATCGCCCCGCGTAAAAAAGTAATTGGATGAAAGTTAAGACCCCCATTGCCTCATGCTCTTTTCCCCATTTATATCCGACTAATTGGAGACAGCTTACGGGCGAATTCAAAGAACCATAATTAATGAGACGCAATTGAAATCCAGCTAGCACGTAATTGCCGCTTTAAGACGCCCTTAATCCTTCTCCACTTGATCTAGAAAAACTTCCACTTCACAGTCGTCCAGAGAAAGGGAGAGTGTAACATAAAATGTAATGGTCAGAGAACGCTAACAAGCCTTAGCTTACGGCGTGAATCGTTAATTCAGCATCGTGTTAAAGAGCGCTAAATCATGCTAATATGGCGAGGAGCTATTTTTCAAGCCCTATTACTTCAGGTGACACTCAATATAAAAGTAGGTGGGGGGATACTTGAGCAGGTAGAGCAATTCAACTATTTAAGCAGCACATTAGAGGAAAACGGACACAACAGTAAGGACATCAGGAAGAGAATCGCGCTAGCAATGGAGGCGTTCATGAACAGGAAGCAGCTTCTGAGAGGATTGTTATATTGGAGTTTAAAGAAAAGGTTAGCGAAGAGTCTGAACTGTAGTGTAGCTCTTTATGGTGCGGAAACGTGGAAACTAAGGAAGAAGGACGAGAGAATACTGGAAGCATTCGAGATGTAGGTATGGCGAAGAATGGAGAAGGTGAAGTGACGGAGAGGAGGAGGAGCGACGAAGTGCTGGACATGGTGGGTGAGGAGAGACAGCTTTTAGATGAGATAAGGAAGAGGCAGAAGGTCTGTATGGAGCGAGTACTTAGCGGGGAGGGGATGCTGAAAACGGTTTTAGAGGGTAGAATGTTAGGTAAACGAGGATGAGGAAGGAAGACAATAGGATTTTTAGATAGAATGAAAGGAAGTAGTCCTTACTGCGAATTGAAGAGGGCAGTGCTTGAACGGAAGGGAGGCTCCCAGAATACTTCTTTAGTACTCCATGGTAACCTATCTTAGCCGGTAGAATACTATGATAACAATAATATTACTTCTGAAAACTATCTCCTAACTCTGATGGTGATCAAAAACTATTTATCACTAAATTATCTCCGTCTTATGCAACTCATGAGAAGTTCATTGAGAGAAGGAATTGCTCCCAAGAGGGTACACAACAGCGAAGTACGCGAGGTCGATGCGTGGAAGGGAGGAGTGGATAAGGAGCGGCAGAAGAGTGCGATGTTATCTCGTCATTTGTCAGAGGGTCAAGACAATCGATTTTTCACCTCGTATACAGGCAAGGTTGTGCGATAATGTAAACCGTATGAGTTAATGAGTGAATGTAAGAACAATTTTGGTGGATTGGAACGGAACATCTACAAATGCGTGAACCAAATTAGAAGATTGGCGAGCTTTTCAAACTGGAAGTGGTGCAAATACGATAATGTGGGACTTGAGAATGACCTAAAAGTGTTGACACCATGGTGGGAAGTGGAGTTATATATTTAAGCGTGGAAATCATTATTGGTGGTTTATATTTTGGAATGGACAAATAGGAGGAGGTTATATTTCGGGTATATATATTAGCACCAGTTGGGTGATTACACGATGATTTTCGTCTTCATTCTTGCGTCTATGCATGAAGAAGTTAACGCGTACCAATTAATGTACGGGGTCATAACTCGAGTTAGGTACAGGATTTAAAAACTCTCTTTACATTTCACATTATATCACAATCTAAAATGCAAATAAGTCGAAAGAGCCCACAATGAACGAAAAAATACCCTCTGAGAAGCATACTCATCCACAGAGTAGTATGAATCTCTCCGCAAGTAAATGAATGAACTATGCTGGGTCACATCTGGCCATCGTGTAAAGCTTCTAGTGATTATGAACGGGAAGAATGGACTGCTGGATGCGAGGAGAAGATAAGGGTGGCAGAGGGAAACGGTGGACAAGGGGAAGGAGAGGGTTGACATCTGCTTCGAACAGATCCAAGAAGACCTTCCGTCCATCTTCGAAGACGTGAAGCGCACGTTCTCCGGAAGATAGAGGGTTGACGTGAATGGTCGAGGACGCGGAGAAGTTATAAGGCCCAAATCACTTGGCCACTTAACGCTGCCAGCCCCAAACCACGCGCACAATCAGGACCTCGGTCCATTCACGACATACCGAATTTTGCGTTTCAGAGATTTTATACGAATTAGTCTGGGAGCCGAAAGAGACTCGTAGGCTGCGCGGTAGGCTTAGAATGCTTGAGCGATTGAGTGATGCGTCTTCTCAATCAACCAATATCGTATAGTTCACAGCTTATACATGTTAACTCATTCTATACTCATCAGGTACTACAGCCATATTTCTTCGACAAAAATTTCCACCTCATCGTTCAATTCTAATCATATGAAACAATTCAATACGAAGTAATATACATACTACATGTAAGTCCATTTAGCAGACATTACGAATGTGTTTCCAATGTAAATACTTTTAAATGTTTTCAATATATTTTCGTTGAAAATGGCACTAAAGCGTCTAAACGCCTAGGATGTTAACCATCTTAATGCCACGGGCAGATACTTTTTTGTTTCTCTACTGAGAGGTGCCACGAGCATCCCTCCCTCAGAAATAACCAGAGGGATAGTAGGGATTCTCTCCGGATAAATGTAAAAATAACTACAAATACTTTAGGAATAAGGGTCGAGACTTAAATATCAGAGTGAACTTATAACGTGCTTGCTCTTATATATTGAGCTGTGTGAATATTTTGTGGAGTAAATCAACCCTCAACCTTTAATCTCCTTGTCTGATTTGTACTGGTTATTGGACTGAGCGCTTAGACGCCCTACGCGGTTAGCGCTTAGGCGCCGTAAGCGGCCGCGTGCTTTGCTTACCGCTTAAACCGGCCCTGATACTATGCCACTGAATGTATGACCTTAGGTTGTCCCGGCGTATCAAGTGCAGAAAACTTTCTCGGGTTTTCCACCGGTTAATGTTCTCGATGTCTCTTGACGTTTCGATCAGCGACTTCCTGTTCATCCTTACGGGATTATCTGAATCCTCTCCCCTGAAGATCCCCTGAGGATGAGCACCAAGTCGCTACTCGAAACGTCGGAAGACATGGAGAAGATTAACCGGTTGAAAGCCCGAGAACTTTTTCTTCTATGACATTGAATGTTCACTACAGTACTGATGCAGTTACCGTTGTATCGCCTTACACCCACCAGCTGTCAAGCCTCTTCGCCCGATGTTAACCACCCCTCGTCCTCCTGTACAACCCACCGTGCCCGACTTCAGGTGGCGAACGCACTGAATTCTTTATATTTTTATCGTCGCACAGCTCCCCGCCCCATCATGGGCGTAATCTCCGCCCCTACGTCCCGGGCGGCGTGAGGTTGTCGGAGCAGAAAGAAGCCAGCCTCCCGCTGCTCACAACAATCGTCTCTATGGAAACCAGCACCCCAACCTCCCCCTTGCTCACCATACCTTTCTCGTTTGTCATCTGCCTGCCTTCGCCGATATCTTTATATTCCTCTGAATGCTTCAGTATGCAAAAACAGGATAACACACTCGACCTTAAGTACGTTCTAGAACTTGATATACTCATAGGATTCCTTCCGTCAACATTTGCAATGACTGCATGAGACATATGCAGATATTTGCTCCCTGGAGGAGATCTGCGAATTTTGCGGGTGTTTTTTTTTTCTTCTTTACTGTAGATAACTAGTGTGGTCACCACCAATAATCGCCTCCATAAACGCAGGCACCTCAAACTCCTTTATCTTTACCATACCTTTCTCGTTTATCATCTGCCTGCATCCACCGGTATCCTTACATTCCTCTGAAAGTTTCAGTGTGCAAAAACAGCGATAATGCACTCGACCTCAAGTAGGCTCAAGAACTTGATATACCCATAGGCTGTCTTCCGTCAAAATTTGCAGTGATTCGGTGAGTTCATGAGGCCTGTGTGGAACGCAGATATTTGCTCCTTGGAGAAAATCGGCGGATCGCGTGAGGGTTTTCTCCATTTTTTTTATCACGAGTGTGGGCACTGCCTGAGGATAAATCCTCACAAACCTGACTGTATACGTACTAAGGACCAACCCTCAAAAATTCGGTTTGGGAGGAGGAAAAATGTGTCAGGCTGGTCGGTTTTTCCCGGAGTGTCAAGTTATCAAGAGTCGAGTTTTCAGGGTTCTAATGTTGATCTTATGACTCTTCAAAATGCTTAAAAACAACTTTAAAACTCACTATTTATAACATTTCCCGGGGTAGGACACCTAATATTGGCCCCCCAATATTTTTTATAAGTCAGCATCCCTGAGACCAACTAGGTAATTTTAGACACAGTATTTATGGGGGTGACAGACACCTAAGGCCACATGGAAGGTTAGTGAAGTAAAGGTGGAGAGAAAACCAGCGTCGTCATTGGCCTGCTCTTATTTGAAGGTGCCAAGGAAATCCCTGCTTAAGGTCCCATTGACGGATGGAGTGCTGTGCTTGGAGTTACCTCCACGAAGCACTCAAGCAGGGATCGGGCAGTATACGAAAAATCTCCGCCACTGAATTGGGAGCAACAAGGAGGGAAGCCAGAACTCTAGATACCACATTACTTCGACTTCGTGGCAGATCTACTATGTAGATGAAATCACCAGGTAAGAGTTTTTAACGCCCTAAACAGTCTTGCCACCGGTCTCAACGGTGCCTAATCAGAGAAGATTTCATATTCGCCGGTCAAAAATCGATACCTTACCGAGCGATACTGAGAATATCAACTTTGAAGCTCACAATATTTTTACTCCCGGCGGAAACGAAAAGTTTAGAGAGAAATGCCGACCGATAGGTATTTATTTCACAACCAAAGAGGGCAAAAATGCTTCTGAATACGCCTGGGGTCGTCTAATCTGCAAGGTGAGTGATAGAGGGCCTAAAATTAATCGTTTTCATCAAAATCTACGCCACCACCAGGATTCGAACCGGGACCCTTTGGGACGGAAAATATCTCTGGCCATTGCAACGACCTGCTGGCCCCCCTCTCTTCAATTACCTCCCCATCCTCCGATTTCTCCCACCCCACCCAAAAAAAAACCTAATGGGCACGTGCTCATCCGAAGACTCGTCCCATCCCCTGCCCATCACCATTCTTCCGACACAGACAGCAAGCAAGCAGCCTGTGCTCATCAAGAGGCTCGCAACCACCGCATGAATGGCCCCCCTCCTCCTCCACGGCCACGTGACGCACCTATACCGTTCCGCGCGCGTCCTTTGATTGTGGGGGTCCACTTCCTGTTTCCTGCCTAGCGCGCGCAGAAAACCCCGAAGCACACCGCCACTTGGAGACGACGACACCACCACCACCACCGACACGCCGCCCTGAAGCTATCGGATTCCACATCCTCTTCTTCTCTCCGATGCGAGGGGACCCTATAGCTCATACCCCTGCCTATCACATATTGCGCGTCCTACCGGCCGGCCCTGGGGGAGCGGCACCGCCCACCCAAAAGCACGCTGGCACTGTATGTGTACAGGGAATGTCCTTTTGCTGCGTCTACACGCCTTGCACGTCGTGCCTTGTCCTACACCATTCGTATTTATTTAATTTAACTTTATTTCTTTGATTCCGTTCGTTATTTGGGGTTTTGATTGTACATATTAATCAATAAACCAGTGTATGTTTTGCTAGGTTGATGCTTTAAGGTTATTTACTGTTTGTCAAAAAGAACGTGGCTATGTGTTGTTGAGAAAAAGAAGGGATAATTAAAAAATAATTTAAGAGTACGTTTTGCGAGCTTGATATTTTTAATTTTATATTGTTTGTTTAAAAGGACGTTGCAATGTGTTGTTGATAAAAAAGGGGATTGCTGGAAAAAAATTAATAGTATGTTTTGCGAGCTTGATATTTTTGATTGTTTATTATTTGTTCAAAAGAACCTTGCAATGTGTTATTGAGAAAATAAGGGTTTTGCATGAAAGTAATGGATGGAAAGAAATTTCAAGAGCGGAGACATGTAAAAATAGAGGAAATACCAAATTGAGATTTCAGTGAAGTGTATATTATTTTAGGGATCGCGACGTAACAACCTTCGCCCATCCTTCCATCGGGAATACACCTACGGAATGTTAGGCAAAACGAAAGAAGGGCTGGAAGGTAATAGAGATTCGGAGGCTACGTGAGAGGCCTAGATTGCTTAGTCAATTAGGAATAAATACCTTCAATAACGACATTGGCCCCAAACCTATCGCCGGAGGTATCACTCTGAGACAAAATAAAATGATGTGATTCAGGCTTTAGGGAAAAAGGCATCGTTAAAAAGAACGTATTGAAGCACTAATGTAAGATTAAAGGCAGGTATATCGTCTATGTAGGACAGCACCTTCTGACCCCTTCGTTCCCAATGCGTTCCCTGACGTGAAAGCAGTGTCATTTCCCTTTTCCCTGCGCCGTCTTTTCATGCACCGCGGACCAAGTCGCTTTTCCATCCGCGGGAGGGAAAAGAATGATGGAAAAAAATGAGTCGACCTCAACGCTACGAAGGAGGGAGCTCTCTTCTCGCTCCGCGTACCCCATAATGCAGAACAAACGGATGAGCGGAGGGTTTTCCTCTTCAGGGCACTTCGACACCCGGCCATTCGGTGAAACCATGCATAAACAAGAGGGCCCTATTGCCCCATTTAAATCTCTCGGCCGGGACCGAGGGAGAGAAAGGCCGCGGATAAGGGTTAGCGACACCTTCGTAGCAAACTCCGAAGTACGTGCCTCATCTATATTTATTTCATCACCAAAAACGGCACGAAGGCCTTTACATTGGCTGTTCCTTAAACAAATAACGCCTAAAAGATAACAAACAATAGCACAATAAAAAAACTAACGGAAAACAAAATTTTTAAACATAAGAAGGTGCAGTATTGATTAGACAGTGGTGAATTATTCAGATGGCATTTTAAGGTGGCTTTGTAACGAGTAGCAGAGGAAAATAGGTCCAGGGAAGGGATTTTTGAAGCTGTGGTATCCACTCGCGTCGCTAACGGACAAATTGATCCGATTTTCACGGGGAAATGAGGTGTTATTAGGGCTATTAATACAAGTCAATACACTTGATGATGTGATCTATTAAATTCATTAATTTACTATGCTATTCCTCGCAATTACAAACATCATACTGCAAAATATTGGATAAAAGTGAACTGCACTATACTCATCATCGCGCCGCGGACATTTTTGAAAACCGATTAAAAGGCGACCGAAGTTGCAACAGAAATCAGCCTTCTATGTGATGGAATTGGGCCTCCTCTATACAGTCCCATTCTACCGACCAATGACTGACTTGACTGATTCATACCAATGTTTGGGGTGAACGAGACGAGATACGACCGTCACTTTCTCCGACAAATCTAGCAGTTAGTCGTGGTATTCAATCCTAGCTAGTCTCGCCCGTTATTCGCCAGTGTGTTTGCTCTAATCATCCTCCCACTTTTAGTTCCTTTGCTGAAGATAATGTTGGCTTATTCTTTCTCCTAATATTCCCGATTGCAGTTCCAATTTTTTTTAAGTGTACTTACGGAGGGAGCGAAAGCGACTTGTCTAAATTATGACTGCTAAAAACATTCATATAAAACTTACGAAGCTGCGAAGTGACGCAGAAAGCGAAAAATTCAGCTTCATGAGGAGGTAATTAGTAAACTCTAACTCATAGAGAATATTTTTCATGCTCAAGAAGTGTCTACTTTGTTTGATCCTTCTCCTGAATGAAATACTAGGTTATTTGTCTATCATCGGAAAAATGTAGGAAAAAGCAAAAAATCTTCGCTGACAAAAATTTGAGGCAATCATCTCTATTTTATCCATTGACGTTACATAACACGGGTAGAAAATGTTTCAACAGTAGAACATACTTGCCGGCCTCGGTGGCGACGGGGTTAAGTCCTCGCCTGCCAAACAGGAGGTCGCGGGTTCGAGTACGTTACCCCTATCCAGGGCATGGTTGTTTGTGCACGTTAAATTGTTAACATATTAATAACCCCGATGTAAAAGGCCGTATAGAGCTGTTTACGGTGGTATGAAAATAAATAAATAATCAATCCTCAATGTTAGTCTTTTCAAGGGGAATTTCCACGTATTTTAGAACTTACAGCGGTTCCATTTACATGGTGACATTTCTTAATGCCCCACTTCTCCAAGAACCCAGAGGGCGATTTCAGCTCCACGCTTGAACTGAAGCAAAACAAATGAGACACGAAAAAAAATCTTTTCGGAAGGAATTGGTCGCACCTACCGCAACAATCGGCTACGCCCCAGTCTACACAGGGAGGGAGAGAGAGTCGATAAAAATAAAGACAAAAATGGAAGGTCTCATGGAAGGTATTTCAACGTTGCGCTATGCGTCGAGACTTAGGTGCCAGGATGCGATCGCTGGGCTGGGCGGGAAATGGAACGGAAGCACGCTGGTTGGGAATAATGGGACGCACATCGGGGCCCCCCTGGCGGGAGAAAAGAGAACGAACTACACACACAACAAGCGGAGACGTCGAATGGGCCAACGACGAGGGAATTTTTTTCCACCGCCAGTCTGGTAAAATGGGGGCGGGTCTCTCTCTTTCTGTGTGGAGGAAAAGTACGAAAAGACAATACGCGATCGACGCATACATTTTTCTGCCACCACTTCGATTCCCATTCAGGGAGAAGGGGGTAGTGAACCCGCCTGTGGAAAAAATCGTAACTTATGGCCGGTGGGAAAGGCAATAGGGGGTATGGGAGTGAAGGAGGAAATTAAAAGCATTTTCTTAAAGGCGCTCGGCCATTGTCATGCAAATCCGTTCTTCGGGAGGGGAACGGGATGTTTTTAAGAGGTTTGCGGGTGAGGGTGAGGATGGAGATTTGTGGCGATAACAGAGGCCATTTTCTTTCTTCGACTTCTGACACAGTTCGCGGATACCTATAGTCCTTATGGAAGACTTTATATGTACTAAAGAAATAATAATCTATCAGTGTAATTTATTCTAATTCCTAATAAAACCTAATCAAATTTTTCGTAAACTTACACATTAACCTAAAAAAATCGGTGCGGATTGAATGAATTTTGCTTTATAATGTAATAATTAGAATGATGAAAAGCAAAGAAAACTTCATAATTGCTCATGAATATTTAATTTACGACGTAAGTTTTAACGGGGCACGGGATCATCTGGTACAAATACCTACATTAGCCTACAAATTTTGTTCGGAGCAGATTAGATTAATTTCTTTTGATTTTTTAGGTGTTCATTTTCTTGTATTATACACTGGGACTGCAAGGTCTACAACGCTTAAGTCACGGGGACTAGCAACAGAGCTTTGTAAAGGGGAAAATAAACGCAGGGTAGCAACCGAATCGAAGAAATATGAATTAATGCTCCTCACGGTTCTTACATAACGACCTTGATTACTAAAATACTAGTGGACAACATTTAATATATTTCCATGCAAAACGAAACAAAAATACATTGAATGTAGCAATAAAATTCATCAATTACTCATACATTATGCCACATGGGGGAAAATTTTATTTTTCCGATCGTTTGAAATCAGTTTTAAACGTTTTCTATTGAATAGACATTTTCCACTATTATACACGGTACAATTGTGATATTCAATACATAATCGAGGAAAATAGCAAATATTTATTTCAATAAGGAAAAATTCAATTCCATTGCGGTTGAATCTATGGATCAAGGGGACTGCATACAGTAGGCCCAATTCTATCTTAGATGATTCATTTCTGTTGCCACTTCGGTCGCATTTTAATCGGATTTCAAAAATGTCCATAGCGTGGTGATGAGTGCGATCAAAACTTTCCAATATTCTGTATTATTATGTTTGTAATTGCGAGGAATAGCATTGAAGAGTTGTGAATTTGATAAATTACATCATCATAAATATAAATTTCGTTTGACACCCCTAATTATACATTTTTCCTCGTGAAAATCGGATCAATTTGTACGTTAGCGACGCGAGCGACGACTTTTGAAACCCATTTAAATGCGCGGTGGTTGACAACAAATTCAGGATCGAATTTAGGATTTATGCCCATGGTAAATCGGTTTGTTCAATAAATTCAACAATTAAACGCGTACGAAAAACTATGCCCTGGATAGGGGAAACCTACCCAGGTGGGACTCTCATGTAATATCCGTGCTTCGGATTTTATTCACGATCAAAAGACTGAGGTGGTACTTTGTTCTCAAAGCACAGAGGTGTACCATCGAACGATATTCTGCACACAAGAAAGTGACCTCGAGCGAGCTTGTCCATTTGAGTTGTGTGTTCGAAAGCGTTTCGGAGTGAACGGTGGGAAGCAGTGGTATTGTCTCGGGAAAATACATATGAGCCCAAGAGAGTTCAGAACGGTCGGCCGAATGGGAAATGTATGCCAGGCGCCTAGCTGTCGAAGCAGAAGACATTTACGTACTCCAAGGGGAGGGGAGAGAAATCCACCATTTCGTCCGACCAATCCAAAGAGTGCAGTGCAGAGCAAAATGAAGGAAATGTTCGAGGTGAATACAAAAAAGGGGAACAAGTCCGTAATGTTGAAACTTGAGTTTTCTACCATTTTGGGCCCATTTTGATCGGTTTTTAATGTAAAATTTATTTATTTATTTACTCCTGTACCAATTCCGTTATTTGGGAAGCAGGAAAGCTATCGACGGGAGAATCAAGAAAGAAATTATCAGCATAATTGCCCAAGCGAAGAGAGCATTCCATCAAAAGAAAGACCTGCTTACGGCGGGAAACTTAAATATGGAAGTAAAGAAACAATTTATAAGAACCTACATTCGGAGTGTGCCCCTGTATGGAAGTGAGGCATTGACAATGACAGCAGCGGAGAAAACACGGAGAGAGGCCTTCGAAATGTGGTGCGGCAGAAGAATGATGAGGATCAAATGGATCGACCGAGTTAGTTTAACTTAATGCTTGATGTCGATATTTGGTGGAACTTGGTGACATGAAACATTATAAAAGACACACTGTTATATGTTCCACAGAAGTCTACTTATGACATAGTATAATGTCGAAACCCTTTGAAAATAACATAGTTTAATGTCGAAACCTGGGTCGGTCACTTAACTTTTGTGGAACATACAACAGTGTATCTTTCATTATGTTTCCCGACCGAGTTAGTAATAAGGAAGTTCTATGAAGAGTAGGAGAGAAGAGATGCCTTACGAAAACCTTGATAAGAAGATGGAACAATATTATAGGCCACATCTTGAAACATGATGGCCTGATGAAGACAATCGTCGAGGGACAATCGTATGACAAAAACGGAAAAGGAAGACCTCTAACAAAATAAACGGAACATGTAAAGAAGGGCGTGAAAGATAAGAAATACGTAGGTCTAACAAGAGCAGCTGATAGGAGAATTGAGTGGAAAATTGCGTAAAATCAATCTTAAGATTACTGAATGGTGATTCCAGTAGCTGATAACTGATTAGTGATAATTCCAGTACCACCGAAAGCAACACCATTGGCCTTCTACATAAACTACTATATTACTTCTACATAAGGGTTTTTAACTAAACAATCAAACGCTGTGTACCACTAACCATTATATATTTATTCATTCCCATACCACCGAATACAGCAAACATTGCCCATGGTACAACGGGTTGTTCAATGAATTTAACAATTACACGTGTACGAAACACTATGCCCTTGATAGGGGCTACCTACCCAGGCGGGACTCGAACCCGTGATCTCTTATATGGCACGTCAGGATCTTATCCCCCTACCACCGAGGCCGGCAATCAGCTCTTACCCCCAAAATTATTAAAATTGCACTTGTACCGCTTTGCTTCTAGGGTCCTCAATTAATATTTGGACCAAATAACTCAACGAAATACAGCCTTCCACCATATCATAACGCAAGACGAACCTACGTATGGCAAAGAGATTAAACCTGTTTGAAAAAATATTCGATAAAAAGGCCTGGGAAAGCATTCCTATTCAACAAACGGAGGAGAAAATAGACATTAAGAGTGGTATGCGAGAAATGAATAGGAATTCGGACTAATATAGCCTCCAATTTTTTCTAGTGATGATATCAAGGAGAGTAGGAGGATTTAATACCGAGTCTGCCAGAAAAAAAATAGGTTTCCAAGAATGTGGAAAAGGGGACGGCTGGGCCGCTATGCCTCCCGAAAAAAATTACGTTCCTCGGACACTGATGCAACACCGTCATCTCCCTCCACCAATCCCATTCAATCTCCCGCGAACGGCCAGATCCTCGGCCCACGCTGACAAACGACAGTCTATTTCCGTGCGCGTGCCTTCCCCCTCACCGCTAGCCAGGGCTCCGGTGAACTCGCGTGCCTTTAAGCACGCATCTTTCCATTAACGTCCTGCCGGTGGGAAAACCGATACGGGCGCGATCGACAGCAAAACATATCTAGGTATAGCAGAGCAATTTATTCATTAAAATGGTGGAGGTAAAAATTCTTCCATCTTTGAGAACTCCAATCAACAGTTTTTTTTTATAAAAATGTCCATAAATTGATTCGTTTGAGTACACATTACAACAAATATTTCAACTTACACGTACTACACTAAACTGACTAAAAGTAAGAACAACATATGTTTCTAATGAGGATGAAATAATACTATATTTTATTGCTCCAAAAAATGTAAGCATTTTAGAATATCATAAATACAAATCAGATTTTGCTGTTATTTTCTATTGGTGGGATCAACTTCAGAAAACAATTGTAATGCTGTGTATATTACTGCAGTAGCAAAAATGTCATCCAGATAAACTTTTAATTAAGTCATTAAAATACAATCCATGATTTCGGTAATGGATTCCGTGCCAACGAATAGAGTGAACAAATGATGAGTATTTATTTCATGGTAGACATTTGAGTTAAAGGTTCAATGACTTTCGAGTTTGTGAAGGCTAGTGGCACCTCTAATAAATCAATATAAACTGTCTGCTTCACACACGAATTTCAAACTCTGAGTTCACAGGATATAACTGATAACTTCAGACTTAACTGCGTGAAACCTTTCCATTATGGAAAATAACAGAATAAACATTGGTAGGTTCACTAATATATTGAAAAAGGCACGACCAGGGTATCATGACATGATAATATCATCAGCTGCAACTATCCCTTGATACCTGATCTGCTAGTTACCTGAAGATGCAACTATGAAACCCGGTTCGTACATTTTTAAGTATATTGGTGAACCGAACAAATTTTTGGTCTTTTATTTTATTTCTTAGGAGTCCTTCACTAACAAAAGTATCATAGAAGCTAGCATAATGGCGAGATACGACAGAACAAAACGATACCTCCACTCATCCGCTCATCTAGTACTCGCAATACTAGATGAGCAGATTTTATTCGGTGGGAGATCGCTGAGCGTTTGTACAGCGGATGTATCGAAGAGTTTGACAAGATAATGGCAATTAATGAATGGGTAATACAGATAACAGGGAGATAGGAATATATCTTACAATCAGTCAAGCCCCGAGTCCTTCACAGCGTTGGCAATAAATTGAACATAACGCACTCTAACGAAACCAACATAAAATTAAATACCAATTACGCACCCCACAAACGTCAATCAAAGCATGATTATTAGGTTTAAAAATTCAAGGTCAGAAACGATTTCTTCGATTAAGGTCACAATACTTTTACCATTTATTCAGCCGTACGACCACTCCATCGGAAGGGAGTGTCTCACAGAAGCAATCAAGCGGTGTAACAAATTAACTAGTATAATGTATCTTTAATAAATGGGCGAGTGACGGATGATTTGGCAGTCGGGTCAATGAGTATTATATTAACCACGGTATTAATTCGAATCACGTGAAATACCATTCTTTGTGAGAAAGAAATCCATCATAATCAATAAATAAGTGATTTATGTGTCGTATGCATGGTTATAATTGCTATCTCCAATTTAAGGTCAGCGCAAAACGTTAGAGAAAAAACTTATGTTAACACAAAAATGTAAGAGATGAGGCAAGAATCAAAAAATGATCTTTAACGATGCAAGGAAAACGTCATGAGTGTAAATCACAGGCGGAGTATAAAAATACATTCATTTAACATTAGCATCAACTAGTTAAATAAAAAATATAAGTACGAACTGCGTCGATACCATATCCAAAATTGAATATAAATATCATTTTGAAATAAAGGGACACTATTAGTAATGTTACATTTATGACTGTTAATATGGAAGAAATTAATCGCAGGGGATAAATATTCATCTTTAAGACTAATTACAATGATAAGTTTATATTTATGGTATTTTCGAGATGTCAAATTCGTTTCATCAAAGAGGGCAATCCTCACGTGAATATGTGAAATAAGGATTCATGATGCATATAAGCGCCGGAGATGGTGAGCACTCAAACACATAATGTCAATGATTAAGAAAAAAGGAAGCTATCAAATTATCAAGAAAATGATAATTTCTAAAATTTATGAAAATATAAGAATAACACTTCACTTTTTCGTTTAATAGGCATGATCAGGGCGTCATAGCATGTTTACATTTCCAGGTAATTCTTTCATTTTCCATATTGGGAAATTTCCATATGATATAACCTGAAAAGTCGACCTCGGTGGCAGCGAGGTACAGTCTCGCCTGCTAAGCCGAAAGGCCGCGGGTTTGAGCCCCGCCTGGGTAAATGGCCTCTATAGTGTTTGAGTATGTTCATTGTTGATTGCTGAATATTTCTCGTCGTAAAACACCAAATGTTGGCTGTTTTCGCGGCAAATAATAAAAAAAGCACTATATCTACGAAGTACTCAGTATCGCAGAGAAAGGAAAAGGTCAATACTCGATACTCAAAACTAGTATCGCCCCAAGGATATTTCTTGATGAGTCATCGCCCAGCTACCGAGTTCACGAGGGGAAAGGCGTCCGTGGTGATTATCTTTGGCTCGATACACGCCCTACATTTATCCTTATGATTGTTATGAAAACATCTTTATAACCATCGGGGTACGAAAGTGGGCGCGCGGTTAGTCTCCTGCGTTGCGAAACTTCACGGGAGTCTCGGGGAGGAGCCCGAGTAGGAGATCCCGGGGCGCAATTAAGACGAAACGAAATAGAAAGTTGTTCACCCATCCTTGAACGATATGAATCAAGTCACGTGACGGATTAGAGATTCTGACAGAGAATAAGGAGGGTGTTAAAAAAAACCTCATCCACAATGAAAATGGACAAACATTACGACATTATCACCGTCACTTTAGGTAAACCCTTTAGCAGTCGTGTCGGTTCTATAAGACCCGAGAGGTTTATTTTAATCAATAAAAATTAATTCCGTTACATATTTCAGCAGTTTGCGTCCCACGTAATCCCATAGCGTGCATTTTCTTTCCATGCAATTTTTTGTTCAGATATATGCATTATGTATCATAATTTAGCATTTTGTCCGGACGCGAGTCTTTGAGTATTAAAAAATACCGCTCAACGACTCGTTGCGAACGTTTGTGATGCAGTTTTAATATACGTAGACAGTAATAGCAAATTATCAGTAAAACTATATACAAGACCTCTGAATCATATTTAAAAGGAAAATAAAATTCTTCAAATACTTTCAGTTTCTTATTACTAAAACCCAGATTTATTTCAAATCAAGTGACCATTATTACTTAAAAGTTTGAAATTCTGGGTCAACATGAACCTACGCAAGTAGTAACGTAACTTTATCTCAAGCGACTACGCAAGAGTTAAATAGTAAATCTGATTTGAGAGAAAGAGTGACAAGGAATTTCAGTATAGAATATTTACAATATATTTTACGATGTAGAGGCAGCTTTTAGATGAGATACGGAGGAAACGATTGACGACTGCTTGGTGCTGTGATTGCAGGAATACGATACTAGTCTTAGTCATAGCTGTGGCTAGTTTAATAGGTAGTTGTGAGGCCTAAAACATGGTTAAGTGCATAAAAGATCAAGTTCAGATGATTTTCGAGTGAAGCACGATGAAGCGAGGGGATTTGCAGATGCACTTATATGAGGGGCGGCGCGCGGTCCACCCCCGCTGCCGGCCCTGAAGGAGATGGGACGGGACGCCCCTTTGGCACTCGGCGAACTTGATCCGGACGCACGCCTCCCAAAATAACTGGCGCAAACCGCTCCGGCGATTGGAAATCCCACGCGTACCTCGGCACGGCCTACAGCCGCCTCGCGGGCGGAGGGTAACTCCACGCCGCCTGACTACTAAATACCACGGTGGATAAGTGACGTAAGTTAGGTGGAACCAAAGAGTGGCTAAATAAGAACTAGTGATTTCCCGACGAAAGACATTAATAATATCTTCTCGGAATTAATGTATTTAGGTATAGCGGTGAAACCTAACCGTCGTTCTAATGACAAGTCTTCTGCCATATACGCAGATGGCGAAGAAAGGCAATCAAATTTGCACTCACTCACATACTTCGTATGAAAACCAAGGTCTCTCTCTACATTTCAAGAAAATATTGTCAAAAATAATACCATTATGCAACTTTTACAACTTGTATAGGAGATAATGATTCCGAAATAAAAAAAAACACTACCAGATCTATCGCACGAAATTAGTCCACGGACTTGTAAAAACTGGATACTACAATTTAATCAACTCGGGAAAGCCTTGCATATAGGCAACCCACATCATACACATTCGGGTTGCATAACTACAATATCAAATTTGAATAACTCCTTAATCACCAAAAATTCATAAAATGAAGCTATGTAACCGCAGTCTCAACGAAAAAACACAGCGCATCCGATTCAATCAATTTTCGTAATAATTACGCTCAGTTTATAATTAACTTAAGTGAAAACGTAAATGAAAATTAAAAAAATCGAATATCTATGTAAATAGAAAAAAAATGTATCAAAAACCAGTTTTTCAACTGGCTATGCAACTATCTGTGGAGAGGAGCATAGGTGTCGACCAACCGAATTAACCAGGCGGCCTCGGTGATGGAGAGGTAAATAAATCCCCGCCAATGCGATGGTAAAAAATTTGTGATTGGCATGAGCAGCGATGTGTGAATGGCATGAGTTCCGCCAGTGATGGATATTCCCATTCACAGCATCAATGAATGTGTTAGTCCCATGTTAATTTCATCAACATCGCTGTAAAAAAAAGCCCTATCCTTTCAAATCGAGGATAATAAAAATGCGCTAAAAAATTAAAAATATGTTTCTGACTTTAATCGCAGTTCGGATTTTACGGTCTTGGACATTTTCACTCAAAACAAGTAGTAATTGAGTTTTAAGAGCTGTTTCTGGGAAATTCTAGGGGAATTATAACACGTTAGTAAATAAAAAGTTACTGGATAATTTTCATAAATACTATAATTTTAATTCAATAAATTCTTCGCGGGTTTTCAAACAGGTTAGGGTCCGGATGTTGTAGACCAACGTTACGCTGGGAGTCTATCCCAATATCGTCAGGGCTGATGATGACCCTAACCATAGACAGGTCTAAGGGGGGGGGGTGACGTGCCCCTCCCAAGATCCTTAAAAAATATGCATGATTTTTAATACGGTCTCATCACTGCGTTTGTTTCGAATTACGACGTTTCCTTGTGCCCCCCCCCCCCCAGAAAGAAATCCTGGATCCGCCCCTGACCCTAACCCGGTTGGACATTCAAGAAGAATTCACTGAGGTTATTCACAGGGAAAAATTATATTATTTATGAATAAAAGTCTACAATACATTTTTTATCTTCTGAAGATAGCGACAGATAACAAAAAAGTAACACAAAATGACTTGGAACAGGAAAATTAAAGTATTTTCGGAAGATTGCTAGTGAATTTTAATTTACCACGAAGGACTTAGGTTAATTATCATGAAGTGCGTTCTTTCTTGGATGCGGAAATGAAGTGGTAGGTACTCACATTGACTCTCCATGAAGGCATTGTTCCCGCCTCCGGGTGCGGACTGGGCGGACGGGTGCTGTCTGGGGTGGTCGGGTGAAGGGGGCGGGTTGCCCGGGGCGGAGTTGGCCCCGTTGGGGCGCTGGGGCGACGACGACCCCCCCACGGACGACGAGGAGGCGGCCGAGGTGGAGGGCTGCTGGGCGTCGGGGGCGGCCCGGATGGGCTTGAGCGGGGGCATATTGGTCAGGATGTCGGACAGGTCGGGCACGCACACCGCCTCTTCGTACAGATTGGGAGGAACGTTCTCCAAGGAGTCCCGCTCCCGTTCCACCTCTGCAAAGGAAATTAAAAGGAAACCGTGGTCATAATTAGTGATGGAAAAATAGAAATCGATCTTTTGTCAAAATAAGTTTTTCGATAAAAGATCGATTTTTCGAGAAAATATCGATTATTCGATATAACGAGTTTTTCATCGAAATGAAATGATCGATTTTTCGATCAATGAATTTTTCAAGCTATCGATATTCAATTTCTCCATGTTTCCGGTGCAACCGCGTTGGTTTGTTGGTGATGATAACAGTTTCGCTGGCAGCAGTGCCGGCGACTGGCACCGGAAACATGGAGAAATTGGAACCTGAATACCGCGGAAACCTACGTAGTCCTATCGATTTTCAATCGAAATGAATACCTCGAAAAGTCCTCGTATAGGTTGGGAGGCTCGTTCTCGAGGGATACTCGCACTCGTTTCCCCTCTACAATTGAAATTATAAGGGAACCATGGTCATAATTAGGGATGGAAAAATGGAAATCGATTTTTTATCAAAATCGATTTTTCGAGAAAAGATCGTTTATTCGAGATAAAGATTTTTATCGAAATGAATGGCTCCATTTTTTGGAGCTATCGATTTCTAAGGTATCGATTTTTAATCGAAAAGAAGACTTCTTTTTTCAAGCTATCGATTTTCAATCTAAATAAAAACCTCGACAATACAACAAAGATCCTCATTCTCCTCCCGTTCCACCTCTACATTGGGAATTACAAAAACAACAGCCATAATTATCGATAGAAAAATGTCAGTGAAATCGATTTTTCGAGAAATTGATTTTCAATCGAAAGGCTTCAGGTTACTGGGGTGGCAGTATGATAACAAAGTATAAACAACCAACAGAAATTATAATTGCTTAAAAAATAATATACGACCCAGATATTACAACTTTAACCCTATATTAAGTATTGAAAGTATTAAATAAGCCCTTACTTTTTCGAATAACGGTAATGATAAGAGACTATTTGAAAGGGCTGTAATTATTGATGCAGAAGATGATGAATTCCTTAAACTAAACCATCCAAAGCAAAATATTTAGGTGCTAAGCTCATATTATGGTGTACAAACCTCTCTGCAGGATTTCAAGGTGTTCCCACAGGATGTCGCCCATGTAAGGGGGCGCCGTCATGATAAACGTCTCCTTGCCCATGGCGACCAACTCGCGGCCAGTGTGCCCGTGGAAGCTGGGCTCACCCTCGAGCGAGAACTCCCTCGTTGCCCAGGACAACCAAACGGACACGTGGGCCTCCGTCCACAGCCTTGGATCTGCGGAAAAAAAGAAGGGGCAATGAATTAATGATCATGACTAAAGTGATAAAAAAATCATCGACATTGAATAAGTTTCACCCCATAAAATGATAGATTCCATGGCATTCTAATAATAAAAAAAAATATTGAGGGCAGAAATAGGGAAGTTTCACTCCATAAAATGATAGACCTCAGGAGGAGTCAGTGCGTGTATGGAATTATTTTTAACCTTCCGAAATAATGTCTTTACCACGGAGCCATTTCTTAAAAAATATAATCTTTCAAAAAGAAAAGGTATACTCTACGCCATTCAATAGAATAAGCCTCGTAGATGTTGATTACTTCATGAGTAACTATATCGATGCTGTATTTTAATTGAATTCACTCCAGTGGTCGTATTTCGTCTTTTCTCGTGGCGTGTAACTCGGTAAAAACTCAAGACATCACCAAGAAATTTCAAGTGTACTTCAAGTAGACCTTATTCAACACTTGCATGTGTTTAAATCTAAGAAATAAATTTTACATAAGGTGAAATTCCGTAGTGAACATCTCAGATTTGTTATTTGGGTCAGAGAATGGTATAATTACATTAATCAGAAAATTTAAATATGATAGCATTTTTATTGATCAATACGAAACAACCGCGTTCCCAACTGATCACTCTTAGACTTCTTCTCGCTAAGGGCTTAAAAATACGCCCGCTTTTAAGTACAGCGAAACCCTGATAGGAAAATATAGAAAATAGAAATTAATTATCCCGAAACAAGTGTATTCCTTAGGAAGATACATGATTATGCATATCTTAGAGCCAACACGTATTAAATACAATAGGAAGATTTATATGATGCATCAATATCACAGAATCCGACATAATATTAAACAAAATAATTAAAGAGAAGACATACGTATGTAAGAATATCTGAAAATGTAAACGTATGTAAGAATATCCTTCTCGCGTATATAAAGAACTAGCCTCAGAACTTGCCCCCTACTTGCAGTTAATATTCAGTAAATCCATCAAGCAACACGAAGTACCTAATGACTGGAAAATCGCTAATGTAACGCCAATATTTAAAAGTGGAGACAAGGAACAGCCATCTAATTACAGGCCGATATCTTTAACGTCCATCTCTTGCAAAGTCCTTGAACACATCGTAGTCAGCTCGGTAATGAAACACCTAGACGCGCAAAACTTATTAATGGGAAATCAACATGGATTCAAGAAAAGCAGATCGTGCGAAACTCAGTTAGCGCTTTTCGCCCACGATATTTTAGACTCCGGGGAAGACAACATTCCAGTAGACGCGATTTTTCTTGATTTCAAAAAGGCATTTGATAAAGTACCCCACGGAAAGTTAATAATAAAACTGAAATCTTATGGTCTAGACGAAGATGTCATTTCCTGGATTAGAGAATTTTTGAGCGACCGCGTCCAAAGAGTAGTATTAGACGGTGCAGTCTCCAATGAGGTTAGAGTGACTACTGGCGTTCCTCAGGGTAGTGTCATTGGCCCACTCCTATTCCTTCTTTATATAAACGACATTGGCGAAGTAGTGCAGAGTAAGTTACGATTATTTGCAGACGACGCTGTAGTTTACAGAGAAATTCGTTCCAGCAAAGATATAGATGAACTAACGAATGACCTTGCTGCTATCCAAGCTTGGTGCGATGCTTGGCAGTTAGAATTAAATTTGGAAAAATGCGTCGTAATGAATTTCTGGAAGAAGAATAACTCCCTACAGCGTAACTATGTCATTCGGGGCACGCAGTTAAAGGCAGTTGAATCTGTGAAATATCTAGGGGTTAGACTCAATAATGATCTATCGTGGAATAAACATATTCGAGAAATAACCGGTCAAGCTAATCGTAAAATGGGTTTTGTTAAAAGAATATTAGGAAAGTGCGACGACAAAGTGAGAGAAATTAGCTACTTTTCCCTCGTTAGACCACATTTGGAATACGCTGCCAGTGTTTGGGACCCTCATGAAAAAGGCTTAATAACAGAGTTAGAACGCGTGCAAAGAAGAGCTGCCAGGTATGTGAAAGGTCGTTACGATAGTCTTGTTAGTGTAACTGACCTCTTACATAAACTCGGATGGGAATCTCTGTCGGACCGTAGATTGAAAAATAGACTAAACCTTTTAGATAAATTCAAGAGCAGTGTCTTTTCTGACGAAGTTAACCATATCTTGCGGACGCCAACGTACTACGGAAGATCAGATCATATAAATAAAATAAGAGAGATAGATTGCAGAACAGACAGATTCCGAATGTCATTTTTTCCACGATCAATAAGAGATTATAACGGCAGCAATAGAACGCGTAAATAGATTGCATGACTTGTAGTGTAGCCTACTAACCTATGTAAAACTTACTGCATGTTTCTGAATTTCTATTCTATATTCTATTTCTAACAGCATATAGTAGTATAGTTTGTTATTATACGGGACGTTTCTTGGACGGTGTGGTGTGCATGTGGGAGTCCAAATGCATGCTGCATGCTGGTGATTGATCACCCCCTGCCAAACACCCTAGAGGTGGCTCGCAGGGTAATTTGTAGATGTAGATTATGAACAGTGTAGCACAATATTTAGATCACTAGTAGTAATGTTCCACTGTATTTCTTTTTGAATTGACTTACATTTTCAGATTTTTTAAAAGTCGTCCGAGAATATCGGAGAAAGAGATAAATAAAATGATGGAAGAAAAGCAGAAATGGAGAAGAAGGGTAAAGAGATAAAGAGTCAAATGACGGTAATAAGCTGTCGCTCTCGGGAATAGCAAGGAGGACTTGGAGTCACCGCCTTCTTTTTTTTACACCGTGAGTCACCCACTCCGGCGATAAACATTCCAGCAGAGAGGGGGGAGGGAGAGGGGTGACCTCAGCCCATTGTCAAGCAGAAGCGAACCGTGACATGCAAGAACTAATGCAACCATGGAAGCATAGGGTATTGGATGGTAGAGGCGGGGCTAATGGTAAAAAAAAATGAGCAACTTTTTTTTTCGGATATAAAAAAAAAAAGAAAATATCTTGAACTAAATAAAAAAGCCAATTAACAATGCTCGTCATTCCTGATTCACGAGATTGTGACTTTTTACGGCAAATACCCGAAGATAATTAGATTTCTTTGACGAAAAATATTTGCTCAAAATTAGGTTATCATCTCTTATTTCCAGGTTTTACAGATTAGAAATGTAAATATGTACCTGTATATCAAATTTATTAAAAATCATGAGTTAAATTACTGAGGAAAATTTTTAAAATTTGAGTTTCAGGAAAATGCTGACAAGGGCTTGTGTTGACTATGAAACCAATGTTTTGCGAGTTTACTATGTAGGATTGTGACATGATAGATATAAAAGTAAACTCTAATGTGCTCCACACAGAATTATTTATATAGTATTACCAAAAACAAATTTTAATTTTAAATCTTAAGTTTACTGTTGAAAATATCCGCCATCTTTAAATAAATTTACACGCCCGCCGTTTTAAAATTTATGATGCAGGCAAATGATAACAATGGACTATGTCATTAAGTCCAGTCTTCTTGAAATAAATTTTCAGTCTAAAAGTCGGATAAATAGTTGTTTTCTTTTGATACGTTTCGAAGTCACTATCTTTCAGGTGAGCGTGTCTCTTATCCCGACTTCTTCTTCACTTCATTCCTGCGTAACAGTCGCATGACAGTAAGGATAGAATTGCGATAGCACAGCTTATCATCCTTTGATCGAAAGAAAGCAGCGAGCGTTGCAAGAAAACTTTCGTGTTTACGGTGTATTTTATTACCCTCGGCTCGATCTGAGAGTATCTAGATAATTACTCGGATGGAAATTCGTGGAAATGGTAATGATACACGTACGAGATCGGCTGTCTAGTCTAGTTTGTTTCCCATGTCAGAAAGCGAGAGATCTCCTCTTGCGTACATTCAGCATTCGAATCCAACACACCTGCTGGTCTTTTTCGCCTCGTGTTATTAATTGGTCTTAACAATATGAACCTTTACTCAGTGTGGAAACGTTCGCAGAAACTACCAGCCAATCAGAAGCATGGGCGGGAAAAACTCAAGCCAGCCACCAAAATAAACTGGGTGGACAATGATTGAGTCAAGAAATTTGAGCCATGGATAGCTGATTCCAGTAGGAACCAAAATTAACGATGATGTTAAGGTCAAAAACGCAGCATTTTTGAGGTACAGAAACATGAAGCCAAACGCTATGATTGGCCGCGAGTTTGCCCAGTTGCCGGAGGCTCTGGAGCCCTATCCAGTAACTACATCCCCTCGTTTCCGAGATTTCGGAATCGAAATTTCCGTTTCCGTCACTTGGCTAAATTTACTGCAATGTTGAAAAGCATTAATACCTTTGATGGCTACTGGTTTTGCCTGTAACTTTATTTAATTCCAAACTCCGTACATAATCATTCATTTCTTATAATTTTAGTACACATACTGCGCAAATTATTCGTGACTTCTTACCAGATTCTGCAACACCCATTCGCGGTGAAAATATTCTTTAACTTACCAGCTGGCATATCACTTCCCGATTCCGAGAAACGGAAAGTCATTTTCCGAGACCCTCCGTCATTTCGGCCGCTCTTGGACGAGTTTCCGTGACGGAAAGTTCGGAGAGACCTTAGTTGATAGCTCACTCCGAAATTATTACGTCTTTCCGAAAACCGACCACGAACTATCTGAGAGGTTGGCTTAGTGGATAGGGCTCCTGGAAAACTCATGACTTCGTATGCTTTCCCCGGAGGAGATCGTGATGAATCCAAGGTGTCCGGCAACAGGGCATACTCGCGGCCAATCGGGGATCTTGGCTCAAAAGTTTCTGCTGTTTAGCAATGGTGCGTTTTCGACCAAAACATCATGGTAATTTTAGTTCCTAATGGAATCAGCTATCCAGGAATTAAAGTTTCATGACACAATTTGTCTCCACTCTGTATATATCGGCCAGAATTTAACGACGATCAACTAGACCTGAGGACATAATCAATGCTGATGTTGGGCCGGTACGGCGTACCCACTGAAATCCAAACTCGTTATAAGCGTACCGGTTAAACTACCTTTTTATATCTGTATAAAATAGCCCTACTGTAAATTGTCCTATGTATTTCAGAAAAAAATCTGATATGATTATTTACTTGTTCAGAGTTATCTCATGGCATATCTTGGAACTAATACAAGAGTTTGAGTTTGACATTTCAATCGCGGCCGGATGTATAATACATGTTCAGCTGTTGGCAATTTTTGGTGAGTACCGCCTAAATTTCTTTTCCCAACTACAGCACTAAACATAACTAAGACAGAACTGTTTTCACGATAAGCCAACTGACTCGACGTATACCCGGAAGATGGACGCTGAATACAGTCCGTGCTGGTAAATTTGGCGATCTGAGTCAGCTCGCATATGAGGTTTCAGACCGGTTGGAGTTAATATAGCTCTCAGTTTCATTGGTAAACGCGGTGAATGTAGATCGAGTCCAAAAAGAAGAAGATCGGGTTGAACAGAAGAGAGATTGCTGGATGGTTTGGAGGAGACGATTCAAGGGTTGTGGACGTGGTCAAGGTGAGTGGGTGGAGATTGAAAACAGACTAGGGTGTCGGCGCTGTTTGGAGAGACGGAGCGAGTGTCTTCACTTGTTTGCACTCACGGGAAAGAGACAAAGGGAAGAGTCTCGGTCTTTTAGAGCCGAGTGGGATGGGAGGGGAGGAAGCCGGGGGGGAAAGGGGTCGTGCAGATAGGAGAATATGGAGGTAGACGTGGAAGGGCATATAGTTTGGACAGGGAGAGAGCACGCGACAAGCGAAGCCGTGACCGAATATGGACGAAAGACGGGCAGAATGTAGGGGAAAGCATATTCAGACCCCACCATGAGGCTAGAGAATTTGGAATGCACACCGATTCACCGAATACCTAGCAAAAAGCCACCAGGGAGGAAGAGAAGTAATCACTGACCACGCCGAAATTTATTATTATACTTCGCTCGCTATTCCCAGTCTTCAGGCTGTCTACAGCGGGTTTCTTGCGATGCCATTTCAGGAAATACTATTCATGGATATGTCTCAATGTGGCAGATAGGTAAAACAATCACTAGTAAGCAAGAAGGGGTTTCTACATCGGGGAAAAACCCTTGCAATCCAAAAATAAAAGCAGCGATTAGACACATATATTTATAGTGTGAATGCTTCACTGCATTTTTGACTGCAAGATTTGATACTTTCTCGGCGAATAATGTGGGTAAACTTCTCTCAGGATTCACAACAAGGCTCATCCTCGAATGTGAATAAATAGAAGCACCATTGACAACGTAAACTAGCATTGAATATAAGCATCAGTCCCATTCAGTAGTCCCGAGGATAAGTCTCAAGTCAGAGCTCGTAATGTCGGAAAAAAGTTTCCACAAAATAGTACATAGTACACAATATAAAAAGGAATATGTTGAGTTTTGCCGACAATATCGTGAAAATAAGTTTCGAAATATTTATAAAAATTTTTAATTACGTCTTTTTTACTAAAAAATGATGTAACTTGAGCTGCTTGCATTAAACGATTAAGAACTAATAATTGCAGCTATTTTAGAAATCAGAATTCAGAGGATACTGGCCCCAGGTTCATCTGAGGGAAGGTAAAATATGATCGTCATCACTTGATGTTTGAAGCACCACAAACTTACGGCTTTATTAAAGAAGAATATTCTCAATAATTAAAATATTACTTCGTCGATGGGAAGTCCACCGCGAGGAAAGAGAACGTTCGATCTCAGGGGAAATGGATTCTTTCTATAATTCCTTCCTCGATTCCGAGAATGGTTTTGAGACATGGGTATGGAATGGTTTTGAGTGCCAGGCAGGGAAATCGAGAGGTAGAGATATAATTCGGATTTTCCTGGAAAAAAGTGAGAAAACGGAGACGAAGGGACCGAGAGAAAAATGTTGATTAAGAACCTGCGAGACAATATGCGGCTGAGGTCATAGACACCGAGAAAACACGTGAATCGTAAGAAAGGAAAAAAAAAATTAAGAGTGGAAACCAAACGACCCAACCCGAGATGATAAGGTACCTATTTAGGAGTGAAAAGTTAAATACGCTGAAGTCAAAGGATATAAATCTTTCAGAAATGGTCTTTTTTGTGTTCATAGCCGTGAGTACACCTTAAAAGTTATTCCAGGCAAGCGGCCTAAACTTTGTGAATGCAACATTGAAGTTCAATGAATGTCAAAACAAAATGGCAAAGTAGTGGTTCTGAAAATGATAATTTTATGTCAAAAAGGAATAAAAGCCAAAATTACATCCTCGATGTCGGCTGGTTGAGCTGGTACACGACTCTAGATTATTTTATTTTAGGACGACGCATCACTAAATATATCTTTCAGAAATGGTCATGCGTTCATACCTGTGAGTACACCTTAAAAGTCATACCCCACAGCCGGACAAAACTTTGAGAATGCAAAATTGAAGTTCAATGTATGTTAATAAAATACAGCAGTGCAGTTACTATGAAAATAAACAGTTTATGTCAAAAAGGAACGTAAGCATACATTACATCTATACATAAAGTTTCACAAATTATGGAAATTCAAGGATCAGAAATATAAAATTCTATTTTCTGGGAGAATACAGAGGAAATTTAAAAAAATTTGAGATGCAGGCAAATGCTAAATAACACCATAAAGCCACAGAATTTCAAGGTGATGCCATAATAATTAAGCGAGAAATAAATTACAAAATGATAAAATACGACCGGTCAAAAGGGTAAGAGGCCACGACTCGTGTAACAACTCAATGCTATGAAAAACCGCGCAACGCCCTTTCCAATGCAACATAAATTTTAAACATTTTCATTTTCGCAGCTTCCATCTGTGTTTCGTGTTTTCATCGTCATTTTCGACATTTTACAACGCCTCAGCTAAAAAATTCGATGATTCATATTTATAGAAAGTAGTGCTTAGTTTTCGTCGAAGAGAGGCGATGAATTTTCCGATGATGAGTTATAAACGCGAAGAAATAACGGTCGAGTTTACTGATGCTTCTTGCTAAAATAAATACTTGCGATTTTCCACAATTATAAAACTTGTTACGACCTCGGTTTCAATGTTACTGCATCATCTACAACGTGGCGGTTACTTCAACATCTTCAATCTGAAGATGATGTTACTATATTATCTTATGGTTGAAGATGATATAGTAACATTGAAGCCTATGTCGTAATAAATTGTATAATCGCGAATAATTGCAAGTCGACGGCTAAGTTATAACACCACGTATCTAAAAAATAGCAACTTTTCAGGAGAGCAAAAAAACGATTTATTTTTTTAATTGTATAAAATTTTAATTGAAATGAAAACCAAAATATATAAAACTGAAAAAGACGCTTGCATTTGCAAGGAAAGGCTTGTTTTCTTCTTGACTTTTATTTTTTATTTACAGTATTGGCAGTATTAACTCATACGGGCCAAATTTTGAGATACGTGTTGTTAGAACTTAGCCATCGAAGAGTTTAACCCCTTCAAATTCGATTAATTTTCCGAATATCGTGCTCCTATTCTCTATTTATTTTTTTCTGTGGTTCTCTTTCCAATTGTAGGTAATGAAATGATATTTTACCATTTGTAGCCAACGTTGAACCGAGAAATAAAATGTGATTATTAAGCATGGAAACCAGATGACGATATACATTCGTCTTTACACGGTTTGGCGTCGAAAGTTCATGAAGAGCTAGATTCGTCATTACAAGGCAAGGGGTCGATTCATTATGGAAAAATTTCACTCCCTCACGCTAGAATCTGCGGATTTTATATGATGCCTCCTGATTTTGGCACTCAACCACCCTGGGTTCGATATTCCTGTTCTAGCGTGAACAATCGTAAAAAGGGTAGGACACCGACGGTGGAATGTGAACGCGAGAGGAGTGAATTGAGGGGAAGTGGAGTTGGAGGGGGGAGGGAAGGGTGGGGGAGCGTGGGTGGGGTGCGGCCGCACCAACTCCGATTGCTTTGTGCGTTATCAGTCGGCGAGGCGACAAAAGGTGGCAAACATAGGCGAGGATGGAAAAAAACGGCCATCCCGTTAAACCTTCCCCTCCCATTCGCGAGGGATTATGGGAAGGGGTTAGAGTAGGGGAATGAAGGGGGAGGCTGTGGACGTAGAGGAGGAAGGCTAGGCAATGAACGAACTAGGTGTGGCATAGAAAGGATAAGCACTGAGGCTAGAGTGACGTGCAGCTAGACTACGAAGCAAGCGGCCCACGTTTAGGTCCTGAATCTGGTGAAAATATCCTTAACATATTGGCTTTTCAATGATTTTGTTACATGCAGAAAAAAATTCATTCTAAGAAAATATAAGGTTATTTTGCACGGAGCACGAAATTGCACACGTTATAACTACATTAATTTCATATAATGGCGAGCCATAGGGTGGTTTCCTATTATTTATTTATTGCCTAAATCGAAAGATTATCACTCCTGGAGTACGTATTTCAAGCTTTTAGATTTTAAATGACGATATCTATTTTTCGCGACTAAATGCAAAGTGAAAATTCTCTAGCGCGCGAAAACGCGACGGCTAAGTATGAATGCTGGGAAAAGCCCGTGTGACGTCTGGCTGCTGCTGTGTGAAGCCACATGGGTGCGAGGCTATGAACGCCGCTACGACGCAGGCTGCTTGCTGCCGAGCATGGCGGCAGCGTAGAGTACCCTGCTAGCAGGTAGCGCTTGGCTTAAATTAGGATTATTAATACACTATCAAACGAAGGAAACTTTCCGAACTTAGGTATTTTTAATGTGTGATTATTAAGAGATGTTTCCCTGAGCTCTGAGACTCATGCATGCATTGGTAATCTCAGACGATGTAAAACCTCTGACTACTTGTATAGAACCTAGATCCTTATATCGTCACGTGGAGTGGCATCGCATGGGCGCCAAGCTGGCCTTTTTCAAATGAAGTTAACATTGACCATTGACATTCGTCTAAATCAATCGCAATCAATGCCTTTTTCGTTTTCTTTGATGTAGGAAACTACCCTACTCTTCCTGGAATTTTCGGCGCAAAAATAGAACAAAAAGAAACGAACTTTGTAACAGGTCAGTCAACTATTATGCGCCGAGAATACGAAATTCACCCCGAGATTCGAATCTTTTCGTTTGGATTCCCAAGGATTGAAATAAAACTAAATTGCAAGGCTGGTGTACTTCAAGCGTGAAGAGCCCACTGTTTCCGAGACCTGGCGCAAGACTAAACCTCAATGAATGCCTCCCATTCACCGTGCCGCTTGGACAAGGTTTCGAAACCTCCACCACGGTCCAGTTCACCACAGGATAAACCGCAGTGGACGCAGAGCTTATGCGGGAGTACAGCCTGGAGCAATGGGTGACCACATCAATTAGAGTTAAAAAAAAACATACCGCCATGACCAGAAAGTCAACGTAATATGGACTCGGCAGTGATGATAAATCACTGGATGTAAATCATGACATTAAAAAACAGAGCTTCAAGAGTAGAGGGGTAAAGCTTGGACACAAATGAGGCGGGTTATCTCACATACTAAAAAAAACGTTCATGAGTGCAGCCAAAGAGTGAAGACTAGAACTAAATCATAGAAACTGTTCGTCAACGTATTTCTTGCGTGGAATTGCCGTGCAATAATAGTGGAAAAGTGTAACTATCTTTAATTTCAATATTTCAGCATGAGTTTTTAATTCAGTTCATGAGGGACGGGGACAGAAACAATGAAATAGTGCTACCCGCACTCTTAAGGGTAGTAACGCGAGAAACAAAGTATATATAATTTCCAAGGAAATTTCAAAATATTAAATATTTCAAAGTATTTTTTTACTGTACTGAATCTACGGATGCCTAAAAACAACAGTAATAATAATAACCTTTGATAATAATTTTTCTCTTGCAGTTCCTCTAAATGTAAGACAATTAAGTCACATAGTCTTATACACGTCCGACTATTAGAAAAACAAATCCTAGATTGAAAAAGTAAGAAGTATGATGATTACAAAATGACGGATGGACAAAATCTACTATTATTGTTATTATACTATTCTACCGATTAAGGTAGTTTTCCATGGAGTACAAAAGAAGTGATCTCGGAGCCTCACTTTCCTTCCAGCACTGCCTTCTTCACGTCACTGTAATGCCTACTCCCTTTCAACCTATCTAAAAATCCTATTCTTTTCCCTCCCCTCCCTCGTTTCCCTAAGATTCTACCGTCTAACTACTATAAGCACTGAAAAAAGCAAGCGATCGGAAAATAAAATACCGTTCGCTGAAGGACAAAATTACGGATTTTTAAGCAAATAAAGAAATCATAAAAAATGGACAGCACAGCAACAAAAAACCAAATACAACAGAGAAAATGACCGGTTTGAGGAGAAATCTGAGAGAGGAAAGTAAAATATTACGCTTGACATAAGTAAGAAGGCACGTTTTTTGGCCTGTGAACCACGGAATGAGAACCAATCAGGATGGTGCAGCTTGAGAGGCAATAGATTATTATCGGCGACGCGGGTTACCCAGCTGTTATCCGCAGAAACAACGAGGACTTACGCGGAATCCAGTACCGGCGAACAAAAACTGAACAAGCTACCGACAAAGGCGTACCTTGTAAAGAATCCATTATGCGAAACAAAGGAACAACCTCTTTATTGTTTTCCCACTGATTAATTTTCAATCAATTTTTTTTTTGAGAATCCTCCGCCGACTCGAAACGCGAGAAAAATCACTGTTGGCCGAGGAAAAAAAGGAAGTGTTGCGCGAGAAAATACGAGCAGCCACCTAAATATTGGATGGAAGAAAAAACAAAAGACGGGAGTCGGTAATTTCGTCCGTGATGGATTCGCGGTAATTTCGACCGGCATGAGCGAGGGACGGGAACAGAGACAATGGAATAGTGCAACCCGCACTCTTAAGGATAGTATCGCAAGACACAAAGCATAACTTATTTCCAAGGAAATTTCAAAATATTAAATATTTTAAAGTATTTTTTCACTGTACTTAATCGAATGATGCCTAAAAACAATAGGCTTCCGAGCTATATTCTCTAGAAACAGGATTTGAAATTTCACGTAAACTCTTAGGGTAATACTTATCAAAATATAGGAACATTTTCGATCATTTCAAGAAGCCTCGATTATTTTTCTCATTCATTGCAAATGCTATTATTCAACTCATCGCTGCACTGTAAGAAAACAAGAAAGGAAAAAAACCTTCCTTCAGCCTAACCTACCTACTTTCTGAATCAAGCTTACGACTCATTACTCACCTCTGTTTATCGAAGTTAGAGCGTACAATAACTCCATTGCAAACAAAAGACTATTCAATTGAACAAGAGCCTAATTTTACGTACATTTTGCGGAGCAGTATAACAAATATCCCAATGGAATCATCTACAAGTACGTTTTTTCCCGGAAAAAAATCATTAAATATTTTTACTTAGCCGAATAATTTTCATGTCATAGCAACCCATAGTTTTCATTGAGGTGTTTCGGTTGATATTTTAATAGCAAACATGAAATTTATTTATTTCTGTAATCATTTTTTTAATGCTTAAATTCCCCCCTCAGAGCACAGATTAATTTTTGTTGGATAGAAATATCGTTGGAACATTAAAATAGCTGATTATAAAATATAAATAATTAATAGATAAAATGTAATTAAATCTGCTAGTAACTAAATAATAAAATCTGATAGATTATGTAGACTGTGTAAGTAATGAGGTTGTGCCAAGAAGAGTGGGAGAAAAGAGAAGTCTTCTAAAAACCTTAAGGAGAAGGTGGAAGAGCTTAGTTGACCACCTCACTAGGCATGATGACCTGATAAAAACTATCGTGGAAGGACAGGTGGAAGGGAAGAAGGGCAAGGGACGGCCCCGAATGAGTTACATAGGACAAGCTATAAAGGATGTAATAGAGAAGAAATACGTCACTATGAAAAGGCTAGCATGTGAGAGGAATGAAGAGTTGCGTCAAACCCACCTCAGGATTTTAGACTTATGATGACGGTGAAGTTAAATATGTAGTAAAATACAATCGACCAATGCTTGTTTTAACCGAATAATTTTCTTATCTTGTAAATTTGTACATTCCTCCCTTAAATAATGGAGTTTTCCTTCCTTCTGCTCGGATGTCAACGGAATCGGTTGCCAGGGGGGCGAAGAGGTAAGTGCCATTGGGGATGAGGCACAATGGTGTGTCACCCCAATTAAAATCCTTTTCAAGAAGACGGGTGCTTTGAGGCGTAGGTAGAAAATCGGAACGAGGGGCGGGGATTGAGGCAAAGATTGAAAATTAATATGGAGAGGCGACTTCGAAAAGGAAATCCGTACATCTCCCCCACAGAGAGGGAGCAAAGGGGAGGGGAAAAAGGAGAAAAAAATTAAGATTTAGAACACAGTAGTCTTCAAGCATTCCTCTTTGTCTTCCCGCCGCGAAAGGAAGACTCGGTGCGAGATAATGACCGCCTGAATCGAAGGAAGTACACAAGAGGAATGGGACAATTATCGTCAAAAGTCCCACTCAAATCGAATCGAACATTGTCGAACTGCGTGCCGCTAGGCCTAAGATTTGCTTACTTCCTTGAGATATAAATTTCCAAGAACCCGCGTGACTTAAAACGGGAATTTATCATCTTAAGTCCCACTTGAATCAAACATTGTCGAACTAGGTGTCTTTAACTCAAAGATTTGTTTACAACCCAATGATTGAACTTTCCGAGAACTCATGTGGTTTATAATGGAAATTGGTCGTGTACATCATTCTCGTTGTAATTTCCCTACTACCAAAATTACATATCCATGAAAAAATTTTTTTTAACGTTTTCAACACGTATCGCAGGAACTTAAACAGGATTTCAATACATTGATTGTTTTTTTTACTGGACAGTTTCTTTAGTTAACCTTCTTTTACCATATCCAAGGAAATTCTTCCATATACATTAATCTGCCACATGCTCTTTAATTTTAATCCAAATTATTTATCTTTTCAGATCTCTCGCGTCCTCAGCAACTATTTTCTATAGTACAATAGTATTCAAATCTGGCAACAATAATGTTTCTATTAATAGCAAAGCTCATCGCTCTAGGTCCTTAGAAGGAAACATATAAATAAAGATGTCAAAGGATCAAATAACATATAGGAAAATTTCTCAAAAGAATCACTGCAAAGCGCAGACAGGAATTTAGCTGATATACCCTCTCACAGATCCAATGAATATATACTATACATTAAAAACAATAATGTTTATTCCATCAATTTGAATTCATTTATTTTTGCTACACACCTTTTAATTGAGCTACACTCTTTGAAGATTACATAATGAGTAGAAGACCTCTTACAATCAGCCTTTATGAAACGCGCTGGAGTCCTGTTCTGCCAAAGCTGGTGATTCAAAAATGACATGACTGAGATCAGGAATTGAGTTGAGACGGAGATATAAGTCACGGGAGATCGATCTTGAAATTATTGATAGATTAATTGAGATAATTTTAACTAAATTTCACGTATACGACGGCATGATGTTAAGCTCTAATAATTTAAACGCCTGGATCAAGATCATAGTTTTGTGTCAAAATGAGAAAATGCTTTTGCCTCCATTGCGGTGGCATTTATGCAAAAGAAAATGTCATTATGGGAAGAATAATTCAAAAGACTGAGATACCCTGAGGGACGGTTGAAATGTCTCCATGCCCCCCTCCCTCTGATCTTAACCCCCCTATACCCTTGATAAGAATGCCTCTTCTTTTAAAAAACGCACTTTATTCTCACCGAAGCATTCAGGTCTCCTTCGAGAGAATCGGCGTGAGCCGCGGAGTGAGGGGTATAGAGCCTCGTTAATTCGCATGGCAAATGGGAGCATTGAAAGCCGTGGGATTTCATAGCCGAAAACTCCCTCCACCCAACAACCCACCCTTCCGAAATGAACAAGGACGTCGTTGGGAAGCGGTGGGGGAATCCGAAGGAAAAGAGTGACAGACGATTTCTTTGCGGCATAAATTAAGGGTTTCGCAAGGGACATAAAAGTGAATCGGTTGAACAAGAGGTGAGAGAGAGATAGAGAAAGAAGGCTGCCTTTTATCTCATCCCTCGGATCGTGGTCGAGGCAAATCAGATTCCGAGAATTGGCCTTTAAAAGGCATTACCCAAAGATAAACACTTGAGTAACTCCCGCGCTCGTAAATACATGCAGAGGTCATTATTTATTACTTAAGGAATCACGGAAATTTATAATTAATTAAAACACTGATTGAATTACTCATGAAAAAGTTTATTTCATGAGTGCCATGGCTAAACAAGTACCGCTACGCAGGCACCAATCTATGTTTAATAATATATTAAAATTCATTAGGTAGGAAAGAAAGGGATAGGAATATTTGGTTCTATATTCTGTACATTCTGTCGTGAGGAGACGTGCTTGACCTAGATTGCTTGAGGAATAAAGAATTGATATATTTCAGGGTGACGCGAAGGCCTTAGAACCTCACCATATTTCTAGATATGGCAGAAACGGAAATTTAGAGAGATATTTTTCCGGACGAATATGTATAGGAATTTTTTATTGCCATTTTTTAATCGTCTCCACAAACGACTCGATAAAATCACTGATATGGCCTTGCAATTCTTACATGTGTGAATTATCAGATACATTGTGTGCTGGAATTTGCTGTCTCGCATGAATTATACTATATGTGATGAGTAGTTATGTTCAACTTGACGAGTAAACCATACGTTTATGTTAATGGTAAATACCACGCACAGATCCACAGAGACGACCTCAGAAAATGTATTGAAAGATGCATTTCCGAATAAAATCAAACAGAAAATAGGCGTTATCATTTTCCCTTCGTGTTTTTCCCTCGAACAGTAAACGACTTATGGCAATGAAGGGTCTAAGGTTTTCCCGGCGAATAGACTGGAGGAAGAGTTCTCGGGTTTCCAGCCGGGTCCAAGGGTTTTTCTGCACCGACGTTTCGAAGGTTAAGTCTGCCATCGTCTTCAGGGTGAATGTCATCGTCTTCACCCTGAAGACGATGGTAGACTTAGCCTTCGAAACGTCGGTGCAGAAAAGCCCTTGGACCCGGCTGGAAACCCGATAACTCTTCCTCCAACGACTTATAGCTTTTCAATGCAAGGAATTTATAAATGTTACTTAAGTATTCTACCTATTAAGGCAGGTTTCCATGGAGTACTTAAGAAGCATTTTGGGATCCTCACCTTCCATTAAGCACCTTCCTCTTAAAATCACAATAAGGCCTAATAAGACCTTTTTATTTTGGTCTTTTTAGTTTCAATTTTGGTTTACAATTTTTTCTATGTTGTACAAGCCTAGGTGTTTATACTGTTATAATTGCTGGTTGATCATCAATTTCTGTTTATGCTTTATTCTCCCTTCGATTCCATCTAAAAATCCTATTCTTTTCCTTCCTCTCCCACGTTTACTTCTACCCTCTTACACTTTTTCAACATCCCCTCGCCGCTAAGTACGCCCTCTATCTATACCTTCTGTCTCCTCCGTATCTAATTTAAAAGCTGCCTCCCATCACCCACCATATCCAGCACTTCGTCGTTCCTCTTTCCTCTCCGCCCACTAAAACTTGGAATATATGGAATTTAATAATACTTTTGATGAATACTAAGTGGAACTCAGTCGACGCGTTTCCTATTTTTTGTAAACGGCTCCTCACACCCCCCGCCACACACCTATTGAGGGCGGGGTGATACGTAGAACCAGCGGAGCGTATTACGACCACTGGTCCCAAAAGAGTGACACAGGGAAGCATTAAGGAAAGAGAGAATAGCTCTAAGATTAAAACACGCTCTCGCACTCAAAAGCGACGGCTCTTTTCGCCAAGGAAGAACACCTGCCCGACGTCGTATTCCACCGAAGCTTGTTCCGAGATATGATAATGGCGCGGCGAACAAGGGAAAGGGGAGAGGTTCATGAGAAAAAAGGGAGAATGAGGAATTACGCCGTCCAAGCCCTTTTCGCTCCGAGGAAAATTTTCCTTGTTGAAGCGAACGTGGGGCACTCGATTCTCGAGGGCAACCCGCGAATCGACAAACTCTTCTGAATGCGACGAAACAAGACCACTTCTTTCCACTTTCCCACCATCCGATCTAATCCTGACCTAATCCAAATCCCTAAAGCCTTTAACATAATAAAATAAGAGGGTGAATCTGTGTAGCAGATAGATTCCGAAAGTCGTTTTTTTCCGCGATCCATAATGGATTCTAAAGGCCGCTATACACGGCGAATGATTTCATTCGCATGATCATTCAGCATGATCATTCAGCATGAGCATGCGCATGATCATTCACCATGTATGACGGAACAATTCGCGAATGAACCTTCATGCGCATTATCATCCAGTGAAAATTAGAACATATTCTATTTTGCTCGCATGATCACGTGATCATTCAGCATGATCATTCACATGATCATTCACCGTGTATAGCGCCCTTAACGGCAGTGACAGGGCTTAGAAATAGGTTAGTGGCCTGTTAGTGTAGCTCAGTGTCGGATCTCTGGGGGCGGGGTTAAGGGAGCTATGGCACCCCTTTGGGTATTCAATTCACACGGGATAGAATGGTAATTTTTTTCCAACCCCCACTACTGCTGGAATTTTAACCCCCACTTCCTGTTCCTATCCTGGACCCGCCACTGGTAGCTTACTAACTTATGCATTTCTTAATGCATGTTTCTGAATTTTCCTAGTATGTCTAACAGCATGTTTTGCATGTCAGAGCGTCACACGCAGATTTTCTTTATAATTTAGAAACAGATTATTTTAATATGTTTGCTTATTTTTCACATGTTTGCGTGCATGTTTTAAAATGGAGAAACAAAAACTGATAGGGTGGATGAATTCTATTATTTAGGAAGTAGGATGACTAGCGACGGGAGAAGCAGGAAAGACATCATCAGCAGAGTAGCCCAGGCGAAGAGAGAATTCCACCAAAAGAGAGACCTGTTTACATTGGGAAACTTAAATATGGAGGTAAAGAAACAATTAGAATTAACTTCCGTGATATGTTAATGTCAGGCTGCGCTAAATCTATCTTTGCCTTTAAAGAGGATATCTGTCTTTGGATTTATAAGAAAACCCCGTGGACGAAGGAAGGGTGGAACAATAAGCCTCTGACGCACTCGGACCGCTTTGGAATTCTAATGCGAACGCAAGCAAATCTTCCTCCAAATACACGCGACCTTCGACTGAGCGTTACGTCGGTAGAGGAGAGTCATCAATCGAAAAATATATTCCGAAGCAGGACGCAAAAATCTGAGCCAGTATGAATATACGACGTTCTGTTCGTGGATGCTAATGTATGGATGCGTGACAGTCGTCTGTCTCGAAAGCAACGCAAACGGATGCCAAGTCCGTATACTATATGAAGGGGTGATAATCAAAGAGGTACAAGTGATTTTTTTTTCTCAACACATGTAGGTAAAGTTAACTTTTAGACGAAATACACAAAATTAGTTTCCAAGGGATACAAGTGAGTCTCCGTTCTGTGCTGACATCGAGAGGAAAATTGAATACACATCAAAATATATAATATATCGTTTGTTTTCTATACCTAATTTCTGTACCTAACTCTGTATAGAAAAAAGAAATCACTTGTACCCCTTGGCTTCCAACCCACTCATATATAATTGGCGATGGTCACTAATCCCGCGTCTAAATAAACGTTTGATGAAATATATGGCATATCTACCAAGCAGTGGCGTTTGCAGGAATTTCGTTCGGAAGGGTTGCAAAACCAGGGGGGGAAATTTTTTAAAAACAGCGTACTAAGTAGATGGTTTTAAACTAATTTTAACAATTTTCATGCTCGCAAAAACTTCATTTAAAAAATAAATATTCACTAAATTCATGATTTTTCAATATTTTTTTTCTTTTATGAAGGAAAATAAGTACGTTTTTATACTTGGGGGGGGGGGTTCGGACCCCCCTTTGCTACGCCACTGATACCAAGAGTTCGTTTGAGCAGGTTGAACTGCATATCGAAAGCCCGATCCATGGGGACTGCCTAGTATTTGTAGTAATCGTGGCTAGTATGTGTAGTAATGGAGACTACTTTGACGGGGGACCAGTCCATGACGTTGAAGCTTGAGTTTTTCGGGATTATTTTCAATCGGTTTTTAATGAAAAATTTATTTATTTATTCCAGTACCAGCGAAAGCATTGGCCTTCGACATTAGGGTTTTTAACTCAACAATCAAACGTTATGTACCACCAATCATTATTTAATTATTCACATACCACCGAATACAGCACATATTGGCCATTTTACATCGGAATGCTTAACTAATTTAACAATTACACGAGTAAGAAAAACAATGCCCTTAATAGGGGCAGCCTATCCAGGCGGGACTCGAATCCGCGACTTCTTGTTTGGAAGGCGAGGAATTCATCCCGCAACACATTCAGAGGCCAACTTGAGAATACTCTTTTGTAACATTCTTGGTCCGATCCTGCACTAACGTCCACCATGCATTCCGCCATGACAGAAACTCTTACGCTCTCCAATCAAGAATCCCCAAACTAAAAGGGCGGAGACTCTTCAAGTTTTTCGGGCGGGCCAACGGCTAAGAAGGTCGCCCTCCAAAAGGACAGTCGAAGAGGAGGAGATGGTGAAAGAAAAGGAATAAAAAGTTTTGAAAAGAACAAGAGGAGGGCGTATTGAAAAAGACAAGGGATGATGAAGCAACTCACGGGCCCAAGGTGCCGTAACAAACCAAATCGAGATTGCGAAACCTCTCTATTCCGCCCTCCTCACGTAAAAGACCGCTTCAGAAAATCTCGAACACCAAACGTGGAATATTGAATCGACCAAAAATCTCCAAAAATGACGGTAAAATGATAAAAACATATGCGTTTGTACCGAATCCTCAGTCAAAATTTTATAAGCAGTATAAACTAAGTTCATTGCAGAAGAAGGGTAGAATGAAGGTAGAAAAGTGTGCAGTAGAAGGTGGGAGGAACTAGATAAAATGTTCTGGGCGAGATGAATAATAATATATTGTAATATGTGAGTACGTTAATATTTGAGAAGCGTAGAAAGTTCTCACATAAAAAGGTGGAATATTAAAAATCTAATTATTATTCAGAAATCAATATAATGTCCCGTCATGGCACGAGCCATTTGTTTCTTAAATATAAATATTTTACCAACATAAATCATTATTAGCCCGTTTCCATTTCAAGCTGTCTATTTCCAATACAAAAATTAATTTGACGATGGATGCATTTTCATGCTTGCCGATTGATGTAGAATATTACATTTAAATGGTTATATATTCTAAATTAAGCCTTATGCAAGAATTCATATTTTTATTATCTTCTTTATGTAAATGCCGAAATTTTGAAACCAAACATTGTTTTCCGAAGAATTTTATACAAAAACTTTTTTATCCACCTTAAATACGGCTGACGGTACATCAATAACAATGAATTTACCCAAAAATAATTATTAATTTGGCCTAAATAACATCAGTAAATCAGTATACACCGCACTTTTAAGAAGAAAAAGGAAAGAAACTATGATAGGCAGAGCCGTAGAGAGGAACAGAAGCAACTTGCAAAGAAGTACCACAAGGATCCGTTCTTGGCCCAAACCCATTACTATTCTGTATACAATTCCTACGAGCGAGGCAACCTCCGTTCCCTTCGCCCCCTTGAAGCAACCAGTTTGAAAACACGCGCTCCTATACACACACCTTCCCGCAAGCAAGCGCGGCATCTTGCAGGCGGCAACTCTGGAGATTGTCACGGGAGCAATAAGGTGGCGGCGGCTGCGGGCGCGGGGGGCGGGGATGTTGGCGGGAGGTGATGCTATAGAGGAGGCGCGGCTTCCAACGAAGAAGAAGGTGCTTGAAATGCATGAAGGGAAAGTGAAGGGGTGGGAAAAGAAAATGGCGCCGTACGGAAAGGACACGACTGTGCTATGAGGATAAACCAAGCAGCCACGAGTGAAACAAAGAGAACAGCTGGCGAAGAACCAGCATATTATTTAGATGTACTATCGCTCACCTCACTCAAAAATCAATGATTATTCATCCTGTTTCTGGTAACACTGCGTTCAGTAATAGGGTGGTTTCCTATTATTTTTTTATTGCTTTAATCGAAAGACTATTATATTATTACTCCTGGAGTACGTATTTCACGCTTTTAGATTTTTAAATGACAACATCTATTTTTCGCGATTAAATGAAAAGTGAAAATTTTCAAGCGCGCGAAAACGCGACGCTTAAGTATGAATGCCGGGAAATATCTCCGTACGTCGTATTTCTGGTTCCCCCTCCCGCCCGGTGAGGTGACCTTGAGGCGAGGCTTAGCGCTGATACGTCGCAGGATGCTAGCGGATAGCTGAGTACCTTGCTGAATGGTAGCGCTTGGCTTAAAAAAGGTTTATTAATACCTTATCAAACGAAGAAAACTTTCCGAACTTAGCCAGTTTTAATAGGTGATTATTAAGACATGTTTCCCTGAGCTCTGTGCCTCATGCATGCATTGGTAACCTCAGACGATGTATAACTCCTATCCTCTCGTGTAGAAACTAGGTCCCTGTGACGTCATGCGGAGTGGAATCGCATGGGCGCCAATCTGGCCTTTTTCAAATGAGGATAAAATTTGACCCTTGCCATTCGTCTAAACCGGTATTTCAAAAACCAAATAATTATTGTATTATGAATACACTAATGGTGGGTAACGAATCGCAATCAATGCCTTTCGTTTTCTTTGATGAAGGAAACTACCCTATTGTTAAGCATATATAAAAAAAGCGTTGTTAATACCATCACTTACTGATTAAATCAACCCGAAGATTAGTTAGTGTACGTTACGCTATAGCTCTCTCCAGACTAAGCCTTAGACGAGCGAAGTTCACACTGTCAGCTAAGGAGAGGCTGCAGGTCCCTTCCCAAGTTAATCTCGCTTAGTGAGAATATTCATGTAGAGGTGTCTAAAGAATTCCATCGGTTGAACCCGGGACCATTCCGTCAGTATCCCAATGCTTTATCCAATTGGCAACCGCATTCCCTGAATAATAGTCGGATTATTAAAAATTGCAAATTGGATTTTTCTCCCATAGTGTTCATGCATGTACATTAGGCAAAATTACAAAATTGAAAAATAAGTGTAACTCATAATAGGAAATTTTTACTTTACTTCGAAAAATTACTTGTCAAATTAATACTCAACAGGGTAGTAGTTATTCACGTAACAGAAATAATCAACGTTAAAATGGTAACCGAGAGGACAAAATTATTTTCTTATTCTCAGCCTCAAATAAAGCATGATTTAGATGAAATTCACTAACTCTTGGTTAACTATGTGGTATTCCATTATTTCCTGGATGTAGACAGTTACTTATACCACTTATTTTATAAGAGCGCGACCCGGGTAAGATAGTACCCTTATAAATGAATACCTCTACCCATCCTTTTCACCTATCCTGGCGTCGGTTTTAAAATTCATCAAGTAACTAGGTAACAACAAGATTAACAACAAGATAAACAAATTATAATTAGCGCCTGATGATGATGATTACTCATTGAAACCCGGGTCGCGCTCTTATAAAATAAGTGGTATAAGTAACTGTCTACATCCAGGAAATGATTTAGATGCACTAACGCTCACCTAACACACAAACCGTTGATCAAGCATTAATTATCCCGTTTCTGGCTACATTACGTTCAGAAATTGTCAAGTATACAATAAAGAAACTTTTATATTATCACTCACTGATTGATTTAACTTCCTTATATTTATCTATACGTTCATCTCTCCCCTTTCTCTTTTCGCACCCAAAACTCCATCCAAAATTCAAATTCAGCGCTAGATATTGATGAAGAAATCGATTTCGATTAAAATTGAAAATAGTTTTTAATGAGTCAAAGATTGGGGAAATCAATATCTAACTGTAATATTCGCGTTTCGATCCAAACTAGATTTTTCCAAAAAGGTATTGACGAATTCGTTTGACATACGCAGCGTCATTATTGGCCTAGGATAACGTCGTCCGTCCCATGAAAGTCGTCCGTCCGTCTGTGAAAGACTTCTTAAGGCCTGTTTACACGATACATTAACACGTAAGAGTTAATGTCTGTTTGCATGAATGATTTTTGTGGACCGGAACGGAACATGTACGAATGCATGAACCTAATTAGAACAGGTTCTATTTTCTGTGCATGCATTCGCACAAGCTGGGTGGTTACATGGTGCATTTTGGCGTTGATTCTCGCGTTCATACATTTAGACATTAACCCGTACGTGTTAACGTATCGTGTAACCAGGCCTTTAGGCCGGTAAAATTGGAAAGGCAATCATCGATCGTAACGAAAGCATCTCAATCAGTTGATCTTTCTTAACTTTAGTGAAGTCAAATATTTCCAAGCGGTGCCTCAAAAATTTAATCTACGTGCCTTTGCAAATTTTGTTCCAAAAAATTCAATTAAATATTCTAAGTAGATTTGTTCTAACACTCCAGTGTGTGTTTTGAATTATATTAACCATTTTTTGTACAAAACGTATTTTTTACAAAAAAGGACCGTCGATTTTTTTTCCCATTGATCGATCTTTTGGCTCATATTTCGATTTAAAAAAAATGGATCTTTTAATTACGATTAAAAATAGATTGCTCGAAAAATCGATTTCGACTGGTATTTTTCCATCATAACGCTGAGAGCCGAAAGCAAGACGAACTTGAAACCGAACGTACTTCTTCGACGACTGGAAAAAAAGATGGTAGCCGTCAAAAACCTCTACAGTCATTTGTACAAGGACACATAAAGTCTTCTTCTGGGCAGGCAACACGCGGAGTTATTCGAGCATAGAAAGCGTTCATTCCGCCTTTCTCAGAACGACTAGGCCTCAAGGTCTCGATATCCCGCGAAGTCAGAGAGAAAAAACTGATGCCGCCCGAGCTGGATGAATTGGGGAACATTGGGGGACGCAAATTTTCAGACATTTCCGTCGACAGTTATTCCAAATGAAAGAATTGATGCCAGCAAAGAAATATGAGAAATGAGTTGATAACCTAGTCTGAAATAAACTATAAATTGAAATTAAGATCAAACCTGCAGCTAGCATACACTAAATTTTGCAAACCGTGTCGCGTAGAAAATCTCTAATGCTCTTGAAAGGCCATTAGAAATTATGAATTTTTAAATAAAACAATCGATTTTCGATCCATTTGAACATGATATTAGAACTCAGGCCAGATCAGATAATTTAAGAGAGAAGTTTTTTTCCGAAAGGATAAATATGGGAATTCGTTTTTCCCCCGGGCCGTAAAGGACTTTAATAAATGCTAGTCGTAATTTCGTTAGAGCATTTCCTTTTTATGCGTCAATGGCTGGTGTCCTAACACTCCCTGCCACACGCCATTTAGACGGCTTGCGAGGTAATATGTAGATGTAGAAACTAGAGAATGCGGAACAGAGTAATTATTTGAGAGGCGCATATGAGGAAAACGGATACATTAGTGAGGATATCAGGAAGAAGGAATAGGAGAATTGGAAAGAGCTAATAAGAGATCATTCTATTTGGGTGTCACGGAAAGACTGGTGAAGAGTCTGATTTGAATCATCTTCATTGGACAACAAAACAATCCTAATATTGACGCAGCTCTCCATTCCTCTCTCCTATCCGCTTGCCTTCGACGTATTTCTTCTCTTTCACATCCTTTGTAACTAATCCTAAGTAACTCATTCGGGGCCGTCCCTTGCCCTTCTTCCCTTTCACTTGTCCTTCTACGATTTTTTAATCAGGCCACCACGTCTCATAATGTGGCCAAATAAGTTGTCCCGTCTTCTGCTTAACGCTTTAAGAAGACTTCTCTTTTCTCCCACTCTTCTTATGTTAGCACTTCCTCGTTACTTACACGGTCGATTCATTTTATCTTCATCATTCTTCGGTACCACCACATTTCGAATGCTTCCACTCTTGACTTCTCTGCTGCTGTCAACGTGAAAGCCTCGCTTCCATAAAGAAACATACTCCATCGGATGAACTGCTTACTTATTTCTTTGAATAATATCGCATAATGCAGCGATAACGTGGTATCAGAAGAAGGAGGGCGAGAAAATGCGGGAGAAAATAATTTTGTCCAACCTTAAATAAATAATTAAGGATGGACGAAAATATGGGATTATAAATGTCTCAAGCAGACATTTTGAGCACGACATTTTTTCAATTAAACGAGAGCTTTGAGCAAGTATCAACAATGTTTTACGCAATCACACTCATTTTGAGATTTTTTATTTCTGGAAATTATAATCACACATTTTCGTCCATCCTTAATTACTTAATGTCCTTAAAAATCCAGAGTATTAAATATAATGTGAAAAAGGCCGGAAACCCAAGAAAAACCTTTTTCATGGTAACTGCAATATGTATCCATAAAATTTTTGCGATGACATAGCTCTGTAACTAAGGAGTTGCGAACCCATGTTTACGGACAAAAAATGCTTAAAATTGTCTCCCATACCACCTCCTGAAGTATTGCAGATTCCTCCTCAAACACACTTGTATTAATGAAAGCGAATACGCTTCATTGTAAATTGAGGAGGTAAACTCAAAGCGGGAGGGTAGAATAACCTGGGTGATTGGCAAAAAATGCTCCACGCAAACCTGTCTTAACCAGTAGTATATCTTTAATAAACTCGCGACACTAGGTAAGGAGTGGGCTATCGTCCTTTCGACCGAGGATAGCAATAGTTTCCCGTGTGAAATGCTAGCGACGACTTTCGCATGTAAACTCAGGAGTCCTCGAAGATTAACCTAAAGCCGGAGCAACCATATAATTTGACCCAAGTTCAGTTTTTGAATTCGATCACAAGCTCCCACGGCAGCTCTTCGCCTTTTTTTTTTGCTGTCACCTGAAGGAAGAGAGAAGTGGGCTTCTCTGCCGCTTATTATGAATCTATTTCCATCGGACCCCCTTTGATGATCGGCTCCCACGTCCGGGACCTAAACGGGCCAAACTAAACTAGACGCGGATGAGTGAGGAGGCCACCTCGCAGAAAAACTAGATAATGGGACACATGTAAGTTTATTATTTCAATCGCTCCTCCCAACGCCTATTCGCCATTCCCCCCTTCCTCGGTTATGTCGAGGAACCCAAACGGCAAAGCGCGATGGACGAGAAACATGTGGCTCAGCTGTGGCAGAGTTACGATCGAGGAGAGCAGGCTGTCGAAGCCCCGAAAAACCGGGAGATATGCGCGCTACGTTTACCTATCCCCAAATGGCCAAGCCGTACCTACAATTTAATTCCAGGTACGACAGTGATAACCACTTTCTCTAAAGAGGTTTCTTTGAAGAAAACGAAGTATGCACGAAAAAAAATTTCTCCATATGCAACAAAAATTATTTATTATTGGCACTGAAATTACTGATGATTATTGTCGTATCAACGCAATAATTAATTAAAATAAACTAACATTTTATAAAGATCATTATCAATACAACGAGCATAGTTGGAATTATAGTACCAATCATTCTATTTTCCCAAAATGTTTATTGAAAATGTTTCATGAAAAGTTTTAGTTAAAAAAACGAACAAAATTTTAAAAAACCTGATGTAATGGCAGACTCAGCCATTGAAACGTTGGGAGAATTAACCTAATACCACACCCGGTGGGAATCCCGAGAAATTTTTCATCAACAGTGCATAGAATTTAGGAGAAGGAAGGACTCAGAGGATGACGTAAGTGAAGGTTAAGTATTTCCCCTAGTTAGGGATAGGATGAGAAGAGGGGTTTTAGCGGTCTGTACCCGCGGCTGCAGCAGCAGGAGAAATTGCTGGCCGCCTGCAAAAGGGGGAGTTATCGGTGGGAGTGGCCTCCGAGAGGGGGACAGGCAGAGTTGAGGAGCGTTATACGAGGAGTGGTTATGGTTTCGTGTGTGCCATATGGCCCACAGCCTACCAAACTAGATCACAAACACGCTTTGGACGCAGCGGTTCCCCAAACCCCTTGGAAAATTCCCCAGTCCTTTTAGCTACGGAGGGCCACCCGCTCCGAGGGGGGGAGCGACTGCAACGCCACACCAATGAACGCCTCACGACCAGCAAAGGAACTAACAAATTTCGCCATAAAATGACCGAGTATAAAATTATAGGGTTTAGGGTACATGATTTCCACGATCCAAATAAGCCATTTTTACCATACTCAAAGAGAAAATAACCTTATAATTATAATTTTTAAGCGTCATGATTTTATGATTATAATTTTATAAGTTAATACAGGAATAACTGCGGTTACTTCAGCTATTTACTTGAATTACACGTTTCAGTACCAGCCAAGTAACTAAAAAGGTTGACATTCCGTGAAAACTAAATATAAAATTATTGGTTTTGATAGAAATGATTTTGACAAATCGAAATTGGGTGAAAAAACCTACTTAGAACTTACCTATAAAAAAATACCAAAATTTTACTTATAAAATGACAATAAGCACCGAGGCAACATTTGTGCCATTTTTGGAAAATCTTCTGCATTTATTAATCGATGTTTACTTCAGTATACTATACAAACCCTCAATACTCTACAAAATGTATTGAAATCAGTCGCGAGATGTAATTATGAATTGAAAATTTTCAGCAACTTTAATTAATACGTTAGAGTCCAACGAGATTATTACTTAAGTATTATACCGATTAAGGTAGGTTTTCGTGGAGCTTCAAGAGCCAGAAAAATCCTAAAAGGCAAATCCGTACTTATGGCTTTAATTTTGTAAAAGTATACGGAATACTGAGCCACTGGTGGCTTCATGATGGTGACAAGAGAAAAGACCACCTTTTAGATCCGCTGTCATATTTCTTTCATGGTTATACCTAAAAGCCAGCTAGTCACAAAGCATTTCCCGCCATAAGAATAAACTAGAGCCTGAAGACGGTGGTGAATTCAGACGTGATGGCGGAGATAGTGGAGGGGTGTTGTAGGGTCTTTCGATCGGACTCCTTCCACCTGGCTCTGAACCCGAAGACCCCTTAACTCTATCAGGCTCACCACGACCAGTCCCTGTCCCCTCACCCCCTTAATACAACCCCTTCCCAAACCTAGATCCTATTCCTTAAAGACGCTGTGCAGCCGCTAAGAGGAGAGGACGGGGGTAAGCGGTGTTGAAAAGGAAGACAAGGTCTGGAAAGGGGTTGACAGTTGCTGCTACTAAGGCTTCAATTTTTCATTTTTTTGAACTCAAGGCTGGCATCTTCGCGGCACAAGCAGAGGGCTCGGTGAGGTGAAATATAGCATGAGTTTATTATGCTTCGTTCGCGAGGCTACAACCCGTTTTAACAACGTCCCCACAAGCAGTGCCCCTGAATGGAAAATCCTCCCTCGAAATAATTTAAGAATTTTTCTGTACAACGTTCGCGGCTTACGGTCGTGGAGCCACGAAATAGATGTTTTCTGGATTACTAGTCGTATACTGTACTACATGTCCTAAATGAATTTCATATTCTTAATGAATGAGATTGCGCAATAGTATTGTAGATACTAGCTCAAAGCTCTTGTTTATATAAGCTCAAAGATTTGTTTTAGGTAACTATAATCACACATTGTCGTCCAAACTTAATAATTTATTTCCTTAAAAATCCAAAGTATGAAAGAACGAAGTCCAAAAGGCTGGATACCCAATAAATACCGTTTTCATGGTAACTAAGAAGTGCATCCAAACAAATTGTTTACGTTGCCTTAGCTCAGTAACTAAGGGGTAACGACCCAATATTTATGGACAAGAAAATGATTAAAACTGTCTCCCCGACCAACTCCTGAAGTATTGCAGGTTCCTCCTGAAAAACCCTGTATAAACTATATCTTAATGAATGGTGCAGTGCAGTCCCTGGATGGAAATAATTTTCCAAAACTCACTACCCCAACTTCACACGCGGTCTCCAGCTCCGCCATTGATCCATGAAGGTACATCTAAGGTACCCCATGGAAGGAATTCTAGCATCCTTCCTTGAGGCACCCACTTCGCATACCTACCGCACAGAAAGACTGCTTTCTGATGGAAAGTTATTCAGATTTGATGTTCCATCAACGGATTTACTGAGGAGTGGGGAGATCTGGGCGGGTCTTACAACTACGAGGGTAAAAAAGGAGATCCAACTCCTGAAACTCCTCCTCCCGTAGGAGCTTCAAACCCCTTCCCTGACACGCATGCGCCCCTTAAAGGGAACGAGCCAACCGTCGCCAGCACTGCACGAACCCTGGGTGGGGAGACGAGGAAGATTAAGGTGGGATATATTCCACACGGGACAGCAAGGGTATCGAACTTAATAGGCTATCATGGCTATCGCTAAACCAACATGAACATTAATGGGTAATATTGAATGGGAAAGTCTAACCAATTGAAGGGGAAATTTGAGATTAATTCTTTCGCGGAAATTTCGAGTAGAATAATTTTTGCCTGATGTTCAACATATGTTGATAGAGCCTAATTATTATGGTAGAACGATCACTAATATAAGATTAGGAAAATACACTGCAGAAGCGAGACACTTAAAACGTCTTTTGTTTTCGCGAACAATAAGTGACAATAATACCTGCGATAATCAAGGCCCAACATATTTAATATCTTACTATAATTGTCAATACTACCTATATGCCTGGCATATTATAACTGAATCACTTCTGTAACTTTTCGTTTTCTGCTACTAACTAACATTAAGTTATAAAATAATATAGCATTTTCCGTCGGGGTAATTGTAAAACCGTGAGGGTGGAAGGTGAAGAGCCTGCTTTCAAGAATTATGGCACCGAAGATGCAGCTGGTTTATACTGGGGGAAAATTAAATTTAGAATGCATGTTTCTCGGAAATTTCCGGTAGAACACTTCATACCTGATATTCAAGATATCTTGAGAGAGCCCAATTATTATGATAGAAACTATCACATGGATAAGATTAGGGAAAAAGATTGCAGAACCGATAGATTTTATATTTCGTTTTTTCCGCATACAATAATGGACCGTAATACCTGCGATAATTTAGCTTAAGGATAGCGTGACTCGACAAGGTAAAATATTATCTTGATGGATCGTTAAAAACTATTTACATTTGTAAATACCAACTATCTGCATGAGTCTTTGGTATGTTATAGCTCGTTCATGAATCACTTACTACACTAACTTTCGCTCTTCTACTACTAATTAGTAGTTTTATTTGCATGGTAGCATGTTCGTGTCATTAGTACTCTCCTAGTTTCTGGTCTCACCGCATGTCGTTGTCTTGGGTGCTTGGCCTGTATCCGGCAAAGCGAGCGCGTTTCTGATGAAGGCTAGGAAGAGTGCTGCATGCATGGTGTGGAACACCCCCTGCCACACACCTGGTGGCGGTTTGCACGGTACCTCGCATATGTAGATGAAAAAGCCTGTACCAACACTTCTACGGGATGATTTATATTCATAGCCATGGTTTTGTCGAGCAGTTAACATCATCAGGTGAGCAATTCAACGTGAAATACCGCCAAATTTTCCGCATCATTTTGCCATGCGTATGGAAAAAAAACATTACACCAGAAAAACTTGTCTTACGTCTGCAATTTTCATATCATTAAACTAAAAAATGCTTTTAGTAAGGAGGAAATCATTGAGATACAGGATTATTCAGGAGTGTTCCACAAAATATTTGTAAAATGAATTCATGAATAAGTAATTCTATTCTACACACCGAACAGACTCCATAAATAGCACACTCCTTAAATATAGTCACGAACGTCGAGAAGGCGAAAATAATTTTGTTTCTGTCCAACCCTCCATTGAGGTCTTAAGAGGATGCACCGCTTGCCAAAACACATTCACCTAAAACATAATTGGTATGCTTTATGAGCTAGGACGAGCGTCCGAAGGACCAACTTAAAACCACATGTAGGTTGATGATTAACGGGGCAGACGCTATTTTTTCTCGGACATTACACGCAGAGTAACTCAAGTTAACTACTCAATCCGTCGGCTGCCGCGTTTAACTTGGGAATTCTTGGCGCCTTGACAAATATCGAAGCCGGTCTCTTCGCAGCCAACCCTAAACTTATTCCTTTCATAAAATCTCGATCTGTTAATCAATCCGATATCGATACAGCCAGCGCTAAAAGTTTTCGATCACCGCTGTATAAAAACAAGCGGACATGAATGAAAAAATCTTTTTTTGCAAATCTTAACTAATTAAAGTTGACGAAGTCACATGTTTCCAGAAAGAATTATGACCCAGCTCACCTTGCACTGAAGAAGCGGATCGAATTAAAAATAAGAATATGTACCACCTTCATGCATGCTAGACAATTTATGAATTTTGAGCATCCAAATTAACAGTATTTTAAAGTCAATTTCTTAACGTTTGCATTCATTAAAAATTCATATTTCACGCGGCAAGAGTAGGTCATTATCAGAGGTTATCTATCAAAGGCTATCTCTAAATTTTAAGAGGGTATCGAAGCAAAAATTAAAACTGGCATTTAAAACAAACGTTGCCTCAGTGATTCAAATTGTGCATCCATAATAATACAATGGACACAATTACCGAACAAATATCGACATTCATATCTATAATAATAAAATTAGTAATTTTACGTCTAATTGCCGACTAAGGCAATCAAATAAATTCCAATATTTTTCCATCGCAACGATAGGTCAACAAGTTCGAGAATTAACCTAATATCAAACAAAAAGAGAAGGTGTCGTTATTCGGAGAACTTATTCAATAAGTTTACTCATTCTAGCAATTTGCCAACTGATTGATCCCAAAAAGTAAACAAGAGACGATTTCCCGAGGAAAAAACAAAACCAATAAGAAAAATAAATGGTACACGCTTCACGGAATAGTCGAAGAAAACGTCTCGTCCCAAGCAACTTCCTTGAAAGTAAACGGGTAGTTCCATGTGGCGTGTATATAACTTACGGTCTTAGCACCCATTCTGGCTGAGGATTTGATCTACAAAATAATTAACTACGGGTAATTGAAGGTGTGCGAAGATTCAAAATTTAATGACCACTCGCCAGAACGTAATACGTACGACATAAACCAATCAACTTAAATTGAACAGCGGCCGTTGTAGTTGGTGCTGAAACTATACTCATTATCTGTTACGGCGGAGTGAAGGGCTCCAGCGAGTGCTCCGATCAATATCTACCCCGCACTTGCTCTTAAATCAATAAAAGATATATTGTTCCTGAAGCGAAAGAAAAGATTGGCGCGTGAGAATTATTAGTATGTTATTCAATTATTTTCTTGCCCGACTGCTTTATTATGCCACAGTGACATACGATATAAAGAACAACTTCCGTGCGAGGTGAGAATGGTTTGCAAACCCAATGAAGGACGCAGAAAACGGTGGGAAACGCTGGAGGCGAGCCATTTAGCATACAAGATGTTGTCACAGTGCGCTAAAGCTCTTGAAAAATCTGAACTTCCCCGAAGGTGGCGAGGTGGAGAAATAGTCATGAAGTGAGAAAAAGTCAAGATTCACAGTACTACCTTCCGAGGTAGATTGAAATAAAAGATAGTTGCACTTTTCCACAATTATTCAATGCGTACGATGCGTTTCGGCTCACATAGCCATCGTCTGGTACAAGAACTTGTACCACAAGATCTTGTACTTAGTATCTTATGCAAGTGATCACTTCAGCCTTGTTTTGTCGTGAAGATTTCTTTTCTGCGTTGAAAAGGGCCTCTTCGTGGCCGAAATAGCGCTATTCGCATCTCACTTTCCTATTATACATTTTGACCCGCACTTCTTGAGCATTTTTCCCGGTAGTTTTAGCCTGTGTCTTTTGGTGTCTTCGTGTGATTATATGTGAGTGAGTGAGTGCCAAAGCTGGCCGGTTGAGAGGCTGTGTATGGTCTCTGCAGTCCTTTTCCATCTTCGCAAACCATTGCAGCATACCCGGGTAGGAGTAAAACTGTAAGTGTACGCTTCTCACTTTCTTATTATACATCTTGACCCACTCTTCTTGATATTATTAAAATGAGACATTGCAATATTTCCACTGAGTTTTATCATCACACAACGCGTTTCGTCGTTACAAACAACATTATCAAGTGTGACAAGAGTGTAATAATAAAACTCAGTGGAAATATTGCAATGTCTTATTTTAATAATATTAAGAACTTCCACCATATCGTCTAACCCATACATGCCCAACATCATACATGACACTCTTCTTGAGCTTATTCTACCGGCAGTTTCATCTTGGTGTGTGTGTGTTTGAGTGCAAAGGCTTACAGGTTGAGAGGCAGTATTTGGTCCCTGCAGTCCTTTTCTATTTCGCAAACCGTTACAGCAAAGTCTCGGTCAGTGTAAAACGGATATTTTTTACGTGTTACGACTTCTGGAGCATCTTACTTAATTTAGTTTTAAGGTTTTCGCAGCGATTAGATGCACTATTATAATTCATTTTCGGGAATACGTCTGCGTGCTATTAATATTTAACTCAACGTTTCGTTCCACTTACTGGCAACGTCGTCAGGAGAAAAACTTTTTTTTCTGACGACGTTCCCAGTAAGTGGAACGAAACGTTGAGTTAAATATTAATAGCACGCAGACGTATTCCCGAAAATGAATTATAATAGTGCATCTTACTTAATGTTTACCTGTCAAGGCCGTAGAGCTAATTACCGCATATTCAGTGATTATTAGGTAAATTAAAATTAGATAAAGAAAACAAGCAACATCAAATAGATATTTAGTAGTGCATTTGATTCTCCATTCGGATGTCAGCAGAGAGAAAGACTCGCTCGTATCCCTTGGGCGATATGTTTTTTTTTACATTTCATCCATAAATTTCTGTACCTAACTCTGCTTAGAAAAAAAAATCACTGGTGCCTCTTGGCTTCTCACCCCCACATACGTATATTATAAAAATATTGAATACTGTAAGAGGTAATATGGTAAAATTATTGTAGAACTCACCTCTCGGGATGCTAAGGCGAATCCTGTGATGCTCCCAAGATGCAAAAGAAGCCCTCAGGGCTTCTGTCATCTTTTTATTGGTGCCCGGAGTGAGGGGGGGCACCGTTGTAGGTATGTCTGTGGAAGAAATTAGAGAAAAAAGTCATTAATTGAAAATTTTACCAATATAATGATGAAACAGTGACATTCTGGCAAGAAAAATTAACAATGGTAGACAAGACGACACTTTTTCTCGGTTCTAGTCTGGCTTTGATTTCACTTTTCTGCCCTGGTACCAAAGTTAGGAAGATTAGCTTGATTTTGATAGCAAGGGTAGTTTTTCGTTCGAGAAATCAAGTGAAAGATATTTAAGGATATTTATGGTTAAACTCCCAAAGCCCAAAAGGAAAAAAATAAGGGGGAGCAATTAGTTTAGTGCTCATTAACTAAAAATATCGATCGCGAAAAATTATCTATTCCGAATTCAGCTATAAACATTCTCATAATCACAATTCATTGTTTTACTTAGGTCATCATTACTTGGGTTATGTATCAGAAAAGCAATGATTGTAATATTTACCGTTTGGTTAACAATATTACGCCACTAAAATGAATATAAATATTTACCACTCTTTGTCAGCAAACATAATTCAACTTCAGAAAACGAGCGAGAATGTGAGTGATATATCGATTTAATTCCACGTTATGGCACAAACTCATTGCACAACTGATAGCTTAATAAGCAGATGTGGGGATGGGCAAAAATTATGAGTAAAGGGTTAATTACGGTTTAGGCGTAGATTATCTGTGATAATGCGCACCTTGACCTTAGAATTTATGCGCGGGAAAGTGTAGACAGCAGAAAAACACAGCATTTTTCTCGGAGAGAAGAAAGACAGCCATTCTCGAGAAATTTAAAATGCTTTCGATTTTCACCCACGCTCACCGCCTTCCCAGGCGTACCGCAGAACGATTTCCTTCCCCGAAAAAAAATAAAACATTCTCCAATGACAAGGAGAAAAAATAAAATTTCAAGTATTTTTAACGCAAAAATGTGATTCCACTACTTACACTACTAGCTGACACTGTTAGCTAGTCCTTTGAATATTGATGACATCATAATATAGAACTAATTGAACATAAATGGCAAATAAACATGCTACTAAAGCTACGCATTCCATCTTAGCATAGATATGCGGCAGTTATAAAATCTTTCATTAATATTTTTTCGTGCGGTGATCGCAAATGTGCGTACATTCGTAAATTTTTACCACTAATAATTCAGGTATTTTCTTAGTAGATTTTTAGGAATTATCGCTACATATAAAATGAGCATTTTGAGTGTTAATCTAACCAATATTAAACACGTATTCATACGAAGTGTTTGTTTAAGAATCGTCGATTTTGTTCGATAAATCGATCTTCCAGTTGAAATTTCGATATTTGTAGGAAATTCGAAATATTTATTTCGATGAAAAACCGATTATGACTGACCTTTTTCAATCACTAATTATTTCAATTTTTTCGATTAATCAATCTTTCGATTCAAATATAGATTTTTGCTGAAAAGTCGAGCTTTTCATTTCGATTAAAATTCGATTGCTCGAAAAATCGATTTTGACCGACATTTTTTCCACCACTTGTCCCGATGTGAGGCAAGCAATGCTTTGAATAGGGAAGCGGAATCAGTCCAAACCGGATTGGTTGAAGCCTCCGGGCCGCCCAACTGTCACGGAAGAATGCATTTTTGGAGCGCATGCGAAGTGCAAATGACGCGGATGCCGAAGACGGAAAAATCTCACCTATGCGACCTATCTGTCCATGGTATCCGAAGCCAATGAAACAAAACGGCTCTCACGTGATTGAAATGGTACGAAAATGGAGAGAGCAGATGCAAGATTCCCATCGTGAAAAGCAGGAAAGATTGGTTTGATACTAAGTCACCCAAACGACAAAATAATACATGTCTACATAAAGTGTAAATCACCCGATGATCATAATGAGCATGAAAAATCCAATTTATTATAACTATTATTTGAATAAATAAAAGATCGTAACACTTTCCCACAAAATGTATGGAAGTTCAAAATTTTTAAATAAATAAAAAATCGTAGAAATGTGGAAAAGTGCTACCATCTTTTATTTATTTAAATATGTATTACTTCCACCAATTGAAGCCTAAATCTGTTGAACTTATTATTATTATTATTATTACAGCACTCTACAATTTACGGTAAATAGTAATGGAAATACGAGTACAAAATAATATTTTATAGCCTTTTATGTCTTATATATGTCAAAATTGTGAACTGATATCCATTTATAGTCCCTATGATGGGGTATAAATAAAAATTTGCATTTAAAATTCTCCAACACACCGAATCAACCAATGGGACTGCATAGAGGAGGCCCAATTCCATCCAAGAGAAGGTCGATTTATGTTGCCACTTCGGTCGGATTTTAATGTTTAAATATGTCCACGGCGCGGAGACGAGTGCAATTCAATCCACGTTTTCCTTTTATTTTGCAGTATAATGTTTGTCATTGCGATAAATGGCATCGAAACGCAATACATTTGATATACCACATCATTATGCTCATAAATTTCGATTAATACCCCTAATTGTACCTTATTGCCACGCGTACACGGAAACTTTGTCAGTCAGCGACGCGAGTGGCGATTTTTGTAAACTCATTTAAATGCGCGGTGGGTGGTAACACATTCTTCACGGGATCCTCTTTTGAAATATTAGTGGAATCAGCTTTAAAGATGGAGGATGAGAGAATGAAAAAAAACTCAATATGAAGAATCTATTCACAAAACCACCTCAATGGTGTATTAATCTTAGGATTGCAATACTATGAATGAATGAGCGAATCACTTAACCCAATTCCGGAACAAACGTGGACTCGGAAGTAAACAAAAGAAGAATGCCGGGGCGACACGCTTCCTTAACGGCTCTAACCAAAGAGAGGATGGAAGCATTTAAACGGATGGAGGTTCATGGAAAGGAAATGGAAATATAAGGCAAGCGGATGTAGGGAAAGAGGTATGAGGAGAATGATACCAAAAACAGCTACGTCTGTAAGACAGTCAACCTTACGAGGGAAAACGCTTGGCTCCCAAGTCGATAATCGGCGAGAATAGTTGCTATTGATATAAACACTTACAATTTTCCACGATCACAACATTTATTCCGACCTAGGTTTCGATAAGTTTTCTTGGATATTACACAATTACTTATAACACTTCTTTTTTACTTATACCACTTCTTTATTGCTTTTTTTACAGAGCGCAAACGGTAATAGTATTGTTTATACAGCAGTGGTATAAGTAATTGTGTAATATCCAAGAAAACTTACAATGGAATACCACAAAGTTAATCATGATTTAGTGAATTTTGTTGTTGGTTTCGATGTTACTAAATAATCTTCAAGGTGATTAAGTCATGAAGTCACTAACTTGAAGATGGTGTAGTAATTTTTTTAACTATACCGGGACTAGCCACAGTGATAAATTTTATGGGAATCACCCGCAATGCACAAATTGTGCTACCGAGGCGTCTATGTGGTCACAAATATCCACAGGAAGGAATGACGCCTCGGTTCCTTAACTGGCGAAAGCACTCGACACATACAGCGTACACGACGCGTAGTGTATGCTAGTAGAAGTAAATTTTAATATTTTGGTGCATGTTGGTGATGGTCCAGCCCCTGCCAAACAACTCTGTTGGTGGCTACCATGACAACATGCGGATTTAGATGTTGATGAGCGAACACGGACGTCAGAGTAAAATAAGATGGCTAGGTATTTAACCTGGTGTGACTTCGGGAGATCAGAGTTTGAATACCAGTCAAGGCAAATGATTTTCTCCTCTCCGGAATTTTCGCACGTCCTGAGCATTTTCGAGTGACTACGTAAAGGAACGCCATTGGCCAGTCCACCACTATTTCTTTGACAACGAATCCTTAAACTTGACGCTGATAGTCGTTCTTTATACGCCAATTATGAACCTCGAGGAACCTTGATCAGATTAATCATCAATGATTTCTCTAAATTCTTAATTAAAAGAGTAAATTATAAACCGACCATGGACAGAAGGAAAGCATTGAGTGGGTGGGTTACGGACAGTTGCACTTGCAGCGTGGATATGAAGCTATTTCCGAATCGGAAGAAAAAAAATAGCCTTCGAACTAATTGCTTCGACGAATGAAATCATTAAGGATCATCACTCGGGAACATTCCCCAGCGGACCTCTAGCGGAGTTAATTAAATGTTCCACGTCGATAAAACGGTAAAGAAAGGGAACGTTCCCAAAAAACTTCAGAACTTCAGAAAGTAAATCGTAATTTAAGGCCAGAGTTACGTTGGAGAGGAGGAAAGTTATCTGAGTAGCCACACCTCCCGGGTAATGGGGTACACAACCGTTAAATTTATAACCATATTTGCATAAGGCCTGGTTGACAAATTTCCCACCTTCCAAATGAAGTTCATTAACACTTTAGATAAAATACCGCAAGCTTCTAAATAACCCTTACAATTATTAAAATATTCTATCGATTATGGTTGATTTTCATGGAGTATTTAAGAGGTATTCAGGTAGTCTACCCTCCATCCATGGATTTTTGTCTTCAATTCACAATACGGCCTACTCCCTTTCATTTTCTCAAAAAATCCTTTTCAATTTCTTTCTCTCCCTCGTTTACCCAACATTCTAACCTCTAATACCGTTTCCGACATCCCCTCTTAAATAACTCTTAAAACCGTGATCAATGATTCTCCAGGAATCCTGCTGTAGTCTTCAGTTCTGATGTGTCGATTCGTTGAATTTGGCACAAGTTAAAGACATTAGTTTTGACTTTTCTTGTCATTCTTATTGGCAACGACTCTTCCGACCTGAAGACGCCAGTAGGATGGCTGGAAAAAACTGTCGTCGCCTTTTGACAAAACTACCCTGAGGAACGCCCAAAAGCCGTTGCCAATGTTGAGATACGTCGCGGAAACCTCAGATCCAAAAATGAAGGACGAAGAAACAAACATTAGATAAAATTTATTTATTAAAGTATTCTACCGATTTACGTAGGTTTCTGTAAAGTCCTTAAGAAGAATTCTGGCAGCCTCCCTTTCCATCAAGCACTTCCCTCTTCACTTCACAATTAAGCCTTCTCCCTTTCATTCTATCTGAAAACCTATTCTTTTCCTTCGTCTCCCTCGTTTACCTAACATTCTTGCCTCTAACACTGATTTCAACATCCCCTCCCCGCTAAGTACACGCTCCATCCATACTTACTGTCTCCTTCGTATCTCATCTAAAAGCTGCCTTACTTCACCCACCATATACAGCAAATAAAATGTATGTCTTAGCTAAAAGACAGGTTGAAATGCACTGCGAAATATTCTTCTTTCCTTTTCAAAAAAGATGGACAATTAATCGATGACGCACACCAACACCGTCACGGAAGTATAACTGACTGTCTAAACTCAAATAAACAATTGTTGTTCGTGAGAAGACAATTAAGGCGCGCGCCTAACATCTACCTTGAACGCCAATCTCTGCTAATGACAGTATTGCCGTCAAGCATTTCTCCGGGATAGCAATCCAGGTAAGCGGAGACAGCTCTTATCATTAAAGGTGAAGTGATGCTGATGATACATACACGAAGAATGCGTGACAATCAATGTTCAGCTCACTCCGACAGAGGCTAAATCGTTCTCATCTGCTTAACGAGGGACGAGCTCAGATTGTTAGACCAGCGTTTAAAAGCATCATCATCCAACTTGAAGATCATCCCGTCAGTTGATATACGTGCACGCTCACCGAATGATTGACCTTTAGCGCAAGGAAATGATCGTTGCCAAGAGTGAATGCGTTGCTAGTCTTCAATTTGCAGAGTAGGTAAGTTTCCACTTCACTCAATGCACAACATAACCACATATGTGTACCGGAGAACGCCATAAGATAGACGAACGCGTCTTAATAATGACATTATTATCAGAACGATAAAATATTTACACTAACATGAAAAATAACTTGTATCAAGTGAATCGTGAAGGTGTTGTTTGTACTTCAAACAACCTTCTGAATGCTCAATAGTAATGGCTGACGGACATTCGCAGGTCTATTAAATAAAGCGATTAATAGCTACAAAAAATACAATAGAGTTTATAAGAGTTACAGTTCCAGAGTTGAAAATTAAGGGACCCGCCCTTCACACAGTATTTCCCTTGACATGAATCCCAACATAAAACACCAGCCCCTGCCAAACACCTCTGTGTGTAGCTTTGCTAAGTAATATGAAGATGCAGATATAGAAAACACAAGACTTGCATCGGCTAAGAGAGGAGATCTGAGTCCGGTCCGACCGGTCACAGCTTTTCACAAAACTGGCTGGACTCAATTCTTCTATCAAGCATATTTTCCCCGATAGTTAGGACTTAACTGAGAAATACCTATGACATTCGAACCACTTTCAACGTAGGCACACCACCTGCTGCTACCCAATCGATTTCTCCAACTAACCTTTGGCATAAAAGTTATCGCCACTATCACCAATACTGATTAAATGCCCAAAAATATATCAAAACCGAATCATAATGACACGACGTTCAGCCACGACGAACACTAACTGGAGTTTAGTAACTTTTCACCCATTTTTGGGGTCAACACCACTTCTATATCAAAGGAAATGGACTGGAGAAAACCCTAAGGGGAAGTACACACGGCAGATGGGAGCTAGGCAACGTTCTTTTAGACCTGTTTTGGGTTGCTAATAGACGCGTGACGCTATAATGGCGGAAGATAGAGCGAAAATATACATATGATGACCTATTATTGAAAAAGATTAATCAAAATTGGTGAATTCAAAAAATTCATTTCGCGTCTGCCAATATTGTAACCAGGGCTTAAACAAATGATATTCAAATCGCATTAACAAAAACTAGATGTAGATCGATTGATAGGTATATCAAAAATTAATATCACAAAAACGCCCCTAGGAAATAATTCAGCAGATTTCCTTCGAATAAAAAAATGGCAAACCATAAAATTGGGCGTAAAATAGAAGGCACATAGGAAGTTTCTAATCTGATCATGTGAGAAAAAACAAAACCAGATATTAAATATGACCAAGCTTGTATTAACGTAGAATCAGAGAGTCTAATAGTACACTCTCTATTCCAATCACTAATATTTGCCATCCTATCAATTTTTCCGTAATTGAAAAAGAGGCAGGTGAGCGCATGCTTGATTGATTATAGTGAAACACGGATGTCCCTCCTAGAATGTTTGTAAAGACTTCTATGAAAATTGACGAATACAAATACGATAACAAGAATTAGCATTCGCTTTAGGCTACCACAACGAAAGGGATGAGGACATCTGAGGAAGGATATTGATAAAAAATGAAATAGGAGGATACGGTTGGTTGTGGAATAGAATTTATAGGTTATTAACCTTCAAAGCTTGGCAATGAAAAATATAGGCCCTTACAATCATTATTAAATGGATTGCATGAGCAAGTTAATATGAATATCTAGATATCGGTGCAATGAAAACATTATTTGGATCCAACACATTCTTCTGAATACAACTAGCATTCATTACCGCTAATCAAAGGAAAAAAGGTCTTAAATATGTAGATAGCAAGTCTTTCAATCGCGTACGACAGGTGTTCGGTTAAAAATATTTATTATTTGACGAATTAAAGGCACGAGATTGAGATAACATCATCCCGACTGATAGACTTAAAGACTATTCCAAAGTAGATCAAATGGTGACTGTCTTCGTTAGATAATTAATTTATATAATAATAATTATATTCTCCCTGCAATAGACATGCTCTAGTACAATGAACGCGGTTGAAAAACATATGACAGCGACAACATATTTCCAACCAGTAATTTTCACTAGTCCAGGCTGCATAAGTTCAAACAAATTCAATTACAATAATCAACATTGGTTACCATGAAGGGTGCCTCTGGTTCTCGGAGCCCCTTACATCAAAAAGCAAATGGCTCCAACGTTGCGTAAACGGTTGGGCCATAAAACCTAGGGACTTTCAAGTGAAAACAAATACGCCAGGTACCCCACAGTTTTTCCGACCAAAATTTCTACTTATTAGAACAACTGCCCGCATCCCCAAAGGGAAGGGACGTAGGTATTTTGGCACCCGATCGAAATTGAAGTTCGAACATTTTTATTACACCGCCAACACTCTTTGGCGCTACCGCACTTTTTTTTTAAAAGATACACGAGCCGCGAACACTTTTGAAGAAACCCTAATTTCGCCCTCATTTTAAACTGCCGCTACCTTTTGCATGAAAGAATCTACAAGAAAATAAAACAGGGCCTCTAACAAAAACCAACTGCAAGCCACACTATTAAGCGATACTTTATAAGGGTATATATATAAACGACAGCTGCAAAACTCACGTGCGTAGAATAGGAGTTTAAGCAGTTTTATAGCCACACAAAACATTATTTTAGTAGGCATTTAAGATCCAGGAGGGGAAGATTGGTAGGAGAGTTTGAAAAATATATATAAAAAACCTAATCTGAAAGAATGGAGGAAAATGTGGAGTTTGAAAAGGGAATGGGAGGGGAGGTTAACTCCCTTCAGAGCCGACAGGTGTCTCTCCCAGCGCTACCTCGCTGACCCCCTCCCCTCCGCATATACCAGCTAAACGTAGGACCCACCCCACCTTTTTCTCAAGCCATTGTTGCATGTGAATGTTCGCCTCCGGGCACCTGAGGGATATGGGGATGGGAGAATGGAAGGGTGGGGTGCACTGCGACCCTTTTAAAAAGTGGTGGAGGGGTAGAAGGCAGCGAGGTCGGATGGCCATCGGGGTCTGCCCTGCAGACCGTGGAGGGAATGGGGGAATGATGTTTGGGGTGGTGGTGGGGGATTTATACATAATTGAGGCGAAAGGGGGAGGGGGAGCTGGCCAGCTAGGAGCTTTTAATGGGAGGAGGGAGAGGGCTTTTAAGAGTTACGAGATCTAGTGCACACATGTACACTTATGAGGGGTGTGGGGCAAGGAATGCCACTACACTAACGATTTCGAATGGTTGACACTACTACCCTAACAAATTTTCGTGATATCATCGTTTAAATTGTTGTATCTCGTTAACAACCCCTTGGGTTGTACTGTAATGAAATGTACGCTTAAGGACCTTAACGATGGGTGTGGGGTAGGGAATGCCGCGACACAAACCACTTCGACCGATTGACACTACTGTCCAAACCAATTTTCGTGCTATGCCAGTCTTGAAGTTTTTTTGAATGTTGGTAACAACCTAACCCTTTATAACAGCGTAATTTGTATGAATATCAAACTTGATGATTTGTCATTCAGAGGATATGTATATTTTCAGGGCAATCACAATTATCATGGCAGCTTCTTTTTTGGCCATTTTATTTTGCAACATAAAATGACCAGTAGTTCACATCTCTGTTTTTAGTACAGTAGGTGATGGACAGTACTCATATTTTTAAATGGCGTTTCTTCATATTGTTCAGACCTAAAACTGGGATAGAAAGGGTTAATGTGTACTACTGTAATGAATTGGAAATGAAATGAACTTTATTTCTACGTGTGCATGCGTGAGATGTTGACAGTGCTTATAAATTTTCTATGCTTTTTGAAATAAAGAATATATCGGAGTTTTTAAGCAACAATTTTTCGTTCTATTACAATTACAATTGAGTTTCTCTCTAAGGAATAACTAACGATTTCGAATGGTGGACACTACTGCCCTAGAAAATTTTCGAGATATCTAAGTTTTGAAGGGTTGTACCTTGGTAACAACTAAATCATTGTACTGTTTGTTCTAGCTTTATCGGCAGATTGCCCTCATGAGCAGTTGGAAAGTTTCACCTTCGCACGAATGTGAAAGCATAATTTGTTAATGAGCGTAATATTTTTTTGACCTTGTGGTGTGCATGAGGGAATCCTTATGCATGCTACATGTTGACGATTGATCTGCCCCTACCAAACACCCAGAGGTAGCTCGCAAGGCATTATGTAATTGTAGACGTAATGAACTGGAAATGAGAGGAATTACTTTTCTACGTGTGCTAGTATGTGGTGCAGAGAATGCCTTTAAATTTTCTGTAAGTCTTGAAATAACGAAAATGGCGAAAAATTAAGGAGTAATTAAATTTTCCCAATTAATTTTTGATTGTTTATTTTATTCATTAATTTGTGTTTAAAAGTTATTTTCTCGTTTATTGTTCATAATTTATGATAAAATATTAGCCAAACAGTGACAGGAATTACCTGATGTTGGTGTAAACAAAAAATTCAAACCCCTAACAATGCCGTAAGGCAGTGAAAATCGTAAGGAAAATAGTTTGAAAAAATGGAGTAGAACATTTCGAAGTATATTCTAAATGATGTTAGTTACTCCAAATGAGACAATACTGAAGCTCTTGAATATATTCATTCCCTTACGGTTTCAGAATGCCACCTGCGCTTATCGAGGCCTCACGCGAAAAGCACTCAACCGATCGACGAGTTGAACGGTCGGGGAAAAGACCGTGGGACAGAACTTTAATATACATTCCCCCCTTCAACATACAGAGGGACAGGTTTTGTGGGAGGGATACAACTCACCAAGGCACATGCGCCCTGAAACTGTACATTTCACCCTCGAAGGACGGCGCATATCCTATGAAATGAGGACTCCCATGCGACGGAACTTGGAAGTGGAACCACCATCGAGTTGGGAGAGTAACTCTATACGATGGGCGGCGAAGAAGCCACCGCGGACAGTGCAGTACTATCAATTCAATTCAACCAAGAAATTTAATCGAAATAAATGTTATTTTATCTGCAATTTAGCCCCGAAAAGGGAATTTTCGAAACGATGCTCTAACTAGGCAAAAATGAGTTGTGTTGTGCGGGTGGTCTATTTTATAATTCAGTTGTTTATTCGTAGACATTGTTTGAACGATAGATTTTGTCAAAAAAATATCAAATATCACTTTTTGTGAACTATAACTTGTAACCAATTGCTAGAACACATGCGAGAATGCGTGGACGTGAGATGGCAAAATAGCCCGTTCTAATTTCGTTCATGCATTCGCGCAATTCCACGCCATTTTAGAAATTAATGCAGTTCTGACCTGTGCAATGCCGGGCCCCGTGTAAAACGGCATTTATACTGCAAACTATTCGAAAAAAGTGGATTGCATCGCACTCATCACCGCGCCGCGGACATTTTTGAAAACCGATTAAAATGCGACCTAAGTGACAACAGAAAGCAGCCTTCAATGGGATGGAATTGAGCCACCTCTATGCAATCCCCTTGATCTCCATTAACGGCAGCGAAAAAGTCAGCGCGGACTACATACCGCCCTAAAGCACCGGATATAATACGTCCTTCTCGCTCGGAATAGGAAATAGTAGGTTCAACTGGTCGATACGGTAATGGGTGGTCTCAGAGAGCTCATATTAATAACTTTGTATTTAAATTATAGTTTCATGTTACATGAAAGAATACAAAAGTAGAATTTGGGGCTCATTGCTCTAGTAGCAACAGGAGCCAGGAAATAATTTTTTTTCATTTTTGTCTCCTTTAAAAAAAACACAAAATAAAAATGAAGGTAAAGTTTCGCACAAATGTGTACATTATCAAGAAAACGCCTCCAGCTATCACCTTCTTTTAATACGCAGTTTCACGAAGTTGAGCCATCCACCGTCAGGTACAAAAGATTTTTTTTTAAATTTCCACCGGGGAGGCTGCACTTTAAATATCGCTCACTAGTTACAACTATAATATGAAATAAGGATAAATAAAAATATGGGCCACGGTTTAAACAGTTCACGAAGTTAAAATTTCCCATCAGCGTAAGTTAGATTAATGACTATTTCACATGGCCACTATCGATAAAATGGGTTAAAAAAGTATTTATCACCAATTATTGACCTACCTATTGAAAATTTCATTGCATAACTGGTGAACACGTACTTATACTCTGCAATAGTGCTTCGAAACTACCGTCAATCAATTTCTTCGCAAAAGATACCGGTCCACGACATACCTGTAAGAAACACATTTTTACGGTAGCAGCCCCTCTTATCAGGCATGTTTTTGCGAGGCTTAACGAGCGCCGGAGCAACACTCACAAGGAAGGAAGGTTCTGCATCTACGCTTAACTTTTTTTTCGTCGTTTTCGAACGGAGCAACACGTAAGCCTACCCCGGCAATGTCTATGCGCGACTTATAATGCTCGGTAAACCCGAGAGCTCCAGTGAAGGGATAATTTTTTTCATGCGCCGGAATGTCCCGTTCACGCCATAAAACTACGGAGTCCCTCGCATTCATTCACCAATAAATACTTCACTCTCGCTAATTGAATTGCGTGGTGTTGAGTTGATTCAGATGGGTACAACATCTCCCTCCGTCATTAGGGAAACTGAAATCCGCCTTGCACGTGTGGTTCCCGATACTGAAGTGCCCGACGATGAAGTGAAGGCCATATTGAGGGTGTAAACCATTCAATGCAGTCGCGCGCAAAAAAACTGGGCCAAAGGAAATACCGGCATAAAAAGATGCCTTCCACCTGGAGAACAAAAAGTACCCTCAATGGAAAAACTACACCCCTTGTATTCTCAAAGACGAGGAGCCACCTTTGGAACTCCACGATGAAACTATCAACGGCAGTTTCATGCACGACAGTTATTTAAGAGGAAGCTTAACTCCCTCTCCACCGGTCGTGATTTGCTATTTTACAGCGATTTATTCGTTCAAAACTAACACTTTCATCAATAAATCATTCTATTTTCAGGGAATATATTGTGGATTTTTACACTAACCATACTATTATATTGTGGATACATCTTATAGAAATTAGAGGCAAAACTTTCAATTTTGAGATAAACACTTGCAATTTTCCACGATTATAAAATGTGTTTCGATCTAGATTTCGACGTTAACACATCATCTTCAAGGTAAAAAATGGGTTGTACAAAGGCAGGTACAAATTAGCGAACTATTTTGTACCTTGAAGATAATGTAGCAACATAAACCTATAACGGAATAAATTTTATGAGCACAGAAAATTGCAAGTGTGTATTTCAATATGGAAAAATTCCACTCCATCACGTTTTGCATCTTAGGATTTTATATATCAAAGGTTATGCAGGATTTACTAACTATTCCCTGAAAATTTGAATTTGATACAATACTTTAAATGAATAATGAGTCTTTAAAATATACCGGTTGAACGGATGTGACTCGATTAGTTTCACGGCTACAAACGACAAAAAAATGGATTTCCGATTAGCAATAAATTTTAACGTTCTCCACGAGGATACTCTTTCTTCTATCTTTGAATATTTCTACGAACAATCATTTCCTTATAATAGTCGAAACATGCGTCCCCGCACACCACGTGAAAAATTGCCAACTTTAAAAATTTATGGCGATGGTGATTTAAGGGTTATATAAACCTCATATCATGAATCATATTCTCAGAGAGCGGAATCAACTTTCTCGAATTCAATCTTCTCCGCTTTTCCCCTTAATTTCGAGTGGGACAAGGGCAACAACATGTTTGACATGCTTACATAATTAATAACAAAATGACACAAACAAAGGATTTAGATTCATAACGATAACGGGACGAATCTAGCTTCAAATCTGACGAACACATCCAAATGATAAACGCTAAGATTTATCGTTATCTAGGGGCGCAATTAAGGAAGGATAGAGCGCTATTATAGGCTAATGTGGGCTCAATCGAGAAAGGATAAGCAAATGTAGGTACTTCATGTGGGTGCTTGGAAAACCAATTAAGAATTGGGAGTGAATTAATCAATGCAACAGCGGTGAGGGGATGGAATAGTCGCCGAGCGCAAATGGAAAAAAATCTGAGGAAGCGTGACATTTTTTCTTTGCGCATCTACTTCGTAATACCACTAATATAACAATTTGTTTTCGGCAAACTGCTAGTAATAGATGTGGCTTCTTTATATCAAAATTGAAAGTTATAAGAACGAAAACTACGGGAATGCCAAGCGCTCAAAGTTGGGCAACTTGATTTTACGCGCAAAAAACGGGTACTTTTTCGAGAAAAAATAAAGTACAGGAAATACTATTAAGCCGAAGAATTTTTAAAGTACATGATATAACGTAGAACTAAATTCTCTTTCGTATGCTTTTTATTGCATTGATATCGATTGCTTGGTTTAGACGCTAGAGCTCCTCAAACTCGAGTATCTTGCTTTTTTTACAGACAGTAGGTTTGATATCTTATCAATCATATTAAAATTTGAAGTTATACGCCTTCAGGTAAACTTTGTAACATATGAAATTGTAAAAACATGCAAAAAGGAAAATTTACTTACAAGGGCATACTCACATGTGAGCATGCTGGGCTCATTGAAACTTAAAAGAGGGTTACATGTAAACGCAACTGAGCACACACTGATTTCAACTTCAATTTCAAGGGCGACACGGAATACAGCATATTTTTCTTACTCATAAAGAGTTCCCCCGTACCAGAAAGGATTCAAATCGCTAAAATTATGCATATAATTAATATATTTAAGGGTTCTAGAAACCTTAATACTTTATTTGAGCATATTCTTTTAATATATCAACGGCCAGTGTCCTAAAACCCCCTGCGGAGTAGTATGTCGTGAAAAGTAACTAAAATTATTTGTTTCTCTTACCACTGTTGCATTGATTAATTCACTCCAAATTCTTAACTTGTTTTCTAAACATTTTAGTCGGCGTGTGGGGTAGTATGTAGATTACCCTGTAAACTACCTGCAGAGGTGTTTGGCAGAGGGTGAACCATCACCAACATGTACCAGAGGATTAAAAATTACTTCCACGAACGGTTAAAAGTTGGTTGAAATCGAAATGGGGTTTGGAAATCGGCAGGGGTGGGTTCCCTGGACATAGAAAGGGAGAGGACGGGTACGAGGTGGGGGTAGGGGAAGGGGGGCGTGGGAGGTGCATGTAGAGTGGGAGGGAGAAGGGGAGGTAGTTCGTCGTGGGAAGAGTCCACCACGGAGACAATGCAAAGCCCGCCATGAGGTCCGCTCGGGTGGGGGCAGGTGGCGGCGGCGGACTCTCCCGCTAGTGCGAAGGGCAACGCAGGCCGCGGTGGATTGTGGGAAAAACTTCGGACGAGCAGAGAGCGCAACGATGCATAATTAGGCGGGGATGAGAGGGGGAGGGGGAATAAGTGAAACTCGGTTGCCTCACTTGGGAGTGGGTGGAGTGGGGGGGAGAGGAGGGGGAGGGGGGGAGCAGCGACTGAGTCAGAGGAGGGGAGGGGGAGCAGCCATGGAGAGGTGGGGGAGAGATGGGAACAACAGGGCAGCCAACCCTTGGGAATAAAAATCCCTTCATTGTGAGTTCAGGGACGGTATTGAGTAAGCATATAGTCAGGCTTAACCTTTATTTACTTATTAATTTATTTATTCCTATATGCCGGAAACAGCAACATTGGCCTATTATATCCGTTTTCAACGCAACAATTAAACGTCAATCTAGTGGAATTCTAACATGTTCGTAAATCAAAAGTTATTGCCGATTTTCCACAAATAATTTTAGTTACTTTTCACGACCGTTTTCCATGCATTTGGTATTAAATCTTAAAAGCTGACAACAATACAAAATGTATGAAATGTGAAGTACACTCAAAGAGTTTGAGGACAATTCCCATTAAATTTTTTATTTACTGGCATTCAGTAAGGACTCCACTAGATAATTTAGTGAACGTCTAAAATCGGCGAATTTTAACGGTTTTGATGAAATAATTTTGAAATCGTTCGAGGTGATCTTTAAAAATCACGACACTTTTGTGTCTTGAAAGTGCTGACGCCATTCTGAACCGATCCCCATTTTAAAGCAAGGGTCACGGAGACAGGTATATGACTTCTGCCCATTATATATATTATGGGACTTGCAAATGAGAAAAATAGCTGAAAAATAATACGTATCAGATGTTATATTAAAATTTTCAGGGATTTTAAGAGAAATTTCTTTTCGACATATGTCTTGATCTAATATTTGAAAAACGTTACCCCGTTATTAGTTCCGATGTAATTTTTCTACTCGAGATTGAGGGAATTTCATAAAATGGTCTCCTTTACATAAACTGAAAAGATATATGATATATGAAAGATATATGATAAAGCTCGTGTTGAATGAGTACTTTTAACTACGGTTGATTACATCAAAACAATAAATAAGAGAGATGGACTGTACAACAAATTTGACTTTCGTTTTATCTGGGATCGATAAGATACTATAACGGTAGCGTTAGGACTTAGAAACAGGTTACTTGACTTTTTCAGTAGCTTCCTAACTTATGCATTCCTTAATGCATGTTCCTGAATTTTTATAGTATTTCAAACATCATGCTTAGCAAGTTCTTGCTTCATAGGCAGATTGCGTTCATAAGTAGGATATAATGATGATGATCCCAAATAATGTCTCATGTGAAGCGTACATGTTGTGTACTGCATCTTCGTGGAAGTAAGTTTTAATCCTCTGGTTAATGCTAGTGACGATTTACCCCCTGCCAAACACCTCTGTAGGTGACTTACAGGGTAAGGTGTATATGCAGATGTAATGCGTCACGAAAAAGAGCAAAATATGCCCTGCGAGAGGGATGTTTAATTTATTTTATTTTTTTCCTGCCATTAAGTTGGCCGCACTGTTCGAGGGCGGGCGATTTGTGGAAGATGCGCCAGCGGCTCGGAGAGGGGGGGATAAAGCGTCGGAAGGGGGATATGTGGGTGGGGGAAGTTGACGCGCCTGAAACTGGCGGGAGTTTGAAAAGGAAAAAAAACAAAACACGAAGGATCGACGAAGAAAAACTACGCGTCTCCCAGAGCAATAAATATTACTCGGACGGCTATTTAAATCCAATGAAACTGAGGAATTTGTCTTTTTTTGAGGTTTCACGTGGGGAAAATGGTATGAGGCCTTTCGCTTACTCATCTCTCACGGTGGTAATGCCCATGCACGTCTATGAGGACTCCGATATTATTGTTATTATTTTTAAAGTAATCTACCGATACAGGTAGGTTTCCATGGAGTACTTAAGAATCATCCTTCATAAAATATTATTTTATAAAGACAACAATTAATATGGGACACCGAAGTACGCGCTTCTTTCTAATATAATATGTGCAAAGCGCTAATTAACAACAAAATGAACACCGGAGAGCATCTTCAAAAATTCAACCACATTACAATTAAGTTATAAGTATATCTATTGAGAAAAAATTAGTATATCCCGTCTTTAGGTATTCAGTAGACTCAAACGACATGAGCTACAGGTCTAAGCCTTAATACGCATGATACGAACAAAGAAATACTAAGATGGCAGCATAATAACATAACAATCTTCCATATGTCATGAATATAATTAAAATTGCAATTAATGATCACAAAATGCGCAAACATTGTCACATTATCCATAATGATACATATTTGGCATAAATTTCACAAAGATGAGAGAAATGAACTAACTGTACCCTGAAATGAACCTCAATGCGAGCTAAATATTTCGTAAAACAATAATGAATACAGAAAATGTCCGTGTTCTGACTTCCCACGCCGGTATTAAATGTTAGATAAGAAAAAACAGAATAGAGATAATGGAATTAAAAACGTTTTTCCCTCGCTGAAGGGAGAGTTACTGCAATCCCGCGTCGGCAACGGAGAAGTGATAATAAGTCTACCGATAACAAAGGCCAAGGGCTTAAACATTCCGAGCAACTTCACGCCACAACCATTATTCAGGCGTGGAAAATCGAAATTATCCCAAGGTTATATAAAGACACACAATGCAATTCGGAACGAGGTGTTGCATATACTCAAGGATACGGTTCTTCAATAAGCCAAGCAATGACAGGAGACCTAAAGTCAGGATTTTGGGTACGTAATTTTAGGAAGGTAATTTTAAACCCCTAAAACATAGAAAAATATTAATTATCATCACGGATTCAGCAAGCTGTCCCAAGACCCTGGTAAACGTACCTGAGTCTACGTGAACTGCAATCACTGCATATAGGCAACTCCATGAAAATATTAATATTTAGCTCAAATTATTAATAATCTAATATTAATGCTATTTCACTGAATTAACACACGTGAGAAAATAAAAAAATGAATGACAAACCAAAAAAATTCTTATGCAAACTCTAATGATAACCTGGCATTTATATCTCAGCACATAAATTAAAACGCAAAAGCGAAGAAACCAATTGAAAGATCATGGATTTCAAAAAAAAGAATGGACAGAAATAAGTTAAATCTTCATTTCTAATAATTTTCGGAGAAAGAGATTGAATGAAATTTTCATTAAAAAGTGTATCCTTTAAATAATCTAACAACCCACGGTTGCAATAACACTTCTCGGATTCCTCACGTTGCTTTCACAATAGTTATGGATCATCAACAATTAACCTGCCTTGAAAGTGATGAACAATGAGGAAAACATTCTACTTGGGTTACGTCGTCCAAGAAATGTCAATCTTCTGCGTGACTGCAAAAGCATATGAGCAACCTCGTGTACAGTCAGCAGAAAGAAAACATATTACTAACAATAACTTGCCGCTGACATTTATTCATTAATGATATAAATGATTTCATACAGAAAATAATAATAATAACTAATTAATGCGTTCGGTAAACGATAGATATTAAATAGAGATAAAAAATTGCCATAATCATCTTGTTGGATTATTAATACATTACCAACACTTTCATTGTTGATGTTAAGTAGCTATACGTTCCATTCATCATGTGTCATCAGTTTCATGAACGCTTCACTATTTTAGAAGTAACTTCCAACAATACCGACGAAGGCTGCCGCTTATCAGCAAAAATTGAAAATGTTCTAAACGAAATATAGACAAAATTATCGTTTTCTTTTGATTAAAAATTAACGCTACCATGATTTTAATAAATTATGTACATGCATAATAGCAGTACAACTAGTTTACGAAGTCAGTTATTGTGATTTTACCAATTGTCGTTTAATATTGATTGAACACCTATTAATCTCGAGAATCCTCGAGATGAAATCAATGGTTTGCGATTTCTCTTTGTGGAATCGTGATATGATAGAGTAGAAAGTAAACTTCGTCGCATTTTACTCAATATTTGTTTTAAAAACGCAACCGGTTTAGTCCTTTTCAAGTGTTCATCAAGAGGTTCGCCAATTGATAATGACCTGAAAAAGTCGAAACTGGTTTTAGAGTTTTTTAAAAATAAATACTGTGTGGAATACAACAAAGTTTATTTCTACATCTATCCACGACATGAATTTCAAATTCAAGTTGGAAAGGGGGGCCAATGGGTGGTATACGGCTTAGGGATACTTAAAATTTTCTCAATTAAGGGTCCGTATTTTAGTTTCAATTTAATTCATAACATTACGTTCGCCATTACCACGGCGTGCACCTACTTCAAATGCACTAAGAAGCTGAAGCGGGAAAAGATAATGAAAGTAATAAAATCCCCTGCCTCACTAAACCATTGGGGAGGCAACGAGAGTGGAGAATACGTATAAGAGACGATTGCGCATACGACCAGGTGTAGCCCATGCATGAGACCCCTCCCCTTCCACGGCTGTCCAACCTTCTAACAGCCCAAAACCCCCCCTCCTGCACTCAGGGGAAGAGGGGTGAGGTGAGAGGGGGGTTCCCCACCCCCGCCACAACAACCTCTGCGGAAAACCAAGGTCGTGCGCGATCAAACATCAGCCCAAGCGACGAATAGTTGCGGTGCGAAAGAGGCGACACTGTGAAACTCCCCTATAAAAAGGTAGGATGCGTTCTTGGGGAACCATTCAGTGAGAAATTCATCGGATTAATTAAAGAGCGTGAATACGGGGAAGAGAAAAATTGTGACAAAATTTTAACCCTGGATAGCTGATGCCATCGAATGAGGGCCCACGGGGGGCCATTTGAAGGATAAAACACACCGAGGCCGGGACCCAGTAATTCAACTGATACGCCCGATCACCCGGGGAGGTGAAGGGATGGGAAGGAAGAAAGGAGATAGGCGCCCGTCGACGCCTCCGAGGAGAAGATAGGGATGATAGGTAGGGGATAGGGACAATCCCGCGTTGCCACGGGTACAACGGGGCCCACTAGTAGCGAAACCATTGCTTAATTTACCAAAAAAATTGGAAGATTTTTCCATGAGGAGAAAAATCCAAAGATCATTTCGTTGTATGATAGCTGAGATCAGGACCCAAGGGGGGTCCTCTAAGGGTTACAACACACCGGGGCCGGGACCCAGTAACTTAACTGATACGCCCACACTCTCGGGGAGGGGTTTGGAAAGGAAGGAAAAAAGGAAAGAGGCGCCGCCGCCGCGATAGGAGCCCGACGACGCCTCTGGGATAGGGATAGGGTTGGAAGGGAGGGAAGGGGTACACCCTCGCCGCTATAGAAGCGACCAGGGCCGTCAACTAGCGAAACCTGGCTCAGCCATAGCTGATGGCAGTGGGAACCAAAATTACTGATGATGTTCAGGTCGGAAACGAACCATTTTTTAACAGCAGAAACTTTGAGCCAAGCGCTCCGATTGACCGCAAGTTTGCTTTTTTGCCAGTTGCTCTGGACAAAGGCAAATGCGGGCAGAGTATTCGAAGTCAGAAGCAAAGCAGTCGAAGTCCTGAGAATCTGGTAACTGGGTACAGTCGCGGCCAATTGGAGCGCTTGGCTCAAAGTTTCTGTAGTTTATAATTGGTGCATTTTCGACTGAAACATCATCGGTGATTTTGGTTTCTACTGGCATCAGCTATTCAGGATAAAAATTTCGTGACACAATTTTTTTCCACCCAGTAAATTCCACATAAGGGAAGTCCAACTACTTTATTTTTTATATATATCGTGGCACGTCATTATCAGGTATATTTGAATGAAAGGCAGAAAATTATAGTAACACAAAATTGATTAAAATTGAAAAAAAAGTGTGTGATTTAAGATTTCTGGGACTTGCCATGGTGATATATTTACGAAGTCACCTGCAATGCACAATTTGTGCGAAACCACAGAGAAAAAATTATTCTCCTTAACCAGGATTCGAACACGATTTCCCGTGGAGTGCTTTAGCCAGTCAAGTTACCGCGGCGTCATTATTCTCTGTGGAAATCTAATGACTATACGGGACAACGTGGAAATTTGAGGACTATACCGTACAAGAAACACATGTCCGGTAGAGCGTATGACTCTCCATCTTCTATTCATCACGGCGCGGCCGCGGCGTGCCACGTAGAAACCTAGATCGTAATTTAATACATTTATGTGGAATTATGATTTTTTTTTTACTTTTCCCTTATAACTCTTTGTAACTACACAGGCGTAGCCATACGGAAATATGGTGAGACAAGAAGATTCCATCTACAAAGAGGCAAACAAAAACTCAAAACGTAATGACTGACCGGCGATGTACCTGACACCACATCACATCTCCCCTTCGATTTCTTACTATCGAGCCACATCAAATGAAACTTAAAAAAAAACAAAAGACAATCGACACGCGAAACGGTCCATGAGTTCGTGTCCGTACCCTGGCCTCGAACCGTAATCACAACGACTTAATGACCAGTTCTAAAAATGGATCGCGAACTCATAAAACGTGCCAATGCACGGATTCGCGGTGAGAGTCTACGTTTTTGGTGAAAAACGACACGGTGAATGCTGGGGTTTATATACGAGGAAGCGGTAGAAACACAAGGTGGAATTGCAAGTGGATAAAAAAAAGGGAGCGACACCTCTAAGAGCCTTGGAAGTCGTTAAATACGAAGGACTATTGCTTTGTGAGAAGCCAATAAAACAATAGACGTGAGAGATGCGTACACTAGAGGGGGAGTAAATTGCCGCCCACGCGGCGGTGAAAGAAAAAATATAACGGTTGTGTTTTCATGGCGCTAGGAAAACAAGAGTGCAAGAGGAACGGGAATAATTGCAATGGCGATGATTTCGCAAACTCCAACCGCATGGATGAGAAAGTCTTCGACGGAGTTAGCGGAGGTCTTTCACGTCAACAAAGGTGAATGGAAGTCCGACCATGCGCTCATCGCCCAAAGAAATAGTTAAATGGTCCTAAAGAGAACCTTACAGAAAATAAAAGTAAGAGAAGCAGGCGAAATGTAGTGGGATGACATCCTATAAGTATTAAAAGAAAATAGAGATGGCCCATTTAAAGTACGTATAACGTGCGTAAAGTACGGATGGACGGACAGTTTAAACTCGGATGGGAATCTCTGTCGGACCGTAGATTGAAAAATAGACTAAACCTTTTAGATAAATTCAAGAGCAGTGTCTTTTCTGACGAAGTTAACCATATCTTGCGGACGCCAACGTACTGCGGAAGATCAGATCATATAAATAAAATAAGAGAGATAGATTGCAGAACAGACAGATTCCGAATGTCATTTTTTCCACGATCAATAAGAGATTATAACGGCAGCAATAGAGCGCGTAAATAGATTGCATGACTTGTAGTGTAGCCTACTAACCTATGTAAAACTTACTGCATGTTTCTGAATTTCTATTCTATATTCTATTTCTAACAGCATATAGTAGTATAGTTTGTTATTATACGGGACGTTTCTTGGACGGTGTGGTGTGCATGTGGGAGTCCAAATGCATGCTGCATGCTGGTGATTGATCACCCCCTGCCAAACACCCTAGAGGTGGCTCGCAGGGTAATTTGTAGATGTAGATGTAGATGTACGTTAGTTCATTTAAAGTACGACGCTTTTCAACCGTAATTGAAGTACTTGATAATGACCTAACGGTTGAAACGCGTCGTATTTTAAATAAATCTGTGGAAAAGGGCTATCTTTATTTTCTTTTAATACTTACAGAAAATAGCTTATCTTCTCTCCTTCTTCTTATAATCTAATCTCACGAAATGCCTAAACATTGCCAAAATGCTACGGTAGATCAGATTTTAAAATAAATTAAGAGAAATAGACTGTAGAACAGACAAATACGGTACGGAACAGTAAATTACAGCAGTTGCGCTAGACTATTGGAGTAAACGTGCGACTGAGATGGTGGTAACGGTGAGATCGAGTCCCCGACGTGGCAAACTGTTATACTTTTTGTCGGCCTCGGTGGCGGCGAGAATAAGTCCTCGCCCATTGTATCGAAGGTCGTAGGTCGCGGGTTCGAGTCCCGTCTGGATAGGTTGCCCCTTCCAGGGCATAGATGTATGTGATCGTCTGTTGTTGATTGTTATAACTCCCAATGCATAACCCTCACTTTGCTTTTTCGGGGGAAACTAACAATAAATGAATAAAAATAAATAAAACACAGAATTTCGCTCTCTCCGCGATCGATTAGAGACTAAAAAAAGTAGTGCTAGGAATTAGAATTAGGATAGTGGGATATAGAGTAATGCCATAGCGTATGTGTCATATGTAGCGTACATGTTGCGTAGCACATGCTCGTGGAAGTAAATTATAATCCTCTGGTTCTTGTTAGTAATGATTCACTGCCAAACCTCTATAGGTGGATTGCAGGATAATATGCAGAATGCCACGCCTTTTCTCCAAACAATATACATCGCAGTGCAAATTTTCAAGGGTGTTTCAATGAATGCCATGCAATCCTCTTGATACCTCAATAATTTCTATCTTAAGGCAAAACGTAAATGGTGCAACTAGAATGATGCCACTTCGAAAGGAATCAAACTTTTTCTCAAGTTACCAGGTAATGATAGTTGGATAAATACTACCTACACTCAGTGGCTTTGCTAGGAATATGCTTTGGGGGTGATATGATGGCCTCGCGATCGCCTCGCTGATGAGAGGCGATCTCGCCCGGCATTACCGTCTGGGAAAATTTTTGAAAAATGACATGACTGGATATGCGTTTTACAACATTTTGGCACTAAAAATTTAACTTTAAGCAGATTCACTTGATAAATGTCAAAACCAGACAGTATTTTTAAATAACTTCTTTATTTCCTGAAGATTTTGGGGGGGGGGGGATCTATTCCCTCACCCCCAACATAGTTACGCCACTGCCTAAAGTCATAGTCGACTATGCATCAGGTTGGTATGGCAGTTTGTTTCCTCTATTAAGATAATAATTAAAGCCTAAGACAAGAATATAACAACTGCACTGTATCTGAAGGATAATAAAAAATATAACTAATAACTTCAGGCTTTACTTTGTGAAACCTCTCCATATTGGAAATAATGAAATAAAACTTTGTAAGGTTCACTATTATTTTAATATGGGCAAGATCTGGGTTTCATAACGTGGTTACATCTTCAGGTTCACCTCCTTCGCATACCACTGCGAACTATTTGTTATTAGAAATAAAGGAATAAAACTTTGTAAGGTTCACTATAATTTTAATATGGGCAAGATCTGGGTTTCGTAACGTGGTTACATCTTCAGGTTACAGAAACCTTACAAAGTTTTATTTCTTTATTTCTAATAAAAAATAGTTCGCAGTGTTAAGCGAAGGAGGTGAACCTGAAGATGTAATCACGTTATGAAACCCACATCGTGCCCATATTAAAATAATAGAGAACCTCACAAAGTAGTATTCCTTTATTTCTAATAAAAAATAGTTCGCAGTTTTAAGCGAATACAGGTCCAGGTTGCCCAATACGCAAGCTTTATCTTTACGTCTTCGCTTGCTATTTTTCAGTCTTGCGTCAATGCAAGCAACTGAATCGGCCGTCCAGCCAATGGTACACCACAATCCAACTCACGATGCGCGAATACAAGATCCGAGCGCGGAGTTGTGCAAGCGATTTCATCCTACCTAAAGCAATTCTGCGAGGAGGAGAGGCTCGAGGGGTCGAACTCCGTGATGAAAAAAGGTGAAAATAGTTAATTAGCCTCTTTTTTTCCTCCCTCCTTAACAGGAGCTTATCACTCAGCTTCCATCTTGACAGCACTTCGATGCAACGAAGGATAGAGGAGCGAGAAAAATTGGAGTTTCACTTTCGTGTCGGAGGTTTACTAATTCGCGGGAATCAAAACAGTGGCTCCTTAACCCAGCGTTATTTCTGGGGAAACCAAACCTGAACATTTTTCATGTTCAAAAGTTTACATTTTCAGGTCAATCACAATCGTCGTAGTAGCTTTATTTTTGACCATTTCATTTTGCAAAATAAAATGACCAATAGTTATTTCTTATTTCATTCAAGTGTTTTCCTCAGTGCATACATTCTTAATGACGTTTCTTCATGTTACACAGAAGCAACACTGGGTTAAAAAAAGTTAAAGAGGCTTCACCATCGTGACTTCACGGACCAAGCGAAATTTCGTATTTTCCCCAAGTTTGTAAAACCAAGTATGTCATTCATATTTACAGAACATATTTTTCGGAATTGTAGATATATTTATAAGATTTCCACAGTGAATATAACAGCCATTAAAATGTAGTTCTCCATTTCATACTTACACTGCTAAAGAATACTAATTGTATTATAAGATCTACAAAGCATTTGATTTTAGTAATAATAAATAAACTAGTCGTTTAGGTAAATACATATGGTTGATAAAAAAAGGATAATTAATTCAGATGACATTGAAAAGTTATTTTATAGGGTCTTTATTATGCGTATTTTATGCTTCACTAACATGTCTCGTACATTGTATGTTGTTGCAATCAATTTTACAGTCACTATAGCTCTGAATTTAATTTCACGCAAAACTCCTATAAATTTTTTCTTTAGTTAAGGAGTATTCGTGGTTCGATGTTTTTTTTCCATTTCCCGCTTGAAGAATTTTGAAGTTAGCATAATTATAGGTTTAGTGCTTACACGCTACCTTACTACCCCCAATGGCAATTTTTACCTACATGAACGCGTAACCTGTATGGAAGAATAAATATTATTACATATTTCACGTATAAAACACTGAATAAATAGGGCTGTTACCCGAAATTTATGTACACAATGATGTCATTTTCCATATCCATAACTTTTCAATGTTATTCATTGTGAGTGGAAAAACTATATTACAAATGTGTGGAAATAATTGATATCCCCGCACCCAGCGTCGCATTGCGGTCATATAATAAATCAGTTAAAATTCGCCCAAAGTGGCTACTCAAATCAACCTTATATGAAATGGAATAGGGTCTATAGCATGGTGCCTAGCACAATGAACGAAAGTGTACAATTACAATTGTCTGGCACAATTAATCTAAAAGTGGATGAGAATGCGCAATCGTATGGTTGGTACATACTCAAAGCTTTCGTATGATATGGTATTTTGGAGGAGGCGACCGGGAACTAAGGTCATTTGCGCCTTGAATTAAGGGTGGAGAGAAACCCGGCGTCGGCATTACCCTGCTCTTAACGAAAGGCCCCAAGGGGATCACGGCTAATCGTCCCATGCGACGGGCGGAGTGTTGATCTTGAAATGCCCTCCACACAACATTCAAGCAGGGATCCGGCAGTCTCTGTAAATTCTCTACCACCGCCGGGTTTTGAACCCGAGCCCACGGGGTGGGAAGCCAAATCACTCTAGCCACCACACCAACCCGATCATCAAGCTTTCGTTTAATTAAGCTCAAAGGTTAACCCTTTCTAACCCAGAGCTGCTTCTGAGAGAAATCAAATTTCAAGGTTTTTCGTTTTGAAAACTTGAAAATTTTGCACTCATTCATAATTATCGAGAAAGCTAAATATTTCGTCATTAAAATTTACACCAAAAATAATGCGTCGTTTTGATATTTCCTAAATAGAGCTGAAAATGAATGCATTTTTGATGTTGCTTAGAAGCAACATTGGGTTATAACTAGGGTTAAAGGCCACCAGCTACTGCACTCACATATTCGTCCATGGTACCAGGGTTCTGCTGAAAAATTATGAATATCGTACATATCCCCGCGAAAGCACCAGCACCGAAAATTTCTCTTTCTCTCTCCCCTCGGCCAAACCGCACCGGCTTCCCCCGGCATAGCCGCGCACCTGCTCACGCGGCGGCAGGGTTTCGCCCTCAACAGGTGGCTGGCTTGACTTCGCCGAGGCGCCAAAACACCTCACCCCATTCCCTCATATGCTGAAGTCCGTTACCCCACCCCCATTCCTCCTACCCACCCTCCTCTCGTCTGCCGCGCCGCTGCATATGAAGCGCACTGGATCAAACGACTCCCCACACACACACTGAAGTGCCCCCTCCCTCCTCTGACACCACGGAAGGTTGTCCATAAGGTGGGGAGACTCGAGTTCCCAACGGTCTGTCCGAAGTCATGCGTGAACCGCGCACCATTGGGCGGTGGGGACTCTCTCTCGAGGCAGGCCGAGGGGAAAATAGCGGGCATTTGAAAGGTCTCACCTCATGTCGTCCTGTTGAAACAAGTAAGACCTCTGATGCCAAGGGGATTGCATAGAGGAGGCCCAATTCCATCCCACAGAAGGCTGATTTATTTTGCCAATTCCGTCGCTTTTTAATCGGTTTTCAAAAATGCCCGCGGCGCGGTGATGAGTACATACGCGATCCAATTTTTTCCAATATTTTGCATTAAAACGTTTGTTATTGCGAGGAATAGCATTGAAAATTATGAATTTGATAGATCATATCATTATGCGCTATAAAGTTCCGTTAACGCCCATAATTATACTTAATTTACTCGTGAAACTCGAATCAATTTGTCCGTCGGCGACAGGAGTGGCGACTTTTGTAAACACATTTGAATGCGCGGTAGTTGACAACATGTTTAGGGGCCGACTTGAGGATCCTCTTTTTTAATATTCGTGTCCGAAGCATTCGTCGTGAAGGCAGCCATTTCTCCGAGAGATCACCACGAACATCGCGACCAAGAGGAATTCATATAGGAGGCCCTATTCCATCCCATAGAAAGTTGATTTCTGTTGCCGCTTCGGTCGCATTTTAATAGGCTTTAAAAAATGTCTGAGCGGTGATGCGTGCAACGCGATCCACGCGATTTACAATATTTTGCACTATTGTCTTTGCAAATGCGTGTAATAGCATTGAAGAGTTATGCATTTGATAGATCTTATGATTACGTATATGAATATCGGTTAAAACCGCTGATTATACCATTTTATCCGTGAAAATCGGATAAATTTGTCCGTCAGCGACGCGAGTGGCGACTTTTGTTAACTCTTATAAATGTGCGGTGGGTGACAAAGCATTTAGAGGCCGACTTGAGGATTCTCTTTTGTAATATTCGTGATTGCGATCATAAACATGTATTATTTCATAGCCTGCCGCCTGAACGGTGGAGATGTATATACATCAATCGCCATGAGAAAAAAATTCCCCTGGACTGGTAATCGACTCACGGACCTTTGGCTTTGGACCAGCGCAGACGACTAAGCTATCCAGGTTCCTGATTTACCAATGCCAAGCAATCCACGGAAAGCCAAAGGTCCGCGGTTCGATTCCCGGTCAACCAGAATTTTTTTCCATGGCAATTCACGTAGATCAAAATTACTGTTTACAGGATTCTCAACTACCGCGACTCCATTAATTCCCACCGGTCGCCGTAAATAGTGGCGCTCTAGTCGCTAGTGAGCTTTAATCTTTGAGCTTAATTAAACGATAGCTTTGAGCGAATACCAAGAATAAGAATGCGCAATCTCACCAATTTTGAGATTCATTTTTTCAGGCAATTATAATTGCACATTTTAGTCCAACCTTAATTATTTCATTTCCTAAAAAATCTGGAGTATTAAATAAAATGTCGAAAAGGCTGGATACCCAAGAAAAACCGTTTTCATGGTAACTGCAAAGTGCATCGAAAATAAATGTTTACGTTGCCATGGCTCAGTAACTAAAGTGTTGCGAACCCATGTTTATTGAGAAAAATGCTTAAAATTGTCTCCTTTACCACTACCTGAACTATAGTGTGTACACCTTGTGTAATACAGGAAAATGTTCACTTATAATTACAAAAAAGCTCGTCGTCTATATAATGCACCTTTGATGACTCCCTGACGTCGTAACCATGAAGTTGTGGTGCGACCGAAGAATGATGAAGATAAAATGGATCGACCCAGCAAGCAAGGAGGAAGTGCTGAGAATATAGGAAAAAAGAGGAGACTATTAACCCTTTAAGCGTAAGTGAAGAAATAAGTTTTACGTGGGCTATTCAGATTTTAAAATTATACTTGATAATTTCAAAGTTCCACCAAGTGACACCTGAAACTATCATTTAGCATTATGTCATTTGGTGCCACCTAAAGTATTGCAGATTCCTCCAGAAATACCCTTTATTTATTGCTACACAAATGGTGGGATAAAATTTAAACCTGGGCTCTCTTGTCGTCTGAAAAGGGATATTAAACAACGGCGGGAGTTCACCGCTGGTGCCTGAAATCATCCCCTTTCGAGTCGAACTCTCTTCTACTTTCTGAGCAACACCTGCCATCCATGGACTCACGTTAATTCCCCCAACCGATCTTCATTCCCTGCGTGCGCCAGCGCGTGCCTTTTCAAAAGAGTTTGAGCACGCGTCGATCACTTCGTTGCACGCGTACGTAACCGTCCTCTTCCCTCCATCGAAGATTTTTTTTACTCCCGTATCATCTTAGCTCTAATTTTATTAAAACAAGACATTGCAATATTTCCACTGAGTTTTATTATTACACAACGCGTTTCGTCGTTACAAATAACATTATCGAGTGTGTTCATTAACAAGTATCAGTTGTTTGTAACGACGAAACGCGTTGTGTAATATTAAAACTCAGTGGAAATATTGCTATGTTTTATTTTAATAATACTAAGAACTTCTACCATATCGTGCCGAACATCATACAAGATATTAGCTCTAATTCTTCTCTATAGTTTCCAACTGGCATCGAATAAGATTACATATTGATCGATCGTACGGAGCATTCTTATCAATGGGAGCTAAGCTTGAATATTGGCAACAGCAGAGAAGTCAAGTCAGGAAGCATTCGAACTTTAGTGCGACCGAAGAATGATGAAGATAAAATGGATCGACCGAGCATGCAAGGAAGAAGTGCTGAGAAGATAGGGAAAAAGAGGAGTCTATTAACCCTTTTACTGCCAGCCTATTATTCCCGGTATGCTGAAGAATGCCAGGGCTTTTTATTGCTGATTTGTAGGCTTACGCTCAAAAATTTACATAAAGACTAAAACGCATTTTCAGAAACTATTTTTTTTCCTCCCAAAATACATTCAATGGTTTTCGGCTCAACTTTGTGGAAACTAATACACGAAAATGAAAAGGAGACTTCGTTGCTTTCCACAGATTCATTTCGTCCGTACGACACGTTTCGACCATGGAGGTCATTATCAAGTACAAAAATTTCGAAAGAAAAGTATATATGTTTGCTTAAAAATACGAGTCAAGTACTCATTATCAAGTACAAAAATTTCGTATTTTTAAGCAAACATATATACTATTCTTTCGAAATTTTTGTACTTGATAATGACCTCTATGGTCGAACCATGTCGTACGGACGAAATAAATCTGTGGAAAGCAACGAAGTCTCCTTTTCATTTTCGTTCCTCCCAAAACTTACGGGTATGTTAGAGCATGTCAGATTCTAAAAATAGTTACCAAAGTTACATGAAACTCAATAAATAAAAGCGTTAGTGTAAAAAAAGCCCGGTCGATAGATCGGCCCTAGGCATTATTCGCACATTTGATGGATCGGCCCGCTGGCACCATGAGGGTTAAAACCCTTAAGGAGAAGACTTTCTTCTTCGTCTTTTCCAATTAGGTTTTCAGTAGACTCCTCTCAGTTGGCAATATTATGAGGAATGATGGCCTCATGAAAACAATCGTAGAAGGACAGGTGGAAGGGAAGAAGGGCCCCGCATGAGTTCTATAAGCAATAATCAATATGATCACGGAGAAAAATAGTTCTAATTGAATGATATTAAAATAGAATGGTACTAAATAAAGCAGAACCACCTTTATATTTGAATGACGATAAAATTTAAGTAGAAGGTAAACATACAGAACAGTCTACAATGAAAAGCGAAAGTAATAAGTATTCCATCACTACAGACTAGTGCTTTAAATGAGGGAAACTAGGGCTGAGAACACACTTGCATATATTTCCTATGTCTGTACACGAGGTAAGAAGTATTACGGGTTATAGCCCATATAATGAAGAACAAAGGTCCTTTCCTGGATATTCTTAGATCACCAAAAGCCATGATATACTTTTCTGAGAACCTCCAGACCGTTTTACTACTAGGATAATCGCTCATAATGATAATAATTACGATGATTCATCCCGTAATGCACCTTTAGGAGTTACAAAGACTGACCTCAGTAGAACCATCACCATAGATTGTGCTTTGGAAGTGGAAAACTGAGGCTGATAAAATACTTGTAGATATTTTCCATGTCTGTGCAAGGGGAAGAAGAATAAAGGTCATTTCTTGGATACTCTTAGATCACCAAAAACCATGATATACTTTCCTGAGAACCTCAACGCCGTTTTATAACACGGATAATCACCTATAATGATAATAATTACTACGCTCCGCTCCGCGGTCCGCCGTTAGGAGGTAAAAAGGTAAGGGACTGACCTCCACAGATCCATCACACTAGTCAACGTCTTTCACCTTCAAATAACAATGTCTTCGACCTTAAAACGTCGCGCTCTCAATATATATTTCGTAGAAGGACCACGGTCATCAAAAAAACCCTCTTTCCCTCCGCCCACGACCGCTGTGTGCCAACATTATGCTTTTTTAAGGTCGGTGGCGTCAACTCCCACTTCAATAGCGTCTTAATATCGCCTTTTCCTCCTCCCATTGTCGAAAACGGGCTCTTGCAGATAAATTCGGGGGAACCGCCAGCCTTGAAGGCCGAATGCCAGGAGGATAAGGCTCTCATTAAATTACGAGCGAATTTATCACGCCACTGAGTTTCCGAGGGGTGTGGGGGAGGAGAGGAGGCAGAATTTGCGCAAACACTTCATAATCATCTGCTTCAATGGGCAGAAAGAACAAGCCACATTTCTTTAGAATTTGGAAGAAATTGAGGAAAAAAAAAATTGTTCAGAGCAGGGATGAACAGGGAGATTTTCTATAAGGGTGATTAATCTTGGACAACAATTTACTAACTCCCAAATTATTCCGTTTTCTCTGAATATATTACTGCATTTTAAAACCATGTATACTCTTCCACGATAGGTGATGGTCCAATAATAAAAATTTTATGATAAAAAAACACCCAAAAGATTACTATTAAGTACTTTACTATTAAGTATTATAGTTTATACGAGACTTTTTTGGGAATCGAAATGGAAAAACAAAAAATTCGCTGACTGTAGTATGAATAATCACATTAAAAATACATCACAGTAATGCACAAAGATTATGAATTATCAACAACCAATACTTATTTAGTTAAGTACTTCAAATGAAATAGAATCCTTTAATCTCAAAGCCGTAAAATGAGTGAATTTAAATTAAGTACGAGTATTAACCCTGATTAAATGAGTCGTTAAAAGGTACAATAGACTGGATAAATACTTTCAATATCGTCAGGAATGTACAAGATAAAATAAAAAGACTCATTGATGCTAGATGAAAATTTTTTTTCCAAATAAAAAGAGCGATTATAGTTGACACAACGATATACGTACACTTATTAAAATCAGCTCAATAAACAACCAAATACGATAAGTATCCACAAGAAATAAGGTATGGTTAATTTTGCGTAAACTACTCTCTGCTTTCGCAAAATGCGAAGACGGCGGACAGCTTATAAATATTATCAGAAGATATCTCCCGCAATACGGCCAACACCCCACTTTCCATTCTCCACAGATTTCGTTTTCTTTAAACATTGCATGGCCTTAGACTGATTTTGCAACATACATGGGGAGATGGTCGACTGATATGACCTCCCTGCTATAAAAGCACTAGATTCAACGATGTGGAGTAATGCAGACTTAATTTTTCTCTTCGGCTCCAAGTCAAACTTCGTAATATTCACGCTTCGTTTACTCTCACCATCGAAAAGACCAAAGGCAAGCTTTCTAAACCACGTCAACAGTGATGGACCTCGAATAACATATTATAAAATGAGGTAAATGTCTCCACATAGGGAGAGATTTATGATTTTAACCTACTTACACGCATTAGGAATTAATTTTCTCTTAGACTTAATAGAGAAAATACGTTTCACGACTTACGAAAAAGTGTCCCAACCAAACATAAAGCAACAAAGATAAGAAAATAAAGCAGAGCATACGATAATTATCCATCCGATGGAAAAATTGAAGATTTTCGAGATAAATTTTCCAATTAGAAAGTAGCCTTACATTTAAGAAAATAGTAAAGAATCCACTAAAAATTCACTACATGAAACTGACGACAGACGAGGAAATCCATTTCGGCAGTTTTAAGTGCTACACGAATTTTTGACACCAAAAGCATAACTATGCTTTGAATCGATGAAATAGATCAACGACGAACTAGGGAAAATAGACCCGCTTTACATTACCAGTTGAAGTAAAAATGACAAATCTCAGCCTCAAATTTTTTAAATGTCTTATTCCATACGCTTCACAGCGCAACATGTGTCGAGGCGATCCACATAGCAATAAATCAATGGTAACTACAGCGTTTCAAACGATATATAAAACGACAAAATCTCCAGTCATTTCGGGATAAATTCATGGCGCTCATTTGGCATGACCAAATTGAGATGGAAAGGAAGAAAATCCAAAGGAATTTGCCCTTGCTTGGGAGGTGACTGAAATTTTCATGGGCAGAGTCGTTAAAGGGAAATTCTCAGTAGGTACTTAACTATACGTCTAAAAGATATAAAATTCATGAGGCAACAAAGCATTACATGCTAGATGATCAAAATGAATGCTGCAACTATAATCAAAATACGTAAGTTAAATAAAATACGTGCTGCAGTAGAAAAACTTCAGGAATAGGAATGAGAAAGTAATCTTGGAATGCCTGAATCTAGGATAGAAAAGCCTTCAGTGTGAGAAGTCATGTTGTACGAGAGGTATAATTAATTAAATGATTTTTACGTGTACCGCACTACGCGACGAATCGAGTTTTACATGTATATATTATTATTTCTTCATGTCCTTAACACCTTAACGAGTCTAGCTCGTCGTGAAATTCCGATGCCAAATCACGCAATATCGAGTGTGGTACGTCATCACATTTACAAAATATTACCACTATTTAGAGGACCAATATAAATATTTTGAAAGTTTACCTATGTTAAAACATCCATAGTGAACAAGAAGAAATCCATTTAATGAAATATGATCCATTGGAAGTAATAAAATGATTTTATACGACCAGGAATAGATGTGTTCTCGATGTATTTAAATAGATGCTTTACAATATGAAAAAATAATCAGTTTTTATTTCACCGCTCTATCACTTTTTTACATTGATTAAAAACTATAAAATATAATTTCATTACCTACCATTCCATTTTAAAATAATCTCAGAAAAATAAATAGAGAATAGGAGTACGATGTTTAGAAAATAAATTGAAGTGGAGGGGTTAAAGAAAAATCTCTGGTCATCAACCCCTAAATTAGACCCCAAATTTAGAATCGCCCAAAGGAAGGAACTGATGCATTCCCCAGGGACTTCACTTCCGTTGTGCACGGCGGCCGTTGGCCCAAGGAAAGGTGTCCCATTGCATCCTTTTGAAGTAACGGCATGAGTCTCTTTGTTCTACCTTATGCAAGGAAACGGATTCCAGAGGAGTTAGCCTCATGTCAACCAAATTCGTCGTCAGTTGATGGTAAACAAGTTGGTTAGTGGTATTTGGAGGAGGCGACCGACAGCTGAGGTCATTTGCGTCATGAAGGAAGGGTAGTTAAGGTAGTGTGGAGAGAAACCCGGCGTCGGCAATAGCCTGCTCTTTACGAAATGCGCAAAGGGGACAACGGCTTAACGTCCCACCCGACGGACGGAGTGTAACGCTTACAATGTCCTCCACACATTGTTCAGTCTGAAAATTCTCTGCCACTGACAGGATTTGGACCGGGGCCCGCTGAGAGGGAAGCCAACACTCTAGCCCCCACACCAACCCGATCCCCTGGTAAACAATTCCTGATAAACTTATTTCAATAACGATACATTCCGATGAACTTATCACGTAGATGAATTGGTTCGAAGTACGTCAGCGTCTATGACCATCGATGTCTATAAACTCGTTATGCCTCACCACCGAACAGTCACATTCAATAAATCATTCATTTTGACTGCACGCGACGAGTGGAACACAATTTCTCTACCGCTGCTTAAACCATCATCACTCGTCTCCGGCTTCAGGACACTAAAACGTCTCCAAGGACAGCTACGAGACATTCACCTTCATGGGAACACTAGTAAAGATTCAATTATTATCTCTTGCTGCATCATCTTTTCATCTTTCCAGCTACTGGGAGAAATTTTATTGTATTTGCATACATCCACGTTTACATTCTCTTTCTCAGAATATTTTCGAATTTTTTTCACTACCTACTTCTTGCGTGGGCGATTTATGCAGTGGGCTTTTTTCCAATAAGGACGTATCTCCTTAGATTTTTCCCACGTTTGTTCACATTTAGTTAAACTTGGTTAATGTAACTTTGTTCAATTTGCATTTTTTGTTCTCTTTTAAAAGTAAACTCCCATGCCTCTTTTGTTCTAACTTGACTTAATATAATTTCGCTTAATATAACCGCCGCGCGGTAGATATTTATGAACAACCGATTGAAAAGCTTGCCAAGTCGCAGCATAAGACAAGGTTCTGCGGAATGTACTAGGACCACCTTCAGGAAGCCCCTTCGGAAATCACATGTGGAAGCTTCTTCCAAATGCATCTTCCTTGCTCCACCTTTCGGTACGCGAGCGCTTTTCTGATAATGGCTAGGATGACTCAGTGTCTGATGATGATTGTAAAGCAATCGAAGCACGTAGTGAAGAGTTCTCGGGATCTCCACCGGGTCAGGAACTGCATAACTGCCGACGTTTCGATGCCCGAGTCGGCCATCGAAACGTCGGCATTTATGCAATTCCTGACCCGGTGGAGATCCCGAGAACTCTTCACTAAGTCTATTCGTCGGGAAATGGAGAAATCTTTCTTCAATCGAAACAAGTCTTGTGAACTGTTAAATAAGATTAGCGGGCAGTACCATATCTTTGCAAATCGATAATTGTTTTTCAGGTTTATCCTTTTTAACCATACGATATGTAGTTCCACGATTTCTCTCCGGAAAAAGTCGACTTTACAAGGATGACTGTTGCATGCCTGGTGTGCAATCACCCCAAGCCACTAGCCCTTGGTGGTGGCTTGCACATTACCTCGTATATGTAGATTCCTAGAGAGCTGGTTCAAGGGTAATGTGATTGTTGAGTCGCTGCAGTAGTCGGCTGCACGAAACAGCGAGTTCGAGCCGCCGAATACTTGCGCCGGGGCGTCAGGCGATTGTTTGCGTGACAGAGCAAGTGGGGGCGGAGGGAAATGCACGCGAGAGGGCGGGGGTGGAGTAAAGGGGTGGTGGGGTGCATCTTCCTGACCCCGGCGGCCACAGATTTCATGCCACCTGCCGCCGCGTTATATACCAGAACATTAAAAAGCGGAGGTGTCACAGATTACGAGCTCTAACTCGAGACGGCGGAGAATAGCGTCGCTATCAATTAAGGCAAGAATACGAATCCTTGACCATTCCATTCATAACGTGAAGATGAATAAAATAATTCTGATACCGGTTTTGGAAAAAAAAATGCATCCGACAGTTTTCCGTGAGGTAGGTTGACTGTCTTCAATATTTACACACAAACTGTTGAAGCAATGCGATGAATTTAAAAGAGCTAATCTATAACGATATAATCGAATAATGTTTCCTGATTGAAGCTCTAGTGCGTCATTGTAGCTGTTGGTGATGTTTTTTCGGGTTTTCCCCGCGTTTCGGTTTGTTGCCCGACGTTTCGTGGCCATGCTGGTCACTTTTGTTAAGGGAAGACAATATCCATTCATTTTTCGAAGAGAACATATACAGTAAGAACTTCTCAGAAGAATTGGAGAGTTGACCAAGTTAATATTTCTAAAGAAATTAGGATTCATAACTCTTTCCTCACAAGAAAATTATTAGATATTTTTTCATTGATATTTCATAAAAAGTTTAGATAAAGTGGCAGTTTGCTTAGTTTCACCTAAATATAAACTAATGACGGAAGATACGGCGAAAGCATGACAAGACAATATACCTTCCGGAAACAAGATTTGAACAGTAAAATAATGAACACATCCTTTGAAAAGTTTTGATACGCATGGGGCAGGTTAAAAAAGCTGGAGAAACCGGTTTTGATACACGGAAGGATTTTACCGCAATGCCCGCGGCGGCGAATTTGTAACAGAGCCATTACAAGGGGCGAGAAGAGCTCAGACACGATTTATCTGCACCGAAAGACGATTAATTAGGCGTCAAAAGAGACGGATAACTCGTCAAACGACACTACATGTGCAAAAATATTCGAGACGAGATGACGAGACTTAAATGAATATGCTCCGCAAAGCCGAAGTCCGAAGGCGTAGTGAGGAATCTCTTTAATTGCAGTTTAACAAGAGCTCTTACATTATGGAAACACGATGTAACAGGATTTCGTCCTGAGAAATAAATTGGATACCACTTTAGCAATACAGTAACATTACATTCCAGAAAGACAATCGGTGAATGAAGGAAACTTTCTACATAACTTTGAGACAGGGTAATAACAAGTTACACCTACGTTACTTGGTATATGGAATATATTCCATAATCTTTAATAATGCCAACTGGCGGGATTACCAAAGCCTTTATCCAGGGGCGATTTATGTAAGACAATTTATTTCGAAAACGGCCTTTAGACATTATGTATGAACAGTTTAGTAACTTAATCGCTAGAAACAATTCATTTGAATTGATTCAATCAAGGTAATAATATTATTCGGCTTCGATGCGCAAGTAAAAATTGAGCAGATATTCTCGTATAAGGCGATTGGGGGAATAATAGGGCGAATTTTTAAAATTAACAACAAATCACCTGATATTAAGCCATATTGCTATAAAATCTCAAATACTAACGACCACTCAACCATTTCATTTGCCTTACATTTGCCAGATTTTTTTCCCACAAAATATGCCTAAAAGTAGAAAAAGTTATTTTCCTATATCAAGAAATTGATTATAAAATACTAAATGCGAAACTGGGGAAAAGTGAAAAGTAAAAAATGTCTACTAGTTGACACTCCCAAAGGAATGACTCACGAGCATTGACAAGTATTCTGCGGACTAACCTCAAAGTTAAACCTTTGCGGTCCAGTTTTTCAATTCAAAAAGTCTGTTCCAAATTAATATTTTAAAAAAATGAAAAATTGACAGGATTCATTGGTGCCTTTTCAATCTTTTATTTCGTTGTTTAAAGTAAACTTCCACTGACTGTAATATTATGCTATACGTTCAATTAAAGAGCGTATTAATTAAAAATTATTTACGCGCACCTCTTGAAACATTGCCCTTGCATAATCCCCTTATGTAATCTTGTGATGTTGCGCTCAACTTGACGTTGTACACCAGGCCTCTTGAGCCAGTCTCGACGTTGGACCGCACAAGACCATCAGACAAGCAGCCCTTGAGAGTGCCTCAAGCCAATACAATCCCACTACCAATTCACACGTCCTGGGCTGTATAAAACATTTATTTGCGGTCTATCAAGTGTATAAGGAAGTGCTGGAGAGAACAATGACGCATTACCGCGAAGAATCAGAGGGGGGATGAGTGTATAAAGAAAGAAAAAGGAATCATCAAACTGCCTTCCATTCATCTTCTTCAGGAGCAGCCACACACTTGATATTCAACTCGGAAGTCTTGCACGGCCCTTCTGACGTCCCTATTCCACGGTTCCCTTCCCACAAACCTTTTCGAACGCTCGACGAATACGCGTTCGGAATTCCGCACCATGGAACGCCACTAGCGCCACGGAAGATGCCTTCACTCACGGCTGGGCGGCACGCGCGTCGCCGCCACAAAACCTCACACCCACGCGGTCGCGCGCGCGCGAGGCTGGGAAAAACAGAAGAAAAACGCGGAGCGCACGTCGATCGTCTTGTTAATGTCGTCCGCGGTCGGGGTCGGATTTCTCGCACGCTGCTGAAAGAACCCGCAAGTGATGGAGCAGCATCTTGCGGCTGAAAATTTACTCTCGTGGTATTGCCTGTCACCTAAGTGACACAAATGATGATTTTCAATTCAAATTTAAAATCAATGGCAGAAGACCATTGACTCAACCACGATAACGTGATGGTGAGTAGTAAAGTAATTCTACATCAACATCCTCATTGAAAACAGGAAAAAATTAAATAGGTTTCCAATTTAAAAATCTATGCTTAACTCTATTGTGCCATGGGTACCATCTGCGTAAGCATTATTTTAATAAATGAATTTATTATGGGCCTATAAAATGGATTAAACCAAAAAGTATAATTTTAATTTATCACTAATTAAAATCTATCAAATGATCAATTCGTTTTTCAACGATTATCCAAACTGAATTTTCGATTCGATAGCGGAAATCAACAAGAAACCGTAATTAATGTGGTATCTTACTATTTTATATTTATTTTCCCAACCTTCACGAACTTCCTTTGACAGATATGAAGATTAGCCAATAATAGACACGAAAATTGATTATTTAATAGGAAAATATCATGGGTGTGTTAGTTAACCTAAATGAAATTTTCTATAATTACCGGAAAATTGATTCGCGAAAGGAGGAAGATTAAAATAATGTATTTAGAAGTATAATAGGGAAGGTTAGAAACGCGTTTGATGACTATTTTCATTCTCTCCCCGTTACTGGAACCTGCCTCAGTACAAGAAACGCCCACCACTTATAATCTATGATTAGACCTACCCCGTGAAGGTAATGAGGCAAACGGGACGAGAAAGAAATAAATATATTGGCTCCAGGGAGATGGACGTGACAGCGCATCATAATTGAATATTATAACAACACAGGTGGTATACAGATAATAGAGAGTTCTTCACCAGAAATAAGAACGTGCTTAGACCAAATGGATTTCCATATCTCGCAATAATCTTACATTACCCCTGTAACATGAATTCGCCAAAATAGATAGCGAATGTAGGGAGAGAAAGACGGTAGAAGGCTTCTCTGCTCCAGAGAATTTATAGGGTGAGTTTATGGATTCTTCCTTGGTTCCATCACTCTACCGTGCCTTAATCAAACGAATGCCTTTTTCTATTTATGAGCTATGACTACCGACAAACCATGAATTTATCAAACTAGCCAGAGAGTTCCATGCCATAGAGAGTAGATATTTTCTTCATTGGTTATAGCGAAGTACCTGAACCAAAGAAGCGCCAACCTTCCACCGTAATCAACAATTAGCCTATACCATTAATTAATTTATTTTATTTATTTATTTCACACACCACCGAAAACAGCACTGCTCGTCCTTTACATCGGGGTTGATAACATTTAACAATCAGAAACATCCATGCCCTAACTTACCCAGGTAACTTACCCAGGCGAACCCGCGACCTTCGGATTGGCGGGCGAGGACTTTACCCCGCCGCCACCGAGGCCGGCAAGGTAATGAAACAATGATTTAATGAAACAAGTCAGAGAGTTCCACACCAATGTCAGAGTAGAGACATTCTTTATTGGTTTTGATAACGTGCCTGAGCTTAAGAAACTATAATGTCACCGTAATTTTAGTCCTATACCATGAATTAATCAAACTATTGAAAGAGTTGCAGGTGATAACGCCAGAGTAGAGATATTCTTCATAGGTTTTGACAGCGTGCTTAAGCTCAATTCACGCCAACCTTTCACTGGAATCTACGATTGACCCTAAACCATGAATTAAACAAACTAGCCACAGAGTTCTATGCCACAGCGACAGAGTAGAGATATTTTTCATTGGTTTGATAGCGTGTTTGAGCTCAAGAAACGCCAAACTTTCACTAGAATCTACGATTAACCCTAAACTATGAATTAAGCAAACTAGCCACCATGATGAAAACACTAAGGGCTAGGCTGAAGCAACAGTGTCAGAGTAGAGAGATTCTTCACTGCTTTGATAGCGTTCCTGAGACAAAGAAGAGCCAACGTATCACTAGAATCTACGATTAGCCGTATACCATGAATTCACCGAGCTAGTCCAAGTGATGTTACGGAGGTAATGGAGGGAGAGAAGAGGCCTGTCTGCTCCAAAGACCAGAGCCTATGGCAGGTGCTACACAAGGATCCCCCAATACCTCCCTCCCCCCCCCCACGCCAATACCCCCAGTCAACTCCTCCAGAATGCAACAGCAATCCTCCACGGGAGGGCCCCCACCTCCGACTGCGGGCACGCGCCTACCATCTGCCGGCATCCCTCCGCAACACTCCTTCTCTCCCCCAACAGTCTCACACTCTCGCTAACATCACTCAACGATTTCCCCCAACCCATCAAAGAGCCAATAACTTCCAGCCACACGCGGCTTCGACGCAAAAGTCCGTTACTTTACAGCGGCTGTCCGCAGCAGAAGTTCAATTTACCTAATGTAATCTACAGGCCTGAATGGACGTTGCCTTCAATAAGGATGAGGTTAAAAGTGATGGGCAGGTCTTCGAAGGGGATGGCCGGAAGCTTAAGTAATTTCCAACATAGGGAAGGGCAAGAAAGAGGGAAAGGATGATTATTTGCATAATTATTAGTACTATTGATTATTTTTTGGGCATTGATGCTCTGGAATTTAGGTATGATTTATCTCAAAGTTTTTTTTCACAACTGAATCTGGGTGTAGATACAGAAAACGTGTTTGCGATAGATCTAAAACTTCGAGCAGAAACCTGACGACGCAGTTAGCTTGATCTTGACGAACAATGCCAAGGGGACCATAGCTTAACGACCCATCCGACGAAGTTCTGCGCATGAAATGCATTCAATTAAGGATTAAATCAACGAACCGGCAGCATATGAAAAATATCCGCCGAGTTTGGAACCTGGAACTACGGGGTGGGAAGACAACACTACAACTATTACAACAACTACGGTTACACTACGCATTGTACAAGCAACTCGCTCCGAGTGAACTTGGCTGGATTTTGCCAGGTGGAATGGCTTAGGAAAACAAAACTTCAGAGAGGGTTCCAATCTTCTTCAGGATTTTCTCTTCCTTTGAGATTATTCAATTTATTGCCGACATAACTCCAAATACAATTAAAATCACGAAAAGAAATGCTATCGCCCTCGTCAGCCATTCCCTGATATTCGACTGTGCCATTTTAACCATGGTCCCATGTGCAGAAGCCGATGGAGTGCTGTTACATACATTTCCGCTTCGCTCAAAACCTGCCCACGCGATAATAAGCGTCGGTTACGAATGCCAAAAGCAAAACAAACACCCAGAGAGTGTGTGTCGACAGCATGTCCCGGACCGTCGCCGCCGACACTGGGCCGCTATCTCCCGCGACACTCCCCGTCTCCAGCAGATAATAGGACTCCGGCCCGGCGTGGGCGGTCGCCCCCGAGGAGGTCTTACTGTTCCCTCACTAGGGGGACCCCTGACCGGCCGGGAATCGCCGCTGGCTGGCTGGATGCCCTGGCGGCTATGGGGAGGCGAGATACGAAGCTCCAGAGGGCCCATCATGGGCGCTATCGCAGTCGCCGCGCTAGTCAGCCACTTCCGGCGGCCTCCGCGGCGGCCCATCTTTTGACCCCCACTCCATTTCTCTATACTCGAGTGAGGACCGGCGATAAGTTTGGATTCCTCACCCACGGGGATGAAAAGTCGCGTTATCGGCTAGTTACTCCCTGATAACGACTGCGACACTATCAACCTAAACGTTCTCTACCAAATCACATTGCACAACCATCCATTAGTCTGTTCTTTAGATTAAAGAGGCCTGTTTTCACTGTGCGATGCGATTCAAAGTAAAAAATATTTGCATATGTGATAAAAATAGTTTTCCCACCATACACATACATCATGATTAAGAACCTAAACAAAAGAACGAATAATGTGACTAATTTAATCTTAGTGTGCTTAATTTTACACTTCTTACGTCAAAACCTTTACGGACCCCAGTGTAGACTTCCTCCTAACTTGCAACTATAAATTGAAAATGGTCTTTGCACTGCCTGCGCGTAATTGTATGTTTTTTCTGCATTACTCGTTGATGAATGCACGTCAAAACAACGGTCGGTGAAATGAATTTTGTGGATGAATGAAATTATAGCCCTTCATTTAAATTGATAACACAATTGCATCTAGTCTTGCTAATTTTTTTACGCTAAGATAAAGGCAAAATTCTGCCGTACTTATCCAGAAAACCAGGCACCCTCCAAGAAAGGAAAACCAAGCCGACGCTAAGAAGAAGGCAGGGCAAACGGAGGTAGGGTTGCCGTGGGGGTGGTTGATTACAACGGCCTCCACCAGCTGTGGGTAGGCCGGTGGGTCTACGACCATCCGGACGACGCACATCTTGTCATCCACGCAGGCAGGGTAAGGTGGAGGAGGGCTGGCCGTGGAGGAAGAAATGACCGAGGGGTCACAGCTGTGAGAAGGGCCCTAGTCATTAGCCCCACACCCTTGGAACGGAGACTGGAGTAGAGGGAAGGCTTCCGACCCTAAGGCACGCTCGGGCAACATCAATGAACTTCCCCATCCAAGAAATAACACTATATTCGGCAGTGTATCCTATAGTCTGTCGAAACACGGAAGGCGGGTAAGAGATTAATATTGTGATACTGTAAAGAAAGCAAAACTCAATTTATTGCTTTTTATCCTATAACTTTTCCCACCATAGACTGCATGCATCACCACAGGTTTTGCATTTTATTCATTAGCCTATTTTTTTATTTATATGTATTCTGTCCAACCAGGGAAGGCATTCGACTTTCATTATGTATTAAACATCAACGATTTCCACCGAATCAAGCGGTAAACTATATATTTTATCCGAACATTTAATGGCGGCCAACACGTTTAGTCCCGAGCAACTAGAAAAATTTTCCTCCAGTGATGAATAAGACAGTATCTTACCTAAACCGTTCATGAGACTGTTTCCAAAAGTCTGAAATAGCAGTTCAATAAATCCGCAAGAAGGCTGCAAAATGCTGATCCACAAAATTCCCCATTTTAACCAACTGGCCGTGTGGCCTAACGGATAAGGCGTCGGACTTCGGATCCGAAGATTGCAGGTTCGAATCCTGTCACGGTCGATGGCATTTTTTAATTTTGGCAAACTCAAGGGGAAATAGTCTATACGACAGTAAGTGATAAACTTCATGAAGGCAATCTCTTTAAATGTATTTTTCAAGATATTACACCCTCTAAATATCGATTCAACCTGTTCTCACAACTTGGAGCACAAGAATACCTTAACTACATGATTTCTTTTCGCATTGTGGTGATAGAAATGCAAAATACTTCATACACATAATTACAGCTAACACTGCCATTTCCCCGAATTTGCGTAGGAAAGGCAATGTGATTCAAGCATGAAACGTGCGCAGTGCTAATTCGACAAATCGGTGCAGGGATCGGGCACCGATACAGATGAGTCCAAATTAACCCGAATACACTATTCAGAAAGGATTCTGTGTTTTCCACCGTGTCATTGGCTCCATGTCTCCCGATGTTTCGAATATCTACTTGCTCTTCATCCTAAGGGGATCATCTGAATGAAGAATACCGACACATAGAATTTCCTCGAAATCTTACCCATCGTATAGCATAGAAACAGCTCGGAAAATTGATAGGTTTTTACTATTACTTATTAGATATGAGAAATCATTCATTGTGTCGCCTGTTTATTCACAAGACCCCCTGAGGATGAGAGCAAGTCGTTCTTCGAAACGTCGCACAGTGGGCTAGAAACGAAAAAAGCTGGCCAAAAACTCAAATTCGATTTCTATTGAGCTAGAAAATTGAAACTTCGCTAAAAGCATTCTCAAATAAAATGTGCACAACTTTCCCAAGTTATTATTTCTTTATATATAAGGTCAAAGTTGAACAAATAAAGCGAAAAACGACACCCCAGATTTTTCCTGAAAATTGCCAACTTTATCCTCAAGCAGTGGTTTTTACTTACTGCTTATTTCAAAAAAATTTTTCTTGCATTTGGAGGGTTTTCGAAGATTTAATTTAATTTTTTAATTTAATTGTGCATTGAATGAGTGCATTAAATTTGTTCAACTTTGACCTCATATATATTGTCAACGTGACGGCACAGGAAAGAACAAATTGGCCAAGATATGTACAATTTATTCGAGAAGTTTCGAAATGTATTCGTGCGAAGTTTCTAACTTAAAAAAATCGATTTTGACGTTTTGGCTAGCTTTTTTCGATTCTAGCCCACTGTGCGTCGGGATACATGGCAATTAACTCGTAGTTAACTAGAGAAACCTTTCTGAGCTTGATACGCCGGTAAAATCTAAGGTCTTACTTGGAATATAATGTATTTGAAATTGCCCAAAACGAAGGCTAGCGATTGAAAAACAGGCGGTTGGCATGGGATGAGTCGTCGACCATGCGTGCCGACCGCCAACACAGCCAGCCCAACACCGGTGATATGTCGTCACGTACCGGAAGTGGCGAGGGGCGGATTTTTTATTGAGAGGTGTCGGAAGACAACCCCTGTCGCTCAGCTTCGCAGGCGCTGTCTCTCGTGGTTGTCCTCAATCCTTAATTTCATAACGTGTACCTCCGTGTTTTTTTTTTTCATTTCGAAAGTTAAAATAATCCCTTCTATAGCTATACCCACTTCATTACTTTTTTACTAGGAAAATCAACTGAACGTTTGGAAAATATAATTAATAATTACTTTCTCAATTCAAAGCTTAATTTCGTAACGTTTACCTTCATGTTTTTTTTCTTTTGAAAGTTAAAAAATCCCTACACCCACTCCAATATTTTTCAACTAATAAAATTGACTGTATAGCTTTTAAATACAATAAAAGGCTGACACTGGCGTAAGTTACTTCAATAAAATGTTGAAATTCAACGAATGACTTGAATATAGACGTAGAACAGAGAAACAAACAGTGATTATTATTTCACATTATAAAGTATCTAGTTAAATCTAGTACCCAGCGGGTGACAGGGGGGCAATTGGCCCCCTTAGAAGTGAAAATAAATTTAGTTCATAACAAAAGTTATAAAAAGAATTCTTTTGAAGGAAAATATTATTAGTATAAGACATGGAACTAAAATAAAAATAATTATTTTTTAAAGCAAATAATTATAACAACTAATAAATAGCTGTCACCATTTCCTTAAAATTTTGGTTTCATCGAACTTTTCTGTGCAAAAAAGTTACAACTTGAACGACCACAGCTAGTTTTGCCCCTAATAGTGGGTGTTTGATTCTGGGTACGCCCATGGGATAGTATGTAGCTGTAGATGAAGAATGTACCGAACATTTTACCATGAGCAACACTCATGGCAGTGGTATCAACAAGGCTGTTAGCTCGAGGGCCTGAAGATAGGGGGACCAGCGCGCAATTCTAGGAAATCACACAGAGGAAGACGCGTGGTGAGTCACACCGAGGATCGTTCTGTCCGGCTGCCTTTTACAGACAAGCCAGGCGCCGACGGCTGGCTCTTACGGCCCTCCCGAGGGACACTACAGTGCTGAGAGTTCCTTAAAAATTACCCGAGGCGGGTGGAGACTCTCCCCACACTGGAGGGAGGGGCAGGGGGGGCGTAGAATTCACGCCTTTCGCATACGGAATAACGCCCCCAACCATGGAGGTGGGAGAGTTAAGACGACGAACTCTAAAAGCCATCGGGTTGTGTGCCACCCACGCAGAAAACTTTGGGTTTTAAGCCTCCGCCGTGAGCGGTAATCCGTCAAGTGCACCATTCTTATCCGTCCCCCGCCCAAGTGGTGCGGAAAGTGGTTTTTCCACCTTTGAGGAGCGTATTTTATTTTGGGTTTTACCCGAGTATTCAAGTTCGCGACTGAGATGTTCAAAATAAATACTTTTTCCCACATTTAATTTTTTTTAATTGCCATCATGAAACAAATAATCCTGATGATAACAATCGTATTTCAATCAATTTTCAATACTAATAGATTTCTGTAATGTAGACAGTTTTCGTTGTAGACGTTGAATAAGCAAGTATAATGAAACGGTTTAACACATTTCCCAAAAACTAATGCGTATGATTTTAAAAGGAGTCCGGTGACAATCTCAAGGATTCCCCTCACTAATTATGATTTGTATTGCCAATCAACCTTGATCCTTCTTTTGAGGATAAGAAGAGCTAAGTGAAAGAAGAAAATTATGAATTTCTTAACTGTTTCTATAAAATTAATGTTAGCAATAAAAAATATCCCGATGAAATAGGTAGATGAATTTAAAAAGAATAAATAGGCTTCAGAACGTATAAATTTTATATTCCTTTACCTACTAGGAATAATAACAGTTAACAAATAAATGGTGTAAATTGGTGTCACCTCTAAGGATATTGAATCTGATTTATTTATACAGGTACAAAAAATAAAAGTTATACATGGAGTTGATACTGTAGTAATTTTATTTATTCGCCTAAATCATCACGTTAAACACGAAATGAGTAAAGCCGACGATTGGCTTAAAAAACATGCTGATCGTAGTGCTAGAATATCTGGAGAGTAACTCTTCCAGAAAAAAACTGACACGAAATTCTATACAAGTTCGGCGAGCAACCAACTGTCGCTACACCTGCCCCTGATCATATCACTTACTATTATACTGTAACACGTGATCCCTCAATATGAGGATGAAAACATTTTTTTTTTCGCAAATGCCGCACGGTAACGCTGGGCCGTCGCGTGAATTGCACCAGTCAAACTCGGGAACTCCACGAAAACAAAAAAATCTAACGTGCGTGAGTCTTCCAAGCAATGGATGTAGGCATGGCACATACACGGGGACACATGCAAGGGACTGGTGACCATATCACGGCCCAGCTGTCCTCCCCCAGACGCGCAACACCCCTGAAAGTGTATCCCGGCACCAATGTGGTGCCTCGACACCCCTCGCCCCTCCTCATGCCATCACAATTTTAAAAACGTAGAGGAACAGGAGGTTCTAGGACCATCAACCCTCAAATCTCAAACTGAAAAATATTACAACATTATCTAGTTCATGGTGAAACAAAACCCAGAACTGTTCCACAAACTTTTTATTACTACCTTGTATGATGTTGGGCACGATATGGTGTAAGTTCATAATATTATTAAAATAAGACATTGCAATATTTCTACTGAGTTTCATTATGACCCTACGCGTTTCGTCTTTACAAACAACATTATCAAGTATTAAAACGTCGTTACAAACAACATTATCAGCACTTGATAATGCTGTTTGTAACGACGAAACGCGTATTGTCATAATAAAACTCAGTGGAAATATTGCAATGTCTTATTTTTATTATTAGCTGTCAACTAGTTTCGACATCTATATATCAAGACTAACAGTGAGTTTGTAGAGCAGTACTGGGTTTTTTCACCACGAACATTTCATCGTTACACCAAGTAACGCCCAAATCAGTTGATTTTGTTATCTAGTTCCTCTACATACATCATCTCTACCGTTTGTCTGTGACTCAGAGATCCCTTACCGGCTACCACCTAATTATAACAATGCCATCAACGCTCCTTCTGTTAATATAACATCATCAATTTCATTATTTACAACCGCCATCAGAAGACTTCCTCTCTAAATCCCTCTTCGCTTTCCCCTCCCTCCCTTAATTACAAAAAGAGCGGATGAGGATATCATATTAGAGAAATAATACGTGATAACTGAGTTTAGTTAATGACTATTTCTTGTTTTTATTATTCCTTTTTGAACTTTATTATTCAACCCTTTGTTTGTTAATCGTACGTAACAGGTCTCCTCGACTGTTTTTTGATTTCATGCAAGTAAATAAAAAAATTAATATGAATTTCCTCCCACTGCACATCCAAATAGATTTACTTCCGCATAAATTCTATGGAATAAATATAAGAACTATCATGGCTAGAAATGTCTACCGCATTAAAACAAATAAATATTGGGCAAGGATACCAAAGCGTCTGTCCATCAACCTTGGTAGAAAGTCTAAGTAGAAAGTCAAACCCCTACTAGCCTCGGTAGGGCTGTTGCCCCACCTCACCCCCGGCCGAAAACTGAAGTCACAAACAGCAACCCTCGCACAAGCGCGCATATGCTTGCCGATTCCCCCAGCTGGGGAAACCACCCTGCGTCCATCCCCATCGGGGCAAACTGTTGAGTTGACTCAATTATACCCCGTCTCGTCACTCCACACCCAAAGGGAACGCTCGGACCTCCGATGTGAAACATTTTTGGGACGAGAAAGCTGAAAAAGAGACGGGAAAAAGAAACTTTTCCTCCGTACTACATACGAGTCTTCTCCCGAAAATGAGGAGCGAAAACCTAATTTATACATGGGGTGCAGTTCCCTCAATATAAGTATTAATATTAAAGCATTCTACCCATTTAATTAGGTTTGCATGGAGTATTTATGAAGTACTCTGGCAGTCAGGGATGCCGACTTACAAAAAGTACTGGGGGGGGGGCAAACCGGGGATCTTGCCCCGGAAAATTTTAGAAGTAGTGAATTTTTAAGCATTTTAGAAGAGTTACATGATCAACAATAGAACCCTGATCACTCGAATCTCGATATCTGGACACTCCGGGGAAAATCTATAAGTCTAACGAATTTTTTACTCACACCCATAACGAATTTTTGAGGGGGCTCGGGCCCCCTCAGGCCCCATGGAGTCGGCGCCACTGCTGGCAGTCTCTCTTTTCAAGGGAAATCTGGAATTTCGTTCGGGGTGGGGGGGGGGGGGGTCCAAAACCAGGGGGGAGAAATGTTTGAATAACAGGGTACTAAGTAATGGGTTTTAAACTAATGTGAGCACTTTTCATAATCGAAAAAACTTCATGTGTTAAAAAATATTTTGTAAATTCATGATGTTTTAGTATTTTGTTTTCTTTTACGGGGGAAAATAATTGCATTTTTTATATTTCGGGGAGGGTCCGGACCCCCCCCCCCCTGGCTACGCCACTGCCTTCATTCCTTTCCGCAAACTCTATTCCCAACTATCATCGAACAATCGACGAAGATCCCTTCCAATCCACGCTAAACGCAGTCGCATCTTAGGGGCGTAGCCGCCGATGCAGCGGAGTCAGCCAATAGCGTCACATCGGACCACCCCATCTACCACGCCTCCTTGCAACCCAGCGCATGGAGCGACGTCATACACGCAAGACTGGATTTTCGTAAACTTCGCATCGCGATGCAACAACTCCAGAATGAAAGAAGCCAAAGAAGAAAGCAAGATTTGCCTTGGGTTTTGGAGACAAAACCAAAAGATCGCGATAAACGTATCAGCTAATCTCCAAGATGTCAAATAGAAGAATACCAATCTCCAAGATGTCAAATAGAAGAATACCAAAATTTATAAATTTACTGGAAAGATAATCAAACAATAAATGAATTCACGCAAAAATAATTTGAAGAAATCCTGACAGCAAGATAGAGTCTATCTTTACGGTTAGAAACGTCTATTTGATCACATTTTGGTGGTGACTTCTTACAAAAGGAGTATAATTTTAAGAGGTAATATTGAACAAAATATGTTTAATTTAAGCTAAAATTGCTGATAGGCACAAGGAAAGGTAACACCGTAAAGGAGAAAACAATAACAAAATACATATTCGCGGAAGATGTTTGATTTTCACCAGAAATAGGAGTTATTTAAACTTGTCCAATTCCCGTTAAGACAGTTAATACAAATCTCAAAAGGATCTCTTGTATGATGTGAGGCACGATATGGCGGAAGTTCTTAATATTAGTAAAATATGATAATGTTGTTTGTAACGACGAAACGCGTAGTGCCATAATAAAACTCAGTGGAAATATTGCAATGTCTAATTTTACTGAAACTCAAAAGGATCTTTTAAATTCTAATCGATTAATCTTAACAGAAAAGCTACAAAAAGGTTGCACAAAATGATAAAAACTTCAACTTTCGACAGATTAAACACCATTTCTACAAAACCAACTGCGGTGCGGCAATGCCTTGTGTATGTGATGAATGCCAACTGAATGTAAACTGCGAACCTGGTGGACTAATGATTTAGCACAAACAGGAAAAATCATGCCCGCGATATTCCAATTCGATCCCTCCTATATCCACCGCGCACTATAATCATCTATCTTCGCAATCCTAGAAGAGGCAATGCCTCCAGAGATTAGTCCATTCGTACCGTGAATCTTTTATGAAGTGGATGACGGGACGCGGGCATGCCCACAGCTGCGAATATAGGCCGCCTTTTTACGATGTCGTGCACCCTTGGCACGGGAGTCGACCGGTCAGAATCGGTAAAGAGATGTAATTGCGCAGTTGGATGGAATGGACTACTCGCTTTTGAGGCAGAACGGAGAGGGAGGGGGGAAAGGAGGGTGGGAGTTGGGAGAGAAGCAGTGCTTTGGGAGAATGCGAACTCATATTTCGAGAGACGTCCAGGGAAGAAGCGATATTTTAGTTCTGCCGAGCTGAGCGAAATTTTTCTAAGCGAAATCCACTGCACTTGTATACAATACGTGTATATATGTATTGGTATAAAATATGTGTACCGGGATACAAATTCAACATAAATATTAACCTTTAACTCACGACAAAATTCACAGCTAGCATGTGAATTAGACATGGTGACTCTCTCTGACCTGTTGTGTTTACCTTCGCAGAGATAAAAGCCGTCTAAATTAGCCTAATAAGTAAACATATCTAAATTACCCTGATTATACGAATATCTTGTATGATGTTCGGCACGATATGGTGGAAGTTCTTAATATTAGTAAAATTAGACATTGCAATATTTCCACTGAGTTTTATTATGACAATACGCGTTTCGTCGTTGCACTTAATAATGTTGTTTGTATCGACGAAACGCGTGGTGTCATAATAAATATCATTGGAAATACTGCCATGTCTAATTTTACAAATCATGCGAATTCAACTTGACTTTAACAGGAATCATTACAACCGAAATGGCAGCATTCTCAGTGGAAATTACGCGATTAAATGCATAAGAAAATGGGGTGCATCGGCAGAAAAAGCGTCGACGTCCATTTTTTTACGCTTTGCGAAAGTAACGACACGCCAAAAGGAGAAAACACAAGAAGACCTAATACAGTTAACACTTAAATTCAACCCATCCCCTCGTATTTTAAAGTTATCCTTTTGAAGTACTTATTCACACTAAAACTGTTGCTCAGTTTTATTCCACGGAATTTTCAATGGTATCGGCCTTTTTTTAATTTAAAATTTATATTAATACCACCGAAAATAGGCCTACATTGCCTCTTTACATCGTGAAATTTTAACTATTTTAACAATAAATATTCACAAACACCCTTGAGGAGAGACTCGAACCGACGACTTTCGGTTTGGCTTTGCTTTCGGTTTGATTTTGATATAAATTATGACTTAAAATAGGCGATGCTCACGAATAAAAGCAACTAATTTACTAAATGACAACAGTTCGGAGGGCAGACTTGAGTTATTCACACAAAGAAGGCTGAAGAATTCGAGATTTTCATATTTATATGATAGGAATCATGAATCGTGTTTTCCCCAAAGAATTGTCTCCCATCATCGAGCTAATGGAAATCGTAATGAGCGCTTTTTGCGGAAATTGAGGATATGCTATGACATATATCAGTAGGATAGTGTTCGCGAAGGAAACGTTCATTTCCTGAGAAGATGAGATTTTCAAGTTTCAATATAGGGATAATGAAGTGTTCGTTATGATGGCCAAATAACTGCGAAAACTTGATTCAATAAGGGAGTATGCTCATCATGACTATGTTATTGAGAAAAATACCTGCATCTGCAGCGTCAACCTGAATTGAATTAAATGAACAGGAATAAATTAGAGAGAGAATGGACGCTAGTGAATCCTGAGAGTAGTTGATAGTGAAAGCGATGAAGCGCGGTCTCTAAGAAACCAGTAAGATGAATATTACGGAAGCGATAAAGAGGTTAACAAGGTTTGTTGGTAAAGACCTTTACCAGGAAAAAGATATTCAGTGTCATGAGAACACAGAAAATTCTGAAATAAAAATAAGGTGCCAAAAAAAGATTCGTAGAGAAAGTAGCTAAGAAAAAAAAAAGACATGGAAGTATACTTAGACTGAATGAAGGAGATTATTATAACAAAAGAAAGGAAGTAAAAAATAAATTTTATTAGATTGATGGAAAGTAACGAATGCAAAAGTTTTCTCACGCCCATACAGAGAATTTTTGAGTAAAAGGCAAAACACTGAAGAAATTACTTCATTCGAGAGAAATATCCTCGTTAATCCTTATGACTGAGACTCATCAATTATTATCAAATATCAGAGTGGTATTAATGGCAAAAGGTTAAGAAAATACCGAAAGATAAAAAATGTTCGTGGAATAAATGGCACAAGAAAACGCCAAGATAGACACCCAAAATGGGCTAAGGCAGCCGTGGAAAAGAAGAAGAAATATAAAGGCATGAATACATACAGATGAATATATATGCAGAGTAATGAATGCAGCGAAGTGCAATGAATAATGAATGACAGGATGAATTATGCAGAATACATGAAGGCATGCAGATAGGAGTCCTGACGAGATCTTTGCGTCGAACCAATCCACAGATAGATAGACGGCAGCCGATGAATCGATTAAATAAAAATTTGGGAACAACATTAAAATATTCTCCACCTAGAGCAATAAATAAAGAGTGCCCTCTCTGTGGACTTCCTACGTCCGCCGATGATCTGCATGGAGACTTTCTGGAAGGAACTTCGATGACTTCTTTAGATAAAGCGGGTGCTAACGCCTAACTCCCCGGCAAAAATACCTTTCAGTCATCCTTTCCTCGTCTTATATTTGGCATGAAGTAATATCCTTCAACCTGAGGTCATAATTCAAGACCAGATCAACACATTAATCCAGTCCTCTGATAAAGCCTTCTTTCATCCACCTCCAGATCCAAATTTCCCTCAAAATGCCTAGATCACGAGGCTATGATCGTGTCTTTTTTTTAATAAAATAGAAAATAAGTTGAATTTTGAATTAATACAAACTAAATTGCTTTTATAGTAAAAAGGGGATAGCTGTACCTCCGTAATACTTCGGCCAAAACACCAGCAATATTATCAATTAATACCAAATGTTGAATCTTCGTGAGCATTGAAAAACGAAAATGTCTCAACAAAGCTTGGTTCAGAAGTTAACAACGGAGAATCAACACTTCTACTTGTTACCTGCTATATGAGCCAAAGTGTTTAAGGTGAGGGAAGAAATTACAATCTGAAAATGAGATCTTTGCGAAAAGTCATTCGGAGGAAAAGTTTTAAATTAATTTAAAATACAATAGAGAATTAATTAACTATTTACTATTTCCATGCCAATGCCTTGATAATAAGCATTACCTTATCAAGCAGAGGTAGTATCATATACTGCATAATATTTGTACGATTCTCCGCGATTGAAATCAAACCTTTGCAAGCCATTGAATTTTGTATCCATGATAAGATTAATTATTTACAATAACATTTAAATAGTAAAATACCCGTTAAAGTTTGCATCTTTGACGACCATGATAAAATTAAGAGCAACGAAAAACCTTACTTGGGGGGAAAAAACTGAACAAGCTATCTTCAATGAGTCATTCTCGAAACGAATATCGCAGCTACATGCGGGCTTAAATAAGAAGAATCGGGACTTCTGAGAACTAATCACAACCACTAAGAATAATAAAGCAGGAAAAATATTTTCCTGAAATTTAAAATGAGAAATGACTTGATGCTACACCGCAAACTCAGACGTAGGTGTTCTATGCGTAATAAAAAAAAATCAGACATTATTTTCCGCACAAAGAGGTGCAAATTACCTCCGGTACGATAACGAGGTATTCATTAAAACTCGTAAGAGGAACTCGAGTAGCTTTAGGTACTTATTCAAGAAGGGATTGAGATGACGACGATAAAATTCGATGAAATAAAGCTTCAAAAAGTTTCAAACTCCAACGTAGCGCGGCGGTATGGGTAACTACTTGGAAAAATGATGGTCAGATAACGGGGTGCTATGCGTGACATTTCCCTTTTCTTTTTTGCCACAACTTTCTCGAGACTCTTTCGTCCTCAAGGACAAATAGGCACACATCATTCCTTTTTCTTACGAATTTAGGACTCAAGAACATTACAATGGGATTGGAGCGAGTAATGATGAAGATCAAATGATCGACCGAGTTAGTAACGAGAAAGTTCTAAGAAGAGTAGGAGGGAAGAGAAGCCTCATGAAGACCTTAACAAGAAGACGGAACAACCTTACAGGCCACATCTTGAGACATGATGGCCTGATGAAGACAATCGTCGAGGGACAAGTGGAAGGCATGAACGTAAAAGGAAGACCTACAACAAAATATATGGAACAAGAAAAGAGGGATGTGAAAGAGAAGAAATACGTAGGTGTGATAAGATTAGCTGATGGGAAGACTAAGTGGAGAGAGCTGCGTCAAACCAATCCTAGGATTGTTGACCAGTGATGATGATGAAGGGTACAATTAGTTTTATTGTGTTTTTTTTGTTTTTGTATGAAGTAATATCTCATCTTTGTTTCTGTGCTTCCTCCTAAACACCCCTCCCCCTATTTCAACCTCTTTCCTTTCCTACAGCAAAATTCCCTCTGACTCTATACCCCATCCCCTTGTACAAAAGTTGAATGCAATAAATTTTATCATATTAAACCTTCAATAAAGCCAACGCCAATATTCTACATGATGGCACCTTTTTTACTTTTTTTTCATAGCATGTTAGTCAATGTACAGTTACAATAACAAAACATGAAAGATTCCTGCCATTTCGCACAAAATCAATGTAAAAATCTACAATGCATAAATAAATTACACGAAATAAGATATTATAGCATTAAAAAGAGCCATTGTGTTGAATTACAGGAAATACTAAAATATAACACATAATTTATGAGTTATAAATGGGGTACCTGAGATAAACCACAGTCGTTCGCGTAAGTTTTCTGGGCACAGCCACGGAAGGGTTGATAATCTTACGTGAATCCACTGTGAGTCATACGTGAAGAACATAGCAGGCATAGTAAAAATTACTTGGACCCTTACTTGCTCCAATCAGGGGCGCAGCCAAAAATTAAGGCTAGGAGGGGTTTTAGGCGCAACTAACATTTTGGGGTGTTGGGGTATTGCATACCCGCCTAGGTAAGTGGAAGTTGCAGGGGGGGGGGCGGCCTTCTCAAGAAAATTTTTAAGATTAATGGTTCCAAATGGCGAGTTTTACGGCTTTCTGAGGGATATTTGATTAATCCCAAGACTTTTATGTAAGTAATACTAATCCATTACGTAAAATGGATTAAATTTAAAAGTTTCTCTGAGCTCTGGGCGGGGGACGTGCTCACCGCTACCGGTGAGGGCCATCCTCAACTCTGGCTGCTTCCGCCTAACCATTCCGGAGGGGCACGGCCGCCAGTGCGGTAAACAATCAGATCGATACGATAAATTTCTATTTCGTTATAAACGGGATTTCACTATATCCGTAGCAAAGGATTTTGTTATATGCACCAAAGGATCGCCGGCTAATATTCTGTAAGTCGTAGAACTGATTTTTTTCTAAACAGAGTTAAATACATAAATCGGGCAAATAAAACAAACGAGATCATCTATATGCAGTAAAACTCGATTGTATCAAATTTCAGGCACCATCTTTCTATTTTGTTATAAACTGGATTTCGTTATATACATAGCGAAGGATTTTGCTACATACACCACAGGATCGCAGGCTGATATTCCGCAAGTCGTCTTTATTAAAGCAACAGGTCCGCAATAAATTCCCAAAGTACCAAAGAATAGTACGTAATAATGGGGATTTTGTATCATACGAACTCGTTACATGCGGGAAAATTAACATTGGCAATCATAGGAAAGTCCTTTATCATAGGAGTTGAACGAAGGTACCTTGAAAATTTTACGCTGTAAGGAAGCCATAGTCAGAAAAAATAAATCACCACATCGAAAAAACTTAGTTGATATTTATGTAACTCCTACATTAGTTTTACATTTTAGCAGTACTTCTGGCCGTTTTACACGGGGCACGGAATTGCGCAGGTTAGAGTTGCATAAATTTCTAAAATGGCGTGAAATTGCACGAATACATGCACGACATTATAACAGGGGCTATTTTGTCATCCCACGTTCACGCATTATCGCATGTGTTCTAGCAATTCACCGCTTTACACGACGCAATTTTGACTGCGCCTTCGTACACACGTCAGATTGTGCAAGTACGTGCCCCGTGTAAAACGGCCTAAATCGCGTAGAATTGCGCGAATTCAAGACCGAAATTAGAACAGAGGCTATTTTGCTATCTCACGTCCATGCATTCTCGCATGTGTTCTAGCTATTCACAACTTTACACGACGCAATTTTGACTGTGCCTTCGTACATACGTCTGATTGTGCAAGTACGTGTCCCGTGTAAAACGGCCCTTCTACCGAGATTAGCATTGGTTGGAATAAAAGCTAGCAGGTGATGGATAAAAATTTAGTACTGCCTAATACGAAGACCTTGATAAAAGCAGTCGGCAGCAGGTGAATAGGTATACGGGCTCTGATGAGAAAAAAATTGAAGGGCTCGGTTTTGGTTGAGAACAATAGGGAAATATCCTGATTGGAGCCGGTCGAGTGGTTACGCGGAGGTAAAAATTAGCGCAGGGGGACAGGTGCTCGGCCCGGAATATTTTTCCCGTGCGGATTTCGTGGAGATTCCAAATGACTCATAGATGCAGGTGAAAGCATTTGGAGTTCTAAACCTAGGGTAATAATTACCGAACAAAGATATGTATCAGTCATCCATTTTTTTCCTCTCACGTCCTTCCTCATGATTAATTCCATCACGAATCATTTTATCGCACATATAATAGCAACTAATTAGTAGCATTAATATAGTTTTGCGAAATAATATATTTCGAAAAACCCCAATGACGGCATGGACTCCAGCAGCACCTACTGCTTAAGAGGACTTTAAGGTAATTTCCGAGAAATTTCTCCCTCAAAAATGAAATTATATTTTAACACGTAAGATTCATTATAATTGTACGATGGGGCTCAAAAATGTACTCGCGTTCTTACATAGTATCACTATAACAATGAGGAGACCTCAGTCCATCCCTCAGTAACCAGATTTATGTTGCCATTTCTCTTGTTTTAATATCTTTTTTTTAATATCATCAGTACACTTACAAGCAGAACGATCCATTCATTCCAAGTGTTTGCATAAGAGCATTTTGCACTTGCGAGTAATAGCACTGCAATGCAAAGGCAAATGTAGGCGAAGCATTCGAAGTCATGAGTTGTCGAGAGCACCCAGCAACAGGCAAAGCTCGTGGCCGATCGGAGCGCTTGGATCAAAGTTTATATAGTTAAAAATGGTGCATGTTCAACCAAAAAATCATTAAGATTTTCGTTCATTCCGGCATCAGCTATCCAGGGTTAAAATTTCGGTACAAAATTTTCCCACCCTATATTGATATAGTAATTTTTCTCAGACATATTACGGGTATATCTCCGATAGTTGAACTTCCCTTTCGCAACGTGTTAATGGTTTATTATGGAGGAGTTATCAAGCAATAGCTTATCATTTTCTCCAATATTTATTCGTTCAAATTTCGTTCTCTATCAGTGGCTTAAACGACCATTACGAATTTCATTGATGGATAAAATGTACGATGATACAGTTCTAGGCTTCCAGGCTTTCTGGAAGTCACAAAATGAGGACTAACGCCTGCCACAATGATTTTCGTGCCATTATCAAGCTCCTCCGCGATGTTTCTTATCACCATCGATGGTTTTACAATATATAAACGCGTCCAAACGCGATGAGGTGCATATGCCGACTTGGCAACGCCGCACGAAGCGATGAAGAGCGGCGGACGGCGCTTACGCCAGCGACACGGCGGACGACAGTCTAGCTTCGCGGCAGGAGTGGTGACTGTGCTCGCGGTGGGCGGGGAGGGAATATGAAGGGATCGACATTCGATGTATCGACGGGTCGGAATCTGCGGAGGAGAACGGGGTCCGGTCATTGTTATGCAAGGGCGGACGTTTTTGGTGGGCCGCCTGGGAGGAGAGGAATGAATGAAAAGAGGTAAGGTATATATGGCTGCGCACCGTGAATAGGAATCTCTTTCGCGGCTCACAAGGGGCGTTGGGAGGGGGTTGAGAGAGGAAGGGGTGGATTGTGGGTAGGAGCCATTCACGAGGAGGCTCCTTGACCAGGAAGAAAAAGCAGGCGAAAGAGGTAGGCTCACTTACCAGCGTCCCGAATTTAGGAGTGTTGAAATCTCTGCTAGAGGCTTTTTGATCATGGTTGAATCCTTGCCAAAGAAAAACATTATTTCTCTCGCACTATTCGGGAGGCTATTGAATTTGAAAAACTATTCATCTCGGTGACAGGTTAACATGAAGTTGAATCGGCGTTCGACAATTGATGTCGAGTAAAATTTTAAAGTATCTTAAAAGTGGATTGTCCCGAAGATAAATCGACGCGGAGGACAGCCCGGAAGCCTGGGAACGCCTACTGCACCCCTCCGCTGAAGCCTCCATCTACACTTGCTAGCTAACTTTTCATTTTCTTTTACTAAATAATAGTTATATTTGCATGGTCGTATGTTTGTGTCCTTAGTACCCTCCTAGTATCTGACCATGAGTTGTCCTGGGCATAGATGGATTTAGGGGGGGAGTGGGACGACGATATGAGCCCCCCCCCCCCGACGATTAAAAAATAGGCAAGACTTTTCATACGGTTATCACTAAGATCGTTTTGTGAATTACGGAGTCTCAATCATTTAATTTCATATAAATAACTTTCATATAAAAATAAGGGAATATTTCATAAATTAATTGCTATATCTTGTTTTTAATCTCAATTATGAGAAGATCGTTAGCCCGTCAGGCCATTGTGCCCCCCCACAAAAAACCTAGATTTGCCCTTGGTCCTGAGTGCTTGGACTGTGTCCAGCGAACGAGCGCGTTCCTGATTGGCTAGAATAAGTGTTGCATGCCTGGTGTGTGAAATCACCCCGTGCCACGCACCCTCGTGGTGGCTTACATGGCAACACGTAGATGTAGATAGAAGTATGTACCTCTTACTGCATCTGAATTCTTCATCAATACTGAAATAATTTCATAGAAGGAAAATATTTAATACAAAGACACACGATTAGTACGATTTTGGATTCAAAAGGAGAAGCAAGTAGAGACAATTCTAATCTGCGCGATTACGTGCCTCGTGTAAAAGGGCCTTAAGAGCTTTGTTCCATAAGATCTCCGAGGGTTCCTACATTGTACCTATTTCAATTTCCCTTGGTAACTACCACAGCGCTTTAAACCTTGTACTTCTTAAGTTCTTCTTCTCTTTTTGCCATCAGTATTCCCCCCATTCGTGCCCTATGGTTTCTCCAGAATCTTCGCCTCATTCCCGATGCCTCCCCCCGCTGGGCGACCTCTACCACCACCTTCGGACGTCGCCGAATTCATGAACGCCGTCAATACCACGTCGACACGTTTCTCTTCTTTTTTCACCGATTCGTACCCCGATCCGAATGAGGACATTGCAAGGAAAGGAAAATATAAATGTGTTCACCCAAAAACCCTGTTCCATTTCCCCCTTGCTTAGTATGTCCCTCACTTCCGACAAGACATGGGAGAGAGCATTGTAGCCAAGCCAATTATTTGCACAGTTTTGTCTGGGTGCTATAAAAATGATTCGTAACATTCGATTCATAACGAGAACGCATCAAGTCCTTACCGTTGATGATACATCGCCCATTTTGAAGACGTACTGTTAGTTTAAACTTACTTCGTCAAATTCAAATTTTCAAGGAATGTACGGTGGACCTTATTCAATATTCTTTAAATCATATGGTTCATATATATCACATATTACTCTCAGATTCTGGATTCTTTCTCACGCCCTGCAAGCCTTTACGCATTTTCTCTTCGTATCGGTATTACAGAAACTCGGAGAAAACTTATAATTCAGAATTTTTGGTTGGATTCCACTCTTCTTATTCATTGATGCCCATTTTATTTCCCTAACTTCCTTGGTTTTTTTAGGAGTAAAAAGTTATTTATTGGTTATTTTGTCACTTAACCGTTAACTTACAATGTTTCACGCATCTATTCCACTCCCTAGCGATGCGATGATAAACAAGGGTGGTATAAAAAGACACACTGAGACACGACAATCTTTTCAACCCCTTAATACTGACATGTGTTTAGCCTTTTTGCATTTCGATTCCGAACCCTTCAAGGGCGATAAGGAGGAGTGAAAGAAAAAGGATCTGTTTTTTTATTATGTGCAGCCTTGAATTAATGGTGCTTTTGTTGGCTGTATAGAAGGCATGCATCTCAAACCTACCATTATCGAGGCGATAGGTCGGCTGAATAAATATCCGACTTCATTAATATCGGCTCTTGTTCAGCTTCAAACGTTCCCAGCTCGACCGCCTACCCCCTACCACCAACTTGCCAACCCTTTGACCCGTCCCCTCTGCTGTCTCTGCCCAATGGGGTCCCACGGAGTTATGATTGAAATGCAGATTCAGGGTTACCATGGATGTGCTCCTTTTCTGTCGGAATTTTCCCGAGTTGCCCGGGTTGCTACCCCTGGTCGGTGATAGGCGATCATGGTGTCGCTGGTGTTTTAAACGAAAGAATAACGGAGCCTTTTTTATCAACAATGGGGGGAGAAATATGGTAAAAACGCGTGAAAGATTTTACCACGGGGCCTTCAACAACTCCTCGTTCAAGCGTTTAACCCATTCTAAAGGCCTGGTTTCACGGTACATTAACACGTGCAAGTTAGTGTACGTTTGTGGTAATGATTTTTGTGGACCGGAACGGAACATGTACGAATGCATGAACCAAATTAGAACAGGTTCCATTCTCAGTGCATGCATTCGCACGAGTTTGGTGGTTACACGGTGCATTTTGGCGTTCATTCATTTCGTTCATCGCGTTCATACATTTAGACATTAACCCGTACGTGTTGATGTATCGTGTAACCAGGCCTAAACTCAGAGCTGATTCTGGGAGAAATACAATTTAAAGATCTCTCATTTTAAAAAAAGGAAAAATTTTCTGCTCAATCATAAATATTGTGTTAGCTACATTATTCGCCATTGGAATTACAGCACAAAAGAACAAGAAGTTTAAATCTTTCCTGAACAGAGCTGAAAATGTATATATTTGTGATGTTACTTAGAAGCAACATTGGGTTATACTTAATGGTTTAAGATTTCACTCAGATCAACCTAGACTCTTTCATCATTGCTTAGAAGTTCACCAGGATAAAAGATACTAAGTCTGCTAATTACGGAAGGGTATCTACTTAGCCTTCCAGATTTCCATTGTAAATCAAATGAAACATATAGGAAAAGATGTGAGGTGTTTCTCATTTAAATTCGGCAACACATTATTTTGGATCATAGTGGTCCAATGGGTACAGCATTGGGCTACTTCTCGAAGACTTCGAGGCTCAAATGCAAGCCGTAGCTTTCGTACGACATGTTATGAAACTCGATCCATTACCCTGAAAAATGTGTCGCATCACACTCCTTGAGCTTAGCCCGGTTTGAGCTCTGTCCTCACCCATACAAACCAACCTTCGAGTTGAATTACTGAGTAATTTAAAGAGTGGGTCAATTTTATGCCAATACACTGAGTGCTGCAAAATCTAGGTACCTTCCAATGGCCTGGGATATAAATCTCGTAATATCGATAGACGGGTGGGAAATGCTCATGTTCACGCATAACCTTCCCCTTTCGCCCCCATGTGAGATTTTAATGTACGTACACCAAGGAGGTGGATCCCATAGGAGAGGGAATGATATGGTCTCCTTGGAAACTATCCCAGCTTCACCAAGGGGAGTAGTCAGAGAAGTGGTCCAGAAGAAGAAAGGCACAAGCAAGGAGGTCCATAGGAATTGCTCGTACAAAAATTCAGCTACCTTCTTCGAATGTTCACGGTATTGATAGCAGATCATTGTCAAAAATTTTATGGACCTCAAATTTGAAATTTTTATCTTACAATTTATTTATTTATCTTACAAAATTTTTTATCTTATTGTTAGTATCTTCCAGACATAATTTCAAATTATTCAATGTTACGGGAAATGTCGCCAACTGTTTGCTGTCGATACAATGAGAATTTTATGATGAAAATTTAAGAATTGACAGAGCAATGGGTTACAAAAAAGACGAAATACGACCGATGAGTAATATGTATTAAATGTTAGCAACCGCTTTTCTAGCACCCAGACCAGGCGCATGTAAACGAAAAACTTAGCTAACATATACAGTCGCTCAAGGCAAAATCTAGAGATCTTCTAACATAATGGGAAATCAATTAATAGAAATGAGATATAAGTTTGCGAGTTCGTGGAATGCTCAAACAATTTGCTGTTTAATTATTATTAAACAGCAAAAAAATTATTTCTTTACTTTTATTTCTTTAAAAATTTATTACTTGTTTAAAATTAAAGGTTGATTGCAATTTTCCTCAAATACATAGTTTATGAAAATGAATAGTATTCGTGGAAAATATCCAGTAACTTTTGATTTACTTAGGTGAATTAGTCGCCGCGGACCCACGCGCAACCTTCTGAACCACCTGAGATTCGAGAGCGCGTCAGCCTAGGAGGCGAATCCCTTGGCAGAGCGTACGACGAAGCCCCCTCGGAAACTCCCCCTTCCTCAAGAAGGGGTTGGAGAAGTGGTCTGAAGGGAGAGGAAGGGTGCAGGCGAGCGGGGAGGTCTTGAGAATAAGGTCTGGATGAGAGGTGGAGTTGGGTCGCCTTTTCCTCGGACGTCACTTCTGTATGCAAGCGATCAGAATCTGCCTCGCAGAGGCGGCCTGGGAAGGGGTGAGAGAGTAGGAAAAAGACTTCGAGGAGAAGAAGACGGATCCTCCGAAGGGAAAAAGAAAAGGCCGTCAAGGTGGCCTAGAGGAGGATCCGAATGGGGAACAAAAAATAAGCACCAACCGTCAAGCGACTCGACTGGGACGAGCAAACTTATGGAACGACGGAGGTATTCCGATTCGTCAATAGTAAGTATATTTTCGTGAATAAACATTTTTCGTCCGTATTTAAATGAATAAAAGATCGTAGCACGTTTCCACGGAAAAGTGCTACGATCTTTTATTTATTTAAATATGTCTAACTTCCACCAATTGAAGCCCGAATCTGTGGAACTTATTTTTCTTCCGTTTTGTCATATTTAAGGTAAGGAAAAATACTTGAAAATCAGAGGAAAATGTTTCTACACGAAAATATACAGTTATGCAAGTACGTGCTCCGTGTAAATAAATCGGCCTAAATGGTGTATAATTGCGCAAATGCATGAACGAAATTAGAGCAGGCGCTATTTGGTCATCTCACGTCCACAGTGTCATACCGAAATCAGCACAAAAATAGTCTGAAACAGAAGTGGAAGGTATATACAGAGAGAAACATTCACATTTACGCTTCAAATTGAAATAAAGCGAAATCGGGTGGTCAAAAATAAATAAACATTTAAAAAAATTAAAATAGTACATTTAAAGAAATGTATTCAATACACTTTACTTTTACTCCGCGGTACGACTCGGAAGAATGGTTAAAGCCCCTGAAACTAGTTTATTAGCAAAGAGGCATCAATATTAATGCGGTCGTCCGAGCAATGAGTGGAAGGTAATCAGGATAAGATCTCGGACTCAATGCGGCATTACATCATGCATGCGGGCACAATGTGAGCACTCACATACAGCAAGTCTTTTCCGACCCACTAGCCCACAGGCTGCTCATTCGGCCATTACACGGAGATAGCACGGACAAAAAGAATAAAGCTTTCGCAACATCAAACAACTACAATAAAGTATTTCCGCGAAAAAATACTAAATTTAACATAGTCTGAGGTTTCAGGCGAGATGGAGTGGAAACGCGACGTAATGAAAATGAAAAAGCGGGAGCAATTTCCACAATTTTACGAATTTTAGCGAAACCGGTAGTATTAATAAATGTAAAATTGTGGAAATTGCTCCTGCTTTTTCATTTTCATTACTAAATTTAATCTTAGGAATCAAGCTATTTTTGGATATTTATGGTGCTTGAAGAATGGCCACGACTAAATTTGAGAAATTTGAAAGAGTCGATAAAAGTATATAAATAAATATGAGTAAATTATAATACAATGAGATTTGATTATGGAAAGTAAAAATAAGTAAAATTCTAAGTACCAACTACGTCTGAATTTGGTACATATTTAGGTTTTAAAAGCTATACGTGCAAAAATACGGTTCAATAATCGGCCCTTAGCGCATTTGGTAATTACACTGCAGACCTATTCACCTGCCATATATCGGTTAATAATCGCAGGCAACGTTCCGGCAACGTCGCATAATCTCTAACAAGAGATTGCATGAGCTGATAACTACCTACTAAAAATTTACAGGGACGATCAGTCAAATAGTAGAAATGTTCACCAGTATGTTTTCCTTGATTACATTCAGTGGTAAAACATAAAATTGTACACAAAACATATCTAAACCGAGGACATTTCGCGACCATAATGCGTTTAATAAACATAGAACACAGTCTAATTGCAAAACATTAGCGGGAAGTAAAGAAAAATACTGAAAAATCATCGTAAATAATATACAATCGCCAATTTTCAAACAGAAAAACAATAATTTTCTCCCACGCTGGTTAATGAATATCCTAACTTAAGAAACGCGAACCTCGCTTTTTACAGGTACTTAATTGTCTTGCGAGAAGCGACTGCATACCGCTATCAGGTTATTGGAAGCGGAAGCAAAATTAATAAGGCAAATCAAAAGAGTAAAGTATCTCAATATGTCTACCACTCATTAACTTTTAAAAAGTACCAATACATGCGGATTCATTTGAGTGGGCAAAAAGTGCCGCGGAGACCTCAACGCACGTGGAAGATACGCTATAACTTCGCTCATAGGGTCAAGCCATATCTGGCATGAAATAATATTTGTGCAGCCAAGTCCGTGGACGTAAACAGTTGTGGGTAAATGACCAATAAGCGTTGCGATAACTTGCCTAGTTTATACCCACAAGAGAAGGGTAGTTTTCCATCATAGTATACACGAACATGACATACTGAATAAGTGGTGAAGACATAGATATCGCGAATATCAAGATATAGCAGATAGAGCTACATCGATCGACCCTTGAGTTGAGTCATGTATTCTCAGTGTTATGGTACAAATGAAACATCACTTCATAACAAATTCAGTTTTTTTTCGTGGGAGTAACGAAAAGCATTCTTCAAGACTATTTATTGTCAGACTTTAAAAAGAAGACCTCATTAGTTCGATAACATATAATTAGGGAGCTTAATGCCAAAATGGCATTTAAAAAATCATTTTCCCGAAAAAATGCGACATAAATATTCTGATAAGGAATAAATTCAGACTTCTGGAATACTTACGAGCAGCCGGAGAAGTTGGTAACCTAAAATTACTATTATTACTACCCACGATAAGTGGTCATAACATCAACTCAGGATAGCTTCCTTCCGGTGAAAACTTATGAATGTGTCCATGCGTGAACGAACTATAAATAGCAATTAGACTTTATGACAAAAAATAAGCATTTACCTGCGATTTATGAGGCTATGTGATAATTAGTTTCTCACTATACGTACTACTGAACTTCTCAATTCAAATCATGGACGTAGAACTGCAGCAATTATGCTGGGAATTCACCCCAATCTAGATGGCCATCATTCTACATTCATTCTGGGGTTGAAACCACATCACTAGTGTGCCGTTCTTCATCAACAGCTGAATCATCCCTTGGTAGACTAGCACGTTTTAACAAGTAGACAGAAACTGACGCAGAATACAGTAAGAGCCCGTGGGAATGTACACAACTATATACTGGCGCCCACGATATCACACGGCGTCTGCGCATAACGGTTAAGAAAAATGCCCGATAACATGCATCAGATAGGGCATCTACAATCAATCCGCGAGGGATGACAAATTTATCTAGAACTGGTCCCATTACTAAGAAGATATTACACAGAAGTCTCATTTCAAGAGTAACAACACCGCTTAACCGTTACACCTCCTCGAAAAGTCAGTAAACATCCTCAAACAAGACGTCCACTTTGCGTGATGCTTGGAAGCATCTTATTTGTACTGTTACAGACAGAATAATTCAATCATACCCTTGGACCACTATGTAAACGCCCAAAGTTCAACGAGCATCGCCAATCGAAAATTCCATTGCTTATTTCATCATGGTTTAATGAACGCTACAGAAATATTTTTAACTCACCATAAAAATTGCTAGAGCAATAAAACTATTACGATTTGATGCATCCTGTTACGAATCTAAAAGCTAATAATACTGAAGCCAGCAAGCCATCCCCACAAATAGATATATAGTGTAAAAAACGCAATAGCTTTCGATTCTTTCACAACAAATTAAGCATAGGATACCTCGTAGCATTATAAAAAAAATTACAATCATTGAAGCAAGCTAAGCAAAATTGTTCTTCTGACTTGTAATTCATAAAGGTGTACGTGGAATTTAATTTTTTAAAGTAGGTATCTGAAATAGGATTGATACGGGATGATAGGGATATTTCCTGGGTAGCATTTTTCCTATCTGTATAAAAAATAAAGGCATTTGATGTCTTCATCATCTTCACGATAATAGCCAAGCATATCCTGAGCAACAATTTCTAAATGAAATCTAGCGAAGTATTAACTTACTCGGACTCTGATGCAAGTAGGCTCAAATTATGGAATGGTATTTTTGTATCGAGTCAGCGTTTACGTAACAATTTCATCAATATCCATCGGACAATATAACACTGATTCATTCCAATTAATCATTAAAATTGAAAATTCATGTGTATTAGCCTACACTACCGCCACAAACAAAACATGTCTTGTGACGGAAGTTTATGCTTGGTCAAATATCTAAGAAAGATGATGTGGTGCCTAATACCTCCTAGAAAATCGTGTCTCTTTGGATAACAATTGACGCCAAGCAGTCTGCGATCAATGGAGAGCGATATAAGTAAACACAGATAGAAAAGAGTTCCAAGATAGGAAAACTACAAACATCAAATGAGTGGGTGAGAAGCCAAGGGGTACAAGTGATTACTTTTTTCTAAACAGAGTTAAGTACAGAAATTAGTTAAAGAAAACAAACGAGATGAATTAAATATTTTGTAGCACATTTAATTTTCCACTCGATGTCATCACAGAACAGAGACTCAATCGTATCCCTTGGCAACCAATATTTTGTATATTTTCTCTAACAATTGACTGTACATAACTCTGTTTAGAAAGAAATCACTTGTATCCCTTGACTTCTCACCCCCTCAAATGCGATTTATTTTAATATGAGCTAAAAGAACTCGGAAAGCATTTTAAAAGCAACCAGAAGAGAAAAATAAATAAATAATTTCATTTTGGCGGAGACATTAATGACATCTAAAATTATAAATATCCTCACCTTAAATAATTACTGGAAAATCGGCATTAAAATACGATAATATATTCCCAACTAATTTTTTTTAAAGAAAAATCGCAAGCAGGTGTAGAACATAAAATAAAGATAGGCATTCTTAGTTACTGTGCTAATAAATGGTTAGAAAGACCATTTTGACAATCCTTATCATAATTAAGCTTCCTGTCACATTGTAATACATGACATCAGAATTCGAGGAAACTCTTTTTCCGGGTTCCCACTGCGTCGCAGAAAAGCAAGGAAAGATATGGCAGCAATATTACTAATAAAGTATACCGTTACACGACAGATGTGAAAGCATTCGTATAGTTTCTCATCTATACCATCTCACTTTTATTACATGCTATGTCTCATTTTCAGGACGATAAGCTTCCGTGAACAGAGGCAGGGCAAAAAGACATAGCAGGAATAGAAGGATCAACAACTTTGCTCTTTCCACATAGTAATTTATTAACACCGACCATAATGTTACTCTGTAACGAAACCATGGTCGGTGTTAATAAATTACTATGTGGAAAGAGCAAAAAGTTGTTGATCCTTCTATTCCTGCGATTATGGATTTCCACCAAGTTACGCCCGCTACGATTGATTATAAAAAAAGACATAGCTTTGATTAATTTATATGCATGCACCTTAGGCAAGGAAATAATAGCAAAATCATTTTGCTAACAAAATATGCGAATAATGGCGATGACACAATGCTTCATGGCCCAAAAGGTTAGGTTCAGTATTTTTAAGTAAGGACAACCGATGATACTATTCATTTAAAATTAATGATAAACTAATGGGGAAGCTATAAAGTAGTATAATATGAATAGCTTGTCGATCGAAGGTCACAGTTTCGAGTCCCGCCTGGATAGGTTACCCCCATGAAGGGCTCGGATATATGCTATCGTCTATTATTGGCTGTTTTTGAAACCCAGCTCGTCATTGTGATGTTTTCGGGTTAAATGAGATTAATAAATACACAGTGCTACTTTATTATCAAATTCCTAAACGGCAGGGGGTAGACAACTGAAACGCAGGGGGTACATGCCCCCTGTCACGCACCTATACTCCAAGACCGCCATGTCAAGTGCGTGATTGAATAAGGTACCTCTGTTTTCATATATTCACGACAAATGCGAGACGGAAAAGTGTCTCGACTGGATGAATGTGATCGTCTATTGTTAGTTTTTGTTACGGCACTTGATGCAAAGGCCTTTTGCGCTGTTTTCGGGGGTTCATTGATTGCGTGAGGTGATTTGGCGATTTGTTGATCCCCCATTCCTTCTTAGTGAGACTTCGTGAGATTTGGCTCGAACCCCTCCCTCTAATTTCACGTGAGATTGTTCAAAATGCGTATAATCAGTGAAAATACGTTAATTTCTGCTTCATTTAGGTGCATTTATTAAAAAAAACGATTTGCTTACTTCCTTTATAGTATAGACTAGTCTAGATTAGTATAGACTAGTATTTACGGTAACTGTGTACGCTGTAACGTAAGACGATTAATTTTCATAACCTTTTTTATTTACTTCAATTCTCTCCACAGTACTCCACCAAACCTCTCCTTTTCACATCTCCCTCAACAATCCCCTCTCCCAAACAAACCCTTCACAACCAAAATAACAACTTCAAAAAATCAGACGTTACAACGCTAATTTACGCTGCTTCTTTCGGAAAAAAATTACGTGATACTTGCCACGACCCCCTCTTTCCCCCACGTAAGATTGGATGAGAATTGGCTTGACCCCTTCCCCCCCTAAACGCCTGATGTAAATAATGGATGCCATCTGATTGAGATAAAATAGTAGAAATATGAACAACTAGCGCTACGATATTCCTAAAAAGGTAGGTGTTAGGCAGCTAAAACGTAGGGGGAAATGCCCCCTGTCGCGCACCTGAGTTCCAAGACCGCCATGTTTAAGTCCGTGATTGAATAAGGTAGCGCTGTTTTCATATTTTGTCGGCAAACGCGAGACGGAAACTTGTCAGTAGGGACCCCATCGTGCAGGCACCAGGCGGACACGATTGCCGGCACTGGGGCAGCTTCCTGGCGCGGGCGTAGGACGACGTCGGAGTGCGATGAATGAAAAGGCTTCGCTCACCACAAAACGCGTTGGGAACAAGAGGTGGGAAGCCGTGTGGCGCGTTGACGGAGACGCTTGCGTTCCTCCACTGGCCAACACGAAGCGTGCTCGCCAGGAAGACCCGTATCCTCTCTTGCGGCCACATGAATATCTTGGTGGATTAATTAACCACTTGATCCAACCATCTTGTCTTGTTCAAAACTTGTTCCAAGATTTGCGCTGTACGAGGACGCATTTACCCATTATAACCCAACCCTCGCGAAAATTTGGTAATGTCACGCTATCAGGGAATTAGTACGTTAAAGAAACGGTGTAATTGGATTTTAAATATGGAAGTAGGTGTATCATAAAGTACTTCCTTTTAACTTATTTACTTACAAAAATATACAAAACATAAGAATACAATATAGGTACAATCATGACGTCTATTACTGGATAATGGCACGCAAACAAAACTTCTTTAAAGACAAAAAATATGTAAACATGTCGTCTTCTGTAACTTGCAGGCTTTGAGTTTCTTAAACACAAACATAAATATCACGGAAAGTGCGAACTCTAGAAAATGCTCCGTATAATTGTCCATGCGAAAAATACAGGTTCTGTAGGTACAATTAATGGGTAAAGAGTGAAATTTGAGATTTTATTTCTCGTCGGAAGTCGGTTATTCAACGTTTAAATGATGCTTTATCTATCACTGCAGGAGCAGTATTAACGGAGCACAAACGGAATGACAGAGAAAGACCTTTCTGAAATAATGTATATGATATTGCTTCTAAATGACATAAAAATGTATATAAACATTTTCAGCTCTATTCAGAAATATTTAAACTACGTGTTCTTTTTCGCTGTAAATTTTAATGGTGAAATATGTAGCTGTCGCAATAACTATGTTTGAGTAGCAAATTTTCACTTTTTTTATGATGAGAATTCTTGAAATTTAATTTCTCCCAGAAGCAGCTCTTGGTTAGAAAGGTTAATCTCAATTATCGGATCTTTTCTCGCGACGAATTACACGTTTAAAGCTTAGAGTTTAAAGTCTAATGTGACAGGAAGTTTAATAATGACAAGCGACGTTACAAATGGTCTTTGTAATAATTTATCAACATAGTAACTGATATTTTCACTCTTTATTTTATGTTCTATACCTCCTAGCGATTTCTCTTTGCAAAGGAGAATTTATTTGGGAATATAATATCGTCTTTAAATGCCAATTTCGCCAGTAATTACTTGAGAAATTTCAAAAACTCATCATCATTTCGAAACATACCACACCCCGCACTAACGTTCACTCTTTCCTCAAGAAATAATACCTAGCACCTAGATTGCATTGTTATCTATCCATCTATAAGATTTCATAGCATCACTAGAATAATAGTGCCATTGAGGATAATTTTTTACCAATACACTGCCAAAGGGGTTGTACGGGGATAGCACTAGTGCGGACACGAAATTATTGCGTGCCTCGAGAAGAAACACCCTCTGCCAGAAATCCCAAACATCTGGCACGCATGGCATCAAACAGAAGCACGCAGGGCGGACTGGGGAAGAGGCACGTATCCCAGTGCCTACAGTCAAATTCTAATACATTAATAGTTTACATTCTTTTCCACAATACATCCACCATACAGTTTATCCCGACGCCACAAAATTAAAGAGTAAACAAGAGTAAGTTTTACTATGTTGTCATTACCGTTCTTTTGATTTCTTACTACCTAATCAATAATTCTATAACTTCGACAATTTGATTCTAATCGGACTAGATCAGCAAAAAGTTTATTCTCACATGAAACGTGCTGGTGCATAGTTCGCCCAACGTCTAGTTAGTTTCGGTAAATCTTCAAAAGGACAGTTATGGCAGTGATGACTTGGTAGATAGCATATACACCATTTATAACACGCAAAATTATTCTACAGATAAAGCACCAGTAACATCTCTCATCAAATACTGAATACGAAAGACAAAGCTTAAACGGAAAGCCACAATTTAATAAAGAAATGATGTACATAGTTGAATTATCATTTCATTAAATATAGATTTTAAAATTACCGACAATTGAAACAACAAATTAACAGAGACAAGAATCGAATCAACTATCCATCCATCTTTGAAAATACTAACTCTCTTTATACAGGTAACACGCAATTTTGATTTGCATAAACAAAAGGGTTCTGCTAAACAAACGCATGTATTATGTCTTCAAATATAGAAATTATATTTCGTGCATCCAGAATACATTCATATTCCAGCATTTTACTCGTCTTAATGGTGAATAAAATGTGCAATTACAACTGTAAGGTAAACTGAAGACGTTCTTAACGATATCTGACATTGTTTCGTTACGCTTTTTGACCAGCTGCATCGCTCTTATTTTATCAATGTTACTCATCACCTATGTTATGTTTCATAACCGGAAAGTCTCTCATAATTATCAGTAACCGTGACGTGTGCAGGTGTAGATGTGCTGTAATAAATAGTCAAAATTCCGTTCTTGCTGCGACAAAACGTGCTAGAGACTATCATAAAGGTTAACCACTTAATGGGTACAGACATGGCCAAGCTTTGAAGCTTGTCGGGATTGAGATAAGACATGAAAATCAAAGAAATCATCCACCCATTTTGCTATTGCCTTATGCAATACTTCAACTCGAAGTCCAGTATGGACAGGTGAGGATGCAACACCCCACACAGCCGCAGAGAATTCTCACACATCGAGAGTATAGGGGACAGTAAAATTTCCAAGGCCACCTCGAATTTCGAATACTTTGAAGAGGTGTCAGAAAGCTGCCGACGGGAGTTGAACCCGAGACCATCCACCGAAAAGTCAAGCGCTCTACCGAATGAGATGCAAGCTTGCATAAATAGTAGATGATATATCTCTCCCCAGACTTAGCCGAGGGGTGTGAATACTCAGACACACTTGGGGGCATATCGTCTGCGAAATACGTTGCTCGCTTACATAGCTATGTGAGGGTAGAGTTCTCCCCAACCTAAGACGTAGGCGTGCGAATTGTCATACACACCAGGGGGCAACTCGTCCACCAAACACGTAGCCCGCTTACAATAGTTATGTGAGGGTAGAGTTCTTCCCAACCTAAGACGCAGGCTTTCGAATTTTCGTACACATTAGGGGTCATTTTCTCTATCTAATATGTTGCACGCGTACATAGGTGAGGGTAGAGGCGTTCCCGCACTAATAAGCCGCAGGAGAGTTAATTCGCGAACACAGTAGGGGGGACATCTCCTGTACGCTAATCACCTCACACTTCCCAGTATTTTTGAATGAGATGCCCGCAAGATTACCCGGGATTCGAACCCGGTATCCTTCGAACAGTTGCCAAGTGAAACACCCACAAGACGTCCACGATCTCCATTTCCTTCGACAACAAACAAATACGCATGGCGCATCGTCACGTGCGGTCACCAAGAAACAAAAAACATACCTTTTGGTTTGGCGAAGGGCTTCATGGTTTTGATTCCCATTACGAGGTGAGGTCCGTCCTCCGAGGCAATATACATGTGTGGATCGCGACTCGACACGCCTTCACGGGAAAACACGGCTTGGTGGCACACGGCCACGCTGCCTCGGCCGCCGTAGAAGTCCGGATGATCCGTCTTCGCGGGAGAGGATACGGAATATCCACACACAACACACTGCCAACGACACGACTAGAGCTAAATACTACGAAAAGGACCCTCCTCCACACCTTCAGGAAGATGTCGAGACACCATTGAAGACGGCGTGGGACGGCCACCGTACGGAGGCCGCCGAAGACGAAGAAACCATCGCCACACTACGAGCAGCGCTTCCAACAAAACACGAGGATTCTCTCGCCTTCGACCGGCGTCTTCAAGACACACAACCGAAACCGGGGAGGTTTTCCCACGAAATACGATACGGTCCACGAGCAACTCCCCAAGATCAGGCGGCTTCAGAAGAATGAATGGGGAAGAACAACACACACGATTGTAGTGGGGGTTAAAAAGCTTCACTCCGCTACTCCCACGGTGAGTGGAATATCATGGTCGACGTGACCGGCGATAGACGATGACAACACCAACAACAACAAGCGAAAACAACAACAATGAGTGGATTGGATAGTCACGCACGCCGCTACGCAGTCACTGTCTTCATCTGTTCCGTTCCACACAGCACAACTCCACACGAAAATCTCCTACGAGACGAACGACATTATTGTAGTGGATAAACAAACATGGAGGTCAGGCGTAACGAGCGCGATAACCACAGTCACGTGCACCGTTCACACCCCCGACACGTATTGTTTGTGTGTGCTGGTTGCACTGGATGGAAGGGGGGTGCTCCCCCAAAAACACAAACGCCGGGGGTTAACAAGTGGATGGTGCGGCCGACAACGTCTCTTGTCCACATGGAAAAAAAAGAAGGTGCAGGAACGTAGGTGTGTAGAAACGTAAAACGCGCAGCACTAACACGAGATGGAACGCAACGAAGTGAGCGAACAGTTCCCAGCGCTCCTTCGCGCAACTAATGACGCCACATTCGGTATGGCAAAGGCCTTCCCGTCCGCCTCGTACGAAAGAACTCCCCCTCCCCTATCACCCCTTCTCCGCCCCTCCCGCGTAGGGGGCAGTCCCTTCCCCTCCGCCCGCTCCCACTTCCTCTCCGGACGGCCAGAGTGGGAGGAAACCAAAGAGGGGAGTGAGAGAAGGAGGGGAGGTAAGAACACTTTCCCCTCCCTTCGCTGGCTGCCAGGCGGTGGCCGAGAGTAGAGGGGAGGGAAGGCCTAAGAGAAGAGTTTTATGAATGAATACCCTCGCAGCGAGGTGGAGGGAAATGAAGACGATGGGGGCGGGGGTGTCCTGGGAGAGGGGGTGTTGGGGCGTAAGAGGGAGGAGGTTTGAGGTACAACTCTCCCTCCTTGCCTGCCTGCCCTCGGGCGGAAGAGCGTGAAGGAGTGAGGAGCCTAAGAAGTGGTGTAGGAATGAGTGGATGTATAGCAGAGAGGAGGCCTTGAAGAATACGTGCAGTGTCCGACCCCCTCAACTGCACTGACGTTCTCGCCACAGAGGAACGAGTCGCCGTGGCTACTTCGTGGGGTGTATCTAATCACAGAACACTAGATTTGATGGCGAAGAAAGACTTCGTGAATTTAAGAAAGTATGAAGGAAATATGAGCGATTAGTCGAAAACTGCTGCGGGCGTGCAGAACACGAGACACAGATGCCATACGAATAAGTTTGGGAGCCGCTGGGAGTCTCTGTGGCTGCACGCTAGGCTTATGTTAGATAGGAATTAAGAATAGATGGAGAACGGGTTGGGGTGTTGGTTAGAATGTTGGCTTTCCACCCTATGGATTCGGGTTCAAATCCAGGCAGTGGCGTAACTTGGAATATGCTTTGGGGGGATGAACTGGCCTGGCCGGGAAAGTTTTGAAAAATGACATGCCAAATTATAAATTTTACATCATTTTGGCACTAAGAATTTTAATTTGAGCAGATGCAGTTATTATATTTCAAAACTAAGCAATACTTTTAAATAACTTTTTTTCTCTCTGATACTTTTGGGGGGGGGGGGTCTATCCCCTCATCCCCCCATAGTTACGCCACTGAATACAGACAGAGAATTTTCCGAGACTGCCCGATCCGACGTGAAACATATACATCGTTTTTTTGTTACGTTTCCATTTACGACATGAGACATATTCTTCCCATACCGTCGTACTATGGTAGACGTGACTATGAGAAGAAGATAAAGGAAATAGACTACAAAACAGAGATATTTAAAATGTCATTCTTCCCTCGTACTATTAAAGATAGCAACATTGTCTCAATTAATAGGAATAAAGGCGTCCCTCGTTAAGATGACTCATTGCATATGATTTTTTCTATTATTCTAAACTTGCATGTATTTGCTATAGCAATTACTAACCATAGGTAAGTTTTGTCTAATAAGTATGCATGAATATTTTGCTAGCATGCGTAATATTTCTATGACCGTGCGGTGTGCATGTGGCGGTCCTCTTGAATGCTGCACGTTGGTGATTGGTCACCCCCTGCCAAAAACCCTAAAGGTGGCTCGCAGGGTATTTTGTAGATGTAGATCCCTGATTGAATGTCGTGTGGAGGACAAATCAAGCTCAATACTGGTTCGTTGTACAGGGCATTAAGCCGTAGTCACGAATGAGATATCGATAAAGGAGAAGATAAAAAAAAAACATTCTTCTCAGCGACAGGTCGAGACGTCTCCTGAACAGTTGACGAAACTGTTGTCACGAAAAGAAAACTGTCGCGACGGAAGATGAACGCTGATACTAGATGGCGCGGAAGACTGCAGCATAATGTAGTAAGCTGTTTTTTCATAGTTCTAACCTTGCATGTAATTGCTCTAGGAATTACTAACAATTAGCATTTTTTAATGAATAAGCATGTATATTTTTCTAGTGTGCGTAATATTTCTATGACCGTGCGGTATGCATGTGGCGGTCCTCTTGCAAGCTGCATGTTGGTGATTTTTCACCCCCTGCCAAACACCCTATAGGTGGCTCGCAGGGTATTATGTAGATGTAGATAATTTTAAACCATTCTCCTTTCGTTTTGTTTCCGGTAAAGATATATCAAATAAAGAGAAATATCACCACGATAGCACAGATTTTTATTTACATGCACCTCCGTCTTACGTTTCTGGAATATTCCGAAGTTCGCTGCTCCCATTTCGATGGCCCAAAAAGTGTCGGAATCAGCTCAAAACAGTTACAGCAGCTACACGCCTGCTTCAGGAATAATTGAAATGATATTTTGCTCGTGCCGAACGTTGAATCCTCGCTCCGAAACCTTCAAAATTGAAGGCTTCTGCTCAGAATTTCGCGACCCACACCTTAACCGACTGTCTAATTTTTTTTTTACAACCCGATCGAATCTCAGAGTAGCAGACTATTGGACCCATTCTTAAATCTGGAAGGTTGCAATTGTCGGAGGATGAACCCGTTTTGTATTTTTTTCTGCGCAGCGCAGCAGAGCGCTGCGCCGAAAGATTTCTCATCCGAGATATCGAGAGATCGTAAGAGAGAAATGGCCCGCGGGCTAATTACGGTCCTGGGGCCGCGCCATCCCAAAAATGCCCACCGCGGAAGCATCCATTTTTTCCAACATTTTCGGCAAAATTGTTCCGGTTTAATGAACAGGCGTTTATAAGTTGGGCGCAAAAAAATCATCCATAAGATTGAGATGAGAGAACGGAGAAAGGAAGAAGACATCATTGAGTTATCAAGTTCGCGCTGTTTCTTGAAAAAGAGGAGCACGCCATGAAACTAGATTTTGAGAGAAACAATAAACCAGTGTCGCGGGGTCCGTTCGCGTTGCCTAACATTTCAGAACCACAACTGTATAGGTCTATAATGAGTTTAAATAAAGCTCCCTTAAACTTTACATGTGAAACGACTGTTTTCTGAAAAAGTCAGTCCGAGACGTCTCCAGAACAGTTGACGAAACTTGTCACGAAAAGAAAACTGACGCGACGTAGGTATACCCGGATGAACGCTGATGCTAGACGGCCCGGAAGACTACAGCATAATTTTAAATGATTCTTCTTTCGTATTGTTTTCAAAAAAGATATCTCAAAAAACATGGTAAAATTGTTACTCGACATTAGTAGTAGAATGTAATGATAAATCCTTATCTAGGAATGTCGGACGGCCTAATTATCCGCTTCACAGTAAATTTGAGAATTTTATCGCCTGGACTTCTAATAAAATCACGTCCGTCTTCGTTTCGTTTCCTTGAAAAGAAGAGAATCTTGAAATTGTATTTCTCTAAGAAGCAGCTCTCGGTTAGAAAGGGTTTACACCTTCCGCCATACATCTATTGAGGTGGCTTGAAGAGCAGTATGTAGAGGCAGTAGAGAGTGCAAATTCTTACGGATGAAACACATGAGAGAGCGATCCGAAACACCGTAAATGAATTGGAACTCTGCCCCCATAATTAAAGAACGGTGGAATGTTCGCGGACGCTGTCTTAATGGACGAGACTAAATGTAATCCTTGGACGGAAGAGGGCGAGTCCGAAATAAGAATCGGAGTTAATGAGATTCAATTGAAGGGTGCCGAGCGACTAATGACAACCTTGACATACCGACGCAGGGACGTGAGAGGACCCCCGCTTGACGCTTAATTGAATTAGGAAGGCGGACGGCGGAGCGTCGCCTTCATCTTTCCTCCTGCACCGCGATCGTGGAGCCACCAACCGGATGTACTCTCAACTACCGTTCACACCACGCCCAGCTTACAAACTGCCTAGCAGGATAAACTTTTTCGTTTTCGCGATAAGATTAGGATAAACCCCTTCTTCACCCTTACCGCAGAGATTTTTGAAAATATTGTCGACGATAATGACAACGAACCATTCCGGTTTCATATTTGTGGGAAAAAACGTTATCTTTAACCATCGCCAAGTATCTCTGACTTACCACGTGATGTAAAAAGATAATGCCTTTAACTGTTTGAGCGTCAGCCTGGCAGGATAGATAAGTCCACTAAAACAGTTGGTAAAATGTTGTTAGGCCATATTGGGAGATGATAAAATTAGCTATCGATAAGAGGAAGTAGGAATTTTTAGCTAGAGATACAATCACTAAATAACTTCAAAATATGGAAAATAAACTGAAAAAAGCGAGGGATAAAATCGCCTATCATTAAATTATTTCACTAACAGAGGTAAAAAAATACAAAAAAATAGAGGAAAGTAATCATAAGAAACAAATGCTTTTCCCTAAAGTTTTTTAATAAGCTAAAAATCTATTTCTATGAAGCTCGAATTTCATCTGCGTTCACTTATTCACTTTTATGAGATATACCAATTGTCTTTCTTAAGCAGCTGGATACTAAGTGCACAACCAAATTTTCATTTTATCACCAGAAAGTGAAATAATTGAGCATGATATTACTAACTTCTTAGTAAAAATAGGAGACATTCACCCCCTTTTATTTCAAGATCTCATTGATTAAAACGGTTCCACGTCATTTTGATGAGATGAAGCGGTGCAAAATATCGAGGTGTAAAACGATTAAAATCAATCAATATCTCATAAAAAAGGATGGAATTATGTAAAGGTAATCACAACCACGGTTATTCAAACTGAACTTTACTCCTCTTACTCCTGATTGATTTCCATATCGCCAAGGGATAAATTGTTGAATTTTCATTCAAAAGAGCAAAATTAATAATTGAATAAAATTTTTGAAATAATTGAATTCGTGAATTGAATTAGAACTACGGTTAGAGTGAACATGTGTGGAGATGGATAAATCATAAAATCTCCACGTTCACCTAATTAATTTTTAGTGCTCATTAAGCAAGGTCCTTTACAATCACAATCTCCGACGTAAATACATGTACAAATATCCCGCCCTCTTTGGCAACAATACAAAATATGATGGCTATTTATATTTTGTATTGCTGCCAATTAAACTTATTCGACTATTTTGCATGTTCTCTGTGAAAATGAGGTACCCGAAAAGTCTAAAACGCCTTTGCCTGATTCCGCAATTCAGGACAAACAGAAGATCGATCAAAACTGGCACCTTCGGCGAGCTTTAAATATGACATACATCATATGGCACATACGCATGAGCGTACCCAAGATCAAAACTAGGGGGGGGGGGCAAGCCATGGTCGTTCTGGCTGTAGCATTTTAATTTTTAGCATGGAAAATGTGAATGAAACCAACATCTTAAGAAAATTATAACAGCGCTTTATTAGTTTTTAAAATTATTTGCTTAAAAGCATTTAGGTGCATGTCTTAAACTAATATTAAAGAATAATTGTGCAAAAGATCAACAGAGAAAAAATTTGTGCATTGCGGGTGACTACCGTAAAAAATTATCACCGTGGATAGTCCCGGTATACTTTAAAACTAAAGAATAATTGTTGAAAATTTTAGATTCGATCCAGTCTGATTTTCCTTAAAGACACAAGCGATTTTTGCTACCAAGGGGGGAGCAGCTGCCCCCTCGTGCCCCTCGCTGGGTACGCCCATCCACATACGGTCGCCACATATGTATGACAGATCTATCCTTTAATCGGATTCCACAATGTTAAAAACTGACCCAAGCAGAGTAGTCCACAAAAATTCAAGCTCCCAAACTCGAGGCTGCAGTGGGAAGGAGAGAAGGAGAGGAACATTCGTGAGAAATCGGGGGGGAGGGGGCTTTTAAAATTTGGGAGGAAGGTACACTTTTCCGCGCCAACAAACGCCCGGATACACCAAAAATCTCGAGAGAGAAAGAGAGAATAAAGTGGAACGGGAAAAAGGGAGAGGATAAGAATTAATTCTTCCGATGGAGAAAAGATATTCGGCACACGTTCTTTGAACCCACGGATCCCAGATCGCCGACCTCAACGATTAAAGAAAAAAAAAGAAAAAAGTTAAAAACGTCCGCCAATGAAATGAGCAAGTAAGCAAAGCAACCTTTCTTTTCTTTTCCTGCCCGAAGATGACCCGTTATTCTCTTCCCTCTCTCGCAAGAAGGGAGGACAGGTGCCCTGAGGTGGACCAGCCCAGGATGGGATGAGGTCTCAAGGGGAAGGGATGAGGAGGTGGCGCCAAGGCGGGCAGCTGAGCAACTAAGAGCGCCGTGAAAAGCGGAACGAATCGGGTAGGGCTGTGCGTATAGCTCTCCAACCTTGAGGATGACTATCCAAAATTCGTATTCCGGATCGAATCATTAAACATGTTTGTGGTATCTACTTAAACTATATCTGTGCTACACAGGTGTTAAACGAATTAGTCTGGGAACCACAATAGAGGCAGCGCGCTAGGCTTACAATTAGATTGCTAGCGCAATCGAGAATAGATACCTTTAAGAGCGACACCGCGACCCCACTATATTTCCAGGTCCGACAGAGACGATAAATTAAGAGAAATATTTTGCCGAACGGATAGGCATAGGAGTTCGCTTTTTCCCCGCACGAAAAAGACGTAATTTCGTTAGAACATTTTCTTTAAATGCGTAAACGGTTGGGGCCCCTTACATTCCCTACCACACGCTATTTGATGCAGCTTAGGGGGTAGTATAGTACTTCAATGAGAAAATGTTTTCGATACTAAGCAGGCAACTCCCACCGCTTAGAGCTATAGTGGCTCTTCCAAATCATTTACAATAATAATCCCAAATTTTTCAATCATAAAATACTTCAAAGAGCCAATTACAAAATAACTAAAACTTACAGTGATCTTAAATCTCACGTCTACAAACTAGATACTGTAACATAAAAATTCACTACTATCAGGATGGCTTTCTATTAATAAGTCATGAGTTTAAAATACACAGTGGTGCAAGTGCAAGTGGAGCTTTAAATAACATTAAAAGAACAAGGGAGTTAGTGGCAGAAAGTTTTCACGTTCTCCTTCATATTTATTACTCGTGAAAACATCAATTTTTTATAATAAAGGAAACTTAAACTTAACCATTAAAAGCCTTTTTCGTTACATCCGACCGGTAAATAAAGATGGCAGTATTTATGGGCAACGCTTCAGATATAATTGATCATAAAATACTAATGTATATTACGCATTATAAATTTTAATCGGTCAAAATATCACAACTTCAGGACTCAAGACTGATAAAGAAGTATCAGATTACGATTTGAAAATGTTAAAAAAAAGACTTCAAATCAACCACTACCCATGTTTCTCTATTATTAAAATGAGACATTGCAATATTTCCACTTAATTTTATTCTTACACAACGCGTTTCGTCGTTACAAACAACATTATCAAGTGTGTGATAATTGATAATTGTATCATTGATAATGTTGTTTGTAACGACGAAACGCGCTGAGTAAGAATAAAACTATGAGGAAATATTGCAATGTCTCATTTTAATAATACTACGAACTTCCACTATACCGTGCCCAACATCATACAAGACATGTTTCTCTATCTATCTAATGGCATGAGACGTATTGAGAGATGAAGATTTTGAGGGCAAGATGAGAGCGAGAATTCCCATACCAACAGGAACTGGGCCGCCACTCTCAATCTCCCAGCTAAACCAACCAACACACACTCCCGACCGACCTACCAAAAATAAAACAAACGTGAAAAACTCGCAAACACAACCCCCCACTCCTGACGCCCAACTCTCCACGCTAAGCCCGTTGGATGGGCGAATTCGGGCGGCGAGATTCGATGACTAAAATTAATCACTGAACCCCGATCGTGGGAATCGGAAAATCGGCTCAAAAGTCAACAAGCCTAATGAAATCCCCACGCTCGTAGATTTTCGAGTATTGCTATGGAATATAACTAACGATGGTCTACAAAAACGATTACCCAGTGTTTGGAATTCATAACTACTCATTACTCCATAAATTAACCTGCAGACCTTTTTTTGGCACCTCTACAGGGTTTTTCGGATTCCTTATATTTATTCATTTTTTAAATTTATTTCCAACTTCCCCGTTAACATCACATAAAAGCCTTTTCAACGGAGGATTAACAAAGGACGTCACAAACATCCATGCCCTCGATGGGGACCATCTAACCATGCGGGATTCGAACCCACGACCTGCGATTTGGCAGGCGAGGACTTTACCCAACCGCCACCGAGGCCGACAAATTACCATTTAAGTTCGGGGGGCTAGGGGGAACCTAACCCCTTCCAATCTCTGAGATAAATTTCTCTATGATTCCCTCCTAGGAAAACCATTACTTCAAGCTTCCATTCATAAGTCGAATCTTTTAATTTCAATAAAATATCCAACCAATGCCTCCTCGTTCATTGACAAATGATTTCGATAAATCGATTCATTCATTTAAAAGTGATTTTAGACAAATCGAAAAGTAGAGAAAGAGCGTGCTACTCGAAGCTCCAAGGAGAGAAATTTATCTATGATTCCCTAAGCGGGTAAACCATTACTTCAAACGCTCATAACAGGAATCATTTAATTTCAACTAAGCATCCAATCTCCCCCCCCCCCCCGTTCATTGACAAATAATTTCAATAAATCGATTCATTGGTAGTGATTTCGATAAATCAATTTCATTGACAGTGATTTCGATCAATAGATTCATCGATAGCTAGTTATTTCGATCAATAGATACATCGATACCTAGTTATTCCGATCAATCGATTCATCGATAGTTATTTCGATCAGTCGAACTGTTGAAAATGCGTACAACTCGCAGCTCCAGGCAGAGAAATTTCTCTCCGATCTCCCCACCACGGCCACACATTCATTCATCCAAAAAAAGCCTCCATTCCCTTCCTCTCACTCCACGTCCACTAACCTCCCCTCTCAAGCAGCTCGACCTTGTTGGCTTATTTTTTTCAAATCTCCCACCCTTCCCGCGGCCTCCGAAAACACCATCCCGCCAGCATCAACCCTCACACCCCTCCCATCAGCGAGGATCCACGAACTTTTCCCCAAGTTCTGTGGAGGAGGTCGAATCGGGTCTAACACGCACAGAGAGAAGGGGAAGCGATTTAAACGAATGCCCTTTCTATCAGTCATGAAGCAATATAAAATCCGAAGATTCAAGATTCATAGGGTGGAATTTTTTCACATCGAATCAAATTCTTGCAATTTTCCACGATTTTAGTATGTACTACGAACTAGGGTTCAATGTTACTACATTATTATTTATTTATTATATAGTATTATTATATATTAGTCATTTCAAGGTACAAAACGGTTGGAACCATTTGTAACTTGAAGATGATGTAGTAACGTCAAAACATACCTAAGTCGGAATAAAATTTTATAGTCGCGGAAAATTGCAAAAGCTTATTTCAATGCTTTATGTAAAGGCCTCATTGTGCTGTATTCGGGGATAATTGAAATACATTCACTAAATCACTCTTAAATGATTAATTCTCATTCATAATCAACTCATTCCTGACTAATTCATTCTTATTGATTCTTAAGATATCTTATGAATGAGGTAAATACATATATTGTGCTACGATGTTCCGAAATTCCTAAACAACAAGGGGCAGCTATAACACAGGGGCAACATGCCCTTCACATTGAATGCACTATGCACATTTCACTTAACAGTATAATATCTGTAATGCCAAAGGCAATGCATAGATATCTGCATCTACACAATTCCAAAGGCAATGCATAGATATTGCCTTTGGCATTGTGTAGATGCAGATACGCAATTCTGTATGGAAGATGTTGAGAATTTTTCGCTTTTTTTTATTCAGATTCTAATTGAAATATACTTTTATTTCATCGCTGAAATGTAAACGTCTCGAGAATTTTGAGAATATCTAGGCTTGTAACAACAATAAAATTATTCTCATAAATAATTTTCCAAAGATGTAAGTTTTTAAAACAAAGGTTTAGGTACATTTTTTGTGATATTACCTCAGGAGAACTTTCTATAATTGCTCGGAGTTATCCGTGCACTTTTGAGTTCTCGAGGATCTACTCTAATTTGTAACACATTGGACAACTGAACAAAGCTACCTAGAGCCAATGGGATATCCCAAGGATAGGGCAATGATCCTCCATAGCCCGCTCTCTGTATCCACCACTGATCTGTGCATGTCAAGATAAGCCTAGCTGTCAGGAAGATGTTTATTGGTTCGTCGCTCGTTGTCATTAATAATTATAAATTAAAATTCAGAATCTAATTGAAATATATTCCTTTTTCACCACTGAAATGTAACAGACTCGGAGCAACACCCTTATCCCTCCACATCCAATGTAAACGAGACAAGTCACTGCACCGAAGCCATTGTGTAGATACAGATAAGCCTTGCTGTTAGGAAGATGTTTGGGAGTCCGTCGCCCGTTGAACGGTAGACAAGGGAGGGGGAGGATTGTTGCGGGCGGGGACACATGTGGGCACCCACTCGGGCGACACAATGGCGGAGGGACCCGCGTCGAAGCCACGGGCCCTCGTGATTTATCGTCGTGGCGAACGCCCACATTGCGTCGCGACAGACAGCCACGGACCTTCCTCGGGGGAAAAGGGTGTGAGGTGGCAATGAGAGAGCCCCTCTCATGTGATTACAGCCAACGCAATGAAAACGGCGATGCGGAGACGGACTACGCTTGATTTCGCCCGGTAGGCACAAACGCATGCACTCTTGCCGTTCCATCTTTCTCGCGAGGTGACCACGCGTCGCGCCATACATGCTGCGGTTGTACCACCGAGGGGCGCTGTTGCTGCCGAGCCCGGGTGGTGTCGGGTTTTTAGGAAGAAGGTTGTAAATATCTGGAGGAGCTGTATTCAAGTTTTAAGCGTGGTCAGAATTCCGCCATCTTGGTTTGACAATTTTCGGACTTACAATTAGTTTCAAACAGTGTACAGAGGCGCCGACTCCATAGGGCTTGAGGGGGTCTGAGCCCCCTCAAAATTTCGTTATGGGTGTGAGGAAAAAATGTGTCAAGCTTGTCGATTTTTCCCAGTGTCCAGATATCGAGATTCGAGTTATCAGGGTTTTAATGTTGATCATATGACTCTTCTAAAATGCTTAAAAACTTAAAACTTACTACTTATAAAATTTCCCGGGGCAAGATCCCCGGTTTGGGCCCCCCCATTATTTATTGTAAGTCGGCATCCCTGATTGTGTACGTATATAATCAAGTATTCTATTCCTTATACCGCCTCTGATTTATAAAATTGAAATGCAACAATCACTTCTTGATTGTCGTCGAAGTTTTCCGATCGTTCGTCATATCTCTCTGTAAATTAAACTGTTCATATCGATGGCTAAGTTCTGACAACACGTATCTCAAAATGGCAACTTTTCAGGAGAGCAAAAAAAAACAATCTATTTTTTTTTAATTGTACATAATTTAAGATTTCCATTGGCTGTAATATTATTAATTACCAGTAGAAGTGCAGGGGAATGGATATTTTACTCTTGTAAAGTGATATTTTCGGCCAAGCTATTTGCACAGCGGAACCGTGGTGATTGACAATAATTTTTCCTTGCGAAAAGATATTCGAGGCATATTTTCACGAAGCCTTCCTATATTGATAGAAAAAAGGTTTACCGTGTTCGTTTGCGATAGTTTATTTTAACGTAACAACGATCATGACCGAATATTTCACCAAATAGTTAGCATTGGCTCTTATGGGATTATCAATGTTTTGGTCAAAGTAGGCGTGGCTCTTGCTACCGCCGGGATATGAACCCGAGCCTACGAGGTGGGAAGCCAAAACTTAAGCAACCACACCAAAACGATCCCCGAAATTGTGAGAAATGGATGGAAATGCATTGAAATGGATTTAAAAAATGAATATAAATTCTCTTATTCTAATATATATATTATAGAAATGGAAATGTGATGTTCACTTGCTTTAGAAGACAGGCACCCGTAGGATCTTGCCATTTTTAACCATGACCGCATGCGCAGAAGGCGATAATCTCTCCCGATATTTTTTTAAATAAATAAAAGATCGTAGCACTTTTCCATAAAATGTTTTACTGCGTAAAACGCGTTTCGGCTCACTGAGCCATCATCTGCTACAAGACTGGTTCTTTTACCAGATGATGGCTCAGTGAACCGAAACGACGCGTTGTACGCTGTAAAATATTTTGTGGAAAAAAGCTACGATCTTTTATTTATTTAAATATGTCTAACTTCCACCGATTGAAGCCTGAATCTGTGGAACTTCTCCCGATATTATTTATTAATGACCATTCCCCGAAAAGCGCGCGTTCCTCTGCTCAACAAGTTCCCATTCGGCATCGAGGGCGATAGATGGAAGACCTCTCTTCCCCTTCCAGCGTGAGCTATCCCCCGCGTGACTCATTCAACCGTCCCCATTCGGAAAGCCACCCACGCACACGCAGCCACGCACAAACACGAACGCATCACGAGCCCTTCAAGGGAAGAGGGAGGGATACCGAAGCGGAGAGGTTGCCCCCCCTGCAAAGGAGTGAGGGAGGAGTGTTATGGGAAAGCGCGACTCCCTCCATACCGCCCCTACCAACCTTATTTTTTTTTTTTTTAAGGAGCAATTACCGGGTCCCAATCATCCCATTGCGGAGAATTGGACTTTCTGTGTGATTGCCGCACGAATTAGGTTGGCCGGCGAGGGTGTGGGGGTTTGATGGAAGAGGAGGAGAAACACGAAAGGGAACGAGCAATGCAGGGTTGAATGAAGGCGGCCAGCCTGCACGGCTGCGGTCCCGCAAACGATAGACGCATGATGCACCCAGCGCTCAGGGCTAGGGAACTCCCGGCGAGGACCAAAAACAAAGCGGGAAGGTTTCTGTAAATGGTGAAAGAAACTAAGTAAATGGCACTTAAAGAATTTTCAAAATACGAAGGCTATTCGTGTTCTCCACCGGGAAATCTCCTTCATGGCTGCCGACGTCGGCAGCCATGAAGGAGGTTACCCGGTGGAGAACTCGAATAACCTTCACTACCAGCATACGCCGGGAAAGCATCCGATCTTTTTTCAAAATACGAGTTGAAATGACGTTTTCCTTACACAAACAGCATACAATCATTCGTTTTCTACATCCGCGTGGTGTGAAACCAATTGAAATTCATCGACAGCCGAAGTACATTAATGGAGAAGATTATTTTCTTTTTCATTATTTAATAATTATAACTTTTCCCGTCCATCTGCCGTGTGCCCTCACTAGATTGCGATTTTTGATTTGAGTGAATGACCCCATTTCTCATGGCAATGTTGGTATAGATATCTCAAATTCCTCGTAAAATGATGAAACTAGATGGTGACAGCACCACAGATGTTTAGATTGGAAGCATTTGAAATTTGTTGGTGCCAAAGAATGATGAGGACAAAATGAATTGATCGTATAATTTTTGGTTCGAATTATGGCCTATCATTATGGTCATCCTGCTGTATTTTCTGGAACATGCATTTTAAAAACCGATTTTCAGACATGCTGTTGTTGAAGTTGCTTTCTAGGCAAAGAAAAAAATGTTGATCACTTCCAGAATATCGATTGATTGTGTTGACGAAAAGTAGGTATAAAGCTCATAATACCTTTTCCCTTGGTAAAAGGTATTTTTCTTATGATTTCATCCAAGAATTGCGATAATTTTAATGATAATAATAAACGAAGCCCTCAATAAAGTGTTTTTTAATTAGAGGAAATTAGAGGAATTTCAGAGGAAATTGTTTAGTATAATTTATATACCATTTGTTAACAAATGAATCAAAATTTATAAGTAACCATGTTTAGCCTGGTAAGGAAACTTTTCTATCACAGGTATGTTGCTTAATTCTGTACACAATTTTTAATTTACCAATGAATTTGTACTGCACAATTGTATTCAAATTTTTGTAACCACTTAATTAATTAATTTATTTTCTTTATTTTCTTTGTAAACATTCATTATAATTAAGAGCCCTGAGGAAGGAGAATAAATCTCCGAAACGTTGGCCAAATGTGAGTTTAATTTATCATAACCTATACTCCAAGAGCATAAACATTACATTGTTTTTTTAGTTAAGGCATTACATGTTTATAAATGCAGGGCGTAAAATCCGATTATGCGCACCTCCTGATTTGATCCCATTCAAGGCGAGGACTGCTGACGAAATATGGAGGGCTAAAACTGTAGAAAAAAATATCGCAATTAATATAACTGATATTTTTGGAGATGCGATTTTTCAAATAGCTGACCATCAAATCTGCCCAACAAGTGATGTGAGACGAATTGAAGAACCACCGGAAGTTTCTAGAGGAAATTATATGAATTTGGAGAGGGCTGAAAGCTTATATATAATCAATTTCCGCTGGGCTCAATCTTATATAAAAACGATTATAATTTACTTACACCAGTATGTGATGGAGATCAACCTCGTGTAAAGCAAGTACTCATAAACTACTCACTACTGCAGTGGAAATTATGTTATTATCAAGGTATACTCGTCTATGTTCAAATACTTTAAGATGTGTGTAGGTTATCTATTGGACTTTTTCCGCGCTATTAATGCAAGACCTAAGAAAAATATTTTGTTAAATGCAAGAATCTTTATGCCCGCTACAAAACATGTATAAAATTAAGATACTCATAAGAAACACCTTTATCTGCAATACATGAGAACTCTTACCAAAAATGAGTCTGTTGTTCGTAAGGTTGTAAGTTACGGAGGGAAAAACATCGTAACGCTTCAGATAATGAAAAAGACGGAACTCCACCGGGAAGATCGTATCTTGATTGATGCGCTGGAGGAGACCCAATGCTTCATTATCTACAGATCCACGACAAGGCATCAAGAGCTCCAAATTGATAGTAATTTATCCACATACGACATAGATTCAATGAATTCTAAGTTGCCACGACCACTCCAGCTTTACGCATAAACGATACACAACTTAGAGACTATTCAAAGCCATTTAGCACTCCCAATCAAAAAGGAAAGAAAATACATTTATAATACATTATTTGCACACAAATGGATCACCATAGAGTGCACCGGTGTTGATGGCTCAGCAAAGCCTAAAATATTACTGTAACACAAGAAACCAAAAGTCAAGCTATATGATTTTTAGCATGCAAAATAGATGCATGGTAATACTTGGATTTAAACTAATAGAATTCCACCTCAGCTAAGTGAAAATTCGTGGTTTTTGTAATAAAAAACTTGCACACGATTTAATAAACATAGTCTCCAACATTTTTCTTACGAGTTGGACAAAAACCAGACGTCTAATAAAGAAATTCATCGGAGAAACTCGTGATCATTGCATATTTATTTAATCAATTTGATTTCAACTGTACACAGAACTAAATGGAGAATCGGGAATTCTATGCTCCACACATCAAAGCCGCTGAATTCTGAATATTTTAAGCTTGTGCTTGAGATTTATAACAGCAATCAACAGCTATATAATTTTCCACGACTGAAAAATACCAGTTCATCGTAGGAGATTACTAAAATTAACAAACGAATCAGCTTGGGGGATAAAGTTTTTGAGGCAAAGCAGTAGGTGGTATTAAACGGTCTCTGGGTTCTGCTCCGCGGCATCATGGGAATTCTCAGATGTGACTGCGAGTCTTCGAACACGAGAAATAATAAATAGAAACAAACCTTCCACACGAAATGCCTTTGAAGAAAAAAGAGAGATCTTGTCAAGTAACGCAAAGGATAGAAAAAAAAAACATTTGATTCCCTAAGCGAACGTTCTCAATTATTTTTCCTCTCCTGCAGAGAAAAACCATCAATTCTGGAAGAGTAAACAAGGCTCGGGTGTTAGGAGAAAGAGTGAGAGTTTTATTTTTATTTTTGAGATTGAGAAAGCAAGACAAGGCGAGGACATTGTGAGACTTAAGCCTGAATCACACGATCATTTTTTCCGTCACTCAGAATGATAGCTCAAGGGATAGGTTTTCAGGGACCAAAAGAGTGATCGCTCGACCCATCATTTTCTGAATCAGACAGCCATTCCCACCTTATCTTTACTTAGTATGCAGACGAGATATGACGTAAAACACGTCAGCAAGCACACCTGAAGTACTTCAGGATTCACATGTGAAAAGACGACTTCGTTGACTTCCACTGACTTATTTTCTTGGTAAGACATTTTCGTTCCACAGAGGCTGTTAAGTTCAAAAATTTGAATTGTAAGCAAGCATACATAATCCCAATTTATAGCTCCAAACACACCTGAACTGCTTCAGGATTCACAAATAAAAAGACGACTTCGTTGACTTCCTCTGATTCATTTTCTTGGCACGAAATGTTTCGTTCCATAGAGGTCATTTTCAAGTACAACAATTTGAATTTTAAGCAAGCAAATATACTACCAATTTATAGCTCCCAAGCATATAAACTCTAAGCATATATTTTCCCAATTCTCAATGTAACCTCCTTTTGGGGTTTCCAACCCAATCCTTCCCCCTGACCCCCCAAACACACACTCCTTCCACCCTCTCCCCTATCCCCTTCAAGGAACATTTTTCGGCAATCATAGCTAGAGCTATCCCTCGGAAGGGATAGAAAAAAATATCGTGTGATTCAGGCTTTACGAAAATCCACGAATGTGTGTGCACACATCGACGAGCTTTTACCACGATCTCCATACAAACGGTCGGCCCGTCGCTGACTCTAAGCAGGGCCGCGGCTGAAATAATACGTGGGTATACTCCACTCGTATATACACGTGTTTTTTTCAGTATTTACGAGTTTTTACGAGGAGGGAGAAGCAGGGGGAAGGGGTGACCCGAGTTCTTGAATGAAACCATTCGCCTCGTGGGTGAAGATCTGATTCGCGTTCTTCTGTCCGTTCCGATTGGTCTCCATCTCACCCGCTACTGCTGCGAAGGATCGCAGCATCTCTGCTCCCTGGACCACTTCCAACTCGGAGAGGGAAGGAGGAGCTGGGATTGGAGTGGGAGTCCAAATGGTACCAACCTTGCAAGAATACTATGTTCCGAATGAAGGAAATAGAACTGAGTGGATTACAGCTTATTAAAACAACTTGTCTGTTTCCACACTATTTTATTTTCACCGACCATGGTTTCGGCAACTAGTGCCATTGTCAAGGTACATAGCGTGAGTGGATTTAAATGAAAATTTAAGTTTGATAGACAATGGGACGTGAGAGATACGGAAAATTCAGTTCTATTGGTTTTTTAATTTTTTTATTTTATTGTCGAACCTCCGAATACAGCTGTCATAGGCCATTTTAAATCGGGGTGTTCAACAAATTCAACAACGAAACTTACACGAACAACCATGCCCTAGATAAGTGAAACTTACCCAGGCGGGACTCGAACCCGCGACCTCATGTTTGGCAGGCGAGGACTTTATCCCGCCGCCACCGAGGCCGGCAGAAATATAGTTTTTATAGTTTTCATCATAGATGTCAAGAAAAATACACGAAAGTCAATACCAGTGAAATATCAATAGTTCGTCGTCAATAATAATGGATTTAAACCAGAAGAGCTAAACTTAGGGTCGAAATGATATCGGAGTCAAAACTACTTCGGGTCGAAACTAAAGTATAACTGGGACGAAATGAAACGTAGATAATGTTTCGCACCCGAGGGATCACGTGCCTCGCCCTCCAACAGTTTGGTTTCGACCCAGTCACTGAGTACGAAGTGTGGTTGAATGAAGTAGAGGTTCGGCCTATCGCTATTAGATGGATGGGGCACTCATATTTTTACCACTAATAGGAGAACGGTGAACGTGTACTGGCCATCCGATTTTTAAGCTCAATGATTTAACCTCTCTACAAGCATGTCAAACGTAATTAATTGGTGGAAACTATTCCCTCTTATCCCCCTCCACTCAACTTCTGGAATCGAAACTTAACTATGTGCAGCACAGTTTCGATTAATTTCGTTTCGTTCCCGGAAGTAAAGTTTCGTCCCGGGACGAAACTAAACTCCTTGGTGATTTTAATTTCGTGCGGGAACGAAACTAAACCCAGACCTTGTATTTCTGTTTCGTGTATTTTTGTTTCGTTACGGGTTGAAACGAAATATTTTGGTTTCGTTTCACTTGCCATCCCTGGTTTTCATAGAAACTTTAAGGATTCTTAAAGGATAAGTTAAAAAGAAAAAATAAACGATATCACAATACCTCATGGTATACAAATAGGACATTTACCCATATCAAAACAAGGCACATGAAACACCTGCCCATTTGGACACCTCAGTTCAATGTCCATTTTTTTCCAGAACCGAACATATTTCCCAAATAATCAATGTAAATAGAGCCCTTATTCAGTGGTTACCTCCTTACACGGCCATCCGCCATAGTTGTTCTGACAACGGCTAATCCTTTAGCGACCACCCCCAGCCTTCCCTAGCACAAAATAATTTGGCACATAACGAATCGATGCATTATAATCTTAGAAATAAATTATTTAATGGCTCATTTTACCACTACTCAAACTTTTCACCGCGATTCAGTGATCACATTCACTAACAAATGACATTTGTCTTCAATCCGTTCGTTGGCCGCTTGAGGAAGTTTACACTTCATGAGGCTTTTACAAGACGAATACAATTCTCTTTTGCAGAACTAGACATGCATGAGTGGAGTAAGGTTAATCATAACTAAAAATGAAGCCATCCATTCAATTTTGCCTGATTTGGAAGAAAATATTCCCTCAAACACCGATCAACGACTTAATAACTTACTTCTTCAGACAAATATTATTTTTCAACGATTCACCTTGGTTAATCGCTGTAAACGCTGTAACTCTTTAAGCATTTAAGCAGAAAATACTTTGGTATATATCACGTTCAATGAAAACAAATGCTCCACGGAAAGCGCAAACCTTAAAACACTTCTAACTTCAGGAAAAATTTGGGGTTAAATGGTCGCAAGAAAATTTTGCAAGCGTGATTAAAGATAGCAGAGATCTTTCAGGCAGAATCTTGGAGACAGATGACGAGGTGATGAAACCATGTCAGCAAACTATACCGTACCGTAAGTCTGTTTATCAAAGAAATTTGCAGCTAATAATAAGTCACCATGATGAAAGACATCGAAAAGAGAAACTAGGAGAAAGTATTATGTACGAAACAACGCCTAAAAAGATAAATACATTGTTGTAAGGTGGATAAGTGAAGATACGCAATATTTAAACTAAAAATGATTATGTGTATATAAATAACCAGCGTTGAAAAATATGCAGATAGAAATTGGCTCATTAGTAGCTGAATAATACGTGAGAGAGCATTAATATCACCTCAACTCTCCGAAAATACCTCAGTTAAACTGGTTTGAGAATTGAACTTACTCTGAGCTACTCACCAGAACTCAGCACACTCCCTTGAAAAGATATCATTACGTACTCGCAATGGAATTGCCAATCGTCATAGGGGTCGCCTCTATCGTAGTTGAATACCGTTAACATATGTTTGTTCTCGACTATGTAAGATAAGGGGGTGTGTTTAAGAATTGAATGCTTTTCATAAACACTCTTCGGTCTCTACAACTAATATTTTTAAGCTGGTCAACGAAAACTAATTTACGATTAATTTCAACTCTTTGGCTTCCATTTAAAGAAATTAATTTTATCTTTACAGCTTCCATTACTTGTAAACCATCCTATAGTAAAAAAAGACTATAAAAGGATCAATCATGGAAACCAATTTTTGGATGCCAAAACAACAAATGGAAATTGGCAACATTTCATTTGATCATCATTAGGAATTCCAGCTGCATAATACCGCAAAGTATAAATATAGAAACTAATTTTAATAATGGAAAATAAAACTTTTCTTGGAAACAAATCATACGCTATCTCAACAGATTCATCTTCTAAAAACAAAAAAAATGGAAAAAAATCTTTTAATTTTCCGGCAGCTTCGTCGCATTGACAATGAAACCGAGGAGGAAAAAAACAAATACCTGCCAGTGATTTCATTTTCTCAAAAATTAGAATATAAACATGGAAAAACTAGAGAAAAATATCTTATTGGGAAATATCAGGGTAAAATAAATAGATTCCGGCCTTAAGCTTTATGCAACCAAATTAGTGTGACAGATGATATTGTATTTTGGACTCCATTAATTCATTAAAATCAGGTTCCAGATTAGATGGGCCAATTGTAAGAATTATAAGAAAACACACAGGAGTTTGTTAGGCGGGCTGGATGAAATTACCTAACGGGCCGGATATGGGCCGCTGGCCATAGTATTGAGAGCCCTGATCTAAATGTTTGGGACTTGCAGATATAAGCATGCGAACATTTTTGCCGGTATGGTATGATAATTGGAGGAGGTGACCGACGGCTTAGGTCATTTGCGCCATGAGGGAAGGGTTGGTAAGGAAGGTTGAAGAGAAACCCGGTGTCGGCATTAGCCTGCTCTTAACGAAAGGCGCCAAGGGGTCCACGGCTTAACGTCCCATCCGACGGACGGAGTGTTGCGCTTGAAATGTCCTCCATACAACATTGAAGCAGGGATCGGCCAGTCTCTGAAAATTCTCTGCCACCGCCAGGATTTGAACCCGAGCCCACGGGGTATGAAAACAACACACTAGCCACTACACCAATCGTTCCCCTATCATCAGTTCATGTGTGGAAAATCTGTGAAGACAATTACAATTTTTAATCATTTAAAGTTAAAAGGAGTTTAAAGAAACTTTATATCTAAAAAAATTCAAAGAAGAATAATTTCCTTCTCCCTTAAAAATCGGAAGATATTTTGAGACCATCGTTCATCATGCACATCGAAAATATTATGAAAACAGGCAGACCCAGAACAAGGGCGGAGCATGGGGGTCACGTCCCCCGGGCGACAGAGTTCAGAAGGGACAGAAAATTTTGAAAAGTTTATCAAAAATTTATTTTATTTTTCTAAATAATTTCGCTGACAATAATCATACATTTGTAAATTATTAAGTAATACCATTGATAAAACGTCTTAACAGCAAACGGTGAGAAATTTCAACTACCTCGGTCTACCAACCCGATCCCCCTTTTTTGCTGGTAATTAATAATTATAATAATTATATGATGTCTTCATTAGGGAGAGATCGATACTAAGAAGTCCCCTCTGCCATCTAACCCTTCGATAGCGTGAATGCAAACATTAAAAAAAGGTAGATAAACGTTGAAATTCAAAAGATATATAATATATACTATTTGTGAAATGTCAAAAAATATAGACAAGTATACATGAAAATTTTGTGTAAAAAAAGCAAGTAATTACACCATATCAAAGCTAGGCGAAGGGTTTGTGACCTTCCCAAAGAGAAAAACGTCAAGCTTTAGGGGATAATTCAATATAATCGGCGAAGGAAAATATTAAAAAACCGAGAAAGAGAGATGCAAATGGGAAAACACAAGAGCGATAAGAAAGTGGTCGAGGAACGAGTGTTTGTTCTAACCTTCCCTTTCCGAAGGAATCCCGTAAATGGGTTGACAACGCTTGGGACGACTCTTTTTTTATCTTCCGACTTCGTAAACACGTCGTAAAAGCATTCACGGAGATATCCTCAGATGAGGACTCCAAGGGTGTGAAGTCGCTGAGGCACTTTATCGCAGTCCTCTCGTAGTGACAAATTTGGAACCGATGAGAAAAGAGCGGCCGGCAAGCTTAAGACGTAAGGCCCCGATAGAGGGGAGTGAAAGTTTTTGTTTCGTTCACAGAAGGCGACAATAGTATTTTCTATCATGATATTTCTTTTCTGGAATCAAAATCAGGAATTACACCACTCATTAACCCATTATAACCAAATGTTGCTTCTAAGTAACATCAAATATGTATCCAATTTCAGCTCTATTAACGAAAAATCAGAACTTCGTATTATTTCGTGACATAAATTATAATAACGAAATATTTAGCTGCCACAATAATTATGATTGAGAGAAAATTTTCAAATTTTCAAAATGAAAAATCTTGAAATTTGATTTCTCCCAGAAGGGTCTCTGAGCTGGAAAAGGTTAATGATTCTAGTTTTCTACCGATCAAGGTAGGTTTGTATGGAGTACTTAGAAACATTCTGGCCTCCCCTTCCTTCATGTAATTCCCTCTTCAATTCATAATAAGAACTACTCCCTTCATTGTCTCTAAATATCTTTTTCTCTTCCTTCCTCTCCCTCGTTCACGCAACATTCTACTCTCTAATACTGTTTTCTACATCCTCTATAATATATTTATTATGTAGATTCAGATACATGGTGAGGTTCCAAGATAATTTTCTCGGAGACGCTGAGAGAGATTTCCAATCGGAATATAACAAGGAATCTAAGCCTAATGTTAAAGGTAGAGCGTTGATATAGAATCCTAAACCTCAATCTAAACTGAACCTACAATAACAAACTAAATCTACAATCCTAAACCATTTTGAATTGTGAAAATTGTATTAATATATGTTTCATTTTTCACTAATAGTTCCAAATTTTTGATTTTTCTATTTATGATTCTCAAAAAAATGCATATACATTATAGAAATGAAATAATATACTTTGTGAGGTTCACTAATATATTTTAAAAGTACGAACCGAGTTTCGTAACATGAATACATCCTCAGGTTCATCATGATTGGATCTACAGGTGTAAAATTAAGGAGATCAATGAATGACCGACGCACCTGAAGATATGACCATGTCGTCGATCATTCATCGATCCCCTTAATTTTACACCTGTAGATGCAATCATGACGAACCTGAGGATGTAACCATGTTGTTTATCCCGGTTCGTGTTTTTTTAAATATATTAGTGAATCTCACCAAGTAAATTATTTCATTTCTATATTGGTTAAGTTACACAAAGTTAAGCCCGAAATCATCTACCATATCATCCTGTATAGCCCCAGGACAATTAATAAATCCCATTTACTTATTCATATTCCTAGAGTAAAGGCCGTTTTACACGGGGCAAATACCTGCACTATCTGACGTGTGTACGAAGGCGCAATCAAAATTGCGTCGTGTAAAGCGGTGAATTGCTAGAACACATGCGAGAATGCGTGGATGCGAGACGGCAAAAAAGCCCCAGTTCTAATTTCGTTCATGCTTTCGCGCAATTCCACGCCATTTTAGAAATTAATGCAGCTCTAACCTGCGCAATTCCGTATACCGTGTAAAACGGCCTTTAACGCAAGCATGTTAGCGAGTGGGATGTGAGCTAGTGCGGGAAAACACTGATCGGCCCACGGCAAGGCACTTCACGCGACTCCATGCATACTATCCGTCGGAAGGGCTGTGTGCTTCGCTGACCCACCCTCTTCCTCGAACACTTTTTGCGCCCATCCCCCACTCCCCTCGAAAATCCCTTCCCACACCGCAGGCCCTGAGGCGAGCGAGAGAACCCCATCCCTCGAGTTCCCTTACACACTACCCCACCCCACCCTACGGCCTTACCCCTACGCGGTGCCACGCTGGCCGGAAGCCCTAAGGCAGGAGGAGGCAATGGCGAAAATGGAACTGGTGGAGAAAAAAAAGATATAGGAGGGACCTGCGTGTGAGGCTAGTTCCTCCCCCCCTCCGCGGTGCACATGAATGGAGGGCATCGGGGGAGGGGAAAGGAGGGGAAGTGAGGGGGAGAAGGTAGGGGAGGGGAAGGCCCAGGAGGTAAATAAAGCGATACCTTTTGCTTTGGATCGCACGCTAACGCCTTTACCGCAAGCCTTCTGCTCTGCGTCTTCGGGATGAATCGAACGAAAGGAAATCTGTGATGAGTCGCCACGATAAAAAGTGCAGCGTCTCCAATATGTTAGGCGATTTAAGATGGAGGATCTTTGTAGGATCCTAAAACAAAGTATAGGCTAAATTTAATGAGTAAATTCGGGGAAGATTTTTTTCAGACGACGTCAAAAGTGTCATTCACTTACCGTCATCTTATGGAAAATTTAAGAGAGGAAACAGACGGCAAAACAGAGAGATTTATAGTGCCATTATTTCCTCGTACTATCACGGATACCAACTGCATTCGCGTAAATGAAACGAAGCCTTTTTCTTCGGATCGCAAGCTAACTCCTTTCCGGCAAGCTTTCGGTTCCACGACTTCGGGATGAATTGAACGAAAGTAAATCTTTGATGAGTTGCTACCATTAAAAGTGCAGCGTCTCCAATATGTTAGGCGAATTATGATGGAGAATCTCTACACGATCGTAGAACATAGCATTGGCTAAATTAGCCTAGTAAAACTAAAGGACAAAATTTGTTAGGTCCACTAATATATTCGAAAAAGGACGAGCCGGGGATCGTAACATAGTAACGTTGTCAGGTGCACCTATCACGCATGCATCTCATATTAGATCTACATCCACATACTACCCCATAAGCAGCATAAAAGGAGTGTGGCACGGGGTGTCAGGACACCAGCCATTTGCCCATAAAAAGGAAATGCTCCAACGAAATTACGACTGGCATTTATTAAAGTCCTTCATAGTTCGTAGGAAAAAGGAATTCGCACACCTATCCGTTCGGAAAAATATCCCTCTAACTATATCACGTCGGGTGCGACAAGAAGGCCATAATATATCTGACTGGAAGAATGTCCTTACTGTCTCATTTCAATTGATATAAAAGGATATTAACATATGATTGATGTTTATATATTTTCAAATGTAACGCAGTCAATGAAAGTCAGAAGGAAAATTTAAATATCTCACTTCAATGGTATTTAAAAATGTCATCAATCATCCATCTAACATCAACCATCCTTCTAACCGTAAATTCGACCGATATTCCATTAATTGCTGAAGAGGCGCTAGCCTAACAGCTCCACGAGTAGATATAACTATGTTGTTCTGTACAAGTGTAGTATAATTGTTGTTATTTTACTCGTAAATAAATATCTGTTGAATGTGGAATTAATCCATTGAGAAGCACAAAAATTAGGATAATTGTCATAGAAAAATGAATGTATCCTACTGATGCCTTCATTCCTTTTGGCATTCAATGGGGTAGTTTCCTTCACCAAAGAAAACGAACTGCACTGATTGCGATTCCTTACCCACCATTAGTGTATTCATAATATACACTATATATAATTATTTGGTTTTAGAAATCCCAGTTTAGACGAATGGCCACGGTCAATTTAAACCTCATTTGAAAAAGGCCGGATTGGCGCCCATGCCATGCCACTCCACGTGACATCACAGGGATCTAGTTTCTATAGGAGTATATAGGAGTTTTACATGGTCTGAGATTACCAATGCATGCATGAGGCACAGAGCTCAGGGAAACATGTCTTAATAATCACGCATTAAAAATACAAAAGTTCGGAAACTTTCCTTCGTTTGATAGGGGAATAATAATCCTTATTTAAGCCAAGCGCTACCTGCTAGCTGGGTACTCAGCCACGGTCAAAATACGTCACACAGACTTTTCCCATCATTCCTCTTTAGCCGTCGCGTTTTCACGCGCTTGAAAATTTTCACTTTTCATTTTATCGCGAAAAATAGATATCGTCATTTAAAAATCTAAGAGCGTGAAATGCGCACTCCTGGAGTAATAATCTTTCGATTTAGGCAATAAAAAAATAATGGGAAACCACCCTATTCCTTAGTTTTGAAGAGACTAAACTTGAGATGTCAATGAAAACTATCATTGAGTATTCTATGGTTCAAAAAATACACCTCGTTGTAATAAAAGTATTTCAAAAACATTCCCGGGAACGGATATGACTCTTCTCTGTTGACACAACGGCCAAGTAAGCAAAGCGATGGGCAAGATTCGTGTGAGTCAACCGAAGCTTCAAACCGCAACATAGACGAAGAATCTAACACAATTTTGAGACGGAGGGGAGTGTTTTTGTAAACATCCGCGATGCCATGATATTCATATTAGTGTTCACATACATTAAGAACTCTTGATAAGACGGAGTATAAACAAGGAACCCAAGTTTAATTGTGACAACCATGAGATAAAACTAGCATATTTATTCATATCTTCCCGTCACTCATGAACAAATAAGACGAGTCGTGACATCGCGACGTGAGTACAACAAAATTTCGTTATCGGAGTAACTAAAGACTAAAACATAATCAATTTTTTGAAAACCAATACCAAAAAATTATTCTTCAATGTTTACATCATTTCAAATATTACGCAGTCCATAAAAGTCAAGAAGAAAAATTTAAATATCTCACTTCCATGGTGTTTTAAAATGTCATCAATCATATTCTAACCGTATATTCGACCTTATTTTAAATACGAAAATATTGAAAGGTGGAAGAATATGCAAAAGAGTAGGGCTTTCAGTTACGAAACACAGGAAACATTAAATTTTTCTCGTTATCGATTACTTCCGCTATCAGGTGATTAACACGCTTTACTAGACTCGGGACCCGAGAAGGTAGTGAGAACCAATATAAATTATAATCGACCGGAAACCGAAAATATCTCGAAAGGATTTGGAAAGGCAGACCGCATTGGTGATTAAAGACCAATTAGCCTTATTCAAATAACATATGGCCATCCAACCATCCGCCAATATGACCAATAACAGTAATTTAGGGAATTGTTACACGCAGCAACACATACACGCAAAACGCACGAAAGAAAACCATTAGTTTTGGAAGCGAAAAGCATGAAAATAAAATATCAACACACATCCTACGTCTTAGAAACGGAACTGCTACCTACCGCACTGGAGTACTGGAAAATTTATTCTTTTTAGTATGGCTTTCAGAAATAACGTAGTTACAAAATAAGCATCTTAAAATTTCCCTGAAAAAGGGTCAACGAGGGATATTTGGTAATATGCACGTAACCTCAGTCATTCTAGCGCTTGCACACACATTCAGGCCGGACGAATTGGACGTCTTGTGTATTTCTAAGACTCCGAATAGAAGCGGCCACTGGTGACTTTCGCTCGACAGAAAATATTAACGCTAAACTTGGTAAATAGTATTAGGTATTCAGCTGGTAATTCACCGGCAGATGACTATTATTACAAGCTAGCCTTGAGGATTTCCAGAATCTTTCGTGAGAAGTTATGGGCATGTTTTCTGTTACCAAGGCCATTAATAGAACCTACCACAAGCTTTTTTGTTAATGAAAAAAATGCACAAATTGGTTTAAAATACCTGGTAATTGGCTCGAAATGCACTAGCACAGGAGTTTGCTAAGTATTATTAAAAGTTGGCCTGTAGTTTTCCCAAAAATCTTTCCCGACAAGTTGAAGGCACGTTGTCTGTTACTAAGTCCATAAATAGAAGTGCCCATTACTCATGTTCACTTAATGGAAAATATTGATGCAAAGTTTGTTTTAAAGGTCCAATACCTGGCTTAGCACATGACTCCGTTAAGTTCCACTTAGAGTTAGCCTGGGGTTTTCTCAAAAATCTTTCGTGAAAAGCTGAGGACATGTTTTCTATCAACAGGAACATAAATAGAAGCGCCCCTAAGCCATGTCCGATCAATGGAAAATATTAATTAACAGCTTGGTAGAAAATCACTGCTTAGACAACCCCGCAACAACCAATCTGGGATTCGTCCTGGAAGATGATGGCATGGTAGTGTTATTGGTAACACACCTGACAGGCAATCGGGAGATTCAGGTTCGAATCCCGGCTAAGTGAATCTCATCCTTGGTGCAGGTTAAAAATACACCAATCCTTGCAATGTACCTACCATCAAAATTTCTTTCATATTTTATCGAAAGTTAGCCTGGAGTTTTCCCAAAAATATTTCCTGACAAGTTTAGGACATTGTCTGTTGCCAATGCCTCAAATTGCAGCACACGTTTGCAAATCACGTGATCGGGTGACGCGTGCAACGCACAAGTCGGCAGAGAAGAAACAATGGCATCACTACTGGGATAATTTCCCGTAATCACGGAGTGGGTTAAGACTTTCCCCTTCGCGTAAGAAAGTCGTCAGGAGGGAAGCAGTAGACAAGTAGGGAATAATTAGCCGTACCCATTCGGATTGAGATGGACAGGCAGTGGGAAGTTACGTAAAGGAGCTACTGCGTACGCGGCGAGTACCCAAGGAGCGTCTTCTTTCCCTAAATTAACCTGGACCGGTTTACATCAGACTTCCGACGAATGCTTAGCGGAGGGTATTCAGAGTCCCTACGAAACCTTACGATGTCAGGCGTTGGATGACTTTAGAGACTAGAGTCACTATCAGTGTCGTAACTAAGAATATGCTTTGGGGGGATGGGGAGGCATGGGGAGGTGACCCCCCTTCCCAGGCAACGGGAAGTCCGGTAAAAATTTTGAAAATTGAATTGCCTGGAAATTGTTATAATCATTTTGGCACTTAAATTTCAACTTAAGGATTATACATCAAATCTAGACAGTAGTTTTAAGTGTTTTTTTATTACTATGAGGCTTTGGGAGGGGGGATCTATTCCCTCATCCCCCCATAGTTAAGCCACTGGTGACTGAACTATGAAACCTACTTCCGACTAGTGACTGACTGATTCATACAAATGTTTGGGGTGAACGAGACGAGATACGGCAAAATTCATTGAATCCATCCCCCAAAAATCGTCTGAAACCCTAGGAAAAATTGTCGAAACACTAAATAGTTCTGGCTTAGGCCTACTTACAACTATCGTACCTCGTATAATGTGTATATTTTTAAGGGTATGCGATAGTAATGCAAGCAGTATGGAGAACTAAATTTGACAACAAAATATGCTTCATCTCAAAATCAAGGGACAACAAATCATAGATTCACGAGTTAAAATTTCGGCGATCATCAATTTAAGTTCCAAATGATTCATATTATGACTACAGAAGTAAGGGTGGCACTAAAACTATTTTAATCACATTATCGGCTCAAGTAGGCAATTCCGCGAAAGTAGTATTATATTTTTGGGTGAATTCTTTCCCTAAACTTGGGCACTTTCGGATATTCATTAAACAAATATTTAGGAGAGAAACTGAGATTTAATCAACTTATTTTTACTTGTTGTTGAGGGTATTGACTCTTTTAAGTAAGAAACGAATTTTTTTATTTGTCTAAATTCATGTCAGCAATTCTACATTTTAATGGGCAATGAGATTCGGGAGTACAACATTCAGAGGCGAAAAAGATTCCCATATTAAAATTTCGTAGCTTTATAGACGTTTCCCTTAAGGATGTTCTATTTATTTATTTAGTTTTCAATTTGTTTAAGCAGTGTATACTTAGTGTTCTTATTTATTTCGTGCTTAGGACGTATGTTAGTAATTCGAGCAGCATGGGGGAATTACATTTAACACCAAATTATACTTCATATCAAATGCTCCAATCCAAGGAACTACAAATCATAGATAATATTTTCTACTCCTACGCCAAGACTCCTATTCTATACGTCTTGATCTTCGTCGATTAAATGGCCCAGCAAAAACGCTAAGGTAATAACTTGGAATTTAGACCATCGGTTAGTAGATAAAAGCAGTCAAGGCGTTTTGGACCTTTCAAGACAGACTCACCTTCCTTTTCGTAATAATTGGCACATCCACACTCACCCGTTCGGTATCCATTCCATGGCTCCAATGCCACAATTCCCAAAATATCCGCTAATAGAATCTTACCAGTAGGAATCATCATCCGTTGGCGTGTATGTCCACGTGACCCTAAAATAATGATCTGAGCGTTTTATCGGTCATCATTGTCACTTCCGTCCATAGTGATAAACACTACCGACGCTGAAGCGTTATTAAATTGAGTTTCGCTGGAAGTTGTTTCTTTCTAGAAAACTGCCGTTCCGAATGGTGTGAGATGTGTAGATTAGGGCCGTAATCACTTAATGACTCCTACGCCAAAAGATTGTTAAAAACAGTGGCTTTGCTTATAATATCTCTTGTTGGCCTAGATTCCTGTTTCTCCGGACGTTTTGCAAAACTATTTGTTCCAAAATGTTTCACCTGAGCCCTATCGCTGATCGCACCAGGGCGGAGAAACACTCAGCTTTTTGCAATTGAAAGTATCTTGCCATTTCCAAGCGATTAGAACGGATTAAATAGCCTCGGATGTTATTTCATCAAGGTCTTGTGGCCAAATGGTTTTCGTTATCCATGGATCCATGATGCTATACGACGTCTTGGTGTCCATCGATCAAATACCCCAGCAAAAACGCTAAGGTAATACCTTGTGATTTAGACCATCGGTTAGTAGATAATAGCAGTCAAGGTGTTTTGGGCAAAGCACCTTCCAAGATAGATTTCGTAACTAAGAGCAGCGACCGTGTCAGCCCCACTGCAAAACCTAAATGAAAATTTTCGAGTTAAGGTTTTCGTTACGCTTCTTCGGAACAACGTAATAATCCAAGTGACTTGCTCTGAAGAGTCATAGTATTTTAATTACATGTTTTATACAATTGTCACTTTTCTTGGATTTAAATAAATTTTTTTCAAAACCTTCTTTGAAATAAATTTAATTTTGCTTCTGGGGGGGGGGGGCAGCTGCCCCCTCCTGCCCCCCGCGGAGTACGCCCATGTTATGGAGGTATTTTATCGTAATGCGCCACTCTTGAATGGGAAAGATTTGGTCTTCTGTAAGGCGTGAGGCGCGCGTGTGTGCGAGTATACGCTGGGATATTTACGTGCCGCTATATATGTGCGCGCAGCCATATAAAAGATACGGATTACATACCTGCGTCTATGTGTTGCTGAGCGTTTTATTACAGGATGCGGCCGCTGGGCTCCGAAAGCTTTGCGTTTGTTATTTTTTAATGCTTATTCATGCATCCGCGAGAACAGAAGCGGCGTTGTTGCGCAAGCGATATTGAAAATGTAATGTAATGTTTCAGCGACATGCACAATAGGTTAGTTTCCTTCATCAAAAAAACGAAAGGCATTCTTATTATGTTTACAAGAACAAACCTGACTTTTTATCATCTAATAGATCGATAAAGCAAACACTTAGATAGACAGATAGAAGAATACTCTCAAAAGCAAATTGGGAAAGTCATCTAGACTATTAAGAGAAATAATAAGCCAATATTATCTTCACCAAAGTAAGGAGATGTAGAAGGAAAAGAAGGATGAACTCACAAGCGAATAAGTGGCGAGTTAAGGCTAGGATTTCAAATCACGACTAACAGCGAGCACGAATTGAATTGAATTGAATATTTTTATTTAATAACAAACCTATAAGAGCAAAAAATAGAAAATACAGGAAATGTTCTACTCTTAATAAAAGGCATTTTACAAAAATAAGGCATTATGGAGATTAGGCTAACAAGTAGTAGATGTTTATACAAAAAATGTAAAATATTCAATACTAATAACACAAAAATATAAGTTTTAACTTAGACAGTAATGAACACACACATACATATACACATTTATGTAGAGCGTTTTGATAACATCACAACTTTAAGATGATAACTCTAATGAGTTGAGGAGACTGAATTAAGCCCCATACTTCAAATAGGAGTACAGCCTTCTTTTAAACGACTGAAGTGATTTGACGTCTTTATATATACGAATTAAGAGATTTGTTGAGCAGACCGAGAGAGCTGTGGGAGTTAACGTAGACCAAATCGACCGGAAGACTGACTAGTCATAGAAACTAGGGTTAGCACCGCAGGGGACCAATGCGACAGTACAGCGCCCTCTTCTTAACTACATATTAACAAGTCCCCCGCGTCGAATATCCACACAAGTGGAGCGAAGAGAATATGGAGGGTCCTAACACACACACGAGGGCGCAGTTATCAACTCCGTACGTCAATCCACTGCTCTAGGATTTTAACTACCTAATTGGTTGGAATTGGTCCACCATAGTCCATGAATTGATTCGAGCTAGAAACATGCAGGGACATATAGTCACGCCTGAAAATTACTTCGGTCACGCGAGGCCTTGAGAAGGGGCTTGAATTAAATCTGATGAAAACCTGAGTCTTTAAAGAGACATGGCGAGAATCTGACGTGGGAGGATTTCATTGGATCTGATTAAAAGCGTTGGGCAAGATGCAGGCAAACTCGAAAATGAGCACGGTTAGCATTTGTGGGACGCTCAATCGCCTGGTATAGCTTTCACGCCGGGGTCATCGATTACAATGTCACCCGGAGAAACTATGATACGAGCTGGTCCAGAGCATCTGACACATGACGAATACTAGGACGGACAATGAGTGAATCATTTTCTTAATCTAGCAGGCCGCCCTGTGTTCCTCAGGAATGATAGTACCTACTTAGAGAAGTGGCAAACTTGGAACTTGTATTTCATTACCATATGTAAACAGAATTTGTATAATGATACGTGACAAACGGAAAGGAGAAAACTACGCAAAGGGCACAAGAGAAAGTAGTACTACGAGGTTTGGTAGCATTAGATGCACCTATACAATAACATTGGTCGCAATCTGTACATTCGTATGGAAACACATAGCGGACAGACACATGGGGGTACCCAGCGGGGTGCAGGGGGGAGCAACTGCCCCCCCCCTATACTTAAGCGAAAATAAATTTCGTTCAAAACAAAAGATATGAACAAATTTTCCTTTTGAAAAAAAATTTATTAGTATAAGATATGAAACTAAAATAAAAATCATTATTTTTTCAGGGAAATAATTATAAAAACTAATAAATTACTGTCATAATTTCCTTAACATTTTGGTTTCAATAACCTTTTCTGTGCAAAAAAAGTTACAACTTGAAAGACCACAGCTATTTTTGTCCCCCCCCTAGTTTTGATTCTGGGTACGCCCATGGACAGATATCCTCTTTTATACATAAATATATATAAAAAGATTATGAAAGAACCTTGTCTTCAATTAAAGTATGTATTCACTGGATAAAAATCATGATCCGCGGGTACAAAGCTCTGCCGGAGAATTTGATGAATGAAGGACACTTGAAGGTAAAATAAATTAAATCTATTCATAAATTAACGAGAAACCTAATCTTTAAGTTGAGTTTGTATGCACTGAATAAATATCACGATCTGCGGTTACGCAACTCGTCTGGGGCATCTGACACGTGACGAACACTTGGAGGGACAATAAGTGAATCGTTATTTTAAATTAACGAGGAACCTAGTCTTCAATTACAGAATGCATTCACTGGATGAAAATCGTGATTGGCGGGTACAAAGCTCTTCCGGAGAATCTGATGCATGAGCATTGTTATTTAATTTAGTATTCCTCTTTATTATTCTAAGTATTCAGGAAAATAACATTGTCAAACATTATTAAAATAAGCTCCGGACAAGGTATCAAGACTCCATTTTAACACAGCTTGTGTGGCAATTTGCTGATAGCTATTAGAAAAGGAATAGGTGTCGGCAAGTACCCATTAATCATAAACCCCCCAGAGCTGAGAAGCTATTTCTTCGTAAAGACATTCATTTAATTTTTCGATTTTTATTTCTAGAAAAAGCCCTTGATTCCTAGTATGATCAAGTGCAGTCTTGGTACGTGGTGTATGTAGCAGTGAAGCTATTTTTTCGAGAAGTAATTAATTTAACTTTTCTATTATTTCTAGGAACCAGGCATTGATTTCTAATACGATCAGCTGTTGTCTTGACAATCAAAATATAATTTTCTGCTCTCTCGATTCGTGGATGAATGCCATAATTCGACGGAAAACGTGAACATCAAAGAGAGTGAATTAAAATACTCGAAAGATCCGCCACAGGAAAGCTATTACAAGGAAGATTTTTTCGTACTCTTGGAATGTAGTGAATGGTGCAGGGAAGCTATTTTTTTCGTGGAGTAATTAATTTTACTATTAGATTTTTATTTATAGAAACAGGCCTTGATTACTATCAAGAACAGCCGTAGTGTTGACAAACAAAATATATTATTTTCTGGACTCCCATTAGCAGAGGAATACCATACTTCGACGAAAAACCCGAACATCAGCTGTAGTCTTGACACTCAGATAACAATATTTTCTGCACACCCGATTAGTGGAGGAATGCCATACTCTGAATTAAAGCGCGAACATTGGCGAGAGTGAATTTAAATACTCGAAGGATCCGGCACAGGAATGATATTACAGGGACGAGTCGAGGGGGAAGGGTTTTTAGGGTCAAAGAGAGTTTACGATGAAGAGGGGGGAAGGGGTAAGGGGGTTTATCAGGAAGCGAGGGAGGAAAATAAAAAAAAGACGTTCAGGGGAGGGTTTAATTTTTTTTTCGGGAATAGCGTAGAGAAAGAGGGGTGTGTGAGGAGGCCGAAAGAGGCAAAAGGTCTAGGGGGGGTAGGTGAGGGGGTGAAATGGGGAGAGGAGGGGTTGTGCACTGGCAACGCTTCATACGTCACCGGAAGCCATCCATCATCCCCACCCCACCGTCGCCTCTTTACCCGAAACCCCTTCCCATCGAAGTGTAAGGCTCAAAAATGGGGGGATGGGGAAGCCATTTCCCACATACGGCGGGTGGGGTGGCGGAGAGGGGAGGTTCGAACATCACCCTCCCCTCCCTCTCTATCGCTGCGCCTAAGTGGAGCCATGAGTATGGATGTAAGGGTATGTGCCACGTTCAGAAAACAAAGGGGATGGGGAATATATGTATATTAAAAATTATAAATATATATGACTATGGGCTTAGAAGCAAAGATGGATTAAAATCGAAATTAGAGTTTTAAATGCCAAAGATCGAAGAATTTCGAGATCAACCCTTGCTCTTAAAGTTTCGATCGAAATTCGTTTTCAATCTTGCCCATTTAGTTTGATCACAGTAGCGTCATTGCCGGCCTATGATAACGTCATCCATCCCACGTGTATGACTTTACTCTAAGGCCAGTAGAGATGGAAAAATCGATTTAGATTACAATAGACAGTCGAGTTATAAATGCCAAAGATTGAGGAAATCATGATCGATCTTTGCTCTTAAATTTTCGATCAAAACTCGATTTTTCGACTTCGATCTTAACTATTTTATCTTAACATCACATTGATTCAAACATCACATCACGCCCCCATCAAATGTTATTATTTTGCCTTCTTTCGCGACGCGTTACTCATTAAAACCTTCCGTTATCATCCCGACAATTTCCATGGACATTGGCAACAATGTGCCTGCACCTCAAATATTAAAAAATGCACATAGGGTCAAATTTTCGATTTTAAGAAAGAGAGTATTGAAGGGTCAAATTCAGCGTAAATTTTGGGGTTTTTGGGGTCATGACCTGGATCCGGGGAATATGGAATACCCCATTCTCTCATGTAAAAGGAGGGTACGCTCTACGATAAATACAACTCAAACTTCTCTCACGTATGGGATTTTCAGCTATCTATTTGCACATACATTCCTTTTCATCTTTCACAAGGATACAAAAACTGTTTAACTAATGAAATTGGAAAAATTTTGATAAAACTTTTTATGTAGGTACAACCGGATACATATAACCGTAGGGCGTAGGGCTCCCCCCTCACTCTTGCGGGGCTGTCTGCATTGCCGATCATTGCAGAACTACAATAGTAACTTTCTTATATCATAAAATGGCATTGTCTTGCATATTCGTTTAATCAGTTTGAATATAATTGTCTTAAATTTTGCATATAACTTGATTATCTTTCATAACGATAAAAGTACAGGTAGCTAACAATATCTTTTGCGCCCCCCCCCCCCTTGAGTTTTTTCTTTATCCATTACTGCCCTCGAGGAATATTTTTACGGCCTCAATGGTGGCGAGGTAAAGTCCTCGCCTACCAAACAGGAGGTCGCGGGTTCGAGTCTCTCTTGATTAAGTTACCCCTATCCAGGGCATGATTCTTTGCGTACGTTAACATGTTATTAATCCTGATGTAAAAGGCCTCATAGAGCTGTTTTCGGTGGTATGGAAATAAATAAATTCCCAGAAAATTAATTTTTTAAGAATAACCTTATATATTTGAAGAATATATACGGTTAAGAGTGTATAACAACCGTAAATATTTTTCAGAATATTTAAAGTGTAGGGGGATCGGGTTGGTGTGGTGGCTAGAGTGTTGGCTTCCCACCCGGTGGGCTCGGGTTCAAATCCCGGCAGTGCCAGAGAATTTTCAGAGACTGCCCGATCCCTGCTTGAGTGTTTTGTGGAGGACATTTCAAGCGCAACACTCCGTCCGTCGGATGGGACGTTAAGCCGTGGTCCCCTTGCTACCTTTCGTTAAGAGTAGGCTAACGCCGACGCCGGGTTTCTCTCCACCCTTCCTTCCATACCCTACCCTCATGGCGCAAATGACCTCAGCTGTCCGTCGCCTCTTCCAAATACCATACCATTTACAGTGTACATTATTTCACTGTTTCTAATATTATTACGTAAATTAAGAGTTTAAAGCACTCTAATCTTTTAACATCGCGGCAATAATAAAGCGAGCAACCCATGCTTCCGGTCTACTACATCACCCTACCCATTCGCCACCACTACAACTTTTACCTTGGGATAGAACCCCTTCTCCAACACGAACGGCGAGGACGAAAAAAGGGGTTCTTTTGAAGGGCTTGGAATGCGTTTGTAGGAGCGCTCGAGAGCTCTATGGGTGAAAAAGAGGAATAGGAGATGGAGAGGGGGGTGGAGTATCATGGTGAAGACTGCGCGCGGTGGTTGACGGGATTGTGGAGCGAAGGGGAAGGTACTTCTCTCCGTCTTTTGATTGAACAGAGAGAATGCTGAGAAGGGAGGGAGGAGAGGGATAGAATCGTGAATGAAAGGGCGAAAGGCGTAGCAAGGAGACGGATGAACGGATCCGCTGGCACAATTGCATACGGGTTTCTCGTGCTGCTGTGGTGACCGGGAAAAAAAGGAGACTGGGAAATAGGTGCGATGATATCGAGTCTGCCCAGATTAAAGAGGCAAATTCTCGACAGCCCGAATCTAAGCAAAATTTTAGAACTAAAAAAAGCTGCACTCCGAAAGTGCCGATAGATGTGAAAACTTGAAATAACGTGAGCATTTTTGAATGTAAGGCATAATTTCTAATGAAGTGTTTTATTAATCAGTAGAAAGTGGAATCATGTGTATAATAAATAAACTAAAATATTTATTTATTACGATATTGCACACAATTATTTTACATAAATAAAATAAATCGAGTTATATTGTACTAACCTTCACTATTCTTGTATCGAGTACACTCTCTTGCAGGAGTATGGACAGGTGACGGTGACGGTGATGCGAGTCTAATGGTTTGTTCCCCTCCACAAGTACTGTATATATAGCGAGTATACTGTGTATATACAGAATATACATGCCTATAAATATATGTGGTGACGGTGACGCGAGTCCAATGTCTTTTACACATCTATAAAAGTGCTCAACGCGACATAAGAAGTTTTCACTTCAAAAATAATTAGCCACCATTGAAAACATCCATCGAAGTTACGAGCATAACTAGTGCAAAAAGATTGAGGATTAACCAATCCTTCTATTTTTAACCTTCCGTCACGAGCAATACTTGAATTGCTGAGTTCGGGCGCAATATGTCTGACACGCTCAGATGTGAAAAAACATGACTAACTCTTAGCATGGCCGAGTGGTACACTTTTTAAGTTTAAAGCACACTTATTAGAGTAAAGGAACACTTACATGATGTCTTTCGTGCTATGCATAGACCACTTTACAAGCTATCATACGACCGATCCTAACGTGCTCTTTAAGCCATAAGCATTACTATGTATAATTTAATTTACCATGTCAATTCTATAAGATCAAAGTTTTTCCTTCGCTCGGATTTGTTCCAGTAACCTTGACCTCCTAATTACCTTCGAGTGACCACATGTATTGTCAACTATCTAAACCCACCTTATTCCTCATAAGAGCATATACTGTGCGTGGGTACGTCATGTGAATAGCTGAAATACGTAAGGTTTCCACACCACCGCAATCGTTAGATAAATTCTTCCACCAAAGAGTCGCCTAAACATATCGCTATTCGCTGGAATAGCCACGATAATGGGTCACCTATTGTGTGACGAAGCAGTGGAGTTATAATAGACGCTGTTTTTTTTCGGTGCTTCGCAAGTCTACGGCAGGGGTTGACGGGCTCTTATTCTTCTCAAGATGACGAACGGCCTCTGATAAGTCAACAAACACCCAGTTATGTCAAGCGGGCCAGACGAGAGGGCACAAATCCAAGGGAGGCTTATTGAAGAGGTCTCGCAGGTGACTCAGAGGGAGACACGCACTAGAATATGGGCTTTGTGAATATAAGGGCGGTCAGCAGCAAAGAAAGCGACCTTATTATTCTTAATAATCGTAGCTAATATAATGGGAATCGGTACGAAGGAGACCCACCTGTGTGAGTGAGTACTTCCGAACAGAAGAATTTGTGAAGTGGCTAGCCTGGTATTCGACAATAAATCTCAAAATGATTGAGATTGCAAGATAGTATTGCTGATGCTCGCTCAAAAATCTCGTTTATTTAGGGTCAAAGGTTAATTTTTCTAGACAATTATACATGGGCGTACCCAGCGGGGGGCGGAAGGGGGCAGCTGCCCCCCCCCTGGGAGCAAAAGTGAATGTAGTTTAAAACGAAAGTTTTGAACAAATTTTCTTTAAATCCAAGAAAATTGATATTAATGAAACAAATAATGTAATTAAAATAAAACTATTTTATTTTTGAGCAAACGATTTTAAAAACTGATAAAGCGCCTTTATAATTTTCTTGAAATTTTAGTTTACTCGACCTTTTCTGTGTTACAACTTGAACGACAACACGCAGCTTGCCCCCCTGTAGTTTTGATCCTGGGTACGCCCTTGCCATTATAATCGCATATTTTCGTCCAACTCCTTAGTTACTGAGCCATGGAAACGCAAAGGTTTATTTAGATGCACTTTACAGTTTTACATGAAAACGGTTTTTCTTGGGTACCCAGCCTTCCCGACATTTTATTCAATATTATTTTACTCTGAATTTTATACTCTTTTAAAATTATTTACTCTGAATTTTAAGGACATTAAATGATTAAGGTTGGACGAAAATTTGCAATTATTATTGCATGAAACAATTAACTTTTGAGTTTAATAAAAAGACAGCTTTGAGCAAGTATCAACAATATTATGCGGAATATCACCCATTTTGAGATCAATTGCTTCAGACAATTACAACCGCACAATTATGTCCACCCTGAATTTTTAGAGCCCTTAAATGTAAATTTCTAATGGGTGGAGACCCAAGAAAAACAGTTTTCATGGTAACTGCAAAAGTACCTCCAAAAATGTTAGCGTTGCCACACCTCTGTAACTAAGGATTGCGACCGCATGCTTATGGATAAAAATCCTTGAAGTTGTCTCCCATAAAATCCCTTGAAGTATTGCAGATTCCTTCTGAAACTCCCTGAATATCCTGCTGCATTTCAATATAAATTTATCCTCCGAATATCTTGCATAATGTTAGGCACGATGTGGTGGAAGTTCGTAATATTGTTGAAATGACACATTGCAATATTTCCTCTTATAATAATAAGTGGAAATATTGCAATGTGTCATTTCAACATTATCCTCCGAAGTATGTATTCCATCTCACCAATTAAAAAAATATAAGAATACTAAATCTTTATAAATTTCTCGATATATCTTGAAATTAACGTAACCGCGAGGCGTTGTAAACTTTAAATTGAAAAATTACCCATAATAGCTTGGATCTCGTCAGCAGAGCATCAAATAGCACAGATGAAATTATTTTTTTCCTTCACGACGGTTGAAACGTGTAACGACACCAACGAAAATGCAAAAAAATAGAACGCTTCGCCAACATTCGCTCTAGCGCATCCAGAAGAAGAATCTTCGCAAAAAAAGGCGTTGGTTTCACGGACCGGCAGTCAACAAGAGGTGTTGTAATAACACCCGAGGCTCACAACACTCCAACATAGCAGTGCCGAATTTCGACAAAAGTATTTCTTTTGCATTCCTCACGGACTGGGAGATAAAAGTAAGCGAGGCCTTCCACGCAAAATCTTTCTAAACACTCGTCAAAGCTTTTAGAAATCAATCATCGTCTCCAGAGCGCCGCTGTCAAAAGCAAATTGGTCGTGACTGTGTGTAGTCAAGACGTCTCTTTGAAAGGTACCGCTGTGGTCGAGTCTGGAGACCCTCGATATATTTTTTTTTGGCCACGACCATCTCGGAGCACGCTTCCAACCTAACACGACAAGGTCTCTCTCTCTCAAATGCGGTCCATCACGAGGTAAACCGCAAGACCCACGTTTCCGGAACTTGTCCCTGATTGCACTCGTGTTTTCGGTGCATCCTGTAAACAGTTTAGTCAAACTCTAAATACCCCTCAAAACCCTCCGAAGATAGGGCGGGCGATAAAGGTGTGTAGCAATTTGGTTTTAGGGACGCCGCAAGATAAGCTCGTTCACACAAATTTCGTATCTACTTTTTGGAGAGGACGCATCGCTCAACGAACCCGGTCTTTTTTTCCGACCAATCACTTGCTTAAAAGTAACGCGATCATTTTTATTGGTACATAGTGTAAGCCTTAGTCAATATTTGCCTGTAGGTATTTCACATTTGAAAATTTAACCTCAGCAGTTTCTCTGGTGAAGAATTTTCATCTTTGATAAATAAACCGAGGATATAGTTCTAGGCTGTCCCAAAAAAAAGATTTTTTTAAATTTCAAAATCGTCAACCGGATTTCGATGACCCTATATAGATCCGTGACCCGAGGGTCATCGAAATCCGGTTGACGATTTTGAAATTAAAAAAAAAATTTTTTTTTGGGAAAGCCTAATGTAGTTCGCCATGAAAAAACATTTGGCTTATATTTTGGCTTTGACTTTAGCTTATATTGATATTATTTTCAATATGTTGTCAGGGCAAACTGGCAGCAGTGCTTGTATATGCTCAGTGCAGAATAAAGCAAGTTAAATTTCGATGCAAACCGCATTGAAAAGTAACGTTCCGTTACATATCTAAGCATCTTCAAACTCAAGTATATAAACTTGGTAATAGACTGTAATCCATATATTAAATTTCTAGCACAGCTAGAGATTTTTTTCGAGATTGAAATGTGATCCATTCACGGATCAAATTGACACATTAGCAACGAGAAGGCACACATTAATATCAGAAATGCATTAATCCGTAATTCGAACTCAAATATCCCGATTACCGATCAGACTTATTAGCCAATTAGCTTATTAGCTAACCGGTATTTGGGAGATCCGGGTTCGAATCCCGGCCAACCCAAACATTTTTTCATGGTGAACTCCATCCACAGTGGATATGGCTTTGCACTTGTGCGCGTGACGGTGGGCAAAGTCACTCTTTTCATATAGTGCTTTTCATATTTGATATATTGACAAACGTTGACAAAGGTCAACTCTATACTCACTTGAAACTTGAAGATGATTGTTAAAGTTTTTAACCGCGTGATACGTCACGGAAGGAGACAAAACACGACCGTTTAAGTGGGAGTAAAGCGTCCTTTTACATTTTCGATGGAAATGCTATTTTTTATCACGCACTCACGACGATAAGTGATAAGGAAAGCCCTTTCCAAAATCTTCTTACCAGGGAACTCGGCCCGCAGCGCGTTGCAGTGGTTTGGCCAACACTTTCCAGAAAACCAAGTACAATCGTTGAGATTGGTCGAGGAGTGTTATCACCGAAAAGTTGCCTGGTATCCAAGAGTCCCACAAGGGAATTCCCAAGGAAAAAGGACCTTTCTTACTTTTCTTAAATCTGCGCCGCCGACAAGACACGGAAAAATCGTCCAACTTCTCAAAATGCGACTATTTTCTCTCATTTCAGGGCGCGTGCTTTATCGCTAATTTTCCCACGAAGAGTTAATTGTGCAGTAGGCGCTGATAAGGGATTGTGTGGGGAGACTTGATGAGGGGAGACGGACAAAACCGACTAATTAGGAGGATGAAAATCTAGCTAAGGACAGAGAGCAACGTATTCTGAAGATAAACGGTGGATAAAGAATAATCTTCAAGAAGGGAACTAGCGAGAGAAGATAAGGGTCGGGTCTAACTAACGGTCTTGCAGTCTGCAGCAAGAAGACAGACTAAACATATGCTGCATTGCAGAGAAAATAATAATCTCGGTTTTTGTTCAAGGGAATTATTCACTAGTCAACGTGAAATAGATAGATATGTGAGCCTATAGTAAACATTTGATGGCGGCATTCTCTGGGGATATTTTTTTTCTTGGTGTGCTTACACCAACCCCGATGGAATCGATAGATTCGGCTTCCACTTGGAGAAAATACATGCTGAATGAAGAAAATCAACTTTGTAAATTTATATAAAATTTTTTATAAAAATAAAAATAATAATAAAAAATTAAATTAAAGTTTTATTTTTTAAATAAAAAATTCTATTTTAATTTACAATGGTTGTTTACTTATATACGTCAACGGCGAAAGTCTCTATAGCGGTAATTGATTTCAACTTGAATTCCAAGAATTAAGAAGTGCAAAAATGAGATAAAATATTGAGTATACAACTTAACACTGAGAATATTCTTGGAGATTCGCGATTTTATTCTCAGCGAACTCGGGGGAGCGCGGAGAAGTTTTCGATATCGGCCGTGCGGCGGCGCACAGGTCTACTGTGAAATACTTCAAAAATAATGCGGAAAAAAAAGGATATGAAGATTTTTAAAAATATAAGGGATAGGAATAACATTTAAGGGAAGAGATAGGATTAGCTTTAAAGCGTGAGTTACTCTTGAGTCAAGTCTACGTCTTTCCCGACGTTTCGACAACAGGCTCATTTTCGCCAGGGCTTTGGGCTGCGTAGGGTATCGTCTGGTAATATTTTCTCGCCAACTCTACCGACTATACTAAATCATTGGTGAACGATAAGGGTAAATCGAATTACTCACAACGTAATATAGACCATGAAAACAAGTCGATTGTCGAAACGTCAGCAAAAAATCCTTACCCACTGTTCAGAAGATGAGAAATTTTTCATCAACATTTACCAAGATAAGGAAGAATTTGAGACTTCAAAAAATTCTGTAAACGACTATACATGGCCTCTACATTTTCGAGCTACGAAAATGACGTGACAATATTACTAGCTTTTGAAAGTTTTAAATAATTTCTTTCAAAAAGTATAATTTCCGCGAAATTGAAACGTGGTTAGGTACGAACATAATATAATTTCGTATCTACATCACGTCCTCAATGAATACAGCCCGAAGACATGCCAATTTCTATACGACGCTATACACGGTGAATGATCATGCTAAATGATCATGCCATCATTCACGCGATCATACGAGCAAAATAGAACATGTTCTAATTTTGACTGAATGATCATACGTATGACGGTTCATTCGCGAATTTTTCCGTTATATTCGGCGAATGATTACATTCGCATGATCATTCATCATGATCATTCGCATGATCATTCACCGTGTATAGCGGCCTTATGAAAAATGCTATCACTCGCACGCAACCAGATATCATTAGCAAAGGCGGTCTTTGAATTAAACGGTAAGAGCTCATTAGAATCATAGATTCGGACAGAGCTGATCCGCGGCCTTTACAACCAATGGTATTCGCTACGGGACTGACCGATATCTCGTTAGCGGCATGATGCAATGGAATGAAGCAATCGAATAGCCCCCCACTGGTCATACAATCGCCTTCTTTCGCTCCTATCTTTCGCTGGCCAGCAACCGTATAATCATTGCCTCTTCCTTTCCCACTTCAGACGTCGAAATAGGTTTCTCACGAACTCCAAGAAAATCCACCTTTCCAATCGCCCCTTCTTTCCAATTTTGCCTTCAGTCTTTATCGACAGCATCTCGTCTCAGAACAAGCGTTATATCTGTTGCTGTTTCGCGCTCGTTTTATTCGGCACCGCCACGAGGCAGCGCTATCTCCACGATTGCAATAGAGGATCCTCACGTCAGCCTCTAAACAGAGTCCTCTATATTGCCATATTATAACTACGAAGTGAGATTAGTGTTGAGAGTGCATTCTAGAGGACTCTGCCTCTAAATCTGTTGTCATCCACCGAGCATATAAATTGGTTTACAAAAGTCGCCACTCGTGTCGCTGACGGTCAAATTGATCGGAGATTTACAGGGAAATAAGGTATAATTTGGGGTATTAACCAGTGACCTCATGGAAAAATTAGCAGTTCCGGAAAGCACTTACCTTACCTTTTTTTGAGAAGTGAAATATTACTCCGTGTGTTCCTTTACTACTTACAAGTTATTGTTTATATTTTATGACAAAATTCTTTGTTTTGGTTGCGAATGTGTATGTTAGAAATTCTGAGGCAACAAAATTGATTAAAGTGTTATTTGACTATTACATATTTCTTTTGTTTAACAGTCCCAGAACGGCGAACACTACTGGTACTAACAGAAATTTTTATTCATGATGATGCGATCTATAAAATTCATAACTTTTACATTCAATATTCCTCTACATTACAAAAATTATAATGCAAAATATTGGAAAAAAATGGATCGCACTGCTCTCATTACCACACCGCGGACCTTTTTTAAAACCGATTAAAATGCGACCGAAGTGGCAACAGAAATCAACCTTCTATTGGATGAAATGGGGCCTCATCTATGCAGTCCCCATGGGTATTTCGTTCAGTGTGACTTTAACCATAAGCCGTGGTGGGAGTGATATTTTTTTATAGACAATCGTCTCGCACACGTAAAATCTGTTTTATACGATTTATTGGCCCAGTTATGTATCACTGCGCGTATTTACTCGTATTAAGCGGAGATGGATGACTTGTAGCACCGCGAGCGGCGATTTTGAAAGCGGCGGTTGAACGAGATGGTATGCTGGTTGTATCACATTGAAAATGACATAATATGTTGAAACCATGGTCGATAATCGAGATTTGAATTTAAGTGAGCAAAATTACCATTCGATTTTTATTATGGATACATCGAACTTTATCAATTCTAACCTGAAACCTTTTATCCATCTTTAACAGTGAATAGCAATTGGAAGAGGTACCCATGGAGTAAAAAATACAATTTGTAAAGAAGAATAATGACACGGAACTTAGAACTTAGCATTAGATGCCGGAATTATAAGCGTAGAGGAGTAAGGAATTGAGAAATCATTAAAGGAGTTTGGGCTATTTGTGGTCGTTGAATTTCTACAGGCTTTACTTCGAGAACCAAGGTACCATTTGGTATATTACGCTAAAATATCAAGAGCATAGGTATAAAGATATTCTCAAGGAACGCAAGTTTACCGTAAATCACACAGTGTCGCGGAAAAAAATATCCACACGAGATCCAACATGCACAAACCTTTGGTCGCTGAAGAACAAGAGCCGGAACTGCAGAGGGTATTTTCCACTTACCTAAAAATAAAAAATAAAAGGCATAAGAATATGAACAATAAAAAATTAAAATTTATCACACAAAAAACTTATCAAATCACAATTTTTACGGAACACGTCACAATTGTCGCAGCTTTTTTCTACACTCACAATATATCATAATTATGTAATTCTGGACCTCAGTAATGTTGCTAAACAGTTGTTATAGATAGTTGTTAGCATTTGTAACGATATTTACATACGCTTCACCTACTTCCTCCACTATTTCTACAAAGTACCTCATTAGCAACAAATACATGCGCTGATGCTAAAAAAACCTGATTCCTCGTCGGAAAATGATACCCATTCCACAAAAGATGAATTCGCTCTGCCATCGGACTAGGGATGGAAAAATGTCGATCGTGATAAACTTTTCGAGCAATCGATTTTTAATCGAATTCAAAAGCTCGACTTTTCAACAAAAATGGAAATTTGAATCAAAACTTCGACCAATCGAAAATACCAGCGGATCGATTCTCCGAGTTCACTGAGATCAAACGAAATGGTCATGGTCGAAGTTTTAAAATACAGTTTGGATCGAAACTCGAAGATGAAGGATCGATCTCGATATATTTTACCTTTGACTATTAAAATATGATCTTCGATTTCAATTGAAATCGTTATTTCCATCATTATATCGTTCCTTCAGAACGGATTGATATAAAGAAGCAAATCTGAACTACATCAAGGTGAGTATTCAAGAAATCCACGAGAGTAAAATAAAATGGTACCTTCCACAAAATTTTATTTACTAAAGTAAAGGCCCTGCTTCGACACGTAGTGTCATTATCGAAACCGGGTCGGTACTTTAGTAAATAAAATTGTGTGGAAGGTTACCATTTAAGTTTATTTTATTCTCATGGATATAAAACATTTCCACCAGATATCGCCGGACACTGTGAATTATATTCAAGAAATGTTTTAGCTATCAAAGTAATCATTGTCGGATACCGGAGTAAATATGAGTGATTACTCATGGCTCACCCCTGAGGCCCCCCGGACATGAGCACGGGGGCAAGAGGGCGATGGTCGGGCGGGGAGCGATAATAATAAAAAAAGCGAACTCTGGGATTGCTGCCTATCGCCCCCGCGACGTGGGGCGGATTCCGTGAGACATGTAAAGGCAGAAGGGCGGTCCCCAGGCGGCAGGGAGGCCTGTGTCACCGGGGGCAGGCCGCGGGGCAGGTGGGGAGGCCGTTGGAGCGTATATCCGGCCCCCTCCCCCCTCGGGGGCGGTGGGGAGGGGAGTAGTCGACTCCGTGCTCGGCCCCCGTGACTGTGACCCCGCCCTACTCCTCCTCCACCTCTGCCCCCCCGAACGACCTCCGATACATGCATTGGAGCCACCCCCCGCCGTTCCCCACCACTTAGAGCACCCAACAGGCGCCAGACGATACTATGTACGCGCAAGCCTCATTCGCAATCGCGAGGTTACAACGCGACCGATTCGATGGGTCGAATGACGTTCAATTGATTCGATATATCGAAAATATCTCCCATTTGATCAACAGAAATGGAAACCGTTCTATTAAGGCCTAGTTACACAATACATTAACTCGTGCTATGAATAATTGTCTAAATGTACTATGAAAGCGTGAATGACCGATTCCATGGGTTAGTTAACGTTCAGTTGATTCGATATATCGAAAATATCTCCCATTTGATCAACAGAAATGGAAACCTACAGGTTCCATTAAGACCTAGTTACACGATACATTAACTCGTACTATGAATTAATGTTTAAATTTACTATGAACGCGTGAATGAACACGTGACTACACTGTGTATAGAAACTGTTCTAATTTGATTTATGCACTAACATTCATTTACCAGATAATAAGCCCTACGAGTAACTTTCACGCGCAGAACTGTAATAAATTTCTTTCGTCGGAACTGGACATGATATGCAATAAGGAAAAAAAATTTTTTTTCACGAAAGGATTTGCGGCGCCACTCATCCTGTACGATTACTTGTTTGACTCATTTTATGTACGATATAAATGGTTGATTTCCCGAATTGATAAGTTTTGGAATACGTTTCTACCTCCATCAATGAAGAACTACAACACATGCCAGGATGGACTCAGAACCCGAATCATCTTTCTTAATTTTTTCTTCTTTATTCTGTCAACTTACTGTGAATTGAAGAGTAAAGCACAAGAAGGAAGGGCAGGCTGCCAGAATGCTTCTTAAATACTCCATGGAAACCTACCTTAATCGGTAGAATCATTATTATAGTATTCTACCGATTAAGGTAGGTTTCCATGGAGTACTTAAGAAGCATGCTAGTAGCCTCTCTTTCCATTTAACTTCCTTCTTCTTTCTCTTCCTTCTCTTTCCTCTCTTCCTTCTTCGATTCAGAGTAAGGCCTTCCCTCTTTCATTATATCTAAAAATCCTATTCTTTTCCTTCATCTCCCTCGTTTACCCAACATTCCACTCTCTAACACTGTTTACAGCATACCATCCCCGCTAAGTACTCAATCCATCCATACCTTCTGTCTCTTCCGTATCTCATCTAAAAGCTGCCTCACCTTACCCACCACATTCGTAAAAATAATTTTTCCTACAGCTGTTGTCTTAAAGGCCCTTTTATAAGGGGCACGCCATTGCGCAATCTGACGTATATACGAAGGTGATTCGTGTAAAGCGGTGATTTGCTAAAACACATGCGAGAATGCATTGATGCGAGATGGCAAAATAGCCCCAGCTCTAATTCCGAGCTCGCATTCTCGCATTTTCAAAAATGTTTTCAGTACCATCTTGCGCAATGAGATGCCCCGAGTAAAACAGCCTTAAAATCCACCGTCAAAAGTCTATTGAGGATGCATGTGAGGGCAGTATGTAGATGTAGATGAGATTTTGGGGAAAAAGCATTGTACCCGAAAATGGTATTGATTCCAAAGACACTAGTGCCGTTCAAACAGCCAGGGCATGTTAACAAGCGATGAAATGGATGAAAGATTACTTTCCCTACCATTCACCACGAATATACTCAAACCACATTTTCTCTCCGCAGTACACTTACCTCACCACATTCTAACGTCCCAAGTGACCGTTGAGAGGCGCGGGAGGGGAGAGAAAGAACAATAGAAGTGAGATAAATGGGAGGGGTAAGTACTCATCCCACCGTCCGTTCGCATCTGCACGGTGTACAAATGGCCTCGAATGAGCTGAAGAATGAGGCTGGCGAAAACATCGTCGAATAGAATTGGAATTTTCGCCAAAACGGCTCCAGCATACACCGAAACTAGTGACGTTAATAGATGTATAGAAATTTTGAGTTAAAAAAACTATATACGCTTTTTGGAAAAAAATTTAAACATGATTTGGGATATATGAAAATATTTCATAAATTTTACTTAGAGTTCACACTTACTTAACTTGGCGTGACATGACTTTTTACGAAGCAATACCAATTAAAGGCATATTCCATCAACAAAAGTTCCCCATCGCAACCAGTGATGATGATATAGGTATAGAAAGTATTAGCAAAAAAAAAACAACACGCTTTTGGAAAAATAATGTTAACATCTTGCGTGATAAATGAAAAAATCTCATTAATTTTAAAACAGCATAACGTCGTCCATACCTACTTAACTTTGTGTAACTTTACTTCTTACGAAGCCGTACAATTAATGGGATATTCCATCAACCACAGCACAAACTAGGCAATATTAGAGGAGTCAATTTTGGAGTATTAACGAAATTGAGTATTAACGAAATTACTTATTTCTCTCAATCTTCCTTGAAGCTGGTTTATTAGTAGAGAAATTTTATTTCTCCTCAAATAATGGCTATCATAAGTCTATATTGAGCTATTTACGTTTTTGTTAACCCAAAGACGCTCTTTATGTTTTCAACTCCATTCACAAGTCAAATTTATTTGTAAAAGACAAAGATAGATAAATTAGATATATCATGCTTTTCATTCTTGCCAAAAACTTGTAAACTATGAAGATTGCCTTCATGAGTAGTTGGCAAGTTTTGCTTTGGTATGAATGTGGAATTATAAATCGTTAGTATGCGTAACATTACTATAACCGTGTGGTGTGCACGTGGGAATCCAATTGCATGCTGCATGATGGTGAATGATCACCTCCAGCCAAACACCCTGATAGTGGCTCGCAGGCTATTATGTAGATATAGATACAGAGTGGAAAAAAATCTCGTATGTACTCATTACTCATGTTGAAACAAAAACCAAGTACTGTTCCACAAACTTACATAAACTTAACTCGTTCTGTTTGTCTTGATAATGACACTATAGCCCAGTTGCGTAGCCAGGGGGGGTCCGGACCCCCCCGAAATATCAAAATACACTTATTTTCCGTCATAAAAGAAAAAATATTGAAAAATCATGAATTTCCAAAATATTTCTTCAACAAATGTAGTTTTTTTCGATTATGAAAAGTGTTAAAATTAGTTTAAAACCCATTACTTTGTACCCTGTTTTTAAAAAATTTTCCCCCTGGTTTTGGTCCCCCCCACCGAACGAAATACCGGGAAAACAGGTGCCACTAGGGTGATCGTACTGACTCTACAGACAGCAGCATTAGACCTTACCGACTGGGGATGCAGTTCATTAATATCGGTGAAAGGGATCACGTAACAAGCCAGCGTGAAACTAAAAAGACTAATCCATTCGCCTCGATCTCACACAACCGATCAATAGACAGATAAAGCGAGGGATTTCTGGTCAGAAATATGAAATGGAAAAAAACGGGAGACGATTTAATAACGAAGGTTGGAAGACATGATTGGTCACGCACCGACAACCCTTACGAAAACGTCGGCAACCTACTTCCCCCACCACTTGTGCACTCTAATTCACCCCTCTTGGTCTCAACAGGCAATCACTACCCCCCACCGTAATCTCTTGAGCCACCCTTTTTCCGATCCCCGCAACAGGTAGGGCTGAGTCGACAATGCCAACGCCGGGAAAAGGGCAAGCAGATAGGGAGGGGAGGTGGCATTATTGGCCCTACTGAGATCATACCCCCCAGGGGGGAGACAGGAGCGAAAGAAGGTCTCGTGTGTGAGGGGAAGGGGACTGAAAATATGCAGATGACTAGAAGGGGAAATCATAAGGGGGAATCAGGAGTGAATATTACTGATACAGGACGGATAAAAATTGTGCTCCGAAATTTTAAGGAGGCACTTTTACAAGCGAGAATACTTAAGTAAATCATGTTAGGAAAAATATCCAACTTTGCATTCTACAACGCCTTTCCACAAACGACATTCTACAAATTGGAGAATGACGTTGCCGTGAAGAACGCAAAAAAAGCGTGCAAAGGTTCGCATGGATTGACTTAGTGTCGTCACTATGAGGAGTACATTAAAATGGTATGGATTAATAGGAGGATAAAGGATTATCGTTTACCGGTGTACAAACAATTTTGGGTTCAGTCGTCATACACGTAGTAATCAAAGTTATTTATTTTTTCTCACTAAAAATTAAATTCTAGAAGGTAAAGGCCGCGCATAATCACTGCATTACGTATGTTAAACAACAATAATATTCCATGTTTAAAATTGGTGAAATGATATTTTACCATATTTTTACGAAGTTGGTCATTACAAGGATAAAAGAAGACATTTAATAAAACCCTTTTTAAAATATTTTTGTGTACGCGTAAAATCCTTAGCCCCAATTACAACTCCCTAGGTGGTTGACTATCTTGGAAGAATACATTTCGGGGATTATACAGGGTAGAGAATATTTGTGTCACGAAATTTGAACCCTGGATAGCTGATGCCAGAAGGTACCAAAATTACCAATGTTTACGTCGAAAACGCATCATTCTTCCCCTTCATTTGCTTCCATAAAATTCTTCTCTCCAGCATGGTTTATGTATTGTTTGTAAATAATCTCCAAGTTCGAAGAATTTTTGTGAATAAGCTAGCAATCAAGATCATTTATTTTGATATTAATTATTCCATTTATTATGAAAACCTCCATCTGAAATAAATATTCCTTTCCAAACTGGATTCAATAATACTTGAACCGATTTCTATCAATGCCTTGTCATCAATTATAGTAATTAGGGATTAACTAATTTATTAGCCATCAACTTAATCAAATTACTGGGATAACCCTCCACTGACTTAACCCACCGCAATTTGATTTTTACGACTAACTAACAAATATAAGTTATTGCGGGAAATGTTCAACGTGATCTTATCATGATATGGAGATAATGGAAACGATAGAGCAGCTTCCCTCATCTCCCTTGGAGCAAGATGCAATCTCGGCTCTCGAACCAATAAGACGCCAATCCCACAGCGGCAACCAGACGTATCCCTTACGCATCACACAACCCTTTACCCCCCGAGGGGCCCAGGGGACCTTTCATTGCAACGTGGGGGGTCTTAGCACTTATGACACGAGTCCAACATCCCTTTCCCCCAAATCTCCTTAATACTCGGCCACTGGTTCGGAAGGACCGACCCTCGGGGTGGAAGCTGTAAGGAGTGAGGAAGATCACACAGTCGGCGGTGGAAGGTGTCATTAAGACGACCCCCGCGGGCCTTAAATCTCAATGAGGACCCGAACCACGCCCCCCTCACCGCCCTTACGCCTCGATTCCAGGCTACTACGCGGTGCGGACGGACGAATCACCGCACCGAAGCCCACTACATTTAAGATGACGTGTAGCTAAACTCATTGTGCACATCCAAGAGCAGTTCATTTTCCGACGAAGTTAGCCCTATCTCATGAACACCGGCATACTACAGTATATCGTATCGTAAAAATAAAATGAGAGAGATATACTTACGGTAGAACAATTAGTTTTAGAATGTCGTTCATTTCCGCAAGTGTCAAGAGACTATAACGGCAGTAAAAACGACTTAGAAATAGGTGAGTTGATTAGCAGCGTAGAATGCTAACCTATGCATTCCTGAATGCATGTTTCTGAATTTTCCTAGCATTTCTAGCACCATGTTTTGCATGTTCTAGTGGCAATATTGCCTTCATAAGTAGGGTAACCATTACTACCATAATTAAATTGTCATATGTCGTGTATCAATCCCAAAATGGGTGATAATGCGCAATTTCGTCTAATCGGGATCAAAGATGAATTGTATCAGGCGATTACAACCGCAAATTTACGTCCACCCTCAATTATTTAATGTCCTTAAAAATATAGAGTATTAAATAAAATGTCGAAAAGGTTGGACACAAAAGAAAATTCGTTTTCATGGTAATATCAAAGTGCATTCAAAAAAATGTTTGCGTTGCCATAACAAAGTAACTAAGGAGTTGCGACCTCGTGTTTAAAGGACAAAAAATGCTTAAAATTCTCTCCCCTACCACCCCCTCAAGTATTGCAGATTCCACCTGAAACACTCTGAGTAAGCCGAATTACGTTTATTAAGCCTTCGAATGAGTGGAGTTAATCCGGCACAGCAGAGCTCAAGGTAATATCGAGATCCATTTCGAGAAATCGTCATAGGAGGTTCAAGAGAGAGGCTTCCCGCCGGATGTGAAAACCAGGCACATTGAAAGCGAAGGAGTTACCCGCCAAGTGTTGTATCGGGGTCTCACTGAGAGGTGATTTTCAGAGAGAAACCCCTTAATTTAGCAAAGGGATCACTTTTCTGTCAGATTTCCAGGGATAACATACATTAAGTAAGTGAATTTGTGGCAATGAATCTAACTTGAGCGAGCTCAATTCTCTCTTACCATTAGCAACATTCCAGTTGAACCAGCAATGCATAAGAGTGTAGATCATCAACCACAACATTATATCAATAAATAATTTATACAAAAAAGGTATTTTATTAGGAGGTGACCGACAGCTGAGGACATTGGCGCAATGAGGGAAGGGTATGGAAGGAAGGGTAGAGAGAAATCCGGCGTCGGCATTAGCCTACTCTTAACGAAAGGCTCCAAGGGTTCCACAGTTAAACGTCCCATATGACGGACGGAGTATTGCGCTTGAAATGTCATCCAAAATACATTCAAGCAAGGATTGGAAAGGTTCTGAAAATTCTCTGTCATCGCCGGGATTTGAACCCGAGCCCGCCGGGTGGGAAGCCAACACTCTAGCCACCGAACCAAACCGATCCCCCCATAGAAAAGGATTATCACTGGCACCGGTGGGGATAGATCATGCAGAAAACATTCATAGACTTATTAAAATGTCGTCAAAAGTATCATTAGAAATATTAAATAAGATATATTTTCCCTTTGTCTCTTTCCTTCTTTGAATTCATGATTTATTTCGCATGTGCGTTGTAGTGAGTAATAATTCTTAAATTTTCTATTCATAATTCCGCTATTGTAGAGCACACATTAAATATTTGAACCCGAGCCCACAGGGTGGGAAGCCAGCACTATAGCCACTACACCCAACCGATCCCCTTGCGCAAAAAAAGGTATATTGCCTTATACCCATTCATCTAACTTTCTAGAAGTATTATTTGGAATTTGCGTATCCGAAGTACATCAACTGAGAATTTATTCCTTCAAGTGAGAGTAGTAAATTTTGCTTGACATAAGAAACGGAAGAGGGCGAGAGATACAGATTGAGTAAAAAACGCACTTCCCGTAAATCCTGGAGTAAAAACGACGCTACCGGCATCAAGGGACAAGCGCTCCGAAAATGCCTCGAGATACTTAATAGCGTTTTCACCCCATTCGTATGTTTTTTTTCAGTCCATCTCTAATGGGGATGGGCGAAAAATTCTCTTACGCGAACTCTTAAAAGCATGGAATTACGAACACTTATCTCACTTTTTCATCCAATGAAGACGCTAGCGGTTGAAATTTTTCGATTTGCCACACAAGTCGTATTTTTTTTTCATCTGATGCAACTCGAAATTTTCACGGAAAATTCTCGCAGGTATTTTGTTAGCGACAAACAATCCTTAGGAGAAAAAATGAGTAGGGGGACTTCCAAATCAGTCCATTAGGTTTTCGGGTCTTCCTTTTTTTTACTGTCCACAGCCGGTGGCGCCAACCTCGTGGGTGGCCCTTTTTCTAACTAATTAATCTGGCGAGATCGTATCTCTCATATGGGTCGATGCTTCCCACCCACGACTGAAGGCGAAAGTCCTTTTGAAATTGATTACCTACCAATTAGGACGACAAAATTCCCTTCAATTTGTACACATTAAGCAATTTAACTAGTGATTTTAGGGTGTAACTACCCGTTACAAAATAGAACTGTATTCAAACATATAGCGGCTGTAGTGTGGAATTGATGCTTGTAAGATGACTAGGCAAAAATCATAAGTAGACAAATAAAATTGAATAAACAGACTAGGAGGACCGATGAAACTAATATCTATGTTATCACACATCAATTGAAATCCACGATGTATTAATCTGAGTCTAATATCAGAGACGTTCTTAGGATCACACGGACTACTGAATGCGTTCATTGCAAAAAAAAATCATCTATATGTGCTTTTCTAAACTGGGAAAATATTATTAGGCCAGGAAATTCATGGTTACTTTCCCAGTTTAGGCTCAGTTGACTCAGTTCAATGGGGGAAAATCAAACAAAATGTTGCAAGACAAATAATGAAGCTTCATCACACGAAGTTGAAATGATAATTGATTAATTTTACACAAAAATCTAGTGCCTCAAACTGATCTTGATTTTAACATATCATCTACGACATTGGAAGGGTTAAAAAAATAAACAATTCAATCAAAAGAAAAATTAAAAATGACATGTATTCGTTCCTCCAGATTCAAACTCAAATAACAATAGGGAACTTCTACAAAAATTCATAACTAATATAGTGGATGGTCAAGATTTTTTCACACGAGCATATAAAAAAAGTTATTAAAAATTTCATTTTAAAAGTTTAACTGTGCGTTAAAAGTTAAATGTAAGTTTAAAAATTAAACGTATTCGTTCCTACAGATTCGAACAGATATAACTGAAGGGCCCTTTCACCGAAATTGATGGCTAATTTAGTGAAAGGGCTTTTATGTGTCACACGAATATAATCAAAACTAAAAGATTTAAGTTTTCTTAAGAGATTTGAATTTAAATCAATTATATGTCCTTGGGATTCGTATTTTACCAAAGGTATGTTTAAATCATGAACTTAAAGAGCCCTAATACACCACACTAAAATCCATGCATATTATATCACCAATAATATCAAAGCAGGCAATTTTATTGCGTTTTAAATATCAGTTTTGACTGAATTTACACAAGTTAATAAAACTCCAAATGACATTCTACCTGGGTGCCAGAATATACATCTTAAATCGGCATCGGGTTCAACCACAACTACAGAGAACATTTTTAAAAATCACTGAAAAAATTAACTTATTTTGTGAAAGAATTAGGATTTTTCATCCAAATATAATCAAATTCCAAAATTTTTTTCGTTTTCTTGTGAGATTCAAATCAATGATTTTTTTCTCGGGCTTGGAATTTTACCAAAGACATATTTAAATCGTGTACATAAAATGCTCTCACAAATCGCTAAAAATCCATGCATATAATCTCCGTATTAATATCAATGCATGCAATTTTACTCTCATTTTAATTTCAGTTTTGACTTAAATTACACGACAAGCAAAACAAAACTCCAAATGACGGTGCCTACCTGGGTTTCGGAATATATATCTTACTTCGGAAATGGTTTAATCGGCCACAAAAGTCAAAATCTTGACGCGGATTAATTGGCATCCCACAGCCAATCAATTCAAAATATTCCCTCCCCCTCTTGACAGCCTATTCTGTGGACCGCCCGCTTTGATCGAATCCGACCGCCACCTCAGAGGTTCGGCAAGCTTAAAAGACGCCGAGATTAGGATTTGGAGCGACGGTAACGACAGAGGAGTATGGGTGGAATTGGAAGGATCCTTAATATCGGCGTGAGTAATTGAGTTCGGTTGGCCTTTTGATGTCTGCGCTCGCTTTGGGGGAGGTTGACAACGCAGGCATCCTTGGATGTGTCGGTGGGAGGATAGAGGTTGGGGTCGTTTCTCCGCAGTGGTGGCACAGCACCTGGCAAGCCCTCCTGGCGAATATAATGCGACACACAGCTCAAATGCCACTTCCTCCGCCGTTGTTATTCGCCATTACATCCCGGCTGATGAGAGTTAGCGGCAGGAGTCGGGTTAATTGGCAACGGTAGGAGAGGGATTGAACTTAGGGCGCTCCGAGTATAAAATTCGGGCTCGCATAGTAAGAATGAATGAAAGTTTTCTTAATGCTCTGGTTTTCCCCATGAGACTGTTATGAATTTTTTAAATGAAAACTTCATGTATTTCAATTACGAAAAATTCATGGATTTAAATCGCTAATGAAAATGTTAATCTTTGGTGACTTGATTATATTCGTGTGAAACATCCTAGCCCTCTCACTATATCAGTAATGAATTTTCTTTAACACATAGTACAACGAATTATAAAACAGTAACGAATATTCTGTAAGACAGTACACAATTTATGCTCAAAGAAAAAATAGAAATACACCTGGCATAATTTAATTTTCATGTCGTCATGAGAGCTTATATAAATTTCGAATTTTTTAATGGAATTTTCAGAGAATATGAAAAAAAGAGACTACTTTCTTTGGTCGTAACTCTATGAAGTACAATTTTATCTCACGTGCTATCACAATGGTAAAAGCCTGCTTGAAATCTTCCATTTAATCCTAGAGGCTGTTTTTAGTGAATCCTTCGAAAAGACTTAATATTAATGTCATTGAACCCATAGTCTCTGCAAAGATAAAACCTGTCAACATGTTGTAAAGTTTCTGCAACTATGTCACCAGGGTCTACACCTCACGCCATAGAATTTCAAACACTTCAAAGTATGTATCAAATCAATGCTTCGCGAGTTAACTTCGAGAAATGGTGACATGATAGATTCCAAAATGAACGTTGCTATATTTCACACAATATTTATTGAAAACTCTACCGGTTTCGACGTTTTCAGGTCACTATCAAAAGGTAGCAGAATAACAATATTAACTGGAAAAAAAAATTTCTGTTACCTCTTGAAAATGACCTGAAATGATAGAAACCCGTAGAGTTGTCAATAAATACGGTGTGGATATAACAACGCCTACTTTTTAATCTATCTTTCAAAGCATATTATCGCTTTTTTAGTGTAGGTAATAAGTCGCGAGGTTGGCTGCAAAGGGCATAGCTGTATAAGAGGTTGAAGTGTCCCCCCTCCGGGACTTTTCTCGTACTACTTAGGGCATCTAATTTGTGATCAAAATGGACTAAAATCCCCACACTTTCAGCCCGCTAGAGACCCACCAGGGCCGGCTAGATTGAAAATCCTAATTTCTCTGTTTTTTTTTCAAATATATCCCGGACAAGAAAGCAATGCGGTTTACGGAATTCGAAATATTTTTAAATAGAGCAGATGCCCATTTGTTTTCAAGAGTTTTCAGCGGGGCAAGGAGAAACGGCATCTATTTAAAAATTTCTCACGCGTGCTTTCATAAAATATTTTTGATAGGGTCACAAAGAAAAAAAACAGAGAAATTCGGATTTTCGAGCTAGCCGGCCCTGGTGGGCCTCCAGCGGGCTGGAAGTGTCGGGAGGTTAGTCCTTTTTGATCCCAAATTAGATGCCCTAAGTATGGGAAAAATCCTGGAGGGGGGACTTTTCACCCTATATGCCCTTAAACTTTATGATGAAAAATAAAACCTGAACCGACATCTTAACATGGAAATAAGATAAATTACTGCTGATAGTAAAAACATGCACGAAGAGGAAGGTTTAGGACCTTTCACTATTTCTGGGAGTTAAATTGGAGATCCTGAGAGCTTTCTAATCTCCCTCATGCGGGCAACAATGGGAGGCTGAGGGTTGAGGAAATTATGGCCCAAGGAGGAGATTATTACTACAAACGCTTTAGACGGGGGAAACCCATATAAAGTCCCTCCAAAGATCCTTCAACCAACAAATGAAAAGTAAACTATGTACTTATGCCACCGCGTCATGGAAACTAGTTGTACCGCGAGAATAAATTGGTGGATGAGTACATAGTTTTCTTTTAATTTGCTTTGAAAGTGATGTGATTTCAGTGAGGGAGGAAGAAGGTAGGTTGATGACGCCGCGTCATCGAAACTAGTTGTACCGTGTGAATAAATTGGTGGATAAGTACGTAGTTTTCTTTTCATTTGTTTGAACTTCCACAAAGTTGAGCCGGAGACTAGAGATTATCCTTCAACCATTTTTCACCCGTCCGGTCTTAAGACAACTCGTTCGGCGATGCATCTCTGCGGTCTAGTTTGTATTTTTACGCCTAAACTGATACCTTGCTAAAGTAGTACCCTCAATGAGGTGTATTTATTTATTCGTATCATTAAAATCTTAAAATAGGTATATTTCAACACATTTCTACCTTTTCCAGACTGTTATCTCCCATTCTCCCACAAAATATAATCATTTTTCTCGTAGTATTGCCAATTACTATGCCCTTACCCTGATAACCAAGATAGCGAACAGGGAATAGTAGCATAAAACAACTTTTCTTTTCAAAAGCACCCCAGTTACTCTTTCCATAATTAAGTAGAACTGTTTCATTTTTATGCCCTTTGCTGCTGAATCTTTGGGATTACTAGATTTGGCAAAACATTCTATTTTTATTGAATGGAGTCATTTTCATTGAGTTTATCTGCCATCGTCATTTCATACCGATTCCGGCACTTTATTTCCAGTTCCACTACTTGCCCAATTCGTCGTTTCTCCATTTCCCCACAAAAAATTGATCTCTTATCCCATGCACCTAACTTAACACCTTTTTCACTAGAGTAATCTTCCCTATAGCCGACATCCGGAGGTCGAATTCGGGAACAATTTCCTCGAAAGAAAATTTTAGCGGGAATGATGTAATTATGCCATACTTTGAATGCAAGATTGCATCTTCCGGACGGGGTTTAATGAGGTGTGTTTTTAGGAATGATAGCACTTAACATAGCTGTATAAATAGGAAAACAGCGACGCGAATTTTGGCAGAGTGGATTTGATCTGAATTTTTTCCCTCTTCCGCTAAAATATAATTATTCACGTCCTAATATCAAACAGCGCAGAAAGCTATCGCTACGTTGCTTACGTTAACTCAGAAATATTTTCTCTACATGGACCGGAGACTATAAAGACTAGAAAAAACTACTCAACAATCATAAACCAAGCTATATACTCATTTTACAAATTAATAATGGATTAATAAACTTCATTTTCGATATATATTTTCTTTTAAACTCACATCGCGCTTCACCTAATTATGGCACCCACGTCCAGTAGGATGAGAAAATTACAAATTCGGTGTAATGATAATTTCTGTGGAAAATAGTCCTTTCATCTTGAAGAAACAACATTCCCACAAAGTAAGACCCGAAGTCATAAATTTTCCTCGGTTTCCAAATTTTCACCACGGCAAAGGCGGCTTTGAGTCCTTAATCCGGTGAGATAAGACGTTTTAATTGTGCCCTGGAGATATTGACGAAGAAGCTACGGGGATGATGAGATTCGATTCTTCCTTACATTATTCTTTCATCGCAAAAGAAACCATATTTCCACGAAGCAAGACCAGAAGCCATCAATTTTATTCAGTTTCCAAATAATTTTCACCGCGGCAATGGCGGCTTTGAGTCCTTAATCCGCTATAATTGTGCCTTGGGGGTATTGACGAAGAAGCTACGGAGTATGTTGAGGTTCGATGATTGAGGAAAGACACGAGGAAAATATTGAATAATTTCGACCGAGAGAAATCAAATTATCAAGATGACTACATTTGGTCTCATTTGCAATCTCAAAAACTTTTTTCTCATTCGATTAGTTCGTCAGATATCTTTCCGAGATTTCGGCATTCCTTCAAATATCAATTAGGAAGCAAACCTTCCCTTCGTTTGACTTCGCACCCACACAGACTCCTTGCGGTGTAGTCTCGTTGCGAAGGTTAACTCCTAATATCTGCCCTTCGGCGAGAGTGGGAAAGAGAATGCCTTGATGAGACCCTTGAGCTTGGAGCAAATTAATCACGGGGTGAGCCACTGTCCTTTGCGGAACGGAATAGCGGTTGAAGAAGGGGTATTGGGAGATGAACATAAGGTGAAGGGTGCTATTAAGGTTTATAAAGGGTGTGACTAAGCGTTGAAGCAGCTCCTCTTACCACGGTGAAGGTGACAATTTCTTTAACTATAACTGATCTAATGAAACTTTGTAATTCCACAAAACTTTTTGTGTGAAAACGGATAAAATCGTTCTAGGGTTGATTGGTGGAAGTTCGATATATCCATGATAAAAACTACAAATGGAAATATCCACACTTTAATACAAAACTCAACTACCGACCATGGTTTCGACATATTATGTCATTTTCAAGGTTTTATCATGGCTATGAACATTGACGTCATGGAAAAATTAGCAGTGCCGGAACGCACTCTACTTAGCTTTTTCTTTAGAAGTGAGATATTACTCTGTGTATTATTTTATTACAAGTTATTATTTACTTATTACAAAAGCTTTTGTTTTGGCTGCAAATGTAGTTATATATTATAAATTTGTTTTAGAAAAAAATTTTGAAGCACCAAAATTGATAAAAGTGTTATTTGACTATTCTGTCTTTTGTTAACCAGTGACAGAACGGCGTTCCGGCACCATGACACCAGTGGTTGTGAATGAAAAGTAAAACTTTGTTATTCTACAAATATTTATGTGGAAATGCAAAATTTTACTTTTACTACGTATAGTTAATTTCAAGAAGTCACGCCCCAGACAAGGAATTATATTTCTTTCGCGATACTAGGTGAAAGATAGATTACGATAGAAATATACGAAGACATATATTTTCATCCAATTAACAGCGTGAAAAATACAATGGGTAAATTAAAAGTGGGTCGAGACGTTTTATCAAGTCCTCTTACCACGGAGAAGGCGATAACTATTGGAACGATAGATAAATTTTTTTCAGGCGATACTCCTTGAAAATAGATTAATAAAAACATATATGGAAAGGGTATTTTTCAACAAATTGACAGCGTGAATAAATAGCGATAAGGAGTTATACCTAGTCGATACTAGGAACAAATCAATAAGAATACGAGTTATGGCTAGATTGTAAATTTTAAATTTAGTGTAAAAATGCAATTTCCAGAAAAATGAACGAATCAATACTGGTTGCAGTCCACGGAGAAGCGAATTCAATGCCAAGTCGATGTATCTCCGAAATATTTCAATGGATAACTAAAGAGAACTCTATGTGCAACGTTCCTATATATCTTCACGATTGCAAGCAGAATTTTTTCTGGGTGGAACAGTAGCGAAGCCTTTCATTCGGGAGGGGGGTCCAAAACCTAGGGTGGATTTTTTTTAAATACCTAGTGTACTAAGGAAAGGGTTTCAAACTAATTTTAACACTTTCCATAATCGAAAAAACTTCATTTTAGAAAGAAATCTTTTAATTCAAGATATTGAAATATTTTGTTTTCTTTTATAAAGCAAAGTAGTTGTGTTTAAATATTTCGGTAGGGGGGTCCGGACCCCTTTACCTCCCCTCGCTACTCCACTGGGGTGGAAATAGGTTAAGTCCCTCATTCCCTCAAAACGTTTCTAAACGGAGTATCGGGGTAGAGTGTTCGGAAAAGACTCGGTTTTTACAGAGCGCGGCGATGCTTCAAATATCGTCCCCGAGATGAATAAACTAGTGTCCCGTCAGGTGACGTCAATCAAATTTGTATTCCCGGCCCTCACTTGGACGTATTATGGAAGTGGGCCATTGTCCTTTCAAGAAAAGGAGCCTGTTGACAATGGGTGCCGATTCCGCGAAAACAGTAAACTGCTCATAATTCTAGAGAAAAAATATACCTAGTCAACTCTCACTCCGACTAAAAGTTTTCTATATTATAATGGCAGAGGAACGAAACGTCGAGTTAAATATTAAGCACGCAGACGTACACCCGAAAAATGGAATGCAATAGCGCACGCAACTAACTTATCGTCACTTAAGCACGAAACAACCTTATATTTACGGAAAAACCTAATATTAAATGTGTTTAAAATTTAATTATTCATTTATGCATAAATTAATTTTAAAATAGTCACTAACCGGCAAATTAATTTTTTTAATTAACTATGCAAATTATTGCTATTGCTATATGCTATTAATTATGCAAAAAACTAAGCATAATTCATATCCAAAAATTTAACCTAAAAATATAATTGATCCATATTTTGATAGCAAAGGCAACCTAATTTCTCTCATGGAAATTTATGTGTATATTATGAGACATGATGGCCTGATGAAGACAATCGTCGTAAGACAAGTAGATGGCAAGACTGGAAAAGGAAGACCTCGAACTAAATGTATGGATCAGGTAAAAGAGGATGTGAAAGAGAGGAAGTACGTAGGTGTGAAAATATTAGCTGATAGGAGAACTGAGTGGAGAGCTACGTAAAACCAGCCTTGACCCCCCCCTCCAAAGCATATTCCTAGTTACGCCACTGAGTGAAATAATATTTTAACGAAGAGACGAAGGAATTCAGACAGTATGGGATGAAGAAGGTAAAGGAAAAATAAAGATAATTTGATCAACTCCAGGAACATCTCCGAATTTCAGTGTGGGTAGCCGATCCTAATCCCCCCCATACATCTCGAAATCTTCAAAAGATTCTCTTCTTCCAACTTCCCCCAAGGTGCATTGTTCGTTCGCCCCTACATATTCTAATCCTCCGACTCCAAACTCTCAAGCGTTCTTCATTTGTTTCCAATTATTTTTCCAGTTCCATATCATCCCCACCCCACCATCTCCCTTTCTTTACCTCCTTCTTGTATCCACTCCATGTTTCAAGTTTCAACTTCCTTCGTTCTTTACCACCAGCATTTTAAAACAATTTGTCATAGTATTTATACCATTAAAATAGGAATTTATGCCCTTGCTTACTACCCAGAAGCGGATTCACAATAGCGATGAGGGAGGGGGCTAGGAGCTCTCCTCTCCTGTGTTCATCATCATCATCACTGGTCAACAATCCTAGGATTGGTTTGACGCAGCTATCCACTCAATTATATATCAGCTAATCTTTTCACACCTACGTATTTCTTCTCTTTCACATCCTTCTTTACTTGTTCCATATATTTTGTTCGAGATCTTCCTTTTCCGTTCTTGCCTTCCACTTGTCCCTCGACGATTGTCTTCATCAGGCCATCATGTCTCAAGATAATGGCCTATAAGGTTGTTCCATCTTCTTATCAAGGTTTTCATGAGGATTCTCTTCTCTCCTACTCTTCTTAGGATTTCCTCGTTACTAACTCGGTCGATCCATTTGATTTTCATCATTCTTCTGTAGCACCACATTTCGAAGGCCTCTATCCTTTCTTTCTCCGCTGCTGTCATTGTCCATGCCTCACTTCCGTATAGGAGCATACTCCAGATGTAGGTTCTTATAAATTGTTTCTGTACTTCCATATTTAAGTTTCCCGCTGTAAGCAGGTGTCTCTTTTGATGGAATGCTCTTGACATTTCCTCAATTCAATTCAAATGGATACCCAAGGGGGTGTGGGCTATAAGCCTGTTTTACCCCTCTCTGGATCCACCACTGCTACTAACTATTCATAACCTTACTTGAAATCAGTTCATGAGTTTGCACTGTTGCTAAATGCTCTGGACAACTCATGACTTCGAATGCTTTCCCTGCCGGAGATCGCGATCGCGACCCAAGGCATCCGGGAATAGGGAAAACTTTGGGTTTTCTGCCTTTTGGGTTTTCGACCTAAACATCATTAGTAATTTTGGTTCCAACTGGCACCAGCTATCCACGGTTAAAATTACGCCACATAACTTTTCTACACCCTGTAAAATATATATCCAGAATTGCGTGTGGCACTTGATCTCAAATTATAGGTTCTTAGACCTCTGTAATTTTAATGAAATGTGGCACAAACTTCAGAAATGATTGCTTGTTTTGTTGAGTTTAAACCAAATTTCACAATCTCTGCCTTTTGACCCGATACTGTGGGTCCTACAGAAAAATATTGCCTATGGGATTTCAGTGTTAAAAATTTAAATGTTTGAATGAGTCAATATTTTTTGGTAAAAATGTAATTTGCAACGTTAAGCTTATGTTGATTTACTCTGTGAATCATGGTTATAGTGCGCTAGTTTCATGGAAATAGCTCTGAAGTCAATTAATTTGGATGGTAAAAAAATCTCATATTGATATAGGCAACAGCTATCCGAGGTCAAAATTTCGTGACAAAATTTATCCCCGCCCTGTACATGCTGAAGCCAGGATGAGTATTAACCTCGTTACCTATCAACGACGCACAGAATAGTCATGGCCCGCTTCCCTTCAAAACTCAACCTCATTGTTAATTACGCTTCGTGGCTCCCTGGTCTCACCATGGAGACGACTGCGACCCCATCCTCCCCACAACCTCCCAAAGAGAAGCACTTGAAACGAGGTAGGATTTAATTTGCAAACCGTGCAAAGAAATCCCTCCATCAAACCACCTCCTCAGACCGCTTCCCAGTCCCTTTTAATGCCATCGAATCTTCTCCCTTCCAACGATCCGGACTTCGAAGCAAGAAAGAATTGCCCCGATATTTTTTTCCCCCCGCCCGCCCTTTGCGACCGCACGCTGAGAAAGGGCTGCTGTAGTTGAGGATGGGTTCCTCTGTACCGCTCAAAAGAGACGAAGTGTTTTGTCCGTCGCCTTTCACTCACCCAACCGCACCGCCAAACAGGATCTGATGAACTTTGATTTTTCTTTCGCCGTTAAAAAAAATGAGACGAAATAGGATTCGCTCGGTCGCGAAACTCGCGTCCCTCAATTAGCCCCGACTTAATTTCTTCGGTGCGGTGTTGAAACTTCTGAGGGACTCTCGAAAAAAACTGAGGTCAAGACAAGGTCTCCAACTTAACGATTTTATTCCATTATATTACGAGCAGGAGGCGGAACTTGAGGTAGTATAGGGTGAATACAATACTCCTATTTCACAGAATAAATTGCGCTTTCAATGTTACAAGCACATCGGACGCATGAATTCGATATTAAAGCTTTAGAGTTATTTTGGGGATAGTTACAATCAGCACCGACTTCATTGGAATTTGTACGGTGGCGTGTTATAACTCCTTAAGTCCTCTTCGATTCGCTAAAAAAACAGAGGACACTAAAAGGCTTCCAAATGAACGATGTCATTACACTGTGCTAGTTGAAGACGGCGAAACTTGAGCTAAAGAGTGAATACAATAGCCCTATTTCACAGAATTTAACTTGAAAGTTGAAAAAAAGTTTGAATTGTCACTTGGATATAAAAAAGGTTTTACATTATTTTGGGGGATTGTTATTATTAAAGCATTAGACCGATTAAGGAAGGTTTCCATGAAGTACTTAAGAAGCATTCAGGCAGCCTTCCTTCATGTACTTCCCTCCTCAATTCACAATACAAATATTTAATTCCTATTGAGAATGTCATCTGAAGTCAAAGACCAACAGCACACAAGACATGAGACAACAAAAAAATAATTACTTCCACACATTGCAGGCGGAAGAAAAGAATATGAATTGAACAATGGATTAAAAATAATTCATGCACGACGTAAGAAGATAAGAGAGGTCACCTCTCTTTGCTTTCTCATGTAAACGTATTTTTTTAAATATTCGTTTCACCAGCGAATCTCAAATCGTATCTCGACTAACGTGAAGCGCTTGCGTTTCTATATTGTACAAGAAAAACTTGCCAGAGATGTATAAAAAAATAAAGATAACATAATGCTAATGTGTAATTCATATGGGCTACCTTAAATGGAATATAATTCATGGCATTCTATCTGCATCATGTAAGGATATAAGACGGCAAAGAGAATCTTTCACATGAGAGGCTTCTTTGGGAAGTTATGAAAAAAATTGATGTACAAAACAATTGTGATTAGTTGGAAAAAGGTTCACTAGTGCAATTTAACGTCGAGTACAGATCTCTTATTCATAAACGGATTGATTGATGAGTATTCTCATTATCTTTGGGATGCTATGTACACCGTAATATACACACAAACGCGACGGCTAAGTATGCTTTCTATTGCATAATTATCCTTCACTAATCTTGACAACACATTTAATCCCAATTGTACCGGTGTAAAACATAAAGGGGGAAATTAATATCAGCCTCGCAGACCGAAGCGAATCAGTCCGTCAACGCCACGGAGATGGTAAGTTGATAGAAATGCGTGGCAGAAGAAAGTCTCCAAGAGCAGTGGATCATAAAATTAATTTTCCACAAAAAAGTCAAGAAGTTCCGCTCGGCGTAGTGATCAGAGGGCGTGGGATTTACAGCACAGTTTGCTACGATTTTGAATTCTTGGAAAGCAGGCGTCGTTAGAGCTTAGGGCTCATAATTTGATATGTATCAAGAAGGATTATATGTAAAATATATTAATTTTACGTCATTAAAATTAAAAAACGTATTCTCTGCCGATGATTCGTAATTAAATACTTCAATCATCAGGCATATGCATAAAACAGCAAGGAGGAACAACCGACCTCAATAAAAATTCAATGCTCAAATGAAAAGATCAACACCAGCGTAACCTATTGAAAATGTTAATACTTTGAGACATACTCACAAATGTTATGTATCTATAATCGTTATTAATAGATATATTATGTTCATACAATTGATTCAATTGAATATTAAGGATGGTAAACATGATCATTGATATTCATCCTTTATTTTGACATTCATATCCCCCACCATGGAACATCTCACCTCAATAAATCATTCATGGCTACACCTGCCAGAATATGGAACTCACTACCGATAGAAATAAGAAATTTGCCATCAATACATGTATTTAAGACTGAAGTATACATGTAAGTTGTTTCATGATAGTTCATGGCAATTCCCAATGTAACTAACCATGCTTACGTGATTGAGTACGGATTTGATGAGGGGTGAATATGTTTTGTATTCATGATATAATTTTCTATTGGTGCTACATTTTTCTGTTTCACCTGAATATTTTCCTTTGAATAACCAGCGATACTTTTTTCCAATGTAATTAATATGTCTGGATATTTTGTGTGGCTAGCTACCCGGGATGCAATTGTACGTACATGCTATTATAGGTTTTTATATAGGTATTTTTTTTTCCTTTTTTCTCTATTTTGTTGCATTTACTGGGTCTTGCTGTTGTATTTTTTTCTTTGTATCCCTGCCAAATGATTTTAGCTAAATTGCTGTATACTTGTAAATTATCTCATGGGCCAAATGGCCCACGATAATTAATTAATTGAAATCATTGCATTGTCATGATAAAGACCCATGTGAATAAAAAAATTACATTTCGTAAATAACTTCCACCCTGCTACCTGCTAGTAGCCTGCATCGTAGCGGCGCTCATAGCCTTGCACCAAGGTGGCCTCACACAGCGGCAGCGGGAACCAGAATGATGTCACACGGGCTTTTCCCAGCATTCATACTTAGCCGTCGCGTTTTCGCGCGCTTGAAAATTTTCACCTTTCATTTAATCGCGAAAAATAGATATCGTCATTTAAAAATCTAGAAGCGTGAAATAATTACTCCAGGAGTAATAATCTTTCGATTTAGGCAATAAAAAAATAGTAAAACACCCTATTATAGGTCGCCTCCCCTAATGTTACTCTACCCTCCGCATAGAACGGAGAGAAATAAAGATAGCGGGGAAACGCACGCGATGTTCTACATCAGGCAACAACAACAATACGGTGCGGGTCGCGTGATCGGCATTCTGGACCCCACAGTCATCCAACCCGCGCCACCCCGCGGGACACCGACCAAATAGATCCCCGCGATTAAGTGACGCTTCCCGGTGCGGAACGAGGCACAAAGCCCGAGACCTTGAAGGAGTGCCGGGAGGGTAAAGAGACTGCGGCGAGACGATTATGATTGTTTAATTAATGTCTCGCGAGAAGTCCATCTGGGACATTAACTAGAAGGAATGACAGACTAGGTTGAGAAACAAGAGGGGAAACAAATGAGGCATACTGAGATAAGCGTTCGGCAGCAGAAAACTGGAGTCTTCATGGTATTTTTTACAGTCTTTATATCAACTCACCAACCTGTCTGTTTGTCTGGTACAAATCTTGTAACTGAAATTTGACTCACTTCCTGTGAAGCAAAAACGCTGAAATTTTGCACACTTCTTCATTTCCGATGACAATACATGAAAATATAACTTTTTTTTTCAAACCCCCTTTAACCACCCCCCAGTCAACCTATAGCCCCCCAAAACATGTTTTTGATCAAAGAAGTTCCAAATGGTCGATTTTCGTGTTTTGCGACCACAGTAAAAGTTATCCACCATAAAATTTCCCATCGACTCAGCCCTAGCTTGGGGGATTCGTCTTGCTTTACTCGGCGAGACCCCCGCTTTCGAAAATTTTTCAAAGTCCCTCCGTCGTCTCGGGTCCGGCTTCGGACTTGGAAAAATTTCGTCCGAATTCCTTCGTCCCAGGTCCGGACTCTGGACTGAAATTTTTCGGCACTTAGATTTTTTTCGAAAATCGTCAAAAAAATTTTCTTCCCTTCGAGCGCCTGCAGATTCGTAGTAATAAATATAGTGACTTTTTTAATACGTCACTTTTGGTTTTTCGGGGTCACTGAGTTTTTTTGCTTTGTGTCATATATAAACGTTGCTCATCCCCTGTAATCTAAATATAAAGGCTGGTTTTAAAAAAAAAAATTTTATAAGAGCTTATTTAACATTAAAGTATTCCACCGATTAAGGTAGATTTTCATGGAATACAATACTATGCACGCAATATATATATTTTCAAAAATAAATTGGTCAAAAATCCTGCACTCGCGAGGAATAACATTGAAAAGTTATGAATTTGATGGATAATATCATCAAGAATGGTAATGTGGTTTAAAAAGTCTTTTAAAACCCATTTTCCCGTGCAATACGCGTCGCGAGAGTTGACTTTTGTAAACGATTAAAAAAGAGTGGTGGGTGATTATTATGACAGCATTCTACCGATAAAGGTAATAAATAAGGTATCCATGGAGTACTCAAGAAGCATTCTGGCAGTCTCCCGTGCTTTCTTGGACTTTCCTCTTCAATTCACAATAAGGCCTACTCCCTTTCATTCTATCTAAAAATCCTATTCTTTTCCTTCCCCTCCCTCATTTCCCTAACATTTTCCCTCTGACACTGTTTTCAACATCCCCTCCCCGCTAAGTAATCGCACCACCGATACCTTCTATCTCCTCCGTATATCATCTAAAAGCTTCCTCTCCTCACCCACCATGTCCCGCACTTCGTCGTTCCTCCTCCCCTCCGTCCGCTTCACCTTCTCCATTCTTCGCCGCACCCACATTTCGAACCTGCAGACTTCTCTCGTGTGATATAGATATAACATAACAATTATAGCCATATATGGACCAAAGCTCATGCAATTCGTCGTTCCTCCTGCATAATATATGGAGCAAGTAAAAATGCATTTGAAAGAGAAGAAATACGTAGATGAGAAAAGATTGGTTGATATGACAATTTAGAGCAGAGCTGTGTTAAAATAATGCTAGGAATGTTACACATTGATGGTGATGATGCTAGTTAGCATATAGTACTATGAGCCTTGGTACAATTGCCATGATAACTAAGTAACCTGGATAGCGTTATCGTTTGCGCAAAGACCCGGAATGCCAAAGGTTCGGGTAAGGGGACTGCATACAGGAGGCTCAATTCCATCCCATAGAAGTCTGATTTCTGTGGCCAGTTATGTCGCATTTTTAATCCACTTTCATATATGTCCGCGGCGCGGTGATGAGTGCAATTCGATCAATTTTTTCTCAAAATTTTGCATTATGGTCTTTGCAAATGCAAATAATAGCATTGAATTTTTATGAATTTGATTAATCACACCATCATGAACGTAAAATTCGGTTGACACCCCTAATTATGCCTTAACGCCCCTTGAAACCCGGATCAATTTGTCCATCAGCGACGCGAGTGGCGACTTCTGTAAACCTATTTAAATTCGCTGTGGTTGACAACACACACTTGACGATCCTCTTTTGTAATATTCGTAGGTCCGTGGTTCGATTACTGGTTCCGGGTAATATTTCTCTCGGACCTTTATGTGGACGATCAATAATGATGCAAAATAGCCGGCCTCGGTGGCGGTGGGGTAAAGTCCTCGCCTGCCAAACCGCAGGTCTCGGTTCGAATCCTGCCTGGGGAGGTGGTCCCTATTCGAGGCATGGATGTTTGTGTTGTACTTTGTTAATCCTCCGTTGAAAAGGCCTCTATTGCTATTTAAAGGGAAGTTAGAGATAAATTTTAAAAAATACGTTAACTAGCCATTTGAATGAGATCATAGAGCTCTCTGTACAACTGCCATAGTGCTTCAGCCACCTGAAGAGAGTAGTGGTTTGCGCAGCGGTCTGGTGAGCAAAAGGTCCATGGTTCTATTCCCGATTCGAGGGAATATTTTTTACCATGTCAGTTTCTGTGGACAATCGTCAATGATATAAATTATGTTAGCCAGCCATTTGAATGAGAAGAGCTTATAGAGCGAGGTGAGACGGTAGACCAAAAACGCTTTTGGGCCCTGGAGGGCAGGTGCAACCGCGGTTCCCGACAGCGCTATTCACGAGGGGTGGTTCATGAGTGGGAAGGGAGAAGTCTCCGATGAAAAAAATGCGAGCGGCTTTTCCCCGCGACAGAACAGGGTGTGGGGAAGGACCGCGTGGTAGGAGAGAGAGAGGGCTTAAACGAGCATTGCGTCCATTTGGTAGATTTTTTAGGGACGATAATGAAGTTTTTTTATATCCCTCCCTGATGAGAGGTGGGGATAGATGGCACTTTGAAAGCATCCACACGGTCAGGGGACTGTATCGCTAGGACACGCAACAATGAGGGTCACGGGTGCGGGGTTAGGTCATTATGCGGGGAGGTGGGTGGGATGGGAGTATTAGTATGTTAAGTAGGGGGTGACTTTGCACGTGACCACGAGCTACCCAGCGAGCCTATGAAAGAAAATGTGATAGAGCATAGCAGCTAAGAAAGTAAAGTGAGTAAGAATTGCTGATTTGGTGAATATCATGAGTAATTCGTACAAATATGTTTTTTTGACAACGACGAAAATTTAGTGACAATGATACGAGTCGCGCGGAAGCGCAAATATTGTGCAGTTCCTAATTTTATCAAGACTTGGTGAGTTGAGGAGCCTTTAAAATTGCAAATAGTAAAATTACAACAATATATCGATGGGTTAGTTCTCACAATACGTATCTCAAAAATAGCAATATTTCAGGAGAGCAAAAAATTATTATTTATTTTTTTACTTGTACACTGAAATTAAAAACCAAAAGTTCATAAAACTGAAAAAGAAGCATTCATTTGCAAACAAAGAGTTGTTTTTCGCTTGTATTTTATTTTTTTAAATTTTATTACACTTTGTTTAAGATACCAATCTCAAACCGGCCGAATTTGAGATACATGTTGTTAGAACTTAGCCATTTATATAATATTTTGAACGCATAATTTAAGGTATTATTACCATTTTGCCACCAGAAAATGAAAAAAATGAAGTCTCCTTTCAAACCCCGATTTATTCTCCAATATTTTAATTTTAAACATTCCACGGAATGAGTCAACAATGAAGGTGTGATATACGTACTCTCCAGGCTATATTGAGCGAAGATATGTCCTTGCCTATCTACACCAACCTCTATTTGGTTCAAGTTGTGAATAGTATATACCTGTAGATACTGGTGCATGAAATGGCTGCGAAAATCTAAAAAAACAAAGAGTTTCAATGTTGGCTTCTCATTCACCGTGTGTGTTAGGATAGTTAAAGCGCATTCATCTTACGTACCTACTCTTGAATATATTCCCTCTGAGGGAGGGACGAATATATATCGATGGTAAGAAGAAAAAATAAATTCAAAAGAGGTGGAGCAATAGGGTTAGGAGGTCGTGCCATGGAACAGGGGAATAACCGGAAGTGTGGGTGGGGTAGATTGACCGTTCTTCGCCTCCCTCAACCCGATTTTCCCGGGGCAACTGATCAAACATCTCGACCTCCCCATTCAAGCCCCCTGGGCAATACGGATTGCATGCAAAAGGGGCTACAATGCATTTACAGTCGATCCTGAGGTGCCCCATGTATGAAAGGGAGAAAGCGGGAGAATTGAAGGGCGACGAAATGACATAAAATATTTCCAGTATCAGAGAATCCAGACGATACAGGTAAGTGAGACTATCAGCCGAATTCGGAAGTAGAACTCATGGGATACCAAGCAATTACCTTAGGAAACCACATTTATTTATTTTTTATAATTTTTTTTCACTACCCCGTAACAAGCACGTTTACGGCCTTTACAACGGGGAATCAATGGTTGACAAAGAAGTACATTCACGTACGCCCAAGCCCTGGATAAGGGCACTTACCCAAGGGGGACTCGAACCCGCGACCTTCGGTTTGTCATGCTAGGACTTCACCCCGCCGCCACCGAGACCGTTGACAAATCATTGGTATTGTTGGGTATTTTATCATTTCTCCTGTTATATTGTTGGTATTAAGACATCATGACATCGTAATAATGTATTTAATGCATTCATATTTATGTTTAGGGCCTTTTAGTTGCCATTCATTGCCACAATTCATCATTTACTGTGCCGGTGGTTTCTAGATTTAAGGTTTTAAGGTAACCAACTTATTACACTTTTTCTTTTTTCTCCTGCAAAAAATAGTGACTTTTATCGGAGTCAAACGTTTAGGGTCATTAGGAATCTTTTGAGTAATTGCCGTTAGCAGCAGCCGATATTTCAATTATAATTTAATACTTCCTGAATGTTTATTTGCAGTTGCCCCTTTGTATCGAAATACTTCCCCAAAACCAAGAAAAATCTCCCTCGACATTTCTACTTCATTTTCGTGGTGGGGCCGCGATTCCTCCTTTTATACGAATGTTGTCATCACAATTCTATCCATGATGACTCGGCCATCTTGGTAAAATACGTCAGCGCCTCGAGCGCTGTCATCGGTTTGAGTCTCGAATAGACCGATAAATTAAACTCGTATAGACCGATAAACTCAATACCAGAGTGGTGATTAACATACAACGTAAATTGGCCAGAAACAACAGAAGAACATCGCGGATTAAGTCCTATTACTCCAATATGCTCGCTGCATATTCAAGGTTTTTAACTAAATGAATTAACCAATTGCTAATTCAAATTATAAGAAATAAGCAAAAGGGTTGCCAAGGGTTAAGAGTTGTTGATTAGTTAAAGGATAAGATCAATCAGTCCAAGAAACAACAACGGCGTGTATGATTTGAGATTAATAAGACCATCATTTACATGAATACTGTGTCTAATAGTTCTTTATGGAGCAGAATAAAAATTAAATCCAATAGGAAAGAAGAGGAGACGGAGGGAAACAAGTTTCCTTACCGACAAGCAGTAGGTGCATTAATGTACCTCATGACTGGAACCAGACCAGATTTGAGTTTAAGTAGGTAATTGTTTTAAGGAAATGTTAATTTAAATCAACAAGGAAAAGTGTTAAGTTAATGAAAAAGATGAATCAGTCAAAGAGACAACAACGGCGTGTATAATTTGAGATTAATAAGATCATTATTGACATTATTATATTTACATTAATACTGTGCCAAATAGATCTTTATGTAGCAGAAGAAGAATTAAATCCAATACAAGGAGTAGAATAGAACATCTCTTTTACTTCCCACATCATCCCAAAATACGCTTGACGAATCCTAACTTCTTCAGGGCTCTGTTACAAATATTCCTTGTAAAAGACAGCGTAAAATAGCTATGAATAGTTTTAACATCAAAGAGTAATACTGTCGGTTGAATTTTAAACTATTCTTTTTGATGCATGCATAATTTGTATATTAATGCACTTAAGACAAATAAGTCAAGGAGCATTTACGGGCCACAGACAAAAAATTAATTCCGTGTCGGAAAAAGTGCATGGAAAGATAGATTGTATACGATAAAATTAATGATCAGGGAACGAGATAAGACGACGGCAAGGGATTAAGGGCAAGGTAATTACATGCGGAGGTTCTTGCACAAAAAATGAGTGTGGAAGCTTTATGCAACTGCCTACTAACGCGGAACACTTCTGCATGAGTCCACCGCAGCAAAGGTGGATGAAATCAAACCAGTATAATCTTACGCACACTTCAAACCCTGTACAACATACAACATAAAAATAGCTCAGACTAAGCCTCTTTCTTACCATACGTAATCCCTGCCATTACATTAATTATGACCGATAAAAAAGGCGTTTATTTCCATTATATACCAATGACATAAAATAGGTGTTTACCGTTAAAATTGTATCCCTTGATGCAGTAAATGAAGCTTAATATCGTTTCAAATTACGGCTTAATATCCAGAGTCAATGTCCACATTGCAATAGGCAACACTTTTCTTAATTTAATTTAATATTTTTCAAGATATACCACTAATTACTTCAAGTGGATATTTTCTCAGACCATATTAAAAATGGAATATATTAGTTGAAGAAAATTTATTTTTTCCTACAGCAGAAATATTTACCCGATAATAAATGCCATTCGTGCTGACTATGACTACTTTCCAGTGAACTGTTAGGAAAGAAAACTGATAAGAACTTTCCAAAATTAAGAAAGAACTGAATTTTAATCGATGGTAATTAATAGGCGACGAACAAAAATTGGTAAAACTTCGATGCCAGCGTTGAAATGGCTAATGTAGCACTTCGCGAAGCTATGATATAACCCTCATTAATTTTGCATTCTTGCTCCCAGTATTATAAAATAATAGTCAGATAAAATCAGCAGACGGTTTGACTCCCATGTAACCCGGACAGTCTTGGAAAGGGGAAAAGCCACAGCGGTCAAGGAGGACGACAACCAAGCATAAACATACGAAAAAAAAGCATGAAAGACTACGGTGGGAAATTCGGACACCTGTGTAATACAAGCCCCATAAGATAACCATCCCATTTTCCATGCACACGTGTTTTTCTACGCACATATATTCAAATTTATTTCGTTAAAATACAAAGATGGTTTTAATTCCTCTGTTGATTGCAGCTATCCGCGGAAGGTAGAACTTCAGTGACCCAACGGATGCAAGAGCTAGAAATTGGTTTAGATTTAACAACCTGATACGGGAGTCGTTGACTGATACGCATTAGAGACATCTGAATGAAAAATATATTTAATTATAATTTTTATCGACTCATTCATATTAATAAATCATGGAATATTCCGCGTTAAGACCATAAAAAATGAAAAACTTAACCACCTCCGCCAAATTTCGGAAAATTAATACTTCCATCATGAAGGCTGTGCATAAAGAAAACTAGAATTACAATCAGCCCCAATTTCAGTATTTAAGGATAGCATGAAAACATCGGTACCAATACAACGCAATGAGCTGATAATATTTTGAACATTCTTAATAGGTTTTTATAACAGAAATTATTATTAATGGGATCATTTTTGTTAATGTGCTTTCAATATAGATAAACTTATTCCTATTCCACTTCTCATGATCAGGAAAATTACCTAAAAAATGAAAACAAAATAAAAATAGCTTAAACATTTAATATAATCCCTCATTTGGAGGGACCAAGGGGCTCGGCTCCCCTTCCAAATGTTTAAGTTAATGTTTAAGCTACCGAAACACCTACTGCCTAGTACTACCAATAAACAAGTACGATGGTTTTTCTTGCATCTTGAGTTTCAACTTTATTTTAAACAGAGAATATCATGGCATGCCCTTGTTGATTAAATACTTAACCTAACCACTTTACATCGATCTTAGCCCTTCAGAGATAAAATCTACGTACGCCACTATGCCAATTTTTACATGAATTGATGTATACTCAAAAATAAAATTACCCAATTTAATAAAAAAAGTGCTGTACACAATCACTTTACAACAGGTTACAAAGACCTACATGTCCCATATGTATGCACCTCAACTGTATTGTGTGGTCCAAATTCACTGGGCCTAAAAGTCTATTACGCTTGACCTAATGAATTGAAATGTAATTAAGGCTTTTCCGTTTTTAAGACCAAAATAGAGGGAAATTTACTTCATAAAATGTGTAAAAAAGTTATTGATTTCATTGATGAGAGGATTTTATATTGATGTAATGTACTTTGTGCAACTAATTTGTAAATTGTGCTGCCCTTTCCTGCATCATGTACTTGATCGCTGGGCCAATAAAATTATTCTTATAACTATTATTTTTGTAGTTGTTCTTATTGCCGTTGTTATTATTAGTAAAGTTGTCCTTCGCATATTACAGCCACAGAAGGTTCCGCAAACGCCCGCCATCCCAACAGTGTCGCATGGTACAACGCCGTAACTTCCCCTACCATCGACACGCAAAAAAATAAATAATGAAATAAATTCCACACTTTCCCCTAAGCAGGAGACCCCCCTTTTTTCCAAGCTCATTCAAACTAGGGCTGTTTTTATTCCTGAGGCGTTTTTTTTTCTTCTTTATTCTTCCCTCTCCCACCTAAGGAATTCCACCTGCGAGTCCTCCGGAAACATAGGAATCCCACCCTTTGTGCATGAAAGGCAGGAGGGAGAGGGAGAGAAAGGACAGGACTCGTCGCTTTCTTGCCTTTAATGAACTCGAATTATTTTTTTTCGCTTCAAAAAGAGTTAGAGAAAAAATTAAGTGGATGGAGACACGGGGACAGAGAAGGCATATACCTAAAACGTATTCGTTTCTGAAATTCGACATTGGGAAAAACAGAATCTTAGCTTGACTAACTTATTAGTTTATTTTTGAAGACGGTAGAATTAAGTCCACGGGAAGAGACGGATCCCGGACGGGTGACGAATTCAATATGGACGCCTGCAGTACGTAAATTACATGCAAATATCATAAAAGTAAGCAGGAAACGGCATTGCGTAGATTATTTTAATTTTACTTCATCCAGAAATGTGTTTGCCTTGAATATTCATCCTTTCTTAGGGCCTGTTTACACGATACACGTTCGAGTTAATGTCTGTTTGCATGAATGATTTTTGTGGACCGGAACGGAACATGTATGGATGCATGAACCAAATTAGATCAGGTTCTATTTTCTGTGCATGCATTCGCACAAGTTGGCTGGTTACACGATGCATTTTGGCGCTTATACATTTAGACATTGACCCGTGCGTGTTAATGTACCGTGTAAACAGGCCTTCACAAGGTCTCTCGTAGCAGTTGAACAACATTATATTGTGATCTCGTCAACACCTAGTGTGGTTGTATGGCTACGGGTAATACGGAAGACACAAGTCGATGTATCACCAAAATATTTCACTCCATAATCAAAGACGACCAAAGGAGCGACGTGCCTTAATATTTTCACAATCGCAAGAGGAAAGTTTTCTGCGAGGAACCATATTCAAAACTGCACCATTCTTATATGATAGCCCTATATTTTTCCATTCCAAATGCTTAGCAAAGCGGTGTCATCGGGCGGCGAAAAAAAGTAGACAGGACGGGAGACGAGGCTAGGAAAGAGAGGGGAAGATGAAAGCTTTTATTTATCTTGGAGAGGCAAAGGAGGCGGGAATTTTTCATCCCTACCCCGAGAGAGACGACCGCTAAGAAGAAATGGGTGGTTGGAAACCCACCGAGTAAAATCGGTCGTTCCCATTAAGGGTATAGCGGGACGGGGTATGAGAGGCAGTTTTCTTCGCGCCCCACACCACCCAGAGGAGTGCGCTAAAGCGATCGCTTGTGCGTGAGTGCGTTCCACCGGGGACTACGATGTGTGGGAGAAATGTTGTCGTGGTGTGGGAAGAAGAGGAGGAACACGTTGGGGAGAGGGGAGAAGACGACCACGCGGCCAGGTGCGAATGCGAATAATGGTCGAGTCGCTTTGGACGTTATAAAGAGAAAGGCAGGAGGGGTTGAGGGATATAAGTAGGAGGAAAGGGGAACTTAGGAGAGCGAGCGAAAGCAGCAGCAAAACGTGATGCAGCGACGTGGAGCGTGCGATAGTAATATCTATCTATTAATGCAATTAAATGACATCTATAACTATAACTGTAAACGAATTTGTTGGAAAAAAAGAAAAGGAAAATATACTAATTCTAAATGTAAAAATCCAAATACCACATTGCAATTTGTTGACAAACTTATGTCGTTTTCTTTAAAAATTTATTAGATTTAAGTTTCTTATTTCACACAAACAACATATGATACTGCCAACGTTACAAATTCGCAATCATTTATTTCTTTTGTCAACTGGCTAGTTGGGGTGAGTTTTTACTCACCGGTATAACTCAATATTCTCGCCTTCGGCGCGGTAATTACGTGAGATCCTGATGTCTGTTTGTTTGTCCACCATGCATTTCCATACGGCTGGACGGATTGCGACCAAAGTTGATAAATATGTGCATATCATGCTCCCAAAGGCTGCAGCGCTACTTTTGACTGTGTCTGACGTGTTCTTTGTGTTGTTTCCCCATTAGTGTTTGTTACGTCACGTCATACAACTTCTGCGGTTGGATATCCCGCCGGGGATATCTTTCTCCACACGCTCAAAGAGAAAACATAAAAATCCTGCCATGTGACCATTAATTCCAAGCTACCCACTTCACTCGGTACCTACTATCCTTCCCAATCAACGCCGGGTGGTCTATTGGTCTGTAATAACAATATCTATCTCCTTCGAACAGCCGACCATTTTCATTTGGTAATATATCTATTTATCCCAATCCACCGGATACAGCACGTTGTGGCCATTTTACGTTGGGGTGTTCAATAAATTAAACAATTACACGTGTCCGAATAACCATGCCATTGATGGAGTAACCTACCCAGGCGGGACTCGAATCCGTGACCTCATGTTTGGCAAGCGGGGACTTCTCCCCTCCACCACCGAGACTGACTATCCTTAAACATGCACACAAGCTATGGACAGCGAGGTGTAGATTATCTGCCCTGGCGGGACTCGAACAAAGAACCTTCGTTTTAGCAGGCAAGGACATTAACCAGTCCGGCTAAAATAACTGAGACGCTAAGAAATCGCTAAATAGAAGTAAAGCCCAAACCCAACATTCACTTTCCCTATTTAATAAAAAAGAAGATCGCAAATTTCTATAAATTTATTTAACAAAGTACTTCGCGTTTCAACCGTCAGGTCATTCTCAAGTAAAACCATGCCATCTCTCTTTTTCATTTTATCCAGGATGTCATTCCAATACATCTAGCCGGCCTCAGTTACTTTTATTCACTTTCCTCCTTGAGATTCCTTCAGGGGAAGATTATTTCCACTCATTTCTCGAAAAAAATGTTTTTTTTTTTGGATGTTGCTAATTGAATTGTGCCGCCTCGGAAGGAAACTTAAGAGGTGGGGGGCTCGAAAGAGAGAAAAGGGGTGGGTGGTTGATGGAGTGGGGGGAGACTAAGGAAATAAGGGAGGGGAGGGGGTGAGTTGACGCACCTGCGCTTGAATATAGCCAACCCCCACCCCAAAAAACCTCCCCTCCATGTGCTTTCCCGCTCCTGTACGCTGTAAGTGTGAGAGAGGGGGGGAGTCAAAGAATTCCTGCAGGAGGGTTATAGTGGGATGTGTCCGATATAATGGAGGGGCTCGCTAGAAAGGTGGAAAGACTGGAGAGGGGCGGGTGGAATTATGTGAGTTGCGGAGAAGGTATGGGGTAGTTTCGGTCGTAGCATATAGCGGGGGAGTCACAAATTTCCCACGCATAATTATCTCACCTGCCGCTTACGTCTGCGGCTCCGAAATCCCCCTCTTAACCCTATTCCCTATCCCACCCCTGTTTTTTCATAGTTCTCTGCCTCCCCTATGTCTTTATCCAGGGTCGGTTTTCTAATTTTTGGTAAGAGTTTACTATAATTTGATGCAGATGATACGTAAGCATCAAAAAAGGTTTAAAACACACAATAGCAAGTTAAAAAATTGCTGTTAGTTAAACTCCAAGCTTTAAATGAAGGTATCCTCCGACTTCGGTTTTCATACCTCGTCAAATTTAGCAATAAATTATGAAACTGGCCCTTGATTCTAACCAATGTAAAATACTCCCCCAATGCCTTGGCTTTGTCGGCTTTGTTTTTTTGCAGTTTACTTGCTCTTTTGTGGTTGAAATATTTTTCTTGCATTGAACAATACTAAGGACCTGGTGTGATAGGTTTTGCTGAAAACAGTCATTATCAGTCACTCGGGGTAGAAATATTCCATCCCTGAACCGTATAAAATTCAAAAGGAAGAGGTGCGTACCGTCAAAAACTGCTTCGAGCCAACAGAGATCACCATCACAGATTCTACTTGAATGAGATTGGAAGCTGCTAGAGACTCAAAAACTTCGTGATAGACTTGGTTCATTGATAAGATACATCCAATGAATCGTCCTAGCAAGTGACGCCGTTAAATTTATTCATCGAGACAGCGTTCAGAAAGTTTATCGGGTTTTTCACCGGTTAATGTTCTCCATGTCTCGCAACGTTTCGAACAGCGACTTGCTGTTCATCCTCAGGGGATCGCGCCTCAGAGAACACGCGAGAACGAATCAGGTTACACCTGATCATGGATGGGGTGTACATATACGAGTCAAATTTTGAGGAACGGCATTCCGAAGATCTCCTGAGGATGAAAAGCAAGTCGCTCTTTGATCAAAATTAAATGATTATTTTAGCATATATTTTCTGATGAAAGTAACCAGATGGCTTAAGATCATTTCGCCATCATTATTGCAAACAAGTAGTAGTTGGTAGCATGCGTTCTTGTATTGCCTGGTCCAGAAATTACCATACTCGACTCGATACTCGCGCGTAGTTTTCAGCTCGACTCGAGATCAAAAAGTACTACACGCACAAAATTCACTAATTCTTGATTTTTTTGTGGTATTCCATTATAAGTTTTCCTGGATATCAGACAATTACTTGTACCACTTATTTTTTATCAGAGCGTGACCCGGGTTTCAAATAATTATCATCATCTTCAGGTGCTAATTATAAACAAATAAACAAAACAAAACATAAACAAATCATAATTAGCGCCTGAAGATGATGATAATTTATTGAAACCCGGGTCGCGCTCTGATAATAAATATGTGGTATAAGTAATTGTCTGATATCCAGGAAAACTTACTACACGCACATCCTTATTTGTGAATTATCACCGTTTGGACGAGAACTATAAGCTTTTATCTGTTACTTTTTGATTAGGCGGTGTCTCATTGTGCCGTACGGTGCTACCTCACTCAATAAGACTTAACTTCGGTATTAAGTCATCTACAAACCTGGTCAATCACTAATGTATCGTTACCTTTGGCTATATGTCATCTAAGCTACCCATCATTAATATATTTTTCGAGCTCATGTTTTTCAATTCTCGTAGTCTAAAGCTATCCCTACAGGGATCGTTCAGAGGCTGGTTTTAGGGATTTATGCCCGAATTGCGTGAGCAGTCAGGTGGTCTCAAATTAAGGATTCGCCTCATTTAGCTCGCCCGAATCGCTGATAATAACGTGAGGCTAATGTAGATGCCGTCGTGTCGATAAGATTGTCTCTTTTTGGTGATATAATGTTGATTCAATCTTTCGTGAACAGAATTCTGTTTTCCCAGGCCAACAACCACCTGGCTTGGGCCTCCATTAGGTCGTATATGGGGTCGAATCCGGAAGATGGTAGCTGATATTCGTAAATGGTAAATAATGGCATACTACGTTGTGTATGTGAGGAAGTTACAACATCCGAAATGCACGTATTTTTTGGGAATAAACTCCAGTGATACGGTATTCCTTTCGCGAAATGATGTCCCCTCTTTTAATAAAATAATTTAAGTGGTTGTCACTCCCCAAAATCTGTTTATCGTTTCCGTTTTTTTTTCATTCTTTTGTTGAGGGTTCTAAAAAGAAGTCGTGAATAAGGAAAGGGACTTGCACGTGAGAAAATTAAATGTCTCCGACCACCTGCGGGCTCTTCCGAGGCTTGGCCTAATTTTCCTACCGCTAAAGTAATTAATCGTTCACATGCGATGAGACCATATTTTTTCCACTTGATTTGCTTGCAGCACCCTTGCTTCTCAAACTCGTCCCCCTCCTGCGAATGCAAGGGCCGATATCAAGCGATATACATGTCGCTCACTTTGATCGCACCTGCACTGACCAGCGTGGGAACATTTTTCTCGGTTGTCACCGATCCCCGTGAGCGTAGTAGCGTGGTGTTGGACTTCCCCCCCTATGTTCTGGGAAGCGAAGTAGACCTGCGTGCCATTTATACGCGAGGATTCCACCCGGAATACCTGGGACATTTAAACACACTCGTCGCATGCCTATTTTTGCTCCCAATGATCAAGGTAGGCTCGCGAGAAGAGTAATAATTGTGTAGAAGCTGCTTTCTCTTCGAGAGGTCGTAAGCGTATTGATGTGGGTAAAAAAAAATATACGTCTGGGCAATTCTTCTTGGATTGTTCATTTTCTCCGATGCGTAACGCAAGTGTCTCTAATGACAGTCCAAATGGCAGAGAGTTAATCATATAACGGTTAATGGGAAAATGGAGTGGTTAAAGAATTATTTTATAATTTTTCCGGTTCCACTATCATGTAATTAACTGAAAAATCGAGATGTGCTCGGTTTTGGTTTTAACTAAGGATGAAAGGTACTGAAAAGACGGGTCTCTGGCATAAGCTAGGTAATGATCACTCTCTGTTAACAATTAATAACTCTCGATTTCAATCAGGCTCTGGACTCCATTATTCATACTAATTTTTAATTGTTTACGGGTTAAAATTCATCCGTGTCACTGGTTGCATATGCTGTAGATGGGAGTCAGTTCCATTTTCTCCTCGAAAAAGCTGATAACATCTTGGATGTGATCTTTTATATCGTGGAATGGAAACGAAACTAATTTCCTACAAAGGTTTAATTGCATTCCGCCTGACTGCATGTCCTCTCCACATCATTCATAAGTGAATTTGCTGAAACTACTCTTTCCAAAACGTTCTCATTTTGCGCTGATCTATGGTAACATTTAACCATAAAATATCATCGATAGTCATAAATACCATAGTTTTAAATCCTAGGGCTTTCCTAATTTTAGCGGCTATAGAGCATAAACTTGACTGCCTCATCGTAAGTATTTGGGCGTCTGGCCACTGCGGTAAAACGACACTATTCGATAAAAATATTTCGGTGACACTCTTCTACATCTACATCTAGATAATACCCCGCAAGTCGCCTAAAAGGAGTGTGGTAGGGGGTGTTAGGACACCAGCCGTTTACAGCTAAAAAAAAAAAAAAATGAAGCACTCTCACGAGGTTGGTACTAGCGTTTATTAAAGTCCTTTATGGTTCGGGGGAAAAACGAATTCCCATATCTATCCGTTCGGCAAAACATCTCTCTTAATTTATCGCTTCTATCGGACCTGGAAATATAGTGTGGCTCTAATATTATGTTCTCTGTTTCGCTCTTAAAGATATCCATTCTCAATTGTTCAAGCAATCTAAGCCTAGCGCGCAGCCTCCGAGTCTCCAATGGCTCCCAGCCTAATTCGCTTAACATCTGGGTAACGCTGTCTGTACGCCCGCACTATTTTTTGACGAAACGCGCAGCCTTCCTTTGTATTTTATTCAGTTCGCGGATTAAGTCTTTCTGCACCGGATCCCATACGTTCGCTGCATATTCAAGGTGCGGTCGGACGAGAGCGAAATAGCACCTTTCGTTCACTTTCTCATACGAAAATCTTCCCACAATACGCTTGACGAATCCTAATTTCTTCAGGGCTATGCCGCAAATATTATTTATATGTGTTCCCCACGTTCCCTCTTCAGAACATTCGTCGATAATATTCGCCGCAGTAATCTGTATCTGAGCTTCAGTGCATGCTATGATAATGAATGATACGTCATTTTAAAAACAATTTCATTCTAAATTCAGATTTATTTTCGTTTCATGAAATATTCAAAAATGTAGACACGCCAGCGCAATAAATATCACACCTAAATCGGTTGACCTTAATCGGAGATTAAATCGGCGAGTCGAGAAATCATAACAGCTGGAAATAGATATTTTACCCCTTGCGCTAAAGTGAGGAGTCAAGCTCGTCATGATCTTCCGATGCCAAATCCTGCAATGACGAGTGTAACTCGTCGGCAGCGTTTCATAATTTTATCACTATTTAGGGGGGCAATATGAATATTTTGAAAGTTAAACAATGTTAAAATAATAATGTACATAAAGAACTCATATTTCATGAAATATGAATTATTTGGAAGGAATAAAATTATTTCTTACGAGTAGCGATAGCTGTGCTCTCGATGTATTTTATTAGATACTTTACAATATGAAATAATAATCACTTTTTATTTAACTGTTCTGCGTTGACTATAAACTACAAAATATCATTTAATTACCTACCATTCCAGTTAAAAAGGGCCACAGAAAAAATAAATAGAAGATAGGAGCACAACATTCAACATACAAATTAAAGTGGAAGGTCAAATGGGTCAAACGGGCCAAATATCGGTTTTTGAAATTCCACTTAGGAGAAATTACATGTAATGTCGAAATTATTATGATAAAGTTGTTTGAAATCCACTATGATAACATTTAACCATAAAATATCATCGATAGTCATAAATACCATCGTTTTAAATCCCAGGGCTTTCCTAATTTTAGCGGCTATAGAGCATAAACTTGACTGCCTCATCGCAAGTGTTTGGGCGTTTTTGGGCGCCCCGACTTCTATGTGCAAGGGACTGAAATACACGTGAAAAGTGTGCATGAGAGTCCAAGTGTACGTATCTTTCCTCAATCCCTTTTCAGCGACTCCGGTGAGAAATAGAATCGAAATTGCCCGCCTATATATCCCGTTTTCACGGTAGAACTTTGTTAGAGTTCCATGCGTCTCCATTTCCTTCGAGAATACGGTATTCAACCGTGGAGACGTTTCTCGTCGCTTCTCCTCGTATGGGTGAGAAAGGGAGGTTTTATAGACACCATTCACTCCCGAGGCACATGAGTGCCCTATTGTTGGTGGGAGAGAAAATCGTTTTCTCCGTGTTCCTCTCGGCTCTCCCCCTGAAGGTATCTGTCCAATTGGCGGGGGGATTGTGTGCGCAATCATTGCGTTACATGTCTTATTTCTTCTTCACCCTCCACCCCCGGTGTACCGGCCTTAGAGATCGCTCGCTCCTGTAGGCCAGGATTCAATTTTCTTCCCCTGTCCTGCCCTGACTGCGCTTCGCTCCTTTTTTTTCTCTTCACGCCGTGTTCAGATCCCTTACCTCCGACCATCGCGAAGTCTTAAACCTGAATCACACGATCATTTTTCCGTCCCTGAGAATGATAGCTCGAGCGATAGGTTGACATGAAATTTAATCCGAAGATCCAAGCGTGACGGAGTGGAATTTTTCCATATTGAAATCAACACTAGCAATTTCCCATGATTATGAACTTTAATTCCGAGTTAGCCCAGGAGAGGGCGCGCGGCGAAATGTAACATTAGAGGGCGCGTGGGGTGTAATCGACACCCCAAGGAAAATATTTTTTTCTCTTTCCTCGTTTGAGCCCTTCCCAACTAACGCCAAGATATCTATGACTAGGTTAAAGAAAATTGAATTCCGAGGGCTTTTCAAACGTTTATTTTTTATTTGACGTTTCATGTTTTTTGCTTTGGTCTTCACATATTCTTGTATGTTATGTATTGTGTAAAAATTGATTTTGAGGGCTTTTACAATTTTTTTTGTAATTAGTATTTTATGTTTCGTATAAGGATGGTATATATTTTTTGTGTGATGAAACCTATCAACCAATCAGGTACTTCGTATTTTATATTTTTGTCTCTATATATATTTCCTGATTTTATGTAACCACTGGAGGTTTCATAAAATCAGGAGAACATTAATGATAGGCTTGTAACAATTTTTACTATAATAATAATTATAATAAATATAGTTATGCTGTGTTCTTTTAAATCAGTCAACCGTATTAAATCGATGCCGATAATTATTCTTATTAAATAATGAAGAACCATGGGGTGATATACACCCCGCCCGCCCTTTCCCGGGTTTAAGTTTTGATGTTACTAAATCATCTCCAAGGTACAAAATGAACCATCCGAACCATACATTATTGTATAGCGCTTCAGTAATTATGAGGAATACTTTTACAGGGGAATACGTTGAAGGCTTTGAAATAGCATATACTACCAATACATTCAATTGTACCTCAATACGCGGCTCCTGACTCTCATACCAGCCAGCCATACAATGAGATGCGACGAAAAAAGTGTTTAATGAAATTATTTTATAGCGCTTCAGTTATTACGAGGAACACTTTTAAAGAGGAATACGTTAAAGGCTTTGAATCACCATATATGCGACACGCTTTTTAATTCAATATTTTCACTATAATGTTTGTGATTGCGAGTAATAGCATTGAAAGGTTATGAATTTGATAAATAACATCATAATGTATAGAAATTTCTCATTATATCCCTAATTAGACCTTAATTCCCCGTGGAAGTCGGATCAATTTGTCCGTCAGCGACGCGAGTGGCTACTTATGTAAAACCATTTAAATGCGCAGTGGCCGACGACACATCGCTACCTCGGTTTGACAAGGTTCTAACTGACCGTCAGCTGGTTTTGAGAAAAACCTTGTCAAAGTTTTAAACTGCTCTATTTCCATTATTAATAGGAATTTATTTTTGATTTTTGGCAATACACTAGTGATCCACTAGACACACTAGTAATTATTACTTTAAGAAAATATGTTATTTATTTTATTTTTTTACATGTTTATATGAGTAATAAAATAAGTAAAATGCAGTTAGAACCTTGTCACACCAAATATTAGTTTTTTCTCCTTGCAGTTGGAACTTTGTCACTGTTCTAAATCTGTTATTATTTTACATAGAGGAATAAAAACCGGTGCAACACAAAGAGGGACATAAACTTAGTTATCGTGAGTGAAAACACCAAATTTTGCAAAAATGTCAGTTAGAACCTTGTCAAACCAAGGTAGCGACATGTTGAGGCCGACTTGAGGATCCTCTATTGTAATATTCGAGCCCAGTAGACTCATCTGTACCTCAATACTCAGCTCTTGACACTCAAGCCTCCAGCCACTCTATATGATGCGAGGAGAAAAGTCGGAACGGTTGAATACCGGTGTTTTCGAAGGAAATGGAGACGTACGGAACTCAAACAAAGTTCTCCCATGGAAACGGGAAATAAAGACGGGCAATTTCAATCTTATTTCTCACCCGTGACACCGAAAAGGGAGCGGAAAAAGATAAATAAGCTCTTGGGTACACTTGTGTGCTCGCATTTACTTCCCTCGCCTATCCCAAGAAGACGCGACTACGGGACCGAGCGATTCATTCCTTGGGTGTTATTACGATGCTCTTGTTACGGGCAAAGAAGCCGGAACGGAAGCAAAAAACCGATAGGTAACAAAAAAGCAAGTTTCGAGTCACATTTTTGCGTTCAAAAAAAACTCTTCCCGACGAATTTATCACTCATCTGGTGGGGAGAAACTAATAATTTGAATATTTCTTGCATGAAATATATTTCCGCTACTCCTGTGCAAACATTTTTAGCGATGAAATGCGTTCTCCTCAAAGACTATAGAATTCCAAGCTAATCTGAATTCCGATACAAGGGTCGGTAAGTAAATCATGGGAAAGGCATGTTACCGCGGATGACATATCTTGATGGAGAAAGCTCCAAATATAGGAAATTTTGAAATACCTATCTACAAAATAAAAGTCTTTTTACATATTAAAAAATATAAGAATACCTTTTTGCTGTTTTTACCTAAAGGGGGTCAGCCTTAAAGCATCGAAGAGTAATTGCATTAATTTTCAAGGGATAATATATGAACCACACTCAGTGAGTCATATCGTGCTAGAAGAATATCGCCCAAAGGTTCTCTGTGGTTCGCCTGGAGTTATTTGCAAATGAATGCTGCAATTGAAGTAATTTCTACCATAGAGCAAGTATATCTTACTATATATACTTACTCTATCTATAATTACTCTATGATTCTAGTTACACGATAATGGTACTGCGGTCGTCTAGAATAGCTTAAAAAACTAATTAAAATAATATATATTATAAGGATTGAATAATCCCAATTCTCTGCATCCTCATATCACTTTTTTAACCTTGTTACATACGGTTTATGATGCCCTATCTCTAACGTCGCTTTTTTATAGACATTAATATTTATTATCGCCTTATTTTTTCATTACAATTACAAAACGTAATTTTTTGACCGTACAGTCACGATAACAAGTCGATATCATAGGAATTATGACCTATGAACTATTAAGATTTAAAACAAAGAAAATGAAGTAAGTCCCTTCTGGTTCTCGGTACAATCTTTGCCTTAGCCTCTAGGGGCCGCGAGAAAGTAGCCGGGTCGCAGGTAGAAGACCCTCACTACTGTGGAAGATGAATGCAGTAGACGTAGTTGTTTTTCCTAAGATGAGTTATAAAGTTCATAAAGTCGACTGAACAGCAAATTTTACGGTGCGCGGAGTCATTTATTGCACTGGCGTTTCTACATTTTTGATTTTTTCACAAAACAAAAAAATAAATCAGAATTTAAAATAACACTATCTTTAGAATGACGTATTATTTATTATTTTAGCATGCACTGAAGCCCAGATATAAATTTGCAAGTAGTACAGAAGTTTCACCTCACCACCACATCAATTTCAAAGTGCAATAATCTTCATTGGTTAAAAAGATCAACTAATAAATGCAATTTTCAGCATTGCTCATTTTTAAAGAGCGTGTCTATATAATTTAAATATTTCCTCTAAGCCTTAATTACACGTTAAGCGGAGATTTTGCCGCATTTTTCGGAAATTCGAAATTGCGCGTTTACTGCGTATAAATCACTGGTGGCACATTTTGGCATTCTATTTCTGTACTTTTTCATCGACTAAGAACATTATCTTTTGCAATTCCTCCAGAAAAATTATTCAAAGTATTTATGAAGAAATTTGCATACTAATATGCTTTTTTTGTTTATAAATGAAAGAGAAAATATTTAAAGTGCTTTTAATATTAGAAGTTAACCAAATGCGTTAAAATACCCTAAAATATTAATGTATATTTAGGAAAACCAAAAATAAAAAACTATTCAAAGTATTTATGAAGAAATTTGCATATTAATATGCTTAATTTTTGTTTGTAAATGAAAGGAAAAAATACTTAAAGTGCTTGCAATTATAAGAATTTATCCAAATGCGTTAAAATACCCTAAAATGTAAATGTAGATTTAGGAAAACCAAAAATATTTAAGTGCGACATAAAAACTGAAAGCGTGCACTAGCGCTATCCTCGTGAGCGCGTGTAGATAAGGGTTAATCTCTGGGTGCCGCAAGAAATTAGCCGGAGGCCGCGGGTTGACGATCCTTATTATAGAAATAAAGGAGTACGGATTAGAGGAATGGGTTTACAGGGGAGTAACAACATGGCACACGGAGGAGAGGGGGCGCTGGCAGGAAAAAACTGCTTAGGCCGTTAGACGACGAGTGTGTTTTGGAATAGACTTTCTCAACAGTCAGCCGAGACCACTTCCGCTGGTCTCAACGAATCATTCTCCCTCACTCCCGACCCTAACCTCTTCCTCTGTTGATTCATCTCTGACTGCCTCTTTTATTTGTAAATCGACATTTAAATACGCAACTCGTGGAGCAAGTAATAACTCACAAGCATCACAAAACTAATAACATACAAATACTCTGTCATGATAGATCAAAATTGAGTGTGTAGCACTTGAAAAAATAGCAGGCCCCGGTGGCGGCAGGGTAAAGTTCTTCCCTGCCGAACGAAAGGTCGCAGGTTCGAGTCCTGCCTGGGAAATTTACCCTTACCCTGGGCATGGATGTTTGTGCACGTTTGATTGTTAAATATTATAAAAAAAAACGATGTAAAGGCCGAATAGCACTGTTTTCGTAGGTGTGTAAATCAATAAAAAAATAAAAAAACTGTATTGGGTTCCAGAAAAATTCTTCTCACGGTATTTCGAGAAGCTATAGGCCGATTACAAAGAATATTACACATACTATCATGCATGAACAACTTTAAAAAATTATATGGATAGGAAATTAGCAAACTATGTCTATTATATTTCATTATATCCATAAATCCTACTCTCTTCCTCTGTGGAGTTATCTCAGACTGCCTCTTTCTTATTTGTAAATAGAAATTTATATACGCAACTCGTGGAGAGAGAAAAAACTTACAAATACCCTTCAACTAACAACACACAAATACTGCGTCATCGTCACAGAGAGACTCGGATGCACCTGAGCATGTCGAAAAAACTGTCCATATGTATACAATAATAATGTATCAACCTATGTTCATTGTGTTTATAAACCCGGCACTAACCAGGTCCATCATTCGCCCTGAAGACGATGGCAGAGAAGGCTATCGAAACGTTGGCAGCAATGTCCATCCTGACCCGGCTGATTTCCCGAGAAGAGTTCATCAGCAAGATTCGCCGGGAAAGCACAAAATCCTTCATCTGTTGGCGATGTTTGGGATAATTTGTGCAGTACTCGAAAGAACAGAACTGCAATGGGCTTCAGAAACAATAGACTGACTGTCTTTTTAGAATCTATGGGCCAATCACAAAGGAGATTACACATACCGCTACGTCGGAAAGATTTGTAAAAACTACATGCATAGCAGTAAAGCCCTAATTATGAAAATGAAGGATTCCACACATTGCCTTAATTATTGTTGAAGTATAACAATGATAAATGTAGGTTTACATGTAGCACTAAGGGAATCAGCCCGGCCTATCTCACCACCCTTGTTCAGTTCCCCTAAACAACTAATTTGGTTCAAAGAAATGTCTATTCCCTCCAAAAATATCTATGAATTATAATTCCTTCCTTCCCCTCCCCGTTGACCCAAGATTATTCCCTCTAGTAGTTTTCGGCTGACCTATCCGATTAGTACTCGCTCTATCCTAAATTTCGTATGATGATAATATCAGGAGGAGGCCACCGACAGCTGAGATCATTTGCGCCATGAGGGAAGGTTATGGAAGGGAATAGTGTAGAGAAACCCGGCGTCGGCAATAGCCTGCTCTTAACGAAAGGAGATTACGGTTTAATGTCCCATCCGACGGAGTGGGTGTTGCGCTTGAAATGTACTCCACACATCATTCAAGCATGGATCGAGCAATCTCTGAAAATTCTCTCGAGAATTCGAACCCTAGCCGCCTGTATGGGACGCCAACACTCTGGCCAACACACCAAACCGATCGCTCAAAATTCTTTCTATTCCATATACACTGTTGAAATTTACGCACCCACCATGACCAGCCTTCCTCGCTTCATTACCTCGCTCTCGTTACACCCTATCTTTTCTCCACCCTACCCATATATCGAACGCCTCCAATCTTTCATCATCCTCCTTACTCATTGCCCACGTTTCCGCAACGTAAATCGCAATGCTCCATGTAAAACTGCTCACTAGCCTTTCACACAGTTCGATAACGATCGCAATAACTCTTCCCTATTCCTAAACGCAGGTATTTAAATTCAACATTTTAGGTAGCAAATTAGAGAAAAACCGATACAGCAGTTGGACATAAGGAGATAAATGGTTCATGAACAAGGAGGCCAATTTGAGAGGATCGTGGCGTAAGAGTTTAAGGAACAGTTTAGGGAAGAATTTAACCTGGAGTGCGCTCTACGGTCCGGAAACACGGCACTTAAGAAGAAGGACGAGAGGCATTCGGGAAGTGTGTATGGAGAAGATGAAGTGGACGGAGAGGAGAAAGAAGGACGAAGTCCATGAAAGGAGGAGAGACTGCCAGAATATTTCTTCAATACTCCATGAAAAACTACCTTAATCGGTATAAAACTTCAAAAATGATAATCATCGTCTTTATTCCTAAAGCTATTATCTTCCTATTACCTTATTTCGGGGTACATTTCCTTCTATTGGGCTGCCCAAATAGTTGCCCTGTTTCACCTGTACAAGTTTGCGGACATCAATTTTTATGTTTAATCTCAGATTCCTTCCGAAATACACGATATAACTAGGCAACGACCGGCCAACAGTAAGATCGAGCACACTCAATATTTCGAAAGAAAATTCTAAACAAATGTTGTTTAAGAGAGCATAAATTACTAAAAATGAAGTGAATTGTAAAAAAAAACAATTATAAAACAATAAAAGAAATATATTGTGACCAATCCGGTGTTCGCTCCAGCACTGCTAGCGCCAGCGGCCGGAATAGGAACAAGGAGCAGTTCACGAAACCTGGAGAGGACGAACGGCGGACAGAGACAGACGGACGGACGATGGGAGAAGGTGCACGCGGACGGACGGAGGAGAGGTTTATTCACGGAAGAGTCGGGCACCTGAACGCCTCCCGGGATTTTGTTCTTTTCTTCTGTTGTTCAGGCTTATAAGAGTCTGGTTGATTGTATTTAGTGTGGAATTTAATATAACCAAATTGAAAAGTGGAGTCTCTTTCATTCCACAATTTTTCTCACCAACGACCGCAGGCAACCTACGAACCCAACCCGAGAGAGAGAGAGGAGTCTGGTTACAATATATATATATATATAATGAAAAATATAAAAAATGAAGTAAATAACTGTTGTAAGAATAAATAAATTGAAACATAATGCACGAAAGATAGCAAATAACGAAAATACACACAGGAGGAAGACTCGTATGCAGGAAGGAAGTTGTGGATAGCACTAGAAAATACCCACAAGTAGAAACTTTCTGGCCAGAGATAGGCTAAACGCTCCATGTAATGGATGAAACGTTGATTTTTAACAAATAACTTTTTGGAATCAACAGAAGGAAGCTTATATATCATTCTCAGAAAAAGAATGGATCATGAACAAGGAAAGCACTCAGTCTCAGCAGAAAGAAAGGGATTCCTTGAAACGAGCGTCAATATTGCCCAATAGCCGTGAAGATAATGAAAGCTGGGCATAAGATAGAAATAATTGTGAAATTTTTCTATGATTAGTGCCATGATTCGGAATTTTCATTTATAAGGCCGTAGGATAATTAACTAAAGAGTCAATGAGGTCAAAAGCTTATCTTATTCAAAATAAAATCATACTGTATGAAGTTACATTCTACCTCTTTCAAAGATATAGAACATTCGAATTTTATTCGCAATGACACACCCCATGGTTACTGAGGGATTCTTGCTTTTCAAATTAAAGATCGAATTTTTCTGGATTAAAAGAAAAAAAAGTGTAAAAAGCAGGACAAAAAGAACGTCTTCAAGTAATCGTATCAAAAAAAACATTCCAAATGTAAAAATAATTGATTCATAGCCAATTATGGAACCGCAAATAAATATGACAAATCCCTCGAATGGAGACAAGAAATGATTTTGAATCCGGACAAAAGAGAGAGAAAAGAATTTGACGAAAGAAAGGGAATCGAAATATAAATATACATCCCCTAAAACTTCAAAGAAAGCGGAAAGTTGACTCAAGGAAATGATCGGGGAGGGGGAAAGAAATGAAAAGGAAACAAGATCTCCCGTTGATTAGCTCCTGCCAGCAGGTTACAAGCTCCTTTTAAAAATAATAAGTTGACAAAAGGGAGTACTTTTTTGCTCCGTCGATCGCGACCCCACATCCGTAGCGCTGGAAACACAGGGAGGAACAGCGGAGCGGGGAGAGGTAAGGAATCGCAAACCGCTAGAGGAAAAATAAAAAGACTTTTTGCTTCCATCCATTACGATGTCTCCTGCACGACCATTTCAGTCCTCTTCCACTACCTATAGGTTCATTTTTTTTGTTCCTACAACCAGGTCCAAGCCGCATGAGGTTTATCCCCATGCATTATGGGTAGGGGCAGAGGCGTAACTACAGGGGCGGGACGCGGGGGATAGATCACTCCCTACAAAAGTCTGAGAGAAATAAAAAATTATTTTAAAATGTATTATGTAGTTTTGACACATAATAACTGCATCTCCATAAAGTTAAAAATCATTTATTAATGATGTAAAATGTATTTCTAGGTATTTTATTTTTCAAAAAATTTCCCTAGACCTCCCTATTGACCCCTCATAGCTTGGGCCCCAGGCCCTCCAATCCTCCCCCAAAGCATATTCTAAGTTACGCCACTGGGAAGGGACTCTAATTTTTCAGATTCGGATTTAAATTCCGATTCTTTCAAATCGATTCCTGATTCCGATTCTATACATTCTTATTCATACCAACAGGTGGGATATTTATCTGTCAGTAGCATTGCCTACATTAAAAATTTAGGATTTTAGGATGGAATAAAATAGCAAAAACAATTGGCATAGTTAAGACATTAGTTAGACAATTAGCATATTAGTTAGAGGACCAAAAAGTATATTTATCAGAAATATCGAATTATGACTATAGAAATATATCCTCAGCTTTAATAAAATAACAAACGCTTTCACTGTTTCGGACAAATAGGGTGGTTTCCTATTATTTTTTTATTGCCTAAATCGAAAGATTATTACTCCTGGAGTACGTATTTCACGCTTTTAGATTTTTAATACCGATATCTATTTTTCGCGATTAAATGAAAAGTGAAAATTTTCAAGCGCGCGAAAACGCGACGCTTAAGTATGAATGTCGGGAAGTCTCTCCGCGTGACGTATTTCTGGTTCCCCCTCCCGCCCTGCGAGGTGACCTTGAGGCGAGGCTTAGCGCTGATACGACGCAGGCTGCTAGCGGCTAGCCTAGTACCCTGCTGGCTGGTAGCGCTTGGCTTAAATAAGGATTATTAATAACTAATCAAGCGAGGAAAACTTTCCGACCTTAGCCAGTTTTAATAAGTGATTGTTAAGACATGTTTCCCTGAGCTCTGCGCCTCATGCATGCAATGGTAACCTCAGACGACGTTTAACTCCTATCTTCTCGTATAGAAACTAGGTCCCTGTGACGTCACGTGGAGTGGCATCGCATGGGCGCCAATCTGGCCCTTTTCAAATGAGGATAAAAATGGACCATTGCCATTCGTCTAACCCGGTATTTCTAAAACAAAATAATTTGTATATTATGAATACACTAATGGTGGGTAACGAATCGCAATCAATGCCTTTCGTTTTCTTTGATGAAGGAAACCACCCTATTGTGAACTTAACAACCTACTGTGCACAATGGTTCAAGTGCATGGCGACCTTTATGGCACAAGCTTATAGTCTGTTTTCAAAATATTTATCTTCCCGGAATCGACTTTAGGCGATCGATTCTCGATTTCGTTCCCGAGAATCGGTGGCATCGAGAATCGAAATTTGAAATCGACTCGTCCCTAATTATGGGTATTCTTCCGATCGTTCGAGCGATCATAATAAAAGCTCAGCCATAAAAAAAAGTTAAATCGCCTGAACTACGGGTACGTAGGAAACATGAATGTGTCTCTTCTTGTTGGCTGACAGCTATCGGTCTTTAAGCCTATTTCCTCGATAAAATGGATGGAAGACTTGATCGTGTACTCTGTGAGATTATAAAAGCCATTCGGGGAAAATTGACCGTGAGCGAACTCTTTCAAGCTCGGAATAATGGTTATCTCCGTGCTTTTTGTTTGTGTTAGACATCGCCAACTTCACGCTGCAAGTAGTGATTGGACGAAGGGTGAAATACAGGATTGAATATAAATATTCCGGCACGTGCGGATAGGTGAAACAAAGAAAAAAAAAGATCAGATAGATTCATTCACAGCGATATGAGTTCATTCATCGGCAAAGTTTCACGAGCATAACAGCCTTGTTTTCAAATAACTTCCTCAGAGGCTTGATAACCTTCTGAAAACTAAATGGTGTTTTCAAAACACTACATCTCAGCCCACGGTTATGTTTGTTATCTAAACATTTTGAGTCAACGAGAAGTTCGCGATGCGGTGCAGTGTCGATGAAACATAGGTTGACTAATAGTTGAGAGGATCGCATATCTTATTTCCCAGAAAAATTCTTTTTATTCAATGTTATTTCTGCACGGCTCCCATTAGTACTAGTAATTTCTTTTAAATTAAATACGTACCCAATATATAAGTATTGCTTTGTGTAGTTATTTTCTTCCATTTTTTATTTTTCTCTAAAACGCCTGACACCGAAGAATAAATTATTTATTAATGAAATCCTAAGATCCAAGCATGATGGACTGGAATTATTTCATATTGAAATAAACACTTGCAATTTTCCACGGTTATAAAACTTACTCCAACCGTCTTTTACTAGATGATGGCTCTGTGGGACGATACGCGTAAAACGAATTAAATTATAGTCATAAGGTGCAACTACCTTTTATTTCAATATATCGAACTTCCACCATAATTATTATTAAAGTGTTCTACCAATTAAGGTAGGTTTCCATGGAGTACCTCAGAAGTATACCGGGAGCCTACCCATCCCTCAAGCACTTCCATGTTCAATTCACAATAAGGCCTACTCCCTTTCATCCTATCTAAAAATCCTATTCTTTTCCTTTCTAACCTTCGTTTACCTAACATTCTACCCTCTATACATTGTTTTCAACATCCCCTCCACGCTAAGTGCTCGCTCCATCCATACCTTCTATCTCCTCCGTATCTCATCTAAAAGCTGACTCTCCTCACCCACTATTCCCAGCACTTGGTCGTTTCTCCTCCTCTCCGTCCAATTCACCTTCTCCATTCTATGCCACACACATCTCGAAAGTCTCCAGTCTTCTCTCGTCCTCCTTCCTCAGTGTCCACGTTTCCGCGCCGTAAAACGCTACACTCCAAATCAGACTCTTCACTAACCTTTTCTTTAAACTCTTACTCAGCGATCCTCTCATAAGCTCCTTCCTGTTCATGAACGCCTCCTTTGCTACTTCCACTACGTCTGAATCAGTTGAACTTATTAGGTTTCTAGGACCTTGAAAATGATGTAGTAACATCGAAATCAGTAGCTTGAAACGTAGAATTTCGCAGCGAGATTCATTGATGTCGACGACTTTCGGGGGCAGCTGTGTATTGCGCGTTGTCATGCAAGCTTTCGCGGCCAATGCAGACCGCATCATCAGGCGATGAATGAGAAATTGGACAAAGATTTCAATTACAGCAGAACCTCGGATAACGACCACAATCCGTCCCAGAAAGCTGGTCGTTATCCGAAATGTTCGCTAAACGAAACAATTTTCCCCATGAGAAATAAAGGAAATAAGAATAATTGGTTCCTAGCTCCTATCGACTCGCTATTAAATGAAAGTTACAGGCATACAAGACAGGCAAGTTATATAGGTATTCTATTACATTGTATTATATGTAGACTTACTATTGTAGACATTGTATTACTTAGTATCCATTTGGGATCGCGCAGCACCGAACCCAAACATGGCCGCTACACATCTGTTCGCTAACCGAAATTTTGTTCGCTATCTGAGACAAATTTTTAGCGAATTTTTTTTGTCGTTATCCGAATATTTCGTCATCAGAGGCGTTCGCTAACCGAGTTTTCACTGTATATACATTATCATCTAGCGATTTGATCGATGGATTTGTCTTCCTCATAGGAAAATCCTCTAAAATCGCTGGCACATTAATGTCTTTGCCTGGTTTCGCTATTTAATTGGGCCCTCTTCGCTTGTATAGCGTTGAGGTGTTATTCCCCGTCCCATCCCTTCCGAACCTATCCCTTCCCAGAGACGTCGACGGGCTCCTATCGCCGCGGCGCCTCTTTCCTTTTTCCTTCCTCTCGATCCCCTCCCCGGGTGATCGGGCATATAAGTTCTGACTTGGTTCCCGGCCCCGGTGTGTTGTATCCCTGAAGGGCTCCCCATTGAGCCCTTAATCCGTTTGTATATGCATTATTCATGCTACCTGCAATGGCCGCGAAAGCTTGCATGACAATGCGCAATACGCAGCTGCACCCGAAAGTCGTCGACATCATCGAAATCAATGCCGAATCCGCTGAACTTATTTGGTTTCGAAGACCTTGAAAATGATGTTGTACCATCGAAACCTATGTTGGAATAAAATTTTATAAACGAGGTAAATTTCAATTGTTTATTTCAATAAAATATTTATTGGATAGAGCTTTCGCGATGTTACTTTTGTGTACAAGTGACACACATCAAAATAGCATCCCCGAAGTATGTGCGAATAATCCACAGAAAAAAAGCGTTCGCCTTGATCCTGGTCAGGGCGAATGAATAATTCTCTGAGGATTTTTCGTACAATTTGAGCATTGCGGGCGACTCCCGTAAAAGTAATCACCGTCGCTAGCCCCGGTATACTTAAAATTAGTCAAGAACGAGCACCTCTATGTGTTTCAGGTCCGGGCCTGTTCTCCGGCTGTGGCGCTGTGCGCACGATTTGGACTGCTTGTGGCATCATATTCTCAGCACTCAATAACACCTTGTCCGCTTGAGTCCACAAACATCCAAAGAGGAATGACGCCTCGGCCGCTTAACTGGCTAAAGCACTCGACCGGAATTCGGGCGATCCGGGTTCGTATCCTGGTCAAGGCGAATTATTTATTCTCTGTGGATTTTTCGCACAATTTGTGCACTGCTGGTGGCCCCCGTAAAAGTTATCACCGTGGCTAGTTATGGTACACTCAAAATCCCCGAAACAACTTCACTTCACTTTTTGACGAGAGTGAAAATTTTCCCAAACTTGGTTTGATAGTTCATTAATGAAGGAAAATGTGCATTGAGCGAGAGCCGGAAGAAATGTGTCGCCCGCTACTCGATAAACGCGGTATTTTCCAGTGATTGGATCCGGAAATAAGCCGACCGGATTAACCAATAATTTTCATATCATATGCTCTCCGTGCAACGAAAACTTTCCATTAAAACCAGTTCCATGCAACCGGAAAACATGACCATTTCCAAAAGGACACGTTGACCATATGACAGGATGAGAAGATCCATTTAAGGAGCATAGTCTGAAATGTCTTTCCCGCGTGAAAATCATTTCCTATCGAATGACAACTCAATTTCGTATTTAAAGGTGGACGTGATCCACCGAATTGAATTAGTAAAAGCCATGAAAGGAAGTGTACCTTGCTAATAAAGGAAAGGAAAATTTGGAAGTATCACACCTGAATTCTATCGAAAGGCATCAATCAACTTAATATTTTCTCGGTACGTGATCATCCGTGACTGAGGTGCTTGCATACAGAATATGCGAAGTACTTTCAGATCATTCATATGTACTGATATAAATAGTACAAAATGACATGTTTATTAAGCAGGTATAGATAATATGCATCAATAGGGTGGTTTCCTATTATTTTTTTATTGACTAAATCGAAAGATTATTACTCCTGGAGTACGTATTTCACGCTTTTAGATTTTTAATGACGATATCTAATTTTCGCGATTAAATGAAAAGTGAAAATTTTCAAGTGCGCGAAAATGCGACGGGTAAGTATGAATGCCGGGAAAACTCCCGTGTGACGTCGTTCTGGTTCCCGCTGCCGCAAATGAGGTGACCTTGGGGCGAGGCTCTGAGCGCTGATACGACGCAGGATGCTAGCAGGTAGCAGAGTACCATGCTAGCTAGTAGCGCTTGGCTTAAATAAGGATTATTAATACCTTATCAAATGAAGAAAACTTTCTGACCTTAGCCAGTTTTAATAGGTAACCATTGAGAGATGTTTCCCTGAGCTCTGTGCCTCATGCATGCATTGGTAACTTCAGACGATGTAAAACTCCTACGTACTCGTATAGAATCTAGGTCCCTGTGACGTCTCGTGGAGTGGCATCGCATGGGCGCCAAACTGGTCTTTTTCAAATGATGATAAAATTGACCATTAGCATTCGTCTAAACCGGTATTTCTAAAACCAAATAATTTGTATACCTATTATGAATACACTAATGGTGGGTAACGAATCGCAATCAATGCCTTTCGTTTTCTTTTATGAAGGACACTACCCTATTGTTGCAAAAACATACATGTCGCTTGGTGAAAAAAATATAATGTACTCAAGGTACAGTGAGAGTCATGGTATAAAAATATAGGCACGTAACCATACCAGATTTTGAGTTATTAGCAACACAATGCTGCCACTGAAGTCACATCACTTTATTTGTATGAAAATGGCGCTAAAGCCGGCACAAATTGTTGCAAAAAGTCTGACCGAAAAGTATAAGGATTAAATAATGCCTATTCAGTGTAAACTAATTTTTAATGTTAACCTCGATAGATATCGTCATTTTGACAACACTTTTTTTCAAAACAAAATACGCGAAGAATATTTGCGCAGTCACGAACTTACCTCCTAAAACTTTTTTTACACAGACACGTAATTTCGCAGGTTAGAACTGCATTAATTTAACATTTTGGCAAGCAATCGTGCGAATTAGAAACGAAATTAGAAAAGAGGCAATTCTGCCATCTTACGTCCATGAATTCTCGCAATCGTAATAGCAATTCACCGATTTACAGGACGCAATTTGGACTGCGCCTTCGTACACATGTTAATTTGAGTAAATACGTGTCCCGTGTAAAACGGCATAGCGAGCATCTATCTTTTACCCGAAATTGTAATTCTTCCATTAAATATTGAAATGATGGCTTGGAATTATCCTCGTTTATAAAATTTATTCCTACCTAGGTTTTTCTATTACTATATCATCTTCAAGGTAAAAAATTATACAAAATGTTGTCTAGTGAATACAATTTATACCATTTTTAACCGTAGTCGGGGAAAGTAAGGTATTAAAGTAAGATATGTTCAAAATGTTTTCTACTGCATTCACTTTATACAATGTTTAACTGTAGTGGAGAATGTAAGGTACTAAGGCAAGGAAGTACTTACTTTTCCCCACAAGATTTAAAAATTGCATAAATTGAATTCACTACGCACCATTTTTAACCTTGAAGATTACGTAGTGACATCGAAACTTAGATCGGAATAAATTTTATAATTATATTATTGCAAGTGTTCATTTCAAAATGGAAAAATTATGCTCCATCACGCTTGGATCTTCGTATTTTATTCTTTCATTAAAGGCTGACGAGGAGAGCTAAGGACATAACCAAATTTAAAATTAATACCGAAGAAAAATAAATTGATTATTTTTAACATTTCCTGAGGAGAACATAATTGACACTATCTCCCTAAGTTCTCTTCTGCCTTGTATTTTTTCCCACAAATCGTTTCGAAACTCTTTGCGGTCACACGTTCTTCGTGACTCCGTTTCTTTCTCGTCTCCGCTTATGTTTAAGGTTTTTCGTAGGAAAAACTAAACTAGGGTTTCAGCTCGCCAGTTAGTCGAAGGGGTAGGGGGAGGTGGGGTGCGGGGATCTCTGTCGCGGGACTTGCAAACCGCATTTTCTTTCTGTTGTCTTATCTCGAGGCCGAGGCGACCACTTCCTCTCCATGACGCGTAATCAGCTCTCGAAAACGAGGATTTATCTTAAAGAAGTCTTGCGCATCTCGGGACGGAGAACATGGGGGAGAAGCCGAAGTTGTTGCAAGTTGACACGTTTCTTTCCAAACACTTTCATTCCCTACTTCACGAGGCGAGGGGAAAAAATTGACATTTTCAGAATGGGACTTCTAATTTTAAAACAATGTAGGAGAACAAAGTGAACGGCACTGAAGATAATCACATACAGATAGACAGTGGCGCAGCGAGGGGAGGTCTAAGGTTTTTCGTAGGAAAAAACGTTTTAGGGTGTTAGCTCGCTAGTTAGTCGAAAAGATAGGTGGGGGAGGGGATCTCGGAGAAATTTTTAAGTTTAATCCATTTTAATTAATTTATTACTTATAGAATAGTGTATGGATTGATAAAACGCCCCTCAGAAAGCCGTAAAACTCACAATTTTGAACCATTCATCTTAATATTTTCTGGGGAAGGACCCCCACACCACCCGCTTAGCATGGTGGGTAATCCAACCCCCCAGGCCCCCCAGTATTAGTGGCGCCTAAAACCCCCTAGCCTTAATTCTTAGCTGCGCCCCTGCAGGTAGATATTTATACAGGGTGGAGACCAATTGTGTCACGAAATTTTACCACGGTACGTCTCGGACACATCGCGATCTCCGACAGGATAAGCATTCGAAGTCATGAGTTGTCCTGAGCATCCGGGAATAGGTCAAATTCGCGGCCAATCGGAACGCTTCGCACAAAGTTTCGTTAATTTGAAAATGGTGTGTTTTCGACGTAATCGTCATTGGTAATTTAGGTTACTACTGGCAACAGCTAGCCAACGTTAAAATTTCGCGACCCAAATTTTCTCTTCCCTCAATAATCCCCGCAATGTAATCTTCCAAGATAGTCAACCACCAAGGGAGTTGTAATTGGGACTACGGATTATTATGCCAACTCAAAAATGTTGTTAAAATGGTTTTAATAAGTACCTTCTTTTAACCTACTATTTTTTATTTATTTATTTCCAAACTACCAAAAACAGCTCTATAAGGCCTCTCACATCAGGGTTATTAACATATTAACAGTTTAACTTACACAAACAACCATGCCCTGAATAGGGGAAAATTAACCAGGCGGGACTCGAACCCGCGACATCCTGTTTGGCAGGCGAGGACTTCACTCCGCCGCCAGCGAGACCGGCAACTAACCAAAATTATCTACAAAATAATACAAAATTTTAGCCCTGTATGTCTTGGATACTTCGCGATCTACGAAAGACTAACAATAACCATTAGATGTCATGAGTTGTCTATAGCATCCGGCACTAGGGTAATTTCGCAGCTAATCGGAGCGCTTGCCTCAAAGTTTCGTTAGTTTAAAAATGGTGTGTTTTCGATCTGAACATCAAAAGTAATTTTGGTTCCTACTGGCATCAGCTATCCTGGATTAAAATTTTGAGGCACAATCATTTATTCACCCAGTATATAAGTATATCCTCAGTTCGGCGAAAGGGGTTGGAAATTAAGTTTTAACATCCTCATAGCGCAGTGGTGTGTATTCTACTCATATACATCTTTGATGTTTGATTTGCTTATTCTCTCCACTTTGTAGCATTACCCTCACGAGTTCCTGTAGCCCTAGTTCTTAAAACGCACGCCTAAATATTTCGTTATTTCTTTTTACTTCCAGTGAATTCTTCCACGTTAGTAACTCACTGATGTACAAGAAAATCTACGAAAATTTAAGTCTATTCCAATCTACATGGTTCAATATGGCTACTGATGTCTCTAAAAATCTCAGGACGTATTTCAATTTCAAGGAAAATATATTAATATTTCGAGAAAAATAATTCAAGGAATACTCTTCTAAAAAACGAAATTTTCAAAAACTTCAACACAGTCACAAGCAATATGTACCAGAACATGTGATGCTTCCATAAGAAGTGGTTAATTTGTAACCAATGCTAACGCCCCAAATATCTTAATTTTTGAAATTGGGGAGGGGATGATGTCCATGAGGAAATTAGAACCTTTATCAAAACTGCGGTATGACACAAAGTTTCGCTTTAAGCAGATAAAAAGGATATATCAGCATATCTTCATCCCAATTTCCGGTCGAGCAGAAAGAAGCAGATTTCACAACCACATCTGCAAGAGTATGTTCACACACCAATGAGGGTACCAAAATAACTCGGAAAATGGGATTAAACCAACACCCGCGGAGGACAGGAGCTGTAATGTTTGTGCGAAAACTAAAATGGCCTTGTGGGTGAACTTTTATCGGAATTCCCACCGGGTCACAGGCTCCATTTCTACTGACGTTTCGAGCCCCGTGTCTGGTCTCTAGTTATCCTGATTTACCCTATCATTTGCTTATAGCAAAAATTAGCATATTACCGCAGTTTTGATAAAGGATCTAATTTCCTCATGAACGTCGCCCTCTCGACCGTTTAAAAAAATTAGGAAATTTGGCGTACATGCGATGGTTACCAGTAAGCCACCTTATTTGCAAGTATTGCATTTTCCGGGAATCCAGTAGAAGTCCATGTAATGGTTGTGACTCTGGTGGAATATTATTGGCATTTATATTTTTGACAGGTAGTGTTAACTTCCTGAGATTTTTCCAGACGGGGATAACCGAATCGAACCATGCAGATTGATATTGAATTGTAAATTCCGTCTAATTCATTTATGTCAGTAAGTTGCCAACGTGGAGGAAGTCATTGAAATGCGGCAGTTCTGAGGATGAGCCCCGAGTCTGACGTGTATTTTATAAATGGAATAGAAAACCCTCAATAACTCCACATAAAATTTGTCATGGAAGAAACCAATAATGGGTTGTTGTTTATGTTTGGGGACGAAAGAGGTAGAACACGGAAATTTATATAATTTTTTGTACTTAAAAAGATAAAGAATAAAGAAAGCAAACAAAATTGTAAGTAGTGATAATATAATCATTTCTAATGCTACAATACGATTAAGTCTTAGATCGAAATGTTACCAGAAATGGAATTTCTGACGCGGTGGAAATCCCGAGGGAAGTCTAACCACATAATTTGCCAGGAGAGCATCATTTTTTTAAATGATCATACATTGTGGACGTTTTAAGGCATTCTTTCACGCTAAATCAGCTGGCTGCAGTTCCGCGAGTGCAACTACTGCATCTTTAGCTAAATTCGAGGAAACAGGCGAAGACACTGCCTTTATAACTCCATTTCATGTCCTAAATTGCAAATAGATTTAAACAATAGCGTCTTCCAACTTTAGCGCATCAGACCAAAATGAAAATTATTATTGTAGTATTCTACCGCCACTTTGAAAATAAATCAACAGCAGGTAGTGCAGCACACTTAACTCACTAAAAGCGCCCCTGGTCAGATAAAAATATTTTGCGGGAAAACTATTTTGTTTCAATGTGCCCCATGTTTCACTGTACCCTATGTTCTCCTACGGCGTCAGTTTGAATCTTTCAGAAAATATCACTGCGACATTTGATACATTCATATCCTGCTCCGTGACCGGTGGTGAAATTTACAATGATTGCCATAAGAAAAAATCCTCCGAACCGGGCATCTAACCACATGCCTTTGACCTTTGGGGCAATAAACGGACCACTACCCTCAGCAGTTTCCTTCCTTTCATTTAGATACCTGTTTTCCGTTTAATCTGACGAAATTCTAGCAGGTTAGTAAATTGAATGTTACTGAAAATTAGTAAATTCCTTAATTTCCATTACAAATAAATACATTCGAGATGGAGAGGTTCAAAAATAACTTTTCTCAAGAACATCTGATATTTTTATTAAAGTATTCTACCAATTAATCTAGGTTTCCGTGGAGTACTAAAATAAGAAATCTGGTAGCCACCCTTTCCTTCCAGCACTGCCTTCTTCAATTCACAGTAAGGCCTAATCCCTTTCAATCCATCTAAAAATCCTATTCTCTTCTTTCCCTTCCCTCGTTTACCTAACATTATACCCTTCAACATCGTTTTCAAAATCCCCTCCCCGCTAAGTACTCACTGCAACCATACCTTCTGTCTCCTCCGTATCTCATCTAAAAGCTGTCTCTCCTCACCCACCATGTCCAGCACTTCGTCGTTTCTCCTCCTCTCTGTCCAGTTCACCTTCTCCATTCTTCTCCGTACCCACATTTCGAATGCCTGCAATCTTATCTCATCATCCTTCCTTTAATTATATTTCGTTATTTAAAACTTAAAAGTGAAAAATTAGAAAACAAAAAAAGAAATGAGACATCATAGAGATCCTGCTACTTTTCAGTCTTCGTAACTTTTTAATTGAATGGAAATTAACAGCAAAATTGAAATAAGCAACAAATTGGCAAGCGTTATCGCCGAAATGCGCTAATAAACCGGTATTCACGTAAATTCCCTTGTCACGAAATCATCAGAAGAGGAGGGTGTAGGATCTCGCGGGCGCATATTCCATATCACGAGATCTTACACCCTCCCCCTCTGATATTTCCTAACTGGGCAAGTTACATAAATACCCAATCAAGTGGCGGATTCAGACGATATCGTTTCAGAAAATTATGTTAAATTCAAATGGAATTTTAATTTATATTCCAATGAGAAACTCATGAAGACAGAGGTATCAGAATTTTTATGATATTTACTTTATTTTCTTTAATCTTTCCAGATTCCATAATAATATTGAAGTTGGAGGTTTCAATGCTGCCTTGCGCATTGGAATAAATCACATTCACCTCAGGTACTCCGTTTACATTCACTCTAACGTTGAGTCGGCCAAGAATATGCGAACGCGTTCACAATCCAGGACTCTCGATGAATTCACCGGCTTAAAATAAACTAGGAACCACTGACTAAGTATTAAGATTAGTAAGACGGACAAATAATAAACCTATTAACAAAAAAAGGATGTAATGATGTAGACTTCTATAGATATCACGTGGTTTACCAGATTTTGCCTCGATGTTTCGTGACCGACTGCTGGTCACTTCTTCATGAGAAAGGCGAGAGAGAAGTGAAATACACCAAACGATGAGGTTCGCCATGAAAAAATATTCGACTTAGCCGGGACTTAGTGACTTTCCTTTCATCCTCAAGGGAGTCTTCTGAATGACTCATGATGAATTCATCTACATCTACATAATTAGCCCGCAAGCCGCCTAAAATGCGTGTGGTAGGGGGTGTTAGGACACCAGCCATTTGCACATGAAAAGGAAGTGCTATAAGGAAATTACGACTAGCATTTAATGAAATCCTTTATGGTGCGGGGGAAAACGAATTCCCACATATATCCGTTCAGCAAAACATCGCTCTTAATTTATCGCTTCTATCAGACCTGGAAATATAGTGCGGCTCTAATATTATGTTCTCCCTGTCGCTCTTAAAGATATCCATTCTCAATTGTTCAAGCAATCTAAGCCTAGCGCGCAGCCTCCGAGTCTCCAGCGGCTCCCAGCCTAATTCGCTTAATATCTCGGTACCAAACGCTGTCTGTAATTCCGTCGCATTTTATTACGATTCGCGCAACCTTCCTTTGTATTTTATTCAGTTATAGGATTAAGTCTTCCTTCACCGGATCCCTGAGGATGAAAGGCAAGTCGCTTTTCGAATCGTCGGGAGACATGGAGAAAATCACCCGGCGGGAAGCCCGAGAAATTTTTCTTCATTTGATATGCCGGGAGAATCTTGGATCTTACTTCATCTTTGGTTTTCACTATCACTTTAAGTTCTGAGATGCTATGAGGGTATTTATAGGATGGAGCGGCTAGAACGATGGCACGAAGACATCCCGACCTAAATGATGGCAGGAAACAGAAGTCTCCGCAGAGAAAGAGGGAGGATGTGGCCAAAGGAGGCTATGGACTGAGAGTGTGGCGAGGGTCGCAGAAAAACCCCGTGAGGTTAAACGCAACGCGCTCGACACAAACATATGGACATGAGGCCAAACGGGGGGGGGGGGGGGGGGAGAAAAATTTCCATCCGTTGCGAGCCATTCACGGAAGGGAGAGGACAATTCATTCAAACAATCTGAAGAGCGCGATGTAACCAGAACTAAAAATCACACATGTATTCAACGGTTCCAAAATCTCCATTCTTCCGATGCTACGGCGTCTGGTTGTTTGTTGATGACAACAGTTTCGCTGGCACTGCTGCTAGCGTCTTCAGGTCGAAGAAACGGTTGTCATCAACAAACAACCAGACGCGTTACCACCGGAAAATGGAGATTTTGGAACCTCGACACCGCGGAAACCTACGCAGTCACAATGTATTCAAAGAGACTGCATAGAGGAGGCCCAATTCCATCCCAAAGAAGGCTGATTTCTATTGCCACTTCGATCCCAGTTTAATTGGTTTTCAAATATGTCCGCGGCGCGGTGATGAGAGCAATGCCATCCACCTTTTCCCAATATTTTGCATCATAATGATTGTTAATAAAATCAACTGATTTGGACCATGAATAATGATTGTTATTGCAAGGAACAGCATTGAAAAGTTGTGGATTTGATCAATCACGTCATTATGTTAGATCTACGGTTTCCGCGGCGTTTCTCCGTACGAGTCACGGCTTTCGGGCGTTCCTCCGCGTTGTGTCGTCCATAGGTGACGACAATTTCCTCATACACCCTGCTACCGTCTTAAGGTCAGAAGTTCTGCCGCACTTCTGACCGCAGAATACCTGGAGAAACTTTCGTCACCTATGGACGACACAACGCGAAGGAAGACCCAAAAGCCGTGGCTCATACACATCACTAAATGTTTGTAAATTTCGGTTAACACCCCTAATTATACATTATTTCCCCGTGAAACTCGGATCAGCTTGTACGTCAGCGACACGAGTGGCGACTTTTGTAAACCCATTTATAGCGCGGTAAGTGGATGCCTTTTCAACATTTACCCGTACCTCAAATAAAAAAAATACATCCCAGGAACTACCATGGTTAGATTTTCAATTTTTTAAGATACAGACGAGTGTTAACAAGGCCCTCATTTATAACCCAATAAAATCCAAAGGTTGCTGCAGAAGTTTTCAACGACACAAAAAAAGACCAGTAAATCGGTATTGATGCGGGAACGCATCAATTCCTATTTACTCCCGTTTCCCGAAAAGACACAACACTCCTACTTGACCGGTCATTACATTTTACTCGTAGAAAGTCTTTAATTTACACTGTCGTCTTGAAACTTACACATTACTTTACATAGACACTTCTCAACATTTCACTGCATCTCCATTATAAAAAATATTTAATTTTTCCCATATGCATCATTAAACATGATGGACTGATGAAGATAATCGTCAAAGGGGAGGTGGACTGCAGATAAGTTACGCCATGATCCCTAATGAATTATATAGGACAGGTGATTAAGGATATAAATATAATACGAAATACGTCAATGCGAAAAAAATCAGAAATGCGGAAAGGAGAACTGCGCCAAACCAATATATGATTGTGAGTACACTTCTCTCGAGATTCTATAGCTTCTCGAGCTATACATGGCAAAAATATCTAGACAAAATTTTTCTTTTCTAGTGTATATCTTGAAAATTTCAATCTCGTAATGTAAAAATGAAATACAAGAATCTTTGTGCATTCACTTGAAATATTTATTCACACATTTACACGACCATGGTTCCAACGTAAGACGTCATCATCAGGTGACGAAGACCGACCTGATGATGACGTCTTACGTTGAAACCTTGTTCAAACGTTCGTGCTCGTGTTCAAAGTTCGGGCTTTGCTCTCCGGCTGTGGCGCCGTACGCACGACTTGGACTGCTCGTGGCATCATATGCTCAGCAGTTCATACCACCTTGTCCGGTGTAGTCCACAAATTTCCACAGGGGAGAATGACGTCTAGGTAGCTTAACGGGAAAAAGCACTCGGCCGGAAATCGAGGGATCCGGGTATGAATCCCGGTCAAGGCGAATGATTTTTCCTCTGTGGATTTTTCGAAGTAATATGCCAAAAAACACCGATCAAGCGGTAGACTTGCAGCCCCAAAGGCTGCGAGAAGTCGTGGTGAACTGCTAAAAGACTCGGAGGCTGCGCGGAGAATAAAGACGGGGGTGGAGATGCATTGGCGGAGGCTGGGGGGTGGGGTGAAACCATGATGTGGTGGGGGAAGAGCCCGAGGGGGGGAGTAAGAGAAGGGGGAAGGGGAGTAGTCTCCCACGCTCCAGACGGGAGAGACGGCTTCTTGCTGAACGTCGTACCCTACCTGCTTACGAGGGGTCGGCCTCATGAGGGTTGCCCTGGGGCCTCCTCCAGTCCAGTTTCGTCGGCGGGAAAATAAGGGGGGGCACAGGACCCCCTTTTTAGACGGTGGACCCAGGAGATTTTTCGGCGACGAAAAATAAAGGAGAGGAAGAGATTGCTTGTCCGCGGGACGTAGGCGCGGGGCACACTGCTCCAACCATTCGCGCTCTTCCGACGAAATCCCATACACATACCCCTCCTTCTCCCTCTTCCCAGCAATCCCCGCGACACAGAACTTCTCTACATGTACGCTCCCTACCCCTCCGGCCGGTAATCTTCTTTCTCCGCGGCTGGGAGCCCTCAGAATGCGAGACACCAGCGAAGACGGTTGTGCGATGGATTGGGTAATGAGATGTTCCTCAAAAACCTCCCCCTCCGATACGATTTATTTATTTAATAAAACATTGCAAATAGACCAATGGTCAGCTGGCAAGTAATTAGCTGAATTGTAAAGCCTGTATCATTTCATGAGCATGGGATACACTCGGGAATGATACGGCTCCTTGATTTCGCAAATACGAGTTTTATTAATGGCATGGTATGAAAGCTTCCGAAATGTTATCTGCTAATCAAAACCTCAATAACACGTGGTATCTCATGTCTTTCTCATAATTCTCATAATTTACGGCACTGATTAATATTCTGGGTTACAACACGTTACATCCTCAATTTTTAATCACCTTTGCAATCAATTTTTAATTACCTTTGCAATCAATTTTTAATTACCTTTGAGGATGTAACTTGTGGGAAATAATGAATTTCATGCGATAATTGGGATTATCGTTTAAATGGCACACTTTGAAGGCTTGAGGAAGGAAAATGTCGGAAGTGTCATGCTAAATACCTACAAAGGAGTAAAAGAGTTGTAGTAACGGACAGGTAGGGTAGGCATTTGGAGAAGGTGATACACAACTTTGGTTATTGGCCTCATTAGGAAGGAAAGGTGGAGATAAAAATGGCGTCAGCATTATTTATTTATTTAAGGAGTTGCTCACGTACAGCATTTCTGCCAATTTATAGTGACGCAGTAACAAACATAAAATTTTAACATAAAAAATTTGAACAGAGAGCAGTGGCATAAGATAGTAAAGAACCAAATAGAAGGCACGAGGAAAGGGAGGTGGAGAGGGAGGTTTATGTATTAGCCGAGGAATGGGACATGGCAAGTTTGATAAATGAGTTTAAGGGCAGAAAAAACGGGTCAATATTGTCTGGTAATGAATTGAGCAATGAGCAAAGGCGGTGTTGGAGTGAGCGCTTAACGAGGGATAGTCTAGGGATAGGCGTATGGAGTAAGGAATGTGTACGAGTGGGACGGCAAGGCACTCTGAAATTAATGGATGAAAGCAAATCAGGACAATCAATGTGTGAATTTGGAATATTGTGAATAAGTTTTAAGTCTGTTTAAATCCTTTGTTGGGAGAGATCAGTCATTAATAGGGAATATAAGAGTGAGCAGTTGGACATGTATTAGCTTGCTCTTCATGAAAAAGCGCCATGGGGACCACGGATTAGCATCCTATCCGACGGGCGGAGTGCTGTACTTGAAGTGTTCTCCACATAACACTTGAGTAAGGATCAGGCAACCCCTGAAACTTCTCTGACATCGCCGGGTTTTGAACATCGGCCTACGTGGTGCGAAGCTCAAGTTGCACCCTTGGACTTTAGCAATTGAATATTCGAAAAGATGCTCTACCTAGGTAAAAATGCATTGTGTGGTGCGGGTGGTCATTGCTATAATTTAGTTGTTTAGTCATAGGCATTGTTTGAGCCATAGATTTCGTCAAATAAACTTTAAATTTCATTATTTTAAACATGTATCCATTGTTTACTATTATTCATTATCCTATTTTCGCATAAAATTAGTCTCCATAAAGGTTTAATTCCGAAATCAGCCTGATTTCTCGCAAAATTTTAAACTTTAGAGCACGGGCGGCAGTTCATTCGATTTGAAAAAAAATTTGAGTGCGATATCCTGCTATCATTAGCAACTTTCCCGCACAGGGCAAATTTGCTCAGGATAAAAAACCTTTTTTCGGCCCACCCTATGTAGCATGTAATTCATGATTTGCAAAGTAGCAGAATAAACTAACTCAAGTACCTTCTAACATATGATTTCAACAGAAAATTTAACTCGTACTACACATTTCGGCCCAGAGAACCATCATCTTGACAATACTGGCGGCTCAGTGAGCCGAAACGCATTGTGCGCATTAAATTAATTGTGTGAAAGTGCAACAACCTTTTATTTCAATAAGTCGAACTCCCTTTACATCACGCCTGAATTAGTTAAATTTATTCTAATTGAACATGAAAGCGCAATTAGTTTAAACGTAGATGTGCCACGTGCCTTACTACGAACCATCAGGCAGAATATTGAATTAAATACTTGTAATTATCCACGATTTTAAAATGTTTAACAACCTTGGTTTCGACGTTACTAAACCATGTTCAAGTATTAATTTCAATTTGGAAAAATTCCACTCCACCACCTTTGAATATTCGGATTTTATCAGATAGAATGATGGTTCCATTATAAAACAACCTTCCAAGAAATAAGACACTTCCTAAACAAGACACTTCCCTTAAATGATCGCAATACAGGATTCCACGCTTTTTATAGCTGTTTAGTCTATCTCGGAAGTGAATAAGATAATAGGCGTTAGAAAATCTTCCTACCAGACCCTTTTTAGGATTCATTTCCGATACTACTAAATGTTAACCACCTTATATTTCAATACGTCGAACTTCCAATACATCACACCTGAATCATCACACTTGAATTTTTAAATAATTTAGCATTCAAGTTCAAATAATTTAAACGTACAGGTACCATGTGCCGAATTAAAATCCAATCAGACGTTTACGATGGTTAAAGCCTAAAACAATACCTTCCCCCACGTAAACAAGACACTTCCCTTAAGTGATCCAGATACAGAATACAACGATTTTTATAGCTGTTTAGATCATAACGAGAGTGAATAGGCGATTGATAATATCCCTACCAGAACATAAAAGGATTCATTTCCGACACTACTAAGGTGTAACTACCTTTTTTTAATATTATTATATTGCGCCCGAATAGGTTGAATGTATTCTAAATTGGCATTCAAGCAAAACTTATGTAAACGTACAGGCTTCATTCGCCGCATTACGTTCCCATAAGACAGAATGATGGTTCCAGCCTAAAACAATACCTTCCTTCCAAGTAAACAAGACACTTCCCTTAAGTGTTCCGATACAGGATCCCACGCTTTTTATAGCTGTTTAGACCATCTCGGGAGTGGATAAGATAATAGGCGAAAGAAAATCTCCCTGCCAGACCGTTTTAGGATTCATTTCCGATTAGACGAAACCCATAGAACTGATATGGGAGTCTTTAAGGTCAGACGTTTCTCACTTCGCCATATCTCACAAGTGGCAGTGACGTTGGAGAAATCTATTCCCTCATCCTCGCGGCCAAATGGGACGCCTTCTATGTTCGCTTCGTCCTAATCGTTTTCAGCAGCGACTACCACCACCACGGCTGCACACAAAAGACTTTATAAGTTTGGTTCGCATTTCTCGCTTCTCTTTTTTTCTCCTTCTCAAGATCTCTCGCCTCATCCCACGTCTTGGAGGCTTTTGTAGTGATCTCTTTCTGTCATGGGAACAATGGTTGGACCAATGGCTGTTGGGCGGTGAGAGAGAGAGGGGTAAGATATGTGGAGGGGTGAGGTCTTGGAGGAGGTAAAGTGGTCTGAGGTGTAGATAAGAAATAAAGCAAGAAATAGGGGGTCGGGAGACGGGGGAAGGAGGAATTTCGTGACCAATGGGACGACGTTTTACTATAGCGTATGGGAGCTCTCAACTCTGCGGAAATCTATTTGTTTTCAAGGTGGTACCTTAACGACTGCGTGATAGCTGAAGAAATTAACCGAAATTTAAATAAATGATGATGTTATCTATCTAATTCATCACTTTTTAGTGTTTTTTTATTATTGTTTATAAACACATTACAATACATTAAAAATACATAGTTCAAATATTAAAATACATAAGATACATTAATAACATTCCCTTTACAAATTCTTAACACGCTTTTCATTATATAACCAACACATATTTTTACTTGTTGGGCAAAAAAAGATAAAAGAGAAAAACCCTGATATTACAATATTTTAGAATTTAAAAATATTTTTACAATTAGGAGACTTTCTGAGCCAAAACAGGCTCATCAGTTAATCCTTGGAATTTTAATCATTACACCGCAAAATATTGGAAAAAGTTGATATCATTGCACAAATCACCGCGCCGCGGACATTTTTGAAAACCAATTAAATATACGACCGAAGTGGCAATAGAAAGCAATTTTCTATCAATGAATGAATGTGATCTATTAAATTAATAACCTTTCATTGCAATTCCTCATAATTAAAAACACTATACTACAATATATTGGAAAAAAAGCGCACACTACACACGTCACCACGCCGCCGACATTTTTGAAAACCGATTAAAAAGCGACCGAAGTGGTAACAGAAATCAGCCTTCAATAAAATAGAATTGGGCCTCCTCTATGCATTCCCCTTGCCCGCGTCATTGAGCAGGAAAAGAAAAGCGGCAAAATAAATGCCTCGTCCAGATTACGATTGTCCGAACGATCGTCCTAACGATAGTAGGCCCACCTAGTAGTGTGAATGCATATCCTGACAATAGTTCACGTAGTTCCGAACGTGGCCACTTTACGATATTTAGGCGCTGGGAGACCGGAAGAGGAAGCGACAAGAGAAAGACGAAAAGTTCGTGAAACTCCTTTCGCTCTATTTTTTTCATGGATTTGTCCTATGAAGGAAGAATATGGGTGGAAGAAAAATTTTTCGTTAAATACACGTTGAACACAGTAATATCTTGGCCCTGCAAACCGTAACAGCTTTGCTAACCGTCAATTTCTCGTTCACTTTAGATGTCAGCACTAGAGGGCAGCACAAGTTTTAACCATCGCTGTGTGAATGCACGATAGTTCTAACGATTAGTGGAACAATCGTAATCTGGACGAGGCAAAACCGGGAGCGAACAAAGGAAGGTCGGAAGGCGCAAGGAAGAGGCACCGAGGTGCGCACGTCACGTGATGATAAAAGATGACCTGGCGCTCTCCGCAGCAACAAGTAGCATCTGCTCCTACCAGTGCACAAAATGAATGGATGGGGTGTCATTTACACACACCGTAGGGTGGTAAACGAGAAAAAAAAGTCCACGGTAGCCTCACTGCCCCGTCGGGAATAAAACATTGTGTTTTACTGCGCGGGGGAATGCATTATCGTCAATGACAAAAAGCAACCGCCATTTTTATTTCAGCTCCCGGTCTTCGCCTGGTATTTCGCCATGATAGCGGGTATACATAGCCGCCTGTGTTTCACCCGCATGAGTTGAGAAGGGGTCTTGAGATCGCGTCTGTTGATTCTTTGTCTTCCCTAAAAATGCCACCTCGAGTGAGTACAGCCCTAGGCGGACAACGATTAATGCAGCACACACGCAAATGGAACGGATTTTATACATGTCCGAGAGCATATTTATTTCCGAGAAGAAATCCTTCCAGACGCGATGCAACACATGCTAACGCGCGGGTGGAAAAAGGTAATGCTTCCGAAGAAGAAACAGGGGTGTTTGCGGGCTAAGGAGACTGGTTTAACTACGATAAGCAGGAATACAATGGAGAGGGAAGCAACTTGGAGTATTAGTGCATGAGAGTATTAGTGCATGCAGCTTAGTAGTAAATCCTACCTGCACCTTGCTGCAGGTGCTAAACTTCTTCGCATAGGATGGTCGACTTGACTTGACTTTTGTTTTATTTTACCTTCGAGGCTCCTAGGCGCTGTTTAAAATAATTAAATCACTAGCAGTGTTCACCTGCGTGGTCTGCAACCAGGTCGACCTCGTTGGGCCACCGGTTGTTACCTAGTTGTTTGTCATGGCCCAATCATGAGAATCATGGGTCAATGGCGATAAATGGAGTATTATCTCCTGGGAGTATTAGTGCATGCAGCTTGGTAGTAAATCCTCCCTGCACCTTGCTGCATGTGCTAAACTTTTTCGCATAGGATGGTCGAGGTGATGCTTAAAATAATTAAATAACTAGCAGTGTTCATCTGCGTGGTCTGCAACCAGGCCAACCTTGTCGAGCCACCGGTTGTTACCTAGTTGTTTGTCATGGCCCAATCATGAGAATCATGGGTCAATGGCGATAAATGGAGTATTATCTCCTGGGAGTATTAGTGCATGCAGCTTGGTAGTAAATCCTCCCTGCACCTTGCTGCATGTGCTAAACTTTTTCGCATAGGATGGTCGAGGTGATGCTTAAAATAATTAAATAACTAGCAGTGTTCATCTGCGTGGTCTGCAACCAGGCCAACCTTGTCGAGCCACCGGTTGTTACCTAGTTGTTTGTCATGGCCCAATCATGAGAATCATGGGTCAATGGCGATAAATGGAGTATTATCTCCTGGGAGTATTAGTGCATGCAGCTTGGTAGTAAATCCTCCCTGCACCTTGCTGCATGTGCTAAACTTTTTCGCATAGGATGGTCGAGGTGATGCTTAAAATAATTAAATAACTAGCAGTGTTCATCTGCGTGGTCTGCAACCAGGCCAACCTTGTCGAGCCACCGGTTGTTACCTAGTTGTTTGTCATGGCCCAATCATGAGAATCATGGGTCAATGGCGATAATTGGAGTATTATCTCCTGGGAGTATTAGTGCATGCAGCTTGGTAGTAAATCCTCCCTGCACCTTGCTGCATGTGCAAAACTTTTTCGCATAGGATGGTCGAGGTGATGCTTAAAATAATTAAATAACTAGCAGTGTTCATCTGCGTGGTCTGCAACCAGGCCAACCTTGTCGAGCCACCGGTTGTTACCTAGTTGTTTGTCATGGCCCAATCATGAGAATCATGGGTCAATGGCGATAAATGGAGTATTATCTCCTGGGAGTATTAGTGCATGCAGCTTGGTAGTAAATCCTCCCTGCACCTTGCTGCATGTGCTAAACTTTTTTCGCATAGGATGGTCGAGGTGATGCTTAAAATAATTAAATAACTAGCAGTGTTCATCTGCGTGGTCTGCAACCAGGCCAACCTTGTCGAGCCACCGGTTGTTACCTAGTTGTTTGTCATGGCCCAATCATGAGAATCATGGGTCAATGGCGATAAATGGAGTATTATCTCCTGGGAGTATTAGTGCATGCAGCTTGGTAGTAAATCCTCCCTGCACCTTGCTGCATGTGCAAAACTTTTTCGCATAGGATGGTCGAGGTGATGCTTAAAATAATTAAATAACTAGCAGTGTTCATCTGCGTGGTCTGCAACCAGGCCAACCTTGTCGAGCCACCGGTTGTTACCTAGTTGTTTGTCATGGCCCAATCATGAGAATCATGGGTCAATGGCGATAAATGGAGTATTATCTCCTGGGAGTATTAGTGCATGCAGCTTGGTAGTAAATCCTCCCTGCACCTTGCTGCATGTGCTAAACTTTTTCGCATAGGATGGTCGAGGTGATGTTTAAAATAATTAAATAACTAGCAGTGTTCATCTGCGTGGTCTGCAACCAGGTCGACCTTGATGGGCCACCGGTTGTTACCTAGTTGCTTGTCATTGCCCAATCATGAGAATCATGGCACAGTCGCGAGAATCATGGGTCAATGGCGATAAATGGTCACAGGGTGTTTTGGGATCATGGAATTGATTGTGGCATGCCCGGCTGTCCTTTGCTTAAGCTTTACGAAGGAGAACCACTTCATTAGGGAGACAGGAATTAATTGTGGCTGGCCAATGTTTGTCTCCCGTTTTTTGGACAGGCTGTTGGTCCATTTTTTGCTCGCAGCTTTACGCAATACCGAGATAAAGCGCAAAAAAGTCTAAAATGTGCGTGCAGAGATTCCGCGTCGAACGCACCATCCCTGTGTAACTTGGTAATTTACATATTTAGATGCTACCTTGTAATGGCACTTTGTTATTTTGGATACGACACCTTCCTAAGACGTGATATGATATTTAGGTAGGCACGTGGCCAGGGTGAGGGGGGTTTTGATAGCTTTGTGATAATATATTATTTTTACTCAATTTTTCTCTAATTTTCACCACAAGATGATTTGAAAATAAACCTCGGTTGAAGCAACAACGAAAAAAAGTGACAACCCATTAACCATTCAAAAAACAGAAAGAACTGTCGACCACATCACAAATGCTTCGGCGGCTTAGAATACCGGTACACCTGTACAATGTAATTTCACCCTTCCTTTTCCTGGGAAAATAAAACGAGGAAACGAAATCAATTTGGGAGGCTTCGAAGGAAGAGATCCGAATCGTAAGGCCATTTACTTGAGCGCCAACCGTGAGACTTGAAGAGGGGTCCTTTGAAAAAAAAACTCCGTCCGTGATTGGTGCTTCGAAATCCAGTAATCGTCACAATGGGTGCAATTACAGGAAGTGTAAATAAAACAACGATTACAGCAGGAAATGAAAACGGAAAATTCCACGATCGAGCGATAAATAGAGATAATGTAGCTTCTGACCGAGCTTGGCGTATTCTTTAGCGGCGGTGCAGTTAGTAAAACAGATCTTCCTTGAATCCATGAGGAAGTTTGTAAACTGAATTGACATGCTGCGATAGTACGACGTGAGTTTGAATCTTACAGAAAATATCACTGCGACATTTGATACATTTATGTCCTGCTATGTGACTAGCGGTGAAATTAACAATAATTGGTATAAGAAAAAACCTCCGAACCGGGCATCGAACCACATGCCTTTGATCTTTGGGGCAATGAAAAGACCACTACCCTCTATGGTTTCCTCAATTTCATTTAGATAGCTGCTTTAGGTTTAATTTGACGGAATTCTAGCAGGTTAGTAAATTGAATGTTACTGAAAATAAGCAAATTTCTTAATTACCTTTACAAATAAATAGATTCTAGTTGGTGAGGTTCAAAAATAACTTTTCCCAAGAACACCTAATATTATTATTAAAGTATTCTACCGATTTAGGTTGGCTTCCATAGAGTATTTCAGACGTATTCTGAAAGCCTCCCCTCCGATCAAACACTTCCCTTTCAATTCAAAACAAGGCCTAATCCCTTTCACCCTATCTAAAAATCCTATTCTTTTCCTTGCTATCCTTCGTTTGCCTAACATTCTACCCTCTAGCAATATTTTCAGCATACTTTCCCCGCGAAGTACCCCCTCCATCCATACCTTCTGTCTCCTCCATATCTCCTCTAAAAGCTGCCTCTCCTCACCCACCATGCCCAGCGCTTCCTCATCGTTCCTCCTCCTCTCCGTCCACTTCACCATCTCAATTCTTCGCCAAACCCACATCTCGAATGCCTCCAGTCTTCTCTCGTCCTCCTTCTTTAGTGTCCACGTTTCCGCACCGGAAAGAGCTACACTCCTGATCAGACTCTTCACTAACCTTTTCTTTAAACCCTTAAATAATGCCCCTCATAAGCCCCTTCCTGTTCATTAGCGCCTCCTCTGCTAATGCAATTCTCCTCCTGATGTCCGTGCTACTGTATCCGTTTCAAGAACACCACAGATCGGAACAAGGATCGAAGAAGAATTCACAGTGATTTCTAGCCTGCTCTTTACTCAACCATTAATAAGTGCCTTTCTGACCCTTTGATTGCGCAACGAATCGTGAAAATTACATAAATCAGACGCTATTCCGTAAATTCTGTAAATTCCTAATTTTAAAGATTAAAAATACGATAAGACGGACAAATACGTAAGGTCGATTAAATGAGAAAATTCGATGGGGCATTTCGATACACAAAAAAATGACGCAGGGAATTCCGAAATGCCACAATCAAACTATATGATTAAAATATCGATTTCCAATTTGGATTTAGGGACTTGAGTCCCGCGGACAAACGTCAAATGATGGGACATGGGCAAAAAAAGCTGCAAAAGCTTAATTTATTATCCATAGCAATTGCTTACGTCAACAGTGACGCTCAAGTTAAGAGAATCTTAGAAAACTTCGGAAATAATGTTTAATAACCTCTGAGTAAAAAAGAAAAAGGTCCATGAGGGTAGAGGAGACTGCCAAAATTCTTCTTAAATACTCCATGCAAACCTACCCTAATTCGTAGAATACTTTAATAATAACAGCATTAAAAAAGAACGGATATGAGACCAGATGTAATTGACTTCACCCAGAACTTCTAGATTACCGACGCCAACAAGAGTTAATTTTCGTCATAAAAATCCATGGCAAGCTAATACTAAATAGAGCAGAAAATCCGAAAGATGACGTGATAAATTGCAGCAGTCGTCAATGGATGCAGTATCTAAAAGTATGTTTATTCAGTCTAGAAATGATAGACATGTAATAACGAAACAAATTTGGAAGACTTAAAAGGTATATGAAATATAATCGGGTGTTTTCCCGGCGTAGGTGTTGGATGAAAAGTTCTCGGGCTTTCCACCGGGTAATAAAATCCTTCTCCGCCGACGTTTCGATGTCCATCAGGGGCATCATCCTCAGGGCAACTGAGTGTCGAGACAAAAATTCGAGCTTCATTTATAGGGACGGCCAGGTGGTCAGATGCCGTGTGATTGGTCGGCTTCGCCGCGTTGGGTCATCGTGCGCTCTGATTGGTTCTTGCCATCTCTGGTTGAGCGAATGGTCTTCAACACAGGTTTCCACGAGCTCCTTAGGTTGAAACCACTATCGCGATTGAAATTGTTGGGCTCTAGCCGGATCTCGATGGCTTCCTTAACAAGTATATGTACATGCCATTTTAACAAAGGAAATATAAGGTACTATTGAAAAAGTATCCCCAATCCAGGTCACATCATTCGCAATTCCGCTAATAGACAGAAAAAATGTCTGCTTTTCCATTACTGAACCATTATATAACCTACGTTATTTATGGTTTTCAGAGAGCTGCCAATACATAGCTATAAAAACTAAGAAAAAATACTTTATACAAGATAACTTCCTAAGATTCAAAAGCTCCTAGCACCTGCACGTACGGCGAAGAGCGTAATGACTCTCTGAATTGTACCCGCAATCATAACCCTAGCCAAAACTATTACTGTAATACCAAAATGCACAATCTCTAACCATTATTGAGTTTTATTTCATTTCTCTTGATCTCAAATTTTAACGTTGCTTGGTATGTTAAAGTGAAGCTCTTTGAGAATTAAGTAAAAAAAATTTGGCCAACGTTTTGATACATTTTTATACCTTCATCTGGACTTTTTTTTGCAGTGAATATGGTTTATTCAAAAGCCTTAGATACAAAGCTCCTTGCGCCTGCATCCATGGCGAACAGCGTAATGACTATCTGAATTGTACCCGCAATCATAACCCTATCCAACATTATTACTGTAATAACAAAATGTACAACTTGTACCCATTGTTCAGTTTTATTTTCTTCTTCTGGACCTCAATTTTCTCGTCGATTAGTGCCTTAGAGTGTAGTAGGTCTTTAAGGATAAAATGCAAAATTATTGGCCAACGTTTCGATGAATTTTCATACCTCCATCAGGGCTTTTTGCAATGAATATGATTTGTTAATTAACCTTAGGTACACATCTCCTCGAGCCTGCATCCAAGGGAAATAGCGTAATGACTTCTGAATTGTATCCGGTATGATAACCGTAGCCAAAACTATTATTGCAATCATAGTAAAAGAGCTCTCGGAGTATAGGTCAATGTATGTGATACAAAAAAGTTTTAGCCAACGTTTCAGTTTATTTTAAACTATCATCAGGGCTATATTTTAAATTATATTATTGTAAAAAACTCTATCGAAACATTTATTTATGTAAAATATTGTATATCATTGTATTCTATATTGTTCTCATGTTTTATTTCATAGCGCTGATGATAGTTTAAAATTAACTGAAACGTTGGCTAAAACTTTTTTGCATCACATACATTGACCTATACTCCTAGTAGCTATTTTCCATGGATTAAACGAGGTCAAGATAAGAAGAAAAAAAATTATTATTGTAATAACAAAACGTACAATCCCTACCCATTATCTTACAGGTGAGATAGAAACAATAATGATAAACTAATTTCAAAGCGCAAGGCACAACTCTTTTGTGACTATTCAGAATTATATCCTCACACCTAGACGAAGATAATTTATCTGCCGAGTCGCCCGAAGGAAGACGAGTGTGAGTCATGCTTAAATCGGGTCCACAGTCGCAACCGAGCACCGAACCGATCAACAACCCAGCAGCAGAACAGAAGGAGGCCACGGAAATTTATAATCAGTCCAATTTCCGCGACGAGTAAAAAATATTACGGACGCGTCTAACTCGATAACAAAAAAGAAACGGAGAGAATGGAGTTCACGAAGAACGGAATAAAAAAAACAACTCTCGTAACCAAGTGAGCCTGTTGAAATCTCAGATTAATAGACTGAGGTAGATCGCCAGCCAGGGAAGACATGGTGGTTTAGCGCTTTTCTTGCTTACACTGGCAACATTGTGGCGGTGAAAAATTGCCAGTTTGATACCATAAGGATCAAGCGAAGCCATTCATAATAGATAGAGAGCACGGTTGATTTGAGAAATCGTGAAAAAAAGCATCCACAATCCCGAAGCAGATTGTAGGCGCTCGGATTTCCCTAAAATGGACTAAATAGGCTTCAACCAAGGACCTCAACATCAAGGGAAGTCTACACTCAAATTGTTAGCAAAAGTAAAATAATATTTTTCTGAAAGCAGTGATAACGGAAACACTGCGTCACATTTTTTATAAAGTTTAGTACCAATCACAACATGTTTCATTTAATATATTAAGAGCTCATAAATGGGAGGTGAAAGAGCCTCATAAGTGGAATAGCATCAGTCATAATTATTGTGGCAGCTACATATTTCAACATTATAATTTACAGCACAAAAGAACAATATCGTTTAAATCTTCCCAGAAGTAGAGCTGAAAACGTATAGATTTTTGGAGTCACTTTGAAGCAACACTGGGTTGTTATGGGTTAAATCGCTAGGCTGCGGGCGAATTGAAGAATACTTCCATATTTCATTTTTTCAATTTATTAATTCTATTACGAGCCAACGAGTGGTGTTCTATCACCTCCAACCACATGCCAATTTAGGCGGATTGAAGAGTTGTCTGTACATATAGAGATAGATATGCCAAAATGGTAACATTATTATGTTTTTTTTTTACATTTTTTCCATGTTATTTTGAAATCTCTATTACAAATTTCATTATTTTCATCTTGATGCGGCCCTGCCTAGCACTATCAGCCACACGTCTATTTAGACAGCTAGCGGATTATTGCACAGATGAAGTCTCCTAGGATACGGAGCAGAAAAAAATAAAAACAGCAAAAATTCGGAAGAGTCTACCAGATTTGTTAGTTTCGCTTGGTTGGCCCCGTCAATTGACCGACTCGTGCCGAAAGGATTCCTCACTCACTCTTATCTCACACCCAAGTTCCGTTCGGGAATATCGAGAGAGTCTACGGTCCGTGGAGGAGGCTGACAAAGAGCCAAACGATTCGATTCACTTGATACCGAAGAGTGGAATGGAACGGAAGGGTGAAAAATAACAGGGTGACGGGCCTTGTGGCGGAATTTTCCCGGGCTGAAGGCGAAAAGTAAGTGTGTTCGTGCAAAATGGTGGTGCCATATCTACGGACTAACGCGATTCGACTTAAAATACAGCATTCATTTCAATGATAAAAAATACAAATGGTAAATTCAACTCAGGAGGACAAGTCGTATCCCGAAACGTCGGACTATACGACTGAATTAACCTGATAGAGAACCCGATTAGAATTCCTCAATCTTCATTATTTTTCTTTATTTTTGTCTTGTTTTTGACATTTTACTACAAATTTTTCAAAGTTGAAAACAATAACATTAATAATTAACAACGTGTGATTATATGAAGGTAAAGATGCACGGAAGACATATAGAAGATTTACTAGAAGAGGCAGCGTATACCTTGATTGAATACTTGGATCGAAATTCCAAATTAATAAGTTTGTTATTCATAGCCAGGGCTTCAAGTTAGACGCAGATTTTATTGATTTTATTTTTTTTAGATATCTATCGATGCCAACCTTTGTGTATTCAGGCCAATGCTCATATGAAAAAACGTACGCGATTGAAAAAAAAAACTACTAAGAGCAATAGCTAAATTGCTGGGTTGTTTAAACGGGCGAATTGAAGAATGCTCTATTAGCATGTTATTCATAACGTTCATATAAATTCGCTTCGTAGTTTATCATCTCATTCGGGTTAATCTTGCAACTCAATTTTAACCCACTTTACGATTACCTATCAAGCTGAAATTTTCAGCATACTAGCTCAGAACTATATTATCATTATCATAGTATTCTACTGGTTAAGGTAGGTTTCCATGGCGTACTAAAGAGGTATTCTGGAAGACTCCCTTCCCTTCAAGCACTGCCCTCTTCAATTCGCTGTAAGGACTACTCCCTTTCATTCTATCAACAAAAAAACTATTCCCTTCCTTCCCCTCCCTCGTTTACCTAACATTCTACCCTCTAACACCGTTTTCAACATCCCCTCCCCGCTAAGTACTCTCCCCATCCATACTTTCTATCCCCTCCGTATCTCATCTAAAAGCTGCCTCTCCTCACTACACCTACCATGTCCAGCACTTCGTCGTTCCTCCTCCTCTCCGTCCACTTCACCTTCTCCATTTTTTGCGATACCCACATTTCGAATGCCGCCAATCTTCTCTCTTCCTCCTTCCTTGGTGTCCACGTTTCCGCACCGTAAAGAGCTACACTCCAGATCAGCAGAACTAGACGAAAATGTAATATTTACATTTATTAATTATACTACATGTCAACGGCTGGTGTGCTGAAACGTCAAACCACACGCCAATTTCGCCACGCCAAGTCGGATTGAGGGGTGTTTATGTAGATGTAGACGTAGATATCCATGGATGCCAACCTTTATATATTTAGCCCGATGCTCACATGAAAAAACGTACGGGATCGACAAAAAAAACAACACACACTCACACCCCGCTCTCGTCCGCGATTCCAGGTCGTGGGGGCGAGGTAAAGGGGGAGGAAGCGAAAATCTCTCTTCTGGTCCATTCCCACGGCCCTCGAAGAGGCTGGCCACCCCCTCCACTGGCTCCCGGCTTCCTTCCCCACCCACCACCCGCTCCATTCAAGAAAACAGCTCCCTGGTACATGCATAACCTGTTCTCCACGCGTATCGACCCCCCCACCTCCAACGCGTTCCCCTGATATTATCCCCCCCCCTACAACACTCTTTCTTCCGCCCCCTATACGGATCTCTCTCCACCCCTCCCCTCGATTCGAGCACAACTATCTACCCCTTCCCCTCAAAAATCCCTTTCCATGCTCCCTCGCCAAACTATCGCTGGCTGAACCGAAGGATGAATGGGAAGAGGCTTGAATCTTGTGGAAGAAAGCTTTCTAGAATGAGCGAAGTATTCGGATCGAAGACCGATTTTGGAGCAGAAAGATTAAATCCGTGAAGTAAATTAACCCTATTAAAATGAAACGTAATAGCGCAATTCCTCAAAAATAGTGTGGAAAAATAATATTATAGCAGAAAAGTGGAACTATCTTTCATTTCAATAAGTCGAACTTACACTTTATCACGCTTGAATCGGTTGAAATTGATTAATTATATTAATGCCCCTAAAATTTCGTTGTACTAGCGAAAAGCCTCGACGTAAATTTATGAATTTTATAGAACTTCGAACGCAAAAAAACGCAATGTGAAATTACTATTACAAATATCAATGTATTTATTGATTCGGGCGCAGAAGGATTTAATCCGTGAACTTACTTAACTCTCTTAGTGCCTCCGAAATTTAGTTACACTAGCGAGAAGTCTCAATGAAAATTCATGAATTTTATAGCACTTCACGAAAAAACATAATTTGAAGTTACTGTTTCAAATATTAATGTATTTTATCAATACCAGCGCAGAAATATTAAATCCGTGGACCTAATTAAGCCTCTTTGTGCAACTGAAATGTTGTAGTGCAAGCGAAAAGTCTCATCTTAAATTAATGTATTCTATATAGAACTTTATAAAAAAACACAATTTGAAGTTACTATTTCAAATATCAATGTATTTTACCAATACCAGCGCAGAAATATTTAATCCGTGGACTTAATTAAGCCTCTTTGTGCCACCGAAATGTCGTGATACTAGCGAAAAGTCTAAACGTAAATTTATGAATTTCATAGAACTTCATCTAAAAAGGTTTTTTTTTTCAATTTAGGGTTAACTTTAGAAAATTAGCCCAGGATTTCAGCAAAGTCACCGCAGATACAGCCTTGACGACTCAACGCGATTGACTCTTTGAGTGAATCTAGAGCAAAAAAGTACAAAACTGGAGAATTTTACGCCGCGCGAGCACCGAGCGAAGGCAATATCACTCCCGCACGGACCACCCAGAAACAGAAGAATTGCGAGCGAAGGACGAAAAAAGCTGCACACGCCTCATTTAACTCCTTGGAACCTAAATTGGCGAAAGTCTTTCGTCTACGTATACCCAATGGTGCAAAATACTCAGGTATTTACCACTCATGGTGAACATACGGGGTATTTTTCCGACTAAACACCAAACATTGACAAGTAACTTACAACCATTATTATACTAATACAACAAGAATCTTGAATGTTATGAAGGGAGGTGATAACTTGGGGCTATATACGTTAGAATTTTCAGAAGGTAGAATAGCATTCAAGAATGATATTTTCTATTCCAAAAAGTAGTCCTTGCGAAGAAAATTATGTTAACATAAGCGTAAGTCCTCCGTGGATCATTTGTCTCATGTAGGCCTTAAGAATAAGGTCTTAAGATACTAAAATCAGAAATACTCTCACTAGGGATATTTATCCAAGCCAAGGCTACTCAATGCAACCGAACGGACAAAAGCAACTGTAGTTCATTTCGTAACAGACACGTATAAATTAAATAAACAGGAAAAAAGTATAGATCTTTCAAATGCGAAGAAATTGTGATAGCTCACCCATCATAATCACGATTTATAGGTATAAACTTTTCGGATACAATTCTGCACCAACGCAATCTAACATAGTAAGAAATGGTTAATTCGGCAAGAATGGGCTCACGGAGGAATTCAGTAAAGAACCGATTCGACAAAAGGTTATTTTCTATGGAAGATCTCTTCAGATAAAATTAGAATCAATACACGTTTGATATTATCAACGCGGATATTTTAATAAAACCATCAAAGAAACGCATTGGTGACAGGCTATGGATCCTTAAAACGGAAAAATACAATAAGGTAGTCATTGCATAGTTAACGGTGATAGAATGACAAAGAATAAATATGCCCGACTGGAGAAGTCTGCTCATCATCATCACTGGTCAACAATCCTAGGATTGGTTTGACGCAGCTCTCCACTCAGTTCTCCTATCAGCTAATCTTTTCACACCTACGTAATTCTTCTCCTTCACATCTCTCTTTACTTGTTCCATATATTTTGTCCGAGGTCTTCCTTTTCCATTCTTGCCCTTCGACGATTGTCTTCATCAGGCCATCATGTCTCAAGATGTGGCCTATAAGGTTGTTCCGTCTTCTTATTAAGGTTTTCATGAGGCTTCTCTTCTCCCCTACCCTTCTTAGCACTTCCTCGTTACTAACTCGGTCTATCCATTTGATTTTCATCATTCTTCTGTAGCACCACATTTCAAAGGCCTCTATCCTTGCTTTCTCCGCTGCGGTCATTGTCCATGCCTCACTTCCGTATAGGAGCATACTCCAGATGTAGGTTCTTGTGAATTGTTTCTTTACATCCATATTTAAGTTTCCCGCTGTAAGCAGGTCTCTCTTTTGGTGGACTGCTCTCTTCCCCTGGGCTATTCTGCTGATAATTTCTTTCTTGCTTCTCCCGTCACTAGTTATCTTGCTTCCCAAATAACAGAATTCTGCTACTAACATAAAAATGCCTAGCTTATTTATACCTTTAATTTTGTACATAAAGGCCAATTTCCAAGGTTATTCGAAAAGTCATACTATTATTTATTCCTTCTCCTGGGACATGGTTTAATTGAAAGAAGGTACAACATCTAGAAATTCGAATTCTTTCTCGCATTTAAGAAATTATTAATGTGAAATGTATCCCGTATCAAAGATAAGTATCACGAAGGATAAAGATAAGTAAATGGATTAAACAAGTACAGGCTACTAACGGTTTCTGAAAGTAAGCGAGGAAGTGAATTTTCATTGGACATAATTAACATCATTATTTCTGAGATGCACACAGAAATTCAATTAATCTTGAAATGATAACCACGTAACTAATTACACGCTATCTTAATTTAACTAGCATCGCAAAGTCTAGGAGACGACCGCACTACGGTTTGCTACGTAACACGATTAGATAAAAACAAACCAGGAGCAAAGAAAAATCAATGTTCTCTTTTTCAGCCCAAAGATAGCAAGAAATAGCTGTTACGCATCGGATTTCGCAACACTTAACGAGTGAGGAGACTAATGTCATTAAAAGACATACTTCCCCAGTAACCAGAATTTCATTCGCAACTAGATAGGAGCGAGAGATAACAATATCAACAGTTCCATAGAAAAAAGGCAAGAGACACCCAAAAGGGAGAATAAACTAGTGCGGTTACGAATACATAAGCAGAATACAACACACATAACACAGGATTGATGAGATTTTAACCTACCCTCACGATCACTTAAAGAAAAATTAAGGAAAAAATACATTAATCATTTATATTTTTCAATAAAAATCAGATTTCGAATTGAAATATTTAACCAAGTGGCTTAAACAACTTTCACACCTTCTCACGATATATAATAGAGAATTTCCGTGATAACATAACTGAAGCAGGCAATAGAGTAAGGGAAAAATGCATAAATAATTTATATTTTTCAATAATAGTCAGAGTCGTCATTGAAAAATGTAATGAATGAATCAATTACTTCTCATGAGCGATCAAACTGAGGGGACTGGAACATAGCGCTAAGAGCCGGTTTTGCGATGCCTGGTTAGCTCTAACCATAAGATGATACAGCCTTCAACTTTACCCTTACGGTGGCTGAAAGTTCTGTTAAACTTATTCCTTTATAACCTAGTATCTATTGAAAGAAAAATCTAATTTGATCATATTTCCTTTAAAAAACGAATACATTTTTCCGATCAATCATAAAATATAAATCCTTTCATATAAATGCTGTATCGCTTCAACAGAGACACTGACCTTAAAATCAGCCGTACTTGGCAACCCGCAATCGGCAAAAATAATCGACAACCTACTCCTCCAACCTCTCACTCCCCTCCCCCCACCACCTGACACGTATACCTATATATATCAATTTTAAATCCCACCTCTTCAGATTCCCTTGAGAAAGCGACCAGCATCGGTCGGGAAACGTTGGGGCCACCCAAAATCTGACGCGGCGACATAGCCCAAAAGTTTTAATTCAACATGATGAGCAGCCGCGAAAGTTTTAACGAAGAATCATAAAATAATTGAAGCAACATATTTCAGAAGATTTTATAGCGCAAAATATCGTAGTTTAGATTTATCTAATTTTAGTTTTAGATTCTTTTTGTGATATCCTTTAGATATTGTAGTTTCCACGTTGTTAAGAAGGGAGCGAAAATTGGTATTAGTTCACGTCCAAGACTGTATCTCAGAAACCATTAGAGATATCGCTTTCATATAAATGCTTTTAATGAATACAGTTTCTTCTCCTGACCTTCCTTATTATCAATATTTATAAGTAACCATGATTAGCCTAGTAACGAAACTTTTCTATCACAGGTATGTTGTTTAATTCTGTTCACAATTTTTAATTTACCAATGAATTTGTACTGCACAATTGTATTCAAATTTTTGTAACCACTTAATTTATTTATTTTATTTATTTTCTTTGTAAACATTCATTATAATTAAGAGCCCTGAGGAAGGAGAATAAATCTCCGAAACGTTGGCCAAATGTGTATTTAATTTAAATCATGACCTATACTCCAAGATCATAAACACTACATTGTTATAAATGCTTTTGGAATCCAAGCAACAACATTAGCTTGAAAACGTATTTTGTTATGCAATTTAATGGCTGCAATCCTTATGGACCTTTAAGGCTCAGTGAACCGCAGTAGTAGTGATAGAAAGATTTTTCGAGAAATCGACTTTTATTAGGGATGAAAACCTCGACTTTAAAAAAAATCGAAATTTGAATCGGAGCGGATAAATGTATCGAAAAAAATCGACAGTTTTGAAATTGAAAACGCAGCTTGCCCGAAAACATGTTCATTATTCATTTTAAAAAACGCACAAATTAGAAATTTGAGTGATAGAAAGAATCCAAAAATCCTACCCAGAATGAATGCGTGAATTGTTAGTAGTAATATTTTACAAATGCGCGCACTTTTACGTTTTGGGATCACCGCTTGGGATAATTCGGCTTCATTAAAAGTTTTAAGAAAGATCAACTGATTGAGATGTTTTCCTGATTGTGGAGGGCGTGCTTTCCTATTTTACAGGCCATAAAGAAAAGTCTTTCACGTGAAACGCAAGACGCTATAACAGACCGATAGTGACGCTGCAGAGATCAAACGAAATGGTCACGATCGAAGTCGAGCTTGGATCGAGACTCGAAGACCAAGCTCGATCTCTACTTCCATGTTCTTACGAATTTAAAAATCGATTTTCAAACTTTTTCTAATGCCGGCTTTCTTCTTCATTTTTGCTGTCCTCGGTGGCGGCGGGGTAAAGTCCTCGCCTACCAAACAGAACGTCGCGGGTTCGAATCCCTTCAGGGTAAGTTATCCCTATCCTGTTTGTGTACGCTAAATTGTGGTATGCTAATAAACCCAATGTTAAAGGCCGTATAGAGCTGTTTTCCGTGGAATGGAAATAAAAAATATAAAATAAGCGAAATTGAACGATTCGATTGAAAATCGATAATAATCGATTTAAAATCAAAATCGACTTTAACATCACTACGCGGGAACTAACCAAAGGTGTAGGAAAGGCGAAGAGTCTGTTGGGTCGGCGAGGGCGCCAAGTGGTGTAGCGAGAGAAAGCAAACAACGCAGTGGCGCCGCAGGTTGCGAAACACCCAGAGTGGCAGGGGGCGAGAAGGGGGGAGCGGACCGTTAGAGGCACCGGGTGCCGCCGCGACCGCTCCTGTTATTTTTTACTCCATTCTCGTCCAACTCCAGTCTGTATTTTCCCTCCTTTCCACCTCAGCTCGGACGTTTCCTCAATGGAAAGGAAAAGAGGCGGAGCCCATCGGAGAGCGCTGGTGAATGAAACAAGCAAAGGGCATGGGTATGGTATTTGGAGGAGGCAACTGACAGCTTAGCTAGAGCCAGCATCATACTATCATTTTTTCCATCCCTTTCCAGGGACAGCTTCCGCGATCACAACAAACGATGCTAGAAAAAGTGACCGCGATAATAGGGTGGTTTCCTATTATTTTTTTATTGACTAAATCGAAATATTATTGCTCCTGGAGTACGCATTTCACGATTTTAGATATTTAAATGACGATATCTATTTTTCGCGATGAAATGAAAAGTGAAAATTTTCAAGCGCGCGAAAACGCGACGGGTAAATATGAATGCCGGGAAAGTTCCCGTGTGACGTCGTTCTGGTTCCCGCTGCCGCAAATGAGGTGACCTTGGGGCGAGGCTTTGAGCGCTGCTACGACGCAGGATGCTAGCAGGTAGCGCTTGGCTTAAATATGGATTATTATTCCCCAATCAAATGAAGGAAACTTTCCGACCTTACGCAATTTTAAAAGGTGATTATTAAGAGCTGTTTCCCTGATCTCTGTGCCTTATGCACGCCCTGGTAATCTCAGACGATGTAAAACTCCTATCTACTCGTATAGAAACTTGGTCCCTGTGACGTCACGTAGAGTGGCTTCGTATGGGCGCCAATCTGGCCTTTTTCGAATACGGTTAAAATTGGCCATTGCCATTCGTCTAAACCGGTATTTCTAAAACCAAATAATTTGTATATCATGAATACACTAATGGTGGGTAACGAATCTCAATCAATGCCTATTGTTTTCTTTGATGAAGGAAACTACACTATTTTTCGCGATGGCTTGAGATCGCGGGATCCTATCTATAGATGCCGAGGCTGCTCACAATGTTTCGATAGCTAAATTTCGTTAATTCGTCGATTTTGCCATTTCTCACTCGTCCGATCACATCTTGAATGTGCAGTGAGTATATGGGATCCGGTGCAGGAAGACTTAATCCATGAACTGAATAAAATACAAGAGAAAGCTGTACGATTCGTCAAAAACAGCAAGAGGCGTAAAAGAAAGCGTTGCATAGATGTTAAGCAAATTAGGCTGGGAGCCGATGGAGACTCAAGAGGCTGTGCGCTGGGATTAGATTGCTTGATAAATTGAGATTAGACATCTATAAGAGCGACACGGAGAACATATTAGAGCCCCACTATATTTCCAGGTCCGATAGATACGATAAATTGAGAGAAATATTTTGCCGAACGGATAGATTTCGGAATTCGTTTTTCCCACGAACAAAAAAGGACTTCAATAAATGCTATAAGTAATTTTGTTTGAGTATTTGCTTTTTATACGTAAAAGGCTGGTGTTCTGGCACCCTCCTCCACACGGCTAGCAGGGTGGCGTGTAGATGTAGCGGCGTGCAAAGGCTAGCTATACCATTGCTATTTAGAAGGGATACTCTATGATACCGATAAGAGAAAGACTAGATTGCGTTCCACAAGAATTTGCTAAAAAGTGACCAGGCTTTCCGCTGTGTACGCTATAGAGGCACCTCACTCACTCAATTATGCAACCAGAAGGTTTGCTTGAATAGTTGAGGATATACGTCCAGGAGATAAAATCAACACATCCAGGGCAGAATTGTCAGTTTCTTTCCCTGGGATACCTCGCACTACTATGAGTTTTATTCGGGGTTTCTGAGGGCTTCACCCGAGAATCGAATCCGAGATCCTTAGATAAATATTCCAATACCCTCAACCAACCGGGTCACAACTTTTCATTATCGATGCACGTATAAAGGCCAAAAAGTCATCCTGTTTATATCAATCTGCATACTTAAAATGTTTTGGCTAAATGCAGATTGATAAAAACAGGACGAGTTTTTAGCTTTATACATAAATAGATATTGATAAAAAGCTTTCTCGCAAAATACTGGGGAGTCAGGGAGATTTTTTAAAATTTGAATATTGCTAATATTAATTAAAACTATAAGGTGAAAATCTCACTGGTTGCAAATTACCCATTGACCGAGTGAATGAAGCTTTTAGATTTCCTGACTATGCTCATAGTTGGGTTTTCAAAGGATATGATTACACTCCTATTAAGAAACTACTACAAAAAGAAGGAAGTAGGGCCCTTGGATTTAAATGCAAAAGGTAAAACTGAATAAATGTGAACGAAATACAATGAGAAAGCGGAATGGCTTCAGAAGCACCAAAAGGCACAAGACATCATTATCTTTAGACATCAAAAGACACAAGGGGCAAGATGTAAAAGAATTTAGTAATACATTAGTTAATTCAGAACCAGCTATATGTATCATTCCACTTTTCCCTTTGTTGAAAAGGTATTCCATCAACAGGTTAAAAGAGAAGTATTTCAACAGTTCAATCCTTATCGAAAAAAATTAAAAACTTAACGAGGAATAAACAAATCAAGTGGTAATGCAAACAGTTTTTCAAATAAAAATCAATAAGCATTTAAAAAATAATACAATTTCGATCATTAAAAAAAGTTTTTAAGGCAATTGTGAGTCACAAAGCTGATTAAAAAGAGAGCATGAGATTACTTACTCTTAAATACGATTCAACATGAATGGGTATTTGCAATGCTTTACTACTTCACCGTAAAATCGTGATTTATGGAACCATAAATTCCGCCTCATAATCCACTCCTACACCAACTCGCGACAGAATGAGGAAGTGGCGAGGATGACAGCATCCATCCTTTTTTCTCTGAACCGCAGCATGAGATTCAGATGATAAATAGATTAATTCATCGGAAAATCAGGGCCACTGCATTCAAAGCGAACAAAAAACGAGGCATAGAGAATCGAATGCGCGCGCCTAGAGACGGAAGTCATTAACCACGCTCCACCGAGAAAACCAAGCAGAGATTTACATAATTCGCAAACAAAAAAATATAAATAAACACTATGGAGGGTATGGAGACTAGAAAACGCCAACCAACCACCCAAGGAGTCTTGATTAACTATTCCATTAAGGCGCCACACTGCCTGAGAGACGAGTGCATACATTGCATAAACCCTTCTCTATCTCTTTTGACTTCGAGGAGAGAAAGATGATGAGCGAATGCTGCACCACCTGGCGGCGCCTCGGAGAAATCATGACCTCAACGAGAACACCCTCGGGGGAAGATGCACACAAAAAAAACTGAAGGAGGAAAAGCGAGGGAGAAAAAAAAACAATCGCGGATAATAAAGAGGAAGGGAATAAGGCTGGAGCAAAAGGAAGAGAGTGAGCATGAAGCTCCAGGGAAGTGGGGACCTCATTCTATAAGTGATCATCAGGCGGACAAACCAGTCCGCTATCTCATCCCCCTCGCGGTCCCATCCTCTTTTCCCAGCATCCCTTGCGCGCGAGGAATCCCCCCCACCACCACCCACTTTAGGGAAGGAGCCGGCCACCTCCTCCTCTCCGCGCGCAGCGCCGCCAACTCCCGCCAAAAAGGAATACATACGTTCGAGTCCATTCATGCCGTCAAATGGGCCATCCCCACCACGGCCGCCGTACAACCCACCCCTCCGCACGACCGGCCCATTCAATCTTCTTCTCACCACCCTTCCCTCTTGCAGAGAGGACCCCGGAGGCTTGGACTGTGTCCGGCCGATGAACCGGCCACGCTCAGGCCAACGCCACACGTCACGGAGGCGCCGTGATTTCCCTACTCACGAGACCTGTCCCTCCCCTCCAAGAGGCTTCCTCTATTACGCACGCAAGGGCAACGGCAACCTTCAACCTCATCCCCCGGACACTGCCCGCATCCCAAAAACCTTTCTCTCCCGGTCCAGGAGAAAAAGTCAAGTGGTACCACAAGGTTGCTTGACCGGTCCACTTTAATTTTTCGCTCCGGATGGAAAGGGAACAGAGTCATCTTCCGTGATCCTCCTCCGTGTTTCACAAGCCGCGTCCATCTCGATAATGCAAAGGTCATCTTGAGGAATACATTACACACGGATTAACTTTGAGGAACCATACTGCGATAATTATTGAGAAATAGAATTTTCATCTTCGCATAAAAAAGGTCCTCGATAACCCTTTCCTATCTAATAGAGTAAAAAATATTCATGAAACTCTCTGTGAATATCATCAACTTCGGTAAATTAAGAGTAATTTTCTCCGAATAGTGCATAAATGAGCTAAATTTGGACAAAAAATGTCCAATAAATCAATCGATCCATCGTTGACTTCGGGACTCATCATAATCCGTTTACTAGAGAAATCTCTACGTCTTCAGGCATTCGCGTTTCGCTGACCCCAAACGCCGAACATATCTTTTATCAAAAAATTGGAAACAGAAGGAGGCGCTAAGCTTTCAATTCGTATTTACGACAGGAAATTTCGACAGTGGAAAAAAGTGTAGAAAATTCGAATTCCGTTTTCAAAGGTAACGAAATGGATAATGCTAGACCAGCCTGATATCTAGGCTTCATTTCGCCATTCATAATGCATGTTGCACTATCAAAAAAGTAATCTCCCGATTGGGAAATGCAATACTCGGCCAAGAAATAAAGCGCAAATGAAAGTTTCAACGCCTTATGATAAATTAAAAATGATCGTTTCCATTATTCACCACGCATGAAATCAAAATTAAGCCATTTATAAATGTCATCAGTATGGTAAGGTATTCGGAGGAGGCAACAGAGAGCTGAGGTCATTTGCGCCATTAGGAAAGGGAGGATAAGAAAAGTGTGTAAGGATAGAAACCCGGCGTCGGCTATAGCCTGCTCTTAACGAAAGGCGCCAAGGGGACCACGGCTTAACGTCCCATCCGACAGACGAAGTGTTGCGCTTAAAGTGCCCTCCACATAACACTCGCAGGATTCAGGCAGTCTCTAACAATTTTATACCACCGCCAGGATTTGAACCCGACACCATGGGGTGGGAAGCCAATACTCTAGTCACCACACCAAAGTCTGTGAAGACAGTAAAATATTTTAAGAAGTTATCGTTAAATGGGGTTTGAAGCAACATTATAACTAAAAAATTCAAAGGAGACTGATTCCAACCTCCCTTAAACATCGGAAGCTATTTTGGGTCCACCGGCCATAATACACATTGAAAATACCAAGAATACGGTCAGACCATGAACAAGGGCGGTGCGGTGGGGAGGGCACGTGCCTCGGTCTCCAGATTTTAGAGGAGGCAAAAAAAATTGACAAGTTTATCAAATATTTATTTAATTTTTCTTAATAAATTACTCAACAATAATCATGAATTTATTGTAATTTTAGTATTCTACAAATTAAGGTAAGTTTCCATGGAGTACTTAAGAAGCATTCCGTGAAAATCCCCTTTCTTCAAGCAATTCCCTCTTCAATTCAGAATAAGGCTGAACCCCTTGCATCCTATCTAAAAATCCTATTCATTTCCTTCCCCTCCCTCGTTTACCCAACATTCTACCATCTAGCACTGTTTTCAACATACCATCCCCGCTAAGTACTCGCTCCGTCCATACCTTCTTTCTCTTCCGTATCTCATCTAAAAGCTGCCTCTCCTCACTCACCAAGTCCAGCACTTCTTCGTTCCTCTTCCTCTCCGTCCACTTCACCTTCTCCATTCTTCCCCGCATAAATTTATAATTATTAAATAATTTCATCGATAAAACGAGTTAATAGCAAACATACGGTGTGTAATTTCAGCAACCTCATCCAAAAAATTAATAGCTTAAGGAGGTATTATATTTAAGCGTAGGGAAGAGGGGAGCGAGGTGGAATCAAGGGCCCCCCAGACAAAACTCCTGGTTCCGGCCCTGAGTACAGTCAGCAGTAGCTCAATCATAGCCAATTTTGCGTCCCCCCTTTTCGTTCTCCCAAAATTATTAGGCTGGAATGATTTACAGCCATCTAAAGGACGTCTCCTTCATCGGTTTTCCGCCTTGCCACTTCATTTAATTTCTTTCCGCCGTCAATTCACGTGATAAGTTTATCCGCTCATGTCCAGAAGACCCACGGAAGACCACTATTTTTCTCAACGCCAAACCATTCGCCTATTCTTCGGGGAGTTGAACCATTAATTCACCTGTCGGCGCGTTCATTTGAGCACATAACAGAAAGAGAATCTTCGCTCGAGTTAAATGACGGGAAGGGATGTGAGAAGGGACGTATATCAAATGCAAATATTCTCACTTCGAACTTATAAGTTACCCCGCTCAGGTGCCAACTGCCCGTAGATGGGAGAACACCACTTCCTGTGTATAGTCTCTGGCTTTTTGCCCCTCATCCCCCTCACAAGCACGCCTCCACTAAGCTACCTGACCACATTAATACACCTAACACGAAGGGTACACGTCACTACAATCAGGTCCATCTTCCAGGCCGTGAAAGAACCATTCCATGAAAACACTTCTCTACTTGAGGCAAAACGAGAGTGTAGGTCTGTACATCTCGCGGTTCATTGTCTTCATCAGTCCATCATGTCTCAAGATGGGGATTATCTTTTCTCGTACTCTTTTTAGGACTCCGTATAATTCACTGGAGGTTATGTAAATGCTTATCACTCCCAACTAAATAGTATTTCTTCTAAAGCATTTATTAAGATATCTAAAAAAAAGAATTTTTTATATATAACACTAAATGGATAAAACAAAATTCCAATGCTGCTTGCTGTTGATTAGTTACACCCTGCCAAACATCCTAAAGATGGCTATCAAGGTATTACGTCGATGATGACCCTACTTTTTGCAGGGAAGAAATTAATCTTTATGAAAAAACTGTATCTTCATTTACCATATTGATACGCATAACACGGAAGGTCCGCGCCACATGATAGTAATTAGACACCTCCTGCCAAACACCTTAGAGATGCACTGCATGAAACAAGTGACTTTGTACGCAGTAACGCGCGCGAATATAATCCCAGAGATGGCTCACTGAGTATTATGAAGAAGTAGGTGTACCTCATTTGTCGTAGCCATCGGATCTCGGTAATCAAAACAGCATTATGCGTATTATGCTCGGAAATCGAAACCGTATTATGCTTTACCATATTGCTACTACAACACAGAAGGTTCACGTAGCATGCCAGTGATAAGTCACTTTCTATCAAACAACCTGGAAATAGCTCACTGAATATTATGAAGAAGTAGTCGTAGATCTCAATCGCGGAGACAATAGAATCTTTATGGTCAAAACCGCATTACCATTAACCATATCGCTACTCATATAAAGGAAGGTCCACTCATTGTCAGTATGTTAGTGATCGGTCACCTCCTGCAAAACACCCAAGAGATGTGCTGCATGAAACAAGTGACTTTGCAGGCAGTTACGTGCACGGATATAACCGTAGAGATGGCTTAATGAGTATTATGAAGAAGTAGATGCATCTCAAACGACGGAGCAACCGAATCTGGATTATAACAACCGCATCATCTTAAACCATAATGCTACATATGTCACAGTAGGCCTTAATGCATTTATCTGAATTTTCTTATTATTTCTAACAGCATGTTTTGTGTGTTCTAGCTTTATTGGCAGATAACCTTAATGAGTAGTTGCCAAGTTTTGCCTTGAATGTGGTAGTATAATTTGCTAGTATTCGTAACGTTTTTTTAGACCGTGTGGTGTGAATGTGGGAATCCAAATACGAGCTGCATGCTGGTGATTTATCACCCCCTGCCAAACACTCTAGAGGTGGCTCGCAAGGTATAATGTAGATGTAGATATGGATGAATGCGTACGTGATTCCATTCAGATTCCCTCAACCAGGTCGTGAGTATACTTCGAGAAGGACAATCTCTTATAAATCAGGTCCTTCTTCAGAAGAGCGCTCTTTCCAATCTCCTCAAAATGTTCTTTCCCGTCACCTCGACAAACTCGCCGACCCCCACCCAACCCACATCGGCCCCGGAAATGACGTTTTCGGGGGGGAACGGGGCCGAAACCGTCCAAAACCAACCCGATCTTTCTAACCCACCCCCTCAACGTGGCCAGGGAGGGTCGGGACCCGTTCCAGTCCCAAACTACACACGCATCCTCCGACACCCACCATCACCTGTGCGTGCAGGACAACTCAAACGCACCTTTCCGCTACGGTTAATTTTTTCTACGTTTGTTTTTTCAACCAAGGGCCCGACGCTAAAACAAACAATCCATTTTTCCCTAACCTTTCTCAGGAGACTTTCTCGGGTGACAAGTGGTGGCAACTGCGTCGTCAGAAGATTCCTCCGTTTAAAAATACCGAATGATGAAATCTTACGTATTAAAACATAGGTATGATTTTAAGGCCTGTTTACACGAAACAATAACAAGCACGAGCTAATGTCTAAATGTATGAACGCTAACGTAACCACCCAGCTTGTTTAAACGCATGAACAGAAAACAGAACCTGTTCTAAATCGCTTCATGAATTCGTACACTGAGAGAACAGGTTTGGATGCTACACCCTAAACCCTTTTGGGCGGGGAGGTTTGGATACGCCATCAAGAATCATGCGACATCAGAACTAACTCTTTGGATGTGAGAACCAAAGGCAAAGAATGTCACACCAAACACGTCCAGTCAACGTCCTTTGGGTGGGAGAACCAAAGTTATGGTTAGTGCACTCTACCGGTTTAGGTGCGAAATCTAAATCTATTGTTACGCGCTCTGGTGGCAATCTCATGAAGCTCTCTAGCACCCGCAGTTATGTCCTCAGCCGTGGAAGCCGTAGACACGTGTGGACTTGTTGTGGGCAAAACGGGCGAACTCTGCTGCCGCTTGTGCTTCGTTGCTCTTGCTGCTCGAGATTATGGACGAGGGGACGGCGAATTTCTTATCGAAGGCTGGACTTGGAGCCTAAATCCATGTTTTCGCTGGTAAGTTGCGAGTTGTTGTTTATTCTCACGGCCATTTTGTGTTTATTCTCACCGCCATGTTGCATTAATTCTCATGCCCGCACTACCACCCTTTGCGTATGAGTTCTTCAGATTCCCATTGTTTATTATGTGCTATGTACTATGTGCTTATTAAAACAAAGTTCAAACTCTCAGATCATATTTTGTCGGAAGTGCTGCTGTGGTTACTAACACTGACCTTTATTTATTGAGGTTAAATTGTCTCACGTTTCTTGTATTTCCCGATGATATTTATAATATGTTGTGATTGTATTTTAATAATATTTTATGTTAATGGCATAGAATTTGATAATGATATTAATTCACTGTGTTTTGTGCACTTTTTATGATATTATAACGGTGGATTCATCGTGAGCCTTGCGGAGTAATCATCGAAAGCGTTGGCACGGAGGTTATTGACGAGGAAAGGAGAATGAACAAGAAGATATTGAGAAAAATTGTGTGTTTGGAGTGAATTTTATGTAACTGTGTGTTTATATATTGGAAATAAATGTTCTTTCTAGTGTTCTACAAATATGGATATTTATTCTTCCACCCGCGCATGTTACAATATGTTGAATTAAGTGATAATAGATATTATGATAACCACATAGCTAGATTTTCTCATTTTTTATTTGCACTGTCTTAGTGGCCTATTTCAAAATGTGTTAAAAAAGAACAATATTAAGGTGTAGTGGAATTGAAAAGGAGGGAGGAAGGGGTAGGGGCGCCATCTTTTGGGCAGGTGATCTAAAGTTTTCATTCGGCATCCAAACGTTGTTTTGATGAGCTACCCAACGCTTTGGTTCTCACACCCAAAGTACTCGTCCATCTTCTTTGGATGTAGCAACCAAAGGAGTAGTTGGAACATCCAACTCCTCATCACCCATTCCCTTTGGGTGACACAACCAAATGTATGGACAAGTCCTTTCCTTCACCTCAGCTTTGGGTGTGACACCCAAACCTACGATTCTCATATCCAAAGTGTTTTTTCAGTGTACGTTTTCCGTTCCGGTCCACTAAAATCTTTCATGCAATCAGAAATTAACTCGTACCTGCTAATGTATCGTGTAAACAGACCTTCAGATGAAATGAAGCGATACAAATGTTTTCTATAGTAAACATTAGAGAGTGATTCTACGTATATTGAGGACTATTTTACTACATGGGCCAAATTTGGAGAACATTTTAGAAAAATAGTAAGCTCAAGAACCTAAACAGAAGACCAGATATTGTAGCTGTAATTAGAGGTAGGAGAATTAGGTGGCTTGTTCATGTAAGAAGAAGGGAGGAGGATGCAATGATAAGAAGAGTGAGGAGAGAACAAACCAGAAGGTAGACGTCCTGTGTGGAAGACCAATTCTATGATGGAATGACCAAGAAATTGAAGATATGAAAGGACTTGGGGGAAAGATTGACATGGCGGAGGTCAGAGGAATCTGGAGACCAGCGGCGCAGCGAGGCGGGGTTTTGGGGTATAAATCCCCCCCAGAGCTGAGAAACATTTTTAAGTTTAATCCATTTTACTTATTTGGATCAGTATTACTTACAGAAAAGTGCTAGGATTTATAAAATAACCCTCAGAAAGCCGTAAAAATAGCCATTTCGAACCATTATTCTTCAAATTTTTCTGGAGGAGGGTCCCCACAACTCCTGCTTACCCTGGTGGGTATGCAATACCCCCACACCCGTAAGTATTAGTTACGCCTAAAACCCCCCCTAGCCTTAATTCCTAGCTGCGAGTTTTTAACTTTTTTGCGAGGACAAAAATGGACTTAGATATGAGCGGCTACAGGAGTGAGTGGGTGTAAATAATGCCTCATTCTGAAACGGAAGTTCACAAAATTACGCTAGCGAAAATAACATAAAGCGGCATGTACCAAACGCTGCATCAGATGTTCAGGCTACCTAAAATATAATGAATATTGAAATTTTCTGTATTATATGATACAACTGAGAGTATAAGCATAAAAGTAAGGAAACAATTCATCAGGTGCTACACATGGAGCATGTTTCTCTCTGGAAGCGAGCAACATTGGACGTTGACAGCAGCAGAGAAGTCAAGAGTGGAAGCATTCAAAATGTGGTGTTACCTAAGAATCGCCCATGAAACATATCACAAAAATTGCAACGTAAGTCTCAATCCACTTGTTATATATTCACCACTGATTGTTCACGAATTCTTCATTTTGGGCGAACAATGTACTTGGTGGGTGAATGAATGAATCTCAATTTCAGGTCGAAGTACTCTTGTAAAGTAAAGTAACTACAATTAAATTCAAGAGCAGTGTATTGGATTGAGTTGAGTGAATTGAGCGACGTAATGAATAGTTTCAAACATGAAGAAAACGATTCTAACGAAAGCGAAGTAATCTCTATAGCATAATGTTCCATGAGTGTTATAACAGCTACTTCAAAAGTATTTTATAAATGTATTTTTTTATTTTAGGATTGGAAAATACGAAAAAAACTGCATTTGAAATACAAAATACAAGATGCATTAAGGTCCTGTATTCGAAATACCGAATACAAATTATAAACGTATTTCATATACGTATTTTAAAATATTTGTAATTTAAATAAAGCCCAGCCCTGCTCATACGAGAAGCTATCGAAATAGCATCAAATTTCAACAGTGAGGACAGCCCTTGGTATATATTCTTTATATACCAAGATTCTACTCAAGATACCTCTATCTATACCTTTGGAAACTCCTAATGCCTGGAAGAGATTCTTCCACATACCGACAAATCCGGACGCACCTGGTCAAAACCAAGGCTTTTATAAGACGATAAAAAGACTTGCATCCGACATTTCAAACCTGAAGACGGCTTCTGCAACGCCGGCGAAACTGTAGTGACGAAGAAAAATCGACGCGGAGAAAAACCCGGAAACCTGGTTGCTCCTCTAACTCCGCTGTCACAAAGCATGGCTTTCGATTTGCACGTGCATTTCGCGAGAAGTAAAAGGGGCGGGTTGGTGGATGGGCGCCAGCGGAAACGGAATTTTTTTCCCGAACATACATTACGGCCTGTCGTTGACATTTCACTTTCCCTTCATTTCACACCCCGCTCGCTTCCTGCAATGCAATTTCCTGTGAACCCACTTCGCCATTTCGCAAAGTTAACGAGAGCGCTTGAAAAGGTTTCGATACCATTCTCGATCCCAACAGGACCCGGTGACTGTAGTCGATCACGGTACGCAGCCAACGGCTCCGAGATGTTCGGAGCACCTTCAACGATAGAGAAGCTTGAGGAGCAACGTGAGAGATGCATTCTGAGCCTTCCGATGGATGAAAAAGAATTTCATCTACATAATGCCCCGCAAGCCGCCTAAAAGGCGTGTGCCAGGGGGTGTTAGGACACCAGCCACTTGCACATAAAAAGGAAATGCTCTAACGAAATTACGACTGGCATTTATTAAAGTGCTTTATGGTTCGGGGGAAAAACGAATTCCCATATCTATCCGCTCGGCAAAACATCTCTCTTAATTTATCGCTTCCGTCGGACCTGGAAATATAGTGCGGCTCTAATATTTTGTTCTCTTAAAGATATCCATTCTCAATTGTTCAAGCAATCTAAACCTAGCGCGCAGCCTTTATGGCAAATTCAGAGAATTCTAAAAGCAAAATAAACATTACGGGAAAAAAATTCCCAAAACTGGAAAAATATACTAAATTTATTCGTAGTTTTACTATACATAACGATCAAATAAGGGGATTGAGGTGGTGATTTGGCAGGAGTGTTGGCGTCCCATCCAGTGGGCCTGAGTTCAAATCCTGACCGTGGTGAATATTTTTTAGAGACTCCCCGATCCCATCTCGTTTGCTTTGTGCAGTGCCATGATTACGTTACCATGTCCGTCCGAAGGAACGCTAATTTGTGCCAAGTCTCGGTACGAAAAACTAACCATAAGTACCAGCTTCAAATTATGCAATCTAAAGTGAGAAACCTTATAACACTACATTTAATTATATCAAATTTCATATTTTTTGCAATCCCTCCATAATCATCAGTCCATCATCATAAATGTATTTTAAATTAATATATTTCCAATAAATTACATGCAATTTTTATCGACAAGATAATGACAATCATTGCCGATGCGAACACCAAAACTCCGGTGCGTAAGAATTTGGATCGTCTCAGGCATAAAATATATTGTTTCACTCAGCGACATAAACACGACAAACGAGCACACGTTTAGATGTCACTATAAAGCATGATTAATGGTATGTGCTCAAATCGAAAATGACTCCACCGGAGGTTCACATCCAAAATAAATATAAACGAGAGCGAATTTCGGTTACTGAGAAGGCTACCGAGATTGAAATAGGTAAACTCGATATCACGTGATTGCCTGATTGGATAATTACCGTGATAGGGTACGTTTATATGCTGAACGTTTCCACAGTTAAATACGAAGAGGAAGAAGAATCAGGATTTTAATAAATCAATCAATGAATATTTTTTTGGCTACCTATTTTCCACATCACTTAATGACACAGAAGCTGAGGTTTCAATGCGAGCCTCAGCACTACGAGGTTACTACGGTTACTACGAAGCCACCTTAAGACCTCTTGAATATAATAACGCCGATGCTAGAGAGAATACTCGGAAGATTTACGGCAAACCAAAATTTATCCCAGCCAGATAAACGTCCTCCCTAAGCCCGCATCAAGAGCCTCCACCACCATCTGGCGGAGGAAACGGGAACCACTTTCCTCGCGCGGGGCAAGAATCGTCAGATTTAATTTTAAAACTATGTATTTCGAAGCAGAGGACGATTCCTGGTTTATCATTCTCGCCATCTCTGAGAGAAGGGAAGTAATTCTAAGTTAATGACTGACAGTGACTGAGCTCGGCTGACTAATTAACCTCGAATGAATCAATTAGTATAATCATTTCAGGGGAAATTTTAATCAAACAGCTCGTACGAATATGCAATGCGTTGAGGGGAAAATACAGGAAAATGGGAGATAGATTTAAGAAGACACTCTTAAGGATGCTACACCGTCATGACATTCGGAATTACAGACTCTGCGCTTCAATGATTTTAGATAATAGTGTGATTAACGGAATGTATAAAAATCAACCCTTCCATCCACCTTTATTACGTAGTGCCCTCTTTGTATAAGTAATTTCAATACCCTGTCGGAACAAATGCTATTGTGACTTGTGTTCAATAGGAAACAGATCAAATCTAGCACATCCATCCGTTGTATCGACGTAGTGAAGCTTCATTTCGTTGTCCTTTACACAATATTTTAAGTACTTACGTGCTCAAAGGCTGATTTTGGAGACAGTAACTCGAACAAATACTCACCTGAAACAATATAAGAAGTCAAATGAATATCGATGAATATGAATTAGCAGTATTACTGAAACACATTCTAATAAAAATGATTTCTGTTTTTAACAAGCGATAATCCGTTAAATTTACAAAAAATGAGAACTTTAATATCAATATATTGAGACTGCTTCAAACACATTCTACAACGAAAATGAAGTACTCGCCTCCATAAATTGAAATCAAAAGCTAACTTGATTATCACATTATTTCTCGATTTTGAATCTATTCTTTCACACGGTATATAAAGTAACAAATGATCTTTTACATTTGGCATAATAAGAACATACATAGCTGTTTACATTTAGCATTTTACTGAAGGCATACTATTATAAAATTAAGAAATAGATAGGAAAAATATAAGAATTAGCTTTGTAAGGTTCACTGATATATTTTTTTAAATCACGACACGGGTTACACAACATAGTTACATCTTTACATTGTAGATACATTTAATTATGATATGAAACCCGGGTGGTATTTTTTCAAATACATCAGCGAACCTAACAAAGTTTATTCTTCTTTATTTTCCATAATATTGGAAACGTTTCACAAAGTGAAGCCTGAAGTTGTCAGTTATATTAAGACATTTACTTTATTATAATGCTATATTCCAAAAAATATCACACTCTAGGATTAATATGAAGTAAAATTATAACAGTTTTTACATTTTATACGTCCCTCTGGGATTGAAATTTTTCTAACATGCAATCTAGCATGGGGAATTTGAAGTTCTCGACAATTTTACAACTAGTAACAAGATGTATGGCGGCAGTCGTATAAAACAGACCGAACAGAACCATGACAACACGGAAATAGATAATCTAACGGGTCAAAAGTCCGCGTTTGTGTGAAATGAAAATGGTAAGCCCCCACACACATGATTGTGATCTTTCCGCCTGAAATTCAAATCATTCTACCGTCCCATTCCAGCGAGGTCTGTGAAGAGTTCACGCAGAGTATAACCCACCGCAGGGTGTTCGCTTCTCCAACTTACTATCTGGCAGGTGCAAGGTGAACGCTTGGCCGGAATGACATGAGTTATGGAACCTGATGAAGGCACGATGTGGATGGAATAAACGGAATGTTTTCCAACTCCCCCCATAGTTTCAACCTCCACGGCGATAAAGGCAAGTGGTTCGACATAGCGCCACAGGCAAAATGGAACAAGAGGTCGTGCACGGATAAAATGCCGAAAAGTAAAATAAAGTACAAAAATAGTATATCTCACATTGAACGAAATGCTTCAAACGATTTCTGTTGAGTGAAAGTTGTTAAAATGAGAGTTTGAAAGGAAGTAGAACAACTTTATGGTAGTTTTAAAGTATTTTATAGAAATAAATCTTCAGCAAAAATGTTGAGGATCTATTGAAATTCAATTCTTTGAGCAAAGTTTTCAAGAAATAATGGGCACAATTAGTACTTTACCATTACATTAAGTAATCAATACAAGATGAGGAGGATCAACGTGGGCTTGACGCATTATATATGAAAAAACGCATAATATGTATAGACACGATTCTACGTGATAATAAAAGAGGATCTAAGGACCTTAAATCCTCTGAAATTACCAATGAAAAATGAGAAGTACTTCCAAGATATACTCTACTGTTATGTATCTCTGCGTCAGTAAAACAGGACTTAACCCAATACCGTCACAAATAATCTAGACAAATATTTATTCGAGAAATCACCTTAACGACTGAACAGGCCTGAGTCAAGATGGGCGGTTTCACCAGTATGTATGAAGATACAGCGTAGTACAACGATGAAATGACTTTAACGAGCAGATTTCTGATAAAAATAAAATTCCAACTGATTACACAGGAATTAAATAAATAAAACAAATTTTAAATTGGTTAGTTGATACAATTTTGGAAAATTATAAGTGCCAAAGGTATTAAGATCTCTTGCCTTTTATGATTGGACATAGTTTTCGATGGAAGACGCCTTAATGACATGAAATTTTGTACGGTTGATGGTGATGTATTTTACGCCGAACCCGCTCAAATAGCTTACAAGGAATGGTTTGGTGAAAATGAGGAAAAAATGGCTAAATTATAAACGGAAGAAGGTTGATAGAGATATAAAATAAGTAGAGATAACAAAGTCACGAAGAAAATTAAATGAATTCCAGGCGATGAGCGGATCGAAGCCCATCTACGATTGCCCAAGATTTTTGAAAAGAAAAATGTGCTCGCATAAATATTTACGGATGTAATTCCACTCCCTCCCACTGAGTAATGCAACCAGACTATAGCAGCATTAGGGAATTAAAGGTGCCCTTCTCTAAATGCTAGACTTTAAATCAGCGCAAGCGACTTCCATCACTTCGGTTAAGCTGACCTTCTAGCTAGATCCAATCAAAAGCCTGTACGTATGCAAACAGCCGCTTGTAAAATAATTGGCAAGAGTTCGACACCTATCGTGACTTTTATAAAGACAGTGAATCATTGAACCAGCAGAGTTTTTTGCGTCCTGCACAGTTAAGAAAACCTGTTATAAAGGTTATGGTAACTCCTTATATCACATTTTACGGCCTGAGTTAAGAATGTTGAAGATCACATTTCTTCTTACCACCATTCGCACTACCACAAATCTAAAGGGATAATCATATCCAATGACTCGGCCGTTTAGACGATGAAATTAGCTACTTCGGGCGTGGAACTATAATCTTAAATTAAGTGTCACTTCATAACATCCTAAATTCGTCAATGAAAATTGGTAAGAACTCCTTTTTAAATTGGTTTTCATAATTTTCTTAACGAAGTACGTCGTATTAACCTTTCACCAAAGAGAACAAAGCTACCAAGTTTAATTGAAAAAGTCGACCAAGGAATAGCTTGACCGAGCTATAAAAAAATAACTTCAGATTAACTTCTCCGTGAGCTGTTATACGGTTGGCACTGCAAGAGAAACTGGTTATGGTGAAGCTAATCCCCTTGACCGCATGGATAGAAGTTGATGCTGATAGTCGTCACGCCTTTTGCTCCTGGAAAGCCAACCGGATCGGAACAGACGCGTCGTTTGGAGTCTAACAAGTAGGTTTTTGATACACATATTTTTTTAAATTCCTATTCCCAAGCATTTATTTTATCAATCCACTGATGGGTTTATTGAGGTGTGGGAATAACCATTAGGCATGCCTCTCAGTGGAAATAAATAAGATTAGCGACTCCGTTCGTTGACACATGTGGGAAAATTTGAACGGAGAAAGCCTTCGAAACCTGGTATTGGAGAACGATAAGCGGGATCTAATGCTCTGACAAGGTAAGAAAAACGGAAACAGAAACTCAGGGGAGTAAATGAAGAAATGGTACACTACATCGTGAAGCACTATTCGAGACTACAGACGTGTGTGACACCAACTACAGGCCGATTTCCAAAGTAGAAGTTCGAGGATATCTTAGGGAATAACATTGAGAAATCATTGGCATTGTTGGGTGCTTTCTTATTCCTCTTGTTATTTTGTTGGTATCAAGCTATCATAACTTCGTAAGTGATATATTTTATGGATTTATGGTAATGTATACATACCTTTTAGTAGCCATTATTTTTTACAATGCATCATTTACCGTAACGTTGGTACGTGGGATAAAAGCGTTTAAGGTATCCAACGTACATAGGCGGAATTAGGGGGGAGTGGACTGGGGCATGTGCCCCAGTCCCCTTCCCCCTAAATGGACGTTTAAAAAATAGACACATTTTTTTGTACAGTTATGATTATGTTCGTTTTGTTTTGTGCATTACGGAGCCTCAATCATTTGATTTCATACAAATGACTTTCATATTCAAATAAAGCGAATATTTCGTACAGTAATTGTTTTATCTTGTTTTTAATCTCAAGTATGAGAAGACCGTTTGCCTGTCAGAACCCTGTTCCCCCCCGAAAAAATCCTGGATCCGCACATGCTGATGTAAAACACTTTTTCTTTACAACCAAGAATAATTTTTTTACGCTTTGAGTAATCGACGTGAGCTATAAACGGATATTTCTGTAATAATTAATTAATTACTTAATTTCATTGCTATTTCATTGCTCAAAGACAAGAAAAATCGTCCTTGCCATTGTATACTTTATTTTTCGCGGGGGTTTGACATTTAGTTCTATAAAATCAACGCCCACAAGGACATATAGGTGAGGCGACACTATCAGATACAGCAATACGTGAGAAAAAAATTTGGAAGGAAAATTGAGGACAAAGTTTAAAGGGTATAGAGACAAGTGGTATTCCTCATATATTTAACGCAAGTCAAGAAAGCCATGATGGATGAAAACAATTTGGCAGCCTACTTGCCTGACAGTTTGATCAAAGAAGATCGCAGACATTACCGGCAAAATTACGAATTTAATCCCTTAGATTTTGGCAATATGTTTTTAACACGATATTCTGCAATAATAGTCCAGTGAAAATCTTTCTCAAACTATAATCGAATTATTTCATCATTTTTTTATTGTCAACATATATTCCATTTGCAATTTGCAACAGATCTTGGACCAATTAATAATAGAGCTTAATTAAACGATAGTTTTGAGCAAGAATCAACAATGCGATCGCGCAATTTCACCCATTTTTAGATTTAATGTTTCAGACAATTATAATCAAACATTTTCGTACAACCTTAATTATTTAATGTCCTTAAAAATCCAGAGTATTAAATAAAAATGTCTAAAAGGCTGGAAACCCAAGAAAAATAGTTTTCCTGGTAACTGCAAAGTTCATTCAAGAAAATGTTTGCGTTGCCATAGCTCAGTAACTAAGTAGTTGCGACCCCATGTTTATGGATCTAAAAATGTTTAACATTGTCTCCCCTTCCACCTCATGAAGTGATGCACATTCCTCCAGAAACACCCTGCATTTTGCCTTTTATGCAATATGCGAAAGAAAATTTTGTCAATAAACACAGGTACGGAGTAAGGGCCTCCCAATTAAATAAGAAAGAAATGGAAACGGCACTTTCCCCAACGAAACTTTCCCCTTCCACCTCATGAAGTGATGCAAATTCCTCCAGAAACACCCTACAATTTGCCTTTTATGCAATATTGCGAAAGGAAATTTTGTCAATAAACACAGACACGGAGTCAGGGCCTCCCAATTAAATAAGAAAGAAATGGAAACGGCCCTTTCCCCAACGAAACTTTCCCCATACGGCCTTCCTAGAGCACACTGCTAGACTACAAGGAGACTAGAATTATGGAGTCGTTGGGAAGGTAAGCAAGTATCGTAACATTTTGATTGAAAAATACCGCAGACATTCCAAGCAAAACTGCAAAATTAATCCTTTCGGATTTGGCAGCTTACTATGTTTTCACGTCGACACTATGCAACAATAATTTTTTTCAAATGTTTCTCAAACTATAATCCGATTATTTGATCAATTTTCGATTTTTAATATATTTTTCCATTTGCAAAGCAAGCAACCAACGTATTCCTCACGAGTTCTTCTCCGTGTTATTTCCTTAAGGTTGACGCTTACCATGTTTTAGTGTTGTTTTCTGCTCGTCCCATGTTCATTCATTTCAACCCATTGTCTCCTCACTAAAGATCTTAATTTTGCACAGAGTTTTTGAGTTGACCAAAGGGAAGGGCAGAGTTCGTGAAGGTCGCAATTGAACGGATACGTGGGGAAGACAAACCCTTCCCACAGCCTTGGAACTGCTTGCTCAGACATTGAGCTTGGAGGACAGGGAAAGTGCCCATTGTTTTAAAAACGTTCACAAGACTTGAGGAAGGTGTGATATTCCGAACGCGATAACGAGCTCCACAAACCCAGTGAGCAAAGGGCACCAAATATAAAGCTGACGTTTCCTGGCCGAACAATTTTCATTATTTGTTCCAGATAGTTTCATAGTATTTTTGAAGTTAACATCGCACGTCGTGATAGCTGCATCTGCACTGTAAAATGGCAAAATCTGTCGAATAAAACCTTTGTAAATTTAAATTATGATTTTATTGATTTATTAGAATGCACGCATGGATGCTACTAAAATCATATGCGAAATTTACAAAGATTTTTATTTAACATGAAGCAATTCCACCAAATTACGCCAGAAACTATCAATTTTAGGGCAAAATTTGCGATGCCTGGGTCGCGAATCAGATGAAAATAATGCTATTCGCACATTTTTCAGAAGGAATGACAAATTTCATTTCATTGGCCTCGAAGCCGTGCGATTTGTATGAACCACCGATTAAAATAAAATAATAATAGTTCTGAATACTTGTCATTGTGAATTTTTTTAAATATTCATCATCACCATCAATCAAAAGTCCTAAGATAGGTTTGGCGCAGCTCTCCATTCCTCTCTCCTATCTGCTATCCTTTTCATAGCGACGTATTTCTTATCTTTAAAATCCTTTATAACCTGTCTTATGTAACTCATTCGGGGCCGTCCTTTGTCCTTCTTTCTTTCCACCTGTCCTTCTAAGATTGTTTTCATCAGGCCATCATGCCTCTTAATGTGGCGAACTAAGTTGTCACGTCTTCACTTTAAGGTTTTTAGAAGATTCCTCTTTTCTCCCACTCTTTTCAGCATGTATAGCAGTAAATTATAGATGGATTTAATGACAAGTCGAATACATTCGGGAAGATACACCGATCTCATTTAGATATGAATGAGACTGACCACAAAGTATCTAAATGGATACTAGGAAAGAGTGGAATGCTCAATGATTGAGAATAGATCTACGCGTTCGAGAATAATGAGTACAGTTTGAGTTTTACAACAAATATCATTTTTCACCTATATATGTCACTGCTCCCAATATAAAAAGTCTTTCTAGACAAAATGAACTGAACCCCGACACTAAGTTTTCCACAAGAGTGGCCAACCTTCAATGAATCCATTGCTCATTTGCAGTGTGCGCGAAGCTATCCTTATCTACGGCTATTAAAAACGAGTAACGTTTACCCCACAATCCAAGTGAGGCTTAATTAGACGGCAAATAAAATTGTTACGTAAGATACGATTTTTTTTTAATTTCCAGATGGTTAATATACAACGATTAATATGGAACGTGAACACCCCTTCGTTTGCAATGAGACATATTAATGCACAAAAAATTCCAGCCGCAACATCTTGGAAGATAAAGATAACAATATTATTAGATCCATTTCACGTAAAGCAGAGAAGTGGGAGCACTTAGAGAAATTGGAAGTGAGATAAATGCGTTTATTCGACAGGGTATAATTCCGACACCTTTTCACCGGAAATGTTATGATTCACAAAGATATGGTTGCAGCCACATTTTATCTTTGACGGCGACGACGTGTTAAACATAGGTCTCGCTACATATTTTTACATTTCAAAAGAGAACCGCGTTTCCGGTACCTCAAAAAAAAACCCTTTCGCTAAGCATTGAGCTGATGGAACCACGAGATTTTTTGAGCAAAAACCGGAAACAAGAACGCAATTAGCCCTAGGCTGGCTCGGTTAGGGGCTACTAAGCACCTAGCGATGATAAAACAATTTAACGCCGCCGAAATTTAGAACATAGCGTTATTTTTATACGTGCGTAACGCTCGGGGTTAAAATACCGTATCATGTTAAGAGAAAATATCGGAAAGTCACGCAAAAGTACATTGATGTAATCATAACACTAACTTAAAGACTAGGAAAGAAATCGAGGACATAAAGGATTTGAAGTGGTTCTAGCATAACAGTCAGAATCGAGGAAAATAAAAAACTTCTTACCATTGGAAGAAAAAAGTCTATACTACTGATGATTTCTTTCTTGCTTCGTCCATCATTGGTAATTCGCCTTCCAAGATAAATAAGCTCTTTCACCTCTCCAAGCTTTTTCTCTTAGTTTAATGTTTGTCCTAGCCTCCTCTTTTTTGCTGCATATTATTATCTTAGTCTTCTTCACATTGATTTTCAGCTGACATCTGGCCATTGTCCTTTCTGTATTTGTTAATTCTTGAAATCATTCTCTGTCTCCGATATGACTGCTATGTCGTCAACAAATCATACTAATTTGTCCAACGTGAATATTTACACCAAAAGCCTTCTCCTTGATTTAATTGATGGTTTTAACGATGTAAACATTAAAAATTAACCTTTTATAATAATTTTATGAGATGACTCGACGATTCATCCTATTACAAGATTGTTATGATCACAACACTATCCTCTATACGTTGGCCATATTGGCAAATTACGTCAGAGCATTTAGCGCCGCCATTGCTTACTTGATTTCGAATGAGAATCATCATATGTATTACTACAGAAAGGTCTTTCTCTTTCATTCCGTATATGCTCCGTTAAAACTGCACCAATAGTGATAAATAAGGTATCATTTTAAGCTTTTAATCACCGGCTTCTGACGAAAAATACAATCTCAATCTCAAAATTCACTAATTACCAATTAATTTGACTTTTCGATTTTTCCATTGTCGTCTACTCGCTCGAGGCATATCGACTCCACGCATTTTTTTCTTCTTAACTTCAAAAAATGCTTTCAAAACTCATCACGATGAAAGTCATAACCAAAACGTTAGAGACGACAACATTGTTACTTTAAATATTGTCTTTAAAGAAGTTTTGTAAATTACGTGCCATTATTCAGTAAGAGACGTCGTGATTTATCCCAAAGGTTCTAAACCCTCTTGCCTGTATCGTAGTAATATGTTTTGTATATTTTTACAAGAAATGACGTGTAAAGAAAGTACTTTATGATACACCTTCTTCTCTATTCAAAGCCAAATTACACCGTTTCCTTAACGTGCTTAATCCCTTATGCTGTGAAATTCAGTGGCGTAGCGAGGTAGAGGTCCGGAGGTACTAAGGCCCCCCCACACCCTCTCGAAATATAAAAAAACAACTACTTAGCTTCATAAAAGAAAACAAATATCACGAATTTACAAAATACTTATTTGAAAAAGAAGTTTTTTCCATTATTAAAATTTTTAAAATTAGTTAAAAACCCTCTACTTAGTACCCCGATTTTCAAAAATTCCCCCCCCCCCCTTGTTTTAGAACCCCCCTTCGAACAAAATTCGTGGCTATTCCGCTGGTGAAAGTGCAAAAATTTCGCACGGTTTATCTAGCTAAAGAATGATATTACTAGGCGCCAGTCTCGAGCGATACCCAGAGGAGGGACGGGAGGCGTCCGGTGATGCAGATCCATGAATGAATCACTGAATGAATGGAGTGTTGCAATTCGCTGAGTCGCCGTGAGCGAGCAACGGAGGTCTCCCGTTCGAGATCGACCAAGAGTGGCGGAAGCCCTCTCATACGATGGAGAGAGGACGAAATAAAAAACACGACTTGCACACAGACCGACAAAAACATGGAACGATCCGAAAGAGTGAGAGGAAAGAAAAAAAACGGTATACGGAAAGGCAAACGATTACGTACCGACTGCTTCGTGCAGGAAAAAGAAATTTTCTTTCGAGCCAACAGCCACACAAACCTTTAAAAAGCTTTATTGAAGAGGGCTTTCGTGTAAGCACACGGCGCATGAACCTTCAAACAGAAATGTACCGTTGTGTGCAGACCACTTTCACGCAATTATTTTTCAATTGCGGGGAAGGAGAACTCTAAGAAGTGATGGGTTCACCATTGATGGAAAGGAAAAAGAAATTGCGCTCGCGACGAGAAAATTTCGGTCGTTAAATTAGCTCCGCGAGAAAGGTCTTAACAAAATTACGATCACTACCTACGAGCTCGGGTTCACTGAAGATGAATTTGTGGTCCTTCCCCGCCAAAATATGGTTTAGGAACATATGTACCTACATTGAAAAATACTGAGTCATTCTGAGGCAACGCAGAGGGAATAGATGATCACACTATCCATTCGCCAAAAGTGTCATATTTATGGATAAAAATGTAGAGTTAGGAATAACCAGATAACCCCTCTTTAATTGTCATTTGATCATAAACTGTCAAGAAAATGATAGTTTTTTTCTCTTCTTGATCTTGGTTTCTATGTTCAACGTTGATTCTTTGTCTTTGAGTATAGGTCTTGAAGAATCTTAAATGCACATTTTTGCCACCGTTTCGGTATATTTGTACACCTTATTTAGGACTATGAGTTTATATGAGCACAATATTTTGATACATAAAAGGCATAAAGGGTTTTAACAATATTTTTTACGATATTAATAGAAAAAATATAAATAATTCAGTGATAAATTAATTTAAAAAAGACTACGTTTGAAACGAAAGAATTTGACATGCTTTTTTGGAAAGCCTAAGCTAATGCAGTTCACGAACCTACCAATTTTGATTAAATAAATAATAACATTTTTTTCTTAAATTATAAATGTCCGATCTGTTATGTCAACTATTTTTGATTTTATAAATACTAGGGTCAACAGAGTTCTCATGATTAATGGCTCATTTAATTAGTTTAAAACGATAAATTATAACTTACGACATCGGTTAGCCCTATTTATTCTAAATTTACTTAAGACGTACTCCAAAAGACTTATTTTATAATTATTTTTCATCCCTTAAACCATTTATCCCCTCATATATTAACAGCAATCATTTCTTTTCGCGGCCATTTCAGTTCAATCTGTTCGGTGGCCGCTTAGGACAAGGTTCACTACGTTTATTAATGATGGTAATCGGATTAAAAGCGATAGTACTGCCTCTAGCGAAGATGCTGGCCACAGCGACAGTTCTGTCGCCTAGGGCAGTGCTCGGCAACTTGTTTCTGAAACCCTCTATTCCCTCTTGTCAATGGACCCCATGCCTGTGATTTGATGTTGCCAGAGTTGACTCATCCATTAGTCGGCCTGCCGGCAGTTTTTTTCCCTTGCCAACGCGTATTTGATTTCTTTTTTCCATTCTTTATCATGGCATCACTTCTCATGCCGCTTCTTTTATACGAGAGACTCAAAGATGAAAAAGCCGATTTGAAAAATGGTATCGAATGAGCAGACTCCCCAGGATTTCAAGGAAAACAACTGAAATTGAACATTTGAGGCTTTAGGGGGGATCTATCCCCTCATCCCCCCCCCATAGTTACGCCACTGCTGACTAGGTGTGGTGATGATTATGAGACAATTTTCACTTTTTAAAAAATGAGAAGTCTCGAATTAATTTCTCCAAAATGCAACACTGGGATAGAAATGGTTAAATGAGCAATCCTCCGCGAAAAAAAAGACAAAACTACGACCGGGGGAGTGATGCGTCCCCTTAAGTGGAAAAGGGGGTGGCCAGGTGCGAGTGAAGAGTAGTGGGTGGGAATGGGATGGTAAGTTGGGGAAGCAGAGAGAGGGTAGGGGGACAGGCACTTGTGGAAGTAGGAGGAGGGTGGGTGAAAACCGGTCAGAAAGCAGTATAGTGGTAGGGGGAGAGACGGTAGCTTTTTTTCCTCGACCCCTCACACCAGGGCACTCTTTCCGCCGTGGGAGAAGGCGATGTAAGCAAGCCGTAGGATGAAGGAGTGAGGGAAGTTGGACGGAGATGATGAGGGAGTAAAGGGGAGGAGGAGAGTGGAGTGGACGGTGGTATGAGGAGCACACCGCCTGGTCGTGTGGGCCCGTGAGAAAGTCCTCAAGTGGCGCTTTAGTGGTGGGGAAGGAGGCTTGAGGGCGTGGGGGAAGGGGCACTTGAGTGCCGATGGAAGGGACGCTTCAGAAGGAGGAGAGGGGACTTTTAACACGATGGAGAAGGAGAGCGAACGTCCGAAAGGAGAGTTCACGCAGGTTCGCGGCGGACGTAAAAACCGTAAGTCAACACATCCCGGACCGGGCATTTAATTTTCCAACTGTTTTTATACGGGTACATACTTTATCCTATCAATCATCAACTCTGCATTCTAATCTCAATTCATGTCTTCAACTCCAAATCTAGCCAAAATTACTGAGGAATAATGCCAACAATTAATTAAAAACAATCCACAATATAAAACATCTTCCGAAGTACTGCATAGAACCTTGAAAGAAGATGACTTGATGGTGTAACTAGTATCATAACTGACCGGCAGTCAGGAGATCTGGGTTCGAAGTCTTGCTAAGCTAAATGACTTTTTCTTGGTGAATTTCATCATTGGTATATATAAATTACACCTTGACCAAAATATAAACTATACTACAACGAGAAAAATTAATCGGTCCTAATGAAAGAATACTATAAAGGATGTAAAAATGAATAAAAGAAACGTTTAATTACTCAGAAAATAAACAAGCACAGAGAGTGATAAGGTGATGAGAGCGTACATCCGAAAAAAAAGTTCACGCAGGTTCACGTACGTAAAAATCGTAAGTTAACACGTTTTGGGCCGGGTATTTATTTTTCCAACACTATTTTCACGGGCATGCACCTATTCTGATCAATTATCAACTTTCCATTCAAATCTAAATGTATTTCTTAAACTCAAATTCTAACCAAAATTATTGAGCAACAAATCCAAATACTAAGAGATATTAATCCATAAATTATAATACATCTTCACCAAAATGACAACCTAATCCACAACGGGAAAGATGCACATATCCAAATGAAAGAATAAAATAAATGATGTAAAAAGAAATTACAAAAAGTTAAATGATTAAGTAGTAAAAAAACAAAAGCGTAGACCAGCGTAAGGATGAGAGAGGGAACACGCGACAGAAGAATCCAAGAAGCGGACGTAAAAACAGTAAGTCTATGCGTCAGAGACTATACATTAATTTTTCCAGCATTTCTTTAGGGGCACGAGCATTCTCCTACACATCTTTGATTAGTAAGAACAATTTATTTCGCACATAAGACAAACATGTGAAAAGCGACAGTATTTGTTCTCATCCGCTAGTATAGTATATAAATGCAACATCGTGGTCGTTAATCTAGACCCGAAACTACAATTTATGAAACAAATCGATTGAAGGCAAGGAAATATATCCTAAAATGAAAAAATATCATTATCAGATGCTAAATATGGAGAAATTGTCTCTACGGAAGCGAGGCTTGGACGTTGACAGCAGCAGAGAAGTCAAGAGTGGAAGAATTCGAAGCTACGAAGAGTGGGAGAAAATAGAAGCCTCCAAAAAACCTTACGCAGAAGACGGGAAAACTTAGCTGGCCACATTATGAGACATGATGGTCAGATGAAAACAATCGTAGGACAGGTGGAATGGAGGAGAGTAAGGGACGGCCCCGAATGAGTTACATGGGACAGGCTATAAAGGATGTAAAAGAGAAGAAATATGTATCTATGAAAAGGTTAGCGGAAAAGAGAGAGAAATGGAGAGCTGCGTCAAACCAATCTTAAAGTTGTTGACTTATGATGATGATCTTCCTAATATAGACATTCTCGCGAAAAACGTGAAAGAAAGCTGAAGCCCAATTTTGATAATTTGATGTCATCATCACAATTCTAGTTCATTTGTTCTTTTGCAGAGAACTATTCAAAGAGGTAAACAATCACTCACAGGTGGGCAAAACACAAACCACAAGATGTCAATGCTAATGTCAATGTAGCTGAGAACAGGGGCGTATGAAGCATCAAAATTTAAGGGCGGGGATGATGATCTAAATCCATGCTCCCTAATGCCTTAGGGGTTAGATGGAAGATGGGACTTTCTAGTCCCAACCTCGCCCAATAAAGACGTTTTATTATTATTATTAATGCCTAAGGAGTTGGGACACTGCTACTTTCTGAGTGAGTGCTACGCTCTACGGCAAATACAACTGAAACTAATGGCGCAACTCTGGGGGGGAAGAGGGGATAGTCCCCCCCCAAAGCCTAAGAGAAATAAAAGTATTATTAAAAATATTGTCTAGTTTAGACATATAATAACTGCATCGGCTTGAAGTTAATTTTTTAGCGCAAAAATGATGTAAAATGTATTTCAATGCATGTAATTTTTCCGGACCCCCAATTGCCTTAGGGGGGAGGGGGTGTCGATATCCCAGTCCTTCCCATCCCCCCCTAAGCATATACCTAGTTACGCCACTGACTCAAACTTCTCTCACGTTTGAGGCTTGTAGCCATAAATTTGCATATACACTCCCCTTACTTCTTTACTAGTATGCAAAAACTTTTAAACTAATAAAAATTAAACAATTTCATAAAATTGGTGGGGGTCATGGCCCCTGTGCCCCACCTGAATCCGAAAGTGGCTGAGAAGCAATGCTAAGTTCAGCAGGAGCTTGTGACTCGATGACTTTATCCAGTGGCGCCAACTCCATGGGGCCTGAAGGGGCCCGAGCCCCCTCAAAGATTCGGTATTGGTGTGAGGAAAAAATGTGTCAGGCTTGTCAATTTTCCCGGAGCGTCCAGATACCGAGATTCGAGTTATCAGGGTTCTAATGTTTTTCATATGACCCTTCTAAAATGCTTAAAAAACTTAAAACCTACTATGTACTTATAAAATTCCCAGAGCAAGATCCCCGCTTTGGGCCCCCCAAATATTTTTTGTAAGTCAGCATCCCTGACTTAATCCGCGGAAGAATTGATGCAGTCTACTTCACAAAAAATTGGTGAACAAGCCAATTGTTACATTTACTAAAACCAGAATAATTTTTTTCCGTCCTTCAGTATTACAGCTCCAGCGATAGCTTATAAGGGACCAAATGAATGATCCCTCGAGCCATCATTTTATGAATCACACGTTCATTCCCACCATTCTCCATCGCTTTTTCCGTAATTAAAACTGTCATTCAATTAAAAGTCAAGCGCGGCGCTAAAATCGCAGACAGCGGCCGTGCGTTTTTATTGGCTGACAGACGGTGCCAGCGATGGGAAAAGGGACGTGCCCAGTGATGGAGGAAGGGATGAGATTTCAATTTCATCGCACAAGCTTTGTCCCATCTGTCAACTAATTGAATGCTTTCCTCTCTCCATTGGCTTATTCTTTGTTAGTTTCTATATCGTTATTGTAATTCATCTAATTCATGTTTTGTTAAAATTGTCACTGTAAATTGGGGTCACGGCTTTATGTAAAAAAAATGATTTAAATGAATCCCTCATAAAAGGAAAGCCGATAGATATAGCCATAATGAGTCACGGCTTTTGGGTGTTCCTCCGTGATGTGTTGCCCAGGTGTTCTTCCGCGTTGTTTTGTCCGGGTATTCCTCCGCGTTGTGTTGTCCAAGGGCATTATGAGGCGGGGGAACACCCAAAAGCCGTGACTCATATGAGTGGGTTGGAAGCAAAGGGGTATAAGTGATTTCTCTTTTCTACACAGAGTTAGGTACAGAAATTAGGTATAGAAAACAAACGAGATCAATTAGATGTTTACTAGTGCATTTTATTTTCCACTGGATGTCAGCAGAGAACAGAGGCTCGCTCGTTTCCCCTGGCAACCAGGTTTTTGTGTATTTATTCTAACAATTATCTTTTTACCTAACTATGTTGAGAAAAAAATCACTTGTACCCCTTGGCTTCCAACCTATTCACATGGAGAAACGCCGCGAAAACTAGAAATGGCCAAATTTTTCCAGTCATCGCTGGAAATTTCCATCAAAAGAGATCAAAACTTTTGAGCTTCATTAATTTATAAAATTAAAGGGACGGAGTTGAACCCAGATTACAAAAACAACCATAGTTATTCCGCTGATCAACTATTGCTCCCCAATTTGGTCAATGTCTGCTCCCACTAATTTTGCCACCCTTAACAGTGCTACAACTTTTTTTGCTAAAATTGTAAAATTAAGAAACCCTAATCTCCGCGAGTCAGCCACTAGTGCAGTTTTATCCTCTTTTATCCGTCCCTAGTCTATCCCTTCTCCGACTTCAATCAGACATCAAATTCATTTATAATACCCTTAACTCCCACTTCGACAGTCCTAACATTGTTTCCTTCCTCGACATTAGAGTACCTTCCCACCACACCCGATCTACCTCTTTACTCCACATTCCTACACCCAGGCTATCTGTAATTAAGCGCTCACTTTTCCATAAACTTTCTTTTATAATATATTCTTTTTCCCCGTGATATTAATCCGTTTGCTCTGACACTTAAAAATTTTACTCACCTCGCTTCAGCATATTTGTCGCATAAATGACATGATAGCGGGACAAATGTTTGCTGTTTTCTTTTATTCTATTTAAATTTGTAATAAATAATTATTAGTTAATTATTATTTAATATTTGTTGTCATAAGTGCACTTTAAATTGGCAGTCTTGCTGTAAGTGTACGTCTTTATTAAAATAATAAATAAATAAATAAATAAAATAAAAAAACAAATACATAAAGAAGAGTTCCTAGTTAGGAGAAGAGATGTAACTTGTGACGGGAGGATAAGCTGGAAGAGGGAGCGCTGGAGAAAAGCCTGGAGGAGAGGGGAAATGTGCTGGAGGGAGAGAGGGTGGCGGATTGACTTGAGGAGAGGTCTACATCTAAGGGGGAGAAGCAAAAGGCAGGTGTACGGACCGTGCGTGAGTTCGCTCGCGTAGGAAACTGTGCGTGCACCTTGTTTGTGTCCTCCTTGCCGGGCGGACGACCGGAAATGGACGATTCTCCGGAGCAGTGGTGCCAACCCGAGCGATTATTTCCGCGGGCGGAGAAGTAGGGGGTATAACAAAGCGAGGGCAGGGGTAAGAAAAAGACCTCGCACCTACCAACCCCTTCGGGTCCTTTATTACCGACATAAAACATAGAATGGCTTATGAAAGAAGTAGATGAGAGGGAGAGAGAGAGAGAGACTCGCTGTAGTTGAAATGAATGAGATCGTACTTCGTCGCCTTGGCAACGTCGAGAGTATTGAAGAGGTTGCGCGAATAATAAAAGAGAATCGGGAAATAATAGAAAAATAGAAGGGAGTCATAGGTGAAAAAAATCTTGACGGGCATTATGAATTTGAAAGAACAATGTAACGTTTATGAAACAATTCAGAGGTGCAATAAACTGAGGACAAACATTCAACGGTTGGTACGAGCTGAATAAATTACCGCGATAGAGTCATTTCCCCGGACCCAACGCACCAGTAAGCACTCCATAAAAAAATAGATGGGAGTAATGGATGAATCACGGGTGACTACTTAGGGAAATATGCAATAATGCACAACCCAGTCACTAAAAAAAATACTGTAGAGGCAGAATAAAATTCACTAAATATACCGTGAAACTATGAAAATTTAATGTATCAGAAATGCTAGGTGCCCATTGAGGCTAGTATTATTATAGATATATATTCTTAAGATGCACACAAAAAACCTATTTTATTATGAATTAAGGGCAATGGCACTCAAGGCTACGTTTAAAACCGCAGATGAGGGGCGGACGTCCGCTTTTCTCCATGTGCATTCCATAATTCCAGCAATAAAGTTGGGAGTAAATTTTGACTTATTGTTTTACGTACTTTTCTAGAAATTATCATGAATATTTTATAAGAGTAGAATAGCATACGCAAGCGCCTATCAAGAGAGTTGAGCTGGAAGATTGTGAATGGAAGATCGCATGTACCGTATTTTCACAAAATTTATTTCTATTAATTAACAAAATGGAATTATTTTCCAAAAGAAGCAATTATTACTCTTCCATCTCTTTTCAACATTCCCCACCTCTAACCTAAACGAAACCTTGGCAACCCAATATACACAAATTTAAATATTATGAGACGCTCAATTATTAAAATTTTATTTTCAGATTATCTCCAAGTATCTCTCATTTTTAAGTAAATTCTTTCAGTGAATACCATAAATAGTATGTAGCAATATATGTTTATGTTATAAATATTGTGGAAATAAGAAATTGCAAAATTTTCAAATTCCTTCAGACCCAGCCCCACTCGGAGAGAAAAAGAAAGATTTGTAAAACACCATAAAAACATGTATGATATTGAGTAGTGTTTTTAGTATACTTAAACTTTGATGCAAATAATAAAGCAATTAATTTAATTTATCAAACGTTCTTGATGAATTTTATCGAACATTTTGCCATTTCATAATTTGGTCGATTGTACGAGAGAGTTTGGTAAAAATAACTGCATAAATTCTATACGCTTCAGAGTTAGGCAACTTTCATCAATGTGGTGATTAATTTTAGGAAAGTGCTAGCTTGTTTGGTACCAATTATCAAAGTCTATTGTTTGGTATGATAGAATTTACTGATCGTAATGCGAAATCTATCGAACGGACTGCCGCGGCATGCCGTTCCTGTTTTGTTTATACCAATACACATTTGCAGTTTAAACATTCCTAAACAGATCTTACTTAAAAAATAGGTTGGTAGAAATGATTTTATTTTCATAATTTGTAATGGTGAGAGCGATTTAATTTTGTTTACGTTCATTTTTCTCTTTATCTGGGTTTAAATGTGCCAAGTTATCTGTAAACTGGTACGTCAAAGACAATGAATACTAGAATACGTAACATAAGTGCAATTATAGGTATTTCATATTCAATTATTTGTATCACGTTTCATTCAAATGAAATACCCTTATGCATAAATATATACCAATGAACTCCCTCTTTTGAAATTGACCATCGAGCTAAGTCGCTACAGCCCTACCAACCCCAGAATATGACGCGTGCAACCATCCACACATCCCCTGTTTCCCGACTCCCAACTCTACGAGTGATTAAACCACTTCGCGAGGACCGCAGATTGGAGTCAACAGTGACGGTGCAACTGAGCGAGAGGAGAGGAGATGGACGCAAAAAATTGCGTACGAATTTAACACGCAGTCGCGATTAAAAGGAAATGGGTTAACGGTGAACAAAGACTATCGGCCATCAGTTAACGTACGCATGAACTGTCTGCTTAATCGCACAATTCTCAAACAATGGAAGAGGTTGCTTGAATAACAGAACAAATAGCGAAATACGAGAAAATGGTGGAATAGGCATTCATAGATGATACATAAGATTAATGGATATCGATTATACTAATTTAATTGCGTTTTTTTTTCAATAAATAAGGCATTGAAAAAATTGAGGGAAAAAATACATTTTTTTACTCTGAAAATATGTAGAATTATTCTCTAACAATAAGTAAAAATCAATCCTACCCACAGCATTACAGAATCAATTAAAAGGGGAAAATTGTGATGATATTAAAAATATTTATTTCACTAAACAGAGTACGTGCAGTATCGGATCCTAGCCTAGCTCTACAGTGAAATTCGGTTGCAAAAGAAGGGGGAATAAAATGACCATTATTGGGAAAAAATTTAAAATCCCTAAAGCTACTAATTGTATTGCTTACATGCATTAGCTATTCACCTACTCGGAAATTTACTGAATTTAGTAAATACTAAATTACTCCTACCGCCATAGACTAACTCTCCCCGACTCATGTAGTTAATTTTTCTAATGCAGTTGGTCTTTCATACGAAAAATACCAGTAACAAGAACTTCTGGTTCAACGAAGGGTTATCCCCTCAATTAATCCATTCTAATTTTTCCAATCTTCAGCAAGAACCCCAGTGAGTCTTTATCGGCACATCGTTAATAAAGCTCCATTGATGGGCAACAGATGAATGGATCGAAGTTCAATTACAGAGACTTCCATCCTGAGGTAACTAAGAATCGCAACCTCGTGTGTCTTTTTTCTATCAACTTTCTTCCTCTAGCTGGAGAGGAGAGAATGAAGTCGACTGGGCTCTTATTTCTGTCGCTAAGCCTCTTATATCCTCCATTCCACTCCAACAACTCTACCACAAGTTCGCCCGCCCACCCCACAGTATCATTACAATGGACTCGTGTGTATTCCCTCTCGTATGCAACGATGTAGCGAGCGCTTCCCCATGATCTCTGCTCCCTCTCGTGGCCGCGGGCGAAAAACCAGTTCCTTCTCACTCTTTTAAGCACGTATTCCTCTTGAACTTCTTATTCTGAACGTGAGGAGGAGAAAGAACGATTGGAGAGGCTTAAGCCGAAAGAAAAAAAGCCGAAAGCGCCAAACATCAAGGTAGCTTGGTGTCTTGAGTTCACTCGCAACCTGTGTGATGCGATTTCAAACGACACTTTCGATCTACGAACCTCCTAAGGAAGAAACACCACGCAGTTCCGTAATTTTCAATTTTACCCTTTCTAATCCACCGTTGCTTTTACGCAAAATCGAATTTGAAAGTCCGTCGTAAAAAAAAAATAAGTGCCTTTATAGCCCCCTAAAAGGCAGAGCTGAACTTTTAGTTATTATATTCCCGAATTAAGTGGTTAAATATGTAGCTGCCATGAAAATAATGACTATGGAGTCAAAAATATACACATTTTCAATTTTCAAATCTTAATATTTGGTTTTCCTTAAAAGAAACACTTGGTGAGAAATGGTTAATAGAGTTACGATAAACATTTTTCATCCCGTGCCCCAATCTCCTAGCAGATACCCTTGCCGTAAAATGATTTTTTTCTCTTTTCCTGACCTCTATATTTAATATTGAATTTTAATCTTTCTGGACTATTTCGAGAGGTGTTAAATAAATTCATTGAGTTCATATATAAGCGATTGAACGAACGAGTTCATATACATTTTTCGACATAAATGCATTTAATATAATAATATCACACCAGTTAAATCGAAACTTGAAGCATTTACGTGGTGGAAGGGCTCCATATTAATAATGAAAAACACTTTGTTACTTCCACAAAATTCACAATTTCTATTTTATTACCGGTTTCGGCTATTACACCATTTTCAAATACATACATAAGAGGTATGTATTTGAAAATGGTGTAATAGCCGAAACCGGTAAAAAAGTAGAAATTGTGAATTTTGTGGAAGTAACAAAGTGTTTTTCATTATTAATATCACACCAGCATGATACCAATGTGAAGACCGTAGATAGTTGTTGTTTTCATATTCTGTATGGCTTGCTAAACTCTCGGACGTATATATCGTTCGCTAAGTATTGTATATGATTCGTTCGGAAGTCTCATTCAGATGCACAAATCCGTGGTAAAGATTAACTTAATAGTGTTTCATTTTAATCAGAAAATGAGCCCTGCGTTGAATGCTCATGCCCAGAGGCATTATTGAAGGAGCATTCCTTTTGGAATAAAAAAAACTTTGGGGTTCCGCCATTGAGCAACGCGCACCTATTAGATAATGGGCATCGCGTCAATCACCATCCTTGAAAAAGACCCAAATTACTACTTGGAGGTCCTGGAAGATGGAAACGATAGCCAAAAGAAGCGAGAAAGGGGGCTTTTTGGATGACGAAAAAAAATGAGAATGATTTCGGGTGCTTTCCGAGTCCCCCGAAATTTGGACGCATCAAAAATAATATCAGTCAGATGTTGGTGAAGTCGCATGATTTATACGAGAGAGAGTTTCCCCAACACAGACTGAAAAAACTGCTGCAAGGTCGTTTTTGTTTTGGAATCATCCCATCCCAAAGAAAACGTCTCTTGGAGGCCTTATAGTGTGCGTGGGAAAATTAAGGAGCGGGCTTATGCTTCACGAAGATACGACCGTGACAATGATCACATGGCTGGGAGGACTCGGGTGGGCACACCAACATGGCGGAAAAGCGTAACACTCACGAAGTAAAATCAGCGATTGGCCCTCTTTATTTCAATGAAAAATCTCGGTAACACTGTCTTTATAATTTAAGAACACGATATAGAATATACTAATGCATGTCTTGAGTTTTTCCATTTCGCTGGGCAAACATCGCTTGGTATTAGGAGTGATTATGTATACTATTCCAATGTCGTCGAATGTACACAGCATACATTACATTTAAGAGTAAATAGCTATATTAGTGCTTGCTAATACTTCGCGATTTTTCACTGACTTTGCACGGCGCCGACAAATATCAAAATATGCATCGGAACAGTGGCGGATCAATAGAGGGGCTAGAAGGGGTTATATATAATTTACACTTAATAAAATGGTAACTTTGGTCGGACCCCCACTACCGCTGGGGGTCCAAAAGACCCCTCGGCTAGCCCCAACCTCGTCCCTATCCTGGATGCGCCACTACATCTGAGTATTCTACATTGATAACTAATATCTCACGAGATATGAAAATCACGAAGCAAGCATGCTCAATAAAGTACCTTTTTATTCATGAATGAAGCAATGCATGACAATTAACGAGTGAGATTTGCACCTCTAATGTCATATATTGGATTTTTGGATTTGAAGAAGCATGAAACCGGAGAAAAAAGTTAATTTAAGGCATTTTTTTCTCAAATTCAACGCTAATATGAATAAAAATTTCACATTCATTCTTACATAAAAAATATCAAGAAAAAATTAAAGACACCATGAAAAAGGCCAAGAGACAAAATAGGAAATAGCTACGGTCAACAGGGACGTTTTTTCTCATGGTAAATGAGCAAACTTACGGTCATTTAATTTTTAAGGCTATTATTTTCCTCAAATTCAACGATAACATTAATAGTTACTGCACAAATTCATTCTGACGTAAGGATATACGGACAATTTTAAAGACACCACGATAAAGGTCAAGAGACAAAATGGGAAATAGTTACTGTCAACAGCGACGCTTTTCAACAAGGTAAATGAGCCCACTTAAGGAAGAAAATTGAAAAAAAACATCATAAATAAGCGATGTAGTGACACAGGGAACGGAAATATTGAATGGAATTGATTTGGAAAAAATCGTCAACTACGTCAGTCTTCATTCACGAAAGCCCACATCCTGCGTACATGTCACCCTTCGTTGAACAAAAAGTACACACACTCACATAAAATATACACAATTGGAGATCTTCTACGGTTTTGGCGTGAACCGAAGCATATCACTTTGAATGGATGGTTGGACGGAGGAATCTAAAACAATTGCACAGATCACGACAAACTTCTTGCGTTAGATCAACTTAAAACGTTTCGACGTACAAACACACACGGAAGCGGATGCAAGAATTAATTGAATGAAAGAAATTTTTTTAGAGAGAATAAAAGGAAAATATAAAAAAAACAGTGAAAATACCCGGGCGGAGGATGATGAGAACGTTTATTTTTTTTCTTTTTAGCTTTCTTTTTTTTTCGACAATCTTTGCTCCTTCGTTGCATAAGTATAGGGGAGCGGCCAATAAATCTTTGAACCACCTCAAGGCTACCTCTTCTGCCATCAAACCCGCTATTCTTCCATACTTATCCTGCCTTTCAACCTTCATAAGGTTATTATGAATAAAATATTAATGCGCGTTTAACATTAAAATAAAACTTCCCGAATTAACGGTCACTTTGAGGGGGTTTGAGGTAATTTGAAGAATAACAAAAATTAGGATATGAATTAATTGTAACATTTCTCAATTTCCTCCTACTTATAGGCTTCGATATTTTTAAATAACAAATTAATTTTTAATTCAACAACTCAAGAAACTAAATATATTCATGCTAATAGGACGAATATCTTACCGTTAAACTGGTAATTATGCCCATGCAACGACATATACTCCCCTAGCGAATACTTAATATACAATAAATTCTTAAACTCACATCCCCTCTGAGCAGTTTGGAAGGCATGGTTCAATGGTTCACCTGAGTGATGACTTACCATTTGGGTTTAAATCAATCAACTTTAAATTAGCGTGAAATAGCTTAAGTTCCCTATCTGTGCTGAACTTGCACTCCACTTAATGCATAGCAAAACTTTAAATAATTCACTTAAAAATTACAGCCTGCAATTAGCGAATATTTTTAAACCTGTACTAAAGTTTCCATAAATATGTTAAAAAATCTCTTTCTGAATAACAATACCACCATTGGCATGTATTTATTTACGAAAGTCTGCGACAGGTTCTTGTACCCTTGAGGCTGCCTAAAGCTCCGAATTATTTGCACTTAAATAATCCAAACATAATCAATAATTGATGATTTCAGGCTTAACTGAGCGAAACCCTTCCGTTATGGAAAATGAATATCCGTCATGGAAAATGAATTATAACGTAAAAAGTAGTTTCTGGCTGCATTTGGTGGAAATTCGATATATACAAGATGAAAGAACATAAATGGTAATTTCCACACTTTTTAAAACTTAGGTCGGTTGTTGAGTTTTTGAATTAAAAAGTGTGAGAACTACCATTTGTGTTCTTTCATGATGGATATACTTTATAACTTGACTCTTAACGTAACTGATAATAGGGTAGCACGAATAATGGAGCTGCATCTCATTATCTAGAAGAAGGACACCACCAAACAAGGAAGGAAACGTCAGAGAAATTTAAAAAAATCATCGATGATGATCAAATAAAGATACTCAAAGACACTCGGAAAGTCACGGAAAGCAAATATCAACGGTGGGACTTTCTAACCATCACCACCCGCTATCCGCTGAGATCATCCATCGCGAAGTATATGAGAATATAAATTCATTTACGCTCATCCCATTCCCCTACACAATCGACGACGTAACTTTCCGAGGTGATCGCATTATTTATTCCCCGCATCCTGTCCGGAAAGCTCGATCCAAATTTAAAAAAAAAAACAAATGAAAAGACCGAACAAAAAAAGGGTAGAATTAAGTAAAAGAAAGGTTGGGTTGGAGAGATGTGGAGAAATAAAAAAAACACGAGCCAACTCTGGCTCGGATTGTAAAAATCACGACTGCGGGAGGGGCAGCGGAGGTGACGGCTTCCTGCTATCCTCCGAGGAGGGAAGGGGAGATGTTGGGGGGATATCGGGAGAGTGAGGAGCTTTGGCATCATTTCCCGTTAACTATTAAGGTTGCCCCGCTCCGAAGGGTGGGGTAACCCGAGGAGACGAGGGTGGGGAGTTGAGATGCTCCTCGGCCGCCGGACGGTGGACTTAATAGCGGGCACATCGAATCGCAAGCTATATCTTAGCATAGGTGCCTTCCATACTAATAGGGTAGTTTCCTTCATCAAAGAAAACGAAAAGCATTGATTGCGATCCGTTACCCACCATTAGTGTATTCATAATACAATAATAAATAAAAAATTATTTTGTTTTACAAATCCCAGTCTAGACGAATGCCAATGGTCAATTTTAGTCTCATTTGAAAAAGACCAGATTGGCGCCCATGTGATGCCACTCCACGTGACGTCACAGGGACCTAGTTTCTAGACGAGTAGATAGAAGTTTTACATGGTCTGAGATTACCAATGCATGCATGAGGCGCAGAGCTCAGGGAAACATCTCTTAATAATCAACTATTAAAATTGCCTAAGGTCGGAAAGTTTTCTTCGTATGATAGGTTATTAATAATACTTATTTAAGCCAAGCGCTACCTGCTAGCAGGATACTCAACGCTACCGCCATGCTCAGCAGCAAGCAGCCTACATTGTAGCGGGGTTCATAGCCTCACACCCAGTTGGCCTCACACTGCAGGAGCCAGACGTCACACGGGCTTTTCCCAGCATTCATACTAAGTCGCCGCGTTATCGCGCGCTTGAAAATTTTCACATTTCATTGAATCGCGAAAAATAGATTCCGTCATTTAAACACCTAAAAGTGTGAAATAGTACTCCAGGAGTAATAATCTTTCGATTTATGCAATAGAAAAATAGGAAACCACCCTATTGTAAGTGGACTATAGGTTCCTGAATGCATTATTCCCATCAGAAATCACATAAATATTATTACAGAAAGATCTTTTTCTGTCATTCCCTATATATTTCCTGTCCTGAGATTGGTTTGACGCAGCTTTCTATTCTGACTGCTAACCATTTCTTAGCGGCGTATTTCTCTTCTTTTGAAATGATTTTTTTTCCTATTTTGATATTCTGCAATGATTTCTTTTCTTTTGTAAGCTATTCAGGCATTTTCTCAGTGACGCATTTTTTCGCAATGTTTTCTATAAAGAAATTATTCACCGAGAATAAAAACATGAAAGATAGAGAAGAGAAGAAAATGTCAGGAAATAAGAACTAGAGGACTCTAGAAAAATTATCCAATCGCGAACGTAGCAATGTATTTTGTATCAATGATTTATGAATGCTAGCCGAGTTTGTAGAGCGCCTGACTACTTAATCAAGTGGGGGTGGAGACTACCCCCTTTCATCCAGCAAAATCGGCTTCATCCCCCGAACACTCCCCGTAATTTCTGGAAAACTGAAAATTTGGTTCCTCACGAATGAAATCTCTTATTTCATCAATCTAATAAACAACGTTTAGCAATTATTAAAAGCTACTCGTTTACCTTCACCTATACATATCAAATTCAAAGTTTTTCTGATGAAAATCTTTAATTGATATTCCAAATTATTCTTTACCCAGCTACAGCGATACTTGGTTTGATGATACTCGCTTGGTTGAGGGATATGTAGATTTTTTGACGACGTTTAGCATAACTTACTTGTAACTGGTTTTGAAATTTTATATTGGTTGAATACTTTAATAATAAGAGTCCATATTTAATTTCCGTTTCACAACCGTCTATTTTCTTCAGTGGGCTTACATTGATCGGCTTCAAAAGTAAACTAATAAGTGTTTTAAATTATCGCAAGCTTCAGTGACATATTTGCGGTAATTATTCAGCAAAAAAAGCTCGGGTTTTCTTTGAGAGCCTCATATCAATGGCCAAGTTCTAACAACACGTATCTAAATATTTGGCCGGTCTGAGTTAATACCGTTAATTTAAAAAAATTCAAGCAAAAAACAACTCTTTGTATGCAAGTGTATGCTTCTTTTTCAGTTTTATGTATTTTTGGTTTCCAATTTCAATTAAAATTACATACAATTAAAAAAATAAATCGTTTTCATTTTTGCTCTCCTGAAAAGCTGCTATTTTTGAGATACGTGGTAGAACTTAGCCATCGATATGCTCAGCATGATAGGATGTATTCATAAGGCTACGGTGGGCGGAAATGGGTGAATAAGGACATCCATTTCCAATAATTCAATTTTCAATTCAATTCAATTTCAATTTTGGAATTTTCAACAAAGTGGCATCTGCAATTTTTCCCGGAGATTCGCTCTCTCGTGAATGAACGGGAGCGGGCGAGCCTTGTTCTCGTATGGTAGTGTTGGGTGATACAGCTCAGTTAGATCTCTCTCCCCACATGAATAGTACGAGGTGAAGAGGACGCTAAACTGCCCGCGGCTCCCCGGATGCTGTCTTTTTACTTGCGCACGGCGGGCTGAAACAAAAATTGCACCGCCCTCTCTCCCTCCCGCTTGTGTTGACCAGCGTGATCGATGAAGCGGCCGCGAGGAGATTAAGACGGGGTTTATACAAGGCAGGAAAAGGAAACCTTAGAGGAAGGAAGATTAGCACGAGACGCGCTCTCAGCGGGCGCCACTCAAAGGAGGCATCCTCTCATTAGTACAGTCTCTTCCACCTTCACGCCGAGATCCCAAGTTGATGAGTATCATGGCTACATCCACAATACCTCAGACGGGGAAAGAGTGCACCCTCTTCCCTACACTTTCTCGGCTAAATCCTGGCTGGTATACACGCTGGCACCTCCATATTCTACGGCGCCCCCCCCCCCCCCTTGCGGGTCCGCCCGTATTGCCGAACAATGCAAAACCACAATTGTAACTTTTTTATATCATAAGATGGCATTGTTTTTTACATGTTTATAATCACTTTAAATAAAATTTTCTTACACTTTGGCTGTGACTTGACTGTGATATTTTATTACGATAAAAGTAAAGACAACTCAAGATATGTTGCGCCCCCCCCCCTTGAGTTTTTACTGTATTCGCCACTGCAATAGGGTAGTTTCCTTCATCAAAGAAAACGAAAGGCATTGATTTCGAATCGTTACTCACCACTAGTGTATTCATAATATACAAATTATTCGGTTTTAGAAATCCCAGTTTAGACGGATGTTAATGGTCAATTTTAACCTCATTTGAAAAAGGCCAGATTGGCGGCCATGCGATTCCATTCCACGTGACGTCACAACGGCCCAGATGCTATGCGAGTAGTCAGGAGTTCTCCATCGTCTGAGATAACCAATGCATGCATGACGCATGGCTACATCCACAATACCTTACCCAACGAAATCGCTGTTTAGACCTTCTTCTCGCTTTTGAGCCTATAATTTTAATTATATTATAGTACTTAAACGGAAATCCTATATAAATATCGTTTTACATAAGATGCCATTCCACTGCATCTCGCCTGTTTCTTTCACGTTTATTTATTTCTAGGGTGAATAAATTCCCTCGTAAGGAAACGGTAAGAGTGAGGAAAGACAATTTGAGATGTGAAGCCCAAATCGTGCCCGTGGAGCACGGAAAGAAGTCAGTGAGATGCAGATTCACACGCGTATGAGGGAGGAGTGGTTAATTATTTCCTCCGTGCTGCCCCGTAACAATTTTTTTCATCCACGTCGCATCCACGCGGTTCTATTTCGGTACCTGGACCGGTTAGGCGTGTCTGATGGGGTGGGAGGGCGGAAGACCAGCCCTCTTTGACTCGACCTCTTTGATGCTTCGGCGCTTACGTTTACAACTAACTCCACAGACACTCGCCATAGAAAAGGTATGGTGGTATTGTGTTTGGAGGAGGCGACCGACAGCCTAGGTCATTTTCGCCATGAGGGAAGGGTATGGAAGGAAGGAAGGAGGGAAACCCAGCGTCGGCATTAGCCTGCTCTTAACAAAAGGCGCCAAGGGGACCGCGACTTAACGTCCCATCCGACGGACGGAGTGTTACGCTTGAAATTTCGTCCACACAACATTCGAGTAGGGATCGGGCAGTCTCAGAAAATACTCTGCCACCGCCGGGATTTGAACCCGAGCCCACCGGATGGGAAGTCAACACTCTAGCCACCACACTAACCCGATAGAAAAGGGTTATCACTGGCGCCCGTGGGGGTAGACCATGTAGAAAACATTCATGAACTTATTAAAATCTATTTAAAAGTATCATTAGAAATATTAAATGAGACATATTTTCCCTTTGTTTCTTGGAGGCACGCGGGGACGTTCTCCCCCGGACGTTTAAATTATAGACATGATTTTTAATATGGTTATCATTACGTTCGTTTTATTTTCTGTGCTACGGAGCCTCAATCAGTTAATTTCATATTAATAACTTTCTCATCAAAATAAAGAGAATATTTTCAACAGAAATTTTTGCATTTTGTTTTCAATCTCAAATATGAGAAGGCCTGTCAGACCCTTGTGCCCCCCCTTAGAAAAAATCCTGGATCCGCCCCTGAATACACATGTACTCATGACTTCGGTCTCTAAGGCATCCGGCAATAGGGCAAACTCATGGCCAAATGGAGCGCTTGGCTTAAAGTTACTGAAGGATGAAAATGTTGCGTTTTCTACCTAAATATCATTATTAATTTTGGCTCCTACTGGTATCAACTGCGCACAGTTAAAATTACGGGGCACAAGTTTTCTCCACCATATATAAAGCCTCTATAGTGTAAAAGGAAGTAGGCCTTATTGTGAATTGAGGAGGGAAGTGCTTGAATGAAGGGGAGGCTCCCAGAATTCTTCTAAAGTACTCCATGAAAACCTACCTTAATCGGTAGAATACTTATGATAATTTATAAAAGGATTAATGGATTAAACTTTGATAAATGGCTAATATAACCCCATATGGGGTAACAGCGTCCGATCAGCGTCCATTCGATAACAGCGTCCGATGGATCATAACACTATCAAGTTTGGTTGAATTCTGAGACCCGGATTTTGGACACTCCCCTTGTGAGACGAGGGAAGGGAAAGGCAGTACAGAGGGTCATATATCAGGCAGTGCTTAGGAGCACAAGACCTCACCGCGGTGCACCCGAACACCTTCCGGTCATCCACCTAAAGAGGCCGGATATCCCCTCGATAACTCACGAAAAGGGAGGCAGAGGAACATCAAGATCGCCAGAGGGCATGGATTACCTCTACTCCAAAGCTGAGAGACATTACTCTCGTTTTAATGACCGTTCCGAGCGGTCAGCGCTGGTTGGCGCCTTCGTTTCCACGCGTGCATTAGCATCGAACAACGCGCAAAGGCCTGAAGTATTTATCGAAACATCGTAAAATTTCACTACAACGATATCGGAAGATATCGGGAAAAACGATAGTTCGTCTTGGATATTGGCGATATGTGGTAGTCCGATAAAAATCATAATATATCTCCCGATAACAAAAACATAATATTTCATCCGATTAATATCCGACATCACGATGAACCATGCGATAAATATGATAAAACACGATACATTTTCCGATATATCTCGATAATTCATTAGGAGGCGATAATTCATCTGGCGACGCGCTTGGAATATTTATCGAAACAGAAAAATGTCACGATATAGATATCAGAAGATATCGGAAAAAACGTATTCAGTCTTGAACATTGGCGATATATGGTCCGTTAAAAAAATCTCCCGATTCCAAAAATCAAGATATATTGAAAAATAAGCTTTGTTTTATTTCTCACAGTATTTATTATTAAAAAAACCAACCGGTTCCGACCTCTTCAGGGCATTATCAAGAGACAAAATAAAATTCAGCGTGAAGTTCTTTTACCTCTTGCAAATGATCTGAAAAATTCGAAACCGATTCGTGATAATTCCTCGGGAAACGATGCTTTTACTGAATTATTGTGATGTATTACCGAAAGGCGAGTTTTGGGTAATATATGAGGACATCTTATCGGGATGAGATATTTTATCGGGTATTGAGGACCCATAAGACAGCAGTCATCGATCCTATATTACTTTTATCATATCCTTATAACCAATTATGGTTATTCACAATTCTAATTGCGATATAGATTTTTCAATAACGCCCAGGCCTAGATACGCACCGTGTAAGCCGTTCACTGACGTGGTCAGCGGGATGGAACACTAATATTCACGAAATGGATTCAGAATTAGTGCCTCCCCAAATGAAAAAAATGTGCAGTAGACGGTTACCCGAGGTGTGGTCGTAGCAGATCGACCGGCGAATCCATTTCCACCACAAAAGTTGGTGAGGATAAAGCGATAAAAATTGTCTCACGACCGCAAACTCGATCGAAGCTACAGCCACGAGAAGACCGTGAATCGGGAAATAATTTCATCCCCAGTTGAACTCACATCAGTGATAATACGAAAACAACACCTTTATCGGCCAAAGCGATTCCCTCATCAAAGCGACGTATGTTGCCTAGACAGAAAATCTAAGAAAACGCCCCATTTTCGAACGAAAATCTCATGTTTATAATTTTAGCAGTTAAAATCATAGCTATAAGGATGTTAACATAGCACATCTATCTCTATCACATATCTAGCACATATAATGCGAACAAAGGAGATCCTGCGATAGCTGATTTAGATTATTTAGAAATGCTATCGGTATGTAATTTGTTATGAGTAACATGACAACGTGACTAAGATCTGGTGTCATCGATTACCATTAACTCTCGATTTTGGTATTGGAAATAGTCAATAAAATCACAAGATGGGTGGTAAAATTCACTAATTTGAGCTGATAACAAGACCATCTACGTTCATATTTACATCTAAATTAAATATACATTGCAAATAAATTCAGAGTAAGGGATACGTATGAAAAACTTATTTAATGTAATCTATCATTTGAAGCATTGCCCAGCCATTACATGGACCAATAAACGGCTACTATCACAGATGAGACATCAATGACTCCCATCATACTACCTTTAAAAAAAATAACTCCATTTCCGGCGTGAAATTGTAACGGCTATGCTACTAAGACGTGAAACCATTCGTGAAAATTCAGTCAAGTTATAGGCCAAATTATTCAACCGAAAATGCCTCATCACCAGGAATCTGCGGTATGGATACGCCTGTTAAAATTCAAACCTAATCCTTATCTTTCCGAAATAAAGGTTCCAATATCGGAACGCCACATAAAACAAGAGCATTTTTTCAGACTAAAAATTGAGAGCACGGAGAATCTCCTCAGAGGGGTTCACCTGCCGCCCTCTGTTGACGAGTAGTGGAACTATTATTCCCCTTTGAAGATGCCGGCCACCGAAAATAAAGCACGATAAAACCACAATCCTCATGACGAACGAAATAAATTTCTAAACGACCCCATTTATCGCTCACCGCATCGTCGAAAATGCCGAGGGGTTGCCGTGGCCATAGCGGTGAGCGAAAATAAAAGCTAGAAAGAAGGAAATTAAAAGTGCCGACGAAACAAAGAACGAGAGTAGTGAAAAAAAGCACACACCCACGCGAGACAAAAATGCCTTCACGATAAAAAAAAAACCTAAAATAGACACGGCGAAGGAGGACGAAACGTAAGAAAAAAATGGAAAAGGAACGAAATAACCTCTTCTTCTCCCCCACTCGAGAGAATAAAACAGATATACGACTTCCGGGAAGGCCATTCACAGATCCACAAGGGATGATGCTACCCAGCGGCAAATGGGAGAAGTCATGCGGATTTATTTTTGCTCAACAAAAATATGACACGAGAGCGCTTTTTGTACTACAAGAGATGCGATCAGTCTCACGCATTTCAGAACATTACTGGTTTCTCTGCAGAGCTGGTTATGAGTCCTGCTAAAAATTTTCCTTTAATGTGAAACAGGGGTGAATTTATGGGGGGGTTTCACAGGGGTCATGTCCCCCCACAAATTTTATCAAAAATTTACAATTTTTACTAGTTCAATAGATTTTGTATCCCTAAATAGGGTGGTTTCCGATTACATTTTTAATCCCTAAAACGAAAGATTATTACTCCTGGAGTACGTACTTCACGCTTTTAGATTTTGAGAGAGGATATCTATTTTTCGCGATAAAATGAAAAGTGAAAATTTTCAATCGCGAGAAAACGCCACGCCCAAGTGTGAATGCTGGGAAAACCCCGTGTGACGTCATTCTGGTTCCAGCTGCCGCCGTGAGAGGCCACCTTGGTGCGAGGCTATGAGCGCCGCTACGATGCAGGCTGCTCGCAGGTAGCAGAGTACCCTGCTAGGAGGTAGCGCTTGGCTTAAATAAGTATTATTAATACCCTATCAAACGAAGGAAACTTTCCCACCTTAGGCAATTTTAATGGGTGATTATTAAGAGATGTTTCCCTGAGCTCTGTGCCTCATGCTTGCATTGGTAATCTCAGACGTTGTAAAACTCCCGACTACTCGTATAGCATCTAGGTCCCTTTGACGTCACGTGGAGTGGCATCGCATGGGCACCAATCTGGCGTTTTTCAATTGAGGTTAAAATTGACCATTAAAATGCGTCTAAACTGGGATTTCTAAAACCAAATAATTTGTATATTATGAATACACTAATGGTGAGCAACGGATTGCAATTAATGCCTTTTCTTTGACGAAGAAAACTACCCTGTTGGTATAATCGTATATAAACCAGCGTTATTTCTGGGAAAATCACACTGGAATATTTGTTATTTTGAAAATATGGACATTTTTCCCATATGCATAAACATTCCCGCATTATCCCATAAGTTCCGTATAAATAGCAAAATAAAACGATGGTCCCATGCAATTCGTTATAAGCGAATTCGTTATATACTGTATATAAGTATGCGAGAGGGTTGGTGTGAGAGGATAGGGGTGGGGGGTTGTAGGCTTTCCAACGGTAGAGAGAATTCGAGAAGCTGATGGAGAAAAAAATCTTGAATGGAGGGTTGGGTCTTTTACGTTTTTACTGGAAGGGGGTGGCGGCGTTGAAAGGCGTGGCGGAAGAGGGCGTGGTGGTCGGAAAGGGGTGTGAGGTGGACAAGAGAACAGAACTCGACACTTTCCTTTCCGCGGAGGATGTGTGACGTCACTCAATGAAGGGAAAAAAAGGGGTAGGGGGGAAGGGTTCGGGCTCTCTCAATGGAACTACGTTATTCTGAAACACAGCGAAAAATCGGTGGAAAACAATTTTTTCTTTGCATTTTCCTCCATCTGAAGAGAGTTGCGTTATCATATCTCCTATTATCGCTTTATGTGAACACTTAACTCTAAATTTAAGATCATTATCATAATAAGTCAACAATCCTAAGATTGGTTTGACGCAGCTCTCCATTCCTCTCTTGTATTCGCAAGCCATCTCAAAGTGAAGTATACCGGTAAAGAGTTCGGGCTCTCCGAAAGGAATTGCGATATTATGAAACTCCGCGAAAAATCGGAGGAGAAGTACTTTTCTTTGCCTTTTCCTCTACCTGCAGAAAACTGATTTGTACATCTAAAGTTAAGTTATCGATATAAATATACATATTATGGCAATAATCTTGGAAAGCTTTTAAATTCTGTATTCACTTTTTAATTATTTTTAACAGAGCGGCAGTTTCACTGAGTTGTACCGTTGTTTCCTTTTTTAATATTTCGTCTTGTTCACCCCAAACGTTTGTATGAAAGAGTAAGTCAATAAATGGCCGGGAGTGGGCTTTATAGTATATAGTTACTTGCGGCTTAATCCTTTTTATTTTACGGTGATGTTTTATAAAGAAACACTTTGTTCACGAAAGCTTATTCTTTGCTCCGCAAAAATTTCCGCCAATTTGATCTAATATTTGGTGAATAATTCATCGTTTTATTTCATTCAAATCTAGTTTCAAATTTGCTAGCCTTAAAACACTCCAGCACATTCAATGCTGGTGTATTGTATTCAAAGCAACATTTCTTGATGTTTCTTGGCCTATCATCTGTACAGTACTCGCTGTTACATCTGATGCAATATGTTTTCAGCAGGGAGAGAGGAAAGTTGTAATTGCCACGTGAAATTTATTTACTGATTTCATCGAATTAATACTCCTATTATCGCAGAAATGTTGGCTAGTGTATTGTATATTTTCAGCAATGACTGTGCTAGTCCACAATTTCCACAGTGATTTCTACATTTCATTCACGTCAACCGATTTTGTAGTAAACGCTGCATGTCTCTGAGGCGGATGCCCGTGAACAACAATCGACTCTGAGAGTCCAAGAAAAAGTGAAGGATACAGCTAGAGAGAAAGGTGATAGGCGTTTTCAATACGAGCAAAAATTACTCTCGCTTTCTCCATCGGCAGCGTTGCGAGAGTAAATTGAAGCATGACTGTGCGAAGGAACAACCTAGGATGTGGCGGTAGTAAAACTTTTCCGTGACTTACATTGGCGACGGATGTGAGCAGCTTGGGAGTAATTCAATGCACGCCATCCGACGGCAGCATCGTCTTTGGAGCCATACAGTCAGTAGAAATCAAGAATGTTTTTCACGCGACGGAGATACGTAATAAAAAAGGTGAAAGTCATCCGGACTTTTCTACATAATTATTTATTACGAGAGGCTCGTTCCGAAATCTTCTCTTGACAAAATCCTGAAGGTGGATGAGGCATTTTTATTTTTATTGAGGAAAAGAGAATCACTACATCTTATATACAGATAATTTAAACAATAATGCAAAGTAATTCCTAAAGCCGGCCATAAAATGAGATGCATACGGCTTGATATTTTATTAATCTTAGTTTAACATCAGAATTGAATACGAATGGCTTATGCCAAATAAAACCCAGCCTGTCTCTCGAGTAACTATAAGAGTATAGTTATATCAACACGAAGACATCAACTATCTAAAATCGACAGAAATATTAAGTCATGAGTGTAATTCAATATTAGTGCAGAGAGATTTCCCACGGTGAATCATTAATATTTTATTAGATATTAATATTATTTATTAAAGATTTGTCACATGAAAATAATGTTATGCTTGTGTTGTAGCTCAAAATTTTGGACCATCTTCCGGCCAAAACAGGAACCATAAATGAAAAGTAAAAGAATAGCGCCATCTGCCAATGTAGGAATTTCTAAAACGAGTTTCTGATTAAGACTAGGTAAGTTTTGGAGGCATAGTGTAGAATCACCCCGTGTCACGCACCCTGGTGGTGTCTTGTACTGTACCTCGTAGATGCAGGTGTACTACTGCGCAGTGGCTTAGCCACTGGAGGGGCGGGGTTCCGGGGTACAACCCTCAATCCCTTGAGTCTTTAAAAGAGGCGTCAATAACGAGTAAGATGGCCACAATGAATACAAAATATAACTTATTTTAATAAATACTCGCACCCGGGTGGCCCAGGTTGCTGGCCTCGGTGACGGCGCGGTAAAGTCCTCGCCTGCCAAACAAGATCGCGGGTTCGAATCTCGCCAGGGTAAGTTTTCCCTTTCCAGAGCATGGTTATTCGTCTCCTTCTGATTGTTAAATTTGTCCGATATAAAATGGCCAATATGAGCGGTATTCGGTAGTTTGGGAGTAAAAATTTAAAAAAATGACAACTAAATTCAAAATTACTGTTTTTGAGTCCTGAAAATCATGTTTTGAGCATCAAAAATCCCAAAAATTCCCGCACCCCCTTTTGACCTGGTATGTTTGCCATACACTTTCCGGAAGGGCCCCGAAATCTCCCCTCCCTCCATTTCCAAATTCTGGTTACGCTACTGCTACTGTGAACTACTTCTACTTGTGAGATCGGCCTCACGAAGCGTGATGAGTGAACCGGGAACGTCGAAAAAACTGCATTCGTCCACAGACTAGAGCTAAAATTGACCCACGAAGCCATTACAAGATAGATCCCCACCAAATTAATAGCTAGTACCCGATTGATTGGAGGAAAGTATAGAGGTGGACGATGAAAAACTGAGGAAAATTCACGCCATTTGTGTTCACCCAACCATTACACCGACCCCCAAAACCCCCGACCTCGCCAGCAAAACCCTTCATTTTTCGCCTTTCATGGAAAGAGCTTCCTCCCCGAACGAGTCGAATTAGTTCAAAACATTACGACAACATCTATTCCATCGGTTGGAACGGATTCTGTGGTGAGTGGGGGGAAGGGACGCGGAGTAATTTCCTTGAGACAGTCTCCTCGTTCCCCCCCCCCTGAATTTTTTTATATTCCCATTCTAAAACAATCCTTCCCGAAAGGAAATTGCCGCTAATTAAATCTCTCAATATTGTCGGTAGGCTCCGTCACGTCAAGCCGATGCATGGGATAAAAAGGAGGCTGTCCGATGGTTAAGTATGGGGAGAGGTAAGTGAGGGGTGGGGTGATGGAAGGGGTACGAGCGAGGGTTTAGGTGGGGGTAGAGCATGAATAGGCCAAAGACACAAGCGGAGGGGGGGAGGAGAAGTAGGGGGGGAAGATAGGGGTGGAAGGAAACAGACAAAGGTGAAGAGGTTGGTCGGTTGTAAAAAGAACAGTGTTGCCAATATGGAAGGGGGTGAGGAGATTACACCAGGTCCCGGAGCCGCTTTCCCGCCATGGAGGAAATACCCCCATCCTCCTACGATTTCACTCATTCATTCAAAGATGAACTTTCCATATTCCAAAGGGGTATTGAAAATTCAACTTTTTTAACGAAAACTTTCCTTGGTGATTGTAACGACTATTATAGGAACGGTTACCATCGCCTTAAAGATACCTATAAAAATATCACAATAAATTATCGTGATATATAACCCGATTAAAAATCATTTACCGATAATATTTAATGGTACGTGGCACAATAACAGAAAAACGATAATTTTTACTATCGGCAATTGGTGATTATTACGACTAACGTAAGTTCCATGATCAACGCCTTAAGGGGCCCGATAAAAATATATTAATTATCGCGATACATCACCCGATAAGAAATTGTTTCCCGATAATATTTTGGTAGAATATCAAGAGATATATATTAAAATATATCGAACGCTTTTTTTTAATAAATTTTTTTGGGGCACGATATTTTAAAATTTTTCTCACCAGGTATAGTATCAGGATATTTTTCGAGAAATTATGTATCGCCAACATTATAAACTATATACCGGATTACCGTTATATTTAAATATCGTGACATTTCCCCATATTTTGAAACATCACCCAGGGACCGTTCTCGGTGCGGCTTTCGCGCCGTTGATGAAACATCCATCCCTTCCTACACCTTCAATTTCATTCATGAACTCCCGAGATAAAAATTCCGCGGTCCCATGAATGGGAAGGACGTCACAGGACGAAGGGAGTGGCCTTGTTCTTGGAGGAGAACTCACTCACGGCCGACTCCTTGAGATCCCACACCACTCATCGCCAAATCCATGTTAGCGTTTTAATGAATGAATTCGGCCAACTTTGTGTCCGTGGGCAGTGAGTGTGGAGTTGTCATTTGCCATGTTCCCATGATTGCACACAAAGACTCTCGACCAAGGGGATTACATAGAGGATGCCCAATTCTAATCCACAAGAGGTTGATTTCTGTTGCCGCTTCGGTCGCATTTTAATCGGCTTCAAAAATATCCGCGGCGCGGCGATGCGATCAACTTTTTTCCAATATTTAGCATTATAATGCTTGTAATTGCGGGTCATAAAATTGAAAAGGTATTAATTTGATCAATGAAAGCATCATGAATGTGAATTTCGGTTAACACCCCTAATTAATCCTTATTTCACCGTGTAACTCGGATCAATTTGTCCGTCAGCGACCCGAGTGGCGATTTTTGTAAACACATTTAGATGTGCGGTGGGCGACAACACATTATGAGGCCGACTTGAAGATCCTCTATTGTAATATTCGCGATCTCGACTAACCACTGAAAGTACAGCGAGGATTCTCTTCTACAGACATCTGATAAGTTACTGTCTCTCGAGTAACTATAAGAGTATAGTTATATCAACACGAAGACATCAACTATCTAAAATCGACAGAAATATTAAACCATGAGTGTAATTCAATATTAGTGCAGAGAGATTTCCCACGGTGAATCATTAATATTTTATTAGATATTATTATTTTTATTAAAGATTTGTCACATGAAAATAATGTTATGCTTGTGTTGTAGCTCAAAATTCTGGACCATCTTCCGGATAAGTACTGATAAGTTTTCGACATTCTCGATCCACGAAAATGACATTGACTTCGCATAAAAATTCCAAACCCAAATTCCAGACCCCAAAAATTCCACACGACGCCATTCATTAATGGAAAAAGAAAGAATAAACTTTGTTAGATTCAATAAAATATTTGAAAAACACAGACGATGTAATTATGTTATGAAACCCGGGTCGTGCTTTTTCAAATTTATTTTTGAAGTTAACAAAGTTTATTCTGTCATTTTTTCCAAAATGGAAAGGTTTCACAAAATTAAGCCTGAAATCATCAGTTATACTATTCAATAAGTTTATATCCGTCGAGTAGAGACGTCATTTTTAGCAATATTTCGAGTATTCACCTCAAAGTTAGTATAAAGACGAAGGGCTACCGACTTCTCCACATGCTCATTGGCAAATTGGTTAAAATAGCGTAGTCCGTGAGTACGTGTTATGCCTGATCGGCTGAATAGCTGTATAATTTGACAACGACGAAAGAATTTGTTAACATGTTTTTTACTTCGATTGAAAAAAATATTTCCGTTAAATGTGACGCTCATGAAGAAGAATTATCAGGATTTTAATAAAATCCACCCTGTAGTGTCTGCCAAAACCGCTCCTGAATATGTTTACACGACTAACAAACAGCAATGATATCACTAAAATTTCGGGCACATAGTCGTTTTACCTAGTCCAAGCAGGGCATATTTTTGGTGCTCAACTGAACATGTTTCCATGCGGGACTTCATAAGTAAACTTTTCCTTCTATCATCGCATTATTTGAGGCCTGATAATTATAATTTAATCAAAAGCTGAGAAAAAATTTCCATTATCAAAATGTAATGTTTAAATTTTATTTGCAATAATTTGTACCTTAAGAATTACGATTATACTTTATAGGCATTTCTACAGAAATATTTGATAGCTACTTTTGTGAAGAAACTAATGGAAAATTCATAAAAGATGCTCGGTGGAAACATAGCATGAATACGTCACGTCATAATATGAATAAATAACGCCTCATTTTAAATGTACCCAATGACACAAGACCGAAAATTCTACTTTAGAATAAGATACGCAGCATGAAGCAGGAAAGCCACGGGAATATATTCATTTACAACTCAGCAATCAGACTGATTTCATCATCCGCTCAATACTCAACGTTTTCCGGAAAGGTAGAGTGAAAGGTTATCCTTTATGCCAACTAATGCCTTAATGAATCTCCATGTAAGGATGAAACTTCAGATTTACACCTGAGTAAATGGGCACCGACTATATAGGATGTGATTCGCATGAATATTCTTTAATGATACTATAACGGGAGGCGTCGATGAAACGAGTCCGTGAAATCTTGACACTAAGATTACCGGTCACAGGATGTTATTTTTACGAGGATGAGTGATCGATTCGGGGGGTCGCGCCACATAACCAGATTTCTGCTCACTTCCTAAGTCTTTCTCCCTTCCATCTTAATGGTCGTCATCCGGCAATGCCATCCAGGGGCCAAAGACAGCTATCCCGAAATGGAGTGCGTGGCGAATCAATCGTTCCGCGGAAGTCGATTGCCAATTTCCAATACTAAAGCATTCGATCAACCGATGCTTTACTCCACTATAGAGTGCCCGGCACCGATGACAAACGCCCGAATCAAAGTAGACGCCTGACTGACGCGAAACTGACTAGGAACTGTCAAGTAAAGATAAAATTCAATAAAAACATAAATGTGATTTTTGCAAGCTTGTAAAAAGTCAATACATGGCTCGTGAACAGCCAAACCAGAGCGAAAGTGCCAGAAATGTAAATAATCTGCAATTTAGATAATGCCTTTAGTAAGGCTGTACGAAAAAGCATTCGATTTCTTCTTGCGTTCTTACAAAGTTTTTGTGTTGTCTTTCAAAAAAAATTAGTTTAATAATCGTAATGATTTTGTTTGCAAGTTTTCATCTCTAGAATAAAACTTCCACATTCTAAGACGGAAACCTGTAGCAAATAATGAAGAATAATAATGAAAAAATTAAAAAAGTTTCTCATCATCATTAGTCAACAATCCTAAGATTGGTTTGACGCAGCTCTCCATTTCTCTCTCCTATCCGCTAATCTCTTCATAGCTACATATTTATTCTCTTTTACATCCTTTATAACCTGTCCTATATAACTCATTCGGGGCCGTCCCTTGCCCTTTTTCCCTTCCACTTGTCCTTCAACGATTGTCTTCATCAGACCATCGTGCCTCAAAATGTGGCCAACTAGGTTGTCCCTTATCCTGCTTAATGTTTTTAGGAGGCTTCTCTTTTCTCCTACTCTCCTTAGCACTTCCTGGTTACTCACACGGTCAATCCGTGTGCCATCAAGTTTCTGTCATATTGATTTTAGGTGTTTAATGCTAAACTTAGGCCTCGCATTTTCGTTCCCGGTCGAAACGAAACATTTTCGTTTCTCTTGCCACCCTTGAATATTACATGATCCGTTGTGTTTTCAGCCATTGCGAATTCTGACATGGAATTCTACTCCGCAATTAAAAATGATTATGCTTGCTCAGCAGCACGTACGAAAAAACATAATTTCGTTGTAGGCATTGTAGTCAGAGATCTTTATATTTATTTCTATTAAATATTTGTAAAAAGAAAAACATATGTAATGAATGCAAAACTCAAGGAAAGTAAAAAACATTTCGAAAATTCTTGGATGTTACGTAAGTTCGGTGCCACATAATCACAAAACTAATGGCACCAATTAGATCTAAGGTTTCCGCGACGTTTCTCCATGTGAGTCTCGGCTTTCGGGTGTTCCTTCGCGTTGTTTTGTCCATTAACTATCGTTACCTATGGACAACTCAACGCGGAGGAACGTATTAATGGCACAAATATATATGATCTCAATCCCTTTTGCAAACATGATTAGGGATTTTTAGCCTTGAGACAATTGGTATATGAAGACTTGTTAATTCAAATGCATTTCCAGATCGTAGTTCATTCCGAGATTTGCATTTATAGACATCATCCAGGTACAAGAATCAAAATAACAATGGAAGCGTCATTTCCTGTGTGGTAAAGAAAAGAATAGCCGCTGTGATTAACGTACGGTACTCCGTAACACGGCGGCTGGATTTCTAGCGCGAAATGTCGAGACAAGTTATTTGAGAGCCCTTCTTTATTGAAGGAGAATTATTATTACAACCATGGCAAGCATAGAAATGAATATAGTGGAGTCAGAACCACTTTATCTGTGCAACACATTTTTCCACAAATGCAGAGTGTCCGACAGGTCGTGGGTCATTTTTGCCTCTAATTTTAGTAACTTCGTCTCGAGCAATATTCTTGAAATTTTGCATACTTATGGGGAAAGGTCCTAAGTTTTGTTGAGTGTGAGCAAAATTTTACAATTTTGACCTTCTGACCTCACAATGTGGGTCCAAGCTAAAATTTTGAATTTTCCTTATGTTTTTCAATTCCAATTATTTCAATATTAAAAAAATTGAGATAGAAAAAGTCTGAATTTCGTTGACTAAGATGTCAACCGTCCTAACTATTTGACATTTTCCATTCTCCTCGCTCATGCAACAATAAGAATTTAAATGTTATCATTGACATTTCAATAACTTCACCATATTTATCACAGCTAAACAACTTTTTGATTTCCTTCAACAAACCTTCCAAGAAATAAGAGCCCCATTTTAATAATTTCAATAACCGCCCCAATTATATTACATTTTCGCCCATGTAACTATAAGAATTTAAACTTTATAGTTGACTTTTCAACAGGTTAACCAACGCAGTCATAGCAAACGACTACTTTTTGGCTTCCGTTAGCACACCTTCCAGGAAATAACCCACCACTTAGAGTCCCATTTAAATAATTTTAATGACTGTCACAACTATCTGACATTTTCTGTTATTCTCGCTCGTGAAACAATAAGAATTTAAACGTTATAACTAACATTTCAATAACTTTACTATCGTTATCATGGCCAAACAACTTTTCAGCTTCGTTCAACACACCTTCCAGGAAATAATCCACCACTAAGAGGCCCGTTTTAATAATTTTCGATAACTATTTGACATTTTCGCCTAGGCAACTATAAGAATTTAAACTTAATAGTTGACTTTTCAACAGCTTCACCAACGCAATCATAGCAAACGACTGCTTTTTGGCTTCCTTGAGCACCCCTTCCAGGAAATGACCCACCACTTAGAGAGTCCCATTTAAATAATTTTAATAACTGTCCCAACTATTTGACATTTTCCTCTCATTTACGCTACCCCCATCACATTCCCTGTCACGGCTTGTTTGTATACTATTTCCCGGAAGCACGCCATCCGCGGCACGGGGCGCCGCGAATATATAATAAATACTGCCGCCAATTCGAAACGCTGACATTTGCCAATGTCTCGAGCTTAAGGTGGTGTGATGGCGGAAGTTCCTATCCACCTACAGCAACGGTACGGAGATGATGAGGAGAAGAGATACGCGCAGAAGGTGGTGGTTTGAAAGGGAGGGAAAAAATCTTCGGGGGAAGGGGGATATGAGGTCGGCGCCTAACCATCAAACTACCCCCACCCCTCTAAAACTTTAATAACCACCCCATACCCCCCCCACGGAGAATACAACCCCATTCCGTCGGGTTAAACGAGGCCCGGACAGGTTTTGCTTCCTGCGATTTACATCGAGTGGAGGAAGGTGTTTGGAGTGGGTTGGGGGGGGTTGAGGGAAGGGGGGAGGGGTCAGTTGCGGTGAATGGAAGGGGAAGTGACTATCTCCTTCTCCTCTTTCTCTCTCCCTTTCCCTACGGAGGATGGATGAATGAATGAAGGCCCTACGGAGGACAAGGACATAGTAAGGTGAGGAGGGGGTTGGGGCGAGTTGTATACGCACCGATGAGAGCGGATGAGACAGAAGAAGGGGGAGGAAGTGCTCTAAGAGGTGGGAATGGGGTAAACGTACACAAATTCCCCCTACTTCGGCTTCAAAGATGACGACGGGCAGGAGTCAAAGTGGAGGCTCGTTAGCTGCTATCATTAGCGACGGAAAATTCGATTTCGATTAAAATCGAAAATCGAGTTAAAATAGCGAACGATCGAAGAAATCAAAATGGTTTCATGACCTTTGAATTTCGATCCAAATTCACCTTATTTCTTAAGCCTCGTTCAGATTACGATCGTCCGAACGATCCTCCTAACGATAGATGGCAGAACTAGCTGTGTGAATGCCAGAGTCCTCTAGATTGCTCTCTCAACACTACTCTCTCATCATGTCGAGTCGTCGCATAGACTTCCACCATGGGAATGACGACGTCCGCCATTGTTAGTCCTAGCAGCCCATTTACTCATAAGGAGATGTGGGCAGATTTCTTCGTTTGTTTGGTATGCAAAGAATGTTGGTAATTTTCGGATAGTTGATACTAATTCCCGAAACCTTCGGTAACATAAATACAAATTTTCTAGGCATGACAACAATGGAAACGTTGAAAATAAAGATAAAACCACGGCAAAGACTAAACGTATTACGACCTGATAGAACCCTTCTTTTAATGGGTTGACAGTCAATTGCGCTTAATAATCACTGTAAATACTATTGTATATTGACAATCATGGACCATCAAAACAGCTTAACACAAGAGCAACTAGTGACTCTGTTTAATTACTCTAGAAGTATTTTGAAAACCATTTTTCAATGTAAAGTAGCAAGGCTGATGCTATAGAAGTAATGAAAAATGGCATAACTGAAAATTTTCCAGAATATAAACAAAGGCAATGTGAAAGAAAAGAACTTGTAATGTATAGTTCAATCTTACATTCAAACAAACACGTCAATTTGAGAAGCTACCTCATTTGATAGATGATAAGCATTAACAAAGACTGCGTGCCTATTTTTCAACAACTGTGCTGATTTCTCAAAAGACTATAGATGAATGATAATGCTAACAATTACTTCATTTAAAAATATACATATGTAGTCATATCTCAGCAAAATACCAAGCGCAGGTGACACGTATGGAAGATGAGAAATGACTTACACTACCTAAAGACACTATCATGAGGCATAATAGAAAAAGACAAACTACAAGAGATTTTAGGAGTCCATAACTCAGGGTAATAGGTGCTTATGACATGAATAAAAGCACAAATAAAGACATGCTCAGTATATCCAGCTCCTAAGACTGCATGTAGCCATCAAAAACACTCAACCCCTCCAAGAAACGAAACCTTGGAATCATCCAGCCATCGACTATGCCAAACATGAATTACACACAGGGGACTTTTTCAATGGAACACTATCGAGATACCACTTGCCAATGATTTTGGTATCATGCAAAAAATTTGTATGAAACGATATACGATAAATAGAATATGAGAGGTCTCCTCTTTGGTGTAATAGGCTTAGGATAATTCGCGACGTCGAAAATCGTCGGAACATCAGTAGGCTTTTAATTTATTCCAGCCTTCCTTCCGAGCGGATTCAAATTTTGATTCGTATAAGTGCACCTGTGGCAAGGAAAACGAAGATAACTCGCACGAAAATGTTTTCATAATGAATAAATGGCTAAATAATTACGTGCATGTACTGTATGTTGCCTTTCCCTTGGGCTACAACCTTGTTGCGGTGGAAAGGCTTGCGCGTTCCTAATACCCCTAGAGCTGCACTGGCGGGATTAATTCTAAATTATTCCCGGTAGGGCCACCCATGCCAGATAGGTCGAAGGGTAGGAGCCAGACGAAAGGTAGTCCACGTGACGGTGTCACGTGAAAAACACAGTTGGAATGGAAGTGGGAAACCCTACCAACTATCTCTTCCCTGAACACATGGAGTACAACCAAATGAGCCTCGGAATCTCATCGACCGGGACCCGTCCGCAAAGGGCGGGTGTCGGGCACGGCAGCGAGGTCGGCAAGGTCCTCGGGGTCGTCAACATGCGAAATCCTTGCAGAGACTTATCATCATCACCAGCAGCAGCAGCAATGAAGAGAGAAGAAGGCCAAGAAGATGGAGAAGAAGAAGTCGGCTATAAATGTCGGGACGTGGAATGTGAGGACAATCATGAGGGCATGGAAGTTAGAAAATATGAAAAGGGAAATGGATAAAGGGAGGATAGATATCTTAGGATTATGCGAGGTGAGGTGGAGGGATGGGGGGGACTATTGGAGTGATGGGTATAGGGTTATATATAGTGGTGGGGGGTAAGCCAGCGAGGGGTAGCTTTATTAGTATTAAACAGGAAGATGGCTAAGCGTATGGTAGGTATAGATCAGGTAAGCGATAGGATTCTGGTGATAGAAATTGAGGCGCGGCCCACCGACCTTGTGGTGGTCCAAGTTTACATGCCCAATAGCAATCATAGGGAGGAAGAAGTAGACGAGGTGTATGAACAGCTCGAGGAAATAATTAGAGAAACCCCGTGTAAGAAAAATTTGGTAGTGATGGGGGACTGGAACGCTTTAGTCGGGGAAGGGAGGGATGGAAGCGAAGTAGGAGAATTTGGATTGGGAATACGGTACGACAGGGGAGAGAAAGCAGCAGAATTTTGCAGGAGAAACAAGTTATTCATCACAAACACGTGGTTCAATCATCATAAAGGGCGAAGGTACACATGGAAAAGTCCAAGGGATATTGGGAGATATCAAATACACTACATTATGGTAAGACAGAGGTTTATGAATAGTGTGAAAAACTCGCGTAGCTTTCCAGCAGCAGATGCAGATGCAGACCACAACCTAGTACTTATAAAATGTAACGTAAGATTCAAAAGACTTATATTCTAAAGATAGAAAGGCGAAGAAATGGAACGTAGAACACCTGAAGGGGAGGATATCAGGAACAGTGTACATTAGTATACGGGAGACTGGAAGTACACAGACTGAAGAGGAAGGGTGGGATAATATTAAAAGGAATAGTCAATGCGGCGGAGAAGTTAATTGGCTACGTTGACAGCAGAAGGATAAAGAAGCCGTGGATAACGGAGAACATGATAAGGGAAATGGAGAAGAGGAGGAAGTGGAAGAACGTGGACACAGAACAGGGCAAAAGAATGTATAGGGAACTAAATAATCGATTACTACGTGAAACTAAGAGGGCAAGGGAGGATTGGTGGAAAAGACAGTTTGAGGAAATGGAAAAGTTCCAGAGGGATGGAGAAGTAGGCGCGTTGTACGCCAAAGTTAAGTCGCTATCGGACGGCAAAACAGGAGAAGCCATGTCTAAAAGTAAGGCTAAAGATGGAAGGATGCTAACCGAGCAGGAAGATGTACAGAGTAGATGGAAAGAATACGTGGAGGATCTCTATGAAGGAAGGAACAGACCGGAGAGATTGACTTTAGAGGATGAAAGTGAACTGGGGGAGGATCATTTTGGGCCGGGGATATTAGATTCGGAAATAGAGAAAGCACTTCGTGATATGAAGGCTAGTAAAGCAGTGGGCGTGGACAATATCCCGTGTGAGCTTCTGGAGAATCTAGGGAAGGAAGGTAAGAAATGTTTTTCAAACTAGTACGCAGGATATATGAGGAGGGATGTTGGCCGTAGGATTTCGTGAAGACGGTTTTAATTCCGCTACCGAAAAAGAAGAAAGCTGTGGAATGCGGAGATTACAGGACTACCACCTTATATCGCATGCGACGAAAGTGGTGATATTGAACAGACGAATGGAGGCGAGGGCAAACGACTGTTTGGGCGAAGATCTGTTTGGTTTTAGGAAAGGGAAGTCAACTCGTGATGCAATAGCGATAATGAGGTCCCTGGTGGAGAGGAACCTAGAATATGACCAGGACGTATATGCCTGTTCCGTGGATTTTGAAGAAGCGTTAGATAGCTTGAACTGGATAGAGTTAATGGAAATCCTCAAGAGAATAAGTGTATATTGGAGGGATAGACGACTAATTTGTAATCTGTATATGGCCCAGACTGCGCAAGTGTGGGTAGCGGACGGAGAACCTGGGTGGGTAAGCATTGGCCGAGGTGTGAGGCAAGGCTGTCCTCTATCGCCGCGTATGCCTACTTTTTATCGTATGCGCTGAGGAGATGGTAAGAGAAGCGAGGGATGAGTTAGAAGCTGGAGTAAAAGTGGGAGGAATGATGTCCAAATAAGTGAGATTCGCGGATGATCAGGCGTTGATTAGCCAGTCAGCGAGGAGGCTTCAGGCTCTAGTGAATGCGTTATACGAGCGTTGCGAGTATGGGATGAGGATTAATCGCAAGAAAACTAACTTTATGCGGTTTTGTAAAGCATCACGAGCGAGGAGTGTGAGACTTAAGATAAAGGTGGGTGGTGAATAATTTGAGCAGGTTGAGCAGTTCAACTATTTAGGCAGTACGTTAGAGGTAAACGGATACGGTAGTAAGGACATTAGGAAGGGAATTGCATTAGCATAGGAGGCGTTCGTGAATAGGAAGGAAATTCTGAGAGGATTGTTGTATAAGAGTTTAAAGAAAAGGTTAGTGAAGAGTTTGATCTGGAGTGTTGCGCTTTACGGTGCGGAAACGTGGACATTGAGGAAAGGAGACGAGAGATGATTCGAGGCATTCGAGGTGTGGGTATGGAGAAGGTGAAATGGACGGAGAGGAAAAGGAACGATGAAGAGCTGGATATGGTTGGCAAGGAGAGGCAGCTTTTAGATGAGATACGGGGGAGACAGAATTTATGAATGGAGCGAATAATTAGCGGAGAGGGGTGTTGAAAATGGTGTTAGAGGGAATGTTGGGGAAACGAGGTAGGGGAAGGAAAATAATACAGGGTGTGTCCTGAAAGTAGTAGGACTGAGTCGAGAACAAAAAATTTATTTCTCATATAGGTACATCGCTTCAAAAATCTTCAAAGTAGCCCCCTTGGGCATCGACACAACGCTGCCAGCGAGTTTTCCACGCAGCATACGCTTCCTGGAAGGCTAACTCCGGGATGTCCTTTACAGCACGCGGTACGGCCTTTTGGAGAGCTTCCACCGACCCGTGGTGACGCCCTTTCAGGGGGGTCTTGAGCTTGGGGAAGAGAAAGAAGTCTGGGGGGCGATATCCGGGCTGTAGGGTGGGTTGCCACGCCGTGTTTCGCCAGGTAGTCAACGACAATGAACGCAGTTTGGGCCGACGCATTGTCATGATGAAGGATCCACGAAGCGGCGATGGATGGTCGGACGTGGAAGATGCGTTTTCGCAGTCTTTCCAGTACTTGCACGTAAAAAGCTGCATTAATGGTTTGCCCTGGTGGCACAAACTCACTGTGGATGACACCTTTCGAATCGAAGAAGCACATGAGCACGGATTTTTGCTTCGATTTGGACAGGCGAGCTTTTTTGGGTTTCGGCGATGTCGCTGTGCCATTCTGCACTTTGCCGCTTCGTTTCTGGGTCGTATTCAAACGTTGAGCGGTTGATCTGCTCATGGCACTATCCCCGTAAGCTGCCTTGATGAGTTCATGGGTCTCCTTGCCGCTTTTCTCGAGTTAAACGAAGAATTTCACTGCGTAACGCTGCTCCACTAAACGTTCCTTACGCACCGTGACGAGGTCACTTGACAGAGCTCTGGAAGAAATACGATTCACACTCCGCAAGAGCTCAGAGCCGACTGCCGCGCGTTCGCAGCGCTTTGTTAGAGTCCCTTCCACCACCTACAACCCAGAAAACTCCCGTCCGACCGTCCGCGTGTGTGGGAAAAAATCAGTCCTACTACTTTCAGGACTCACCCTATAGGGTTTTTAGAAAAATTGAAAGGAAGTAGGCCTTACAGTGAATTGAAGAAGGCAGCGCTGGAAGGATAGGGAGTCTCCCAAATCACTTCATTAGTGCTCCATGGAAACCTACCTCAATCTTAATAGTTATAAACTGTATGTTGACTATTATATTAATTAAGGAAGGTTTCGCTGTTTATAAATCGCATGTAATTACAAGGTGTAAAATCCAGCATGAATTCGAATACAATTATCTGCAAACATTCGTTACCAATAACGTAGTTCCAAAAGGGACATACTTAAATATTACATTATTTCAGCAAGTCTTTCATAAAAACTGGTATCATTGATTCCATTGCACGTAAAAGTTCCTCATGGTATTTCAAACGTGAAAGCACTTATATGGTTACAAGTATAACTTTCAAGGACACTTGCAAGTATAACTTGCACGCGACAAAATAATAACAACTAACCACATTCCATCATGTGAATAGGTTGCGTATTCTGATGTTTATTGTTTGAATTAATCACTTGAATGTATCTCGGGTTACTTGTATTAGTTTTACGACATAATGAACGTTTTAAAACACACCAATGCCACAAATAACCTTATAAACATGAAAATCTCTCAACAATAGCAGGAATTATTATGCACTCTTTTCTGTTTACATTACGTACAACGTAAGACTGAGTACCAAAGGTATTAAACTTTGAAATAAATCACAGCCTTTCATCAACTTAAGCCGAAACTAAGTAAAAACTTGATTTTCACATGAATACTTATCCAATACACTGAATTAAATCAACTTCTAACTCACCTCACAAATTGAGGAAGACGGCTATGGTTGCCACTTATCCATCCCGAAAATTTGTAACCATTTCGCCCTTACCTCAGGATTACAAGGAAAACCAAAAACACGGAACCCATCCCTGCAACTAATGGAACAGCTTGGTGCAGAAGAACCACCCATCTCTCTTATTAATCAATTACAAAAATGGAAAAAACTGCACCTACTTGACGTTACACCTAAGCTACAACACAGCCCGCCATTGATGTTTTGACCAACAATGGCGGATTGCGACGACTCAACATCGTAGTTATTATATGGCAATATAGAGGACTCTGTGTGAATGCATGTCCAGATAATAGTTCAAGTTCGGATTACGATTGTTACAGCGATCGCTGAAAGACAAGGACACTTTCGTGCTTTCACACTACGATGGTTACAGCTGTGCTGCCCTCCAGCGCTGAAATATAAAGTGAACGAGAAATTGACGGTTAGCAAAGCTGTTGAGGTATGGAGGGTCAAGATATTTCTGTATTCAACGTGTATTTAACGTATAATTTTTCTTCCGCCCATATTCTTCCTTGCTTGGACGATTCGGACGATTCCATGAAAAAAATAGAGCGATGGGAGCTCCAAACTTTTCGTCCTTCTTTTGTCGCTACACTTTCCGCAGCGTCTAACCAACGTAAAGTGGCAACGTTAGGAACTACGTGAAATATTGTCTGGAATTGCATCCACACTGATAGTTCTGCCATATATCGTTAGGACGATCGCTGGGACAATAGTAATCTGAACTGGGCATTGGAATTCCCTCTTAAATTCACAATACGGCCTACTCCCTTTCATTCTAACAAAAAATCGCGTTCACTTCTTTCCTCTCCCTAGTTAACCCAACATTCTCTACCCTCTAACACTGTTCTCAACATCCCTTCTCCGCTCAGTACACGGCCAAAAACTAAGCAGTGAAAAAAAATGAAAAATTTAACGCCCAAAGTACGATCTCACTAATGGCAATCCGATATTTCGAAATTCATTGATGACGGAAAAAAACAAAGCTCCACGCATCAATGAACATTCTGCGAGAGCAGAGATTGCGACATTTTCCGTCAGCGGAGCGCATCGGATACTCAACTCACGCCAAGGAGGCAACGGTAAGAGGAGGTAGGGAAGAACTTTGGCAAATGTTCAATGAATCGAATAGAGAGTGAACTCGCGAGCAAAAAGAAAAAAATGATGCAACGGCAACTCGCCATCCACGTACGTTCAACGAGTGAGTGGTCTCATGAGCGCGTAAGTGTTTAATAATTGATTGCAGAGGGGACGGGGCTCGTTAGAGTTGAACTAGACCGAGTCGTCGTCGTAGGCGTGGGAAAAGAACGCCCACCGCCTTAAGTGATGGTAATGGATGAGCAGGCGAGAAGGACTGGAACGGTGGATATGGATATCCGGGCCAAAAAATCAATGCCAACGCAGTCGAACCACTTTGCATACGTTATAATTAAAGTATTCTACCGATTAAGGTAGGTTTCCATGGAGTACTCGAAAAGAATTCATGGATCCTCCCTCCCCATCAACCACTTCCCTCTTCAATTCACAATAAGGCCTACTCCCATTCATTCTATCTTAATATCCTATTCTTTTCCTTCCTCTCCCTCGTTTACCTAACATTCTACCCTCCAGCACCGTTTTCAACATCCCCTCTCCGCTAAGTACTCCCTCCATCCATACCTTCTGTCTCGTCTGTATCCCATCCAAAAGCTGCCTCTCATCACCCACCATGTCCAGCACTTAATCGTTTCACCTCCTCTTCGTCCGCTACACCTTCACCATTCTTTGCCACACCCACATTTCGAATGCCTCCAGTCTTCTCTCGTCTTCCTTCCTAAGTGTCCACGTTTCCGCACCGTAAAGCGCTACACTTTAGATCAGACTCTTCATTAACCTTTTCTTTAAATTCTTACATAGCAAACCTCTCATAAGCTCCTCAAAATGTGTGATTATAGTTGCCTGAAACGATTAATTTTTGAGTTTATTAAAACGAGAGCTTTGGGCAAGTATCAACAATGTTTTGCGGAATATCATCCATTTTGAAATCAATTTCTTCAGATAATAACCGCAAATTTACGTCCAGCCTTAATTATTAAATTTCTTTAAAAATCCATAGTATAAAATAATTTGTCGAAAAGGCTGCATGCCAAAGAAAAACAGTTTATGAACGAAAAATGCTTCAACTGTCTCCCTAACCACCTCTTGGAGTATTATAAATTCTTTCTGAAACACCTTGTAGATAAATAAAGTTTAGGCTTGTAAGAAATACTTACAAAAACTTCACAAGTAACAACTATTCTTTTAACAAGACTTATCTTTCCCTCTCAACCCGTCGTATTGTGTATTTGTTCACGTCAAATAACTCGTATAAAACTGAATGAAACGTACAGAGAATACACTTTTTCAGCATTTGCCTACGACTTATACATAAAAATCATCTTTATGAAAAACAACTGTGGTAAAATTGTCATACTTGAAATTCGCTTGGAGAGATCATCTCATCAACTTCGCGAAAAGTCTTAGAACTTACGTTAAGATTAGGTACATATTGCCAACGATCTACTCTATAGAGACTTAATACTTATATAAAACATCGTAAGATATTACTAATAAGTAATTTGTCGCTAAAAAGACAAGTAGAGCGGGATTCATGTGTCCTCCTAACGTGCGTTCAGTGTTGTTTGTCAACATGAGATTATTTAGCTCTTCAACGGTCCATTAATATCAAGGATCCCTTAAGTAGTGCATTCCTATCCCTCAAACAAAAATCCTACCCAGATAACGGTTACTTCTGCCTTCCCCCTTGGATGAATAAGCATTCTTGCGGAGTATTATAAAGCGATCTCACACGAAGAATTGTATTAAGCTAAGTTCACAGAATGTTTTTTTTGCGCAGCGATTAATTCAAGTACATACTTCGTCGCGAAAAGGAAAACGATGTCTCAAGAATGAGATTAAGTAAACCGTGGAGATTGAATCGATCCACTGTCCTCAAGTCCATTGAGATTTTAAGTATTTCACGGAATTTATGGCAGAACACATACCGCGTTGAGTGCCGACAAGATTAGCGATTCATTCCATCGCATGCGTTAACAACGGGGCAGTCGGTAATGGAACTGGCTTGCGGTTTTTACTTCAAAAGTTACGATCACATCGTGATCAACAAAATTTTGCGAAGAACCATTGATAATTTTTCTTGTTGGTCAGCAGTAACAGTCACAATATTAAGACCAGCGAATTCTCACTTTCAAAAGTGTCAAAATAATTTACTGGAACCAAAATTTTTTTCACATGGGTTTTGCTTTCGGAATTGATGAGTAAACAGTAACGCATTAATGAAGATAGAAATGTACATTAAATTACAGTCATTTGGAGTACCGCCTTATGTAAAGATACGATTTGATAAGATATATGCATTTAAAATCTAAAATACAGTGAAACCTCTCACTTACAGACAATAACGGTCCTCGAAATGTGTCCGCAAGAGAAAGGTGTCCGTAAGTTCGAGGTGACCCACAGAAAACATCATTTTTACGCTTAATATACCCCGAAATATAAAAAGTGGAAAGTAAGGCAACTGAACGAAACCCTTTTAGTTATATTACGTCCAAATAGTTAAATGTTTTTGAAAATAACAAAGATAATGTGATGAAATTACTAACATATGTATATGTATCAAAAATTCTCGAAGCAATTGCGCATTTAACTGTGCATATATACACATATCGATGGCTAAGTTCTAACAGCACGTATCTCAAAATTCGGCCAGTCTGAGTTACTACTGCTAATACTGTTAATAAAAAATAAAATTCAAGCAAAAAAACAACTCTTTGTTTGCATATTTATCCTAATTTTTCAGTTTTATGTATTTTTGGTTTTTAATTTCAATTAAAATTACATAAAATTAATAATGAATCGTTTATTTGCCCACCAGAAAAGTTGCTATTTTTGAGATACGTGTTGTTAGAACTTAGCCATCGATATGTCGTCCTCTTTGTTACATCTCGTATTGCACGTTTCCATATTTTCGGATAAATGAGGCAGCCGCTCAATTGGAACGAAATGTATTACTCCAAAATGTACTTCAATTCACCGTAACGAATTGTTGTAAAAATTACTATCTGTATCGACTATAATATATGCTCAAAGCAAGGCGTACAGAAGCACTGGATTGCTTCTACTGATATTTGTGGCCACATGAGGACGAAACCAATTCCAACGAGGTGACATTAATCAAATTCATCATTGGAAATTATTTATACCTCATATCGACTTAAATTATGCATTATTTTTTACTCCTCCATTGCTCGTCCTGTGAGGTCCACTGATTGATTACGAGACGAAACCCGAATCTCAATTCCTCATTCAATCCGCGAGAAAGTTAAATGATAATCTGAACATAATGACTTGATTGGATCCCTCCGCAAAACATAGATGAATAAATTATAAAAAATCTCCTAATAACCTTGTAGAAGAAAGAAAAAAATCAACTGCGATGGATCAATAATGACTGTGCGAGGATATCACAGCGAATTTTACTTTAAAATCAACTAGAGAGGCGGGTAAGAGAAGAATTTAAGAGATAGTTTCATGGAGATCATAAGTTCATAGAGCTGCATTAATTACTACAAAAAAATGACAAAATAATCTTACCAATATACTAAAAATATTAAACTAAAAAGAAAGAATGAGTTGATTTATTAATCTATGATATAATTACTCGATGAGAACTTTCGTAAATGTTTTAATAATATAAATATTTCGAACACCACTCATTTGGGTATGATAAATTCAGCTTTAGAGACAACATCAGCTCCCCTTCCACTTATTATTCTCATTGTATGAATTAAAATTCACATAAATGCTTGTAACCTAACATAAAAAACGTAACAATCAACCGTTTCAAAAACGGATATTCATTTCCTCGGTTTTATAATTCGGAGGGAGTACGATGTAATAGGGTGGTTTCCTATTATTTTTTTATTGCCTAAATCGAAAGATTATTACTCCTGGAGGACGTATTTCACGCTTTTAGATTTTTAAATGACGATATCTATTTTTCGCGATTAAATGAAAAGTGAAAATTTTCAAGCGTGCGAAAATGCGACGGCCAAGTATGAATGCATGGAAAACTCCATGTGACGTCATTCTGGTTCCCACTGCCGCAAGTGAGGTGACCTGGGGCGAGGCTGAGTGCTGACACGACGCAGGATGCTAGCAGGTAGAAGAGTACCCTGCTAGCTGGTAGCGCATGGCTTAAATAAGGCTTATTAATACCTTATCAAACAAAGAAAACTTTCCGACCTTAGCCAGTTTTAATAAGTGATTATTAAGACATGTTCCCTGAGCTCTGCGCCTCATGCATGCATTGGTAATCTCACACGATGTATAACTCCTATCTTCTCGTATAGAAACTAGGTCCCTGTGACGTCACGTGGAGTGGCATCGCATGGGCGCCGATCTGGCCCTTTTCAAATGAGGATAAAAATGGACCATTGCCATTCGTCTAAACCGGTATTTCTAAAACGAAATAATTTGTGTATTATGAATAAAATAATGGTGGGTGACGAATCGTAATCAATGCCTTTCGTTTTCTTTGATGAAGGAAACTACCCTATTCGATAAAGGAAGAATAAACCCCCGCAGGAAATGTTTCACCAATACGTAGCTCCTTTTTTTCAGTGTTTATAGCTAAGAAAGACATGATCCTTGAATTAAAGAAATGCCAATCTGAAACTTTAGAATCATTCGATCAAATAATCCGACCTTGGACCTATGATGAACAGTTTTTGATGAAGATGAATTATGAAAACCAAGGGACCAGGATCCAATCGAATCTTGTCCTTCCGTTCCGTAAAAGGCAAACTGCCGTCGGATCGGCATTCACACGATATGTGAAGCTCTCAATCTCATCGAATTATTTGAAGTGATTCTTTCCTCGATGTACATACAAGCCGTTCCTTCATTCGGAGAGGAAAAGGAATCAGCAATCAGAAAGAATCGAATTTGTCACAGTCAAAAAATCTCCCGTTAGAAGTGGTATCATTACGTAGTCAACACGGTCATCTCAAAGAAAATAAGTAGCTTATTTTTTAGGTCAGATAACGTCTGTAACATGTCAATGGAGGGATACGCCTGCACTACGAATATGAAAGAAAAACAATCGATAAAAATAAAAAATTCATTTTCTAACTGTTTCGCATATTAATAAGGCTAAATCCAAAATTTTCCACTCGCGAATGCTGGGCGACGTGCTCAAAAAGTAGTGCCATTTGTATCCATCATCAAAGTTAACTAATTATCGCTAAAATCTTGTACTCCCAATGTAATGTGTACTTTAGAGTCAAAGTTTATACCGCTTATATGACATATTGATGAATTATACGTAGAAATTCTCCTGATATACCCATAAATTTCATTGACTCGATAGAATGACTATCTCAAATAGATTGAACAAGATTTTAATATTTAAATTTTTATATCTATGCAAGCCTTAAAGGAAAAGACGATCACCTAATAAATGAAATTTTCTCTGGTTGACAGACGGCAGAGGACACTTAACCCGGGTTAAGACACGTGTACTACAGATACTGGAGAAAGAGAAGCAATAATTATACGATCAGTGGCACAACTAGGAATATATCTTGTGGGGGATGGGATGGCGACACCTCCCCCCCAAATAATTTCTGGTTACATTTTTGAAAAATTACATGCCTGGCAGTGGCGGATCTATGGGGGGGGGGTTATAGCCCCCCCTTAGGTATGCAATTTACACTAAATAGAATGTTAATTTTTCCGACCCCACTACTGTTGGAATTTTTAACCCCACTTAGACCCCACTTTTCCCTTTCCTGGATCCGCCACTGATGCCTGGAAATATATTTTACATCATTTTGGCACTAAAAATTTAACTTTAAGAAGACGTAGTTAGTATGTGTCAAAACTAGACAATAATTTTAAATATTTTTCTATTTCTTTTTTCTCTGAGGCTTCGGGGGGGGGATCTATCTCCTCACCCCCCCCCCCCATCGTTACGCCACTGAATACGATATCAAATGGTATACGGGAAAACAAAACAAACCATCGAGATCCAAAAAAAGGTAGCCCCAATTGAAGACAATTTTAGCTTTTTAAATTATGACTTGGTACCTACAAAAAGCAATAAATTATTTCTTTTCTAATAAATGAAAACATTATGGATTAGAAGGGAGAAGTATAAATTTCGTTCACCATGCAAAGAGTAAAAAATTGAATAATTTCCAACCACACCGGAAAGCGAATTGAATAATTTTCAAGCACTCCGGAAAGCCAATTTTGGAGGCCGCATTCTTGACTAAAGATTATCTTCACTCAACATCGGTTGGGCGAACAGATATCAGTGTAATATCTTAATTATAGTCGATCCCTTGCGTTTCCTGCTTTCTCAAATTATAAGAAAAACAAACTTAATAACCCGCGGAAGGGAAGAAGGATCACATCCGACAACTTTGATGCGACATTTTAACCGCATTGCGAGCATATAATTAATAAAAACTAATCTTATGCACTACACTGTTTAAAAAATATTTCATATCACTCGGAGATAAAATCGTGGGTGCTGGTTAGTTAAGGATTGGCACTCAATAATATCTAAGACTATTACCTCTATTCTCTCTGAGTGATGAATATTATTTATTATCAGTTTGTGCATTTTATACTGTTATTGGAATAAGCGTGTTTTTTAATCTATTTTTACTTCCCATATTTTATTGGCGAATCGAATTAACTGCCAAAATATTTATGCGGAAGAAATTCCAGAATTTCATCTTGATCTTTATATCGCCTGCACGCATTTCAAAAGTTCCGCAGATGAAATTTTTCCAAGCTTCCGCCAGCAAAAATGCCATTTATTGAGAAAATGTATAACTTTTTTCCCTACACAAATTTTTATAAAAAATTAGAGCACAATGTAACACAATTTCGAACGTGTTCATCAACATCTACACACTACCTCGCAAGTTGCCTAAAAGGCGTGTGACAGGGGGTATTAGGACACCAGCCATTTATAAGTTGTATAGTTTTCTCTGTTTCCTAAGTTCCCTTCTGACATATTTGTTGTACCATCGTGGTTCTTTATTATCACATTTGAGTGGTTTGGAAGCCAATGGGTACAAGTGATTTCTTTTTTCTATGCCAAGCAAGGTATAGAAAACAAACTAGATCAATTAGATAGTAGTGCATTTGATTTCCCACTCGATGTCAGCACAGAACAGAGACTCGCTCGTATCCCTTGGCAACCAATTTTTGTGCATTTTTTCTAACAATTAACGTTAAGCCTGAATCACACGATCATTTTTTTTTCGTCGCGAAAGTGATCACTCGCAAAATGATCCTCGCCGGCAATTGTTTTTCGCGATCGCGATGAGGATTCCCATCGCTATTTTTCATCACTCGTCCGGTCCCTTTTTCCGTCGATAAAACCGTCCCTAAAACCCCATATCAGCCAATCAGAACGCATGACCATATGGTCAGAGTCCTCTAGATTGCTCTCTCAACACTACTCTCAACTTCGTAGTTATTATATGGCAATATAGAGGACTCTGCGTATGGTGTGATTGCAGCGCAGCGTTTGACAATTGTAGGAACGACAAAGACAAACAAACACGCTATATATTTTCGTGATGCGGGTCCTATGACAACGAGCTGTAATATCGGAAATGATGCGAAAAGCGACGGCGGGAGTGACCGTGTGATTCAGAAAAATGATCACTGGAGCGATCGCTTTTCGCGACGAAAAAATGATCGTGTGATTCAGGCTTTACCTAACTCTGTTTTGAAAAAAAATCACTTGTACCCCTTGGCTTCTCAACCCCTCATTTCAGTTTTTGTGGAATATATTGATTCCTTGGTGCAGAATTTCCAAGAAGTGTTTCCATGTTACATTTGTGCTTTTCTCCTCTGTTTTTTCTCCGTGTAAATCCAGCTTAAGAGATGACTGGACTAACACAGACAAACTGAAATTGATCCAGCATAGGATTAATAGGTAGTTAATCTTCTCACACCAGGTAATAATAAAAAGTCAGGGAAGAAGATGACAATTAAATCGGATGCGAAAAATAAATTGTAATTTATGAAACTGATGCGATAAAAACCTTTGATGAAGTTATCACGAGGAAAAAATGAGAAGGTCGGAGAGAACAAGGTTAGTCGATGACAGTGGGAAATTTCGTAACAAACAAACACACCCCAAAAGAGCATTATAGTTAGATTAACTAAGGCAAGCTGCAGAGATAATTCAAATCCGTTACTCTATTTTTTTTAAATACATCCTTCTGATTCGTAGCTGATGAGTGGCCTAGTGGCTGGTGATTCATTACGCTCGAAGACAGATATATTTAACCGACGAAAAATCGCAAAGGGATCCGGAACGTGTAACGACGTAGGTGCTAATTAAGGAATTAGACGAATCACAACGCAGTAGCCGTTGAAAACGTCGAGGACCATTAAGACGGGAAGAAAAATCACTCATTGGGGTTGGGAAACCACTTGACTAGACCGAAGACACTTCGTAAATCGCCTCTGAGGTTTAGGTTTTTCAATGATAGATGACTCTTCCAACGTGGTGAAAGGACAAAGCCCCAAGGCCTATCGGTAACAGTGATTAACCGCGAAAAAAAAACACTTGATTTTTCTCTTTTTGCTTTAGATACCCACGCAACTATGGGCGCCTCCTGGTGAGAAAAATCCTCACACAAAAAAAACCAGTCCGAAATGGATTGGTACGAAAATTATAACTTCCATCACCACTTGACAGAATATATGTCAATCCTTCAATATTTCTCTGCAGACAGCGTGGGAATGATCGCCCATCAATAGCATGACTAGGTGATGTGGCGTGATAGGCCGGAAAATATAATTTTTGTTTTTTTTCCCGGAGAATGATTGCAGTGAAGTTTTTCTCGGGTTTTGCACCGGGTTAGGTCCTCCATTTCTCCTTCCAATGTCATGTGAATGCGGAAAAACCTACATTGGAGAGACGGGCCGCACTATTGAGACCAGGTTGAAAGAACATCGTAGACACCTACGATTAGGACAAATGGAAAAATCGGCAGTGGCTGAGCACAGCATCCTCGAGTATCATACGATTCACTGGGAAGAAGCGAAGCTTCTGTCTCGATCTCATGGATACTGGGACCGCTTAGTAAAATAATCCATTCAGATTCGAAAAAACATCAATAATATCAACAGAGACAGTGGCTACAATTCAAGCCATATATGGGACCACCTCTTAAAAATACGAGGAGGCTGGTAGCCAATCAGGAGACACTGAATCGCCCTCACCCACAGAATTCTGTATATATATCCCGAGGCTTTGAGGATTTGGTATTCCTAAATCCCTGATGACGATGGGCGAGTTGTCCGTCGAAACGTTGGAAGGAGAAATGGAGGACATGACCCGGTGCGAAACCCGAGAAAACTTCACTGCAGGCCGGAAAATACTTATGGATTAACGGATCAAAACAAACTTTAATACCAACAACAGCTAGCAATTTGTAAATCGTTATGTAACCTCAATGGCTATTTATGAAGAAATGTATAAAACTTAGGCTCGGGTTTGAAAAAATAATTTGACAATAATTCCGTGTTAATTAATCCATTAACCTAAATGGAGAATAAGCAGGTTAAAAATTTATATTTACCTGCATGATAGAAGAGAGAAAAATTGGAGTAATACCACGTTCTATGAAGGCCCAGAGCTGCTCAGGGGCCCAGAGACAATATGAAAACATTTTACCAGAAAAAGGTCATTGATCAGCATCACCATTCATTCTTGCAAGAATAAAATGGAAAGAAGTCAGAGTTGTAAAGGAAAGATACAATAGAAATGTGGCTACCCCATTCTAAATAGGAAGAAAAATATTACGCAAATTTTTCAACTTTATTTTCCAACAAAGGGAAGGAAAAGAATACCGAGAGTCGATACTTTTCACGCTGCCAAATTCCAAGAATGAAAAATTCAGTTTTGAATACGGAATAAAGTTGTTCAAACGATAATCAGCTTCTTCTCTAAAAAGTATGTAATTGCAAATCAAATGACAAAAAATGCCTTCATTTCATACAACTCGAGCCATTTCCCTGAGTTCATATGGGATAATCCAAGATTAGCATGGAATAGTTATATTGATATAAATACTTTCAATTTTCCGCAATTATAAAATGCATTACGACCTAGATTTCAATGTTACTACATCATCTACAAGGTAATTATGTTGTATTAACATAGAAACCTCGGTCGAATAAATTGATAATCGTGAAAAATTGCAAATATTTTTTCAATATGGAAATATTCCACTCCATCACGCTTGAATCACGCGGATGTTATTAGAATAGCATTAATACGAGAAAACTAATTAAAACAATATTTCTTCAAAAACTACGCTTAAATGTGACATAATTATGAATCAGGCCAGAATAATCCATAAAATTATAGTAAAGGAAGACCAACGATTCCAAAAAAGATTTTCCTCAGAGACGGACATGAGATATAAAAAAATAACTCGCTTTCATTCATAAAAATCTCGCCGGACAATGTGCGAGGAACCAGAGTCGAGGTCGCCAGCTTGTAGGAAGGGTTCCGTGAAAAATTAAAGAACACAAGAGTCAGACAAACGAATCGGAAATCCAAGTCAGCACTTCAGTTAATTAGCACTTCCGAGATTTTATTTATGTGTAAGCGTCCCGAATTCACCCATGAGAGGAGGGGTCAAGTGGTAACTTCCTCCAGGGCAGACCTTGGTGAAAAGCTAGCGGAATTGCGAGAAAAAAAATGGATTTCAGCGGGGAATGGTTATGTAAAATACCAAGTTATATATAACTAAGGGTGTGATCCAGAAATCGTAAAATACCACGGTATTTATTACTTATTTGGAAGTCCTTAAACTTATTTCGTTCCGATTAACGTGTGATCAGACGTAACTTCGTCGGTGGAATGTAACAAATCCGAATATATTTATCTAGACCTTATGAAAGCAGTGAGAAATTAATTGATTTTTATCTAGTAACCTACTGTTTCCCTTCATCTACGCAGAGTGCAACAGACGCCAGGCGATAGGTCATAAAATAACCCCAAGGATCAATACGTCCTACCACTCACGTATAGAAGGAAATGAAATTTAAGATGAAGAGATAAGAAGTTGTGAATATATATTACCTGCCGAGAAAAACCAATTCTAGAATGGATGAAATCACAAGGCAATATATAATGTCTGTAAATTACAGCATTATCGCAGACATTCGAAAGCTATCGCCGATAATTTGAATTGAAAATATACAGAGTTGTTATTTTCGGCACCAAAAGTCAGTGAATAGAAACTTTTTGATGAAAGACAAAACATTTCACCCAGATAATTTTAACGTAAATTACAATAATGGCTCATATCAAATCCCTATGAATATTGATCAGCAAATTAAAAATTTAGTCCATGAAAAAAGAACACAAATGGTAATTTATTTCCACACTTTTAATTCAAAACTCAACAACCGACAACGGTTTGTGTCATTTTCAACATTTTTCATAATGTAACTTCGCCAAAAAATGACAAAATGTGTTGAAACCATGGTCCGTAGTTGAGTTTTGAATTAAAAGTGCGGAAATAACCATGTGTTTTCTTTTATCATAGATATAACGAACTTCCACAAAATCGAGCCTGAAACGATATTACACGTAAAAATTACGTCTTCTTACATCACTGATTCAAGATTTCGCCAAGTTAAAAGTATAAAAAGAAAGAACAGGAAAATTCCTGTTCTACAAACTTTCAGCGAAACAGAACTAACAATGGCTTTACAAGGGCGGATCTACGATTTTATTCTGGGGGGTCGGAGAAGACACCAGGGTCTGACAGCCAAACGGTCTTCTGATATTTGGGATTAAAAACTCTGAGTAACAATTTCTATACGAAATATACCCTTAATCTTCAAATAAAATTATTAATGTGTAAATATTTTTAACTTTTATATTAAAATATAAAATTATTAACGTAAAAAACCCTAGGATGGGCAGTATCACAGAACACACAAGATAAAGATTAAAAACTCACATTAATAACTGAATTTTCGGTGGCATTACCAACTGCTTAATTAATTTACCTCGCCGAGGAACATTTCAAAGTGTGAATATAAAATTATTGATATTTGTGTTAAAAATCTTATCTATTTTTAAGCGTCTGGGGAGGGCATGTACCCCTCTGGTTCTCCCCGAAATCCGCCTGTGGTGGTTTAATAAAAAAACTAAGTTTTCAATATTAATTACACAATTGCGGTCATTATTTCCATAAAACAGCTGTTTCGGTCAACTTTTCCTCGTGATATCAAGGTAGAAGAAAGAGTAAGAACATTTCACGCTAAATTCTGGCCAAATACTAACAAGCAAATATGTAATCGGACATTCAAAACCAAGAAATACATCGGCAGATTATTTCTGTCAGTGTCGTAAAAAGATTTATAGAGAAATTGGAACAGAAGAAAAAGTCAAACATGGCCAGAAGGGAATGACGAAAAGAAGTCGTAAAAGATTTGTTGGAACGATAGTAAGAGAGTAATGACCACGCTCGGGGAAATTGGATATGCATATATAATACGCACTCCCGAAAAGGTTTTGCCCCATGTCAGAGAGAAAATAACGGAGCCGCAAGACTTCAATTTACGAAAACACCAGCAGTTCATCCATTACCAAGTTATCGATTCGCCCAGCTATTAACGTTGACACACCAATCAATTTTTTAATGTTTCTACCATTTCCATCCCTCAAATGAGGAGACGATTAATATTCATGGCATTACGATGGGATTGCTACAAATCAGTACTGCGAATCGCTCAATAAAACTTCGCCGAACGAAAGTAAAATTTACGGTCACGCTAAAAAGAAAAACGCAGAAAAACACTTTTTGAACGAACTTCTCGTTCTCGCAGAAAGATGTACGTAAACAACAAAAAGACGCGGAGACTCGTGTTCAACGCAGTTATATGAACATTGTATCAGGGTGCAATTGCCAGCATAGACAAGTACTGCGATTACTGCGAAAAATGATGGTGATAAAAATTCCAATTAATTAAAAAGGAATTATTATAACAATGGTAACGAGAGATTTTCTTCAAGTTGCACGTTGAACTCAATTGAAACTACATCTAAGGGTTTAAATATGCTTTAATGATCTTAGTAGAACCCTGGAAATGTCGATAATGAATATTTTTCTCGCAACGATGTCCCTCCATAAAGACCTTTTCAAAAATATAGATTATAAAATGTAACTTAATAGAAATAATGTACGGTAAGCTTTTTCCTTGCGTTAATTAGTCGATGCAGAAAAATTACCTGTAGATCAGAATCTTACTAAATTTTCATGAAAAAACCATATCCTTCGTTTCTCGGGCGAGTACCCTGAATAACAAACCCGATTAACGCCAAATAGAAAGAAATTCACCATAAAAAATGTAGGAAAATCGTAAAAAAAGACAGAGACAGGAAAAAAAACTAAATGAAAAGGGATAATTAGATTGACATCAAGGCAAGGTGAGATAACACTAGTCCTTGAAAAATAAAATGTATTACTACTTTCTTTCTAAACTACAAGTATACGAGGTAAACCCGAACTTGGTTTTCTCTCAGAAACAAAGTACTATTTTCATATGATTAATAGTTGATGTAGGTACATTTTTTTCTCTTGAAAGAAGGACCATCTCAATAATTGACAATATATATATAGGTATTATTTTAACGTATCAATTGAAATCAAAGGATGTTAACCCAAACACTACGTCCTCCCCCAAGGAAGCCTAAATAATCGACGTCAAAACCTTCGTACACGCACTTATGCTTTCTGTATGTAAAAATCTAGGAGGAACATATAACATTCATTTAAATAAAGAATAGAACATTGATAAGTTTTCTCTAAAACCTTAAAATTGCTAAGTTGAAGGTTAATATTCACCATTCATCTCCCTTAAAAACTCAATGCATGCATTTAAAAGGTGCCATCGAGACGAATGCAAGTCACGGTAAACAAACGAAGAGCTTAATCAGAAACAAGGAGAGAGGCGAAGGAGAGAACGAAGATACTGAAAGGGAAAAACGGAGGAGTAGATAGGACGTGAGCGCAAGAGGGGAAGGAAAGAAAGAGGACGGGAAGTAGAGGGGGGAGAGGGGTTGGGGTGGGGTGGGGAGGGGTGCCGCCCCGTCCAGACATCGGTTCCCACCTGTTGCAGCTCCCAGACCGTGAGAAAGACCAAGCCGCCTCCACCGTCACCGAAGGGCAGCTTGCCCCTTCCAGAAGTACACGGGGGTGTGAGGCAGAGGGTAGCAGAGAAGGGGGATGGGGAGTGGATGGTTTTTAAATTGTGCGGTGGGGTGGGGACGAAATGAGAAGGGGGTTGAACTGTATGGCGGGGGAGGGAAAAGTTAAAAGGGAGGAGTTTGGCACAAGGGGTTGGAGAGGGCTTACTAGGGGTTGGGAGAGAGAGAGAAAGCAAGGCCAAGTGGAGGGGGAGAGGATTTTAAGAATGAGAAATACTCATGCGAAGATTCGAAAACAAGGCGAAGAAAATAGTGTTATGATTTAGTGAAAAAATTAAATTAATAAACAGAGAAGGCTACCACGAACGGCCAACTAACAGGCTTAAATTAATTAGGAATTGAACAAGCAAATTAAAATTATTATTCCGGGACAAGTGTGACAAACTTTGAGACACACATGATAAAGAAAATCTTAATGCATGGTTACAAGATACATCAGCACGTACAAGTTAATGTCTAAATGAATAAATGCGTGAATTAACACAACAATGCACCTTTTAACTACCCAAACTTGTGCGAACGAATGTACAGAAAACAGAATCTGTTCTAATTCAGTTCATGCATTCGTAAATGTTCCGGTCCACCAATATCATTCACGCATCCACACATTACATCGCACGTGTATCGAGCAACCAGGTCTTAAGAACTAACAAATAGTACATACAATTGGAAAATTTACGTGATGTATCAATGTCACAAAATCCGACGTAATTTTAAACGAAATATTTAACAGGAATGTATGAATTCACATTAAAATATCTCATTTTGTACAGTTTTCATACAGTACAACACAATATTTAGTTCCCTTGCAGTAATATTTCAAGGTATTTCTTTTTCAATTGGCTTGCATTTTCGGATTTGTTTAAATAATGAAACGAAGATAGAATATCAATAACGGCTCTTCCCTAATAGTTAATTAATAAGCTCCACAGTGATACGTGCGTACAACACGTCCATTTTTAAATGTCACCAACACAATCACCCTGCGACTAATTATGAAAATTTTAGACAATTTTAAATGAGGTTAAGGACATTGATTCTATTAAAATTTGGGAGTTATCACTGTTTCACTTTTGCATACTGTCTTCCTATCCATCAGTTCATTTCAATCACGACTCTGATCGCGGCGGAACGTGGTTCTACGGATATCATTTGTGAGCACGAGCCGAGTTCCGCTCATTAAGAGCCCGGCCCAGACTAACAGACCATTTCCTGCATGATTTCACCTCTAGCCCACTCTTAAGAATTTTTTCTTAGTTCCGTTAAAAAAAAGAGATTTATAGGTAGCTACTTGGGCGAAAATTCTTTCGGAATATTATTTAACAAGTTTCCTCCACCGTTTTCAAATGTATTACGATGCATCTGAAATGCATCGGCGAATTTAAAAAATTACTTTGTTCACTATTTTCACTAGAACTAGTCACTACTAGATTACCCATTATTACATCGTTCCGCTACGTGTGCTAAACTTCTAGCAATAGCAGGGCGTTATATCTTTTCATTTGACAATCGCTGCTAGCGGTTTAAACAAAAAAAAGCCTCAGTAGGTAACGCAAAACGTTTGAAAGAATACGTGGGAAAATATGCTGGTAGTAGTAGCAATTTTGCTCGCGACCAATATCCCAAAACTTCCACGAACTGTTGAGATGTGTTGCGGTTCTAATTCGCAAACGTTCGCCGCCGCTACGATGTCGCTTTGTCGCAATTTAAAAATTGCGTTTCCTGCCTCATTAAGATGGGTTGGTTGGTGAAAAAAATTGAATATGTGCAGTTTGCGGTTTCGAGAGAGGGGAAGAAATAATTCTACCTCAAACAATTACGAACGTCGACCTAAATGCCGCCTATACAAGGCTCTCTTGTCTGTGTGTGGAGACCGCGGCGACCGCGCTCCGACATCCGCGATACTGCTTTTGAACGTCTTCTTAGCCTCTTGAAATATTTTTTCAAATTCATCTGTTTTTTTTTGTTATCACTCACAACTATGTGGAAAAGGGGTAGTATGGGTAACTGCTCCTCACTTCGGGGCGACGAGGGGGGTTATACAAATACAATAATGTTGAAGCTAATAGTAATTATTTTAACCAAATGTTAATTTAAATCAACAACATTAAGTGTTGAAGTTTATAAATAAGCAAAGGGTTGTCAAGGGTAAGAAAAAGTTGTTGACTAGTTACGAATACAGTTGAATAAATAAGTTAAAAGAGACAACAACATCGTGTATAATTAAGAAGAGTAATTGAGTTACTTTAAATAACATGTCATATTTTATATACAAAATTGCAATTACGCCGTTTTCAAAAGTAATGTTACACGGGGAACGGAATTTCGCAGGTTAAAGCTGCATTCATTTCTCTTGATGGCATGGAATTGCGCGAATTCTTGCATGCGTACGAGCAATTCACCGCTTTACACGACACAATTTTAACAATTGAATTTCTCTTTTGGGCGTGAAATTACGAGAATGTACGAACGAAATTAGAGTACAAACTATTTGCCATCTCACGTCCACGCATTCTCGCATGCGTTCTTGCAATTTACCGCGTTACACGACTGCACGATTAATTTTGACTGCGCCTTCGTACACACGTCAGATTGTGCATATAAGCGCCCCGTATAAAACGGCTTTAAGTCCTTTTCATGATCATTATCTGCAATAACAAGTTTTTCATCTAACCCAAAATTAGATACACATTTGAAAGTCAACTGTAAAGAAACAGACACTCCTTTAGCATAGCGTAAGCCAGAGAACAGAGCAATGGACCGCATTTACATCCCAACAAAGTATGGAGGTAAATATTTCTGGGTCAGAGGGTAGTGAGGTGGAGTAATAAATCGGTCAACCAAAAAAAATATATAAAATAAAAATCTTAAGAAAATCTCTTCGAGAAACTTCACCCTCGTACTCGTATACGAGGACGCGTGACGTCACTCGTTCATTCAGAAATTTCTCCCGCTGGATTTTTAAGGATGAATGAAACCAACCGGGGTGACTGGTCTTCTTCCACTTCCCGTTGCCACGACAAGTCATAGATATCTCTCTCCGGAGAGAGATGGCACTTGACCCCGCAGAAATGAATCGAGTGCTAAAATCCTCAGGTGTTAAGAGAGATAACTTTACGAACTTCCTCACGAAGACAAAACAAGGAACGAAATATGTCGTGGAGGTGTAACTTTTCTTCGCATAAAACGGGATTAGGGTCGAATAACACCGAGTTTTTGTACGCAAATATTGTAATGTGAAGAGATAGACGCGGTAGGCCAATAGAGGAAACTCCTAGATGAGGTAGGGAGGAGATGGTGTCTGGATGCTAGACCTGGAATGAAATATGCAGTAGTGCCGACTTACAAAAAATATTGGGGGGCGCGAACCGGGGATCTTGCCCCGGGAAATTTTATAAGTAGTGAGTTTTAAGTTTTTTAAGAATTTTATAAGATTCATAAGATCAACATTAAAGCCCTGATAACTAGAATCTCCATATCTGGCACTCCGGGGAAAAATCGACAAGCCTGACACATTTTTTCCTCACACCAATAACGAATTTTGAAGGGCTCGGGCCCCCTCAGGCCCCATAGAGTCGGCGCCACTGGAAATATGTCAATGAATTGTAACTTTTATCGAAGAAAACATGATTCGGGTCTAATGACTCCAAGTTTTCATACGCAAATATTATAGCGAGAAGTGCTAGTCATCGTAGGCCGGTAGAGGGCACCTCTAGATGAGGTACGTCGGATGTACGGTTTGGATTCTAGACCTGGAATGAAATGTTTATTTATTTTATCCATTTCCGCTCTTGCGAAAACCCCAGGAAACAGCCTAAGCAGCTGGGAATTGCGGCATTTAGAACAGTAATATCTACTTGGACTTGGACCTCCGAAAACAGCACTATTCGGTGAAGTAAAATCAGCACTATTCGGTCTTTACATCGGGGTTTTTCATAATATTCACCAATCAAACGTGCGCAAACATTCATGCCATGGTAATGGGTAACTTACCCAGGCGGGACTCGAACCCGCGACCTTTGGTGCGGCAGACGAGGACGACCTCGACGCGACCGAGGCCGTCAGTGTATATTTGTATCAAATATGACATGGAAGTGTAACTTTTTTCGCATGAAACGGGATTCGGGAAGGCTAACCAAAAGTTTTTGTATATAAGTATTGTAGCGAGAAGTTCCAGACATATTAGGCCGGTAGAGGGAACCTCTAGATAAGATACATTGTATACAGAGGGTTTAGATGGAACGAATATCAATGTAAAGGCCTTGGTGAAGCGAGCTAAACGTGGAATGAAATGTGTAGGCGTGGAGGCGTACCTTTTTTTCGCATGGAACGGAAGTGTGATCGATTAACCCAGAGTTATTACACGCAAATATTGAGGCGTGAAATTTTGGACACGCTATGGGTCGGTAGAAGAAACCTATAGATAAGAACAAATTGTAACTAACCTTGTTAAGATTTTATACAATATAGCTTGAATTATTGTAAAAAATGTCTTCCATTCGTGTTAAGACCTAATCCCTTTCATTTTAGCCATTTCTAACCCAGAGCTGCCTCTGGGAAAAAATCAAATTTCATGATTTCTCATTTTGAAAAAGTAAAAATTTTTTACTTACAAAGATAGACCGCGTGCTTTATTCCGCCTTTTTCAATGCCGTATTTTTTATGGCGAAAATTCAGAATGGCGAACATATTTCTGAACTGGTAGTAGTTCCATTGAATGGGCCTTGTTTTGGATGTAATTAATTAATTTTCATGCGATACTTCTAGCATGCCTCATATAATTCCCAAATAGCGCAATCGTCGACTCCCACCCAGGGGGCCAGGGTTCGGGGCTCCATGTGGTCTCTCCTTGTTAGTCCGAATTAAAGAAGCGACTAGATATTTCGCCATTAAACTTTACAATACCGAATAACGCAAAGAGTAGATATTTCCCAAATAGAGACGAAAACATAAACATTTTTTATGTTACTTAGAAGTAACGTTGGGTTAAAATGGGTTTAGTGCCTTTTTTGGCGTTCAATAGATAAATTCACGTGAGAATTATTTCGAGTTATCCCACTCCTTCAAACATCTCCACACCCGAAAGTCTAACTTGATCACCAACATCCCCCAACAGCATCACAGTGTTATGTGTGTATTACATAACTTCGTTATATTACAATTTGTGAAATAACAAATTGTACCTGTTAAGTGTTTATATATTATGACTTGATGTATTGCAAAAAAAATTCCATTCACAGTTATACCTACGCCCTTTCATTTAAAGTTTTTGGCGTTCAATACGTAAATTCACGTGAGGACGCTTTCGAGTTATCCTTCGTTATATTACAATTTGTAAAATAAAAAATTGTACCAGTTAAGTGCTTATATAATATAGTCTGATTTATTGTTAAAAAAAACTTCCATTCACAGCTAGACCTACTCCCTTTCATTTAAAGATTTTGGCGTTCAATACGTAAATTCACGTGAGAACGCTTTCGAGTTATCCCACACTTTCAAACATCTCATCCTCGGTCATCCGAAAGTCTAACTTGATCTCCAACATCCTCCCCACTGGATGGAGTGGTTGGTGTGGGGTGGAGAACGGGAACACCCAGGCCCAAAGGCAAAAGAGGGAGGAGGCGGAGATGAGCTACCTGTGACCGGGAACCGTCTTTCAAAGGTTGGTGGGGTGGCACGAAGGGTGGGGTGATTTGATGGGGGCAGCGCTCCGCGGATTTCTGAATCCATTAACGGAGGCGGGACGAATTGAGATGGGAGCTAAGGGAGGAATCACGGGCAGTCGGAGGAAAAACAAGAAGGATAGATAGAAGATACTGGAAGGAGATTATGCATATTTACCACAAATATAACCCATGTTATCGTAGGAATTATTATTATTAAAGTATTCTACCGATTGAGGTAGGTTTCCGTGGAGTACTTGAAAAGAATTCTGGGGTCCTCTCCTTCCATCACGCACTTCCCTCTTTAATTCACAATGTACAATAGCCAAGTGTTTATTTCTTCTATTCCTACGATAAATGATTTCCACAATGTTACGCCCGCTACTATCAATCATACCCCAGGTTGGATAAGACACAATATAAAAGATAATGAACGACGAAATAAAATACAATTACACGACTAAATTTTCGGTAGCATCATCACCTTCCTCAGAGATCTTGCTCACCTTCCTCGCTACATTCCTGACTATTGTTCCTCACTCAGACCTACTCCCTTTCATTCTATCTAAAAATCCTATTCCTTTCCTTCCTCTCCCTCGTTTACCTAACATTCTACCCTCTAACGCCGTTTTCAACATCCCCTCCCCGCTAAGTACTCGCTCCATCCATACCTTCTGTCTCCTCCGTATCTCATCTAAAAGCTGCCTCTCCTCACCCACCATGTCCAACACTTTGTCGTTCCTCCTCCTCTCCGTCCACTTCACCTTCTCCATTCTTCGCCACACCCACATCTCGAATGCCTCCAGTCTTCTCTCGTCCTCCTCCCTAAGTGTCCACGTTTCTGCACCGTAAAGCGCTACACTCCAGATCAGACTCTTCACTAACCTTTTCTTTAAATTCTTACATAGCGCACCTCTCAAAAGCTCCTTCCTGTTCATGAACGCCTCCTTTGCTAATGCAATTCTCTTCCTATTGTCCTTACATCGTAGGAATAGAAGAAATAAAAAAATTGGCTATTTCCACATGATAATTTATTGTTACTGACCATGGTTTCGTTACTATGTAATATTATCAAGGTAAAAAGGCTGCTGCGTTACTGCGTAACATTTTCAAGGTGATGATGCTACGTAGTAACGAAACAATGGTGTTCACAATAAATTACGATGTGGAAATAGCCAAGTTTTTTATTTCTTCTATTCCTACGATAAAGGATTTCCACAAATTTACGCCCGCTACTATTAATTATAACCCAGGTTGGGTAAGACGGTATAAAAGACAATGATTGACGGAATAAAAAACACTCGCACGACTAAATTTTCGGTGGCATTATCACCTTGCTCGGAGACCTTACTCTCCTTGCTCCCTACATTCCTGACTCTTGTTCCTAACCCCGAGGAAGGCGGTAGTGTCACCGAAAATTTAGTCGTGTGAGTTTTTACTGTGTCCTTCATTGTATTTTATAATGTTTCTACCCCACCTGGGTTGTGTAGAACCCAAGGTGTACAAATGCTATTTCCATAATTTTGGAGATAAGAGCAGATAATGGTTTTTGGGGAGCACTATATTGTTGCAGCAAAGAGATTCTAGTCAATCACTGATAAGTGTGTGTATATAATTCATACCAGTGTTTAATTAAGAACATTATAAGTACCGCACCGCATAGCAACACATTTATTCCACGCGATTTTCAAATGTAAGACACCCCCTAAAATTATCAATTTTTTAAACTTGTAATAAAGTTACTATGAGAAATAATTTTTTACCAATCATAAATAAACGATGCATTTTTTTGACACGACCCTATGCCCCTGAGAGGTGCCGGAACGCCCACGATTTTCTAAATTTTAGGAATATACAAGCGCTTCCTATTAACGTTATGCTGATCTAACAGTCCAACATTTAATATTATTATTATTATTAGTATAAGAAAAAGAAAGTTTCATAACACAAAAACAACAAGCCAATCTTTTCAGATACTTAATACATGGGTGAAAACACACCGAACTGCCTTGTTCTTCAATAAAATTCCCGACGCCTCTTTTATAACGCCTATATAAATAACTTTTACGCACATAATTAAAACCTGGATTTTTCACTTTTAAAAAATCACTCACGATCGACAACTTGAGGCGCCCGCGGGAAGGAGACAGTTAATGGTTATACTAGTAATATATAAAAACCAAGAAAAGAACAAGACGCCAACGGCGCCAGAGCACGGAAAGAAGTCCAAACGCAGGGGTCAACCGCGATCAAAGACCTCCTCCACAGCGCTACAGCCCACGCCATCTGTCGGAGGAACATTAAACTACGACGGAGACTCCCTGTCGCGCGCGTCGCCTGGCGGGGTAGAGGCGAACCACCTGCGAAAAAGTTCCACCCAAGGCCGCACCTGCTGGCGGGGAGCGATACAAAAAAATGTATGTACTTTTTTCCCCTCCCCTCACAGGACCAGCTTTGACTCTTTCACCCCTCACATCTCTACATATGGGAGCATACTCCTGTTCGTGGAGCGAGTAAAAAAAGTGGAGATGAGAGAACTTCATGAATGAACGGCATGAAAAAACTGCTGCGGAGGAGGGGTTGGATTCGCGGGGAGAAGCGGTGTCGCTCCCTGAGAGGCGGATCGCGGAACTAATTTCAGTGCAGAGGCGGTCTCGGACAAGTACGGTTTCACTGTCCCGTGCTTGAAAACCAAAGTGGACACCACCTGTGTGGATATTGGTTAATGTATTTGCATATAAGACGTCGCAGTTCGTAGAATCTTTGTGTGTGCTGCCTCTTTCCTCACATTCTATTCAGTTTTCAAAAATGTCTACAGCACGGCGTTGAGGGATCCACCTTCAGTTCCCAACGTTTAAAATACAATATTTCCACTCTGGTATCGATTGAAAAACAATGATGCCGATAATATCTTGTCGAATGAGTAGTTCCGTTAAGAGTTCAATAACAATTCGAGGGTCTCTCAATACCTTCCGGGCTTTCGCCGAGTTGTTTGTCAGAGGTTGACGACAGTTTTTTCGTCATTCCACCAGGCGTCTTCAAGTCGAAGGTTCATGTCGACTTGAACCTACCCGGAATCCAAACCACCAAGGAAAACTAGGAGCAAACACGGTTCTGATTAATTTTTATCTCCTTTGTGAAATCCGAATCGTATTACCGTCAGCTTCGCTAGTAGAATTTAGTAAACCCGCTTAAATGCGCGATGGGTGATAAGTTTACCTGTACAACTAATTCTACATACTACACCGCAAGCCGCCTAAAAAGGCGTGTGGCAGGGGGTTTTAGGATATCAGCCGTCTACTTATGAAAAGCAAATGCTCATACAAGATTACGACTAGCATTTATTAAAGTCCTTTATGGTTCGGGGGAAAAACGAATTCCCATATCCATCCGTTCGGCTAGAATATCTATCATCATATATCGCTTCTGTCGGACCTATTATTATAGTGGAGCTCTAAGATTATTTTCTCCGTGTCGCTCCTAAAGGTATCTATTCTAAATTGTTATAAGCAATGGAAGCCCAGCGCGCAGCCTCCGATTCTCCAGTGGCTCACAGCCTAATTCGCTTAATATCTGGGTAACGCTGTATGTACGCCTGTAGCAGTTTTTGGCGAATCGCGCAGATTTCCTTTGTATTTCATTAAGTTCACGGATTTAAGTCTTTCTTCGCCGGATTCCATACATGCATAAATTTAGTCGCCGGCTATAGAATTCTATATTATAATATTCGTGGCCCCATCCTTGGATACTGCGGCGGGCATTACTTGTGTGACGAGGTTCATAATGTAGTTGCCGAGATACGTTCATTCCCGAGGCTAGCTCTATTGGCGTTCGTAACGCGCGTGGGACGTCCCTAGGCGGTCTCGTGGGAGCTGGTCGCGTGGGCACCAAAATGTCCCTCAGCGTGTTCGGCGTAAACTCAACTTCCCCACTCGCTTGTTCTCATTCGGCCAAACACCCCCGCGAAAGTCGCCAGACGCTTGAATTGAAACGACTGCGGAGTCATGACGAGACAGAAAGACACCAATGTGCGGTAAATGAATAAGGGCATGCAGCTCGTCTTTCGGGATGTCTTCCGCGTCGATTGATCTTCCCGAAAGCTTCAACTACCAGAATACAAGCAACAATCTATAGGTGTAAAAGTCCGAGGATTCCAAGGTAATGGAGGGGAATTTTTCCATATTTTTTTCACGAGACAAAGAGCGGTAAATGAAGGAGGGCATGCAGCTCGTTTTTCGGGATGTCTTCCGCGTCGATTGATCTTCCCGAAAAATTCTACCAGGATACGAGCATAAGTCTACAGGTATAAAATCCGAAGATTCTATAGCGATGGAGAGGAATTTTTCCATACTTTTCCCCGAGACAGAGAGGCACAAATGTGCAGTAAATGAAGAAAGTCAGCTTATAATTCGGGATATTTTCCGCGTCGATTTATCTTCCCGGAAACTTCTACCAGAAAACGAGCAATAATCTATAGCTGTAAAAACCGAAGATTCTATAGCGAGGGAGTGGAATTTTTCCATATTTTTCTACGAAAAAGAGAGTCACAAACGTGCGGCAAATAAAGAAGGGTATGTAGCTCGTCTTTCGGGATGTCTTCCGGGTCCATTAATCTTCCCGAAAACTTCACCCAGAATACGAGCAAGAGTCTATAGGTGTAAAAATCCGAGGATTCAAGCGTGACGGAGTGGAATTTCTCCATACTGAAATTAACACTTGCAATATATTTGGTGGTTTCTGGTCTGGTCTAAACCATGGTCGTGTTTTAATTAAAAAAATCATGGAAAACAAACTTTTAATTCATTCATCCTATATACCTGCAATTTCCACGATTATGAAATTTATTACGACCTAGGTTTCAATGTTACTACCTCCTCTTCAGGGTGATATAGTAACATCGAAACCTTTGTCGTAATAAATTTTATAATATAGGAAAATTGCAATTATGCATTACAATATGAGTCTACAGACCTAAAATGAATATCAAGTCGTAATAACTCTCTTCTTCATATTACCCAATTCCGTCTTTCCATATCTCAACGCTCTCTTTTCTACAGAATCCCCACCTTGTTTACAACCCTGGATTCAAAATTTCCTTTCCTGAACCCCTTTTCCTCAACAACTTTTTTAAATCTTCCGTAAAACTCCACCTGAACAATTCACCTAGCCTATATTCCCCCTTCCTATGTTTTAAAACGTTGTTTCTTTTTTTAGTGTATTTTTTATTTATTGGATTATTATTATTATTAATATTGCATTCTAAAGATTAAGGTAGGTTTCCATGGAGTTTTCAAGAAGTGATCTGGGAGCCTCTTTCCTTCCACCACTGCCTTCTTTAATTCACTGTAAGGCCTACTCCCTTTCAATCTATCTAAAATTCCTATTCTTTTCCTTCCCCTCCCTCGTTTCCCTAATATTCTACCCTCTAACACCATTTTCAACATCCCCTCCCTGCTAAGTACTCCCTCCATCCTTACCTTCTATCTCCTCCGTATCTCATCTAAAAGCTGCCTCTCCTCGCCAACCACATCCAGCACTTCGTCGTTCCTTTTCCTCTCCGTCCATTTCACCCTCTCCATTCTTCTCCATACCCACATCTCGAATGCATTTATTGGATTAGACTCCCAGAATTCTTCTTAAGAACTCCATGGAAATCTACCGTAATCGTAATAATAATCTTAAAGCTGTCACTTATTTATTGAGGTCAGCCAATGTGAAAGCCTTTTGCCGTTGTTTGTGGTGAAATAAATAAGTAAATACTTGTTCATGGAAAATCGGGTCGAGCTACATTTTTAAGAGGCTAGTAAAAGTTTTTCTCGGTTTAACATTGAAATTTTATACCACCCGTTACTAAAGAACTAGTCTTATTGCAAACCATATCATATTTAAATGAAGACATTCGCGATTAGATTTTATTAGCTGAAATACGTGTTGTCATTCATTGACATATATAAACTACATTACGATCGCAGAAAATAAATGGAGCCTCACATAAATGTCACATATTCTGATGACAGTACCATGATTCAGCAACACCAAGGTCAACTCTTCCTCGAATCGAGGGAAAAATGACATGATTCGTCGGAAACTGCGTCAAAAAGGGGCGGTGCGGAAGAATTAATAAAGCAATTAGCGGGATAGCGCTGGAATTCTTCGGGAGACGAGGGAAAACCAGCTGGCTTCACTGGCTGGCCCACACTACCACTCTAAGTGCAGATTAATGAATCGACTTAGCTCATCCACCGAGAAATTGTATCACCGAGTAATTGCATCAAGTGCTGAAAGGCGACTATCGTCCCGTTATGCCGTAGACGAGAGGACAGTCCCTCATGCTGGCCATGGTTTCCAATACGAATCCTATGATTCACCTACTCTACATATTACTCCATTATATTATTATTCCATGAAAAAAAAATAAAGCGATGGAAGCTTCATAAAATTTTCGTCCTTCTTTTGTCGCTACCCCTTCCGGTTTCGCAGCGCCTAACCATCGTAAAGTGGCAACGTTAGGAACTAAGTGAAATATTGTCCAGACATGCGTTCACACAGGTAGTTCTGCCAACTACATCTATATCTACATAATACCCCACAAGCCGCCTAAAAGGCGTGTGGCAGGGGGTGTCAGGACACCAGCCGTTTACACATAAAAAGGAAATTCGATATTACGATTAGCATTTACTAAAGTCCTTTATGGTTCCTGGGAAAAACGAATTCCCACATCTATCCGTTCGGCAAAACATCTCTCTTAATTAATCGCTCAGTCGGACCTGAAAATAAAGTGGGGCTCTAATATCATTTTCTACAATGGGGTAAGGAAAGATATCTCCAAAAATTATTCGTGGAAAATGAATATTACCTAGAAACCAGCCTCTGAAATCACCCACCATATCTGAACTCTCGAAAATATAAGAAGAAGAAAGTTTCCAGTTATTCTCGGAATTTAGCAAGAAAAATCATTAAATAATCAAGAAAGGGGCGTTACGAATAAATTGCTATTGGGAAGTTATTCGGTCAGAAATCCCCACGAACGTACGTCCCAAACGAAGCTCATTTAGAAACGTTAAAGAATATTCAAATGAGTTGCAGTGAATGAATACTTATAAAAAACATTATTTTCAATCATATTTTATCGTGAACGTGCTGAGACACATACGATAACCTCGTTATCCATTGACTACATGAAAACTCCCCATGCTAGCCATGGTTTCGAATAATGACACACCTTTTTGCCGGTAACGTATAATATTACATAAAAATGTTGGTGTAAAAGGTAAAGGCTACAACAAAATCCACTAACCAAACATAACAAACGTGAAAATACGTAAGTTCGAATTCCTTACCGGTTCGAGTCATCCTGAAAGCTCAGCAAGACAACGACAATGAATCAACGACAATGAACAAGAATCAATGAGACAACGACATACAAAAAAATTATACTGCGAAGTTTGAAGGAGTTCTTCCACATTATGCCTGCACACCAAACGAAGACCACTTTTAAAAAGTTAACAAAGCAACTAAATACGAGACAATCATTAAATCAGACCTTACCGTTATGCGTGATATTATTATTAAAGTATTCTACCGATAAAGGTAAGTTTCCATGTAGTACAAAAGAAGAAATCTGGGAGCCTCCCTTTCCTTCCAGCACTGTCCTCTTCAATTCACTGTAAGCCTTACTCACTTTCAATGTATCTAAAAATCCTAATCTTTTCCTCCCTCTCCCTCGTTTACCTAAAATTCTACCCTCTAATACTGTTTTCAACATCCCCTCCCCGCTAAGTGCACGCACCATCCATTTCTCATTTCCTTTCTCCTCCGTATCTCATCTAATAGCTGCCTCCCCTCACCCACCACGTCGAGCACTTCGTCGTACTTCCTCCTCTTCGTCCACTTCACTTTATCCATTCTTCGCCAAACAAATAATGATCAGATGATATCCAGTTATAATTAATCAAAAACCTTACTTTTTCTTCTCATATGAACCTCAATCGCTTTAGCTCGCTAGATCACAAACACAAAAAAATTAATAAACACACGAGTACTTAATAATGAAAATTATATGCCTGAGGAAATAAATCAATTATTTACTTCGTAACAACCTTTCACTTTTTTAGATAGAAAGGGACGAATATTCCGATAAGAATTACATTTAACTGCATTAACTAAACTCATCGCCTTCCGACGGTAAGTTTTCAGTAATAAATTTAAATTTAATTCAAGGACGAGTTTCATTTTTACCTGAGATCGTTCTGGTGATACCATGTCTTGAGGGTAAAAGGGATAAGAATTATTTTCACAATATTTAATTAAGGGTACATAATGAACAAAAGGCTGCTACGATGAACGATACAGAAAGTTAGTGCGTAGATACTGATGTCCTTACTGATAACTTCCTTTTCCGCTGATCTTGAAAACGAAGGGTTGTTTTCCCTTCCTTCTAAAAAATAATTTATAATACAAGCTTAAGATTCGAATATAAATGCTCGTCCTTGAAAGAAGTAGAAAGCCATTTTTGTAATTCCTTTCATAGAAAATTTTCACTACGGTGACTTAATATTCTGTGTATAAAGACAGCATTTCGCCATTTTAGTGTCGTCTAGCGTAATTTCACAAACCATGAGGTCCTGGCAAACGAACAAAAAAATGCACAAATTGTTTTTTTGCATTAATACATTATATACGATATCCATCATATACGATATCCTAAACATATACGTTATATGTGATATTAATGAGTTTTATGAGTCATGAAAAGCTTCCGTAAATATAAAACGACAAAATCATGCACAAAAATATTACAAAGAAAATAGCTAACAGATCGCAGCCTTTTCTGTTCCCAAATAAACAATAAAATAACTAAAACTCATACCTGTCAAAAGCCAATTAATTCCTTATTGACCAGAAGTGTCGATATACAAAGTATGAAATGAGTATCAAAATATTATTGAGATTCCATGAAAAATTCTGTTAACACGCTTGCACTATTTCAGAAAGAAACACTGGAATCTCAATCAAATACTTATTTCCATGAATAATTACGGACTTAAAAATCTCCTAAATTCATAAATGTCCTTTATAATAGAATTGATATTTGTCTTTCACCTTACAGCACAATAAGTCTACCAAAATTGTTTTCAAGTTGTAAATTAACTAAAGATCTACAGAAAAACGATAAATTTAACAGTATCGCTAGAAAGATGTTTTTACACCGAATCAAATTGAAAAAAAGCTCTTAAGTTATTCGAAAAATATATCTAAAAGTGCAACGCCCTCCGCCTTTACTAAACATATGAAGAATTTCCTAAAGCATATTCCAAATCCTAAATTTGGATTCTGCTTCACATTATGTTTTTAATGTTATGTGTGGTCTGTTAATTCCTCTTGCATGAGTGCACATGTGTAATTCCTGTAAATTGTAAACAGATATACATATTTACCAGTGCCTCTCGGACAGAAATGTATCACAGTTCAATCACTTTTTATTTTCTATTAACTTTCCCAATTTTTATGAAATTCTATAGAGCTCCAGATTAATAGTTTTTCGTATTTCATGTGTAGTTACGTATTGAGTGGAATTTGTAGTTTCTACAAGGAAAGTATTATATATTCTCCTTTGACTGTAATATTTCTGCTGCAGTTCTTCGAAATATATTATTTCTTACCTTTTTTCTAATTTTACGAGCAAGCTGCATTTTTATTTCTGTAAAGTGTTTAGTACCTAACGGGTTGCCGACAATACACGTAAAGTAAACGTTGAAGCTATATTATTATTAATTCCACTCTTGACTAAAAACTTCATCATCATAAACCTTAAAGAGAAGACGTGACAACTTACTTGGCCACATTAAGAGGCACGGAGGCCTGATGAAAACAATCGTGGAAGGACAGGTGGAAGGGAAGAAGGGCAAGGGACGGCCCCGAACGAGTTAATAATAATAATAATAAAATGCCTTTATTCGGGCGAGGTTGAGACTGGAAAGTCCCCTCTTCCACCTAACCCCTACACAAGTTACATAGGGCAGGTTATAAAGGATCTAACAGAGAAGAAATACGTCGCTATGAAAAGGCTAGCGGATAGGAGAGAGGAATAAAGACCTGCGTCAAACCTATCTTAGGATTGTTGACGAATGATGATCCTCTATATTATTTCTACTGTATACATACCTTTTTCTCAACTTATACGCAGCCAAACTCTACAAATGAGGTACCAAAATGCACAGAATTTATCAGTGAACATGCGACGGCATATCTTACTTCCTAAATATTGCTATTGTTTCCTAAAATTGGTTTTTAAAAATAAAAAAAATAATCGATTCTGGCAAGATTGTCCTCATCCCAAGAATACAGTTAACGCTTTCGGATCCCACCATGCATTTTAATTTGACAATTTCCCATTAAGGATTCCTATGCGATGACTATTAACAAGGCTCAGGGTCAGACTTTGCAAATAACTGGCTTATTCCTGCCTGACCCTGTATTCTTTCATGGCCAACTTTATGTAGCATTCTCTAGGGTAAGATCTTTTCAAAATATTTTTGTAAATATTAAGGAAAACGCTTATTAAACAAGTATTAACAGAGGATAGTGTAATTACTTCCAATGTTGTGTTTAAGGAGGTCCTCTGACCTCAATTTGTATATGAACATTCCAATTAAATTAGTACATAAGACCCTGCTTTTTTTTCTACATTTTAAAATTATAAACAGGCCTATCCCTCTGTGGACCTGCATTGAAAAGAGCGGGAGAAGCCCGCTGGGAGCGGGCGCATCACGCTCGTAATTAATTATTATTAATATGATTCATTTGGATGAAAACGCTGGAGATTGTCCTGAACCATTTCGAAGTATGCATCCGATTCTTATTTATGCCAGTCAAGAGGAATATTACTCAGTGATTCTTTATCGTCCTCTCGTTATCGCTTGTGCACACCAACACATGTGTCAACGCACAACAAGTCAACATTTCGATGCTTGCCTAACGTGCACCGAAACATATTACGTGTGGTCCTTAAATAGAGACGGCCCACATGATCTGAGCTCAACGATAGCGCGGCGGCAGAGGCGAAAATAATCCCATAAGTTGGCTGGCGTGTCGTCGCGGGAGGATAGGGGTGGCGGAGCATCTTCTTTTGGGGCAGGGCGATTCGCTTTTGTTTCCCGAAAGACGAGAGGAGGCGTAGCGGGGAGATAGTAAGATAGGGAGAGGTCACATGCGGGAAGGAATGAGGGGATAGCGGTAATCGTGGACGATGGAACAGTTCACGGAGAGATATGGAAAAAGCAAACATTATGAATAAGAGCGAGCTGGTTCACCAATCCCAGCTGTGCACTATCACTACAATATACCACAGCATGGAGCAGGTATATTCCGGTTAATTGCCCCAATTAAGCGGCTGCCACACTTATCAGAGGCATTCCATTAATACAAAAATATGGAAATTGAAATATAGTATTGAAGACAACTTTTATTGCTATTACAGTATTCTACCAATTAAGGTATATAGTGCTAGTTTTTAATTTTTATTATTTTTGCTTTATCCCATTTACTAATTCTATTTTTTAATTCATAGTCTTCTCGTTGCAAGGAATTAAGAGCTTCCATCTTTCGCCTCGAGTAACTCAATAATAATGTGACAGAAGATGATAAAGGATGATTAAAGTATTCTTCCGATTACGGTAGGCTTGCATGGAGTATTTATGAAGTATTCAGCCAGACAACTTGAGAATTAGGCAGTCCTTCCTTCATTGACTTCCCTCTTCAATTCGCGACAAGACCTACTTCTTTTCATTCTAAAAACCCTATTCTCTTCCTTGCTCCCCCTCATTTACCCAACATTCTAACCTCCAACACTGTTTTCAAAATTCCTTCCCCGCTCAGTACTCGCACCATCCATATCGTCTGTCTCCTACGTATCTCATTTAGAAGCTCTCTCTTCACCCACCATGACCAGCACTTCGTCGTTCCTCCTCCTTTCGATCCACTTCACCCTCTTCATTCTTCGCCACACACACATCTCGAAAGCCTCCAGTCTTCTCTAGCCCTCCTTCCATGTGGGGGGTTCCTCATGTGCCCATGTGTCCGCACCATTAAGCGCTACACTCCGTATTTGACTCTTCTATTTATAAATAACATTATTTTTTATTGCGACACGTAAAATTTTCTCCAATCAAGCGGCCGCCACATTTATCCGAAGCTTTCCATTAATATGCATACATTGACATAGAAATATAACACAGAAGACAAAACGAGAATTAAAATTCATAACAGTTCTATCATCTATTAGTTGAACTTTAACTATTATACACCGCCGAGAGTGTCTTTACAACAGTGTATTTTGGTTCACAATGACTTGCGCAAATTCACTTATTACAGTCATTAGTGGGAAAAGCTAAAATCACTCCTTGAGGTAATCATTAGTAAGAAAGATAGCCACATCAATTGAGAAACAAAAAATATTGTCCACTAAAATAAATTTTACGCTTAAAATTGATTTCACGATCGTTAAGCGGTGTTTGCAGAAATTTTAAAAAAATCATTCATTGGTCTGGCCCTTATAGCCAGAATAAATAAATTTAAATTGTAAGTAATGTTGACTTTTCATATTAATTACAAACTAACGATTCTTGCAACAAATTATTATAAATTTCATCTTCGTAGTGCAGCTAATTTATATTCTACGGAATGTGCACGATGTCTTCCGCGACTGGCAGTAAAAATTCAAGCTCGAAGGAAAAACTATTTCAGAGTTAACATAAATCTCACAAACTCCTCTACTTCCTGCATTCAAATTTAGCATCACGCAAGAAGAAAGTCAACGCTGAGAGACTCTTGACCTTTTCCCAAAATATTGCCGGGAGGTCACTGAATGGTCCCGTGTGTGGCGGCAGATCAACACGTCTACATTTGAGTTCAGGTTTGAGTTTCAAAGTAATGAAAATTCCGACTTTAAATTTTATTGTTATAGCGCTTTTTCCTAATATCTTCCTTCAACGCCACATTCTAATTTCTCCAAGAGGTATCAATGATGAATAAGTAATTACACAACACGATATGCTAATAAATACGGCAAGCATTTAATTAATGAAAATTTATTGATGCTCTCTCTCCCCACGTAAGACACCTGACACAATTCTCTCGACAAATAAAACAAAAACAATACATCGCGGCAAAAATTACCCAAAGTAAACAATGAGAACATACAGAAACTAAAAATAGGATTGACAAACATTAGACAAAAACTTCCAGGTAACTCGAAATTGAACGCATTAATATAAATATACTTTAATATCCACACTATTTTATTTATCATTTAACCGACCGTGTTTTCGACACTTGGTGTCAATTTCAAGGTGTCAATACACCAAGTGTCGAAACCATGGTCGGTTAAGTGATAAATAAAATAGTGTGGATATTACCATTTGTGCTTTAATCATGGATATATCTTTAAATATACTTTACCGACATCATTGTTCGTAGGTGAAATAGCTATAAAGCTTTTCTTATAAATCGGAGAGAGGAGAGGAATCTTTCATAAATATCGGTGGGGAATTCCAGAGCTTACATCCAGAGATGAGAAAATATTTGCGATAAGTATTTGTTCGAGGTATGAGACGTATGAGATAGGAAGGGTCAGCTTCAGTGGTTTAAGAATCAGAGGCTGATTTTGGTTTAAACATTGGAGAAGATATACTAGATACATCAAGTCATGAAGAGGGCGAAAATAAATTAACCGAATAAAAATAATTCCAACGAGAAGAGGTTCTGAGCCATAACAAAGTAATGGTAAAGTACAAAGGGTAGAGCTCACCTTTGTCTAATGCCATCTTTGTTAAGTACCTAAGTCGCCTGCGTCGTCCGGGTTAAAAAAGCATAGGATCGATCAAAACCAACCTTAACGTTCAATCATCGAGTGAGCGGTGTTTTTTAATGTTTTTTATGGTTTTAAAATTTTTAGTATTATCTAAACTTTCACCAAACACTAAATAAACTTGTGTCACGGGTGTGAACATCTACACATCATTCGCCGGGAAAGTATTACAACATATTTAAAGAATTTATTTACATAGTCAATTTTCGTTATATTTTTAACGGCATATGTCAATAAAAACTAAAATACACAAGCATGAATAATACTGACACCTTTGTAAGGAAAAACCTCCAATATCATGATAAAGGCTTTTCCTTAGAAAATAACCGAGAAAATACTAACATCAAATCAGGGAAATATATTCAATACACATAATAAGGATGAGGCATCATTGGATATATCCTTATTTGAATTTTTATGGGAAATAATAAATAATATCCATAGTAAGTATTGAGTACTAGAAAAAGGATAGATTAACCCTTGGAAGTATCCCTAAAATTTTCCCTATTCGCTATTTACTGAGAAAAATACTGCTGCCCCGCTATTCGTAGGAAAATACTTCAATACCCTTTATAAAGGCTGGGACTTCACTGAAAGAAACCCCGTTCACGAAGTGTAAGTGCTAAACCAATCTCAAGGATCGTGGTCGGTGAAAGTTTTTTATGGATTTTCCTCAGAATACGACTAAAAAGAGGTTATTGTGCTCGTAAATAAAGTAAAGAGCTCTAGACTACCCACAATGCACTCCGTCACCCATAAATTTTCATCGCCCCTACAGGAACGAATATAAACTACTATATATTACTGCTGACAACAGCAGTGCCTTTCCCTGGTATACTGTTTTAAGGGATAATTTTGGAGGATTAATTTTTAACATTTCATGCAGCCATTTAAGGATGATAATAATAACAATAGACTAAGGAAAGGTAGGAGAACTAGAGATCTTAGGTAAGACAAGAGAAAGGGAGAAGATGAGAAAAATGTTTAGAAAGAGAGAGGAAAAGATAGGAAGGAAGGAAGGGAGATTGTTGGGAAGATGGTGAAAGAAGCTAAAAATTGAATGATAATGATAATAATAATAACGATAAGCTAAAGAAAGGTAGGAGAACTAGAGATCTTAGGTAAGGTAGGAAAAAAGGAATAAAGTGAGAAAAATATATAGAAAGAGAGAAAAAGATAGAACGATAGGAAGGGAGACGGTTAGGAAGATGAAGAAAGAAGCTAAAAATTGAATGATAACACTAATAATAACGATAGGAAGGAAAGGTGGGAGAACTAGAGATCTCAGGTAAGATAGGAGAAAAGGAAGGCGAGAATAATGTTTAGAAAGAGAGAGAAAAAGATAGGAAGGAAGGAAGCGAGATGGTTCGGAAGATGGTGAAAGAAGCTAAAAATTGAATGATAATGATAATAATAATAACGATAAGCTAAAGAAAGGTAAGAGAACTAGAGATCTTAGGTAAGGTAGGAGAAAAGGAATAAAGTGAGAAAAGTACATAGAAAGAGAGAAAAAGATAGGACGATAGGAAGGGAGACGGTTAGGAAGATGAAGAAAGAAGCAAAGAATTAAATGATAACACTAATAATAACGATAGGCTAATGAAAGGTGGGAGAACTAGAGACCTGAGGTAAGGTAGGAGAAAAGGAAGGTGAGAATAATGATTAGAATTAGAGAGAAAAAGATAGGAAGGGAAGATGAAGAAGCAAGCTAAAAATTGAATGATGATAATAATAAAAACGATAGGCTAAGTAAAAGGTAGGAGAACTAGAGATCTGAGGTAAGGTAGGAGTTAAGGAAGAAGGTGAGAAAAATGTATAGAAAGAGAGAGAAAAAGATAGGAAGGAAGGAAGGGAGACAGTTGGGAAGATGAAGAAGCAACCTTAAAATTGAACGATGATAATAATAATAATAACGACGTTAGGATAAGTAAAAGGCGGGAGATCTAGAGATCTGAGATAAGGTAGGAGTTGAGGAAGAAGGTGAGGAAAATGTATAGAAAGAGAAAGAAAAAGATAGGAAGGAAGGAAGGGAGACAGTTGGAAAGATGGTGAAAGAGTGGGAGGGGTACAAAACAGGCTTGTGGGAAATGCTTGAATGGAGCTTATTGAGATGAATGGGCGTGGAGGAGGAGTGGGGGGTGACGGGGGGGGGGGGAAGGGGAGGTGATGCGGTTCAAACCACGGAGCGACAAGTACAACCCGACCGACGTAAAAGGCCCAACCACGCCAACCTAACTCCCTCCCTCCACTCACACGCACTCAGGCAAGCAAGCGACTGTGCTGTGCTGCTGTGGGAGAGAAAGAAGGCTAATAGAATAATCAGCCCCATCCTCATTAGCAGCCGTGGCAGCGAGGCTGACTGACCCTCAATAAATCCGGAGAAGAGAGAGGAACGGGAGCACCCAGCACCTACTATAAAACACCACCACAAACACCAACCAACCCGCCTTCCCTTCCACGGTACAAGCCAACACTCGGGCCCTAGTTAGGGGAAAGGATGACAAGTGAAACTAAGCGAAAGTCAAAACCTGTAAAATTTCAATAGTTTCGTTCCCAGGAGCGAAATGTAGAAGAAGATCGAAATGGATTTAAACCCGGAAAGCTGAACTCAGGATCGAAACGAAATCAGAGTCAAAACTACTCCGGGTTGAAACTAAACTAAAATTCTGTGACGACATGAGACGTAGATAATGTTCCGCACCGAGGGGATCACGTGCTTCACTTTCAAACAGTTTCGCTTCGACCCAGACACCGAGTACGAAATATGGATGAATGAAGTAGAGGTTCACCCTACCGCCATTAGATCCATGGGGCACTCACATCTTTACCACTAACAGGAAAACGGTGAACGCAAGCTAGCCATTCGATTTTTAAGCTCGATGTTTTGACCTCTCTACACGTATGTATGTCAAACGTAATGGGTCGAAACTATTCCCTCTTATCCCCCTCCACTCAACTTCTGGGATCGAAACTTAACTATGAACAGCGGAGTTTCGATTAATTTAGTTTCTTTCCCGGGAGTAAAGTTTCGTCCCGGGTCGAAACTAAACTCCTTGGTGATTTTAATTTCGTGCGGGTCGCTCCGGGTCGAAACGAAACATTTTCGTTTAGTTTCACTTGCCATACCTGGTTAGGGGTACGAAATCACGACCCTCGGGTATTCTGAAAACGATCAAATAAATACATTTACGAGTACATAAGTGACGTGTATGCTAGTTGTCAGGATATATATTACACCCAAAAGGAAATATAGGCTTTCGTGATGAAGATAAAGCAAGTTAGATAAAAACTTTTGGGCTAAGTCGCCGCGTCATTTTTTTAATTTTATTTATCCCTTGAGAAAGCGACCAGCATCGGTCGGGAAACGTTGAGGCCACCCAAAAAGAAAAAATAATGACGCGGCGAAATAGCCCAAAAGTTTTTATCTAACATGACGAGTACCCGCGAAAGTTTTAACGAAGAATTAAGATGAAGCAACTAAGAAAAAGCAAGAGACTAACATTTTTCCACAAAATGTAAGTGCGCGTATCACTGCCAACTCGAGCGGTCTATTTCTGTGATAAATAAATAGTTCGAAACTAAATCTAAAATCCTTAAATATACTTGGCGTATAGAATATCCCCTAGTGAATATTTTACTTCATCTCACATGTAAAATTAGAATTCACTATTTCCTCAAACGCATTCATTACCAAATCCATAGAGGGGATTGACGCCTCGCAAACATAACTGGCTAAAACACTCGGCCGGAAATCGAGATACCTGGGTTCGAATCCATTGCATATGCAATGCAACTCCGTAAACATCGTGGCTAGTTCTAGAATAATAGAAGAAGTAATAAAATACTTATATACGCCATTCCGAGGAATTGAACTCCAGTGACTGGAGGGGGAAAAGAAATACTGCTCACTGAGATTTCTTCTTGACATGCCTTGGTCATATTGCGAAAGTTGAGTCAGTATTTGAACTATGGTTTCCCAAGAGGATAGTAAACATCAAAATCTAAATGAATTTTCCCTCCGTCATAAGGTTTTCAATAAATATCCTTCCTTCCTCAAGGTATCTTAAAATAGGTACCTTAGTACCTTACCAAGGTACCTTAATATCAGCATATACACCGGAATTGAGCCAAAAAATAGTGAATTATCAAATTATATATTCTGCATGATAGTGAGGAAATAAATATGGACCTTAAAAATAGAAAAACGTTCCCAAAAATATAATAACAGCTGCGACTCAAAGTAAATTGAAGTCATTCGAAATATGATCAAGACAGAAAATGAAATGAAGGATGCCGTTCCCTTCATAAGTTGACTTCTTTAACATATTTAATTATATGGTAGCAAACGACGGTTTTCGAGGTAGATTCACGGTGGCGAAAAGATTAAGCGTGAGTCACTTGGCTATCAATTATCGTTACCGCAAACCGGGTAGGAAACTCACCTGCCGACGTAAAGGTTTGATAGAAATAGAGAACCTTACGCACGGACAATAAAATTTATTTGTGGAGGTGTTAAATTAAATTCTTCAAAAATACATCAGATTCAATTACCTTCGTCGAAAACCGCGCGTTAAGGCCACTATACACGGTGAATGATTATGCAAATGGTATCATTCACCGCGTGTAACGGAAAAATTCCCGAATGAACCGTTATGCGCATTATCATTCAGTGAAAATTAGAACATGTTCTATTTTGCTCGCATGTTCCTATGAATGATCACGTGATCATTCAGCATGATCATTCGCATGATCATTCACCGTGTATAGCGGCCTTTACACAGCTTTTACGAGAATCAGGCTAGGAGCCTCTAGAGACTCGAAAGCTGTGCACTGGGATTATAATAGTGGAGCATTTACGAACGAATTGTTTTCAGAGCATCAGATTAGAACTACAACATATTCCTTGCTCGACATAAACGGTACAATAAGATGCGTACTAATATTTTACGAAGCACTATGAGGCGCGCGGGCATTTTACCTAACGGATAGATACATGAATTCGTTTTCCCTCCGAACAATAATGGACTTAATTAAATGTTCGGTCGCACTCCGGCGGTCAATTTCTCTTAAAGAACACCTATTTATTAGTATTCTCTTACATGCGAACGACTGTTACCGTAACAACTCCTGCCACACGTCTATCGAGACGGCTTTCCTGTTGTAAGTGATGTGGATGAATACGCGCACTGAGTTCGCTAGGAGCAGTTTTGGGGGGTTATAAATACTTGTATTGAAATTTACCACAGTAATTTTAATATTTTCGAGCCAATTATTACGTATATTGCTAGTTTTTACTTTTTTATTATTATTACCATCTACCTTTTCCTATTTCTATTTAATAATTGGTAGCATTCTCGTTGCAAGGAATTTAGAGCTTCCATTATTCACCTCTGACAACTCAAGAATGATGGGACATAAGGATAATAAAGGATAAGTATTGTCATTTTTATCGCACGCAATTATATCTAGATGAATTGATTAGCCCATAAGACACGATGGATGAAATGAAGTGACGAATCCTTACAGTGAAGTCGTGAGCAGCCGCTCACATTATTAGCACGGCATTTCATTGTTTTCTCGACGTAGTTCCCACCACGAATATCAAGTTTCACGTACATCCCACGAGACACTTTCGATTTCTGCACAATTCACACGCACTACCGTTTTCGTCGTTCGCTTGTTTACTTCCACCGTGAGTCGGAAGATAGAGAAAGGTTGAATGACCTACTGGAGACGGAGTACGTTTAACCACGGTCAATGTGAGAGATGACACATGTGTAATATTTCTATCCCGGCCGCGTGAACGGCGGTGAAATATACAAGAATTGCCATGAGAAAAAAATTCCCCTGGACCGGGAATCGAACTACGGACCTTTGGATTTCCGGGCCAATGCGCAGACCACTACGCTATCCAGGTTCTTTAATTCTCATGGCACTTAAGCCGATCCTCATGGTACTAGGTGTTAGGCCCTCGCGGTCCATCAATGATGGCAACGCGAGGGAGAAAGGACTTCCAAGAAGCCTCAACCGGTTGAGAGTCTCAAACCTGCGCTAAAGCCGCGCAAAGCGGTATGTGTAATATTTCTATCCAAATGTCCGCGGTTCGATTCCCGGTCCAGGGTATTTCTTGTGGATTACACATTCCGTGCGGAAGACTTTCTTAAGCAGACATGCCACCTCCCAGCCCATGGCGAATGACTGCTTATACAGTCATGGGGCCTATAACGGTTCATTCGATTCCCCCACCCCGTAACCGCTAGGTAGGGTTTTCCCTTCGGACTGTCGTCATCAATTGAACCCCTAGGGTCGTTATGGAAGCAGTCGTTCTTGGATCCATTACTTTTTTTTACACGCTTTGAAATTTTGAAGGAAGGAAACATTTCTCTGCAATTTTCAATGGGCTCCAAAATACTCCGTTTTTTTAATTTAATTTTGAGAGTTTTTTTTTAAACTGCGTATTGTGATAATATAAATATACATTCGTTATTAAATCTGAAGTTGTCATTTTAAAACATATCATAACATTGTATATTAGAGTCCATTGTAATTATAGTTGACCTAAAATCCTTATTGGTAGCTCTCAAATATTTTTTTGTATTCGAAATCAATAATATTTCACGAAAAATAACTTTAGAGCAAGACATCTAATGGATTCAACTATTTGTGTCGCGGGTTGCCTAGGTAATCATATAAGCAATGGGGAATGACTACTTAAGAAGTCAAGAAATTTTTTAAAGAAAAATGTTTTTTTCGCATAAATTTGATAACATGGCATCAAGGTGCGGTAATCAGTCTTATAAACATGAAATTAGCGAAATAATAGATTCGCCAATGAACATGAACTCCAAATTTACGCCCGTTAATATGATCTCGCTCCGACAAACATTTTTAGTGCCAGTTCTAAGAGAATTTGACCGATGAATATGATAATAATTACCCTTTAAAGCCCCTAAGTACATTCATCATAGAGTTAACGGAAGGAACGAAATATGGAAGCTATTAATTCCTTACAACGATAAGACTAACAAAATTGGAAATGGTAAAAAGGAGATATCAAAAATAATTTAAAAAACTATGCTAGCAAATTATAGAATGGTCGGCACTAAAATATTATACTTGGAATGGTAAATTTTCACAAAAATATTTCCAGCTCCCAAATTTATTCTCAATTAAGGCTGAAGAAGAACTGCAATTCAACAATATAATACCATAGAAACCCAAGATTTACATAAAAACGAACGAAGTTAATTCCATTTACAAGTATAACACTTGTCTAAGCATCAGTGCGCGAGGACATGATTGACATCGTCACAATCAGGACATAATTGCTCACTGGACTGAAAGTATTGTTTAACAAGAAAAGGTACCGTGATAGAATTCAGAGGAATTTAGCTTATTTCCTCAAAATTTCGGAGAGAAAGCTCAAGTTGCCATTGTGTTAACCCTTAAAGAAGGGTTTCGTTTCGTCAGTTTCCTCAATTTACCATATCACATCTCGAATCACTGAGCTGGATAGAGGAGGGATGAGAAAGGTCAAGATGGGCGTGGGGGAAGTGACTCTGTCCTGTGCTCGTGTAAGAATCGATTTTAGCCCCATCCATCGGGAGTGAGGAGAATTAGAGGGGACGGAAAAAAAAGGATGAGACCGGTGGAGTGGAGTATTAGGGGAAAGCACCCAACACGTGAGGCAATCTGGGATTACTCGATTAATCGAAATCGAAATACAAATATCAAAATAACCCATTCATGCTTTTCAGGTTGATATTTTACTCCCACAATCCCATCAGTAGTGGAAATGTGTAATCGAAACATACATTTGGATATCGATTAATCGCATTTTTTTAGATTTATCGAAATATTGAATTCCAATCACACAATATCTGGCATCGATTATGCTTTCTAAGTTGATCATTTATTCCCACTATCCCATTATTACCGGAAGTGTGAAATCGAAATTTGGATACATTTGGATATCGATACATCGCATATTTTTTCGATAGATCAAAATATTAAATTCGTTAACGCTACATGAACCACCGGTTATGCTTCTCAGTATTCATATGCTTCTCAGATAATTTACTCCCAATTAGTCGTCAATCATCAAAGGTTTGTTCCCTGGTCGTCATCAGAGCACGATAATGATAGACGATTCGTTCATCGAAACGTCGACCGCGATGGAGAACCTGACGCGGTGGAAACCCCGAATAACCTTCCACAATATAATACGCCGGGAAAATCTGCAATCAAATTATTGTCTCGTAATTGATTGGTACAAAAAATCAATTATTTTGTGGTGATACAGTTGGGATTTTTTTATTGATTATGCTTATGATGATATGCGATGGAGAACCTGACCCGGTGGAAACCCCGGATAACTTTCCACAATATAATACGCCGGGAAAGACTGCAATCAAATCATTGTGTCCAAATTGATTAGTACAAAATATCAATTATTTTGTGGCGATATAGTTAGATGTTTCATTACAAAGACATTTGATTATCCCAAAGAGAGGTAACAGGAAATGATTAGACGGAGTGAAGCGAAGGTGTAGTTGGGGAGAGGGACGACTCGGGTGTTGATGACGCCATGTGCTGATGGGGGGTGAGGCCTACGAACGCTCATAATGGGAGCGCTGTCTCCACGGAGACCAAGATCCCGTGAAAAAACCGTCTTCGGGAGAAAAGAAGGAGGGGGAACAACGAGGAAAACACACGATAGGGAAGCGCGTGCGACCAAGAAGTAGGACAATAGGGGATGTTCGACCCCAATTCCCACATGAAAACACTATCCCAAGCAAAAAAAAAAGGTTTGCTCCCTCTTCGATTTTTGCAGTCGACTTCCGACTGGCTGGTCATAATTGATTTGTCATTTTACGAATATAGACGTGATACGCCGAAAAACCAATTCTCAGACCGATCTAATCACTTTTAATTTTGGCTAAATCTTGCAATTCGCTATTTCGTGAATTATTATTTATTAAAAGTAATTTTTCGCAGAATTTCCCGTTTTCTCCGCGCGCGGGGAAGGGACCACAATAGATTAATCAAGGGGGAGACCTAAATCTCTTCTAGGGGACCACCCTACCAATTTAAATAATACCCTACGGTTCCTGAAGGAATTTAGTATTTTTAATAAAATTCAAGTTTACTCACCGATTTCACGAAGTCAAAATATACCTATAGTGGCTATCTTTTTTACTCCATTTCCACTGAAATAACGGAATTAAATGATATAGCAGTGGTGCGATTGACCTAGCCGTCGACGCACCCTAAATCACATTGTTACTACTATTGAATTTCTTGTTACATCCAAATTTAAGTTACCACTTGAAAGACTCAACGAGTAGACGCATCAAATTCACAGTGTCATACGGAGAAAGAGAAATTCACCTTCGCTATTTCACGATATCACACCCAATCCAAAATTTCACACATTTTTCCCCGAAAAAGGTAATTTTTCGCAGTGTTTCTCCTAACATCACAGTTAAGCGACCATTTGAAAAAGTCATAATGTGGACGCATCAAATTTACAGGTCGATAAGAGGAAAGAGAACTTCGCCTTCGCTATTCCTAGCCTAGCTCCAAAATACTCCGTTTCTGATTTTAATGTTAAGAGTATTTTTTAATTCCGAATTGTAATAATATTAATGTACATTCGTTAATAAATCCGATGTTGTCATTTTAAAACATATTATAAACATTGTATATTAGAGTCCATTGTAATTAAAGTTGGCGTAAAATTCTTATTGCTTTATTGCTCTCAAATATTTTTTTGGGATCGAAATCAATAATATTTCGCAAAAAATAATTTTAGAGCAAGACATCTAATGGAGTAAACTACTTGTGTCGCGGGTTGCCTAGGTAACCATATAAGTAATGGAGAATGACTGCTTAAGAAGTCAAGAAATATTTTTAAAGAAAAATGTTTTATATGAAGAAAGGGAACTTATCCTTCGCTATTTCTAGCCCAGCTCCATACAAAATGTCTTATGTACTTGAAAAAAGGTAATTTTCGCACAATACTAAGACACATACGTCATGAAAAAAAGAAAAAGGCTTTAAAAAATTATCGTACTCACCAAGAGAGCTCTCTGCATCGGACAGATCGCTGAGTGAAGGCACTTTCTGGATGGAACTGATGGACCGGGGCCCTTCTGGGACCGGCACCAAGGCCTCTTCCTCGCTGCTTCCAGAAGGCGTGGACCCTCCGCCGCCGGAGGGCCCCGGGGGGCCCGGACGGACCATGCGGCCGCCGCGAAACCCGCGCAGCCCAGAGCCTTTGGTGCTGGAAGAGCCCAGCTGGGCAGACACCGTCTGAAAATAAAAGAGAGTGAATTGTAAAAAAATCACTAATTCTTGAATTACTTTGTGGCATTCCATTATAAGTTTTCCTGGATATCAGACAGTTACTTATACCACTTATTTTTTATTAGAGCGCGACCCGGGTTTCAATGAATTATCATCATCTTCAGGCGCAAATTATGATTTGTTTATCTAAACAAATTTATTTCGATAAACAAATCATAATTAGCGCCTGAAGATGATGATAATTCATTGAAATCCGGGTCGTGCTCTGATAAAAATAAGTGGTAGAAGTAATTGTCTGATATCCAGAAAAACTTTGAGTGAATTGTTACATAATAATTTCCACAACTAAAACGTAAAGCAGCATACTTGCAACATTAAATCCTTGAAACATTTGGATACCCTTCGCCATATCGATGGCTAAATTCTAACAACACGTATCTCAAATACAGCAACTTTACAGGAGAGCAAAAAAAAGCGATTACTTATTTTTAATTGCATATACTTTTAATTGAAATTAAAAACCAAATATACATAAAACTGTAAGAAAAGCATACATTTGCAAAGAAATTCAGGCGAAAAATAACTTTGCAAGCAAAGTTGTTTTTCGCTTGAATTTTATTTTTCGTTAACAGTATTAGCAGTTTTAACTCAGACCGCCCAAATTTTTGAGACACGTATCGACATGCATCCTATCTTTGGTGAGACAAATTGCGAGATCACTCTCTTCCATGTAGGAACCTAACTTCACCCAATAACGCAATTCGACAAAAAGCATTCATTGACTTCGATTATAGCAGAGACACTACTTTATAGTGAATTTCGACAGTATCGTAAACGATTATACTAATGATTAACTTTTGAAATAGCGGATAGGAAAACAGAAATGTTCCCTAGTAGCCATAAGATCATTAAGGGTTCCTTCAGCTAAGACAAAACCAATGATCCTAAGACATAACCTATGAAAAATATATGATGCTCATGGTGACGACGTTCTTCACCATATGTCCTTTAAAGGCAACCACGTGAGATAAATACACTCTAAAATACATGAAATAATGTATGGCGACAGGAAATTATAGTGAATGTTTATAATTCAATTTTATTAAGATTCCGAAGGTTATTTAAATTAAAACATAAAGATATCGCTGACAGGTTAACTCTAGGTTCACATAACAATGGCAAAAAAAACATTTAAATGCAAATAATATTACGTCACCGCCATCGATAAGAAAACATATCGGAAAAATACCAACCGTACAGAATTCTACTTCAAATATTAGGAATCCAAAAAACATTATTAAAATTAATATTAGAGAATTTTTTCGCCGGATTTCTTGTACCATGTCACTTGAACATCAGCACTACAAACTTCTTTCCGACAAGAGTCGAATTTCACGATCCCAAAAAATGATTGAAAACGCCTACTGACGCTCTTATAAGTGAACGCATCAATCAAAGGGGAATGAGTCATTTTTTATGCCATAGCCAAACCATCTTCATTTGCATATTTTTAGGAGTGTGAAATCAATTGGAATTACATAATACCGTGGAAAACAGCTTAAACTATCATGATCTTACACGGCAATAGTGTAGGCGGCATCCATTCTTGCTTCGAGTCCTTTCTACAATGAGGGCATTAAAATTAAAACCCGAATCGATCAATCAGCCAGGACATAACTGTCGACGAAAATAAGAATACAGCATCGACATCTCTCTAGTTACAAAAAATTACAGGACGTCGGGAAGACTGACATTAAAATTCATATGGTTTTAATACGATAGCATTCGATTAATAATTAAAAGGACATAAATTATAAATATATATTTTCCAATTTGTTAACGTACCATGAATTTATTGAAGGAATTAATCAATGAATTTAAAACATATCACTCATTAAAATTAATTGATATTCTAACCCCAGGCACATCAAAATGCTACGATTGATCGAATTCGAGTTTGAATGACAAAAAATCTGTTATTAAATCAAGGAGAAACCAATCTGGAGTAATCTCCACGCGTAGGTACCAAGATAAAGATGGATGCATCATTCAAAAAAACTAAATCACCGGCGTAGTTTAGCAGGTCCCTCCATTTCGAGGGACAACTAGCGTAAGATAAGCCGCAAAGATGATCGACCTAGTAAATGTTTTTTCCCCTCTGAAATATCGATGTGAAAGTGATATTAAGGCCTCCTAGCCCTATGAGCTCTGAGAGGTTTTTTATGTAAATAACTAATGTCATCTCGAACAACGATTATTAGTGAGCTGTAATGTAAAAGCAGTGAGTAACGTTCAGTTAAACTCTATTTCTTCCTGTTATATTTAATAGAACAGTCAGAAAACCGAGTCAAAATTTTCTCAACAGTAATGCAAGTACTCAAGAATTCATCAGTACTTTTAAGCCGATGAATACACATAATTATTTATCCCTCCAAATCATCCCGATCCGGATTGAAACTGCATTCTTCTCTACGTAATACGAACATCAAACAATTTTATACGCCAAAAATGATTCGAGAAGCTAAAAATTTATAATCATAATGCCGGATGAAAGCAGTTTCAATTACGCTTTCTCAATAAGCGATTTTTAAAATTGACTTTTAATTGCTGTTAAACCTGCCTTAAGGACCGCCTGAGTAATAATTAAATTAGCTATTAATTAATATACACTAAAAATAGGCTTCATTTTCTAGTTATTCATGACTATTAACAATGACTTCGATTGATCCATCCATCGAGCAAGAATAGTTTTTCTACCCTAAGGGAGATGAAGCAACCGGTAAGCTTCCATAGCAGAAGTCGCAGCGGCTGGAAAATCAACTTATCCTGTGATTTTCTGAGGAAGTTCTTGAAGCGATTCCTATTATAATATATCCTGACGCTTCACGAGTCCTAGGACGCTCCTAGAGTCCTATAATAGCAATAAAAAGGATTGCTATTATAATATATCCTGACGCTTCACGAGTCCTAGGATGCTCCTAGAGTCCTATAATAGCAATAAAAAGGATTGCTATTATAATATATCCTGACGCTTCACGAGTCCTAGATCCTAGGACGTTCCTAGAGTCCTATAATAGCAATAAAAAGGATAGCTATTATAATCTATCCTGACGCTTCACGAGTCCTAGCTCCTAGGACGTTCCTAGAGTCCTATAATAGCAATAATAAGGATTGCTATTATAACATATCCTGACGCTTTACGAGCCCTAGCTGATTCAGGGCTCTGCCACGAATATTTCATATACTTACCTATAGTGGAATGTTATGGAAGACGAGAATATTTACCAAGAAAATTCCTTAACTCCGTGTCTTTCATCAACGTAATTCAACAATCCTAAGATTGGTTTGATGTAGCTCTCCTTTCCTCTCCTATCAGCTAGCCTTTTCATAGCGACGTATTTCTTCTCTTTTACATCCTTTAAAACCTATCCCACCTAACCCATTCGGGGCCGTTCCTTGCCCTTCTTCCCCCCTTCCACCTGTCCCTCTACAATTGTTTCCATTAGGCAATTATTCCTCATAATGTGGCCAACTAAGTTTTCCCGTCTTCTCCTTAAGGTTTTCAGGAGACTACGGAAGCTACCGGCTGGAATACGTATCTTCAGTACAATCGGTTATCTTTCGCGTTAGCCCTCGACATTTTCCAGTCGTGACACTAACCTCTACGAGACATTTTTTCAACTTTTTTTCTCTCCATGCCATCCTCGTAGGGCTAGACGACGCGGCGTATTTTCTCAAAAACTGGTTCCCTTCGGGTAAGACGAGAAATAAAAACCACTCCATCGCTCCGTTCGGCCAATGAGGTCAAGCGCACAAAGTCGGTGCATGAGCGTATTCCTTTACTTGCATCGAATGTACGACAAGGTAATCACTACGTGAAGTCTTCCCTAGATTACCGCAGGCTAAATCTTCAACGTTTCAATGGACAGTTAATATATCACTAGCAGGCCATCCGGAGCTGCTACGGCAGTACAGTACCCAGAGAAGTGGGGAAACTTGGAACTTGGAATGCATGTTCACATGGAAGGATTTTTATGTTTTCTCTTTGAACTTGTCAAAAACTATGCCTGGTACCTACATCAGTGGCGTAGTCAGGAATTTCGTACAGGAGGGGTCCAAAACCAAGGGGGAATTTTTTTTAAACAGAGTACTAAGGTTTAAGCTAATTTTAACACTTTTCAAAATCGAAAAAACTTCATTTGTTAAAAAAATATTCTGTAAATTCATGATTCTTCAATATATTGCTTTCTTTTATGAAGGAAAATAACCTGTGTTTTTATACTTCAATGGTGGGGGGTTCCGGACCCCCCCCCTGGCTAGCCGTTAGTTAATTCACTCTAAAAATAGGCGTTATGTCTTAGTTTCTGACGACTATACGGACTGAATTCGATTCATCCAGCCATTCAGAAAGAGTAGTTTTACCCAAGGATTGATGAAGGTGCAGTGAGCTGTTAACGTTTCAATCAAATAGCGATAAAAATGAATTTTTGGATGGCTTATTCATCGATAAAAATTTCAATGCGCGTCCATGCGATGCATTCAAATGTATCTCACTTGCTAATACGTAACTCATAAATTACTCCGGCAAAGAGCCTAATTTTTATTTTTAGCATGATTCTTACAATGATCCACTCAATGTGTCAGCTTTTTGTCAAATCCACATATATATTTCGCAAACCAATAATTAGCATATATACTGCATAGTTACAGCTGCTATTATAACCTGTGTAAAAATTCTGATTTTAAAACAAAATGTCCAAAATTATAGAAAATAAGATTTTTTTGTGGCTTTAAGCCGATGATGAACTACAATCAGGATATTATTTTTATGAAAATTCAATATACACTCCTCAGACCTACCACCTGACTTCAATCCAGCATAATGTAATACTCATTGCGCACTATATCAAGCGTCAGCACTACAGTTAGCAGAGTGATATTGAAATATCCCCATAGCTTAGCCTTCTGGTGTGTTTGTATCTTTCGTTAAGTTTCCTTATGCTCAATGGAGCTCACCCGCTAATTCCAGCTCGTATTTCGTACAATAGGAAAAATGTCGTCGCCCACTCACCTTTACGATTCTCATAAAAAGGGCAGTCTATACCGTCTTGTTAACAGGTTTAAAGTGAATATTATATTTCATTCTATAAAATATCAGAATAAATCGTATAACCAAGACATATTTGAGAGCGTAAAACGTTACTGTATTTGTATTGAAATAAATATTTCCTATTTTCCACTATTATAAAATTTACTATGACCTAGGTTTCGTTGCTACTACATCATCTTCAATGTACAAATGGTGGGTAGTGCATTCAATAATTACAATTGTTAACTGGAGTGGAAAAAAGTAAGGGGAGAGAGGAGAGGAAGGACATTGAAATCTTGGTCGCGATTAATTTTACAACTGTGGAAAATTGCAAATATTTATTTCAACACGGAGACATTCCACTACATCATGCTCGTATCTTCGGATTTTAGTCAATACATTTTCATTTGACTTGGTCACTTTCATTAAATCTGACCCGGACAATAAGAAAATAAAACAACGATATAATTTTATTAAATAAGATACGAGTTTTGGATGACTTATTCATGGACAAACATTTCAATGTGCGTCCATGCGAAACCAACAATAAATAAACCAAAATGACTTAGCCAGGTTAATTTCTGCATAATTATCACAAGCTTTTTTTTAAATTTGGGTCGTGATAATCAATTTATTCATTCCTCAATATTCACAATCACTACAATTAGAATAGATATCCTATTAATAGAGCTTAAAAATCACCTGAACTGTAGGTTTGCTTTACAGCACCTTTGATCACATTGGATACGTGTATGCTAGTATATCAGCAATAGGGTAGTTTCCTTCATCAAAGAAAACGAAAGGCATTGATTGCGATTCGTTACCCACCATTAGTGTATTCATAATACACAAATTATTAGGTTTTTGAAATACCGGTTTAGACGAATGGCTAGGGTCAAATTTTATCCTCATTTGAAAAAGGCCAGATTGGCGCCCATGCGATTCCACTCCACGTGACGTCACAGGGACCTAGTTTCTACACGAGAGGATAGGAGTTATACATCGTCTGAGGTTACCAATGCATGCATGAGGCACAGAGCTCAGGGAAACATGTCTTAATAATCACCTATTAAAACTGGCTTAGGTCGGAAAGTTTTCTTCGTTTGATAAGGTATTAATAAATTTTTTTTAAGCCAAGCGCTACCAGCCAGCAAGGTACTCAGCTACCCGCTAGCATCCTGCGTCCTATCAGCGCTCAGAGCCTCGATCAAGGTCACCTCACAAGGCGGGAGGGGGAACCAGAAATGCGTCGCACGGACTTTTTCCCATCATTCCTACTTACGCGTCTCGTTTTCGCGCGCTTGAAATTTTTCACTTTTCATTTAATCGCGAAAAATAGATATCGTCATTTAAAAATCTAAAAGCGTGAAATACGTACTCCAGGAGTAATAATCTTTCGATTTAGGCAATAAAAAAATAATTGGAAACCACCCTATTACTCATAAACCATGATCCCTAAAAATAGCTAATATTACTGATGCCAGAGGAATCAAAACGTAGCAAATGTGAGACACATAAATTAATCACGATATAGGTAGGAAAGATTAATTTATAGAAACGAGATAGGGGTTAAAGTCCTCATTCATCTCGTTAAAATGAATCATTTGAGGAAAATCAAAATTAATTTTTAAAAATAGATATGAAGGGTCAAACCCTATTGCCTTATGTCTCAAATCCACCCACTATTCAGAGAAGAAAAAAGTATATTCCGCACACGAATGCGCAAAACGTATAAATACGTAATTAAATCTTTATTTCACCGAACACTCGACTCACAAGTGGAATATAAAATGCATGGAGAGCTCTCAGAGGGAAAAATCATCTTGAGAGGATCTTCTTCCTTCTTGTTTTTCTTCCCTCGAATACGGCTTCCATATTTTTCAGCCCTCAATTGTTTTTCCTGCGAACCACTCCGGGTCCACACACGCCTCGATAAGAATTAGGGGAGTGACGAAAGTTATAACTCGTCGCTACTCGCTAACTTGAATCATTATTTAGGGACTCAAAAGAGTTTCTTAATGCATAATCTGGTACACTTGTAACACACTATAGATATAAACTTAGTGGAAATTTTCAACAAATACTTTATTTTTCTTTACACGGCCGGTTTAAATACTTTTTGTACAATCGTCATGTCTTACCGATCGTCAGGTCCGGAGGCGGCCTGAAGATAATACCATGTTTATTGAAACCGGTTGTTTAAAGTAAATTAAATTATTCGAGGAAAAACTACATAACTGAATTTACAATGAGTTCAATAGGATTCCTTGAGAAAAGGAGACAGGAGCAATTTACACTGATTTTTGATTTTTTCCTCAAATATAAAATAAAGTAGACCTATATACAAAGTAATCCCTTGCCAAAGTTCTGGTGTATTTATTTTTCAAAAATGATTACAAGACACCCCAAATCAAGAGTTTGGCCCTTACCATACTCTTACCTTACCAGAAGACTTTCTTACAACACGTCTTCCGTAGTTAAGTTTATTATGTGGCAAATAGCGGCCTGAAAATACGTTTTCTATGGTTATACTTAAACTAAGGATTGGTTTCTTAAAAGCAAACCAAGTGCCAAACGTGAAAAATATATATATTAGAACCTATTCTTGGCAACATTTGTTTATGGAGCGTTGTACGGTGAAGGATTTCAAAATATGAATAGATGATCGGTTTCAAATACATCATAATCAAATATTAATAATTAGATACAATTGAATTGTTGATATGGAAGAATAAGCGATGCCGCGTCGATACATCGATCGATCGCCACTAAACCTGTCCTATTTTTTTCACCGCTTTCCCTCCGAAAATACATTCCTTCCACCTCACACTCTCAATTTCCGACCAATGCTATCGGAAAAACAGCTCGTCCAGTCGGCGAGTGCGAAACAATGAAATCCGGTGCTGCGGAGAAGCTTTTACCCCTCCCCCTTCCTCCGTATTTTCATTCATGGAGACGGGGACTCAAAATGTCTTCGGTTTCCTTCCTTCCTGGACATTTCCACGCACGACGAACTACCAACACCGCGACTTCAGAGACGCCTAACTTGTTGGGTCAACTTTTGAGGCTCTCCTTTTAAGGCCCTTGTCACGTAGGGTTTGAAGGGTGTGGAGACAGATATCGGAGAGAAAAGATCCTATAAACTGACTTGCGGTGGAAATGAATACCAAAAAGAAATCGTAAACGACTACAAAATTTCTCGACTTCATGGATGAGACCACATATAAATGCAATAATATGGCATTCACAGCGCTAGCACCATAGAGAGTACAATACCTCTATGACAATCTTTGGCCATCGAATTTAGATGGCGAACAATTCGATAGACTTACGCCGATTATGTAAATCGGAAACACGAATACCACCTAAAGTGAAGGTTATGGATTGCCACGCATTATTGATGGACGTCGATTGTCCGTGATGTCCATTCATCCATAGCAGTAATATTAAAAACTCAAAGGTCGTGTGAAGGATATCAAAGCGTTCGTAGAGAATTGGCAGACTTTTTTTAATTTACTACTAATATCGATACGATTTCTTAAGAAATGGATACGAGAGCAATTTACACCGATTCGGTTTTTTTATTTTATATTCTTTCCACGAATATTAAAAAAAACATAAGTAGGCCTCCATACATGGCTCTCCCGTGCCTACTTTTTGGTGAATTTATTTTTCATCATGTCATCAACTCAAGAGGATAGTCGATGAGTTTCGATTGTCCGTGATACCAGATACAAGGTGGTGGTTGAGTGCTTAAGGCGGCCGGCAGTCGATAACCATAAAAAGTCGGTCATTCTACCTAGCCAATAGGGTAGTTTCCTTCATCAAAGAAAACGAAAGGCATTAATTGCGATTCGTTACCCACCATTAGGGTATTCAAAATATACAAATTATTTCGTTTTAGAAATAGCAGTTTAGACGAATGGCAATGGTCCATTTTTATCCTCATTTGAAAAGGGCCAGATTGGCGCCCATGCGATGCCACTCCACGTGACGTCACAGGGACCTAGTTTCTATACGATTAGATAGGAGTTTTACGTCGTCTGAGATTACCAATGCATGCATGAGGCGTAGAGCTCAGGTAAACATGTCTTAATAATCACTTATTAAAACTGGCTAAGGTCGGAAAGTTTTATTCATTTGATAAGGTATTAATAATCCTTATTTAAGACAAGCGCTACCAGCCAGCAGGGTACTCAGCTACCCGCTAGCAGCCTGCGTCGTATCAGCGCTAAGCCTCGCCTCAAGGTCACCTCACAGGGGGGCAGCGGGAACCAGAAATAAGTCTCACGGAGAGATTTCCCGGCATTCATACTTACGCGTCGCGTTTTCGCGCGCTTGAAAATTTTCACATTTCATTTAATCGCGAAAAATAGATATCGTCATTTAAAAATCTAAATGCGTGAAATACGTACTCCAGGTGTAATAATCTTTCGATTTAGGCAATAAAAAAATAATAGGAAACCACCATATTCTGCGCCTTTAGAGTACGTAATCTCTCGCGAGGATTATAACCAGCAGTTATCCCTCAAATACAGAATAAATAATAGCATTTATCGTTGTTGACGAGTTTATTCCTCAACAATTGCCACCATTCACAACCATTCTTATTTCCAAAAATGCCTGGAAAGTATCTGCCATATCTTACGTATTGTTATCTCTAACGTAAGTACCTTCTTTTTGTTCTTGATCTAATAGTTGGTATGTTGACTAAGGTTGGAGCGACTTAAGATTCGAGGATAATGAGCCGATAGTACCGATTCACAGAAACTTACAGCGGCATATATCATTGAAAAATCGACTTATTCCAATAAAATATATTCGCTCTTTGCCCCATGGTATTTCTGTAGCACTAAAAATCAAAACTACCCCCATTCATTACATAATAAAAAACAAATCACTATGGTGAAATTATTAAATCTCATTTTTACCGCATTGAAATTTTAACCAGCATTAAAATTATAATTAACGAAGTACAGTGGTATTTCTTACACCAAGCAGCCTCTATGCCTCAAGGAAATGTTCCGAATTAAAGAGAAAATTCTGTAATACCAGCGCCATAACCAACTTTTCTAAACGCCAAACGATTCCTCGCATTAATTTCTGCATGAAGCATATAGACACCTCATTTCACAAATGAACTGGGTACACGGCAGTTTTCCTCACTTAACTTTATTCTTCCTTTTTCACTGGAAGCTATTGTGCTATGAATTTTATTACATGCTTGAAAAACTATACTTCTGACAAAATTTATACGTCGGGAGCAATATGAATAGGTACAACCGTTCGAATACAGTTACGCACCAGGGTGAGTCACAGTTCAAGTGGCCACTTGAATACGAGGAAATGACAATGGTGCTGAAAAATTAGCGTTATTCGAGAGCGTTACTAATCCGCTGAGACTGCGAGCATCAAGTCATCTTTTCCTAGTAGAGAGCCAAGAAAAGGCCAATTTATCAGCGAAACTCTGCCCTTGGGAGAGGCTGGTCTCAGCCAGAAGCCATCTCTGTCATACCGCGTTAAATCTTGTTCATATCAACTGAACTTGACTTAACTTGGAGCGACCTACGATCCGATTATGATTATGAACCTTATGCACAGATTCAGAACACCTTAAAGCAGCTTAACTCCATTAAACGCGACCATTAAGCCTGAATACACGATCATTGTTTCCATTCCTTCCGAGGGACAGCTCCAACGATCGCACCAATGATAGCGGAGAAGATGCCCGTTTCAGGCTATCATTTTCCGCGGTAGCTCCGAGGATGGTAATCCCATCCCTCTTCCCATCACGCGTCACGTCCCTTTTTTCCGTCCCTGAAACCATCGCTGGCACCGTCCTTCAGCCAATCAGTAACCACGGCCGCAAACAGCGATTGCAACGCCACTCATGGATTTTAATTGACTGACAGTTGTAAACACGGAAAATGACAGAATAATCGATAGAAAAAAGGATGGTGTAAATGATTGTGTGATTCAGAAAATGGCCAATTTTTTTAAGTATACCGGTACTACCCTCTCTGATATCTTTATGGAGTCACCTGCAATGCGCAAGTTGTGCGAAAAATCCACAGAGAAAATACCATTCGCCTTAACCGGGATTCGAACCCGTATCCCTAGAGTTCCGGTCGAGTGCTACAGCCAGTTAGGCGTCATTCACCCCAGTGGAAATTTGAGTACTATACAAATTTCCAGAGGAGAGAATGACGACTCGGTAGTTAAACTGGCTAAAGCACTCGACCGGAAATCGAAGGATCCGGGTTTGAATCCCGGTCAAGGCTAATGATTTTTTCTCTTTGGATTTTTCGCACATAAAATGAATGGTCGAGCTATCACTCTTTCGGTCCCTGAAAACCTATCGCTTGAGCTATCGTTCTGAGGGGCAGAAAAATTATCCTGTTGCTCAGGCTTCAAGGGGCGACCGATGTAGGTCATATCCATGGAACAAACTACAATAAACGAAATGGATGATAGGCTTGATTAAATTTCAAAATGCCGCCATGCAGCCACATTTAAGACAATATAATTTTTATTGTTGTGCAATTGCCGAAGGTCTAATCCATATACCGTGAAAATTTCAAGTTGAAACCGTAAGTTTTATATGAGTATTTCATCGGAAAAAGACACTAAAAATATTGAAGGGATTATGCGTCTTCTTAGCGGTATGGTTACGCCGATTAAGCGTGTCGTGACAACTGCGCATTAATCCTTACTACACATGCGATCACAATCGAATGCACACTTCCCCTTTAACAGAGCCTTGTGTTTGTCTTTGTCACCTTTAAACACGGACTGGTCCAATTTAAATGATAACCTCATCCACCGAAGGCAGATATCGATTGTTCATCAACACGCAGGTCTTTTTATTTCATTATTTCCAACCTCTAGGAAAACACACATATCCGGGGAAACTTCGGCGAACTCAGAAAGGTCTGTGTCGCAATTCTTCGATAGAAATCACACGCAAAACCTAGTGGAGACAGTTGCAAAAAACACGGGATCATAAAAAAGGCGATGAGCGATATATCTAAATAAATATCATACGTTAATATATTGAGCAGCGAACCCTTTTCATTCTCTCTTAATTGAAAAGGGGATAATTTCAAGTATTTACGTCATTACTTGTTAAATACTTACCTCATTTAATTTAAAAATTTTCCGATGTATATTCCAATTTTTCCTCTCTCCTTCAGCGATTCAACCCGAACGCTAGTTTTAAAAAGGTGAGGAAAGGTCTTAATGGGGATTCAATCATCATCCTGTGTACTTTCACCTTCAAAAAATTCATAAAAATGATTCAGAAGAGTAGAAGATGAGGAGCAGAAGATATCTTTTTACAAGGATAGTAATTATACATTATAATAAAAGTATTCTACCAATTAAGTTGGATTTGTAAAGAGTATTTACCAAGAATTCCGGAAGTCTACCCTAACCTTCATTGACTTCCGTCTTCAATTAACAATACATATGGTCTTCTCCCTAATAAATCTCTTTAAAAATCCTATTCTCTTCCTTCCTCTCCCTCATTTACCCAACATTCTACACTCTTACACCGTTTTCAACTAGTAATAATTTAATTTAAAAAATGATTTGGATAAATAATTAAATGTTCGCCGTGTATTCTCTTTTCTCTGCATACATTTTCCTTTCCAGCCTACGCCGGGCGACTCTATGAAAACCCCAGGCATGGTAAGGTATAGTATTTGGAGGAGGCGACCGACAGCTGAGGTCTTTTGCGCAATGAGGGAAGGGTATTGAAGGAAGGGTGGAGAGAAACCCGGCGTCGGCATTAGCCTGCTCTTAACGAAAGGCGCCAAGGGAATCACGGATTAACGTCCCATCCGACGGACGGAGTGCTGCGCTTGAAATGTCCTCAATGATATAACATTCATGCAGGGATCGGGCAGTCTCTGAAAATTCTCTGCTACCGCCGGGATTTGAATCCGAGCCCACAGGGTGGGAAGCCAACACTCCAGCCACCACACCAACCCGATCCCCCGAAATCCCCAGACTGCAAGGTTGTAGATTCATCAGTCACATCCAACAATACCGTAGTCTCCCTCCCCTCTCCTTACACAATGACTTTGTACGTAGCCCGCGGTAAGATATCATTACCTTTATCATCACTTGTAAATAGTTGACACCGAGGTGGGTATGAAAAAATTCTGTGGAAAATCGCATCCCTAATCCTTTCAGTAGAGACACTCCTCAAATATTCATAAAAAATTCCCTTGGCTAGCCGAAGGAGACGAGACCCTTAGATTGACCTGACGGATTGCGTGGGATGTGAAGGCTTGCGTACAAAGCGGGGTGGGTCTGTTGTTTGTTGCCGGATCTCTGAGAACACGATTTGGAGTGGGTAGAATATGCGTTGGTAGGGAGACAAACTCCCCTACCCCGATTCCTCCATCGCACGGAACCCTGCGTTACCCTGGTGATGGCATTGTTTAGAGGACCCTGAGGAACTCGATATCCTATCCTCCGATTCATCTCGAGAGGATGAGATGAGCTGCGTGGACTCCCTCTTAGGGAACGACAGTTGCGAAGAGTAAGGGAAGAGGAATTTCTCTAACCTTTTATTTTTGGGAACACGAACATCACCGCTGCCGCCAAAATTTGACGAACTAATTGTCAAAGCCTCATTAAGAGTAAATACCGGGTGTTCCAAAATGAAAGTGGTGTCTTAACGCTCCACTATATTTATTGCACTAAATTTATCGATATAAATTGTTCATCGAATAAAAGAACAACTCAAACACTACTGTTTGTAGGCAGTAGTGTCCCAGTGCACGTAATACTTCGGCCGCCATCCGTTAAGTAAGCGCTAGTAGCAAAGATGGCGACTAGTGAACAGAATGCTTTTGTGTTTTACAGGGTGCAAAGAAGAATTTGCAGTTACCTACGTTGCAACCTGTGACCTTTACTAATTGTGATATATGTTCATTACCAGTTGACCTTCCCACATTAAAGAACAGAACTGGAGTACAGTGACGTCATAGCAAAATTAGCAATGCCAGAACGCATTTTTCTTAACTTTTTTTAGAAGTGAAATACTACTCTGTGTGTTATTTATTACTATTAAAATTTTATTACAATTTGTTTTGTTTTGGTTACGAATGTATATGTTAGAAATTTTGAGGTACCAAAATTGATAGAATTGTTATTTGACTATTATGTCTTTTGTTAACCAGTGCGGGAACGTCCGCGGCGTTCTGGCACCATGACACCACTGCGGGAGTAGTTGTTGAAACAATTACTCGAAAGACACAGATCAGCGTTGAGAAAGAACCTGCATCTCGTCCTGACGCGTGCCGCGAGACGAATGGTGCTCACACACACACGAGGCAAGAAATATACGCAGGATTGAAGCCAACAAAGATTGGAAGTACAAATAACGCCATCAGGCTTGCCAATTTCATCATCACCACAACGAAATTCATCATCTACAGTGAAGTTACTCACTTTCTTAAGGGAAGTATAGCTGATTTAAACATTTTAGAAAAGCTAAATACAAAAATATAGAGAAGAATTGAAAGAGAGAAGAACTTCAGCAAATAAAATGGCAACCAAAAACATTTTGATTCCTTCTGGGGTTTGAATGAAGTTCTCTTCATTCCGAGTGAAGAGATAATAATTCCAATCTCTCCTAAGTTTTCAAGCCAACAATCTACATCACTTTTCCTGGCGGGCTACCAAAGGCGCAGGGAGGGAGAGAAAACTGGTAGTCCGAAGAAGACCACGCAGCCACGGAAAAAGTAAAATATGAAAATTTCAAATTATGATAATGAAGAAAAAATTATAATGATGATAATAAATGAGGTGACGATGAGAGCACACAATCAACAAGCCTTCTACCCCATTAATAAATAATAATAATAAAAACACACACACTTGTAGCCCATCATGTTGAATTGTTTGAGTTGCTACTTCATTTTATGCATGATTCATAGCTTTATAATTAATAAATAAATATTAGAGAGCGCTAAAAACCCCCTATTCATTTTGAAACATTCGGTATACACAGGAAAATGAACGATTGTGTTTCATATGAGAGAGATACATTTCAGTGGACACCCCTGTCATTCGTATAACCAAGGTTGTCCAGTGGCGCCGCGAGGGGAAGTTTTGGGGTATAAAACCCCTCCCCTGAACTCAGAGGAATTTTTAAATTTAATCCATTTTACATGATTGAATAAATATTACTAATATAATAGTGCTAGGATTGATAAAATATCCATCAGAAAGCCGTAAAACTCACAATTTTGAACCATTTATCTTCAAGATTTTCTGGGAAAGGACACCCCCACCTCCCGTTATCCTTACCCCCCAGTATTTGTTGCTCCTATAAACCCCCCTTAGCCTTATTTCCTAGCTGCGCGCCTGAGGTAGGCTACTTACGATTGGCAAGGCAGGAGGCCTGCAAACAAAAGTTGATATTCTAATCACGCCGGAAAAGCAGGGGTGGGTAATTTATTCATGAAAACCCCATCCACGGCCCAACGATAGCAAGCCTTCACAACCCTATATGCGTCTGTTTGGTTATCACTTTGAATTTTGATGACGAAAGGGAATACGAAGCCCATCCTAAACAATCCTTTGTCCGCACGACCGTTTGACTCTCGCTTTTAAAACCCTTCGTACATATGCGAGAAAGAAACTGAAATGAAACTCATTCGCAGTCTCCATTAAAAAAATTGTTTCGAAGATTTAAGAGGAGGAATCGTTTTTAGTCTCGAGCATTCGCATTTAGTCTTTTATTTTGTGATATGCTACTCGTTTACAACCTAAATTATCATAAGTTCGGTTATCGATCGATCGATACTGTACTGCTATTTGAAGACCAGGATTTAAGTTCGTAAAACATTTTTCTTTTTTGTCGTTAACAAAACTTCCCATCTTTAACCAGGAAAAATTATTATTTGATCTGCTGGTATGGAATATTTTGCAAAAATGACATTTGTTTTCAGAGCATAACATGACATGTAATGTCATTTCTTTGCTCGTATAGGTTATCCTAGAACATAATAATGAACGTTCATTTATAATTGTCAAGTTTACTCCGTAAAATTCATCGTGACATAGAGTGAGATACCAAAGTTATTAGCCACAATATTTTATGACCTCTCGCCTTTATATTACACTTAAATAAGAGAAAAATGTGAATAATTACTATCGTTGTCTCTCTGTTAAGTTATTACCTTAACAAATGTAGAGTATATGAGGTATGTGGACCATTTTCAGGGGCGAATCCAGAATTTTTTCTGGGTGGGGCACAAGGGTCTGATAGGTCTTCTTTTATTTGAGATTAAATGCAAACACCACAATTACAGTAGAAAATATTCTCTTTATTTTGATATGAAAGTTATAAATGTTAAATGAAATAATTTAGGCTCCTTAATATACTAAAAAAAACGAACGCATAGATAACCGTATTAAATATCTTATCCATTTTTTAAGCGTCTAGGGGTGGGGGGGGATGTGGCCCCGTACCACCCCATAAATCCGCCTTTGACCCTTTTAACCAAATGGTTAGTACATCAAATTAAAAAAAAATTACACCTGAGAAAATATTGAGGAAAATTTTTTAAATTGAAAATATTGAAAAGGGTTTTCCCTATACAGGATAAAGAAAAGCTGTGTCAAGATATTTTAACCCTGCATAGCTGATGCCAGAGAGACTATGAGGGTTCCAGGTGAACCCTCTTAAGGGTACAACGCACCGGGGCCAGGAACCAAGCCCGTGGCTTATGCGCCCGATCACCCGGGGAGGGGCTGGAGAGGAAGGAAAAAGGATAGAGGCGCCGCCGCGATGGGAGCCCTCCGACACCTCTGGGAAGGGATAAGAGCGGAAGGGAGGGGACGAGGGAAAAACACCCCAACGCTATAGAAGCGAAGGAGGCCCTACTATTAGCGAAACCAAGCATACATATGCAATTAATTTTCTACCAATCCTAGAGGATTTTCCTATGAGGAAGAAAAATCCATCGATCGAATCGGTAGATTGCATAGCTGATGCCAGTTGGATCCAAAATAACTAATGATTATACGGTCGAAAACGCACCATTTATAAACAACAGAAACTTTGAGCCGAGCGCTCCGATTGGCCACGAGTTAGCCCTGCTGCCGGATTGTCTGGACAAATGCTAAGGCAAACGCAGGCAAATAATTCTAAGACAAGAGTCGTCATCTAGCATGGGAACTCTGGATTCTGGAGACACTGACTCGACGTAAAACCCGAGAAGAATTAACCCGAGCTACCCAAAGGGAAACAGTGAAATCTTGTAGGACCAGTCTTTTTGAATGTTTAACCTGATAAGACTATCTTTTAAGCTTCGGATACCTACCGGAGCAGAGGGATAAAATATGCGAAGAAAAAGATCCTCTTTTTTCCTTCAAACCCCCAAGGATATCGGCGCTCCTGGACCCCGAAAAGCCCAATCACGTGGAAAAAATGGCTTAATAAAGCCACGGCGCTTTCTCGGAACGCGGTAATTGCATCGAGGGATTTTTAGGAAGTATTGACGTGGGAGTGGGGTCGATAAAGGAACTTTCCCGAGAGAGAAAAGATACGAAAAAAAGGACGGAGAAGGGGCAATTACTTCACCACCCACCGACGGACACCCTGTTCTTTTCTCTTCCCTTCATCACAGAAGCCGTCCCATGGACGATACGCTACTGATCCGTTATCGACCATTCTACGAAAATTGCCACTTTCGGCTGCAATTTCCTCATCCCCTTATTCCTATAGGAGATTGTCTCCTTGCGATATGTTTCCCTCGTTTCCAGCCTTCATTTGCGACAGTGATTATTTCTTCCTAGAACAAAGGTTTCCGCTTTGATGGTTTGAACGCTGCGTTTTTCCCGGGTTTCGCTTCCCTTGCCTTCACTTCATTTGTGAACCTCCACTTCACTTGTGAACCTTCACTTCACTTGTGAACCTTCACTTCACTTGTGAACCGCCTCACTTGGCTCGCGAGCTTCTTCAGCTCGAATGTGAATTAGTTGCTTTCAGGATAGCCGGCGCAACTGTTGTTCACGAGCTAACCGACGCGGAAGAAAACCCAAGAAAGATGCATTGTTTCCTCTTAATCCGCAATTGCGGTTCGAGAAAATTGTGGGCTCTGATTGTTAAGAAAAGGTTAAGGTGAATAATAAAAGGCTAATCCATCAATTACGTGAAAGGGTTTAGGCGGGGGAGGGGATCAAGCCGATTCTCTCCTAATCCTACGTGGGGAAAGGGTTCGGGCAAATATCACGAATTTTTTTCCACATGAAACTGAGCAAATGTGATACTAGACTACGATCTTAGCAAACTTAAATACAACTTTTGAATAATATTAAATAAAATTTTTTTAAAATTGTTTTTTCACTAAATCCAAGGCAATTAAGCATATCTTAACGTATTTACACTGAAAATACGAATTTTGAACAATCTCACGTATTATTAGAGGGAGGGGTTCCAGTCAAGTCTCACGATATCTCACCAAGGGAAGGTCCAGAAATCGCCAAAATAACCTCACGTAATTAATGGACGACCCCCGAACCATGCAATAACACGTACTGAGTGAATCATTGAATGATTTCTGTGTAGCACATTGGGCACAGCGCTTGGCTGCTAACACTATAGAGTACAAATCCCGAGTAAAGCTTTTGGATGCCATAACAAAAATCACCATAATCAAAATCTAATCACTAATCGCCGCCTCGGTTGCCTCGGGGTTGGTTGACTCGACCTATTTGTTAGGGCACGACGTACTAAGTAATGAGAGGGATTCAAACCTTTGGTGGCGGTGAGGTTAAGTCCTTGCCTGCCAAACAAGAGGTCGCGGGTTCGAGTACCGCCTGGGTAGGTTTCCCCTATCCAGGGCACGGTTGTTCATTCAAGTGTAAGTGTTATCTTGCAGAAAACCTCAATATAAAAGGCCAATGTGTGCCGTTTACCGATGCATGGGAATCAATAAATAAAAATAATTCACCTTTAACCTGAAGACGCTGGCAAGAAAGCCAGCGAAACTCTTGTCCACGATCCAACCGACGCGGAAGAAAACCCAAAACATACATTGTTTCCTCTCGGTCCGCAATGGCGTTTCAAGAAAATTACTAGCTCGGATTAATAAGGCCAGGTTACACAATGCATAAATACACGCACGAGTTTTTGAGTGAATTATTGAACGATTTGGGTAGCCTAATAGGTACAGCGTTTGGCTGCTAACGCTCCCGAGTTCAAACTCCACGTACAGCTTTTGGGTGCTGCAAACAAAAACCTCGCTTTGAGAAGTGCCCCATAAGTAAAAATCAGACCCCATCAACCAGAATGTAATTCCTACTCCAAGTTGGCGTGAAGTGGCCAGAGTCGTTAATTATAAATTTAATTCATCGTCATCAATAATCATCGATCCTAAGCCTGGTTTAACGCAGCTCTCCACTCTATTTTCCTACCAGCCAATCTTTTAACACCAACATAATTCTACTGTTTAACATTCAGAGCTAATGATGCCGATGTCGCGGTGTTCCGATATTTATACCCTCCTCCTTCACCTAGGTGGTCTCTGATTGGTCCGGGATTTTTCCTCCTTCCTCGTCCTATTTATTGCCAGGTTCCAAGCGCTACTTAGCTGCAGTCCTTGATCTCTATTGATGTTTTTGGGGTGAAGACGGATTTCTACGGCTTCTTTAATTATACGGTCCCAATAGCCTCTTGTTCTTCCAAGTTGGGCAGTTTCTTCCCAGTGGATATTATGATTTTCCTGGACACAATGTTCAGCAATGGCCGAAACGTCGGCCTACACCATGCAGACCCTGACCCGGTTGGAAACCCGAGAAGCTTTCATCCACGCTATTCACCGGGAAAAGCTCAGATTCTTCATTCAGAGCTACGTAGAGATACGATTGAGGAAAGTTTAGCAGAGGAAAACATCTGGTGGTCACTGCAATTTTCTCGCATAGTGGCTTATGAGGTAGTATTTGATCACGCATAATTTGTCTCATTAAGAGCATGAAAACCGGCCCTCGTTGGTTTCATGAATATTTGAAGGAGTGTTCTATACATTGTGTCCATACGAGAAGCGTGAAATACTTGATGCATGAAATCATGGAAAATTTTGTTAAATAGACACCGAGTGAGTTCGACCACCGATACAGGAATATTTGGGCGATAACGGCATCCGGTCTTCCGCCGGCCAGCTGCCCTCAGCGGATAAATTGACCAATCTTAGGACTGCTGACTTATGAAGATTATTATGAAACCAAGTAATCGGAAAAATTAGCGAACTCACACTGAAAATGGTTCGCGGCATTGGAACTCCCTTCACTCACAAAAATCGACCGAGGAAGCGATGAGTATTCAAGCAGGGTGGTTAGCGAATAAGGTGAGCGCGAAAGCTAAGTCAGGAGCGTGACCTAAGTCAGGTGGATCCACAAATTTCGCCGATCGACCTATTCTATGACATCATTAATGCGACAGTAAAATCGCCTGGCTTTGAGAATTCATGGAATCTGTCAACTGTGTGCCTAGAAGCCTTGGAACACGTCCATTTTTGTTTGATTTCCATTCAAGGGAGAAAAATTCATTGGGGTTTTCTCCATTTCAACACAATTTTCTCGATCGAACCTTCGCCAGAACTTCTGAGTTTTTTTTTAATAAATTGAGCTTTTTCTTATAAATTCTTCCTCCACCTATTTATACTCGATTTTTTTAAAATATTGATATTTATTTCTTTATTTATTTCTCAATTATCCCCGAAAACAGCACAATGAGTCATTTACATCGGGAGTTTTTAACAATAAACAAAAGACGATCACATGCATACATGTCCTGGAAGGGGCAACCTATCCAGGCGGGACTCGAACCCACGATCTTCCAAATGCTAGGCGAGGACTTATTCCCTCCGCCACGGAGGCCGCCAAAACACTACTATCTCAACGACAACGATTATTTTCTCTTGATGTAACAAAAAATATTCATGTAATAACCTACTGATACCGCAAGGCTGAGAAAGGCGTAGGAAAATGATGAAAAAAGCGGAATACCTAAGAGCAACAGCGCAACATAATACCCGGAGCAGTGATTCCTCTTTCGCCCGGCAGTTGGCGTGTCATTAAGCAGGAACTACGAATACACACATAAAGTGGTAAGAGTGGGGTCGTGAATTCTAATGAGTGATAGGTGTGGGCTGGCTAAGCCTTGTTTAAGACAAAAGCATACGGCGCGGCGTGGAGGCGTTTCGGGATTAGCCACTCTACCCACGAGCCCGCGACCAACAATGCAGGGGCACGGAGAGGGGGGGAGGGTGCGACGACACCTGATTGGCCGGCGCTGGTCACGTGGACGCATACCGGCACGAAATTATATGAAAAAAATAAACAAAGACGAGGCAGCGTCACTAGCGCCGCGGAATAATCCCAAGGCTCGCGTAGGAGACGATGGAATTCGAGTGACTACCAAAATCGGTGGGTGACCTTCTGCTTGAATAGATTAGGATGCCGAAATATGTGCATACGAATTGCGAGAAAAAAATAGTCAGTTCCCTCATTACATGTTCTGTTGGCAGGCTAAAAAGTTTTAAGACCTATTTATTTTTTATATTATGTTTTTGAGTTTTTTTAGGTGAATTGAGTAATTTTTCTTCTAGTTTCTTCCTGCACCTTTTTATTCTTCATTTTTATAATATTTTAAGTTAGAATACAACTCACACCATGACAACCATTATTTTCTGCTAATGTAATAAAATATTTATATATATATATACCCTAACGATACCGCAAGACTTAGAAACGCGAAACTTATAAAAAATGTATAAAACTACAAAATATTTGCAAAAATGAAGGGCCAACTCCATCCGATTTCACTCCAAGCCGCGTAAGTCACGTTCATAGGATACATGAACCCTGGTACGAGTCACTGTAACCTAGGCTCCTAAGGGATGGCTAGGCTAGGCAACACAGGCATGAGAGTAAAATTATTTTCAGATTTTCAATAGAAATTTCTAAAAGAATTCGGGGTGAAAGTATGCTTTTTAACGAAGTGCTGGTCTATTCCGACATTTTCCCTAAAATGGCACATTTCTTGACGAGAAATAACTTCAAACTCGATTTTTAAACTTCGATCTTGACCATTCCATTTAATCTCAGCAGTTCATTACCGTCCTATGATAAGGTCATCCGTACCACGTGAAAGACTTATATCTAAGGAAATTGGAAAACCTTACCCTCGATCTTCAAGAAAGCAATGCGTGTATTTGTAACTTTTTAAATAGCTATAATTAAATCATGTATTCTTAGTAGATTTTTTCTACTACTCACATGTGTATTTTGAGTGTATTAAGAATGAATAAAATACTTATTTTTGTACAAAAATATTATAAAGAACCGTCGATTTTTGCAATTAATCGATATTTTTGTTCAAATTTCGATTTTTGTTGAACAGTCGATCTTTTCATTTCGATTAAAATTCGATTGCTCGAAAATTGATTTCGTCCGACTATTTTCCATCACTATGCTAGCCTACCTTGTCCAGCACATAGCTGTTCCTCTTCCTTTCCGTCCACAAATCCTAAAATAATGCATTTCTGTTCAAAATCTATCGCTCGAACAAACTGGATTTAGAGAAGCGAGCAAGATTGCGGCGAAAGATGAAAGGACGTGGAGAGTCAATCATTCCAAAGAAAAAATTATTATCTCGCCATGACAAGTTGACAAAAAAATACACTATATAATTACGCGCCACGCTGTCCTTGTATATCAGTTTATAAAGTGAGGCTTCAGTGTTTTATTTCCAGTCGCCGGGCTTTATAACCAAGCGTCTTCTCTCGGAATCATGCCGAGGGCATTATATGATACCACCGCTATCACCAAGCGGACCCGCCTCTTATCAGTGCGGAGAATTCTTGGAAATTTCGTGAGCGCATCGCCAATGCTATCTGCGAAACTTGTGTACATAAAAAGCAAAATGTTACCGCACAGCTACTTCTGGTGGCGGTGGGTAAGCGACAAAGTAAAACTCATGAAAGTCATGAAGTAACAAAGTAGCATCACGAATCTTCCACTTTTGACACCTTTAAACTAAAAACAAGGGAAGAAAAAGGTTGCCAATGAAGGTCAATGACATTTTCCATCAAAATTTTAGGCAAGAAGAGCAGCAGCATGGATCGATCACCAGGAAAAATAAAAATGTGAAATTACAAATAAGTAAAATTCCCGAAAATCAACAACAGCTTTGGATGCTATTACTATTAAATTAAACAAATGGAACTTGAGAATTAATTGCTTAATATAAATGATTAAATATAATATAATTCTCTCGCTACTCGTTACATAATTCTCTGACTCGCTAAAAAATCAATATAAGAAATATCTATATGAATCATCAGTAAATATTATTGCGTACAAATTTTAAAGGCTATAAACATTATTACCACAAATAATACCTGTACTCCAGGAATTATTTAATCATGCAAAATATATATATATACATAAGGCTGTCGCGACATACTAGGAGACCAACCATTTGGAGGGCACAAGAGCATTACATTAGTTCTTACAGAACGCGTGATTCATCCGTTTTTCTAAACACAGACCTTAGGTCTTGGTCAGTGAAGATGCCAAGGGTAAAGGAAATCTGATAAGAGTAACGCAAGCACACAGTTACATATATTCTACAGTTAGAGAAAGCAGTGGATTTCCACCAAAGCCTGCAAATTATAACGATTACATTGCAGAGATTTAATGGGAATTCCTCCAACTCGTTTTATATAGGCCATCCGGTGCCTCAGAGACAAAAATTTGATACATGAATCATTCAACCAAGTTAACACCTGATAATAAACTTCGCTAAGTTTTGCATGGTCATGGCATAGATGCCAGTGCCATTAAAATCGATGGATGAATTTTTAATGAGTAAGGATTGAAATGAATAGCAAACGCTTGAAATGTTTGCGAATCAAAATATACAGGGAAAGACGCCTAAATGACCACGATAATTCAGCAGCCATACCTAAAACCGAGGTTATTTCCAGTACAGGCAATTAAAATCCGTAGACTTCCCAAACCTTATCTTTAAAATCTACGTTCTGAAGAGCTTTCTAAAATACTCAAATTAAAATAAAACAGATGTCCTTCTTTGATCTACAACAAGAATACCTTCTTTCATGATGGATTTATGCATTATATGAAACAATGGAAACCTTGCCAGATAATAATCATACCAGTTTTAGGTTAAAAATTAATGAGTGACTCAATTTTTTTATTGCTCATTCCTGAAATATTAAATCTCTCCCCAGTATTCTGGGATCATCTCCTTAAACTTTTTTTCAACACGTTCGGTGGCCGCTTACGACAGGTTACTACACTGTATTTTCTATCTATGAAATTTTTGATATGATTAACAGTTCATTACTGAATTTTTCGTGACATAGCAAGCGTTGTACGAGAGCAGAATAAATAAAAAACTGCGTCTCTAAAGTTATGTATACACAAAAATTGGAATGAAAACGCTAGGAAGATGCAGCCTCTAATCATACCCAGCTTTATTCAGCATAAAATAATATTTATCTCATTTCCGGTAGCTATAAACCACATTGATTGTATAAGTTGGACAAAAAGGAATAATCTCGATAAAAAAAACTGTGAGATCATCCTTCGCACAATATTTAATTACATTAACCCTTTAGTAATCAATCAGAGGCTAGGACCCTCATTTCCGTAGCGATTACGAATCAACACTTGCGGACATTTTTCGCGAATATTTGCCCTCGACTTCTGAAGGTTATCATACAACGCCCACTGCCCAGCGCTACCGTTGAGGATGTACACTGTACACGTTGAGGATGTTGATGATGACCGATACGAGAAAACGAAGGGCATTTATCGCTATATACCACGAGAGAGTGATACGGATCGTCGCCTCACTTCACGGTTCGCGAATAAATTGTTTCCAACGTGATCGCGGCATAAATCCAAGTCGATATAGGAGCTTACTCTTCTAGTTTGTTCTAATCTGGCGAGGGAAAATTTGAGCCGCCATAACTATGATACTGAGTACTTCTGCAAACTTTACCCCAAAAACTAGTTTTTGTCGGACTGTATAAAAAATAATTCCACGGCAAAAAAAAAGTTTTACAAATTAAGAAGGTTTCTCCTCACCTTTTCTGGTAGTAAATAAAAAATACGTTAAAAAAGTAATAGTATTACGAGCAGTAATCAAGGAAAGCTAGTGCCATTGAGTAGTGATAACTATTTTAATGAATTCCAAGTATTTGAATATAAAATCCGAGGTTTCAAGGAATATATATATATGATATAGTGGAATTTTTCAAAATTCCAAGTATTTATTACAATATTTGGAGGTAGATTCACATCGATGAAATCAACACAGCTTCATTACATCTATAATTCAATAAATAAACCTTCTAATTTTATTACCAATGTTACATAATAATTTTATCATATCTATCGTCTAAGGCTCAACTTTGTGGAAGTTCATTTCACGCTCACTAGGCATTTTTTAAGCAAATATCTTAATAAAGGCCAGCATTTTAAAACGCAGAATAAATACAGTTTAAATTCCATGGTCAAACATTAGTTCCCGCAAATTCACTCGATAAATTATTGAGCAGATAGTTCCTTGCCTCCAGTTAATTGTCAGCGGGGTAGATGGTAGCTTTTAGTGCCTAAATTCAAAGAGAGGCAAACACGTGCTCCATGCATGAGTAAAATGACGACACATGCTTAGAAAAAAAAAAACAAGTGAAAAAAATGTAAAACAACGAGGAACAAAAGTGATTACGGCGATGAGTACATTAAGAGGCTGTAGAAATATACAATACGATCGAGCAAAACTACATAGCAAATGATTTCACCGAGTTAATTCAATAAGGGGAAGATAAGGTTTACCCACCCACACACAAATAAGGTAATTAACGATAAAAGGCAATTTGTCAAGAGAGATTTTGCCTGCTACTCAGTGGAAATTGATAACTTGCATATATTCGGCTAATTTGATCTCCAGTATATTATAGAAAAATTTTCGTTCAAATTATAGGACCAGGGGCCGTATTCTGTATTTCGTCGGTGCCGCACCGGTCGGTTTCCCTTTCAAGCCCACCGACTGGACATCAAACCGTACCGACAACGGATTCCGCACCGACGACGACACTTTCAGCGATTCTGTAAGGTCGTCGGTTTCAAACCAGTCGGTACGGTTCCCTCTCCTTCCCAAACAGGGAAAATCCGAATATATCCGAAGTTTCACGTGTCTCCACCAATGAAAGAAGGGTAAAAACAAGAGAAGACTCATTGGCACAGTTTGTTGTTGTCATTCTCAATCTTTTTATTTGCGGAAATTACGACTTATTGCTAGATTAAGATAAACGATATTGGATAAGTTGTTCACAATGCTTATATAATGTGTGGTAGTAATGCTGTACCTACAGAATCGAAGGAAACAATATTACAACATCACAATAAAGTTTGTATGTGATGGAAATTGTTGTTGCTGGAATGAATTATTGAAACTATCCTTGAGATCGTAGTTTCTTTTTGTAAATATTGGTTCCGTATAATGCTATTTATTCATGATTTGGTAATATAGTTGTCATTAAGTAAGTTCCGTATAAATGTTATCAACGGAAGGTTATGCCATTGGCACCGTAGCAGACGAAAATAGCATACCATGGAACGTGAACGTAGGATTCAAATGCAAATGTAATATTAGAGGAACAAGTTAGGAAATTGTTATAAAAATATGGAGCTGGGTGTAATTAAAAGAAGTGTAATGACGAGGAAGTAAATAAATTGTGATTGGGTGAAATACATATGTATAAGTTGCGCATTCCAAGTGAGAGAAAATGATAATATTGCGGTAAACCTCATACTTATTAACAAATATCTTCTTTTATCGTCAAGGGAATCAATGGTTGACGATGAAATGAAATATAGTTGCCCGTTACAAATGAAAGAAACTGATACCGTGGTGGCAAACTTCATACTTAAATAAAAAGATCTTATTTCTATGCCGAGAGAAACGCCAAATTGATGATTGAGTGAAATAACAGTCGCCTATTCAGAGTGATATACAGTGATAACATTGCGGCAGAACTCATATTTAATCAAAAATATCTTTTTTATGTCAAAGGAGCAAATAAATGATGATAGAGAGAAATAAAGCCTATTACAAGCGAGTGAAAGTGGTAACATAAATGAGAGAAAGTCATTATATGTTAGCAAACCTCATTTTTATTAACCATTATCTTATATTTCTGTCAAGGTAATTAATATAGATGATGACACAGTGAATTATAGAGGCGTATTCGAAGGGGCAGAAAAAGATAACATTGGAGAAAACCTCATTATTTACTCGGTGATGAGGTAAAAACAAAATAAAACGTACAATGCGCACCGGGGAATTCATGAAACCCACTAGTCGGTGGCCGTACCGACACCTCTTTGCTGTCGGTACGGCTACCGACGATCTCCCGTCATCTCGTCGGTGCCGCACCGACCGGGTTCGTACAGAATCGCACGACTTCTTACCGGGAGTCGGTGTGACGTCGCACCCGACGAATCGGTGCCGCACCGATCGGTTTGGAGTTACAGAATACGGCCCCAGTTTCCTAGAGCTGGTCGAAACGAAAGATAACAACGGGAACAGTATTTGAAAAAATTTACTATCATGTTACAACGAACTTTTTCCGAGGTTAGTAAGAGAGAGGAAGAGAGCGTGCATGAGGGAACCTAAGAGCTGACAGTCAATATGTGGGCGGTAGATAACAAGTGAGCTAATTCTCGCGTCATATATCAATACAGGACTCGAAACTGCCACACCAAATTGAGATTACATCAGGAGTTTTCCAACCGTTCAATTACGAATATCGAATCTTCAAGGTCAAGCGCCTCCGCGATTGCACGGACGTTACTCCAATAAATTGCAAACGTTGATCATTACCATTTTGATACACGCGAGACAATTTTCAGATGAATTAGCGCCCTATTACACGAGATAAAACTCTACCAAAATATTCAGAGCCTTCAATATTTGTTAATAAATGAAGCTGTCCCAGAAATCGAAGGCCATCAATTCTTCAAATGCTTACGAATAAAACTAATAAAATCAAGACACATTAGTTTTTAACAGAACCAAATAAACACATTAAAAAACTTGAAAGACATGTAAATGGGGTAACATAGGCGCAGAAAAAAAATATAAAAATGTTATGGAAAATTAAAGAATAAACTTTTTTAGGCTCACTGATAAATTAAAAAAACACGACCGAGGTTTCATCCCAGATTTCAAATATTCTCATCACATAGTTACATCTTCACCTAAAGTGTAACTGCTTTGAAACCCGGGTCGTGATATGTAAATATATTAGTGAATTAAGAAAGTTTATTCTTTTATTTTCTATACTGGAAAGGTGTCACACAGATAAGCCTGAAGTTATCAGTTACAAAATATGCACCAAAACTTATGGTATTATTAAAAAAGCGTGTCTTAATTTCCAAGCCGCCGCAGAAAGTGTATTGTAACGTTTGCTATTTCTGTTTATATTCAATGAATACTGTTATTGATTTGATTTTTATGTTTAATTTAATGTTTATGTGTAATGAAGACGGATGGAAGGTTGCCAAGGGGTTGTTGTTGAGATGAGATGCTGGGATTGTTGAGAGGGAAGCCATTATAAAAAGAGCTTGAAGGAAGGAGATGAGGAATAAAATTGTATTTTTAAAGGAGTAAAGAGATTTTGGAAGAAACAATTGTCTAATTTTATAGTGTACAATATATTAGATGAAGCTAAGATAAAATTTGTTTCAACATCTCTCGAGGCTAAATTCCAAACTCATAGTGCGCGTCTCCTAGAATCCATTTCTGACGCCGCAGGTGTCATTCTGAGAGGAAGTGCCCCGCCCCAAGCAGCACTCTGCTAAATTAGTGTTCACAAGCACCTCTGAGCAAAGAAGTCAATCCCCCCCTCTAAACCTCACTTTAAAGCTCATCAAAACTGGCAAGACAATTGCAAGTTCACGACCATGGGTGGTCTTGTAACGTGAAGTCGTGAAAGTATCTTAAGGCGTTAAAATGAGCCGAAAACCCTTCCTGACTTCCCGTCCCTAAAGGGGACAAAAAAAATATTAGGGACAACGTGAATCCTCAGGGGCAAAAACCTTTGGAACGACGATACAGGAAGGCAAGAGATATTTCCTTTCGAAGGTGCGACGGCTACGCACGTTCACTGATGAATGCGACGGTCAATTTTATAATTATTTCAATATACCTAATTAACATAATTTTTTTTTACAAAATAAGAAAAAGTGAAAAAAAACAAGCCACTCGTGGAGACATTTTTAGGCTAATAGATGCTGAGTCATTCCGTGAAAAATGCGAAAAAATAAAAAAATTCCAGAACGGAAATGAAATTCTTTTAAAGTGTACACAATTCCTACTTAATTAACTGTCGTGTCTTTGTGGAAGGAATTTAATATAATACATCAGTAATAATAGACCCAACATCTTTTAGTTCAAAGAACCATGTTTTTACTCATTTACAGAATTGCCATCAATTTTCCTTTGCCTTTAAAACCGCTGGATCGGCACTTAAGATATTAAATGCTAAATAATTATTACTTGGCCATTATAAGTCTTTTGTTAGGCCATGGAATCATCATCACATTTTTGTCCTCATTCAATAATGTTCATAAACGATTACTTCGTTCTCCAACACGGACTTATCATTAACAATAAGGCAGAAACATAATAAAACCAAAAAATAATGCATTAGTAGGTTGGTTGGATACATAAAACTTTTGGTTAAAACGCTATGTCGAAGTATGTAATCGCTGTGACAGTCGAATACGCCACCCACAGGGACTGATTTTGCTAAAGGCTAACTACGCTTCAGCCTAGCGTCTCAGCATCAAAAGGGGTCTAAATTCAAATTGTAAGCAAAATTAAAATTACACTATTCTAAAAACTATGAACACCATTATTTATTTTTATAAATGTTAGTATAAATCATATCACGTTACATTTAACATACAGATATACATCACAGCAATTTTGTATTTTATTATCTCTCATGTAATTTACAAACTTAAAAGTGGGAGGTGAAAGTGCCTCATAAAGGGAAGAGCTTAGGGACTCTTTTCATATTGATCCGGCCCTGAATACCGAAACTTTAATGTATATAGTGACAAACTTACTCTTAAACATCACCCGAACATATTACCTAGAAATACTATAGTCTGTAAAAAAAAAAGCAAGAGACCCCAGTTTGAGGAGCTCTATCTTCTAAACGAGGCAATCAATTTCAATGCAACAAAAAGCAAACGATAGAGAATTTATCTCTACGCTGGATCATGTACTTCAAAAAATGTTATTATCTATGGTATTTCCTGTACCTATTTTTTCCGAGAGAAAAAAACCTGTGTTTTGCGCGTAAAATCAAGTTGCCCAACTTTGAGCGCTTCGTATTCCTGTAGTTTCGTTTCAATAACTTGGGAAACTTGATATATAAGAAATCCAGATCTATTATTATTAACATATTGCAAAAAAAACTTTTTTACCACGAAAATTTATGGATTTGTTGTGCACTTCGAAACCAATGGATCAAATGAAAAGTAGGTTCAATGTCAATAAAAAATTGTCCCCATTTTTTGCCTGGCACTTCTCCTAAACAACTAGCCAACCAGCAAGGAAAACAGCGAGAGATATCAAAGGTAACAATTCATCACAAAAGGTGATCGCAAGATGGGAGTTTAGGCATTGATACCATGCGTACAACGTACATGAAAGACGCTTTCAATCTTGGGAGCCATTTCAGGGCACTTTTGGGGCGGAAATTGGGAGAACTTAATATTATTCGCCGTAAAATTAGTTCGTGGGAGGGTGTAGGACGAAAGAAGGTCCCGCCGGAAATCACCTCTAATGTTAGGGACAAGGAAGAGGAGGAGGGTTGACGGAAATGACGTTGCCTTGTTGTGTACACGGCTCAACAGTGTGCCCCACATATACCTGAATGCCTTCACCACCACCTCTATAACAGACTGCTGCCGATGACTTCTTGACATGACGTCAACCACTCAAATCTCTTGGGAGTTGGGGAACGGGGAATTAGTTTCCCGCCTTTTTTTCCTTTCCGATCACACCTGCGCGCCCTGGCAACCGAGTGTGGAACTAATGAGACGAATCTCGAAAGCCGATCGGATTCGCGAAATTTTTTAGCCTCGCATCAACATATAGCTACTCGTGTTATATGGTGAAGGCTGAAGATACTTTTTTCAATACAGGCCGGGCGGATGATATGATTTCAACATTGAAAGGCATTTGCCATAGTTTAGCTCTAGGTATTCTCGTCGTGAATACATTTTTCCTCGTTTCAGAATTGCATCGAAGCAAATACATAAGTAGGTAAATAAACTGGATAAACAACATTTCGCATTTCTAAAATATTCTCGTTTTCACAAGACCCTTTTCACGGTCTTGCAACATATAAAACAAAAAATTAAAGAAAACATCAACAAGTTCAGGAGAGATACAGAGGGATTTATTCATATTATAACGGAAACAAATGCACTGATGAAAATTGAATTTGTTTTCTACATAATACAATCATGGTGAAGCTTCTTGATGAAAATAAGGATATCATTAATTCAATTTTGAATCAAATAATTCCAATCCTGATTCTAGTTTACCGGGACTAGCCAGGGTGATAACTTTACGCAGTCAACCGCAATGTATAAATGCGCGAAATTCCACGGAGGGATTTTTCGCGCATTAATTTCCACGAAGGGGGTGGACACATCAGTAGCATCATTGGCTGAAGCACTCGGGCCGGAAATCGAGGGATCCAGATTCGAATCCCGGTCAAGACGAGTGATTTTTTCCTCTATGAATTTACGCACAAATAGTTATAGTTGAGGATTATAAAAAAATGGATTAGGCCTACAAACGAGGCCGATTTCCACAGACAGAGGGGGCCTACTCCTCGGTAGCTCGACAGGCTAAAGAAGCCGGCCGGAAATCGAGGGATCCAGGCTCGAATCCCGGTCAATAAGAGTTATTTTTCCTATGTGGAATTTTGCACAAATAATTATAATAGGGTGTTTTCCAATTATTTTTTTATTGCCTAAATCGAAAGATTATTTCTCCTGGAGTAAGTATTTCACGCTTTTAGATATTTTAATGACGATATATATTTTTCGCGATCAAATGAAAAGTGAAAATTTTCAAGCGCGCGAAAACGCGACGGCTAAGAATGAATGCTGGGAAAACCCCGAGTGAAGACATTCTGGTTCCCGCTGTCGCCGTGTGAGGTTACCTTGGGGCGAGGCTTTGAGCGCTGAAACGATGCAGGCTGCTAGCAGGTAGCAGAGCACCCTGCTAACAAGTAGCGCTTGGCTTAAATAAGGATTATTAATACCTTATCAAACGAAGGAAACTTACCGACCTTAGGCAGTTTTAATAAGTGATTATTAAGACATGTTTCCCTGAGCTCCGTGCCTCATTCATGCATTGGTAATGTCAGACGATGTAAAACTCCTATCTACTCGTATAGAAACTAGGTCCCTGTGACGTAACGTGGAGTGGCATCTCATGGGAGCCAATCTGGACTTTTTCAAATGCGATTAAAATTGACCATTGCCATTTCTCTAAACTGGGATTTCTAAAACCAAATAATTTATATATTATGAATACACTAATGGTGGGTAACGAATCGCAATCAATGCCTTTCGTTTTCTTTGATGAAGGAAATTACCCTAAATAGAATTATAAAAACGGATTAGGCCTATATACGAGATGAACGACTTGATTCAGTACCGGAGAGGTACATTCTCAACCCTGAGGAAACTTCCTCCGCTGTATAGCAGCCAACCCCTCGACCAACCGCCCGCTTCCACAATATCGGGTTCCAACCCTTCCTCGTCGGACCCACTACAACGAGATACCGCAAGCGTCACAATACGAAGGGTAGCGCCGCCACCTTAACGCTAAAAAAGAGGCCATCGACACGGTGACAGATGGGGACGGAAGCAAGTTATAGTGCGGCCCGCCGGCCGAGGCCATCCCTCACCAAGAAAACCCAACCCAGTGGGAACCCGAGATCTTGGAGTTGCAGGGTCTCCTAGATAGAATGTCGCCAGGAGGTTTGATGAAGGCCACCTGCCGGCATACCCTCGGGATGTCTCGGTGGTGAATTTTTTAAGAAAAGATGAGGATTACTAAAGGCGAGGGTTCATAATAGAACATCATAGGTCATAGACTTCGCTCTAAAATGGAGTGAATCGCGCAGGGCCTCTATGAAGGATTTTATGAAGCACGTTGAAAGATATAGAGAGAGATTATAAAGGGAGTAAAAAATTGGTTCTACAAGATACGTAGTGTTTTGATTCAATAGTATGAAGTGATATTGGTTCATGAATGTGGTAGAAAAATTTGCTAGTATGAGTAACATTTTCATGGTCGTGTGGCGTTTAAGGGAATCATCATGCATGCAACATACTACGGAAGATTAGATAATATAAACAAAATAAGAGAGATAGACTGTAGAATAGACAGATTCAGAATTTCCTTTTTACCACGATCAATAAGAGATTATAATGGCAGGTTAGAACTCACGAATAGATTAGGTGACTTTTTGTGTAGCCTACTAACTTATGTATACCTGAATGAATGTTTCTGAATTTTATTATTATTTCTAACAGCATGTGGTAGTATAATTTGTTAGTATGCGTGACGTTTTTTGGACGTGTGGTGTGCATGTGGGAATACAATTGCATGCTGCATGCTAGTTATTGATCACCCCCTGCCAAAACCCCCTAGAGGTGGCGCGCAGGGTAGTATGTAGATGTAGATATGCGGAGGAGGTAGATAGGGGCGGGATCACAGGGGTCATGACCCCCCTCTCCCAAATTTTATCGCAAGATTTTATTTTTATTAGTTAAAAGGCCGTTTTACATCTACATCTACATCTACATAATACCCTGCGAGCCACCTCTAGGGTGTTTGGCAGGGGGTGATCAATCACCAGCATGCAGCATGCATTTGGACTCCCACATGCACACCACACCGTCCAAGAAACGTCCCGTATAATAACAAACTATACTACTATATGCTGTTAGAAATAGAATATAGAATAGAAATTCAGAAACATGCAGTAAGTTTTACATAGGTTAGTAGGCTACACTACAAGTCATGCAATCTATTTACGCGTTCTATTGCTGTCGTTATAATCTCTTATTGATCGTGGAAAAAATGACATTCGGAATCTGTCTGTTCTGCAATCTATCTCTCTTATTTTATTTATATGATCTGATCTTCCGTAGTACGTTGGCGTCCGCAAGATATGGTTAACTTCGTCAGAAAAGACACTGCTCTTGAATTTATCTAAAAGGTTTAGTCTATTTTTCAATCTACGGTTCAATTTACACGGGGAACGTCATTGCGCAATCTGACGCATGTACGGAAGCGCAGCAAAAATCGCGTCGGTTGAACGGTGAATTGCTAGAACGCATGCGAGACAGCAAAATAGCCCCCCTAATTCCGAGCTCGCACACACGCAATTTCTTACTCACTTAGAACACACATCACAGATTCAAAGTTTGAATGCATTACTCCACCTTAATATCTCATCTCATCCAACATGATTTACTATCCTAAAATATTCCCTAAACATCAATATAAATTCATTCATGAAGTTGATATATTTCAAATCTAAATGTCATGCACAACTAATATCGTATAAGTAAAGCAATCTAACCATAGCCGAAATGTTGACAATACAGTGCATACTCGTAAAATTACAGGATAATGTCGAAAAAAGACCGTTGGGGGTTTTAGTGACTCGTCCCCTTAATTTCTCTCCCTCGTTAGCGGTGAATCATACGCACATCAGCGGTCGCAAAGCGTTACGAATTCAACCCGCCTTGCCCCCTCGCTGATCCCTTGATGATGTGGTGTGGTCTTCCGTTGAAAGAATAGCATCGCCGACCGCCCGACCCCTGTCCACTTGGCCCGTGACCCGGTCGCGTCAAACCCACTCGGAACGGGGGCGTAAAACCATTTGTCTTTCTTCTCCACGCATTGCCTCAAGAGCCTGTGGGTGACAGAATCTTCATCTTGGCTCCTCACTCCTGAACCTCCGTGAGTATAAACGTCACTCAATCATTCGATGATTCATCCTGAAGGATTTTTAGGTGAGGGTAGAGCCTGCCCCGGTGTAGCCCACAGGCTTGCCTTCATAATGGCTCCTCACTCCTGAACCTCGTAGAGTGAAAGCGTAACTCATTCATTCAGTGATTCATCTTGGAGGATGCTTTGGTTAAGTGAGGGTAGAGCTCGACCCGGACTAGGCCACACGCTTGTCTTCATCTTGCCTCCTTACTCCTGAACCTACTGGAGCATAAACTTCACTCATCATTCAGTGATTCATCCTGAAGGATGGTTTGGTGAGGGTAGCGCTTTCCCCGGACTAGGCCACAGGCTTGTCCTTATCTTGGCTCCTCACTCGTGAACCTCGAAGAGTAAAAACTTCAGTAAGTGACTCAACTCGAAGGATAGTTTGGTTAGGTGAGGGTAGAGCTCGTCCTGGAATAGGCTACGGTCTTGAAAATATCACAAATCCACGGTAAGGGGGACAATATCTTTTCTTGGGGTGGTCTCAGCAACTCTTGGTGTGGTCTGGCCTTTGGCGATTTTTGATTTGGGGCGTTCGAAGGCTTCGACCGGTTTCGAACCCAGCATTCCTGGTGTGGAGTCACCCCGTGCCACACACCCAGGTAGTGGCTCGCACGGCACCTCGTAAATGTAGAAGAAGCACTGATTTGACGCATCTCAGATTTTACTACTTCAATCTTGGTCCCATAAACAGAAGCCGATGAACGCTTCTGCATTTGACGTGAGGTGGAGCTGGTTACTGCCCTCATCACTTCACAAACACAGTTCCGTTTGGAGCGGTAATATTTTATTTTTCATCGAGTTCACCCGCATCTCGAGCCGAGTAAATAGGGGGTTCTATCGTCATCGCTTCGTAAACATAATTTCTGTGGCATGGTAATATTATTCTTCGTTTTGTCCCTCCCCACTGTACACTGAGGCCTTTTTCTCATCAGTGAGTCATGTTCGGCTATAAATCTTTTCTTTTCTTTCGGAGGGATATATAGTTCTGGCTTGAGCAATAGGACTGCATAAAGGAGGCCCAATTCCATCCCATAGTAGGCTGATTTCAGATGCCACATCGGTCGAATTATAATCGGTTTTCAAAAATGACCGCGGCGCGGTGATGAGTGCAATGCGATCCACTTTTTTTACTTCACTTCAATCTTTTGCATCATAATGTTTGTACTAATTACGAGAAATTGCATTGAAAGTTATAAATGTCATAGAACAGAATCTTCACGTAACAATTGTGTAGATTGTGGCTAAAACCCCTAATTAATTCTTATTTCCCCGTGACACTCGGATCAATTTGTCCGTCAGCGACGTGAGTGGCGGCTTTGGTAAACAAATTTAAACGCGCGGAGGGTGAAAACACATGTGAGGCTGAGTGTTGGATCCTCTTTTGTAATATTCGTGGTAATATTTTTCGTCGTTTTGTCCCGTCTGGTCGTGCATTGAGGCCTTTTTCCCATCAGTGAGTCATGTTCGGTACTTATCCATTCCTTTTCTTCTTTCGGAGGGATAAATAGTTCTGGCTTAAGAAGCAGGAAACAACTTCTGTCGAAGAAATCACCATCGGCCGTTCTATTTCGAGGGTATTTCTTGAAAACCCCTTCCGAAGGGAGTGACTCATCTATACTTAACTCTTCCCTTCATGCAACTCCCCCCTTTCAAACGGAAGTATGTCAGACACGGAATAAATCAGATCGAAAAGATTCAAAGATACACATTCAAGTGCTTTCTCGAGTCTTCGAGCGCTCCAACATGCACTTGCGCTGTATCTATTCCGAGTTATTGGTGTTTCATGATTTTGAAAGCGTGTGTTTTTTCTTAACTTCTGCTTGAAGGACGAAGTCGAATATTCTTGACCGAACAACATCTCCAGGGAAGTAAAAATATTTAGAAAAAAGATGCTGTTTCTTTCAAAATATCATATTTTTCTCCCCTTATGATGGGAGTGAAGCCATACGTTGAATCTTGCACTTCATTATGCTTGACTCGGAATAGGTTAAATAGACTCTGTATTTATAGTTAATAACTTACTAAATTTGTCGGTACCAGCTATCCGCATGCATTTCTTGACATTTTATAACTCATGCCTGAATCACTTACAACTAGCGGCGTAGACGGGGGGTCCAGCTTCCCCCCTCCCCCCGAAAAATAAAAATATAGTTAATTTGCTTCAGTAAATATAGCATAATATTGAAAAATCATGAATTTATAAAATATTTCTTTGAAAAATTAAGTTCTTTCATTTATGAAAAGTGTTAAAATTAGTTTCAAATCCTCTAATTAGTACCCTGTTTTCCAAAAATTTCCCACCCTGGTTTTGAACCCCCCCCCGGACAAAATTCCTGACTACCCCACTACTTACAACGCTAACTTTTCGTTTTATATTATTAATTAATAGTTTTTTTTGCAAGGTAATATACTAGTGTCATTAGCACTCTCCTAGCTTCTGGTCTGACCGTGTGTCGTTGTCCTGTGTGCTTGGGCTGTGTTCGGCAAGCGAGCGCGTATCTGATTGAAGCTATGCGTGCGTGGTGTGCAATCACCCCGTGCCACAAAACCTAGTAGTGGCTTGCACGGTACGTCACAGGAGAGAAAAAAATTATAACATCCAAGTTATTTCTCATCTTGATGATTCCTCGTCCATAAGTCGCGGTTTCCAGAAACAAGGCACAAAACATGACAAGGGAACCCAGGTAACAAAAGACTTCAACAATAAGGTGAGCAAATTATTTCATCTCAATTAGGTGAACACCTCTTGATATTGACCTGAAAAGGCCGGCGGTGTAAACGGCCTTAAAATGCCGTGGAATTGCGCGAATGCATGAACGAAATTAGAACAGGGGCTATTTTGCCATCTCACGTCCACGCATTCTCGCATGTGTTCTAGCAATTCACCGCTTTACACGACGCAATTTTGACTGCGCCTTTGTACACACGTCAGATTGTGCAAGCACGTGCTCCGTGTAAAAACGGCCTTAAAGCACTATACGCAGTTCTGAGCAATATTTCACCGAGCGCCCTTCCCGACCGATGTGATCTTTGAGGAACGAAGCGCGTCTCTCTGGACGGCATCACACAGAGTGGAATGGATGACCCTCGAGATGGAACAACGTGTCCCCGCACTAATATTGCTCACCACGCATGGAGCCGTGGACCACGCCCAGAGAAGGGCGAATGCGTCGCCGCGCCGGCTATCCGCCACTTTTTTATCAGTCTGCACGAGGGAGGCTGGAGGGGGGGAGGTTAAGAAGGGGGGAAGACATTGAAAACAAACAGCGGGCGAACAACGCCATGGGAAGAAGACCTTAGTTCTTGAGATGTGCTCTTCTCTCAATCGCCAATGCCCGTATTACGATTAGCATCCACGTGAACTTCTACTTATTATCTATCTTCTATTACGAGGAAACTCTTCTCGGGATTCTCGCCGGGTTAAAAACTCCATTTCTGCCCTTAGATAAAAATGAAAAATAGACTAAACCTTATAGATAAATTCAAGAGCAGTGTATTTTCTGACGAAGTTAGACATATCTTACGAACGTCAACAGACTACGTAAGATCAGATCATGTAAATAAAGTAAGAGAGATAGACTGTAGAACAGACAGATTAAGAATGCCTTTTTTTTCCACGATCAATAAGAGATTATAACGGGGGCGATAGAATTCACAAATAGATTAGACGACTTGTATTGTAGCCTACTAACCTACGTATACCTTAATTCAGGCTTCTGAATTTTATTATTATTTCTAACAGCATGTGGCTGCATAATTTGTTAGTGTGCGTAACGTTTTTGGACTGTGTGGTGTGCATGTAAGAGTCCAAATGCATGCTGGTGATTGATCACCTCCTACCAAACACCCTAGAGGTAGCGCGCACAGTATGATCGAGGATCTCCTCTCTGGTATGATGTAGATGAAGACGTTGAGAGCTCCGACTCGGGGCACATCGTAAGACCTGCTGAACGTCGCTTTAATTGTTTTTTGGTTGCTATGTCACATTATTACGATTAATTTGGTGTAAAAACCTATAATAGATATACTAAAATGAATTATGTCAGTTCCTTTATCGCAGCTCTTTCTTTTTTTAAAGTATAACCTATTTCCTCATACAACCCGGCGGAGAATGTTGCTTTTAACCCGGTGGGAATCCCGAGAAAAATTTACCCACATAAACTCAATTCTCTCCCTTACCTTTTCCCACTTATCTTACATGATTCCCTCGATCACGGCTTTACCCTTAGAGTGCGGGAACGTTTTTATATGTTTGGCACGCTTAGTGCAGCATTTACCTAAAATTGTTATTTCTTCCTGGATATTTTGCACTTGGGCACTTTCCCTCTCCATAAGTATTGCTAAGGGGCTTAATTCTTCCAGACCAGCCCTTGTGGCAGGGGGGACCTCCTGCACTTGGGGTCTTTTCATCACTAGCTGGCAGCTAAAGTAGTGAACTCCCGCAGACCCAGGTTTAAGATGAGTTGCAGTCTCATTAACAAGGTCGCCTTAATTGATTATGCCAAAAATAGAGAACTGCGGAGCGACAACCACAAAACTCTCCGAAAGGCCCTGCATTCAGCCCCGATGATGAGCCCAGAGTCGTAGCTCGAAACGTCGGTGTATAGTGTTTATAACCCGATTGGAATCCCGAGAGAAGTTTCCCCAAGTGAATATAATGTTTGACTTTATTTGTTTATTTTTAGAATAAATTATCATTATTAGATTTACTATTGGTGCTATTATTAAATTATTATCATCATAGGTTTGTGCCTTCATTAGGGTTTAACCGTTTACATACCAATTTTACAAATTTTGGCAACCCAATTTTACAAATTTTTGTAACCCAATTTAAAAAAATCTCTTCCCATTTGGGAAGAGATTTGTAAAAATTCATGAAAATTATATTTCGTATCTGTGATTACTTTTATAGCTTTTGTCATATAAATTAAGTATGGAAGCAATTTTTTGAAGTGAATCGCATGACTTGTCTATACATCACTCGCTAATTATACCTTTTCAAAATTGGTTATTTTCATCACCTCTGTAGTGAGTGTGCGGTTTTATTCGATATTTTTACCCTACACTCGCTCTCCAGTAACAAATGCTCATTTATTCAAAATATCAATATATATTGCGATGTTAAACTTAGTTTCTTGGTCATGTGTGCATTTAATTTCTAAGCCATAGAAAATTTTTTGGCGTGTTCCCACTAGGGAACATGCTTGAATAGGCATTTAAAAAAATTTATTCAAGGTTTTCTTTCATAGTTTCTCTTAATTTGTTGATAAAATAAATAGGATATACAAAAGAATAATAAAAACCAGTAGGTGAGTTAGTGCGGTCTTTAAAGGGTTAACTCCCAGCCTAGGCTCCCAGTCTACAAGCGCGGTGGCGCGGCCGTGGAAGCGAAGGTAAAACTGGCAACGCCGCACCCGGCGGCACGACTGCTCCCCCCTCCTCCATTCCCTCCCTCCAACAAGTTGCACATCCATTCATAACACGCCCGGCGTCCGTCCCACTCTCCCCGACTCAATCCCCCACCCTCCGAAGGGAGAGACTCCCTCCCCCACATACTAAACAACCCCTCCTCAAACAGACTATACTTCTTTTAATCCTCACCGCCCCTACCTTGAGCACACACGCACACGACTCGACACAATGCACATATCCCCTTGGATGGCCCTCACGAGAGAGGGTCTCCTGAAGGAGGGCAATACTCTAAAAGACTCCCACGTCTCCCTCACTCATCCCTCCAATCGGCGAGTTTACTTTGTAACTCATACGGAGAGGGGCCAGAGAGCGAGCGACAATTCGACATGTTGAAGCGTGTCAACAAAAACCTTCGGTCGACCGATCGAAAAATTTCTAAATGCTAGTTAATCGATCTTGACTTCAGTTAACGCATTATTGGCCGGTTTTATAATGTCTGTTTAACGCTAAACATATGTTTATACAGCCTTCTAATATGCTATGCTAACCGGAACTTTAAGCCACCACCGAGTAAAATGGAAGTACTTCGTAACTCATACGGTGAGAGGCCAGAGAGCGAGCGACAATTCGACATGCTGAAGCGCGTCAACAAAACATTCAGTCCACCGATAGAAAAATTTCTACACGCAAGTAATTGATCTTGCTTTGAGTTTAAGCATTAAGGACCGGTTTCATAATGCCTGGTTAGCGCTAATCATATGATTATACATCCTTAGGATAGCATAGCATAGCCGAGTAAAATGGAAGTATTTTGTAACTCATACTGAGAGACGCCAGAGAGCGAGCGACAATTCGGCATGTTGAAGTACCTAAGTCAACAAAAACCTTCAGTCGACCGATCGAAATTTCTCCACGCCAGTAAATCGAGCTTGATTTGAGTTAACGCATTATGGGCCGGTCTTAAACGCTTATGAGTATAACCTCGGAACATAAGCATTTGCTTAGAATAATAGGTGAAAGCATTAGCTCCATTTGGTATGCAAAAGCTCTAGCTTTTACTCCGAAGCAAATGCTTCATGGAGCTATATTCTCCGTAATGTGCATGGCTATGTTGTTGCGCTCTCCGAACATTATTGGATAGCTCAAGCTGACTTTCGAATGGCTTTATCTCAGAAATGGTAAATCTTAGAGAAAAAAGGTACAGAGACGGATTTTCAGATAATTTTCTGATCTACAATTTAGTTCTGAGCAATTTTAGTTAATAAAAAGTTAGTAGAATTAATAGTAGCAGGCGCAACTTGGTGGAAATTCCTAATCGCAGGAATAGAATGATCAACAACTTTGCTATTTCCACATAGTGATTTATTGAGACCGACCATGGTTTCGTTACAGAGTGACATTATCAAGGTTACAGAGTTTCGTTACAGAGTAACATTACCTGCATTTTCACCTTGATAATGCTACTCTGTAACGAAACCATGGTCGGTCTCAATAAATCACTATGTGGAAATAGCAAAGTTGTTGATCCTTCTATTCCTGCAAAAGTTAGTAGGGTACACCACTAGTTAACTAACATATTAGTAAGTCCTTAAGCAGCCGCTATAGTCTCTTATCGATCGTGGAAAAAATGACACTCTGAATATATCTGTTTTACAGTCTCTTATTTTAATTTTGGACACATGACAGTATGATTTAGATATGCCCAATGAGCGGTCGCTTTTGCAAGCAGCAGTTCACAATAACCTATCCTTGATAACATGCAAAATTCAAGGCAACTCCATACGGAAAGGAAGCTCTCTCTAATCTTGAATACATTAATGACGATTAGATAACGAAACCATAGGGCTCGGATGAATGACTCTGGTGTGTGCTAAACTTCGAGTTTGAGTTATTCTAATCCTGATACGATTATCAGCACGATGAGACAAAGAGGCATATCACTGGAGTACTTGCCCACAACGAGCAGGCACGCTTCAAACTACCTTTTTTATCTTGTATTGATATGCGACACGATATGGAGGAAGTTCTTAGTATAAGTTAAATGGAACATTGCAATATTTTCACAGAATTTATTAATCGGCTAATATAAGGATCTGCATTATCGTCAAAACTTTACACGTTAATAATGTTTCCATGCAAAATATTCATTCGACGAAATCAATATATTTTTTAAATGGAAGTTACAAATTGAGAGATAGAAATAGAACAGAAGATGAAATTTATTATTCCGGTACAAGTGTGTCCCTCAGGAACAGACATGATTATAAAAATAATAGAGTCAAAAATATTACAAACAATACGAAGATTTATTTTAACCGTCGATGTCACGGAATGCGACTTAATGCATGACAAAATAGAACAAAAAAAATGCATGTACTTATCATATTTTATGCACATATTTATCAGCAAAACAAACGTATAAATACTCATAAAAAACATCTGATATTGTTAGCTTTAGAACAATATTCGGTTAACTTAATATTCTATTCTTATTTAATAATATTTCATTGTATTTCTTTGATAAAGACATAAAATGACTCGGAGACGAACGCAAGCCTGCCACCATCGTCTTCACGTGATAAATGAATAAATTCCTTCGTTTTAATGCCCTTCCACGATCTATTATTCCAAGCAACGAGGATGTCATGCAGCTTGGCGAAGAGGTAATTGGATAGAGTACCATTAAATAGAGACTCGGTGAATTTGAACTAACTAAAACAAGGCGAGATTTATAACCTTCACGAGGTATCCCTAAGAGAAGATGAAACGTTGTCGGATTTCATATTTGACACGGAGAAACCCGAAAATAACTCTTTTACAATTGAACGCTTCCCGCCTAAGTCAAATTCGAACTTGGTTACTTATTTGAGAATAGAATATTGGTTGTTAAGTTGACTTGTCATCGACCTTTTTCCCTATGATCGAAGTCAGACCTGGTTCATTGTAGCTCACGAAACTGGTTTCCGGGTTGATAGGGCACATGGCTTACCAATGAAGGCCCAAGATGATAGATAACCATCTTACCAATATGCATTCAAAACTGCTCGTCCACAATAGTGCATGAAACTATGAGATGCACATTTACGACTGGGATAAAAGGAAAAGGCGTGTAGGTTTTTCAATGGGATCCTTTAAAACCTTATCGATGCGAGTATAACGATTTCTTCGAAACTTTACGGACGCATAGACTATTCCAGGAAGTGAGCTACGAAGGCCAAGCTATAGGGACCAACGCTCAGGGGAATCAGTCTCGATTTAGTGGACGGTATACTATAGCGAATTTAGGCTGGAGGGGTACAAAAGCGAAAACAAAAGTTCTTATGAGAAATACTTCAAAACTACGTTGTGACTTGATTAAATTATAATCGTCATACAATTCAGTTTTTATACATTTTCCTTGGAGGTTCAGCAATAACTATAAAAGAAATCTTCCACGAAAACTAATGACATTAGAAGTACTTTCCAGGCTAGATTTCATTAAAAGTATTCTACCGAATAAGGTAGGTTTCCAAGGGTTATTCAGAAGTAATCTGGCAGTCTGCACTTCCAATTCCCTCTCGATTTCAGAATAAGGCCTACCCCTTTCCACTCTATCTAAAAATCCATTATCTTCCCTCTCTACGCCATATATTTTAATGACGAGTTAGGAACTTTCAAAATAAAAGCATTTAATTTGTTATCCATCAGTAGGATAAAAAAGAAAGGATTCATCCACTTCTGGTGATATCTCAACATCAAAATAAGAAATTCATATTAATTTTATATAACGTGTTAAACACCGATTTACGTAGTGAGTTTGAATATTTATAAGACCAAGAAAATTCGCAATTTCAGCTAATTTTCTCCGAAAATGTGGTAACCATATAGATATCCTCATCAGAGAATATACGAAATTAATATCGCATTCATGGAAATTTTCGCATTGAATTTATACCATTTCAGAGCAGCAAAACGAGAGAGAACACACAGATCGTCCATTTATAGATCTCAGCGATGTCAGCTTTGAGAAAGAAGATGAAAAACGTATCCTTTTTCGAGGAAAACAGATTTGAACTAGAGGAAATGGACACGTATGATTAACCGCATACGTCGATCCCGAAACCGATGCGTGCGTGGGAGAGGAGGAAAAATATCAGAGCCAAGAATTTTCGTCTTTTCCGAATAAGGAAAAAAAAGAACACCACAACACGAAAAAACAACTTCGTGTACAGAAAACTTCCAGCTCTTAAAAGGTTGGAAGATCTAAGAAACAGGCATGGGGAGTAAGAAGCAAGCGTCGAGACACTCCTCTTTCTCGATTCAACGGCCCGCGAGACTGGATGACCCGGTTCGACTCCTTAAAAGGACAGGGCAGGGCTCCAGCGAGGTGGACGGAATGAGAAAAAAACCAACAGGGAGAGAAGTGCTGCCAATCTATCGAATTTTCATTCTAGTGGGTACTAGAGCCTCAAGCATAGTATGAAGGCTTTTTTTCAAGGAGGCACGACGGATTAGTGCATTAAAAGATACGGGTAATTTTCTACAAATACTTTAATGATACTTATAATACTCTCATCACAACTCCTTGCAGCCATTCGTACTTTTGCAGAAAAAAAATAATAAGAATTGTCACCAAAGGTAAAATGTACGGTCATACTTATCCCATATTCGTACGGTTACTCTTCACATCGAACACTTGTACATTTTTTTATGTGTAGAAAAAAATTCAGTTTTTGCATAACAACTCCAGCAGTGGAATATATTTATTTACGGAAGGCAGTCTCAATAAAGGTTTGCTAGTGCTTGAACCTATGGGGCTGCCTAAAGTTCCGAATTATTTGTACTTAACCCTCTAAGTGCCACCGAAATTTGGTGGTACTAGCGAAAAGTGCCAACCTAAATTTAAGAGTTTTGTAGCACTTAGTGAAAAAACACAATGTAAAATTAATTTTTTTAGGTATAAATGTAATGTTTTTTTAATTTTACTTATAAGGAATTATTTGTTGATTATAATATTCTAATAAGTACATTGGATAAAAGATAAATTTAATTATTACAACAATGTTAGTTTGAAATTCCGGTCTACGCTCGAGCCGATATATCGGCTCATGGCACTTTTCGCCCGTGGAGCAAAAGACAATAACCTGTGGCACTAAGAGGGTTAAGCAATGTAAACGGTTATGGAGTAAATCTACATTATTAGTATTATTATTACTTCACGACCGGTTTCGTAACAATTTGCGTTATCTCCAAGTAGTAAATATGAAATGAATACAAACAAAATATATCGAAAAGAAAATGTATTGAAACCGGCCGATGAAGTAAAATTAAGATATTTGAGGAAAAGATCGATCCCAGAGGTATCTATTCCCAACAACATAAAACAGCACCATTTCGCAGCAAAGGTCATGGGATCTATATACTATACACCAACTTTCGACCACTAACTGACTGACTTATTCATTAAAATGCCCAGGGTCAACAAGGACAAAAATTCATTAAATCGACCCCTTCAAAATCGTCTGAAACCATAAGAAAATAGTCGAAACGATAAATTACCTGTATATTGGGATAAAGGTAGTTGGCAACACTGTAATAGATAGATAATTTAGTGTTTCAAAAATTTTCCTAGGGTTTCAGGAGATTTTAGAGGCACAGCCTTTTTACTGGGATTCCTGGAGGGACTGCGAAAACGAGTATATACATAGATCCACGAGCCCATATGCTTTAAAATCTTCCCATTCATCAGACCATCCTCCAATTTCAATTTCAGCCCATAAATATCAAGCTACGCCCGAAAAATAAACACCACGATAGCTTACAGCTGGCAACAAGGCTTACTTATCCCACCGCCAATTTATTAAAGAGGCAAGAATTAAAAAAAAAAGAAACGAGATGAGCGAAAAAAAAGCACATGCCGTGCCCGTCGCGCCACACTCGGCGACGACGTGTACCACTCAATCCCCCCATTCCCGCCCGGCAACGGGTTGAATGGAAAACGGGAGGGGGGAGAGAGGGGAGTGTGTTGTGACGAGTGGAAGGACAGGGTGGGTTCGGGAATGAATGGAGAGGGGAAGGAGGAGAAGACAGGGGAGTGGTGTCCCTTTCTTTGAAGAGGAGAGAATGCATGTATTACAGGGGTGGGAGACAATCATCTTTATGCATAAAAAGAGGATGTCTGTTTGTTTGTCCGTAATGCGTTTCCATACGGATGAACGGATCGCGACCAAAGTGAGTACGTAAGTGCACCTCATGCTCCCGAACCCCGAAGTGCTACTTTTGGTTGGATCCGACACGAATTTTGCGTCGTTTTCTCATTACCGTTTGTTACGTGACGTCATACATCTTCTGCGGTTGGACATCCTGACGTATACGCACACCTCCTGACAATTTCAAAGAGAAAACGTAAAAATCCTGCTAGGCGACCACGACTTCCAAGTTCCAAGTTTCCCACCTCTCTGGGTATTATTCTTCCCTAGCAACGCCGGGTGGAGTGAGACATGAAGAAAGAAAAAATAGACACGGCGTCTTAGCATCCCATTGAAATGGGGCTGGTTTACTGACGGAAAAATGTCAGCAGAAATCGATCCATTTATTTACTACCACACCATGGAACAGGGCGCTTTTTGGACTTTAAATCTGGGTTTCAATGAAATTTAACAATTATACGTACACGAACATCCATGCCCCAGATAGGGGTCCCCCAAGGTGCGTATAATACGCACTAGCCCCTAACCCAAGGTGGCTATTATACGCACCTTGGGGGCAACCTACCCGTGCGAGACTCTAACCCGCGACCTTCGATTTGGCAGGCGAAGACTCTATCCCCGCCGCCACCGAGGTTTCGATCATCCCCTTTTTAATCGAAATGAAAAGATCAAATTTTCAACAAAAATCGAAATCCAAAATCAATCGAAATGGAAAACCATAAGGTCGATTGGTCGAAAAAGTCGACGATTCTGTTTTGAAAAAAGAAACAGTTAGTACAAAAACATATTTATTACCTATTCATTCGAAAATCTCTCATGTACACATTTTAGTAGTAGAAAAAAATATACTTACAATAAATGCTCCAATTATTTGTAGTAAAAATTTAGAAATGCTCGCGCATTAAAATTTACGGATCACCTCTGGGAATTATTCGGCTTAACTAAAATTCATAATAAAGATCAACTAATAGAGATGCTTTCTTGATGATGCAGGGCGTGCTTTCCAATTTTATCGGCCTTAAATAAAAGACTTTGGCATGGGACGGATGACGTTATCATAAGCGGGTTGTGGCGCTGCTGAGATCTAACGAAATGATCAAGATAGAAGCTGAAAATCTGAGTTTGGATCGAAACTCGAAGATCATTGCTCGATCTCGATTTCCACGATTTTTGACTATGATATCTCGAGTTCAATCGAAATTAATTTTTCACCATTAGTCTGGTTCAATTTCGTTGACCATAGCATAGAAAGTCGAATGAATTAGTGTCAGAAAAACGATTTGATTATTTCACGGCGAATTATGAGGTAAGACCTCTCTCCGAATTCCCACCGGGTTAGAATCTCAGTTTCTGCCGACGTTCCGAGCCCCAACTCGGGACTCATCTTCAGGGACTGCTGAATATCGTTTCAAGGAAATTGGCCTTCTTTTCGTGGAGTTATTTGTTGCTTAAGCAATAATAATACGACAAAGTTATCTGATTGAAGGAGAAAATTGTGAATATAACTAGATTAGAGATTCAAAATTAAAGATACTCCAGTTCACAGTTGAAGTTTGTTTCGTCACCATCGTTCCCCATATATCGAAGGCCCAATGCTTTTGGGTAATAACGTTAGCATTTATCAATTCCATTTTGGTATGGAAAACACTCATTATTCCCTAATTGAAGCGTTAAAAAGGAATCGCCAGCTGAGACGGTAAGAAACGAGGAAAGATAGCGACAAGAGTCGAAATCCAAGCACTCACGTGTTGAAGCAAGGAAAACATGAGGGGTTGAGGGAAGAATCACTCGTGAGTGCTTCAATGAATAATGGAAGGCTACGGAACGTAAACGCAGGGGTGGAAAATCAGAAAGAGGCGAAAGGAGTTGAGAAGCGACACAAGTCGGGGGGCGTAAAGGTTAAAATGCCCGAGGGGGGACCAAGAGCTGTTGTCTTTATACACTTTAAAACTACAAACAACACAGTTCATTTAAAGCATGGACTAAAAAAACAGCGAGTTTTACGCTGTCGCAGTTAAAGCAAAAGAAGACCCAACCCTATCAAAGTAGGACTTTTGCTAATCAAATTAACGTTGATCACTTTGATTGAAAGTTCAGTTGATCTCTTTGTATGAAATTGTATTGTTACGTAAATTCTGGCATTATTTTACGTTACAACCTGCCTTCAAGCCGATCATCACTAACAATAATGTTACTCAGTGGTGTAACTAGGAATATGGTTTGGGAGGGGATGGGATGGCCTGGGGTAGAGACCCCCCTCCTAGGCAAAGGGTGGTCCGATAAAATTTTTGAAAAATGACATGCCTGAAAATACATTTTACATTATTTTGAAAATAATATAATATAATAAGCCCTTATAATAAGATAATAAGCATAATACAAAAAATTGAATTTCAAGACTTCTCTTTTTTTAAATGTGATAGTTTTCTAGTACATCAAAACAGTAGTGGCAGCTACATACTTCACCAATAAACTTTACAGCGCAATAAATCACGAAGTTTTTCCTGAATAGAGCTGAAAATTGATACATTTTTTACGTAGGAGCAACATTGGGTTATAATAGTTTCCCTTGAATTAAAGCACGGACTACATAACAGCGAGTTTAACGTTGTCGCAGTTAAAGCAAAAGAAGACCCAACCCTATCAAAGTAGAACTTTTGCTAATCAAGTTAACTTTGATCACTTTGATTGAAATTTGAGTCGATCTCTTTGTATGAAATTGTATTGTTACGTAAATTCTGGCACTATTTTACGTCACAACCTGGCGTCAAGCCGATCATCACTAACTAATAATGTTACTCAGTGGTGTAACTAGGAATATGGTTTGGGAGGGGGTGGGATGGACTGGGTTAGAGACCCCCTCCGAGGTGACGGGTGGTCCGAGAAAATTTTTGAAAAATGACATGCTTGGAAATACATTTCACATTATTTCGACAATAAAAGTTTAACTTTAAGCAGATACAGTTATTAAATGCCAAAACTAAACAACAGTTTTAAATATTTTTTTGAAATTTCTCCGAGGCTTTGGGGGGATCTATCTCTTTATCCCCCATTATTACGCCACTGACGTTACCAATGCAACAAAGCCTTCGAATGAAATATTTTGATATATTTTATAACTATTCAACCCTTTCTGCTAATGGAAGAAATTAAATTTCAAGATTTCTCTTTCTAAAAATGTGAAAATTTTCTACTCAATCAAAACTAAAGAGGCAGCTACATACTTCACCATTAAACTTTACAGCACAAAAAAAACACGTAGTTTTTCCTGAATAGAAATGAAAATTGATACATTTTTGATGTTACTTAGACGCAAAAGTGTGTTAAGAAGCCTGATATTTCCTTAAAAAATTAAATAAAAGCCTGAGGCCCTCGGAAAGTAACCGCTGAAATAAAGCTATCCAGCTTGATTACCAGAGTTATTCTGCTGTTCATATTCAGGTTTATTGATTATATTCCTGGTTTCCAATTCGATTAGAAGTTATCTTATTGGTAGGCAAACACTTTGCGTGATGAAAAATCCATATTCTCCCTCACATAGGCAACAAATGTTTGCTAAAACCCACAGAAAATATTAAATATAAGTTTTGAAATAAATTTTTACATGCGATTCCTATTTCATATGTTATATTCCAATCACAATGTACTCACATGGTAATACTAAATCAATATACATTTGAAGCACGATAAACGTAGAAAAAATTATTTTTTGCTTCATAAAAATTCCTCTGAAGTGAGTTGCATCGCGCAGAATGATGTTTTTAATGAAACAATGTTCTTGTTTTTTCCAAAATTCCGAAAAAAAATTTCTACAACTATAAAATCACTGAAATAAAAATATTCAAGCTGATTTAAAGTATTATTCTACTGCTTGCATTAAGGATCTGTGATTATTTTCCTGGCTACCGATACGATTGGGATAATAGACCACACTTACCTTAATACACTTATGTATATTAAAACGCACATACATTACACCTATATTGAAAAATACTTGTATTGTTACACTACAATACATATATAAATGACTGATATAAATAAATTGCATGCTTTGTAACTCGATTGCATCAACGCAAAAACTTGAAATTCACTTTTTCTTTTCAATTTCTTAATGACCCACGATAATAGGGTAGTTTCCTTCATAAAAAAACGAAAGGCATTGATTGCGATTTACACGCCATTAGTATAATCATGATACACAAAGTATTTGGTTTTAGAAATACCAGTTTAGACGAATGTTAATGGTCAATTTTAACGTCATTTGAAAAAGGCCAGATTGGTGCCCATGCCATGCCACTCCACGTGACATCACAGGGAGCCAGATGCTATACGAGTAGTCAGGAGTTTTACATCGTCTGAGATTATCAATGCATGCATGAGGAACAGAGCTCAGGGAAACATTTATTAAAATCACCTATTAAAATTGCCTGTGGTCGGAAAGTTTCCTTCGTTTAATAGGGTATTAATAATACTTATTTAAGCCAAGCGCTACCTGCTAGCAGCCTGCATCGTAGCGGCACTCGTAGCCTCGCACTAAGGTGGCCTCACACGGTGGCAGCCTGAACGAGAATGACGTCACACGGACTTTCCCCATCATTCCTACTTACGCGTCGCGTTTTCGCGCGCATGAACTTTTTTACTTTTCATTTAATCGCGAAAAATACATATCATCACTTAAAAATCTAAAAGTGTGAAATACGTACTCCAGGAGTAATAATCTTTCGATTTAGGGAGTTAAAAAAAGTAGGAAACCACCCTATTGATTTAGCCAGAAGCCTTTTCCCCGGGATTCCAAGAAATCCCAGGCCGACCGGTAAATTTGGAAACAATACGTTTATGTCGAGAGTTTTCGGAATTCTGAGTAAACGCATTCACGTGCCTATGGAAAGGAGGGAGACTCGACTTCTCTTTCCAAAGGATACCGAAACGGAGCCTTCCACAAAACTCATTCCAACCCCTTCCAAGTTAGCGCGACCGAAGGAGAACGTCTTCCCAATTCTATTCCTAAACCCCAAAACGTTTTTCTTCCTTCTTTGCCGCCCTCCCCGAAGCCTCAAAGCCCCACCTCCACCCTACAAATTACACAGAGGAAGAAAAAGAAGTAGTCTCGTCGAGCGTTAAATATACTCCCTCAGATCCACCCGAAATGGTGACGGAGATTTCCTAGTTGTCTCCCCTGATCTAGACAAAATCACGCACGAGGTATGAGGGATTTAAAACCTAGCATCGTTCAATACCTTGCGCTCAGCGAAGGCTCACGTACGGGCCGATAACATGCGTGTTGATCAAGTTGATTCTTACGTGAGCTTAAGAAGTAGAATAACGAGAGATGGACGCGGTAGGGAAGAAGTAGAGAGTCGAAATAAGCATTTACTAAAGTGCTTAATTATTCTGGGGAAAGACGAACTCCTATACCCACCCATCCGGAAAAATGTCTCTTCTCATTTATCGTTTCTGTCGCACTAAGAAATTTAGTAGAAATAGTAGTTCTAATCAGGGGCGCAGCTAGGAATTAAGGCTAGGGGGGGTTTTAGGCGCAACAATACCAGAGATGTGTTGTATACCCGCCAGGATAAGCGGGAGGTGCGGGAGCCCTCCCCCAGAAAATTTTCATGATAAATGGTTCAAAATGGTGAGTTTTATGGCTTTCCGAGGGATATTTTATTAATCCTTACACTCTTCCATGAGTAAATTAATCAAATGAAGTAAAATGGATTAAATTTAAAAGTTTCTCTCAGCTCTGGGGGGGGTATCCCCCAAACTCCCCCTCGCTACGCCACTGGTTCTAATGTGATGCTCAATGTGTCGCTCTTAAAGGTAACCATCCTAAATCGCTGAAACGATCTAAACCAAACTCGTAGTCTCCGATTCTCTAGCAGCTCTAGTTCGTTTAATATCTGTGTAACGCTATCTGCACCTTCGAAGCAGTTTTTGAGGAATCGCCCAGCTTTCCTTTTTATTAAATAAGTTCAAGGATTAAGTCCTTCAGTACTGGATCCCATGCATATTCACGTGGTGCGAAATACCACCGCCATTTTACTATTTTTCATCCGAAAATCTTTTCACAATACGCTTGACGAATCCTAGGTTCTTCAGGGCTCTGCCAGAAATACTTCTCATATGTTCCAATGTATCCATTTTTCCGGTGCTACCGCGTCGGTTGGTGGTTTAAGACAACTGTTTCGCTGGCACTGCTGCCAGCGTCTTCAGGTCGAAGATTGCGGTCCACGATTCTCGTCCCCCTTATATACGTAGAATATAAGGGGGAACAGCTTTATACAAATTCATAAAAATTATATTTCGTACCCGTGATTACTTGTATAGCTTTTGTTATGCAAATAAAGATTGGAAGTATTTTTTAAAGTAAATCGCATGGCTTCAGTATACATTGGTCGTTAATTTAACATTTTCAAAATTTGTTATTTTCATCACCTCTATAGTGAGGGAAGCCTCCTAAAAACCTTATGCAGAAGACGGGACAACTTAGTTGGCTACATGTTGAGGCACGACGGCCTGATGAAGACTATCGTAGAAGGACAGGTGGAAGGAAAGAAGGGCAAGGAACAGCCTCGAATGAGTTACATAGGGCAAGTTATAAAGGATGTAAAAGAGAAGAAATACGTCGCTGTAAAAACGCTAGCGGATAGGAGAGAGAAGTGGAGAGCTGCGTCAAACCAATCTTAGGATTGTTGACTAATGACGATATAATGAGTAAGCAGTTAATTCGATATTTTTTCCCTACGCTTGCTCTCCAGCAACAAATGCTCACTTATTCAAAAGATCAATATATATTACGTTGTTAAACTTAATTTTTTGATGAAGGATATAGTTATTTTTCACGCAATAGCAACATTTTGTGGCGTGTTCCAATTTGGGAACATGATTGAAAACACATTTAAAAATTTTTATTTGGGTTTTCTTCCGTAATATCCCTTAATTAGTTGTGAAATAAATAGGATACGCAAAAAATATGTAAATATCAGTAGGTAAGTTAGTTCGTTCTTTAAGGGGCTAATTGAGAAAACATTTAGGAATGAAAATTGAACTTTTTTTTCCACATAAATTTTAAAAAAATATATGGAAAAACAAAATTCAATTTTCATTCACTATGAGTAAATTCCACAAAGTGACGCCTCAAACCATCAACTCGAGAAAACACTTATAATAGAAGACCATAAGGGCGCTCCTCACTTCAACCTGGCCTGAGGACGATAACGGACAGTAGGTGTAACGTTTCCATCTAAATGACAACGCGGACGGAATCTGGAAATCTACACTATTTCACAATTTATGTCAACTACATCCACAGCACATACACGGGGAGAGTTGGACGACCTCCGCAAGAAATGTACCGCCTAACATTCACTCTAAGGGTGGTCTAACGCCACACTAAGAACACTTGGAAATGCGGCAATATTTGCGGCATAACCCTGAAGAAAATAGGGTTCGTCAAGCGTATTGCGGGAAGATTTTCGGATGAGAAAATAAAGGAAAGGTGCTATTTCACACGCGTCCGATCGCACCTTGAACATGCAGCGAGTGTATGGGATCCGGTGAAGAAAGACTTGATCCGCGAACTGAATAAAATACAAAGAAAGACTGCGCGGTTCGTCAAAAACTGTTACGGGCCTACACCCTACAGTCAGCGTTACCCAAATGTTAAGCGAATTAGGCTGGGAGCCGCTGGAGACTCGGAGGCTGCGCGCTAGGCTTACAATTAGATTGCTTGAACAATTGAGAATATATCTCTTTAAAAGAGACACGGAGAACATAATATTAGAGCCGCACCATATTTCCGGGTCCGACAGAAGCGATAAATTGAGATAGATGTTTTGCCGAACGGATAGATATGGGAATTCGTTTTTCCGCCGAACCATAAAGGATTTTAATAAATGATAGTCGAAATTTCCTTAGAGCACTTCCTTATTATTTGTAAACGTCTGGTGTCCTAACAACTCCTGTCACACGCCTTTTAGGCGGCTTGCGGGGTATTATGTAGCTGTAGATGAAATGTACGCGAACAATTACCTTCGGCACAAAGTGATGACTAGGCAGAGATTAGCGAGCCTGGGTACATGCACACAACGGGACTGCCGATTGTCAACGGAGGCCGCGACTGAGGGAGTGTCTAGCCTCCAAACGAGGAGCCTTCGACATCTTCAACCACTCCTCCCAGACCTCTCGCGTCCTCCAGCGATAGGATTAGTCTCCATTCCGGAGAACACTCTTTATGCAGGCGACGACTCGACGGATTATGGGAATACATTTCGCGTTAGCGAAGCGGCTGGGAGGGCAGCGGCCACAAAAGTTGGTTGAGAGGAAAAATGGGTTACGAAATGTACAGACCAATGGAGAGCAAGCAGTACCATTGGAGGAAAATTGTTCGTCGGATGATTGGATGAAGAGAAGTAATAAAACACATGAATCCTTAACGCACTACCGCAATGGTGACTAGTGGGCTACTCAATTTACTCAGCATAGCATAGCCATGTATGAGGTTTCTCGGTTAGTTAACTTTTTACTTATAGGTACAATTTATTTTTAACGTAAAGCGACCCGAGTTACGATGAGTTTTCGTCATCATCAGCCGTAATCATTTTTTTTTTCTTTTTTTAAGCGTGATGATGTTTATTCATCGAAACCCGGGTCGCTTTATGTAAAAAAGAAATGGTTTAAGTAAAATTTGTCCATCAAAGAAACCTTATAATGGAATACCACACTGTTGAAAACGAGTTGGTGAATATTACAGCCATATATTTCAATTGTTTCTCCTCAAAACTTTAAAAAAATAAACAAAAATCTTCTCACTATGAGTGCTACATTCAATATAATATGAAATTAAAGGGGTGGATTATTTTTATAACAAAAGAGTGAACGCGGTATGGAATTCGGTGATTTCGAACAAGGAACCTTGGCAATCAATAATTAACTGTTACTCCATATACAACAATCGCCTCCTTAGGACTTCATTTAGAACATCTAGTTGAAATTTTACTGGTTGAAGACCGAAAGAAAACCGAGGTTGATGAATTCTCCCCTTTAAGGCCGTCAGTAATTTATAGGCTATGTTAGCACTGAAAACATTAGTTGAAATTGCGAGAATACGATCTCGGAATTAGAGCGCGGGCTATCCATTTCCATCCCCCACATATTCTCTGATGCGTTCTAGCAATTCATCTTTACACGGATCAATTTTGACTGCGTCCTCATACATACGTCCGATTGCGCAATGACGGGCCCCGTGTAAAACAGCCTTTAGGGAAAGTAGCTAAAATTACTGATCTTTGACCTAGTTTAATTAATTTTACCTTTTATTCATTCTCAAGTTCACGTTAAGGTCTAAATTAAGGCTTTTATTAAGGCCTGAATTAATGGAGGAATTAAGGAATGATTAATACTAAAAAAGGCATTCCAAAACCCCTCATAAAGGAACTTAAACCTCATTCATTTGTTCAGAGCGCATTTTGTTCGACAAATTTCAAAAGACGAAAGAGAGGAACATAAACTACAAAGATACACAAAATGAATCACCTTTGGGATCACTACAAACTCCCAAGAAGGGGTCATCATTATAACTCTCATCTTCAGATTCCCTAAGGTGAGGACTCGCCATTATCCTTCCCCAAGTTCTACAAGTCTTTTTCACGGCAAACACCCTCCCCATTTTAACACAGTTCTTTTTAACAGCAGACGATAAGGGTATTATTCCCAAGGGTTAACTCTTATTGCTCTGAACTCCATAACTTCCCCTTTCCGAAGGGCTGAACTCCTCGACTGACAAAAACCGACCCTCAGAGCCATCATACCCCCAGGAGCCAGTTTTTTTCCATCCTTCCCCTCCGGTCTTTTTTACACTTCTTCCCCCATCGTGTCTTTCCCTCCCCGAAGCCATAAAAAGGACAAATTTTACCCATTTCTCACAACACGAAGGTATCTGAGCACCTAACACTCCGTTCGGAAAACACCTGTACAAGACATCTAACTCAGAGATGCCACCATACGAGTAGTTGAGGGGACAAGCGAAAAATTAACTCTATGAAAATAACTTTGAAAAAGAAAAAGAGAGTAACTATCATCCGCCTCCATTGAAAATTAATAAAAATTCAGCGATGCAATTACATAATTCAAATCCATTGGCGTATTACAAGTACTCAAAAAATAAACGTCGCCTGCCTCAGTGGAATTATGAATAATGAAAATTTTTAAATTGTAAGTACAGTGCTAGAAAGTCTTATTTATTTTCATCGCAAACACACTTTGCATTTAATGTTGTGGAAACAACATTAAATTCAATTTAAATTTTAAAATATATTAGGATAATAAGTAAAGATGCTTTGCACTTTTCCAAAAAAATTATTTTTTTTAATGAGTTAACATGTTTCACTGCACTGCAGCTTCATCAGAACTTTTCAGTGCTGCAGTACAGTGAAACATGTTGACTCATTTTCAAATGAATATTCCTGTTAAAATTGCCAAGTACCTACCTCTACTTAATATCCTACAATCGACACAAAGTATTAACCTCCACCATTCACTTAAAATAGGTTGCTTCAACAAATACTTCAATAAACAATAAAATAATTGAAAATGGGCAAAAGTTAGCTAAAAAATCAGAGCAATATTAATTTTGGCCAGTATAACGACGATTTGGGTCCACAACGCGTCGGTACATTCGTGGCGTGAATACGGTATAGCGCCCCTATAGTGCGACCCCCTTCCCCGCCCCCAGACTATCCAAGTCTAAAGGACTCGATGTGTGTAGTGTGTCGCATCGCCGTGGGAATTGAAAGGGAAGGGTGGTAAGTGAGCCAAGAACTCTTCAGTCACAACAAGGGCCGGCTAAAGGCAGGCGGTGGGGGACGAACAAAAGGTTGATGAAATGAGGGCCGGCAGGGAGGGAGGGGATTGTCCAGGGGCGGCAGAGGGGGATCGCAAGGAACGCCGTCGTGAAGACGGAAATGGAGACATATCCCTTAGACGACAACATGGCGATGCCTTGGTTATCCTTGGGATATGGATGGGAAAATGACTATCGGAATCGATTTTTCGAGCAATCGATTTAAAATCGAAATGAAAAACTCGATTTTTCCACAAAATTCGAAATATGGACCAAAAGATTGATTGATCGAAAAAATCGACGTTTACACAAAAAATAGTTTTTACAAAAAAGTGTGTAGCATACATTTGAAAAAAAAATCAAAAACCATTTTTGAGAAGTAAAACGAACTCCAAAAATCTACTTCTCTTAGAATACATGCGTGAATTATTAGTGGTCAAAATTTAAAAATTCATATTCATTACAATTATTATGCACATACATTACATTGTGAGAGATTTCTTGTCAAATGACTGATACTTTTGCTTATGCTGTTCAACTTTTTTAATATGTACTGCCATTTCCTTGTATTTTGCCTTTTTTATATGATGGGGACTACTATAATACTGAATAAAATACAAAGGAAGGCAGCGCGGTTCGTTAAAAACTAGTACGGACGTACAGAAAGCGTTACCCAGATGTTAAGCGAATTGGGCTGGGAGCCGCTGGAGACTCAGAGGCTGCGCGCTAGGCTTAGATTGCTTGAACAATTGAGGATATAGGACCATAGAGGATTAAAATAAATGCTAGTCGTAATTTCCTTAGCCCTTCCTTCTTGTGTGTAAACGGCTGGTGTCCTAACACCCCCTGCTACACGCCTTTTGAGCGGCTTGCGGGGTATTATGTAGATGTAAATCTATCTATCTATAAATGTTTTTGGATCACCGATTTGATTTTGTTTGGCTTCAATAAACTTTTTGAGAAAGATAAACTGATTGCGAAGCTTACTTGATGATCGAGGGCGTGCCTTTCCAATTTACCAGACTAAGAAAGAACCATTTCATAGAGGACAGATGACACTATCATGGGCTGGTAGTGACGCTGCTAAGGTCAAACGATATGTTCAAGATCGACATTGAAAAATCGAGTTTGGATCGAAACTAGAAGATCATAGCTATATCTCGATTTCCTCGATCTATGTTTATTTTCGATTAGAATCGAGTGGGTTGGAAGCCAAGTGATTTTCTTTTTCAAAACAGAGTTATGTGCAGCAATTAGGTATAGAAAACAAAGGAGATTAATTAGATATTTAGTAGTGCATTTGATTTTCCACTCGAAGTCAGCACAGAACAGTGACTCACTCGTATCCCTGGGCAACTAATTTTTGTGTATTTCTTCTAACAATTAACTTTATATTAGAATGAAAAAACTTTGTAAATTTCACATTAATTTTATTAACACAATAATAAAAAATAATTGTGATTGTGTTAATAAAATTAATGTGAAATTTACAAAGTTTTTTCGTTCTAATATGAGGCAATTTCACGAAGTTACGCCGCAAACCATTCAATTAACTTTACCTAATTCTGTTGAGAAAAAAATCACTTGTACCCTTTGGCTTCCAACTAACTCAATTAATATCGATTTTTACATCACTACCTCTGATCTCCACTCTCTCCAATCCCAATCATTATGACCGTCAAAAAAAAGTATGGGCCCGGGTCGGTTTTTTTCAAGTACCAGCGTTTTCTCGCAGTTTTTGGTTTAATACGTGCAACTTAAAATTATTATATACATACTTTCTGATAGCAGCTTAGTTTCTCATTCCGATGAATGCACTTGAATTTCCATGACTAACCTGTAACGAAAGAGAGTTTTTTATGGATTAGAGATAGTCTAAAAATGATATTTATTTGTGCTCTTCAAACACGAATTCAATATCACTTACTATTAGATGAAAACACAAAAATATAATTAGTAGTACTCACATATACATAATCATGTAAATCATCAAGTATACATGCATATAGTAACAAAACTTTGCTTTACAGGCTCCTTGTGACTTGTTACATTACAAATGAGAATAATAGTTGGTAGTCCAATGTGCGGAACAGAACAATTTGAATAAGTCGCTCCTTGTAGGTATATTCCGATGTAAGGGCAAACTGTTTAATAAATCGCATGTATATCTAGGTGGTTTCTGGTAAAACCAAGCACACCGTTAAAAGGGGAGCAAGTGCTATCGTCGTAATAAGATGCTCAACCAAGCTTATTGGGCTTTCTAAGGAAATATATGCTCAACTGTACGGATATTAGACATGTATAGGACGTAATCGTGGTAAAAGAACTACATAATCAGTTTTTAATTCAGGAATTTTAATTCTGCATGAGAATTAAAAATAAATTTTCAATTGTAATATATAGAAAGTTTTAGTCATTCCCCGCCATGTTTTAAGTCGTCACGACAGGAATTAACCGATCATTTTCATGACCAGCTCTGTCAAAGCGATCACCACTTTTAGATCAATAAATTTTACATGCTCTAATAAGCTCTAGTTGTCATACATGGTCTTTTAAACACAACGCGTTCATCGTGGTGCCTCTAGCTAACTGGACATATCGAGCAAAACCTTAAAAGAACTCAGAAACCGAAAAACCTCAAAGCTTGTGAAAAGAAGAGTAAAAAAAAGAAACGTGATATCATGAAAAAGGCTTTAAGGCTCAATCCATGGAGGATCTTATTTCGCTGCTGTCTTATTGTGTTCGCAACTACAATGAACCTCAGAGAGGATCTAACCTTTCTTTCGCATTGCACGTCTTCCAGGCAAAGCTTCAATCGAAGATATGGTACAAAAAGATCCAGAAAAGATCTTATTCTCACGTTTACGGGGGCCATGGGAATGTTTTTTTTTTTTTTTTGCTTTTTCCAGAGTGGACTAGATAAAGATAATGGATTTGCTAAAAAAATAGGCTTAGATTTGAGGAATAGGCGACTCATTCGTAATCTGTATATGGCCCAGACAGCACAAGGGAGGGTAGCGGACGGAGAATCTGGGCGGGCAAGCATTGGCCGAGGAGTGAGGCAGGGCTGTCCACTATCGCCGCTGATTTTTAACCTCCATGCTGAATAGATGGTAAGAGAGGCGTGGGATTATTTGGAAGATGGATTAAAATTGGGAGGAATGAGGTTACAGTCAGTGAGGTTCGCGGATGTTCAGGCGTTGATTAGCCAGTCAGCAAGGGGGCTTTAGGCTTTAGTGGTTACGTAAGAAAAGCGCTGCGAGGAGTATGGCATGAGGATTAATCACAAGAAGACCAAGGTTATGCGGTTTTGTAAAGTATTTAGTGGAGAGAGGATGTTCAAAACAGTGTAAGAGGGTAGAATGTTGGGTAAACGAGGGAGAGGAAGGAAGAGAATAGGATTTATAGGTAGAATGAAGGGGAGTAGGTCTTATTATAAATTGAAGAGGGAATTCTATGAAGGGAGGGGGACTGCCAGAACACTTCTTAAATTACCCATGCAAACCTGCTTTAATCGGTAGAATACTTTAAAAATGCGTAATTTTGGTTTCCTCCATCAAATTATGAGAGTAAAGATAAGGGCTCAGATCGTGATACGGTTTAGTCTACATGTGCGCGTGTCTAGCTACCAACTTAGCCAAACTGTTATCGGCAAAACACTGGAAAGCATCTTATCACGTAGACAGTAAATAACGGCGGAAGATATTTCAAGATAATACCATCATTAATAAAAATCGAGGTCGCCAGACGCTGAAAGAGAAAAAGAGATACCGGAGTTATAATCACAGCGATAACGATGGGAAATTTGGATGATAAAGTTCGTTATTGCCGTCGAAATAATATGCAACGTAGGATAAAATTCACAATCGAAAATTTAACGACTGAGGTAATACGATACTAAAAGATTTCGCAAACAAATTTAAAGGAAGGTTATTTCCCAATCACTCCCCATTACCACACTTAACCGCTGGTTGTATGTTGTTCGGCAATTATTGTCAGGGTGAGATAATGAATTTGGGTGCCCATTCCAATCTCAAAAATCTGTTTTATACTGATGACAAGCTCACAAGTTAACCTTATATCAATTATAATTCTAGTACGCATGAGGAATAAAACACGTATATTAAAACAGGGACATGAATTTTGTAATAGATTGGCCATACAACGCTTAGGAACTGGATGAACGCTCCCGCTCGCTTGAGTCATCCCTAAAAGATAGATACTTCATGTATAACAAATAACATAGAAGTGATTTTAATCGTGCATGCGATACGATCCTAGTCAAACACATAAATGATGACACAAAGCATAAGGTGCATATCCAAGCTAATGGCCATCGGAGGTCTTCTCCTAACGTCTCCTTTTATAACTATAGTTTATAACAATCTTCAAAATCAGAGCACAAAAACTTTATGAACAAGATTCAATCCTCCTTCTAATCTACGACGATTATTTTAAGAACAGGAAGACAAGTTGAACTTGCCGTCATCGTCCTTTTCATTAAGCTCCAATAATTCCACGAATCCACTTGCTTTAACTTGATTGGAAGACAATTTTACTTGTAGTGCAAGTCTAAATTATTAAAATAGTTGAGTCATCAACCATTCATGTAATTCTGCAAGCTTTGGTAAATTAATAAGTCGGTAAGAAACTTTGATTTTAATTTTACACGGATACAACAACGACGGCTATATTACATATATGCATATATATAGGTCGTATAGAACTTGAAGGTCGGCATATACTCGTAGAGCCACACGGTCATAAACAAGCCATTGCCAAAAACCTTCCTTCGCCTTCCGAGATTAGACCCACGGCTACCCCAGGTGAGGAGGATTTGAATGCTGCAATTAAACGCGTCCCAAAGAGATGACGACCGTTGCGGGCGAGGAGTGTCACACGGCCCACGGCATGGTTTTCGGGCCGTGGTTTTTACACGGTCGTCGGGAGGATGTGGCCTACCGACGGAAGAGGGCGGTGGTGGCAGAGGTGGGGGCCGTTGCGTGGGTGCGAACAGCCGAAGACCACCGCTCGCTGCATGCCAACGACACCAAACCCACACTCTCTGTCACACATATCCACCCATCCCAATTCCTGCTTCCCGAGGCGCGAAATCGGACGACTGAAACCTCCAGAGGAGACCCGGGGCCTAAGTCTGTAACTTCGTTTTCTCCCGAGTTGGGAGAAAAGAGACTCGTGAAGCTCCAGTTTCATCCAACTGAAGTCTGTAACGGTAACGGAGAAAACTTTCTCCCAGTAACGGAGACTCTGACTCTCCTGGAGAGTATCTTTCTCCCGACTGAAGTCCGTAACGCGATTTGGAGAAACTGACGCGCCCTGGACGGGAGCTTGGGAGTCACCCGCCCGGGACCCGGCGATTCATTTTCTCCATAGGAGAAACGAGGAAAATACCAATGGCGGACCGTTGTGGGCGATCGTACTGCAGTTCTAATTGTATTCTAATATGGTTTTTTACGTATTTGTGACAAAATAGAACACGAAAATGCATTCTTCAAGTTAGGCAGGCAACTTATGTAGTGTAATTTGTGACAAGAATAGAAATTTTTGTATGGCTGCATTTGCAAGGAAACTACGTGCAGTGAACTTTCATTGTGCCTCTAGTATAAGTGAACAAAATTTGTGTCCTTAGTGTACCCCTTAGTGAATTGATTGCACATAGACGATGAAGTAAAGAGTGAAGTGTGTTGTGAATGTAACATCTTCGACGAAATTATTTCGCACGTATATAATTTAGGCTACGAATCAACTGTATACATTACGATGAAAGGTATCTAACTATGTATTGCGAAGGGGATATGTTTCATATTTGAACTAGTCTTACTTTAGGGATACATCGAACGCCTGTTAATTTTCATTCGTTTGTTCGCTTCTAAGTTCTGTTTGATTTTATTACGTATTGCATCTATTTCCAATTCCCGTTGTGAGATGTGAGGTTTTAGCAATGTTTACATTTCACGCATTTCGTTGTGTTGTTGTTTGTTTTTGTTTTGGTCATGTTACGGTGAGAGTGATAGTGAAATTCGAAGTTTGTTGGTGTTACAATAACTGGTTTAGCAATTTGTTTCAACCTATTCATTTAATTGTCTTCGCAATGTTAATGTGAAATAACGTAATCTGATTCTAAGTCGTTAGTGATGAGTAGGAAGTGAGGTGTAAAGAATCCTTTCGAACTTCAAGGAGTGCAAATTCTTTTAGTGTGTGCAAAGTGATTGGAAAACCGATTATCATGTTTTATTAGTGTTACATAATGGTGTTTTATATTTATTGTGAGCCAAGATATTTATTGAAACAGTTGATTCCGAATATAATGATTATAAGTATTAAAAAGATAGAAATGTGTGCGTTGTAGTGCTGTATGTGATATGATGAGCAATAAATATGTACAAGTAAGGGTAATTTTGCTTTGTTTTCTCTATATATACCTCTAGTAAACCATTTTCCCCATGTTTTCGCTATTCTACGCTGTCAGTCTTTGAAATTTTTAAAAGTAGCGAGGCAGGTTGTTGTGTTTCCTAAACTATAACATTTTGGGAGATTGTAACATATGTTACTAATTGCTGGCACGTAGGTATTTGCAAGAATAAATATGTACCATTCACACATTTATCTTAACGTTATTTTCTTTACGATTCTTTTCTGCATAGTAAAGTTTTTCAATTTTCTTTTTCCACTCCCACATTGTGTATTTCAGCTTTTCGAGGATAAATGCATGTAATACTGACGTTGATAGTTATGTTTTTCTATACTCATCATGCATTCACCAATGAAAGTAAGCATCCGAAGTGCAAAAAAATATGCCATATATATCATAAATGAATACAGCGGCCGTTTGTATACAAGATTACCTACATCTAAAACATAAAAATGCTTTGGTGTTACGCATTATTCTCTCCTTTTTCAATGGTATAATATACTCTTTTGTGTGTACTAATGAACAAATATATCTGCGATGGATTTAAATCGATTTATCCACTATCAATTATAATTTCGATGCATCAATTTCTTTTATTTGAAAGTTTAACTTTAATGATGAACGAGTAGCCCTTATTACAGGTGAGAATCGTTTGATTTCCCTCTCGTTTTTTTATTTGAAACAAAGCTTTTCTATTGGTTCTTCACGGTATCGCCGGCTTCGGATTTAATATTTTTCATACCTACCTGCCGTTCCTGTCCGATACCGAGAATTAGAGTTTTCTCCGGTAGCGGCCAGGAACTGATGTTCTCTCCGCCAAGTTACGGACTACAGTCGGGAGAAAACTACGGGAGAGTACAGAGTCTCCGGAGAAAGGAGAATTCAAGTTACGGACTTAGGCCCCTGGGAGGGGCCAAACTCCGCCCTCGGAAACAGCAGAGCACATTAGGCATGTGGGCCCAAAATAAAAATTTAATGGTCGCGGCGTACATCATCATAACTGATCGATGAAAGTAAGTACAGAATGTTCCACGAAAAAAAACCTTATCTGATAAATAATTTATAATCCTAATATTGGTTTTGACGCAACTCTCCACTCAATTCTCCTATACGCTAATCTTTTCCATAAACATAACCTCAGAATGGAAGACGACAATTGCTCTACAACATCCTCAAAGTTACGAGTAGTTCTTGATGCTATTTTTTCCTTCATTAATTATTTTTATTTATTTTCACCTTCCAGAAAAGCCCAAAGGCGTTTGCATTTGAGGATTCAACAACAACAATCAACAACAATGGACAATCACAATCACCCCAACCGCCTGGGTAAGGGCAACCTCCCCAGGCGGGACTCGAACCCGCGACCTTTGGTTTGGTGGGCGAAGACATTACCCCACTTTTCCGAGACCAGCTAAAGTAAAGGAAGAACACCCATTCCTTGAGTAGCTGTGAAAAACATTTTGCTAGATTCGAACCCATGTCCTCAGAATGGAAGACGAGGGTTTTACACCCGCTGCCACTGAAGATGAGATGGAAAATTTTCTCCATTCAAATATCTTAGCCGTGTAACACACATAATACACGCAGGGGTAGATGGAAGATGGGACTTTCTAGTCCCAATCTTACCCAATAAAGACGAATAATTATTATAATATTATTATTGTGATTACACACAGGCGCGCAGCTAGGAATTAAGGCTAGGGGCTTTTAGGAACAACAACTAATACTAGGAAAGGATGGAAAGAGAAAAAGAGGAAGACCGAGGAAAAGATGGATGCAGGATGTGGAAGAAGACATAAAGGCTATGAGGATTGTCAGATGGTGGGAGAAAGTGCAGAACAGGAGAGAATGGACAGGCGTCTTGAGGGAGGCCAAAGCCCATACTGGGCTGTAGTGCCAAGGAAGTAGTAGTAGTAGGTAATACTAGGGTTTGGAATACGGGAGGAGTGGGTGTCCTCCCCCAGAAAATTTTTAAGATAAATGGTTCAAAATGTTGAGTTTTACGGCTTTCTGGAGGATATTTTAGAAATACTTACACTATCCTATAAGTAATATTTATCCAATGAAGTAAAATGGATTAAATTTGAAAATTTCTGTGAGGGAGGGTTATCCCCTACCCCCCCTCGCTGCGCTACTTATAACACATATCTTAGAGTCAACAAGTAGTGCATACAATAGAAAGATTTACATGACGCATCAACATCACAAAATCCGACATAATATTTGACAATATATTTAACAGGACGGCAAATTTACAAATACGCATTGAATAAATTTGTATCGTCTATTTATATTAAACATATATTACATATTTGCGCCATGTAAAAACATCTGATTTTGTACCATGCAGCACTAAATAGAGTTCTTTTGTAGCAATATTTCATGATCTATTTTAATTGACTTTCATTTTCAGATTGTTTTTACGTCGTCTGACAATTGATTCCATGCTTCGCAAGAGGTGACATAGCCCTTAGTCTTCGGGAGAGGGGAAAGGCCTTATGGATTTTAAAAAAAATTGAGAACAAAAGAATTTACAAAACTCGAACCGAGAGTACATGCGACAAGAATTTTTTCCCCGTAAAAACATCGACGAGCTCCTTTCATCTTCACCGATTCCGACCTTTAATATCGCCAAACAGCAACAGAGCATTTCCCCGTAAGCCTTCTCGAAAAACGATTGGAACAGAGGGGGTTGGTACGGAAGGGGAGAGGGTTGGTCGGAATTAAAAAAAACGGGCATTATCCACTGGAAGAGTGGTCTGGCGAGCTTTGGAAACGGGAGCGGCGAGAGGATAATGATGTAATTGGTCCTCTAATTGCCAAGTAATAGGCCGCCATACCTGATTTTGAACGAGGGGAAAAAATGGTGGAGAGAGAAAATCGAACACCATTTGCCGTGATCACAAAAAGCGACGAGTCCTTTGTAAAAGCGACCAGTCCTTTGTACTAACCCGACATTTCTCTTTTCTTTTCCCGACCCCGTTCATGACAGGAGGACGCGTCCTTGGCAGGGAAAGGCTCGTCTGATGAATAGTTATCGCTCACAGCAACCTTGTTCCCTGGATCTCACGAGTACCACTTAATTTCCTACCGGCACAATTTCCGTTCAACATCAATCCGTAACTGAGCAAGGACACAGGTTCATACCACGCCCAGAATATAGAATCGGACCGTGATATTTTTAGCTTTCCCTATCTTCGAAATAATATGATAGAATAGCACTCACGTAATTTTGAGGGGGAAAACCAATGCTCTCTGTTAACCTTAATAACTCATTAACACGGTATAATGGAAGGGGGAAGGATTTTTTTAAAAATCAGCTTCCAATGATTCACAGAGGCTAAAATCACCACAAACAAAGCAACCACTCGTTATTCATTCTTACAACTCAAGAATTCATTCTTTCAAATTTAAATTAAATTGAAATCGCTACAATAGCCGCAAATGTTTTAATATATATAAAACAATTCCCTCCAAAATTTGTCCTCAGACTGATAGCGTAATAGTTTCCGACTTCCGCCACACGCCAACCGGTTCAATCCTCTCTTCTGTATACATCGTTGATCCTTGCATTCAAGTAATTAAAATCTATTGAAGTCTATTTAAGAATTCCAATTCAAAGAGAAACGCTGTATCATTCAGAAGATACCCCGTGGACAGGGGATGTCTGGCCAGGTCGGCAGGACGGCATACGCCAAGGGCCCCCCTGAGAACTTAAGAGCTTAGGGGGGCCCCAATACTCTCTGGTCTATGGTGAAGCGTGTATGATACGTGCAATAAAAATACTCAAATTACTTGAACCAAAGTTTTTTGCTTTTATAAAGTTCCAAGTTTTCACTATTTTTTTTCTTTACAGCATCCTTAGAGCACAATTATGTATGATAAAGGTGTCATGGGATAAAAGACAACCTGATGCTTTTTTGAAAGGGTTACTTCAGAGAGTTTTAAATTTCAGTGAAGTTTCACAGAAGTAATTCACTAAATATAAAACAGAACCATAATAAATTATTAAATTTTGCAAGCTTTGAAATTTTCACTATTCATCATATTTTTTTCGAAACTGTTATTTTTTATTAACTTCAATCTAGTTTTTAGGACCCAGTATAGCGTCAAAATCCATTTCCGGGAATGCAATTTCCAAAATTTTTCTGGGGGAGGACCCTTCAATGCCCCAATAAGGGGGCCCCATCCGAGGGCCCCCAATCACCCCACACCGCCCCTGCCAGTGGATGAAGATCAAGTCGTTCTTCGAAACGTTGGGAGCCACGGAGCCAATTACCCGGTGTAAAATCCGAAAAACCTTTCCGCAAATACGAAGTCCCTTCGAACCCTTAGCAATGGCAGTTTGAGTTGGAAATAGATAACATGGAAATGGAGGAAATGGACACTGGACATCAAGAATAGCTCTCTCCGGAATGAATGACAAAAAAATAAAGCAATCAACACTGAAAATCAAGCGAGAAGTGATTTATACCACAGGTGGCAACGGTTGGATGCGTAAAGCGGGACCTGGCCCGCCCTATATATATTTTTCCCCCCCCCTTAGAACGCACCTGAGGCATAGAGGGAGCGGCCCCTGGGGCAAGAAGCGGGCCCACGCACGCAGGCCACCGAAAGGGAGAAAGCGCACGGCCACGTGACCGTTCGGCTCTCCTGCGCATGCGCCTTGGTCCGAATGACACCCCACAAAATGATCACCTCACGCAATGCACCCGTTGGAAGTGGAATTGTCCCGCCAGAGTGACTTTTTACGACACCCAGCCCACCGACATTAGACGCGGGCATGGAGTCACCATAACGACTCCTTCACGCTTCGATGATATACTCTGGCCAGATAACAATCGGACGTTTTAACCATCCAACCCTAACTTCCCAACTAAAACCACGCCTTTTCCAATTCCTTCACTAACTCAGAAACTGTGGCTCACCCGGGACTGAGCCACACGTGAGTTTAATTGTTGTAAAAGGTTAAGGGACTATATTTCTCCACGGAAGTGAGCAATGGCAGGGTAGAGGCCTTCGAAATATGATGCTACAGAAGAATGATGAGGCTAAAATGGATCGACCGAGTTAGTAATGAGGAATTCCTGAGAAGAGTAGGAGGGAAGAGAATCCTCATGAAAACCTTAATGAGAAGACGCATTGAAGACTCAGAATTTGACAGTGTGACATCGCGTTTAGTTTTTCACTTCTTAACCAGTGGAAACAATTTTTAATCGTTTTGCGGCTAATTTGCGCCATGTTTCCGGACGACGCTGCGCCATAGTGCTACAGAAGAATGATTAGACATTTTCAGCTCTATTCAGCAAATATTTAAAAGACTAGTTCTTTTGTGCTGTAAAATTAAATGGTGAAGTATGAGTAGCTGCCACATTTATTATAATTGAGTAGAAAGAAGAATGATGAGGATCAAATGGATAAACCGAGTAAGTTATGAGGAAGTCCTGAGAAGAGTAGGGGAGAGGAGAATCCTCATGAAAGCCTTATTAAAAGAAGGAACAACCTTATAGGCCACATCTTGAGACATGATGATCTGATGAAGACAATCGTCGAGGGGCAAGAGGATGGCAAGAACGGAAAAGGAAGACCTCGAATGAAATAGTACATGGAACAGGTGAAAAAGGATGTGAAAGAGAAGAAATACGTAAGTGTGAAAAAATTAGCTGAGAATTAGGAGAATAGGGTAGTTTCCTTCATCAAAGAAAACAAAAGGCATTGATGGCGATTCGTTACCCACCATTAGTGTATTCATAATACACAAATTATTTGGTTTTTGAAATACCGGTTTAGACGAATGGCAAGGGTCAAATTTTAACCTCATTTGAAAAAGGCCAGATTGGCGCCCATGCGATTCCACTCCACGTGACGTCACAGGGACCTAGTTTCTACACGAGAGGATAGGAGTTATGCATCGTCAGAGGCTACCAATGCATGCATGAGGCACAGAGCTCAGGGAAACATGTCTTAATAATCACCTATTAAAACTGGCTAAGGTCGGAAAGTTTTCTTCGCTTGATAAGGTATTAATAAACCTTTTTTAAGCCATGCGCTACCAGACAGGAAGGTACTCAGCTACCTGTTAGCATCCTGCGTCCTATCAGCGCTCAGAGCCTCGATCAAGGTCACCTACCAGGCGGGAGGGGGAACCAGAAATACGTCACACGGAGAGATTTCCTTACCCGTCGCGTTTTCGCGCGCTTGAAATTTTTCACTTTTCATTTGATCGCGAAAAATAGATATCGTCATTTAAAAATCTAAAAGCGTGAAATACGTACTCCAGGAGTAATAATCTTTCGATTTAGGCAATAAAAAAATAATAGGAAACCACCCTATTGAGAGGAGAGCTACGTGAAACCAATCATAGGATTGTTTACCAGTGATGACGAGCTAAGGGATACAGCTCCTTTCCCTGGTCCACCGTATAGGATTTTTTGTAGAGGTATATGAAGGCTACCACCAGATTTTCGTCAATTTACGTAAACCGATGAAGGTAGATCAGCATGATAAAGTGTTTTTAAACTGAGGATATTGACACACGGCTAAGATATTTGAATGAAGAAAATTTTCTGTCAGCTTCAGTGGTGGCGGGTGTAAAACCCAGGTCTACCATTCTGAGGCTATTGGGTCGAGTCTAGAAAAATAGTTTTCACAGATGCTCAAGGAATGGGTGTTCTTCCTTTACTTTTGCTGGTCTCGAAGAAGTGGGCTAATGTCTTCGCCTGCCAAACCAAAGGTCGCGGGTTCGAGTCTCGCCTGGGGAAGTTGCCCTTAACCAGGCGGTTTGGGTGATTGTGATAGTCCATTGTTGTTGATTGTAAGAGAATCCTCTAATTCAAACGCCTTTGGGGTTTTCTTGAAGGTGAAAATGAATCTAAAAATTCTTTTAGAAACTACACGTAACTTAGAGTATGTTGTAGAGCAATACTCACTCACCGCCACATACATGAGGGTTACTCGCATGGTAGTATCTATATTTATAAAGAAAAAAATGAAATTAATATAGTATACCTGTCTTTTTGCGGACGTGAGTCAATAATGTGTAATTAGCGAAGTCAATGATGAAAGTTTCATGAAAACGACTTATAATTATTTTCTCGGGACAACCTGTTTAAGTATCATCGACACAATAGCAATATTTGTGACAGCTCTGGAGAGAGATGGCCAACAGTGTCAGAAGGAGAAAGTTTTGTAGCTCGGCATTTCATAGTAGGGACAGAGAAGGGTTTTGTCGAGTACGGGGGAGGGCAGCTTAGTAACGTAGAAGCCCAGAGGGTCGCTGTTACGCTCCGCCGTGCGTTAGAATCGGACACTCCCTTGAATTTGAACATCGATGTACGCGCGAAGAATACGGAAGGGTCGGAGCCCCCTGCATATAGAACCAATCCATCCGTATACCTCGTTCAACAGGAGAACGCTTCCTAAAATGAGCCGCACATTCACCCAAAAAGCTAACAACTGTTTAGAATATGATTTTGTTCTTTCCCGGCGTATTAAATATACTGGTGAAATCTTCTTCGCATGAATACTGTTGAAATCTTCACCGGATTTCCACCGGTTGAGTTGATTTCAGGCATGCCCTGAGGACGATGGCAGACGTAGCCATCAAAACGCGGGCCAACAAGTAACTCACCCGGAGGAAAACCCGAGAAGATTCCACCAACTGCTGATAAGTCCAGAGTTAATAGCCAGTGGTGCTAATTTATTCATTTATTTATTTTCATACCACCGAAAACATCTCTATACGGCCTTTTACATCGGGATTAATAACATTTTAACAGTTTAACGTACACAAACAACCATGCCCTGGATAGGGGTTAACTTACCCAGCCGGGACTCGAACCCACGACCTCCTGTTTGGCATGCGAGGACTAGACCTCGCCGCCACCGAGGCCGGCTATTGGCTAAAAAATTGAATGTAAAATATAAAACGTAATACCTAGAAACTCGCAGCATGAGCATGTATGGTTTACCGTTGACATGACCAGAACCTCTCAACACATACTTATCATTCATTGGTTAAGTTTTTGAATAAAGCAGAGAAAATGGAATTGTTGTGTATAGTTGCTATGTACAAATTACAACACGTGTAAGGAATAATAAGCATGATAACAAGGCAACTAAATGCCTACAAAATCGATTTCAATTAACCAAAGCGATTGTATGAAACATGAATAAATGAAAGCATGTTTTATAAAGCACTTCAATCAGTGAACAAAATTAATAATCGGAGGTGACAGCTGAGTTTAAAATTATCTATTTTGGAACAAGAGTCAAACAACGCTAAGGTAATTCATGATGTGGTTAACTGAAATGTCATCGGGTTAAAGTAAGACCACTTGTCCGGCACGGACCAGAACTTTTTTTCTCATGAATTACAAAAGGATATAAATTTTGAAATCACATTCGTTTTGCAAGATGCTTTTCGACACCAGCATGTCTCCTGTCTCACCACGTAGCCAGAATGAATGAGTAGAGTGACACAACCGATTACTATTGAACGAAGAGTTCAAGAGGAACGATTTAAAAGAGATACACGATACCTATTGCCGCGATTGCTTTAAAAATAACCGCATTTTGAAATAAAAGCGGCAATCAAAATTCTTCTTTCGCATGATTAGATAACGAACATTCTATAGATACGCATTTCCATACACTACGGCTGGTGAATTCAACGGCATTATGTGACTGAGTTGGACATGAGCAAGTATAAAATCCGCGCTATCCAAGCATTAATAACAGCACTATTTCTATGAAAGTACTACACGTCTGTTTACGCGATATTGAAAGAGTATCTGTCAGTGAAAAACTTTCATTGTTGGAGAAATTATGCGTACTTGATGAAACAATATCTAAGATTCATGTATGCATGAGTTAAATAGCAGTTTCTAAAACAATACTGCATGGTTTTAGTGCATGAAGGAGTAAACCACCTACCGAAAACTATTAATGTAGCTATAATAACATATTTATTTAAGTATTCTACCGATTAAGGTAGGTTTCCATGGAGTACTTGAGAAGAATTCTGACATCCTCCACAGAACTAAAAATGTATGGTTATAAGGAAATTTATGGGTGAATGTTGTGGCAGAGAGATTAGAGGACCATACTATTTGGAATTGAAAAATTATCAAGTTTAGGGCGAAAGGCAAGACGGATGCCAGAAAGAACTTTAGTAATGTATTACTACACCAGATATCAACTTGCAGCTTATTCCCCAACTTGCAAACAAAAACAACTAGATGATTAGCCAACTAATTAATTATTGCTAACTTTTTATCGCCATCGTTAGCATAAATATAAAATCAATTTCTCAGGTGAAGTTGCCCCTAGCACGGTCAAGATATGCGTAAATCCATACTTACTTCCCTTCGCCCAGAAATCATTCATTGCCATCCAAACTGTAAGCTAGGCAGGGCGTCTAAAAGCGCTTGTTAAAAATTTGGAAACCAAGTTCAGTCATAAAAACTTGATATAGGCAAAATTTTACGAAGAAATTTGTGGAAATCTTTGATATTTAACTTGGTGAAAGCACTTGTCTGTTCCCACACTTCTTTATTCCTACCGACCAAGATTTCGGCAAATAATGCCCTTGAAAATGGCATTATGCGCCGAAACCTGGATCGATAGAAAAATAGAAGAGAGAGCGAATATACTAGTGATTTCATTATGTTAAATAAAATCTTTGCATATATTTATCCACATGAAACTATATACTTCTTCGATAGTTAAATCTTATGACTTGTGAAACGTCAGCTAAGTCTTTCCCAAGCCTTAAAAAACAACGCATGAAATAATCCAATTGGTAAAGGATAAGTCACGAAGGAATACGTAGCCACGGTGAATGATTTACGGATAGGAACACCTTCAATTTTCACCACTTTCAAGAGTTCAACGCTACATCGGCGACACCCACGACGTCTTTACTGCCAGCTTCCTGTGCAGTTCGCACTGAATAAACATGTTTACACGAGAGATCAACGCTTAATTAACGCTTAAACACAGGCGACGAGCAAATGAATTAATTAATAATCCATCACGCCACTCAAGCGAAAGCGATTACTTCGACCAACCTCGGCGCCTGTTAGAGGCAACCGATATCAATGGGAAAGCTTGGCGTTGGCCCAAAACCGCGGAAAATGAACACCGATAGAATATTCCACTCGGAATAATAGGCAAAAGGGATGGCCACTGAATACAGAATGTTAGGAGGTTGAGTCACGAAACGCGATGGTTATTTTTGAACGGATGAGCCTTTATTGCTGACGAGATATTTTAAAAAACTAAACAGCCGGAAGTTGAAGCAATAGTCGTGCAACCGAATAAATATCTTCTGGCAGAGTTGCCAGTGATGGGCTTAAAAAAAAACAATACATATTATACAAACCAACAACCTTAAACGTATTTGAGTGCCTTTACGTGCGAATGAGCTTAAAATTGCTGAGAACACGCATTTATGGACCCGACATAGACCCAGGATAGAAACACAATATGCTTTACCGAGCAAAAACATGGATATCACTGAAGATGAGGTGAATGATACAGTCCTAAATTTTCGTGAGAATAGAAGAATTAAAAACGAGGCTATTTCCACATGGTAATTTATTGTGCCCAACCATGGTTTCATTACAGTGAAACTGTCAAGGTGAGGAGTTACAGGTAAATTGACCAGTATAGCAAAACAAGGATGGATTGGGAAATTTTTCCAACCCATCCTTTTTTGCTATATATACCGGTCAATTTACCTGTAACTCCTCAACTTGATAATGTTACGCTGTAACGAAACCATGGGTGGTCACAATAAATTACCACGTGAAATAGCCTAGTTTTTATTTCTTCTATTCCTACGATAAAGGATTTCCACAAGGTAACGCCCGCTACTATTAACTATGTCCTATATTTTATTTACAACTTTTAGTTTCATTAAATTTTAAGGATGGAAGAAGCGTAATGAAAAGTGCTTAGGGGGTGATATGCTTGATTTAGTACATTACAATGAGGATGCATTTCTTACAGTCATGCGAGAGGCCGATATATTGTGAAATATTAACCTCGAATCCTACAATTCACACAGAAGATAAATATTTTGTAAGACATTAATAGACGTGAAACCGAAAGGAAAACCTTTCCTTAGATAGAATTAATTCATGCCAATCGACAGTTAAAATATTTTTTATTTATAACTTCAACAAAATGCAATTAAAACTCACAAATAGATTAGATGACTTTTATTACAGCTCACTAACTTATGTATACCTCAATGTATGTTTCTAAATTTTGTTACTATTTCTAACAGCATTTTTTGTGTGCTCTAGCTTTTTTGGCAGAAAGCCTTGATGAGTTGTTGGCAAAGGTTTGCCTCAGAATGAATGCGGTAGTATAATTTTTTAGTACACGTATACTTTTTTTGTACCTTGTGGTGTGCATGTGGGAATCGTATTGCTTGTTGGTGACTGATCATCCCCTGCCAAACACCCTAGAGGTGGCCCGCAAGGTATTGTGTGGATGTCCATTTATTTATGTGATGATTTGTACGATATTCTTTTAAATGTTGTTGAAAACTACATTTTATCTACACCCATATACTACCCTGGAAGCCGCCTCAATATTCCTGTGGCAGGGGGAGTTAGGACATTACCGTACACACACAAAAAGGAAATGGTCTAGCGAAATTAAGCCTAGCATTGATAAAAGATCATTATCGTGGGGGGGAAAGGAGACTTCATATGATTAAAATTATATGATGAATGAGCCCGCACACCACAGGAATAAATATATCGAACCAATGTATGTAATATTGAAACGAGAAAAATGTCTCGACCAAAGACATTTTTACAGTAAGTCTGGACTTGAATTTCCACAAGGGATACCGGCGAATAAAACGTTAAAACCGAGACATATGACAACCGTATATGTATAAGAGACGCGTGGGTAATCATGCCTCGCCTCTATGATACACTCTTCACGCGCCGTCAGCGAAGTACTCAGATTCTCCGAGTGTCTGGTGTGAGGTTGCGCCCGAACGCGAGTCAACACTCCGCGCCCAGCTCTGAAGTAACGCGAGTAGGTGTGGACGAGGAGCCGTCTTCAGATAGGACAGGTGGCGGGAAAAAAGCTACCATTCCGAGCCACAAAGTCACTCACACATGTATGTACTATCTCTTGAATTAACGGAAAAATTGCGTAAGATTCCATTGACTTTGAATCGGCGCCACAATTTTCGAGGGCGCAATAGCGTATTCAAACAATTGAATACGAATATAAGATTAATAAAATATAACATAATCGATAAAATACTGTTTAGTAAAATTAATTGCGTTTATTAGACATGTTTTTTTTAAATTAATGCAGAATAATGGAATGAACAATCTTCCATCATTCAATCGTTTGAATTAACAATTAACAAGAAGGGTGATAAGCGCATGAAACAATTGACTCCGGCATTGCGCTCCTCCGTCCCTCATAATGATAGTTCAAGCGATAGGTTTTCAGGGACAAAAGAGTGATCGCTCAACCTATCATTTTCTGAATCACACGGATGTTCCCACCGTCCCCTTTTACATCGCTTATTTCGACACTTTTCCGTAAATGCAACTGCCATTCAATGAAGAGTCAAGCGTAGCGTTACTATCGCCGTTGGCGGCCATGCGTTCTGATTGGCTGAAGGACGGTGCCAACGATAGTCTTAGCGATGAAAAAAGGGACGTGCCGGGTGACAGGGTTTGAAATACATTCGGAGCGGTATTTTGTACATAAAATACATTTGGAGATGTATTTTGCATTTCAAATGCTCCTCGGCCTGTATTTTGCCCAGCCCTGTCGACTGATGGATAAATGGATAAAGGGATGTGATTTATATCCCTCAAACCATCACAAAAAATGATAGCGCGAAACGGTCATTTTTCGGGCCATCATTGGAGCGATCGATTTAGCTGTCCCTCGGTGGGGATTGAAAGAAATAATCGTGTGATTTTGGCTTTAATAATAATAATAATTTTAATAATAAACATTTATTCTCGTGGACCCTTTAGGCCCTAAAGATTTTACAGAAATAAAGTTTACCTCGCTTTAGCAATTATTAAACTAAAAGATATAATAATAAATTCCGAAAAAATTCAAGAGACGCATTTAATTCAAAAAAATAAAGAACTAGTACCTTCCATATTGCAGTAAAAACTTCCACACGATCCAAAGTCACACGTCACAAGTCCACGCAAGCCAAAATCACACGATCATTTCTTTAGTTATGTCCAGACTTAACAAGATATGGTGTTTATCTGGAGCAGAATAATAATAATAATAATAATGTCGTCTTTATTTCACAAGCGAATTTAGGACTAGATAGTCCTCTCTTACAATTAACTTGTTTGACAATCACATACATCCCCCGAAACATATGTTGGCGGTCAAACCACCCAGGCGGGATTCTAACCCGCGACCGCTAGGTTAGCAGTCGGGGACTTTACCCCGGCGCCACCGAGGCCGGCTGAGAATGGAATCTGAGAAAAAGAAAATGGGGAAGGTTCACAAAATATAGAAGAAAAGTGACTGAACAGTGATAAATAGAAGTATACACTACAAGTGTATACTTATAATTATCTTCTTTATCACTTCTAAGGATTTTAGGATTTGAGGGTGAGGATCAAGCACCTTGAAACCGTGCCAAAATTGAAAAACTCCAACAATGAGTCGGACTACGAGTACCCGAGGTAGCCATGGCTTTTCTTCGAGGCGTTGTATCTCTCATCTTCCTTTCCGACGGAGCGTGAAGGTGAAGTGGAGACTCTAGTACGGATGCTTAGGTAAAAAAAGACAAGTATTCTTTCCCTTCAGGCTGAGTCACTTTCCAGAAGTACTCCATATTCTCTCCCCCTTCCCTTTCATAAAACCCATCAGTCTTGAATGAACTGCACACCTAAAAAAACTGTAATTGTGGCTCCCCCTGGAGGCATACAATCAAATCACAGGAGCACATCTTGACGAGCACCTGAATTGGATGTGCATCAATTTCCGCACAATTACCGGAGCATAAACTTCTCCTCGTTGGCCGACAAAAAGAATGAAAAACGCCAAGCGGACAGGTAAATCATTCCAAGGTCGATTAGCCGGTGAAATAATTAAAGGATTATAGTTTTAAATGGATTGTGCATTAAAAATAGCGCATAATTCAAAATGCAAGCACCACGTTAATTCACCATGACCGCTGGAAACAGCTAAAAAATTGTCGATCATTGTAATTGAAATATTATTCTCCCAGCGGTGTGGAAGGTAATATCCGTGAAGTGCAGTTACGCACAAAAAATGTACATACATTCTCCATAAATTTCACGACATGCCCAAAATTACCATATAGATATCTACGATGTCGTCCTATTGAAAACTTAATTAGAATCACTGTACAGCAAGCTTAATACCCAAGAGTCAGAAAAAAAACACAACTTTGCAGTCTTTGTAACATCTCAGACTACGGCTTAGACTACGAAATATAATATCTGAAAATAAAACAACAGTTTTATCTTTACTATGACATCGGTTTTTCAGTGTCTGGTTAGTACTAACCATAAGATGATACAGCCTTCAACCTTACCCGATGGTGGCTGACAGATATGGTTAGCTTCACACACCGTAGCTAACAGGAACTTTCAACCACTTCTAGATAAATTTAAAGGCTGCAATCTCCTACAGTTAGCGTTTATCAGACATTATAAAACCGGACCTAACTGAAGCGGAAATTAGTTAGCTAAAATGAGCCCATGAAATTCTCACAAACTGACACGTTCTAATGTAGGATTGCACTACATTCCTTCAGCGAGAAGGAAAGACAGCTGTTAATTCGGTAAGGTACAATGGATAACAAAAGTATTAATCGCACCAACCGCAATAAGCCGAGTGGGTACCTCGCATAAAAGGAAAACTCATTAAAGTGCATATAAAAGAGTCATAGGGATATCATTTCAATAGGCGATTGTTCCAAGGGTCTTATAGGAGGGGTCAATTTTATGGCGCGAGTGAGCGGGCTATCGATTGCGCGCAGATGAATTACGAAGTGGCTTCGGACCCACGTGTCCTGCAATGTGACGCACCCTAGCCATAACCTTAGTGCAGACAAATAACAATGGGGTGTCACTGTTTGCATGAAATTATGTTTTAACAGTTAAAAAATAAAATACGATAATTTCAGCGTAGGTACATGCTCTCCACTCGTAAGCTGGACATAAATATATATATTTACAAAATCTGAACATAAAAGAGTCTATAAGCGATGACAAGACAACATTACAGACTAGAAAGTAGGTCTGGAAAAATGAGGCTAGAGCTCACCACAACCTTGACCACTGGTGGGTACGGTTCAACATTTCAGGCAAGGGATTCCGCTCATTATTATATTTATCTATCGAATTCATAATTTCTAAATGCTATTGCACTCAATTACAAACATTGATAGTTAAAAAATCGCTCCGCTTTCATCGCCGGAGACAGTACTTACGACCGCATACAGTTGTTTTGAAAGTCGCAGACGATAGAATGCTTCGTTTACATGAAAGTTTGAATGTAATTTTGTATTGCTTTGACCAATTTGGTAGGACACGACGCAAAAAGTATTGAGAGGGATTCAAATCTTTGGTGGCAGCGAGGTTAAATCCTCGCCTGCCAAATAAGAGGTCGCGGGTTCGAGTACCACCTGTAGGATTCCCCTTTCCAGGGAATGGTTGTTCGTGTACGTATAATTGTTGAATTTGCTGAATACCGTGATATAAAATGGCCAATTTGAGCTGTATTCGGGGGTGTGTGAATAAAATAAAAAATAAAATAAGTATATGAAAGATAATTCGAAATATCGTTCGAATGATCATTCATCGTGTAAAACGTCATTTAAAAAAAGGGGGGAACAGCCGGTGTGGACAAAGATGGCAGAAAAAATATCGTGGACGGAGGAGAAAGCTGAGGAATGGCAGCTGCACCCGGCACAGAGCCGTTCGAAACCAACAGCTTGCAATGAGTGACAAAAGCATTTAAGTATTCCACGTGGGACTACCTCCGCCTTCACCCGTTGACTCCCTCCTGAGCAAGTGGGCAAAAGGAGCGAGGCGAGGGAAAGAAAGATCCTAACTCCCTTTGTTCACGGGACCAAACCCCCGCCCACACCCCCCAGACCAAACGGAGTCTTTTATTCATCCCCGGTAGCGTAGGGTACTCTGGAATGTGGTCGCTGATGGCATTCCTATCTCACTATCCTCCCACCCCAAAACATTCGAATCTTCTTCCCCCTTTAGCTTGTATCTCCAGCCAATGCTTATACACCACACCCATATCCATCCATATCAGGGCACTCCCTCACCTTAGCGGCTATAAAACAGACAGTAAACACAGTGGGGCGCGAACACCTCTTCTTTCAACGAACATCCCAAGTAAAATATTCCAAACAGGGAGCTCTAATCTTCTAGCATGCTAAAAATAAGAATTTACAAACTCAACACAATGAAATGAAAAAAAAAACTTAATAATTCCACATAAAGTTAATAGTAATTGATATAATCTTATAGTATAGGTCAAGGAAATTAAATGCAAAATGTTTGCCGTCGTTCCGATATAGAATTTTAGTATTATTGGGATCGGATTGTAAGGAGGCGATTGAAATTAGCCTGGAGGAGAAGAGCATAAATAGAGATAAAGGCTTCCAACTAATTGTAAGAACTGAAGCAGTCCGTGAACAACAATCAGTGCAACCAAGGCTATGGACATTTTTAAAGCAAATAGTTTTAAAAATTAATAAATAGCTGTTAAGGTTTCCTTCATATGTTGATTTCATTCACAATTTCCATGCTTAAATTATACCTACAATTTGAACAACCATGGATTTCCCCCCCCTCCCCCCCAAAGTTTTGATCCTGGGTACGCCCTTGGACATGCCGAACTATCAAAATAAAAGATCTTTCATCACTTTCTCCCATGGCATTCAACACTTAAGTTAATAGAGACTGTTACAAAAATACAAAAGATAAGGCATTCCTTTCGGAGTTATTTTGGCTCCTTCAGATTTAACCAAATTACACCTTATGTATCGAAATACACCCACCAAACAACATCTGTAGAAAATCGAACATCTGTCTACGCAAGGTCTTTCCACGTCACCGCTTGCGAAGTAATTTTAAAGCAAAGGTTAGGTTCGCAAAGTGTATTCTTCCATTTTCCATAATGGAAAGGTTTCACACACTTCATCTGAAATCATTAGTTCAGAGAAGTAGCCAGGAATTTCGTCCGGGGGGGGGTCCAAAATCAGGGGGAAAATTTTTGAAAAACAGTGTGCTAAGTAGAGGGTTTTAAACTAATTTTTAACAATTTTCATAATCTAAAAAACTTCATTTGTTACATAAACCTTTTGTACACTCATGATTTTTCAATATTTTGTTTTCTTTTACCATACAAAATGGAAGTTTGTTTTGAAACGAAAAGTGTTAATATTTCGGGGGGGGGGGGGGGTGGACTACGCCATTGCATCGGTTATATCTCTGTAAAGCTTTCTTTACGCTCGTGGGCGTAAATGCTGTTTAGGTACTTAACTGAATGATAGCCTGAAGTGAATGGGACTTAATGATTGTATTACTTTTCTATGATCTATAAGACCTACTTAACTTGTCCAACAGTAAAATCTTGCGTAGTTCAAAAAGCTCTAATAATATTTTTGAAGTTTATTGCTCGTTAAATTATACCTCTTAAATTCCCCCGATTACCTTAGCGTGAAATACCTCCAAGAGTTCGTTGAGAATCTCAATATCTGATCGTTTTTGAGGATTGAGCACGACTCCCAAAGCAGGGATTACGACTCAAGGGCAGGGTTAAAAGTGGTAATCGAAACCACCGTCGCGGCTTTCCAACGATTAAAACCGGCCGTGGAGGAAAAATCACATCTTTCGCGCCCAGAAGAGCGAATAAGCAGGCGGTAAGGGGGGAGGGCACAAAGGGTGGGCGGTCGTAATCGACTCCTCGTTTACAAGAGCGTAATCGAAGAGGGATCACCCAAGGGCGTCCGATTGCATGGCCGCTCAAGCGTGCAAAAGAACGCGATTCAATAATGGCGAGGCATGAAAAAAAAACACTGCTGAGAATTGATACGAAGGCGGAGAAATCAAGAGTGGAAGCAGTCGAAATGTGGTGCTACCGAAGAATAAAGAAGATAGAATGGATCGACCGAGTTATAGTCTGTATACCTTAACCCTTTCACTGCCACCGGACCGATATATAGGCCCTCGCTTGTTGAGCGAAAACTGCCAGGGGCCGATTTATCGGCCCGAATTATTTCACTTTTTTTTCGTGATTGTGGCCTTTTCAACGGCTGTAATTTATGTAAACCCCCATAATCTATCTATGGTTATAAGGTATAAATATAACTTAAGAATTGGGAAAAAATCTAGACGTATTAAATTAAATTAAGTAGCTGAAAAATTAATAAATCTGAAATGTTGCTAATTCCGGAAAATAGCCTTGGCAGTCTTCATACATCCCACCTGAAATGGGCTGGCAGTAAAAGGGTTAAGTTGGTGCACGGGCCCGCGAAGTACCTGAGCCGCGAGCAAAGAAGGGGAGTGAAGGACGGACAAAAAAACTGTATGGGACCGACAAAGGTAGCTGGCGGGTCCGTTCGCCCGTCCTTTTCCTCCCCCCGACGAAAGCAACCAGCACCTCTAATAGAATTATTTTTTACTTTCTCATAATATCTCAATCTAAATAGCATATTTGTAAAGTAATAAAAACGCTAAGAAGAATGATATAAAACACGAAGTTCTCCGATCATAAATAACGAAATGGTCGAAAGTTAAACCAAAACATGCAGTATAACGGCTAAAAAATAACATTCGACCATTTCTGTTTTTCGGATCTTTTCGAACCATTTCGGATATTTCCACGCCAGAGCACAGACCACTAGGCCACCCAGATTCTTTAATTACAACGCCAATTTTTAAGAATCTGGATGGCGTCTGCACAGTGGCTCGGAGAACCAAAGGTCCCTACTTCGATACCCGGTCAAGGGAATTTTTTCTCAAAACAATTAGTGTAAATTTGACTGCCGTTCACGCGGCAGGTTTAAAATAAACAACTTAAAATGAATGAAGTTTATAGCGCGATTGATACTAACCAACATTTTTTTTCTTTTCATTAAATATCAACTTAGCACATTACCTACATTTGTCTCTGATGATGACTTTCTAATTCAAAACTACGGTCAGTTTATTAGGTCATACATATTCACAACAATTAGAAAGGTCCATAAAGTCATAGCAGAGTCAACTAATTTAATAACATGAGAGTTTTATGAATATTTACTGTAGCATGTTAAATGTGATGATTACATTGGCTGCTTTTTTCAGACAAACGAAAAACCATGAGGTATACTTCGCCTTTGTACTAGTTTATATCTGATTTAAATTTGGTATTAATTTATCTTTAAATGCCAAGGTCTTGAAAATTCAGCTATAATTTCGCAGGCAGCAAAATGCCCAGTTTCAAGTCTCCTATCTTGATAACAGCCTCGCTGGTCAACAATGGGGTCATCATTTATGAATTCAACACATCTCTACCACACTAAACCTATCTTATAAAACTATTGGAGACCACTTTTTCCTTTTTCCTGGCTAAAAAAAAAGAGTTTTAGAGGAGGGAATGATCTCTACACGGTCATCGGGCTGCAGCTATGATTACGATAACGCCCTGTTAGCGATATCATCTTTTTTCTCGGTTCGGCTATTTTTTATAGCGCTTCTCGATCTTTCTTTTTTTCAGATAGCGCCGAAGAACGAGCCTCTTAGGAAATTAATTACAGAGGAAGGAACAGCTATGATGGGAACGTCAACTCCAGGACTGGTGCTTAAAAGTTTGTAAACCAGTCTACCGCCTAAGCACCAATTAAACAGTCTTGGACGACCGTATTTTTTATCGATTATTTTTACCATAAAATACAGCATTTATTGCGATCAGATATTGAGATTCTCAACGAACTCTTGGAGGTATTACACGCTAAGGTAATCGGGGGAATTTAAGAGGTATAATTTAACGAGCAATAAACTACAAGAATATTATTAAAGCTTTTTCAACTACGCAAGATTTTACTGTTGGACAAGTTAGGTAGGTCTTCATAGGTCATATAAAAGTAATACTATCATTAAGTCCCATTCACCACAGGCTATCATTCAATTAAGTACCAAAACAGCATTGGATCATACCAACTTCGTTTTCTAGAGGACACACACGACAAAATCATCAAGTGAAAAGGTCGAATACTATTGACCATACACTCAGAACGATTTCGACTTGAATATACAAGAGCTAATATTTTAAAGAGTGCAACTTCTTTTGAAGGCAAACTACTTTACACCAAAACAGTTTAGCCTGATTCGTCGCAAAATTGAATTCACTTCCACGCCATGCCACGAAAGAGATATCAACAAAGCAAGTATTGTGTCCATTTAGCAAGCATGCGGGTATTAATGATACAACTTACGGAAGCTGTTGACATAATTGCATAAATAATTTCCCCATGAAAGGATTCTACACAGCTAAGTTTTGCCTTTTCCATTAGTTTAAATCTGGTATCTATTAATTTCTCCGTATATGCCAAAGTCTTGACAAGGCAGCTATCATTTCGCAAATCGAATAAAACACTTGCAATTTTCTACGATTATAAAACTTATTCCGACCAAGTTTTCGACGTAATGACATCGTCTTCAAGATATGAAGTCATCAAAACCTAGGTTAAAATAAATGTTATACTCGTGGAAAATTGCAAGTGTTTAATTCAATTTAGACATTTTTCCCTCCATAACGCTTGGATCTTCGGAGTTTATCATTTCGCAGGCTGTAAAATCTAACCATAGATAGGCAAGTCGTAGGTGCACAATAGTACCAAAGACGAAAGCAATGTGCAAAATGATGCATGAGTCATTGAATTAATAAGCATTACGGATCGCTTGGAATCTGATTCAGAAGCGATCCCCAAGAGAGGCTAGGATACCACACAATGGTTAAACACGCAGTAGAAGCGAACTTGAAGCACAATGGCATTCTCTAAATGGGCGATCACCCCTGGCCTCAGTTAACAGGCAGGACATGTCTACTGCGACCAAGAAGGTTGAAAATATCTGTAGGGGGCACCACTGGTTTCGAGCGTGGAGCGAAGTATGGCCGGAATGGAGGTGCTTGTGGTAGGACAAACCACGCCCACTTTGACCAAAACATTTGTCAATCCCATAAGTGTCAATACTTACCATTTAGTGAAATTTGTGTAAAAATTTTTCGTCCAGCAATAAGTAACCGAAAATTATTTTTTTAGAGTCGCGAAATTGCTAACTTACTTCCTTTAGTAATACCAGAGAGGAGTAATACATTGTTTCGAATATTTCTAAAATAAATTATAATTGATATGGTATGGTATTCGGCGGAGGCGACCGACAGCTGAGGCCATTTGCGCCATGAGGGAAGGGTAGGTGAGGAAGGGTGGAGAGAAACCCGGCGTCGGCATTAGCCTGCTCTTAACGAAAGGCGCACAGGGGACCACGGCTTAATGTCCCATCCGAGCGTTGCGCTTGAAATGTCCTCCACACAGCAGTCAAGCAGGGATCGAGCAGTCTCTGAAAATTATCTGCTACTGCCGGGATTTGAACCCAAGCCCGCCGGGTGGGAAACCAACATTCTAGCCACCACACCAACCCGATCCTCTAATTTATAATTATATTATTATGTTATTAATTAGGTTTTAATATATAAAAATTATTAAAGATAAATGTTAATTAAATGCTCCAAAAAGCCGTAACAAGTTACACTTATCCGTTTTACATTGACCCGGAATTTGCTGCGATGGTTTGCGAAATGGAAAGGACTTGCAGAGACCAAACACAGCCTCTCAACCGGTAAGCCTTTGCATTCACTAACTTACCTTACTCCGCCGAAGGAAGGTTCACCTTCGGCACCGAAGATAGCGGGTCATCCCGTTGAAACGTCTGCTAGTTTTTGTGTCTCTTTTTGATGTGTTTCTGTGTTATTTTAATAGTCAATTTTTGTCCGTTCTTTTCGATCGGTTATATATTAAGGCGACGTGAAAATGAATGAATAAGACTTTACAATAGGGTGGTTTCCTATTATTTTTTATTGTCTAAATCTAAAGATTATTACTCCTGGAGTACGTATTTCACGCTTTTAGATTTTTAAATGACGATATCTATTTTTCGCGACTAAATGAAAAGTGAAAATTTTCAAACGCGCGAAAACGAGACGGCTAAGTATGGATGCTGGGACAACCCCGTGTGACGTCGTTCTGGTTCCCGCTGCCGCAAGTGAGGTGACCTTGGGGCGAGGCTTTGATCGCTGAAACGACGTAGGATGCTAGAAGGTAGCAGAGTACCCTGCTAGCAGGTAGCGCTTGGCTTAAATAAGGATTATTAATACCTTATCAAACGAAGGAAACTTTCTGAACTTGAGAAATTTTAATGGGCGATTATTAACACATGTTTCCCTGAGCCCTTTGCCTCATGCATGCATTGGTAATCTCAGACGATGTAAAACTCCTATATACTCGTATAGAAACTAGGTCCCTGTGACGTCACATAAACTGGGATTTCTAAAACCAAATAATTTGTATATTATGAATACACTAATGGTCGGTGGCGAATCGCAATCAATGTCTTTCGTTTCCTTTGATGACGGAAACTACCCTATTGTTATAATTATTTAATATTAATAAATCTTTTCGTGCTGGGTCACACTCCTGATTTCCACCCTCGGCCTGCCACGCGCTGAACTGTGGGACAAGGGGGGCTGTGGAGAAGGAAGGAAGAAAGCAAAGAGAGAACAAAAGCCTTATCGTAAATAAACAATCGGCGAGTCGGTTGGGCACGGAGACACAAGACGGTGGGAGGTGGAGGCGGTCACGAATGCCAAAAGGGCAGAAGGAGGAGGAGCATTGTGAGATACATGCGACGGATAAACCCGTCGCGAGCCGCAGACCGCCCAACCGGGCCCAACGAATTCTTTCGCCTTCTCTCGCACGCCTAAAAAAAGCCCAACTCTTTGACACCAGCTCATCACAGGGGCCATTTAATCATCAAATTTGAGGGGGTCATGATCTGGGACAGGGGAGTTTGAAATATTTTTAAATCATTTTTCAAATAAAATATTATTGAAATATAAGTTTAAATTAGTTTGAAAAAATTAAAATATTTTTTTCACGCATTTTGGTGCTTAAAATTTCATTTTTATTCTTAAAAGCAGACAAAATTGAATAATTTTAGACAGTCATAAAGATAAGAAATAAATGGCAAGCTTTTTAGTTAAAAATAATTATAAAATATAAATGTTCAATGCAGAAGAAAACGTGAAAAAATAAAATAGGGGGTCATAACCTCAGTGCCCCCCCCAATCCACTGGTCCCATCCATCCCCTAGAACCTACATTTTTCGTAACATGTGCGTCAAAGCGTCGCATAGTAATTCCAAAAAAAAACCTGACCAATGTTATAATAAAGTTTTTTACAGTCATTTTTCAACAACATTATATTATTTAGTTCTTTTTCAACCACCGCATCCGAATCTGAAGAACCGTCTCCACGCACGTCTGATCGTGCAAACTCTATTTTTGGCTGGCTTACGGTTTTAGCTCGATTAAAATGTGAAAAAGTATCGACAACTAAATATTTTGGTAAATATTATTAGTGGATTCATAATGATGAATTAACACGAGAGTAAGAAGACGGTCTAAACTGCGATTTCGTCAGGTGCATGGAGCAGACAATAGCAATGAACAAAACAGTGAATAACATAACGAGATGAGAGCACATCATAGTCCGGTGAGAACACACTTGAAACGATGAATTGAAATACTGTTGAGCGCATTCACATCAGATTTCTTATGAATGTTTAACTTTTAGCAGCAACACAGAGAAAAAATCACGCACCTTAATCCGTTTGGCAACTCCAGAGCCGTAATTACGATGCATACATGGATGCATACATGGCCCTAAAATTCCGCTTCTGGGCGCACAATGAGATCGTTATTAACATTAAAAAAATTATTTATTTCCAAATTTCTCGTAAAGAGAACATAGAGGCCTTCTACAACGAAGGATTAACAGAATACGACACAAACATCGATGTCCTGGATAGGGACCACCTACCCAGGCGTGATTCGAACCCGCGACCTAGGGTTTGGCAGGCGAGGACTTTACCCCACCGCCACCGAGGCCAACAAATTATCACATCATCAGCAAACTAAACTAACAGAGCTCCAATTTGATACATATTTTATGAAAAAAAATGAATGAGACGATGTTCTCCAAACTCGGATCACAAATGTTTGCTGAGAATGGTTGGTATCACGTCCAGGTCACCGGGACTGCTCGTCTAATAAATTAAATCCATTTCATTGGATATTATCACAACCTTAAAAATGGTGTGGGCTTTTAAGAAGTTTAACCGTATAGTGTTTTAATTAAACCAAAACCACTATCTTAAAAATGGGAATAAAGTTCTCCAAAAACTATCTTTTTACTGATGCATGGACCGACACACTCCATAAGTACGAATTCCGGCAGCATGGAATACAAAGGGCAAATTAAGAAATTAAGCCGGAAGGGAAAATCGGAAGTTCAAAATTAGCCGTGTTAAGACGTTTAGTACGTAATTGGTTCATTCATCACTACCAAATAACAAGCCGCGATCGAAAAAACGATTTAAAAAACTTCTTGCCGGCGAAAAAAGTCACTTTCATTCAATAATGTCCGGCGAGGAACAAAAGTGGTAAAGAATGGTAAACACACTTCTACGGATAACGTAAATCAATGTTTCATGCGATAAAAAAACACATAGCTTAAGAATCTAAGGGAAAAAATTGCTGTTTCGACCAGCACATCCGGCAGTGTAAAAACCATCCAAACGGAATGAAAAATGCCTCTTATCCTGATTCTGGTCTAAAATTATATTCATCAAATGAATGTTGCATGAAGAAAAGATGTAATCAGCAACGCCTCTCACATGGGTATAAAGCACGTAAGATGAAGAGTACCTGCGCTATGGATAATTTAAGATAAAACGCAAAGCAATACAGAAAGATAAATCGTAACACACATCCAGTTTCGTGGAAATGTTAGTAAGGAAAACATGGTACAGTAAACAGGGGCTCAACTTTAACTGTAAATATTTCTAACTGGCGCTCTTTATCGAGTGGAGTTCCTCAAAGATCAGTCTCGGATCTTTGCTGTATTAATTGGACCATCCCAATACCATGATGTGTTATTAAGCATATTTTCTACGCGGGTGATCTCGAAATATATTTAACCTGTTCACTAAGTGACTTCAATTACTTCATTTAACAAAATCAACATTGACCGTGAGGTCATTTCTCATTGGGTTTAAAGGAATTCATTTATTCTTCACGGAAACAAGACTATACTGATGATTTTTGGCAGCGAAGTATCAATAAATAAACTGGATTTTAACTCGTCGAGGTTGGAAACAACAGATTGTAATTTTAAAAAAATACGAATAACTTGAAGGCTAATGTTATCTCCACACTATCATGGAATTTTCACGTTGATTGCATACTACGCAAAGCTTCACGAGTCCTTTCCTTATTGAAGATGTAAAGGTCTTCCTAACTGAAGCACTTAGAACGTTATTGATATCAACTCTGATATTCCTTCTAATTGATTGAAAAGAATACACGAAGTGGGGTATTGTTAGGGATAACGAAAACGTAATTATTCTTCCAAAATATATTATAAAATGTGTGAAAAACTATTTAATTTATGTCCTTAAAAATAAGCGAAACAATTACAAAAATGACGACTCTTCTGTGATTATCAATAGATATATTTTTTCATTCATGTACTACTACCTAAAACAGCACTATTGGCCTTTTACATCGGGGATATTAATTTAACAGCTAAACGCATACGCACGTTCATTGCGTAATACCAAAATTTGTGATTAATGCGTACATATAGGTTTAAAAATGAACGTATGCCATTGATTAAGCGTTTAATGTAATGTGTAATTATGTAAACCGGGCATTGACTTCGATAAAATGTACTTGGTCTCAGAAAGCATAACCTAGATTTAATAATTTTTTATCTATATATGTGAAATGGAGTAACGTTCTTTTCACTTCAACTGATCAAAAGCTTTTGAAATAAAAATCATAGGCGCGATGCTGCATCACAATGGAGCTCTTCAACGAGCTAAACGAAGGAAGCACAAAGGTTGCCAACATAACTCAACAGAAATCCAACAACGAATACCTAAACGTCAGCGAGGAAAAGAAAGGTTGAACTAATTAGGACGATGATTTGCAAATGGATGAAATGTTCTGGGAATGGGAAGATAGGCATGTATTTTAGGAAGGATATAATCAAAGGAATTACGCAAAGAAAATTAACAATAAAATTTACAAATTACGTAGCTGACAAATTGAAAAGGGACAAGAAAAAAGATGTTGGCCTACATACGCGAGTCCACAAATTACACGATAATGTTTCACGGAGCCTTGACCTTTCGTAGCATAAAATAAAAAAATTCCAATTCATTTAAGTTTAGCGAAGGCAAGTAAAGCTTTATAAGCTCGCTAAATATACAGAGCCTTTCATGCAGGTTTAAATTTTTTTATCATTTTCTAACGAAAAAAATAACGGTACGAAAAGCATGTTAGGGTAATTTATTTAAGTATACCGGGACTAGCCACGGCGATAACTTTTACGGAGTCACCCGCAATGCACAAATTGTGGGAAAAATCCACAGAGGAAAAATCATTCACCTTGACCGGGATACGAACCCGGATCCCTCGATTTCCGGCCGTGTGCTTTAGCCAGTTAAGTTAACGTGCAGTCAAAATTGTGTCGTGTAAAGCGGTGAATTGCTAGAACACATGTGTGGATGTGACATGGCAAAATAGTCCGTTCTAATTACGTTCATGCATTCGCGCAATTCCACGCCATTTTAGAAATTAATGCAGTTCTAACCTGCGCATTTCCGTGCCCCGTGTAAAACGTCCTTTATAAATGTACCCGTCATTCCACCACGCTCCCTATTATTAACACTGATTTGTGCTGATAATTAAAGGTAATTTACCAATTACTGTTTAATAGGTATATATCTAACGATTTGATCGTTGGATTATTCTTCTTCATAGAATAATCCTCTAAGGTCGTTAGAATATCAATTGCGTACGCATGGTTTCGCTGATGGTAGGACCTGCCCGCCTTGTGACGGTGCAGGATTCCTCGTCCCTTCCTTCCTTCCCCGTCCTTTCCTTGGAGGCGTCATCGGGCTCCTATCGCGGTGGCGCCTCCTTTCCTTGTTCCTTCCCGTCCTTCCCCTTCTGGGGGCAGAGGAGAAAAGCTGATCGCTTATAGTCCTCGCCCCAGGAGTGTATCCAGCGAACCTGACCCAAGGGTTTCGTTTCCATTGTTTAATAGGTATGCACACTCGCGGAAAAAAATTATCAAACCTTATTGGCGGGTATCACGCAAGAAGATGCAGGTGAACAACACGAGGCGCAGCCTCTAGCTTAGTTATTTCGAGTCAAGGGTGCGAACGTGAATGTTTACTTTTAATGATGCACATTAAGTGCCCACCATCATATCTCAGGTTAACCTTCGCAAACAGCGTGAGAGGATTAAGATAAGGTAAATAAACAGGCAAAGAGGGGGAGTGTAATGCAAGCAATTAAACTCGAACCTTCTTCTGCATCAGAAGAGCTATGGCCGGATTGGTCAAAAGTAATACGCGGAGGCGGGTAATGTGAATCACAGGGGATCAATACTTCACTCTACTAAAAATGTACCACCGCGTGCATTCTGTGGCGATGTGGACGAATTCGCAGAAGCTTCAAGGAAGTATTTTTCAACCGAGGTTGAGCAGGCTGGCTGCAATAAGAGTGCGTATTTTCAGTGAACACCGGTTTACACGGCAGACACGGTCCCTGGTAATCACTCATTGACGAAAATTTAGACATTGGAAAGCAGAATCAAGTTTACTGGCTGAAATTTTTAATGAAATAGCGAGATAAATTAAAGAAATGATAATTTTTCCTACAACTTTATATTTTAAACAAAACTTTAGCCATTGGATATTACTTTTAGGCTGTAGATTAAACACTAGACTAAACCTAATAAGTGAACTCAAAAGCAGATTATTATGCGAATAATTTATCCATATCTTACGAACGCCAAAATAACACCGTCGATCAGATCATAAAAATAAAATAAGAGGGATAGACAGTAGAATAGATAGATTAAGAATGTTTTTTTATTTTTAGCGATCGATAAGAGACTATAACGGCAGCGTGAGGACTTAAGAGATGTTAGATGATTAGTGACAGTAGCGTAACTAGAAATAGGCTCTGGGGTGAGATGGGGTGGCGATCCCTCCCCCCACGCAACGGGGTCGTGGAAAATTTTATAAAATGACACGCCTGGAAATACATTTTACATCATTTTGGCACTGAAGATTTAACTTTAAGCAGATGTCGTTATTACATGACAAAACTAGATAACAGTTTTAAATAATTTTTAAATTTCTCTGAGGCTTTGGGGGGGGGGGGGAATCTGACCCCTTATCCCCCCATTGTTACGCCACTGATTAGTGAAATGTTGTATGTAGTAGGCTGTGTAGCTTACTAACTTATGAATTCCTACATGCATGTTTCTGAATTTTCCTAGTATTTCTAACAGAATTTTTAGCCTGTTTTAGCTTCCTAGGCAGACTTATTTCATAAGTAGGGTATAGATTAATTTTATAGTTTATGTATCACACGTAGCTAATGCTTGTTCGTGGAAGTAAAGTTTAATTCTCTTGTGCGTATTGCTCATGGTTCACCCTCTGCCAAACACCTCTGTAGGTGGCTTGGAGAGTAATACGTATATGTAGACGTAAGAATTTTCAACACAACTTAATTTGGTTTACTTCAGCGTAACAATGAAGCCGAAAGCTCTAAAAGAGCGTCTGTTGTTCGTTCAAAACAACTTAAAACGGCGTAACTCGAATTAGAATGGTCATTCTGGATAAAACCCCAGATTCCTCTGAAATATAATAAGAGGCAAAGGATATATTTCTGCCAATAGAGAGCTATAAAGAGTATGAAGTTCTCAAAAATATATTACCGAAGTAAATTTAATAATAATCTTTCAGAACTTTGAAGCAGCTCCATGACGCCTTGATATAAACACGAAGACATCAATTCATTTGCCACGTTAATAGTTTGTCATAAACTAGAAAGTAAACAAGTTACACAGGAAAAAATCGAGGAAGTTATTTTACCGCAGGTCATGACGGAAGTACTGGCTTTCCATCCCTTCAATGAACGAGTCAAGATGTGAAAGCGGTTCAACCCTAGACACTCTAAAAATTAAATACTTCCGATTGAGCTTCCGCTGCTGAAAACCAGAGTCATCGAGAAAGCAGTGGTTTACATACTCGATCAATATGCGGTAAACTCGAGGAAAATCATCTAAGGGATTTGGCCGTAAAGCCACAGATAATTGATTGGTCAAAATTGATATTTCCGACATCCAACGTAATTCTATTCATGTAAATTGCCTTATTTTCACAAAAACCAATACGCGAAATTTCTCACAAATATTGGGCATTTTCCATACAATTGATACGAAAGGTCTTCCGATACCACTGACAACTACAGATCAGGGTGAATAAAGTAAATAATCAAGTAAATAATGGAACTTGAAAATTTATCTTATCAGTAGAATAACTTTTAATAATACTTCACTGCTTCAGAAGGACGAATTACCGCTAATGATCCAAATTTAGCCTTTATATAATTATAATTTTCGTCTTCAAATACACGAACAATACCTACAATCAATAGCTTGCATTTCTGGTACAATTAAAAAAGCCTTAGCAGCAGAAACTTAAAGGTTAAAATTGAATAAATCAAAGAGTGCTTCATTGTAATCTTAATATAGCCTTTATCTAATAATAAATTACGTCTTAAAATACAAGAAAAATACATACATCCTATCGCGTTCATAGCGGGTATATCTACAACGCCTTATCAGCAGAAACATAAAGATTAACATTGAAGAAATTAGAGATTAAGTACCTAATTTTAATCCTAATATAATATTACATAAATCGCCGCCGAGTGGTTTACTAAAATTAAAATATATTCTAACTTGTAAGGTAGAATAATTTCTAATTATAATACACCATTGCATAAATAAGGGCCGAGTACCACATAAGAACCAAATCGATGGCTAAGTTCTAACAACACGTATCTCAAATTCGGCTGGTTTGAGAAAGGTATCTTACACAAAGTGTAATAACATTTTAAAAAATACAAGCAAATAACAACTTTTCGTTTGCAAATGGATGCTTCTTCATAAGTTTTATGAACTTTTGGTTTTTAATTTAAGTGTACAATTACAAATATTAATCGTTTTTTTTTGCTCTCCTAAAAACTTGCTATTTTTGAGATACATACGTGTTGTTAGAATTTAGCCATCGAAATATATAGCCTTTATCAAACAATAAATTACGTCTTCAAATACACGAAAAAGCACCAACAACCTGTAGCTTGGATAGTCGCCATAGCTGCAAAGCATCGCTCGCTGGCGTGGCTCGCTAACTTCGCTTCCAATCGCGACGCATCTCCCGCGGCGGAGTGGCACGTTAAAGGGTGCGGTCACGCGGAGGAGTTTTATTGAGGAGGGGGAGAAGGTAGTGCGATCATGAATGAAAAGAGAAAGGAGGAGAGGTGGAGAATGTTAAAAGGGGAGGGGGGAAGGAGAGAGAAAGAGGGGAAGGGGGAGAGGGGGGGACGCGCTTGTTGGAGGGGAGGGGCGTCCAGAGCGAAGGGTGAAGGACGTCGGAGGAGGGGGGGTTTGGAGTGGGTACGTATGAATGGGCGAGAGAGGGGAAGGGGGACTTTGAATTGAGATAGGGGAAGGGAAGGGGTGGGAGAGAGGAATACAGCGATATGACTTTATAGGAGGAAGGAAGATGATAGGGGTAAGGTAGGTAAGGCCTATATCACACTTCCCAAGTTCAGGCTGGGGGCAACCAACAACACTTTTAATTTAAAAACAATTTTAATTGTAGAATTTTGGAATTGTGATCCAAAATTTTCAACAATATTCATACTTCATCATAAAGTTTGTCTTCTTTGAGACTTTACTTTGCCTTTCCTACTTTCCCAAGTACATGCTAGAGGCAACCTATAATACTTTTCATTTAAAAACAATTTTAAATGCGGAGTTTTGGAATTGTGATCCAAAAATTCCAACAACATTCATGCTCCATCATAAAGCTACCCTTCCATGAAACTTTACTTTGCCTTTCCAACTTCTAGTTTTTAAATTGTCAACTGTTGAATAATGAATTGCTGTTTTTCCAATAGTTATTTATTGATCAAAGTAGTACGCGCAGAAAAAGAAAACAAAATATAAAAAATATGATAAAAATTGCTACTTGCAGAAAGTATCTGATTTCATTTTTTTAACGTTTTCTGATCCACGTTCTAAATGTTTATCTTTAAGTTTCTGTTGACAAAAATAACACACTAATAATACAACACAGATAAATGCGCTCCAAAGTATTATATTTCTAACTGGCTGGACGGGGTGGGCATGGTTTAAAACGCTTAAAAAGCGACTGCATCGCGTCCAATAATGTGATGCCGACGCGATCATTTTTCACGTACAACTCCAGTGTTCATTTTAGCTTTGCTATTTAATAATAAGGAAAACGATTGCTTTAGAAAACTCTATAAAACACAGTCACTTAGACCGCTATACACGATGAATGATCATGCGAATGATCCTGCCGAATGATCACCAGATCATTCACAGAACAATGCTAACAAAATAGAACATGCTCTAATTTTGACTGAATGGTCATGCGCATGACGATTCAGTCGCGAATTGTTTCCGTTATACACAGCTAATGATTCCATTCGCATTATAATTCAGCACGATCATTCACCGTATATAGCGGCCTTTTTAAGCATCCTTTACGTTCACTACGTTCGTCACCATAAAGACCATTGTTGTCACCTTAAGCAAGAAGATGGTAGAGATAAAGGTAAGACCTGAATCAAACTTTTAAGTCCAGGGTCGGAGCAACCAACAACACTGTAATTACAGATTTCTTGAGTCTTTCAAATGTGTATCCCTCTAATAGGTATAAGTTGTCAATTGCTGAATAGATGTGTCTATTGAGTATTTTGTGTAAAAAATTATACACACAAAATTATACAAAATACTACTTGCAACGAAATAAGTATAATAAAATGGAAAAAAAGACGATCAAGTATAAAAGTGAAAAAATTATGAATACTCACTTTATCATCAATGTTTGCATACGATTGTTATCAAAAATGCTTTCTGATCAATGTTAATCTTTCAGTTTCTGCTAACAAAACCAACATTATACTTACAAAAAACGGTAAAATGCGCTCTAAATAAGTATATTGCCACCTGGCAGGTTGTGGTGAACATGGTTCACCGGGACAGTTTTAACCCTTCCGTGACTGCGCCTAGAACACTTACGCGAGCGACTGTGAAGGGTATCTAAGGGCATTTATAATTCATAGTAAATTAGATGTTGAATTATAGTCTTTCCTCTAATTCAACACCATATCTCTTTTTAATAATTAAATATCTTGTTTTGTATACTTTATAAATACATTGTAGGCCACATTCAGGTTTTTACGTTGATTTTGTGCGAAAGGTCAGGAATCTTTCATATTTTGCGATTTTAACTGTACATTGACTAACATGCTATGAAAAAAAACAAGCATAAAATGTGCTATCATGTAGAATATTGCAGGCGTTATTGAAGTTATAATATGATGAAATTTATTGAATTCCACTTTAATCCCTGCGTTCGTATAGCAAGCAATTTTTTTCCTCCTACCAACAGCTGTACGGGGTAACTCAGTTACCCCACCAAAATAATTGAAGTTTTCAGAAACAATTTCAATGCAAAAAAAATTATTCGTCGCCTAAATAACGAAAAAGTGGTTGAGCTCGAATTAAAAATACATCAAGGTGAAAAAAAAAAAAAATACAACATTAACATAATTTGGGGAAAATGATTGTGAGTTACCCCGCGCAGTCACAATAGGGATAAACGCGCTGGCGGCACGTTTGATGCACAAGCATGAGGTTGCGCCTGAAGACGCCTCGCGCTGAACGACCCAGAGATACACAGGTTAGGGAAAGAGGGTAGGTCATCCGAATAGAGAAGAGCGATCCCTGATTCCGCATTTTTATAAGCACGATATTGCGCCTGAAGACGCCTGGGGCCAAACAACCCAGAGATACACAGGTTAGGGAAAGAGGGTAGGTCATCCGAATAGAGAAGAGCGATCCCTGATTCCGCATTTTTATAAGCACGATATTGCGCCTGAAGATGCCTGAGGCCAAACAACCCAGATATACACGCGTTCGGGAAAGAGGGCAAGTTATCCGAACAGGGAAAGAAGGGTGTACAAGCGGAGGAGTGGTTTTTGAGGAATGATGGCCACTGTTGGAGAAGCGGGCAGGACGAGAAAAACTTGAAAAAAGGATGCTTTCTGGCTTGGGATGGGAGCGAGGGAAGGAAAGGGGAAGCTTTGATGTTGCCAGATCGCTCCAGTTTCCAGTTTTGCCGAGCGTGCGATGGGAGGAGGGGAGAAGACTAGTCGGCCGATGCCTCTTCGTCTGCATGCCTGTCGAACAAGCCACGGACGAAGAGACGCGTGGATTTCCGAAGCATGTTCCGATCATTATCGATCACATAGTTACACGAAATTTATCACGCTTAATGTAATGTTTCGTTCTTTCCCGGCGAAAAAGAGCAGTAAAGATTTCTCAGATTTTGCACCGGCTCAGGTCCTCTATGTCTCCTTCGAACGTTTCGATAATCACCTCGCCCATATTCTGAAGATGATTCGCGAGTTGCTAGTCAAAACGATGGAAGGAGACATTGGGGACCTGACCCGGTGCAAAAACCGAGAAATTTTTACTTTTATCACGCTTAAGTTTGGGATTACACTACCCGAAATAGTCCGAACACAATCTCAACGACTTTCGCTATGTATCTTCATCTACATCTACATAATACCCTGCGAGCCACCTCTAGGGTGTTTGGCAGGGGGTGATCAATCACCAGCATGCAGCATGCATTTGGACTCCCACATGCACATTTATTTATTCCCATACCACCGAATACATGCATCTTATTTATTCCCATACCACCGAATACAAACATTTTACACCGGGGTGTTCAGCATAATATAACAATTATAAACGCACGAACAAGCGTGCCTTGGATATGGGCAACCAACCCAGGCGGGACTCGAACCCGCGATCTCTTATTTGGTAGGTGAGAACTTGCCCCTACGCCACCAACAACCAGGTATATGCATAAACTGAACAGTATGCAGTATGAGAGAAGTCTATTGCGCCGAACTAGATATTATTCGACTAAGCCGACAACTCAATTGTTTTTTGTTACTAACCCAGAGACAAGTCACACGCGGACGTAGGTAAAGAGACATCCTTTAAAATTGGCATTGTTTTGAAATTGTGAATGAAAGAGGAATCGAAAAGGAAAATAGATGGTAAAAATTTCAAATATTTCACACAAAAAAAAACAATAAAAATCGACTTAAGAGAGGAATGAACATACATTTCCAAATTTTTCGGCTGGATTTCAGACTTAGCATTAGGGAGAGGAGGTCACGAACAGACAAAGGACAGATTTTTTTAACGGTAATTAGATCCCTACTTGTTGAAATAAACACTTGCACTTTTCCACGATTATAGACTTTTATTTCGACCTAGGTTTCCACGTTACCACAACATTTTCAAGGAACAAAATAACCATTCTGTACCTTGAAGATGATGTAGTAACATCGAAACCTAAATGGAAATAAACGTTTATAATCGTGGAAAATTGCAAGTGTTTATTTCAATGCGAAAACATTCCACTCCATTACGCTTCTGATTTGATCCTTACATGAATTTTATTAAGTGGAAAACTTGAGTACAATACACCGGCCGTCAAATAGAACGTTAAACCAAGGTCCCCCCCAAGGAGAAGGCAGGATCTCCGCTCTTAGACTCCCATCCCACTAACCAACGGATCTGAGGTGCCATATCGTGCAGGACAGGCTGGTAAGCTCATTAATGATGGAGAATGGCGCGCGAAATTGTTAAGTGACATTAAGGATACAAAAAAATAGCTCCATCGCCTCCACGAGTAGCGTTTATGACACGATCAATGCTATCGGAAGTGCCTGCATTAACGGTTATTACAATGCAAGTGATAAAGTACCGGTGTGGATGAAATCCACGCGATGTCTAGCGTAAATAATTAACAATCGACATAAACTCACATGATTAGATAAGGAATACATACGCCAGAGTCATAATAGTATTCTATCGGCATATCAAGCTGAAAATTCTACTCTAAAGGCTGTCGCCTGCACTACGTTTACCTACATCATATTGTTAAATGGCTATATATAGGCAACATGAACATGCGAAGTCGCTTCTCACTGCAATTATAAACATAAAACAAATATTTTTGACGAAATATTTTTGTTTTTTCAAGAAAACAAAAAAAACTATATGGTGTTGACACTAACATTTCATAAAAATGAAAACTGCCACATTTGCTCCGAGCGCTAAATCAACCCACTTCAGCATACAGGCATCAAAGGCTTTAGATGATTACCTGTGTAAAGTGCTAATTTTTAAGTACCCGAGCATTGAGTACTAAACAAATACCAAGTCGGGACATAGGAAATGGTTTCGGCTCAATCTATGTTAATTCAACTTTCACGGAAAAATCAAAAGCATTTTGGTGGATTTAAATTATTTCGAATTTTTTGTCAGCCTCCTTTCACAAGTTTCGATAACTGATTCAGCCATACCCTCCTCATAATTCTTAACATTACACGAAAAGCTATTACACGAAATGACGAATTTTGGCAGTTAAGATAGAGCCAGAAATTTTCATTCCAGAAATTAGAAGCCGACTTGGGCAAAACAGAAAAGGTGGAGTAAGGATAAATATTTTCGTAAACTCCTGTGCGAGACTCCTCATTCTCGCACAGGAGTTTACGACATGCCTGAGGGCAATACTGCCTCAGATTCGTCCTCATGCATCCTTAAATACGACTGTAAATTGCTATCACAATGTCCCAACATATTTTTAAAAATATTTTCTTTTAACCATGATGATCGCAATAACCTTATAGGTTATATCTTGAGAGGGTGGAGTAACTAGGAATATACTTAGATCCGTGTTCAAGGATGGCGAATCACTGCGAAAAATAATTCTTTCTAGCAACAGTAATGATAGCGTTTGGAGATTGACAATATTGCCTAGGAAAAGCGAAGAAAAGTGCGCCACTTAACAGGTAATCATGGAATTCGATAAATAAGTTCAAGAAGGAGGGTTATAAACATGAATAACTTTGAGCTGAACATGAATTCGGACACCATATTCTCGATAACTTAATTTAAACATTAAATAGATATTGAAACCTAAATGCACACATCATTTAATTTTGTAGTGAAAGCTTTGCAAAAATGTCCCGCGGGGATAAATGTATGCTGGGAAAACGCAAACTAAATCTAACAGCCTTGAGGCGGCACTGTTGCACATAAACTTACCAGGACGACGACTGCATCGGTAGGAACGTAATCGAGTATAGAATTCCAAAATCCCAAGATAAGGGAGATAATCATCTAAACACTACAAAACTAAAACAACGCGTTATTTTACCGAATAGTATAATAAGCCCAAAAAAAAACATTCACCGAGGTTTTGATGCCATTTTGGAAACATTAGATGACCTAGAGCAATAATTCGACACATAGAAAAGTTAGAGTAAAAGGAATTTTTGCCGATGTTGAGAGGCTTGCAGCACGATAGAGACTTCATTGCATCTGTAATTGAAATAAATTCATTTTTCCCTACGTCAAACGTTTTAAAAAATTCTCATTTTTATTAAAATTATCTCGAAACCGTAAAGTCCCATACGAATATGGATGGATATAAAAACTTTATTTCATCTGCAAGTGAAATAATCTCATTTTTTTCTACATTAAACATTTTAAAAATTTAAAAACTTATCTCGAAGCGTAAAGTCCCATAAGAAGATGGATGGAGGGCTCCCTTTCTGTACGATAAGATACGTAACGGAAAGGCCAGCATAAGCATAGGGGGGAAAGCAGAAAATAATTTTGGAATTGAAGGTGCTGTCTCCCTCCACGGCGACCATACTGGAAGGTACGAAATCGACCCTTGGATTATTAAATCCCATGAAAAGTTGCAGTGCAATCTATGCACTAAAATACTAACGCAATGCGACATACTACCGACTAACTAATAAGATGCAAAATAAAGAACCTTCATTAACGTTATAACGTCAATTTAGAAACATTAGACGACATAGAGCATAGCAATAAGTCAGCAGAAAGAAAATTTAGAGTAAAGGGAATCTTTACATATCATGTGAGGCTTGCAGAGTGATAATAAATCGATTGCATCTGCAAGTGAAATAATTTCATCCTGTCTTCATTAAATATTTGAAAAAATACCCATAATTTAAAACTGATTTCGAACCGTAAAGTCCAAACTGAAGATGGACGGATATTAAAATCGATTGCATCTGTAGGCGAAATAATTTCATTTTCTCGGCATTAAAAATTATAAAAAATACCCCTTTTTTAAAAACATATCTCGACACCGTGAAGTCCCATACAAATATGGATGAATAGCTCCCTTTCTGTTAGAAAGATCAAAATAAAGAGCCTTCATCAAAGTTTTCCTGTCATTTTGGAAACATTAGAAACAATAGAGCATAACAACGAGTCGACAGAAAGAAAAGTTAAGAGTGAAAGGAATATTTGGCGATTGTGTGCGACTCTCAGAACGATAAAAACTCCATTGGATCCGCAGGAGATATAATTTCATTTCATATACATTAAACACTAAACGAAAAACATTTTTTTAAACTTATCCCGACACCGTGAAAGTCCCATACGAAGTTGGATGTATACCTCCCTTTCTGTACACGAAGATACGTCACGGAAAGGCCAGCAAAAGCACAGGGGGGGAGAAAACAGAAAATAATTTTGGAATTGAAGAGGCTGTCTCCCTCCACGAGATGATGTAGGGCGAGAAAAATAGTCGTCCGGGTGGTTGGCAATAGTGGGAGAGGGGGATGAGGGAAAATGGAAGAGCGGAGCTCGCCACCGTAATGACATCTCGTTCTCCCTCGGGACACAGGGTTGCCAACTCAACTGTGATACACACACACACACAACTCCCTCCCTCCTATCCCATCGGGAGACTCCAGGCGTGAGGCGAGTTGGAAGAGGAAAATGGTATGGGGCTTGGGGAGTGGGAGGGGACTGATCGAACACATGTTGTGCGCCGCTGTCTTCAGGGAAAAAAACAGACTTGGTAGATGGAGGGGGTAAAAGTGGAGACCATTGGGATATGGCGAGGAGTGGGAGGAGGAAGAAGCAGACAGAAGGAAAAAGGGCTACTTTTTTTTCGTGGGATGAGCTCCGAGAAGGTCGAAGGACGAAATCTCGTTACACTTTTCCAGGGATAACAACGAATCATTCCACACACGGAACGTGGGAATGTGGCAGCCCCGCGTTTCAGTGATATATCGGAGGTAATAGCACTCGGAATGAAAGATTGAATGCAATTGACGACTTCAGGCTTAATTATGAGAAACCTTTCCACTACGGGAAATAAAAGTATAAAATTTTCTTAGGTTCTCTTGTAAGTTTAATTCAGATTCTTTCTGGAAATTAATGCAAAAAAAACATTTAATTTTGAATTTTTAAGTGATTCTCACATTAATTCGTACAATACCCATTTATACGATTTTAATTTTTCCTGGTGAATACTTCTGACGAATATTTCTCGGGTTTTCAGCCAGGTTAATGCTTTCATGTAAGCCGACGTTTCGGGCGACGACTTGTCTCCCATCCTCAAGGCTGTGTTACTTTATGGAAGTCCAATTTAAATCACAGTGTGAAGTCTCCCGAAACGTCGGCTTACATGAAAGCATTAACCTGGCTGAGAACCCGAGAAATATTCGTCACAAATACCCATCTACTTACTCTTTAAATTGAGAATCTGGCAGCCCCGTGATTCAGTGATACATCGGAGGTAATGGTACTCGGAATGAAAGATTGAATATAATTGACGACTTCAGGCATAATTGTGTGAAACCTTTTCACTACGGGAAATAAAAGTTAAAGATTTTCTTAGGTCCACTTGTAAATTTAATTCAGATTCTTTCTGGAAATTAATTCGCAGGAAAAAAATAATTTTTGAAGCTTTTAAGTGATTCTCACAATAATTCATGCAATACCCGTGTACTAACTATTTACATTGGGAATATGGCAGCCCCGTGTTTCAGTGATACATCGGAGGTAATAGCACTTGGAATGAAAGATTGAATATAATTGACGACTTCAGGAAAAATTATGTAAAACCTTTTCAAACGGGTAATAAAGGAATACAATTTTCTTAGGTTCTCTGGTATGTTTACTTCAGATTCTTCCCGGAAAATAATGCGCAGGAAATACATTTATTTTTTGAAGCTTTAAGCGATTCTTACAATAATTCATACAATACACATGGTTTTCCTATTTAGCCTTCCGTCGGGCGAAATGGATCTGACAGGCACTGCGCAAGTTGTTTCTCATTTCTCCGCGCCACTAGGTGGCATAGACCCTTGCCGCTTATAGTAGCATTTTGTTTTGACACGCACTATTCACCCTTTCACTTTTCGCATTTATGCCGACTAAGCAGTGGCGGATAATTCAGCATTATTAAGCAAAATAATGGCACAGTAAAGCGATATAAAAGCATTATTAGATAAATAAGATAATCCTAATAATCTTCTTGTAGTATAATCCTACCATAATTTTCGGTTCTTCTCGAGCAAGAGGCAAATATTTTTCTCATAGCGTAAGGTCCGCATGAGGCTTTGATTGGCTACAAAAAAAGTCAAAACAATATATTGTCTTTCCATAGTTCTATCATCTTCATTCCTTTTCCATTATTCACTACCCTCAAAAAGGTTCGTAAGCGTTGACAAGAAGAAATTATGGAAGGGAAGTTTGTGGGAAGATTAAAACTAACAAGGAAAGAACGTGTGAAGCTTTTTCAGCGCGATAAATGCTTTCGGATATGGGATATCGGAAAGAACACCGTTTTATCTTCACTCTCATCCAACTTAGGATCATCAACACCTCGAACAAATATCGGCGGCGTCTGACAGCGTTTTGACAAGGGATAACGCAGCGGGCTAGTGTCTTACACGAGCCTTGCGTTTGCCTCCGAGGAATTCAAAACATAGAGTGGGGATGCTGAGCTCTGCCATGGGTCTTTTTATCTCGAATACCATCTAAGAATCACGCAGACGGGAATGAGTAGTCGAAGGATGACATAGATACGCTACCACCAACAAGTAAAGCGCCGAGTATGGAAAAATAGCCTTCCAGTAGGTTCAAAATGCATATTTCTAAATACCCATACATGCACCAAGGCCGGCGCAGAAATGTTTAATCCGCGAACAAAATATATTACGATAATTTCGAACCTATCGCGAGGAGCGCATATTAAAAAATATATTTACGGCAGGTCCGGGATTCTACAATTTATTTTGGGAATATTTTCGGTTTTTGTGATAGTTCCAGAACTGCTATGACCGAACAGAGACTGTTAAGGCCTGTTTACACGATACATTAACAAGTACGGGTTATTGTCTAAATGTATGAACGCGAGAATGAACGCCACAATGAACCATGTAACCACCCGACTTGTGCGAATGCATGCACAGAAAATAGAACCTGTACTAATTTGGTTCATGCATTCGCACATGTTCCGTTCTGGTCCACCAAAATCATTCACACAAACGTACATTAACTTGTAAGTGTTAATGTACCGTGTAACCAGGCCTTTACTCAACTTTTACGCCAATTAGGGCCGGGAGCAGCAAGAGACCCGGAGGCTACGCGCGAAGCTGAGATTGCTTTAGCATTAATGAAAATATATCTTTCAGATTGACAAGGAGTGCATCATCTTAGAAACGATCAGTAATATATATTTCCAGGTCCAACAGAAACGATAAAACAAGACAGATTTTTCCTACGGTATAAGACTTTCTAAAAATTCTGTTTTAAACCCGTATTCAAATCATATTACGAAAAGAAAATATTTTGGAAGGCCGGATTTTCTTATATCCTAATTTATCTATTTCCGCACCTCCGAAAACAGCCCTATTCGATCTTTACATCGATATTTATGATAAAATTTAACAGTCAAACAGACACAAACATCCACGCCCCGGATAAGGATACCTTACCCAGGCGGGACTCGAACCCGCGACCTTCGGTTTGTCAGACGAGGACTTCACCCCACCGGCACCGAGGCCTACAACTTACCTACACCATACATTATTTGGTGTAGTATTCTTTCAAAATTCTTAGTATTCTTTCAAAACTCCGAGTCACCGGAACGATAAAAAAACAGGCATACCAACCGCCTAAAATTGGGTATCTCGATTTTACGCGCAAAAAACGGGGCGGAAATATTTTTAAGTAAATGATCCCACGTAGAAATAAATTCCATATATCGTTTACTTTTTGTTGCATTGAAATTGTTTGCTTCGTTTAGACGATAGTACTCCTCATATTCGGGTATCTTGCCTTTTTTTTTACAGTCGTAGGGCCTCTTTTCATCTAAATCCGGCCCTTTATACGGCACAATAATTTAAAATAAGGAAGGAAAAGTACTTGCTCCTACCTTATTCATTGGGTCCTTGGAGTATTTCCGAGGACTGGACGCGTAGAAATCTTGATTCTCCAGGTTGAAGTCTGCATACAAGGACTCCAAGTCCATGATCACTGCTGCAACAGAGAATAAAATAGAAGTTAGAAGATTATATTAGAAAAGCGCGCATCTTTTGATGCCAGATAATAATAGGGAAAATGATACATTTAACCGTCGATAAATATCGACGGTTCTACCCATTTTTCTACCCATGAGGGACACAACCATGAGGGAGTTCTTCTCTGCAAATTTCTATGAACGCAAGGAAGCAGAACACCAGAATTTGGATTGGGAATCTGTATTACATATCTGAGGGTTGATATACCAACAATGAATGACTGAAATGCCCCGCCGAATACTGCATACGGGACACAACTAATAGGGATTTCTCCCCTGCAGATTACGAAGGACGCAAGGAAACAGAACATCAGACTCTGACTTGGGAAAGGAATTACAGTATACTTATTTATTTTATTTATTTATTTCATCACCAAAAACGGCACGAAGGCCTTTACATTGGCTATTCCTTAAATAATTAATACCTAAAAGATAACAAATAATAGCACAATAAATAAAAACAAAATTTTTAAACATAAGAAGGGGCATTATTGATCAGACAATGGTGAATTATTCAGATGGCATTTTAAGGTGGCTTAGTAACTAGTAGCAGAGGAAAATAGGGCCAGGGAAGGGATCTGAATACCAATCTGAGGATTCAAATATCTACTATGAATGAATGAAATACCCCGCCTATCACTTCACAAGGGATACTACAAAAAGGGAGTTCCCCTCTGCATACGGTCCAGAATATTCGCGGTGACACATGTAGGTTCAGGAGGAAGAGGCAGCGAGAGGAATCTTTTAGGTGAGTTACGGGTGGCGAGGAAGAGGATTGGGTACGGAGGGAACCACGGGGTGGATGGAGAGAGGGTTGGCGGAGCCGTGGGGTGGACAATTGCGGATGCTCACGGGACACTCGGAATACGTCGATTAATTGGTTCGAATTGGTGGTGGCACTACATGGGCCGCATTCAGTCCCTTTTCCCACTTCGGACTACTTCCGCGCCCAACCCTACCACACCCACAAACGATGAAAAAATCTCCTATCACAAGGGGAGAGTCAGAAAAACAGGTCTCAGATTTCAATCAAACTTTGTAGTGATGCAGAAACCAGTGGCTTTGAACGCAGTCACGCGCACGGGTGCAAAGTTAAATATACCTAAGGATATAGTTCGCCATGAAAAAATATTTTACTTAGCCGGGATTCGAACACGGATCTCCCGATCTCGCCGTCGCCGACCAGGGACAAAATAGGGGTTTTACACTTCGACAGTGGCTTATAGTAAGCACAACCCTCGCCACATGTGCCAGTGTGGACTTGTGACTTTAACATCTTGTTCGGTAAAAGCCATCCCGAAGTTCACTATAAGAAAATGACTAGGTGGTGAACTGGCTAACACACCTGACTGGCAATCGGGAGATCCGGGTTCGAATCCCAGCTAAGTCAAATTTTTGTTCATGGCAAACTTTATCCTTCGTTGTATCTAAATATATATATAATGTGGTAGTCCATCGGGAGCTGTCAATGAATCACCCCCATAAGGGGTTATATTACCAATAGTTTAAACAAAAACGCATTTAAACATTTACATGTCTAATATATTCCCTCAGAAATGTATCTCCGTCAACAATGAGCAATCAGCAGGTGATCACGGTGCTCGACTTCTATGAAAGTTCCAAGGTCCAATGCTTTGATATCCCACTTATGAAAAGTTCAAAAGTTCAATTCTCGAATATGGCACTTCTTTTTCATAATTTGTTCCCTCTTCTCATTTTACAAGAGCCTGATCTTCAGCAATATTTCCAAGATTTTCGATGAAAATTCTATGATTCTGAGAGGAAATATTTTTCTGCTATGCAGCAGGGTCAGATATTTTCCCATTTTTTCACACGGAAGCCGGCTTTCAATTACGTTATTACCGGGTCTGCCAAAAAAACAAACTCCTGCACAATGCTAAAATGATGATCCCCAAACATGAGTAAGAAGCGCACGACAATCGTAATGCCGATTTTAGAGAATCTACTGTAGTGTACTATCTCAATAAACAATACTAGCTCCTGGTTCATTTCAAGAGTTTAAGAATGATGAGGATGAAATGGATCGACCGAGTTAGTAATGACGAAGTCCTAAGAAGAGTAGGAGGAAGATAAGCCTCATGTAAACCTTGATAAGAAGACGGAAAACGTCATAAGTCATATCTTGAGACATGATGGCCTGATGAACACAATCGGGGGACAAAAAGATGGAAAGAACGGAAGAGGAAGACCACGAACAAAATATATGTCAGGTAAAGAAGAATGTGAAAGAGAAGAAATACTTAGGAGTGAAAAGATTAGCTGATAGGAGAATTGAGTGTAGAACTGCGTCAAACCAATCTTAGGATCGCTGGCCAATGATGATGATGAACTTTTCCTAACTAAAACCTGGTCTAAGTTGATTCAATCTTGACTTGTAAAGGACCTACAGCAGTCAAGTTTTCGCGGAGAGATGTCGTGGAAAAGCATATTAAATGACACAAAGTTATGGTATTGTCAAATTAATTTTAATTTCACAAAATCTGTAACACCTTAGTACCTGATGATGATTGCAAGCCAATCGAAACATGTGCACTCCAACACGAAAAACTCGCGTATAATATAGTTTGTGAAATTAAAATTAAGTGGACATTACGATACCTTCACACTCATCTGAGGGCGAGATGGCTTAGGAGTTGCGAAAATCGGCCGGAATATCGTCCGATTCGTTTCCCGCATTGCTTCACTGAATTAATAGGTACAATTGACCAAGACGCAGGAGCGCTCGGCAACGAATCGAAGGGCCTCAGTTTCAAGTCCCGCGTTAAGCCTTTGGACAGAAATCGGGCATATAGAACAAATTTTTCTAAAAGTAAACCTCCAATTGTACATATCGTGCAGACTTCGGCACCACTGCAACACCATGAGGTTTCTAAAAATATTGCATACGACCAGTGGAGTAGCCAGGAATTTCGTTCGGGGGGGTCCAAAACCAGGATGGAAAATTAAAAAAAAACAGGTTACTAAGTAGAGGCTTTTAAACTAACTTCAACGCTTTTTATAATCGACAGAACGTAATCCAAATATATCTTTTATAAATCCATGATTTTTCAATATTTTGTTTTCTTTTATGAAGGAAAGAAATGGTGTTTATATATTTTGGGGGGTCTAGACCCCCCCAACCCTTCCCCCTCGCTATGGCGCTGCATACGACTTAAATTCAATTATAGAGAGAGTCACTTTCATAAAAACATTACCATTTGCCATAAAATTAGTAATATCGACAAAATTTCCTGCTCATGCATTTTCGCTGTCATGAAATGTAATTATCTTAAGATTGACATACACGATAATTTATTCCGTCCATCAGAATGATAGGGTTCTCATAGGTTAGACTTCTAGCAATACTTTCAGGGACCAAAAGGGTGATCAAAAGCTCGATCCATCATTTTCTGAATCACACGTATGTCATTCGTACCGTCACTTTTTCATCCCTTATTCCGCCACTTTCGGTAAGTACAACAGTCATTCAATTAAAAGCCAAATTTGATGTCACAATCGCTGTTGGCGGCCGTGCGTTCTGATTGGCTGAAGGACTGTGCCAGCGATGGTTTCAGGGACGCAATAATGGACGTGCCGAGTGGTGGGAAAAGGGATTGGATTTCCATCCCTGGAGCCATCACGGAATATGATCGCGTGAAACGATCATTTTTCCGCTATCGTTGGAGTGATCGCTGGAGCTGTCCCTCGAAAGGGATGGGAAAAAATTGTCCTCTGGTTCAGGTTTAAGATAATTGCATCACTGGAGCCTGGTGGCTCAAACACCTCCCGCTACACATTAAAAATTGAGCGAAACTCTCATTGCTTGCAAAAAAAAGAAGACGTTCGTTCGCGCGACAGCGTCCTCGCCACTGCGTCACAGCTATAGTGACATGAGGACCCCCTCCAGTTATGCGAGAGTCAAGTATACGCTTCGCTGCGATGGTCCGCATAATTTTTTTCTCGACTGCCACGTGGAGCAAATCTACATACTCATCCAGCCCATTGGGGAGGTGCATCAATAAATTCAACCTTGGCGTGGCCCCATAACCCATCAAACACTATGCACACACTTCCAGATTCCAGAGAGAGGGTTTAAAATCACACGGAAAAAACGGCGATTTGTACGACGCCTTCCACAGTTAATTTAAACTCCTACTAGCTGACACCTGGAAAACACAACGATCATTCCGAAATGGGATGGTGGATCAGATATATTGGGTATGAAATAGGGAGCATGTTTTATCTATCCATATAGACTCGACTAGATCTCGACTTAGGCTTACCTCAAGAGTGTATAGCAGGGTTTTATGTTACTTAATAATTACTTTTTTTAAATTTCTATAAAATATAATTATTATTTGCTGTATTATAATCTCCCATCCACTCTCTTAAAAGTTTAGACAAAAACTGATCAACAGCCATTTTCATGGTGAAACTCCAGTGGATTACTTTCAAAACCACTGAAGTTACATACAAATGGGAGACATTTCGATACTACCACTGTTACTTATAATGCATAACTTGCTTCAGTATATTCTACATTAATAAATGTAGCAGATTTACACATTTGGATATGTTCTTTAAGTTCTAAGAACAGTCATGAATTTCGAAATCAGCTCTTGTCATCAGCAGAAGACTCGATCTCCAACCTGTTGCTCTTCCAGGAGGCAAAAAGGAAACCTCAAATAATATAGGTAAGGGCCATATCTCTAGAGTCTGATTCTTTGATGGTCAACGTTTTTTTTCTTACGAACCTGCTCGGATATAGTTAACTGATCTTGATTTCGGGAATTGCATGGAATTTCTAGTATGAATTACAAAAATTCACAGCGAAAATAAATGCATCTACATATACATCTACACAATACCCCGCAAGCCGCCTAAAAGGCGTGTGGCAGGGGATGTTAGGACACCAGCCGTTTACAGCTAAAAAAAATGAAGTGATCTAACGAGGTTGGGACTAGCGTTTATTAAAGTCCTTTATGGTTCAGGGGAAAAACGAATTCCCATATCTATCCGTTCGGCAAAACATCTCTCTTAATTTATCGCTTCTATCGGACCTGGACATATAGTGTGGCTCCAATATTATGTTTTCTGTGTCGCTCTTAAAGATATCCATTCTCAATTGTTCAAGCAATCTAAGCCTAGCGCGCAGCCCCCGAGACGCCAGCGGCTCCCAGCCTAATTCGCTTAACATCTGGGTAACACTGTCTGTGCGTCCGAAGCAGTTTTTGACGAAAAATTTGCATAAAGTGTAATATATTCTTAAAGGAAATTAACTTACTATACACTGTAACACAAAGTCATCAAAGTTTCAAGTTACAACTATAAAAACGAAAGCTCATAAATCCTTAAAATGAGCGTCGATCAATCTCATCACATCGTCCAAATCCGGCCTGTACGCCGGCTTTAAACCCGAGAGAAATCAGATCAGCGGCGTAACAACAAAAATAATTGCTAAGTACTTGTTGTAATAAATGCTACTAATAGATGTGGCTTCTTCACATCAAAATTTCAAGCTATAGGAACGAAAACTACGGGAATGCAAAGCGCTCAAAGTTGGGCAACTTGATTTTACGCGCAAAACCGGGTAGTTTTTTTAGAAAAAATAATGTACAGGTAATAATATTGAGCCGAAGATTTATTAAAGTACATGATCCAGCGTAGAAATAAATTCTCTATCGTTTGCTTCTTGTTGCATTGAAACTGAATGCTTCGTTTAGACGCTAGAGCTCCTCAAACTCGGGTATATTGCTTTTTTTACAGACAGTAGGAATACGCTTTGGTGGCGATGGAATGGCCTAGGGTGCGAACCCCTTCCCCCAGGCAACGGAGGATCCGGGAAAAGTCTTATAAAATGGCATGCCTGTAAAGAAATTTTGCATCATTTTGGCACTTAAAATTTAACTTTAATCATATGCAATTATTAAATGCCAAAACTAGACAATAGTTTTATATATTTCTTTGAATTCTCTGAGGCTTTGGGGGGATCTATCCCCTCATCCCCCATAGTTACGCCACTGAATCAGATCGTACGTTATTTTGCCGAACTAGTTCAAGTAAATCTTCATTTCTAAATCTTTTCAAATTATTATCGATGACCTATCCATATCCATAGCCGTTGATTCTATTTGATTCCATTGAAGCAAGAATAAAATTTTATACGGGGAATGTAGCTACACCCAGAGGATATTCTCTGAAGTGGTTATCATCATTTAATATCATTAGGCAGCAGTTGGTGCTAGTACATAATATTGTTTTCTTTCACCCAGGGATTAAAGATAATTTTTCATTCTCACCATGCTGTGCTCAAAAAACTAAGAGTTAAATGCAATATTATATAAATATCAGCACAAATACAACGATCACACAATAATCCTCAATTCTCTCTCCATCTCATTATTCCCCTTCGGTAAAAACAATTTTTTTAATTTACGGATAAATAGAGCCTAGGAGATTTGTTTACTTAGCCCTTCCCCATTAACCCTATCCTGGATCCACCACTGACCCTATCCTAAAGTGAGAGGGGGAAAAAAAAAAAAAAAACCTTTTCAGGCGAAAGATATTGCGTCTTTTATAGCTAATAAACGGGGATGTTAGGAGGAAAACCGATAAAAGGCTTGCCGTCAGCCGTATAAGAGCTCAGCCAGTTCCGTCGGGGTCCGTCAGCTTATCGAGACGGGCGTACGAGGAGAGTGAATAACATGGAGTTCGATGATGACCGAGAATTGAGAATCATTCCACGAAAAACCTCGGATCGATAAAGAAATCCAGAGGACGTGAGGCGTGGGAAAAGCCTTCCGCTTCCCTTTTCTCGGGAAGGGGATTCATATTCCAAACAAGCGGCTTCTTAAAAAAATACATGCGGGCGAAGGCGGGACGAAGCGAAGATAGCCACTTCTTTAGGAAAGTGGAAGGATTCCGCATCCAGAATATTTAAAAGCGCGCTCTCTACTTCAAGCACATTCTAGTACATACAAATCGAACATTGGATCGAAGTCTACCTGACACAAATATAAGACCTTTATAAATTTCCATTTTCATTATTAACTATCGACAAGGGTGTTAATATTTTTTTTTAATTCAACAGATGTAACATTTAAAGCATGTTTCACCAAAGAAGCAAGGCTAGGACGCTGCCAGTATAAGGGCACAGGTGTTAGGACACCAGCCGTTTTCATATAAAAAGAATATGCACAAACGAAATTACTCCTCACATTTATTAAAGTCCTTCATTGCACGGGGGAAAAACGAATTCACCAACCAATCCGATCGGAAAATATCTCTCTTAATTGTTCGCTTTTATTGTACCTGAAAACATAGAAGACTTCCAAAATGATTTTCTCCGTGTAGCCCTTAAATGTATTTGTTCACAAATGCTCAAGGTATCTATCCACCTGGCGCGCAGCCTCCGAGTCTCAGCGGCTCACAGCCTAATTCGTTTATCATCTGTGTAACGCAAAGCTACCATTGGTCTAATAAGGCGAAATACTTTTTTAGAAAATTCATCCCCGCAACAATAATTCCAACAGACGAATTCGCATTCAAATAGATAAAATAGGAATTCAAATTCCCCTATCTGCATCCTCAAACACCATGGACATTGGACGACTCCCATGGATATTCAGCTTATTAAAACCACTTGTCTGTTTCCACACACTTTTATTCACACCGACCATGGTTTCGGCAACTTGTGCCACTATCAAGGTTACTCTTGATAATGGCACAAGTTGCCGAAACCATGGTCCGTGTAAATAAAAGTGTGTGGAAACAGACAAGTGGTTTAAATAAGCTAAATATCAAAGATTTCCACCGTATCACGCCGGACACTGTATCTTTTATTCAGAGACCCATGGATTTACGAAATGAAGCAAAGCATACAAACGCACTTTCCATTTTACACTGTAACGGTTAGAACATTGAATTGGCCAATAAAACAAGCAATTTGGCAGATTAAATGAGCTCCCAGAGGATATAAAACACTGCATGAATGGAAGACCTTGTGATTCAAAGGATTCCCGCGCGATACTGCCTGAGTAGAGAGATGAGCTGAGTCGGCAGAGAGTAGAGATGAGCTTCGTGATAGATCCACTGATGAGGGCGACCAAGATAAGCCAACCGACCGAGATTCAGAAAGGACCACCCGAATCGCTTCCAGAGGGATCTGAACAAACACCGGCTGGCGGCGATCGTGGGAAAGAGCTGATAAAGACTCCGCAAGCAACGAGGCTGCTTCTAACATTCGAATCACAATTCATTAAGTGAAAAACGATAGCTATATTACTCTTGACGTTCATGAAATGAAAACTTTGTTGCATTCCACCAATTTATTTTAAGGCACGACTAGTTTCGACGCAGCGGCGCCATTAACAGATATGTACCCTATGATAAACATGATATGGGAACTAGGAATACTCTTTAGGGGGGAATGGAAAAATTTAACTTCAACCATATGCAGTTATTAAATGTCAAAACTAAGCAATAGCTTTTAAATATTTTTTTTAATTTCTCTGAGGCTTTGGGGGTATCTATCTCCTCAAGTCCCACGCTTTATCTACGAAGAGTTCGCGTCCAAGTGGCGTAACCATGAAATGGTTAACGAAAATAAACTACAAAAAAAATTATAAGAAGGATAAAACACAAAGATTCATGTGAATGCGGCTTTTCGTAGCTGCCTTTTGGATGATCTGAAGGACCCCTAAAGCTTCAGGGAAATAAAAAAATAATTTAGAACTATTGTCTGGTTTTGAAATTTAATTTCATCTGATTAAAGTTAAATTTTTAGTGCCAAAACGATATAAAATGCATATCCAGGCATGTCATTATTTAAAAACATTTTCCCGGACTAGGGTGGGGGGATCGCTATCCCAGGCCATCTTATTCCTCCCAAAATCACATTCCCAGTATCTAGTATAGAGAATCTAGTACTCAAGATAGTACTGAAAACTAGTACCAGCACTGCTACTATCTTGACTTGAATCATGAAACGCCAGTGGACAAAGATGAGGAGGAAAACCATCTACAACAAAAACGTGGATCTCTTTCATATCTCATTGATATGAGACACTCAAGTTTACTCTTGATAGCGTACACATAAGCAATTGATAAGGCCCTACCTTAAAACATCACACGTCAGACATGGTAATCAAAAGAGATTTCCCAAGCATGCGTCTCATCCGATAAAGAGATTTAGTCTAACACAGATACGATGATTTTTCAGAACAGTAGCAGAACTTTGGGCAAAAAAAGCCAAGTCAATAAGAATCGGGAACGGGATTAAAAAAGTTATTAGGTAAAACCAGTAGCTTCATTCTTCACTAGGCAAAAATAATGTTTACCCTTACGCCGCTGGTGAAGAAAACTACTAGAGACTGTCGAACTACATTTCGCCCAGTAGGTGGTATCTCACCCGACATATTCTCCAAACACGTAACGAAAAGGAAAGACAACAACGTCACGCCCCGCCGAGCCGATTTTTCGGGAAAGAGAAAAAAAATTATTTCGCGCCCTTATTCTCTTGTCTTCGCTGCTCCGGGAAGCAGGGGAAAACAGGCATCAAAGCCAAAAAGACGGTCGGATGGAGAGGGACGCAAAGGACTCTGGGAAGTGCCAGAAATAGGCGGAAGGTAAGGGAGTCCTGCAGAGAGAATGAGATGGAACTCGGCGGATGAGAGAAAGGAACAGAGGGTTGGGTTGAGGAGTAACAGGAGAGGGAACGAGCTCGGAGCCTGATAAGCAATAGATACGGCACATCCCCATCTGGGCAACACTCACGATTGTGACTTCAGACAGGGTGATGAATACAATGTGGTGAAACGTTGTCCAGCAATATAATCGATTCCTCACAACCAGTTACAATTACAGCTATTACTTAAGTATTCTACTGATCAAGTTCGGTTCTCAGAATTCTTCTCAAGTACCCCATGGGGTATTTGGAAAGAATTCTGGGATCCTCCTTCTCCATCCACTTCCCTGCTCAATTCACAATGAGGCCTACTCCCTTTACTTCTATCTTAAAATCCTATTATTTTACTTCCTCACCTTCGTTTACCTAACATACTACCCTCTAACACAGTTTTCAATATCCCCTTCCCGCTAAGTACTCGCTCCATCCATACCTTCTGTCTCCTCCGTATCTCATCTCAAAGCTGCCTTTCCTGACCCACCTTGTCCAGCACTTCGTCGTTCCTCCTCCTCTCTGTCCATTTCACCTTCTCCATTCTTCTCCATACCCACTTCTCGAATGCCTCCAATCTTCTCCCGTCATCCTTCCGAAGTGTCCACGTTTCCGCACCGTAAAGCGCTACACTCCAGATCAGACTCTTCACTAACCTTTTCTTTAAATTCTCGCATAGCGAACCTCTCAAAAGCTCCCTCCTGTTCATGAACGCCTCCTTTGCGTCCATCAAAATTCACTGAGAGATTCAACCCGAAGGTTGGTTTGGACAGGTGAGGGTAGACCTCATCCCAGACTAAGCCACAATCATTTGAGTTCCTTAGAGAGACCCTAATAACTATGGTAGAAACGATCACTATGCGTGTATAATCAATTACTTACCTTAATTGTCAATACCAGCTAACAGCATTGATTTCTCATGCGTTATGTGATAAATGATTATCAAAATGATTAGCAAACTGGACAAAATCTTTATATAGTCATAAACCCACAGTACTCCAACTTGAAGTCGCAAATATGAATCCGCTTAACAGGCAGCCCGTCCTGAACTGTTTGGGAAATATAGCCTACCCTTCTCAAAAGAAAAGCCCAAATTTATCTCTCGAAAGTAAAACCCTAAATTTATTTCTCCTGCCAAGAAACCCACCGAAAAAATATGCAGGCTTCAGTTTAGACTTTAATACCACCTTTTTATCGCAACTGCATTATGCGACGAGGCTAAGCAGGCGATGATCAACACAGGCAGAGGCGCAGCTAGGAATTAAGGCTCTGGGGGGTTTCAGGCGAAACTAATAATGGGGGGCTGGGGGTGTGGTATACCCGCTGGGGTAAACGTAAAGTGCGAGGGCCCTCCCCCAGTAAAATGTTCAGGTGAATGGTTCAAAATGGTGAGTTTTACGGCCTTCTGAGGGATATTTTATTAATCCTCTCACAATTCCTTAAGCAATATTAATCCAATTAAGTAAAATAGATTAAAACAATAAAAAGATATGGTACTATTTCACACCATTTATTTAAGACGACCGGTTTCGTCGCAGAGGCCACATCTTCGGGTACAGAAATTATTATTTTTATAGTTATTTGTTGTTTATTTGGTTGCTATTAAGCGTTGGTAGGGGAGGGTTGCGTTGGGGTTGGAGCGCTACTCAACTTCAGGGGAATTTCCAAGAGGGGGGAATAGTTGACAAAAAATATTCTCATTTGTTAAAATTCCATTCTTTATGTGCTTCAAGAAAGAAATTATCAGCAGAATAGCCCAGGCGAAGAGAGAATTCCACCAAAAGAGAGACCTGCTTACAGCGGGAAACTTAAATATGGAAGTAAAGAAACAATTCATAAGAACCTACATCTGGAGTATGCTTCTATACGGAAGTGAGGCATGGACAATGACCGCAGCGGAGAAAGCAAGGATAGAGGCCTTTGAAATGTGGTGCTACAGAAGAATGATGAAAATCAAATGGATCGACCGAGTTAGTAACGAGGAAGTCCTAAGAAGGGTAGGAGAGAAGAGAAGCCTCATGAAAACCTTAATAAGAAGACGGAACAACCTTATAGGCCACATCTTGAGACATGATGGCCTGATGAAGACAATCGTCGAAGGACAAGTGGAAGGCAAGAATGGAAAAGGAAGACCTCGGGCAAAATATATGGAACAAGCAAAGAGAGATGTGAAAGAGAAGAATTACGTAGGTGTGAAAATATTAGCTGATAGGAGAACTGAGTGGAGAGCTCGTCAAACCAATCCTAGGATTGTTGACCAGTGATGATGATGTACTTCATTATCTCCAACTCCTCAAAGCAGTCCATAATTTTTCCCTTTTTCTCAAGGCGGAGAATTTTCGGAACAAAATCGCTCCTATGGTCACTCTCCCATAGGTTTTTCATAACTATAAGAATTTCGATTTCTGTACCTGTAGATGTCGCCTCTGCGACGAAACCGGTCGTCTTAAATAAATTGAGTGAAAAAGTACCATACCTTTGTATTGTTTACAATGGATTTTCACAAAGTTAAGACTGAAACAATCGAGTTTATTAAAACAGATTTAACTTAAAAATTTCTCTGAGCTCTTTTATCCCCCCCTCGCTGCGCCACTGCAAACAATAACATGAGAAAAAGTTGTTGAGGAACAGTCCTAAGTTGAAATGGAAAATAGCTACATGCGTATGCCTTTCGGAGTGAAACTTCGTCTTTTCCCCAGTGCCTAAAATTTTCCTGGTGATATTCTATTCCTAAGGAGGGGAAGTGGTCGCGTGGCTTCCCCTCGCCGTAAGAAGGTGACTATGTTTAGCGGAGTCAGCGGGGGGACAGTGAGTGGATGATGGAATTGGGGAAGAAATCCCTGGATAAATCACTGCGGATTGGATCCCTTAAAACACACAGAACGCGTGTCGGCCAACCCGAGCTTTCTGAGGGGAAAAGACGAAATATTCTGGTGGTTCGACATAAAATTTCAGATATATTCTTTGTTCTCCTAGCACACTGCATTCGTTTGAGTTCTCTCAAGACTTTTAATGGGGTATAGAACTTACAACAAACTTTTCAAGGTTCAAGGTTTGAGCTATCAATTTCATTTTCGGGTTAAGTCCTGACATGTTTTCTTGAAGAAAAAATCTTGCTATAACGATTTTTTTCGCGACGATAGCGGATTTGGCAGAAAAATTGACTACAATTGACTTTTAACTAAGAGTAAGAAGAATAAAAATTATGGCATCAAATACGCAATAATTGAACAGGAACTCCTCTTATTGGCTCATATTTTTTAAACCTAACCAACCTGAATTTCTGAGGTATTCGTATTTACTACAATAAATTTATACTAAGCGCCAGTAATATTGAAACCTGGAAGTAAATCTACTCAACCATCCCTATACATTAGTATCTTCCCTCTAACATGGAATTTAATATTCCCTTCCCGCTTCGTACTCTGTGGATGTCATATGAGTACTTAATTTAGTTAGGACTTAATACTTAATGAAATACTTAATATGAAAGGTTAGAAATATATTTCCTTATAAATATTTAATAGAAATTAGAAATATATTTCCTCAAAGAATATAAATTTTTATACTAATATATAACTTATACAATGAGTTAGAAAAATCCGCTAAGATGAGTACTCACTTGGGAGTCTTAATCGTGCATACATCTACAAACTACCACGCAAGCCGAAACAATAGGCGTATTGCGGGGGGTGTTAGGAGACCAGCCGTTTCATTTATAAAGGAAATGCTTTAACGAAATAAGACCTAGCATATACTACAGTCCTTAGGTGTGCGGATCAAAACGAATTCCCATACCTACCCGTTCGGCATAGATAGGAGCAACCACTAAACCAGACAGTTTCTGTAAAAACACAGCCACTACGATACAAGATGGACCGAAAAACAGCGGATTCTTGCAGAGTCATATACCGACAGCTGTTGTGTCTCATAAACCACTGCACTACCCAAAGATTCGACTCTTGCTTGCCCCCATATGGATCTTCCCTGGCGTCTGGCGACCCATTTTTCGGGACCTTCAGACTCCACCGCAGAACTTACAAAACTGCTCTGCACACCTGTCACGTCGTACGAGCCCTGAGCAAACGGGCGGGTGTTCGGAGGCCAGCAGGCACCCTCTCCAAACCGGTGGCCGCTGTGGCGACAGAACAATAACCAGATTTGCTCCGTCCATTCCCGTCCTTATTTAGACCAAATCACGCCTCCTGTGACTACCGTCTGTTTCAAAATAAAAGCGACTCTAGTTTGAAGGATTTTTACAGGAATATCACCAAAGAGGATCCTCAAGTCTGCCTCTAAATGTGTTGTTATCCACCGCGCATTTAAATGAGTTTACAAAAGTCGTCACCAGGGATGGCTAGTGAAATGATACGAAAAATTTTCGTTCCGACCTGTAGGGAAACGAAAAGACGGGGCCTAAGTTTAGTTTCGTTCCGGCACGAAATTAAAATCACCAAGGAGTTTAGTTTCGACCCGGGACGACACTCTACTCCCAGGTACGAAACTAAATTAATCGATACTCAGCTGCTCATAGTTAAGTTTCGATCCCAGAAGTTGAGTGGAGGGGGATTCGAGGGAATAGTTTCGTTTGACATTCGTGTAGAGAGGCTAAAAGATCGAGCTTAAAAATCGAATGGCCAGTTTGGCGTTCACCGTTCTCCTGTTAATGTAAAAAATATGAGTGCCCCTTGCATCTAATGGCGGTTGGTCGAACCTCTACTTCATTCAACCATACTTCGTACTCGGTGTGTGGATCGAAACTAAACCGTTCGAAGGTGAAGCACGTAGTCCCTCCAGTGCGAAACATTATCTGCATTTCGTTTCGTCTGCGAGTTTTACTTTAGTTTTGACCTGAAATAGTTTTGACTCCGATTTCGTTTCGACCCTGAGTTTAGCTCCCCGGATTTAAATCCATTTCGTTCCGTTTCTATATTCCGCTCCTGGGAACGAAACTATTGAAAATTTACTTATTTTGGCTTTCGTTCCGTTTTACTTGCCATGCCTGGTGGTCACCCGTGTCGCTGACGGACAAATTGTTCCGAGTTAAACGGGGAAATAAGGTAATATTAAGGGTATCTTGTATGATGTTGGGCACGATATGGTGGAAGTTCTTAATATTATTAAAATGAGACATTGCAATATTTCCACAGAGTTTTATTATTACACAACGCGTTTAGTTGTTAAAAACAACAAGCAAACACTTTATAATGTTGTTTGTAACGTCGAAACGCGTTGTATAATAATAAAACTCAGTGGAAATATTGTAATGTCTCATTTTAATAGCTAATATTAAGGGTTTTAATACAGGTTTATATACATGATGATGTTATCTATCAAATTCTTTACTTTTCAATGTTATTCCCCTCAATGACCAACATTATGCTGCAAAGTATTGGAAAAAAGTGGATCGCATTACACTCATCACCGCGCCGCGGACATTTTAGAAAACCGATTCAAATGCCACCTAAGTGACAACGGAAATCAGCCTTGCATGGGATGGAATTGTGCCTCTTCTAAGCAGTCCGCAAGGATTTTTATCTCAGTTAAGAATAGTTCCACGAAGGCAAAAAAAACCCATCGACAGAAAGTTGCTGTTTTATGCACTGAGGTTTGGAAAAAATAGCTCCATTTTTTTGACGCTGCAGAAATGGTGCTACTTCGATGACGTCCAACATCATTTTCATCTCTCTTAAGACAGCTTTTCTTTCAAACAATTAAAACTTTTAGTTTTTCGGGATACCCATCAGGCATCTAACCCCAGGCATCAGGTTAATATCGAGGTATATGTATTTTCGTCGGAGAGATATTGAGTAGTTTGGGATAAAATTCCTGTACTGGGGAATGATTTTTTTTCAACCACTATCTCTCACGTTCGTAATTACACAATCATGCTACCGCGTAATTGGGATTACTACGGTATTGACCACGCTCTCTGTGTTCATTTCACCCACAATAAAAACATTGAGAAATAAAACGAAGGCATTTATTCACACCTGCATAATCAGTAGTAAGGAATGCACTAGCTTCACACTCGGCAAGTTTACCGTAACGCAGGGCTAATCAAAATAGAGAAAACGTGGATTAACGATAATAAAATTAAAAACGAAACTACAATTGTAAAGTGCGTGATGTTAATTGAACAGTAATTAGATAATTTAGATTCTAAAAGCCTACATTATGCAAGAGGTGAGAGGTAAATGAATTTTCACTTCAAAGCACGTTGATGCTTGGAGCGTTGAAAAAACCAGCCACCTACGTTGCGAACTAATGAAAGCGAGGAATAAAAAGTGCAGTTACACGAACGTTATGTCTCCCATTGCCTCCCCACATTTATCTAGTATGTTTGGAGGCAAAAAAACCTTGAGCACACAGGTTATATCACTGTATAGCAAGTTAAGCTAAGGTTTCTGGTATTTGTGAAGGGGTAGGGTAAAAGGGTGGTTTCCTATAATTTTTAATTGCCTAAATCGAAAGATTATTACTCCTGGAGTACGTATTTCACGCTTTTAGATTTTTAAATGACGATATCTATTTTTCGCTATTAAATGAAAAGTGAAAATTTTCAAGCGCGCGAAAACGCGACGGCTAAGAATGACTGCTGGGAAAAGCCCGTGTGACGTCATTCTGGTTCCGTCTCCCGCCGTGTGAGGCCACCTTGATGCGAGGCTACGAGCGCCGCTTCGATACAGGCTGCTCGCAAGTAGCACTCGGCTTAAATAATGATTATTAATACCCTATCAAACGAAGGAAAATTTCCGACCATTAGGATTTTTAATAGGTGATTATTCAGAGATGTTTCCCTGGGGTCGTTCCGAATGGAGAAAGTGTCAACCGTCCGGTATACCTGACAGCAGCGCCAAAACGGAAAAATAAACAACTTCGTGCAAGTACGCAGAGCCACTTGTGGAGTCAACCAAAATGGTCCTACGATTTATGATAAATATTATACTGAGCAATAAACCAAATCCGAAGTTCATAGTTGAGTCTACGCAAGAGGTTAACTCATTCTGTTGATTAGTTAAGTTTTTTACTGAGATTTTAAGCAATGCATAGCTCATAATTGAGTATACCTAAAAGGTTGACTCTTTCTGCCAATTTTTTTTTTTTAGAATTTCCCACTAAGGAATCATCCAAAATATAGAGTAGAGAGTGGGAGTAGGCTTTTATTTTGAAGTGAAGAGGGAAATTCTTGATGGAAAGGGAATCGGCCAGGATTCTTTTCAAGTACTCCATGGAAACCTCCCATAATCGGTAGAATACTTTGATAATAAATACAAACTCATAATCACTGTTCCGATGGCCAGGATTCAAACCATGAATCTATGTCGCTGTAGCTCAAAACTATAGTAAATGGAAATGTAAAAACAGAAAAATCAAAGTTCACCCTTCACAATCAGATGGAACGAGAACACTGAGGCAGGCGAGAAAGTGAGGTAGCCAGAAATTTCGTTCACGTGGGGGTGGGGGTGAAAAATCAGGGAGAAAATTTTTGAAAAACAGGATACTAAGTAAAGGGTTTTAAACTAATTTTAAAACTTTCCCTAATCGAAAAAACTTCATTTGTCAAAAAAATGTTTTGCATAATCATGATTTTTCAATATTTTTTCTTTTATGAAGGAAATTAATTGTGTTTTTATATTTTTGGGGGGTCTGGACCCCCCGAAATTCCCCCCTCGCTACGCAACTTATGCGAGATGTAGTGGAAAGAATGCATAGTGGTTGAAGAAAACAAGAAAGCACTTTACACAGGTTTTACTATGACACTACGTGTTTCAATCTCTAGGTAATCATCAATCATCCTCACGCATTGTTATCACTCTTGTGACCTCGTGATGATGACCTAGCAGTAGAAATGCGTAGTAACAAAGTAAAACTTGTGGGAAAAGTACTATCTTGTACTCTTCAACCAACACTATTTGATCCATATTTGGGAGTAATACCGCAAAAATTTAATGACTAAGAATAACCAAATTAAAAATACATAAATCAACTTAATATTAAACCGTTTATAACTAAAAGATTAATTGTGAGGGCTTGAGAAAAATAAGCTTGCAGACGGGAACCACGTAAATTCGTCGAAGAGTTGTAATGCGCAGTTCTAACTTACAATGCAAATCCAACCCCCACGCAACTCCGGCCCCTATAAATTCCTTTGCCAACAAAAATTAAGATATCATCGTCTCGACGGCGGAATACGACAGGTAATACGTCGTACCAACTTGGATGGCTACTCCAGAGAAACGCACAGCAGAATAAACCCACGTCTCATAAATCCATCGAGGTCATGGATTTACGTTCAATGCATCCCAGCAGAGAGTGAGCGATAAAAAAACTTTCTTTCACACCTCATAGCTGTTCGACAGAAATAAGCGCAGTTGGAACACCATTTAACTGTGCCGCTATTTTCCACACCTATTGTGAATGGAAATTCAGAACTAATTTAAAAAAATCAAACGTTACATTTCACAAGCAATCAGTTGGACCTAGAGGCGGATTTGGGGGGAAAAAGGGGTCATGATCCTCCAAATTTGGTCACATTTTTTAAATTTACATCAGTTAATAGTGTTAAAATAATGGAGTTAACACAAGTGAAATGTTTACTTTAAGAGCTTAGTCCTGTTACAACAATACGAGGAAAAAGTAAATACATTTCACTTGTGTTAACTCCATTATTTTAACAAATAGGTTTCTGTTAAGAAATAATGGGATTGTATATGCAAATACTTGACTACAATTTGTTCAAGGCATTTTCCTCGAATGTTCGAGGAAAAATGATATACTCGCGCAATAAATAACGAGGGATTCGAATCTATAGTAACAACCTAGTCAAAGTTTTTTCTTTTTTCTTTAATTTTTTAGGTTTTCATAATTCACATAATTATTACTGATACAATACAACTTCACAAATGATAACCGAATATCGCAACGCAGGAGAAAAAAATAAAGAATGAAAAATTACAATTTCCCTAAAAAAATTATGGAAAATAAGTACCGCTGAATTTTAAGCATTTATTTTACAAAGTTTTTCTTTTTTCTTTAAATATTTTACAATTTCACAAAATTATTACCGAATATCGTAACGCAGGAGAAAAAATAAAGAATGAAAAACTACGATTTATCCCAAAAAAAATATGGAAAATAAGTAAAGTAGGAAAATTTTCATTCGAGTATAGATGAATGTGATAGAAACCTTATGATTGTTTTTTTAGGTAATCGTTTGAAACTCATTTTTATGGAAGTTCACGCAAATAACTGATTCAAGGGCTTAAGAAGAAATACTACACATGAAAGAGTCCCTGAAATGGAGCGTGAACAGTCTTCAAGATATGGTTGAGGGGATGATAGTCACCAATTTTGTTGACTGAACCCACCTTAAAAGGAGCTGACCTGACGTCTACGTATATTTGTGCGCCCTTATTCATGATAAAGGGAGGGAAATACGGTAACTTGCCGGAGGATTTAACGAGGCAATATTAACTAATGCCAGCAAAATCTACCGGGTGTGGAAATAACTCGTTGAGCCTTGCCTTATTACCACGTGTGCCCACACGCGAATGTGGAACTGTGGAAAGACGGCATGAAATACGATCGCGGACGGCACGAACGCCCATAAATACCCGAGTAAGCATTCACGCCCGTACGGAGGCGAAGGCCGTAATTCGTACTCGCAAAAGGGAAGGCAGCAATCCCAAGAAACCGTTCTGTTGTTAGCGGAGAGAAGAAAACTAATGGGCCTAAAATTTAAGTGGAGAGTGAATACGCATGGATCATCTGCGGGCTTACCGAGTTCCACCAATAAAAAGGAAAAGCATAGACCATGTTGAAAAACACTTGAACATTGACCATCTACAAATCGCTCGAGTGATAGTAAAATTTCCATTATGGAAGACTGGAGGCGTTCAAGATGTGGGTGAGGAGAAGGTTTGAGAAAGTAAAGTGGACGGAGAGGAGAAGGCACGACGAAATGCTGGGCATGGTGGGTGAGGAGGGGAAGCTTCTAGATGAGATATGGCACACGCGTAACTATGGGGGGATGAGGGGATAGATTCCCCCCCCCCAAAGCCTTAGGGGATTCAAAAAAATATTTGAAACTATTGTGTAGTTTTGGCATATAATACCTGCATCTGATTAAAATTAAATTTTAAGTTCCAAAATGATGTAAGATGTATTTCCAGGCATGACATTTTTCAAAAAAATGTTCCGAGCTTGAAATGTGTTACCCCCGTTTCAGGGAGGGGGGTCCTACCCCAGGCTCCACTATCCCCCCCCCCTCAAGTCATATTCCTAGTTACCCCACTGACAATGAGACACGGAGGAGACAGCAGGTTGAAAACGGTATTAGAGGGTTGGAGTAAATTAGGGAGAGGAAGGAAGTATCGATAATTATAGAATACTTCAATAATAATCAAGTAATGTCTATTATTTTCCCGGCGAAGAGTGGCAGTGAATATTTCCCTGATTTCACACCGAGTAAGTTCCTCCGTATCTCCTTACTATGTTTCGATTTGCAACTCGCCCATCGTTCTCAGGAATTCAGGAATCATTGCCAAATCGAAACGTCGAAAGGAGATATGGAGGAACTTACTCGGTGTGAAACCCGAAAAATCTTCACTGCCATTCATATCACTTGAGACATTTACCTTGAGACACCATTGGAAATATGTACCAGGTTTTCACTTCCAGGCCGTATTAGTACCAAAAAGTTAAACAAATAACAATTACCTCAACGACAAATCGTTTTTTTACAAATTAAACAAGATGCAACTTAAATCACACATCCGTTGAATTTCATGCATTTATTTTTTTTAATTTCTTTCAATTTCTAACAGTTTCACAAAATTATTACCAAAAACCGCAGCACGAGAAAAAATAAAGGATAAAAAATTACAATTAATCCCTAAAAAATTAAGGAAAATACGTCAACTTTCATTCGAGAATAGAAGGATGTATTGGAAACCTTATGATTGTTTTTAAATAATTGTTTGAAAAAACATTTTTCTCCACAACTGTCAGTCAAGTTACCTGGTTATTACCATTCAAAAAATAAATATGCACATCGTCAGGGATAAAAGAAAATACCTACTAAAAAGGCTGAAAAATTTTTCGTAAAGAGAACTAAATAAATAAACTAAATAATAAATTTCTCTGCTTTAAACAGCTTTGCGCACCAAAAGTAATGGTTGTTAGCCTGATGGCACGTAATGCAAATTAACGGAAAAAAAGGAATCGTACTGTCTTTAATAGATACAGCTTTGAACTACTGACCGGATAATTCCGAGTTCCAACCCTGGTGTAAGCTCTGGAAACTTCCACCAAGTAATCCTCAAGATGATATTTTTCCGGATAGTCACAAAGCAACAGATTAGTACCAGATGACGTCAACTATCATAATTTCGGGCAGCACCCCAGATTGCGAGAGTTAAACTGAAAAGTAAACACGTAAATAATGGTATTACCAAGTAATGGATTTACTTTTGCTTCATCGCAAGCATTAACTATACTCATCACCGAAAAATTAGTTTTATATGGACGTCATTGATTAGCATGCATCATATGTGCTCTCTCAAGAAATATTCCTCGCGTGTGATCACAAATGCAGAATACAAGCGATCAATACGTATCGATGGATAAAATCACAGATGAGAACTTGAAAGAGCGTTCATAAGAAAGAACTTTAGTCCCGAATAGTCTAAAAAATGAAAATGAATTCGGAATCGAGATATTATTATAATCAAATAGTGTACTACGAAAGGCTCAAAGATGCTTCGAAACATATGCTAGCGATATCTGAATATTGGATAGGTCCTTGGCTTTCTGAAATCTTAAGTTTACAATTATTAGATAGCATCAACTGATTGCATAAACTTCCTTGAACATGGAAACATTAACCACTCAGGAACCCTTCACACAATTAAGCGCATACTTATAATAAGGGGGAATTAAGTCAAACTCACCCAAGAACCCAATCAAATGGATACGTAACAGCCTCTTGAACTAATTTTGGAAGTTAATGATACCGCAGGATTTTTCTGGAATTCCGCGGAGTGCCCTTGCGAAAAATTAAGCTTGATGCGGTGAAATACTCAGAATTCATAAAAATAGATGAACAAAATAAAACCCTTATTGAGGCTCATACCATAGCCCGGGCATTTATGGATATTTGAGCAATCGCAATAAAATTAAACAGATTATTTGCTCACTGTCATCACTAGCTGCAAAAAGTAGTTTTTCATCTCCCGTGAAAGAAAATATTCCTTCTCATAGATTGTCTACACCCTTCATATTCAGATCTGAGACAAAATTTAACGCACATAATTTGTATACTCAAATTGTAAAATTCGAGCCAATAGTTTAAGTGTCTAAATATCGTAAATATTTCTTGAATGCATTTTTGACCTCATCATGTATATTGGATTATATAATGGAATCACTCGGCATGCTTTTCCTGACGATTTCTTGCGCACGAAATGTTGAAAATGTCTTGTGGCAACGTTAGGTGAAGCGAATTATTATTAATAAGTTGTGGAAACCGCTTAGGTAGGTTTACAATAGAATTCTGAAAATAAACCAGCCTATATCCCCTCGCAACTTCCCGCTTCATAATTCACATAAAGGGCTATTATCATTCATTCTATCTATAAATTATGTACTCTTCCTCCCGCTATATTTACTAGCATAACATTCTTACCTTAAACACGGTTTTTAATATCCCCTTCCCCGAAGTATTCGCTCCATCCACACCCTCTGTCTCCATCGTATATCATCTTTAAGGTTCCCCTTATCGCTCACCACGTTTAGCACTTCGTCGTTCATATTCCTCTTCGCCCAATTCACCTTATCCATACTACTTCCCACACACATCTCACACACCTCCAGTCATTTCTCGCCCTCGTTCCTTCGAGTCCAAATTTCCGCACCGAAAAGAACTAAACACTGGGCTTAGATTACTTGAGCTATTAATAATAGAGATCTATAGGAGCGACACGGAGAACATCATCTTAGAGCCCGAAAATATATCCAGGTCCGACAGAAACGATAGATTGAGAGAGACATGTTGCCGAACGGTCGTAGATACGAGAATACGTCTCTCCCCCGAACCGTAAAGGACTTTTATAAATGGTAGGCGTAATTTCGTTCGTGCATCTCCTATTAACGGCTGGTGCCCTAACACCTACCGCCACACCCCTTTTTAGGCGGCTAGCGGGGTAGTATGTAGAAGTAGATGTTAACTCCAACTGACTATTCTCTAGAATTTTCTTCACACCTTTTACGGAGGAAAAATCTATAATATCATCGCTTGTATTCATCCAGACCACAAATATGGATCGTCTTCACTTAAAGAGTAATACGTCACACCTCTAGGTCACAAAAAACAACATAAATAAAAATGAGGGAGTGAGAAGCCAAGGTGTGTAAGTGATTATTTTTTCTAAACGGAATTAGGAATGAAAATTAGGTATAGAAAACTTAGGAGGTCAACTAGATATTTAGTAGTGCATTTGATTTTCCACTCGACGTCAGTACAGAACAGAAACTCAATAGTATCCCTTTGCAACCAAGTTTTTGTGTAATTCTTCTAACAATTAAGTTTACCTAACTAGCTTTAGAAAGAAAATCACTTGTACCCCTAGTACAAAATCGTTTCTGGCATGATTTGGTGGAGGTTCGATGTATCCATAATGAAAAATTGTCCTGAAAATGACGCAGTGTGTTGAAAACATGGTCGGGCGTTAGGCTTTGGAATAAAAAAGTGTGGAAAATACCATTTGTGTTCTCCCATCACGGTTGTAGCCCTTGGTTTCTCACTCCCTCATACAAAAGGTATCGAATTATCGTTTTCAATCAGAGCCTTTATCGCATTCCAATCATTTCCTTCCCATCAGCTTCTTCACACTCAAGTCTCACAGTATGTTCCCGAACAAGAGATCGGAATGGGAGCGATAACAACTTGACCGTTCAGGTACAGCTTCCGGTTCGGGTTAAGTCGACATCTCGGAAACAAGAGGGTCAAATCTTAAGAGGCAACTCCAGATGTAAGTATCCTAACGTGCCATCTCCGATACAGTCGAAGGGAGAATTCTCAAGGATTATGTCGACTCATATTCTGATTGCTTCCGGCAGATTCCACTCCAACTCGTAGGTGGAGGTATAGAGTTTCAGAATTTTGTAAATATCTTATCGTGGCTATTCCCGTAACATCTCCGGTTTTTTTCTTCGTATAAGATGGAAAAGGTAGGTAGTTGGGTGAACATCGGTGAGATAGTCAAGATTTCTTGGATAGTTAACTTTTACTTATACAGTTGATTCCGGTTAATTGGGACTTATCGGGACTTGTGCACTTTGCCCCAATTATGCGGCTGCCCCAATTAGGCGAACTATCCTGTAGATGGGCATAAAAACTTTTAAACTGTAGAAAGAAGACTAAATAATGTTTGCGCTGCAGAATAAGTTTAATAAACTATTAATTTGATTTAAAAATCAGCAATTTTAGTTATTTATTAACATTTTTAAGAATTATAACAATTTAGTTAAAATAATTTTTCACAGCCTCGGGCGACGCTGAATGAATGTCTTTTACTAAGCCCTATTAAAGAAAAGCCCTATCCTCTTGCGGATAATATAACAACAAGAGCTTTCAAAATAGGGCAAGAGTAGGAACCTTTGTGAAAAATAAGAGTAAATCAAAGGAGGAAAATTAAAAAAAATAGCATTCTGAAAACAAAAAAATTTAATTTCGTCGCGAGTATAGAGTCTATGTCGCCGACTCATGGCCCAATAAAGCGGCATGCTGTCCCAATTAAGCGGAGAATACTCTGGGATATTCCTCTATTGAGTTCTTTTCTTCAAGAAATGCCCCAATTAAGCGGCTGCCCCGAGTAACCGGTGGACCCATTAAACGGAATCTACTGCACCACTATCTTTTTACATAAAGCGATCAAAAAAGTAATAAAAAGTAATGGTTAGGAATGAGTAAGCTAATTTTGAGATAGTTAAGACTGTAGAGAAAGAGAGAATTGATCTAACCGCGAGTGAATTGACATCACCAAGCCAGGACCCGACTCAGGTGGGCCCAGGTATGCCATCTAACAAGGGTGACATTATTTTTCAGACTATAAGAGTTCCTCTATCCACGAAGTAGGTTCACGTAGAAGACGTGACTCCAATAATACTAAAAACCCAGTCTGCCGATGTCATAAATTTATTTAAAATTGGAATTGGTTTACAAAAACACTCACTAAAGAGTGAATCTCATTATAAAAATGTTAGCTTCAGTCCCCTTGCTTTAATTAGTATAAAACAATTCGACTCAACTTCTAATTCCTTCCGGCTCAACAGCTCAACTCGATTACATTAGGTTGGAGTAAAAGCTAGAATGCCCAAGGTTGGCTCAAAATAAAGATCGAAAAGTGTTAGAATGCCATCTAACACGAGATAAAATTCTCCCGCTGATTCATCATGCTCATCCTAGAATATTAAAATATTGACGTTCTCTGCACTTACATATATCGTGTTTACTTAAAAAACATAAACATCCGTCCATATCTACCGAATTAATGGGAAATACTTCTACAATCCTTAATGCCTTCCAGCCAATTCTTTCATTTTCCTTCACGTGTCAAACAAACAGTAACACTTTATATTTATAAAAAATTAAGGCATGTGTAACAAGTATATATACAAGAGTAAGTTAAGCAAGGGCAAAAGTCGGTGCTTATCAACTTATCAGAACTGTCGAACTCGTCCACAGCTAATAAATACCTGAATAGGCAATGCTTCGCCGACTTACATCTCTAAATAAGCAGCGAGACATACATTAGCATGGCATTGGCACCGTGGTTGTTTCCCAGCATAAATATAGCGACGAGGGTCACCAGAAAAGTCTTTCACCCCGGAAATATCAACAAGACGATCTCGAGGTGGCCAGTCCTACAGCTGATTTTCAATAAGGGATCAAGGTGACCCACAGCGAGGCGAAGACGAAAAAAATGAAGACAGAAAAACTTGTGGCGTTGAAGAACGATATCAGGGAAAGTAACAGATGACGAGAAACAGAAGTCTGCCAGTGTAGAAGAATATAAAACGCAGGAAATTTTGTAGCAGACGTATATGAAGGAAAATTTTCATTTTTAATTAAAGTACTGAGGAAAAAATAGATAATTGAGGAAACTATAATTTGAAAACGGTCCTAACGTAGGTAATCATCTAATAATGACGACATATCAAACCCTTTACTTCTGAGGTGCATCTTCACTAACCGAACTATACACGATACAAAATGGAAGATAAAAACGAGCTAAATCAACGTTAAATACTAATGAGATAATGTTTGTAACGTTTCAAATTAAATACAGACAAGATAAATTCACACTGATCATATTTTAATTCATTATTATAAATTAGCATGGAAATCTTGCTACCTATGAGCTACGAAATATCAATATGAGTGGCCGAATTGCAACACTGAGAAAGAAACACCGGCCTATCTCAATGCAAAGCAAAGAGATCAATGAATCCGGATGCACTGGCGTCAGTAATGCAATTTAATGGAAAAACCACCGCACCGTGGGGACTGGCTCATTTGATAGGCAAATGCTACCCTGCCAGCAAAAACGAAAGGCGAGTAGGAGAAGTCTCCAGCTACAAGCGAAGGGACACCTGTTTCCACACAAAAAAAAGATTCCCGAAAGTGGTTTACTCAACTTACGGGATAAAATCGTGTATGCCCAAGTTCGGAACTTGGAAATTAATTCACTCAGGCTCATGAAAAACTAAAAGGAAATAAATGGACCAAATTTACAATTTATAAAACTTGACAATCATCGGTTCGGTCGGTATATTAGATTTAAAAAAAATAGGTTTATAAATTTCAATTACCGATTAAAATATTTTCCATCATTTATTCGGGCAGATTCATATAGGAGAGCAAGGTAGCCAAGTGAGAAGAACACATTAGTAAATCTACGTCTACATAATACCCTGAGAGCCACCTCTAGGGTGTTTGGCAGGGGGTGATCAATCACAAGCATGCAGCATGGAATTTGACTCCCACATGCACACCACAAGGTGGTAGAGGTAGGTTAGTAGAGATAGAGCGCTCGACTAATGATCGAACATCATAAAACTCACTTAAATAACTTATTTAATAATCAATAAACACGTAATAGTAACTGCTGGTACAAGTGACCACATGGCAGCCCACGAAAAATTCGATGTAGTCTGCGGTATTGCGATATAATAATCTGTAAATTCATGCGTATTTACGAGGGGCATCGATAAATTGAACAGCCGCTTAGTCGCAATGCAGTATTGCGGTCACGACGTGTCCCAATCAAACGGAAAGTACACTTCGTGAAATCACTATGATCATCACAGGTCAGCAAACCTAAGATTGGTATGACGCAGCTCTCCACTCAATGGTTCAATCAGCTATTCTTTTCACACCTATGTATTTCTTCTCCTTCACATCCTTCGTAACCTATTCCATACATTTTGTTCGTGGTTTGCCTTTTCTGTTCTTGCCATCCACTTGTCCCGCAACTATTATCTTCCTCAGGCCATCATGTCTCAAGATATGGCCTGTAAGGTTGTTCCGTCTCTAGTTATCTACTCTTGTTTTCTGATTATCTCGAGGCTTTTCTTCTTTCCTATTCTTCTCAGGACTTCCTATTTTATTTATTTTATTCTCAAACTACCGAATACAGCTCATATTGGCCATTTTACAACGGGGTATTCAACGAATTCAACAAGTAAACGTACACGAACAAGCATGCCCTGGACAAAGGACACCTACCCAGGCGAGACTCGAACCCGCGACCTCTTGTTCGGCAGGCGAGGTCTTTACCCCGCCGCAACAGAGACATGCAATAATTTACTTGGTCGATCCATTAGATTTGAAATAAAAAATTACCTATTTAATTTGTCCTATAGGAATTACACTCGACTATTGTCAACATAACTGTCAGATGTATATCACCATAGGTGTTAATGAAATGATTACGATACGATGACGTTTTTGTAGGCCGATGGCATCCCGTGTATACCAACAACGCCCCAAGTCCTCCTACTCATCAACTTGACGCCGACGTATGTTCGGCCACAAGCCCACGCCCCACTTCAACCCTCCATCCTTCACCCTTGAGGAAAAATCTCTGCGAAGGGGAGGAGTGCGTCGAAAAATAAAGGTTTGAGGGAAACTCGTTCTCCACTCCACCACGACTTGAGAAGAGCACCTGTTCCACGAGGGACCGACCGATGAGTTCAACCGGCAGGAGAGGGGGGCGGGTGGGAACGAAAAAAACATGCATGTCTGCCTACTGGATGAGGGTGACTCCGAATGCCCTTCCCTGGGGCTATGCACGGCGGTATCTCCGCCGAGCTTTGGCGGAAATCTTGGCGAAATTTTCGAAAACGCACCCGAGCCCGGAACAGACGTCTTTAACAGGTGGAATGCACGAGACATCTAAACTACATGCACGAGATACAGTGCAAGCAACAATGACGGTGAAGCTTTTATTTTAAAATCTCATTGACTCGTTCTGATTTTTTTAAATATTGGGTATCTTAGATACGATGTCGAAAGCATGGCAAGAAAAGCATGGCCCTTTGACATCGTTTTTAATCTAAATAAGTTTGCGCTAACATTATGTTCATGATTTATGAGAATCTAACTCTAGGTTTTGTTATCATTCTCGGAGAAATGTTAGCATGAGTGATATGAAGGAGAACGATAAGGAGACGAGGTCAGGGAACTAGCTTAGGTGTCAGGCATTTAAGGGATGCAGGAAGGGTAAGGTAAAATTCCTTCGAGAAAAAATGGACATAAAAGATAAGTTGCTAAGGGATAGTAAAAGTCAGGGTCAAAATGGTTCATCTACATCTACGATGTACCGTGCAAGGCACCACCTGGGTGTGTGGCACGGGGTGATTCCACGCCAGGCATGCAGGACTCATCTTGGCCTCAATCAGAAATGCGCTCGCTTGCCGGACACAGATCAAGCACACAGGACAGTGGTTAGACCAGTAACTAGGAGAGTGCTAATGATGCGAAAATGCTACAATGCAAATAAAACTACTAGTTAGTAATATCATCATCACTGGTCAACAATCCTAGGATTGGTTTGACGCAGCTCTCCAGATCTCTCTCAGTTCTCCTATCAGCTAATCTTTTCACACCTACGTATTTCTTCTCTTTCACATCTCTCTTTACTTGTTCCATATATTTCGTTCGAGGTCTTCCTTTTCCATTCTTGCCTTCCACTTGTCCTTCGACGATTGTCTTCATCAGGCCATCATGTCTCAAGATGTGGCCTATAAGGTTGTTCCGTCTTCTTATTAAGGTTTTCATGAGGCTTCTCTTCTCTCCTACCCTTCTTAGGACTTCCTCGTTACTAACTCGGTCGATCCATTTGATTTTCATAATTCTTCTGTAGCACCACATTTCAAAGGCCTCTATCCTTGCTTTCTCCGCTGCGGTCTTTGTCCATGCGTCACTTCCGTATAGGAGCATACTCCAGATCTAGGTTCTTATAAATTGTTTCTTTACCTCCATATTTAAGTTTCCCGCTGTAAGCAGGTCTCTCTTTTGGTGGAATACTCTCTTCGCCTGGGCTATTCTGCTGATAATTTCTTTCTTGCTTCTCCCGTCACTAGTTATCTTGCTTCCCAAATAACAGAATTCATCCACCTCTATCAGTTTTTGCCTCCCTATTTTAATGTTGGTCTTGACTTCTTCTCTTCTGCTGCATAAAACAAAAATTTAGCTTAGTAACTGAGGCTCATCTCTCTTTTTATGCAACCTGCAGAATCTTAGACTTAAAATGGATTTAAAATTTCTTCGTTATACCTTAAACTTGACTTCTGACTGCCCTGAACTCCTTTCTCTGTTGAATTTAAGAACACAAACTCGTTCAATCCGCTCGCTTTTCCTACTCTATATGCTTATTCCAAGGATCTTCCTAACCAAAAGCACACCTTATATCGCCTCTCCTCCCTTCTAAACTCACTCCCTCGATAAATCCTTATTTCTAATCATGCAAGCTTTGTCCCAACTGCCAGCTAATTGAAAGCTTCCCTTTCTCCACTGGTTTATTCTTCGTTAGTTTTCATAATGTTATTGTATTTGGTCTCATTTAAGTTCATTTTTTAGTTTTCACTTCAAGTTGGAGTCACGGCTCAATGTGAAAAATTATTAAAATAAACTAAATAAAAATAATTAAATAGGTGTCGACAACAAGTGGGATGCACTAGATGTCCTAACTAAAATCGCGCATGAAAAATTCTACCCCGTGGTGGTAAAAATAACTTACTCAATAATCATTAAATGGGTGATAGTGACCCCGCTGTTAGTAGTGACCACAAAGCCGTGCATTGAAACTTCCGTGCGCAGCCTTCCGGTATAATCTAATGAAAATTGTCTCTCAAAATTTCTTCTGAAAAACTTTTTCCTCTCAAATTGCCAGCTAAGCCAACTCCCTTTCATTATATGCATTAATTACATTATCTTCTTCCCACTTCTCCGATCACCAAACAGTCTCCCTTTAACCTATGGCAGCTTTTAAAATCTCTTCTTCCTCTGTAATCGCACCTCTGAATGAAAAGAATGGGATACAACTTCTTATTTTCATTACTGATTGTTAGCTCATCCGTAAATCGCTATTTTTAAATAGCCACATTACCGATACACGAGAACCGGTAATTTGAAAATTCCCCACCAATGCAAAATACTGTGACAAAAAGACGAAAGGATCACTCAAAAGTGCCATTAATTTCAGTTTCTTGGATAAAAAGGCAAGAAAACACCAAAGAAGATAGAATGGATGAAAGCAGTCGAACCTTCGTGTAAAATTACAGAACTAGACCAGTCCTCCACAGATTGATGAGGGGCCAATTGCGAACGAAGGGAATGAGAATATCTGTCAGATGGTAGACTGAAAAATTTACTAAACTTATAACGTAAATTCAACGGTAGTGAATTTTCCGACGAATTTAGCCGTATCTTACGAACGCACAAATACTACGGTAGATTAGATCACATAAATAAAATAAGAGAGATATACTGTAAAACAGATACATTCAGTATGTCGTTTTTTCCACGATCAATTAGACACTAACGGTAGCGTAGCGTTAGAACTTATAAATACGTTAGTTGCCTTAAAGTTTAGCCTACTAACTTATGTACTCATATTTGTAGTTGGAAAGTTTTTCCTTTGCATGAATGTGGAAGCATAATTTGTCAGTATGCGTAACATTTTTATGTGACTTTGGAAATCTTCTCGCACGCCGCATGTTGGTGATTGATCACCCGCTGCCAAACACCCTAGAGGTGGCACGCAGGGTATTACGTAGATGAAGATGAAGGCACAAGAAATTAAGAGGTAGGTACTAAGTTTAAAAGGAAAAGATACGAAACATGATGGATAAAACTCAAGGGCCCCAAGAAAGGAAACTAGACATTAATACACCGGTGATCATGAATGAAATTACTTTGATTCGAGGACATGGAACATTTCAAAAATAAAATGGTCGGTAACAACAAAAGGGGGCCAATTTATAAAGCGGAAAATTCAGAAATGAATTCCTCATTACCTACTTTTCCTTTTATTCCTGCTTCCGCATTCGGCGATAGGCTATTAATCGCGAATACAGAGCAATTTAAGTGAAATGCAACCGGTCGTTTGGAATTTTCATGCTAAAGATTCGATGAAAAAATAGCGTGCCTAACACCTGCCCAAAGCTGAGAAAAGCACAGATCTGGTGTTTCCAGATTTCAATAACCAGTGCAAGGCTATCAAGTTTTTCTTCGGTATTTTTCCAAGGACATATTTTGCTTGCCAGGGAATATTCTTTTAAGTCCTTATCTTGATGGGGTATGGTATTTAGTACTGGGGAACGAACTGCAGAAAATAACTAAAAGCATTTTCAGCAGCTATAAATACGGTTAAAGAAACACCGACGGAGAATTATTTTTCGAACCATTCACGTTTGAGCTTTTCACTTCACGGCAGAAAATATCAAGCATTAATAAATTATCCCTGGAAACCACCAACAACTCCTTAACGAAAAGACTGAAGAAGGGTTGCTCAGGCTTGATGGTTCGGAGATAACCTTTACGATGGCAATGACTTTAAGAGCCTATGATACCACTTCACATTGGCCTCGTTGAATGTAGAAGATTCGCGATAGGGAAACGAAGATAAGGCACAGCAGCAGCAATCGCAACCATTTGCACATATTCCCGAACTAAAGGCAAACAGATTACCGTCGATCAGGCTAAAGAGCGGACACTTACAACTTAACAACCTCGCAGTCCAATAAACCAGAAAAACTAGACTCAAACAGAAAACTCTAAGGAAACCGAACTAAAGAAGCTTTTTTCTACGTCCACTTAAGCACAAAAAATCGGATAACATCAAGTAACAAATACGAAAGCCTTTAACGTTGGACGTAGAACCAGGTACCAAAAGGGAACATGGACCTCAATCGACTACTGTTCAGGCTCGGGACCGCCATAAACGCTGCTATTCATTTACAGCACAAAAAGACCTCCATGATGAACCAAGATTGGGTTCTCGCCTCAAATTGAGAAAGAGTCATTGAATCCTTTAGACATGCGGGGAAATAACAGTCGTTGAAATTGCAATAATATAACTATATGGATGAAAAATGAAATATAGATAACTAATTCACGATAAAATATTCTTCAAGGGTTGTATTCAATAAGGTCCACGACGGTAAGGATGGTAGCCTGAAGAATGTTTTCGACCTGAAAACCTCTATTTAACAGCGTTTACCTCAAGGGCAGTTAACAACGAAACCAATAAATTAAAATCTGAATCAAGAATTTTCATAAGTAGCCTACTCTGGAAATTGCAGTTCTCGCTCATGGACTCCAAATATACGACGCGGGGATCAAATACATAAGAACCACTTCAATTACAAACCTAACATGAGGTTGGCATCTAGCGTTTGTGAGATACCTACCTATCAAATTCACAATCCTTTAAATGGTAAAGATTAAGATTTAAATGAGTAGCAATTCCATCGTTTCCAGTAAGGTAAACAATCGAGTATTTTCAGGGCGTTACAAAACATAGCGACGTGCGAAAATATAGAGCACAATGAGCTTTTATCAAAGTATCATATCGATATCCTTAAAAAATTTGGAGGACAATTAAAACAAAGTCACTTCTTGTGTATAGTGATATAAAAATTCGACGTCACGATTATTGCATGGACGTGAAATTGAAAAGAAAAACACGCACACTTAAGGCCTGTTTACACGATACATTAACACGTACGGGTTAATGTCTAAATGTATGAACGCGTGAATGAACGCCAAAATGCACCGTGTAACCACCCAACTTGTGCGAATGCATGCACAGAAAATAGAACCTGTTCTAATTTGGTTCATGCATTCGTACATGTTCCGTTCCGATCCACCAAAATCATTCACGCAAACGAACATTAACTTGTACGTGTTAATGTACCGTGTAACCAGGCCTTTATACCACTACCTTTTTATTTTGTGAGATCTAGCTTTAATGGCAGATTGCTTTCATGAGTATTTGGCAATTTTTGCCTTTATTTAAATGAATGAGTAAAATTTGTTAGTAAGCGTAACGTATTTTGGGCCTTGTGATGTGCACGTGGGAATCCTATTGCATGCAGGTGATTGATCACCCCCTGACAAACACCCTATAGGTGGATCGCAGGGTATTGCGTGGATGTAGATGTAACTAACCCGGCAGAACGAAAGAATTATGTCCCGTATTTCTGAAATAAGGAGTGCACGACCAAGAAACTAAAAAGTACCGTACTCCCACGAGACTTCAATTACGCCGGCGGAAGAGGCGACCGCTGGATCCCTTAACCACGGTGGTCTACTCTGACCAGTGGCATCATATAAGCTGAGCGAGAAAATGAGCCAAATCCCTCTGGCCCACGAAAATTTTCCGTCGGGTTGATTGTAAAACCACGGGGGTGGAAGCTGAAGAGCCAAATTTCAAGCAATGTGGCACCGAAGATGCAGGTGGTTTTTAATGGGGAAGAATCAAATTTAGAATGCATCTCTTTCGGAAATTTCCAGTAAAACACTTTATGCCTGATGTTCTAGATATATTGAGAGATCCCAATTATTATGATAGAAACTATCACATGGATAAGATTAGGGAAAAAGATTGCAGAACCGATAGATTTAAGATTTCGTTTTTTCCGCATGCAATAATGAACCATAATACCTGCGCTAATTTAGCTTAAGGATAGCTTGACTCGACTAGGTAAAATATTATATTAAATGATTGTCAATAACTAATTATTTTATCACTCCGACAATGGCTTAGTAAGCACGACCCTCGCCACATGTGTCACAATGTGGACTTGTGACGTCAACATCTTGTCCGGTAAAAACCATCCCGAAGTTCGCTCTGAGAAAATGGCTAGGAGGTGTAACTGGCTAACACACCTGATCAACAATCTGGACATCCGGGTTCGAAACCCCGCTAAGTCAAATATTTTTTCTAGAGGAACTTCATCCTTTGGTGTATTTAACTAATTATATTTGTAAATACTAACTATCTGCATGAATACTTGGTATGTTATAACTCGTGCAAGAACCTTACTGTGCTAACTTTCGTTTTTCTACTACTAACTAGTATTATTTGCATGGTAGGATATTCGTGTCCATTGCACTCCCCTAGTTTCTGGTCCAACCGCGTGCCGTTATCCTGTGCGCTTGGCCTGTGTCCGGCAAGAAAGCGCGTTTCTAATTGCGGCTACGATGAGTGGTGAATACGTGGTGTGGAATCAACCCTTTCCAGATACCCTGGTGGTAGCTTGCACGGTAACTCGTATCTACGTCTACATAATATCCTTCGAGCCACCTCTAGGGTGTTTGGCAGGGGGCGATCAATCACTAGCATTCATTTGGACTCCCACATGCACACCACACGGTCAAAAAAATGTCACGCATACTAACAAATTATACTACCACATGCAGTTAGAAATATTCAGAAACATGCATTAAGTTTTAAAGTTAGTAGGCTACACTACAAGTCATCTAATCTATTTGTGAGTTCTAACGCTGCCGTTATAATCTCTTATTGATCGTGGAAAAAGATTCTTTCTGAATCTGTCTGTTCTACAGTCTCTCTTATTTTATTTATATGTTCTGATCTTCCGTATTAAAATGGCGTTCGTAATATATGGCGTAATTCGTTAGAAAATACACTGCTCTTGAATTTATCGAAAATGTTTCATCTATTTTTCAGTCTACGGTCTGATAGAGATTCCCATCCGAGTTTATCTAAGAGGTCAGTTACACTAACAACACTATCGTAACGACTTATCACGTACCAGGCAGCTCTTCTCTGCACGCGTTCTAACAAGGCTCTCCCTTTTGTTAACTTATCGGTAAGGGTATTCAATAACCAGCCTTTATAATCAGGAGGATAGAGTAATGACGGCGGTAAAAGGTTAGAAGCGCTGAGAAGTTGTACTTGAGTTTCTCCCCAGGGAACGTTTCGAAAGCATTGTCCCTCGGAAGGTTCTGGGGGCTTGGTGTCTAAGGGGCAGGGCGTGGGAGGGTGGAGAATCGGTGGGTAGGATTGCCCATACAACTGGGGGCCCCTCCTAATATAGGGCTTCTTCCTCAGGGTCTATGCGGAGGACAGAGGGGGGCAGCAGAGGGTGTGGGTTTTCGGGTTTTCTCAGATCCGCACCCTGAGGAGGAGGCCCTGGAGGCGTCTGGGAAGGGAGGGATATGACCGAGGAAGAAGAAGGGAAACCTAACCCGTGCGAGGAGAGGTCAGGGATACCAACCCAACCGATGTCTCATCCCTGCGTGAGGTACCATTCTAGATCAGTAAGGAGATTATCCGCAGCTATGGTGGTTTGAAAACAACCTTATTAATGTTCCGAACAATTTTTACTAGAAATCCATTACGGTTTCAACGACTGCCGCGTGATTCTCAAGGTTCAACATCTTTTTTTTATTTTTTTTATTTCCATTACCCCCTAAAACAGCACAATGAGGCCTTTACATCGGGAGTTTTTAAACAATCAACAGCAGATGATAACACACACCTATGTCCTGGAAGGGGCAACCTATCCAGGCGGGACTCAAACCCGCGACCTTCGGTGTGGTAGGCGAGGAATTATCCCCGCCGCCACCGAGGCCGACAAACTGACATCAGGTAGGTACCTCCTCAAACAGGTTTAGAAAAAAACGAGACTTTTTAACGTTGGAAAAAAAATATTTTCATCCGTTTCGAAAAGAACGTGTAACAAATATTTTTTTGTTCATGCATCAGACAGCTCTATTCATCGTAAGTGCTGTTAATTAATTACTCTGAATGGCTTCTTCGCCTATTGTCTGCCTACGTGGCCAATAACAGATGCCATTGTGCATAATTTTGAAAAATATTTCAAACAAACATTTTTGTAATTACTTGTGCCACTAGATTTGGTCTGTTATACTGGAGGAAGTGCGGTCGAGTACTTAGAAAGAAATTTGCGTAGAGGCATTACAAGAGGTAGATCCAACAAATTCAAAACGAAAATGAAGGGCACACAGCACAACTTAGTGTATTTTGGTTTTGTAACAAGTTTCGCATTAATACATTTACGCTGCACAACAACCTATAGCCAAAATTCCTCATGGTAGGTCCTAAAGGTAGGTTACGTCAAGATTAATGATTTGGAGATTTGGTTTTGGCTAAAAAATGTATGCAATTCATGATGTAAAATCAAATGATTAAAATTGACACAATTCAATAATTCGATTTAATTGATAAAATTAAAATTGATGATTTGGAGATTTTTTATCGCTCAAAAATTTATGTCATTCATGATGTAAAATCAAATTGATTGTAGTATCAATTATCAGTATCAATTGAAATTGATAATCATTGGAGGAAGCTAAGAAAATTCCCCAACTGTTATGTCTTGCGTTAACTGAGCTGTGGACTTATCAATTACGAGATCAAGCGAATAAAGAGGATAACAAAACAATTTGAATAAATACATAATACTATGTGAGAGTAACTCAAAGTACCCTTATTTATTCCAACGTGCAATAATACTGAGGGTGGGCGACCCAAAAAAAATGAACGAACAGCTCTTCAGCTCAAAAATATTCCACTCAAGTAAATAATAATTTGATAGTATAAACTTCAACATATCCTCTAATAAAAAAATGGATTTCTTCTTTGAAAAATGCTTCTTCCTGATAATGCCAAAACCGGAGAATTCGTTCGGAAGTTCGTCGATAAATAGTTTCGTCCATTGTATATCCAAAAGTATTCTTTGCTCTAAAATACCGAATAATTGCTACTACTATCAGCAAAAATATTTAGAGAGTAGAGGTCATTTTTACGCGAAATGGCTGCATTCCTTCAAGTTCTTCGTGATTTATATGGTCGAAACAACTGACAATAAGCTGCCTTATGATTTTACAGACGTCATATTCCTCAAGGACGCAACAATGTCACTGTATATTTCAATATTGCACCAAACACCTATTCTCGGAAAGGAAATACATCATTACATAGTTCGAATAATATGAATAAATAACTTGAAAACGTGCTTTTACAGGTAAAAATAAGCTCAATAAAGAAAAAAAAGATTTTTTTCCTATTTATTTCCTTTTCCAATCACTAATTCCCACTTCTCCTGCAGCAACCACTACTACGTCCGATTTCGGGTGGGCAAGGAGACTAACACAGGCCAATAGACGAAAGGAGAAATGGAACTGTAAAATAAGGCAACGAAATCCAAGTTTGTCAAGTGGATAGATGACTCGGAATGACCTAAACACCCCATGAAAATTCGAACCATTCTAAAAAATACTATAAACCAGATTACAACGATAAGACACCCAATTTTACCAGTTGACCATTTTTTTCACAAGAGATCACCCAAATCAGAAGATTAAAAACCTAATGACCACGCGATAAATTGATAAAAAAATTAACTTGATGATAGAAGTGAAATACACCTCCCGTGTAATCGTATTCATGGTAAATTTTATTCGAGGCTTATGACCAACGCAAAGGTCGACATTTTCTGTCGGACCTGGAAATGTAGTGGGATTCTAGTTGTCTAGTGTAGTTCTCAATTGCTCAGGCAATCTAATCCTGGCGCGCAGCCTCCGAGTCTCTAGCGGCTCCTGGCCTAATTCGCTTAACACCTGTGTAACGCTTTCTGTAGGCCCGTAGGACTATTTAGTCGTCTCCCTAGGCTTAAAACACATGCTTAAATAAAATCCGAAGATTCAAGAGTGGAATTTTCCGCACTGAAATAAATAATTGCAATATTCCACAGTTACAGGATTTATCACGACCTAGGTTTCAAGGCTACTTCATCAACTTGAAGATGATGCAGAAACATTGAATCCTTGGTCGTAAGAAATTGTATAATCGTGAATTTTTTCAAGTATTTATTTCCAGCAGTCTTAAAGTGTAACCTCGAAATGAACAGGTCGTCTCATGATGAACTTGATGAACAATAGAAAATTTGCATTAAAACCAGGAGAATATCTGGATCAGTCTCCGAGTGGCCCGCAGCAGGGTACGATAACCCGCCCTCAAATTTGAGAGAGAACCCCGCCGTTTCGGGACAGCCTCCACGGGCACAAGGAGAAGAAGAAGAAAAAATCTTTGAAGATGACACATGGTCCAAGGACCCATCCGCCTACGATTCCCCCACCCAAAGGCCATCTCCTCCTCACAACGGAGAGGAGAGCAAGCAGCCAGCGAGAGAAAGATGAGCGAACAAAACAAACATATTCCCCTCCCACCACCACCTTCTTTTGGCTCCGCGAGAAGGGTTGAGCGGAGTGGGAGGGGGAGAATAAGATGCGGCGTTGCCGATTCAAGGAAAGGGTTTCTCTCGGAAGATTTTCTGTGCGGTGGAGCGATTGCAACGGTTTTTCCCCCCACAACGAAGAAGGGGGGTGGGGGGGACACCGCCCACGAACCAGAGGAACAGCTGAGAACGGGCGGTGGAGTTCTCGGTGCCATGGCGTTCACTTTCGATTCGACGTTTGGGAAGGTTTCCATCGGTGACAGTGAACTGAACTCACTGAAACGTAAGAGGACCATTAAGTGTCAGATACATGGGTCATCGGAAAAGCTGACTAGTAAAGGCGGGGATTTTTTTATTTTACAGAAAGAGGACCACGTACAGCATATAGTTGCCATTTTATAGTGGCCAGGTAACAATACATAAATTAGAGGATAAACAAGCAATTTATAACAAGCGGAAACGAGAAATTATTTCACAAAAAAATACAACAAGGATCTGCAGGTACAAGCTACTTCGGCATCTACATTACAACAACGGCTATTTTACAATGACAAATACTACGGCTACAAAGGGATCTACATTATACCTTGCGAGCCACCTCTAGGGTGTTTGGCAGGGGGTGACCAATCACCAACATGCAGAATACTAGAGGACCGCCATACGCACCCCGCACGGTCATAGTAATACTACGCATGTTAGCAAAATATGCGTGCATATACATGCAAAGACAAAAATTGCCAATGGTTAGTAATTCCTACGTCAAATCCATGAAAGGTTATAACTATGGAAGGAAAAAAATCATGCAATGAGTCGGCCAAGCGAGTGTTGCCATTAATTCTATTAATTGAAACACCGTTGCTATCCTTAATAGTACGAGGGAAGAATGACATTTTAAATCTCCCTGTTTTGCAGTCTATTTCTTTTATTTTCTTCTCATGATCACGTGTCCATAGTGCGACGGTAAACGAAGGATATGTTTCACGTCGTCTGAGAAAATATCTTCTCCGAATTTGCTAAGTAAATTTAGCCTATACTTCGATCTACGCTCCGGTAAATATCCTCATCCTAACTCATTTACTGTACCAACAGGGGCGGATGCAGCACCAAATTGGGGGAGAGGGGTCATGGCCTAACGGCATGAGAAAGTCAACAGTAGATACATAGAAAAATATTTATTTTTCAGGAAAAAATCCAAAAGAACAAAAATAATATAGCACACTTTGCAGGCACATCCATTAAAAAATAGATATTTAAAACAATGATAAAATTTAATTATTTATATAATTAATAATAAAAATTTAATTTGAAGGGAAAATTTATAGCATTTTTATATTTCTTCACATAACTAACCATAACGAATGCATGGAACCTAAGCAAGGATGCCGTCTAATTAAAAATATTGGGGGGCCATACCGGGGGTCTTGCCCCGGGATATTTTATAGTTATAAAGTTTATAAAGTTTATGGGCGTACCCATCATGGGGCAGGAGGGGGCAGCTGCCCCCCTAGAAGCATAAATCGCATATTTCTTTAAGGTAAATAATATTTTTTCAGGCAAATAATTTTAAAAACTAATAAAGAGCTGTTACAGTTTCCTTAAAATGTTGATTTCATTCACCTTTTCCATGCTTAAATCTTACCTACAACTTGAACAACCATGACTTGCCCCCCCCCCCCCCAGTTTTGATCCTGGTTACGCCCTTGAGCGAGTTCAAAGTTTTATAAAGCATTTTAGAAGAGGCATATGATCAATTTCCAGGTCCGATAGAAGTGATAAATTAAGGGAGATGTTTTGCCGAACAGATAGATATGCGAATTCGTTTTTCTCCCGAACCATAAAGGACTTTAATAAACACTAGTCCCAACTCCGTTTGAGCACTAAATTGTTTTTTTTTTATTAGCTGTAAACGGCTGGTGTCCTAACACCCCCTGCCACACGCCTTTTAGGCGGCTTGCTGGGTATTATGTAGATGTAGATGTAGATGAATATTAGAAACCTGAATACTCAACTCTCGATAACAAGACACTCCAGGGAAAATCGACAAGCCTGACACATTTTCTCCTCAACCCCCATGACGAATTTTGGAGGGGGCTCGGGCCCCCTCTGACTCCATGGAGCCGGCGCCACTGAAGCTAGGTAAAAAAACGGCAAATGGAGCTATGCACCAAGCCAGCTTTTTTCGAAAAACAAAGAACATTTTTCATCGGTTTTGATCCCAGCTGCAATAGGAAAAACTAAAGCCGCTGCAGCAGCTCTGGGGCCATTGCTCCAGAAAAAATGAAAATTATCACTAAAAACAAAATGCCTCCTCTACAAGACGATGTTGAAACCGCTGCTATCATATGCTTCTCCAGTTTGGCTGATGGCCTCAAAAACGCATCTAACACGTATCCAAAAAACAGAAAATCTGCTTCTAAGGAAGATCGTGGGCGCCCCGTGGTTCATAAGAAATAAGGATCTGCGGAAAGACCTCAAGGTTACCCCTATACTAAGTGAACTAAAAGCAAATATTCATGTATTCAAGAAATCTCTGACACGCACAGGAAACGACAAATTAGTAGATATCTGGTACTATACCCCGGACCCAGGCTCCAGACATCGCACGCCAATCTCGGCCCTAATCCCAAACCACATCCCTTCCCCATAATTAAAAACAATCAGACATACTGAAAAGAAAATGACTATTTAAATAGCAGAAACCACATTTACAGAAATCCACTGGAGACAGCCAGAAGGCTGGGGCTAGTGATAATAATCAAAACAGAAATTCCGGCGAGGCGAGGCGTTTCGATCCCAGCAGATCACAATACCTGCGCAAGGATGTTCCGATTCATACTATCTTTTGGGTTAAACAGCAAAATTTTAGGAACCCAAATCCATACTCCCTAATGCCTGACGTGTTAGGACACAGTTTCAGTGGCGTAACTAGGAATATGATTTGGGGGGGGGGGGATGGGAGGGCCTGAGGGGCGAACCCCCTGAGGGCAACAGAGGGCTCGGGAAAATTTTTGAAAAATTACATTCCCGGAAATACATTTTACATCATTTTGGCATTAAAAATATAACTTTGAGCAGATGCAGTCATTATATGTCAAAATCAGACAATAGTTTTAAATATTTTTTTATTTCTCTGACGTTTAGGAGGGATAAATCCCCCTCATTCTCCCCCCCCCCTCCCCATAGTTACGCCACAACACATTTTATTTTAGAGCTTGTTTTTTTACAGTATAGGATGTTACGCTCCACAATGAGTACAACTCAAACTTCTCTCACGTTTGTGACATGTAGCCATGCAGTTTGATTTAAACTCCATGCACTAGGATACAAAAACTATATAAATAATAAAAATAAAAAGTTGTTGATAAAATTTGGGGGACGTTATGTCCCCTGTAAACCCCTATATCTGCTACTGAACCCTTTTTCCCATTGGGACTGTTCCTATCGACGATATGAACTCACAAAAAGAAACGTAAGGCGGCCATTAAGAGGCACTCTTTAGGATCGAATACGTGGGACACTGGAAAAGCTGACCATTAAAGGCGGGGATCGGGTTGGTTTGGTGGCTACAGTCCGAACTGGGCAAAATACAGGCCGAGGAGTATTTGAAATACAAAACACCACTCCAAATGTATTTGAAATTCAAAATACTTTTGACTTGGGTATTTGAAAAACAAACTTCAAAAGAGTATTTAAAATACCTTTTTAAAAACAAAATGCATTTTAAGTAAACAAAGAGATCTTAAATAAACAACCTGCCTTAGCACGTAATGTATAGTTGTAAACATGAAAAAAACGACTCTATTTCAACAATTTCAGAACATATTTATATAGAAAAACAATAAAAACAAAGAGAAGTGCTTTAAAATGAATGTATTTTTAAATATGGCGAGAATTATATGAACCTGAATGAACAAAAGAATCATTTAAATCTTGGAAACAAAGTGTACGAATCAAATGCAACGAAAACGAAGTAATCTCTGAATCACAATTTTACAGAGCTTTATCAGAGCTGCTTCAAAAGTATTCTACAAATATATTTTTTTATTTTAGAATGGGATAGTACAAAAAATCTGTATTTGAAATACAAAATACAGGATACATTCAGGACTCAAAAAGTTTTTTGTGTTGTTCATGGGCTCAGGAGAGAAATACGCGAATGAGCATGAAAACAGTATTTGACTGATTGTTAGAACTGATATTCACTATGGTTCAGTTTCAATTTATAGATATTTCTAACTCATATTTAACAATAATGTGAAGTACTGAGCAAGGAAGAAATTCAACATAATGAATAAATTATCTACAACGTCTATTTTATTGGCCCAACAAGCTCTACACCACAATGAATGGTTCACTAAATATGTACATGACTAACAGAAAGATATGTTTTTTCCTTAAAGATAAAAGAGAGATTTTTTCTCGAAAAAGCATATAACAACATAAAAATAAATTAAGCTATTCCCTAAGTGATAATAGGAGATCAGAGAGCGGGGAGAGATAGCTAAAAGACTGACCACTTGAAATACCGAACGCATAGACAAGTTTTTATACGTTGCGTCTTCAGATACCATGAAATGTCACTGACATTCCAATGCAACAATGCATCCATCAGTTAATGCCTAGCTCCTCTTCAACCCTAGCTAAACCTACTTAATTTTTCAAACCCATTCTAAACAAAAGATGATTACCACGATATCATTCATGCTGTAAGAATCATATCATTACCACGGTGCTCAGAGAAAGAAATAAGATAAGCTGCAAGAACAGAAAGATAAATTGCTACATTTACGCTCACAACCGAAGCCTTATGATCTGCTGTAATTGGTTACTTCGATGAGCACCACGCTTCGACGAAAGCAAGGAAAATTGTATCGAATTTCAAGGAAGCATTAAAGAATTACAATATGCTTCAATTTACAACCTGCCATGGGTTTTCTTTAACACCAGACTAATGGCAGATTAATTCGCAAATAATGAGGCAACTTGACCAGGGTACCTAGTCTTTTTTGTGATAACAGAAACAAGAAGAAACTCTTTACATTTCCCTTCAATGTAACGAATAACTTGGAAATTAGAGCACTGAATATTAATATTTTTAAATTAATGTTGTCAAAAATATAATGGAAGGGGAAAAGTAGAAATACTATTTTACCGAGATGTAATCTCCTATTCCTCAGACAGCGTTTCGATAGGGGTATTTAGATAACTTCATGCAAGAGAGAATCCTCCACCCGTGCAATGACAGTGAAACTGTCGCTAAGGAGACGGATAGAAGCCAAAGGCATTCGCTTCTGTTTCACGAATTTATGTTCCACCGGCGAATTATTGAGGTACAATACTACCGATATTTCATAAGGGACAGGTAATGAATGCATTCAGACGTTTTGATAGATGATTCTTCTAACCCCAAAATCCCCGAAGACCACGGGAAAATCAACTGAACCGTTGACGATCAATATTCTAATTTCTGCATCTAAAAGGAAGCCCAAAAATAATCTACCTCATGTTTCCCCTACAACAAAATATATACCAAAGGACACTAAAAAAATTGTTAAAATAAATTTATGTACCTGCAAAGAAATTCGAGGTACGATAAGATGAATTTTCATTCCTTCTTTTTTTCAAATTAATAGAGTGAACCATACACTGGTAAATAATTGGCAATTTTGAAGGGAAAGTCCATCTCGAATATAGACAATAATAGTTTAAAATCAAAGCGTCTGTCAGATACGCTCATGTCAGGCACTCCAGGCTCCGCCAAATAAAAAATGACTACGCGTCCGAGACGCAATCGCTGTCAATTATTCATTTGTAGAATGATGGTATAATTATGTAAAACGACGTCTGTGGTTACGTTTTCGCCCTATCATTATTTAGAGCGAAATGCAGAGATAGGAATTAAATTTGGAAAAAAATATCCGAAACTACAATTTGCAAAACGTTTCTGCACTAAAAATAATGATCACCAAGTTCTTTATCAAACTTCACCGCACTCGTGTATGCCTTACTTTCATCAACCTGTTGCGTTGTAGCAGGGTTGCCTAACTTAAGGCAGGAGTAGCCTGAAGAATACAAGCTTGATGGTTGATACAATCGAAAAAACTTTTTTAAATCGGTCTTAAGGTACAAGTTGAATTCTCTCTTTTTTGACCATGGCTTTGTACAATCAGATGCAACGACCGCTGCGCGTAGTATCGAAACCCGCATCGCAACAGAAGTACTATTAGAATAAAAAATTGAATACTAATTCATTGCTGCACGATCTGTCACTGAGGATACTATTAATTTTGATATTACATAATATTTTTTAAATCTAAGTAATCAATCGACAGTCATTCAAACCTGAAACATGATTTAAACCGACTGTACATTTTACTGGTAATTGATTCTCAACCCCTGGAGCTTTATCTGCACGCACAGACCTAATGCAAATGCCAAAGCAATGTGGACGCGCCGGTATCGTAAAGCAAAGGTCGCTAGTTCGACTCTCGCTTGGATGATAATTACATCATATTTACTCCTTCAGTTATACTGGCTAAAATTAAATTAATGAAAACTTAAAAGTATTGCCATAGGGAAGAAAATGTATTTACAAAAGGTGAATTCAATAAAAAAAATGCATTAGATAATAAATCCTCGGAATCGAAATGATGGTGCATTGACAAATATCATTAAATATTCGACCAGATAAACGAGCAGACAATACACTTCAGTATCAATGAGTTTTATAGTAAATAAAAGATGTAAAGGCGATTAAAAATAGTAAATAATATGAGTCAAAGCTATCGACAAAGTTTACGAGTGCAAAAATGATGGCTAAGAGACCGTCCGGCAAAATATAAAGGCAAGATGTACACTATATCTGAGGTTTATACTAAATAAAAGATTGTTTGGGAATTAACAAATTTTAACTACGCATCTTCGGTTTATAAAAAACACTTCAGCCATCAATATACAAACATTTTCTAAACCGGGGAGAGGGAAGGACAAATAGAAATATATTTCGTAATGAGCCCCCAAAGCGATGGGGCCTAGACCGGCAGGAGAAATAAAAATCATTGAGGACTGTGGTCTGGCACTGAGAGGTAGGCCTGGGACAAAGCAAGCGAAAGCAAGGCGGAGTTCGCCGAGGATGGCCGGCGTCTCAGCGGTCCAGGACATAAGGGGAAAGCCGGAACATCACGGTACCCCGCGACAACCCCAAAACGAAAGACGAAAACATTCCAATGCACGTTCTTCGTACTCGCATATTCGCACAACAAAAATCACTCGCAGCATCCGAAATAAAATGGAGAAAAATACGGACAATCGAAAGCAACAAAACCATAATTTGACCAGGATTAAAAAAACTATTTTCACCAACTCCCTACATATAAAGGTTAAATAAATTATATTTGACATACATATTACATAAAAATAAATTATATTTGAATGGATAAAATATTATTTTTTTAAATCAGACTGAAAAATAGCCCGCGGGCGCACGGAATCGAAGCCGGCAACAAATAACCTAAAGGTTTTGTATTAAGGCATGTTAAACGGCTACGAAAGTATTTTTTTAACGCGATTTAAAGATTATCAACGACAAAGTCAGGACACAAACAAAAATCTGACCAGTGAATTATAATTTTTTCATCACATCTAAGTCATTCACATTCCACGGTATGAACATAATACCTTGGCACCATTCCTTTCGTTTTAATGCAAAATATAAAGTTCTTGAGCACTGAAAAAATCTTTGCAAGCTCTAAAACGTATTGACAACTACTTCATTAGCAAAATTTCATGAAAATCAAATGGAGAGAAAAGAAATCACTTGATAAAATACGCTTTGATACAAATAATAAACCACTATAAAAAATTTAAACTGCGGCGCACCAGATATTTCGCGCGGAAAACAATTATATCGCGAATACAGTACTTACCGAAGATTGGAGGCAGCGAATGGTGACAGGCAACTGTTAGGCACTTATGGGATAAAAATCTGTGCGTGTAAACAACAATAAACAACTGTATGACACGAAAAAAGCACAAGCGATCACACTAGCCGTGCACTACTCCGAAGGAGCAACAAGATTATGGCTGACTCTTTCAATGAATGAATGAGTTACGTAAAAGTCTTTCCTGATTGGTGAGTGCGCCATGCCCGGCAGTGACGTCACAAAAATACTACGTCAATACTTACAACCATTAAATTTAAAAATTATGCAATACCATTTCCATAAATTCCTTTAAAAATAAGACTCTTAATAATTTAAATACGGACAGTAGTTGATAAAATATTCCATCCATGTTATGGAATGTTAAGATGGCATTATGATATTAGCATTCTTCCTGTCGCCATCTTGTGCCGCAGAAGACGACAAAATAGCAGTAAGTGGACATGACAAGTTAATATTATGAATTGTATTGTTATTTCACTAACCTAGCTATCATAGTTGAACCATTAATTAATAATACTCTATTATTTCGGCTAATGTGTTATCCGCGGCTCTTTAAACTAATATTAACCCCACCTTTCTTAATTCGTATCCTTGCAGAGATGCTCACTCAAGTGTTAATAAATTTACGGAGCCAGGCTCCTGTCCTGTTACGTAGAAATATTGGAATATGTGCACCTGCTCTTCAAAAGGTATCCGATCCTATTCAGCAATTATTTCTTGACAAAATCCGAGACTACGCAAAGAAGAGCAAGTAAGTTGGAACTTTTCAAACACTTTCAAATGTGCTATTGTGTCAGCATTAAAGACATAACAAGGGTTTTACCTTGAATTACAGGGCTACGGGCGGAAAATTGGTTGAACCTTCCCCAGAAATTGAACGTGAACTTAAAGCAGAATTGGACAAGGTTACCATGCAATACGGCGGAGCATCAGGCGAAGATATGACCAAGTTCCCGACTTTCAAGTTCCAGGGTAATCATCTTTACATTCGACTAGATATCGTCTTACATTTATTTCCGTAATTAAATATCTTTTTTTTCTTTTTCAGATCCCAAAGTGGACCCCATATAAATGCCCGTGGTTAGGTAGAGTTGAAATATTGTGATTCTGTACAGCTGTTTAATAAATACTATAGGTAATTAGTAACCATGTTTTAATATCTTTAGAATATTAAACTAGTTTCATTACATGAACACTAAGCTACTTTTGATTTGTGGAATCTCCGAGAAAGTCTTAGTTCTTCGCCCTTAGGTTTATTTATAATATCAATGTTCAAAATTTTGAGCGTGGGAGAGGTTAAATTGATCTAATGGGTTGGAAACAATCCTTGGTGCTCGCGAGGTCGAGCTAATGAAACTAAAATAAACACCCTTGGGTGTATGAGGCAGTGAATCATTCTTAATTGGTGCTCTCCTTGTATAATGGCACCAACCATTGCATTGAAAAGAATACATGTGTTACTTCGGATAGCCCTACCATTTACTCTTACTAATCACAAATGTCTGTCTGGTGAAATGATTATATCCCCTATGTAGAGTCTTTTCCAGTGTGTAAGTACACCTATAAGTTAGTTTATACAAAGATTTTCTCAACTGCATACTTATCTTAATAGAGGTCTCTTCTGCCAATTATTTCATTCGGTATCTTGAGCTCCCTTTTCGGCCCTCATGATACCAAAAAATTATTACTGTTTAACTGCGGTTATTTAGTCTTATATTATTGGGTTTTGTTTGGGATTATCTTAGGTATTTATTATCGGTGAAATAAGGCAAAAAGCTACTATTAACGAGCTGACCCTAGCCACTGAGGAGTTGTGAGGTCGAAGAATAGAGTACACTTCACCTTTGTCCTAGGCTAGTTCCATTTTCTTTGTCCACTCTGGCACGAACTAAATTATTTATTTCACCCACTAATAGTTTATGATTGATGCTCTACGTACATAGTGAGGCTCGTAGCAATTGCAACGTAAAGGTGCAAATGTTCTTCATCTTGTCACTGCAGGCAGCCCTACCACTTACTAGTACTAAACACAACTGTCTTTCTTGTGAAATGAGTTCATCCCCTATGTCAAGGCTTGTCCAATCCATCGTAGTACACTGATATTTTTTAAATGACTAGAAGATTATATTGTTGGTCAACCCAAACATAGGTTTTGATAAGTGTTGGTAGAGTTCACCCCATAGTGAGCCAAAGAAGTGTCAATTTCAATCATTCCAATTAGATCGGCATTTTTCTTCCCCTTAGACACCTTGCGCTATGCTGACTTTTTATGGGGGTGTGCTAAATCTCCATCAGAAATATTAACATGTCCCTTCAATCAGCAGCCAAGTGCTCCAATGTGGATACCATGCTATCATGCATTGAAACAAACATTTATTATTAAAAGTATGGATTTGTGGCAATGGTCCTATTCTTAGATCTGAAAAGTATCCAATTGTCATTGCAGCTGAGCTACCAGTCAATAGGGTAGTTTCCTTCATCAAAGAAAACGAAAGGCATTGATTGCGATTCGTTACCCACCATTAGTGTATTCATAATACACAAATTATTTGGTTTTTGAAATACCGGTTTATACGAATGGCAAGGGTCAAATTTTATCCTCGTTTGAAAAAGGCCAGATTGGCGCCCATTCGATTCCACTCCACGTGACGTCACAGGGACCTAGTTTCTACACGAGAGGATAGGAGTTATACATCGTCTGAGGTTACCAATGCATGCATGAGGCACAGAGCTCAGGGAAACATGTCTTAATAATCACCTACTAAAACTGGCTAAGGTCGGAAAGTTTTCTTCGTTTGATAAGGTATTAATAAACCTTTTTTTAAGGCAAGCGCTACCATTCAGCAAGGTACTCAGCTACCCGCTGGCAGCCTGCGACGTATCAGCGCTAAGCCTCGCCTCAAGGTCACCTCACCGGGCGGGAGGGGGAACCAGAAATACGACGTACGGAGATATTTCCCGGCATTCATACTTGAGCGTCGCGTTTTCGCGCGCTTGAAAATTTTCACTTTTCATTTAATCGCGAAAAATAGATATTGTCATTTAAAAATCTAAAAGCGTGAAATACGTACTCCAGGAGTAATAATCTTTCGATTAAGGCAATAAAAAAATAATAGGAAACCACCCTATTGCCACCCTTGACATAATAATCTCTTAATTTATGAGCTTAAATGCAGTACATGAATAAAATAGTCGACAGAAGGAGGTGAATACACTAGGTTCACCTTATTTCCTGATTCAAATTATTCTGAATACCTGTAATAATAAGATGCAGAAGTCTCCATAGTTCGTTCCAGTTTGCATCATATCAGCTTATAATAGTCGTGAGACAGTCTTCACTTGATAATGTGCGTACAGTAAATCAATATGGGAGTAAATGAAGATTTGAAATTGATTGCTATCCATGGGTTTTACTGAATATGGTTACATTGGCTTTTTCTAGTTTTCCCTTTATAAGGGTTCCAAGCCATCAGAAGATAACCATGGTAAGTACCTTAATTGTGAACACACGTGTAAATCCTGAAGAAAATAATTTTATGCTACCAGGAAGAAACAGTTTTGGCAAATTTGCGGTAAATAAGTTCAGTATGCAGCTTGGCATTTTCAAAGAATGAGACAAAAGTTCACTTAGATTTAAAAGGTTAGTCATAAATATAGCCGCTGCGGTAGTACATATATCTCTATAGCATAACCGGCCCCTTACATAACTGACTCACTTGTGTATAGATCCGAATTCCTGACCACTTCCATAAGAGAAAGCTAGCTGAACTTTTGATTGGAAATGGGGGACTAAAAGTAATTTGAAGAAAAAATCTGAAAACTTGAACTATCTGCACCCTTCCCATTCAAAAAAAAATCAAAAATGTTGCCAATTCTGGTTTTCAATTCATTTAGGTCTACAGCCTTCGACACTGAATGTGCTTGGGGAATCTTAAATTGTATCAATTTTTGGGTTGAGGGAGGATTGTTGCTTTGGCTGGTGAGCTATTTTTCCATTAACCCCAGGAAACAAGCTTTCGAACATTTCAACCAGGCACACAAACATTCAATGTGTATGCAACCTAAGGGGCAAAAATCAAGAAATATTTCCTGATGACTCCCGAATATGCCGCTGATTAAGAATTTTGGGTATTAACTGCCAATCAGATTTGCTTCTTGGGAGAATGTTAAGTATGTATTACGATATTACCCCTAGGGTATGGGACGATAGAATCTCGATGCTGCCATCAAGGCAGTGCGAGCTACCAGTTATTAAACCAGCTTTGCTGTTCCTAGAGAAATGGAAGAATATTCCATAAAAAAAGAATATTCCAGAGATTTTTCTCTACTCTCATGATGCTCCAATTGGTGAAACAAATAAAACATTGCCATGTAGAATTTACAAAGCTTTTGATTTGTTTTAATTTCAGCATCAGTTGTTTTCTCAGCCTCTTACTAAAACAAGTCAGGATGCCATTCAAGTACGGTGAAAAATATGTAGTGTCTAATGGTGGACCTAGCAATAAATCAAATGAAATTATTAACTGAAAAACTAATGGCTTCTATAGAATAAGTTAGGGATCGGTCACAAGGCTATGGATTAAGATTATGGATACGGTTGATCTCACAGAGCCTCTAGACACCACTACTACTACCAAAACCAGGTATTGCCTCGAAGTTACAGAAATAATGGCAGCCTAAGCAAAAAATAGCCTCTTGAGCTTCAGACAAGATTTGAAAAATGTGCAAAAGCAAAGTATACAACTGGCCACTTACACAATTGGAAAATATTGTTTTGAGTTTCTAGCTACCATCTTCAATAGGGTAGTTTCCTTCATCAAAGAAAACGAAAGGCATTGATTGCGATTCGTTACCCTCCATTAGTGTATTCATAATACACTAATGGTGGGTATTATTTGGTTTATGAAATACCGGTTTAGACGAATGGCAAGGGTCAAATTTTATTCTCATTTTAAAAAGGCCAGATTGGCGCCCATGCGATTCCACTCCACGTGACGTCACAGGGACCTAGTTTCTACACGAGAGGATAGGAGTTATACATCGTCTGAGGTTACCAATGCATGCATGAGGCACAGAGCTCAGGGAAACATGTCTTAATAATCACCTATTAAAACTGGCTAAGGTCGGAAAGTTTTCTTCATTTGATAAGGTATTAATAAACCTTTTTTAAGCCAAGCGCTACCAGCCAGCAAAGTACTCAGCTACCTGCTAGCATCCTGAGTCCTATCAGTGCTCAGAGCCTCGATCAAGGTCACCTCACAAGGCGGGAGGGGGGACCAGAAATGCGTCGCACAGACTTTTTCCCATCATTCCTACTTCGCGTCGAGTTTTCGCGCGCTTGAAATTTTTCACTTTTCATTTAATCGCAAAAAAAAGATTTCGTCATTTAAAAATCTAAAAGCGTGAAATACGTACTCCAGGAGTAATAATCTTTCAATTTAGGCAATAAAAAAATAATAGGAAACCACCCTATTGACTTTTTGAGAACTTAGCTTTCATATATAATCCAGAAATATTTTTCAGGGGCATTTTTGAATGATCCATTATGTAACACTTACAAGCAGAAAATACACTCCTTTTCACAAAAATTGCACATGGTGAATCCCATTCCTCATTCATTAACCTAAATGGCATTCAAAATTATTAAAGAATTATTTCACAAGCCTAAATAGAATTCTTTTTACTTTATCAACAAGTATTGCACGTCTACTAAAACTGCAACTGTGGTGTTCACCTCTGAATCCTAGAATAATTTGGCTTAGAAGAGCATTAGGCCATATTAAGGCATAATTTTTAACTTCAATGAAATGTGGATGAAGGAGTTGAAATTTAAAATGAAATTAACTTTGTAGAAGAAAAAAGGGAAAATTTTAATCCTAGAAATCCTTAAAATTGTGCATTAAAACCATCACTAGCAATAAAGGCAAGGTAGGTTATTAAATAAATAAGTGAAGCACCAGGCTTCATAAATATAGAAGGAATGCGTTAAATAGTCCCTAGCACAGCAGGGAATAATTTCCATTTATTAAAAACCTTAAATAACATACAAAAAACAGTCCGCGTAAGGTTCATGCTCCGAGCATCTTCCAATCACACACAACATTCAAATACCTACATCCACAAGCACTGCAGGGTCATTTCTTAGCCGGAGCACTATTCCGTGATAATATCCACGTTACATTCTCCAATAAGAGGGGCATTTCAAATTGTTCTGCGATCACTTTGAATGTCCTGACCTGTCTTAATAAACTTTCTGGCTCATTTAAAACTTTAAAATCTCCAGCACATGAACAGTAGTCAGCCATGTTCTCCATTTTAATCTGAAAAATAAATAGGTACATAAATTAAACTCTTGAGTATACAACACAAAAAGTCAAAGGGAAATCTAACTACCTCTTAAGCAAAGATTAATTGTAGAAAGCATCTATAGAAAATACAGTAGCAATGAATATTAACTCAAGACTGAAAATCACTAAATCAAGGATATACAGTGGAACCTCGTTAAAGCGAGTACGGGCTATAGCGACACCCCCGCTATTACGAGAGATAGCCGATGCACCGTCAATTGACCTTATAATAAGCGTGTTAAAAAATTCGTTTTTACGAGACCCTTTCGGTGTTGGCTCTCGCCATAGCGAGGGTTTCACCGCCGGAAGACTTTCATGAAGACTTCTTAACCTCTGTAATTGCTAGCGATCTGTTAGAAATGAAGTTAATGGAGTGCTCAGTCTCAAATTTATGTGATAAACTGTCGTTCGATAAATATAATGATTGACGAAACAATGCTCTGCATGATTTTTATTCAGTGCGGCGCTTATAAATTGTTTGAATAGTTAGTCGTTATTTGAGTAAGGAAATTTAGTGATACAAAAAAACATCGCCTTTCGTCTGGATTTATGCTTACGTTTATTGGGTAGATGTTTATCTGTCGCCGCACCACTCCTGTTCCTGTATATCCGTTCGCAACAGTTATATTGGCTATTATTTGCTCCACCTCCGGTAAAGCGACAATTCGCTATAGCGAGTGTTTCTTAGTGCACCGTGGGGTGTCGTTATATCGAGGTTTCACTGTACTTGAACAAAACATTATTACAAACCCCTCTGCCTAATTGTGCCACTAGACATCTACCCTTGTACAAAAACAGGCACTAGGTATGTTATTAAAACACTAAAAAAATTCTATGAAAGGAAGCTAACCTTTTACGCAAGATAAATCTAAAGCAGATAACAAAAATTAGAATGATTTGAGATTTTTACTTTATTTTGCTAAATATGTATTTATTTCTTTTATCCTGCCGTGCAGCATATAGATAATAAGTTTCGTAATTATGCACCTACCTGATGACATTTTTTACACTGAAGATCCTGCAGCATGTATGCCATTAATTTCCTATGGACAATATCAAGTAATGAATACTCAATTTCTGAGTTATCATAAGGTACCTGGCATAGGGGGCATATCCAGACATTCCTGCCACAAAAAAAGAAACGCTTAGTCCATCATTTAATGAATTAAAAATAGGCATATGTTTTCCAATGATAAATTTCATACATTACAGATAAAATACACTACTATGTACATATTTTTAAATGCCAACTTACTTTCCATTTTCTTCAGCCCTGTAATTATCCTTACACAGATCTATGTCTCTGCAGTGATTGCATGACCGACAGATCACTTCAGGTAAGATATAAGAAGTGCAAGGATCATGCCACTCAGCATCTTTGCTGAATTCACCAACACCAATAAGACGTAGAAGATTACGACGCAACTTTGTCACTTCTTCTGCTACACTACTATCAAGGGAGAGAACCTAGAAAAGAAAGAGACCATTTTTTAGAATTGAGTGAATGCGCTACTGATAGTGTGAAAGCTTGCTTATTGGGGGAAGAATCTTCCTTAAGAATTTGATGAAAAACTCACATCATAACTACACTAGTCAACACAGGAAAATTTTCATGTTTTCGCATAACATACTTCATAAATTGAGATGCATAGCCACATAAAACTGAATGGATCAATCATAAGAAAACCAAAGTAGTGCGGTTATAGTAAGCTTCGCGAGCGAGGAATGTAAGACTTCAGATAAAAGTAGGTTGAAAAAAAGTTCAGCAGGTAGAACAATTCAAGTATTTAGGAATCACATTAGAGGAAAACAAATACAGTAGTACAGACATCCAGAAGAGAGTTGCATTAGCTAAGGAGGCATTCATGAGCAGGAAGGAGCTTATGAGAGGGTCATTAATTTAATGAAAAGGTTAGGGAAGAGTTTGATCTGGAGTGTAGCTCTTTACGGTGCAGAAACGTGGACACTAAGGAAGGAGGACAAGAGGAGACGGTAGGTATTTGAGATGTGGGTGTGGAGAAAAATGGAGAAGGTGAAATGGACGAAAAGGAATAGGAACGAAGTGCTGGACATGGTGGTTAAGGAGAGGCAGCTTTTACATGAAATATGGAGGAGACAGAAAGTATGAATGGGGCAAGCACTTAGCGAGGAGGGGATGTTGAGAGTAGAATGTTATGTAAACGAGGGAAAGGAAGGAAAAGAATAGCATTTTTAGATAGGTTGAAAGGGAGTTGGCCTTATTCTGAATTGAAGAGGAAAGTGCTTTAAGAAAGGAGATTTTCACAAAAGGCTTCAAGTACTCCATGGTAACCTACCTTAATCGGTAAAATACTATTATAATAATAATGCAACTGAATAAAATCAAGTTGATCTTTCGCGAACACAGGTTGACACGAACCTTTCAACCAGTAGCATTCCTACATGACAGGGTGCCCACTCATTTTTCACAATATGTAACTTATGCATGATAAAAAAACAGGAAGAATTAAAACCTTAAGGCTTATATAGAAAGTGGCCTATGATAAACCATTGACCCTCTCCAGTCAGAACTCCATCACTATGAACCAAGGGCGTACCCAGGATAAAAACTAGGGGGTGGGAGGGGGGGCAAGCCATGGTTGTTCAAGTTGCAGGTATGATATAAGCACGGAAAAGGTGAATGAAATCAACATTTTAAGGAAACTGTAACAGCTCTTTATTAGTTTTTAAAATTATTTGCTTGAAAAAATATTATTTTCCTTAAAGTCATTTGCGATTTCTGCTTCTAGGGTGACAGCTACCCCCTCCTGTCCCTTGCTGGGTACGCCCATGCTATGAAGTGTGCACCTATGTGGTGGCAAAACCTTAGGCAACACAATATAATATTATGGTCTTAATCTGATTGTAAGAATTCACATACAGTTGATCACCCCCAATCCTGAATTCCCTAATCCACGAACACCAATTATTTTTTCTATTAACATTTAATATGTATTTGATATTCTGCATTATACTTATGCATACATGTTATGTGCTTTTTTCACTCTACTGTTTTGCAATAATATTGGTTGAACGTGACTGTGGTTATGAATTTAGAAACAATCATTTATTATAGAAGTATTTACAAATTAAACAGTTGATTTAAATTTCATCTCATTTTATTTGAACTACCCAAAATCCGGCATTGCCAAAGTCCTGAGGTGATGGATTTGGGGTGCTGAACTGTACGATGCATTTAGTTATAACTTGAAATTTCATTTTTGTTATTAACAATCAAATCAGAACCATTTGTTCAGCATGCCCATTCACGTAAAATCTTATCACGTCATAAGTGTATCCCATTGAACTATTGCATATTTTTTAAAAATATCATAATTAATAATGTAAAAAGACAGGTTAATTTCTTCAAAAAATTGAAAATTCTCACCTTACAAACAGCCTTTACAAATCCCAAAGCTGGGCTTATCTTTTCGTGCTCCAAACTCCATGCAGGAGCAAGCTCACTATCTATCTCCTGAGTAGGCATTTTTTTGTGTATTTTCTGGGTTATCCTGCACATGGGAGAATAAAACAAGGCATTTTACAAGTTTATTCCAGCACATTGGTATAGCAAACAAAAAATAATGAGAGACAGAAATCAAGGCTGAACTTTTACAATACACATGCATAATTCAGAGAGAAATATAGGGAGAAAGCTTAAATTTAAACTCCAGTTATTAATCAATTTATTATTACCGTATATGTCTGAATATAGTCCCCCTTTTTTTTCCAAAAATGCCTCTGGTAAAAGTAAAGGGGGGGACTATATTCAAACGCATTTTTTTTACTTTTCCCAAAACTGAAGCCACAAAATTAGGGGGGGGGACTATATTCGGAGAAATATGGTAGTTAAGCTGCATTACATTTATATTATTATGCAATTGGTGATAGGATAAAGGTAAGATACGATTAATTTTTAATGAGCCAATTACGTGAGAAAATTAAACCGGAAGATTAACGTTTACATGTCTGCATTTCTAGCAAGATGTGCTGCATACAAACACAATAAATAATGATGAAAAACCAGCGTAAAGTTGCATAAATACGTAGTGAATTTAATTTTAGTTCTTAATTATTTAAATTATCAATTTAATCATGGTGTAGTCAGTAAGGTGTTCATCATTTTGCCCATTTCCCCTTCCTGTGCAAAAATTATGCTAAGAGATGGGTCAGTTCAGTTCTTTGGTTCCCATGGTTCTTAAGCTTATAACAGAAAATTGAACGGTAACCAGAAATAATCATAGCCTAAATGTTTAGCAAAAAAGTGACAGTAAAAATTTTTCATGAGCTGAGAATGAAGCCTTAAGACAAAGTGCTGATTAAATGATTTTATCATGACTTAAATAAAAGAAATATGTAATGGCAAATACATGCAAAAAGAAATATGAGAAGTACTACATTTAAATTTCACTCCATCATCTCAATTATCTACAGCCATGACAGAAAAATAATAGATAGGAATCAATTTATTTAAAATTTTGGTAAATGCACATCACCAGCAGGTTCATAACCTGAGCTTAAGTCAACATCTTACCACCTAACTTCAGCATATGTCTTTGATAAAGCATAAAAGAATTAAATAGCAAGATCAATGATAACTAGCAATGACATGATTGATTGGAAAAATATCTTGCTTGGAATTGGCAGAGTATATTCTTCCCTAATTTGTTCTTATGAGTATAATGAGAAGCCAGAATTCTCATATTTTTGGAAGCTTGAGAATGACTTTTACACCATGTTTTACATACTTAGTTATGTTAAGTCATATATGTCATGGAATCATTCTTTTTAGAGATAACTCGATGCATTATTTTAGGTAGTTTTCTTGATAACTTACCAAATTCAATCATAGCTTTTGAAATTTTAGCGACGAAAAGAACGGAAATTCCTAGCACCAAACCTGAACCGAAAAAAAGGAATGACGAATCCTTATGATGTCAATACTCACTGGAAAAGTTTCTGAGACATATCACCACCAATTAGCTCACGAGCAAAGTTGGATACACCAGTGTGAACACCAAGACCAAGAGGTTCTTGACTGGGTTGCGTAAGCTGTGATGAGATGGATTCATGACGTTTCCTCCAAGGTCTCACAGGGGTCATGCCTCCCAACTTGGATCTATCTTCAGCCATCTCCTTCAAATGCCTGTACACCGCACTGATGTAACCAGCTATCACAGTACTGAAACCAGCCTGAATGCTTACATCAGGAAGATATTCCATGAGGTTCCAGTTCATCACAATTTCTGGCTGTAATACACAAAAAATACAATGCACAATTAAGACAATTCTTTTGTACTATGTGTAATTAATGAAACTGCACACCATAATTCCTAAACACTGGTGAAATAAGAGGATGCATGGCATAATTTCTCAAATTTTTGGGATTTTCATTATCTTAAACCTCATGGTAATGAAATACGTCTCATGAGACATCACTTATAGAGTATACTCTATATTGGCAAACCTTTTGCATGTACTACAATTTTGAATAAAATTTATTTAATCGTAATAAATATTATAAAAAATGCAAAAGATTTATATCTACCTATCTCAGTCAGAATTACTAGCTTAGCTAAATTCAGGAGCATGATTCACTCATGGTAAGCATTTCATGCATTGTATTCTGTTAGTGATTTTTTTTACCCGAATAGCATGTGATATTGTATTCTAATATGCAGTTTATAAATTGTGATTGTATGTAACATTACTTGTACATTTATGTATGATTGAATTTTTCCCTGACAAGGTTGGTGCATCTTCTGAATACTTTTGACCAATAAAACATTATTTTAAGCAAATAACCCAAAAAAAAGTAATGCTACCATACCCCATCATCCTCATCATCATCTTCGTTCAATACTTCTTCCCTCTCCTCTTCATTTTCCTCTTCTTCTCCGTCTTCCTCTGTCCTTTCCTTTCCTTTGACTACCATGCTGTCATCTGCATCTCCAGATTCTCCAACGCCACCAATTCCTTCAGGGAGTTTCCCCTTCACCCCAGCATGGTTAGCCTGAAATGAAGAGGGGGAAAATATAAAATTATGTCCACATAGATAAAATAGAATATTTCAGCATAATTTCATGCTTTTTTTTACAAAATTATAAAATTAAATTTCCGAATAGATAAAACCTGACGGGCAACTTTCCATGTCAAGAATTATTTTCTTAAATTAATCATAAACTTTTTAACACATTCAGAGTGGAGCACGTCAATTGACATGGTCCCGTCCAAGCTGAGATGCGGAGAACGTCAATTGAATTGCTCTGCCAGTCGGGCCAGGAGCCCTTTCTCCACGTCCATATGTGACTAATATCCACTTCCGATTCTTCCAATCATGTGTATGGCCTTCAGCAAGCTTCCCTCTTTCGAACCATGCGTGCCGTTTGTAATAAGCAGTACAGCAGACTCCCGACTATCCGGCTGCGGTTTATCTGTGTTGTGGATTATCCGTGCATGATTTTTCACTCTTGCTCAATTTTTTCTGCGATCTTTATAAAAAAAATCAGATGCAAAATCATCGGAATTACGGCATTAATGCTAGGATACACCAGCCTTATTATTTCCGTTAGAATTCCCTTTGTAAAACGGAAGCAGTCACGCGCTAGCTACATTTACAGGAGCTCTGTGTTCCTGTTTTCCAAGCCTCGCAGTGTGCGACCGCACTCCTTGATCACGGATACACGTCACACAGCAGTTGCAACCCGGGCAACTTGTGCGATGCGACTGCGTGGCATGGTGCCTGACATTGTAGTTTCCTACATCGAGCAGTGATTTTGAATCATTTGTGCACCACTTTTCAGTTTCCGTGATCACACAGCCACGGATGGGTGGTTTTCAAAACCAGGCCTTACATGGAGCATTAATAATACAAATACAACCATGTTATCATCGCTAAAATGATCGCGAACTGGCAAAGAAAACTCTCAATAAGTCCATGAAGCACTCTTAAATAACAGAATAACTGCTTAAATAATAATAGATTGTTTGTTTTACGTAAATTATGAATATTACAAGACATTTAAGTGAAAGTTTGGATAATCCGTGTTTTTCGATTATTCGTGCCGTCTCTCCCCATCATTAGTGCAGATATTAGAATGAAAAAACTTTGTAAAATTTCTCATTAATTTTAGTAACACGACCAGTTTCATCGGTGTGCGACATCATCAGATGCATATATAATAAATAATCTCGTGTTAATAAAATAAATGTGAAATTTTACAAAGTTTTTTCATTCTAATATGAGGCAATTTCACGAAGTTACGCCGCAAACCATTCAATTGATTAGTGCAGATAATCAGGAGTGTAATATAATAATAATTTCATCTTTATTTTTCAAGCGAATTTAGGACAGCATTGTCCTCTCTTACAATTAACTTGATTGACAATCACAAACATCCTGTACTGTATTTGAACGGAAGTAATGGCACAAAAACCTCCCTCTATTTTTCTTTCTCATTTCAACGGTCGATTTTGATGACTTAAATGAAAATCAGGCCTGCATTGAATGTGTTAACTAACTTTCATCCAAGCACTTCTTGCTTGAAGCTAACATACTAATGAAATTAGTGTTACTATTCTCTCCCATTTTAATAGAAGATTCCGTGTTGTTTTAAAATGGATTATTAACAGTGGGACCTTTATGGTTTTCATATGAGTTTCCATGTTTGTCTATATAATTTATTATTATGTAATATTTTAACCAATAAAACAAATTTTTATATGCCTCCCAAGTTAATATCCCATTTTCTTTTTTGGCATAATATGCATTAAGAAGTACATACTGCCATTAATACCATTGCACACTGATTTTAACAAGAGATAAGATGGTCCCAAGAGTGTGGATCAAATTTTCCATGCAGAATTTTGCTCATCTCCAACCTGGAGAATTATTATTGCATTATCACATATTAGTGAGCCAATTAACAACCATGTAGCCAAAAATACAAGCAAAACATATAATTGCACTATTTTATCAAACAGTAGCTCAAAGCTCAAATAGCACCACCATCATCAAAAACAAATTATGCATTAGGATTAAGGGAATGCAATGAGAAAATTACAAAATTTTAATTCATTAAGCAAGCAGCTTCCACTATTAAATAATGTGTTTAAGACTCTGGTACAGCATCTTTTGGCACACTGTGAAATGCACGTCACAGTATGCCTTAAATGCCAACTGTGGAACAAAGATTCAATTTCCAATTCAGTTATGAATAACAAACTCAAGGGCAGATCCAGGATTTTTTTCTTGGGGGGGCCACAGGGTCTGACAGGCAAACTGTCTTCCCATCTTCAGGATTACGAACTACAAGCAACAATTATGTACAAAATATACTCTTAATTTTAATATAAAAATTATTCATATGCAAATATTTATAGCTTTAATATTAAAATATACATTTTTTTAAATATTTGTATTAAAAATATTGTCTATTTTTCAAGCATCTGGGGGGAGGGCATGTGCTCCCCCCCCCCTAAATCCGCCTATGATCATAATCACACTGCTATAATTTAAATGGACCTGCCAAAATGCTTCACCCAGATTTCAGCTCAGGAGCCAATGATTACCGGTCAAACTTTCTATACTCCTGACCACCATATGCTGAACATTAAAATACTTTAAATCTACCAAATAAATGGCACACAATAAGGCACTCTTACCGGATCAAGCCATAACAGGTATTCCCAGCATTGCCGGTAAGAGATCTCAATACTATGGAAAAGCTCCTTATTCCGGATGCTCTGAACAACAAATTCCACGTAAGCGATGGCATCTTCTACCCTTTTCTTCTTTGTGCAGATAATAATTTTATTGAAATTTGCATAAACTATCACAGAGCCAAGACGCTTGAATTCAGCAACCAATTGGATGTACAACTTCTTCATCAGGCTGTGCAAAGTGCGTCTCAATGCAGGATCATAAAGCAGTGTGCTTGGAGTCCGTAACCACCTTCAAGGAAAAATGTAAAATTTGAAGTAAATAGCAAAATCAAGCCTATCACACTTGTGACAATCAAAGAACCATTAGAACAAAGCATTCTTTCCATTTATACACATTCCTAAACATATTTACTTCCTACAAAGATACATGTAGCTCAATAATACAAAATTACTGGTCATTGACAGTTTCTCAATAAATCACCTGTGAAATAATGATACCATATATGTCTGAATATAGTCCCCCCTTTTTTTCCTAAAATGCCTGTGGTAAAAGAAAAGGGGGGACAATATTCAAATGCATTTTTTTTTACTTTTCCCGAAACTGAAGCCTCAAAATTAGGGGGGGGACTATATTAAGAGGGGAACAATATTCAGAGAAATACGGTAATTCAACCTTGAAACCAGACAGTAACATTTCTAAGATTTAATACAAATGTCCTCAGGACAATTTACTAAAACTAGGCAAGATTTCTTTTACTTTACATGAAAGTTTTGAAAAAGTGATTAAAAAATCAAAGAGATTGATAGGCTTCACGAAAAATATAGTCCTGCAATCACGTTCTTCTCATAACAGACATAGAGTTTATTAGTAGATGTACTGACCTGTAAAAGTGTACAATTTGAAAGTCTGCAAACACATTGCGATATACAGAGACGTCTCTCAGCCACGTTCCAACCATGGTTCGCAATACACGGAATGCACCACTGCACAAAGCTGTTTCATCATACGAAGGTAGTACAGCTACCCCACCCTCTCCCATCATTTCTTCTAGGGATGCTTGGGGAATAGTATCAAAGGACACACACGAACTGGTCCCTGGAGAATAAGAGAAATATAAGACACGGTCTCAGGTGTTATTTTGTGGAATTGCTTCATTATTGAATGAAATAAAATAACTTTGTTTTATTTCATTCAATAATGAAGCGATAAAGAAGAGAAATATCACCAAAAAAGAAAAATATATTATTTAATCCAAGTAAAAAACATATTTCCTTCCAAAATGGGAAAATATTTTCATAAAACACAGTTTATACTAAATTATAATTCAATTTACGAGACTGTTTTGATATCAAAGGTCACAAAGCAGGGTAAATAAATGGTGGCTAACGGGTGGGTGAAGATCTCTGGAACTACATAATTACAAAATTTATAGCTCATGACAATAGCATCTGGATATTACGCCAAGATTCATTATTGGTGTGAACTGAGGCCTAAGGAATTTTTGCTTCTGGAATGTTAACCTTTTTTTGTGACATGAATGGAAAATTCTCCTTAGGTCATAGTACACTGAATCCTACTGGCCATTTCACTAGGACTTAATTCTGTATAAGTGCTTATGCTTCTCCAGTATAATCACACAGAGAAAATCATAATAACTAGTTATTTACTCAAATTCAACGGAGAAATGACTTAGAGCTACAGTGGGCTACTAAATAAGTAGGCTACCTCCAATTTATAATCTAAACTATTTCAAAAATAAAATCAGGAAAGGGAAATCTGGAAGGGCATGTCAAGACTAAGCACAGGGTAATACCCTACTTAGTTTTCTCACATTTAGGCATTCATGGTTTTTGGAATACAATTAAACAAAAACAAGACAAACCATCAATATCATTGACATGGTGTGACTGAAGAAGGGTATTCACAGCAAGACCATCAATATCAAGTTCAACACAAACTGTTCCATATGATCCTGGCTGGTTTGTCAGAATGCTTGAACTCTCCTCAAATTCAGTCAGCAACCTAAAATAGGAAATGTAAATAAAATACTTTAATAGTTTATGACAACTAGCACCATAAATTGAATTTGAAATGAATTTCATAGCCGTGACTGCACATCAAAATCAATACACAATATGTACCAGCCTTTACATCATTTAGAATAATAGTAATAATATATCCTTTACAGTGGCCTTTACTAAAGGAGATTCAAAATTACAGTAAGTCCTCGACATACGAACAAGATGCATTCCGAGATGCTGTTCATACGTTGAATTTGTTTGTTAGTTAAAAAACCTAAGCAATGCATCATAAAGTGTAGTTATCCTGCATAATGCAGCACTGAATTACAATCTTGAGTTAATACATGATGATAACGAACTGATCCATTAGTGCATGCGATGTGGCTACAGCCGAAAACATTTCGCTGCCCATGGGAAGAAAGAAAGAGAAAGAAGAACACAAAACAGTACCTGACTTCAAAACTGTTTAATTGATACTTTTTTTTAGATTGTGCTCAGAGCACGAGCTCCTCTACGCCAAATGGTGTTGCATTGACCAACCTCTAAGGTGCCAAATTTGAAATTTTGGGCAGCTTCAATTTTTTTAATTTTCACATCTCTGAAAATTCCTAAGATGAACGTTCGTAAATGGAGGACTTATTGTATCAAATTTTCAATTTTCACATGCATCATCACTGAAGTAAAAGCAAAGAAGCTATATTAACATTAATTTTCAGCAAGCCATAATTATACTATAATGGCCATCAGAGGCTTTTTTATTTTTTTTATTTATTTATTGCTTGCTAAAAGATCAATCAAAAAAGTATCAATGAAACAGTTTTCAAGTCAGGAACTGTTTAGTGTACTTCCTTCTCTTTCTTGCCTCCCATGGGCAGGCAAATGTTTTCGGCTGTAGCCACGTCGCACGCACAACTAAATCAATTCGTTATCATAATGTATTAACTCAAGATTGTAATTCAGTGTTGCATTATGCAGGATAACTACACTTTATGATGCCTTGCTTAGGTTTTTTTAACTTACAAACAAATTCAATGCATGAATAGCATCTCGGAATGCATCTTGTTCGTATGTCGAGGACTTACTGTAATTTTGAATCTCCTTTAGTAAAGGCCACTGTAAAGGATATATTATTACTATTATTCTAAATGATGTTTTAAAAAGGCTTGTTAAGATAAGACATGAAAACATTGAATATAAAATCACCCATTGTCATCAGCTTCACGCCCTCCGAGATCTGGTATCTCCGTGGGAGAGCACCAGAGGGCAAAGTTTTGGCGCCTCAGGTGACGAGCAAAGAAGAGATCAGCACCAAAGAGAGTTGGGTCCCGAGGGAGGTTTCCAACAGGCACCCTGAAGTATCGGCACTGCTCCAACGTTAGGTTCAGCATAGACTCAGAGGACAAATAATGACGGATCATTGAGCGGGCAGCCCATCTCTGCCACTCCAACGCAGGAGGAGGCGCTGTTGAAGATGAGTCACCAACAGAAAATATTTGCACCACAGGAAACTCAGCAAGTCCTGGCATGAGGGATGTGAGAGTCTGGAGATCTGAAGAATAAAAAAATATTACATAATATAAATTTTTAATGATTCAAGGAATTATTAATATATGTATTAAAACTATGTTATAACAATAAGCCTCTGTTGCTGGCCCAGAAAATGTTACAAATGAAACTTGAAATTATGAAAAACTGACCTTATATTCACGAAAATTTGATACTAAGTGGGCGTGTCTTAACGCCCAAATTTATTTTTTAAATTTATATTTTCGAAAAACTTGGCAAACTTGAAAAAAGTGCTAAGGATACGTTTGGAATGATTTAGTAAGCCTTTCTTAATGAAGCTATGAATCAAAGCCAGTAGTTTGAGTGAAATAGTTGTTTTAAATCAGTAACAACCTCGACAGATGAAGATTTGTAAGGCCTTCCACATTGACAGACCCCAACCATTAAAAATTGGAGGACAATTTGGTGCGAGAATATCTCCGTTTAAGTAATCGGGAGGTAGCCGAAGTAGTAAACATTAGGATTGGATTCTGTCAGACAATTTTGATAGGCATTTTGGGCATGACGCGCGTCCCATCAAAATTCATCCCTCAAGATGGAGTTTCCACCATGATAACGCACCAGCTTACATGCTGATCGTGACAGAGTACTTGCTATCTTAGTACTATCCTTCTTCTTGGGGTATTGGCAAGAAATGCAGAGGGTATTTTAACAAAATGTATGAACAAGGAAAAAAATACAATTCATTTTATTGATATAATATTTTTCATTTTTATTTATTTAATTAAATAATGGAAAACATAAGATCTGATATATCGGCCCGCTGCACTTAAAATGGTTAAGGACAATTTTTAGCAAAGAAATATCTTTTTGGGAAGAGTGCTAACCAACCTTAAAAGTGAGAAACACTCTTTCAGGGGGATGCAGTGGCATACAGTGAGGGTGGGCTAGTTAAGCTGTGCTTGCCCACGGCTCACCAAGGCTGGCAGGCACTTAATAGATCACCAATCATCAAGAGCAAACTACAGTGGAACCTCGTTAAAGCGAGTACGGGCTATAGCGACACCCCCGCTATTACGAGAGATAGCCGATGCACCGTCAATTGACCCTATAATAAGCGTGTTAAAAAATTCGTTTTTACGAGACCCTCTCAGTGTTGGCTCTCGCCATAGCGAGGGTTTCACCGCCGGAAGACTTTCATGAAGACTCCTTAACCTCTGTAATTGCTAGCGATCTGTTAGAAATAAAGTTAATGGAGTGCTCAGTCTCAAATTTATGTGGTAAACTGTCGTTCGATAAATATAATGATGACGAAACAATGCTTTGCATGATTTTTATTCAGTGCGGCGCTTATAAATTGTTTGAATAGTTAGTCGTTATTTGAGTAAGGAAATTTAGTGATGCAAAAAAACATCGCCTTTCGTCTGGATTTATGCTTACGTTTATCGGATAGATGTTTATCTGTCGCCGCACCACTCCTGTTCCTGTATATCTGTTCGCAACAGGTATATTGGCTATTATTTGCTCCACCTCCGGTAAAGCGACAATTCGCTACAGCGAGTGTTTATTAGTGCACCGTGGGGTGTCGTTATATCGAGGTTTCACTGTAAATGAATCTGATTTTTCAGGCTACGGTGAACAGATGGCAGTTTGCCCAGCCAATCTCTCCTTAATCAAGCCTTGGGTCGAGGGTAAGCTTAGTGATCTCACATACGCTAAAGTATCTCTCTTTATCTCTCGTTCCAATGAAAATAGCTGCTTCTAGACCACAGGAAGCAGATTACTAAGTGAGTCCCACCAAAAACCTTATACCATTACATGGAAAAAAAAAGGTGGTAGACTTCGAAACTAAGCTCTTATTAATCTTGCTTGAAACAAAACCCATTCCATAGTTACGGAAAAGAATCCATGGGGAAAAAACAGCTGAGTAATGACAAAATGGCACTGGTCTGTTACATGGTGCAGTTAGTTGAAGGCAAAACCAGTGGAGAGTGTAACGTTTAAGCCCATTACTTAAACATGACAATCATCAAATAATAACAATAACACTATAACAATACATTACAAGAACCAGAATCAAAACCACAAAACAAGAGGAACTCACTCATCCTTAGCATAAAAAAATAGGTGCATGCAATACTTCAAAGCAATATGGAGTATACAATTACCAGAGTGGGATATGAATTATGATTTATTCCTACCTGATGGCGAATGTAGAAGAATGTAGGTGGGGCCTCTTTTCTCATCTCGATAATCCTGTAACGCCCTCTGCATGCTGCGATACACACTCCGAATTTCAGTCTCTACACGCACTTCAAATGAGTAATTTCCCCCAGGTGGAAGAGAGTCTTCTGTTTTGCCTTTTGACAGCCTGCAAAAGTGAGACAGGGTAAGTATAATTTATACATACATTAATTTAGAAAAAAACAAAGACAAATTAGATGTAAATGGTAACCCAAATTCTAAATGATATCCAAGCTGTAAATGCTATCTCTACACATTGGAGCTATGAAAATTAATGGACTTTTTCAAGCCCAGATCCATAAGAGGAATTGCAAATGACAATCTGATTTTTTTCTGTGGGTATTCCCAGGCCAAGAATAGTAACTACCGTATAAGCTTGTGTAAGAGGCGCACACGTGTAAGAGGCGCACCCCTATTTTGAGGATCGAAGCTATAAAGAAAAAAAATTTTACGACATTTTTTTTATCCTATCGTGCGGTGTTGCAGACGTATGCCTGGAATTTCGACAGTTATCGAAATGTCCTCTTTCAGTACTATTTGAAAGAGGAAATTTTGATAACTGCGGCGGCATAAGAGGGAGTAGAAAGAGTTCCGATCCTCTCTTTGCATACGCCATCGCTCTACGTTACTTGTCCTACTCACGAACAATTTTTTTTAAAAGCTCTCGCAGGAGTATTGCAATAGAATTGCAGCCATGGAAAATTTTAAGGCAAAACACGACAGGCAAATGGCATGAGCTTTCCCAAGAGATTGAACAACAATCGGGGCAATCTCAACGCCGTAGGATAATAACCACGTCGTAGATTTAAGGCCCCTTGCACACGCACCGATTTTGGACGGCCGGTAAAATATCGGCCATCCACATTCCAATAGTGAGCAATGGGAGAGCATTGGAGCTTGCACACGTACCAACCACACGCCGGCACCGGCAAAATGCCGGTTAGCTGCCGGCTATTGTCACTGTGGATCGCCGACGCCGGCTCAAAAACTTAGCAACGTATCGTTTGACCGGTAAAAATCCGGCGTGTGTGCAAGCATCGCTTCGCCGGTAAAATATCGGCCAATATTTTACCGGCCGTCCAAAATCGGTGTGTGAGCAAGGGGCCTAACGGAACTACACTCGGCTCTCCATCAGCTAATGCCTCTGCCGTTTTTTTCCTTTCCGAGACTCCACAGGAAAATATCAAGTTACAGGGGAACAATGGAAACGTGTTTCTTTATCTTTTATCTTTATCTTTATTCATCCACGGCGAGGATTGGCCCTCGCGGATGCTGTATACAACACATTTATGAAAACATTCAATACAACGAAACATACAAAACATGTACATTGGATTAAAACATTAGTACATTACAAAGATTACATTTAAATTTACATTTAAAATAAAAGAGAAGAAAAGTCCAGCTCAAAATACTCATGAATTGAGTACAGTGGATAATTGCACAGCCACTTTTCCAGCACATTTTTCAGTCTAGTGATGCTCACTGATCTGGCTTTGCTGGGTAATTTATTAAATAATTTTACTCCCAAATTGTCAGACTGGTTGTTGGTCTTAAACAGCCTACAGTAATTAGTATTTAGGCTATTTTTAGCCCTAGTGTCATGAGAGTGGATGGTGGATCGAATGGGGTAGGTATCTAAGTTATGTTTAATGTGCATAATGCTGCGAAACACAAAGAGGCTGTAGATGGTGAGGATATGAAAGTTTTTAAAAATTGGCCTGCAGTGGTCACGGGGCCCAGCACCACTCGGAATCCTCACTGCTTTTTTTTGCAGTTTTAGAATTTCTTTGGTTTCTTTTGCATGTCCCCAGAGTCGAACACCATAGGCAAGAATACTATGAAAAAAAGCAAAATAGGCTAATCTCATGTACTTTACATTGATACAGGTTTTAAGTTTCCTCAATAAGTACAAAACCCTAGAGAGTTTTTTGCTGACTAGGAAAACATGTGAATTCCATGTCAATTTAGCGTCAATATTGAAGCCTAGAAGCCTGACAGGATCACTGTTTAGCTCAGTACTTTTAAGACAGCATGTAAGATGTTGTGTCTTACCATTGTTCAGAAAGAGATTATTGGCTGTAAACCAGAGTTGAGATTCTTCTATTGCCTTTTTTGTAAGAAGTCTGACTTGGCTAGGAGTATTGCATTTCTGCACCAGAGTGGTGTCATCTGCATATATCATGCAGTCCATAGAAAGATTGTAAGGTAGGTCATTGATTAGAATAAGGAACAAGAGAGGACCAAGGACGGACCCCTGAGGAACTCCATGTTTCACTGGAAGAAAATCGGATTGGTTACAATTTACTTGTACCATCTGCTTTCGATCAGTGAGGTAAGAGGTCATGAATTTCAGCTCACTGTTATGAAAGCCGTAGTATTGGAGTTTTTGCAGGAGGGTAGCATGATTGACGCAGTCAAAGGCAGAGGTTAAATCACAAAGTGTGAGTGAGACACATTGCTTGTCTTCAAATGCCCTTGATAAATTTTTTACCACTGACTCAACTGCCAATTCAGTGGATTTCCCCGGGCGAAATCCAAACTGGGAAGGGGTGAAGAGATTGTGTTTATCAAAGTGTACTAGAATTTGTGTATAGGCAATAGTTTCTATTATTTTAGCGATCACTGATATAATGGTGATGGGCCTATAGCTGTTGGGAAGAGTAGTGTCTCCTTTTTTGAAGACAGGTATGACCTTAGAATATTTTAAGGAGTCTGGGAAGTATCCAGTGGAAAAACAGGCATTAATAATAATAGATAGAGGATGAGCTATAATATGTATTATGGACTTAATCAGATCATTGGAAAGCCCATTGATGTCACGACTGGTGGAGTTTTTAAATTTTTTTACTACATTGAAAATATCCCTCGTACTAATCCATTGCCACTGAAATTTAGGAGGGGATATCAGGTGTTTATTGAGTAGTGCTAAGGCATCACACTTGTTATTTGTGATTTTTGATAATGTGGTGTCCACGGAATTGACAAAGTGATTGTTGAAGGTATCGGGATCAATTGTAATAGGAGATCTGTTTATAGAAGTGCCTTTTTCCCTATTGATCACATTCCAGGCAGCTTTGAATTTATTAGAGGCACTATTAATGAAATCCATGTTCGCATTTTGTTTCGCTTTTATTGCTGCGAAATGATACTCCTTATTCAATCTTTTATACACTTGTTTCAAATCCTCAGTGGGTAGTCGCTTGTACTCATGATAGGCATGTAGTACACTTTCCCTGCGTATTTGGACCTCGGGATTGTTTGAGTGGCCACGTGATTTAAAGAATTTTCGGACTGGGACAGCTTTTCTGGGAAAGGATTCATTAAAAAGGGAGATTAAGGTTTCAAAGAACAAAGAGAAATTTGAATGACTGTCGTTGAGTGAGAGTAAGCTAGTCCAATCCACACCACCAAGCAGGCCTTTAAAGACTTCAAGGCCGTGAATGGTGATTGGACTTATGTACCTAGTGCTGGATTCCCTAGGTGGACTATTGTTAATTGCAATCAACTGAAAGAGTATGGCCATATGGTCTGCAACAAGAGGATCGATGACAGTAAGGTTATATGCATGAACATTAAGAGTGGTTATCACATTATCAATACATGAATTGTTCCTCGTGGGTTCACTGTTTACACAATAGAGGTTGAAAGATCTCAGGAGATTAGACAGTTGCCTGCTACTCTTAGAGGAATATCTCATATCAATGTTTAAATCAGCACCAATTACAATGTTAGCATTAAACTGCATTAAATGACATAGTACCTTTTCAAGCTGTTCAAGAAACTTTTCAGGGTCGCCATTAGGTGACCGATATAGGGAGAGAACAATGAGATTGTATACACACAGAATAACAGCTGTGATTTCGAAGTGCAGTTCAATGCAGTACCTAGTAGTATCGATTACTTTAAATTGAAGGTTCTTTGATAAAAATATGCACACACCACCATGTATATGATGAGAGCGACAGAAAATTGAGGCAAGATTGAAACCGTCCACCTGATAAAGGCTACCTTCATCAACATGAAGCCAATGCTCACTGATACACAGAATATCACAATTTACTGAGTTGAGAAATAGTTCTAATTTAGTTATTTTATTTCGGAGACATTGTACATTCAGGACAGCAAGATTAATGAGTTCCTTACCAGCTGTTGGTTCAAGAGGAGCACTTCTAGTGATCACCAAGTTGGGATTCCCTAGTCACAAAACACACTTAATTATTTCTGAGCACAGATGATTTTTCCCTTTACTGTTCAAATGAAGACCATGACGAGTGTAGGCTATTTGTATCAATCATTGTTACATGATCGAAGTTGGTACTAAGTTTTAGCAGATCCTCATTTACCTTTTTAGTCTCAACATTGATACATGAGGTAGCAGGAAGGTCATGGCGATGAGGAATGTTGGCAATTATTACGTTGGTATTTGAAAGCTTTGACATCAGATTACTCATGGTGTGAACAACAACTTTACCCTTATTGAGGTACACATCGTTCGTGCCGGCCATGATGATTATGTGGTCATTTTTGGTGAGGTTATGTGAGATCTTTTCACAGGAGTTCGTGATCTCTTTGATCCCGGCGTTCGGCATCACTACACCACAAGTATTGTACACTTTACTAACCTCGGTTGCTGCAATTTTAGCCGAAATACCACGGCCATGGCTGTCCGAATACAGCAGAATAGATTTCAGCTTCCGTTTTACGCGATGAAGACACTTGTTTACATTTTTGGGGGGTACAGGAACAAGATGGTCTTCACAATGTTGCACATCACTGTTTTCAGGGAGTTGATTTAACAATTCAAATTTGTTACGCAGCGGCAACAAGGGTGGAGAAGGAGCTGTTTTCCTCGTTGAGTTCACACGCCAGTTGCCCTGTTGAATCCACTCGTCGTCCATCTCCACGGGACTTTTGGCTGCGACGACGGGCCTGCTCGCATGTTGATTCTTATTCAAGATATGTAGCTGAATCTCTAGATTTTTGTTTTTTTCCCGTAGAACACTCATATCATGCAGGAGTTGCGAGATCAGGGCTTCCTTAGAGGCGAGGTTACGTAGAAGGGAGACATTTTCGTCTTGAACGGTGTGCAATGAGCAAGCTAAACACGACCACGTATTTTCAAAACTTGAGACGTTAATATTCGGAACATTGGCACAATTATTGTGGAACGATGACTTGCAGGACTTGCAATTAACGCCGTTAACTACTTTTTTGTGGCAGATAGCACATTTTATACTATTAACCAATATTTTACCGGTGCCGAGTACATTTGCGTACGTTCCACTAGGCGCCATCTTGAAATATCCCTACCCCATTCCACCAACTGACCTTTTTCGGTCTACCAGGTTCAATTCCCCGAGTTTCTGGAGGTCAAATGCTACGTGAGTCACCTTCTGAGCTCGAAGATATCTTATATTACAGCTTTAAGTTTTTTGAGCTCTAATTCATTGACACAAAGATTTATAGCTAAAATAAGGCTACTAATATTCAACATAGTCCAAACAGCACAATTTCGGAAGAAACAAGCGTAGCATAAGCGCTTTCAAACAAGACGAGACGGACTGGAAACTCACGCAATGCAAACTGCGTATATCACATTGCTGCGCCTTCGCCCCTTCGCTTTAAAGGCAACGACGTCACATGCAAGATCGGACGTGTTCTTCCCTTGCTCCTTCGCTCGTAGCTTTAAATACGGAGGGGAGGGAGCCCTCTTCCCCTCGACCTCTCCTTCAGCGCTCTTCACTTATAAGCATTTCCGATTTCTTCTATCCACCATTAAGTCCAACAATGAGCACACTCGTTCGAATTTTTTCAACCGCAGGTTTTGACACCAATATGTATTACTATATGCAGTATAAATACCGCGGGATGCCCACTCGTGGCAATAAATTTAGCGCGCGCTCCGGAGCGAATCACCCCGCGCGATCTTTTCAATGTTCACCTCTCGGGTACCGACGTGACGGCGCGATGCTTGCAAGAAATTCAAACAGGAGCATTTTAAAAATACGTCACTAAGGGAGAAACTCCCCTGCCTGCCGCTTGATTTGACCCAGGGTTTCAGATGACTGGCTCACGCTGAAAACCAAGGCCACTCAGTTCCCCTTGAACTTGCAACCGGTGAAGGGGAGGGGGGGAAGATAAGAAGTTTGTGTAAGAGGCGCACCCCCATTTTCGGCTGCAATATCTGGGGAAAAAGGTGCGCCTCTTACACGCGCTTATACGGTAGTTTCACTGATCACCATAACTGAACATGATAGGGTTAAATTTAACATTTTCCTAGACTTGGATGTGATCATCTTGACAAATTAATTAAATGCAGAAAAAATCACGGCGTTCAAATCCTTGCCATCATTCTGAGCTGGTTCCAAAGTACCGACTTTATGCGATTGTTTCTCAATAGTGGTTCCACATGCCAAGAATCGGCAGTTCTGAGAACCAGGTACTGGAACCGACCCATCTCTAATGTTAATCAATACTTTCACCTTTACAGTCACTCATCTCAATGTAAACGATTGATTGCCAATTATTAATCAATAAAACTTAATGGCACCTGATACCAATAAACAAAGAGATATGGAGAAAACACAAAACACTCACTTCACTTCTCTCTCTGCACCGAGCATAGAATTCAAATTAGGCATTCTATTGGTCCTGACAGCATCAAGGACATTGACAAAAACTTTTTTTGCGCTTGGAACAAAGAGAGCAATCAGCATCCTTTTTGATGTAGCACCAATCTTCGAGGGCTGGATACTATGAAAAAAGAAAGAAAAGTAAACACGTACATAACTTCGTTTACCAAGAAAGCTGTATTTCCCACAAATAATTTTAAAATAATTTCATAAACACTCCACCCTCACCTACCCAAACCGAACGTCAGGTTGAATCACTGAGTAAGCAATTTCCTATATAAGATTTCCTATAGACACTCAACAAGAGGAGAATTACAGGATTGCTACTAGATTCCCAAATTCGAATTCCCTGGCATAGACCTTCATTTATTCGGACTTTATTGCTATTTCCTTTCGATCATCATGTAACATTTTTGCTCAGCTTAGCAATAATGGCCAAATTCACCAGTGAGTTAAGTTTGCCCAGGGTAATAGACATCATAACCGATAACCGATAACATGGTTAAACATACCTCACCTCACCAGGAGATATTGAGGGGTGTTCCTCAAGGCTCCATTCTTGGGCCCCTGCTTTTTTTGTTATATATCAATGATCTACCCTCACAATTAAAAGGAAATGTTTTTATGTATGCTGATGATACAAATCATCTACTGAAACATGATGGCAATATTGTTGTTCCCACTCAAAATGCTGTCATCAAAATGGAAACATGGTGTTCAACTAGCAAAGTGGCTATAAATAAATCCAAGTCTTCCTTTATATTTTTCCATCCTACTCAAAAAAAAATTGATTACAGCCCTTATATTAAATTTTCGGATTGTGCTGTTAAGCGGGTTACTGATACCAAATTTCTAGGCATCTCCATAAATGAAAATCTAATCTGGGATACCCATATTAATTGTATTTCATCCTCGGTGGCTTCAGGCTGCTACTTAATTAGACGGGTGATTCAGCTCACCAATATAGAAACAGCTAAATCAATTTACTATGCACATATTTATAGTAGATTAAAATATGGTATTTTAGCCTGGGGTCACTCCCCTAAGTCAGTCCGTCTTTTTAAACTACAAAAATGGTCGGTAAGAATATTATGCAAAGCTAAAAAACAAGCTAGCTGCCGTAATCTTTTCAAAAGGTTACAGATCCTTCCCCTTCCTTGTATATATATTTATTATGCTGTGATGTTAATTAGAGAATTTAAACAAAAGTTGTGCCTTACCTTGAATAACGATATTCATGATTATCATACAAGAAGTAGAAATGAGCTCGCAGTGAGGCAACAAAATCTTTCTCTCTTTAGTAGAGGGCCTATCAATATGAGTATTAAAATTTATAATAAATTACCTAAATCAATCAAAGACGAAATCAGACCTGGCCTTTTCAAAGCAAAATTAAAAAAATATCTTTTAGATCATTGCTACTATTCAATTGATAAATTCTTTGAGGATGCCTCGCAACTAATGTAATATATATATATTGTAATATATTGTGAGTTTCTTTGTATTTTTGATTTGCTTTTTATGTTTTCCTGACGGGTCCTATATATGTATATTCATATCTTTTGTGTGACCAATAAAATATTATTATTATTATTATTATTATTATTATTATTATCATAGTACATAAGGATTATTGGGAGTAAAGCTGAGTGTGAAAAAGATGAAAGTGGTCATAGAATCGGTTGGAGGTAAGAAAAGAAATATAAGTGGGGATGAAGTAGAAACAATTTTATGCAATGTATTTTAAACAGAACTTAAACCTTTAGCCACCTGATTTAAATACCCAATGGTTGCCATTTACAGCAAACTTAAATTCGAATGCCTTTCACCCTTTCTCGCCGAACATCAGCTATTGTCCGCAAGTATTTTCAGAAGGCATCAAACATCGGCTGTAGCCAGCTTGAACTTTTCATTGCAAACAAAAAAATGTCGGCTATAGCCGACAAGGGGGAAGGGAAGAGAATGCAGAAGTAGCAATGGTCAAAGGTATTCAGGCTCTGCCTGAGACCCAGCTTGGCGAGACCTTGGTTCCACTCCTTGGCAATTCGGCCTGACTCTCCTCACAGCAGGAATCTATGGTGAAGTGGTTGAATTGTCAATGATTTTTAAAAGAAAAATTTTTGTTGCCCACTCCAATTTTCTATAGTGAGAAATGAATTATTTGCTTTGTAATGTGCAGAAGCAATTTTTAAATGAAATTTTAATGTTATCTCAAAGTCACTCCAGGAGTAAAAGTCTTAGTACATTGTGATTACTAACTTTGTAATTATCAACGAATGCAACTAACGATCAACATGAGATGGGTGATGTGACTTGCAATGGCCGCAAAAGCTCGCAAGACAAAGCGCAATACACAGCTGCTCCCAAAAGCTGTTAACATCAATGAATCACACTGCGGAAGCCTAAGTTTCATTCTTATGTAAGGATAAATAAGCGAAAATTCACAAACAATATTTACTTAAAAAATCACTGCTTAAGCAAAAGTTGACTGTGGACTCGTTCTAAGAAAGTGTTGAAGGATCTAGTTTAGTGGCCAGGGTAATGGCCATCCACTGGGTGTGGCAAGGTTCATTTGGGTCCCAAATTTGAAGGACGAGAATTCCAGGGAAATTATTCACCAAAAAAGAGCTCCATACAGAGAATTCTATAATATTCTCATGCTACTCAAAGCACGGAAAACATTTCCCTTTCATAGGTGCCGGCAGGAAAAGATTAAATCACTTTGCCTTTATGGGATACCAGACACAGATTGGAGGTGTTTTCCCGTACCCCTACCTGCATGCTTGGGGTTTAAAGTAGAGATGGGTCGAATAGCAGATTTCTCGAATTCGAATATCGAATTCGAATATTAAATCATTGCTCGAATATTCGAATACCTCGAATTTCGAATACCTCGAATACTAAATGATGAATGCTGGAATGTTTGACTCGGTTGCCTATGCAGCAGGCAACACAAGATTTTGGGGAGTAATTTTGATTTACTTTAAAGGATTCGAACAGGAATTTAGCTGATTAATGAATATTTTAATTTTATGGAAACAATTGGGCATATAATTCAACTAACATCGCTTTACCCCCACTTCTGCTGCCAAGTGCTAGCTGACAATCTGAGGCATTTTGCAAAATACAAGCTCTTTTCCACCGGATTTTCTTCAATTATTTTCAGTCCATCTTTGGGAGTTCTCAGGAGATAAGAAGATGAATTGGAATTGCTATCAGGGAGAAACCAAATATTCTGTGAAAATATCCCTTTGTCTGGGACTGTAAAAATAAAGATTTATAGCACCACTCATTAATTGTAACTTGATATATGCTTTCGGAAAAAAATACCGCATCAACTTCCGAGAAGCTCTGCTGCTCATATCGAGTTTCGCCAGAATGCTAAGTCTCCGTCGTATTTTGACATTTATTTCTTTGCGTAAAATGCTTAAATAAATTCAGAAATACGTCGTGTTTGGTCTTATTCTTTTTGAAATTACGCGCACATTACTAATATTTCAATTCAATAAAGGTGTAACATCAATTGACGAAAGTTATTCTTAGACACCTTTTGTGCTAATAGATGACTCATGCAGCGGTTGACCTCCACAGAAATGGAGAACTTCGAAGCTGGTAGGAAAAAAAAGGTCAGTGGGGGAGGAAAGGGAGGGCCGGAAAGACGTTTCTATTGTTCTCGTGTAACCCAGTATTTTTTCGAAGCTAAGGTCTTCGTAATATGATCCCTGCGCGAGCTGTGACCTTTTTTTATTTCGAAGAAGAGGAAAGCCTCAGAGGGGTGGGCTAGTGCTGAATGGAGAGGGATACCGGATCTTGGGAAATGCGCTAATGTAAGTATCCCACGGTACTCACACAGCAGTTGACCTCCAGAAATGGGTAACTTTGAAGCAGGTAGCCAGAAAAAGGTCAGTGGGTGAGAAAAAGGGGGAGGGCGTGAAACACGTTTTTATTGTTCTCGTAACTCGATCTTTTTTTCGAAGCAGGGGTCTTCGTAATGCGATCCCTGCGCGAGCTGGGACCTTTTGTTTGATTTCGGAGAAGAGGAAAGTGTCAGAGTGGGTGAGGCGAGTGCTGAATGGAGGGGGATAGCGGATCGTGGGAAATGCCCTAAGGTTGCTATCCCAAGGCACTGAGGTTCTCCTGGTGGGGGGAATCGGGGATTTTCGGATTTTTTCACCCGACGATTTTCGGTTCCCCTCGTCGAACTCTTTTCACCGCTAAAATCCACGAATTTGATGTAATTCGTCAACTTGCGTAAAACGGCGCTGCGAGCACTAAATGACTACAGTTCTCTACATTTTTTTCCGAGTCAACTACCAACGACGTGCGTGCGACAGTGTATGACGCAAAATTCAAAGTATTCGAGGTATTCGAGGCGGTACTTTTCGCATAACTATTCGAAACCTCGAATATCGAATACTTTCTAATATTCGAGGTATTCGAGTATTCGCGGATACTATTCGCACATCTCTAGTTTAAAGGTTAGCTATCCTAAAACAAGAATTAAAATCCTATAATATAGAATTAATTCACATAATTCCAAAGGCAAATTAATGCATATTTCAGTGTCAAAGATACAAGCTCTCAGCCACCTGACAGAGAGGCAGTTCTTTTGATTCAAGCATCATGAAGTATACTTTCCCACAAGTCATGGATACCATTCCCTGACTTTTCCCTGTCCTGTAAAAACAACAAACAGTAAACATCATGCTAAATTGAAAATTACCTGTAGTGATAGAGATAAACATGTCTCAAGGAATCTGTTTTCAAATAAGGATGTGAAGTGAGAGAAGATGGGGAGTGCAGCTGATCCAAGTGGAACGTAGAATCTGCAGCAGAGAGGGAGTTGACGGATGGCTGAGACATATCCACCGCACACACGGTGCCAAGCTGAAGAATCGCCCGAAATTCTAACGGAACCTGCGTCTCATAGATGCCTTCGATGTCTGGGGTGGACAAATCAGCAGTCAGTTCCCTGAATGCATAAAAGAAAGGAGACTCCTTAAAAATAGACATACTCACGGGAAAGGAAAAGTAACACATTAAAAAATACTGCGGCACATTATCTCTAGTTCTATTGATGAACATTAACAATAAAACATTTTACAGGGTTTCTCACAGGGCATACAATTGAATTTATATAGAGATTCTGCCTAAGAAACATCTTAACAGCTTTCATTGTTCACCAGGTGGGAAACCTAAGAACAGTTTCTTATATATACAGTGCAACCTCGATAAAACGACACCCCACGGGGCTCAAATAAACACTCGCTAGAGCGAATTGTCGCTCTACCGGAGGTGGAGCGAATAATAGCCAATATACCTATTGTGAACAGTTAAACAGGAACAGGAGTGGTGCGGCGACAGAGAAATTTATATCCGATAAACGTAAGCATAAATTTAGACGAAAGGCGATGTTTTTTGCATCACTAAATTTCCTTACTTAAAAAACAACTAACTATTCAAACAATTTATAAGCACCGTGCTGAATAAAAATCATGCACAGCATTGCTTTGTCAATCATTATGCCAATGTACAACCAACGAAGCCATTTCTCTATGCACTTAATTAGCGCATGTACGTGATCATTTTATCATTTTGGCATTTTCCACTGAAAATTTAAAAAATAACTGATAAAACTTTATTGCGGTTATTTAATGCCTCAAATAGCCATAAAATTCCGTTGGTGTATGTTAATTGTTCCTGCACGTTAAGCGGCAGTGAAGTGAAATCACGTACTGCATTTGTTTCCGCAGACGATCCTGCCTTGGAAGACTTTATCTACCATATAATGTAATGTCTTCATTATCTACGGTAAAACGTTTGCTAAGCAGGCAAAATGATGTGATTAAAATTGCCGTTGTTAAAAAAAAGTCCCTTTTTGAATGTTACCCTCGCGATGTATTTGAAATACAGGCGGTCCCCGACTTTCGTACACAATGCGTTCCCGAAAACTTGTACGAAAGTCGAATGTACGAAAGTCGAACCATTGGCTTCCATACTAATTAGGGGTTACGTTCCAAAAGAGCGGAATATACGTACTAAAACCTTTTTTTTCACGGAATTCATTTCAATTGACTTAATTTTAATAATATGTTAAAAAAACTCCGCAAATCATCTAATTTCTTTCGAAAATACGCAGAAAATGCAAATAAAAGTTTAAAAAACAAGAACTCCGTTGGCTATCGAGTGAAACTTCCTCTTGGCGTTTAAGTTGACATTCCACTTATTACGTCCACTAAAAATAAAAGGACATATCATGAAGCATAACAAAATGTATTTGTTGAACCTGCACTCTGGATACCTTTTAATTTTTACACCAAAATTCGATATTTGGCAGGTGACATTCGTGATCGCGTATATTCCGCATGTTATTCAAAAAAGACAAAAGACAAACGGAATTCGGGTGATATTTCGTGCAATATCGTTGGTGAAGGTTTACATGAATTAAACAGCACTCAAATAAAAAACACAATTAGAAAGAAGATCTTAATAGTTTTTTTTAAAGCTATTTGATGATGTCTAGTCAACTTCTTTTGAAAGATATCATCAATAAAGGCTTTCTTCTTCCCTTGATAAAGGAGCCTACAGCAGGCTGTCTCTCTCCCAAATAAATCACCTAGATTAGAGTCAACTACCAACGATTCCCTTCATTGTATACGTTCGTATTATTTGCATATACTGCCATTTGAAACAATAGAATGTTGGGATGCGCAATAAACATCGCGGGAATTTTAAAAAAATTCCAGACCAACGTCCGAAAGTCCGAATTTAGCGTACGAAAGTCGAGTAAAAGGTGTCAATTTTGAACGTACGAAAGTGCGAATTGTACGAAAGTCGAGTGTACGAAAGTCGAGGACCGCCTGTAATAGACTGACAATAAGTTTACCACGGCACTGCAATAAAAACGGTTTGAATTAAAATTGGTAATATAAGAAAAGATATTAACGTGATATTATTTCACAAAAAAATATCACGCAGGTATTATGCTGATGTCACTTAAATAAAACAAAAGCAAGATGCAAGAAACTGCGACAAATATAACTCACATGGGTACATATTATTTTCGGCAAAGACACGGAAAGGCATACGCATCTGATAGACCCTAAGGCCAAAAAATCTTACGAATTTGAATTTATTGATTTAAAATTCTCAATAACGACTGAGAAACATGAACAAGGAATGCAGAATTTTTCAAATAAATAAACTGTAAGCGCATCATCAGCTCTTCACATATGCCATCTGTGACAGCACCGAATGCATGGCGCCAAACGAGAGTCAGTTGTTCTGAGAGTTCTTCCAGCGGCCACCAGGCTCGGCCGCCCAGGTGTCGGAAGAGAGCGCCACTACGACTCCAACCACTGACGCGAATAGTTTACCATTGTGAATAGCACATTGTGATCGTGAATATTACTTGTAACCGCAACAGAGGATAAACACGTCCATCCGTACAATTCACGCTGAGTATCATTGCATCGTACACCCTACACTATCGCTAAAGCGCACTACTTGCCTCTAGAAGCTTCATTGCAAGATATACCTCGTACTGCAAGGGTTTTGTCGGGGAGTAGGTTGTAAAAGAGTTCCGTTTCGTCTATGTTATACCACGCGGGGAATACTTCTTAAGATACTTAGGATCGGAGTGTTTTCTTCCACGACTTCGGGTTAACACCGCAGGCATCGCCAGCAATTATGACGGAAGATAACGCTTTAGTGCTTTGAATTAGTATAACCAACCTTCCGCACTCTTGACGTTCTCGATTGGCAATTTATCCCTGAAATACTCTGCGTTAGGCTTAGGCATAGCCACTTTCTATGACGTTCTCGCAGATTGAAGTGGGCAAAACCACCCGAACAAAGCTCCTTCTAACTCTTCAGGGTCAGCATTCCTTGGGCGCTTTTGTTTTTTTATTGCGAAGAGCGAATAGGAAGATAAATTAATTACGCCACTCTCATATTACTCTATTATTTTTTTTCTTGCTTAGACGTGTTTGGTGTTTTTGGCCATGGTGTCTGCCATCAAATGCTTTCTATTCACGCAACTCACGGACGTGCGGGTACGCTGCCGACTGCTTTCTGCCGCCCGAGGAACAAAAGAAGATCAAGCATTTGCGAATTATAATTCCGCAATATTTTCACCAAAATGAACCACTTATTTATCAAACGACAGTTTACTACATGAATTTGAGACTGTACACTCCATGTTAACTTCATTTCTAACAGATCGCAAGAAATTACAAGGATTGGGGACTCTTGGTGAAGGTTCTCCGTCAATAGAAACCCTCGCAATGGCGAGTGGCAGCTCCTGAAGGGAATCGTAAAAACGAATTTTTTTAACATGCTTATTATAGGGTGTCAATTGACGGTGCCTCGGCTAACTCTCGTAATAGCGAGGGTCTCGCAATAGCCCCTACTCGCTTTAAAGAGGTTCCACTGTATGCATTTAGGTTATTGAATCATATACTGAAGAATTTAAAATTTTTGGATTTACAGTATCTTTAAGGAATAAGTTTTATTGATAACATTCATGAAATTAAATTAAAAAAGAAGAACTTTGTGCTTTCACATTAATATTTATTCATGACCATGGTTTCAACGTTAGACGTCATCATCAGGTGAACTCTACAGAGGTCCATCACATCCTTTTATACCTGTCTAGGAGGGGTAGGGAGGAAGGTAATTAGGTTGGACGGATTGGTCGACAGAGAAGAGGGAGGGGGAAAAAACTTGGTCATATGGTATGAAAGAAGTTAGGGGGAGGAAGGATGTGATGGACCTCTGTAGAGTTCACCTGATGATGACGTCTAACGTTGAAACCATGGTCGTGAATAAATATTAATGTGAAAGCACAAAGTTCTTCTTTTTTAATTTAATTATGAATCGCTTTCACCAAGTTACGCCTCAAACAATCAATTCATGAAATTATAATCGGAAACAAGGAATGTGTGTAGCAGAAACCATGTAATACAAAACAATACAGAATGATATAGAATATATCCCAGATCCTTCCTGATACAGACATAAATGGTCAACACAAAAGTAGAACCAAAAGGAGCATTCCTACGAGAATATTTTAATAAATCTAAGTGAAATGATTCCAGACTTAAACAAGTATTCCCTGTTCTTAAGATTCTTACTGTTAACATCTAATTAAAAAATTTTTTGATGCAAAGGTAAACATATATGATAATAATGCTTAACAGGATAGAACTTGAAAAATTCTCCATCCACAAGGATAATTACAAGTGATGAAGAATTGTCAAGCATGCAACTGTTAAAAAGGTCTGAAGTGAGTTAGCAAAGGGTGTACACAGTAGATATGTAGTTGTCATGATACATAACAGCACAAAATTGAGCATGTAAAAATTCAAAATCTCAGAAGTGAAAAGGTATAAGAATCCTGCTGATGTGGATTACACAATGTAACAGAATAGAAAATATTAATATACTCAAGGATGAGTTGGTTCCATATTTTTGTCCGTTAAGATCAGTGGCGGATACAGCAGATGGGGGTCACAGGGGTCACACGGGTGCCCCCCCCCTTGCGGAGCCACCCATAATGCCAAACATTGCAGAATCACAATTGTAACTTTTTTATATCATAAGATGGCATTGTCTTGAATACGTGTATAATCACTTTCATTAAAAATTTCTGAAGCTCTGCATGTGACTTGACAATTTTTTATTACGATAAAAGTAAATGTACCTCAAGATATCTTTTGAGATTAAAGTTCATTTCTTGGTATCAGTTCTCAGAACTGGCTGTTGAATCAAATGTTCATTATCATAGCTTGATTTTCAAAAGCTGGAAATGGTTTTTCAAAATGTATCAAGAAAATTGCCTGTAATAACACATCAAATTATGTCACAAGTCATATCATTCATAACACCACTTTATTTAAAGTGTGTAAAAAGTATTGAGATCCACATATACTTTCAAAATCATTATTACATACCTAAGTAGGTAAATTTGGTACCAATTATTTTTGTCTTCGGTTCCAACTCTGGGTCTAAGATGAAGAATTGGCAACCAAAACCAAAGAGCAATACCAACACATCCCTAACGTGTACAAATAGATATTCATTCCATAAGTTCTAATGTCACAAAGAAGTACAATTTCAATGTAATTCTTTACTTTAATAAAATTAATAAAATGAAGTAATAAAGCTGGTAACTCACTGGCTATGTTCCTGAAACAGTCCTTCTGAAACTGAGTACTCATACAAGTTGAATACAGGTCTAGAACGAGGAAGAATCCTTGTGCACTTTCTCCAAAGCTTCCCAGTAGGGTCTTCTTCTCTAGGCGAACGTTGGTTAACAAAGAATATACGTGGAATTACCATGCGAATCTGATGCAGTTCTTGACCGACCAGAGCCCACAGGCGAAAAACTCCAGGTTGACCAGTCTCTAAAACCTGTCGGAAAAAAATAATCAAAGAAAATATTCTATTAAATGAATCCTAATGTTAGGAAATAAAATTTTTAGCATCAAAGTAATTTCTTTAGGAAAATAACTGAAGAAAAGAACATAAATAACAAATGTCATTCATGGTGGCTACACTACTAAGACTTGGGAAATTTGAATCCAAACCTGAATAATTTGCCATGGAGTATTTAACAATGTCTCCTGCGCTTTCCTCAAAAATCCACCAATAGTTCCCGCTCCAAGTAAAGAGCTTCTTTTGTTGCCAGGTCCGCTAGCAACAGCCATCCCAACTCGATTCGCAGGAACCAACTGGGCACTCCGGGCGGTACTTCTTAATTCTCTTTGCAAAACCCACTTCTTTTTCATGAACTTGATCCACTCTATAATTTCTTCCTGAAAAAAATTAAAACAAGAACATAATTAACAAGAGCCAATCTTATCAACAGCTGATATTAGTAATACATCCCACATTCTTTCTGGCAACCAATCTAGAGCCCGTTTCATAAACAAATTTGAAAATCCAATAATTTGTAACTCTCATAAAATCCCAAAATCAATGCTTATATCTTCCACGGATTTACCCACTAATTGTTCATTTGGAATGGTTTTGTTTGTTTCTCAGTGTACGTGCTTATTTAAGTGATTTACTGGTATTATATACATATTCAAATGAGTTACAACAGTGGAAAGGTTTCAAGAGACAATTCGACAAATTTGAAGCTTTTCAACTGGTGCACGCTTTAGATTCACCTGTAGGAAAAAAAATCAACTAACCCTAAAAATGTGTTGCAATCCTCAAATAGTTTATCAAAAGTTAAGTTAAAATGTTTATTGTCACGATATCTCGATTAAATTTCACACGAGTTATGTGTTACACCTTTCCTGACTAATGATATTTGATTCTACACCTATTCGGTGCCACCCATATTGTCCATCTCATTCAAAAGCCACTCTTATGACAAAAAATATCCAATCATTATTGGATAAGGGAGTAATTGAAGTTTCTAAATCAAACTGGAGTTCTCCTGCCTTTCTTGTGCCCAATAAGGATGGAATTGAAAGACTGGTGGTTGACTGTCATAAGTTGAACACACAAATCCTACGCCTTTAGTCAAGCATGCTATCAGGTATTTAGCTGACGCATAATAATTCCCCGTGCATCAAAGCTTCATACAGGCATCGAAGTTCCTGCATGTCACTAATTGGATGTCATTCCACTACATCTCACCTGCTTCTGTTATTGATATTTCCAACCTTCATTACTCCATTTGGAATTTCCTAGTATAATCGCTTGCCATTTGATTTCAAAAATTCACCTCAAGTGTTCACTCATCTCATCAATAAGGTGTAAGGTGATTTAAAATATTCTAGTGTCTACACCTATATTGATGACTTATGTATCCATTCGCCATCTGCAGACAACCATTTATGGCATGTTGAGGTCATTCTCTCGGGGCTACCAGCTGCTGACCTGACAGTTTGCGAAGACAAGGTTGAACTTGGGGTGCGGTCTCTCACATTCTTTGAACACCTCATCTCAAATAGAAGAATTCAAGAGGATCCAGAGAGAAACATACCTATTGAGCAATTCCCAGTCTGAAGTATGTACAGAGAAGAAAGTAGCCTGGTTTTTAGGTCTCAGTGAGGTTTTTACAATAAGTTCATTCCAAGGTTGAAGTCTTACAGCTAGGTCCGGAGGGTAAGATTACCGTGGAGGGTAAATTTTCCAAGGAGGATAAATTTCTAAGGCAAATATTTCTGAGAGGGGGTACTAATAAAACAATTTTGGAACAAAAAAAATTTTGCTTACCAATAACAAATTTCATAGTATAGAATTGACTACTTTTTGGGCCCCTTGAAATTCATTATACGAGGATGAGTCAATAAATAAGTCGCACACGTGTGTGTGTCTTATACCGTTTGAAATTATGCACACATCTTTCGCCATCAGATCCATCCAGCATATAGTCCCAACTTAGCCCCTGTTTCCTGCTTGGCACCTGATTTTCAATTGTTTGGGTCCCTAAAAATCATTTGGGTGGCCATCATTTTGACACGGATATGCCGTAATCTACGAGGCTACACGTTGGCTGCGACAGCAACCTAAGGAATTCTTTGCTGGTGGATTTCCAGGACTTGTAAAGAGATGAGATACAATGGCACAGCAAGGGGGGGGGTTTTGGGAGATAAACCCCCCCCCCCCCCATCCCCAGAGCTCAGAGAAACTTCTAAGTTTTATCCATTGTACTTAATTTTATTAATATTACTTATAAAAGAGGGTAAGGATTAATAAAATAACCCTCAGAAAGCCGTAAAACTTACCATTTTGAACCATTTATCTTAAAACTTTTCTGGGGGAGGGCCCCCACACCTCCCGCTTACCCTGGCCGGTATACCGTAAACCCCAGTATTAGATGTGCCTAAAATCTAGCCTTAATTCCTAGCTCTGCCCCTGATAGGATAAATGCCTGAACATACAGGGTGAATACGCAGCAAAGTGAGATAAAAGTCACAAAGTTACTTTGATTATTTTTGCCTAAATTCAGTTTAGCAACTTATTGACTCGCCATCGTATCATGGTTCTACTGTGCATATACACATATGATTGTTAGACTCACCCTTGTTGTCCCCATTGATGGTGGTGGTCCCAAGACATCTCTCCAGCTTCGCACCGTCTTGTCCTTCCCACCAGCATTGTTCCACCGACTAGCTCCAGCACTAGAGTCACCCTCCCCATCCGACTGAACCCTCTTCCTTTTATTGCAAACTGGAATAGGACCACCAGCCAGCTTGGATAGAGGTACATCCTTACCACTCCTCCCAATATCTTCAATGTCTGCCACTGCACCACTACCATCATTCGAACCATCAACCTGAACATCAAAAGTAATACTGTAATTTTCGCAACCAATCACATAACCTGAAAAAGATTACACTCTGTTCACTTTGCCTTTGCAGCTAAGCAGGTGTGGCTAAAGCAATTGGGTTGAGCGGAGGGAAAGTTTCTTGACATGTAATTTTTCCTTAGCCAATCAAAAGAAAGCAGGTGAGGCCTACCGCTTCAGAAATTCAATAGCTCTCAGACCGCTATTGTGATAACAACATAAAATCAAGCATTGTTGCCAAATCTAAGCCTAAATACACCTTTCACCAAGGGTACCACATCAACAAGGTAGCTGGCTATGTACTAGCCATCACCACTTCTCATAAACTCCTAGGCACTGTGCACATACCAATATCTCCACTGCACAAACACTCAACAATCACCCACCGAATCAAATCCACTCATTTAGTACTCCTAATGTACTAATGAATGGATTTAATTCGGTGGGCGATTGTTGAGCATTTGTGCCGTGGAGGTATCGATACCTTATGTGGTTTGTTGTTGCTTAGACTATCATGATCAATTCCTTTCCTCAATGACAGGATCACCCACCGCAAGTTAATGAACCAGAATTCTAAAGACATAAAAATACATGAAAAGTGGACAGTAACTTTTGGTTTCCGTATTTTAAAATTAAAAGAGAATGGCTGAATTGGGAATTTTTTCTCATCTCAAGGCATTTTTCCCTTCAATTCCACATACTGTTTAAACAAATTGCAATTTTCAGATCTGGGTGAACGATTTCATTAACTATGGCTTTAAAAAATTTCTATGTGATGAGAACTTGTAAATGTTTAAGTCTTCTGAATTAACGATCATTCCCATTGTATTTGATTTTACTATTTTACTATTATTTCATGTATATTTTAAATTTTTGATATATATAACCCATTGCAGACATTACGATATTACTGGTGATGGTTCAACCATTTTATATTGACGTGCCATATATCTGAATCGATGTACCTACTCATTGTTTTCTGATCCTTTGGCAAATGAATTATTCTATTCTATTCTTCTTTTACACTGGAAAGATTTTTTATGCATAAAGTGAATAAAGAAAAAAATTTATTTTGCAGGGTCTTTAACAAAGACATGATACCTGGTGAAGAATTAAAGATTAATCATTAATCACATGAATGTGTTTTTTATTGCCTACAAAAAAAATTGAAATTTTATGTGGAAGGTGATAAATCAAAAAATATATTATTCTATAATGACTATCGATAAAGTAATTTCATGTGAGAATAAATTAAATAATCATGTCATGTACGGCATTTTATGGATACACTAAATCTTGAATAATATGAATAAATAAAAAATGAAATTAGGAAGAAATCATGTATTGGTGGAATTTACATTTATATTTTCCAGCAGGAAGAAAATATCTATATATTTATGGATAGCTTTTAAAAGAAATATTACGCGAGAATTATTGAAAAAATCTTGAATTCATTGTTTCAATTCTGAAAAAAAAATTCAATTTTATCTCGAATTACATTTATCAAGAAAAACAATTGTTTTACGTCATTGTAAAAAATATATTACAAATTTTACATACGAGAAAAGATTAAATAACGTATGCCATAATCTTATTTTTAATTTTAAAAAATTTGAAATTTTATTTGGAATGTTGTTAAAGAATTGATTATGATTTTCTGCAATAAATTGTGATTTTGATAGAAAGATTTTTTTTTCATCTTCATTTATATGGTCACACAATAAATGGTAATTCTAATGTTGAATATTCAGTCATCATCACTGGTCAACAATCCTAGGATTGGTTTGACGCAGCTCTCCACTCAGTTCTCCAATCAGCTAATCTTTTCACACCTACGTATTTCTTCTCTGAATATTCAGTAGCCAGAAAAAAATATTCATATGTCACGATCGCGTTTTTAACGCTCGCACTATAAATGAGAAATTGTTATCTCGAATGAGATAGAATGGAATCTTCTGGCATTCATTGGCCTATTTACCACACAAACGAAAAGTACTAAAGACAAAATTACTGTTACAGCATCCAATTCTATCCTAATGTATTGTTTAAAACATGCCTCTGTTCCATCCATGATTTCTTCACTACGGTCCACAGGTTTTGCAGGAGCCTTGGTGAAGAGCTCATTGATTCTTCTCTGCTTCAAAGTGTCATTCTTCTCAACCATTTTCTTATGGAGCCAATCAGGATGCCTAATGCGAGGGACTGGATTGGGAAGCTGCAAACCAGAAGTAAAATAAATGCTACAATGATGACTTTTAAAAGGATATGTATGAAATTCATAATATGCCTGTGTGTTTTAAAATATTACATAAGTTTGAACAAAATATGGACAAAAATATATTCCTGGAAATGCATAGGAAAATGATTAGTTTTAATCATAGTCATTGAAAAAAATATGTACTAGATAAAATGATCAATAATATTCTCATTATAGTCCTTCATTTTTTGATGGGTGAATGGTTGAATCACTAATCAAAGAAAATGATTTGACATTGAATCCATGGATTGGCTAAAATACAATTACATACATCTTTAAATATTCAATTACATACTTACAATAGAAACTGGTCAAATCTTTAGTTCATGCAATGCATACCAACAATTATATCAACAAATAACTGTTTCAATTAATATGCAAAAAAATGCTAGGAATATTGATGCTGATATATCATGATTCTAAGTTGAACAGAAGCAAAATAATACAAAACTAAATAACACTCTTGTGTAGCCATTACATGAGCTTATAACCAGTGTAAAAGCTTTACAGGGCCAGCATGGACCAAATACCATGAAGGAAGGGAGATCAAACTAGACCAAAACATGAGTTTTGTTCATATCTTTAAGTTTATCAAAGGTTAAATATGAAGATGGGCAAAACTGGCTAGGAGAGTGATAAGTGGACCCAAGGAATGGTAAATTGAAACACAAATACCGTATTTATCTGAATATAGTCCCCCCTTTTTTTTTCCAAAAATGCCCACAGTAAAAGTAAAGGGGAGATTATATTCTAATGCATTTTCAAAAATTTTTCCCTAAACTAAAGCCTCAAAATTAAGGGGGGGGGACTATATTCAGAGGGGACTATAATCGGAGAAATACAGTAATCATGGCTTTACTATAATTAGAAAAGAAAAATTAATTAGCTCTGTCTTACCCCTTGCATGGCAGCTGGAATAGTAATGATTTTCTGCACCGTACCACCAAGACGCTCAATATAATAGTCCCAGTCAAGAACATCACGGATATCGACATCATCAATAGTTGAGTCTTTGAGCCATTTCCTCAAATAGTGGCGCTTTACACTGGGTTCTGATTGAAATATGGCTAAAGGAATAGCTCTGAAAATGAAATAATCTTCACATGAATGAAAGTGACAATAAATATTATATCACAATGACTAACCAGCCCAATATTTTTGTTGCAGAACTTTACTGCAATAGGATTCTTTATTTACAAGAATTACATATCTAACACAAATGGAGCATGAAAATAATACTAAACGATACAGAAAACAATGATGAACACTGTGATATAATTTTCAAATCAATCTTAATTTACAAGAAATTCAATGAAACATTACGAAAACCATTTTGTTCTCTTTATATAAGTGCATTAATTAAACACGGAGACCATAAAATTATACTTCATTTCATAGAGTAAAATAGCTTTAAAAGCATTAACTATGTATTTAACTATGGTACAGCACAACAATTAGGGAAACAAACCTTTCTGTGACAGGAGCTCCATCAGGCTTTCTAGAAATGATGAATTTGCATGCCAATCCAGCATCTTTCACCATTTGATCACCAAGAAACTCTGCAAGCCTTTTCGCTGTACTGATTGAAGTAGATTTCTGAGCTCCATAATCTTCTAGTTTTTTGGACATGGACCGGTTTTCAGAAATAAGCTCGAACAATTCTGAATCCGGCATAGTGCTTGCCTGTGCAATTTCAAGAAGAAAAAATATATAAATGGTGCCCTCAAAATTGAAACAAAAATGTAGCTCAAAGTAATACTCACCTTACTGTAGAGAACATCAAGCCAATAATCTGCAACTTTAGCGACTGATTCATAGCATTGTTCTAGCGTATCTCCCTTCAAGAATGATTCAAACACAGATGACTGGAAAATTTTTATGAGTTGCAGCTCACCTCTTCGCTTCACTTCAAAGCTGTCCAAAAATAAAAATATTTCCATTTAACAAATAATTTTATTATGTTATCTTATAGATATGATATCTTAAATATTTAAAGATGTTTTTCATAACATGCTAAGACAAACCGTATTTCTCCAAATATAGTCCCCTTCTGAATATAGTCCCCCCCCCCTAATTTTGAGGCTTCAGTTTTAGGACAAATTAAAAAATATGTGTTTGAATATAGTTCCCCATTTACTTCTACCATGGGCATTTTTGGAAAAAAAGGGGGGACTATTATCAGATAAATACAGTAGTTGCCAGCCACCTACAAATGTTCAACTTAAAGGAATTCTTCTAGCCAGTGCTTGTATACTCAAGAAAAAAATATCATTCAGCATATACCGTATTTGAGAGCAAATAAGATGGACCTTTTTCCAAAAATAATCGTTCAAAAATCATCTGCATCTTATACGTGAAGGTTTGACCTTCAAGGGCTATGCTCAATAATCACTCCATTATATTTATTAATACATAAAAAAATAATTCTATTGAATAATGTAGTAGTTGTTACTGTAAATCTCATTGCTATTATGAGACTTTATTTATCATTCATTTATTATATTATAGACTATCATTGTTTTGCTCGCTTCTGGAATATCAAAGAGTTAGGAGCAAAATATCGAACTTGATCATATTGGATCACAGGTGCTTGTAAGGAAGAGGGTGTGTTTTTCTTGCTCAGTAGAACTGTTTGTTTAAAAAAACTATCCAAATAAATATGTCAACAGGAGACAAGATATTAAGTTACACAATTCAATTTAAATTAGGAGTTATAGACCATGATTATGCCACCGATTTGGCTTTCCTGAAGCATAAGAACTATAATGAACTAACTTAACTTTCATGTGGACTTTTTTACTTGCGTGTGATATACTGCAATGAGGGTGCATCTAACATGACATTAAATAGGATATTTAATGAAACTAAGTTATTAATTAAAAACAGACAAAAATAAAATTAATTAAATACACTTCTAAAAGTCTAAAAATGACATTGCATCAAATGTAATGCCACTCCAGCAGTCTGTAGCACCAAATATTGTTTGTAAATAAATAGTCACAGTAGACAAATTTTGGAACACATCTGAAGACTAGCATGTTGTAAAAATTAATAGATTTACCCTCAGGTACACAACACTTAATTGCTAGAGCATGTTCTAAAATAAGTTGTACAAATGAGCCTGGATTGAAATAAAAAGGAAATGGTGATTGAAAAGAACTCCCTTCAGCAAGTTAAAGAACTCACCCTTTCAATTCAGCCAATGAACCATCAAAATTGAACACAGCATATCTTTTCTTCAGTCTCTTTCCCTCTTCTTTTGATGCAGGGAGAACCATAGCTAAATATGGTCCATCCACTTCAAAGAAAATGGAATTTTCACTACGTGTTGTGTACACTAGGTTCTCAGGATCAACCAATTCTTGATACTGATCATTTGTATAAAAATCCTGGGAGGGTAAATAGGAAATAAATATTAAGCTGATTAAATTTCATAACTACTTCCAGAAATAACCACAGTTCATACAACTCGAAACTCGTGAGTAGTTAAAACTCGACTCGATTACAAAAATTACTACTTGCTCAGCCCTAATGGAAATAACCAAGTATGCAGAGATTAGGACATAAATTTGACTTTAATCTGTACACCACTTGTAAGGTGAAATAGCGAGAATACACCAATGGATGAAGTTTGCCATGAAAAAATATTTGACTTAATAATAATAATAATAATAATAATAATAATAATAGTTTATTGACGGGAAAACCACCCAATTACAAAAAATGCACAATTAACACAAGATTGAAACATTTCAAAGCTCCCAAAAATACAGGAACAATCGCACAAACTTGCTGCAAAAACCAACAATAGAAAAAACAAACACAGCAGTCAAGAATAACAGATTGAACAGTCACACATCTCTCAAACAGTGGAAACAGACACTATCACCATACACAAGAACAAATCATCCAAGTCATTGCACAAACAAAGGCAGCTCCCTCCTTAAATTCTTTGGATTTAAATTAAAAAGGTCAATGTTACTACATTTGTAGTTAATGCTCCGCATAGTTCTGGTTAAGGGTGAGTGGAAGGCGTAATTTCTATTAGAATGAGGGAGTGAAAACATGAATGTTTGCCTAGTGTTTAAAATGGGGACACGGAAAGGGATCATTTCTACCAGATGAACAGAGTCAATGTCTCCATGCAGTAGACGGTGAAGGAAGGACTTAGCTGAGATTCGAACCCAGATCTCCCGATTGCCGGTCAGGTGTGTTAGCCAGTCCCACCACTAAACCATTTTGTCAGAGCGAACTTCTGGATGGGTTTTACCTAACAAAATGTTGACGTCACTTTATTTAACTGTATTTAACACTGTATTTAACTTTGCACCCGTGCGCGTGACTGCGTACAAAGTCATTTGTTCCTGCAGTGCTTTGAAATTCGTCATCGCTGACCAGCGACAAAATAAAGGGTTTTCACCCCGACAGTAGCTTAGTAAGCACGATCCTGGCCACATGTGCCACGCCTTGAGAAAATGGCTTGGTGGTGTAACTGGCTAACACACCTGACCAGCAATCGGGAGATCCAGATTCGAATCTTGGCTAAGTCAAATATTTTTTCATGGCGAACTTCATCCATTGGTGTATTTAACTTTGCACTCCTGCGCATGACTGTGTACAAAGTCACTTGTTCCTGCAGTGCTTTGAAATAGGGAGGTCCAATAAAAAGGCTAGATGCCAATAAAAAATTATAATGATTCAAATTACAAGGAAACACAGCAGCTGGCAGTTTTCCACAAAATCGGCTGTAATATGTATGTTCAAAATTGAAAGAATGTCACATTACTCTACACAAACTATTGAAGATTTGAATCACAAGGAGTAACCCGTTGCATTGACTATATGCAGCTTATGTACACCAAAAATATTTACTCAGAAACTATGACTCCATAGCAAAAAGTACACTCACCTTGACCATTGAATTAAGCACAGCATTTGGGTATGAAATGGTAACCTTTGGTTTCTTAGGATGCGTAGATGTGATCACAAAATTCTCAGGAAAAGATGCAGGCAGGACACACCAAATACCATCCGTGTCCAGCTCCAACGGGCGACCAACTTGCTCAATAATTTCTCGTGCACGACGAATTATAGAGGATCCAGTGCAGCACACTATGCCCGCCATTTCCATACTATGCCATCTAGCCCTAAATTAGCAAAATACGAACACATAAATTTCTAATCAGTCAATCTTTTTAGAAAATACATTACCAACAGTCAACTTTTGATAATCCACGTTTATAATGCATGGTTTTCATATTATAGCGCTATTTTCCCCACTAATTTTTTTTTTAATATTTAGTACATGAAAATGAAATATTTGAAGCTTAATATACCTTTATTATAGAGTTATAGAATTATAGAGGATCCAGTGCAGCACACTATGCCCGCCATTTCCATACTATGCCATCTAGCCCTAAATTAGCAAAATACGAACACATAAATTTCTAATCAGTCAATCTTTTTAGAAAATACATTACCAACAGTCAACTTTTGATAATCCACGTTTATAATGCATGGTTTTCATATTATAGCGCTATTTTCCCCACTAATTTTTTTTTAAATATTTAGTACATGAAAATGAAATATTTGAAGCTTAATATACCTAAAAGAATAGCAAGCATGTGCAAAGTGAAATGCAAGCATGTCATATTCACTTGATCATTTTTATAGCTGAATGGTATAAAATATGAGTAGGCACTGATTTTAGATAGACATGCCCTTCATGGTAGAATATGATCAGTTCCAAAAATATAAGCTAAAAACCAGGGCATAAAATCAAAGCTTCAAAATCTCAACTTCATTTTACTCACATTCTCCACTTTGATAAACAGCAATTCTAATGAAATCGAAGGAAAAATCAATCACAACTCTACCACTAAGAAAAGGTCCCATAAAAATGTGTGCTCTCAAATAGTACTTGATTGATGATTACATTTACACACTTACTAGACATTTTTCCAAAGGAGATCATGATCATCTTTTACATTCACAAGATCAAAGCGAAAGCAGCAAGCCATTTCATCAGTCTTGATAGGAGAAGAATTACCACAATCCAGCATCCTCGTACCTCACTAATATATATGATTGATTAATTAATTTAGTACCTATGTCCTATGATATCAGCCACTGATTTTTACTTTAACACCAACATTTTGTTTAACATACTCCCTCAACTATCATTGAAATGCACAGCCAAACATAGCAATTTGGAGCCTATTTATGTAGCTACTTACAGATAAATGAAAGATTGTAATAAGATGATAAAACAATCTCAATAATTCATTTCTTTTCCTTTATTATAATTTTTTAATATATCAATTAATATTCCAAAACTTAAAATTATGTTATTGAAAATTATGATACTACCCATTATAACCCCTGCACTAGATTTCCACAGCCAACAATGAATTAAAACTTAAAATAAGAGCAAAATCAAAACATACCCTTTTCTCATCACGTATCCATAGAAGGAATTCAAGATGCACTTGTGAGCCAGCTGGAGAGAGTCATAAAGAACTTCACGATTCTTGGCAGATTTGATTTCAGCTGCATCTCCTTTTGCTAATGCTTCAGCCACTTGCTTTTTGGCTACCTTTATTATGAGAAAAATGAAAATACAATGATACTGATGGTCAGAACTTAAATAAATAAAATCAAAATACCATATTTATCTGAATATATCCCCCTCTTTTTGCTAAATGCTATGAATCTAAAACCAGTCTGATCCCATCTAACTACAAGGTTCTTCTAGATCATGCCTACACATTAAGAAGTTCAATTACCAAAAGGTACATTATCATAGGCTACGTTATAAATGGGCTCCTCTACTGCTCAAACCATAAATATTAGGTAGTCATATAATCCTGCAATGAGTCAAAGTTTCAAGTTAATGCGCAATCATATTTAAAGAAACACTTGCAATTTTTCACAAACTTACAAACTTTTATTCCTGGCCTAGGTTTTGATGTTGCTACATCATCTTCAAGTATATAACTATAGAAATATCGAAATAAATATAGAAATATCGAAACCTAGGACAGGAATAAAAGTTTATAATTGTGGAAAATTGCAAGTTTTTCTTTCAATATGGAAAAATTCCAATCCATCACACTTAGTTCTCCTGAATTTATACGCAATCACCTTATTCAGCCCTTTGTACTCATACCGACGATCTCTGAAGGCTCGCACAGTGTCTACATAGAAACTGTTCTCACGCTGACAGACTGTGGTTGACCGCTCTTCGGTTCGGGTGACCTTAGTTTTCCGGTATGCTTTTCGACAGTATTCTGAAAGACGCTTGCGTTCAAGTTCAGCCCGCTCTTGCTTTGGAAGCTGATGAAATGCTCTTGGAGGACCTCCAGGAACCTCTGGTGGAAATCTTTCCATTTCTAGCTGCTGCTGAATTCTCTGGTACTCACTTCGGGTAGCAGGCACTGTTGTTGAAGTATGAATTTATTTTGTAAGAAAAACAAATACAAACAAGCATAACTTCTATTCTTACAGCCAGTAAAATGTTTAAACGAAGCAATACAAATTTAATACATTAAATTTAATGCAATGTGCACTCGGCACAAGAATGTCGGTGACACACTCAAGCACTGAGAGTATGACGAGGACAGGTACACCCGAAGATATTATAATTAAGACAGTTACAGCAAAGGTTATTTCAGTAACAATCACAAGAGAGTTGATAGAATTAAATGCACAGCAAGTAAAGAGTATGCCTGCTCAGAATAGGCAAAGTTAAGATAATGCCAATTAGTACTTCATTATTCTTTTTGCCTTTTCCTGTGTGTTTCATAAGGGAAAATTAAATAAATTGTAACATGTAATAATAAATTTATGAATGTAGTATTTTGGATGATTAACCCAATTCCAGCTGATGATTCCCCTCCTTCACTTAGCCTTCTACTGGGCTACATAAGTTTTATAACTCAAATTATGCTAATATACACCAATATTAGATTTCTTTTGCTAAGCTCTAGTAACAACATTTGAAAACATAACACACACACTCTCCTTAATAATCCAAATACAATGTTCAAAACGCCATGAACCATTCCATCTCTTGTATTGACCAAGTCTCTAAGGAGAAAGAAGCTGTGAGTGATTGGATGAGTGGTGAAGTAAATAGTATATTAACCCTTTCCAGTCGGTGGAGCTCCCTCCTTTCAGGGTTTATAACCCTACCAGCGGCATTGGTTTGTGGTCAATAATTCTTCGTCTATATGAATTAGCTATATGGATAATTGTAGCTTGCACATAAATTGCAGACTTCGAATTGAATTCCTCATTTTATTCTGAGAATTTTGAAAGAAGCTCTACCATGAATTAACCCATTTAATCCAGCAACAATTTCCATGCTGATGCTTATACTGAAATCGAGATATAAGTTAATATTTATCGTAGAATTTTGTTTAAAAATTGTAAACACTGCTCAAAAGACAAAGAATTCAATTCTTAGTTTATATTTTTTGAGAAAGGAACGAATATTTATTTCGAAATCTAACTGAATGAACAGTTGAATGACCACGGTCCCTTGTACCAAAAAGAGAGGTAATATAAGACAAGGGGTCAGAGTACCTGCTCCCGGATTTCAAGGGTTCAACCTAAGTCCCGCTTTGTTGGGTCCCAAAACTAACAAGGGGAGACCACGAAACTTGCTCCGCCTTTTTCAATGCCGTATTTTTTATGGCCTTCGGAATGGTGAACACATCCCTGAACTAGTAGTGGTTCCGTTGAATGGGCCTTAGTTTGGCTGTAATTAATTAATTTTCATGCGGTACTTTTCACAAGCCGCGTATAGTTCCATGATATCACACCACCTACTAGGCGGGTCGGGTGGGGTAGTGGTGAGCGTTAACGGCTACCACCCGGGGGACCAGGGTTCGAGGCTTCGTGATGGTTTTATATTTTGTTGTCTTCATTGTGATCATACGGCGTCAACTTTTTCATTAGTTTTAATTGCGACAAGCATAGACATGAGACTATTTTTTTATCATCATAATGGTTTTCGAAGATAGATGTATTTTATACGCCCGGTCCATGGTCATCAACTTTTATTTCATCCTATTTGTTAATGGAAATTATATTTCGGAATGGTTCTTTTAGCACATAGGTACTGTGTAAGTAAACTCCCTTTGGAGTAAAGTGAATTTTATCTTTATCTTTATTCATCCACGGCGAGGATTGGCCCTCGCGGATGCTGTATACAACACATTTATGAAAACATTCAATACAACGAAACATACAAAACATGTACATTGGATTAAAACATTAGAAACACATACATTACAAAGATTACATTTAAATTTACATTTAAAATAAAAGAGAAGAAAAGTCCAGCTCAAAATACTCATGAATTGAGTACAGTGGATAATTGCACAGCCACTTTTCCAGCACATTTTTCAGTCTAGTGATGCTCACTGATCTGGCTTTGCTGGGTAATTTATTAAATAATTTTACTCCCAAATTGTCAGACTGGTTGTTGGTCTTAAACAGCCTACAGTAATTAGTATTTAGGCTATTTTTAGCCCTAGTGTCATGAGAGTGGATGGTGGATCGAATGGGGTAGGTATCTAAGTTATCTTTAATGTGGATAATGCTGCGAAACACAAAGAGGCTGTAGATGGTGAGGATATGAAAGTTTTTAAAAATTGGCCTGCAGTGGTCACGGGGCCCAGCACCACTCAGAATCCTCACTGCTTTTTTTTGCAGTTTTAGAATTTCTTTGGTTTCTTTTGCATGTCCCCAGAGTCGAACACCATAGGCAAGAATACTATGAAAAAAAAGCAAAATAGGCTAATCTCATGTACTTTACATTGATACAGGTTTTAAGTTTCCTCAATAAGTACAAAACCCTAGAGAGTTTTTTGCTGACTAGGAAAACATGTGAATTCCATGTCAATTTAGCGTCAATATTGAAGCCTAGAAGCCTGACAGGATCATTGTTTAGCTCAGTACTTTTAAGACAGCATGTAAGATGTTGTGTCTTACCATTGTTCAGAAAGAGATTATTGGCTGTAAACCAGAGTTGAGATTCTTCTATTGCCTTTTTTGTAAGAAGTCTGACTTGGCTAGGAGTATTGCATTTCTGCATCAGAGTGGTGTCATCTGCATATATCATGCAGTCCATAGAAAGATTGTAAGGTAGGTCATTGATTAGAATAAGGAACAAGAGAGGACCAAGGACGGACCCCTGAGGAACTCCATGTTTCACTGGAAGAAAATCAGATTGGTTACAATTTACTTGTACCATCTGCTTTCGATCAGTGAGGTAAGAGGTCATGAATTTCAGCTCACTGTTATGAAAGCCGTAGTATTGGAGTTTTTGCAGGAGGGTAGCATGATTGACGCAGTCAAAGGCAGAGGTTAAATCACAAAGTGTGAGTGAGACACATTGCTTTACGAGTGTTCGAGAAATATGGCATTTTATAATCGTTTTGTATTCTTATTAATTATGTCTGTACGCATGTTGATGATCGCCGCGAGCCTTTAATGGAATGTGCTCTCGCAAGAGTGGTTTTCATTTTTAATGTGGAAGTTGATTAGTATAAGTAATAAAAAATTAACACTTTGGCGCACACCAACCCTTGCTAGTGTGGTCGTCGTATCTCCGTGTTTGAAATGACACAGCTTAAATACCTAAACGCCATTATGATGATAAAAAAATAGTCTCATGTCTATGCTTGTCGCAATTAAAACTAATGAAAAAGTTGACACCGTATGATCACAATGAAGACAGCAAAATATAAAACCATCACGAAGCCTCGAACCCTGGTCCCCCGGGTGGTAGCCGTTCACGCTCACCACTACCCCACCCAACCCGCCTAGTAGGTGGTGTGATATCATGGAACTATACGCGGCTTGTGAAAAGTACCGCATGAAAATTAATTAATTACAGCCAAACTAAGGCCCATTCAACGGAACCACTACTAGTTCAGGGATGTGTTCACCATTCCAAAGGCTATAAAAAATACGGCATTGAAAAAGGCGGAGCAAGTTTCGTGGTCTCCCCTTGTAAGACTTCGCGGGCCTGTGACCGTCATAAAAGGAGGAGAGCAGGGAAATGCATATTTTCGGCATTCGATCGCTTGCGTAGAAAAATCTCCGACGAAAATTTGCTGCTTTCGTCTCCCAGGTCAAGAAATATCCTGCCACATATTTTCGTCATTGGTAGGGAAAGGGTTAAGGCCACCTCTCATAATGACTAAATTATGCAAATACAATTAATAAATAGGGCTTACTCGTAACACGTTGAAAAAAGACACAAAAGTAATAAAACTCACTGAAATCGCCCCTCCACAGCCATGTCATGCTTCTTTGGCACGTTGCACCAGGACGATTGAAATCACATGCAGCACATGTGGTCTCGTCAACCATTGCTGACGGCTGCAGACGATTGGTGAGGATGATATTTGGATACATAGCACCTAGAAATTTCATTCGATTGATTAAAATAATGACTCCATCAAATAAGTACCTAAAAATTCTAGATTTGCCAGGTTACTAAACCCTTATGAGTGCAATCTGAAATTGAATACTAGCAGGTTTGAAGATTATAGGGCAATTTAGATGCAAGAGTCAAATTAAAGGAACTGGTCTTCTCAATACAGCACTAGATAATGATCTGTGGCATGTTATGAAATTAGATTGTACATAAAATTGTGATTAGAATGTACATAAAATAATGGCAGGAAATATGTGGATGGAAAGAAAAAAATAAATAAAATGAAACATGAACCTTTAGGCTTGGAGAGAGATGCTTTACAAAAACCTATAATCTCATCTGCCTTTCTCTTGTCTTCTATCTTTGGATGTTCAGAAGTTGATTGATACATTGCGCAATGTTATGTTGTCAGGGTTTGAAGTGAGAATGTTAGGAAGAAGACAGAAAAATGTGGTAGAAGGCACAGGAATTGAAAAATGCACAAGTGCCGCCACCTTCTTTATTCTACAAATATAAACAGCATACAAGCTGATGATTGTGACTTTTTCATGTTTGCAGTTTGGCCTTCATAAAAGCCTTAAGAACATTCTGGGGCCTTGAAAGTTGTTTTGCTTCCTTGACACCCAGGCATGGGGAGACAGGAAGGGACACTGAATGCTGGTCTCTTTCCAGGTAGTATCTGATCATAGGCGGATTAAGGAGGGGGGAACAGGGGCACGTGCCCCCCCAGATGCTTAAAAAAAATAGACAAAATTTTTTTATATGGTTATTATTACGCTGGTTTCTTTAGTATATTACGGAGCCTCAATCGTTTAATTTCATATTTATAACTTTCATGTTAAAATAAAGGGAATATTTTGTACAGTAATTGTTGTATGTTGTTTTTAATCTCAAATATGAGAAGATCGTTTACCTGCCAGACCCCCAGAAAAAATCCTGGATTCGCCCCTGTCTGATGATGCTACAGATACATAGCATAAACACTTTTAAGATGTAGGAGTAAAAATGGCAGGAAAAGGTTGATAGAAAGAAAAATTAGGAGGCGATGGAAAGAGTTGGGGAGGAGAGAGCACTTATGAATGTGATTCAGAGGAGGAAAGGAGATTGGATTGGGCATATATTATAGAGGGAAGACGATTTTAGATAAAGTCATCGGGTGGAAAGATGAGAAAGAAAAGATAAGAGGGAGAAGAAAGCTAAAAAGGATATATGAGAGACGCTAAGAGAGTGACAAAAGATAAAAGGATAAGAAGCCTGGGACAGGGCTCACTAGAGATGGCTATGGTATTGGAAACCTGCCAATTTAAGGCAAAACGCTTTGAAGACCAATTTGTGAACACAAGGATTAGTAAAACCCTATGCTTACTATGTTCCCTTCTCTTCTGACAGAAACTACATTGATGTTTTGATCTGAGATTGGGACATTCTTTTTTGATTCATACCTACATCAAGATGATAAATTATTGGATTCTCAAGTCGGTTTGGAGTGTCCCTTAAATCCTGAAGTCTTTCCTTCACCTCCGCAACAACCTCATCCAAATTGGTAACCTGGTCCAAAGGAATATTTTCTTCTTCACAAATGGCATGAGTGAGGGCAGCTTCCACTCCATCTATTAGCTTCTGTACAGCCTCTGGTACCTTTAAAGTAATCAATTCAGTTATTTTACTGGTTAAACCTATGGTTATTTAATCATTCTTGCTGTTATGGTTTTTTTTAAACCAGCAAATTCTATGGCACAAATCTAGAATACATAAAGAGATGGGATCTTACCTATAAATGCCTCAAGGGTCTATGTTGCAATTGGCAAGGATTGAATTAGGTAGCATTAGATGCAAATACCCATACTTTATCAAGGCCATTTAGGAATATGTATATAAGTAATTCACTAAATTTAAAAATTACACTTTCTCATAATGTTCTCTCATTATCTTAAGTATAATAATAACAAATATGTAGCTACATATTTATTAAGTTGATCTATGATTTTTATGGGGGGAATCATGGCACCTGAGCGCAGGGGCGGATTTAGGGGGATCACAGGGGTTGTGACTAGGGCTGTGCGAGACTCTCGACCACCCGAGAGTCTCGACGGTCGAGACGATAATTTCATTTCTCGGCATTGGCGGGACAATACTCTGGGCATGGCGAGAGTCTCGCCTGTATCAAGAGTTTTGAAGAGACTTGATAAGTCTCGCCCCTTCGAGATTTCTCGACACCCGTCGAGACTCCCGTCTCCTTGAAATTTAAAACTATACTATGATCTTATCTTTTTTGTCAATTTACAAGTGAATGTTTCTTTTTTATCATATTACTATAATTATAAACATTAATGTAAACTTCTAACATCTCTACGTATAAAAATTATATGCTCAATTTCATTTTAAGCCCTGATAATGGTTTGTAAATAAACGAAAACATCGGAAAAATTTACATTTCAATCTACAGTCCTACACTCCAAGATTCAAATTTTATATTAAATATTCAGGTCAGGAAAAGGAAATAAATTTTTTTTCCATATCTCTCATTGGGGAATCTATTAGCATCATGCATTCTCTTTCAAAAAAATTGGATGCAGAGGGTAAATCATTAAATAAAATATTTTTAGTGTGAATAAATCCATAATAGTCATAAGGGATACCTCAGTAAACTCTATTATCGACTGATTGCGGATTCATAGGAAATTCTCACCTTGCCCAGGAGACTCTTGCACAGCACCAGTCGTGACCCCCCAAATTTAATACTTTTCTTTTATTTTTATAATTTAATTGTTTTTGTATAGTTGTAAAGGAGTAAAGGGAGTGTATAACCAAATGGACGGCTACAAGTACCAAGTGTGAGAGAAATTTGAGCTGTATTTATCAAAGTGCATACCACTCCCTACTGTAAAAACCCCCCACTCTCCCATGGGGTATACCATACTCCCTCAACCCAAGTCATGACCCCCCCCCCCCCCAATTTTGATGCTGAAACCACCCTAGGCTGTGAGTTGTTAACACCTGATTTTAGAAGAAAAGTAATCACCACATTGATAATATGTGCCATCTATTTCTTAGTTATTTTTTTCATTTTAAGTACAAGTCCATATTTGGACTTACAATCACCACTTACGATATTAAATTACCAAGGTATGAAAGTATGGGTCAGAATTTCTTTGATTAAGAATTGCTAAGCTCAGCACAAAAGCAACATTTTGTTGATAGGTGTGTCAAATATTTTCATTCAAATAAATCGATAATTGGATCAATAATTTCTACATTAGCAACAGTCTCATATGTGGGCTGCTTACATCCACCAAATAGTAGTTATCTGAGAATTCTATGATATCACCCCCTACTTTTTTCAGCCGCGAAAATGAGGGCTTGATTTCAACACACATTCTGGACATTAATATTCATTCAAAATGCCCAAACTAAGTATCACCAACTCACCAAGCGAAAACGGCATGGAATGTCAGCACGAAATACTCCAGACTCAAGAGCTTCCACATGACCACCAACATAAGTCTCTTGCTCCAAAAGGTGACCATCAGATGTCAGCTTATTTGTTTCTGATTCTTGCTTATTGGGGAAAACTATATTTACAGTGTATGCCTGAACCATCAACAGAGCTTCACAAAGTGTTCCAGACCCCTTCCTGAGAACCTGTGGAATGCACGTGTAAATCAATCTTTATGCAACATCTAAGCTGTACAAATAAATGAGTTGTCATTCTCCTCAAATTGCTTTCAAAGATCTACAGTAACCTCCTGTGTAAAATCCACAACACAGATTATCTGTCCATTGAGAGGGCCTATAAAGGGCTTGATTACAAATAAATTAATGCTTTTGAAGAATTTACAGTGCCAAGGAAGATATCCCAAAAAGTAACCATTAACGGTAAATTTAATCAATTTCACTCAGTTTCTGGCCATTGGTTAAATAACCATAGAATCAGGCTTATAATATGTACAACTGGATGAAGGAAAATATAAAAGATGCACTTATCAACTTCAGAATCACAATAATAAAAGGTCCATTGAGGGAGATACAGTTAGTGCAAAGTGAATTTTGAAAGCAGTCAATCAAAGATTCAACTCTTCCAGAATTATAAAGAATAAATGTTTTAAAATGCATCTTACCTCATCAGGTGTCATAGGGATAATGGTACAAAGAGCAAAGACGAATGGATGGATATATTTGTTGTACAAATAATACGTTGCCACAGCATCTGACACTGAATAGTTTGCCAAAATATCTGGCTGTTCCGATGCCATTCGACACATATCTTCCGGGTCTAACTCCACCGGATCATATCTAAGCTTCGCTTTCGCCACAGCTTTGAGATTCTGTGAACCTACAGGAAGATAAGAATCTCTCTTGACCCAGCTGCAAGGAAAGGAACAAATCTCATAAGGAGGAATCCAAAAGAAACATCTTCCAGGTCTACACAATAAAATTTAAACATAAATATACCATGCTAAAGTAAATAGAAGTTTAGAGTAATATTGTCATGCTTTACACACTACCCAATATACTTTGCAAGTTTTATGAACATTTTAATTTTAAAATGCAATTAAATAAATATGATTAAACTATGAGTAAACCAAGGACCATATTCTCTGATAATTGACAATTAATAAGAAAATTTGACAGATAAAAGGCTACAGCTAAAATTTATCGTTATCTATAGGACCAGGGATTTACTACAGTCCATATGCTTGAAAAAATTCCCCAACTTTAAAAAGAAGAATTAACAGCCACATGAATTAAAACTACATAATTTATAATACCTTTTTATACTTGAAGTACATGATGAAGATACTTAAAAGTTAGTGATCGACAACTAATAAAAAATAAACTTGTTTCTAAACTTTCCAGAAAAAAATAATGATTATTTAATTCAATCATTGTTCCATAGTCAGTCCATAGCACGCATGCATACTCACCACAAGCAATCCATGTGGACACAGGGCCGTGAAGCATAGATGCCTTCCTTGTCCTTTGAAAAACCTATCTCAGTTCTCAGATCAAAGCCATAGAGGGCAGCACGTCCTTCAACAAATGGCCAATCAAAGAAATCCCCGTTATATGTAACAACAACATGAGGCTTCACTTCCATGAAGTGATCCAGAAACCTTCTAATCAATGCCTTCTCATCCTCTTCATTCCACACCACGAACAAACCTTCAAACTCTGGTTTTGGGGTATACTCAAAATCATCAACATCAGCTGATATGATTTCCCGATTGGTGATCAGAAATCCCTGAATCATTACAAAGAAAAATACAAATCAGAGAATGTATTCACTTAAATCATAACAAAGCAGGTAATGCCAAAATTCCTGTCGCAGTGTTGTGACCGGGATTATTTGGGGATTGTTTTCGATTTCCGTTATTTTCCATTGTGCTATTTTTCCCTTTCGCTTTTGCCTGTTTGTCACCAAGGAAGTGATTTCACTTTCGACCTATGGCGCATGGCCCTCAGCCGTTTGCCGAGAGATTTTCTCCCGGAATTTCTGTATATTTTCGAATAGTGGAAACTTCCAGCTTCTTCTCCTCTTCTGCCTCCTGCATCAATAATCCAAGGCAGACAATATATAAAGACTGGCACGGCTACCAAGGGAGGTCAGTAGCAGTCAGTAAGGGTCAGTAGGTCGGTCGTCGCTGGTCGCCCATTGAGTTCGGTCGTGGATTGTTGGCCACAGGAGCTTGGAGATTCCTATTGTTCATCAGTAAGAACTTTTCGTCCTTTTTGTTATTAGAGCATTAAACGCCAGAGCTAAGGTACCCCTTGCCACTCCCGTCACGAGCATACTCCCCATTTGCTGTAAATAAACTTTCTGTCAACTCAAAGTTGCATGTTTATTATTTTTCTCACCATTCCAACGCCAAGGGCAAGAATCCCATTCAATTTAATTGTTAGCGGCACTCGTCCAAGGGGGCCCAACAGCAGCATTATCTCTTTCTTAAAAACGAGCTAAAGATTCAAAAAGCTTAATAGGGTAGTTTCCTTCATCAAAGAAAACGAAAGGCATTGATTGCGATTCATTACCCACCATTAGTGTATTCATACATACAAATTATTTGGTTTTAGAAATCCCAATTTAGACGAATGTTATTGGTCAATTTTAACCTCATTTGAAAAGGCCAGATTGGCACCCATCCGATGCCACTCCACGTGACATCACAGGGACCTAGATGCTATACTAGTAGATAGGAGTTTTACATCGTCTGAGATTACCAATGCATGCATGAGGCACAGAGCTCAGGGAAATAACTCTTAATAATCACCTATTTACATTGCCTATGGTCGGAAAGTTTCCTTCGTCTGATAGGGTATTAACAATCCTTATTAACACCCAATGCCTAATGCCAAGTGCTACCTGCATTGTAGCGGCGTTCATAGCCTCGCACCCAGGTGGCCTCACACAGCAGCAGCCAGACATCACATGGGCTTTTCCCAGCATTCATACTTAGCCATCGTATTTTCGCAAAAAAAAAAAAGATTCGTCATTTAAAAATATAAGTGTGAAATATGTACTCCTGAAGTAAAAATATTTCGATTTAGGCAATTAAAAAAAAAAGGAAACCACCCTATTTCCTTTAAGAGTTGAATTATAATAGACTTATAACTGGCTTAAATTTTTTAGAAAACAAAACAGTCAGTGTGTACAAAGAAATGACATCTCCGTAAACATTTCAATGAAAGTGACTGGCAATTTCATTAGGTAATGGTGATACAAATTTTAAAATTAGGTACCAGTCAAAAGTAAATAACTGATGTGCAAAGAAGTGTCTTGTATACATACACTACACTCTTACCATACTGACCATAAAACACACACTAGAGCTTCCTAATGCATATTACAAAAAAAACTTTAAATATAAACAATCGGTTTTGACACATGGCCAATATCATCACATGATGACCCTACAAAAAATACCAGGGATGAAAATTGACCTTTTATGAGACAAATATGATAAAGAAGTTATACTATTCAGTATGACAGTCAAGTTTCACAGGGTGGAGCCAGAAACCACTCCCTTTAGCCTGAGCTTAAATGTGAGACATACAATTTATAAGAACCTACATTTGGATTATGCTCCTATACGGAAGTGAGGTATGGACAATGACCGCAGTGAAGAAAGCAAGGCTAGAGGCCTTCAAAATGTGGTGCTACAGAAGAATGATGAAGATCAAATGGATCGACCGAGTTAGTAATGAGGAAGTCCTAAGAAGAGTAGGAGAGAAGAGAAGCCTCATGAAAACCTTAACAAGAAGACGGAACAACCTTATGGGCCACATCTTGAGACATGATGGCCTGATGAACACAATCGTCGAGGGACAAGTGGAAGGCAAGAACGGAAAAGGAAGACCTCAAGCGAAATATATGGAACAAGTAAAGAAGGATTTGAATTAGAGAAGAAATACGTAGGTGTGAAAAGATTAGCTGATAGGAGAACTGAGTGGAGAGCTATGTCAAACCAATCCTAGGATTATTGACCAGTGATGATGACATGAAAGGTAAGCTGTGGAAGGAGTAAACGAAGTAGTTCAAATATTTTCTCCCACACACTACCCACAGACTAATGGGTCAGCCAAAAATGAAGTGAAGAATGTGAAGATGTCTAATCACAAACAGCTCTTGCACAAGAAGACATAAGCTCGCTCCTTGCAGCTCAAGATTGATGCCTTCATTAACAGGAACATCCCTCACTCAGTGACCAAGATTACTCCTGCAGAACTGCTCCTGGGATGCAAACCTTGCACTCCATTGAGTTTGCTGCAATCACACAATATTCTCCAGAATAAGATGACAGTGCATCAGCAGAAACGACAAGCAGAGGAGCACTTTCAAGCCAAGTGATTTAGTCAAGAAGTCTACGTTTGCAATTTAATTCATAGCAAATTGAAATGGTTTCCTGGTCTGATTCAGTCTGTTGATTCCAGTTTATCTCCCATGGTGTGGACCGAGTCCAGCAGATGTCCTCATCAAACCTGAAGCGGCCCTTTAGTGCTGAGACCATTGAGAAGATGCACAGCATGCCAGTTGTATCCAAGGCAACAGTTTCACTGGTGCTTCCAGTCATTCCAATGCATGAGCCATCCCAGCCACCTGACCCAGGGGTCGACATTCCTATCCCCAAGCTAATGGTACAGATGTGCCGTAGCCAGTTTCTAAGAAGACACTGCCCACGCCCAAAGCACAGCCCAGGATGGTGCCTCTGCCAAAGACTTCCGCTGACCGTGGCCTAGTTGAAGTAACACGCCGGGGAAGGGTGATCTTTAAACTAAGCCTACTAGACTGACCAAAGCCATTCCAAAGATGCTTCTTGAATTTTTCTATCTAGTTTATGAAGGATATCATGTATCTTTTGTTAATAAAAGAAGTCCGGGTCGTGACGTCACTGGACCTCAGCGAGACACATGTTCGCCTAAGTCCAAGTGAGTAGTCTAATCCTGGCCTTGGCATGCTAAGCATAAGTATGGTCACTCATTTTGACTCCCGTAAATGACAGTTTATAAGTTTGGTAATGCTATTAATTGAATTTATGCAGTTTTCTGCACCCTTTCTATAGTTTCCACAACTTTTGTTGTACTAATAATATATATTTTTGTTTGTACACTGTATTTTGTATTGGTTTGTGCATTCTCTTTCTTGAATGTTCAAGCTCAAGTTAGGGGGGGAGAGTATAGTATCTGCAAATAATACTCTGTTGTTCCCACTTCAAGGTTGATCATCAGCTGTCATGTTTGTCTACTGTTTTGAGCATGTGAAATGAGCCGAGTTGCTTACGATGGCTGATCTCAGACATCATGATCTTTTAATTTACCCAAATATTCTTTAGAATATCAATAACCAGAGTATCGATCCGGACTTCAAGATACCCCTAATTTAATGTTCATAAGACATACTTCTTCAAAGATAACCCTAAAAATATTTGTTTCAATCTAATATTTAGGTGAAGTGAAAGTCCTTTACTTCCGATACAAAATCAAATACCTAAGTATCAAGCACAAAAACAGGAAATCACATCAAGTTGGAAAATCTTTCGTACTTGGACTTCCCATTTCAAAGGGAAGAGAAATCTCTGTCCCTGAAAAATACACGCACATCTGGATGCATTACAACACATAGTGAATACACCTATATCAAATTCAAACAGGAAAATTAAATTACCACTGACATAGATCAATATACATTACCTGACCATCGACCATATAAGATATCATCATTATTTGGTCACTGGCAACATCAGGGAATTTCAATGGTAGCTTTGTAGTTTCAATATCAAAAGCCAAAACTATTGTATCTGGCCTATCAATCAAATCCTCCCTGCGTGTAATTGTTGGTGCTTCATGAGGGCCGAATGTCTTTACAGAATACCATGCTCCAACGAATATTTTGCAATCAATTGACACCCGTACGTGATAAGGTACATCGTATTCCCTGTAAAAAAAAGGCAGTTTTTAAAAAAGTAAATGACCCTTATTTTGCAGCAACATATAAACAACGGTTATAAAGGTAATGTTACCTTATATCAATTATATTTTCTAACTGGTTGGTGACTTTTTTGGCTACGGAACCGGATGTGTTTTGCATTAAACTAGATGCCAGCATCTCAGTGTAGAATGTATTCCCTTTCTCTTTCTCACGATTCTTGTGTGCGGCCGGAGCAATTTCTTTCCTTACTTTCATCAAGTCATTCACCGTGAGGAATGATAATTTCAGGTATTTCTGCTTCAATCCGACTAAATGATTTGGCTACGAATCAAATAAAAATAATAAGCACCAGTCAGTTACCCAGAAGAGTTATTCTGGAATATACATAACTTACCAAATCTAAATCCTCTTTGGAGACAGTCTCAACTTTGGCCAAAGTGCCACTGTACTTTTTCGCCAAATAAGCAGACACTTCTTCCGTGCATCCCTTTTTAGTTAGTATTAGGAAGTAAGGCATGTATGGAAGAGATGCTTTGAACCTGCTACCATCCTCCCGGATGAAATAATAATCCACAGCACTGATTAACCGCTTGTCCTCATCGAGAATCTCCGTCTACAATACAAATATCAATAATAAGGTCACAAATAATGACACATAGGTATGAATCCTACAGACAGAAAATACCTACCGTGTGCATATTGATGAGATATCCGATATGCTCGGCGCGATCCTTAACTCTATCAAAACCGTACTTAGAGTCGATGACATCATTTTCAAGGGACTGCCTTAGCCTTAGTTCTGAAGTATCCTCTCTTTGGAACACAAAAATATGGTTAAACTCCGCCTCATTAATATCTGAAATGAATTGCGAAGTTTTCACAACTTACCCAGTTCCTCCTGCACCACCTTTCCAATTTTTTCCCTTTTCCGGTCGGTACTTCCCACTATTTTGAAGCACCATTGTGTAAAAAAATAATTTCACAGCATGAAAAGTAGGAAATTTATACACTAACGATAAACATTAACTTTGGTGAAAGTTTAGCATAACAAAGTAAATCCCGCCGTTTTGACATCGAAATTTCAATATACGGTCGACCATGGGTGAAGTCGATACTTCGAATCGCGATATATCGATTTATTTAGCAGAAAAAGTATTCACGGGCGCACCTTATGAATGTTGTCAACTTGTTTACGTAAATATTTAACTGATTCACTTTGCTGATCTCTCCAATGCTAACTATTCCATCGGCAGTCCAAGTTGGTGTTATTTTGGGCATTTATATTTGCGAGAAGAATAACTTTGTGAGTCAATCTGTATAAATCCATCCCATCTTTACTTCAGTGTTATTCGTTGACCCAGTGCCTCAAATTTACAATTTCCTTTGTATAAATAATTTTCTTGAAGAAAGGGCTCAATGTCTGTAATGCCTTTCCTTAAAATATCTCGAAGTAAAGACAATTCGGTCGTCGATTTGCTTTGTCATGAGACTTTAGATCCTTATGATGAACCTGTTCCAAAGATGCAAAAACTATCCCATAAAAATGTCGAATACGTTCCCATAACTGCCAAAGATATGGAGTTTTTTTTTAATTTGTTAGGTAAGGAAAACAAGTGCCTAAGTCGCTGATTTATTTTTCCGTGGTGCAATCTATGTTGTCATTTGTGGTCTTAATTTATTTTCAGAGGATGAAGTTATTGTTGAATTCTTGGAGTACGATGAATTCTGCTGTTTAGCTGACAAATACCTCATTGCTATGGTCATGACGTACTTCAAGAGAGCTGGCCTTCCACATGAAAAATATAATACATACAATTTTTTCGTTGCCCTGTAAGATAAAACATTTCATTTGAAAACTTCATTGTGTGATATTACTGCAGTAGCTTTATTTATATCCCATCATGTGACATGTTCTTAATTTTTCTTTTTTTTTGTCCCAAAAAATCTTTATTTTAGTCATTTAGCTCATGATATGGAAGAGGACAATGAGGAATTAAAATATGGGTTTGTTCGGTGGTTCTTTGGAAATGATGATTGGGAAGGACAGCACAACGAAATGCTGAGAAAAAGAGATGAACTCTGGATGGCGATGAACTATAGGGGTTTAGTCAGCAAAAAGTGCTGTGAAGAGGTGAGATAGCATTTTTATGTATTCATGAAGTAAAACTTCCAATTTTTTTAATCAAATACATCCTACCTTACTACTGCAATTGTGTTACATTTTCTAGTCTGTCTTTTGAAATACATATTTAGAACATTATGAGTGCACGATGAGGAATTCTTTGGTACGTCATCAGTGGGTTTTATTAATGGTGCTATGAAGTGAGATTCCGAGGCATCTAATGTGGCCACTGAAAAGATCACCTCTAATCTGATCTTGAAGTGAATTTCCTTTCTCTTGAATCTGAAGTGTAGCTTTGGAATATAAATATATACTAGAGCAGATGTGCTTCCCTCTTAAGCATTTTCTACTTCTCTACAGAAGAAAGGGAGGCCATATTGCTCTGGCCATTTTTTATGTTCTCAAAGGTTGGGTGAGGGAAACTGGAGCATAAAATGTCACCAGACCAACAAATGTTCTTAGGTGGCCATGATACTCAATATTCATTGAGTTCACCAATGTAAATCAGATATGAAAAAAGAAAGTGAGCTGACTTGTCATGTTGTATTTACCAACATGGATTTGACTTGTTCATTTTCACGCATTGATGGATTCTTTTATTTGGATTTTTTTATTCTCATTGATGGATCAGCTATATGCGTTTACCATTCAGACCAGCCCCATCAGTCACAGCTGAGACTTAAAGATTTCAGGCTGGTTCGAAAGTGAGATGACTTGGCCCACTTACATTTTCCAACTTTTCTGTGATTTGTTTACAAACCTGTACTGAGTCAGCAAGAACAATTACATTTTCTTTGCAAACATGGTAATTGACTGCATAGGTCAATTATATATTCATCATCAGGAACTGCGTTAAGAGTTAAAAAATCTGAAAAAAATGTACCCACACACACATTCAATGTAGGTCATGATTTTCAAATTCCTACCTAATAACAGACAGTCAAAGGCCAAAATGGATTAGAACCAACCAGAGAACCAGATTGAAAAATTCCTAGAATACAGGAACTCATAACGACCAACCATCTACATAATTAATACTGAAGGCAGGCACATAGCCAGGTGGGGGCTTTGGGGGACATTAAGTCTCCCCTCATAAATTTTTTCCCTTGCGGTGACAGCCTGCCCTTAGAAGACAAATAGCCAAGTTATCCTCCAACTTCTTCCGTGTTAACTCTGATTTTCACAGTCACAACACTAGATCAAAAAGTGACATTCACGGTTATCTGTATTCATTTAGACAATGCCAGAAGGGACCATATCACTCTATTGCTGCAATCTACAATAGGCTTCCCTCTGATATGAAATCCCTTTCCTCAAAAAAGGTTTTTAAGAATAGATTGAGAAACTTGCTGTGTAACAAAGGTTATTATTGTGTCCAAGAATTTTTTAATGGTATTTTATAAATGTTATTAGTGTTCAAGATTTTTTTTTGATATTTTGTAAGCTGTGTTTTGTGATTCTTTTATGTCTCTCTGTATCTTGACGAAACCCATGGATAATTGTATCCCGACGGAGTTAATAAATATATTATTATTATATGTACTACTAAAAGATGTGGGATGAGATCAGGGTCTCATATCTAAATTCTGCTCTGAATCTGAAAATATTACCTCCTGCCACGAAATCCATGAAGTGTAAAAATTTTAGAAAAATAAGTAAGCTTTCAGGAACATATGTCTATCTAGACCAGACCACAAATCCTACGGCAGTTTCGGTAAAATCCTAAGTCTACTATATATTCCAGCATTACATATGTAAATAGTTCATTGAATGAAATGCATGGTTTTTCAATGTATGCTAACTGACAACAAATTACCAGTGTAGGCAACTACCAAACTACCGGGTACTTACGTAATTATTATTATTATTATCCATATAGCTAACTCATTTAAACAAATGAGTTGGCATTTAAAGCATGAGTTCATCATGCACCAATGCCGCTGGTAAGGTTATAAACCCTGAAAGGAGGGAGCCCAACTACCCTCGGAGTCCACGATAAAACGGAGTCCTTGCTAGGAAGGATGGTAAAAGGTTGATGTTGAGAGTGTGTGATTATCTGCGAGACCCTTCTTAACAAATGTCCTGCAAAAATGCTCCATACAGAGGGGACGGAAGAGTTTCTTAGGGCTCAGTCCAGCATAGTCATGCTTAGGAGAAAAAACTACCATCTCGAAAGGGTTAACCCTACCTCGTAGCCTCTGAGTCCCTGGTGGTTCGCAGCCTAATTTGTGTATAAAAGCTGCATAATGCTCTTTGTTCACTTGTAGCTGTTATGACAAGTCATAAATCTTTCCATAGTATTTTATTATTAATACAGACCTTAAACTGATAAAATTTAAAAATGCCCTTCAAGATTAAATCAGTGACTTCATAAGACTTCTTGACGTAAGTCTGTGGCCAGAGAATGCTGGCATCGAAAAGTTTATATTAAGTAAAAACCATAAGATAGGTAAAGTTCCCCAAGTAAAGTCTTGACTAGGGCATTTTGCTTGTGACACCAATGTTGGCCTAACAAAATTAAAGGTTTTACACCTAAACATTCAGTGTTTACGTTTCAAAATTAATGTTCTTGAATTATTCTTGAACGAGCATAAGCCTCATGTTGTTTGTATCTCTGAACACTGGTTAAACTCCAATGAGTTAAACTCCTTCAAAATTGAGGGTTTTAATCTTGCCTCCTCTTTCTGTAGAACACTGTATAAGAATGGTGGTGTGTTGATTCTGGTTAAAGATAGCATATGTGTAAGAAACTTTAGATTTAATAATCCTAGTAAGGAACTTGATTTTGAATGTTGTGGGACTCAACTATTACTTGGTGATACTGATATCTCTGTTGTATGTGTTTATCGTTCCCCAAGTGGTGATTATTCTCTTTTTTTGAATCTGCTGGATAATGCTATCCCAGCTTTCATGAAAAATGCAGCCAACACAATTATCTGTGGTGATTTCAATGTTGACTTCAGCTCGAACTCCTCACAAGTGAGGCAATTACTCGATTCTTTCAGGACATTTAATTTTTCCCAAACAGTAAATCAAGCTACTCGAGTTACCAGATCTTCTTCCACGATTATTGACAATATTTTCACTGATAAGCCTTCAACTGAAAGTATTATCCTTGATACTTATTTCTCTGATCACAAAGCCCAACTGATTGAGCTTATTACACACAGCAATCCTAACCCCCCGGCCAATAAAGTTTATTACAGACGATCTTTCTCCCTTGCAGCACAGTCACAGTTTAATAGTTTACTTCATCAGCAATCCTGGAATTCTGTATACACAGAAGATGCACTTGATATTAAATTTGACAACTTCTTAGGCATTTTTCAGTATTGTTTCGATGTAGCATTCCCTCTAAAAGCAATAAAATCTTCAGTCACATCTAAGAATAAGTGGGTTACTGATGAAGTTAGGGCCTCATCGTTGAAGTTAAAACAGGTCTTCCATGAATTAAAATTTAGTGACTCCCAGTCCCTCAAAAAGTATTATAAAACTTTAAAACGTGAACACCATGTTTTAGTTAATGAGACAAAAAGAAAGTTCAACATGCATACCATTAATTCCTCAGATAACCGAAGCAAGGCTGCCTGGAATTTAATAAAAAATTCCACTACTTCAAAAGCTTCTAAATCCTCCATTGACGTGGTTTTGCATGACAGCTCTTTAATATCAGACAAAACTGTCATAGCCAACTTGCTCAATAATAACTTCCTGAATACCATCAATGATCAGCAAGCTTTCTCTAACCCCCCAAAGAATCCTGTTAACTCTCCTAACCTCAGAATTCATTATTCTCAGTCTATCTTCCTTTACCCCACAGATGAGAAAGAAATTAATAGCATACTGACTAAAATTAGTAGGAAACACTCTGCTGGTTATGATAACATTCCTGGCACCATATTGAAAGGAAATGTAAAAATGGCTATTATGACTCCACTTATATATTTGGTTAATGAGTCACTGTCACTGGGTATTTTTCCAGAGAAATTAAAGGTAGCAAGAGTTGTCCCAATTTTCAAGAATGGTGACCCCCAAGATATGAATAATTACAGACCAATTTCTGTTCTATCTGTATTTTCAAAGGTTTTTGAACAAGTCATCTTTAACAGAATCTTATCGTTTTTAACTAAATTTGATATTCTCTCTAAAAAACAATTTGGTTTCATGAAAAATAGGTCAACTGAAATTGCCATGGCTAAGTTCATTCACAATGTTATTAGTGAACTTGACAAACACAATTCTGTTACAGGAATCTTCTATGACCTAAAAAAAGCTTTTGATTCTGTGGATCATGAGATCTTACTTTCTAAACTTGAAAGCTATGGTATCTCAGGCATAGCAAATCAGTGGATAAAATCCTTCCTAACAGGTAGATCTCAATCAGTGAGTATCTTCTCCTCGACTATAAGTACTTATGCAACATCAACCCCTTTAACAGTCACTAAAGGTGTTCCACAAGGGTCTATTTTGGGTCCTCTTCTTTTCCTTATCTATATTAACAATCTTCCCTCATATTTTAATGGTGGTACTGTTTACATGTATGCAGATGATACAACCTATTTATTTTCCTCGAAGTATTTTAACTATGATGTAGTACAAGGAAACATTAATGCAATGTGTAAATGGTGTGATGATAACAATGTGGTCATAAATGATAAAAAATCTACGTTTATTCAGTTTCATACGCATCAAAAGAAAATAACCTCTACTCCACTTCTGAGGGTAAATGGCAAAATTTTAAGTTCTTCCACTGAAACAAAATTCCTGGGATTATATGTGCATGAATCATTATCGTGGGAAATTCATATTGATACTCTTTGTACCAAAGTGGCATCTGGATGTTACCTCCTTAGAAGGATCAAATCGCTCACCGACACCAACACGGCCCTTTCTGTCTACCATGCGTATATCCATAGTAGGCTGAAATATGGAATTGTGGTCTGGGGCCACTCTCAACACAGTACTAGACTTTTTAGACTCCAGAAATGGGCCATTAGGATCATTCAAGGTATTTCTGGTAGAAGTAGCTGCCGGGAGCATTTTAAATCTCTGGGTATTCTAACATTACCATGTATATATATTTTTTCAACTATTGTTCTTATCTGTCAATACAAAAGCATGTTCGAGATTGGAGTAAATTGTGATATACATAATTACAACACGAGAGCATCTAAAAACTTCAGGATTGTCCCCCATAATCTAAGCATGTATTGTAAAAACCCTGTCTATGCTGGAGTGAGTTTTTACAATGCATTGCCAAAAGAGTTAAGGGAAATACGCTCTATGAGCACCTTTAAGAAAAAACTGTACTTGTATCTAGTGAGCAATCCTTGTTATTCTGTTGATGAGTATATGTCATTGCATTTGAATTCCTAATTTTTACTTTCATTGTTTATGTTTTGTGTTGTACATACTTGACTTGTTCTATACATGCTGTCCACATGTCCTGGAATCAATAAAGAATTATTATTATTATTATTATTACTACCAAAGTTCCTCCTGAATCAAATTTATGTTTGCCTGTTCGTTATAATTATACATATTTTGTTTCCTTGATTACTCAAATAGAAGCAGCCAACTAAAAACTAGAATGTTCTCCATGTCCAGCAAAATTTTCCATAATTATTTGGAATGTTTATGGTTTTGTGGAAAATTTTCACATTAAACGAACATTGAAAATTTCTCATTATATCAGCCAATTCTGCATGGCACTCTAACACTAATGACTTGGGTTTTCTGATATATCTTCCAGAATTAGAATTTTTTCTTTATGAGTAGAGTTTACGATGAATGCTGTTGGCATCTGCCTAATATTTTTCATTTCAGGTGGTGGCCATGCTTCCAGAGCATCCTATTTGGCTTAGGCAGCGGAAGGAGATTTATGGAGGAGCAAGGAGAGATGGTAATTTTAAATGGAGTCCAACTAAACCAGTGCCTGGCACACCTTTTTCACAAATTAGCACGAGTGCTTACGAAACAGGTGATTATGATGATGACAATGATAGCCTTTTGGCATTATCAAGAGAAACTCTAGCAACAGAGGACATGAAATCATATGTTATCAGTAAGTTAACATCAATTTTTAACTCGTACCAGTCATATTGTCACTTAACCTCACAGGAATCAGAGAAAAAAGATGTTAGCATTATATTCCATAGCAAAGACTGCCTTCATTACTGGAGACTGAGCTCATACACGGTTGTGGCAAGATTCCAGAGCTTAAATTACCTGAGTTTTCAGCAACTTTCCACTGACTTTTCTGTCACTTTGTCTCAATCATTTCATTACATTTTTGCTTGATGCAGCCAATTACGACCTATTTCACTTATGATTCAAGTTTGGGTAGGAAATACATGCACATCACAGTTCTATGGGTTTTCCAGAGTAGCTTATATTGCAGCCAAAATTTATAAGAGAGAAACATGGTTGTGGCGGAGCTCTTAGTTTCGAGTACCGGCCACCTGGCTGAGGGCAATGCCCTGGGACCCTGAGGTCCATGCAGCTGCCACCAGGGTACGTGGAACCTAATGCAATGATACACGAACCTTAATCTTCCTAATACAATGGGTGAAATGGTTTCATATCATACTAATGCATTTTAATGGCAACTTTACTGCAATATTTTGTGCCAAACATACAAGCCCTCAGCCAGGTGGCAGCATGGTGTTTCTTCTGATCCGTGCATTATAACTTTCGTTTCCCTGATATGATAGACAAGACAACCTGACTTTTCCTCGATTATTCTGACCTGTAAAAATCCTATTAATTAATATGTATACTTAAATTAATGACCTACGTAAATTTGACCTCCTTATGCAAGAATGTATCTTCTCTCCTGGTGTTTCTTTAGATGGGTATGGAAGAATGAAATGCATCAATGAAGAAGTCAAATATTCTGAATTGAGGTTTTTGGATGAATCAACTAAAAAGTTCACAGCGAAAATTTCATGTTATGAAGAATAATCCTAGATGCTGAAAGTGATGGAGCACGAATGTATACTAATCTTTAAAATAATTTTTAAATTATAATATTTGTTACAAGTAAAAAATATTGTTCTAAATGTTATGGTGGGATAGTTATGTGCTTGTTAAATGTTATTGCTGCTATATATTTTATGTGATTCTATCTTAACCAACCTTTATATTATTATCCATCACACTTGTTCTGTTTCATTCTTTTAACCTTGTTGTTACAGCTGAATGAATGTTCAGCAAAAATTTAAAATTTTAGTTTTTAATGATGTTGAGCATTGTATATATGTAGATTTTATCAGGGAGAACAGTTCTTCCAAAATATTTAATGAATAAACTAAATGAAATAAATTTTCCTACTAAGCTTGAGTCTTTGTCTCCCATTATTTTAATATGCTTTATTTCTCAACTTCTTACGTTCAACACCTTTGATCATCACCTTCACAGATATGAATACATGTTGTTAAATCCTGACTTCATTTTTGCGTTCGACTAAGTCCTCATACTCTTTTTGTCAATGCATGCATATTCTTTTGGTCCGCCTATGCATCCTCCTCATCGTCTATTCACCTTTCCTGCGTGGGTCTCTTGAACTTTCCTTTATGCCTACGCGGTGCGGATTGTGCTGACGGCAAGGAATGCATTTTCGGATAGACGGTGCGTGTGCACTCTCATAGAAGGAAAGCCTCAATGTCCGCACTGTGCTGATTCTGCTGGGAGTGGGAACCGCATTTCGGATTGCCGATGCGTCTGCACTTTTCAGCAAGGAATGGCGTACCGTTGGAAGGTTCTCGAACTCACGGAGGGGGAGGGGTGGTCGGATGTGGGGATGCCTTAAAAACAGCACGCATCATTGACTCGAGGTCAGTCATTGTTTAGGCAATTCGTCATCCGTCGTTCGTGAGTCGTCATTTCGTCAAGAGTTGGGATCCGCGTAGCGGGGGCCCACAGGGCCGTGGAAGGGAGTTCAACGATTGACCCGGGGAAGTCGAAGGAGGAGATCACTCTCGCCCAAGAGTCAAAGGAACCAAATACACTTCTTGTGGCAAACCCGGGGTCTTTCATTTCTACCCGATACCGTCCCTCCTAGAGGACCACCTTCGCTGCTCGGAATCCCTCAGCGTCAGTCCAAGATCCCAATTCTGAGCCGCCCCTAGTCAAGCTTCCACGGGAGGACACGACAATATAGCTACTAACCCTTCACCATACAAGATCAAGGTCTTATTATCTGCAAGATTCAAAGCTGTCTCTTTTGTGTGCTTGATGTACTCATATGGGAGAGTGATTTTGACTAGTCTATTGTTGATTAAAGACAGTCATTAGGGTGTATGCCACGTGATGTAACGGAGTTGCCCCAACGTTTCGTGACCGACTGCTGGTCACTTCTTCAAGGGAATGGTGTTGGAATTTGGTTCTGCTGCCTTTTTATTTAAGGCATATTCATGAGCTGCTGCGAAAGCTTCAATCAAGAAATAGTCTATTCTATTTGCCTTGACCAGGATTAGCATCCAGATCTCCTGAATTTGAACAATAAACTCTGCACAACTTAGCATGGGAAAAAGATGCTTTGGTAGTTCAAGTGGCACACCATCTAGCCTGAATTTGGAAAATTCAGGTTTGAATCCTGGTCAAGGCAACTGGTTTTTCTGCTGTAGAATTTTCACACTATAAGCTCACTTGTAGGAGACTCTGTAAAGGTACCCTAGTGGCTAGTCTGAATGATTTGTTGAAAAATGGATAATTGTTTTACAGCAGGGTTATCAAAGCAACAAGAGCAATATTATAATGTCTTGAATCCATTGTAAGTAGTACTATCATACCAGAATTTTATTTGCATCTTCGTTTGACATGGAAGATGCATCAACGAGACAATATTTCTTTTACCCTTATTCCATGACAACCAAGAACCACTATGTACATAATCATATAAACATATATCCATGTAAGGCCTTGTCTTCATATATACATTTGTGGATCTTAGGTATAAAATGATATGACATAAACCTCTTTCATGAAGTACCGATGAAATGCATGGCTTGACAATTTCCCTTTGCATCATATCCATTCACTAGGATAATTAACAGGTCTCTAATTCTGCAGTAAGGAAAAAACAATACTAAAACAGTAACCTGGTTATTATGATGTAATACTTAAAATTTTCCAGCAAAAAAAGACAACGATATTGAATACTCTTAACTTCATAATGAATATGCATGAAAGCTGTGGTCCCTACCTTACTTAAATCAACATCTATGGAAATTTTATACATAATACGATATCTACAAACCATAGTCAGGGGATATAAGTCACAGAAAAAGAGGGTGGTTAGCCATTCAACTCCTAATCAACAGCAAAAACAATTTAACAAATTATTGTCTAGGCCACTATCTTAAAACGCTATAGTATTTACATCCCTTAAGGTATAGCAAAAATAATTGATCAAAATGTTTTTTTGATGCATTAATTTTCAGTGATAAGGCTACCAATTGCATTTTAATCACTTTTTTATAACTGAAAAAATGATTTGACCAATCAGAGCCCAAAGTGATTGCAATGCCTTGCCCAGCCTTCATTGAAATGAGAGCCAAACTCTTGGGGTACTATGAAAACTTAGGAGAAAGGGATGGTGAAAATGACAGAAAGATACAGAAAATTATGGTGTGAGCTCTCATTTTCCCTGTCTCTGTAATGCTGCTACATACTACAGTACTCCCTCAGCGACATGGAAAAAGTGATCACTCCAGAGGTCTGTTTGAAAAGTATCTGACATTAACCACGGTGAAAAAACTGGCATGCTTGGAAAGCTGGAAAACTAATCACCGTCAATGTACTCTCTTTATGACCTTACACACTTCTCCCAGCAGCACTATTGTACTATTGTAGAAAACACTCTGAGATGACATCTTTCAGAATTTAGTTTATCTTGGTTGTCGTTGTAGCCATAAATTCCTTTCTTGTCCGAAATCCCACTCCTTTCAATGGTCTCTTGAGTTGAGTTTGATGAACAACCAGAAGTCTCAGGGTATCATATTAAGAGATTGAGGAGCCTACTGAATCACAGGAGACTGGTTTTCCACAAAAAAGCCGAAATCCAGAGCAAGAAATATGGAGGAACATTGCTGTGATGGAATCTCCAGTTGAACTCAACTCTGGTCTTTTGTGCCAAGCAAAATGATATAGGCAACTTGTAGTGTTCTTCGGTGATATTTTGATCCTGTGGTGCATTCTTCTTGTACACCAAACGGCGCGAGTCAAAGAAAGCGCTTTGACATTGGCCAGCCTTCGTGACTTTGAATGCTTCCTCTGTGACAGCTGGGATTTGGTTTCCGGGTCATACCTGTACACCCAGGACTCATTATCACTGAAAACGATGTTCATGAAGGCAGTGACACTATTTGTGGAGTCCCGCTAGTCCTGTGAGACTTAAATACTAAGTTGCTTTTGCTCTGTCATGAGCATCTTTGGCACAAATGGAATGAGCGAAAAAAGTGCCGATGAACACCTTCTGCAATTTCTTGGATAGTCATTAGATAGTAGTGATGGGTAGGATGGGATCATTCAGATGACCAAGAGGGTCATTTCCTTACGTCGTTCGTAAGGAAATGACCCTCTCGTGATCATGGACGTTCTCCATCAGTCGCGACAGTCGGTCGTTCATGATTGTTTCGTTTACAGCGCGGTCATTTCCAGATGCAGGTCATTCATGATCGTGGTCGTTCTCCGTCAATCACCAGCTATTTGGTCATTCATGAATGTTCATTGCATAGGTCATTCTCAAACACAGTTCATTCCCTTTCATTCCTCGAAGATGTCGCGGTTGATGATCGTCAGTCACGACTTGCATTGGCCTTTTTGACCGCTCTTTTTACTCGTGGTATTGAAATGCATGGTATTGCAATCACTTTTAGGGGTAATGTTCGTAATAATTGTAAATTTTTCTGTAATCGACATTTCGGGGTACCTATGGCGTACATAACTCAAGTGATATGCCAAAAATCTTGAGAGAGCCCAATTTCCTCTCATGCCTTTCAATCAGTTCCATTATTTCTTATGACTTTCCATATAAAAATATTGATCATGAACCCTATGTCCCACGAATGATTGGAAATTATTGTTGTTATGATTCTGTATACTGGAAAATAATAAAAGAGGTACAATGAACAACATTTCATGTACATTCTGTATTTATGAATGCTTTGGAAGTAATTGAGATAAAAATTAACTAGTTTCTGGTTTTAACAAATGAAAAAACTTTACAGGTCAATAATAAGAACAACTCGTCTTTATTTGGGCTAGATGGAGTGTATGAATGTAACCCGTCGTCAAAAATACATGAAATAAGTGTAAGGAAAGGTATACATAAGTGTGAGAAAAACGATGGGAAATAAGGCAGTGATATTATATATGCAAAAAAACCACTGCAGGAAAATACTCACAATTGAAAGGTAGAGTGAAAAACCTGTGAAAGCCTGTAGATAAATTACGAATTTAACTACAGCAAAAGTATAGGATAGTAACAATGCATGTAAATACACAAAGTTACAAAAAATAATTTTTCTCTCCAGATTAAGAATTTTACTCATTTCCTAATTGGGCAGCGCAGCCACTTGATGCAGTTCTATTAGTATTTATAATACATACATTCAATTTATTTTTAACGAGCAACATAGATATTGCCCTTAAGAAGAGAGCGATCAGTGGGTCATGATTGCCAACAGCTGTTGTAGAGTAGTGATTGCCTCCTTGGTCGTGATTGTCTACGCGGTCGTAATTGCCGTCCACTTCCCACAATCATGACCCATTCATTCATGACCTGCCCAAATTCAGAATGCCCAAATTCATTGGTGACCGTGATTGGAATCACGAGAATGACCGACTAAGCCAATCACTATTAGATGGTTTTGCATCAGCAGAGCACTGACTTCATTTATGATCTGGTAATTTCAGCATGTTGATGGTACACCGGAGCTTGGTCACTGTTTACCGACATCTGTAAATGGTTTGTACCACTTCTATGACTCTGTAATATTCACAGTATTGTCAGCGAAAGCCATCCTAATCTTCTGTAAGGTTTTTATCTAGCTGTCCCCCAGTTTCTGACAAATTTTGTTGCAATAGCACTTCTTCAGTCATTCTGTCATTTTCCTTGCAATGAAAAACTAGCGACAGACTACATATTACATCACTCAAATTCTCCTTGCCAGCAAGAGATGGAATCAACAGACATGAAAAAGTTCATGCACGCAAATGAAGGTTCAAGGTAGGCTTACGCAAGTGCACTTGATTTATATACATGTTTTGATACTTTTCTAACAGACCTCTTATTTCAGACTGAAGAGAACAGATCAAGAGCAAACAACATCAAGGAAGTGTTCTTCACACGAGAGGCACAAATTGGATAAAAGAGGAAGGGAATAAGCCACACTTCAGACACTAAAATATGACACTTACCCGGCAATCTAACAAATAAAAAGATTAGTAAAAGTATTCAATAACAACAACTTGAGGTACATTTCAAGCCCGACCACAATTATGTTACTTTATGAGATAAGTGGTAATTGGGACATTTCTTGAATTAAACTACATTCTTCGTAAAAACTTTTGTGGGTACTCGGCATGTTAAATAAAAACTTTTGATCTATATCTCCTCGTCAATTTTTGGGTGGCCCCAAGATTACTAGTTGATTAGTGATTTAGTAAATACATTGATGTTGCTGATTAGTAAAATAGGAAAATTTTTGCAATATTCTTCTTCCACTATGAATTGCCTCTTCTCATCTCACAGCTCCCAAGTCCTTTAAACATTTCAAATCAAATTATAAATTCTCTGCCCCTACCCTATAAAACATGCATAACTGGCATTGACCCAATTACCTTATCTATGAATTTGAAATATATTCTGCAATTCATAAGGATGAGACTAGATTCAAAGGAATTAGGCTGAACCCTAGCCCAATCACAAAAAATTAAATTCATAACTAATTAATTACTTTCCACTAAAATATAATTTATTTATACAACTTCTTCACTGTACAATATAAAAAAACCTTCATGTCACATTGTTACACTTAACAATCCCAAAAAAATCTGACCACTGAGACCTATGCTCCACACAAAACAAATAAGGACTTAGTCTTCAAAACAATGGGAAACAGGGATTAGATTATATTTACAGAAACTACAACACGACAAGTAATCACAAACAAATTTACATCTTGCACTTACTTCAATGAAGAGACCAATTAAAAATGCTAAAAACTGGAAATCTGGAAAAGCAGTACCTCATGTACTCTAAGACTTTGGATGGTTGTCACTGGCACCAGAACACACTTCCATTTGTGCCTGTTCACGTGGTAAAACACTTCTGGCTCAATATCTCCTGAGAAGTAATTTTAAAACCTAAACACTACAACAAAGGCATATTTCATAGAGGTGCTGGCAATTGGACATCTCCTGAGGAACTTGGCATTGAGACAGCATCCTCTGCAGGAGGCTGTGATGTTTCCATCCTTAGTAACACATTTGTGGCCTCGATGAGGTCAAAGTTTGTACTGATGAGTGCTTTCTGGGCTTTGTCCTTTTGAAAACCCATATCCACTAATTTTGCAACCTTTTCGGAGTCAATATTGTCATTTGTCCTCCGATTCACATCAATGCCACCATTAATTTCCTCTTCTGACACATTCAGCTCTTCTATCTCCACACCATCACCCCTCTCACGACCAAAATCTTCTGGTTCAAATTCTTCTGACCAAGAATGAAATGACAAAATGCAGATGATTACTAGCTACACACAGTCAAGGCAATGTAACGATTGATAGTTATTTTTATGTCTTAAGTAATACTGTTATTGATTTGAGTTTTAAGTTGAATTTGATGTTTATGTGGTATGAAGAGGGATGAGAGGTTGCCAAGGGGTTTTTGTGGATGGTGACGGGGATCTGAAAGGAAGGAGACGAGGAAAGGAACAATTGTTTGATGTTACAGCATTCATGTAACAAGGGCTGGGCAAAATACAAGCCAAGGAGTATTTGCAATACAAAATACCTTTGACTTGGGTATTTTAAAAACAAACTGCGAAATAGTCTTTTAAATACCTTTCAAAATACAAAACACATTTGCATGTAAACAAAAGAGATCTTAAAAAAATATAACCTGCCTTGGCACATAATGGATTAATTGTGCGAAAAATTCAGAGAAAAAAATCGCCTTGACCGGGATACGAACCCAGATCCCTCCATTTCTGGCTGAGTGCTTTAGCCATTTAAGCTACCAAGGCATCATTCTCCCCTGTGTAAATTTGTGGACTATGCCAGAAAAGGTGGTATGGACTGCTGAGCATATAATGCGACTAGCAGTCCAAATCGTTCGCACGGTGCCACAGCCATAGAGCACAGGGGAGAATGTCGCCTCGGTAACCTGGCTAAAGCACTCAGCTGAAAATCGAGGGATCCGGTTCAAATCCCGGTCAAGGCAAATGATTTTTTTCTCCGTAGATTTTTCGTACAACTTGTGCATTGTAGGTGACTCCCGTAAAGTTATCACTGTGGCTAGTCCCCGTATACTTCAATACTACTGTCAAAATCATTTATATTGCTTCGCTGATTTGGGGTTTAAGTTGCGAGTGTGAAAATCCAAAGGCTCCAACTCAATGATGACAATCACAATCACCGGCGAAATACTAATGATTATGGCAGCATTTTTCACTTAACGTAGTTCATTTTCAGAACAAAACTTAGCCACCTCAAAATATCAGTCGGAGACCAAGTCCAAAAATTGTTAAACCAAGATGGCGGAACTTTGACCTCCCTAAAAACTCGGAAACAGGGCCTCCAGATATTTACAACCACCTTGTTTACAGCACACCAGGGCAAGGGACCAAGTCTGAGACTTATATGCCTAGTCATCCCAGGGAGGGGTTTGGTGAGGAAGGAACAAAGGGAAAGAAGTGCCACCACGATAGGGAACCAACCAACACCTCAAGGGTGAGGATAGAGTTGGAAGGGAGGGGATAGGGAAACCCCACGCCATCATTAGGGCGACATGGGCTATTACTAGCGAAACCATAATTTAATGTTTCAATGGAAAGGAAATATTTTCCAATGGAAGAGAAAAACCCTTACGTATTCATAGTTTCCTTAGTAAGCTACTAACGCCTAAGTAGCATTCTAAGTAGTAGCATACTAGCAAAATGGTATTCATAGATCGTTAGTAAGGGCTACTAAGCTTAGTGTGCTACTATCTTAGTAGCCGGTTCTTAGTCGCCCTCAGGCCTTGTCTAAGGGAGCTACTAAATATGGCGGACCGTTGTGGATGATCGAACTCCGGTTTTATTTGCATACTGTTATAGAGTTTTTACGCATTCGTGCCAAAATGGAATACGAGAATCCATTCTTCAATTAAGGCAGGCAACGTATGTAGTGTAGTTGTTGACAGGAATTGAAAGTTTTTTGTAGCTGCGAGGAAGCTACGACTTGCAGTGAATTTGTGCCTCTAGTGTAGATTTTCCATAGATAAAGATGGCAAAGAGTTTGAGGGTTCTAGGTGAACCCTTCAAAGGATACAATGCACCGGGGCCGGGAACCAAGCCAGTGGCTTATACGCCCGATCACCCGGGGAGGGGCTGGAGAGGAAGGAAAAAGGAAAGAGGCCCCGCCGCGATGGGAGCCCGCCGACGCCTCTGGGAAAGGATAGGAACAGAAGGGACGGGACGAGGGAAAAACACCCCAACGCTATAGAAGCGAAGGCGGCCCTACTAATTAGCGAAACCAAGCGTAAGCAATTAATGTCCTACTGATCCTAGTGGATTTTACTATGAGGAAGAAAAATCCATCGATCGAATCGGTAGATAATATAAAGATGGCAGTTCAACTACCAAAGGCCATAGCCATATTCCAATTCCAGTATACCACCTCACTCATCTCCTGAGAGGATGTATCACCAGCAGTCGCCATAAGGAAAAATATCCGGGGAGGGGGAGTAGGGGCTTCAGACCCCTAAGGGGGCATCCATTATTTACATAGACGTTTAGGGAGGGGGGTCAAGAAGATGGAATAGAAGGAGAGTTGGAAGAGAGGTGAAAGGTGGCCACATAGAACATCCTTACACATAAACGCATGCACTACGACTGGTTCAATTACAGATGCTTGAAAATTGAAAGAAAACCCGACCCAGATAATACTGTAGAACCACCTCAGAAAAAAAACAGAGTTAAAACACTACACAGTTCCATGACAAGTTTGATTGAGTCGTCTGGTTTCAACACAGAGTCATTTAATAACAGAAAGCTTCTGTTTCATGAGGCTGTAGAGGTCAAAACTAGTAGACAGCATAAAATTTCAAATAGAACTGCACAAAATACTTGTTTCATGTTAAAAATATGTGTAAGCATTCCATAAAGAAATGCATTATTCCTTCCACTTGACACATTATAAATAGTTTGTTGCAGTTTTACTGCAGTTAAGAGCATTTATGCAGCAGTAAGAATGAAAGTTTCAAACACATTGTGAGAAAGCAGGTTGCTGGCCAAAACTACAGGAATAGCCCAGCAAATGGGAGAGATAGACATCAAAATTATCTTGTCATCAGCATTTTGATTCAAGCTAACATAATTCCATGGAAATATTGTGACGGTCTCGGCCAGTCCCAGTCCCTGTCCTCACCCCCTCTCCTATCTCCGTAATCCTCACCCCTCTCCTTTCCCCTTCCCCCTAACCAAAGCGTGGAGGGAAGAAGGCAAGGGAGAGTATGTGTGAGTGAATGAATGGGATATTGCTTGAAGGTCAAGGGGATGTGTGACGAATGCCCAAATGAGAGTTTTGCCTCCGCCTTCTTTGTTTTGAGTGTGCATCAAAACCCCCCCTTCCACCTCGGCACATATAAAAGACAGGTGGGACTGTAAAGAGGGTCACTTCTTTATTTTATGTGCTATTGATTAAGTGTGTTGCTCGAGAAGATGTACGAGCAAAATAAGAGATTGGAGGAGATGAGAGAGAGAGAGTCGACATACAGGGGACGACAAGGCAAGACAGACCATCAGCTCCCACATCCCAAAGTGGTCACCAGGAAGGTTATTTGGGCAGCCAGGCCACAGAAATTGCTGTTTCCAAGAAAGAAGGAGACCGCACCAAATGGTCCAGCCTTTGTCCAGCCCGAACCACAGCACCAAAGGATCGGAGTCACCCAGTGGTCATCCAGATCATGTAACGTTATATTGCCCTGACCCCAGAGAGATACCACCCCTGTGTCCGAGCGATTGCCCCCATCCGAAGCAATAAACAACTGTTAAGGTAGCTTGAGTACCGCACCGAGGCCTCAGTGATTTGTCTCCAACCCCATTAATATTTATGCTCAGAATTAATCAGCATTAGCAAGAAGCAATCAGTTAGATGTGTTATAGGGATGGACTTTATTACCTCCCAAATGTTGATGTATAATCAAGTGCAGTAATTGTGATAAGTCTGCTTAACGGCATGAAATTTGGTTCCTGTTTAAACAATTATTGTTTTAATATTGTAAGTTAAATTGTCGACTGTGCCATCAAGTCAGCATTCATTTAACCATCACTAGCCATATCATTTTTCATTCATCAGGGTAAAACTGCATGTAAGTTCTTGAATTTTTGAATATATGTTGATTCATTGTTGAATGAAAGATCCTGGTTGTTCTTTGGTGTCTCCACGAAACCTGTTTCCCCAACCTCACCTGCTGCGAAGTCGTTACTCATCCTATTTCAACTTAGGATCTTTACACCATGAGATAAACTGTGAACGGGAATCCCCCAAATTTTATTTTAATCAAATAAATCCTTTGGTAAATCGTCCTTGGTGGCAACTCGTCAAGAAAGTGATTTATCGTTTATGGGTGGTTTTCGTGGTCTTCACCCGGGCGACCCATGGTGAACCATTACAATATAAATTATACAATTTTTTGACCATAAATTCAGGAAGGTAACATATACACACTTAAGGTTTCACACAGGATCAAACTAATGTTACTCTCTCACCTTCATTTTCTAATAAGTTATGCTGCCGCCATGATCCAAGAAACCCTCCAAATATATTACCGCCATTCTGGTTTCCCATCCAGTAATTGTCAGGATAAACCAATGTTTCAGCAAATCCTTGTCCCTGCAGGAAAAAGGATTCATCAATTTTAAAGAGTACAAATATGAAAATTTCAAGAGAGGCAGCACCAGAGTTAGTGGAGTAGCCAGGAATTTCATTCGGGGGGACATTAAAAAAAAACAGGGTACTAAGTGGAGGATATTATCAACAAATATTAACACTTATCATAATCGAAAAAACCGTATTTGTCGAAGAAATTTTTTTGTAAATTCAGGATTTTTCAATATTTTGTTTTCTTTTAAAAAAGGAAAGTCATTGTGTTTTTATAATTTGGGGGAGGGTCCAGACCACCCAGGCCTCCCCTACCTATGCCACTGATCACATTAAAAGTCTATGCCATAGTAGAAGTATCAAAAATTTACTATTCAGACAACACAATCACTTAAACTATTCATATTACCAGAGTGGGTCTTCTTTAAATGTTTTTAAATGTATCTTAAAGACTTAAAATTCAGCAGATCAAAATTAAACGCACCCTCCGCAGGTACTGGGAGTGACAGTACTTAAAAAAACGTGGTAAAATGGGGATGTAAAGGAATCAATCACTCTTCAGATAAATTGATGTATTACTTGGGTAGTTTTCAGAAAATCACAAAGAAAATAATTATTAGCTTTCGAAAATTCAGAAATTAAAATTAATAACTTGATTAACCTTCTGTCAGGCGCAATGTGCCTGATAGGCACATATACGAAAAGACTTCATTAAGTCAAAGCATGGCTCAGAGCTGCAACTTGAAATGTTAATGCACTATTATCAACATAGTCTAACACTTAAACGATGTCTTACATGTAGTATATACACCCCTTTTCACTCCTTCATAAGATTCCAAACCGATCCACCTAGGTCTGATTTAACGTGCTCTTTAGGTAATTGTATTTCACTAAATGTATTCAAGTATCGAGTAGTATAAATTGTAGAAGCATCGAGGGAAAATGCCTAAAAAAAATATTCTGCCTATCAAAAATACATACCTTTAAAATGGTTACAAGTTAGGGCACAATGAGCTTCTCTGATCCAAACTTAAACAACTTGTCGTGAGGATGGCTGAAGTCAAACTAAGCAAGAAGGCTGCATAGAGCGTTTAAAAACAAACAGCTACTATGAGCGTCAAGGGTCTATGCCGCCTAATAGCGCAAAGAAATGAAAAAGCACTCGTGCTGTGCCTGTCAGATCCATTGCACCCGACGGAGGCTTAATAATCAGAACCCAGAATGAGAACCATGCTAGGACCCAAAAAGATTTAGTACCGACCCATCCAAATTTTTGAGTTTTCTTAGACATGGAAGCTTGTTTTTGTGAGAGTGGCATATAGTAAGAATTGCATTATAATGAGTTATAGGAAGTCTACCGCCAAAAGGCTTATGATTTACATGTTCAACGATTTTACTGCCAACCCATTTCAGGTGGGATGTACGAAGACTGCCAAGGCTATTTTCCGGAATTAGCAACATTTCAGATTTAAAAATTTTTCAGCTACTTAATTTTACTTAATACGTCTAGATTTTTTTCCCAATTCTTAAGATATATTTACATCTTATAACCATAGATAGATTATGGGGGTCTAAATGAATTACAGCCGTTGAAAAGGCCACAATCACGAAAAAAAGTGAAATAATTCGGGCCCCTTGTAGTTTTCGCTCAACCAGCGAGGGCTGATATATCGGTCCGGAGGCAGTAAAAGGGTTAAAAAAATATGGATATAGCGAAACCAAAAAGTCCCTCCCACAATATGTGCTTGGTATTATGAGTAGAGATACGTGAAAATCGCACTTTCATTTTTATTTTATCGCACTTTCAATAAAAGTTAATCGCATTTTGTAGCGTCTATTTTTTTTATTTTCATAATGAGGTAGATGACGATAATTGTTGCGAAACACAGTTATATTACAAAATACAGAATATTTTAAATAACTATGTTGTAGAACAGTAATAAATTGAGGAATAAGACATATACATAGTGGCGGAGGTGTAGCTTGCCCGTGCCCACTAGTTCGCGGCCACGTAGAGTCCCAGCCAACTAGCAGATGGCCAGTCGCTCACATGCTTTATGCGGTGAGTGTCGGCGGAGCATTTAAACTGCGCTCGGCACAAAATGTACGAATTTTGCCGTCGAAAAGGCAAATTTACGTAAAAATATCATGGAAGTCCAGTCGTCGCATCTATGTCGCATTTATTTGTGCACATAGCATCTATATCGCGTTTATCGCATTTGCGATTTTTACGCATCTCTATTTATGAGGCTGAGGTCTTCAGAGTGGTGTACTGACCTGTCTTCTGATTTGCCGGTTCCATACTCCATCGTCCGAATTGGCTGGATGCTGCACCCTTGCCCACCTACTTTGCTCACTCCCATTATTATTGCCTCCTTGACCGCCTGGTGGTGTTGCATCAACAAAGAGTTTCAGGAATAAATTACCTATTCTAGCCAACCACCCAGGAATAAAGATCAACTTCTGAATATACAGGAAGTTTTTCCTATATAAAATACCAGCCACCTACAGAGAAGAAAAGAAATTTAATGGAGGACTAAACATGAATATGCAAGTTCAATAATTACATCATTCATAACTTTAAAAATCCATTAATACCAATAAATTTGATGAATAATTCATATTCCATGCACTTAAATAACTTCTATTCGTTCTTCAAATGAAAATTTGTACAGTATGGTACAGAAGGCTGGCACTTATTTTTCTATGATGATTCGATTTAAAAATTAGTGGTCTCAAAATGTGCGAATTGGTGACAAAAAATTATAAAAAAGTTCCAGATTCGTGCAACATCCATAATAAAAATATAAGTTGCAGGGTATACATTTTACCATCTCATTTATTTATATCATTAATGGGATTCTAAAGAATGTATCAATGATCTTTTTAAGTTCTGGTAAAATATAATACATATAAGTATAAAGGATAATCTGATACATGATCGTGTGCTGAACTTTCTCTGCACTTTCAAGAAAAAGTATACATGCCCTTTAAAAATATGTAGAATATGTTAATTAGTAATGGAAAAATTCTACATACTTTTATATGAATGCTAATACACTTGAAACTGATGGCAAAAAAAAAGATGAACTTACAACTCCTGTAATAGCAGCAATAAATGAACTGACAGATGACCATGCTAGCTGGAATCCAAATAAGTATGTAATTGTTTTTGTGGAAATTGGAGGAAAGATTGTTCCCAGCACTGCAAAAGGAGCATTCCACTGCTGGTTGTCATAATCTAAGGACCGCTGATGATTGTTCCGATTGGAACCACCCTGTGTGGTATTTGGTATCTCCTTGTAGAAATTAACGAAGAGTGGAAAGAGAAGTCCATACCTGTAATAAAAAAGAATAAAACCAAAACATCATTAAACAACAACAAAAGAATATGACCACCACAATCATAAAATTCACTTCAAAATCTGAAACTTGATTAAAGTGTACCGGGACTAGCCACGGTGATAACTTTTTACGGAGTCACCCGCAAATGCACAAATAGTGTGAAAAATCCACAGAGGAAAAATCATTCGCCTTGACCGGGATTCGAACCCGGATCCCTCGATTTCCGGCCGAGTGCTTTAGCCAGTTAAGCTACCGAGGCGTCATTCTCCCCTGTGGAAATTTGTGGACTATACCGGACAAGGTGGTATGGACTGCTGAGCATAAGATGCGACTAGCAGTCCAGGTCGTGCGCATGGCGCCACAGCCGGAGGGCAAAGCCCGAACTTTGAACACTAGAGGTGTTCGCTCTGGACTTATTAAAGTGTACCGGGACTGGCCACGGTGATAACTTTTTATGGAGTCACCCGCAAATGCACAAATAGTGCGAAAAATCCACAGAGGAAAAATCATTCGCCTTGACCGGGATTCGAACCCAGATCCCTCGATTTCCGGCCGAGTGCTGTCCGGCATAGTCCACAAATTTCCACAGGGGAGAATGACACCTCGGTAGCTTAACTGGCTAAAGCACTCGGCCGGAAATCGAGGGATCCGGGTTCGAATCCCGGTCAAGGCGAATGATTTTTCCTCTGTGGATTTTTCGCACTGAAACTTGACACTGAAAAGCTCACCTTGTTACAGAAATAACACTCCAATCCTCTTAATCAAATTTAACATGAGTGATCAAATGCGTTGTATTTCAATCATAATAAATTGCTTTGTTTTGAATTGACCATTAATCTATTGGGAATATTCAAAGCCGCAAAAACCAAAATAGTTAGCTGACGTCTAAATTCTATTTAAGTTCAGCCTTGGTATTCATATAAATACCATGACATTAATAACATCACCATACTGCATGTACATATATAGAAGTTTATTTGCTCTGAGAAGCACCCTTGGAGCAAAAAAAAAGATACAAGCTACTGCTCTGTGGAGAGTTTGTAGTTTACAAAACGATTGAAAGCACTAGAATAAACAATGGATACAGACTTAAGTTTCAAAAATACATTGAAATAATAAGTTAGCTAAAAAATGGTCAATGTAATACTTTCTATTTGTTTCAAACAAAAAATTAGAGAATTCATAATCTTTGATTTGGGATCATGCCCATCCCGAGCTCACAATAAAAACAATATGCGTGCACAGGGCCGGATCAAAGGAGGATCCCAAGGGGATCAGGCCCTGGGCGACCTACCAAGGCAGGACAACCCACTAAGCATGAACCTTCCCCCAATATAGAGGTAAATCTCACAAAGTTGGAAAAACAGAAAAAACCACCACATGAGGGATTCGAAGTGAAGCAGGGTTGTTTTTTGGTTAACGTGTAGTCGTCAACAGTTGTGTTTATAAATGATTAACATAGCTCAGTGGTGCAGCAAGAGGGGTTTTGAGGATAAACCCCCCCAAAGCTCAGGGAAATTTTTAAGTTTCATCTATTTTACTTAATTGGATTAATATTACTTATAGACAAGTGAAAGGATGAATAAAATATCCCTCAAAAAGCCGTAAAACTCACCATTTTGAACCATTTATCTAAAATTTTTTCTGAGGAAGGGCCCCCGCACCTCTCGCTTACTCTGGCGAGTATTCCATACCCCCAGATCTCCCAGTATTAGCTGTGCCTAAAACTCCCCCTAGTCTTGATTCCTCGCTGCACCCAAGACAAAGCTGATAAAAAACACTTTATCCGTTGAGATTGTTAATGCAGCTCTGAACACAACCAGTGGCACGCCTGTACTGTTATTACATTGCAAATTGCAACACCTTGAAACAGTGGGGCCCTCCGCCTCCCACCAAAATGGGCCCTGGGCCACCCACATCCTAAATCCGGCCCAGAGTGTGCATGAAGTTAATCATTTAATTTCCTAGCAAAATTATTTTCTTCATAGCCCTGATTATAGCTTAAAAAAAGTAATACACAAATTGAACTACTTACGGCCCGATTGAGAGGATTCCACTTCCTCCATCCTTGTCAATAAACCATCGGATAAGATGAGCCATCAACTCCAGTACAAATGAAAGGCAACTGCTGCCAACTAACAAGGAAGCAAATTTCCTTGAGCCATAACGCCTTTCAAACTCCCTGGAAAAAAATGTTGTGGTTTACAATGAGAATAAGGATTTTTAAGCAAAAAGAGGCATTAAAAAAATCAGATAAAAGAGAAAATACAGTACTCTCCTTAATACCAACAACATTATCACGAAATTCTCGTTTTTACAAAGTAAATCATTGGTCTCGACGAAAAGGTTAATCCAATACATGGTAAAAGAAACGTAATTAAGAAAATGACGCAAGGTGTTGAAACCATGGTCGGTTGTTGAGTGTTGAATTAAAAAGTGTGGAAATTAAAATTTGTGTTCTTCCTCATGTATATAGCGAACTTCCACAAAATCAAGCCTGAAATAATTTCATACGTAATTAAGAAATTACAAACCTCAGTCCTGATCCAGGCAGTCACACAAAAAGAACTTTATTACGAAGTTCCACGAGTAAAAAACAGCATTAAGGTGAATATACACAACACTATTATAATCACTGCATAATGTTTAAGTTCTCCTAGTGCACTGTGCCCAAGAGCGTCAATTATGGTTCTTTCTTCAGTAGAAGATACTTCAGTATCCATGTAACATCGTACAATAAGCTTCATTCCTATGGAATCATGGTGACCCACTCATTACTGATGGTAAATTGGCCGTATGATAAGTCCTCTCCTGACGAACATTTGAAAAATTGAAGCATGCCCAAAATTTCAAATATGGCACCTATGGAGTTGGCCAATGCAACACGATGCGGCGTAGAGGAACACGCTCTTTGGGCACAATCTGAACCAAGTATCAATTAATCCGGTGCGAAGTCAGGAACTGTTCAGCGTTTCACCTGTTCTTTCTTCCTGCGGTCGGAGATTTTTTTCGGCTCTAGATATGTCGCACACCCAGCTAGATCACTTCGTCACAATCGTGAGTTAAGGCACTATTGTGATGGAGTGTTGCATTCTGCAGGATAACCACCTTCCTCGAGGTTTATCAACTCATGAGTAAGGTCTCGGAATGCATCTTCTTCATACATTGAGGACTTACTGTATTCCGGAAGATATCAATACTTGATTGCATCATAACGCATTCTTCTATTGATAAAATGAAATGAATGTGCTTGTTTTTATACAGGGTTCCCACTCTAACTAAATCATAAAATTCACGGTTTTTTCCAGGTTTTCACGGTCTAAAGTGCGTCAAATTCACGGTCTGTCGATAAGCCATTTTAGGAAGAATTGTTGATCACATAACAATCACTGGCCGCACGTTAACTAAAAATATAACTAACGCGATAAACGCCAGGAATGCAAGCGCAGCAATGAAAGTGCTATTATGAATTTAAAGTATACCGGGACTAGCCGCGGTGATAACTTTTACGGGAGTCACCCACAATGCACAATCACAATAAATTAGTCTAGAGCGAACGCCTCTTTGTGTTCTATGTCCGGGCCTGCTCTCCGGCTGTGGCGCTGTGCGCACGATTTGGACTGCTTGTGGCATCATATGCTCAGCAGTCCAGCAACATCTTGTCCGGTAGTGTCCGAAAATATCCACAGGGAAGAATGACGCCTCGGTAGCTTAACTGGCCAAAGCACTTGACTGGAAATCTTTATTTTCGTATCCGGGTTCGAATCCCGGTCAAGGTGAATGATTTTTTCTCTGTGGATCTTTCGCACTTTCGTGCTATTATGAAGTCGCCTATCATCACCAAAATTTAGGGCCGGCTAAACGTTGTGAGTTGGAAAATGGAGGGTGACAGGGAGGTGAAGAGGTGTCTGATTTCTCGCCAGGGTTAATGATCACTTTGGTTCACGGTCTTCCAATCACAGCCTTAAGGTCTGTGTGTCATCATGGCACAAGTACCAATATTTGCGCTTCGAATATACGTGTGCAGATGAATGCGTGGACAGTGTCTGCGAGTGACTGACCTTGAAATATGATTGACACATCTATTTTTCTTTAAATCCGTCAATCGTACATCTACAATCAAGTTTGAGAGGTTTTTAAGTAGGGATGGGTCGAATAGTAGATTTCTCGAATTCGAAATATCGAATTCGAATATCAAATCATTGCTCGAATATTCGAATACCTCGAATTTCGAATACCTGGAATACTAAACGATGAATGTGAAAATGTTTGACTAGGTCGACTATGCAGCAGGAAACCCGAGATTTTGGCGAGTAATTGTGATTGCCTTTAAAGGATTCAAACAGGAATTTAGCTGATTAATGGAATATTTTAATTTTATGTAAACAATAGGGTAGTTTCCTTCATTAAAGAAAACGAAAGGCATTGATTGTGATTCGTTAACCACCATTGGTGTATTCATAATATACATATTATTTGGTTCTAGAAATACCGGTTTAGATTAATGGCAATGGTCAATTTTTTCCTCATTTTAAAAAGGCCAGATTGGTGCCCATGCGATGCCACTCCTCGTGACATCACAGGGACCTTGTTTATACACGAGAGGATAGCAGTTTTACATCGTCTGAGGTTACCAATGCATGCGTGAGGCACAGAGCTCAGGGAAACATGTCTTAATAATCACTTATTAAAACTGACTAAGTTCGGAAAGTTTTCTTCGTTTGATAAGGTATTAATAATCCTTATTTAAGCCAAGGGCTACCTGCTAGCATGGTACTCGGCTACCTGCTAGCCAGTGGCGGCTCGTGAGTCAAATGCTAGGGGGGGCGCACTCCACCGGGGGGTCATAATTTTTTAATATTTCGTGTATTTTATTAAGTTTTTACGGCAATCTAGGAATTAAATTCTGTGATGCCATACGTTCCGTTTTTTTCAACAAAAATACCTAGTTTTCCTAATAAAGCTTGATTAATAAATACTAAATGCAGTAGACTCTCGGTCACACGGATCGGCTTAGTCCGGACTCTCGATGATACTGATCAATGATCTTGAAGAATAAAAATATATTTGCTGCGATATTTTGCAAATACAAACGAAAATACGTAACTTTAGATTTTCGCGTCTACATTCTTCGTGCGGATATGCCCGCAATACACTTCTGTTGTTCGTTTTGCAATCATAATGCGTTATTTGTCAAATCTATACAACATTTGCAATGATTTAGGTAGCAATGACACTTGTAACACCTGAGGAGGGAGGAGAGTGTCACTGACTTCCACTAGGCAACAAACACTACTATAATGCGCGCGCTTTGCTATTGCAGATGTAAACTTTGATGGCGGTGTTCGCGTTGCTTCTTGAATACAGTATGATTTAAAATCAACAATTAAACATTTCTCACACATTTTTAACAAAATATGAAATACTCACAGGCCTTTAGTTGTATTGCAAAAGTCCATCCTTCTTTCATTTTGTCCAGCAAAGTGATCAATTACACGTTCGTTGAAATCAGCGCTGGACAACAATTTCTTTCTGATTGAACACATGGCAAGGGCATTAGTCTATAAATAAACAAGGGACGACACAAAATAGGCCGACGAAAAATACGACCAAAAAGAACAAGGTGCCTGGACACAGAATTGGGACAATTTTTCCCTATATTTCCCTTAAAAAAACGAGCACTGTTGATTAATTCAAAATAGTCTTCTTGAATGTACACATAGCACTAAGAAACTTCTTAATCGGCAATTACGCACAATTAACTCCTCGAAAATGATGTCTGAACTCATTTCACTCCGTTCTTTCCGAGAGTCTTGCCGTTACTATAAGGACGACTCAAGGGAGATAGAAGTCGTGGTCCACTAATGCTGATTCAGCTGAGGGACGAATTTAAGGTCAGCAAAGGCAATCAAGCAAACAAAGGACGTCACGGCCATCTCCTTGAGTCTAAGATTCATATGTGGTAAACACACGAGACGCCAACGGGTCGCATTTGGAATAACCGTGTCTTCGAAATCATTGCCATGATAAATTGGAAAATAAGTTCTAGATCGTAAAAGAAGACGACTCGACTGAGCCACAGATGGAAGCTGTAAGGATCTCCGCACTGATATGAACTCCTCGAAGCCACTTAATTCAGACCCAAGTGGACATTTTCCGTCAGACAGCTACCGCTCTGCCACGGAGGAATTAGGTGAACATGAACTAATACAACAAGGACGGCTAGAAAAATGATGAACCTACACACAAAAGGTGTATTGTACGCGGCACTTAATGACATTAATTGAATGACTCTATTTAAAGTCGCGCTTAACGATTTAAATCATATTTAATCCTTCGCCCTATCACGCACGCAACTATTTCTTAAATTATAAATCAGTGGGGAATGTTAACTGATTTTTCCTAATACTGCATATTTTCCTAATACTTTTGATAAATTTATCTGAAAAATAGGTACAGCATTTCTAATCATCGGGAAGATATGAATACATTGTTAAGGCCTAAATATTATAATATTAGTTTCCCCAAGGTTCTTGAAATTCGTAATCATAACAGAACTGTGTCAAATACTCGATAATAGTTTTCCTTCGTCAATACGGCCTTTAACTGGTTGGATTTTATGTGTTCCGGAATTCAAACACCAAAAAACGCAAGCATAATGGGATAATTTATTTACTGTAGCAATACCTACCAGAAATAAAAAATTAAAATCGTATAACTACACCCAGTACAGTGACCATTCTGATTCCGTAGGTCCCTTTTCTGAGGCAGCACCAAGTAGACGCCAGATTATACGCCCGCCGGCCTGCTCAGCGATGTCAACTCACTCGTCGCTCTGCGCATTTTCGGACGACGTCCCAAGACTTCCATAAGACACAAGGTTAGACGCGTCATAGCACCAGCGGCCCCCACCACTACCACTCTCCATATAACTGCATGGGGATGGATTGGGACGTTCTGGCCAGCGCCCCACGGCTACAAATACGAACTTCTCGCGCTATTTCTTTTCGTGTTTTTCCAACACTTTCGATGTAAGGGACTGAAAAAACGCTTTGATTAATCAGATGTATAATTATAAATGAAAGGATATTTATTTTTTTTACTTTTTCAAATATTTGGGAGGGGCGGCGTCCGAGAGTCCTTATGGGCAAACCGCCACTGCTGCTAGCATCCTGCGTCGTATTAGCGCTCAGAGCCTCACCCCAAGATCACCTCACTCGCGGCAGCGGGAAGCAGAACGACGTCACGCGGAGTTTTTCCCGGCAATCATACTTACTCGCGCGCTTGAAAATTTTCACTTTTAATTTAATCGCGAAAAATAGATATCGTCTTATAAAAATCTAAAAGCGTTAAATACGTACTCCAGGAGTATTAATATTTCGATTTAGGCAATAAAAAAATAATAGAAAAGCGCCCTATTTGAGCATTACGCCAAAATGCTAAGGCTCCGTCGTATTTCTTCGTCTTTCCGGCATTTATTTTCTTGCGTAAAATGCTTAAATAAAGTCAGAAATACGTCGTGTTTGGTCTTTTTCGTTTTTAAATTACGCGCACATTACTAATATTTCAATCCAATGAAGGTGTAATAATAATTGCCGAAAGTCATTGTTGGACACCTTTCGAGCTAGTAGATAACTCATGCAGCAGTTGACCTCCAGAAAGGGGGAAATTCGAAGCAGGTAGGTAGAAAAAGGTCAGTGGGTGAGAAAAGGGGGTGGGCGCGAGACCAATTTTATTTTTCTCGCGTAACTTGATATTATTTTCGAAGCAAAGGTCTTCGTAAAACTATCCCTGCGAGAGCCGGGACCTTTTGTTTGATTTCGGAGAAGAGGAAATCGTCGGAGGGGGTGGGGCGAACGCTGAATGGAGGGGGATAGCGGATCGTGGGAAATGCGCCAATGTCACTATCTCACGGCACTGAGTTTCTCCCTATGGTGGTTTCATCTCCTGGGGAAGATTCAAAAGTGCCTGTAGTTATTAGCCACAAATTGCACATGGTAAACACCTCGTCTTTTTTTTATCAAAAGATGGATGCGGGAAAATGGTCAGTGGGGCAGAAGGAGTGAAGGGTGAAACGCGATTCTATTATTTTCCGGTAACTTGATATTTGTTCGAAGCTAAGGTCTTCGTAATACGATCTCTGCACGAGCTGGGACCTTTTTTTTATTTTGGAGAAGCGGAAATCGTGAGAGTGGCTGAGGCGAATGCTGAATGGAGGGGGATAGCGGATCGTGGGAAATACGACAATGTTGCTATCCCACGGCACTGAGGTTCTCCTGATGGGGGGGGACACCTGGGATTTTGGGATTTTTTTACCCGATCAATTTCGGTTCCCCACGTCGAAATCTTTTCGCCGCTCTAACCCGCAAATTTGATATAGTTGGTCAAGTTCGTCAACTTGCCTAAAACGGCGCTGCATGGACTTAAAGAATAGAGTTCTCTCCATTTTTCCGAGTCAGCTACGAACGACGCGCGAGCGACAGAGTATGACGCGAAATTCAAAGTATTCGAGGTATTCGAGACGGCACCTTTGGCATAACTATTCGAGATCTCGAATATCGAATATTTTCTAGTATTCGAGGTATTCGAGTATTCGCGGATACTATTCGCACATCTCTATTTTTAAGGTTTTACGACGAATTTCACGGCTATTTCCAGGTTTTTTCACGGTGGACGGAATAGGGTGGTTTCCTAATATTTTTTTATTGCCTAAATCGAAAGATTAATACTCTTGGAGTACGTATTTCACGCTTTTAGATTTTTAAATGACGATATCTATTTTTCGCGATTAAATGAAAAGTCAAAATTTTCAAGCGCGCGAAAACGCGACGCGTAAGTAGGAATGATGGGAAAAAGTCCGTGCGATGCATTTCTGGTTCCCCCTCCCGCCTTGTAACGTGACCTTGATCGAGGCTCCGAGCGCTGATAGGACGCAGGATGCTAGCGGGTAGCTGAGTACCTTGCTGGCTGGTAGCGCTTGGCTTACAAAAGGTTTATTAATACCTTATCGAACGAAGAAAACTTTCCGACCTAAGCCAGTTTTAATAGGTGATTATTAAGACATGTTTCCCTGAGCTCTGTGCCTTATGCATGCATTGGTAACCTCAGACGATGTATAGCTCCTATCCTCTCGTGTAGAAACTAGGTCCCTGTGACGTCACGTGGAGTGGAATCGCATGGGCGCCAATCTGGCCTTTTTCAAATGAGGATAAAATTTGACCCTTTCCATTCGTCAAAACCGGTATTTCAAAAACCAAATAATTTGTGTATTATGAATACACTAATGGTAACTCCTGGTTTAAAATGAATAAAGAAAAGTAAAATATTCCAGGTTTCATGCAATAGGGTGGTTTCCTTCATCAAAGAAAACGAAAGGTATTGATTGCGATTCGTTACCCACCATTAGTGTATTCATAATATACAAATTATTTTGTTTTAGAAATACCGGGTTAGATGAATGGCAATGGTCCATTTTTATCCTCATTTGAAAAGGGCCAGATTGGCGCCCATGCGATGCCACTCCACGTGACGTCACAGGGACCTAGTTTCTATAGGAGAAGATAGGAGTTATACATCGTCTGAGGTTACCAATGCATGCATGAGGCGCAGAGCTCAGGGAAACATGTCTTAACAATCACTTATTAAAACTGGCTAAGGTCGGAAAGTTTTCCTCGTTTGATAAGTTATTAATAATCCTTATTTAAGCCAAGCGCTACCAGCCAGCAGGGTACTAGGCTACCTGCTAGCAGCCTGCGTCGTATCAGCGCTAAGCCTCGCCTCAAGGTCACCTCGCAGGGCGGCAACGGGTACCAGAAATACGTCACGCGGAGAGATTTCCCTGCATTCATACTTAAGCGTCGCGTTTTCGCTTGCTTGAAAATTTTCACTTTTCATTTAATCGCGAAAAATAGATATCGTCATTTAAAAATCTAAAAGCGTGAAATACGTACTCCAGGAGTAATAATCTTTCGATTTAGGCAATAAAATAATAATAGGAAACCACCCTATTCAACTTTTTGCCGATATAAAAAAATCACCAGATGAACATAAAACACTGTCCTCTGTTTAATGATTAAATTTTCTTTTAGCAGAGGACATATATTAAGTAGCAAAATTGTTATTTACCTAAACTGATACACCAATGTTCCAGCCCATATTAGATCCTTGGGATCAAGAAAGATCAATTTTGAAGTCACCAACTTCAGTATCTGAAAAAAAAAGAACCAAAGTCATTTCACAACCAAAAAACATTGCAATGACTCACAACAGTAGGAATACTATTGTCCTACTAAAGCAATACAGTAAAACTTTGATTTTACGCAGTTGGAGGGACCGAAATATGGGCACTGTGTAAAATCAAAGTGTGTAAAATCAAGAGTTGGTATTGAGGAGAAGTATAGTTTTCAGGATAACTCTTGCTCATTATTTTTAGAACCCTTAGTCATACACTTTTGTATAGTTCCGATTTGAGCCAGAACCGGATCCAGACAATCAAAAAGTCTCATATGTGTGCCTTTACGGTAAAAGGGCATGAAATCCTTTTCAGTCGTATCAGATATATGTTTCCTGGATTCAATTACGCATTTGGGGGCAAGAAAATGATCCCTAATAATCTTATTTACTCACAAGCAACACCACAGATGACGTGTTACCTTGAGAAAAACAACGTTGCATTCCTGAACAATGTTTCCCATGGATGAATAACATGGTAGAATTGCTAGCATTTCTGGCACTAAGATTACTTCTGTTACCCAGGAGAAATGTCGCAATGGTGATACTAAATGCTCGCGGAGCAGATGAGCTAATTTTCGAAAATATTCTCATTAAAAGCAGTTTTCAGGAAATCCGTTTAACCACCTGCAGACAAACAAAGATTGGAGATTGAATAAATGAGATATCTATATATAATATATATTTGAGGATAGTCATCCAAATTAACCCCATTAACAGGGAGCAAAATTTTGCTAATACATCACAAAGGCTTTACACCCTGTGGGCCTGGGTTCAAGTCCTGACAGTAGCAGAAACTTATCAGAGATGGCACCTTCATCTTCGACCTGAAGACGCTGGCAGCAGTGCCAACGAAACTATTGTCATCACCAACAAACCTATGCGGTTGCATCGGAAACATGGAGAAATTGTTATCAGAGATGGCCCTATCCCTACTTGAGAGTAATGTGGAGGACACTTCCAGTGCACCAGCAGATGGGACGTTAAGCCCTTTAAGGCCTATCATTACAACCTGGCTAATGCCAACATAGGGTTCCTATCCCCCCAGCCCTTACTTCATGGCACTAATGACCCCAGCTATCAGTATCCTCCTTCCAAATAGCATACCAAAGATAATACGGAGCACATAGGACCCGGGATATTCGGAAAATCAGATTTTTCCGGTGTTTAGATCACTTTTTTAAAGTGAGCTATTTAAATAACCGCGCAACTACCGTTAAAAATTATTAATAGTCGGAACAATCTTTCTTATTTATAATTTTCACGTATTAAAAAACCATTTTCCCATGAAAATTTAGCATATAGGGTATAGCTTCTCTGTCGGCATTCTTCCGCGAATTCAGCGCCGGGACCTTCGGCTCACAAGCCGTGTGACTAATCTTAACGTAATATTTTGCTTCCCCATGTCTGATAACAACACCGGACACTTTTTGTATTTCGATTTAATTGCACTAAGCCATTCCTGAGTTTAAAGGGACTGCCTTATCACTCACGTCTTGATTTGACTTCAATGATTGCATGACGATTGACGACGCGAGTTATTCTCCGAGGGCATTAACTCCCGTTCCGTTAAAAATAAACGCTTGCCACCTAGCGGAGTTAAGATAATAGCTATTGATGTTCCAACCATGTTTCACTTAAACCCACTGAAAATGAGATACAAGTTGAATCAGCTCTAATAAGCGCGCCGCGCAATCAACTTTCCCTCGCCTCCATTCGTCCCGCAGATGTGGGGTTAGCCCGCGGAATGAGACAACATATGCTTTTACCATCGTGTTGAATCACCATCGACTTACGTCCATACTAGAAGTACGACTATCTTTTTTGGATCACCTTGGAAGCCAAAATGTTGGCACGGGAGGATTTTTAACGGCTAATTTCGCCGTTATATTTCGCTGGGGCGAAGGAAAACATAGCGCTCGCAAAATTCTAGAAAACCTTCCGTTAGGGATAGATATTCCGTAGTTCATAATTCCAGATTAACGACCATCTACTGTAATTACAATATATATATAAATAGCGTCGATCAATAAGTCGAATAATAAACGAAAGGTGATAATGTTAATATCTCCGGGGATCATTTGTCTTAATCACGCATGCACGGCGATTGCCGTATATTTTAGGTTTCGATATCCTTCTACGGCAAATATTAACTAAGAGCGATATTCGCGTTCGTAAAGGAGCCTGAAATATTACTGAGAGGTCGTAGGGGGAAGCAATAATTAGATTCGCGATGTTTTTAGTTTCACGCTCAACAGCGCGACGTCATTTCAACCGTTCTTGTATTCATTTTTGTAACTCATTTAGACGAATAAATAACCTAACTTCATTGTGCGAAAACTTGCGGGTGACTCCCGTAAAGTTATAACCGTGGCCAGTCCCGGTATACTTAAATTTAACCTAACTTCATATTGCTCCAGTCGGGATTTTCAAAACAAGTCGAAAGACAACTGCGTAAAATCAAGATTAGCGGCCTCTTTGGGGCTGGGGTTATGCTGCGCAAAATCGAAAAAACTGCGTAAAATCAAGAAAAGATGTAAAATCGAAGTTTCACCATTGGAATTCCCTATGCTTTCCGGCCGGACTTGAGTGTCGCTGCGTAAAAACGAGACTTGATGTAAAATCAAAGTGCGTAAAATCGAAGTTTTACTGTATATAACTGTATATTCCAACTATTTCCAACAACACCAAGCAACTATTTTACCAAGACAATAGAATGAATCACAGGGGCTCCTGATTGTTGCATATGCAAATTTTCATAACTTCATTGTTACCTATACGCACTTTAACTAAATATGAGGTTTCAAGGCCTGTAAGATCATTGAAAAATCATAAATGATGCCACCAACCCTAACATTGGTTTTCACAATGGAAATAATATTAAATCATGAACATTCACAATTGAAAATATCAAGGAGACCTAACCATCAATAATCATTTCACAAAAAAACAGAGTATTTTTGAGAAACAAATGAGGATTAAAATTATCCTGGTAAAATTTTGAAAATGTCAATCACTCTCAATTGTAATAAATCACCGCTATATGTTATTGCTGATGAAAACAAGTTAAGAGTAAAGAATAATTTTACTTCAACAAGCGTTAAAAAATATTTACTTTCATTCTAAAGGCCATTTTACACGGGGCATGTACTTGCACAATCTGACGTATGTACGAAGAAACAGTCAAAATTGCATCGTGTAAAGTGGTGAATAGCTAAAACACAAGCGAGAATGCATGGATGTGAAATGGCAAAATAGCCCATTCTAATTTTGTTCATGCGTTTGTGCAATTCCACGCCATTTTAGAAATCAATGCAGTTCTAACCTGCGCAATTCTGAGCCCCGCGTAAAATGGCCTTAACACTTCTTGTTGAGCGTATTCTTTAAAAGAAGTGGAATGAGGGATACCATATTTAAATTTGACCATGCTATCAAGCCTGAGCTGAGTCTTTGGCCCATTATATTATTTTATTGGAGATAGTTGCTGTGGAAAGCCACCTTGCTGCAGAAAAGGAGATACTAATGCCCAACAGTGAGTACTTAGACACTTTTGGGGTTGGGGATATTGGTGATAAAAATCTTTAAAAATTAAATGTAAACTGTCCCAGGGTAAAGCAAAAACTGTATTTTAACAGAATGTATTACCACATATGTAACTTGTTCAGGGCCGGTTCTAGACATTTTTCTAGTGTCAGCAAACAACATTCAAGCCGCATCCCCTCAAAAATAACCCGAGAGGTGGAAGGATTAGTATTGAACATTGGGCTGAACGCTAAGGCATCCCTTTTGGATGGTGTTCTAAGCAGCCCTGGGCTTTGTTTACCACTTAAACCGGCCCTAAAATTGTATTGCAACTAAAGATGACATAGCCCTGCAGAGTTAAAAAAAATACATTTAGTTGCCAGCTCTTTTAGTTTTCTAATGATACATAGTAACTTTTTTATGTTAAAGTTAAGTCACAAACGGGAACAATGTAAGACCAGCCTTCCAACAGTTAGTACTCTGTTAGCAGCTTGTTCCTTAACAGGTAGGCAACAAGCATTTTGGGAACAATAGAGGACAAACTCTAAACAGGCATGAGCTGGTTGGTTGTATGTTTCACCGCACAAGGAACAAACAGACAGCATTAAACAGGCACTCAACTGGCAGGGGCCGGTTATTTGTAGTTTCACTGCATAGGGAACGAACAGACAACAGTGAACAGACTCTCAACAGGCAGAGACTGGTTGGATGTCCACATCTCCCAACCAGAGACGGATTCAGGGGAGGATCACCGCGGTCGTGATCCCCCCTCAAAAATTTTATCCAAAATTTTTAATTTTTATTAGTTTAATCGTTTTTTGCTATTCATTTGTCTACATTGTTAATTTAAACTTCTTAAATTGTTCAATTTCATCGGTTATTACGAATGAAAATGAAATTTTAAGCTCCTAAATGCATAAAAAAATGGGTATCTTAAAAACTTGGGAGAATGCCCCTCTCTTCCCAGATCATGAATCCCCCAAATTTGAATCTGAATCCGCCCCCACTCTCAACTGGGAACAAACAGACAACAGTGAACAGGCTCTAAACAGGCAGGGGCAGGTTGGTTGTACTCTTCACCGCACAGGGAATAAACAGATAATAAGAGAATGCCACTTTCCCTTCAGGGAGAGAACAGACAAGCAGCACTCTTCTTACAGACATGAAACAGACAAGGCATTCCAACTTTCAATCTACCAACAGTCACCTGACTGTTGCCACTCGTACAAGGAACAGGGAGCCAATAGCCTCCTGAACAGACAACGAGCAGGCATTATTGTTACAGAAATCGACGGGGGAGTTATCCGTTTCTTATGGTTTTCTTACGGAAACAATATAAGCAGCTTATCGTAAGCTAAAGGATAAGACAAGGATAAGATTTTAGGAAAGAATACATAATGAATGCCATCAAATATCCTCAGATTAACATAAGTCGCTTCTGTTGGAGTGCCAAAGGCGGCAGAGCAGCATACTACACATGCTATGCTGCACTGACCAACATGAATTTAAAGCCTAATGGTGAAATTCAGTGAGTCTTTATAAGACCTGAACAACTGATAACAGACTTTCCCGAAAATAGAAAAATTTAATAACTTCAAGCAACTGGCCAGAGAAGATGCAAAGAAAATATGCATACTTTTTCCTTATGGTGGAAAGAAAAGAATAGGTATGTGGAGAATCGAACTTCTAACCTTCAACTCAATAGGAGCACATGCTACCCACTAAACCAGAGTGTCTGGTGAGAAGAATAGGCGTAGGTACGTATTTAAAATGTAATTGTATATAAAAACTGAGATGCTTCGTGCGTGAAACAAACTGAATTCATTCAAGGTCTACACAATCTGACATTTATGAATTTTAATTTTTTTTTCAGTTAACCAGATGAATTAATTATTGATATTAGAGTTTTACTTCCGGCATTTTTATATACTCTGTGTGAAAACATGTTTCTTTCTTATGACCATAGATTTGCCATCATTTCATTAATGTGAATGATTATCAAATTATGGCCAAATGATATTAATTCCACTTGTACTATAGAAGCGCCAAGAATGGAAAAATTATTCATATACATATAACCCTTAATGAATACGCTAAAATGATGAAATAATAACATCATCTAGGGAAGTGCTGAAAGTTAGGCCTCCATTTTGTCATTAGTCTGGGTGTTTGTCGGCTTGGCCGTAAGAAATCCATAAGAAAATGCCAACATCCTTACTTAAAAGCTCCTTCCTTATTTTTTCCTTTCACCTTATCTCAATAACTGATAATGTGCTGGCTGGGATAGGCTGGCTACATTATACACATTATTTTTGTATAAATACAACATACACTCATTAAAAGAGGACATGATTTTTTAAAAATATACATAGTTAATATTGCTGGTCAAACAAGCACAATTCTACCTAAATATGAATTAAAAAAAGAATGTTGTGAAAAAAAGATGGACCAGGAAAAGTTTTATTTTGCAATAGTAAGCATTCTTTTTAAATAGAGCACATAAATTAAAATAGATTCACTAGCCATGACACAGGGAAAAAATTTTGCTTTCCAACTGCTTTGGAACCCTTTCGAAACTGTTTTGAAAAATCAAAATCAGTTGCGGAACTGCTGTGGAACTCATTTCCACTCATTTGTACCAAAAATTGGAAGCATGAAGAAATTTGTAACTCATTTGTACAGAGTGTGTTCGTGTGGACTGGACACTGCTTTCTACACATTTGGAACTCCTTATGAACGATTCGACAGGATTTCCAGACGTCATCATTCATATTGTAACTGCTGTGTACTGAGACGATTCATGTATAACTGGGATGTGTTTTGGAATGCGACAAGATTATCTTCACTACGAACCGAGAATCTTGGTTGCATAAAAAAAGGTATTCTATAGCAACTTAATGGCAAACATCATTAATAATGATGTTTTTTGGCATTTCCAAGTAGATTATTGTTGTAAAAACACCATAGTCTAATCTTTAAAAGTATATTTCGCACGTAAATGTTGAATTTTACGGTATTTTTAGCGATTTAAAAAAAAAATGCTTTTGTTCTTCGGTACTTTTGGAAAAGTATTATTTTGCATCGATTTATAGACATAAAACATACCGGTCGAAGTATTGTCTTCCCAATCCCTGGGCAATGGTTTATCTCCGCCTTTTGTTCCATATATGGAATATATTTTATGACTTTTTTTTGCCAAAAATGAATCCCTCCTTCAAAAATCTGTTACAATGTCACAGTATTGCCTTTTTTTGCATTTAACATCAGATTTTCGGGTATTAAACACGATGGTTTTCAAGGAAAAATATCCAGAAACGAAGGCATTTCACTCAGAAATGGACACTGAATGCTCCACGACAAACACTTATGACCAGAGTTAAGCTCTCCATGTGGACTTTCTTGACCACCGAAGGAACTTACCCCCCTACTCTAAACATTCAAAAGTACGTATCCTGTGCCAAGTCTACCAAGCTAGAAGGACCTTTGCTTAAGTCTGCATCATACGATCATTTTTTCCAATCCTTTCAAGGGACAGCTCTAGCGATCTCTCCAATGATGGCGGAAAATGATCGTTTCCACGATCATTTTCTATGATGGCCCGAGGGATGGAAATGCCATCCCTTTTTCCATCACCCGGCACGTCTCGTCCATGTTTATCCGTTGCGCAACCCATTTCTGGCACCGTCCTTCAGCCAACCGGAAGGTACGGCCGCTGAAAGCGATTTAACACCACGCTTACCTTTCAATCGAATGAAAATTGAGTGGTTTGGAAGCCAAGGGGTACAAGTGATTTTTTTCTCAACAGAGTTAGGTAAAGTTAATTGTTATAATAAATACACAAAAACCTGGTTGCCTAGGTAAACGAGTGAGTCTCTGTTCTGTGCTGACATCTAGTGGGAAATCAAATGTGCTACCAAGAATCTAATTGATCTCGCTTGTTTTCTGTACCTAATAATTTTTGTGCCTAACTCTGTAAAGAAAAGAAAAATCACTTGTACCCCTTGCCTTCCAACCCACACAATTGTAAATACGGAAAGTGACGGAAAAAGCGATGGAAACAGGACGATGGGAGCGTCTCAGAAAATATGGCTCGAGTGATCACGCTTTCGTTCCCTGAAAACCTATCCCTTGAGCTATCATTCTGAGGGACGGAAAAAAATGATCGTGTGATTCAGGCTTTATGGCTAATTTTGAAACTGTTAGGGACTACTCTTAAAACAGTGACTGACATTGGTGACTATACACTATTCTGAGAAGGAAGTTACTGCGGCACTTCAAAATGCCATCATCGCCTGGACTAAATTTTCTAAATAGATCACCTTAAATTTCAAGGAAAACTCTAGAAGCCATCTTGAACTGCAACAAAGCAGTTTGCATGGCGTACAAATGAGTTTCAAAACGGGTGAAAGAGTAGTACAAATCAGTTCCAATGTTAATTTCAAATGAGTTCCAAAGGTTGAAAATGTGTTCCATAGCAGTTTACAATGGAAATCCAAAGCAATTCAAAATGTGTTACATATGAGTTAGAAAGATGTACCAATGAGTTGATGACATGGTAGGATGGCATGACTTCTTGAACAGCTGTGTACCTTGTTTCAATACTAAAGCAGTTCGAAAGCACATACAAATCAGTGGTTCCAAAGCAGATAGATGACAGTTCCAAATGTCTTACACAGCAGAAATTTTTCCTGGAGAATTTGGTGAAAAAATTACCACAAAAATAAAATACAGATAGGTATAGATTTTAATTCTCTCTTATAGTGAGAAGCAGGAAAAGTTAACAGGAACATAGAATCCATGAAATTCAATTAAGGCTAGGTTAAGTTTTGCTTTTTATTTCCCCGAATTCTCTTCTCTATTTGCCACCCACCCAAATTCCATGGCGACCATAAAAAGGAGGGCACTGGAATTACAACTTGGGGTACAATATTACCTGAGAATTCATTGTCAAGTCTTCAGGAATACGGCACAGAAAATACTTGTGGAGGTGGTACATGGATGGAACATTCACCGCAGCACAAGACAGGATTAAGTACCCAAGAAGTCCCATTGAAACTGGAACATTATCTGATGAAAAAAATAATCAACTTTAGACCAAAAATGGGAGGTAAAGAAAATCGGTGAACCAATCAAGAAGGAAGTAAAAAAAGCAAGTGTTGAACGTAATCTCTATGGGAAAAATACCACCACTGAGTTATTAAATTAAGTATGACAAATACGGCCGACACTGTATGGTGGCAGATTAAAAGATGTATTACCTACACACACCAGCAAGTCGTAAAACTTTTGCGGAACAACAAGTGAAGAATATTAAATTTAAAAATATACACAATCACGCATAGCTTTTTAATTGTTATCAATTGTGGATCAGAGCATAAATAAGAACCTTTATACTATGGCGGAACCACAGCAGACGGCTACTCGTCAAAAATACTTTAAGTTCATAACAGAAATCAAAAACCGCATGAGTTAGCGAAACATTAAGCCATAACTTAGGTTTAATAGGCAGCTTAATTCGGTTAGCATTATATCAATCATAAGCAAAGATGTAATAAAAAGTTGCATCAGCGACATTATTGAAAAAAGAAACCAATACTTACGAAGTCCAGGAGAACTATTGGGAGTGAACATTGCAGCCATCTTTAAGAATACCTATGCACTATAAATGGAATCCTTGAAACTACAAAGGGATTATGTTTAATGTTACTCACAACTACACATTATCCGAACGAAGGACAATGTTTATTGTGTATTTCGTGGTGCGTCAGCCGATGCAACCACAACACGGGCCACGGACAATCCTAAGTGACGTCATGACAAAGTTAGTTGAAAATCGAGTTCCGCAAAGGAGGGAAGTACAAGGTGTGTAATTCAGGAATTGTATGAGTATTCAGAATCTTGAGGATACTTTTTATTCAAAGAAGGTGAGGAAAATGACTGTACGATTCTACTAGGCACTTTCCAGGGAAATTTTAAAGGGACGATGCGGTTAAAGTCATATTCTCTGTTAAAATACCCTAAATGTCCAAGCCTTAGCAACGCACGTGATCCATAGTATTAATTTAACTCTTTAAAATACTAGTATTATTTTCTTTGCCATTAAATATTAGCCGAAATATAGCCACACTAGCAAATAACCATTCATTAATGTATTCGTCTGACAATTTAAACCATCTGGATCGATCTTCTTTTGTTGCTGAACACATCAAAACCCTTCCCTTTGTTCTAACATCTGTGGTCCACTCCATCCCGACCAGAGCTCACGTTTTTCCATTCCTATTAATTACTTTCTTTAGGGAGCATCTCCTCCGACATCCCTGCTTTCCTTATTACTTTCTATTCTAGTGATTCCTTTAAACTCAATATCACCGTGGGATTGGATCATTACCCTGATGTAAATTTCTCTCATTTGCTTTGCATTTTGATCCCCAGCGTCGTCCATCATTTGTATGGTCATAGAATACTGGGAACTACTTATTATTGGATACTAGTAGTTTCTCTTTAATTTCAGCATCTTTCGTGCGTGTAGGATTCAGAAATCAGTTTTCTCTTGGGAAAATCAGTTTTGTTGAATTCAATTCTAGTTTTGTTTTTTTTCTTTACGAGCATTTAAAAGTTAGGACTCAGGTGTATGAGAGTTATCGTCGCAATGTAAGACTCTTAAGTGTCCTGCCTGATTTCATGGCGAAATTGGTTACCTATTTTCAAGAAAAATTCATTTAAAACCCACTGATATTCTTGACAATTTGCTGAAAACTTTAATTGTAGTACTAGATATAGGAAAAATAGAAACTCTAATTGGTGAAGCACCCTTTAGTTAAGAAATTACATAAGTGTTAAAAATATTATGACATTTTATTTTGAATTACTATATAATTAAATAAAAATAGTCTGTTTTGAGGGTCGCGCGACTCTGCAGTGGTATTCAAAATATTTTCATTTTAAATGGGATGCCACTTAAAAGAAATAAATATATCTCCAACCACTCACAGCAATGTTGGTACTTACAGGATTGACTGATATTAGTTTTGTTTCTTCTATGTTGGCATATGTTGAAATTTATCTAATTTATTCCTATTCAAAATGGTTCCTTTATGAAATGCATGCCCATCCATAGGATTTATTATAATCGGGAACAAATAATTCTAGAATATTTAAGTTTGCCACAAAGTGGCTCTTGAAAAGTGACTTTAATGGACACTAAATTTCATCTTTTCTAAAAGCTTGCCTTTTAAAATATATTTTTGTGACCCAAGGGCTTTTCTGATTATTGCTTGCTATATTAACTCTCCTCGAAGGAATTTTAATAGTAATTGTGAAAAAATTATTATTTAAATTGTAAGCTTAAGTGTATATTTTGAATTTTCCTCTTCGATGTAGAAACTTCTGGATTTCAAACTCAAAAGGATTGTTTTGTTTAACTTAATTTTTATAAATTCAATTTGATGATTTATATAATTGAAAATAGCTGAAAATTTCGAATAGAATTGTAATCAGTCCTTCCAGTGGCGTAACTATGGGGGGAGATGAGAGGGATAGATTCCCCTCGTAAGCCTCAGAGGGGTAAAAAAATATTTAAAACTATTGTCTAGTTTTGACATATAATAACTGCATTTGCTTAGAGTTAAAGATCATTTATTAATTCATGGCAATGAGATGAGTCACTGAATTCTGACCGGTGACTAACCCCCGGACCCTCCATTGCCTGGGGGGGGGGGGGGGGGTTTGACCCCCATCCCCCCCAAAGGATATTGTTAGTTACTAGGGATGTGCGAGTAGTACTTTTTGATCTCGAGTCAAGTTGAAAACTAATGGCAACTCCTGAATCTGGCAATACAGCTTTTTATGTTCTAACATATTCTCATTTTTCCAATCCTCTGGTGAATTTTCTATTCTGAATGCTTAGCTTGCTGTAAATTGATAAGGGAAAATATAATGACCAATGTCGATGGTAATTGTGTAGGAATCAGGAGATGAATGAAAATTAATGTGTCTTAAACTACTTGTCTTTAATGTGTCTTGGACGCTGCTTGTGAGGTCTAACACCGAGAAAAACCGGCATTGTCTGCTATAACCAAAAAGTTGCATTTTTTTCATAGAAATTTTAGCAATTTTTACATATTCTCTGAGCGTTTGAGTAAAAAAGGTATGGGAGGGTATAAAAGAATCGCATAAGAAAGTATGAGCGATGCAGCGGTCCATTCTGATTATGCTGCCTTGTCGGAAGCGATGGTCGGCGGCCATGGCTGACGTAAAGGTATTTGGTGCTTTTGTCGAATACTATAGTGGTTGGTAAGTAACAAGCTGAAACTCCTTGGCCAAGGCTTTAGAGCGACTTATTGACTTTAAAAATAGTATTATTACATGAGTTTCATGATAGCGCCTCCTGTCGTCAGATTTCTGAACCTACTTGACTCGACATTCATAACACTATTTGAAGCACTCGAGTCGAGTTCCAACGACTCGACTCGAATTTTCGAGTACTCGCACATCTCCACTAGTTATGCCACCTTCCATCATCCAGTATTGTGTTACAAAGTATTTTGATAAATTGATGCTACAATTTTTCCTATAGATTACTACCCGTGTTTGTACTCTCTGTGCTTGAAAATTGTAAAAATAATGGCTGAAAAAGAAAGAAGTGATGACGTGAAAAAAATTCCACAATATCCAGAATTTCGTTACTACTCGCCTGCAGATAGAAAATCTTTCAGGGAAAGAATCTACGATCCCAAAGAAAAATCTTTCTTGGGCAGAACAGGACGTAGATGGGGTAAGTGAGAGAAAGAGACCATGCATTCTTGTGTTAATTGTAACAGAAATATGGAAATGGAAACAGTCTTGAGGGGTAATAATCGATTTTTTGTGAAAATTCATAGATAGGGTCAGCAAGAGGTCCTTTCAAATGTTAAACTCAAAAATTTTTCTCTCTTGAAGCAATACATGTATTATAAAATATTGTATTGGTTCAGCATTCTTTCGGGCTGCATCCGCGTCCGTTGTCGAAGAACCACAACAGTTTCTTCTTGTGGTTCTTCGACAACGGATGCGGATGCAGCCCGAAAGAATGCTGAACTCAAGTAATCACCGGGAAACCTGCGTACGAATATTGTATTGGTTGTTCAGGCCTCCACAGGGTAGAAAAAACTACATTGTTGGTAATCATTAGGTCTAAAATGGAGGTTTTTATTCCTACAGCTCAAGAAACTATGTTTAAAGATAATTGGTAAATATGTAAAAGCCATTTGTGTAAGCAGAAAAATTATCACAGAGATATGAAGCATACCAGCCAAGCACTGTGGAAAGTAGGAAATACCCTAAATAATGACCTTAATCTGCCCCTGACTCAGGACTACAGTTTTACAGTGGTTGTAACCTGGCAGTAGAGAGCAGCATTGCATGTGTACAGAATCTCAAAAACATCAACAAATATCTCATCTTGAGACCACTCTCACTTACAATATAGGAGATTAGATATTTTTACTGTTCCTTAGTATGAATGTGGAGTTGTTTTGAATGATAAAATTATCCATTTATTCGTTACGAGATATTGTGTTTGTCAACTATGTGTTTCTGAAAGCAGGAACTCAAGGGAATACATAGAGGAAGACCAATTCCATCCCATTGAAGCCTGATTTCTGTCGCGACTTCGGTCGCATTTTAATCGGCCTTCAAACATGTCCGTGGCAAAGTGATGAGTGCTATGGGATCCCTTTTTTTTCCAATATTTTGCAGTACAATTTTTGTAATTGTGAGGAATAGCATTGAAAAGTAATGAATTTGATGAATCACATCATCATGAGTGTAAATTTTGGTCGATACCCCTAATTGTACCTTATTTCCCCGTGAAACTCGGATCAACTTGTCCGTCAGCGACGCGAGTGGCTACTTTTGTAAACCCATTTAAATGGGCGGTGGGTGACAGGTCGACTTGAAGACTTTGACTTTTTTGACTAAATCCTATGTTATACTTGTATAGCCAACAGGAAATTAAATATTATTATTATTATTATAAGATCCTCTTTTGTAATATTCGTGGCAAGAACAATGATGTCTTATCTTAAAAACTTGGTATATAACAAGGCGATAGCTAGTAAGTGAAACATTTTGGAGGTTTTATTGGGAGGGACAATGTATTTCAGGTGGAAGGATTCATGTTATTGGGGTACACTTGTGACTATCTCCCAAAAATTTGGAAGGAAGGTTTAAACCTCCTCACGCCCATCCCCTCACTCACCATGACCTTAAAATTTAGGTTAACTAGCATTTGAAACCTAATTTAGGTACAGATTACATTTTTGATAATTATTACCCAGGGCGGATCCAGGATTTTTTCTGGGGGCTGCGCTAGGATCTGATGGGCAAACAGTCTCCTCGTATTTGAGATTATAAAAAGTACATGCTAAAATTACTGTACGAAATATTCTCCTTATTTTAATATGAAACTTATTTTTATGAAATTTAATGATAGCGGTTCCGCAATACACAAAACAAAAGGAACATGATGATAACCGTATTAAAAATCTTGTCTATCTTTCAAGCCAAATCTTTAAAATTCGCCGTACTTGGCAACCCGTAATCAGTAAAAACAATCAACAACCTAATCCTCCAACCTCCCACTCCCCTCCCCTATCACCTGACACGTGATACCTAATTATATGAATTTAAATTCCCACCTCTTCAGATTCCCTTGAGAAAGCGACCGGCATCAGTCGGGTAACGTAGGGGCCACCCAAAAATTGATGCGGCGACAAGTTTTTATTCAACATGAAGAGTACCCGCGAAAGTTTTAACGAAGAATCAATTTTGGGTGTTATTCAAATTCTTTTGTATCGCAGTAATCACGTAAGATTAACCTGGAATTTCGTAAAATTTCCTGGAAAACCTGGTATTATGTATGAATTCTTCAGCTTTGATTGGCTGAACATCCTGAGCTACAAAGGTTACTCTGATATAGGACACGTCAGATTAAAGAAACTAAATCTTTTATCTCGGACACTTTAGTTCATTAGTTGTTAATGCAGCTAAACTTTTTGAACCTTAAGCTCACCTGGATATTTATGGTGAAGTTGAAGACATACAATTTAGACCAGTACCTATATACCTTGTGCACACATATAAGAAATGCTGTTGATTATTCTTGTCTATTAAAATATGTAGAGGTGAATATCATAGTTCTTAGCATACCGAGATAGATCTTTTTGCATTTAAACGAAAAATATATACACTTGGCAGTGGTAATACATCCAAGTTTTTGAAAAGAGGACGGCAAGGGATATCACATGTAGAAAAAGTCATGGGCCTAATGGCTCTTTTCCGAATACTGAGAATGGCCAAGACCTTAGACAGTGAACCCCAAAAGATGATATTGTAAGCTACGTGAAAAAGAAAATTCTCCATATTAATACTTTACACTATGACTTATCAGATCTGTTGCACTAAACTGCGCATCTCATTTTCTTGGGCTCTTTTACCATGTTGATTTTATAAATAATGGATGGCTCGCTAGCCTTTAATAATTTTTTGCGGAAAATGTAAATTTATGTCAACTACATACTACATAGGGTTGCCAGGAAAATTGTTAATTGCCTTGACGAAATTAAATTTCATGAAAATTACGTGTGATCTTAATAATTTTGTTACAGGAATTTGCTGCTTATTTTACTTAGTATTTTATACAGTGCTTGCTGCTGTGTGGGTTTTTATGCTCTGGGTTTCTTTGAGAGTTATCACGGGACAAGAAGGGCCTTACCGTACCCTTGAAGATTCAATTCTTGGGAAAGATCCAGGTATGAAATTATTTTTGCCCGAGATTAATTTTTATCACCTCTGGCTTAACCAACTGTGTCCATTGTAGCTTATCTGACTGGACTTTTTACCATGGCTGTTACCTGACATTTCACAACCTATTCCTTAGAGTTTGTAAAATAGATAATGTTAATATATATATTTTTTTATATCACGAGATGTGGGTCAAATGTAAATATTATTTATTTTTTCAAACTTTGCCTACGTTTCGGACATTATATTTGTCCATCCTCAGGGCTATATAAATAATATAATGTCCGAAACGTAGGCAAAGTTTGAAAAAATAAATAATATTTACATTTGACCCACATCTCGTGATATAAAAAAATATATATATATATAATAAGGGGTCGTGAAGTATAAAGTTTGGATAATGTTAATTCAATACTAATGTCAAAATTCTATCTTTCTGTCTGACTTTCTGTCTTTTATATTTCAGGTATAATACATTACCCTTCTTTGAGTACTTACACTTTTGTCACAATGAGGGCAAATAAGAAATTATATATTGAAGCTATAGAAAAACAGCTTCAAAGTAAGTTTCTTTGGTGAAGGGATATGTATTTATGTTATGCAATTTTTTATGTGGAATTTTTATGCTGGATAGCAGAAGATCTTGAAAGCTCATATGCTTATAATCAGTGTTGTTGCAGTGGTATTGGGAGGGGGGAAGTGCGGGGGTTCTGCACCCCCCCCAAATATAAAACCTTTTTTCTTTCCTTCATAAAAGAAAACAAAATATTGAAAAATCCAGAATTTACAAAAGATTACTTCGACAAATGAAGTTTTTCGATTATGAAAAGTGTTAAACTTAGTTTGAAACCCTCTACTTATTGTTAGTACCCTGTTTTTTAAAAATTTTCCCCTCTGCTTTTGGACCCCCAAATCCCCTCGAGTGAAATTCCTGGCTACCCCACTGTATTGGTGAGTAATCGAGTGAAAGTGATCGGATTTCTTGTAACAATTAATTTTGTAGTAATTTGTACTTGTAATGATTACTTTTTACAAAATACAAGTTTTATTTGCAATATAATCCGTAGGGTGAAAGAGTTATCATTACTTTAGTTGTAATTGTTACTTGCTCATAAGCAACAATTTCTTTGCTGATTTCACTGATTTGCCTATGCCTGATAACTTCGAGTCCCTGAGTACCATAATTTGCTTGTTTAGGTAAGGCCACAGTAGCCTATTTATGATGGGTACAAAATATGACATCCCTTGTGCTGATACACCAGTTATTAATATACAAGGTGTGATCAAAAAAAGACCGGATTGATTTTATTCTGCCAAAACCGTTCAACGGATCGAAAAAAAAGTGGGACATCTTGCAATAAATGTGATGACTAATATGAGAGGTGTTGAAATTGTTTATGTCGCGTCATTTCTTAGCAGCAGCAGTACGTGTCTTAACCTGTTCGTCCCCATGTGCAACAGCATCAATGAAGGAACAGCGTGTGAGTGTGAAATTTTGTTTCAAACTTGGCAAAAGTGCTACTGAGACGTTTGGAATGATTCATTAGACTTTGTTAATGAAGCAATGAGTCGTAGCAAGTGTTTTGAGAGGTACAGTTGTTTTAAATCGGACAGAACCACAACAGATAAAGATTCGCAACAGATGGAGATGTGGGTGAACTTCCGCATCGACAGACCCTACCATTTCAAATTGGTGAACTATTTGGTGCGAGAAAATCGCTGTTTAAATGTTAGGGAGGTAGCCAAAGAAGTGAAGATTAGTTTTGGATACTGTCAGACAATTTTAATAGACACTTTGGGCATGACGCGTATCGCATCAAAATTCGTCCCTCATGATGGCGTTTCCACCACGATAACGCGCTGTCTCACAAGCTGATCGTGACAGAGTTTGTAGCCATAACCAGAACTTCCATGATCCTGCAGCCACCCTACTCTCCAAATGTGACTCCATTACACTTCTTTTTGTTTCCATAGTTAAAATCAACCTTGAAAGGGCATCAATTCAACTGTATTGCAGACTTTTAAAGTAATTGAATGGCGGACTTGAAGAGGTTCCCTAAGGCAGCTTACCAGGCAGGATTCATGAGCTGGAAGAAATGTTGGCAAAAGTGTATTGTGAGCTAAGGCATGTACTTTTAGGGTGACGAGTTCAATTAAGCTGTACCGTCAAAATAAACAAGTCATAAAATCAGTCTGGTCTTTTTTTTTATTACACCCTGTATGTATCGCAAGTGAATTTCAACTGAAGAATTTCTATGACTCAATTATTCCACATTTTTACTTCAATATTCGGCAGTTGCTAGGCATTCTCTAGAGTGGACAATGTTACAAGAAGTATGTGGCACATAATTATAACTAATTTTACTGATTGCTTTTATAATCAGTAATTTGTACTCTTGATCGATTACATTTTTTATGGAATCTTATCATGGAATTTCCAAAATTGAACTACATAACAGTCTTCATCACAAGGCAATAATCTGAAGATTGATTTTACCCAGAGCACCCCTCCACTCCCCTAGTAGCAAAACTTTATATGCTTATGACCAGTGGAGTTATCCTGGTTCTTCAGCCATGCTTGTCCATAGCAATTGATGACATTTTCAAAAGCCACCCTGCTTACGCCTTCAGGTCGAAGGTGAGAAGCCCATTATTATTAAGCCTTATATAGAGCATTCCATCGTTCCAGTGAGCGTATATTGGCTAATACCAGTGGCGGATCCAGGATAAGAACAAGGGGGGGGCTAAATTGGATACCCAATAGGGGGATAATTATAACCCCTTAGCCCCTCTCTGCATGTGCCATTGGATTTTAATATACCATAAGCGTGTGTAAAATAGGCTCTAAGTTTAGAGCTAATTTGTATTTAAATTCATTAAAGTGGCAAACTAACAAAATTTCGATTTTATCTATTGTGTGTTTCAACCTAATGGGGGGGGCTGTACTCCCCTTAGATTCCCCCTCCCCCCCCCGATAGATCCACCACTCCGGCTGGCACTCTCTTCCACAAGTTACGGATGGGGTGGCCCGTAGTCTCTGCTTCAGTTTTCTATGTTACGGATTTCCGTGGTTTCTCTAATCTGCCTTTGATCTTCTTCTCTAATCTCCCTAACCAATATTTTTGCCTTTTCAAAATCAATCCTATGATCTGCCTCACTCCATGGGTGTTAAATAATGGCTGACAGGTTACACTGCTTCTGTTTTGTCGGTCTTGCATACTCCTTGTCCTCGTGACCATTCCTCGGCATGTTTCACCTGCATACAATTTTCCTCTGGTGCATGGTACCTCATTAACGCCTTCGTATAGCTCTTGTGGGATATGGTCTTTTGGCTCCGGCACAATGTTGTGGATCTTCTGTGACCACATCATGCTTCTATCCAAGGCAGATTAGAGAAACCTTGGAAATCCATAAAATAGAAAACTTTAACAGAAACTATGGCTACCCTAATAGTAACATGTGGAAGGGAGTACTAGCCAATCAACACTCAATGGAATACACTACCGTATAAGCGCGTGTACGAGGCGCACCTTTTTTCCCTGAAATTACAGCCGAAAAGAGAAGAGAGAATGATGAAAAAAAAATGGTCCATTTTATTTTCATCATTCTTCTGTAGCACCACAGTTTAAATTCTTAAGTCTTTAAAAATCATGATGAAATTTGCATTTCAATGCCAAAATTGCTCCTTAAGGCCTGTTTACATGGTGCAGTAACCCTTACAAGTTAATATCTTAATGTATGAACGCATGATTGAACACAAAAATGCACCCTGTAACCTCCCAACTTGTGCGAATACATTTTCAGAAAATATAACCTGTTCTGATATGGTTTATGCAGTGGTACATGCTCTGTCCTGGTCTAAAAAAATCGTTCATGCAAACAGACATTCGCTCGTACGTGTTAATATATGATTTAACTGGCCTTTAGAAGATGATTTTCAAAAAATTTCCATTTCCAGAATATAGACAGTTAAAACGAAGTGACTACACTGACTGCTCGAAATCTCCATCCAGCCCAGAGAATTGCTTCTTTGATGTGGATGAACTGGGAAACTTTACTCATGATGGAACCTTTGGCTTTGATCAAAACAAGCCATTTATCCTCCTAAGAATGAACAAAGTAGGTATTTCCTCTTTTAAAAAAATAACATTCCATTCAAACCCGTGGCATATATCTTGTCCACTCTTAGATTGGGTGACTCCTTTTATGATAAGTTAGGAAAAATAAATGGACAGAGGAATAATGATTAAAAAATTTTGTATGCTAATGCTTCTTTTCCTCTGCATTCTCACTTCATCTTGTCAGAGAAATGTGTTTGTATTAAAAGTTCAGTTGATTAAATAATTCATTAATGTACATGTGTGACTTCAGCTGTAATAAGAGAGACAGTATAAAAAGAATAGGTGACCAGGATTAATTCATTGGTGAAAGTGAATGTACTAAATTAGTTTCTATTGCTGAAAAAAACTGCTTAACTTCATCTAAGTGGAGGCAAATATCACCAATTTGTAGCCTATACAAATGGCTTTCTGTCCCATTGACAACCACCATCGCATTCCATTGAACTTAATTGATAAAACTCTAGTAATTCTTCTATTGAGTCTCAGTTCTTGGAAATTTGTCTCAAGTAAGCAGTGCCCTTAACACCCTGTGGCCCCAAGAAGGAGAATGTACTCAATCAGGGGTTGGACGAGTATGATAATTAACCTCGCTTCAATGTAATAAATTTAAGTTAGGCATGAACTAAATGTTAATCAGAAAAGATTAGGTTTTTTAATCATCAAGAAAGAAGTATAGCAAATAAGCCCTTTTTAAAAGCACTTTTCTTAGCAGTATACATATTCAATATTATAAACTTCAGCATCTTCTCCTCCTTCAGTAACATTGCAATCAACCTTCTGCAGCCCTCCATGCATCTAATATCTTCAACCCTATTCTGACATGAGTACACATCCTGGTCACAGCTCAATGTGTTTTCTCTATTAAAAGGGTATATTTTTAGTTTTTTGGAGAAAAGAATTTTGATTTTGTGGCTGTTTTAGGTTATGAAACAATAGGCTACATTACTTGGCATTTTGAGTATCTGCTTAAACTTCTTTTAACTTTTTTCTGTGTTTTCTAAAGTGTGTGATTATTTTACTAAAGGTTTATGGGTGGAAGCCTAGAAAACTTTACACAGATTCAAACGAGCTTCCCGAAGAAATGCCCGAATCTTTAAAGAGCTTCATAAAAAAGGAGGATCCTCAAAAGGTGATTAGTTAAGTCATCAAGTCTTTTGTATTTGATGTAATTTTAATACTAGCCAATTGATACGCAATTAAGTTAATTATTTTTTTGCTTGTCATCTTATAATGATTTAATGGACATTGAATGACATTTTGTGAACAAAATTCATGGCAAAATGCTAAATTCTTTTGTTTATCCATTTATCTGCATATTAATTTTGTTTTAAAAATATCGCAGAGAAACATGATTTGGTTTAGCTGCTCAGAGGAGACTACAGAGGGAAGTTATTTGAAGGATGTGCATTATTGGCCTAGACCAGGATACCCTGCATACTTCTTTCCATTTATGGGAAAGGAGAAGCATATAATTCCCATAATTGCTGCTCAATTCGAGAGCAACAAAGGTGAGTACATGCCTCCCTGTGACAGTGGCGGCTGGTGGTTATGTATCCAGGGTGTGCATTAGAGAAGATATGCGATAGTGAAATAGGGCATGAAGTTCAAATGGATGCTGGTAAATGGCACTGAATGCATTGACAGACTAGGATCCTGAGCACAGGTAGTGTAGGTGGCAGCTACACCTTTGCAGTACCTGCGAGTTACCAAATATGCGCGTGCGCACTCGCATCGTGTTTAGTCACAAAAACACAAATACTAGGCAAAAAATCGAATACTTTTTTGTACAGACTTCCAAAGAGCTCGATCTAAATTGCAGATTCTTTGCATTTCTGGTGCTTTCGCACTGTTTTTGCCATACACAATGACTTTTCACACAGCTTACAAAAACCAACATTTCTGTTTTTATTGCATTTTATCTTTACTTGACAGTTTCTAGTCCGTTCTGGTTCAGTTTCGGGCAATTTCTTAGAGTTGTCACTAATGACAACATGAGCTTAGACCAAGAACACATTTTGTCGGTTTGCCCTGATAAACGGTAAGTGTAACATAACCATTTTATACAATGTATTTGAAGATAACTCTTCCTGAGAAGCTTTTATTCAAGCAGAGATATCCTTCTTTCTCTTATTTATGGTACCCAAAAGGCTCGTACACTTTCTTTCAAGCAAAACCTAGCAAAGTGATGTGAAATTGGCCGGTAGTGATATTTCTGCCTTGGTCAAGTAGGGCCACATAAGTTTCAATGCAACATGATCTGTAAAGCGATTGTGAGCTTGACGAGAGTTGTCTTTGCCATGGTAATGAAATCCGCTTATCAAATAATTACTATCCTTATCCACCAGAAGCCAGTATTTTTGCCCATATTTATCAGGATTTGATGCCATGAATTGCATGAATGGGCATCTAGCTTTGTTTGGAAACAGCTCTTCGTCAAGGTTATGTGTGGCCCAGGCTATGGTTCCACACCATGGCCATCTCCTTCTCAGGTAGGATCCTGAACGAGAAGGCGTCGTCGCGCTCGTTCTCGTTTGAAGCCTGGCCAGCGCCCCTTCCATGTTGGCGCACAACCTCACGACAACGCATGAATTTCCTCTGTCCAATAACCAGTGCTGATCCAGGTTTGTCCAAAACACACTGAGGAACACATCGCTAATACTGTTCATAGCAGATACAAATACTCAATCGTGTGTACATGCTAAGATTTTTTTCCTTTGTAACTGAAGTACTACAATACCCTAACCATAGCCTGGATCACACATGACCATTGACGAACTGCTGTTTCCAAACAAAGCTTGATGTCCATTCACGCAATTCATGGCATCAAAGGTAGGAATATCATTTAGTATTGCAATAATTTTCTCTGACGTAACACGTCTATACAGTGCCATTATCAAGACCAAACTTCTGATACAAGTCGAGAAGCGCATCTCGACTGGTCGTGCCATGCCAGCGACCCAGTCTGCCAAACTCCGCGCCAGGCAGCCGAACACAGAGTCTCGGAAAAAGTGAACTGCATTGCTGCGCACTTCACTACACTTATGTTTCACGGCAAATAAGTTTTGTCGCGGTAAAATTTGGCTGGTTTCAAGGAAAATCATTCGCAAATAGAGCGGAATATACTTACCTTACGAGCTAATAAATTTTCGAAAAAATTATAAACAGCTGTTATTTATTGAAATTATGTAAAAAATATACAATCATGAAGGTAATATACTATTCTAATATACTAATTTGGCGAGTAATAATCAAACTGCATCCTAAGATACACCCAAACCGAACGAAGAAATGATTAAATATACAGGGTGTCAAAATGACACCCTCCGGCATTCAAAGTAAATTTGAATTTTTAAGACGGAAAAAAGGGAGGGGGGTATCCCTAACACTGTCGTCCTATTAAGCCCTAAAAATGATTAAAAGTCACAAAATATTTTATTCTACAACTCTCTTGAAAGGCCAGCTTTGAAAAAAAATTTTCACGTAGGGTGTCAAAATGACACCCTTCGGCATTCTAGTGTTAACCAGTGCCAAAATGGGGTTCCACACCTCTGGTAAATTCGTCTTAAAATCTGAGGCAGGGAACTTGTTTATCATAATGCCTATAGTTTTTTTCCTGTCATCATTATTTTTTCCACCTTTTATTTATTTTTTTATGGCATGTATTCTGTTAAAATATAATTTGATTTTTTCACAATGAGTTATACCTGAATGAGTAACTGTAACTCATGTTTTATTCAGAAAAATACTACACTATATTACATCTGGCCATTTTCCTGTTTTAGTGAGCACATTTATGCATTTAAGATTCTTTATTACATTTTGAATGGAAATATGCAGCTTACTGAGTGGCATGTGGTTGGCCATTTATGTATTAGGAAATTAAATAATAATGGTTGGATGAAAATGTATGATTATAATTGTCTGATGCAATTCATCTCAAAATGGGCTAGGTGGCACAAAACCTATTGTTGATATTTGCTCATACCTCTCGTTTCATTAAGCTCAAAGATAGTGCTTAAAAGTACGGAAATGTGTGATTGTCTTAAACAATTAATCTCAGAGCTTAATTAAACGAGAGCATCGAGTGAGTATCAACAATACAATTGTGCAATTTCTCCTGTTTTGAGATACATTGTTTCAGACAATTGTAATTACATAATTTTGCCCAACCTTAATTATTAAAAATCCAGAGTATTAAATAAAATGTCAAAAAGGCTGGATACCCACGAAAAACTGTTTTTGTGGTGACTGCAAAGTGCCCCCCAAAAATGTTCGTATTACCATAGCTCAGTACCTAGCTAAAGAGTTTTAACCCCATGTGTATTTTTTTCAATTTTTCAATAATGTGATGTAGATTAACATTACTACACTGTAGGAATCGACGATTGTGAATAAGTAGTCAGGGAGAAATCGCAGAGTGATGTTTTTAAGTATAGTAGAAAATGTTTATGCAGCTTTAATTCATTGCATTAAAAATATTCCCAGAGGGGATGAACTACTAAGAAAGAAAGAAAACTTGTCACTCACCTGATGTATTCATAAAAAATGTAAACTCATACGATAATAATACGCGCTAGAGTGTTTTTGGAAAATGCCTTTCTTATCGAAAGATGACATCTAACTATAAGACTGCTTTTAAACGAGCCAACTTCTTGCCGGCCGATCTCCACGGCACGGTGCTGTGCTTTCAAATAACCATAGGTCTCTCTGGATGTCCCTCGAACGGCGTCCAGCGGAAATTCAACTCGCCTGAAAGCGGCCTAAACGAGTCGAATCATGTTGTTGACGGCAGGGCACCCATTTCAATCCCATCTCGCAGTATGCCGTCCACGGCCACTCTCAGACAAAATGACTTTTTGCCGGGCGTCGTTCACAGCACGGGCCGTAACATTCAGGCCTTATTGGACAAGACTATCTGGATTTCACGGTGCCGTACCGTGAACTGCGGCTGACAGAAAGTTGTCTCGCTTGATAGTGGCTTATGCATCAAATACTGCAAAAAAATTCTTGACGTCCACAAAGTAACATTTGAAGAAATTAGACGATTTATCAGGAGGATGTCTGAACCACATTCGAGTGATTTGTACAGAGTAGCCTTAATGCCATTTTGTATTCCTTACCGCGACTACCAGCACTCTTGTTTTAATCCTAGGAAGACTCGAAAAGTGTAGTGGGTTAAAAGCAACTTATCTTTGTTTGAGACATAGGAATCGTGATTTTATTTTGTTTTGTCGTTTAAAAAAATGATGTTTTATGTGATGAAACCACAGACAAAAAAGATATGTTTTTGGTACTGCTCAGGACATGTAAAGATTTTAATGGGCAGTGTTGCTTTAAGTTGGTGGTGTCCACTTTCTAGAAAGTGCTTATGGAACCCAAAGTATTGGGGCAATACTTGAGTACCTGAAGATTTATAATGCGCACTACTCGGATGTTAAAAGTTTTATAACAGACTCAGATAAATATATTAAAAAGTGTGCTGCAGGCTTGAAATTGAGTATTGGTGAGGAGTTAGTCCACATAAAATGCCAGGCTCACAAAATTAATCTTGTGGGAAATATTTAGATCCATTAGATGGCTGACCTTAATAGAGCAGTACTGATGGCCAAAAGATTAAAATTACGGCAATACAGGTGCTCAAATTGTCTGACAGTGAGATGTCGTTTGCATTTAAGTGTCTGGAAGCAATTTGGACACCCTTCGAAAATGTGAACTCAAAAAGATTTCTTTCCTGCTAAAGCATTTTTCAACGGACAAGAGAACAAATCTAAAAGAAGGCAATTTGGCCGCGATGGCTATTTTTATATTTGAAAAGATATTTAAAAGTAATATATCCCTTCATGTTAGTAGAATACATATATAATAAAGTATTTGTAATGTGAATTCAGTCAGTACTCCATGTTTATGATTGCTTAAATTATCCCTCGTCAATGGCATCCAAAATTCAGTGCAATAGGTGGGCCCACTAAAAGCGTGGGACTCAATGCAAATCAATTACTTTGCCGTTAAAATAATACCACTTTTGTAAAGTAATATCACTATTTTTGGCAATAAAATAACTATTCCTTTTACAAGTCCATCAAGTGTGTGTCTAACGCAGTACATGGGCGTAGTGTGGGTTGCATGAAGACAAGGATATGTATATAGACTCCAGTCAGTGCTCATTTTTACAGAATACCCTTAACCTTTTCCCTACTAAAGACTTGTGGACTAATATAAGTGTGGACGTTTCTTGACCCGGGAGATGAAAGCCGTATATTTCCGTCTGAGATTTTGCTACGCAAGTGAGCGAAAGCCGTATATGTACGTGACCTTTCATGACGGTCACGGGTTTACGTTGTCTTTGTTTCAGGACCCAATGCTGCGGGGTTTAGGTTTTACCCTCGGAATCTGGGAGCAGGTACCCTGACCCCTCGTCTTTTATTACCTCTCTTAGTGATAAAGGACAGCGGTCATACAATTGTTTATCCAGTCAGTTTTCGAAAAAAATATTTGTTCATTTCTCAAGAAATATAAATTAAGGAATGAATCCTTTGTCTTTTGAGCAGCATTTACAATTTTTAAACGAATTTCTACGATAATTATTAACTTATATCTCGAGATCTGTATAAACATCGACATGGAAATTGTTGCTGCATTAAATGCGTTAATATTGACCTTAGAACTTCGTTTAAAATTTAAAAAATCCTCAGAAAAAAATGAGGAATTCAATTCAAGGTCTGCAGTTACGTGCAAGCCACAATTATCCATATGCCAAATACAAATAAGCAATCCATAAGTTGACCATGAACCAATGCCACAGGTATGGCCATAAACCCGCAGAGGAGGAAGCACAACTACCCTTGCAGTCCATGATAATGCGGAGTCCTCGCTGGGAGGGATCAAAAAAGGTTGGAGCTGAAAGCGTGTGATTATCTGCAAGACCCTACTTTACGAATGTCCTCCAAAAATGCTCCGTACCATTAGACAAAAGAGTATTTTGGGGCTCAGTACAGCAGTCATGCTAAGGCGAAAACTCCGATGTCTCGAAAGGGTTAATATTGGAAAATATCTAGAACAACTAGAAGATAGAGTTAGCCATATTACCAGCTGTATCATATACCCTTTGCCTCAGCAGAGGCTAACTTATCACATTATTATTTATATATTATACTATATTTAACCTGGTAATAGCCGTATTTGTACTATTTACATATTATATAATATATATTAGACTTTTGTATAGTACCACTCTATATCAAAGTCTTGGTCCGGTTGTTTTTAGGTGGTGTGTCCATGAAAATTGAATGCAGGACTTGGGCTAAGGATATGGAGACTAAAACAGATTTTTTCATTCATTTTCGATAGCTCTCCAGTGTACCAACCAGCTGTCAAGGTACAGCCCTCAAATTTGTCAGCTTTCACTAACTCTTCAATTATTCTGTATCGAATGTTGTAATAATTTTTTTCTCTTTGAAATAATATGCTTAGCTTATTTTTGTCATCTTGTCATTCATTTTGCGACTCACATGTTTTTTCACACAATGGTAACATATAAATAATAATGTGTTTTATCAGCACCCAGATTAAAATAATAACCATAAATACGTAAGCATAGTTATCATCGTCATGTTATGATTATTCACTTCTGCAGCATTACCCAACCCCTCCTTTTAATTAGTTGAAGGTTTTCAATATTTTTTATCTTGAAATTGGGGTAAAACTGGGTGGTTAAAACTTTACCAACTTCTAAAAGGCCATTACATTTTGATGAGTGTCATCCTTCATATCAATTAGAGTATTAATAATAAACCTATATAATAAGCAGATCTGTAAATATTAATCTCACGTACAATATTATTTCTTTGGATACGGATATTCAAAATAATTAAATCACAATATTTGACATTTACCCCAATAGGAACGTGACAGCTTATTTTGCCTTGCATAAAGAGATGCCTGAATTACTGAAAATGGCCTACAATGTATTACTTGCCATCACGAGATAATAATAAATGGAATATATCCTTAATGTCACCATTCATTTGTAGACAGTTACGTCAAATACCTACCAAGTAAAAGTAATTTTATTTAAGTCTATTAAGTATGTAGGGCAAATGTTCTGTTCAATTATGACATGCAAAGGAGCTGAATTCAAATGAAATCTTTATTGCTACTGAACACAGTTTGGTAAAAGGTTTTTGAAAATTAGTTGCAGAACTACTGCATGTTTAATTCTGAATTAATATTTGGTAAAAGAAAGAATGCTAATGGAAGCAATGGAAAATCATTTTCCTTCATAATAATAAGAGACACTTTTCAAGAAATCACTCCATATAACTTGCTCACAAATAAAATACAACAAAGGACTCCTATTTGGTGATCAAAGTTATATTTTTAATACAAATAGGAAATGAGAAATATTGCCTAAAAATATACATACACATGCAGGTATTAACCACATATACTGCTCTCCAAAGATAAAAGGTAAGCATGATTGATACATCAATAAATTAAACATTACCATCCAATATTCAGTTCAAAATTATGAAGCAATCCTAAGCACTGAATGAAGAACTGAATTACAATGAGTTTGCACTTTAAAAGTTTAAAATAAATATTTTCACTGTCACTTCAATTAAAAACATTACAAGGTACAGAATGTGATATGATGGATGAAATGAGTTTTTGCGTGATGGACCATACTCTTTGGTGTTGCATTTCAGGGTTAATGGCGGAATACAACAGGTTCATCTATCATCAGCTCGAAGTGGCATGATCCCAATTGATTTTTACGCTGGAAAACTATATTCTTTGCCCAAGCACGGCACTCCACATTTATGATCACGTTTTCTGAAAGTAAAACAGTGTAGTTAGCTAAAAATAACTGGTATTCATAGAAAAATATTTTCAATTAAATTCCAATGAATTTTTCGTACGATTTTTTTAAGTCGCTACTGTAAAATTAAGATAAAAGTGATCCGAAAAATATGTTCAAGAATGGCTGATTTACTGACATGGCTGTAATAAAAAAATTAAGATTCATGTAGTCCTTAAACATTGAACAAAGAAGACTAATTCTTATCAGGTTTCCCACGTGGTCAGGTCTTCCGTTGATGACGTTGCCAGAACAATGGCGGAGTTAGCCAATGGTTAGCCAAAGGTTGGCAGAAGATGACCCAAACTAGTGGAGAACCTTGTAAGAATTCATCTAATTTAATAGGTTCATGTCAAGCATGTACGTAAACATTTCCAATCAACTGAGCAGTTAAGCTGTCCTGAGAACTCTATGAAGGAAAAATAATTTGACTTATCCTGCATTAGAATTAGGATCTTCAATAGCACTATTGTGTTTTGACCATTTAAGGTATTTGTACATGCTGAACCTCAAAGCAGATTCTATGATTATTTCCACTATTGTTACTTTTATTTTTGGAATATATCCCCAGACGGCACAGGAAGTTTTCATACCTAAATACGAGGGTGGACAATCAAGATACAAAAATCGCGCTTAGGAAGTTACTTAGAAGGTTTTGTTTCTTTATTTCCTTTAATGACGAAAAAAGATGCAAGAGGACTGGCAAATTCATATGCATCGATAAAATTGTATCTCATCGATAAAACTGTATTCGGTCTGGGACTATTTTCTTTCGCGGGTGGTGCCATCGTGCCATATCCTCCTAGAAAGATCACATGCCTTCAAAAGCCGTTGGAGATGGCATGGTTTATGTCACGTCTCACCACATTTCAGGGATTTTTGTGGTTAAGTTTGTGAAAAATAGAGTGTCTGGTAATGGTGAAGTTTCCCTTATTCTTTAATTTCATTCTCTGGGCTTCAGAAACGTGTTTGTGAGATATTTTTGTTAAAAATGCCTTCCGTGTGTGTAATGTCGGGATGTAATGGAAACTCCGGGACATGGCTCAAGTTTTTAGCTTTCCAAAAGATCCTGAGTTGAAGAAGAAGTGCATTTGGGCGATAAGAAAACATTTCACCCCTACGAAAAACTGTGAGGTATGTACTCTTTCTCGCTGTAATTATTTGGATGTAATTTTAAGTTAGAAGTGGCTTCGGGATGTTGATGCATCAACATCCCGAACTATTCAGTACTGAAGTACTATAGTACTATTCAGTACTAAAAATGGTGATTCAAAATATTGTAGCAGCAATTCTTTTGAAAATTCTTGCATTTTAGTTGTCTTTTTTGTATTCGGTAAACGTGTGGTTAAAGGAGAAACTAGGAATAAGCTGCCAAGTTTATAGGATCGAGTATTGCTTCTTAGCTTGCCCTATGGCGTATTACACGTCGGCTTTCATCATTTCAAATTATCTTATGCTATAGTTTAAAACAATAAAAATATCAGGCATAAAAATATTTACTATATTTACGAGCCTAGTAATTTGATTTCTCATGCAGAAATACCAAAAATTGGAAATGATTTGACCTAATAAGTTACATGGTATTTTATTATTTATTAATTTTAGGTGTGTGAGCTTCACATCGCACCTTGTGATATCAGAAAATAATCTGTGGCCTTGGACGAGAAGACGAGGAGAAAATTCTTGCTGAATTGAAGGTGCCCAGATTGGAGGAAGGTACCATTGCTTCACTGTTACCTGTCGCCAAGAAGACAGACATTGTGGCAGAAGTGACATATATGTGGATTTGATTTGTGCAAGTTGGTGCAGTGATAGTGGACGTTCATCGGAGAAAGTATTGACGATAGTTTGTATGTATCGACCAGTCCTCTTTTAAATAATTTTCTATTCGAAAGAGAATAAGAGTAATTGTTTCGCTAAATTAGATGTGGGATAGAAGAGAAAATTGGAAATATTATTGTGGTTGACAATAGAAAATACATAATATATGTATTGTATTTCTGTGGGTTTTTTCTTTCCTGCCTCTTTAAAATTTCTTGCGGTGGTGACTTCATGCAAAGTAAGTATAAAATCGGAGGTGTGATCTAAGAGATGCCATGTTTTATTTTACAAGTGTTTATGCTGGTGATTTGGCAGGACTTTCATATTTTTAATAGGATTGATACATTTACTGCAGTGACCTAGAGACTTTTACTCATCCCAAATAATTTTTCAAATATTTAAGCGCCTGATATGGGTAAGTTTTAGTAGCTGAGACTGAACTATACGTTAATTTTTGCTTGCATTTTGATGAATTCGATCATACTAATAGCAGATGTGTCAGCAATCCTGTTTCATCGGCAATTTTTATTTAAAATTTTTATTTCGTCAGGCTTTAGGGTAAGCTTTTTAATGCTCGTGGGCTATGTGATGTCTTATTTAGTGTCAAAATTAATAAGAATTTACTCTCATTAACATCTCAAGGTTTCCAAGTAAGTACGAGCCACTTAACAATGCTGGATGCTGGGGGTGCGTGAATTAGCCATGAGAATCTCATTTTTCGCAGAGTTATTTAAGTGGCCGAGTAAGTTTTGTAAGTTCTCAATGGGTAAATAATACTATATCATGAATTCTAATTACCATGAAAAACTCACAACCGACAAAAACTTTGTCGGTCGTGAGTCTTTCACGGTAATTAGAATTCATGATATGGTGTTATTTACCTATTGAGAACTTACAATTCATAATGATTCGTATCAAGGTTCTCGCTACGGTCGGTAGCTATCGATTGTGTTGCGTTCGATACATTTTTCGATCGTGCGAGTTACGATATATCTAATTTCGACCTAATCGATTGAGATTAGCCTGAGTGCCGTGTTCCTGCGCGCTTCGTATCCAATCGTACGTGCTTAGTAGCGGACATTCACATGCTGGGTACGCGATTCGTCGACAGGCCGCGAACGGAAATTATCCATTGACGAAAAGCGACGGAGCGGCATAGTATCCCCTTAGTCAATGGGTACTATGTACATACGAATTAGATACGGAGGGTTCTGTGCCGTCTGGGTCTCCTATTAAATATGGATATAGGTCTGAATATGCTGGTTTTAACCATATGAAATGCTCAAACTTAACAAAATATGTATATATATTGTGCCAAACTGTGCCATTACTGGTTGTAATACACTAGACCCAAGTTATCTCTAGTTAATGGAAACACTTGAGACTTAGCATGTTTACGTAAAAATTATTTCTAAAAACAGAAATATGTTTTTACTTGGTAACCTCAGCCTTTACTTAGATACCTACCGAGGTCTAAAAACTGCCACATTTCCTGCAATGTATCCCTGATTTTGTTTTACTTTAAACAAATCGTGCAAAATTTGGCTAAATCATACTATTTTGAAATTTAATCGCTAGTTAGCAAAGACTTATGATGGAATATGGTTCAGTACAAATGCTCTAATCACTTTTGATAAAAATACACTCTGATTGGTTTCGTATTAGCTGTAAGGATGGGAGTTGTTGGCATATTATGCAAAATCTAGTTTGAGTAAGTTAGGCATCAAGTAATCAATTTGTGGAAGAAAGGACCTGTTGTCCTGCATTCGATTTTACAATGAACGTAAATCCTGAAAAATAATGCTGATCAATTTGGAAAAGTAAATATTACTCACAGTAAGCATTTGATTTTACTCACTCTTAGGATTTTTAAATTGCACAGCAACCAGCGGACTCAAGTAGCCTGGTGTATTCTTGTAAGGATAGTAATAACCTGGGAAGCCTTGCTTTGGGTAGTAAGATACAGGTCCAATATGGTCCTTATCAGCTGGCCCTTCACCATCACAAGACAACCACACAGTATTTATCTGCATTAAAGAAAAAACACATGATTACTTAATCAGAAGTAGAGTCATTAACCCCTTGCTCTGAAATGACAAGTCTATGTCATCATGATCTTCCAATGACAAATCGTACAATGACATACAAGGCATAGGGAAGGGGGGGTCCGGAGCCTCCCCCCCCGGAATATATACACACACTTACTTTGCATCAAAAAGGAAAACCAAGTACATATTTAAAAATCATGAATTTTCAAAAGATTTCTATTAACAAATTAAGTATTTTCTATTATGAAAGGTATTAGAATTAGTTTAAAACCCTCTACTTAGTACCCTGTTTTTCAAAAATTTCCCCCCATGTCTAGGATCCCCCGAACAAAATTCCTGGCTACGCCACTGATTACAAGTGTAGTTCGTCATCAGATTTTAGCACTATTTTGGGGAATAATATAAATATTTTGAAAGTGCAACAATGTTAAAGCATCCACAATATACACAAAGAACTCATATTTCATTGCATATGATGCATTGGAAGTAATAAAATGATTTTATACAAGCAGCGATAACTGTGTGCCTGATGTATGTAACTATGTAGATACTTTACTATATGAAATAATAATCACTTTTTATTGCACTGTTTTACGTTAATTAAAAACTATAGCGTAAAATAAATATAGCGTAGGAGCACGATATTAAGAAAATAAATTGAAGTGAAAGGTTTATGGAGGTGCTGAGGGAACCCCGGCTTAACACTAGAAATACCGGACTTGATATCCCTCCTAGAACTACGGAATGGAGTCATACTGACTCCTGCCTTATCATTCTATGTTTTTGCTTATTATTTTGGCTTTTATTGATACATTACTTAAGGTAATCATTTTTGTTTGATATGCAAAATTCGAAAGTATATCAGGCGATCACGTTTATCGCAAGGAGTCAAAATGACTCCATCGGTAGTTCTAGTGTTAAAGTCCTTTCTGACCAAGGAGGTTGTATCAGAGGCGCTGTATTCGAGTTTTAAGCGTGGTCAGAATTCCACCATCTTGGTTTGACAATTTTCGGACTTAGTCTCAAACAGTGTACGTATACTATAATCAAGTATTCTATTCCTTATATCGCCCCTGATTTATAAAATGAAAATGTGACGATTACTTCTTGATTGTCATTGGAGTTTTCCGATCATTTGTCATACTACTGAGTATATTAAACTGTCCATATAGTCAAATCATGGTGATAATATATCATTGTGAACATACTTTCGTATTATTATTGCGACCGGTCCGCTATCATAAGATTTCCATTGGCCTTAATCTTATTAATTACCTGTAGAAGTGAAGAGGAATGGTTATTTTACACTTGTAAAATGTTATTTTCGGCTAAGCTAGTTGCACAGTGGAACTGTCGTGATTGACAATAATTTATCTGTGGGAAAAGATATTCGAGGCATGTTTTCATGAAGCCTTCCCATAATAATAGAAAAAAGTTTACTGTGTTTGTTTGCAATAGTTTATTTTAACGTTACCACTATCATGACCGAATATTTCACCAAATAGTTAGTATTGACTCCTATGGGATTATCAATGTTTTGGTCAAAGTGGGCGTGGCTATTCTACCCAAGCACCCCCATTCCTACCACCCTTTGCTCAACGTTTGGAACCAGTGGTGCCCCTTCCAGCATGTTTACAATCTCCTTGTTTCTGACGGACAGAAGTGCCATTTGCAATGCACCCAAGAAGGGATTGGGTAGTCTCTGAAAAATCTCCCTGCTGACAGTGCAGCAATAGGGTAGTTTCCTTCATCGAAGAAAACGAAATGCATTGATTGCGATTCCTTACCCACCATTACAGTGTCCGAGATTACTAATGCATGCAAGAGGCACAGAGCTCAGGGAAACATCTCTTAATAATCACAGATTAAAAATACTTAAGTTCGGAAAGTTTCCTATGTTTGATAGGGGAATAATAATCCTTATTTAAGCCAAGCGCTACCTGCTAGCAGGGTACTCAGCTATCTGCTAGCAGCCTGCGTCGTATCAGCGTTCGAGCCTCGCCTCAAGGTCACCTCACACACCTGCCGCTGGAACCAGAAATACGTCACACGGACTTTTCCCATCATTCCTACTTAGCTGTCGTGTTTTCGCGCGCTTGAAATTTTTCACTTTTCATTTAATCACGAAAAGTAGATATCGTCATTCGAAAATCTAAGAGCGTGAAGTGCGCACTCCAGGAATAATAATCTTTCGATTTAGGCAATAAAAAAATAATAGGAAACCACCCTATTCTTTTGATTTGTGCATCCAGACAAATTTTACTTGTTGCCCATGATAAGATTCCCTAACTTTCTTGATTTCCTTAATGTCCTTGACCCAGTACAACTGTGAGGCAGATTGTGTGGACGGAATATGTACCAAGGGGAGGGAGGTGTTGAAAATGGTGCAAGAGGTAAGAATTTTGGGTAAGCTATGAATGAGGAGGAAAAGAACAAAGTTTATGGAAAGAATGAACAGTTATGCACCCAATGTTGATCTAAAATGAGAGATTCAATGCAGAAAGGTGAAAAGGCTGGCAAAATCCTTATTCTATGTCCATGCAAGCCTAACCTAACCAGTAGATTATCTTTGATGATGGTGATCAATAAATTTGTTATACTGAAACACTCATGAATGATAAACGGCAACTTACCGAACTCGGATCACTTTCGACTGAAGATTTGATGACTTCTTTCAAACTATCTGGCATCTTTTCAGGAAGCTCTGATGGACTATAATACTCTGGAACCCATCCATAAATCTGAAAGAAATTGTAAAAGTAATGACACCAATGCAATATCTAGGAACTAGTGATGTTATCATTGACTTTGTGCGTAATGAGTGTAAAAATTTAAGTAAAACTATTATATGCTTGAACATGGTCTACCATGCACTACAGTTCTTATATTATTTGGGAACGCATGAGCATAAAAAGCTTTGTTCCCGAATTACCAATACTGAACAATCATTGAGTGACCAAGCTCAGTCAGTTTCCATCATAAGATCAGTAGATGGTCATAGGATAACTTTTTAATTATTAACCCTAACAAAAGCAAATTAATGCACTTTAAAACTAGTGGCCCACCATCTGAGAACATTAGTGTAAGTCTGAATAGGAAACCTATTGAGCAGGTGGATAATTGTAAATTCTTAGGAATATCTCTGGATTACATAATGTCCTGGAATGAGCATATTACATACATCAGCAGCAAACTTGGTTCTACATGTTACTTACTAAGGCAGCTCAGTTCCACTGTGGAAAGAAAAACTTTGCTAAAACTATATTATAGTGACTTCTACCTCCCTTTCATTCACCCCTGAGGTGACAACTATTAGCAACTCTAAGGGCTGTATTCTTAGTCGACCCAGTAGGGCCAACTGACCTTGGATACGTCATCAGCCCCTACATAAACTGATATTGCCCTACATACACCACATCAAGCCCTACATACGGCCGTTTTTGGAACTAAACAGGCCCTACTTGATGTAGGGTACCTGAACCAGCCCTACACCCTACAAAAACATGGTGGCCAAATTTCGTCTGCTGATCACTTTGATTAAAGAATCTACCTTGAAATGCATATTAAGGGAGACGAGCTCACAGGGACCATTTTAAAATGTACAGAAACATAGCAGAATACTGCCACATTATACCCATCAGGTGAAATATATAATTAAATTGGCTGAAGTATAATACGTACAATATAGCGGTATACATGCACCTTGTTTATTCGAATATATTTTAATATTTTTCACGTTTGGCACTTGGTGTGCTTTTGAGAAGCCAATCATTCCTTTACATGTAATCATATAAAATGTATTTTCATGCCCCTATTTCCCTCATAATAAACTTAACTACAGAAGATAAAAGCGAATGATGAACCTTGATGATGCAACATAAGTTCCCATATCAATGATCACATTTGCCCCGTACTTATCACTATCTTGTGGAGACTGCTGCTTTTGAAGTAATTTAAAAACAATAAGGTTCTACTTTTGGCTCAATATGAGAGTGTTTGTAGCAATAATTAATGTACTGATACGACCTGGCGGACGACACTGATTGTTTATTTACTTTGAGCCGTTGCCCTAACAATACGCCCGAAAATTATCAGATGTCTTTTCTTAGTTTTATAGTTAGGTCCCACTACGCAACCCGAGTGGAATATTGGCACTGAGCCATCATTTAAGTCATCTCAGAGAACTTGATGACAGAATCACCCCCACCACTAATATAGGGTCAACTGAGAAATGCATGTAGGGGGCTATTGCTATGTAGGGACGGATATGTAGGGTTGACTACGAACATGGGCTTAAGCATTGGTTTGTCCCCAATTTTTCCTTCAATAAACATCTCTGTGTATGAGTTAATAAGCTGGAAGTCTAATTATGTCAACATAGGATGAAAAATTGGCGCCAGTGGTCAGGGTCGCAGCTAGGAATTAAGGCTATGGGGGGTTTCAGGCGCAACTAATACTGGGGGGCTTGGGTTATTGCATACCCACGGCGGAGGGCCTCCGCCGGCAAAAAATTAAGATAAATGGTTAAAAATGGTGATTTTTACGGCCTTCTGAGGGATATTTTATTAATCCTTAAACTATTCTATAAGCAATATTAATCCAACTAAGTAAAATATATTTAACTTAAAAATTTCTATCAGCTCTGGGGGGGGGGGGTTTACCCCTCAAACCCCCCCCTCGCTGCGCCACTGCCAGTGGTCTCATTTTTTACATAAAGATCATAAGAGAATGGCTAAATGAGATACCTATTTTTTCCTCATCACAACTTATCCTCCCCTTTCATCTATTGCATTCTTTCATTAAATAGCGATTTCTGGTCCAAGTCAGTGACCCCATTACTGTCTCTGAATTAATTAGCAAGTTATTAAAAGATAGTTGCTGGACCATAGGCGGATTTAGGGGGGGTCGTGGCCCCCCCCCCCCCCCCCAAACGGTTAAAAAATAGACAAGATTTTTGATACGGTTATACTATGTTCATTTTATTCTGTGTGTTACAGAACCTCAAACATTTAATTTAATATTGATGACTTTCATATCAAAATAAACAGAATATTTTCAACAGTAATTGTTGTATTTTTTAAAAATCTCAAATGTGATAAACACCTGTCAGGCCCTTGTGCCCCCCGACCCCAGAAATAAATCTGGGATCTGCCCCTGTGCTGGACGGTGAAAAAAATTCTGTGGAACTAATACCCCTCAACCACTTCCCCCATGTTTGCCTCTGTGAATATACGTATTGAAACATAGTATGTAGGTACCTAATGAAGGAATTGTTCGAAACAAACCTTATTCAATTTGATGAAAAAACAAGGGTTTGAAGCATTGTATCCATACCCACTCTCGCCAGTGCATTGTTCAAACCCTATCAATTCAAAAGAGCAAACATTTCCAGCCTTTGGTGGGTTGTCATGGGAACACGTCTGCAGATTTTTTCCATTCCCAGGCAGTTTCTCTGGATGCTTGTATTCTGTAACAATGATTATATAAAAATCAGTGAATTGAAAAATTCAGTACAAATGCCTGCAATTATTATATATTATGCATGGAGCTAATTGTCTCAATAAGCTGCAAGTTTTCAGGATTGTACTTTGGATTTGAACATTAATCATACAGATAAACTTGAGGTCTATTTATTTTTTCATTGCTCCACCCCCTCGATAAGTCTGCTGGCTCCTTCGAAGCACAAGCCAAAAACTTATCCTATTTGGATACAGTGGCTAAGTCATTTTAATCATCATACGTACATGTTTCACTAGAATAGCATTAATTTTATTTACGTTTCCATTGTAAGGAGCGATCTCAGTGAAATGTTATTATCAGAGATCTTCAGCTATAAAAATTAAACTGCAGGGATGAGCAGAAAATGTCCATTTCATGTAGGAAATAGGTAACATACCATCCAGGAATTCTTCGATTTCGTCAACCCAGTTCACGGTATTGTTTCTGCTTTGTGCAACATAGCGAATGAGAGAGCTATCAAGTTTGTACTTAATGGACATTGGACGATACCCTAAACCTGAAATGGAATGGATGTTAGTTCACAGTGGATATATCTCATAACAATATGAATTTACTCTAACATTGAAATAAAATGAATGCATAAAACTAGCTTGAATGTTACAGTTGCACATTCATATCAATTTAAAAATGTACTTAGCTGTTGAGGTGGCAATGTTTGGGCCAGGCTCTGTTATATTTATTGGCACTGATATGAATTAATGACTCACTTTACATGCAAATTTATTTGAGGACTTTCATTACAAAAGAAGAGATATGTAAGTGATATTTTAAGACTTGAACACTTTATACACTAACAGCTTTATTCTGTGAGGTTGATTAATATTTGTAAGTAAATACATATCTTTCCTTAAAGCCAATGTTTCAGTCTTTATTCGAACCATCAGGGCAACAATAAGATGATAAAAGAATTTAGTTCAGATAATTCTTGACCAACCCTGTAATTTATTCATTCAATTGGCTAGTTTCCTTCATCAAATACAACAAAAGGCATTGATTGCGATTTGTTACCCACCATTAGCGCATTCGTAATGTGCAAATTATTTGGTTTTAGAAATACCAGTTTAGACGAATGTTAATGGTCAATTTTAACCTCATTTGAAAAAGGCCAGATTGGCACCCATGCGATGCCACTCCACGTGACGTCACAGGGACCTAGATTCTATACGAGTAGATAGGAGTTTTACGTCGTCTGAGATTACCAATGCATGAATGAGGCACAGGGCTCAGGGAAACATCTCATAATAATCACCTATTAAAATTGCCTAAGGTTGGAAAGTTTTCTTCATTTGATAGGGTATTAATAATCCTTATTTAAGCCAAGCGCTACCTGTTATTAGGGTACTCTGCTATCTGTTAGCAGCCTGTGTCGTAGCAGCACTCATAGTCTTGTAACAAGGTGGCATCACACAGCAGCAGCTGGAACCAGAGTGACGTCACAAGGCTTTTCCCAGCATTCATGCTTAGCCATCGTGTTTTTGCACGCTAAAAATTATATTTCATTTAATCGCAAAAAATAGATATCGTCATTTAAAAATCTAACAGTGTGAAATTTGCACTTGTGGAGTAATAATCTTTCGATTTAAGCAATTAAAAAAAACTGGAAACCACCCTATGTCACGTGGAGTGCCATCGCATGGCCGCCAATCATGCCTTTTTCAAATGAGGTTAAAATTTACCATTGACATTCGTCTAAACTCAGATTTCTAAAACCAAATAATTAGTATATTATGGATACACTAATGGTGGGTTAACAAATCGAAATCAATGCCTTTCATTTTCTTTAATGATGGAAACTAACCTATTGAGCATCATTCTTCTCTACAGTTTGGAAAATTTAAACTTAGTGAGAAGGAAGAAAGAAACATTTTCACACATTTTACGGGTTTGGCTCTGATAAAACTTGTAGAGAAAAAGATGCCTTTTCAATTCTGGAAAGGAGGTGCTGTGGATAGGATTGGAAGAATACAAGACATCCTGATTATCAGTTTCGATGAATAGGACAGCAAGAATTATAGGCCATGTTCTAAGAGTGAACTGCCAGCAGCTTTAAAAGAAAATTGAAGTAAATTTAAATGTGGGGAGAAAAAGGACAAATAGAATTCAAAATAACTCCCGATTTTTTCTAATCTTATAAATGAAACATTGAGATTATTTTTCATTCTTTTACCAAGGTATAGTGAGGGTGTTTTTAGTTCTTATTTTGGGGGTTTGGATCCCTTACTTCCCTCAAGTGAAACCCTGTAAAAAGATATATGTATTTAACTGTTTCGCCATGTTTTTATTCATTGGAAGAGTAGCTGCAAAGGTGTACTTATATACAGTGCTGTAGTTGAGAAAAAAATTAGGCAGTACTCATCAAAAATTGCCAACAGCTGAACATGTATTATATATCCGGCTGCAATTGAAATGTCAAACTCCAACTCTTATCTTAATTCCAAGTTGTTCCACGAGATAACTTCGAACAAGTAAATAATCATTTCCAATTTTCCTTTCTAAAATCCATTGGAAAATTTGCAGTAGGTCTATTTTTTACAGATTTAAAAAGATAGTTTAACCGGTACGCTTATAACTAGTTTGGATTTTAGGGGTATGCCGTACCGGCCCAACTACAGCACTGCTTTTATGTGTACTTTCCATTAAAAAAAATTAATAGGAAGAGAATGAGAGAAGCTTCCACATACCACAATTAGATGCACTAGTTACAAAGATTAGGATCAATAGTACCCGCAAGATGTAGCATAAAATGGATTCACAGTGAAGATTAAGCTTTTTATATCAAGCCCCTGGTATACTGCTGATAACATTTTGCTTGAGGATGATAAGATGGAAGTTTGTTAATGAGAAAAAAAAACGTAGGTGATTTTTTTATTTAGAATTTTCTCTTAAAAATTACATTTTATTGACTGTTGTCTATTTGAAGGCATTCTTACCTGGACTTACTCCTATTAATGACTCTTCCAATATGTACTTGGGTTGAGTTTCATCTATAGTATGCAGGAGTCCTTTCATCATTGCAGAAAATAAACCAGCCAGGCAGGAATAAAATATCAAGTAAAACAGTAAGACTCTCCCTGAAAATAAAATAATGATGCTTATATATTAACATTTTATTGATACTCTTCATTGGAGAGTATGAAATACCTTTGACAACAAAAATACCATAACAGAATGAGATCAGCCATCATGAGATTTAATTCAATTACTATTTGGCCAAAAAGTTGGTCATACCTTGGGAAATATTCAATATTATTATTTATTAGCTGTAGTTAGTTTTTTATCATTCATCAATTGACTCATGCCAAAAATCATGATATTTATTTAATTTTCCATTTTTACTGCAAACGAAAAATAATAATGCCGGAAAGTAACTTTTTAAATAATGTGATGAGTTTCAAGATTTTTCATGTAGATTATTAAATTGTTGGAATTTTAAATTTTCAAAATAAAAAATACATATTTTACTAGAATGAGCTGCACCAACGGAACAGTTATTTAATGTAATTTTTCGATTGGAGCAAAAAAAAATCAGAAAAATATATAGATTTAAATACACAGCCAGTGCCAGTACTTGCAAGCATAAATTAAACAAAAAAGGTTTAAAAAAACATGTTTATTCCAAAAACAGCACAAATAATACTAATAAGTAAATAATTGGAGAGAAAGAGATTTTTTTAAATACACGATTTTTTCTATAAATGAAACCTCTTACTGGGTTTATTAGAAATGAGTATAGAAGAGCCTGATACGTAAGGATTGACACGCACTCATTATTCGTATGCTGATAGGGCCGAATTTACTGTAAGGCGAAATAGGCACGTGCCTAGGGGCGTCGCTGTCCAAGGGGCACCTTTAAGGTCGGCAGTTCATTCAGTTATAGCAGTACGTAATAGTTTTGTTTTTGAAGTTACTCTTCTTTTTTGTTGTATGAATTTAGGCTACACATTATTTTTGGAAAGGGTATTCATAAAGTGTTTTTGTTGCATAAAAGTTAAACTGTTTCAGGTAGTTTTACTCCAAGCTGTTTTTCTTTAATTGAATTGTCTTTATTTTCCCTGCGTAAAAATTCAAGCATAAACGTATGCTGTCAGCCATATCTCTGTTTATGTATTCCTTTTTTCCGAACCTTACCTCATGGGAGTGGCTATGCCTTATAATAAAAATCGGGGAGGGAAAGGGAGCTCAAGTGAGGAGGGGCACTCAATAGAGAGGTGCCTATTGCGTAACTTGGGGCAAATCCGGCCCTGCATACAGATGAAAATCTTATTTTTTGACTGCACAGTGCATTTTATAATGCTTTTGGAAAAACTGAGTGTTTTGATTTTCTTCTTTTTTTAGTAAGAATAAAAATGTCAATTTTACATTAATTTTTTAATCCTCTGTAATATTATTTTCATAATTTTATAAAACTGAGGGAACAAATTTAGTGCTACTTATCTTCTTGACTACGACATATGTTAAGCGAAATGTGGTATATCGGGTTGGTTGAAAACTTCAGTGTTTTCTTCTGCTCTTTTTTTTAAGGCCTTCCAATTTCTCCAATATAAATAGTATTGCAATATCTGCAATAATTTTATAAATCCAGGCTCTTCTGTTCTAGGTATCAATTGACTTTATGGACACTAAGATGTGTGTACAATACTTGATCTCGAGGTATGCTTACTAATATAATTTTCATTTTATCTTTTAATTTATTTGATGCGATCTTATATCCTGTGCGAGGCAATACAAACTATTTCAAGGTCTCAAAATCATTCATCCATCCATCGAACATTAAGATGAACAAATTATTATATTATTTGGCGTTCTATACAGCGAAAATCATGTGGAGGTCCCAAAGTTACTTAATGTACGCACTGCTTCATAGCGTATTGTTTGCTGATCTATTTTCAATAAATCGTCCCTTGATATTATTTAAGTGTGAGGTCATGGCGAGCTGGAGAAAAGGGGTCCAAACCCCCCCAAATGTTTGGAAGAGACAATCTGAGGTGTACCCGCTCTGCAATGTTAATCTCCCCCAAAATTCTGGCTAATGGCCTTGCAAGGGAGTAGCATTTGGTTAGTGAAATTATTCATAAGCTAGATACTTTTGCTCTTAGGAGGGGGGGTTGGACAGGGGAGTCTGCGCCCCCCAGAGCCCTTCAGAAAAAGTCTGTGGCCTTTTTTTGGTCACTCACTATGAAGCGACACCGCATCTCCCTCTGTTGTTGTTGAGATAATAGTAATTCACAGATACGAGAAATTGAAAGATTTTGCCAAAATTAACAAGTGCTCCCATCGGTCTAAAATTGGTTTTTCGACGTATCACGTGGTCCCGATTCGAAAAATGACGTAATTAAATTTTTTTTTTTTTTTTTTTTTTTAACTTCCAAACGCCCCCCCAAAAAAAAGTGGCAGAGCGGCAGTTGGAAAAACTGTCATATAAAGATAATAGGGTAGTTTCCTTCATCAAAGAAAACGAAATGCATTGATGGCGATTCGCTACCCACCATTAGTGTATTCAAAATGTACAAATTATTTGGTTTTAGAAATCCCAGTTCATACGAATGGCAATGATCAATTTCAACCGCATTTGAAAACGGCCAGATTGGCGCCCATGCGATGCCACTCCATGTGGCGTCACAGGGACCCAGTTTCAATACGAGTAGATAGGAGTTTTACATCGTCTGAGATTACCAATGCATGCATGATGCACAGAGCTCAGGGAAAAATCTCTTAATAATCACGCATTAAAATGACCAGTGGTCGGAAAGTTTCCTTCGCTTGATAGGGTATTAATTATCTTTATTTAAGCCAAGCGCTACCTGCTAGTAGGGTACTCTGCTACCTGCTAGCAGCCTGCATCGTAGGGGTGCACATATCCTCGCCCCAAGGTCACCTCAGACGGTGGCAGCGGGAACCAGAATAACATCACATGGGCTTTTCCCAGCATTCATACTTAGCCGTCGCGTTTTCGGGTGCTTGAAATTTTTCACTTTTCATTCCCAGACGGCACAGCATCCTCCGTATCTAATTCGTATGCAGATAGTATCCATTGACAAAAAGCGACGGAGCGGTAGTCAATGGATACTATCTGCATACGAATTAGATACGGAGGATTCTGTGCCGTCTGGGTTAAATCGCAAAAAATAGATATCGTCATCTAAAAATCTAAAATCGTGAAATGCGTACTCCAGGAGTAATAATCTTTCGATTTAGGCAATAAAAAATGATAGAAAACCACCCTATTCAGTTTTTCCTATGGTTCCGAGACGATTTAAGTAGGGTTCGATTCTCTTTTTGTCGTATCTCGTTTCGTTCACCCCAAACATTTGTATGAGTGAGTCAATGAGTAAGCAAGTGGTCGGAAGAGGTTTTTTTTTAAGTATATAGATAAGTCTTGTGAATGTTTATGCACAGACCTAAGAGAAACCGCCCGGTGCTAAGGGCGGCAATAAGAAATTATTCGAGCAATGCTGAAACATCTACGTTGCACTTGATAAGTAATCGACTGAATATATATATCGACACATTTATCAAATCTCATTTAAGCTGCACGGTAATTTTTTTCGCGAGAAATTTAGATTAGAACCTGTTTTTTTCTGTCGTTCAGCTCTCTGATTTTGAGGTATCATTACGTAACCCTGAATTTCGAGTTAAAAAAAATGTTATCGTCGTCTGAAGAAATTTATTCGAAAAGACTCGATTACTCCTCACAATAACGTGAATAAATTGTTAGAAGTCCTACAACTTCAACATTATATCGCCTTTTTTCACAGAATGAGGTCATGCTGGAGAATTGTGTCACGTTTCGGTCTAGTTCAAGGATAGACAACCCGTTGATTACGGGTGCGGCAAGATAAACGATTAGGTGTAATTTAAAAAAAAAAACAATTTTATTGCATTATAATTGCTTATTGAGAGGGAGATCATCGTCAATGTAATCAGCAGTTAATAGAAAAGTATCACGTTTACTTAATTTTTTAAACAATCGTAAATGCGAACTATGTGTCATAACCATAAATCGCCCTCAATACGGATGACTACGATCGGTATATTTTGGAAATATATAATGGCTCAGTATTATTAAAACTGTCATCAGAAATTAAGCTTGTAATAAGCCCCGAGAAGGTAACATTAAGAAAAAATTCGGGGTAGAAACACCCCCTTTTGAAGTGAGGGTACGATTCAGACCTCTTACATGGTGGTTGGTTTTTGGATCGTCCCAAGGGCCCTCAGCCAATTTTGGCTGCGCCCTTTGATGAGCGATTTTCTACAGTATGACCGCCACTTCTTTGTCCAAAACAAAATGAAACTGATTGGAATTGAGGGAAATCAAAGAAAATGACGTCATAACCGGATTTAAGGACCACTTTTCCCCTCAAACGATAAGTACCTGTTATCTATCATTTACCGTTGGAAGTTGGAGTTGTATCGTAGGTTGGGAAGTGTAGATAATTAGAGTCACAGTATAGTCCCTTTAGCACAGTTACAGTGCAGCTTTAGTACAGTCGCAGCACAGATTTTTTTGTATGGGTGGTTATTTTCGTATCCAATCCAATCGTATGGCAGGGTTTTACACGGATTGGAAATTGGTGTTTCCCATTGGGGTTAAGGGTATTGCGGCTGGTAGTTAACCTTGCGTGAGGCGCAATGAGCCTGAAAGGCATATGGCGGGAAAAAATCCCTAAAACGCCGTATTGAGTTAAGACCAAAATTTACCAATCATCTGTAGGATATAGAGGGTGTAGACAAAAAGAGATGTCTTTAAAAAATTCTGCGCATTTATTTATTTACAAAAACAAAACAAATCAAAATGTAAAAATCGCAACCCTACGGAGCGTCACCAAAATGAAAGCAATAAAATAAATTATTTGAGTTATCATAGTGAACGAGTGATTGGAGGTAGAACTTGCTTTGTTTAAAAATAAACGCAAAGAATCAAATGGAACTGCACGGTTTCCAAGCCTCACTACAGAGTACAGACTATATTACTACCCTATGGTATGGTATTCGGAGGCGGCGACCGACAGCTGAGGTCATTTGTGCCACTAGGGAAGGGTATGGAAGGAAGGATAAAGAGAAACCCGGCGTAAACACTAGCGTGCTCTTAGCGAAAGGCGCCAAGGGGACCACGGCTTAACGTCCCATCCGACGGACGGAGCGTTGCGCTTGAAATGTCCTCCACACAACATTCAAGCAGGGATCCGGTAGTGTCTGAAAATTCTCTGCCACCGCCGGGATTTGAACCCGAGCCCACGTGGTTGGTAGCCAACACTCCAGCCACCACACCAAGCCGATCCCCGACTATTATCTGTTGCGTCACTGATCAGTATGACGATGAATAGTTTTGAGGCAGACAAGGTAACTTAGGCACAGTTTTATTCACATGATAGATACGTGTAAGTATTACCGAGCAAATATTTTTCACCCCAAAATTCCACTGCAATACGTATATTTATTCTTTTAGTTCTTGAAGATCATTATCTGCAAAGAAATTGTGAAACATGACAGCTGGAGCGGTGGCCTCTTTCATGCGAATAATGTATACAGCACACTCATTCCTTTGTTGCTATTTTGAAGGGTGATGCTAGATCTATTAGATAGGAGAGGGTAGAGCTCGCTCCAGATTAACCCTCAGGAGTGCGAATCCCACACATATAGGTTCATTTCCCTAAGAAACCTCGAAATTCGAGATTTTGTTTGATTTTTTCCCGTTATTTATTAATGTAATTCGATATGTTCACTTTGCATTACACGTAATTACTTGTAGCACCCTGGAAACTAAATGCAAGACAGCATAGATATATTCAGGGAAGTGCACTAAACGCTTTTACCGAGAACCGATACGAAAAATTACAAATGTATGTGCAAATACCGTTTACTTGACATAACTGACATATTTTGTCGTTTGTCAGTCCTTAGGCTCGTGATGCCAGACTTTGAAATGACGAAAAACAGGAAGAACTTCGTTGGCTTTTCGCAACTAATTCATTCGATGAATAGATGGAAAATTCCATCTATGTGGTGGTCCTTGGCCGCGGGGTAGCCAGGAATTTCGTTCAGGGGGGGGGGGGAAGGGGAGGTTCAAAACTAGGGGGCAGGGGGGAAAACTTTTTTTTTAAACAAGGTACCAAGTAGAGATTTTAAACTAATTTTAACACTTTACATAATCGAAAGAAATATTTTTCAAAATCATGATTTTTTCAATATTTTATTTTATGAAGGAAAGTAATTGTGATCTTATATTTCGGGGGGAGTCCGGACCCGCCACTGGTCCTTTGTCTTAGTGAGGGGTGGTCTACGAACAAGGGTGCTAAATACTGGGAACTGCCATCGTTTGCATGAAACGCCGGTTTTTAAGCAGGCGGTCGGTTAATGGGATACTGATATAATACCATGCGAGCCACCTCAATGGTATTTGGCAGTGGGTGACCGATCACTTGCACGCAATTAGAGGACCCCCACAAGCAAATCCACGCTGTCATAAAAATAATTCGCAAAATAACCAAATATTCGTGCACATCCACGCAAAGGAAAAGCTTTCCAATGGTTCATAATTCCTGCAGCACATCTATGCAAGGTTAGGACAATGGTAAAATAAAAACATGCAATTAGTCGTCCTAGCGAGTGACGCTACGTATAATTTTAATTGAGACACAGTTGCTATCCTCAACCCTGCACGACAGGCACAAGGCTCGATCGGACAGGCACAAGCATCGCTTTTTCTGAACGATTTTTACATTTTGACTTTTGTACATAAATAAATACTTAGAAATTAAATAAAATATTTTCCCTTATTATCTACATCCAGCAGATCATTGGTAAATTTTGGTTTAACTCAATACGGCGTTTTAAGGCCTGGTTACACGGTACACTAACACGTACGAGTCTATGTCTGTTTGCATGAATGATTTTCGTGGACCGAAACGGAACTAGATTAGAACAGATTCTTTTCTCCGCTCATGGATTTGCACAAGTTGAGTGGTTACAAGGCGAATTTTCGTTAATACGTCGTGTAACCAGGCCTTAAGGGATTTTTCCCGTCATGTGCCTGTCAGGCTCACCGTGCACCGTTTTTGAATATCCCAGACCGCGCCCTGCGCAGGATTGACATGGGGGTGGGCCTCAAGAGAGGTTGCAGTGTACTACGTATCTACGCAGGTTGTATTCGACGGCAGACTTACCCCACAGGTAAGGCGTCCTCCCCAGTATGCTCCCAGTCTTCGGATTGTAGAGCGCCTGCTGGATCCTGACCATCACCGGCTTCTCCTCCGGCTTCACGAAATATTTCGTCGCGAAATCAATGCTCCCTTCCTGCGGCACCGTGGTAGTTTGCTCCATGCTTGCTCCCGAAATCACGCTTGACAAAGTTCAGGGGGCGGAACAACTTATAGCACACAGACACAGATTTTCGAACGCAGATTCGATATTTTATTCGTCTTCCGCTACTGGCATATCCCTTTTCGATTGCTCTTATCACTCTCGCGGTTACTGCCAAAAAAATGTTTAACTTGGGAACCTCAATATCTTCGATAGCAGATTCGATGTTTTATTCTTCTTCCGCGACTGCCTTGCCCCTTTTCGACAGCTCTTTACCCACTCGAGATTACTGCCGAAAAATGTCTATGGTGAAAAACTTGGGAACCTCGTGTGGTTCGTGTCCGGCTGCAGAGGTACCAGTTCAGCCGTTGCGGGCTGACAGTGAACTGAACAAGCTTACTTGGGAGCTTCACTAACACGGCGTCATCACCTACTGCTTTTCGAAGGAGGAGTGCGGTGGAGTGCGGCGTTGAGTTCTCCGATGGCCCGGTAAGTGCGAAGGAGGAGAATGTTGAGGAATTGGGAAGGGGGGGGGGGGGGAGGGGAGACGGTAGCGCAGCGATAACAGCCTGAAGGTGGCGGTAATAGTCAGGGGGATGAGTGGCTGTCCTCCGTGCCTACTTATCCTATGGGACCAGTTACGGCCTTCCTTGAAGTTTCATTAAACTCTGGCAACACACGTTTGAATATCCATTCGAAAGGTAGTACATAGCATTAATTAATTGGAGAAATAGGACTTGGACGAGGGGATCCGGTTAGTTTCGCAGGGGCGGATTTAGGGGGATGGTGGGTTTCACAGGGGTCATGACCCCCTCCATAATTTTATCCAATTTTGTTTTTAATTTTCATTAGTTTAATAGTTTTTTTTAATGGTTTAAATATTTTTGCTATGCGAATGTAAAATGAAAGAATTCCGAAACAAGCAATGGAATGTCAACCAATTGGCAAGGGAAGTGTTGGAAGAACAAGAAAAAAATGGTAATTTGGAGCCGGAACAGGTGTAGTAGCCTGATCCTGGAAGAAAGAAGAAGATTATAGTTTTCAAATAGTTTAAAAAAAGTAAAATCAAATGTACGGCTACAAGTCCCAAAAGTGATAGAAAATTGAGTTGTACTTATCCTAGAGCGAAGCACTCCCTAATGTAAAAACGTCTCTCTCTACCTGGGGGTGTTAGCCCCTTATTAGACGAGGTTGCTTGGCGACGTCGCCAGCGACGAAACTGGCTACTCAGCTTATCATGAGTCAATCGGATGTTATTACACGAGCATTGGCGCCGACTCCATGGGGCCTGAGGGGGCCCCCCTCAAAAATTCGTTATGGGTGTGAGGAAAAAATGTTTCAGGCTTGTCGATTTTCCCCGGAGTGTCCAGATATCGAGATTCGAGTTATCAGGGTTCTAATGTTGCTCATATGACTACTAAAATGCTTACAAAACTTAAAACTCACTGCTCATAAAATTTGTCGGGGCACGATCCCCGGTTTGGGCCCCCCAATATTTTTTGTAAGTCGGCATCCCTGCGCACGAGGGTAGCCAGCGACGTAGCCAAACTCTGGCGACTGACTGGCTATAGTATACATATATAATCTTTGCTGGCTGCCAAGCCCCGTCGCGTCGCCGCTCCGGTCGCCATTGGCTACCCATACTAGTAACGCTGCGTTGTAGCATACAAAGGCTATTACACTAGGCCGCCAGTCTCACGTCGCCACTCGGTCAGTATACATCGCTGAGTACGGAAAAAACGGAAAAAATAATGTGGCTACTGAACTGGGTACATAATTGGCTACAGTGTTTGGTAGCCAGTGTGTCGCCAGTTACTGAAGCTGGCGACGTCCCCAGGCTACCTCGTCTAATAAGGGACTTACATACACTCCACACAAAAAAACAAAAAAAAACAAATTTGATACTGAATCCGCTCCTGGCTTGGTTTGGTGGCTTGAGCATTGGCTTCCCACCTTGCGGGCCCGAGTTCATATCTCGGCAGTGGCGGAGAATTTGTAGTAGTTATACGATCCTTGCTTGAGTACGTCACGTAAGGCTCTTCAAGTGCAGCATTTCGTCTCCACTGTAGACACTCGCTATCTACCGATTCGATCGATGGATTTTTCTTCCTCATAGGAAAATCCACTAGGATCGGTAGAACATTAATTGCTTACGCTTGGTTTCGCTAATAGTAGGGCCCCCTTCGCTTCTATAGCGTTGGGGTGTTTTTCCCTCGTCCCGTCCCTTCCGCTCCTATCCTTTCCCAGAGGCGTCGACGGGCTCCTATCGCGGCGGCGCCTCTTTCCTTTTTCCTTCCTCTCCTCCCCCTCCCCGGGTGATCGGGCGTATAAGCCACTGGCTTGGTTCCCGGCCCCGGTGCGTTGTATCCTTCGAAGGGTTCGCCCAGAACCCTCATACTCTCTGTAGACACTCGCTATTCCACTCTTTCCAACATACTATTCCCAAAAATGTCCAGTCATATGACCAGTTTCGATAGAGAAATTTTACCATGCCACTGGGGTCACACTTTAATCGGTTTTCAAAAATGTCCGCAGCGCGTCGATATGAATATCTTGCAATCGGCGTATTTCCAATATTTTCTCAATAGCAGTGATGTCATGTTACCGGAACGCCGCACACTGGGGCCAATTGCTTAAAAGGTGGTCATAAGAAGTAGGTAAATATCGTATAATCTGTTTGAAATCTGGATTATAGCAGTTTTCGAGGTCGCAAATTCCAAATATGATGTTGAAATATGAAGAATTTTTTTTCCGAAAAAATTGGATCTTTTGCTAAAATAAGACAGTAAATTATGTCCAGTAAAAAGGAGGGATATTTTTCAAGATATTAGATTACGAATATGAAACCGATTTTTTAAATTTATTCTTCCTCGAAATATATCGTATAAGTTTTAGAAAATCGAATTTATAATTGCTTGTATTTTTTTATAAATAACAAAATCTTACGCCTATTTTTAATTTTCATCCATTCTAAACGAATTATTTTCCGATATTATTACGTGTATCTTAACGCACACGTAATACGAATGTAATAAATTATGGCTTAAAAACATTTCTTGAAGCATAATAAGTTATAAAATATTATTGTATACCAGCGAATCTACGTAGAATATGAACAGGCCCGCGTACACTCACTTTGACAAACGCAAACACTTATTACAATGCGGCTCTGATTCGTTCAATGAATTATCTAAGCACACCTGCATTAAATGAATATACCCACTTATTTTTTTAAAATCTTTTATGACAACTTTAAAATTAACTTGAAACTTAACTTAAAATCTTTATATGAAAATATAAAAAGTAAGCAAACACATTTAAATAGCTCATTATTATACAGAAGTTTTTCTACGTAGAATATGAACAGAGCCGCGTACACAGACTTACAATTAGACACGTAAACACTAATTTTAATCTGACTCGGCTCCATCCGAGGAATCATCTTCCGATTCCGATGTAGATGCTGATTCTGTAGGGTAGGATACATACAAAATATTCATGGCCTAGGAAGATAAAACTTTTGATGGCTTGGACCGCATCACAATCTGACTTGAAATAATTGGGTCGGAAAGTAACATCATTCTCACGAACAAGTCCTACATAGTATTTTTCCTTGACAACGTTTTGGTTAAATCTTCCCTAAATTTCCCCAACAATTTGTTGCACGCTTCCTGTTCTTCCTCTGATACTGGAGGGAATACTTAGCGGGGATGGTATGTTGAAAACAGTGTTAGAGGGTAGAGTGTTGGGTGAACGAGGGAGATGAAGGAAAAGAATTGGATTTTTAGATAGGAAGGAAGGGGGGAGACTTTGTTTTGAATTGAAGAGGGAAGTGCTTGAAGAAAGGGGATTTTCCAAGTACTCCATGTTTCTTAAGTACTACATGGTAACCTACCTTAATCAGTAGAATACTATAATAAATAAAATAAATGAGTAACGATGCAAACAGCTGTAGTAATATTTCAACTATTTTATTTGCTCAACCGATTTCAATGTTTAACACATCATTTTCAAGAGCTGTCATCATTAAAAATTGTTAACCATTGAAACTGATTGAGCAAATAAAATAGTGTCATCAATCAAATCATGAATATCTTTACTAAGAGATCATGAATCCAAGCTGACACTTATCAAGAATCTAGGCATCCATAATAATCATACGAGAAGCAGAAAAAATTATATGCTGTGAGACGACATAATCTTTCCATTTTTAATAATGGTCCTGTCGCCATGAGTTGCAGGATTTATAAAAAGTTATCGACATTACGGAAGGTTGAGAAGGTACGAGGAAAGTTTAGCACCAAATTAAGGAAGTACCATTTAAATGATGGTTTTCTATTCTATCGACGAATATTTCATTTCTTGAATGCTGTTTTTGTAACCTTTGCTCTTTTCATGTGTGTTTTTTTGCTAATTGTGAATCTCTCAGGGTGTACGTAATACATATATGATACATTTTTATAATATCAAAAAAATTTTAACCGACATTTTTCCATCACAATCTCCGATCTACCCGCTGGTCTAGGCTCCGGAGATTGGTGGAGAAATAGGTTGTAGTGTGGGGGCGGTGGGCGAAGAGAAAGGTTGTGGGAATGGTAATTAGTGATGACGCCTTGGAGGGTGTCACTCCGTCGCGTACGATTAGCATCTAAGCTCGATCATTGTCGTGGTTACTGGTTACATCCGGAGATATCCTGCGATTTCTGTGGCAATCGTTAGATATCTGCCACGATATGGATCGGTACGAAGGAGAACCACTGGTTGCTAGGTGAACACGTATCACTATATTGGTTTGACACGGTTTCAACAGCAACCACGTCGATATTAGCTAACTTGATGTTTTTTATTTTAATTTTAAAACGTGTAGGGTCAAAAGGAGAGCAGAAACTAGCTTAGATGTTAGTGATTTAAAGGAAGCAGTTTAACTAAGGCAGGGGCGGATCCAGGATTTCTTTCTGGGGGGGGGGGGGGGGGGCACAAGCATGGCCATATCCAGGATTTTGTTCTGGGGGGCACAAGGATACCCCGTAATACAAAACTAACGCAATGATGATGATAATAATAATAATAATAAAATGCCTTTATTCGGGCGAGGTTGAGACTAAAAAGTCCCCGCTTCCACCTAATCCTAACGTCAATGCAAGCATATTAAAACGAAAAGCAAAATTAATGATAACGGAACCGTATTATAAATCTTTCATATTTTTTAAGGGTCTGGCGGGGGGTGGGCACGAGCCCCCGTGCCCCCCCTATATCCGGCTATGAACTAAGGTAAAATTCCTTCGAGAAAAAAAATGGACAGAGAAGATAAGTTTTTAAGGGATGGATAAGGTCGGGGTTAAAATGGTTTAGGGGTTAATGTTAGGTCGTAGAGAAAAGAGAAAGTACCTCAAAAATTTACGTGGTGTGTTCAGAAAGTAACACAAAATAAGTTTGTTGATTTCTCGCGAGTTTGAAAAGTCCAATTGTTTTTTATTATGTTGATATACGAGAGAAGAATGATGAAAATCAAATGGATCGACCGAGTTAGTAACGAGGAAGTCCTAAGAAGGGTAGGAGAGAAGAGAAGCCTCATGAAAACCTTAATAAGAAGACGGAACAACCTTATAGGCCACATCTTGAGACATGATGGCCTGATGAAGACAATCGTCGAAGGACAAGTGGAAGGCAAGAATGGAAAAGGAAGACCCCGAACAAAATATATGGAACAAGTAAAGAGAGATGTGAAAGAGAAGAAATACGTAGGTGTGAAAAGAGAAGCTGATAGGAGAACTGGGTGGAGAGCTGCGTCAAACCAATCCTAGGATTGTTGACCAGTGATGATGATGATGATATACGAGCCCCTGAATGGGGAACATGCACAATTTTTTAAAAGTACTAAAGTGAGAAGGTCCCAACCTCAAATGTACTCGCCGAAAATCTGGCGGATGAATAATGTTTTTTAGCTAAGTTATGAGTCTTTAAAAATTAATCTTCATCGGCTGCTTTAAAACACGAAGTTATCGGAGCGTGACGACACGGTACGGTATCTACTGATGACAGACTGAGGAAGTGGATAGAAAATCGGTCTATGCAGAGGCTCCAACGCAAATTTGGCGAAAATAATTACTATTTTTACTTCGATATCTTGCATTCAAGGCTCTACCGTTCTACTCTCTTAGCGAAGTGAATGAAGTACCGTCCGATGACGTCAGATGGGGTTTCTGGTAACGTGACTTCAAGCGATATTCGAGTACTTTTAATTAGCATTTAATGACGTTTGTGGAATGCTAAGAGAGTTTTGGATTATATATTTGAACTCGTGAGAAAATTGTCTATTCAGTAAAACTTACTAGCATTATGAACAAATTTCATGCATGTTCCCCATTGAGATAAAATTTTCAGCTGTGTTCATTTTCCACTTTTTCGGCGGCAGCTGGTAAGATTGGACATGTTTTTATGAGCTCGGCGATTTTCGACTCACACTTCATTGCTTTTGCGTGAATTTTTGGCCAAAAACAATGCCGAAAAATAAATACCAAAAACGATGACCCAATCGCTAGTTTTTTTCACAGCATTTTTCTTAAAAAACTGAAATTCCCGTTATTTTCTGAGCACACCTCGTATGCATATTTATGTAATGCTTCAGAGTAATCGGAGGGACCGTCACTTGGGTAGTTCACTTTTTATATGACATATAAAATAAAACGGGATTAAAACTTGCGTAGCATTGTTTGGGTGTATGCGGGCCTATTGTATGTGCTGACTTTTTATCGCTCTAGGATCTATAAACACTGGGGGTTGGATGGTTAGAACGTTTGAGTCACCAGCGACAACAAGGGCCGCCAGAAAAGTCTAGGGTCGCTTTTAGTTGGTGCCACCGTCTACGTAAATTTTCCATGGTTGTCGCCAAAGCGTCCAGGAAACAAGACAACCTTTTCACGCATAATGGTGGAGGGCTGTGAGTGGAAAGGCTTTTAAAAGGCGCAGTCGGAGTTTTTAAATAACTCAAGGAAGTTTCACTGGGATAGTGCGCTCATTATGGGAAAAGAAACGACCCAGGAGGAAAAGTCAGGTAGCAGGCGGCCTTCCCGGTCGAGAAGGTAGTGACAACCCTGGGGCTCTCGTGAGACTTCGGTATTGGTTACATCTACGTCTACATATTAACCTGCAAGTCACCTGTAGATGTGTTTGGCAGGGGGGTGAACTATCAATAACATGAAGCAGATGATTAAAATTTACTTCCACTTACATGCACTACGCGTCATGTGCGCTAGATGAAACAAAATAATAGAGACACTAATATTGTATGTCCCACAAATTTTTATAAGCTTGAACCAGGTTTCAAAAAAGGTTTGAGAATGACCCAGTGTACAGTGTCAGTGGCGTAACTAGGACTATACTTTGGGGGATGAAAGGGCCTGGAGTGGGGACCCCCTCCTCCAGGCAAAGGGGGTTCCGGGAAAGTTTTTGAAAAATAAAATATGTACCTGAAAATACATTTTATGTCATTATGGCACTTAAAATTTAACTTAAAATTTAGCAGACGCAGTTTTTATATGACAAAACTTAACAATAGTTTTAATTTTTTTTCTTTCTCTGAGGGTTTGGGGGGTCTATCCCCTCAGCCCTTCCCCCATAGTTACGCCACTGTACAGTTTCGAAACCTGGGTGAGACTAATAAAAAATTTGTGGAACATACCAGTGGCGGATTTAAGGGGTCTAAGAGTCCCCCCAATTGGGTTGATACACACACTATATAAAATAGAAATTTTTGGAGATTGCCAATAGGGTAGTTTCCTTCATCAAAGAAAACGAAAGGCATTGATTGCGATTCGTTACCCACCATTCATAATATACAAATTATTTGGTTTTAGAAATCCCAGTTCAGACGAATGGCAATGGTCATTTTTAACCGCATTTGAAAAAGGCCAGATTGGCGCCCATGCGATGCCACTCCACGTGACGTCACAGGGACCTAGTTCCTATACGAGTAGTCAGGAGTTTTACATCGTCTGAGATTACCAATGCATGCATGAGGCACAGAGCTCAGGGAAAACTCTCTTAATAATCACCAATTAAAATGGCCAATGGTCGGAAAGTTTCCTTCGCTTTATAGGGTATGAATAATCCTTATTTAAACCAAGCTAGCTATCTGCTAGCAGGGTACTCTGCTCCCTGCTAGCAGGCTGCAACGTAACGGCACTCGTAGCCTCGCACCAAGGAGGCCTCACACGGTGGCTGCTGGAACCAGAAATAAGTCAAACGGGCTTTTCCCATCATTCATACTTACCCGTCGCGTTTTCGCACACTTGAAAATTTTCACTTTTCTTTAAATCGCGAAAGATAGATATCGTCATTTAAAAATATAAAATCGTGAAATACGTACTTCATGAGTAATGATCTTTAGATGTAGTCAATAAAGAAGAAATAGGAAACCACCCTATTCACATTATATATACACTGCACCACGCGTATTCAAGGGAAGTGTGTGTACCATTAAATGCATAGGTATAAACATTTTTTCATGAAATCGTGTGTCGATAGACTCTTCGACTACTTTCGCTCCATAAATCCTCTGGTTTCATACCTTGAAAACATCCTTTACTGACTCTCATGAAAATTAATGGGAAAATGAATAGTCATCTCCATTGATCTTAATTCCAAGTCATTGGTGAGCTTTTTAACCTTATAAAACTCAAGTTTCCTACCTCCTGACTGCTGTAAGATCAAGAAGTCCCAAAATATGGACGTAGCAAACATTTAGGGCACATTAAGAGAGTTACGAGAAAGAGGTGCCAGGAAGGGGGTGGGGGAGAAGTTATTAGCTCGAGTTTGCTAATTTACTTCAGTGATGTCTCTTAAGTTGGATAGTGACTCTGACGTTGCAGCCTCTAGGTCCAAATCTTCTGGGGACCAACAGTACTGAACCATGGGGCTTCTCCAATCGCAATCAACTTCATTAGAATCACGCGAATAAAACATAGACATAAAATTACATGAAGATAGTGGTCGTGGTTTGTAGATCGGGAAAGTCTACATACGACCCTCGGAACAATGTACGTTTAATTGAATCAGCTATGTTTGTATAATGCTGACAGTTAAATTTATCGTTGGTTATTGGCAGGTATTAATTAATGTAACTTTATAGATAAATTGAGTATGGATACATCGCGGGTAATCGCCACGCGGGCAAAAATTTCGAGGGGGATATTAAGCCCCCGAGGGTCGTGGTATGTAGATCGGGAACATCTACACATGACTCTCGGAAAAATGTACGTTTTATTGAATCAGCTATGTTTGTATAATGCTGAAAGTTAAATTTGTCGTTGGTTATTGGCAGGTGTTGATAAATTTAAATTTATAGAAAAATGCAGTGTGAATAATACATCGCGTGTAATGGTCAGATGGGCAAATATTTCGAGGGGGGTGTTAAGCACCCGAAGGTCGTGGTTTGTAGATCGGGAAAATCTACACGCGACTCTCGGAAAAATGTACGTTTTATTAAATCAGCTATGTTTGTATAATGCTGAAAGTTAAATTTGTCGTTGGTTATTGGAACGCTCCCCCTGGCTACGTGCCTGGATCGAAGGGGAGCAACGCGTCTTATTAGCTGCTGACATTTTGAGTAACTGGGGCTTAGTTTTCAGGAGTTAAAACAAAAGGCAAGTGAAGAGTCTGTTGAGTAGTGTAGCGCTTTACGGTGCTGAAACAGGAGCACTTAGGAAGGAGGACGAAAAAAGACTGGAGGCGTTTGAGATGTGGATATGGCGAAGAATGGAGAAAGTAAAGTGGATGGAAAAGAGGAGGGAGGACGAAGTGCTGGACATGGTGGGTGAGGAGAGGCTGCTTATAGATGAGATACGGAGGAGACAGAATGCATGGATGAAGCGAGTACTGATCGAGGAGGGTATGTTGACAACAGTGGTAGAACGTTGGGTAAACGAGGGAAAGGAAGGAAGTGTATAGGATTTGTATATAGAATCAAAGTTATTTGAATTGAAGAGAGAAGTTCATGAAGGGAAAGGTGACTGCCAGAATAATTCATAAATACTCAATGCATAACTACCAAAAGCGGAATAATACTTTAATAGGGTAGTTTCCTTCATCAAAGAAAACGAAAGGCATTGATTGCGATTCGCTACCCACCATTAGTGTATTTATAATATACAAACTATTTGGTTTTAGAAATCCTAGTTTAGACGAATGTTAATGGTTAATTTTGACCTCTTTTGAAAAAGGCCAGATTGGCGCCCATGCGATGCTACTCCATGTGACGTCACAGGGACCTAGATGCCGTACGATTAGTCATGAGGTTTACATCATCTTCTAAGAACCTTGATCTGAGATTACCAATGCATGTAAGCGGAACAGAGCTCAGGGAAACATCTCTTAATAATCATCTATTAAAATTGCCTAAGGTCGGAAAGTTTCCTTCATTTGTTAGGGTATTAATAATCCTTATTTCAGCAAAGCGCTACCTGCTAGCAGCCTGCATCGTAGCGGCGCTCATAGCCTCGCACCAAGGTGGCCTCTCATGGTGGCAGCCGGAACCAGATTGACGTCACACGGGTTTTTCCCAGCATTCATACTTACCGTCGCGTTTTCGCGCGCTTGAAAATTTTCACTTTTCAATCTATCGCGAAAAATAGATTAATTATCGAAAAATAGATTATCGTCATTAAAAAATATAAAATCGTGAAATACGTACTCCAGGAGTATTAATCTTTCAATTTAGGCAATAAAAAATAATAGGAAACCACCCTATTATAAATCTTAGGAGACGGCAATTTGGGCTCGAGCGTTGTACGGCGCGGCGGTGTGTTAGGAATGCTGAATCGTAATAAATAAATGGAATTTATTAGGGTTTCAGAGCTACCGGCACAAGTAACGTTATAAATAATACGAAGGCATAGGATCATAAACTTCAGGAGACGTAGCATGTTGCGATACATAGCTAACTTTGACGAGAAGTAGAAATTTTAGATTTCGGCTGGCGACCTAGTGCCCTACCATAGCTGATGAAGGCGTTGAAAAAATTAATTATCTCCCATTTCCAAGGACTGTTGTCGCATTTCTATTAATTACAACTTTAATAAGTTCCCTCGAATATCCATTTCAGGTGCAGTATGGCCAGCTATTTCTTTTTCCTCATCATCATTACCATCGTCACTGGTCGACAATCCTACGATTGGTTTGACGCAGCTCCTCACTCAAGACTCCTATCAGCTAATCTTTTCACATCTACCTATTTCTTCTCTTTCACATCCTTCTTTACCTGTTCCATATATTTTATTCGAGGTCTTCTTTTCCGTTCTTCCAATCTACTTGTCCTTCGACAATAGGGTGGTTTCATATTATTTTGTTACGGCCTAAATCGAAAATTATTACTCCTGGAGTACGCACTTCACGCTCTAGGATTTTTGAATGTCGATATCTATTTTTCGCGATTGAATGAAAAGTGAAAATTTTCAAGCGCGCGATAACGCGACGGCTAAGTAGGAATGCTGGGAAAACTCCGTGTGACGTATCTCTGGTTCCAGCTGTCGCTGTGTGAGGTGACCTTGGGGCGAGGCTTTGAGCGCTGATACGACGCAGGCTGCTAGCAGGTAGCAGAGTATCCTGCTGGCAGATAGCGCTTGGCTTAAATAAGGATTATTAATACCTTATCAAACGAGGAAAACTTTCCGACCTTAGCCAATTTTAATAGGTGATTATTACGAGATGTTTCCCTGAGCTCTGTGCCTCATGCATGCATTGGTAATCTCAGACGATGTAAAACATCTATCTACTAGTATAGAAAATAGGTCCCTGTGACGTCACGTGGAGTGAAATCGCATGGTCGCCAATCTGACCTTTTTCAAATCAGGTTAAAATTGACCGTTGCCATTCGTCTAAACTGGGATTTCTAAAACCAAATAATTTGTATATTATGAATACACCAATGGTGGGTAAGGAATCGTAATCAATGCATTTCGTTTTCTTTGATGAAGGAAACTACCGTATTGTCTTCGTAAGGCCATCATGTCTCTAGATGTGGCCGATAAGGTTGTGCCGTCTTTTTATTGAGGTTTTCATTCTCTTCTACTTTTCTTAGGACTTCCTCATTACTATCTCGGCCGTTCCCTTTGATCCTCATCATTTTTCTGTTGCACCACATTTCGAATGTTTTCTACATTTGATTTCTCTGCTGCTGTTATTGTCCATGCCTCACTTCCGTAGAGAATCATCCTCCACAAGTAAGTTCTGATAAATTATCCCTTTACTGCTATGTTTAAATTCCCGCTGTAATGAGAAATTTATTTTGGTGGAATGCTCTCTTCGCCTGGGCAATTCTGATGATAATTTCTTTTTGTTTCTTCGATTGCTAGTTATTATGCTTCCCAAATAACAGAATTTCATTTTCCCTATGATCGATAATTATGTTGAAACCAATCGTTCAAGGAAACATTGATCTTATTTCTGTCTCAATCGGGATGAACCAATTAAATGCCGCCGAAAGCATGTTAAATATTTGTGAAAGATGATAAGGCTTCGTAATATTTACGGTAATGGCTGATGATCTGTAAGGTCAATGGTCTACCTCTGATCCATCCGGATACCGCCACTTTTATCCTGTGATAAGTGAGACTTTATGACGTCGCTCGTGGAAAGACAAAGCTGTTAATGGATTGCCCTCACATTATTTTTACTTCAGTTTCACACGTTTTTTCTTAACTTGATTCATCTGTTTATCTGGTTTATCGATGAAATCTTGGAATTGGCCTTTAACCCACTTCCAGTGTTCGTAAGTAATCGCGTAAAAGTAATCGGATTACTTTTCATGATTAATTTTGCAGTAATATTTACTTGCAACGATGACTTATTAAGATGTGTAATTTTTATTTTCATTCGTTCCTTACGGTGAAAGAGGGATCGTTACTTTAGTTGTAATCGCAACTTGCTCGTAATCGGCAATTGCTTTACTTATTTCACTGATTTACCTAGGCTTACAGATAACTTATTTAAGTATAATTGGAATAGCCAAGGTAATAACTTTACGGTGATATCCCGGTGAAGGTGGCTGATTTTTTCTCTGTTGATTTTCCGCACCTACAGATAATTTCGAGTCCCTGAGTACCACAATTTGCTTTTTTAGGTTCAGTCACTCTTATATTGTAGCCAACTTTTGATGAGTACAAAATATGACACTCCTAGTGTTGTTATACCAGTTATAATTGTATGTATAGCAAGTGGAATTTGCAGTTAACAATTTCCATGTCTCAATTATTCTACATTATACTGCAATAGTCGAAAGTTGCCAGGTTGACTTTAGACTGGATATTCTAACAAGAAGTAATTGTAAGTGTTGCTATAATTTTAATGATTACTTTTTAAAATATGTAATTTATAATCGTAATTGATTACTTTTTTACGAAAGAACTGTAATTGAGCTGACTTACTTTTTCACAGAACTTGTACTAACACTGCCCTCTTCCCATTGTCAGATCGGCTTGAAGTATTCAATACATATCAGAAGAAGATGAGAATTCATTCTTACACCATTCCTACTATCGGCGCAAAAATGTGAAACGCTGATATTTAAGCATTTGTATAAAATCTTACCGAAGCTCCATAAAGTCGTGTCATATATGGTTGCACTCATTGTTTATTTGACTACGAAAATGAATCATTAAATTTTTTTTATACGTAAACGTTTAGCTTCTACGGTCGAAAGAGTGAAGAAGAACACGCGAAAAATAATGAGACCCGAAAAACTGTCGTCCTCTTCATCTCGCCACGGGCAAAATATTTGATTGGTTCATTTTATTTTATTTTTTATTGACAGAACGACATCTTTACACTACAAATAGCTTTTTCAATTAAATATTACCCATTCATTGATTTTAAAAATGGCCGAAAGGTAGATTTCAGTTTCCGAGGTTTAGAAGAGTACATGAATATCTCAGTTACGAATGCAATATGTAAAAAAATATCCAAACTTTTCATGTAGGGAAATGTTGATATTGTACCTCTAACTTAAAGTAAACAAAAAAGATGAAAATCGCCCTGCGGAAATGCTCTCTACCAACACGACGAATCGTTCGGGTTCGAATCCGAAAATGTTTATTATTTTCCATATATTTTAAAATGTTGTTTACACGTTGACTTTACACATCCTCCATCGTAATATGCTTTTGTGTTTTGCACCTTATATGAGGGAGTTTTTTTAGCCTTGTAGGCTACAATTTTATAAAGTAAAATTATGAAAATAAAATATTAAAATGGATTAAAAATTAATTTAAATTCACATTAATATTTTAAATGAAAAAAATAGGAAAATAAAAATGAAATAAAACACGCTTTTTCCAAAAACAACATAAAGTGCTCTAGATATTAAAAAATAAGCTTTTTCAATATAGCGTGGGTGTTGATCAGTTTTATTATAAATGAGTGTAGAGGAACCTGATAGGTGATTAGCACGCAGTATTAATACCTTGAACTAATCAGCAGCCAAGCTTTGTTGTGCGAGAGATGAAAAGCTTAGTTTTTATTTTTTTATTACATTTTATACTGTTTTCGGAAAAAGCGTGTTTTTAAATGTATTTTTTATTTTATATTTCCCTCGCGAAGAGCTGCCAAACGAATCGGTGAAAGAAGGTAAGAGGTCGAAAAAAGCGGCGGAGATTTGCATAAAATGGACGTGATTATGGTTAAAATATATTTATGAAATATCATTGCTTGAGGTGACGTAATTGAACGGCTGTGTCGAAAGATAAGAGTGTTAATTCATAATTAGAAATCCTAAAGCCTGATATCAGCCAATCAGAACGCATTCCCGTGTGGTGCGAGTGGAACGCAACGTTTGGCGATCGTGGGAACGACATAGATAAACACGCTATATTCGAAAAAGGCTATTTGGGCTTCCAGCCGGGTGGTCTCCCTCCATTCTGCCGACGTTTCGGAACACGAGTCGGGTTCCATCCTCAGGGCTAATGGTGAGTGGATGAAGTTTGCCAGCTTCCGCAGCTTCTCTAGTTGTCGGATGCTACGATGAACTTTCTCCCCGTAGGGGTCCGTGAAGTAAAATCTGATGCTTTCCCGGCGAATATATTCGAAAAAGGCTATTCGGGCTTTCAGCCGGGTGGTCTCCCTCCATTCTGCCCACGTTTCGGAACACGAGTCGGGTTCCATCCTCAGGGCTTATGGTGAGTGGATTAGATCAGATTTTACTTTAAAGACGCTATATATTTTCGTTATGTGGGTCCTATGACAACGAACTGTGATATCGAAAGTGATGCGAAAGGCGACGGCGGGAGGGACCGTGTGATTCAGAAAAATGATCACTCGAGCGATCACTTTTCCGGTCGCGAAAAGCGATCGATCTAGTGATCACTTTTCGCGACGAAAGAAAATTATCGTGTTATTCAGGCTTAAGATTGGCATAGGATTTAGACCTCCATTTCTCCAAAACTGAAAAATGAATAATTATAAAATAATAATGCATTATAAATAATTATGCCCAATCCTTTTAGTTCCTCAGTTTACTTGAAGTTCTTCTTTTAGTCCTTCTCTATCTGCTCCAGGTACTTATCTCCTGGCCCTTCTCCGAGAATTTTTCCTATATTTTCCCTCTATTATATTTTTCATGTAAAAACTATCTTTTGACATTGTCTATCCACCTTCTGAGGAAAACATACGATAACCCCTTCCTAAGAAAAATTTTCATTGTACACCCGACGCTGTTGGCGTTTTACTATGTTTTTTTATGTTATTTGCCATAATTAATTTATATTTGCATAGTAACATAAAATTATTCCTGTACAATGTGTATTGTACCGCTATCTAAATTTAAATATCCAATCCCTACTGGCACCAGACCCCTAATGTATAAAAATTTTCGAAAAATAAGGCGGATTAGGGAATTTTTAAAAGTATTCTTCTTTAATATAATTATTAGTCATTGGCTAATGGTGCTTCACAGTTCCCTACGGTTCTACGGTAAACCTTCCTCACCCTATCAGTCTTTTTAATCTTCGGCACCCGTCGCCAGCTCCAGTCTCCAAGACTTTCAATGACGTTCGATAACGATTTAAGCCAAGACCTTATCATATACTACCCGATATTTTAAAGAGTCTTTATCTTTCGCGGGCACGCTTGTCTTACATAACCGGTCACAACTTACGCATATCTCATGGATAAATTTTCTCGTGGATAAATACAATCAACAGATACCAATACAAACATTATCTCACACGTATTACATCTCTTACGCTCATTATCGTTCACAGATAACATCTTTGGGGGGCTCAGATCAATGTAGGGTTAGATTATCACTGAGGACGTTTGAAGATATCTTATATATAAAATAATAGTGAAAAAAAAAAAAATAGCCTTCATATCATAAAGCCTTTTATTGTCTATTCCTCCGATATTTTTTAACCGTGGAGTTCCACTGCCAACACTAATAAAAAAAATTTCCTCTTACTCGTTTCAGACGTTCGCTTCCATACATTTCTTTAAATAAGCAATGTATTTAATTTCCAAATGCTGAAATTGAAAGCTCTATTTTTTACCGAAATGGCCGTTGTTATTATAGCTTGGTCTTCGGAGGCGTTTTTTTCCGTAATCCGCCTGATTTTTCGAAAATAATAAAAATTTTGGGTTAGAACGCGAGTAAAGTTTGGAAATTTAAAGTTAGAATCGATTTTCGAATCGACCTTCGAGTTTGGGTTTTAAATAAGATTTTATGAACATTCGATTTTTTCTTCAAATTAATCGAAAAATCGTAATCGATATTTTTAAAAAGTAAAGTAATTAAAATCCAAGGATCCAAGCGTGATGGAGTGGTATGTTGAAATAAATATTTGTTACAATATCACGTCTATATTTCAAAAGACAATGACTTTACTATATTGAAATATGGAAAATTGCAATTTTCCACGATGATGAAATTTATTACGACATAGGTTTCAATGTTACTACATCATCTTCAAAGTACAAATGGTGTGTAGTGCATTCAATTTATACACTTTATAACTAGAAAAGGGGAAAGTAAGAGGAGTGGGAGAATGTGGAAAAACCTGACGAAGAAAGTGAACGGAATAGTGAGGAGAGTAAAAGAGTGGAAGATGATTCCTGGAAAAATAGGTCGTAATAAATTTTATAACTCTGGAAAATTGCAATTTTCCATTTATTTCAATATAGTAGAGTCATTATCTTCTGAAAATATAGACGTGATATCGTAACAAAATGCAAAATATTGGTTAATGCATCAACGTACCTATTTTTTTCTATTTTGAAAATTAGAAATATAATTTCCAGCAACTAGATCTTACGCTAAGTAATGGTAGTCCACTCAGGGGTGAAAATATTGCCCCCTCCCTGAAATGAGGATCAATATATGCTATTGTCTCCAAATACCAAGGCCAAACTGTAACCATTTTACTTACTTAAGGGCTTGGCAAGGGTTCAGAGTTCTACTTGACATATCATGCTTCCTCAGAAATGTAAAGCCATGCATGTTAGCAAGTTATAGTAGTTAATATTTTTTCCATCACTCAGCCTTTTCTGGTATAAGTATTTCTGTCGCTTGAATATTGGGCAGTGGGTCAGCATTATCGTTCCTTTACGCCGCGCACGTGATATTTCGCGCCGAATAGCGGATAATCTTAAGTTATTGACATTGACACTCATGGATTTCGTGGAGAGTTTGACCCAGTTTTTTTCCCTTCAATACTTCGGCCGAGGAAAAGCTTTTGGCAAATAACATTTAAAAATAAGCCTCGAGTTAGCATTTAATTGTAAAACTCTCGGAAAGGATATGGCATAATTTATACGCCAAAAAGACCGCGAAAAGTTCTTCCTCTAATGACGATGTAAGGAAATTTGAAGTCAAATGCGTATTAGTAAATGTGTAGAAATTACACGCCTTAACTTCGCAGTAGGGCTAATGAGAAGATTCAGAAAGTCAAAAGATATCTTAATACTTATTAAAAATGTTTATTCCGCTGATATTGACCCTAAGAAACGTGAAAGAAAGGACGCATTGCCGTTATATTCTGCATTTAATACGCGCTCATTACAAGACGGGTTCAGATTTTTCACGATGATAATATATTGTGGGAATTTTCTTATTCCCCTGAATAATACGATCTCGTAAATGGAGGACAGCACTGCCTCCTCTGAGCTGCACTTGCCGATATTTTGGACTGCAAAGGCCTCGGGTAAACGTTGCCCTGAGTACAGGGACAGATTAAGGTCGTTGCTTTGGGATGGTTGGTCCATTACTTTCCTCGGGGAATGATATTATGCAAAGCCTCTCCGCGAAGGTGCATCTGAAGTCTTACGTGCCTGTAGAAGTGGCTTTTAGATATTCAAAAATGATTTTTAAACAGTGTTTGGTTACCCAGGGAAATAAAAACTTTCAATGGAGAGCCACATTAAATATTACGAGTTTTTAAACTTTTTCAGATACTATAAGGGAAGGTGGCTGCCTCTAAGGTGGTTTCACACGGCCAAAATTACTTCCAAGGCTTCTTAGAACAAACTTTCTCGAATTGATTTCACGTCGTGCCTGTGATCATCTTATCCTGATTGCTCTAACATCCCTTCGTTTCCATCAAATTCGTCTCGTCATGAACGGTTTCAATTTCTATTGAATATCGAATGGTGTTGGAGCGTTTCGATCAATCGTCGCAGGAAGAACAAACTTTTGAAAGACAAAAAAACGACTCGAATATTGGGTCTTAACTCGTCCAGTAACAATAACCATAGTAGAAGTCCTTGTAATTTGCGATAACGCTGATGTCAAGGATAATTAAGAGCAAGGCGTTCGCACGAAAAGTCTTAAAAATTCGGCACGAAGTTTTTTAAGAGTCGAAAAAGGCGGCCAAGTCTGACGTAATTTTTTTCGTGTACACTACGCATATTTCTCTGCAAAGATTCGTTAAAATATCTGGTTACGTTTCGTAAATGATTGCATGTTTTTTCAACATGAATACCAATAAAGTGACGGATTTAGTTTACAATAAGTATCCAAGCGTGGTAGCCTAGAGTATAGGGCACTTGACTGGTGATCAAAGGGTCCTGAGTTCAAATCCCAGGGGAAGCCTTCGAAAACCCCCAAAATGAACTGCTCGTAGTGCGAGATGATCGAGGTAGAGGAACTGACCCGCCCTACGTTGAATGTGTGATGATGTCACGATTGTGTATACGAGGAGTGAGCTCTACCCTCACCTATCCAAACCAAATTTCAGGTAAAATCACTGAGTGGGTCATTTCGTCCCTGAAACAAAGTCACCATCAGCGCTTGAATCGAACATTGCGGCAGGGATGGCAATAGAATCGAAACGAAAGTCAAAACCAGTAAAATTTCAATAGTTCCGTTCCCGGGAGCGAAATGTGGAAACGGAACGAAATGGATTTAAATCCGGGGAGATAATGCCTCATTCACATTACGATTGTTTCAGCGATTGTTGGAACTATCGTGAATTCACACGACGATTGTAAAAACCTGTGCTGTCCAAAAGTGCTGACATCTAAAGTGGACGGGAAATTGACGGTTAGCAAAGCTGTTGAGGTATGTAGGGACAAGATATTACTGTGTTCAACGTGTATTTACAGAATAATTTTTCTTTCGCCCATATTCTTCCTTCTTAGCACAAATCCATGAAAAATATAGAGCTTCACGAGCTTTTCGTCTTTCTATTGTCGCTTCCGTTTCCGGTCTCCCAGCGCCAAACCATCGTATCGTAAAGTGGCAACGTTCGGAACTACGTCAACTATTGTTAGGACATTCATTCACACGGCTAGTTCGGCCAACTATCGTTAGGACGATCGCTCGTACAATCGTAATGAGAACTAGGCATAACCTCAGGGTCGAAAAGAATCGGAGCCTAAACTACTTCGGGTCGAAACTTAGCTAAAACTCTGGGACACAACGAAACGCAGCAGATAATGTTTCGCACCGGAGGGACCACGTCCTTCACCTCCGAACAGTTTAGGGAGAATGGTGAACACAAACTGGCCATTCGATTTTTAACCTCGATGTTTTAACCTCTCTACACGTATGCCAAACGTAATGGATTGCTGGGGTAAAAAAAAATTTTCCTTTCGTTTCACTTGCCATCCCTGCATTGCAGAGGAGTGAAAGCTAGTGCGTGCTTGCACGTACTTCGTAAGAATTAGTATGACATTAAAGACGTAAGCTTTACTCACCCCAACTTATGCCAAACTAATTTAACGAGGTTGTTGGTTTCCGACGATACTTTGTGGAATTTTCTGAACATTTTGGAGGAATCAATTGTGACTTTTTTTGCATGAAACGCGGGCAACGCAATGCAATTCGCATGAAATTCTACGGAAAAACAAATTAAAATTTTATTCATCCAAAATAATTCTACGAAACTAATTCCGGCACTTCATGAATACTTACGGCGCAAAAGTATACAATCACGCATAATATATGGACAGCTTTCTTGCCATGTTATTAGGTATTTCATGCGAATACCGTGATCTTAAATATCCTTGACATCTGCAATATCACAATTTGCAAGGACTTCTACTATGATTATTATTACTGGATGAGTTAAGACCTGATATTTGGGTCGCTGTTTTGCCTTCCAAATGTTTTTTTTTGCTGCTAATAGAAGGAAACTGATAAGGGGCTTATGACTCGAGAGGAAACAAGAGGTGGTAATTAGAGTGGTGCGTTAGCAAAAAGGTTATAGAATAGATTGAACACCGGAAAACTATTAAATCTTCCTGGGAGGAATAGGATTTAAAGAGAATGTAGTTACTGAAAGAGAAAGAAAATTACTATCATTGTGAAGAATGATCAGATCAGGGAATCAAAACGGAATTTGAATCAGCATTCAGATTGCTTTCATATTTATCGTTCTTGGGAACCATTATACTTAATGATAAACTCCAATTTTTGAAGCTTTGAAACAAGAAATCTAACTTATAACACAGTCGCCTAATTTTGTAAAATTTCAGCTAGTCTATCCGTACATGTGCGTTGAAGTAAAAATAAAGCGAGGAGGAGGTGATTTGAGATACTCAAGGTCAATGTTTTAAGTCCTGTGAATTATAATTATTATTATCAAAGTCTTCTACCGATTAAGGTAGGTTTCCATGGAGTACTTAGGAAGAATTCTGGGAGCCTCCCCTTCATTCAAGCACTTCCCTCTTCACTTCACAATTAATCCTACTCCCTTTCATTCTAAAACTCCTATCCTTTTCCCTCCTCTCCCTCGTTTACCTAACATTCTTCGCTCTGACACAGTTTTCAACATCCCCTCCCCGCTAAGTACTCGCTCCGTCCATACCTTCTGTCTTCTCCGTATCTCATCTAAAAGCTGCCTCTCCTCACCCACCAAGTCCAGCACTTCGTCGTTTCTCCTCCTCTCTATCCATTCCACCTATTCCATTCTTCTCCATTCCCACATCTCGAATGCCTCCAATCTTCTCTCGTGCTCCTTCCTTATTGTCCACATTTCCGCACCATAAAGCTCTACTCTCCAGATCAGACTCTTCCCTAATCTTTATTTAAACTTTTACATGATGATCCTCTCAGAAGCTGCGTTCTGTTTATGAACGCCTCCTTTTCGATTGCTACTCTCTTCCTGATGTCCTCACTACTGTATCCGTTTTCCTCTAACGTACTGCCTAAATAGTTAAATTGCTCTACCTGCTCAAGTTTTCCCCACCCACCTTTATCTTTAGTCTCACATTCCTCGCTCGCGATGCTTTGCAAAACCGCATAACCTTGGTCTTACTGTGATTAATACTCATCCCATGCTTTTCGCAACGCTCCTTTAATGCATCCACTACAAGTTTTCCTGGGTATCAGACAATTACTTATACCACTTATTTTTTTTTATCAGAGCGCGACCCGGGTTTCAATGAATTATCATCATCTTCAGGCGCAAATAATGCTTTTGCTTTAATTGCTTTTTCAGTAATTGTCTGATATCCAGGAAAGCTTATAATGGAATACCACACACTAAATCAAGAAGTAGTGAATTCTGCATCCACTACAGCCTGAGGCCTCCTCGCAGACTGGCTAATCAACGCCCGATTAACCGCGAATCTCACTGATTCGAAAGTCATTCCTCCCACTGAAAACGACAGAAATTGCAAAGTGATTATCGGATATAGAAGGATTGGGTAACAATGATAGAAATCTTTTCCGTTTCAGATAAGAGACAACAATAATTCATTGAGACTCGCTGTCGAGAAGAAGAGAACTTTATCTTACTCCAGCTTCCAACTCATCCCACGCTTCACTTACCATTTCTTCAGCGTATACGTTACGTTAAAATGCACTGGCGATAGAGGACAGCCTTGCTTCACACCTCGTCCAATGCTTGCCCATCCAGATTCACCGTCCGCTACCCTCGCTTGCGCATTCTGGGCCAAATGCAGATTACGAATCAGTCGCCTATCCCTCCAATCTACACCGATTTTCTTGAGAATATCCATTAACATTACCCAGTTCACTCGATCAAATGCTTTTTCAAAATCCACGAAGCAGGTATACACGTCCTGGTCATATTCTAGGTTCCTCTCAACCATGGACCTCATTATTGGTATTGCATCACGAGTTGACTTCAATTTTCTTTCACCAAACTGATCTTCGCCCAAATACTCGTTTGCCCTCGCCTCCATTCTAAAGGCTGATAACCCAAGAATAACCATTTTCATGGTAACTGCAAAGTACATCCACAAAAATGCTTGCGTTGTCATAGCTCAGTAATTAAGAAGTTGCGGCTCAATTTTTATGGACAAAAATGCTTAAAATTGTCTCCAAACCGATCTTCGCCCAAAAACTTGTTTGCACTCGCCTCCATTCGTCTGTACAAATATCGTCAGTACTATTTTCGCCGCATGTGATATTAGGCTAATAGTCCTACAATCTCCGCATTCCTCAGCTTCATTCTTTTTCGGTAGCGGAATTAGAACAGTCCTCGCGAAATCCTCTGCCCAACAATTCACCATTCATCCATAATGCCCCTTCTTATGTTAAAAATTTGATTTCTGTTAGTTTTTTATTTATTGTGTTATCTTTTAGCTATTAATTATTTACGTAAACAACCAATGTAAAATACTTTTTGCCGTTTTCGGTGGTGAAATAAATAAATAAATACGTAAATTATAAGCCCGACGAGTTTGGCGTGGAAACGTCGGCGTCTGCCATCTCGCACACCCGTCAATGACCTCGCGAAGACTTCATCAAGGAAAACACCAGATCCGTCAAAGTTAAGATTCCCTCCACAGACAAAGCAATTTTGTCTCGATCCATTTTAAAGTACCCTCTCAAATCCTTCATTCGGGGATAATTCATTCCATATGTATAAATATGTTGGAGACCAGCCTTAGAAATATTTAGCGAAAGCGTCTTCATATAATTCATTCTAACGACCGGTTTCGGCTGACACACCATCTACATAATACCCCGCAAGCGGCCTAAAAGGCGTGGGGCAGGGGGGGTTAGGACACCAGCCGCTCTTACATAAAAAGGAAGTGCTCTAAGGAAATGAAGACTAGCATTTATTAAAGTCCTTTATGGTTCGGGGAAAAACGAATTCCCATATGTATCCGTTCGGAAAAATATCTTTCTTAATTTATCGCTTCTGTCGGGCCTGGAAATATGTAAGTGCGGCTCTATGTTCTCCGTGTCGCTCTTAAAGATATCCATTCTCAATTGTTCAGGCAATCTTAGCCTAGCCGTTTTCACATACATTTAAAACATGGATAAGACAGGTTTATATATACTATGGGCAGGGGCGCCGACTTATAAAAAATATTGGGGGGGCCCATATCCGAGGTCTTGCCCCGGGAAGAGGTTAAATTCAAAGTGTGTCGCAGCACCGGAACACTATCATGATTCACACCACCTGATTCACTCAACCTGCTTCACCTTATAATTATTTGTTTTAACACATTATTGAATTTATTTTAAAAGGTAACTATCGTCAAACATGGGAAATAAAAATTACCAATATATTTTTGTGATTTCAAAAAGCGTAATATAACCATTATTTTCTTGAAATATTGAGGGGGCTCCGCCCCCCCAAACGAATCTTTGAGGGGGCTCGGGCCCCCTCAGGCCCCATGGAGTCGGCGCCACTGACTATGGGATGTTAATATGGGAGGTAGGGGGATTTAACCAACCTCATTCCCATTGGTCTCCCATTCCCAGTTTTATGCTGTTGTATAAAGAATGTGCAGGCAAAATGTAACGCATTTTGGTGGGCAGAAATGAAATTGCACGAGCCACTCAAAGTTTACATCATTAATTCTTTGACGCGTGTCAATAAATATTGAGTGTGGAGGGCACAAAGTGAATTTTTTTCCGTATGTAGGAGATGGGAACTTCCACAAGGGCGACATCCTATCGTAGAATCAATTAACCAACCTACGCCGCCTAACTCCGTGCCTCTCAAATTAGAAGGAAGAAAAAAATGTCCCAATGACTTTCGTGTCGGTCGACGTGGCTCTGAGGAAACTTAGCAAGGTCCTGCTGCTCAACCAGACGCCGCCGGAGATGGATCACGAAGCTCCTGGCCACGAAAAAATTGTTACGACATCGTGGCGAGAGTAAATTCTTATTCCGTAGTGAGGAGTGTCTCCTCCGGAGACGGGAATAGGTTTGGTTGCCTATTATTTTTTTACGGCCTAAATCGAAAGATTATTACTCCTGGAGTACGCATTTCACGCTCTTAGATTTTCGAATGACTATATCTATTTTTCGCGATCAAACGAAAAGTGAAAATTTTCAAGCGCGCGAAAACGCGACGGCTAAGTATGAGTGCTGGGAAAAAACCGTGTGACGTCATTCTGGTTCCCGCTGTCGCCGTGTGAGGTGACCTTGGGGCGAGAACATGTGCGCCACTGCGATGCAGGCTGCTAGCAGGTAGCGCTTGGCTTAAATTAGGATTATTAATACCTTATCAAACGAATGAAACTCTCCGACCTTAGGCAGTTTTAATAGGTGATTATTAAGACATGTTTCCCTGAAGTCTGTGCCTCATGCATGAATAGGTAATCTCAGACGATGTAAAACTCCTATCTACTCGTATAGAAACTAGGTCCCTGTGACGTCACGAGGAGTGGTATCGCATGGGCGCCAAACTGGCCTTTTTCAAATGAGGTTAAAATTGGTCATTGCCATTCGTCTAAACTGGGATTTCTAAAACCGAATGATTTGTACATTATAAATACACTACTGGTGGGTAACGAATCGCAATCAATGCCTTTCGTTTTCTTTGATGATGGATCTACCCTATCGCGGAATTTTAAGATAAATGGTTCAAAATGGTGGGTTTTACGGCTTCCTGAGGGGTATTTTATTAATCCTTACACAATTTTATTAGTAATATCAATCCAATTAAGTAAAATGGATTAAACTTAAAAAATTCTTTGACCTCTGGGGGCGCGGGGGCGGTTTATCCCCCAGAATCCCCCCTCGCTACGCCACTGTATGGAATATATGTTTACTCTGTGGACGGAAATTATTGAAAAAGTGTGGAGGACAGGAAAATCACACGATGGACTCTTCCTATCTTCAAGTCTTTCGCCGTCTCCTCTCAAGTCTTGTGCAAACAAAACCGAAGAGACGATTCGTCTATCTTCTCTCCACCTAAAGAGAGATAATTAATGAAGCGGAGAAGTCAATAGGTAGTTTCCCCTTCAGGAAGGTGATTGATTCATTTGGGGACAGGCGTACCTACGGGTGTGAGGTAAGGGGAAGACGTCGCAAAGAGACAGACTTCACTCTCATGCTAATGATTGAGGCTGCTTTGTCGCTCGTCACCAGCGTAGTCAAAGCTAAAGCCAGCATTACACGTTATACTGCTATAGCAGTGCTCATGAACGACATCTCGCTGCTGTTTATATTCATGTTTAGCCTAATTCTTATTATTATTGTTATTTTTATTGATACATATGTGAATAAATGGTCAACTAAATTTAGAATTGTTTTAAATCACAGTGTTATCCTAATGTTATGGTTTCTTTAAAAAATGTTTGTTTTTCATAAATGTCATAATGTATTGTCACCTTAAATTATTGTATTTAGTATGTTATATCTAAGTGCGATTATTTATTTTTTTGTTGAAAATATTGTATTGTTTTTGTCATTCTCTTGGCGATCTGCACTGGTTGCATTTGTCTGTAATTATATTTATTTACTTTTTTACTTCTATTTATCTACCAAGATGGAAATGTAGAAAGCTGTACTTTTATTTTCTCATGGGCCCCAGTGCCTACGAAAATAAACGACATTATTATTATGTACCCTACCCTAACCTACAACACCTACCCTACCCTAACGGCGAAAATGACCTCAGCTGCCGATCGCCTCCTTCAAATAACAAACCATACATTACGAAACCATGATAAAGATGAAAAATTAGTTTTGTTTCTAAATAAATTATTCCTTAACGGACCTAGTTTACGACAATATACACTACAATTATCAAGGTTAAATATGAATAGGCCAATCAAGGTTATCAATTTGAATAAATATTGAAGTAAAATCCGTTGAAAAATATTATTTCGTATTATTAAGCTACTTATTTAAAATAAAGAAATCAAATTTATTACCTTGATGATGGAAGTGGAAGATTACATGGCACATTGTCCAAACCTTGGTTGGTTAAGAAATAAAATCTGTGGATACAAAACAACTCTTTTATCTTTATCATTACATAGGCGGATCTAGGAGGGGGGGGCACGTGCTCCCCCCAGACCCTTGAAAAAATATACAAGATTTTTAATACGGTCCCGTTATCATTGCATTCGTTTTGTATTACGAGGTATCCTTGTGCCCCATCCCCCAGAACAAAATCCTGGATACCGCCTTGCTTGTGCCCCCCCCAAAATAAATCCTGGATCCGCCCCTGTATCATGATATCGATTCTCGATTTATACAAGGCAATGCCAAATACATTACACTCAATACATTATGAAGAAGTCTCAGGATTATAATGAAATCCGTCTCAAAGTATTTTATTTGCTGACAATTTCGATTTCCCATGACGATACCGTAGCAGATTTCAATATTGGCGTCAGAATTTGGTTACTGCGCAGTAACCTTGAGCTCTCTTGTTTACATTGACTATAAGGAATTGTGTGATGACTCTGACTGAATATAATCTATCAGCGTCCTCGGGCAGGGGTCGACAACCTACGTGCGCGTCGGTTCGCGAGCTGTATGCTCCTCTTTCAAAGTCTAGTTCCATGCGCAAAAAATAAATATTACATTATTTCATTTTCAACACTCAAAAAATATTGCGAAGAGGATATAAACCATGAATGTGGGAAGGAGAGAGAATAGAGTCTCCCTATGATAAATATATTGCGGCATGAGGCATATTTAATCTAACTTTCAAAAAGAATTCTTGGCCAATTCTGCAATTGATATAACTAACTATTGATACGACCCATCAAAATCATTTATTTAATGTTTGACTTTTTTATACGTGTAAATATACCATCTTATTTAAAGCTATTAATTTTCAATTGTATGTACCAAATCCTAATCAGATACCGTATTATTGAAACAAAAATTTTTGTGGCTCTTTAAAAACTGGGAAATGTTGTAAATTAAAACTTTTGACTCTTTCGACTCAAAAGGTTGCTTACCCGTGTCTAAGAGCAGCCCAGTGTGGAAGCTAGATATAGGTCACGAATATTATTGCAGAGGATTCTCCATTAGACCGCTAAATATGTTGTCAATCACTGCGCATTTAAAGGCGTTTGCAAAAGTCGCCACAAGGGTCACTGACAGACAAAGCAAATTTCATAGAGGCTTTGAGCTATAATTAGTGTTGTCTGCCGAAATGAATATTCACGATCTTATATGATTTATAAAATTCATAAACTTCCAACATATATACTTGCAAGTTCAAATATTCTTTGGCAAATTTTGAGAATAAATGGATAAACTCATCGCTACCCTGCGGAAACCGATTAAAATGCGCCGAAAGTGACAATAAAAATCAAGCATTTACGGGAAGGACCAGGGCTATTCAGCCTACTCGATATCTTTTTGCTGTCGTTAATGATACCTTGGGGAGAGGTTGGGTGGAACGCTCTCTGGCCAATGAAAAAGATGGTTGAGTGGAGAATTTTCGTTCTAATCTGTTGAATTGCACGTGGTAGGGATAAAATTTGATTATATAATTTCCATGATCGATCTGAAAAAAATCTTTGCGGGTATCACTTTTGAATTTTGTATTCACTATCCACTGGGTCCTAAGAAGAGTAGGAGAGAAGAGAAGCCTCATGAAAACCTAGAAAAAATAAGGCGGAACAACCTGATAGGCCACATATTGAGACGTGATCGATACCTCCACTGCAAAAGCGCTCAACAATCGCCCACCGAATCAAATCCGCTCATCTAGGAGCCCAACAAAACACAGACGCTCATCCAACAATAGCCTGAGCACAAACGCTCACCTCCCAAGCTTAGAGAATTGGAGGTGAGCGTTAATGCTCCGGCCAGTGGGGTAGCCAGGAATTTCGATCGGGGGGGTGTCGTAAACCAGGGAAAAAAACAGGTTACTAAGTAGAGGGTTTTAAACTAAATTTGACACTTATCATAGTAAAAAAAACTTTATTTATCAAAGAAATATTTTGTAGATTCATGATTTTTCAATATTTTGTTTTACTTTATGAAAAAAAGTAATTGTGTTCTTTAGGGATGGTCGGTTCGGATGCCTCGGATCCAAATATCCGCGGATATTGCCCTTCATCGGATACATCGGATCCAAAGTCGCGGAAGACATCGGATCTGGATCCGAAATTTTAAATAATAGCTTCAGTGAATACAACGTCCATAAGGGTGGAAAGAGTTCCGATCCTATGCCGTTGCATGCGATTCTTGTCCTACTCATGAACCGTTTTGTTTGAAAGCTCTCGCAGAGGTTACGTTGGAGAATTCCAGCCGTGGAAAAAAGGCAAAATACGACTAGCACATAGTGTGACTTTTCCCAAGAGATTGAACAATCATCGGGGAAATCTCAGCGTCAGGAATTTGAAAATACATTTGGATCCGAAAATACCCGATCCGAAAGATCCGGCTCCGAAAATCAAGGATCCGATCCGAATCCGGATCCGAAAAAAATCCTGGATCCGTCCATCCCTAGTGTTCTTATTTTTCGAGGGGGTGGGGTCCGGAACCCCCTAGCTATGCCACTGGCTCCGGCTACTGCCAGCTGAGCGCATTCGTATTGTTGGACTCCTAGATGAGCGACTTTGATTCGGTGGGTGATTGTTGAGCGCTTGTGCGGTGAAGATAACGTGATGGCCTGATGAACACAATCATAGAAGTTAATCAAGGAAAAGGAAGACCTAGAATAAAATATATGAACAGGTAAAGAAGGACGTGAAAGAGAATAAATACCTACGTATGAAAATATTAGCTGATAGAAGAATTGAGTGGAGAGCTGCGTCAAACCAATCTTAGGAATGTTGACCAGTGACGACGATGATGATTCACTAACCGTATTACGATAGTTTGTCATTTGGGTGAAAATTCTCCCCACAAAAGTTGTGCCGCCGCTAATGCTCGGCGAAAAAAGGGATACCTTTACGGAGCACAGTGGGCTAGAATCGGAAAAAGCTGGCCAAAACCCCAAAATCGATTTTTTTGAGCTAGGAAGTTGAAACTTCGCATACATATTCTCAAATAAATTGTGCTTAACTACCCAGATTATTTTGATCCTGTGTTTTCACTTTAACAATATATGTGAGGTCAAAGTTGAGCAAATTTAGCGAAAAACGACCACCCTCGATTTTTTCTGAAAATTGCCGACTTTATCCTCGTGCAGTGGTTTTATAAATAGTTTTATCGGCAAAACTGTTATACCATCTTAATTGAAACTTCTTATTCTTTCATTTGAAGGGTTTTTAAAGATTTTGTTTCATCAATAACCATAGATACATAACAAAATGGCGGAGCCTGTTTTCAACCCTTTTTTTTTACATAAACTTAGAAAAAAAGTAGACATTATCACCGGCTTACACTAAGTAACTTATATCATGTCGTTCTTTGAAGCTTCTACATTGTGAATCTAAAGTCAAACCTTGCACCGCGTGCGTCCAAGCGTGCGTCCAAATGTGTTGCCACCCACCGCGCATTTAAATGGGTTTACAAAAGTCACCACTCGCGTCGCTGACGGACAAACTGTTCCGAGTTTCACGAGTTAATTAGGTATAACTAGTAATAGGGGTGTTAACCGAAATTTTATGTAAATGATGATGCGATCTATCAAATTCATAACTATTTAATGCTATTCCTCGCAATTGCACACATATTGCAAAATATTGTAAAGAAAGTACATCGCATTGCAATAATCACCGCGCCGCGGACATTTTTGAAAACCGATTAAAATACGACCGAAGTGGCGACAGAAAGCAGCCTTCTATAAGAATGTATTGAGCCTCCTACGTGCAGTCCTCTTGGGCATAATGTGCGTATTGGAAGCGTTCCCTTGAATTCTACTTCACATGTCTTAATGAAACGACAACACCAAACGGATTTCTTTCTAAAAATACCCTACGGAAAACCAGAGAAGCTTTCTTCTGAGTTAAAAAGACAGTCGACCAGCAGATTCGATGGGTTTGACCATGGTTTGACGTTCGAATACCTACAGTTGAGTTTGAAGACAGCACAACTGATGAGCTCATTGCTAGAAAACTATAGCAATGAGAAAGAAATGAATCCCTCCCTCTGAATGCGGTTGAGTCCATGCAAGAGGAGAAGAGTCGTAGAAAAGGCATTGTTAATATTTTTTGCGTGTCCTGTTCAATGGCTGACTTTAGTTGCCGCAGTCGAGAGAAATAGAATTTAAAGAGTCATTGGGGATTCGAAATAGGCTCCTGTTTACTTCAAAATTATCACATAGAGAGGGCTTACGCGTCCTCGAATTTATTTGCTGGCGGTTTATGACATTGGAAATGTACCTGGATAGATTTCTCAAGCAATCTTTTGAGTTAATTAGTGGTCATCGAACTCCTGGAAGCCACTGAGGAGTTAGCACGAGGATTAAGCAAGTTATTCTGATGTTTGACTCGTTTGCACAACGCCGGAAACCATATTAGCAACTCAATTGAGAAAACAGATGCGATGCTATTAATATAACACCTTTTTCGCAAGTACTTAATATTCAATTAGACTGCGAGTAGGAAAAGTAAGGGTTTTCGAGTTCATCATATTCCTTTGGTCCAGCCATCATATCGTCAAATAGGGCTTTCACGGAAAGTTTCGGGGTAGTAATGATTTTTTCCTCCTTAAATTTTTTTTGGGGCGCTAAATACGAGTCTGAGGTTAAATGACATTTCAGACGCAAAATTTTGAAAAGGCATAAAAGGTGACTTTTTTCTTTAAAACTCGGAATCTATCACCTTTAAAATAATCTGTAAAATCAAATCACATAAAACTTGCGACGAATTTTGTACCTGATGTTTGTTTGATGAAGTCAAAAAGCGATGTTTTTTTACTCTAGCGTCGTTAAAGTTGGGTTTCTTCGTCCGTCAACACAAAAAAACATTAAAATCATCCATAATTAATTTTAAAAATCTACGATGTTTTTTTTTGTAAGACGATGTCCTTACATTTTCAGCTCCGAAAAGTTACGTTGATTTTATTCTATCGTGACAGATATAAAAATATTGCAGTGAAAAACGATTGCTAAACCGTGTGACTTCAAAGAAGTACCAACAACGTATTTTCTTCAAATGATTTGTGTTTTACCGAATAAATGTCTTATTATAGCTAAAATGTGGAAGCCTGAAGATTGTGTGTGGTACACATTAAACCCATTATTTCGACAAAAAAGTCCCCAAAAAGAGGCCAACATTTCTTGTTTCTTCAATTTTAAAATAAACTACACTTACCAATGAAACAAATTTTTGTGGGGCAATACATCTTAAAGTTTACCCTCTATTTCTAACGTCATTTTATAATGAAGTATGTTAAATATTTACCATTTTATTCTACTTATAAGTGGGATTTGATTTGGACTACTCAAGTTCAGAAGCACTTCATGCGATTCCTAAAAGCTCCAATGGGAAACATTTTGGTGCAATATCCAGCACTCGCATGAAATTACTTATGAAGGTTTAAGGTAGATAATTGTAATTATAGTAATCGAAGGTAATCCTATGAAGGTTTTTATGAAATTACTGCGATACTTCCCCAAAAGTGAGTGTTTCAATCCATAGATATGGCAGAAAAGTAAGGATCGTACCACATTCGGCTAATCAGGTTATCGATATGCTTCTTTTTAATCGATTACTTACTTCAGGTAACTGTGCACAAAAGTCATGAGTTTTCTCATGCTACCACATTGATGCCTTGCCCAATCAACACACTACCTATCACTACCAGATCACTGTACAGCCCATTCAAGACTACATTGTCTATTTTATATGGTACCTACACTTTAATTTTACCAAGATCATGCGAATAGGTACACATAAATAAGAGCATAAAGGAGACAAGCAGCATGGGCTGCCAATAATATCATGGTAGGTCTAGAATGTACCCCAGGGAAATATAACGAAAAGTACCACACATTGCTCAAAGCTGTTAAGAAAAAAGAAAAATGTAATGGACAAAATTTTTACTGGTGATTTACATTGGTATCACATATGATACAAGATCTTCTCACTGTACAGATGTATGTACTCATAATTTTGTACTGATGAGTATTCAAAAATATTTTCCTTTTACCAGAAAAGATTTTTTTAATAAGTTTCAAGAATAAATTCTCACATCCTCAACGTCTATAAGCATTTAACTATCTTAAAAATCATGAAAAATGAGGAAATATTTCTTTAAAATACAACAAGACAGGTATAGACAAACACAATGGAAACAGCCGTCAATGGCCATGAATCTATGAGGAACTATTCTAAAAATATTCTCCTAGTGAGCACTTCACATTAAAATACATATCTGTAATCTCTGCATTGACAATTTACAACTCGAGTCTTATTAAAATAAAAAATATGTAACGACTGTTTAATAATAAACTTATTCTCAAAATGCGGCAACACTCCACCCCACACCTGTTGGTTCAGTATGTTGGTTTCTGCCTCCCATGCAGGTGGCCTGGGTTCGGTTCTTGGTGTTGGGGAACATTTTAGCTATTATCCTCAGACCATTATTGATGGTACTATAAAATTATGGGGTGGCTTTCTACATAATTTGCCTTGCCTACATAAAACCATGTCTCCTGCCATAAAAGACAAAGTATGGAGAGTGCTCGAATAAACATCATCTCAACACTTATAAGTATTTATTTACAATTACTGTGATCAACAATTTATTCTTAATTACACAAAAAAATATAAACCTTCTCGTCATCTACTACATAATTTTTAAGGAAAAGATTCAACAGATGAGATGATGCAAAAATGTTGCCAAACAAAAACAAAAGACATCTTGAACCAGAAATCTTTAGTTTTGTGTCTTGGCTGAGCTTAGAGAGAATAAAGGATATTCACACACCAATAATTTATCATTATGTCATTTATCCTACATAAGGGTACATATTAAAAACTCATTTCAACAAGTGTTGGCAACTAATTAAATCAATTTAGGCGGAATTCAGTTGTTTCCAGGGTCCAAATATCTACATTCTCATCACTTCAACAATTTTCCACATCCTAGAAGAATCAATTTTTCTTTTTACCATTGCTGTCATTCGGCCAACAAAGGAGCCAATTATTTCATCCAAGGTGTCCCCGGGTGAAAGATAAACTGTCCACTGTGAGCACCAGGTTTTTTTTTAATACTGGCTACTCTAATGTACAGAGTGACTTAACACAAAAGGAAATAAAACTCCTTCCGTAGGCTCCTGATTGTTGAACAAGTTAGACCCATTTTTCTATAGAGCATGATCACTCCAAAAATGGAGTTTCATCTTTCATAAAATCCATTGATATGATTTATTCTTCTCTCAAAATGCAATACTCTGCATTGTTGGAGACACATTCTCCCTCGTGAAAGTCTAAAAAGCAGAGGAATGTAAAGCTCAGAAGGCTTTGCTCATGTAGGAAATTAAAAAAAAACAATAATACTTCTCAATCGTTAACCTCATAAAGTCTCCCAACTTGCACGTCAGATTCATCAAGCAGCTATTTCATACTAATCGATCATAATCTCAAAGTGCACAGATCCGATTCGATCTGTACGGTCGTGCCTTATATTCTTGGCCCAAGCCTTGCATTCAATGTTGAGGAGTACTCCACCTGTTTGGAAAGAAGAGAATAAGTCATATTAGGCTCCATGTCGTCAGTATACCACCACACTGGATAATGGACATACAATACCACAAGGCAGCATAATCATTTGCATACAGATAGTGTCAAAGCTGAAACTTAGTTTCAATCACTTATGTCAATTGCAATAAATCTTAGAGGAGGAAGGGTTTCTGGGGGTTCAAATGTTTGGGTGATTGTACATTAAAATTAAAAAATACCATGGAAATTGAAATAAAAAAAAATATAATGGACGTTGTGATTTTGAAGAATTTTTTACCCTATCATACACCCAATTTTATACCCTATCAGGAGAAAAAACATAATAATTAATATACAAGAATTGCCATGAGAAAAAAATTGTAGAAAAGCCCATTTGCCAGGTAAACCTCTGCTGCCTTGCATGGCAGTTCATGAAGCTCAGTGTTCAAGTATATACTATCTATAAAATATAACCCGAAAAATCACAATAAATGTTAAGTGCTGGTGCTTCTTATTAGGGGCAGATTCAGCATCAATTTTCATGTCTCCAGTGACCCCCGCCCTAAATCACCCCAGCTTTTTATAGAGTGGGAAATACCATATCTCTTAAAAGTTCATTTTCTGCCTTACTGCAAAGTTTTGATGCGATCTGGTTATGACACTTGGGTGCTATCCCTATGGAGACTGATAATTTCAATCAACACTCAAATTCAAGTCAGCAAATGGCATGGCAAAAAGAACCTGCGGTCATCGGTTTCACTCTCATTATAGATAGCCAATAAATGTGTCATATAAGCCAATGCATTGCTGAAATTCTGTGTTGTTCTTCCAGAGCACAAATATGTACCATCAAGAAATTTTTTTACAGGATTTCATGGAACTTACTTGTTGGTCTCTCAAAATGGATGGCTGTCAGTGGACTGAGGTAACCTTCTGAATTCTCAAATGGGTAGAAGTAACCTGGGAAACCTCTCCTGTCTGAAGGCAGGTACTGGATATTTCCAACATTTTCAACATCAGCTGGATTTTCTCCTGAACAGCTGATCCATACAGTGTTAAGCTGGAAGAAATTATGCACTTATTAGTTAGGATCAATTTTACCTTTTAAACTATTGTGTGAGAAACATCATGAAGACTAATTTTGCAAATAAATTACACAGCACTAACAAAATAATAACAATACATGGCCCATATGGAAGAAAGAATTAGTATACTGTGATTTTCTGACAACATAGCAGTCATAGCTGAGACAGAGAATTATTGGAAGAAGACTTTGACAAATATGGAAAGGAGAATGACCAGATATCAGCCACATAAATGATGGTCATGATTCATAGTAGGTACTTGCCATGGTTAACTATTCCTGAAAACTGACTGAACCAAAGTACGATTTACTTTTTTTCTTTTCAGACCCCTAAGAGGACCATTATGCTAATATTTTATCTTGGCCATTTTACAAAGGAACATTATAATATGTAGGAGCTGTGCCCTTGTAGACTACCTTTGACAAGCTTTGCAAACCGTGACAGGATACTTTCTTATCAGCTTAAATGTACTCAGAAATGGGGAAAGGAGTGGGGTGTTGTAATCACGCTCAATCACAATTAAGTTGGAAAGTTTTGCATTGACAAATAATTATTAAAAAAGGTACTGGAAGAAGAATTTGTTGAATATGGAAAGGAGAAATTAGTAGAAAAAGAAGCACATACTTTTAAATTTGCTACTTTAAGCTATAGATACTGAACATATTTGTTTTGATATTTCATTTTATGCCCATCAGGAAGCTAATTAGGGCCTAAAATGTAAAAATTTGAGATATTCTCCATTTTAGAAAAAAACTGTAATACCACCACAAAAGTTACAATTTCCACGTGATACAGCTACAATGTTAAATTAATATTTTCCATCACCTCCATTCAATTATTTAAGAAGTTCTAACCACTCTCAACTTCTCAGAAGCAGATACGCCCCTAGGAATGGGAGTTAGCCCTTTAAAGGTGATAGAACTGAAGAAAGTGAAATTGAAATCACATCCAGATGTTTTCAACATTCACGGCATTTAAAATTTTAACTTATGATCACTCAAAAACTAATCAAATGTGCTTTGATGAAGTAGGTTACCAGTAAAAATTACTTCTTGATTAATGTGTTGCTTAACAATATTTATTGATACAAAAGTAATTGTTACAAGAATAAAATAAGGTACTCCCTTACATCATACATATAACCTATAATATTGATTTAGTGTTGCTCACCTTTTTAGGATTGGTCCGCTTTAAATTGTGGATATACTCCTTCAGATCATCAGGCATATTCGCTGGGAGATCGGCAGTGTCATTATAGTATTCAGGGACCCACCCATAAATCTGCAATGAAATAAGAAATATATAACGCTAATTAATCCATTGTGAACTAAAAGAAAAATAATTACAAAAGAGATAAATGAAGCCCAAAAATTACTTAGGTGGAATTTTTTCTTCCCTCAAAAAATAATACCCAGCAATAAAAAAATAACTGATTCTTTCAAAAGGAACTAAAAAGGAATGGGTAGTTGAAGAAAGGCTCCTTTTAAGTAATGGCATTATTGCATGTCCTCGTGGTGAATTCCAGGATAATGGAACAGTAGCAGATACAGAAAAAACTCGAGGGGGGGCGCAAAAGATATCTTCAGTTACGTTTAATTTTATCCTAATAAAAAAAAATCAAGTCACATGCAGAGTTAAAGGAAATTTTAATTAAATTTATAACACACACATACAAGAAAATGCCATCTTACTTTAAAAAAAAATTATAATATGGTGGTTCCCTGTTATTTTTTTATTGCCTCAAACGAAAGATTATTACTCCTAGAATATTCATTTCACGCTTTCAGATTTTTAAATGACGATATCTATTTTTCGCGATTATTTTAAAAGTGAAAATTTTCAAGCACGCGAAAACACGACGGCTAAGTATGAATGCCGGGAAAAGCCCTTGTGACGTCATTCTGGTTCCAGCTGTCGCTGTGTGAGGTGACCTTGGGGCGAGGATACTGTGTGCCGCTGCGATGCTGGCTGCTAGCAGGTAGCAGAGTGCCCTGCTAGGAGGTAGCGCTTGGCTTAAATAAGGATTATTAATACCTTATCAAACGAAGGAAACTTTCCGACTATAGGCAGTTTTAATAGGTCATTATTAAGAGATGTTTCCCTGAGCTCTGTGCCTCATGCATGCATTGGTAATCTCAGACGATGTAAAACTCCTATCTACTCGCATAGAAACTAGGTCCCTGTGACATCAAATGGAGTGGCATCGCATGGGCGCCAATCTGGCCTTTTTCAAATGCAGTTAAAATTGACCATTGCAATTCTTCTAAACTGGGATTTCTAATACCAAATAATTTGTATATTATGAATACACTTATGGTGGGTAAGGAATCGCAATTAATGCCTTTTGGTTTCTTTGATGAAGGAAACTACCCTATTGTGGTTCTGTAATGTTTGGTAATACATGCGGGCCCGCAAGGGGGGGCGCGCGTGCCCCCTGCACCCTCATCTGTATCCGCCACTGTATGGGAACCACGGTTACGCAGGAATATGAAACATGGGGTCATTGGCATTTTGTGGGAAATTTTAAAACTTTGGAATTAGGCATCAAAGGATTGACTAAGACCAGGTGGAGGAAGAACTGACACCCTCTGGAGTGATGGGTACACACAAGTCACAACTAGTAGGAGTTGGATTAATTAGGTAAAAAGGAATGAGGAAAGTGAGCGAGGCATATTGGTTGTACAAAAGAGGACAGAGTGCTGGGGAAATTAGAGTTGTCCTTGTTTCGTATACCTGGAGATAGCCAGTCCATTATTCTAAGTACGACTCTTTTCGTTCTATTTTCTAGAATAAATTTACTCTCTGGATCAACATTTAACCTTTATACTTCCTTTCTTTACCTTCAACACTTATCTCCTCCGGCTTCATCTATAATTTTCTTTACAGGTACTGGGTGCAAGGGTATACCCAGGATCATAACTAGGAGGGGGGAGCAAGCCATGGTCTAGCGGGGGACAAACCAAGTGGTGACATTAGTTTATGATATTATTTCCTTGAAAAACCAGGCCTTACATGGAGCATTAATAATACGAGTACAACCATGTCATCGCCGCTAAAAAGATCACGAACTGGCAAAGAAAGCTCTCAATTAGTCCGGGAAGCACTCTTAAATAACAGAATAACTGCATAAATAATAATAGATTGCTTGTTTTAAGTAAATTATGAACATTAATAGACATTTAAGTGAAAGTTTCGATTATCTGTGTTTTTTTATTATTCGTGCCGTCTCTCCTCATCATTAGCCCGGATAATCACGAGTGTGCTGTAAATTCTTTGTTTTTTTATGTGCGGAAGCAATTTTCAACAAAATTTTAGGGCAACTGTAAACAGACTTCCGGAGTTAAGAGTCTTAATACCTTGTGTTCACTTACTTTGTCATCATCAATGCTAGAGTTCCATTAAAATTCCTACAAGGCTTAAAAAAAATGTTAGTTATTCTGATAGAAGTGTAAATTTTTAATAATCAAAAGCAATATTTGGTTTTGAAAAACATTGGTAAGCAATATGTTGCCCGTGGACTCGTGCTAAGATAGGGTTAGAGCGTCTAGTTTAGGGGCCGGGGTAATGGCTGGGCCCAAATGGATTCAACTGGGTCCCAAATAAGAGGGATGAGAATACCTGAGCAACTACTTGAAGCAGAAAAAACATTTTCCTCTCATAGGTGCCACCAGGAAAGGGTTAAGAAGTAGGGACTCATATAGGCACATAAGAGGGTGGTCACCTGATCCACCGTTATGATGGTATGACCATCCTGTACTTCAAAATGAAAGCTCTACCACAATATTTTATTCTACAGTGAGAAGGATTCAATAGGGTGGTTTCCTAATATTTTTTATTGCCTAAATCGAAAGATTATTACTCCTGGAGTACGCATTTCACGTTCTTAGATTTTCGAATGACGATATCCATTTTTTGCGATTAAACAAAAAGTGAAATTTTTTAGCGTGAGAAAACTCGACGGCTAAGTAGGAATGATGGGAAAAAGTCCTTGTGACGTTGTTCTGGTTCCCGCTGCCGCCCTGTGAGGTGACCTTGAGGTGAGGCTTGAGCACTGATATGACGCAGGCTGCTAGCAGGTAGCTGAGTACCCTGCTAGCAGGTAGCGCTTGGCTTAAATAAGGATTATTAATACCTTATCAAACGAAGGAAACTTTCCGACCTAAGACAATTTTAATAAGTGATTATTAAGAGATGTTTCCCTGAGCTCTGTGACTCATGCATGCATTGGTAATCTCAGACGATGTAAAACTCCTATCCTCTCGTGTAGAAAATAGGTCCCTGTGACGTCATGCGGAGTGGAATCGCATGGGCGCCAATCTGGCCTTTTTCGAAAGAGGTTAAAATTGACCATTGCCATTCTTCTAAACCGGTATTTCTAAAACCAAATAATTTGTATATTATGAATACACTAATGGTGGGTAACGAATCGCAATCAATGCCTTTCATTTTCTTTGATGAAGGGAACTACCCTATTCATATACAGGACTCCGGCTTAAGCTACCCAAGCAGTAATCAATACCCTAAAATCATCCAAACAACATTATTAGCATTATCATATGACATTCGTGCAATATTCATGTTATTCCAATTAACATTACATGGATATCTGTCAAATATACTAAGGATCCACGTAACAACGTTGCAGCCATGTCCAATATGGACGTGGAGGTCCATGTTACAACATCTAATGAGTATGTAATGGATGTGCTCATAATCATATTTGTTGATCCCCAGGCATACAAACAAAACATAAATGCTCTTCGATTCTATACAGAACATATATGCTACGTATGGATACAGTTTGGAATAACAAATTTTTTGACACCACAAGTTGGATATCCATGCGATGTTATTTTTAAAACTCGTTGTGCATGTTACAAATAGGATATCTACGAAGGTTGCCCAGGAAGTAATGCACCACAATTTTATTCTCAGTAGACAACAATAGGGTAGTTTCCTTCATCAAAGAAAACGAAAGGCATTGATTGCGATTCGTTACCCACCATTAGTGTATTCATAATACACAAATTATTTGGTTTTTGAAATACCGGTTTTGACGAATGGCAAGGGTCAAATTTTATCCTCTTTTGAAAAAGGCCAGATTGGCGCCCATGCGATTCCACTCCACGTGACGTCACAGGTACAGTCACTTTCAAAAGTTTTAGGACAAAGTTTGTAGCGCCACTTCTGCTTCTCAAGAAAATTTAGTTTCCCTTACTCCATTTGTTTTCCTTGCTCACGCACTGCAAATATTTCGCTTCCATGTGAAGATATATGAACAAAGAGGGAGAAGTTACTTGCTAAATTTATCGTTTTGTTTCGATCTTTGATGGATTTAATGATTAATTTCGTGTGCATACTCTGTGTCCTTGCTCCGGTTTTCACTGCTGGTCTGATATTATGTATTACAAAAACCTCAACGTCACAAGTCGTGGTGGCGTAGTGGAGTTAATGCGACGTCGTCAAAGTAAAGGTTGTTGGATCGATTCCCCTGCTCGGAATTAAAACCTCAACTTTTTTTTCCTTGGTAACTCCTTTCGTATTTAATAATGGGTTTCAAATAATTTAAATTCGCTGTAACCGTTATATACTTTTTTTAATGGTAAATGGTAATATACAAGTTTACAAGGTAAATGGTAATATACGAAAATTTACAATTATTTTTTATGCGTATGTACTGAAAAAAAACACGGCAATCAAATTAATAATTTTAAAGTTTTCCATAAGTTTTTGGGTTTATAAGTAATTATTTTTGATTATTTATTTAATTATTATTTTCACTTTAAGTCATTTTTATTTGATCATTCGGGGAGAGATGATTGATATCCACAAATTTAACTTACCTGGGATTCATTTTATAATTTGTCATGGTAATAGAATTTACTTCATTCCTTTAAATGCGATGGTGGTTGGCGTAACATGGTGAAACTCTTTCATGATGCACAAAGGTTAAGAAAACACTTAGCTGTTTCACAAAATAACTAAGTGTTTTCTTAACCTTTGTGCTTCATTCCTTTAGTTTTCGTTTTTCAATACCTATTTAAAGGTTTATCTGTTGAACGATTCTCAGTTAAGTTAAAAAAAAACTTGAAATTATTTAAGAGTTGTAGTGGGTGAGGGGGCCTTCACAGTTCGGCGTTGCGTTGACGCCGCGGCTAGCGAGCCAATCAGAGTCCGTCTTTGAGAATTGATGACGTCACGTCTCCAGCTCGCTGCGTCGTCGCAGAAAAACTGAACCTGTCGGATTTTCTCTGCGTCAAGGCGGCAGTACGCCGACGATTTCGAATTGGTGTTTGTTTCTGGGTATACAAATATGCAAGATTAGCTCTAATGGGAGTGGCAAATGCTATTTATTTCATTATTTACTATTAAATTGAAGTGTTCAGCTTAGATATTTCGTATCTTTCCTAAACATAAGACAAATGTTAACCCTAAATTAGATTACAATCACTGAGGAGCATAGATTAGCGTAACTAATACCCGTAAATGGTATCAAAAGCTAAATACAGCGTGAGAGGTGCTTTTTGGTAGCTAAGGTAGTTAAAATTCCATTTTATATCCAATAATTGTGCCCTCATGATCTACTCAGTTAGAGCTATTTAGATAACATGACTAGGACAATCTGTTTGAACAATAGATATCATTAATAAATATTCCTGATAAGATTCCACGTTACTCATGTTCATTGAGTGTATGTAATTAGCTATTTGTCGAATATTCCGAGTTAGGAAATAAAATTTAAAGGTCATAATAATGCATAGGCAAGGGCCATCACTACATGCATTATTATCGACTTTATGGTCGCCATATTAACTTCAAATGCTATTTATAGTTAAGAAGAATATTTTAAGAAATGAAATTGTGTTAACATGCAGAAAACAACGTATGTATTGTGCGATTAGTTCGAAATCATAAGATGATATGCTCACAGGCTGATTTTTAGGAGCCGACGCTTTTTGCCTTTCATTTGTTTTCGCAACGCAGAGCTGTGAAGGGCTCCAACTTGCTGCGATGAGTTAGCTCCGCCCCCAAGTACGCAACGCCGAGCTATGAAGGCACCCTTATTGAGCTCTACTACCCTCTAGCGCCATGTGCCTGCTACGGTAAGTGTATAGCATGAGTGGGTAATTTCACGGAAACAAATTTTCGTTTTGACAGTGCATAGGTAATTCTCTCCGAGGGCTTTTTTAAAAAATCTGGCGGTGGTGGACATTTTTCTGTCGAATGTCGTTCCCATCCTGTGTGGTGTGTGGGTAACACTGCAAGTACAAAATATCTGTCCGTCGCATGTGACGTTCAGACCCTTGGCGCCTTTTGTTAAGAACAAGAGAAAGCCGATGCCAGCTTTCTCTACTCCCTATCTTTTTTAACGTGCCCTGAACGCGCAAGTGAAGTTATTTGTCGTTCGCCTTAACACAGTACTTGAAAGAGGATTCAAATATTGGCGAATTCCTTATTTCCGCCATCTTTAATAATGATATATATGCAGGGGTGCCGACTCATAAAAAAATATTGGGGAAGCCCATACCGGGGGTCTTGCCCAGGGAATTTTTATAAATAGTGCGTTTAAAAGTTTAATTTCGAAGCTCTATTTCAAATCCCTAGACTGAGGTTTGTGGTGATGAACATTGTGCTTTATCACCCGTCTCAAGAGACGTGTGATGAAGCATGGTACTCATTTCAGAAAATCATAATAATCAACAGCTTTCTAAACCAATTAATGCAATAATCAACAACTATGCGTGACCCTTCATCGCCAATCTAGAATCATTAAGTTAATACCAACGCTGGGTTTGAATGTGCCCCTTACCGTCGGGTTACGGTTACCCCTTTTGCAAATCCCTAATTTTCAAAATGGGTACTAGCAATCCATAAAAATGATACGTCAACCCTTGCCCAATGCTTAACTTGTATATTACCATTTACCATTAAAAAAAGTATATAACGGTTGCAGCGAATTTAAATTATTTGAAACCCATTATTAAATACGAAAGGAGTTACCAAGGAAAAAAAATGTTGAGACCTTAATTCCGAGCAGGAGAATCGATCCAACAACCTTTACTATGACGACATAGCATTAACTCCACTACGCCACCACGACTTGTGACGTTGAGGTTTTTGTAATACATAATATCAGACCAGCAGTGAAAACCGGAGCAAGGACACAGAGTATGCACACGAAATTAATCATTAAATCCATCAAAGATCGAAACAAAACGATAAATTTAGCAAGTAACTTCTCCCTCTTTGTTCATATATCTTCACATGGAAGCGAAATATTTGCAGTGCGTGAGCAAGGAAAACAAATGGAGTAAGGGAAACTAAATTTTCTTGAGAAGCAGAAGTGGCGCTACAAACTTTGTCCTAAAACTTTTGAAAGTGACTGTACCTGGTTTCTACACGAGAGGATAGGAGTTATACATCGTCTGAGGTTACCAATGCATGCATGAGGCACAGAGCTCAGGGAAACATGTCTTAATAATGACCTATTAAAACTGCCTATAGTCGGAAAGTTTTCTTCGTTTGATAAGGTATTAATAAACCTTTTTTAAGCCAAGCGCTACCAGCCAGCAAGGTACTCAGCTACCCGCTAGCATCCTGCGTCCTATCAGCCCTCAGAGCCTCGATCATGGTCACCTCACAAGGCGGGAAGGGAACCAGAAATGCGTCGCACGGACTTTTTCCCATCATTCCTACTTACTCGTCGCGTTTTTGCGCGCTTGAAAATTTTCACTTTTCATTTAATCGCGAAAAATAGATATCGTCATTTAAAAATCTAAAAGCGTGAAATACGTACTCCAGGAGTAATAATCTTTCGATTTAGGCAATAAAAAAATAATAGGAAACCACCCTATTGTGCGAATGCGAAACTTTACGTATGCATTATCTAAAGTTTTATGAGTGCGCACAACAAAGTTTTGGCTTTTCCGATTGATAGATTAGCACCAGGACTGTTTCAAAGTGGCATCTGTTAGTGATGTGCGTTCCAAGCAGCATGCCATGATTGAATTTCTCACTGAGGAGAAAAAACTGTGGAGGATATTCACAAACATTTGTGCAAAGCCAATTGAGCATCTACTGTCAACAGGTGTACAGTTAGTCGCTAAGTTCAGAGGACGAGGACATGAGAGGGCAGTTTGGTGGTGGTCCAAGATTTGCAGCGGTTAGGGAGACTATCCACAGCTGTCGCACCTGACATGTTGCAGCAAGTTGATGTTGCCATTGCCACGCCATTAATGCCAAGAGGCGGAACCATTAATTCAAAAGCATATGTCAACACATTAACAGGCCTCAAGACACGCTTCCAGTGACTTTGGCACCATACATACCAAGGTAATGTTTTGATTCAACATGATAACCCACGGCCCCACACAAGTTCAAGGACTGCTGAACATATGACAAAAAAGAGTTTGAGTGTTACCCCATCCACTGTACAGCCCTGACCTGGCTCCCTGGGACTTCCACTTGCTTAGGGCCATAACGGGATGGCATTCAAGGTGGACATTTTGAGGATGAGGAGGATGATTCACACATTGAAGAAATGGCTCCGTGGTCAGAAAAAGGATTGATACCAACAGGACCAAAAGGCCCTTCTTTCGTGCTGGAGGAAGACCATAGAATGGGACGGAGATTACGTAGAAAAATAGTGTGTAGTTGAAACGTCATTCTTTTGTTTGTGTAATAGGGTAGTTTCCTATTATTTTTTTATTGCCTAAATAGAAAGGTTATTACTCCTGTAGAATGTATTTCACGCTTTTAGATTTTTTAAATGACGATATCTATTTTTCGCTGACGATTGAATGAAAAGTGAAAATTTTCAAGGGCGCAAAAACGCGACGGCTAAGTATGAATGCTGTGTAAATCCCGTGTGACGTCGTTCTGGTTCCCGCTGCCGCAAGTGAGGTGACCTTGGGGCAAGACTTTGAGCGCTGATATGATGCAGGATGCTAGCCAGCCAGCAGTTAGCAGAGTATCCTGCTAGCTGGTAGCACATGGCTTAAATAAGAATTATTAATACCTTATCAAACAAAGGAAACTTTCCGACCTTAGGCAGTTTTAATAGGTGATTATTAAGACATGCTTCCCTGAGCTCTGTGCCTTTATGCATTGGTAATCTCAGACGATGTAAAACTCTTATCTACTCGTATAGAAACTAAGTCCCTATGACGTCACGTGGAGTGGCATCGCATGGGTGCCAATCTGGCCTTTTTCAAATGAGGATAAAATTGACCATTGCCATTCGTCTAAACCGGTATTTCGTAAACCAAATAATTTGTATATTATGAATACACTTATGGTGGGTAAGGAATCGCAATCAATGCCTTTCATTATCTTTGATGAAGGAAACTACCCTATTCTCATAACATTAAATTAACCCTTAGGCTACGGGAACGTTTTTGAATGGTCTGCTTGGTGAGTGCAGGGAAAACGTTTTTTAACGTTTGATCAGATTTTCTTATCACTGGCAGCCTTTCCTTAAGATTTTATTGCCACCCTTTCCGTGCTTGCTTGAACTCGGCCAAACCCAAAGGCAAAGAGCACAAAGGTGTCTTTCGACTACTGGCACCCTCACCACAGGGAGCCCTACCTGGATTATCCCTTTTACAAGAGAGAGCTTGCTGCTCCCTGTGGCACATTAACAATGAAAACAATTCCAATGAATCCTTGCATTTCCGAGGAATTTATTTATCTTGCTGTTGTCCATTAGCCAGGGAAACTTATTTGAACGCATTGGTCTCTCTTTCTTATACCATCAGTTGTGGGTCTTCTGTCCCTGCACAGTTACCAAGGACATATTATATTCATGGTCTGCCGTCAGGGGGTAGGGTGGGCAATCCCAGATTATGAGGGTCCTCTACCTTCTAGACACACGCCTGGGGTCAACAGAAAAACATCTTCCCCGCTCATGTCTCTCACACAATGGCAACAAAATTTTGACGCTCCCACAGCTTAAGGGTTTATATATGTCGAAGAAGAAAAATATGGTGCATTACTTTCTGGGCAACCCTGGTATCTAACATTGTCAATATATCCATCGCGTAATAACAACATGTTTTCAATGTATCAACCTTATTTAGATATCCGATGGATATCGTCTGCTTCTCGGGTAGGCTCTTCACAAACACAGGCCTTTCAGCTAATGCCCCACCTGACCTTACATAGCAGACGTATGGTCACAGTCATTGGCCTACCTTGTTTAACTTGAGGAAGATGCAAGGGGTGGATTTGTGATAGTCATAGAAGTTTTCTGAGGTGCATGGGCTCCAGTTTTTAACATCTTCATCACAAACTCGTCCTTGAGGTGGGAGATGGTCATAGTCGCAGTTGAAGATATTCTCTCCTCTTCCTGGCGTCAGGCCAGGCACTCGGTATACTGAAAAGAAAGGTTTTTTTTGTGATGTTATTTTAAACAAGACTAATAAATTGAATTGTGAACCAAGCTACATGTGAAAGTAAATAGATAATTTAATTTTATTTTGATATTGACATTTTCAAGCATTAAATAGTGAGGAAAAAGTACTGCCATTTTCAAACAGGACTCAATTCAAGCAAATGACTTTGGATATGATCATATGGGGTTGAAGTACAAAATGTTTAGATTAAATACCTCGTATCAATAACTTGTTGAGATAGCTTGATGAAATAAAGGGTAACACACTTCAGAGCATTGGGAATTATTTAGATAAGGGCATAAATACTAATATACAATATTCTAGTGTAACTATCACACATTTTCATGAAAACATCCACATCAAATATACCTTATGAAGCAACCCTATACTAGCCAGATAAAAATAATGATGGAGTGATATTTGAGTATGAAAAGTCCACAGAGGAAAATCAATGACTTTGACCAGAACTCAAACCAAAGCTTGCTTTGATCATATCCCTTCAATGAAGACTAGGGAGCATTATTGTATGCTGAAAATTTGGAATGAATGCCAATTTTACAAAAATGGCAGCATCACAGCAATAGAACAGCGGCCACAAAAATGAGGAGAGACTTGACTTCTTTAGAGAGCAAAATCATTAGCTTTTGGTTTGATCTATTTAAACCATCCACAATGTTTTTCACCATCACTGCTGCAAAGTTGACGTTTTGCACCAATGGCATATATTGATAAGTTTATTTACAAAGCCAATGGACTGGTGACTGTCAATGGATGATGGCTGATGCTTACAACTTTTTCAAAGGCCAAGTGATTTTTATTGGTCACTTTACTACAACCGTGGATACAAATGGGGGGCACGCACCCCACACCCCCTTGTGTAACTGCCCGCATTGCCGAACATTGCAGAACCACCATTGTAACTTTTTTATATCATAAGATGGCATTGTCTGATTTATGTGTATAATCAGTTTAAATAAAACTGTCTTAAACTTGAATGTGACTTGATTATTCTTTCATTACCATAAAGGTAAAGGTAGCTCAAGATATCTTTTGCGCCCCCCCTTGACTTTTTTCTGTGCCTGCCATTGCTTTACTATCTAACCAATTGTCTGCATCAAGTGATCATTAATTACCTGCAAGGGCAGATCCAGGATTTCTTTCTGGGGGGGAGGGGGCAAAAGCAAGGCTGTATCCAGGATTTTGTTCTGTGGGGTGCACAAGGATACCTTGTAATACAAAACAAACGCAATAATAATGGGACCGTATTATAATTCTTGGATATTTTTTAAGGGTCTGGGGGGGCACGTGTCCCCGTGCCCTCCCCCCCCCCCTAGATCTGCCTATGATCACCTGCTAATAGTCAATTTAAAATCGATACATTAAAAAAATGAATGAAGAAAACTCACCCTCCAGAAATTTATCCAGTTTATCAGTCCAGTGCTTCCAATTCTCCTTCTCTGTTCCTTTGTACCAGATAAGACTGCTGTCAATGTTAGAATCTGATGGCATTGGACGGAATCCCAGGCCTGGATGAAAATTAAAAAAAAATTACTGAAATTAAGTCATTGCACTGGAAATGTAAGAATTCAGGGGTGGATTTTAATTTTAGGTGCCCCAAATTTTATCAATATTTTTTAAATTATTATTATTTTTCAAAGAAAAGGTTAGTGAAGAGTCTGATCTGGAGTGTTGCGCTTTACGGTGCAGAAACGTGGACACTTAGGGAGGAGGACGGGAGAAGACTGGAGGCATTCGAGATGTGGGTGTGGCGAAGAATGGAGAAGGTGAAGTGGACGGAGAGGAGGAGGAACGACAAAGTGTTGGACATGGTGGGTGAGGAGAGGCAGCTTTTAGATGAGATACGGAGGAGACAGAAGGTATGGATGGAGCGAGTACTTAGCGGGGAGGGGATGTTGAAAACTGTGTTAGAAGGAAGATAGTTAGGTAAACGAGGAAGAGAAAGGAAAAGAATAGGATTTTTAGATAGAATGAAAGGTAGTAGGTCTTATTGTGCACTGAAGAGGGAAGTGCATGATGTAAGGGGAGGCTCCTAAAATTCTTCTTAAGCACTCCATGGAAACCTACCTTAATCGGTAGAATACTTAAATAATAATTATTTTTATAATTCTTGTATCCTAGTAAAGGGAGTGTGCATGCGAATTCATTATTACAAGTCCCAAACATGAGAGAATTGCATATGAGAAATGAGTTGCATTTATCGCAGAGCGTAGCACTCCCTAAAAAAATTTAAACGGGAGAACCCCTCTCTCTTTCTGGGGGTATTCCATACTCCCAGAACCCAGGTCATGACCCCCCGAAAATTTGAAATTTGACAAAAATTTGCGAAAAATAGATATCGTCATTTAAAAATCTAAAAGCGTGAAATACGTACTTCAGGAGTAATAATATTTCGATTTAGGCAATTTAAAAAAAATAGAAAACCACCTTATTCATTGTGCGGTAGGGTGATCAGTAATTTTTTCCATGTGAACTCACTTTGTGATGCAGATTACCTGCTATTTAAAATATGCAACTCTTGGAGAAATACCCACCAGGGTTGGTTCCAATGATTGAGGAATCCAGCTGCCATTTTGGAATACGAGGGTCAAGCGTCTGGAAGAAGACCATCAACATGGCAGCAAACATCCCAGCCAGCACTCCATAGAAGATCAAGTAAAAAAGACCAATCTTTGCTGCAAAAGAGAAAAAATACCCAACTTAGGATCACCGAGAGAGTATTTCCACAAGTAATATAATTTCTATAAATATTTGGCTAGTGATGTAACATTTCCAAAAAAAAAAAGAACTGATAGTAGACAAGATTTAAAAATCAATATGGCTTTTGAGCCATTTTTCTTACATTTATTTCTTAATAACATATTTTATCTACTTAATTTTCTGCATGGAGTTTTACATTTAATTAACCAGAATAATAGTAAACATTGCTGATATAAAGAGCATTTCAATCATGTTTAAGTACAGTCCTATAAGTGAAAAAACGTCTTAGACTCGGAACTTCACCTCCATTGATACCAACATGGCCTCTTCAAGGAGAAGAAATATCTTTAAGGTAATATCTCTTTGATGGTAACCTCTTCCGGTAAAAAAATCTTATACTTAAATGTATTTATACTTTTTATTTTATTTCTTATATTATGTTCACATTAACTACCATGAGAAAAATTATCCTAAATATGGGATCAAACCATGGAAAATCGTCCTTCCAGGCCACAGCACAAACAATTATTCTACACTATTTCTTAATTTATATGGCAGTTATAAACAGACAGAGGCCCAAAAAGCTAACGGTCCTTGGCTTAAGTCCTGTTCAAAGAGTATTTTTCTAATGCAGATTGCATACGTACATCTAGGAGTGTTGCAATACTTTCTATCGATATTATCGATCACAATTATATTATCGATAATATCGCAAAAACTATCGCCCATTGGATGCTTTAGCAAAAGCACTTATCTCTTTAAATGTCATTTTATATCCCACTTCGAAAGTTTGAAGGCGACACTTGGTACCTCCCATAGGATGTGGTACCGAGCGTAGAAGTCTCCTGATAATATTATTTTATTTTTAATGTTAGTATACCCCCGGAAGTGGCGTAGCCAGGGATTTTGTTCGGGGATGTGGGGGGTCCAAAACTAGGGAGGAATTTTTTTGAAAAGAAGGGTACTAAGTGGAGGGTTGTAAACTAATTTTAACACTTTTCATAATCGAAAAAACTTCATTTTCCAAAGAAATCTTTAGTAAATTCAACATTTTTCAATATTTGGTTTTCTTTTGTGATGCAGAGTGAGTGTGATTTTATATTTCGAGGGGGGGGGGGGTACGGACCCCCCGGACTTCCCCCCTCGCTACGCCACTGACCCCCGGAACCAGAATCGATGAGTCCTGTAGCCAGGTTTTACAGCAATCGAACCAATTGAACAACCATGGCCTTGTAGGATATAACCTATCGAGGCGGGACTAGAACCCGCGACTACAAGATTAGTAAATAAGAACTTTCCAGGATCCGCCGTCCTGGAGAAAAACTATTGGGATAATTGTGATGGCAATATAATCAGTCAGGCAAACCGCTCACCACAAAAACGATCGGAAAGATAAGGTCACTCACTCACGTATAAAAACACAACTCAATACTGAATTTTAAGCACAAGAGGTACAGAATAAATGAGCGCATATTTTAAGGTTTACTGCACACACCGGCGAATGAAAAATCTTAAAGTTAGCCTTTCAGTAAAGGAGCTTTTATCATAAAGAAAGTGAGTTATATTGTATACATTCGTTGATAAAATACTAAAATGTGCCGCTATTAAGTGATGTCCTTATTTTAAACAATTTTTCCTCGATGCTAACAAACAAATAAATAATGCCTTGTATCGATTGCACAAATTTATCCTCGTAATGGGCCGAAATATTTCAGTGCAATATGATCAATTTTACGTCACGAAAGGATTTGATAAAATACTAAAATTTGCCGCTATTAAGTGATTTCCTTATTTTAAACAATTTTTCCTCGATGCTAACGAACAAATAAATAATGCCCTGTATTGATTGCACAAATTTATCCTCGTCATGGGCCGAAATATTTCAGTGCAATATGATCAATTTTACGTCACGAAAGGATTTGATAAAATACTAAAATTTGCCGCTATTAAGTGATGTCCTTATTTTAAACAATTTTTCCTCGATGCTAACGAACAAATAAATAATACCTTGTATCGATTGCACAAATTTATCCTCGTAATGGGCCGAAATATTTCAGTGCAATATGATCAATTTTACGTCACGAAAGGATGATAGCCTGCAGCGACGCTTTTCGCCAAGGTACGCCAGAAAAAAAAAACTCGTTACAAATATCAGTTTCTTGATGAAATTCATTGAACTTTAGCGTTCATATGGAACATAAAATATTTCGGTGACATTTACCAAACTAGTTTGATAAATACTATCAAAATTCCCGCAGCAGTCCGATAAAAACTATTACGATCAAAAGGATAATGAAGCCGATGTAGCGTGCACATTTGAAAGATTTTCCACCCAGAAAAACATAAGTATGACTAAAAATAATAAATTAGGAGTTTAAAATAAGTTTCCGCAAAATAAATACAAAAATAAAGAGGAGAAAAGATATGCCTACAGGAGGCATTGAGCATGGGCCCTTAAGAAAATACCACCAGCCCAAAATTTTCCTCCTGAAAATAATCCAATTTTCCGAAGAGCCGCAAATATATTATCTGGGTCCATTTCAGAGAAAACCTTATCATTATGTAATCTCGCCCTTGGAAACAATGGATTCTTGATGATGGGAGGGCAGGCAACCAAAAGATTTCTTTCCTCGTACTCGCAGACAGCCTCCTACCACGTGCGAAGTGGAAGGAGCTCGCCTTCGTGGAAAATGGACCGATCGGAAGCCATCCAACCGGTTTTGCGCCAATCCCAAGCATTAATCTGGCACATGACGCCCTGCTTCACGTCTCGTATCGTGGAGAAGACGGAGTGCTGCTATTGGCTCCGAGAGAGTGTTCCAAGAATCGCACCCGCGGAGATTTTCCTCCTCCGAAGAGGCGACAACTTTCTCAACGGTACGCATCAAGCATGGATTTCCCTACGACTCGTCCCCGTAAGATTTCCCATCGGCGATCATTCGCATCCCATGCTAATTTATAAATTATAACACGAGGCGGGTTTTTCAAGTATGTGACCATTTCGAAATATTAAACAAACAGATAATGTTTTATAACAATTTTATTCTTACATAGAAGTGCACATTCTACACTACTTTTCCACATAATTTCCGTTAATATTACGGCACTTATCGTATAAAAAAACAAGCTTTTGTTTGTCGTCGTCATAGAAAATTGCCGCCTAAGTTGACATCCACTGCAAAACTGTTCTGGACCCGTGTTTTGGGACAGGAAAGGGATTGTGCTCGTCGATTTCTTTCCTCGTGGTGACACAATGCTGTGATACATTGTGAGACTATAAAAAAATTGCACTGTGCAATTCAGAACAAAAGACGAGGAATACTGAAAAAGGGGATCGTTTTGCTGCATGACAATGGTCGTCCACTTCCACCTAATCGAACTCGAGATCTCATTGCATCATTTGGTGGGGAACAATTTGATCATCCTCCATACAGTCCCGACCTAGAGCCAAGTGATTACAGTGAAATGTCTTTATAACGAAATCCTACGGACCGCCGAAATACGTTAGTTAAACTGAAATTTCGTTACATTGAAATGTGCGAAAAATATCGCATGAAACCCAAATTAGTAAAGCCTGTACTGGTTATTAAATGAAATAGATAACCAAAATTTGGAATTTTTTCATTCATGACAGTAATTTATGACTTCGATACACTGAATTTCAGCAAAAAAATGTTCGTTAAACTGGTACCCATTTACATTAAACAATATAGGAAATGTCAGGGGGACGGAAAATAATTTCGTTATTCTGAATATTTTGATACACTGACGTTCCTTATAACGACCACGTTTTTTTTCATCTGAAGAAACATCTAGGTGATGAGCGCCATTATATCGATGGAAGCAAAATAACGGTTTAGCAGTGGTTGTCACCTCAGACAGCAATTTTCAACTACGACGGTATAAAAAACCTTATTGTTCAATATTATGCCTTGGTATTAACGGAAAATGTGCGGGAAAGTAGTTAAACGAGTGCGCTTTTATGAAAAAAAAATATTTAAAAAATTTCAATATTTATTAATATTTCAAAACGATACTTAATTAAAAAACGCGCCTCGTAAATTGCAATTTTACGTATACGAGACAAGGAAAATCACCGGAATTTTTTTTGAAGGTTCATTGAATGATTTCAAGATGGAGAAAATACAGTTGTCTCAGCTGCGACTACTAGAATCTTCTAATCATTGCGACTGAAAAGCAAAGACTAGGTTGAAAGAAACTGAATTCCTAAAGGCCGTAATCTTTGTGTATAAAATACAGAACAGAGCGCAAATATTTAAGCACGCGATATTTCCGGGGAGTTGAATTAATATGCATTAAAAAATATTAAAAAATATGCATTAAAAAACATTAAAATGCAATCGTGAGTGCAGTCAGGGCCTTTAATAAGACGTTTGAGCCTACGCCTTCAATTTTGTATTCTGAAAGTGTCATGCTAATTCGACTTCTTTACGAAATATAACTTAAGCTTTAAGACATATTTGGCTTAATTTTGAAGCTAAATGCTTTCAATAATTATTTATTTCCTACAAATTATTCTATCCCTGACTAAACTTGCCTTTGGTATATCCATTGGTCTGTAATGATTGAGTACACCTATCACCTGTGGCGACGAGGAAAGAGGAATACGCGGAATGGCAGTTTTCCTGATTTATTCCGCGGGGATTACGACAAGAGGGAAAGGGAAAGAGCGTTTTCCAAGAAGTGACTTCAGTTCAAGGAATCAAAACCTACACTCTTAGTGGCCGGATCATGACACACATTTACTAATGATCCCTTTTCATTAAAAAATACTCCCATCCCGCACGTAATTGGAAAGGAATATATTTTTAAGAAAATTAAGAATTAATAGAACTGATATTTTGATTTAGGCATGTAAAAAAATCAGCTGAGACCTACATTTGAGGAATAATTTTTTAAATATTCACTATTTACGAAAGACGTTTCCAACGTTTAATATCTCCCATAGCCTTCACTGAAGCGAGGTTGCTTCGGATAAACTCACTCATCTTGGAATCAATACCAGCTGTTTCTTCCCAAACCAAAGATGTTTGAGTTTTAATACCAACGAAAAGATTCGTTTCTATCTGGAAATGAAAACGGCGTTTGATAGTGCCGGAAAAAATACTGTTTCCACTCTCGGCGCAAGAATTTTCACTTTTACAAATTTGCCTTGCCTAAAGTCTGAATCACACGATCATTTTTTTCGCCATTTTCGAGTGATCACTCCAGCGATGATCGTCGTGCGCAATTGTTTTTCGCGATCACTCCAACGATGAGGATTCCCATAACTTTTTTCATCACTCGTCTGGCCGCTTTTTCCGTCGCTGAAACCGTCACTAAAACACCATATCAGCCAATCAGAAGGCATGCCCGTATGGAGCGATTGCAGCGCAACGTTTGACAATCGTGGGAACGACATAGGTAAACATAAACACGCTATATATTTTCGTGATACGGGTCCTATGACAACAAGCTGTGATATAGGAAATGATGCGGCATGGGACGGCGGGAGGGACCGTGTGGTTCAGAAAAATGATCACTCGAGCGATCATTTTTCCGGTCGCGAAAAGTGATCGCTCGGGTGATCACTAAGAGGGACGAAACAAATGATCTTTGTGATTCAGGCTTAACTTAAGGTTGAAATTAAAATTAACACAGTTCGCAGAAAGGTAAGATTTTAAAAGCATAAGACACTACTTTTACCGCACTCAAATCTTTTTGAGGCGAATGACAAATTATAGCATAACTAATTGATTTTATTTACGGAGGGATTTGACTCACATTACCAGGAAAAGACACGGTCTTCCAAAAGTAAATTTAGATGCGAAATTCCATTTGGTTCATTTCTCTCGCCAAATTCTCACCAAGATGTGCACGAAGCAAAATATTGCATGGCCAAAGCTGTAAGAAGATTCCCGAATTAAAAGTTCATGATTTTTCCCCGGATAAAATCTCCATCTTTCCTATCTTTTCCGCATTCCATATTCTTCATTACGCAATTATTAAGACTAAGATTAGATAAAATACTAACTTCGTTCTATACTACATTTACATTCTTCTTAAAACGGTTTTAATTCACAATTTACACACAAACTTATAAACTTACCTATTCATAGCAAAAAGTCAAAATAAAGCATCAAATTTAGATTGACGTGTCATTCAAGAGTAGTTTCGAAGATTTTCGCGGATTAGATAAGATGATTTCTGCTTTTTCTTCGGGTTCTCACAGCGTCTTTCGTTGACCACAGTTACACTGACAATTTAGTCAGCGGACCTTCTCCTGCAGGCTACTGCTTCTACTTTAATTTCAGCGAAACTGCCGTCAACAAAAGCCAACGGACGCCGTGAGAAACCGAGAAAATGTAGAAATAATATCACACAAGTGTATAGAATGAACACATCGGCAGTAATTTAAATAACTTGAATCAAGTTTCATTAAAGTCCAAATATGGTGTAAAAATTAAGGTTTTTCATCAAAACTATAAAGTCCAAAGGGATATTTACCTCAAATCTTCATATCAAAGACTCAAGCACACAGCAGGTCAACAGAGAGGCGATTCTTATCATTCGTGTGTAGTGACAAATTTCCCCAGACGCCATTTTTCGCTGATTTTCTGACCCGTTTTAAATACCTTGACTTCATACGACTTCCCTGACCTGTAATTGGCATACTCCTTACTTTATGGAGAACAGTTTCAAGTAACAATTGAAGCTATGTTTCCCTTCTTACAGGGACACGTGCATATGCCAAGTGCCTATTTCAGACGAAGACTCAAGGTTGCAGACGAAATTAATTCCACGTTCTCCACGCACATGGCCTCTGGGTTGTGACGTAATAATACGTCGTGATGAGCACTTAAAAGATCGTCATTAAAGTTCAACTATTACGAAGATAAAAAGTTAGGGGCTAATATTTTTTCAGGCCGCTAGAAAGCTACTGAAGTTGACGAAAAGAACCACAAATGACAGAAGCCGGCAAAAAGGAGAAGCTTTGGAATAGTCACTAAGCACGCGAACTAATAAACGCGAACTGCATAAAAACTACGAATGAAGAGATGACCTCGTAGAAACGTCGGGTAAAAAAATGCTATTTTTTCAATTATTTCTCGATTGCATGGAATTAAAGCTTTAATTTGATGACTTCAACATCAACGTAAAGTTTCACGCTATTTCCACCACAAGATAAACTTGGAGATGCACAAAATTCAAACAGTAGTCGTCATTTGCAAGAGGAGGAGATACTAAGTCCATGGCCACGATATTATATGTGTACATAAATTGATGAAGGTTCCACTACAAATCATATATAAGGAAGGAAACGAATGTTTAAAACTTCAGTGGTAATAAATTCATTCTTACAATGAAGAAATTTAGTAGCTCTAGGAGTATAGAAGGTCCAGCAGGTAGAATGTTGGGCTTCTAATTGAAAGGAATCGGGTTCGAATCCCTGGTAAATCCTTCGGACACCCCTGAATAAAACCCTCCAAGTGTAGAGAGGCCCGGTGGGAGGAACTAGACTTATGGAAGGTAGCACACCCCTGCCCTACCAACCCAAACTAATTTTGGGGTCGAACCAGTAGGGCTAGAGATAAACAACTTAGTAACTGCATTAAGTTAACACAGGAGTAAGAAAGGAACACTAAGGGGTGGCGTAGTTTAACATTGATTGAAAAAAAATTATATCGAGGTCACCACGCTTTACATACATATGTTAAATGAAATATTTAACGCTAAATTATAGAAATATTTTTAAAAATTCCCAGATTTTCCAAAGGTTTATTTATTTATTCTCTAAAACATAACAGAAGACAGTGGCGGTTCTAAGAACTGGTCAGGGAGGAATTGGGGCTACAGGGGGGGGGGGGGGTCATTGGGGTCATTGAACTTTTCCACATGAATCTTTCTTTCAAAGGAGTCAGCATGTTTCACCGCACTTGAGTGTATCAGGACTCATCCTGATACTGCAGCAGTGTAGTGAAATAAGTTCACTCCTATGAAAAATAAAGATTTATGTGGAAAAATGCTGATTATCATTACTTCATACCCTAAACTCTACAAACGCTACGGGCTTGTTTTCATCGTAAAATTATCGTCAGGACTCATCCTGATACTGCAGCGGTGTAGTGAAACAAGTTCATTCTTTTGAAAAATAAAGATTTATGTGGAAAAATTCTAATTATCATTACTTCATACCCTAAACTTTACATAAGCTACGGGCTTGTTTTCATCGTAAAATTATTTTGACTGCTAGAGGACGCGTCCAGGGGCGCAGCTAGGAATTAAGGCTAGGGGGGGTTTCAGGCGCAACTAATACTCGGGGGATTGGAGGTAGGTATTGCATACCCGCCAGGGTAAGTGGTAGGTGCGGAGGCCTTCCGCCGGGAAAAATTAAGATAAATGGTTCAAAATGGTGATTTTTACGGTCTTCAGAGGGATATTTCATTAATCCTCACACTATTCTATAAGCAATATTAATCCAGTTAAGTAAAATAGATTTAACTTAAAATTTTCTGTGAGCTCTGGGGGGGGGGTTTATCCCCAAAACCCCCCCCTCGCTGCGTCACTGGGCGCGTCAACAACGAAACGGGTACCCACGTCTCTATTACTTCTCACCATGCCCTGTCACGTGACATGGGGATCTTCAGGCGCGATGCCCTGTCCCACACGAGAGTTTTGGCACCAGAAGGGCTCTTCGACTTCCTCTCGGCGTGGGTCGACCGACAAGAAGACGAAACCATGCCACCGAGGGCGTCGCACATAATCTCCATCGCGTGTCACTTGCGCAAGACTGACGCCAACGTGTTTACCAGATCACGTCCCGACCAGAGGGCACGCGCAGGAAAACAGTCCATCTCACATGGCAGTCGAGGACAATGAGGAAAAAAAAATGTTGGTTTGCATGGAAGCAGGGGAAAATAAAGAATACCCAGCTTATTAAATAACTAATGATAGTATTCCACCAAATGATATTTACCTACAAATTCATTTCAACCGATGAAATAGCTCAATTAACGCAATTAATATAGATTAATCTCAAAATAGGTTAGATTGCGCAATCGTATCATTAACATTCGCTCAAAACTCTCGTTTAATTTGGCTCAAATATTAATCGTTTCAGAAAATTATAATCGCATATTTTCTTCCAACCAAATGAAAAATACTCGTTTTTTGTCAAAACACTCGCATAACTTAACTCATCCTCTCACTCGGTGTATCAACCCTAAGGTTGGTTTGGTTAGGTGAGGGTAGAGCTCACCCCGGACTACGCCACTGGCGTGTGAACTGCACACATTTTAGGTTATTCCGTCCGAAGGCTTCACTCGGGATTTTGAACCCGGGACCCCTCGATCAGAAGCTAAATTCTCTATCTATCAGGCTGCGTGCCCCCCTTAACTTAACTACCTATGAAAAATTAGGCACGAGGATATGTTACATTCGGTATGGAGGCGACCGAAAGCTTAAGTAATTTGCGCCATGAGGGAAGGGTAGGAGAAGTAAGGGTGGAGAGAAACCCAGCGTCGGCATCAGCCTGCTCTTAACGAAAGGCGACAAGGGGACCACGGCTTAACGTCCCTTCCGACGGACGGAGTGTTGTCCTTGAAATGTCCTCCACACAGCATTCAAGCAGGGATCAGGCAGTCTCTGAAAATCCTCCGCCACCGCCGGGATTTGAACCCGAGCCCACGGGGTGGGAAGCCAACACTCTAGCCGCCACACCAAACTGATCCCCAGAGGTTATATTCATAACGTACCCAGGACAGGCGTCATTCAAAATACGTGACACCTCGTGATCCGGTTTCAGCAGGCTGGTTTTCGGGGTTACTACAGCGTAGATTCATCTCTGCAGACGACAGTTTCGCCGGCATTACAGCTGGCTTCTTCAGGTCAATGAATTGGAGATCCGTGGTATAGCCCGTCTCTTATACACCCCGTCGGAGGCCGGTGTCTTCTCATCCAGCTCGCTAACACATGGAGTAGAGTCCTCAAGAGTAAACCCGGAGAGACAGGACAGAGCCGGGAGATGCGGACCAATGAGAAGCCACCCGGGCCTCCTGAACCAGCCAATGAGAAAACACCGGCCTCCGACGGGGTGTATAAGAGATGGGCGATACCACGGATCTCCAATTCATTGACCTGAAGAAGCCTGCTGTAATGCCGACGAAACTGTCGTCTGCAGAGATGAATCTACGCGGTAGTAACCCCGAAAACCAGCCTGCTGAATCCTCACCACACCGCGAAAGCCTACACAAAGACCTCGTGATCCGTCCCACATAACAATTCGATACTGGCACATATTGTCTCATTAACTTTCGCCAAAGCTTCGGTGAGTCGTGAGCAGTTTGATATTCAGGCGCATGAGACCCAGAGGCCAAGCGATTTCGAGATCCCTGCGTCGTTAAGCATTCGGTACGCAACAAGTGCGCACTTGGAATACAAACGAGCATCTCAGTTCGGTTGCTTCGTTGGAGTGGGAGGAAGAAAGGTGCTAAAAATCCTGGAGGTGCCCACTGGACGAGGTTTTGTCGAAACAATTGATAGCTGGCGACAATCACCGAATTCTAAACAATTGAAAGTTCATATCACCTCCACAAGTGACGCCAAGAAATTTCCCAATCTTGAGAAGGACCCCTAGATCTGCGCTCCAGTTAAATGGATAGAAAATCGCACAACTTTGACATTTTTTTTCTCACGTGCCGTCCGAATAAAGCATCTGGAATGGACGACATTCCAACAGAGCTAATCATAAATACTGGAGAAAATATGTTGAACCAGCTGCACAAAATCATGAGAGAATTGTGTTCAACAGGTGAGGTACCATAGGACTTCGAAAGGAGCATCATAATCCCAATTCTTAAGAGAAAAAGAGGGGAGAACGGTGAAGGTTTTAGCTCCAAAAGCCTGACAACACATGCATCGAAGATACAGACAAAGATAATCTATAGAAGAATGGAACGAAGAGCAGAAGAGTAATTGGATGAGGACCAATTCCGATTCAGAGAAAGCAAAGGCACCAGGGAAGCAGACCTGAAGCCAGGTCGCCCGTGTCAAAAGTCACAAATCGCGCGCCTCTAGATTTCTGGCTACGCCAGTACTTTATTTATCTCAATTACCCACGAAAACAGCACAATGTGGCCTTTACATCGGAAGTTTAAACAATCAAAAACAGACGATCACACACGCCCACGTCCTGGAAAGGGATATCTTTCCAAGCGGGACTCGAACCCGCGACCTTCGGTATGGTAGGCGTGGACTTATCCCCGCCGCCACCGAGGCCGGCAACTTGTTAAAGGTTGCTTATTCGAGGGGAGTAATGCCGCGCAAAAACTTTACTTGCGATAACCTCTCGATCCCGGGCCTACGGAGTCGAGAGCCGAGACACTTTTTCTAAATTTCCTTTGTAGTTCAGAAAATAAGAACGGCATTATGCACCCGAACTTCACTTTCGTGATGTCTCCTGGTCAGATAAAGCCTGATTCACACGATCATTTGCATGTCCCTTACGAGCGATAGCTCATAAAATGGCGGAGAAAAATGACCGTTTCACACAATTACTTTACGCGGTGGATTAAGGGATGGATATCCCATCCCTTTTTCAGTCGCCGAAACCATCGCTAGCTCGGTAGGTACCGTCTTTCAACCAATCAGAGCCCACGGCTGCTGACAGCGATTGTAACGCCACGCTTGGCATTTATTTGAATTACACTTGTGCCGGTCTTGCTGGTGGCGGGGTACAGTCCTCGCCTGCCACACTGAAGGTCGCGGGTTCGAATCCCGTCTGGGTAAACCCCTTACCAGGAGATGATTTTCCAATGTTAATTGCTGTAAACCCTCCGACGAAAAGGCCAAGTAGCCAAAGCCAAGTTTCCGGGGTAATGAAAATAAATAAAGAAATGATAGATAAATAAATACGGAAAGTAACGGAATATGTGAAGAAAAAAGAGACGATTTCTCTCCACATCGTAATGATCTTCGATAAATACAACAATGGATAGGTTTATACGCCAAAATATTGGTTTCTAGACAAAATATTTTTAGAAATCCGACACAACCGTGCCATGGATGGCCTTTACATGCAAAATTAGTTCCATTGATATGTCGTTGGTGCGGTATGATGTTGGGACCAACTGCCTAAGGCATACAGGGACATTCATATGTATGTACACGATCGAAGACAATCCACAATTACCCATGAATACCAATATAAGAACGAAATCAAGCAGATGGAATGGATTCAGCATGAGACTTATGAAATATGGAGGAGTATAATGGCTGATGCATTCGATCTGTTGCCAAAGAAGGTAGAATTATTATGGCATGAGCGCAGAGTCCTGGGTTTCATTCCCATGAATGAAATAACTTCGCATATGGAAATGATTTATACTCATGAATTTGTCGCTTGTCTTAGGTCTGAAATTTATGCGAACAAAGGCGTTTGCCAATTTCGAAATTCTTGACTAATGGCGTGATGTTTGATATTCATCCTAACGGTTCACTGACGAATGAAAAGCTGAAGCATAAAGCAAAAAATATCAACATATACTTTACTTTATCGCATTTTTGAAAAAAAAAATCGATTTTTTGGTCCCCTTCAATGCTCGGAAAAAGTATAGGTACCGAGGCAGTTAGCAGCACTGTCATGGATATAAAAAAGATAGTTTATTGTTTCGACAGCTTTTCCTAGGGTTTCAGAGGATTTTAGAGGGGGTCGATTCTATAACTTTTTGTCGTATCTCGCCTCGTTCACCCCAAACATTTGTATGAGTGAATGAGTTAGTGGTCACAAGTGAGTTTTATAGTACAGTTGCTCGAACAATACAGAAATAGATTCCTCACACTGATAAAACACCAATTGGACTAGGGAAATATTTTTATTGCGCATGGAATCCATAAATGATTACATATTAATTGATATAAATGTTAATACACTAAATATAAAGTTATATGATAAATATGTAACTTCTAATTCATATCCCTTTTTTCATTTAATTGGCTACCTAATAGCAACATCCTACACCCACAAGATTATCAGGAGGCTCACGTAGTTGCATTGCGAGATAGATAGCAATTTTTCCTTCACGGCTTACACCCATTACGAGCTTAAGTTCCTACTTTCCTTTAAATAGCCAATAAACCTCCACCTATGTCCCATTGTGATAATGTCCAGAAGTTTCCTCTCGTAATCCATCACGCAAAGAACTTCCTCATTCGTCTTTCTTTCCTCAAAAATGCATGTGGTAATAATTGTCCGCTAAGGTATGGTGATAACAATAGAAAGGTTAGCATAATGACTGGGGAAAGACGAAATACTACTTAGAAAGAGGAAACAACGACAGGAAAACCAGCGAGGCCATGAAGAAAGACGAAAATGATTCGAACACGCTTTTATTCTGGAATTAAATTGCTGGAATTATACATCATGTGTCCAACCCGTCACGGATGGCCGGAACTTTATCCGTTACTATGCAAAGGCGTTCAGTGCTATGCCACAAGAAAACCAGTCTAAGTACACACGAGGTGGATAGAGGGCGAATTTACTTTTTAGAAGTAATGCATTGTTATAACTAAATGCACACGATAAGGAGTACAAAATCTACTCCTGAAAATCGTCCTCAATTTTAAGATTTTATTTTAATTCTTATCTTCTTCTGCTCGCAGTTAAGAGTTTTTTTTTCCATGTATTTTAAAGGTTTTGTTAGTTGTTTTCATAAAATGAGTTTTTTCATTTTACTGACCTCTATAATTATTATTAAATTTGAATGCTTTAATGCATGTCTTAAAATTGGAAAGAGTGTTTTGCCGACCTTTCGGTTTGGTTTGGGTTTATAAACCATCTCGAGGACTTGAAATGGAAATGAGAATAAAATTCTGATACATGAACATAATAAAATGGTCACAAAAATGTTTTTTTCATAATATAAAATAAAAGGTACATTCAGTAGTAAATGGACAAAAAAGAAGAGACAGGATTTTGACATGCCTTCATGCAGTGTTTATTGATGGTAACTAACCAAATACACTCCATGGTTACGTGTCAATTTTGATAAATTGAATAATAAATTTTGCTTGAATTTTCTACGTCTGATATTTTATTACACCTAGTTTTCACGCAAACAGCTTTAATAAAAGATAATAATAAAGTCTTAGGTTCATATGGAAGTTGACCTGACTTTTTTTAATGTTTTTTGATGGTAACTAAGCAAATACACTTCATGGTTACCCGTCAATTTTTATAAATTGAAAATTAATTAATTTTGCTCAAATTGTCTACGCCTGATATTTCATTACAACTATTTTTTAAGTAAACAGATTTAATAAAATATAATAAAGAAGTCTTAATTTCATATGGACACGAATTCGCATCCCAGCTTCAACAATTTCCATTCATTGACGAAGAATCAAATATCGCTATACAAGATGGAGAAAAATTGTCACGAAATTTTAACCCAGGTTAGCTCATGCCATTAGGAACCCGAATTTCCAATGATAATTACGTCAAAAACGCACCTTTTTTTAAACTAAAGAAACTTTGAGCTAAGCGAATGCTTTGCCTTGAATATTTCTCGATCTCCCGCAGGCGACGCATTCGAAGCAAGGAGTTTGATATTTACAGCCTCCTTGATTCGAAGTCATGAGTTGTCCAGAATATCCTGCAACAGGGCAAACCCGCAGCCAATCGAAGCCCTCGGCTGAAAGTTTCTGCAGTTTACAAACGGTGAGTTTTCGACCTCAACTTCATCAGTAATATTGGCTCCTACTGGCGCCAGCTATCCAGTGTTAAAATTTCGTGACAACATTTTTCTCCACCCTGTATTCGTGAAGTAAAAATTAGCTCCTTGTAGCTTCTCAATGAGGATAGAGAACGAAAAAGAATATTTTGTATCTCCTAGTCTGACTTATAGCGACCTCAGAGTTCTTTTATGATGAGTCATTTCTCCTCATCGTTTATGAATGAATCACGACCAATTGGTTACGCGCCAAAATTAGACCGAAAATAATCGAAAAGACGCTCGACTAAATATCCTTGCTTCCTCAAACGCGCAGGTGAATGAACCGAGAGAAATTAGGCGCGCGTGGTGTATTCGCTTACTTATTTTGGCAATGGAGGAAAGCGGTTGCTATTTTTAGCGTCAATAAAAATTAACTTGCTCTCAGAAAGAATAGCTTCCATAGTAGAGAGAAAAAGACATTCAATTAAATAGCTTTATATAAATATTTGAGTAATTTGAAAATATTCAGGTACTCGCAATTCGTAGGGCAAATTGTCCACCAAAGAAGGACCTTTCTTTCTACAACTATGTACAGTGTTAGAGGTAGTATGCTGAAAAGGTAAGGGACCAAGAATTTCCGAGAAAACTTTGAAAGATACATAGTTCCATCATCAGAAATCAGCATTTTTATTCACCTCTAGTCAACTGACTTAGCCTATTTCAGAAAAATACTCGTCTATCACCGAAATTATCATAAGCAACGAGTTCTTGCACCCATTTCTATAAGATAGATGAAGGTACAAAACTTGCCCTGATAATGATTGGTATTTAAATGTCATAATAAAAATTTACGAATGCATTAATGAAAGGTGAATATATATTAACAAAATCGAAAAAAGGTATGAGTAATTATTAAGTTATCAAAGCTGTTATGCTTACCTTCAAAGTAATTTTCTGAATCATATTTATAAATATATTATAACATCCCGAAGTGTGCCGCGACCACGATAGACGATAACTCTATCGTACAGTCACTTGGTTCGCTTTCGACTTTATTGAATATATATCTGAAAAGCTTTTTCGGAATATTGTATCGCTGAACAAAATTTGCAATATATACTCAACTTCGGAATACTCAGCTAAGATAAAGCCTCGACACATTCACACACTAATTGTTGCCAATTTTGGCATAGGTATATAAAAAATTACAATTCGAACATTTTCTGGTAATAATGTAAAGATTTCGTCTAGGGCCATGTTAAGTACACCTCGCAATAATAATAACCTCGCACCCAATTCTCAGTGAAAAGAGAACCCCTGATTAAGAGTTTGTACGAGATACAAGTATGTTGTGAAGTGTTCGCAAAACAAATGCGTATTCTCAGAAAGCTTATTACCAACTTAATATGTAGCAATTCAAAGTCGATACGGTCAAGACCATGACCATCTAAGCTCCTTGGAAAATCAACCATGGTAAATAAAAATTTTTTCCATCAGGCAAGCAGTTTCAATTAAACTAAGATATAGTGTCCACGCAAGATATACTCGTTGCTTCCAACCATTACCGAGTCAAAAACTTCGTCCTTGATGATATTTTATCAGCTAAAATGACGCCGTAGCAGTTTCTCGTCGACCCGCAGAGCAACGTAAACAAACATGAATAGCGGAAAAAAACTGTTGAATTGCGTAATTTCAATTCATTGAAATTACGCAAATTACGAAAATTACGCAACCTATATCTTTATTCAACCTCTTGACACACATTCCTTAATCAATCGATTCTTCAAGAGGGAAGAAAGATCTTATGGGAGCGTCTCGTGGAAGGAGATAAGTAAATACATTACTGCTATAAAACAATGTGAGAAATAGGGTAATTAAAATGGACTATTATATACTCCACCACAGGAAAAAAATAGCCACACTTCGTGCTAATTACTTTACATGAAAAAAATGTCAGGAATAAGAAGATTCCTTAAGGCATAAAAAGAGATTTCTCTGGGCGAGTTTAAATTTTACCACATATATTTTCTTAGAATACGATGGGATAGATTTAAGCGAGTTTTGCCGTATATGCAACGTTTTGGTCCACAAAAAGTCCACAGGTTTTTTACAGGCTCAATTGTAGATTGTTTATGAATTTCAATAAGATTAAAAATAACACGGCCAGTGGCGTAACCAGATGGTGGGTGGCACAGCGGGCACGTGCCCCCCCAAACAAAATAATTTTAGCAGAAAAATATTAACCTGTAAAACAAACTTATTCCACTCCATCATTATGCTTTAGCGAAACAGATTCTTTACGACCCATCAAATGTGTAACTTTAAGAGCCAAATTAGCATAAAATGTGATTTCTAAAGATAAAAATTTTCACAATAACCTCAGACGGGGTTTAAACCAGGGTTGGCAAGTGAAACGAAAGTCGAAACAAGTAAAATTTCAATAGTTCCGTTCCAGGGAGCGGAATGTAGAAACGAAACGAAATGCATTTGAACCCGGGGAGCTAAACTCGGGGTCGAAACGAAATCGGAGTCAAGACAACTTCGGGTAGAAACTAAACTAAAACTATGCGACGAAACGAAACGCAGATAATGTTTAGCGCCGGGGGTACCCCGTGCTTCACCTTCGAACAGCTTTTAAGTTTATAGTTTCGACCCACACACCGAGAACGAAGTATGGTTGAATGAAGTAGAGGTTCGACCAACCGCCATTAGATGCAAGGGGCACTCATATTTTTACCACTAACAGGAGAACGGTGAACGCCAACTAGCCATTCGAATTATAAGCTCAATGTTTTAACCTCTCTACGCGTATGTCAAACGTAATGGGTCGAAACTATTCCCTCTTATTCCCCTCCACTCTACTTTTGGGATCGAAAATTAACTATGAGCAACGGAGTTTCGATTAATTTAGTTTCTTTTCCGGGAGTAAAGTTTCGTCCCGGGTCGAAACTAAACTGTTTGCTGATTTTTATTCCTGCGGGAGTGAAGCTAAACCTAGGCCTCGTATTTTCGTTTCCCTTCGAGTCGAAACGAAACATTTTCGATTCGTTTCATTAGCCAACCCTTGATTAAACCTTCGGATCCACGGGATCGTGCCCCCTCACCAAAATATCGTCCTAGCCGTAACGTCCCCGTACGCCCCTGACCACTTTTGTGGACAAAAATCGAACCGCTCCATAATGACTAGAAAAATACAGTTTATGACATCCTAGGAGTGTATCATTCTGATTACATAAATTAAAATAAGAATACTGACCGACGGCTATAGTTCATAGGTAACATAGGTAAGGTTTCAGGTGAGACTTAAGGCTCGAAAATACCCTGTAGTTAACACGTTAGAGCTAGCTCGTGTCCTTGCCTACCAAGGTGAAGTTCAGTAGGCCGTGAAGGTATTGGGGATTCATGCAGGCCCAAGGCAACATGTTGATTCTGAAATGGGCTGGTCGAACAATGGGAGATGCCATTGCAGGGGGCATTGTTGAAAGGTGAAGCATTAATTCGAGGATGTTGCGAAACGTAACAATTGTCATCCTAGCAGCGGTTGCAGCTGAGCGACTGTTAACGGCCCAATGAAATTCCTCTCTTCATAATGAGTCTGAATGACTTCAACGCCTAACTTTGGCTGCATATCCACGGCTTTGCCAATCAATATAGGCACAGAATTTTGGTGAACAGCGATCATAAGCCCAGTTCAATTCAGTGGGGTAGCCAGAAATTTCGTTCGGGGGGGGGGAGGGTCCAAAAGCAGGGTGGTAAATCTAAAAAAAAACAGGGTACTAATTGTAAGTATATGGTTTTAAACTAAACTTCACTCGTTTCATAATCTAAAAAACTTCATTTCTCAAAGAAATCTTTAGTAAATTCATGATTTATCAATATCTTTTTTCTTTAATGAAGGAAAGTAATTGGGTTTTCATATTCCGGGGGGCGGGAGGAAATCGGGGATCAGGAAAAAATATTAAAAAACAATATAGGTATAGGGGGGAATGGTCTGGACCCCCCGGAATCCCCCTTCGCTACGACACTGGTTCAATTCAACAATGTTCGTAGCACAGAATACAAACTATGTCTACAGTATAAGTATGTATGTTTAATATTTCAATGTAGTCTTTACAAAAAAACAGGGACGTAAGCCCAAGACTGAGCGATCAAAAATAAATAATCTTTGCGTATGCTATTAAAAATATTTTGATACATTGAAAGAAATATATAGAGGTAAACAATTTCAGGGTACAAGAAACGTTAATACATCCTGCAGATATTCGAGCCGACCGCAGCGCTATGCAATCTAACATGATTTGACTTCAATTATTACAGTGTTGTTGGCATCTTGTTAGCATGAGTATAAGACATGACGACGTATTTCAATAAATTAATTATGCTGAGAAATAATATTAGAATCCTTTATCTCAACTATTTCTATATCAACTTATCAGAGGTGACCTTAAAAAATTTACCGATCTGTTCATAAATTCAACTGATAACAGTAAAATCTCCGGAACTCAAATCAAGAGGGAATACGCGTCTTGTACACCAACGGAAATAAACTTCGAATGACCAACTTCCGGCGGGAATTTAACTCACACGATATGCTGGAGAAAGAGGAAATACGTTTCACAACGATGCTTCAATTTTGCACTTTCGCAACACTGAAGGAATTTTTTTCATTAGGTAATGAGTAAATGTGTACCGTGAGCTCCAATGGCAACAATGGCAACACCGAAATCACAATCTTATTCTTTTAAATTTAGAGGAGCGATGAAAAAATATTTTTTCAAGGAAGATAATTCCATTTCATTCAGTCACTAGTTTCCAAATAAAAAGTACCATCTACGAGCTTAATGAACCGATTTATGCGGTAATAACTAATGTCATTCACGATGATAACTACCAGTTTACGTGAATCATGATACAATTAAATTATCATAATGACCGTCTAAATAGTTATCTAGGGGATTAGCCGGCTTCCCTCAAGTTTCGGAAGAATGCTGAACTGAAAGAGTTCCGGAATCATAGGCGGATAGACACACGGGGGCAGGTGGCCCCAACCCCAGACGCTTAAAAAATAGACAAGATTTTTAATACGGTTATCATCGCGTTCGTTTTATTTTATGTATTACGGAGCCTCAATCATTTAATTCAATATTAATAACTTTCACATCAAAATAAAGAGAATACTTACAGTAATTGTTGTATTTTGTTTTTAATCTCAAATATGAGAAGACCTGTCAGAAGTACCCTTGCGTCCCCCCCACAGGAAAAAAAACCTGGATCCGCCCTGTCCATAATACTTTGGTATTATCAATCGCTGCAACATATTTAAAAAAACAAGTAATTATTACACATTTGTTGACAAATCCTGACGAAGAAATAATTCCTAAGGCGGGGTCCTTGCTTTGTTATCTATATTAATTCCACTATTACTTTCTTTATATCCATCCACTCCGGCAGCAAATGAAATCAACCATTTTTGTCTCGATTCCCGGCATCGCATTCTTCAGTAAATTTGGTGAAAAAAGACTTCTTCAAAGCACATACAACAACAAAAAGAAGGGATGAAACATATTTTCGCGGCCTAATTTTGAGGAGCGATAACTCCACAAGATAAGAGATTTGGAGATCAACAACAGATTCGTCTTCAATGGGATCTGATTCAGCCCACGACGGATTTGTATTACAAGAGATTGTCTGAGCGCGTGAAACTGCAGAGATAAACAGACTCTCAAAGGCTTCCATTGTTTAGGTATCTCGCAGAGGAATGCAAAAAAGGTGATGATAAAGCGTTATAACGTTCATCAGTTAACCGCTGACGAGTGATCTTCTTTTCAAAAGCTGGCATTCATTTAGAAATAGCCTATCCTTATGATAGCCACGGAGGATGATTATAAAACAATCTTTGGATTGAACGTGTGTAAGCGTGCACACATGCATACTCGCATTCGCTCGCTAAAATCTGAGCTAACGTCTTGAAATTACGTTAGGAAAAAGAGCAAACTTTGCTTTATACAACTCAAATTTTGATCGCCGACTATTTTCCATCAACTATGGCAATAGAAACTGAATGAAAGTCAAAACAGGTAAAAATTTCAATAGCCAGTTTGGCTATTTGGCTATCGAATGGCCAGTTCGTGTTTACCGTACTCCTGTTGGTGGTAAAAATATGAGTGCTCCCTGGATCTAACGAGCGGTACGGCAAACCTCTACTCCATTCAACCATACTTCGTACTCGGTGTGTGGGTCGAAACTAAACTGTTCGAAGGTGAAACACGTGGTTCCTCCGGTGCGAAACATAATCTACGTTTCGTTTCGTCCCAGTGTAATAGTTTAGTTTCGATCCGAAGTAGTTTTGACTCCGATTTCATTTCGACCCTGAACTTAGCTCCCCGGGTTCAAATCCATTTCGTTTCTATATTTCGCTCCTGGGAACGAAACTATTGAAATTTTACTGGTTTCGACTTTCGTTCAATTTCTATTGGCATCCCTGGTGGAAACTAGTCGGCGATTAAAATTTAAGTTGTAAAAAGCAAGGTTTGTTCTTTTTCCTAACGTAATTTCAAGACTTTCGAAAAAGTTAGGTTTGGTCCAATGAAATAAATCACCATACAATGGTAGTTACTCTCTTTCTCTTCGTCTGTGCGTAAATCGAATTTAATTTATTAATTTATTTTTCATTGCATAATGTTTCAATAAAAAGGTTGCTTGATTGTTATCAATGTTATTACTGCTCAAAGGGAATTGTAATTAATTCTGTGCAATGTTTTTAATGTAAGTTTTTAATTACATCCATTAACCGTATTACTATTAATGAATTACGATGCATACTTTGCATAATTTTTGTAAATATTTTTTTAATTGTAGACTTAAGCTTGAATTTTTCTATTGCTGTTAAGGCTTAGTGGCAATAAAACATTCATTATTATTATTATTATCAATACCTGGAGACCCTTTTTGAAGTTCTTGACATTTCAAAGGATCGATCCAGCATTTTAGGAAAATACAAGCACAATATGGTTTATAAATAAATGAAAAATATTTCGCGGCGTTTCATTTATTACATGTAACCCACCAAAGTGCCCTTGAATTGGCATTAACATTAATAAAAACCAAGAATAAGCGATGTACCTATTTTTCAAGAAACCTATCGCAAGTTTGAATGGGAAACTTAAAAACCCCTATACTATTCGTTCATTCAAGTGAATGTAACGTCTGCTCAAATGGGGCCTGCACGATTTCACGTCAGCCTGCAGTCTGGGGACGAGGTCACGGGGTTGGGGGGGCACAAGTGCAAGATTCAGGCCCCTGTGATGGAGTAAAGGTCGCTCGGGGGGACCACGCGCCCAATTTGTACGTAGTCTTCCGTCCTCATCATTTACGAGACTTGAGTCACCAATTCACGTGGGGATGGAGGAAGGGTCAGGAGATGTCAATTGGGTGGAGCGACCTTTGTCTTCGGTCCAATGACTCGGGAGAGAGACCACAGATATCTCAAATCTCTGGGACGGATCCCACCGGACGTAAAGGCCGTAAAATAAATAAAATAAAGGCTAATTTTTATAAACGATACGGAAATTTTCGATAATGTTCAAAAGGAAATGAGCAGTGAATTAAAAATATAGCCAAAAAATATCAGGATGATAGTTATTAGGTTTGACGGAGGTATTCTTCACCAAAAAAGACAATACGAAGGATCCTCGTGAATAAAGTTGCCAGCTCACTGTCAGTAAAACGACACAAGAGCAGTTTTCTGCTACTGACCATGGGACCGATATTGAAATGGCAAATTCCGTGATCACGTGATGGGTCTTATAGGCTATGACGATGTCCTACATTCGTTTCGATTGTAAATTTTATTTCCATTGCATTAACGATTAATGTTGCTTCAGTGACTTAGTTTAAGATTAGTAGTAATCCCATTAACTACACTGCCCCATATCTTGTATGATGTTGGCACGATATGGTGGAAGTTCTTAATATTATTAGAATAAGACATTGCCCCAATCGATTCTTCCGCCAAGTGTGCATAGCGGAGCGACAGCCAGAAACCTCGCCGATTGGTTTCAGCATTTGGGAAAATACAAGTACAATTTTGGTTTAGAAATAAAAGAAAAATATTATTTTTTTAATGTAACCTACTAAAATACCCTTGAATTGGCATCAACATTAAGAAAACCTAAGAATAAGCGGTGTACCAAGCTTTCAAGAAACCTATCGCAAGTTTGAATGAGAAATTTAAAACTCCTCTACAATTTGTCTCCACCTTTATGTTCTTGAATGCAATACCAATAATCCAAGTCACTGAATCAACATTACCCGTTGATGCAATGAAAATTTAGCATCGAAACGAATAATTGAATTCAAAGACACTGAAATAGCATAAAACGCAGAAGTCAAACGAAAGAAAAAATACTCAATATATGAGTAAAAATTACACAGGAGGGAAAGATGATTTAATTAAGCATATTTTATTAGTATTTCTTTTGTTATTTTTTCCACTGCCCATGGTAATATTGAAGTTGTTGTGTATAATAGGGTGGTTTCCTATTATTTTTTTATTCCCTAAATCGAAAGATTATTACTCCTGGAGTACGTATTTCACGCTTTTAGATTTTTAAATGACGATACCTATTTTTCGCGATTAAATGAAAAGTGAAAAATTTCAAGCGCGCGAAAACGCGACGCGTAAGTAGGAATGATGGGAAAAATGTCCGTGCGACGCATTTCTGGTTCTCCCTCCCGCCTTGTGAGGTGACCTTGATCGAGGCTCTGAGCGCTGATAGAACGCAGAAGGCTAGCGGGTAGCTGAGTACCTTGCTGGCTGGTAGCGCTTGGCTTAAAAAAAGGTTTATTAATACCTTATCAAACGAAGAAAACTTTCCGACCTTAGCCAGTTTTAATAGGTTATTATTAAGACATGTTCCCCTGAGCTCTGTGCCTCTTGCATGCATTGGTAACCTCAGACGATGTATAACTCCTATCCTCTCGTGTAGAAACTAGGTCCCTGTGACGTAACGTGGAGTGGAATCGCATGGGCACCAATCTGGCCTTTTTCAAATGAGGATAAAATTTGACCCTTGCCATTCGTCTAAACCGGTATTTCAAAAACCAAATAATTTGTGTATTATGAATACACTAATAGTGGGTAACGAATCGCAATCAATGCCTTTCGTTTTCTTTGATGAAGGAAACTACCCTATTATAACATCGGCTTTTGATTACATCCAAACTACCTTGAAAGATAATGTAATGCAGTTGCCATACGTTTGGAATGCATTAGAACAGATAATGGCGATTCGCAAAGTAGTTCAAGCAAACCAATATTAAGAAACTGCATCACTTTCTATCGAATCATCGCATTGTCTTTATTCGTGACGAAAACCTCCAACAAACCTAATAACTATCATCTAGATATTTTTGGGGTGTATTTTTAATTACAGAGGTTCAAATAGTTTAACATATTTACTGAAAAGAGCATAAAAATGGTGACTTAATGTCGAAAATCCAGATGTATTTACTTTTAATAGTACGATTTATAATCAATAAATTTCGTACGCACGACAGGTTCAGATTACACAACATTTTGTTATCTTTTCATACATTTCTCTGTGTTTCAAATCTTGTCAGTTCACCCATTATTTTTACATTCGTATTTTAATTTGTCTTAATGTATTCCAAAAAAGGTGATGCCTAAAAAGGATTCATAATTATTCCTTGTTTGCTTGAAATGCAAAATATGCCTGTAATGTTGGTTGTACTGATAAATAGATTATTAACATATTCTCTCTTATATAGACTTGCCAACATTTGCCTTTCAAGTGTGAATGATGAATCGGTAGGTAGTATTACCTTTGATAGCAATAGGGTGGTTTCCTATTAATTTTTTATTGCCTTAATCGAAAGATTATTACTCCTGGAGTACGAATTTCACGCGTTTAGATTTTTAAATGACGATATGTATTTTTCGCGATTAAATGAAATGTGAAAAATTTCAAGCGCGCGAAAACGCGACGGCTAAGTATGAATGCTGGGAAAAGCCCGTGTGACGTCAATCTGGTTCCGGCTGCCGCCGCGTGAGGCCACCTTGGTGCGAGGCCATGAGCGCCGCTACGATGCAGGGTACTAGCAGGTAGTAGAGTACCTCGCTAGCAGGTAGCGCTTGGCTGTAATAAGGATTTTTAATATCCTATCAAACAAAGGAAACTTTCCAAACCATATGCAATTTTAACAGGTGATTATTAAGAGATGTTTTCCTGAGCTCTGAGCCTCATGTAATCTTTAGTAATCTCAGATTGGTAATCTCAGACGATGTAAAAATCCTATCTACTCGTATAGAATCTAGTTCCCTGTGACGTCACGTGGAGCGGCACCATATGGGCGCCAATCTGGCCTTTTTCAAAGGAGCTCAAAATTGACCATTAACATTCGTCTAAACTGGGATTTCTCACACCAAATAATTTGTACATTATGATTACACTAATAGTGGGTAAGGAATCGCAATCAATACCTTGCGTTTTCTTTGAGGAAGGAAACTACCCTATTACTGAGTAAGTCGTAGGTCAAGTTGGCTATGTGTAGCAGGGCACTATGCGAAAACTCACATGTGTATCCCGTAGACCGAATGCTTTCCTGTACGTAGTGGACTCTCTACTCCCCAGCGATGAGCCACACACAGGTCATCGACCCCTCCTCGAAGGAAAGGTTGAGTCCGGCACCATGGGTAAGAATTTGAACTCGGCAAACGCGCAAGCACACATTTCAGACGCAACAAACCAGGCAATAAGTGAAATTCCATTGCTGTGGATATTCCTCGCAATGAAATGAATGGCGAAGGCCAATACTTTGTGAAAGTCCACTGCAGGGTATGACGTAATGATAATTTGTACTTTTCCACATAAATATATGTTTAATATCCAGTCAATATATTTCACTGAACTACAGCATCATCGGAACCACCGTAATTGTACAACAGTAAAGAACAGTTGCACAGCAGTAGAATACAACATTTTAACTAAATTTTTAATAAATATTTTTGTGGAAAAGCGCAAAGTATCTTTAATTCATATTTTGTTCCTCGCAATAATTCTAACCACCACGAGGATTACTTCTTTGAAGTTGCTTTTTTACGAAAGCTGTCATCTTAAAAAAGCTATATCGATATTTTACTATGCAAAAATAATAAGGAAGAAAAACGAAAAAAATTTCGATAAATTTTGCCGTGACAGCAACCAAAACTTTTGCAAAAATTGTTCCAAAGGTGTCGACCATAAAAGCCATGCCGGAAAAAATGGAGTAATTCAATTTCAATATATCAAAGTATTCCTCCAGTACTTCATCGAATGACGGCAGTACCAATTAGCGTTTAAGTTCTGGGTACCTCGTTTTTATACAGGGTATAACGGCAGTATTTGCAAAGCATCGATAAAATGTGCGATTGCTGTACAAATATGTTTGGGCTTTATTATTATTAATAGAAATGGATATGATAATCGTTATTCCGTAACAATAGTTATTGAAACAATAGTTTCGTCACGCCGTCGAGTAATTCTTCCGGTTATTATCAAATTAATGTTATAATTTAAGTCAAATCATGTTCGTTACATGCAAATGCCACTTTAATACGTTCAAATAGTAGTAAAAAAACAAGATTATATTATGAACACTTAGTTTTCCTAATTTTGCTGTCTAATCTCAATGGAAATCGTCTCCTGCGACAAAACTTTTCATAACGACTAACGCGAAATGCAATCACTTTGAACCGTGAAGTCGCATATCTAACTTCTGAATGAAGATATACTTACAGCATTTTTAAATTTTTACTAATTGTTTAGTTGTACAACGCGTTTATATACTGAGCCGTCATTTTCGAGTATCGTACTCAAGAACTTGTCGTACCACATAAAAATTCTGTGAAAATATACAAAGGTTGTATGTTTTCATTCGCCATGCATTTTCACTAAGTGAAAGCCGAATCGATTGATTTCATTTAATCTGCCTATTTGATAAAGCTAAAGGAAAAATGTAAGGACAAATACATAAGGTTAGGCAGTGGGATTCGATGAAGCGTTAAGTCGAGAGACCACAGCCATGATGTCGTCAAAAAATGCAATCGTCGAGCGGTGGGCGTCCGTCCTTTGACTTCCATGCTTCGAAAGAGAAACGCAAGGCCGACACGGAAGTAGGTCAAACATCAAGATTTTTTTCAAACGCAAAAGTGGAGGAAAAAAAGAACCTTTCCTCAGCATGAGATATGCTTCGTCAACTATTCGTCAGAACGGCAGTTAAGGGCATTGGTGCTGGAAAGAGAGAAACTACATTCATTCACCTAGTGAACGATTCTCATCACCGAATGGAAAGTAATGTTACCGCGAAACGAGTAAATTTTTGCACACGGATGAAGATATGAAAATAAATGAAAAAAACGTTTTTCCCGCGAAAATGTTTCAATATACAATGATGTAAACAAATTTAATTATATTTCTCTCAAAATTCCGAAAAGAATCGGGGTGGAAAATGCTATTTAACTTCTGACGAATATATCTCAGGTTTTCAGCCAGGTTAATGCTTTTATGGCATGAATACCCGAGAAATATTCGTCAGAAGTATTCACCAGGAAAAATTAAAATCGTATGCCATAAAACTTATTTATAATCTTTTTGGTTGTATACATTTAAAACGCCGGATTCTAGCAAAAATGGTCCTCTACAGTCTACAATGTTTAGAGACCGCGTGAGCCGGCAATTCGTACCCAAAGTTCCCGCAAAGACCGAGTGCATGTATCGGTCGATCAAAACATCGTAGGACGGTTGTTAACAAATTTCGTAACTTAAAGAAGCATTTTGCAGTACTCCGTAAACTTTTCGGCCCCAAAAAAACAAAACTATCGCGTATACTCCATGTGTGGTAGTTGCGGTGACGTTCTGGAAGGGTTCGAATACGAAGTAATAATAGATTCACTCTCATTATGTAAAAGATGCATTCTTAACATCAACACAATCGATACACTTGACTCAAGACAATGTTATTGATACAATGTGATTGATATACTTATGTTATGCTATACACTGAATTTTAGACAGCAAAATTTATGAAAATGATGCCTCTACGTTAACACATTTATTTCTAAGCAGATTCATTCACCGAGAGGAAATAAGCAAGGGAAGTGGTAGTGGTTGTATCTTCGTGTCCTTGCGGCTAATTACTATCTCTGTTGGGTAAAATTCCAACTCATGGTATCGACAATTCTCAATAAATAACCAGATATACTCACAGTTGGAAACATTTTGATTTCCCAAGGGCATGAAGAATGATTGTATCAACTTAGGATCTACACACCTGAGAACAGATAAAATGCTCGACGAGCAAACTAATGGAGGTGTACCTAGGTATAAACGCAGTTAGAATGTCATCTCGAGAATGACGAAAGACCTCTTTTCCCATTAAGGAGAAAATGGGGATTGGGGCTAAGGTTAGGTTGCAGCAACGCTGCTAACTCTACGGCGAGATCCAATCAAGACCCAATACCTAAGTTACCGAGGCCACTTTTTGTCAATTTTTGTAAGATATTATATTATCCCCCCGTATCAGTTGCAGAAAGGATTCTGGGTTTTCCACCGGGTGATTGGCAGCATTCCGCCGTTTCGAAGAACGACTCGTTCTTTATCCTCAGGTGATTTTCTGAATTTCATTTCAATAAGATTCAGAAGAGGATTCATTTCAAGAAAATTCAGTAGATACCCTGAGAATGAAGAACAAGGCGTTCTTCGAAGCGTCGGGAGATATGGAGCCAATTATCCGGTGAAGAACCCGAGAATCCTTCCAGCATTTGGTACGATCTGTTGAAAATTCATCCCTGATCATATTTTACTGCTCCAGACGGAGAAAAAAATAATGACGAGAAACATATTTCACCGTATCTAACTACCCATTCCGGACAAATAATAAAGGCTGACAATGAGGAAAAAAGGAAGTCCCTAGAATAATGCAGGAAAAGCAAACAACGAAATAAATACGTTTATGGCGGTATTTAAAATGTTTTAGAGACGGGAAGAATTTTAATTCTTCATCGCAATCATCGATCAAGGCAATGCAGAGTTAAAAGATATTACATATTTGTTAAGGAATCAAGAGTAACTGATGCTAACATTGTCGATGCGAAAAGTCTTCTTAATAGAATTTAAGAAAATAAGCTAATACAACACAAAACGTATTTACGACTTGAATAACAAAAGAATATTGAAAAAAAGTACCTTTATAATATCCTACACTTCAATTGTAATAACTTAGAATGGAAGGATTTGCACAGTTAACCAAAATTCAGACTGAAACACCAATTTAAAGATACCCTTGTAGCGGAGGAAATGAAAACCAGTCACCGTGATAATTGATCCTTAAAAAATTAGGGACCTCGATTTCAGGAAAACTGAACGATTGTCTCATCGACCTCGGGGACAAGGAAAGCGACACGGTTACTGACTCCGTTTCTAGCCATAAGGGAAAGCTGAAGATAACTAATACGCGAACAATCGTTTATCGTCATGACCTATCGGAGAGCCCGTACGGAAAGAATGCTAAAATTTGTTTGAAATTTCATGATATGACGATTAAAATAATGCGATAATTCGGGAAATTGCTTTCACGTAGGACACTAGTGTCGGTCAAATCTCCCAAAAAAGTTACATGTCCGCCAAAAACTGAATAAAGTCCATTACGGTTACTTGAGACGGATTAGAAACGCTATATTTCGACCTAATTCAGAAACCACCCTATTAATCTGAAGCATTCCGTAAATATAAGTTCATGGACGATGAAATGTATCACACAATGCTATTTAAGGATCGATATACATATAAAATCCGAAGATTCTAGCGTGATGGAGTGAAATATTTTTCATATTGAGATAGATGCTTGCAAATTTCCAACCTTAAAAATTTATTACGGCCTAGGTTTCAATGCTACTGCATAATCTTAACATTTTTCATAAGGTTTTAACGCTACTACACAAGGCCGTAGCCAGGGGGGGTATCAAGGGGGATTGATCCCCCCCGAAATGAAAAAAAATTAATACTAAAATTAAAATAGATACTTTATGCTCGCTTGGTGCTCACACGACGATGTAATATAGCGGCGCAAGGACATCTAGTAGTCCAATGCGGAGTCAATAATTGTCTAAGCAGATTTGTAGGTGCAGTGTGTGAAATGATAGTGCTGTGAATTAGTAGAGAGGTGAGTGACTTATGAGCCTCCTGAGGGACCGCAGAATTGACATCGACACCGAGGAGTTAATTCATTTGATCGCTCCAAAAAAAGCTAGAAGGCTAAATTCAATTTTATAATAATATTTTTATATTTTCCTTTAAGGGTTTATAATAAATATGTATATTTGACCGTATACGCTATTTTATTCATCTTATAAAAATAATTTTATGTTTGCCTACTATTCCATAAACCCCTCCCCCCCCCCCCGAAAATATTTTCTGGCCATGGCCTTGCTACTACATCAAGTGTGATGTAGTAAAGTTAAAAACTTAGCTCGTAAAAAATTTATAAGCGCAGAAAATTGCAAGTATACATTTCAATAAGATTGATGTAAATTTTTTGTCATCTAATTGTTAAAATTTTATTTATAAATGCCAAAATTAAAAACAAATATCTAAAAATTTTGTTAGTAGAATAAAATCATACTATTTTTTCTCAGTCTCCACGCATGTGTGTGTGTTTGTAACTTAATCAGCGGAAGGGGAGACAATGAAAGAGAATACATGCTCAGGATTAATTTAACGGAAAGTGAGAATGTACAAGTTCGGTTTATAATGTTTACGAAATTGCATAACTTCATGAAAGCATTGGGCAAATAACTTGGTTGTTCTGCGGCTTGTTTACACGGCTTTCGGTCCGAATTAACTGGAGAAAGTTAAACGTGATTCCTCAACTGTGTTTTGTTCTCGGAGATTCGCTCCGATCAAGGCTGCCCCAAATATCCGGTGGCCCGAATAACCAGAATCTACTGCACTAGACACTGGGTGCCAAAAATAATCCCTGGAGTAAGTAGAAGTCAACTTAAGGACCAAGAACTTTCATTCGCTGATAGTTTAGTAATGGTGTTTTTTGTTTCAAATAGCAAAACTTACGACGGGGAACCACATACAAGGTGAAGAATTGTGCTATTATCATGATTTTAACAAGAACATGAGTTCCGTCCGATCAAAGAGGAGAATCGCTCCTCGGTCCGATCCGTCCGAGAAGCAATAAACCGCGTAGTGTGAAGTCACGTGCAGTGTGTTTGGCAGGGAGTGAGAATTTCTTCCCGAAATGCACCCACTACTTGCAGCAGCTACCACAAAGATACTTGATATTATTTGGCAGGATTTTGATCTTCGCCCATAGAAAATTCAATACGTACCTAAAAAAGCTTCAAGACCCCGGTATACGTGCATTCCAAAGTAAGAGCAATGTAATATAAGAGTATTATTAAAAAAAGTATATATCGCCCTATTGGTACAACTGAGAATATTTTTTCACTAATATTGGGTAAGAAATTGATAAATCAACTGAAATCAATTCAACGGATTCAGGCGTGATGAAGAGGAAGTTCGACGTATTGAAATGAAAGGTAGCTGCACTTTACCACAATTATTTAATGTGTACGACGCGTTCCGGCTCACAGAGCCATTATATTGTACAAGACCTTGTACCAGATTAGTGGCGTAGCCAAGAATTTTTTTTCGGGGTAGTTCAAAAAACCAGGGGAGAAATTTATTGAAAAACAGGGTACTAACAATAAGTCGAGGGCTTTAAACTAATTTTAACTCTTTTCATAATCGAAATAACTTCATTTTTCAAAGACATATTTTGTAAATCCATGATTTTTCAATATTTGGTTTTCTTTTGTGATGCAAAGTAAGTCTGCTTTTATGTTTCAGGGGGGAGAGGGGGGGGGTCCGGACCCCCCGCACCACCCCCCGCTATTCCACTGTACCAGATGATGGCTCTGTGAGGCGAAACGCGTCGTACACATTGAATAAGGGTAGAAAGGAAAATAAAATGGTAGTACCGTTTATTTCAATATCAACTAAACTGCCAAACGAATGACTATTTCACCTAAATGAGCATCGCATGAACAAGATAGAATTTCCCTAAATGCCGTTTAAGTATTTCTCCCGGTAAGTTTTCAACTTCGACCATAACGCACGGTACAATAAACACTCGCAAATTTGACACGTGATCAATATGAGAGGTAAGCCTTGACCGATTCATGAGCGCTGAACCGTGCATTATTAATCCCCATAAAAGAATAAGCCGAGGCATTCCCTAGAAGCTGTCCCAGGAGATAACAGCGTGCTTCGCAGCTATATATTTTTTTCGCAGAGAGATTTTTTTCTAAACTTTCACCAACGGACACTATAAAGTGGACAAGGGATACGAGAGCTCACTACGAGTGAGTCACTCTTAGAATAGTGAGTCATTTTTCGCTTCGAGCACTATAAAAAGAGATAAAAAGGCTAAACTAGCCGGCGACAGAATTTTTTACGTCCGCATCCGACAAGATATGTATTCGACCATAACAGCAGACAAATGTGGGTTCACAGGGACCAAACCACACAGCCAATGATTATTTACTTAAAATGACCTCCTGAATCCGAATATGACATCTGTTTTCCTCCATCACCCACCAGTTTTGGGGAGAAGCCACTACACTACATTTTTAACACTTAGCAATAATTTAGAGGGATGAAAAGGATTATTTTAGCATTTATATTTCTTATTAGGCTTTTGAGAGGTAAATAGTTCTGAAGTATGAGCATTTATGGTAAGGAAGTAGAATTAGGTGGATTAGCTTCCGTGAATGATTAAAAAATAAAACAAACACATAATTATCATACGCGCATCGCTCAACTGCGAGGCTAAACAGTACAACACAAAGAAAGAAACTTCAGAATTATGAACTCCCAAATTTTTGCCAATGATTTGGAAATTAAATCCATCTCGTGCACAGGGCTTATGAAAAATGATCGTAAAAGCTATAATTCCCAATGTTTAATTTCATTCGGGAATCTTAACCTGTGGTATACCTTTCCCTAATAACGAAATATAAATAATTATGAAACCAACTACTTAAGTGGAACCGACGAAAAGAATCGGATATCTCGAATTGGTAATCTGGCTCAACACTAAAATAAGACGGCACAGATGAAGTTTCTTTTCCAGGGAAGTCCACATAAATTAGCCGGGATTCTAAAAATTCTACTTTGATACAAAAAAAATTCGTCCCCTAAGTAAAATTTTGCGTCCAAATTATTAATTTTTTTACTAGCTAGCAAATGCTTCTCAAAATATCATGTGCATATTTAACCGCGGTGAAGACACTTTCTTCACTATTAGGAATGATGGCCTGATGAAGACTATCGTATAAGGACAGGTGGAAGGGAAGAAGGGCAAGGGCCTCGAATGAGTTACATAGTGCAGGTTATAAAGGATGTAATAGAGAATAAATACGTACGTCGCTATGAAAAGGCTAGCGGATAGGTAAGCGGAATGGAAAGCTGCTTCAAAATAATTCTAGGGCTTAAAAATGATCGCAGGCTTTCCCGGCGTGTAGAATCGTGGAATTCCTCCAACTCCATCTCGGCCGACGTTTCGATGTACAGGTTGTCCATCGTCATCAGGGCATCGATGGAAACTAGTACATCGAAACGTCGGCCGAGAAGGAGTTGGAGAACTTGATCCGGTGGAATTCCCGAGTAACCTTCCACAATCCTAGAATTGTTGACTTAATATGATGAAAAAATAGTATCACCCACTAATATGATACTCTATCACTATTTTAAATTAGTGTGAGAGATTTTGAACTTAGTTCCCGCTTTCCTCCCTGCCTTGAACTTGCATTTTCAGTTGGGCGTGGGAAGAGGGACACGCAACTGGGTGGCGGTGGTGGTACCGGAAACCGTTACGCGTGAGGTGTATCTCAACGTTCCCGTCTGTCGAGTTCACGTGCACTCCTATGTACCGCCGTCGACGCCACCGTTTTAGTATCGCATACTACCGCGCAGCTGAAAATTGAACGGAGGAAAACCCGTCAAACCATGTCGGCCGATATTGAAACAAACTCGAGCTGATAGAATGAAATTATTGGGGAACCTTAACTTGGTGACGTAGGGAACAATCTGCCGAATACCCCTCGAGCTGTCAACATATTTATTTATATATTACATAACGCTACAAGGTAGCTACTGCCTGGTAGTAGCCAGAGATAAAATAAACGAACGAAAAGCTTTCCTACCTAAGAGCAAAGCGAAGGAACAGAAAATACAAATATTGGATAAAAAATAAATTTGAATGCCATACTAAAGACAATTGAAATATGAACCAAATATTCCAATTTCCAACGATCCCAACTAAATCACAATGAAATTTTTGTAATTTCACCATTCAGTGTTGACTATTGTTTTAGATTCACAATAGGATAAATCAAAATTATCAACCTTGTTTCCAACACACAATGCCATCCGACCTCATATTTACGACTTCTTTTCTTTATTATCTTCCAGATTCATTCTCGTGTTCTGCTGACGTAATTCTTATCCGATAAAAAAAATGAATAGCATTTTATATGGAAATAAAACGTGAACCGTTTTCATTCATCATGAATTGCTTCTTGTTCCTTAAGGTACGCAGCTAAAAAAAACCGTTTTACATTCATTAGGAAGCTTGAAAAGAATTAAAATCAAGTGATTCCACATACAGCTTCCGATATTCGCAGTAATAAAGTTAAAAAATAAAAACGAAATGATTACACGTCTATTTTTCTGGTAAACACTACGCGAGTCTGCTGCCCTCACTCATCCGCTCTGAGCACTTTTTTTCGTCTCGCGTGCTTCGGAGAAGATTAAGAAATCTTTCTTTGACGAAGGTGACCCTGTCTGCCATGGACGTTTCGACCACCACTCAAAAAGCACTGAACTCATACGCAATGGTTCGTTTTGGGGAGAGGAAGATTTTTCGAAGAAAGCTACGCTAAATGCGACAGGCTTTCGCTAAGTGGGTTCCGTCGCGCTCATTATAAGGAAACAGGTGAAAAGGTTCTTGGAGAAGTTGATTATCGAGTTACAGACGCTTTTCTGAAGAAGAGAGGCGGCCCTTCGCATAGAAATCGTACGAAAAATATTGAATATAAAACTTTGACGTAACAATGTAAAGTATTGCTGAATTTTGGCTGTATATTCAATTTGACGGTTGATAGTCCATTGCTCTCCATTGTATTTATCACAAACGAGACTAAATGAAAATATACAGACCTATTATTTATTTTGTATAACTGTCATTTATTTTACGAATCTGTTTTATACTCGCGGAATAAACAATTGATAAATGAATTAAAAATATGTTTATCGTCAAGTTAAAGACGCTTTTCTGAAGAAGAGAAACGACATTTCGCATTGAAATCGTACGAAAAGTGTTTTAACTTTGAAATACATACATAAACTACCGTTGAATGTTGATTGTGTATCATTTTGACGTTTGATAGTCTATTGATCTCCATTGTAATAATCACAAACTCATGATTAAATTAAAATACACAAAAAATTATCGATCCCACACAGCCGATAAAGAGATGTATGGATAAATTTAATTACCCACTATCTCCATAAACTCGCAAGCCCACGTATTGAAGGTAGAGTGCTCTTCAGTTGCCTCTTACTTGAACCCGGGGCCTACGATCAGTGGACCAATGATTTATCAACTGGGTCGCCATAGTTTCCAAATATGTTTCGATGATATATTTAGCATACTAATAATTAGTAGCAGAAGAACATTCTTCAGATCCCCAGATAAATACGTTAAATAGAAGTTCAAAATTGCTAAAAGAAATTAAAAGCAAAAGAGAATACGGATACGCAAATATTTCAAAATTTATTTCACCTCCGCCAAGTGTGCGACAAATATTTCAATTATTCTAACTATACATACAGATAAAACAAAGAATCGCAGTTGGAAATGCACAAAAAATACTCTCAACGATGTTATAAAGACACATAAAGGCTCAAAGTAAATTTAACGCTTTAAATCACATATTTAATTTCCAATGCTTGATAACAAGGGAACGTGTTTAGACTCCATTTTTCGAAAGTGGTGTTTACAAACATTCCGATTTGCGCCTCGTTTAGACTTCCTCACAAAATCGCGAATCCAGCGCTATGAAATCACTTGAAGCGAAAATTGTTACGATAACTAAATAACGTAAACAAAAATATTTCTACATTATCAATCACAATCGATCTAACGGATTTTTTTCTTGCAATCTGAAGAACAGTCGAGGAGGCGTCGATCCTGTGGGGGATCTGTCCCCCCACCTTTATTTGATAAACAGGATATTTCACTCAAAAATGTAATAAGGTTATTAGGAATTAGCGTAATGTTTTTTAAGTACTTATGCGTCAGACCATAGGAAACCCGTCCGCCACAAAGTTTTACTGAGATCGACGCATATGCAGAATAATGGTCTTCTATCACTAACGATTTGTATATCAAATCTACAACAGGACATAAAGGGCTGTTTATACGATACCTTATCACGTACGAGTTTATGTCTGATCGCATGAATGATTTTTGAGGACCGGAGCGGAACATGTACGAATGCATGAACCAAATTAGAACATGTTCTATTTTCTGTACACACATTCGCACAAGTTGGGTGGCTACACGTTTAATTTCCGTGTTCGTACATTTAGATATTAACTCGTACGGGTTAAAGCACCGTGTAAACAATCCTTAAGAATGGGTGGAATCTAACTTTCCTTTCTCATAACACAGATATGTTCTGCCGTGTAGAGGACTTAACGAATCAGATGGGGACTTATCCTGACCTAGCCTTTTTTCTATTTACGACAACTTAGCGTATTTTCCGCGCCGACAGGCATAAATTCCTCCGCTCCTCCACTACCACCGTCCTGCGTTCGCGCTTGAGGCATGGTTGAAGGTCAAGAGAGGTAAGGAGACGCGCCAGAGGAAGATTAAGACGGGCTCATGAAAGGGAATGGAACAAGCTAGGAAAACTTCGGGTTTAGTAGCAGCGGAACGTGGGCATGGAAGAAATTTTAAGAGCACGCAACAATACATCCCGACTGGTCATAACTAGCCATCAGTTAAAAGCTTGCGTTGTAAGTTTTGATAGTTACAACTTGTAACTATCAAATTTTCAGGTTTATCGAGAAATATTTCAACGTTTGCCTGCACTTGTTGCCTGTACTTCGGAGAAGATATTTTCTCAGACTGCGTGAAGCATATCATTCGTTCACCGCCGTACTATAGCAGATGTGACCACGAAAAGAAAATAAAGGAAATACACCGCAAAACAGAGAGTTTTAAAATGTCATTCTTTCCTCGAACTGTTGAATAACAACGGTGTCTCGATTGATTGAATAAATAGCGTTACTCGATAAGTCAACAGCATGTTTTCATTTTTTCCATTGTTCTAATCTCCCCTGGTTTTGCTATACGAATTACTAACCGTTGACAAGTTTAGCCATTTTCATAATGTGCACGTATTTTTTTGTTATTATGCGCAGCATTTTATGACCGTGTAGTAGGCACGAGGCGGTCCTCTGCTGCATTCTACATGTTTGTGATTGAACGCCCCCTGCCAAACACCCTAGAGGTAGCTCTCAGGGTATTATGTAGGTGAAGATACTCCAAGTATTAAATGTTACACCTGAGATAGTAATGATGTGAAAAGTTCACATTTGAGTTACAGGCAAATAATGTTGACAAGGCTCTAATCCCTACGTTTTTTCCTTCGAAAATTCCAAACAGGTAGCGTCAGTTTAAATCAGTAATTTTCCGTGAAAAAGACTCGTAGAGCGAAAGTAACGCATCATGTTAAGAAGGTAGGTTAGTAACAACGCGATTCAAAACAAAAAAGGTACTTAACTTATGTTTATAAAAAATAGACATGTTATTACATCAAGTACGCATGATAGACGACAACCTTCGAGGTTAAAAGGCAAAATAAAGGTAAGGAGAAGGTGGATAATTCAGTAGATTTTTAAATTTTGACACTTTTCCTAGATGCATTGAGCCAATCGTAGCTTTATTTTCATTCAACTAAACGTAATTTGATTTTCAAACACATTAATTTGCAAATACTATGTATAATATCATAGAGTAAGTATCTTATATATAAGTACCTGCTCTATGATAATATTCACTTAATTTGAATATCGGGGAAGGGCGACAAAGTGCTCACCTAAATACCCGGAACATTTCGAAGCTTAAACTCACGTTATTAACGAGTCACTTTCCACGAAAAATTTCCAAGTACAACGGATCGAAAGGGAGAAATCTGCGTCTTCTTAAGCCACAGGGAAGATCGCAATACCCAAGCATTCGGTGTTGTTATGCCGGCTCAGGTACTCGAGTGAAAGACTTATATTTTTTTAAGTGAAAGAGACTTATCTTATTCAATATAAATTATACCTCAATATTGACAAATTTGCATCGGGATCCTCTCATATGCATCATTTTTAGACTGGAAAGGATATACAAGGAAAATTTTATCAAAGTGGTCCTCAATATACCCTGAGTTTCATAACATAAATACACCTTCGGGCTTCTTGTATTAATTTCTTGTCAAAAGTGCATGTATGTTAAACAGTAACAACATTTTTTCTATTGTCGGAAAAACACTGCTATAAGAGCCTGCATATTTGCATATACGTTTCCATTGTGGCCGTCAAAAGGAGTGTTAAGATAATACTTTGAAATTTTCATGAAAATGGCGTGTAATTTAAAGCGTTAGAAAAGTCTTAATTACACTCTCACAAGTTTCATAACATAATAACATATTCAGGATTCTTATATTAGTTTTTGTGAAAACAACACGTATTATATTCAAACAGTAATAAGCATTTTTTCTATACTAGAAAATTTCTATCCTAGAAAAAAACATTGCCACAAGAGACTATACAACTCGGATTTTCATATGCATTTTCACATTGGTTGTCAGTCGATAAGGGGAAGTTATAAGATATTTTGAAAATTTCATGAAAATGACGCATATTTTATAGCATTAATGTAAGTCTTAAACACGTTATTTTTCGGGAAAATGCAAAACTACAACCGGTCGACGGGGGTTACGCGTCTTCTTAAGACAAAAGAGGGGTACCATAGCCTAGAATTCGTTGTTGTCATGCCGGCTCAGTTAATCGAGTAAGACAGACTGCTTTTATTAAGCGTTGACCATCGTAAATATTAACCTCAATTTTGACAAATTAGCGTGAGTATTTTCTCATATTTATAATTTTTAGACTACATATACATGGCGAATGTTGACAAAGAGCTACACAATTCCCTGAACATATATAGCCAGGAATAAAAATATCCTGTCTAATTGCATGAAAGATTTTGGTGGACCAGAACGAAACATGTGCGAATGCAAGAGTTAAATTAGAACAGGATATTTTCTATTCCTGTATTTGCACAAGTTGGGTGGTTACACGATGTATTTTCGTGTTCATGCATTTAGACATTAACTAGTACGAGATAATGTACCGTGTAAACAGGAATTGAAGCATGTTATTTTCGCGAAATATTAAAAAAAACAATCGGCGGAGGGGGTTGATGCGTCCTCCAAGCATTCGTTGTTGTTATGTCGACGCAGGTACTGAAGTGAAAAAGGATGGCAGGAGAGTCTTACCCCAGCTGAGTCCGGTTCTACCCATGACAGTGCCCTCCTTCGAGTTGTACAAGAATCGCTGGAAGGCCTTCATTTTGCTGATGTCCTCAGGCTTGCGAAAGAAACCTGGGGGAAGCTCATCCGTACTGGTATTACGCTCCATCTTGCCAAGAAGAATCCGAAAGACCTCCTTCAAAAACTGTTTCCAATATTCACTTGAGAGTCCACGCGCTGGAGATCAGCACTCCAAAGGAAAGCGACCCAACAAGTTCGTGATTTCTAAAGAAAACTCTTTTGAATTTTTTACACGATGCACAATTATTCTTCTATTTTCACAACCTTCGCTGTTTTCCGTGAAACTTCAAGTGAGAATCCACGACGATATGTTTAGAAATAGTATCTTCGTAACCGTCTTGAAATTGATTCTTGATGGATTAATATAAATTCACTGCGATGAAAGATCTTCACATTTATCGCTTATTAAACTTTAAATTATTAAGTACACACAAACAAACACACACGAAAACAGCTACAATACTGGGGAAGGAAGTAAACAAGTGCTCGGTTTGAAAGAAAGTAACGCGCCACCTGTTGTGACGAATCAAACTGACCAGCAAGCTTTGCCGACGCACTGATGTCCCTTTGGCATAGATACAGAAACTATCTATTCCTTTGCACAACAATACAGTTCTAACACACGGAACCGGGTAACACTTGTGAAGTCTCTATGGAGAATTAAAAGATATTTTCAAGAGTTGAAAACTAGCAAAGCTTCTAGCGTCGCTCTGCGGGCGTGGCACAGGTGTTTCTGAAGCACGCTGAACCCGCTTGTTGTCTGTCGAGCCCCGTGGATTGGACGAAGCTAAAGCACACTTTTGTCCCACCTCTTGCTTTTACGTTGGGAGGGAGGGCAGTGGAGGATCACGGGAAGACTGGAGAAGGAGGGGGCCAAGCGAAGCGCCTTGGGGGGAAAGAACGGAGGAGAAGGCCTCCGTGAACCGGCCAAGACGGTACGCCGTCACCTACCGGCGAAATAACGCAACTCGATACGTGCTCAACAATTAAACTCGCGGTTGAATTGAGCTGCGTGGATCTACGAAAAGGTTTGTAAATAAAATGCACCGCGAGACAGTCAGAGCTGGTGGTTTTCTATAACAACCACCTCTTAACTCCGCGAGCTTAGGGACTTGAATGCCTTGCTCTGTGAGGGGGCCGAAGGAGCGTGCAGGCACTTCGGTAGGAGTGTCGGCTTTGGCGTGTGGAATGGGTAGCGGGAGGGGGGGAAACGAGAGGGGGGGGATTGAGGGACTGCTAAGAAGGGACAAAGCTGTTCCACATGGCCTGCAGTAGACGCGACTACGCCTGTTTTTGAGGCCCGGCCGGCGCGCCGGTCTGGAATTCGCTGACCGGTTGGTTGCCGTTCGGTTCGAGAGTAAAGGAAGGTTTTTGTTGAGCCAACAGATGAGTTTTGCAGAAAGTTATGGAGGAGGTGCGAGAAGTGTACGTCATTTTCATGAAAATTTCAATATACAATCGAACTTTGGAAAGAGATTTGATGCTTCCCCAGTTAATTATGTGGTTTAACTTTTCTCTCGATTTCCACTGGGTTAAAAAAACTTCATTTAAGCCGACGTTTCGAGCTCTGACTGGGGGAGAGGGGTCATCCTTCGTTATGTCGATGAATTATGATGAAAATAAAAATACAAAGTATATTTATAGGCAAAACGGTTTATTAAATACATATGCATTCGTTTTGCATCACGCAATCCCCAAGGATATCACGCAATCCCCGGCAGAGCGAAATTATGATAAGTTTTTCAAAGCCCTGAGGATAAGACCCGAGTCAGAGCTCGAAACGTCGGCAGAAACGGAGTTTTTAACCCGATGGGGATCCCAAGAAAAGCTACCCATCATCTTACTTACTTTATCAACTGATGGCAACAATGGAAATGTATTTGAAAAGCCGAATTTTTCTAGGCTCTTACAGTAGTTTGTTCTAGAATCGAAAAAATATTAACTACTGTTTGAAACTACATCGAAATAATACCCTCGAGTTACCTCTAAGGCGATTTGCAGGGGGTATAACATGAAATTACAGTTGAATACAATGGCAATGCATTTGAAGATCCGCATTTGTCTAGCTTCTTATGGCAATGTTCGCCCGATGATAGAAACAAATGTTAACTACTGTTTAAAACTACATCGAAATAATACCCTCGAGTTACCTCTAGGGTGGTTTGCACGGGGTAATACACGAAATTACATTTGAATACAATGGTAATGCATTTAAAGATCCGCATTTGTCTAGCCTCTTATGGCAATGTTCGCCCGATAATAGAAACAAATGTTAATTACTGTTTGAATCTACGTCTACATCCACCTAATACCCTACTAGCCACCGCTAGGATGTTTGGCAGGGAGTGATAAATAACCTAATGATAAATATAAATATATAGATTGCCTTTATTAGCATATACAAACTTGGTCCTTCAAAGCCATATGACTTGTCAGAAGGTTCCATTTATCCTACATAGCGGCAACATAGAATGCATAGCATTTATATAACATTAAAACTAACAATTTTATAGACAAAAAAACAATAACATGGCAAAAAAGTTTTAGGAGCTTTGAAACAAAAATATGAGAATTTAATATATGTGCGATTCATGTACTTCCGATACAAGTCTAATACAAGAAACCTTAAGATGTAATTATGTCACGAAACTCAGGTGTTGTCATTAAAATTTACTTATTGTGAATTAAGTTTAATTATTTTATATGTATTTCTGGAGGGAATGGAAGGGAATAAGCGTTTTTAAGATCTGAAGAAGTCCATGATGGGAGGGTAGAGTTGCCGTAATATTCCGCAAATACTCTATCCAAACCTATCTTAACCGGTAGAATACTTTAATAACAATAATAATAATAAAACAAAAAGTTTATAAAAGTAAAGCCTTAAATTGTTAGAAACTAATGTAATATTCGTTATCTCAAAGAATTATGGAAGGAAATGAAAAAAACAAAGTATTGGAAAAACGTTTTCTTAAGTATAGGTATACGAAATAATTTTATTTTGGTATCACGGATATTTTTACGAAATATACAAAAAATCAACGCAAATTCGCAAAGTATTGAGAGGAGGCAGGCAATTTCTATGGCCATTTGCGTCAAAGGGAAGGTTAGGAAATGAAGGTTAATGAGCCTCGGCGAAAGTCGCCAAGGGACCAAAGCTTAACATCCCTTCCGGCAGACGGAGGACTGCACTAAAATCGTCCTCCAAACAGAACTTACTCAAATATGGATTCGGTAACTTCTGAAAAGAAAACTCCGCCACCCCCAGGTTTAAACCATGGGCTCAAGAGGTCTCCAGCGAATACTATTCCTCACAAATATGTCCGCACCTCAATAAAAGGAACAAACGGAATCCATCGAGAAGGTGCGAAGAAAGGCAGCAAGGTATGTAACGGGGAAACATAAAATGACCGAAAGTGTCACTGAAATCCTGAAAGTGTTGGGATGGGACTCAATAGGACGGAGAAGAAAAATAAATAGGCTTTTCGAACTCTTCCGCACACTTACGGGGTAAAAAGCATGGGGGAACTACGAAATTAGATTGAAAACCGCAGCTATATATGTTGGAAAGATCACCAATACAAGATGAAATGCCGGCCTCAAAGGACAAGCGTAAAAAAGTTCTCATACCTCCACAGGACCATTAATGAATGGATTAGTCTCCCTACAAAACCGTTTCAGTCCTATACTGGCAACATAAAGATTTTCAAGAGGAGGAGTAAAAAAATTATCTTGGAAAATTAATTTCATTGGTATTTTAAATTTTCACTGATACAGCTTCATTTTGGTGATGCATTTTCATTTAATGCATTTTAATTAAATATAAACTGTTAGTACCTGGCAAATAGTCAATTAATACCTCTATAATTTAATAATAATAATAAAAATATCACCCTATAGTTTTTGATTGCTGCCGTGGGTCAGTAATGTGGCTCATCGTTGGGAGAGTAAAATCAGCGTATATGCTTTGAATTTAGCGAAATTTGAATCAACCCAATTTGATTAATGTTTCATGGTTTTCAAGAGTGACACCCATGTCGTGTGTTGTTTACAGCTACAGTTCGTACGTTGAAATGTATGCAAATCATGTTAACGTAATGCTTTATCATTTTTAAAGGAAGCTGATGTAGTTACAAGATATTTTAAAATAGAAATTGATAGCTTTTTCATGCGATGGACATAGTTGAAACTGATGTTAAAATAATTTTGAAATAATGGAAAAATAAACCTAAAAATAGGGAGCTTATATGGTTTCAAAATAATTTTAAAATGAGTTCAAAATATTCCTACAATATATGTTAAACTATTTTTTCATAAGATTTTGTTGCTTGGGAACAATGTCAAAATGGGATTCTAACAATCGATAAAAACGTTTCATTTTATCATGCAAGATACTTGAAAAAACAAAGACCTTATATCGGCAGGATTCTACTAGCTGTTCCACTTCCAGAATTTTTATGACTCCCTTCTTCTTTTTCAATCAGTGGCGTAATTATGGGGGGGGGGGGGGGATGAGGGGATATATCCCCCCAAAAACCTCAGAGAAATAAAAACGTTATTTAAACTATTGTCAAGTTTTGGAATTTATCGCATATTCTTAAAATTCAAAGTTTTAGTACCAAAATGATGTAAAATTAATATCCAGGCATGTAATTTTTCAAAAATTTACCCGGACCCCACGTCGCCTGGGAGGGTGGAGCGCCACCCCAGGCCATCCCATCCCCCCAAAACACATTCCTAGTTATGCCATTGTTTTCATGAATCACCAAACCTAAAAATAATACCATTAAGTTCAAGCTCTGATTGTAACTAACATCCATTTATGTGTGCATATTCATCGTCAATCGATTTCACATCTTTTTATTATTACTCGTTATTTCTTAATTTACTTCGTCTGTTTGTCTGATTCATCGATGGAATCTTGTAATTAATTTTTAACACACTTCCCATAGTCAGATCAGCTTGAAAATTTGCAAACTCGCTTGATTACGATGACAATACAATAATAAAATATCAGTTATTTGATCTGTAATCGCTCTAATGAACTAGCTACATTTCCTTATGGAAAATAGTTTTAAATTTTCTCAATAGATGACGCTGTTTACAAGTTTTTTGGCTGAAATTTCTGTAACAGCTATGGTTTAATCGATTACATTAATCATCACTAAAGAGAACTTAATAGAAAAAAATTAAAAAATAATTTAAAAAAGCACGCTTTTTTCCAAAACCTGTTTAAAATGCACTGAAAAGTAATAAATAAGTTTTTCATCACTCGGACAAGAAAGATTGGGCTCTGATTACGTTTAGGTATTATATAATATTGCGTGCCTCCAGTCTCATATAGACTGAATTCTAATAATTGAAATAGATGTCCACGATGTAATCTCCGAGTAACGAAAAGCCGAATTTTTTGAAATGTTAGTGCATATCATGATGTTTTTTTGTGAGAAGTGAGTCTTTATATCTTTTTCATTTTATTTACATTTTCCCTTTCTCTTTAAGAGACGATTCCAAAAATTCCAAAAAAAGGCGAAAATATAGCAAGGTGTGATTAGGTTGAGCGTTCCAATACTGAATGCAGATGTCATTATAATTTAATTCATTATTTATCGAAGGTAGTAAAACTTGCAGTGATTAATACAAACTAAAAATCTGATAACGTTGAATTGGGTAGGGAATTTAATTACACCAAACCATGGATGCCGACTTACAAAAAATATTGGGGGACCAAAACCGGGGATCTTGCCCTGGGAAATTTATATAAGTATTGAGTTTTAAGTTTTTTAAATAATTTTAGAAGAGTCATATGATCTATATTAGAACCCTGATAACTCGAATGTCGATATCTGGACACTCCGGAAAAAATCGACAAGCCTGACACATTTTTTTCTCATCCCCATAACGAATTTTTGAGGGGGCTCGGGCCCCCTCAGGCCCCATGGAGTCGGCGCCACTGCACCAAACTATGTATAGCCTTCTAATCCCGTTCCCAAGGTTTTCAGGAGCGGATAATACAAACAATGGCAGGAAAGAATAATTTCGGACAGGTGGGAAATCGACCGTGGATAACAGGCGAAACGATAGTGAATTCGAGATACACAAAAAGAAACTATTCCATTCGACCGGATCCGTTGAAGGATATGTAATAAAAACTTCTTTGCGGATGAAATGGTGGGAAAAATGGCGAAGTGAGAGCATATGGCTTTCTTTCAGTCGAGACTAGTGACTCAGAAAAAAATCTGTGAACTGCATGAAATCCGATACTGAATGCTAGTATTTGTATCTAATTCAAGTACACGGTGGTCTAAAATACAAAATTTGACATTGCATTTACATGTCAAATTTTGTATTAATGTGAATGTTGATGCATACGTGCTCATGGAAAAATTAAGAGTGCCGGAACGCACGTTTCTTAATTTTCTTTAGAAGTGCAATATTACTCTGCGTGTTTTTATTACAAGTCAATGTTCACATTTTATAACTAATTCTTTTGTTATGGCTACGAATGTCTAAATTAGAAATTTTGAGGCAACACAATTGAGAAAAGTGTTAAATGACTATTATGTCTTTTGTTAACCATTGCCGGAACGGCGTTGACACCACTGATGTGTATCGTAACCAAAACTCGCAGCAACACAGAACAAATAGGTAACATCACTAATAATGAACCAACACTATTCAGGGATCAAGGGAAAGAAAAAAATAACCATAATAATAAAAAGAAAACCCACTTTTTTCTCGTTACGTCGCGTCATTTTAGACATAGTCTGGATAAATTGACGAAAAAAACATCGATCCATAACATGATATCCTCCAAGAATAATTAATTTAGAGAATTAATAAAAAATAAATTGACAAACGAAACAACATGTGATCACCTTATTAACGATACTTGCATGTCATAGAGAATTTTCATGGTTAGTTTTAAGTATACCGGGATCAGCCGCGGTGATAATTTTTACGTGAGTCACCCGTAATGCACAAATTGTGCGAAAAATCCACAGGAAAACTGGACAAGGTATTGTGTCCTAAAATATCGACAGGGAGGAATGTCACCTCGGTAGTTTAACTGGCTAAAGCAATCGACCGGGAATCAGGGGATCCGGGTTCGAATCCTGGTCAAGGTGAATGATTTTTTCTCTGTGGATTTTTCGCACAATTTCATGGTTGCCTCCTAAGATCCAATGAGTAAAAAGGATGCTTGTGGGTAGGAATATTAAGAAATGAGGGCGTGGAGAATTGTAGCATTATCGAGAGTAGTGTAAAGGGAGATATATGTTGCAAATATTGATGAAGGAGTTGCTCATAAATTTTAGGGAGGTACAGTTCTTGCTTAGCCCTTCAAAACGAACCTCCGAAAAATGCTACCCACCGCCGAATAAAAAAGCTTTGCGGCCTTGCTTATTCTGACGCATCGAATGACAAAAACTGAAGGATTTGCTATGAAAACTCCTTTGAGAATGGCATCGGGAAAAAGGCTAATTCTTTACATTCGACTTATTTTTAAGTCGAGAGTATTATTTTCGTGACTGAGAGAAAAATATCCTTGAAGCAGGTAAACTGTGAACTGTATGAAATACCATACCTAATGCAAGCATTTTTTTAATTCTCGGAGGTCCAAAGCACAAAATTTGACATTTATATCGTAGCCCAAACTCGTAGAAACACGGAAAAAATAATTAACAACACTAATCATGAGCTAACACTATTCAGCGATAAAGGAAAAGGAAAAATAACCATAACTTTAAAAAGAAAACTCACTTTCACATTGTTTCACCTCGTCAACTAAGTCATATTCTGGGTACATCGCGGAGAAAAGCATGCAAACAAAACATGATAATTAATTAATGAATGATGAAAATTAATATTAATAAATTAATTATATTAATAAATGATGAAAAATTCTAAAAATGAAACAACATGATACATTACGGACGATATAACGAAATGCATATCGTTGAGAATTTCATTTCCCTAGGATCCACTGATTTCGTCGACGTATTGTTTTTCCCAAGGGGAAAATCAATAAATTAACGAAACAAATTTCCGTTGATGACCATCACAATTCACTGTTTCATGAATTAAACGTGATTATTCTTATAATAATGGCAAATATTTAGCGTAAATTAGCTAACTTTCACAAAATGCTATATTCGTTAGGAGATGTTATTTATTGACACAAATTACGTAATCTTCAACAGATCTGAACGAAATCAATCGAGAATAATGGGTCAATTCATGAGAGATAAATGCATCAATCACGTTCGACATTGCAGATTACGTTGGGTTCAATGAATTCACAGCACTTGAGATAATGTACTTCAAGTATGTCCCATTGTCTTTTATCTCCCCGAAGTGATAAAATAACCGGCGCAAAAAATATTCTTGACATCTTCATTATCAATTTTTTATGACTATTATTCCGTATTTGTGACTTGAACGGTCATCTCGCCTAATTATATGGGCATTTAACCTTATTCTCGAAAAGTAATAGCAGCGATAAGTTCATTAGTTTTTAATGGAAGCGCTATTCATAGATAAACGAAAAAGGGGCATTCAGTTGTAAATTAACAAAAAATAAGAGAGGAGAATTTTGAATTACCTTTATGTAATATTTATAGACAGGAAACTAATAAAAATTGAAATAAACAGGTAATCATGAATCTTAGCTTAGTTAGCATCAATAAACAATGCAAAAAGTTACGTCAAAATTCTAGTGTTTTTTTCTGTAAATTTACAGCTGAATGGTCCTTTTTATTTTATTATCGATAAAAAACAATGTTTTAAACATTTATCATGCTTGCACATCAAAATTGAATATTAATGATCATTTTAAACCATGAAGATAGCTTAATTATAGAAAACAGAATCGTCGGCAAAACTTGCATGTCAAATTTAAGACCTACACTCTAAGATTCAAATTTAATATTTAACTTTGCTCCATTAAAAAGGTTCAATATGTGGTTCATGACCTTTTAAGAATTTTCGAGCAAATGAAATTATGTTCCTAAAAATGTGGTGACACAGCGAAATATCGTGACGAGAGTGGTTCGTTCACAACAAAGACATATATACCTCAATGAAAATGCGTAAAAAAAAATTGCAAAAAATTGCAATGTTACGCTCTTCCGCGTTGAAAAAGATATTACTACAGTATGTAAGCAATATGTCGGTGGTAATCGTTCAAATGCACTAAATTTCGCAGAAAGGATTCATTATTTTGGATTTTATTTTAATAAGTACGCGTAATGATACCGAGTTTAATGCAATTCAGTGAAATGAAAAGTATTATCACTATTTAATTTATGTTCGATGCCCGGTAATGAAAATTTGCATCCTCATCTAACCTATAAAAATTCTTGATCTTTATATAGATAATTATTTCTTAGACAACTAGATAAATTTGAAAAATAATAAGACTACGTAGAATATATTCTAGATTCCAAATGAACAAAATCCAAAGCTTCTCCAAAAATATTTCAGGCTGAGCAGTTTGTTAGCCACATATAGCACCAAGGAAACCTCCAGTTCAGATAGTGAAACGTTAATAAATGTATATACATAAATGATAAATGTATAATCCATAAAAGAGAATGCCTGTTTGTCTGTCCGCTACGCGTTTCCATACGACTGCAAGGATTGCAATCAAAGTTTGTACGTAGGTGCATCTGATTCTCCCAAAGCCCGTAGTTCTACTTGCGGTTGCGTTATTTGCGTCGTTTTCTCATTAACGTATGCTACGCAACATCTTAACATCATACAATGCCGGCGGTTGGACATCCTGCCGGGTAGTCCCACCTCTTGATGCGCTCAAAGAGAAAACATAAAAATCGTATTTGGTCATAAAATCAAAGTTTGGAGTTTCCCACTTCTCTGGGTACTATCCTCCCCGAGCAACGCCGGGTGGTTTGCTAGTATAATTAATAATCACCCAAAAAGATTCTGCACAAAACTGCTTAGTCACGCTCTTTCGTTGAGGAATAATAATGACGCAATTTATCCCTTACTCCTTTTCTGCCGAATGCACAAGATTTTCGAGACTAAATTAATTGATTCGAGTGCAATTTACCTTTGAAAAATTCGGGTGACTTCTCATTCAGTCCTCTTACTCGACTGTACTTATATCGCGCCGTTCGATCGGGCGTGCCTCCGCCACAGCAATTAGTCCCTCCTGACACAGATTCGAAGCGGAAGACGACGAAGAAGAGAGAGAGTCAGAGGTAGAATTGAAAGAAAAAAAATTAAAAAGTAGACATCCATGCAAAAGAAATAAGCAACATCTTTCGGAGCTTCGCCCGTTGGGAAATGAGGTCAAGCTGAAAAACGAATATCATTAGTTTTCGCAGAGATCACTCATCCGCTTCGTGTTTTATACTCGACCATCTGCACGCCTCCAGGTATCGGATGAACCACTTCCATTTGCCATCGGGCTCGCGAGGAGTCATGGGAATTGTTGGGCTTCCGCATAGCTTGAGCAGTATAAAAAATTGGCCAGTTTAGGTGCCTAAACTCTAGGATTTGGCCAGGACGCCATCTTGGAATTTCCAAGTCCCAATTCGTTAAGCGAAGCATTAAGGAGCGAAATTTAGATACTTTTCTTGGCCGCCAGATTTGGGCATTGACGAGCGCATCCTTTTCCCATGATTCAAAGCGTGGAAGCGTCTTTGGGAAGAAATGAGGTATTTGGAAGTAGTGGTGGTATTTTTGGACTTGTTCGAGTGCTTGGTCATTTTTGTGTCGTTTATAACGATGAAAGGTCGTTAGTTTGAGTGTTTGTATGAAGGAGAAATACGTTAGAATTTGAAAAGAAATGGAGTAAACCTGACCTTAAAAATACCAAAATATTTAGAATTGTTAAAAAAAGAGGACATTTAAAAAGAGTAATTGGCACAGAGAACGATTGAAATACCATCAACTAGATCCAAAAGAATAAAAGGGAAGCTTTTGCGACAAAAAGAGCCAAAATCGACAAAAGAAACTTGGAAAACAAATGTATTCAACGGTGTTCGGCGAGATGTTGTGGAGCATACCTACTGATATGATAATTGAAAATGAAAAACTTTGTGTATGTCCACAGTATTTATTATTGTACTACGCGTTTCAGCGAATCAGCCTCTCCATCATCAGGTAGAGATGATATGTACCTTATGATGGAGAAGGTGATTCGCTGAAACGCGTCGTACGCTAATAAAAACTGTGGACGTAAACAATTTATTTCATTTATCAGTGAAAAACTAAATATTGACCTAACCTAAAAATAAAAAAAAATTCCCCAGCTCTATGTCCTGCTAAAACAAAAAGATGAAGTTCGCCATGAAAAAATATTTGACTTAGCCGGGATTCGAACCCGGATCTCCCGATTGCCGGTCAGGTGTGTCTCCACCTATTTTAATAAGTAATAGTAAATATTTTTTCATGGCGAATTTCATCCGTTGGTGTATTTAACTTTACACCCGTGCGCGTGACTGCGTACAAAGCCACTTGTGGAACCTCGTGCTTCACTTTCGAACACTTTAGTTTCGAACCACACACCGAGTACGGAGTTTTGGTTGATTGTAGTGGTTCGGCCCACCGCTATTAGATGGGGCACTTATATTTTGACCCAAAGCAGGAAAACGGTGAAGACAAAGTGGCCATTCGATTTCTAAGCTCAATGTTTGAACCTCTCTACATTCTGTTATGAAATGGGTCGAAACTATTCCGTCTTATCCCCCTCCACTTAACTTCTAGGATTGAAACTTAACTATGAGCGGCTAGGTTTCGATTAATTTAGTTTTGTTCCTAGGAGTAAAGTTTCGTCCCGGGTCGAAACTATACTCTTTGGTGATTTTAAGTTGGTGCGAGAACGATACTGAACCTGGGCCTCGTATTTTCGTTTCCCTCCGGGTCGAAATGAAACGTTTTCGTATCGTTTCACTTGCCATCCCTGGTATAAATTACGGTTAACACCCATAATTATACCTTATTTCCCCGTGAAACTAGGATCACTTTGTCCTAACACTGGGGCCTTTGGTAAACCCATTTAAATGCGCGGTGGGTGACAACACATTTAGAGGCAGACTTGAGGATCCTCTTTTGTAATCTTCGTGGTTGGAAACAATCCTACATAATGGCTGGATTTGGGATTCAAATGTACCAAAAGAGCATTGCCCTTCAACTGACGACAGAGATGTTTTCCGCGTCAGTTCAACGCTTCTTTCGGGAGAGCGCGAACGAAAGAAATTAGCGACCGCGAGGTCTTTCTTTTACGAATGGTATGCGAGGATGTTGGCATGCGGATGACACCTCGCCCAGCGCGTTAGACAGATGAGAAGATTTCCACCCAACTGTGGAGTTTGAGAGATTAAAAAAAATATCCTATTCCGAAGCCGTGCTGGCTTGACAGAAAAAAGAACAGGAAACTAAGACATAACCATGCCAGTATGTAAGTTCAGTACAGTGGCGGATACAGATGGGGGCGTAGAGGGGGCGCACCCCCCTTGCGGGCCCGCCCTTATTGCCAAACATTGCAGAACCACTATTATAACTTTTTTATATCATAAGATGGAATTGTATTGTATACGTGTGTAATAAATTTAACCAAAATTTTCTTAAACTCTGCATGTGACTAGATTATTTTTTATTAGGATGAAATAAAAGATAACTCAAGATATCTTTTGCGCGCCCCGTCCAGTTTTTTCTGTATCCGCTACTGGTTCAGTATAGTCCAAAGAGCAAATATACAGGACGTTTCAGGAAGATTCTGCAATACTTAAGGTGGTGGAAGGAGAGACGATTTTAAACATTTGTTACCAATAAACATGGGGCCGCAACTCCTTAGTTACTGTGCTATGGCAACGCAAACATTTTTTGGGGATGCACTTTGAAGCAGTGGCGTAACTATGGAGGGATGAGGGGTTAGATCCCCTCCCAAAGCCTCGGAGAAATAAAAAAAAATATTGAAAACTATTGTCTAGTTTTGACATATAATAACTGCATTTGCTTAAAGTTCTATTTTTAGAGCCAAGATGATGTAAAATATATTTCCTGCATATGCTTACGAAAAAATGTGTTATTTAATCTTTTTTTTATTTTTATTTTCTACTTTTTAGTGGTGAATCGATTCGATTCTATGTATTCGATTTAACCAGGGCTATTGAAGAAATTTCTGCCTAAGCATTTGTAATCAAGGCCATATGTTGGGAAAATTCGAAAGTATTTTTCAATGTCGAAATCTACTTCATTAATTAGTTAAATTTCCAATTTATTTTCTAAATTCTTTTTTATTTGCCATCAATACTGTCTTAGCTTAGGCTAATGCGATACTTGATGCTTTTTGGACTCCTTATCCTGTTTTTTTTATGTCACTTGTGAGGGCGTGCCCAGGATCAAAACTAGAGGGAGGCAAGCCATGGTCGTTCAAGTTGTAATACAAAAATGGTTTTGAAACCAAAATATCAAGAAAATTATAAAAGCGCTTTATTAGTTTTTAAAATTATTTGATCGAAAAAAATAGTTTTATTTTTAATACCTTTTTAATATTGATATCAGTTGTCTTGGACTAAAGGAAAATGTGTACAAAATTTCGTCTTGAACTAAATTTACCTTTGATTAAAGAGAGGCATACGGATGTATGCCGCGTGATGTATCGGAAATGCCCCGATGTATCGTGACTAACTGCTGGTCATTTTTTCAAGGGAATAGTGTTGGAGCTTGGTTCTGCTGCCTTTTTATTTCAGGTGGGCGGGGGGGATGAGGAGTGAGGACAGGAGGAGGAAGACGAAAAAAAAAGATGGAAAGGTTGGATTATTCCACCTCCAGATCACCATGGATCAAAGATCACTACGGAAGAAAGATCACCACGGGCCGCGAAAACTTAATCAAGAAATAAATTTATCTTTGTTTCTAGGGGGGGAGGAGCAACTTCCCCCTTCAACCCCCCGCTGGGTACGCCCATGGTCACTTGTACATCTGTGGTAATGGCGCTTCCTAGATTTTGTAACTATTATTATTATTATAGTATTCTACCGATTAAGGTAGGTTTCCATGGAGTACTAAAGAAGTGATTTGGGAACCTCCCTTTCCTTCCATCACTGCCTCCTTCAATTCTCTGTAAGGCTTACTCCCTTTCAATCTATCTAAAATTCCTATTCTTTTCCTTCCCCTCCCTCGTTTTCCTAACATTCTACCCTCTAACACCATTTTCAACATCCCCTCACCGCTAAGTACTCCTCCCCTCCATACATTCTGTCTCCTCCGTACCTCATCTAAAAGCTACCTCTCCTCGCCAACCATATCCAGCACTTCGTCGTTCCTATTTCGTAATTATCATATTAAAAATTGTGACACGCTCAGTTCGTGCGTGACGTCCCGTATGCACTGGGAGGAAACTAGCGCACGGAGCGGTTGTCGTTTGAAACGTGACAGAAATACAGTAACCGATCGGAGTCTGAACCCGCGACTCTTGATGATAAGGATGCGAGCACTCAATGGGGAAGTCGCGCTAATGGGGACGACGGATGAATGATCGCATCCTCGCGTTGATGAGCCGGGAAACGGCCCACGGACAAGCCGACAATACCGCCACCCGGCAGGCGGCAGTGTGCCCTCACGCATCGGCGGAATAATTACCTCTTTATATCTTCATAATTAAAAGTTTAAATAATAATAATAATTTATTTACTCCTAAATTTTGATTTTACAGCTGACAACAGTGGTGTAACTATGAATATGCTTTGAGGGGATGTTGGGGTTTTGGGAGAGGATGAGGGCAGTGGCGTAGCCAGGGGGGGTGCACCCCCGAAATATAAAAACACAATTATTTTCATTCATAAAAGAAAACAATGAAGTATTGAAAAGTAAAGAAAAAGAGAATATAAGAAAATAAAAAAAACAAAGTATTGAAAAATCATGATTTTAAAAAATGTTTTTTTAACAAATGAAGTTTTTACGATTATAAAAAGTGTTAAAATTAGTTTTAAATCCTCTAATTGATACCCTGCCTTCAAAAACTTTCCCCCCTGATTTTGGACCCCCCCGGACGTAATTCCTGGCTACGCCACTGGATGAGGGAGGCTTAGTGAGGGCAACCCCCTTAGAAAATGGGGAGTTCAGAGAAAAATTTTGAAAAATAACTTGCCTGAAAATGCATTTTACATCATCATTTTGGCACTTACAATTTAACTTTAAGCAGATGCAGTTATTATATATAAAATCCAGACTTAAATTTTTGAATGACTATTTGAGTTCTCAGAAGCTTTGGGGGGGGGGGGGGGTGGATACATCCCCTCATCCCCCCATAGTTTACGCCAATGGCTGATAATATCATAGAGAAGGAGATTTAGGTGGTCTCCAAGACCATATGACAGGAACTGAGCCACCATCAAATAACAAAAAGTTTTTCGCACAATTAGTGCATTGCGGATGACTCCGTAAAGGTATCAACGTGGCTAGTCCCGGTACAATTTAATTAGCCAAGAGCGATCGCCTATATGTGGTCAAAGTTCGGGCTTTGCTTTCCGGCTGTGGCGCTGTGCGCACCATTTACACTCTATTTTACGAATTGGATTTCAGAAACATATTAACTTTTGAAATTAAGGTCGTAGAGAGTATTTCATTGGGTTGTATGGCTTTTACAGCTACTTGAGAAGATAACCGACAATCGCCCGAAGTCAACTGCCGTACGGTGTAGACGATTGGTCGCTCCTCATCTACATCTGCATAATACCCTGCGAGCCGCCTCTAAGGTGTTTCTCAGGGAGTGATCAATCACCAGCATTCAGCATGGAATAGGATTCCCACACACGCCACACGGTACAAAAAACGTTACGCATACTAACAAATAATACTACTGCATTCATTCAAAGGCAAAACCTACCAACTAGTATTTTGGCGTACCTGATGCATCGCTTTGTTATAATTTCACTGGCGTAATAAGTAACCTCAAAGTTAGCATACGCATGAGCGATGTATTATCGTATTCTGGGCATGGACCTATTACGAAATGGCAAAATCAGAGGGTACTCGATGGCTATGATTGGCTGACTACGACAATAGTGTTTGTTTCAATATATTTTATTTTGACAATATGAATTTTATTAAACTATTTCACGTAGATGGATGAAGTATCAGGATTTTATAAAAATATATTCATTAACAATTAATTTGATAACCTTTTCAACTTCTCGTACTAAAACTGAAGTTGTGGTTTACTGCACAGGCACCTTGAACTCCTTTGTTTATATTTTTACTTGGAGGAATTAAAATGCAAAGCAAAAGCTATCTAAAAATACCCGGTAACCATGGCGACACATTTATTCAATTTTCCTTTTGATGCCTCAAGACTATGACCCTTGCCCCGCCCTAAACTGAAAATAATTTTTTGATAACGGGTATAACTATCCTGCCATCAGATGATTATGATGAGCTGGGATCTTGCCATGCGTTGATAGATAACATGGAATACGAGGAAGTTCTTCTTCCTTACTCACTTAATTCCATGGTTACGAGATTAGCGAGGTTCCGGAAGGTACACAAATGCATATCGGTGGTGAAAGTGATGAAACAGATTGTCTCCTAAAACATGAGATTCGAACTCTCCTGGGTTATTTTGGTGCTCACAGATAAAGTAGTGTGGAGCGGGTGACATTTCTAGTGGCGTATCTATAGGGGGACGGGGGGGAGGGGGTTCAATATATTCCCCCTATTGGAGCGAAACACACACTAGATAAAATCGAAAATTTTGAGGGTCGCAACGTAGTACAAAAGTATTTAGTTATATTTTCCGATGTGCTTACCTACGTAAACAAATTGAAATACAAAGTAGCTCTAAACTTAAAGGTATGAACCACTAGCGTAACTAGTAATATGTTTTTGGGGGGATGAAGGGACCTGGGGTGGGACACCCCCATGAAACGGGGGTCCGGGAATTTTTTTAAAAATTGACATGCCTGGAAATATGTTTCATATCATTTTGGCGCTTAAAATTTAACTAAAAGCAGATGCAGTGACTATATGTCAAAACGAGACAATAGTTTTAAATAACTTTTTTTTTTTACTTCTTTGAGGGTTTGGAGGATCTATCATAGTGACGACAGTGGTATAACGGCATTTCCATGAAAAGGTCAACTCTTTCTCTCAAATTAAAATTTAAGCTGGAGATATTTTATCTTGATAGATCAACAGCTAAATGATTGAATTTTATGAAATCAGTTCTTGAAACATTATTCAGAGCCTTATTTAAAGTTTTCAAATTATACTTCGATTCAAAAAGTTTTGAAATCTGTTTGAAATCACTTAGGTGGTTGACCTGGCAGTAATTACGTCACATGTTAATTTTGGGCATATTTAGAAGGTAATTCGATAATTAATTTTGTTTCTGTATAAGTACATCACCTTCATAAATGTTTTTTATCATGCACAGTTAGAAGTGTTGCAGTTTTTTTGTATTTTAAAATTTTATCGAAATAACCTATCGCATAGTTTCCTCTAAAGGCAATTCCGTCAATGGATTTGCCCATAAACTATAATATTGTTGCTTTGCTATAGTATTACAATTGTATGCTTGCCCTGAAGATTCATCCTTTCCATCAAGGTCACTCGTAGAAATTGAACAACACTAGATTCTGACCTCGTTACCACCCTTTGTACCTCTTTGGCTACAGGTCATTCGGAAGAAACAAGTTGATGAGTCACAAAAATATTTCACTGGATTACGAAAGACGACCATAAGAGCAACGCAGCTAAATATTTTCTCAATCACAAGCAAAAAGTTATCTTGGCGGAAATGGGTTTAAGATGGAGCATAATACCCGCTCAACCGTGCTTATTTATCCTCTTTCCAAGATGAATCACTTGTTCAAAATTTATGGTATTACGCGGAAATTTAAGGTGATTAGAGCACGTCTTCGTCAACATTTTCCTGTATCTTGGGCAGACAAATACTTCTCACGAATGAATACTCAGCTAAAATTGGTATACAAAAACCACGAATATTACAAAAGAGGATCCTCACGTCGGATTATAAAAGTGTTCTCACCCACCGCGGATTTAAATGAGTTTACAAAAGTCGCCACTCGTGTCGCTGACGGACAAATTGATCCGAGTTTTTCACGGGAAAATAAACTATAATTAGGGGTATTAACCGAAATTTATGCACACGAACATGTGCTCTATCAAGCTCATTACTTTTCAATGCTATTGCTCCCAATTAAAAACATAATAAGGCAAAAAATTGGGAAAAAAAGTGGATCGCATTGCACTCATCACCGTGCCGCGGACATTCTTGAAAACCGATATTGTGCGACCGAAGTGACAACCGAAATCAGTCTTCAATGGGATGGTATTGGGCCTCTTCTATGCAGGCCCTTGACAAAAACATTGACGCGGTTCTACCACAATGTTCTCTTATTCATGCTAACAATTTTTCCATTACACAATATGTTTATTTGGGTACACACATTTTACACCACAAAGCGGCATTTCCTAGCAACATGAAACATCAACAAAACATGAAAGAGCAAGATGCAACCGTATATTGCATTAACAATAAAAATTCAAATGGATTTATTTACATCCTGTTTATTGTTTTAATTTAAGCAATACATTCGAGAAAGGTGTTTTTGAGGCTGTAAAGGAAAAGGGGTTTTTGGTTATTTACCCGAAGAATACCACTCACTTACTCACTGATTTAACCCGGTGGATGATCTGATTAGGTGAAGGAAGAGCTCAACCCAGACTAAGCCACAGGCGTGTGAATACACACTATCAGGATGGGAGGAGTATATTGCACAATCAGGTTCCATTCTCTGGCTTTTTAGGTAGCAAAACTCCTTCACTTACATTTAGGAATCCTATTTTTTTAATTGGAAGTCTCATCTTTCTTCTACAAAATCTTAATTATTACCTACGTGGGAATTAATTAAAGGTTTTGTGTCTTGGATTCATGATGGAGAGTTTTTGATAAAAATGGGAAGTATGTGTCCTGTATTAATTTTTCCAGTGGCGATCCACCCGCGTCGCTCCGTCCAGTCTTCTCTTCCAAATCCCATAGAGCCAAAATAATGTCGTTGTCGCATCAGGAATTCGACCACCCGGGAATGTGAAGAGCATGAGTTCCATTTCATTAAAAAAAACTCTATACTCCTGCTCTGACGGATTCATTGGTCGGAGGGATAAATTCATCACTACTTTTCTAATTTCTTGATATGATTAAAAATGGAACTTTTTACACCTATTGCAAACCAATCTACCGAAACTTATTGCGTGAAGTCATACTTTGTCGATGAAAATAAGCTTTACAAAACATGAGTTTTTGTCTTATAACATCTATATTTTTATTTTATTTTTTAAATTTTTATTTTATTCCCAAACCACCGAGTACAGCTCATGTCGGCCATTTTATATCGGGGTGTTCAACAAATTTAACTATTGCACGCACACAAACAGCCATGCCCTGGATTAGGGTAACTTACCCAGGCGGGTCTCAAACCCGCGACCTCATGTTTGGCAGGCGAGGACTTTACCCCGCCGCGCCGCCACCGAGGCGGGAGACTTCTCATAAAATTCTAATCTTTTAGTGAAAGTCTTTAACTTGACATGCAATTTTAGCCGACGTTTCTGTTTATTTACAAACCATCTAATTTTATATTTTTTTGTTATGATTAGAAATTTACCTTTTCACTTCGATTGCTAGCCAATATTTCGAAACTTAATGCGTAAAATCGTATTTTTTTCGATGAAATTGATTCTTATTGCATTTAAAAAAATAAGGGATGAGTTCGAAAAGCGGGTCTCAGAATTCAATCAAGCTTTGTAGTGTTTTAGTCTATCAGTAACTTTCCTCGAATCACCCACATGGGGGATATATAACCAGTAGTTTAAAACGCAGTACAAAAAACACAAAAACGCAATAACCATTTACAGGTCAAATATGTTCTCGAGTAGAAAGCATTACGACTCACTTATACACAAAATTCTCTAATACGGGAATAAATTTGACCTTTAAATGTTAAACTGCGTTTTAAAAATATTGGTTATATAAGCCAAATATGGGGGCGATTCGATAACAGTCCCCGATGGAATATAACGCTATAAAGTTTGATTGAATTCTGCGACCCGATTTTCGGACACTCCCCTCGTCAGTGTTTCAACCCTAAAGTTTCATTTTGGATAGGTGAGGGTAGAGTTCATCCCAGACTTACCCAAAGGCCTTTGAATATCACACAATATATCCTGCGCAGGAGTTCATGTTCCTTTCTCTGGGCCACCACGCAATTCGAAGACTTTTATATGGTGTATCCGAAGACTGCACACAGGAATTGAGCCCAAGACCCTTGGATCAACAGCACATTGGCACCCACTCGGCAACAACGCTCCCAAATTATATGCATAACCAACAAAATCACTCAAAAAGTTTCAGGGGAGCTTACCGCCTTCGTCATTATCATGAGAATGGAGTCAACTTTCTTAAGGCCTGGTTACACGGTACATGAGAATGTACAAGAAAATGTAACGTTTGAGGCCCCACATAGACAGTTTTTCTATCCACTACTAGGCCTGTCATTAGTGGATACCGTGCCGTGATGTAACGTGCGCACGCTCCGTCACGTGTTTTCAAACAGTCGATGAAGATTATTTTTAATGACTCATATCTCAGCTATAAAACATTATTCATCCACGACATTTTCGGCAAGTACATTTGAGGTAAGTATCTTATTGTTCTAGTACTTTTAAAAAAGTTTGCATGTTCCCCATTGGTTTATATTTGAAGTTGAAATAATTTGTTGCGCATTTAAAATGTACGAAAAAATGTCCGAAAAAATGTACCGTGTAACCACCTACTCGTGGATCTTGTCCATGAGAATGTACAAGAATCTGTTCAGAAAACCATTCAGAAAAATGTAAAGAATCTTGTACATTCTAATGTACCGTGTAACCAGGCCTTTAGGAGAGATGCAGTGGAGCATAACAAATGATAATGATAAACAAAGATATCGTATTGTCCACAATTTACTAACCGAGTACTACCCGTGCTTCAATTTTTATACAATCATCCTCAGGTACTAATAGTAACTAAGTTAGTACACGTGTAGTACTCGGTTAATAAATTGTGGACAATACGATATCTTAGTTTATCATTGTCATGAGAATGGGCTGTCTTTCTTCATGATAAAATTTAAAACACCAATATTAACTTCCACAGTTTATTATGCGAGTAAAACTTCACTACCAAATATGGTTTGGACACTTCTCCTTGAAAAGGAAAGGAGTGTCCAAATCATGGCCATCTAGAGAATAACATAAAGAGTGTCCAAACCATGATGAAGGAGAGAGTAGTATTTTCCTGATCGTTAATGCGGGTGTTCTAAACTTGCAGCGTAGGTAGATTTAAAATGCCTAATTTGAGTCCCTTCACTCTCTGTCCCAGTGATCATTTTCGAATGGCAAGTCTTATAACAACTAGTCTTATATAATCCACTAATGATTCAAATCAATTGGAAGGCAAATAAATGGTGAACATTGAATGGTGAATTCAATTTACTTGCTTCCCTTACAATTACGATAACGAGGTAACGATTTACTTTCTAAGGCTAACAGCGATTTTTCTATCGAGTCTTAATCTCCTTCTTTTGTTCCTGCTGCTGAATATCCCAGAGTATTAAGGTATTAGAATGTGACCAATTCCCATCTTCAATAGTAATGGGTAAGGAGTACATGAAAAAACTAAAATGCAGGAAAAATCACTGGCGGATCAAACAATGACCATAAAAATGGATATATTTAGGTAGGTTCAATTAAGTATCCAATTTCAACCTTCCCCAGAAAAGATGGGCCAATTGCATTAATACATGCCACAGGCACAGCCTCATCAATCAACAGACGATCCCTTAGCTATAGGCACGTATCTGGCATTTCGAATTCAATATCGTCAAACGTGAGAAGACGCTGAACAAACACAGAGAATGGAGTCCCAGAAACGATTGGCAAATTCCATTAATGGCGGTGGAAATAATTCGGAAGAGTTGAGTTTATGGCCATCTATCCCCATTCGTTTGGTTCGTCGACTCTCGTCTGGATAATCCACCGTCTGCTTTGGATCAGTCACAGAGCCAATCAATACCTATCACTCGGGTTAATGGTACGACGAGTGCAGATAAGATTGAAATCAGGGTATCCTTGGTAACTCCTATCAAACTGTTCCCAGGATTTTCCTGATTTATTGATGCCTAAATCATGACATCCTTCATAGCTACTCCAACTATTAATAACTATTGAATCAAGTATACGTATCAATTATAAAATGAATAATGTAACGTATATTAATGATAGAATCATAGCAACAGTTAAAATATTTCGGTACAGGTCCGTGTAGCTTTGAAGTTACCTAAAACTCCGAATTATTTGTACTAAAATAAAGTAAACAGTTATGTATTAAAAGTACATTATTATTATTACTAAATCAGAATGTAATAAATCATCACATAAACTTATGAAAAGTATTTAATTCGGAAATATTTGTATGGAAGGTATAATAAAAATTTAACTCATATGTAAACTTTCATAAAATTAAGTTAAAATTTGGAAACTTTTTCTTGAATATCGAACTATATCCCTTAGTGTTAAGGACCATTAAAACATTTTCTTTTGTGTTTTTGAAATTGCCGCGTAGGTATATTAGAATGTGCCTTAGACCCTTCCTTACGATTCATATATAATGGAAAGATGAAAATGATTATAAACAGGAAAAATCACTCCCATATAAAAAAATGACAAAAGTAATTATAATCGACGGACAACTATCGACAATAGCCATCGAAGACTAGTCACCACCACCAATGTTTCATTATTCGATTTTTCGACGACCATATTGTCAATATTAGAATTCATGATTCAATAATCATGGTAATACCTCATTAATTCTCTCATTCCTACCTATACATTTAAATCGCAGCAGGAAAAACGAAACGTCCACGCGCGCTAGAAACTAGACGCCTTCTCTCTCTCATTGATAGGCGATTCAGAGCCATCTACCTGTCATAACCTCTACGGACAGCTTTTAAGACTGAATAATAGATGGCTCTGAGATCGGATGACGAATTCGCGCCATTTATGAACGCCTTTCCAGCGTGACATTAGGTCGGCGTCGCTGCGAAGGACGTTTCTACCCCCACCAATTCCATTCGATTTCCAAGGCGACCTCCAAAGACGGAGGGGCGCGATTAGAATGTATTCAGGGCGACCCTATAGATGCATTTGCAATAGGAGCGATACGAGTCGCGGGATGGCTGAGCGGCCGTTTTCTACCCCATCTGCGGTGTCACTTCGCGTCTAGCATCGCGAGCGTAATCTTTTGAGGTCATGGACCAACTCTGAGAGAGGGTCACGTCGTAGTTTTCGCTTGGGTTTTATTTTAAAACGTTTCCCCAAACAGCGTGCGCTTTGGCATACACATAAAATACATTGACTTAGCAGATCAGCAGCACACACATCAGCGCATCATCATTTCAACCTCAGAGCCTGAGTTTAAATCCCGGTGGTAGAGGATAGGGGGCATCCATTCATTACGTTAGGCATTTCGGAGGGGGTTCAGGGGGTCAAGTCCTAGCAAGTATCACGTGTTTTTTCCGCAAGAAATAGTGTAAAATTGTGATCTTAGTAATCTTAAATAATAGTCTTTACTAATATTAAATAAAAAAGATTAAACAAATTGTTATTTTTAAATTAATTCAACCCAATGAAGCATAGATTAACATATTCACACTGAAAATATGCATTTTGAACAAACTCACGTGAGATTAGAGGGAGGGGGGAGTTGGTCGAGTCAAATCTCATGATATCTAAGGGGGGAGGGAGGGTCCAAAAATTGCCAAAATCACATCACGTAATTATCCCTTACTATATTAATCACGTATTAAAAGTAACGTAAAGAGTATACTCCTGAAGACGATGGCAGACTCAGCCGTTGAAACGTTGGGAGAAATAACCCAATACTACACACGGTGGGAAACCCGAGAAATTTTTCATCACTTCATTCCTCCTCACGCCATTAACAAATTGTGGGCCAACGCCAACACCGAATTTTAACCCACCATTACCTTTGTTATGGTGCGAATGGACTTATCTGTCGGCCGTCTTTTTCAAATATCATATTTAAGTAATGTCACGTATATCTCGTGTAATATGTGGCATGATATCGTGGACGTTATGAATATTAGCAAAATAAGATACTGCAATATATCCACCAAATTCATTGTAGCCCAACGGGTTTCGTTGTGACAACAATGTTCTCAGAATGGTGTTGTAACATCGAAATTCTCAGAATATTGTTACTACAACGAAATTATCAGAATATTGTTGTAAAAACGAAACGTGTCCAGCCAAAATAAATTCAGTGGACACACTGCAATGGTTTATTTTACTAATTTCACGCATACCTTGCACAATTCAATGATTACACGCTAATATATCAACCATTTTTGAAGATACTACTGTGCGGTGGACTTAATCAGTGCATACGCAAAAGAACCACTCAAAAAGAAACGTGGATGATTTCTGCCTTCACCATTGCCAGGAGGATGGGCAGTCTTTCTTCAAACCTAATCTGTCGAGGGAAGTGTTTTCGTGATCAGTAATGAGCGAGTACCAATCTGGTAGCGTGCGAAGATTTAAAGTGCCAAATTCACCATAAATCAGTCCATCCGAAAACGTCTTAAGTCCCAGTCAGGCCACATTTTACCCTCTGATTTCCGGCTTTTTCCATCTACCACAGCACCGTTGTCCTCGTCCTTTTTCTTTTGTATGTTTCTATCCCTTTCTTTCCTTACCTATGAATTTATTTGTATATTTTCGCTTAAGGCGACATGTGAATGAGAGAAATAGTATATATAATATAAGTAGATAGGTACCCCATTAAAGAAACAAGTCGGGCAGAAGCGAAGCGTCTTCTAAGGGTACATTTTGCTAAACCTTAGATGACCGTAAAAGCGAGCTTTCAGTATACTTGCGAAATTACGGTTTGCGAAAATTCAGTGCATCTTCCCACATTCATATGGCCTCTAAAACATCACGCCGATGCGAGGTCCGATTATTACGCATGCAGCGGGATAAAGCCACCGGATACAGGTCATTTAGGGTATCTCTGAGGGACAATGGCGATGAAAGAAGTCGGTTGAGACCGCAGAGGAACGCTTATTTCAATTATCTTTATTCATTTTTTTTATTCGCGGCGCGATGATTGTTATAACTTCCGAGGGGAATGCATAGAGGAGGCCCAATTTCATCCAAGAGAAGGTTGATTTCTGTTGCCACTTCGGTCGCAATTCATTTGCGATGATGAGTGCAATGAGATCCAATTTTTTGCCTATATTTTTTATTAAAATGTTTGTAACTGCGACGAATAGTATTGAAAAGTTATTAATTTCATAGAACACATAACCATGTTTATAAATTTTAGTTAACACCCATGGGCGTACCCAGGATCATAATTAGGGGGGGGGGGGGCAAGCCCTGGTCTAGGGGAGGGGGTGCAAGCCATGGGATTTATGAGATTATTTCCTTGAAAAAATAGTTTTATTTTAGTTACATATCTTATTCTAATATATATCATTTTTTGGTGGGTTTAAAGAAAATTTGTTGAATATTTCGTTTCAATTCAGTGCTGATTTTGCTGAAAGACTTTTGCGATTTCTGCTTCTAGGGGGGGCAGCTGTCCCCCCTACCCCTCGCTGGGTTGGGCCCATGTTAACACCACTGATTACACCTTATTTTCCCGCGAAACTCGGATCAATTTGTCCATCAGCGACGCGAGTGGCGACTTTTGTAAACCCATTTAAATGCGTGGTGGGTAACAGCACATTTACAGACAGACTTGAAGATCCCCTTTTGTAATATTCATGATAATTCCAATGCACTAAAGAGGGATGGGCAGCTTGAACGCATGGGAAGGGGCGGTATTGCCAGGTCGGCTAGTCGGCGATCGCCGAGGACTGCGCAACGCTCGCGACTATATTGAACCCTATATGAAAGGTTTAATAAAAAAATACTTAGATTACTTGAACCAGTGTTTTTTTTACCTTTGGAAAATAAAATCTTTGACTTGTTGCTTTACTTACATCATAATGAGGGTAAAAATTTTACGTGAAGAACAGTGGCGTAACTTTGGGGGGATTACGGGATGTATCCCCCCCCAAAGCCTCAGAGAAGTCAAAAAATATTGTTTAAAAATCTTGTCTGGATTTGATATACAATAACTGCATCTGATTAAAGTTAAATTTTAAGTATCAAAATGATTTAAATGCGTGGTGGGTAACAGCACATTTACAGGCAGACTTGAAGATCCCCTTTTGTAATATTCATGATAATTCCAATGCACTAAAGAGGGATGGCCAGCTTGAACGCATGGGAAGGGGCGGTATTGCCAGGTCGGCTAGTCAGCGATCGCCGAGGACTCCGCAACGCTCGCGACTATATTGAACCCTATATGAAAGGTTTAATAAAAAAATACTTAGATTACTTGAACCAGTGTTTTTTTTACCTTTGGAAAATAAAATCTTTGACTTGTTGCTTTACTTACATCATAATGAGGGTAAAAATTTTACGTGAAGAACAGTGGCGTAACTTTGGGGGGATTACGGGATGTATCCCCCCCCAAAGCCTCAGAGAAGTCAAAAAATATTGTTTAAAAATCTTGTCTGGATTTGATATACAATAACTGCATCTGATTAAAGTTCAATTTTAAGTATCAAAATGATTTAAAATGCATTTTCAGGCATGTTATTTTTCAAATATTTTCCTGAATTCATTGTTTCCTTGGGGGTAGCCCTGTCAATCCCCATCATCCCCCCAAAGCCCCTCCATCCCCCACAAAGCATAATCCTAGTTACGCCACTGATAGAGAACATAAAAATATGGATGCCAAAAGATGAAGGAAACCTGGAGCTTTTTTGAAATGGTTATTCGAAAACGTTATTTTAGTTTTATTTTCAGATTTCAGGGCAATTTCAGGAAACAAATTCAATAAATATTCGGCAATAGAACCATAATCTATTATTAAATTGTATAATCTGTGAAATTCTCACTTTTCATAGTATTTTTTTTTACTAGGAAATTGCAATATTTATTAAATTTAATACAGTTTTTAAGAGCCACAATAGCGTCAAAATCCATTTCTGGACATGCAACTTCCTGAAATTTTGCGGGGGAGGACTCCCGATTCCCGCTGTAAGGAGGGTCCATAGGCGGATCCAGGGGGGGCACGAGGGGGGTACGGGGGCACGTGCCCCCCCAGACCCTAAAAAATATGCAATATTTTTAATGTTGGTCCCATTATCATTGCGTTCGTTTTGCATTACGAGATATCCTTGAGCCCCCCCCAGAACAAAATCCTGTATACGGCCTTGTTTGTGCCCCCCCCAGAAAGAAATCCTGGATCCGCCCCTAGGAGGGCCCCATCATGAGGCCTAGCGGAGGGCCTCAAATCACCCCCGACCACCCCTGTGCATGAGAAAGGATTTTGTCCCCAATACGTCTCTCTTTCTCGAACCATTAGCACGTAATGCATGCAACTCCGCATACAAATCCGCCGTAGGACACAAAACGCTGTATGGTCATCGTAACATCCATTCGACTGCACCTTGACCCCCTTTCTAGTTCCCCAGAACAACACTGTGTTCACCTCACACCCACATATTTTCCCCGTCCCCCTAACTTTGATTTCCCGATCCCAACCACATATCCAAACCGAAAGACAACGTTCGTTATTACGCAACAGACCGTACGATTTTCAGCCTACGGCCGGCAGCAGCACTGCAGCGCCCCGAGCGAAGGCCGTCCGTGACAGGAAAGTTAAAAAAAGTGAACATGAATATCCGCGCGCAGTGCTGTTGTGGCGTAACCTCTGAGGAATATGTATAATCCAGAGGGTTGTCGTTAGATGGCGCGCAAGTCCTGCGGCACGACTCGTGGGCTCAGAGTATGGGAACTGCGTGAAAGAGTATGCACCACTCCACCTCGACCGGTCTTTTGCGGGACGGATAATCAACTTTAAACTTACCCTGATATCTACAGGGCGTTTCAGGAGGAATCTGCAACACTTCAGGAGGTGGTAGGCAGTGGCGTAGCCAGGAGTTTCGTTCGGAGGGGTCCAAAACCAGGGGGGGAAATTTTTGAAAAACACGGTACGAAGCAGATGTTTTAAACTAATTTAACACTTTTCAGAATCGAAAAGACTTAATTTGTTAAAATATTTTGTAAATTCATGATTTTTCAATATTTTGTTTTCTTTTATGAATGTGTTTTTATATTTCCGGGGGGGAAGGGGTTAGTTAGTTACAGAGTTGTGGCAACGAAAACATTTTTTGGAAGCACTTCGCAGTTACCGTTTTTTCTTGGGTATCCAGCTTTTTCGACCTTTTTTTCATACTCTTTGTTTTTTAAGACATTAAATACTTAAGGTTGGACAAAATGAGCAATTTTAACTGTCTGAAACAAAAAATTTCAAAATGGGTGAGATTATTATCTGAGTAGTTGATACTCCCTCAATTTAGTTGTTTAATCGAGGTCAAAGATTTTTCTGGGCAAGCAAAGTCGATCCTTGGCTATGTCTTAAATTTGAAAATTTTACCATAAGTAGTATTTTTCAAAAAAGTGAGGTTTTTATGTTTGAGACTAAGTCAAAAACTGACAGTGTGCTCCTATCTATACGGAGAAAAATTTCAAGATTATAACGCAAGTTTGATGAAGAAATGCGTGAAAATTCCAAATATGGTATTGAGACTTGTACTTACGTATGTAATTCCGAGATGTTACACACAGGAGGCATACAGACAGGCGCATTAATTATAAAATTATTTAATAATTTGAGAGATGAATTAAAAAGTATGATATACATAGGGTAATTTAGAACAAAATAAAGGAATGGTTGCAACAGCTATATCCTGTAAAGATTAGGAAAAAATTATTTTCCTAAAAATTTGTAGAAATGAGATATATTTACGTATACTTTGATATCATTAATTTAATACTGTTTTGGAGATACAATGCCACTGTTGATTAAAATGTCCTGGAACTTACCGAAATGTCTTTATTCGACATAATTATTATTGTTCCTTGTGTGAGTTAAAAAAGGTGCCCATTTCTATTACACTTCTGATGTATAATGAAGCTTAAAAAATCTTGGAATGGAATTTGTAATGAAATGTGAAATTTTGAATTAAATGAATTCATTAAGGACAAAAGTTTTAAACGGATGATTCACTGCCAAAAGAGAACAAAAGATTTTTCTTGCGTAAGAAATAGCTTCACCAATCTTCTTGAATACAACACTTTTATTAAGTGCAAGGAAATGGGAGTCGAAAGCAACAAATATGAGAATAGTGAAATCCAGTCAATGGCAATTAATGAAGTTTAATTCGATATACCGTGGAAAGTAATCGCGATTAACTCCAAGATTGATATAAAAGACTTAATAATGCCTTGCTGAAAAAAAGCTTAATAGTATCACTAATTTCCGACAAGCCCTGAGAAGGAAAGCGAGCATTATCAAGCAGAAAACCCTTACATCAAACATGTTTGTCGAGGAAAGATTCGACAGGAGTACTGGGTTAGTTACAGCTTCGAAAAGTCTAGGTATAGATTTCAGGCGAGCTTTCAGCAGGAATCTTTAATACACGGATCGACGGACGGTCTTAATTTAGATGGACTCGTCACTCATTTCGGCCAGAGCGATCACTTATGAGGTAGTTCACTCAGTCAAGGTTGAGAAATGAGCCGTGAGTGTTCCACGCTGAGCAGCTGCTATCGGGACGAAATAAGCAACCATTCCGTTCGAGGGACAACGATTCGTTCGTGTGAGGACGGAAGTCGGTAAGTATCTTGTTATGCGAGACACTGTTTCATGCATATGAGTCTCCCGTCTCAACCAGCACTTGGACACTCGGTCCGACCTTAAGCATGAGCAACTGCGACAGATTTAGGGTAAAGACTTTTTCCTATCACATGACGGAATTAACCCTTTAAAGGTAGAACTAACTTACCGACCGATTTTTATTATTTTTTGCATATCCTATTTACTTTACAACTAATGAAGAGATATTATGAAAGAAAACCCGAACAAAAATGTTTAAATGCGTTTTCAAGCATGTTCCCAAATCGGAACACACCACAAAATTTAGCTATTGTTTAAAAAATAATTATACACTTGACCAAAAAACTAAGTTTAACAATTTAATACATATATATTGATCTTTTGAATAAATGGGCATTTATTACAGGTCAGCGAGTGTAGGAAAAAATATCGAATAAACCGAAGCCACTGAAAATAACCAATTTTGAAAAGGTATAATTAACGACCAATGTATACACAAGTCATGCGATTCACTTATTAAAAAATTTTTCCATAATTTATTCACATAACGAAAGCTGTAAAAGCAAACACAGATCCTAAATGTAATTTTCGTAAATTATTATAAATCTGTTCCCAAATGAGAGTATTGGATTGTAAACGGCTAATACTTTTGATTTAAGTTATTATAGAATACGACAGGTGTATTACAGAGCAGGAAGATTTAATTTTACACGTTTTTACACGTCACAATACTGAAAAACCCACTTCCGTTCACTAATTAACTGACTGATTGATTCATACAATTGCTTTGAGTGAATGAGACAAGGTACAACATAAAGTCAAAGAATCGAACATTATTATTAAATTTAAATCGATCCGTAAAATTGAAAAGAAAGAGCTTTTATTCGTAGTTTTCACGAAAGCTCGTTTACGATACAGGAAAATATTTACAAGAGCGTGCTGAAAAATATGCTGAAAAATGCTAGATGATAGCGATTATCGTTAAACAAGTTAGGTACCTACTCGCTTTCCCTCGCTGGGTATGCTCTCCACCTTCCCCTTCGGCCTGGATTTTAAAGAATATACGCATGTATTATAAATGGTGACTCAAAATTTTAAATATATTACGTTTATACGCATTGGAGGATCTAGGGGGGTCACGGAGGCACGTGCCCCCTCCCCAGAACCTTAAAAAATATGCAATATTTTTAATACGGTCTCATTATCATTGCGTTCGTTTAGTATTACGAGGAATCCTTGTACCCCCCCCCAGAACAAAATACAGTAGATTCCGGTTAATTGGGACATATCGGGACTTGTGCACTTTGCCCCAACTAAGCGGCTGCCCCAATTAGGCGAACTATCCTGTGTATGGGCATAAACTGACGTTGAAATGATAGAAAGAAGACTAAAGAATGTTTATAATGCAACATAAGTTCATTAAACTATTAATTTGATTAATAAATCAGCGAGTTTAGTTAATTTATTATCATTTTTAAGAATAATAACAATTTAGTTATAAATATTTTTCACAGCCTCGGGCCACGCTAAATGACTGTCTTTTACTGAGTCCTATTAAAGAAAAGTCTTATCCTCTTACGGATAGTATAGCAACAAGAGCTTTCAAAATAGGGCAAGAATAGGAACATTTGTGAAAAATAAGAGTAAATCAAAGGAGGAAAATATAAAAAAGTAGTATTCTGAAAACAAAAAAGTTGAATTTCGTCGCGAGTATGGAGTCTATGTCGCCGACTCATGGCCCAATAAAGCGGCATGCTGACCCAATTAAGCGGAGAATACTCTGGGATACTCATCTATTGGGTTCTGTTCTTCAAGATCTGCCCCAATTAAGAGGCTGCCCCAAGTAACCGGTGGACCCATTAAACGGAATCTACTGTATTTAAGTATACCGGGACTAGCCACGGTGATAACTTTTACGGGAGTCACCCGCAATGCACAATTGATTTGGATGGATTTTGGATGGATTTTTCAATGGATTTCAATCCAACAATGGATTTTTCGCACAATTGTGCATTGCGGGTGACTCCCGAAAAAGTTATCACCGTGGCTAGTCCCGGTATACTTAAATTCGTCAAAGAGAGAACACCTATATGTGTTCAAAGTTCGGACTTTACTCTCCGGCTGTGACGCCGTGCGCACGATTTGGACTGCTCGTCGCATAATATGCTCAGCAGTCCATGCCACCTTGTCCGGTACCTATAGTCCACAAATTTCCGCAGGGATGAATGACGCCTCGGTAGCTTAACTGGCTAAAGCACTCGGCCGGAAATCGAGGGATCCGGGTTCGAATCCCGGTCAAGGCGAATGATTTTTTCTCTGTGGACTGTATTGGATACGGCCTTACTTGTGCCCCCCAGAAAGAAATCCTGGATATGCCCATGTTTATACGCAGGTAAGATTATAACCAGGGATGGCAAGTGAAAGGAAACGAAAATGTTTCGTTTCGGCCCGGAGGGCAACGAAAATACGAGGCCTAGGATTAGTTTCGTTCCCGCACGAAATTAAAATTACCGAGGTGTGCAGTTCCGACCCGCGACGATACTTCACTCCCGGGAACCAAACTAAATTGTTCATTACTCCGCTGCTCATCCATGGGCGTACCCAGCGAGGGGCAGGAGGGGCCAGCTGCCCCACTTGAAGAAAAAAACCGTAAATGTCTTTGAGGAAAATAATATTTTGCTGAAGTTAAAATACCGTGGAAAGCGCAATTGAAGACATTAATTCCAAATCGACACAAATCTATTTGGTAGGATCCGTTAGTTATGTTGCTATATCCTTGGGGTTACCTTAGCTGTTGCTTCCATTTTGGTTAGTTGCTCGCTTTACTTCAATATTACATGGTGTCACTTATCCATCCATGAGGAAAAGTTGAAGTTTCCGTAGCTCTGAATCTGAGCAAAAAAGTGGTTTGTTCCAAGAGTTTTCTGCATGAATCTGCGCTCAGCTGGAATTCGGCTTGAGTTGGGCTTCGTTCAATATGAAAGGCATGAGTATTATTATTGCAATATCATCTTGGGAAGATAGCCACGATTGCCGATGGGGAATTCAATGCAGTGATTAAGTTTGATGGACCATTTTCATAATAATAAGTTCAAAGTAATAAATACCTTTGCTCATCAATTCCAGCTTGAATAGGGTAGTTTCCTTCATCAAGGAAACGAAAGGCATTGCGATTCCTTACTCACCATTAGTGTATTCATAATATACAAATTATTTGGTTTTAGAAATCCCAGTTTAGACGAATGTTAATGGTCAATTTCAACCTCATTTGAAAAAGGCCTGATTGGCGCCCATGCGATGCCAGTCCATGTGACGTCATAGGGTCCTAGACGCTATACGAGTATATAGGAGTTTTACATCGCTTAGATTACCAATGAATGCATGTGGCACAGAGCTCTGGGAAACATCTCTTATTGTTAATAATAACTTATTAAAATTGCCTATGGTCGGAAAGTTTCCTTCGTTTGATAGGGTATTAATTAATCCTTATTAAAGCCAAGCGCTACTTGCTAGCAGGGTACTCAGCTACCTGCCAGCATCCTGCATCGTAGCGGCTCTCAAAGCCTCGCACCGAGGGGGCCTCACGCGGAACCAGAATGACGTCACACGAGCTTTTCCCAGCATTCATACTTAGCGGTCACGTTTTCGCGCGCTTGAAAATTTTCACATTTCATTTTATATCGAAAATTTTATATAGTTATTTAAAAAACTGAAAGCGTGAAATACGCATTCAAGGAGTGCGTATTTGGTATCGGCATTTAAATTTCGGTTCGATTTGAGCAATTAAAAATTTTAAAGCGTGAATTACGCGCTCCATGAGTGCGTATTCGATTTCAGCAATCAAATTCGGTTCGATTTGGGTAAAAAAAAATAGGAAACGACCCTATCGAGATAAAAACAGATCATAGCTCACCCCAACTGGACATGGTCCTTCCGAAGATCTGTCCCGTCTCCTTGTTGTAGAAGAACTGCTTGATGGTGTCGAGCTTCCCGAGTTGCGGGGGTCTGTAGAAGGCGTCATGGTCCATAGGGGTTGGCCTGGGAGGCCTCGGGGGCGGGGGTGGTTCCGATGGGGAAGGTGGCGGCGACTCGTCCTCATTGTCGGTGAGGAACGGGGGTGGGTCTCCGGAGGGAAGTCGCAGAGGCGCCGACTTGGTGGGCGAAGCCGTTGTGTTGGGCGTTGAAGAATCAGACATCTCGGCGAATCTTTATAAAACGATTTAAAACCTGGGGATTAAGAAAAAGAAAAATTTATCATCAATAAAAATCACATGAGCACTATAAAAACTGGTTGTTGCAAGAGAAAAAATATTGATCATATATATCCTGGAGTTTAGGTTAAAATGATGCAAAAATTTTATGCCGACGTTTCGGTTTTGTTTTTAACCATCTTCAGGGCTTATTTTTGAACTGGGTTGTTTCACTCCTTTCTCTTTCCTGTGTCTCTCTTTTGAAAAAGCAGGTGAAAGAGTGCTACTGTATTTATAACAAAGAAATAGTTTCAAAAGGTGTACTCCGTTTTCCTAACCTGAATATTACAATCTGGTAGCGTAAGTTTTAGATGAATTCGTTTGTCACCTAATGGAAGTCGATGGCACTGACAAATAGACTTTCTACGTACTTTTCCACAGTAATTTATATTATGCACTACCGGTTTGAACACTTCAGTGCCATTCTCAAGGGATTTTTTCTTTTATCTTTTTATGTGAAGGGTATTTATCTAATTTTAAAAATAGTTCATGATAACATTTGATTTTCGTTTTTCTGTTTTCCTTAAATAATAATTTGATCCACTTAATTGGCTGAAACTAATCAAATTACAAATTGTGACCAGTGTTAGAGTAAAGGAGACCAAAACAATGGCTATCCACTAATGAACTTTGGGTACTTATTCAATAAGCCGCCCATGATGCATGGTCGATGAATCGGTAATTGGCTCTTTTGCTTTTTAGATCCAATAGGGTTTGGCTAAAGATGACTAAACATTCTCAGACTGGGAGCGAGATGAAGGCCAAATATCAGACAGGAACGCGCAAAGGAAAGTAAATAATAGAGACATGAGTTCACCACGTATTTTCCACCCTCTATGACACACATGTCTTACATGTTTGCTGACCGATTCCTTATCACTCAGCGCTTGAACCTTGCCCTGCCCCGTCAGCTGCCTTCTTTCCACCCTTGAAGCAACTGACAAGTCTTGCATCCACGACAATGCTCAGCACTTAAGCGAAAATGCATAAGGTGATGGAGGAAAATACCTATTGAATGATTTTACACATTTTTATAAAATATACATCGACTAAAGTTTCAACAGGCAACAGTCATTATTAAGGTTTGATCACCAGAAAAGTAGCGATATATACGTACAGTTGGTTGCAGTTGGGTTGGGGCAAGAAAATTTCGGGGTAGGGACAGTGGGGATGATATAGGATGAGCAATGAAGAAAGACAATGCGTCACCATATTAATCACTGGTCAACAATCCTAAGATTGGTTTGAAGCAGCCCTCCATCAATTCTCCTATCAGCGAACCTTTCCAAACCAACGTATTTCTTCTCTTTCACATCCCTCTTTACTTGTTCCATATATTTTGTTCAAGGTCTTCCTTTTCTGTTCTTCCACTTGCCCCTCGACGATCGTCATAATCAGGTCATCATGTCTCAAGATTTGGCCTATACGGTTTTTCCGTCTTCTTATCAAGATTTTCAAGAAGCTTCTCTTCTCTCTTACTCTTCATTGGACTTCCTCATCACTAACAAGGCACATGACACAAAAAACGACTAGCAAATTACCAATTAGTCTTCTCACACAAACACTACAGCATGGTAAAAGGCCAAAGAGGTCAAAAGTGATTAGGCAGAGGGGAGTGAACACCAACTGTAACAACTATAGTTCATGTATATTTTGGTACTTTACTGGTGTCCGACATCTTGAAAGTGACGATTATCCCCTTGAAACCTGGGTCTATGTATGTTTGATTCAAGTGTGGAATATTATTAAAGAGCTGTTTTCTACTATCATCAGGATTAAAGAAGTTCGAAAGATAAAATCTGAGTCTGTTGTTTAAAAAAGGAAACATTACGGCAAGACATACTCCGTTGGTCAGCCTTACGAATACAATTTGTCTTCAATACGTATTTGAGAAGCGTGTTGAGCCGATTGAAAAAAACTCGGTTGAATTTCATTGCCCGAAAAAAAAATATTTCCAGATAAAAAATTCAGCTGAACGAAAAATCTAGCTTATCTTTTTATTTCTTAGTGTACGATATACGAAAATGTTTGATGTTTTAAGAGTAGTTTAATTCTACAAGAAATGATAAAGGTAATATAAATTACGTAATCCAATCTAAAAACTCGTACTTTCATACGATTTTTATTGCATACCATAATTACCATGAGACATGATGGTCTAAAGGCCGTTTTACAAGGCGCACGTAATTGCAAAATCTGACGTGTGTACGAAGGTGCAGTCAAAAATGCGTCGTGTGAAGCGGTGAAGAATGCATGCGAGACGAGATGGACGTGAGATGGAAAAATAGCCCCTGTTCTAATTTCGTTCATGCATTCGCGCAATTCCTCGCCATTTTAGAAATTTATAATGTTCTACCCTGCGCAATTCCGTGCCCGTGAAAAACAGCCTTAATAAAAATTATCGTCGAAGTCATTTGGAATAAAAGAACGGTATATGAAGGCCTCTGGTGAGACACAGTGCAATTGCAATTGATGCAGGGTGTAAAATAGAAGACTTAGCTATAAGTACAATAAGTCATCAACATACGAACAAGATGCATTCTAAGATGGTGTTCGTAAGTTAAAATACATTATCAAGGCAACCAAAAGTGTAATTATCCTACAGAATGCAACACTGCATCACAATTTTACGTTAACGATGCGTTGCGATGACGACGAACTGGTCTTGCGATGCGATTGGAGCCGAAATTATGCATTACATGAAATGTCGAAAAGGCTGGATACAAAAAAAAAGTTTTTTAATGTAACTGCAAAGTGCATCCTTTACTCCACACCGCGTTGCATCGGCCAACCTCAAAGGCGCCAAATTTAAAATTTCAGACACGCTTCAATTTTTTTAATGCTCGTACATATCTCTGAAAGTTCGCAAGTCGAATGTTCGTAATTAGAGGACGCACTGCAGCAATTAAAATCAAAATTCTACGCGAGGGACTAGGGACTACTCCTTTCAGTTCACTCGATCTCTTTTAGGAGTCGTAAAAAATAATTTGAGGATAGGTGAGATGGAAAGTTCTCTGGCCATGAGAAAAGATGGTTGAGTGAAAAATTTTCATTCTCATCTATTGAATTACACGTGGCAGGGAAAATTTTTAAGTGTGAATTTTACATGATGAGTCTCAAAAAAATCTATGCAGATAAAACTTTTAAATTTTGTATTGACTACCGACGATATCGTAAGAAGAGTTCGAGAGAAGAGAGGTCTCATGAAAACCTCAATAGGAATGAATGAAATTAAATTTATAAATGTAATAAAAATTTAAATTAAACAATACACTAATAGGGTAATTTTTATTCAGGATATTAAATGTTATGCTTGTTGTATGCCACTATGTAATATAATAATGGAACCTTTTGATAAGCCTCATGGCTTAGAGGGACTATGTTTGTGTATATGCAAATGAAATATCATCTCATTCTATGGTAGCTGAGTGGAGATCTTCGAAATGTGTTGCTAAAGCAGAATGATTAGGATAAAATAGATCGACCGAGTTAGTAATGCGGAAGTCCTAAGGATAGTAGGAGAGAGGAGAAGCCTCATGAAAACCTTAATAAGAAAACGAGACAACCCTACAGATATGATGATCTGATGAAGACAATAGTCGAGGGACAATTACATCGTGTAGCTGTTGATATTTACGCTTATGTTTTCATTACTTTATTGATTTGATGTTTGTGTTTTATTTGATATTAATGTTTAATAGATTCTGATGGAATCTTGCAGCCATTGAAAAAGGAGCTGGATGGAGGGAGAAGATAAATGAAAATTGTAATTTGAAAAGAATATAGAGGTCTTTGGAAGGAACAATTGTCTAATTTTAAAATGGCAAGAACGGGAAAAGAAGACCCCAGAAATAAATTTGTTGAACAGATTAAGAAAGATGGGAAAGAGAAGAAGTACGTAGGTACGAAAAGATTAGCTCATAGGGGAAATGTGGTGATACAGAAGAATCATGAGGATCAAATGGATCGACCGAGTTAGTAATGAGGAAGTCCTAAGGAGAGTAGGAGGGAAGAGAAGCCTCATGAAAACCTTGACCAAAAGACGGAACAACCTTATAGGACGTATCTTGAGATATGATTGCCTGATGAAGTCAATCGTCGAAGGACAAGTGGAAGGCAAAAATGAAAAAGGAAGACATCGAACAAAATGTACGGAACAGGTAAAGTGGGATGTGAAAGAAAAGAAATACGTAAGTGTTTAAAGGTCAGCTGATCGGCGAATTGAGTGGAGAGCTGCGTCAAACCAATGTCAGGATTGTTGACCAGTGATGATGATGACTACCACAATGGGTCCTCCTTAAATGTTTTTTTAAGATCGGCTGATATGAGAAAAGAATGAAGAGCTAAATCAAATCATTGCTAATTGATAATGATTTATACTCTCATCAGCTATGCACACATAATACAGCACTGAAAGCGAAGTTTATTGGACTCAAAATAATGTTAAAAAGATCAGCTGATGTAAGAAGTGATTGGAGAACAATGTCAAACCACTGCTAACAGATAATGATGTAAATTCTCATCAGGTACATACACATGGTACAGTGCTGAAAACGAAGGTTATTGGTCTCAATGTAGTGTTATAAGACTAGCTGATATGATAAGTGAATGAAGAACTGTGTCAAACCATCGCCAACTGATAATGATTTACATTCTCATCAGGTATGCAGGTATAGTACAGTACCGAAAGCGAACTTCATTTGTCTCAATGTAGCGTTAAAAGATTATTTGACATGAGATATGAATGGAGAGCTGGATCAAACAATAGCTAACTGATACTGATGTACATTCTCATCAGGTACATACACATAGTATAGTGCTGAAAGCGAAGGTTATTGGTGTCAATGTAAAGTTAAAAGATCAGCTGATATGAGAAATAAAAGCAGAGCTGGATCAGACCATTACTGACTGATACTCATTTAAATTCTCATCAGGTACGTACGCACAGTACAGTGCTGAAAGCGGAAACGTGGTCGCATAACGGCGTGGGTGGGCTTACGATGCCCAATCAAATCCGGAGGCCGGCCGAAGCTGGGACGTGGGCGGAAAGACCCCGAGGTCTGCCCCCCCGTTGGCGGTCGCTGGAGATCCTCGCGGTCGGACAAAGAGAGCAGCATCCAGTGGCACACATTTGTAAGGGATGTGCCTCGTTTACCCGCGCCGATCCGTTCAAGTGGAAAAATGGACGGTGGTGGGAGTCAATTACGCAAAACGTGGGGGTTGATGCGATCCGAATGGGACGACAGTGAGGCATTCCAGGGGAGGAACTTGGGATGGGTGGAGGGTGGGATAACTCTACGCTACGTGGGTTCGGACAAGCCGAGATGGACCGCGAGTCCTTTCCCATTCATGCCGATAGTGGAGCCAAGGAAACTGCATATCGATGGCTAAGTTCTAACGACACTTATCTCAAAATTTGGCTGGTTTGAGGCAGGTATCTTAAACAAAGTGTAATGACATTAAAAAAAAATAAAAGTCAAGGAAAAAACAACTCTTTGTTCGCAAATGTATGCTTCTTTTCCAGTTTTATCAATTTTTGGTCTTTAATTTCAGTGCGCAATTAAAAATATAAATCGTTTATTATGCTCTCCTGAAAAGTTGCTATTTTTGAGATACGTGTCGTTACAACTTAGCCATCGGTATAGGAGGCTCAAGTCCATTTTACAGAAGACTGATTTCCGTAGCGATTTTAGTCGCATTTAAATCGGTTTTCGAAAATTTCAGCGGCGCGGTGATGAGTCCAACGTGATCCACTTTTTTCTTCAATATTTTGCATTATTACGTTTGTTATGGCGAGAAATAGCATTGAACAATTATGAATTTAATTGATCACATAATACTTTATGTAAATTTCAGTAAATACCCCTAATTATACCTTATTTCCCCGTGAAACTCGGATCAATTTGTCCGTCGGCGACTTTTGTAGACCCATTTAAATGCGCGGTGGGTGACAACACATTTAGAGGCAGACTTGAGGATCCTCTTTTGTAATATTCGTGAGTGGAGCGTAGGGATGATTTCTTGACGCCGCAGTGACCCCAAGGATGGTCCGGACCACGAATATTACATCAAAGGATTCTTAAGTGCCACTAGAATTTGTCACTCCGCGCGCAATAAAATCGGATTTAAAAAATCGCCACTCGTGTCGCCACCAGTCATCGATAACTACTTGTCACGAGGAAATACACGGTAGTTATACGTAAAGGAGCCACCAAATCATATAAACTACACATTTAACGCATGCAACGTGACTGTCTAACAAAAAAGATTTACTTCCACTACGATTTATGGTGAAAGTCACATTGAACCATATACAGCTACCTAGTGGCGCCGCCGAATAAAATGGGCGCGACCTTGCAACAAATATAACGCTTAACCGCCATGTTCTATGGCCTAATTTAATGGAGTCCCCTTGGTCCTGAACACGAATATTAGGTACATCAGAGGATTCTCAAATCCTCCCCTAGAATTGTTGTCGCTCATCGCGCATTAATATCAGATTCCAAAAGCGCCACTCGTGGCGCTACCAGTCATCGATACCTACTTGTCACGTGGAAATACTCGGAAATACAAACCACATCACTGCAAGATACCGACATAAGACGGAGCTCGCGAGTCCACATCCACAACGATTAACTATGGGCGAAGTTTAGAGTTTTATGATGGAGTGGTCAGCAATTCTGCCGCAGATTAACTAAAAAAATGAAAGGCTATTGAAGTAGTAGAGGCTATCAAAAACACCATCCAGTGAAACGGGGGGTTTTCCCTACCCTCTAAATGTTAATGGAACATTTGTTTATCTTAGCCTCTGAAAACAGCATTTTAAGTGCTATCTACGACTAAAATTTATTTAAACCTTGATGTTTTTGTTTTGAATGTACAGGTTTCGTACTTTTCGCAGTTAAAAACTGCGCTCATGCGGTTGATGGCGAAAGTCGCACTGAACGAGATACCGCTGACTAGAGGCGCCGCCGAATAAAATGTTAAAAAAAGTTAAACCGTGAATAAATACCACCAAACGGATCTCTACCCAAAATAACACCCTACTCCCCCTCCAACATGCAATTCATACTAAAAGTCTATTGTTTTGGTTGGCGCAGCCGTGAAAGTAGCCTCATCCCAGGTCATGGCAGTAATTCTTTTATAGTTTCCTCTCGTGAAATATCAAGCCATAATACATACATGGTTTATATCGCTGATTTGTAATCTAACAGGAATCATAAATAAGTCAGGCAAAAATAGAATCAATGAACCTTTGCTCGAATTCTTTAAATCTCGAACCCCATCCCTTCTACTATAGTTGGGTCCAGCTAAACTCAATGATGCGGATATTACCGCAGTATAGCGACTAAAATGTTTGGCCAAAATTCATAGAGAGGAAAGGAGCCCTACCCGGGTGTATAGCCGGGAAACTTTCATCGAAATCCCCTGATACTTATCACTGCTCAAAGAGGAACATTATCAAAATGCAAACAAACCCACCAATGACTAAGTCAACGTCACCACGAAGCCATGGGGCGGCTATCGATCATGTGTCGATAAGTCCTGGAGCATGTCATCAACCCCGTGGATTTTCGATGAATAAGCTGGTCATATGGATATCAATATAAGACCCGAAGCTGTAAAAGCTCAGATTAAAAATCCAAGCCTTCTTTAAAGTTCAAATCTATAAAAGCCCTCGAGGTAATACTTCCTAAGTACTCCATGGAAACCTGGTACCCTTTATCGCTAAGATATTTTGTAATATGAGGGAAACGAATCACTGCGTTATAAAGACTAAATTAAAAGATTCAAGGTAGTTTCCTTCATCAAAGAAAACGAAAGGCATTGATTGCGATTCGTTACCCACCATTAGTGTATTCATAATATAAAAATTATTTGGTTTTAGAAACCCCAGTTTAGATGAATGATAATGGTCAATTGTAACCTCATTTGAAAAAGTCCAGATTGGCGCCCATGCGATTCCACTCCACGTGACGTCTCAGGGACCTAGTTTCTACACGAGAAGATAGGAGTTTTACATCGTCTGAGACTACCAATGCATGCATTACACACAGAGCTCAGGGAAACATGCCTTAATGATCACCTATTAAAACTGCCTGAGGTCGGAAAGTTTCCTTCGTTTGATAAGGTATTAATAATCCTTATTTAAGCCCTGCGCTACCTGATAGTAGCCTGCGTCATATCAGCGCTCAGAGCCTCGCCTCAAGATCACTACACTTGCGGTAGCGGGAACCAGAACGACGTCACACCGGAGTTTTCCCGGCATTCATACTTACCCGTCGCGTTTTCGCGCGCTCGCAAATTTTCACTTTTCATTTAATCTCGAAAAATAGATATCGTCATTTAAAAATCTAAAAGCGTGGAGTACATACTCCAGGAGTAATAATATTTCGATTTAGGAAATTTAAAAAAATTATTTAAATTAATTAAAAAGAAACCTTAAATTAAACAAGAAATTATAGTCAATTAAAAAAAACAACCCTATTTATTTTCCACGATCAAAAAATTTTGCAAACAGGATAAAAACCATGAATATAGGAGGGAGAGATGATAATAGTAATTACATTGCCGGTATTTATATTAAAATACTGCCGAAATGTATCGGCGCAGCTGGTTGCTGAAGTTTTGGCTCTTCCGACTCATAAGGTTGCCTACCCTGTCCTGCCCTAGTGGCAGTTTTTGAAACCCACCCCCACATGAATTTCTTCTGCATAATTATGACATCTACGTCAACTTAAGGACTAGAGTGTCCCCTTTCAGTAGCCGAAGGCGGCAAACATAGCCGCTCGTGCTAACCTATTTCACCCGCTGATTTAAGTACTTAGGCGTGAATTTAGGAGAAAAAAAGGTTGAATGAGGTCTGATGAAATCGCAGTTGACCATGATAAAGGTCTTGAGGGTGCCATAAACACACAAAAATTTAGAAAACTCGGGTGTTTAGGAATTTTCAATACAAATTTCCGAGTCTTTTTTTTATTTAATTTAATTTTAAGAGCAAGAACGGGGCCAACGAAAATGCCAGCTCTTATCTCAGGCTTGCATGGAAAATTACAAAAATGGCCATGGTGACACCGCAGAGAATGAAGCAATCCTAGAGAGAAGTTATATTTACGCTTTTTTTGGTGTTACGTGCTACATTTTGCGGTTTGTTTATCTTTAAAGTTAAAAAAAGAAGTTGTTTTACGACTTCCTCTGGAGGACACGGGTGAAATCCCAGTACAATTCCACAGAGAAGCCTTTAGATGACACAGGCAATACTTATTTCAGTGAGGCCAACAGGCCTGAGTCTCAAATGGATTCCTGGTTTAAAGAAAAAAAAAAACATTTCACGATATTTACGAATGCGCCGCGATAACCTTTTAACCCGCGCCATTGACGATCGAAACCAAAGTCTAAAGATGAGAAAACAAGAAGTTTCGTGAATTTCATACCAGCGGCCAGAACTCTATAATGAGAACGAAATCGTTCCGAGACATTGCGGGCTAAGATAAAATATTAGTCATAACGATTATTTTTGTTTAAAGGCTTAATTTCCACGCACGAAAATAGATGATCGCTATCACGACTCTACGAAGAGTTAGTACATGAAGAGATTTAATATAGGGCTTATTAAGGCTGGGTTATACATATTACAACCCCGCAAGAACCAATATGTGTCCCTCCCCCCACTCAGTGATTCAACCCGAAGTTCGGTTTGGATAGGTGAGGGTAGAGCTCAACCCTGAATAAGCCTCGGCCATGTAAATACAGCATATTCTGGATTATGGGGGCGTTCCTTTCCCTCGCGCTTTGCAAATAAATTTTTGGGGTGTCCATGGGCTTCAGTCGGGATTTGCACGCGAAACTCTCAGGTCAGTAGACATGCGTTTTACTATCATGGCTACCACGCTCTCAACATGTCTGAAAATATTAAATTAAAGCTTGGTCGTCGGAGGGATCAATGAGGATCTAAGGGAAAATTCTGCATAAAATAGCGTTAAAACTATTTTATATTATTTTTCTGCTATATACTATACTTTATACATATAAACTGATTTTTGAGAAGGGCGGTTAGGCCAAAAACCATTCACATCCCCGTTTTTAGACTAAGCTACGGAGTAATACAATCTGAGCATATTAGATATCTACGCCTCGCCTCTCCGGAATATCTTGTTCGTTTTGTTTCGCTAGTCCCAGCCGTTTAAGCTGTCTCCAGCGGGTTTCTGCAGTATTAATTCCAGGTTTAGTTTTGTCTCAGGTACATATAAACTGATTTTTGAGTCGGGCGGTTAGGCCAAAAACCATTCACATCCCCGTTTTTAGACTAAGCTACGGAGTAATACAATCTGAGCATATTAGATATCTACGCCTCGCCTCTCCGGAATATCTTGTTCGTTTTGTTTCGCTAGTCCCAGCCGTTTAAGCTGTCTCCAGCGGGTTTCTGCAGTATTAATTCCAGGTTTAGTTTTGTCTCAGGTACATATAAACTGATTTTTGAGTCGGGCGGTTAGGCCAAAAACCATTCACATCCCCGTTTTCAGACTAAGCTACGGAGTAATACAATCTGAGCATATTAGATATCTACGCCTCGCCTCTCCGGAATATCTGGTTCGTTTTGTTTCGCTAGTCCCAGCCGTTTAAGCTGTCTCCAGCGGGTTTCTGCAGTATTAATTCCAGGTTTAGTTTTGTCTCAGGTTAAAGTATGGCAGATAAGCTATGATGTGGGGGGAAGGGATATGATTTGGGATTTAGGAAATACCAATGGCGTGACATAGTGAAAATATTTTATCGTAGGAGTTCAAGCAATAAACACTATGATTTTTCATCACAGTGATTCATTTTGTCCGACCATTGTTTCTTTACAGCGCAGCGTGACGTTTTCACCTTGAAAATGCCACGCTGAAAAAATAAATCACCACGAGGAAAAAGCAAAGTTTTTTTTTCCTTCAAATCCTATCAGGAATCTAAGGATGTTGATTTATAATGGTCACTAAGAACTGTACACTAAAATAGGAAAGTAGCAACAACATGGTTCCCACCCAAACTGAAATAAAAAAATTCACGGTTTTTTCTAGGTTTTCACGGTCTAGATGTCGTCAAATTCACGGCCTATAGAAAAACCATTTTAGGCAGAAATATTGATCGCGTAACGATCATCGGCCGCAGGTTAACTACAAATTTAACAAACGCGACAGACGCCGTAAATGCAAACGCAGCAATGAAAGTGCTACCTCTCTTGACGTCGCTGGCAAGATTCAGCTCCGACTTAAGTTTGTGAGCGGGAAAATGGAGGGACCAGGGTGCCAGGGAAATTAAGAAAAGTCTGAATTTTCGCCAGGGTTAATGAACACTTTGGTTACCAGTCCTCTGGCTATGGTACAAGCTTAAGGTCAATGTGTCGTCATGGCACACGGACCAATAATAGGGTGGTTTCCTATTATTTTTTTATTGCCTAAATCGAAAGATTATTACTCCTGGAGTACGTATTTCACGCTTTTAGATTTTTAAATGACGATATCTATTTTTCGCGATTAAATGAAAAGTGAAAATTTTCAAGCGCGCGAAAACGCGACGCGTAAGTATGAATGTCGGGAAGTCTCTCCGCGTGACGTATTTCTGGTTCCCCCTCCCGCCCTGCGAGGTGACCTTGAGGCGAGGCTTAGCTCTGATACGACGCAGGCTGCTAGCGGCTAGCCTAGTACCTTGCTGGCTGGTAGCGCTTGGCTTAAATAAGGATTATTAATAACTTATCAAACGAGGAAAACTTTCCGACCGTAGCCAGTTTTAATAAGTGATTGTTAAGACATGTTTCCCTGAGCTCTGCGCCTCATGTATGCATTGGTAACCTCAGACGACGTATAACTCCTATCTCCTCGTATAGAAACTAGGTCCCTGTGACGTCACGCGGAGTGGCATCGCATGGGCGCCAATCTGGCCCTTTTCAAATGAGGATAAAAATGGACCATTGCCATTCGTCTAACCCGGTATTTCTAAAACAAAATAATTTGTATATTATGAATACACTAATGGTAGGTAACGAATCGCAATTAATGCCTTTCGTTTTCTTTGATGAAGGAAACCACCCTATTGCACTTCGAATATACGTGTGCAGGTAAATATGTGGACAGTGTCTACGCATGACTGGCTTTGAAACATGATCGAAATATCAATTTTTATTTTGCTCTTTCAATCGTACTTCTAAAATCAAGTTTGAGAGAATATTAAGGTTATATGACTAAATTCCCGGCTTATTCACGGTTTTAAGGTTTTCACGGTTGAGTGGGAACCCTGAATAAATTATATGTAGACTTCCGAAAACACATGAATGTAAAACCACTGTAGGATAAACTATTAGGCCCTTATTAGACGAGGTAGCCAGGCGACGTCGCCAGCGACGAACCTGGCTACCCAGCTTGTCGTGGGTCATTGATTCTTATGGGCCTTATTACACGAGGGTAGCCAGCGACGTAGCCACACTTTGGCGACTGACTGGCTACCGAGCCCCGTCGCCACTCCGGTCGCCACTGGCTACCCGTACTGGCGACGCTGCGTTGTAGCATACGGAGCTTATTACACGAGGTCGCCAGGCTACTCGGTCAGTACACCTCGCTTGGTACTGCTCACTGTTGTGTTGTGTTCTGTTGTGAGTGGGTGAGTTGTTCAGTATGTCCACGGCAGTTGAGAAAATGCCTACATCTTCTGATTCAGTGGAAGGGATACGCGGAGAGAAGAAGAAAAAAGAAGAGCCGCAGAAAGACGACCAAAAGAAAAAGCATGAAGAGCTCGTGAAAAAGTGCCAGAAGTTGGCCGACACAAAATTAAGATAAGTTACCACTCACACAACGCAGTCCACTATAGTTCACAGCAAACTGAGAGAAAACGGAAAAAATTCTGGCTACTGAACTGGCTACTAGGTTTGGTAGCCAGCGACGTCGCCAGCTACCGTCGCTGGCGACGTCGCCTGGCTACCTCGTCTAATAAGGGCCTTTATTATCATTATTCATGGAGTAAAAATTGTTGATTCTTTATTAAGAAACCCCCATTGAGAACCACTACTTTGAATGTGGGAGCCGATGCCATTCCTAAGATTAAGTTGAGACTTTACGAAATGATATCTTGGTGAGGAATATGAAGGCCGACGTTTTGGTGACATGCTATTTCGAAGCTGTCCAGGATTTAAATGATAAAAATGGCCAAGAAAATCACCAAAACGTCGTCATCCCACAAAATCACTGATTAAAATACATAAGAAAGCTGCGTGATTAAAAAAAAATGCTAAAAATTGCTTAGGGTGTACAGAATGCGTTACACAGAAATTAAGTGAATAAAGCTGGGAGCCGATAGAGACTCGGAGACTGCGGGCTAGGCTTAGATTGTTTGGAAAACTGAGAATGTAATAAAACGATGAGATGTTATTAAGTGTCAAATTTTTGATTTATTATTATGTTAAAAATATCTTATTAAATGACACATTCACGTTTTCATGTTTTGATTAAATTCAAATTGATAAACCGAAACTGAATTATCTACTGTAATATGCTATTTATTTATGTTTATATGTAATTTACTTATAATTAATAAGTTATCAACTGTATTATGTATGTACTTTGATCACCACTAATTTACAATTTGTCCTCTTAGGGGTGTTCTACTCAGATAAAATAAATATTATAATCATTAATAGATGTATTTAGGAGCGACACGGAGAATATCATATTAGAATTTTAACATATTTCCAGATCCGACAGATGTTATAAATTAAGAGAGATATTTTACCGAACGGATAGATATGGGAATTCGTTTTTCCCGCGAACCATAAAGGACTTTAATAAATGCTATTCGTAATTTTGTTAGAGCATTTACTTTCTATATTTAGACGGCAGGTGTCCTAACACCCCCTTCCACACGCCGCACGCTTGTGGGGTAGTTTGTGGATGTTGATCACCCGGCTTTCATCCCGTGAACACTTCATCCACTACTCAAAATGTTTCAAAAAAGACGAGAAGTAAGGATAATTGACCAGATGGACGAACGAATTAAGTTCGCAAGTGTAATTCCTATTCCCCACCAAACCCGAGGAAAGATGACATGGAACTCTTCCATATTGGAGCCTTTCCAAACATCTCATTGGGGCATAATCCACGCGTGGCTTCACACAACTCGCCTCTAAAACGGACGAATCCACTAGGAAGAAGGACCAGGTAGAATAAACTTGGTGGAAAGCTCAATTTTAAAATTTGCAACGACTGAAGAAATCTGTACGTCCACCTATTAGGATGTCCACAATTAATGAAAACAAATTTCGTGCAAGTTGAAATTGACCGCGCTAACTAATCAAGGTTGAAACAATATTACCGAATGCATATTCCCCGACTTTTTTTCTATAAAACAGCCTCACTTTCCAGTTGCATTACGTAGCATTTTGAAGAGAAAGTATCATACAAAATTCTACGAAAACATATTTCAATTCTCTTTCAAAACCATCAAATACAATGAACACAGAAAAAAGTAAATTTATAACTAAATTTCAGTCAAATATGCCCGAGTAAATAATTAGAAGAGTGCGAGATCAGAGAAGTTTTCTAAAAAAATATTAAAGTTAAGACGGGACAACAAAGTAGTCAAGATTACGATGCACGATGACCTGATGAAAATAATCGTAGGACTACTGGAAGGGAAGAAGGGCAAGGGACGGCCCCGAATGAGTTACATAGGACAGGTTATAAAGGAAGAAATAGTACGTAGCTATGAGAAGGCTAGCGGATATGAGAGAGGAATGAAGAGCTGCGTAAAACCAATACTAGGATTGTTGAATTATGATGATGATGAATGCTTCTCGAGCATTTAACGCGATGCATTGGGTTAATTATCTCAATTAATGTATTCCGAAGTAATTTTTAGACGAATGGTAATGGTCAATGTTAACCTCATTTGAAAAAGGCCAGATTGGCGCCCATGCGATGCCACTCCACGTGACGTCACAGGGACCTAGTTTCTCTATGAGTAGATAGGAGTTTTACATCGTCTGAGAATACCAATGCATGCATGAGGCACAGAGATCAGGGAAACATCTCTTAATAATCACCGATTAAAACTGCCTATGGTCGGAAAATTTCCTGCTTTTGATAAGATATTAATAATCATTTTTTAAGCTAATAGCTACCTGCTAGCAGGGCACTCTGCTACCTGCTAGCAGCCTGTATCTCAGCGGCGCACGTTTTCTCGCCTCAAGGTCACCTCACTCGGCGGCAACGAGAACCAGAATGACGTCACACGGGCCTTTCCCATCATTCATACTTAGACGTCGTGTTTTCGCGCGCTTGAAAATTTTCACTTTTCATTAAATCGCGAAAAATAGATATCGTCATTTAAAAATCTAAAAGCGTGAAATGCGTACTCAAGGAGTAATAATCTTTCGATTTAGGCAATAAAAAAATAATAGGAAACCACCCTATTGCGATTGGAACTAATCTCCGTATTTAATCTTTATTTCTAAATATTACTCGGCATACTGTCTAACCACTGCATAACCTTTATTTCTAAATATTACTCGGTTTACTGTTCCGATCGTATTAAAAGTGCAATAACATTGCCATTCTGGTCTGAGCCATCCTAAAAACGTTAACGCTCCATCTAATGAAGAAGTGGTCGGAAATTGAGTTAAAAGATTTTTACCTGAAGTACAAATAGACCAACAAACAAGAAAGCTAATATAATAATAAAACGAGGTAAAATACTAAATGAATTCGGAAAAACCTAGACGCGGGAAACTTCTGAGAAACGCCAAAAATTTCCTAATAGCTTGTTTTTTAATAATCTAGTGCAGCAGAGATACTTAAATGACTAAAAATATGTACTTAGGTAATAAGCTTAGGAGTTGATAGCATGTGTTAACTAGAGGTGATCATGGTTAACGGAGACAAAAATAAACGAGTTTATGAAAATAAGCCACAGTTATAAAACAAAAAATCTAACACGAAAAATTCTCAAGCAAATTCAGGAACTAATTAGATCCCGCACCACAAGCAGCCAGAACTGCGATTCCTCTTTGTACACTGATCCTCCAATCTAACAACCGACTGATGAATGTCATGTTTTTAAGAAAATGTCATGGACCAGGGATGTCGCATGGATACTTTTATAACAGTGCGAAGCCTTATAAACTAGGAGAAAGTGCCAACAAACTCGTTAATCTCAGAATATGCGCTGGCTATAAATATAATCGGAGATCATGACGTCGACGGGTTCAGAATACAAAAGACTTCCATTTAAACATTCTGAACAGAATTAGATCCTCAGCAATATTAAATTTAAGATTCGAAATGCGTTTTGATACACGCTCGACTGCTTCAGTTTGTTTTCCGAGGGAATAAGAAATATCTTCGAGCATCAACACAGGTCATCAACCCAAGGATTCATTTTACTTAACTTTCTAAATAATTCTTCAGTCAGCTAGCCAGTCCCTTGCGAGCTAGTAACGTCTGATTATTTTTAAAATAACTTTTGGTATTTAGATTTTTAGTGTGTACATTTTTATTTTATTTTTCACTTTTGTTTTAACATGTAAATGCTTTTGGTGCTAAGGAAGCCGTTCATGAGAAGAGGGTTGATTTTCGGATGTGGTTATGATAACAGTCGGACGCTAAAACGCATGAGTTTATTTTAACTTTACAATCAGTTTTAGTCACAGTCAATTCTGACTTAATCCTTTGCATAATAATAACAGTTAATGAATGAATTTTTGTAGTGAGTACAATTAAAAGAAGATGTCTACAATCTCCATTTTTAGTAGACAGCTAATATCGAAAGTATGTCTAATTTGGATATAATTTGAGGATTTCTTTTACATAAGTAAAAAATAATGAAAACATTTTTCAACAAACTGCATTTTAATTAATTATAATGTAGACTTTGATATCTGAAGTGGAAGCAATGTATTGCGACGACCTTGACACGAAAAATTCTCCCATCCATAGTAGGAAACGGTCCTGCGTGACGAGAATAGGCTGAATAGGAGAACGAAACGCCTCAATACGTGTTTTAACAAAATTTCAGAGGTCCCAATCACCTGGTGGACCGAAGCTATTTGGCAACACCGCGCTGTCCACTTACACAAAAGGCGCTCCACAGTAGAAAAGCATAGTGCGTGAGGAACTAGGCAGCTCCGTCTGAGTGTTGGTTGGGAAACGGACACCAAATCTAGGCTGATTTGGAAATCCGTATTCGAGGTCCCAAAAAATAGGGACGCTCAGATTCTCTCAAGGTTTCCCACGTAGAGAACCTGTCCAACAATTCACTCTGCCAAGTATGTGCCTACGTAGGTAAAGAAACGAAACTTTTCGACAATATTAAAATTAGTGACAATGATTCTGTAGGTTCATATAACACCGCGTGGAAACGAGTCAAATTCGCACAATTCAAGCAAGTACCGAAATATGTTTATTGCTCAGGACTTGGCGGTTGCGAAATTTTTAGAAAAAATATTATTTCAGAAGGGGAGTAAATTGAAGAGAAAATTAATAACTTCCTCAGTTTCAGTAAATTACCGTAACACTTGCAATAACTTAACCCATTTAATAGTTAATATAGAAGCCATTCGACATAGCTCATTGCCGGAAATTGACGAGAAAGAACTGAAATTGAATATGGACGCTTCTGTCTGCAGATAATGAGCACGAATATAACAATAGAGATCCTCAAGTCAGCCTTTAAATGTATTGTCACTCACCGCGCATTTAAATGGGTTTACAAAAGTCGCCACTCGCGTCGCTGACGGACAAAGTGATCCGAGTTTCACGGGGAAATATGGTATAATTATGGGTGTTAACCAAAATTTACGAACATGATGAAGAAATCCATCAAATTCTTAAATATTCAATGGTATTCCTCGCAATAACAAACGCTACAATGCAAAATATTGGAAAAAAATTGAATCGCATTGCACTCATCACCGCGCCGCGGGCATTTTTGAAAACCGATTAAAATGCGACAGAAGTGGCAACAGATAGCAGCCTTGTGTGCAATAGAATTAGGCCTCCTCTATGCAGTCCCTTTATAATGAGCAGGTATCATAATAGAAAACAGGAAATGGCATTGTACAGATTAGTTTAACTTTTCTTCATTCAAATACATATATACTTTTCCTGTAGATACATTCTTTCTATCATGGTCACTCGAAGAAATTGAGCAACATTAAATTTTGACCTTCCTACCACCCAATGCAGGAAACTCTACGAGTCACCCTGAATAAACAAGTAGATGTATCACCAAATTTATCACTTGATTACTCAAGTAGACCATAGGAGCTACCTTATACCTTAATATCTTCCTACGTACATAATAAATGTACGTAATAAACGTAAATACGTATCTAAATACCTTCACAGAACCAAACAGAAAGTTATCTGGGCGGAAATGCGTTAAGCTGTCTCACGTTGGTAGAGTTCTCGGAAAACCACTTAGGATTTTCAGAGGACTTCTGATGAATTATAATTATTGAAAACTTGTTGACGCACGAATGTTTCCACCATATTAAGAGTCTATTAATTTTTTTAAGATCCCCGAGGCTTCAAACTGCGTGCCGCCCTTACAAGAGGCTCAATATTGTGCAATCCGAAACTTAAGCAGGCGAAGAAAACCAGTGGGACTAGATGCCACGAATTCCTAGAAACTTGCCTTCCCGAATAACCGATGCAAGAAACACGATAGACAGGAAATAATTATTGGAATTTGTGCATCGCTAGGCCGTCTTCGAATAGCATGAGGCACTCAAACGAGCCTCGTGCGATAAGAGGCAACAGGAAATAAGGACATCAACGGAAACTCGAGGCATTAAAATTTCATCATTATTATAGTACTAACAGGTCACCCCAAGTTGCTAAGGAAGTATTGTACCCAGAAAATTGGGTAACTTGAAATTCGTGGTCACGCAGCAGGATTTTTAAGTTTTCTCCCTGAGCGTGTCAAGAAGTGTACCTACGCGGCAGGATATCCGACCGCAGAAGTTGTATGACGTGACGTAACAAACAGTAATAAGAAAACGACGCAAAGGACGCGTAAAAAAGAAGCAATAGTAGCACTACGGGGTTTAAGAGCATCAGATGTACTTAACTTTGGTCGCAATCCGTCTAGCCGTATGGAAACGCATAGCGGACAGACAAACCGACAATTGCACTTATCACCGCACCGCGGACATTTTTGAAAACCGATTAAAATGCGACCAAAGTGGCATCGGAAATCAGCCTTCTATGGGAGAAAATTGAGCCTCCTTCATGTAGTCCCCTTGTACATAATAATTAAATAAGAATAGTAGGAATACTAGTACTTAAATGACTTATAATTTTAACGCCAGAGTGTGTGGTAGACACGTAAAGGTGAAAAAATAATAGCTCTTTCTGTTTAAATAAATACGAAATTAGTAAAGTTTTTCCTTCTATTAGTACGTATGACTTATCTTTCTTATATTTACCATAATGAACTAGATTTCCAGATGAGTAATAAAACGCCTTTGTATTCTGGCATCTTCCGATTCAAAGAAGTATCCAACTTAGTTTGTGTTAGCAAGACACATAACTTAAACGTCAGCCTCATTTTCCACCCGTAGATCACAAAGCAGTTTCAAAACAAGAGGGCGATAGTGTGGAATTGGGTTAGGGCTATACCACGCATTTATTTGGTATTTATAGAAATAGCACCGATATTCTTCAGCCGAAAGAGGTCGAGTAGGAAGGAGGGGTCGAAAGAGGAATTTTGTACGTTCGCCTCTATTTAATATACATTTCAGCCAGACGCCAAGTTCTCATTTACACCCACATTTACCAGAGTAAAGAGGAACCGTAAAGCTTTATCAGCAGACCTCTCGTGAATTTAAAAATACTTAATGAAAGCATGACTACAGACGATGATACAGTGAAAAAATGGCTGGCCAAAATGAAAGACGGAAATTATCTGATTATTAAAACTGGAAGTAGGTTATATAAATTTAATTTATAATGCCTTGGAAATATTAGTTACTAAATCTAGCAAGTGGTTAGTACAGTTAACATTTTAATAAAAAAATAAAGAAAGCGATATAATGCCTTGGAAATATTAATTACTAAATCTAGCTATGCAAGTTGATGTACAATATACTATTATTTGATAATTATGTTGTCTCCCAGGATATTTCAGCAAAATAATATTTCAAAAAAACGCAACAGTGTCGTAGAAAAATAAATTAATGGATTCTTGGAAAAATGTAATAAAAAAAGGATAACGACTTAAAGGCTTAAATCGCCTTTTAAGAGTAAAATAATTACGGTTTCCGTTGAGACAAAGAATTAAGTCGGTATGGATAAATTTGGATACGAAATAGTTTACTTGTTAGTTCTAAATCACTACTTAAAAGTAACAAGCAAAAGCCGAATAAAGTAAAAAAACAAATACTATTTAATTCAACTATCTTCCTCGCATTTCCAATCTGTACTGAGACTAATTTAAGAACAATCTAAGGAGAGAGAAACGATGGACATACCTAATAAGTGCAAAATACTCGCAAAGCAAAATCCTCAAAGCTATTAATGCGTACTTCTAATACGACAGTCTGGGACATTACAACCTGAATCACAAGACCATTTTCTCCATCTCTTTCATACGACAGCTATCAATAAGCCTTTCTTCGCACCACCATGTTTTCAACTGCACCTACATAGATTCCTAATGATAAATTAAGGAGAGTAAGATTTTAAACGCTTAAAGATTAGCCAACCCTATCTCACAGTACAAAATTGAATTGAAAGCCAGGATTGAAGATAATTACGGAATAATATATGTAAGACAGCAGCGTAGAAATCGGGAGTAGAAGACTTCGAAATGTGTCAAAGAATTCTGTCAAAAGATGGCTATCAAAAGAATCGACCGAGTAAGTAAAGAGGAAGTCCAAAAAAGTATAGGATAGAAGGGAAACTCGTGAAAACCTTGATAAGAAGACGGAACCTTATAGGCCATATCTTGAGAAATGATGGCCTGATGATGACAATTGTCGAGGGACAAGGGTATGGTGAGAACGAAAAAGGAAGACCTCGAATGATATGTGAATGAAAGGTAAAGAAGGACCTGAAAGAGAAGAAATAAGTAGGTGTGAAAAGATTAACTGATAGGATAATTGAGTGAATAGCTGCGTCAAACAAATCTTAGGAATGTTGACCAGTGATGAATATGCCTAAAGTAAATTTGCGATTTCCGATTAGCGAAATACCAATATTCAACACGCGTTTAACGATTATATGTAGTACAGGAAGGCCGAAGTAATGAAAAGAGATGACGTTGCTTCATATAATCGGGGAATTAACATCAATTTCAATCACAAAAACCTGTGAAGTAAGCACTCCTTAGTCATTCATATTTTTCCGGCCAAGGAAAAGCACGCTCGAGGGCACTGATGGGAGTTAAACAAAACATCTCTGACAAAGCAGCACGTTGTACTTCACAATGCGTTATTATTTCGCCGATTACGCGCCCAGGAAACGCTTCAAGCTTAGTTCCTCCTTTGCGTCATAACTGATATTTTCCTCACAGTTGGAAAAGAGTAGGTGTTCCCCTTTTTAGTTTTATAGTTTATTACATTTAATTGTTTACTTACTTCAATAAGAAATTGAAAAACTTTTTTTGTGAAATTTTTTAAAAACAATATTTTTTACAATTATCTTTTACATTAAATAAAACAAAGTTATTTTATTTAATTTTTAATGAAGCAACTCCACAAAGTAACGCCTGAGGCCATGTCTTATAATAAACTTGTCATCAGGGCAATGAGGTTATTAAACACTGCAACACATGGAATTGATGTTGATATATTTTATGATATTTTTGATTCGTTAAAACAAAATATGTTAACATGTTTGTTGTCATTACACTATCAATGTGATACCTAACCAATTTTATGTGCACTCTGACAGGTATATTAAAACAAAAATTATCATTTTGCAAAAAAATATTAGCCATCTTATTAATATCATGAAAAGAATTATTCTCTTCCGTACTCCTCACCAATACTTAAATACAATTTGTTTTTGAAATGCTACCTTGTAACTTTTTAAATGTATTAATGTTCTGGTAATTTCACTACAATTAATGTTTATAAATTGGGTTTACCCCCGTGAAATAAAGATTATGATATTATTATTATTATTCAAATCCAACTTACTTAATGAAGCCTCACCATTTATTATCACAACTTTTTACTTTATTACAAAACGTAAAATGAGACGCTTAAACATTTTATTTATCGAACATATTTCCACTTCTACAACGGACAAAAAAAATGGCGTATTAAGAATGAGGAGATTTTCAACTATTCCTTGCTCAATAGACTTTTGGTTTGAATGAAAGGAGCGTATACCAACATTGTCTACATTTTGTGCTAGCTTGGAAGCTTTAGTAGGAAATTCAATTTGTGGTAATGCGGTGGCTAATTATGTGTTGTTGTATGGAGGGGCGTAGTTGGATTGATACGCTAAAAGTTAGGGGATAAAGAAAAGGATTTTATGTATCATATCATTTTTAAGTTAGCAGAGCGTTTCGATGCTGAATTCCAGATTAAAAATCCCAGAAAAAAAGAGAAAAAAAGCTGAAACCTTCGGACACCCCTATACTCAAGCTGCGAGGAGGCCCATAGAAAGGAATTGGCCCCCTTCCGCATGATATACACATGCCTTTGGCTTGATGTGGGGTGGGATCTACCCTAACCTATCCAAACCAACCTTCGAGATTTTACGTAAATCCCCATTGCATAATTTTCTGCAACAGCTTCTAAGCTAGCACACAATTTAAACTGAGTATAGCGGTTAATGCTGGCACGCACTCCTTTTTGTTCAAACCAAAAGTCTACTGAGCAAGGAATAAATAAAAATATTCTCATAATTTTACACACAATTTTTATGTAAAAGTGAAAATTAGGCAATGGGTCAACTTTTTTTTAACCACATCCTGAATGTATAACACTATAAATATGGACAGAAAAAATGTGTTGAAAACTATTCTCCGCAGGAGAAAAAACCTTAGCCATCACACCGATTTCACGCAAAGAAGAATAGAAGGAATCTAAAAGAGTGATTGTTGATCAGGAGTTAAGGAATAGAGGGACAATGATTATTGGAAAGAGGTCGAGTACTTCTTCAAGCTCACAATGCCACTGAAAAAGGCTAAAAGGAATAAGGCAGTCAAACGTTGGAATTTACGAATGATAAAATGAGGGAAAACGAGTAATTTCCTATTCACTAGCAAGGGACATGGAAAATCAGGAAAAATTGTTTTACGTCGGATAAAACCATGCAATAATCCGCAACGAACAAGGCTTACTTGACAAACGACGTTTGCTCATCAACGAAGCTTCAGATATAGGAAAGAGATATTCTTTTTGAGAATAAGCTTCATTATTTTCACCAGGTCAATGAATAGCCCAGACGAAGGCGTTATCTCAATAAGGAGTCTTTTGCTAAATTTTACAATATTTTATTTTGATAAATTTTAGAATAAAGAAGTTGCTATTGAAAGCTCCTCCACATTGTTTTGAATCGATTTTTTCTCCAATTTTATATTTTGGGCCTTATGTATCGCTAAAGTTACATCACTTGACCATAGGAACACAAGTATTTGCTGTAATAATCCACCAATACTTATCGGTTAATTTTAGGACAGAAATTGCTCTGCAGTACCCGTTTTCCAGGTTTACCACACAAAATATCTGTAAAGAAGAGGTAAGTGACTTGACACACCATTCCTAAGATATTGAAAATGCACTTTAACGCATTACAGATCATTCTTACAGCATATTCAATCTCGCGTCTGTAGTGAAACTCCAAGTGTTACAGGAAGGAGAAACTTTGACCACAGCACACACATTCCCTCGGAGTACGAGTAAGGACATCCTGCGGAGAACGATAAATTCATAACGGAGAACATGACTAAATTGACTAAGGGGTACTAAGTAATGTTTAGAACGGGAATTGTTTACCAAAGCTCATACTTAGGTTCTCCATACAAAATAACTGTAAAATGGAGATAGTCGATTAAGAGTCGAAAATATTCATTAACAGACAATAACTAACGCAATATATTTCGTCCCAGAAACACAACCAACCACTCATCCAATACCAACTCCTTGGCATAACGAAAAGAATAGCTTGCCGTAAGAGGGAAGACAAAAAGAATGATGGGGATAATTAGTAATTTTTAGAACAGGATTTGTTTACAATTACAATTTCTATATGTTTAAAAGATAAGTAACTGTAAAATGGAGATAGTCGACATACTGAAGAAAATATTCATTTACAAAGGAAAACACAATAACGCAATTTATATTTCGTTCAGGCAAAGCACTAAACTTCTTGGGATAACGAAAAGAATACCCACCCCGTAAGGGGGAACACGAAAAGATTGGTGAAGAGGAAATTATAGACGAGGAAGCGAATGAATTTTTGACGACACAATCAAAACAACGGAGAGAGCCGAAATACCGACGAAAATAAAAATTAGGCAATTAAGGTCCGAGGGAAAGGGTGTGGGTTATGGGGTCACACACGCGTGGGAAATCACAAAAAACACACAACATGGGATCCCACAAAAAAGGGGAACCAGTGACCACATCAACAAAAACTCCGGAGCCATAGTTACCTCGACCGGAGGAAGGCTACGAAGAACGCGCAGTAGGAGCGGCCAACGCGGTGAAGACGTCCAGGCGGCCGATCTTGGTCCCACCAATGACGACGGGATTACTTCTGAGAAACTCTCTCCAAGAACCTGGAAAAATCTCCTCCACTTCTATCACTTCAACCGGAAACGACTAGGGGGAGTACGACCGAGACGAACGGAGAGGAGAAGCGGCAAAGGTAGGTGACGTGCGAAAGGCGTAGCGAGCGTAAAAATACTGTTACGAACACGCGAACGTATTTATATCTCACGGAGAAATATCACTTTTATTCCTGGATTCCGCAGGTGGGGGAAGAAAACTATGTCCTGACAGCTCTCTTCTCCCTAGAACGTGAATTCCCTTGAAAATCGTACGGACACAAAATTCTTGATGGATATTTTTTGCGAAAAAAAGTTCTGCTCTCTCCAATTTATTCTTCCACTGATATGTTCAGGTAGCAACGCTAATTAATATTTAAAAAATTACCGTTCAGATCCCGTCAAAGGTTTTCAAACTTGAAGCACAAAAGGTACCGCAAGGGTATTAACTAGGTCCTATTCACTTCACCAATGTCTACTGGACCACCTTCCCACAACTAAATCACCACAATGTTCTATAGAAACAGGTAATTATGGCCCAGCGGCCAAAACTTTTCAAAAATCCCCCGAATTTTCGAAATTTTCACTGAGCGGTCATGGGTGTACCGCAAGGGTGCTAACCAGGTCCTGTCCACTTCACCGTTCCCTCCCGGATAGGTCCTCCTCCGACGGCTCCTCTACGATGGGCTACGTCCTGTCCCACGCGCGGGTCGAGACTCGAAACGAAAAGAGCCCAGAGTGAAAGAGAGTCAGAGGCAGAGCGAGGAAGGGAAGGGGAGAGGGTTTAATCTCGGCCTCCTCCCTCTGTCAGCCCTCCCCCTCTCTGCGCGTACGCAACCCTTTTTATCTCCACACAGCTGACCCCTTAGGCAGCACCAACAACCCAGGGAGGGGGATGGGTGAAGAACTGATTTCGAATGGGATGGGTAAGAGGATGAACGGAACATTACGAGTCGTTCAGTGAAAACAGAGCGTAGGGAACCAAAAGATCGGGAAACTCCTCGTGCTCCTAGCGATCTCCCGGGAGTCCCTCACTCGCATTGCCCAGTCCGTCGTAAGGTACTGTTGGCATCAAAATGATGCTCCGCTGTACTTTGAAAATTTATATCTGGGTCAAAGAAAAATAATAAACAATATAAACAGAAAAATATTAACAAGTGGTAATTTCCTCACTTTAGTAAAACATAGAACTCTTTCATGATGAATTTCAAATTTTTTGACCTCCGAATGCCCCTAAAAAGTAGAAATATAGAAGCAGTGGGCAACACGGTTATATTCAGAAAATCTAGAGTTCGAAAAAATTTCCTAGGGTGTAAGACGATTTTACAGGGGGTAGATTCCATGATTTTTTGTCGTGCTCATCTAGTTCACTCCAAGCATTGATATGAATCAGTCACATAGTGGTCGGAAGCGGGTCTTATTGTAGAGTAAAACTTGCTTACAACAAATTTAATGGCAGGTACATCATTTTATTTTTATATAAATAGAACGATGAAAAACTGAACAAATTTTTTTTAGATTTCGTTAAATACGAAGTAAAGGATTTTGCTTTATACATCACAGGAATGCCGCCAAATATTACGTATATCGTCTTCATTTAAGCAGCAGATCCGTAACAATTAACCACCGTCCCACCTTTTCCATCGAACGGCTGTAAAGGGAAGGATTTTAAAATCAACAGTAGAACTTTGTGGTGATGACCACACGTGAGAACAGGTGATGATAAGGTAAGGAAAGGTAAAGTAGCGAAGATGGCCTTAATTTATTTATAAAAGAAGAAATAATTCCCAAAAGGCCAACGAAAAGTTCTTAATAGCGGGGATTTCGTAAGATCCGAAATCGTTACATGCGGAGAAATTTACATTGGTAATCATAGGAAAGTCAAAGGAACGAGGAACTCTCCTCGTTATTGGCGGGATTTTGTCACATGCGTGATTACTATAAGCGAGTTTTACCGTATAAATAATTTTGAAGGAAATGGAATTATGTCGAAACCATGGTTGGCAGTGGATTACTGGAGTGACAGTATATATTTAGGCGTGGAATTTACCGTTTTTGTTAATATTTTATCATTTTCACCACGTCAAGCCTGAAGCGATTTCCTACGTTAAAATCTGGGCTATGTCATGAATTTTACGTCTTTCATTAAGAAAATTTCATTTTAAATTATGATTTTTTGTTTGATGAAAGTCAAAAATGTAGACACGTCAGTGCAACAAATAACTCCACAACCCGAAAAACTTTTTGACTAATAAAGTTGAAAAAACTCGCTTTATCAACTTCATCAACATTGAAACTCAACCTAAAGAAAACTACATAGATTACAGCATTTGTCTTCCACAATAATTTGCGAAAAGTAATGGGGCGTAAGTCCTACCCTATTCTTCACCGGCAGCGTAGCCAGAAAACGTCCCCCTAAGGGCTTCGAAATAGAAAGTAGTTTAACCAGTTAATACACCGTTGTCATTGGAATTCAAGGGGAGATTTTTTATTAACTAACATCTACTAACTATTTATTTAAAAGTTGAAAATTTTTGTTGAAAAAAAATTCAGGAATGTGGTAAAAGAAATGATGGTGAATTAACTTCCCCACATCAAAATTTTATATCTGACTTAGGTTTCGACTGCATAGTAATAATTTCAACGAAGAAAATGGTTGCTGTGCAGTCGAAATCTAGGTCGGAAATGAAGTTCAATGGTGTGGAATACACGAAGTTAATTCTTGGTCATGCCTCCACTCACAAAAATGTCAATGCAGTGTTTGATGAATTGCACTGACGTAATGAAAATTAGTTTGGAGTCCCTCAAGTGTAGACACCTGCCAAGATACAAAATAACCTTACCCTTCAACGTTGAAGAGGCCAAAAAAACATTTCAGACGGGCTTTTCTATTAAGAGTACGTCTAAATACTTCCCCGTAAGACGCCTCACCTAGCGCGTGAGAGGAAGTGTTGCTCTGATAAATTAATGTGTGCATTGGTAGGATGATTTGACTACGTCCTTAATTGCACGGGGGAAAAATGAATTCCTATACTAGTGAACTTGACAAAGTATCTGTCTTATTCTCCGTCGAACCTCGAAATATAGTGCGACTCATATATGATGTTCTCAGTTGCTGAAGAGCAGTTGAAGAAGTCTTATTGCATGGCCATTGGATTTCCATGAAGGTATTTTAAAATTTTAAATCCACATTAGTAATCAGATATTTTCCCGCCAATAGTTAGTAGTTGCTCAAGCTCAGACCCCTGACCGACGGAAGATATGCTCCCACCTAATACTTCCACAATAAGTTGACCAGACAACGTTTTTGGAGGGTTTTTCATCAAAACTACTATTTTCAACTTTTAATCGACTACTAAAAACAATAAGTTTTCTAAAAACTGTTAATAACAGATCTGGATTTCTTATATTTAAATTCCAAGTTATTGGAACGAAAACTACAGGAATACGAAGCTCTCAAAGTTGGGCAACTTGATTTTACGCGCAAAACACGGGTACTTTTTTTAGAATAAATAAAGTACAGGAAATACTATGGGACGGACAATTTTTGAAGTAAACAATCCAACGTAGACATAAATTCTCTTTCGTATGCTTTTTGTTGCATTCAAATTGATTGCCTCGTTTATAAACGATAGAGTTTCTCAAACTCGGATGTCTTGCTTACAGACTAGTTTTTTTTACAGACTAGTAGGAAGGAGTTCCTACACCTTGGTCATTTCACTTTAAGGTGAGTTTTTTATATTAAAATACATAATAAAGGGATGGCATTTTTAATAGCACTAATTGTGTTATTTAAAATTAGTGTATTAAGAAGAAGAACATAAATTCCTCTTAGCTTGAACCTCAATCAAGAAGACCTCGGTAACATAGTACGTTCAGCTTCGGGGACACGGAGCCTTGCATAATGGGCTGAAATAAGAGTTTGTCACCAACCCAAATTAGACTTTTTTATTTCTAGCTGGGACTAAAAATTCCGCACTTAAGTAAATCCATGTGATTCAAAGCAAAATTAAATTTTTATGAACACAAAAAATCGCAAAAGCCGTAAAATCCTAAGTTAAATAGGACTCTACGAAATATGGAGAGAGCACTTTCTACGAAATGTGTTAAATTTTGTTCTCCTGGCGATGGAATGTTGCAGAGTAGGTAAATTTAAGTTATCTCCATGCATAATTGTTATTTTAGATTATGCAATTCAATGGGTAGGAACTACGAATTTCATTTTTTTAAACTTAAGATAATTTTAGGGATTAATGAATATTATTCGTCATCTCGATCAAGAGGCTCACTAACGTTTTTCCAAACACCAATTCTTTTGTCGAATAGTAGACAACATTGCATGTTTCTTGGGTATTACTCAAGGCTTGTGGTATTTTCTGCCCAAAGTCATTTCAATAGCATTATGGTGGAAGGGAAAACGAAAATGCTGCTATAGAGTACACATATTAAAGATAAATTCGGTCATAACACCTTTGAATTGCTTTGGCCTTGCCAAAATAATACCGAAACATAATAACCCGATGATATCTTAATATAAAAAAGCAACAGAAAGGCCACGAATCAGGATGAACTGTTTTCCACCGAAGGGTACTATTTCCATCTATGCGTTTCTCGCAGATTACAACGAAGAAAGAAATGTACTAAAATTCTACAGAGAAAAATTAATGAGGCGATGGATTTTTCTTTTTTTGTAGGACTTACGCACGATTTGTGCGTTTGGGGCGACTCCGTAACGTCTTCACCGTGACTTGTCCCGGTTTTCTTAAATTACGACGAAAGAAATTAAAAAGCTGCACTTACTTTGAAGATTACTCCAGACTGCGACGGTGAGCTACAGCTACCCTCCTCTTCACGCAACACCGTCAATATCCAATCCAAATCACCAGCTATATTCCAGAGGTAATCAGGATGTCACATCTTCCATAAGCGCCTGCTCTCAATGGGTATTCGCTATATTTACGTAACTAACTACACTGGATGATTATTTTCTTCGGGTTTAAATTGGAGTATACGACGTGGCACAGAGAACTGTGGGAATGTGATGCACACGGGTCGGGTCTTCGGGAACTGAAAGAGAGGAAACCAAAACCGTGGAGAGGACACAACACTTCTGTAACATCCACACTCTACCCCACCTCGATCAGCCGCCCCTCTCTCTACTGCTTTCTCTCACTCCCTCCCCTCCAACTAACCATTCCCCCTCCCATCAAACGCTTCCCCTCCATCCCTTATATTACCCCACACCCCAGCACTGAAACCAAGGGGACTTCATAGAAGAGGCCCCATCACACAAAGGGCTGTTTTCTGTTGCCACCTCGGTCGCATTTTAATCGGTTTTCAAAAAACTTACTTCAGTGATAAAAACAAGGAGCCTTTTATTTAAAATATTTCGTGAGCTATAAAGCAAGAGAGTAAAAAAACGTCAAAATTGCGTCGTGTAAAGCGTTGAAGAATGCATGCGAGAATGCGTGGACGTGAGATGGCAAAATAGCCCCAGTTCTAATTTCGTTCATGCATTCGCGCAATTCCACACCATTTTAGAAATTAATGCAGTTCTAACCTGCGCAATTCCGTGCCCCGTGTAAAACGCCCTTAACAGCACGCAGCTTAGTGGGAGGTGGGGAACATGAGGAGGTTGGTACGCGACATGGGATGAGGGACGAAAAGAGTGTTGTTGGGATAGCAGGGATAGGAGAAATGGTTGTGGGAGTTGTGGGATGGGCTACGAGGGGAGGTAACGGGTGGGTAAATACGGAAGGAGAAACCAGAATCTAATTCTAAAGGATGCTGTGGGACTTGCGGGGGTGCGGCAGCTGCTTTAGGATTGCAGCGGAACGCGCCTCAGGGAATGTGCGTTTTAACCTTCTTGCCTTGAAATTCACTAAATATTGAAATATAAGGCACCTAGTTTTTTTCACTGCATAGTTTACGCATTCTTAATAAATTCAAGATTAAGTCTATGATACTTTTCCATTATGGAGAAAAAATAGTACACAAAATAAGGTTTACTATATACGATGTCAGTGGCGGATCTATGGAGGGGGGGATCTATGGGCGATTAATCGCGCCCCCCCTTTGCATATCCAATTTACACTAGATAGATTGTTAATTTTTTCCAACCCCCACCACTGCTGGAATTTTAACCCACACTTAGCCCCCCTTGTCCCTATCCTGGATCCGCCACTGTACGATATGTTTAATTGGCACCACCTGGGTTTTGCAACGTGATTATAACTTCAGTCATGAATAACTATGTTATAAATAAATATTGTGAGAGAAATAAGTGGGTCAGCATGTAGCTCACTGTAGAGGAGCCGTCGGATGAGAACCATCCGGAAGCGAACGTGGAATTGGACAGGACCTGGTTGGCACCCTTGCGGTATACCCAGACCGCCCAGTGAAAATTTAAAAAATTCGGGAGAGTTTTGGCCGTTGAGTATAGGCATTGTTATGACTAACCCTAGCTTTTTTGTACGGTTATTTTGACATTTTTACTGGATCAAAGAAATATACTCATTTATATTCGTTTATATTTTATATTCGTTCCGGTTCTGATTTATAATTTTGGTCCAATGAAATAACTTTAACATAGCGATTTTAATCTTTGGCCCGCGGAACCTCCCTATGTTGTCAGGAAAGCTTCGGTGAAAGATAGCCGAAGCCAGGGTACGGACAGTTGCGACGCAGATGGTACAGGACCAGCGCGATGTTCGATATTTCGAACGTCGCGTCCTTCCCCCCAGCCGAGAAGTACGGTAGGGCGCAGGCGCCGTGACGTAACGGCGGCGCGTCCCACCCCCTTCACACATTTCGGTTGACAACAGCGGAGGGCGCGTGGGAGATCAGCAGAGTCGGAAAAGACAATGCGGAAGGAAACGAGGGGTTTCTATAAGCGTAGCGAGTTGAAAAAACTTCGGTGGCACGCTGACGAAACTTTTATTGCCATTGGTCTACGCCAGCACCTGGGAAAGTTATTTTGGCTATCTGGGAACAGTGGGCCTTTTACTACACCAACCGCGAGAAAAGTTAAATTCTGGTGGCTGTTCACTTGTTTATTTCTTGGCGAGAAGAAATTAACCGAACTCTTAAAATCAAATTCTTCTTAAAATCGTAATTAAAACTAAAAAAACCACACAATATTCTAAATTCCTACATTGATTGTCCCGATTTGCTTTCTTCCATTAATTTCAGAGTGCCTTGCCGATCCACTCGTACACATTCCTTGCTCCATACGCATATCCCTAGACTATCACTCGTTAAGCGCTCACTCCAACACCGCTTTTGCTCCCTGCTCAATTCATTACCAGGCAATATTGATCCGTTTTTTCTTCCCTTAAACTCTTTTGTCAAACTCGCCATGTCCCATCCCCCGACTAACAAATAAACCTCCCTCTCTACCTCCCTTTCCTCGTGTCTTCTATTTTGTTCTTTACCATCTTATGCCTGTAATCTCTTTCCAGATTTTTTATGTTAAAATCTCATGTTTGTTACTGCGTCACCATAAATTGGCAGAAATGCTGTATGTGAGCAACTCCTTAAATAAATTTAAATATATAAATAAAGGCACAAAAATACATGCACTGAATAAGAAACTGGTCTCTATAGTTGCACTATGACGCCAAACCATTGCTTAAGAGTTACTAATGGTTGTCTCCTCAGGGGCGACAACTTAAGAGGTGCCGGACCCCACTATAATGAAATAGATATTCTCTTCGTATATATCTTAACATAATTAATGCAGGGCACTGGTGAAGAGATTAAGTAGTCAACGAAGCATTTCACTGTTACACTGCGATCATTTTGGGATGTCAAAAAGGATGTTAGGGGCAGTTTTTGGTGATTAGGCGCCCTTGGATGGAGTTTATAATGTGGCCCTTGGGTTCATATTTGGGGTTCATCTTGCCCTAGGGATTCGGCGAAAATTTTAGGGAATTGAATTGCTGGAAATGGATTTTACGCTAATCTGGCTCTTAAAATGTAGATAAAAGTTAATGAAATCTAATAATCTCGTAAGAAAAAAGTAAGAATTACGCAGCTGATAAAATTTAATAATGTAGAATGGTTCTTATGTATATTTTGCGAATTTGCTCCTTGAAACTGCGCTGAAACCTAAAAAATCCTGGAAAATAACCTTTTCGAATAACCCTTAGAAAACATGCATCAAGTTCTCTGTTATCTTCTGATGCCTTTATTTAATTTATTTTTTATATAATTTTTCAACCAGACAGTCATAGGAAATAAATAAAGCAACGTAGAATTTCAAAATTGTATAAACACTTTGATTAGAGTTATCTGAGTCTTTTTTATTACACCTTTCGCGGTTCGTCAAAAACTGCTACGGGCCTACAGACAGCATTACCCAGATGTTAAGCGAATTAGGATGGGAGCCGCTGGAGGCTCGAAAGCTGCACGCTAGGCTTAGATTGCTTGAACAATTGAGAATAGATATCTTTAAGAGCGACACGGAGAACATAATATTAGATCCCAAATATATTTCCAGGTGCGACGGAAGCGATACATTAAGAGAGATATTTAGCCGAACAGATAGAAATGGGAATTCGTTTTTCCCCGAACCATAAAGGATTTTAATAAATGGTTCGCACTTCCTTTTTATGTGCAAACGGCTGGTGTCCTAATACACCCTGCCACACGCCCGTAATGCGGCTTGCGGGGTAGTATGTAGATGAAGATGTCTACGCTTCACGATAAACGCGAGCGTTGTGGGGCCCCCTAAGCTCGGGGCCCTGGGCGATTGACGACCAGATGACCGGGCCAGACCGCCCTCGAGTGTAACATTCATAACGCTAGCTAAACTTTTGTTAACGAGTATCTTAATGTCTAGCAACCATTTACAAGAATACAACACACTGTTTTTTTACTTTCCAACTCATACTCCTACTCAAAATTCATTTGAGAATATACCAATAAAATGTCTTTCCTGTCTATCCCCAATCTCCATCCATAGTTTTTTTCTGTCCTCGATAGATTTTGAGATAATGTATCACAACTGTTCCTTAGGCTTCATTATTATGCCCACATCAACATAGTGACGCGCATCATTTGCCTAAGAAACTTAACAGTAGGTGATGAACTCATTGTACTTTAGCCGGACACAGGCTATCACAACACCGCATTTATTCCTTCAACTTATCTCTTATTGTGAAATTATGTAATATTCAGTGAATTCATCGCTAAAGCAATAAATTAGTAAGTTTATGCCTGCTGATCGTTTGTATACAAATTGACGTTACCAACGTAAAATAATTAATTCAAATACAAAGTTCAGAATTAAAAAAAATAAGTCATTCATTCCTCAGTCGTCTTTTGATCTCAGCACAGACACATTTTCTGGCGAAGTCTACCCGTATTGAGAAACAAATTATACTCTCTTTTTCGTTCCTTTCTTTATAAATAAGCCGCTGATTTAAATAAGAGATAAATAAAACTGAAGTAATTTCAACTCAATTAAGAATAGTAAATTAAACCCAGTTATGATGCTGTATCAGCGGTAGGAGTGTTCGAGGTACACCAAAAAATACCATAGGTACTTCCTAATAATCGGATTACCATTGCTTCCATTTTCTTCCAGGAGTCCCGCGTGCCTTAGAAGAAACAAATGCAAAAGGTTCAAGAAACAAAGTACATTTTATTTGCATGACAATGTGAAAATATTCTCTTCTAAATGTAGTCTAACAATCGACGGCCAAAACATTAAGAAAATTATTACAGACGGCAATAATTCTGGAAATTACATTTTATAACACGCGTTTTTATACATGTTCGAAGGGCGAATGGAGTGCTAGTCGAATCGTAGGAAAAGTAATGATATGTGCTGGAATAAACAAAATATTTGTACAAAAATTGATATAAAGTAGCATCAAGAATACCGGGACTAGCCACGGTGATATCTTTACGGAGTCACCCGCAATGCACAAATTGTGCGAAAATTCCACAAAGGGAAAAAAAATCATTCGCCATCCTGGTCAAGGCGAATGATTTTTTCTCTGTGGATTTTTCGTAAGATATAAAGTTAGTTATACCATTAACAATGATTATGAAAAATAAATTTAGCCACGACACTGGACTACTTTTTCAGTTTTATGGCAAATAAATTATAATTGATATCATGTCACGTTAGTCGCTCAAATTTGGCGATACGATTGGCTAAGATCGGAAAGGCATCACACAAATTTAATGACTGAATTATATACATTTTGTCCGCCCTAAATTTTCTTTTTCACCTCGATTTATGTCTTTTGCGATGACATGCCTTTATTTAAAAAAAACACGAACGAAATGTATTCGTTTTGAATCACGCAGTCGCGAACTTATCTCCTATCGGAATGTTTACGCTCGAAGTTACTGAGTGACAACTTTCCACGCGACGGATAGACCGACGATAGAGCTAGACGACAGGGTGGAAGGGAATTATGGGACGAAGTGACCGCAGAGGACGAACGGTACAGGAGGGTGGGGGAAGAAATGCAATACGGATCACGCAAGGCGTCAATGCAAAGACGCAATACGGAGTGAACGAGCAGGCTAGAGAAAGGCAAGGAATCTGAGCTTCACAACCACAGACTTACTCCATACGGACGAGAAGAGAAAGTAACTTTAGGTAGGCTTCAATATTATAAAGAATGAGTCAATGAAAAATAGATGGTACTTGTTCCACAAATTTACAGAGTTACGTATGAATCAATTGATTAATAATTTATTGATGCTATGGGAAACCCAGAAGAGCAAAATAACATAAGAACAAATAACATTTTGCTCATAATACAATTATTATGAAATAAGCATAACATAAAAACAAGAGTACCTAACCGAATTCGAAGATTCAAATAAAAATCAAACTAACTCCAACACAAAATGAAGGATCTAAGGTTTTCCGGGCGAATAGACTGGAGGAAGAGTTCTCGGGTTTCCAGCCGGGTCCAAGGTTTTTTTTTAACCCGGCTGGAAACCGGAAAAGCCGAAAAAACCCTTGGACCCGGCTGGAAACCCGAGAACACGTCCTCCTAACCAACACAAAGATTCTTGCATTTCAAAACAACAGTGCAACGGTTTTAAATGTTCGTACTATTGGTTCGTAAAAGATACCGGGGTGTGGATGCATTTTATTGAGGGTGGTAATGAATTCTAAAACTTGGATCAGCAGGTGCTGATTTCAGATATAGGTACTGATTGGTACGGGATGGGTACATGGTGAAGTTTTAGGTTTGCAACGGATTCTTCTGACTGAAGCAATAGTCCCGAGTGTGAATAAGTGGTAGAGGTATTCAGGCTCATGAGCATGAAAGAGGTAGAATAAAAAAACCACAGCCTACTGTAACTTCAGCTTCAGCTTCGTACATTACTCAATACATTTGTGGAAAAAGCTCCTTCTCTTTTTCATTATCACAAGATATCATTCACTATATCTCTCCTGCCTCAGTTACTTGAATTTAAAGAGTATCTGAAGTCCATCCTCTTGCAACCCTGGGTCGGATTAAGGTCGCTATTTTGGGGGTATAGGGCGATTCAACACTTTCCGCCTTGGTGGTAAGCATTAACTATAAGCGATATTGCTGTGGTCTGATATGCGCAGATACGACACTCAAGAATTCGTCATTTATTTTTAAGCACCGTTCTTTAATTTGGCGCAATGAAAACTTTGATTGGAGAGCAACCCTAAAGGTTACTATCTTTCCACATCTTCCAGATTACGGGGAAGGGCTGATGTTATATGAGTTCAGATTATGAGATTTTTGTAATGACCAGCACAAAAAAACGGTGATGATACTCCTTTAATGTTTACATCGAGAAAGCCATCAATGAAATCAAGGAGAAGGCTTTGGAGGTCGATACCCACGGAGAAAAAAATTAGTATGCTGCGATTTGCTGGCGACATAATAGCCCAGTCAAAATAGACATTGACCCTTGCATAAATTGCCAACAAGCTGAAAATTTGCATGAACCTCAAGGATACCACTCTAATGAAATCCTGAAAAGTCCCCATCGATCCCGTGTGTGCAAAAAATTTTATTCAAGGTCAAAGGTCACAAAAATGAGTTTTTTTGCATTTTTTAGCCAAACGGTTAGTTTTATGATAAAAATTGATCAAATCAAAATTGTATAACAGAAAATTATCTACAAAATTGTCATTTCTATTTTTTCTCTAAGATTTACCGTTTCTGAGAAAAAGCACTTCGAATGTAGGCTGGAGCTGTACTCTCCGTAATATGCTTGACTATATTGTTGCGTTCTCCGAACATTATTGGAACATTATTAGTTATTATTTAAAAGGGTTTTTCTCAGAAACGGTAAATCTTAGAGAAAAATAGAAATGACAATTTTGTAGATAATTTTCTGATCTACAATTTTCATCTGAGCAATTTTTATCATAAAACTAACCGTTTGGCCAAAAAATGCAAAAAACTCATTTTTGTGACCTTTGACCTTGAATAAAATTTTTTGCACACACGGGATCGATGGGGACTTTTCAGGATGTCATTAGAGTGGTATCCTTGAGGTTCATGAGAATTTTCAGATTGTTGGCAATTTATGCAAGGGTACATCTATTTTTTGGGCTAATTTGATCTGGCTATAACAGTCATAGCAGAGACAGAGAGGGATTTGAAGATGACTTTGACAAATATGTAAATGACAATGGCCAATTACCAGCTAAAAATCAACTAATAGAAGACTAAGATATTAGTATGCAGAAAAAGAGAGGAGTCTTAAGACAAACATTAATCTGGGGAAGCATTAGCTAGAAGAGGGGAAAGAGTTATCTTACCAGGGAAGCAAAACTACCATCGATGGACGAAGCGAGGAAGAAAAAGTAGAATAGCGCAGGCGAAGAGAGCTTTCTACAAAAAGAAGAATCTTCTTACAGCTGAGAATACATGCACAGTAGCACGGAAACAATTCATCAGATGCTACATATGGAGCATGTTTATCTATTGAAGCGACGCTTGGACGTTGATAGCAGCAGAGAAGTCAGGAGTGGAAGCATTCGAAATGTGGTGCTACCGAAGAATGATGAAGATAAAATGGATACCGTATAAGTAACGAGGAAGCGATAGGAAGAGTGGGAGAAAAGAGAAGTCTTCAAAAACCTTAAACAGAAGACTTAGACTTAGTTGGCCACATTATGAGGCACGATGGTCTGATGAAAACGATCGTAGAAGGATAGGTGGAAGGGAAGAAGGGCAAAGGACGGCCCCGAATGAGTTTTATAGGATAGGTAATGAAGGATGTAAAAGAGAAGAAATAAATCGCTATGAAAAGGCTAGCGAATAGGAGAGAGGAATTGAGAGCTGCGTCAAACCCATATTAGGATCGCTAACTAATGGTGATGCACTTAGATAATTATTTAATATTTCAGCTCAGTACAAAGTACACAGGCGAAGTGGGAGAGATGAAGCGTAAGTTTTTTTTACATGGAGTATCGATGTCTCGAAAAGAGGTTAGGTATATGAAAAATTAGTATCACATTTTTACATACAAGAGATGCCCTGATAGAGACTATATACTCATGAGAAATTGAACAATGCTTGTGTATGTAATGAATGTTGTACAATAATTAGTTAGAGAGAAACTGCATAACACAACAAGGGCGGCCGACCCTTCCTCCACTGCTTTAACTCCATCATATTTCCAAATTTTTCCGTCTGTCCTTTAATCCCGTACCCGAACTCCTGCTAATCCTGTCCTCACTCCTTTTTAAGTTACCCTCTCGGAGACTTTTCTTCCCCACCTATTCCTTGCTTCGCTACTTAATCCCACCTCTCTATTTCTAATGACATGCGGCCTCTCTTTCACCATGCTCTTTCTTTTCTTCTCCACCCGCTTGGCCTTCCCGTTTCCTCGGTTCTTTCCCCACTGATGTTCTTCTACAGTTATGACTAGTTACCTCTCATCCCTATGTTTTTCCGTATCTCTATAGTTGTCTTTTTCCTCCCAGCTTCCCTAAATAATGGCGTATGTAATTACCTTTGCACAATATGCATCATATGCGCAGCCTATACCTGCAATTAAAATCTTAAACTTCTAGTACATACTCGTACAGTACGTACGTAAAGCTTTACTAATGAGAGTTGACATTTCTATTTTAAATTTCTATCGGCCTTCCTATTGGTCTGGTTCTTTCCCCAGTATCGTACTTCTACAATTGTAACTAGAGTACTTCTTCTACCCCCCGGGAATTTCCCGGGATCTCTTTAGTTGTATTTTTTCTCACTGTCTCCCCACTCTTACACACTCTTACCTCAAACTTGTCAAATCTTCCCCAACCCCATCCTCAAGGGTAAAATTGTGATATTCTCATGTACAACAGTGTCTTGTACCAGATGATGGCTCTGTGAACCGAAGCGCGTCGTGCTTATTAAGTAATAGTGGAAAAATTCAACTACCTCTTATTTCAATTCGACAGAAACGATAAATATGGAGAGATATTTAGAAAACAGATATTCATAACACGAGGGATATTCATACAGTAAGGGCACGGGGAAATAATACTCATGTGGAACACATTCTATTGGCACTTGTAGTAAGCTAGAAACCTACTTCACTTCTCTACATAATCGCCGCTCACTTCTAAGCATTGCACCGCTGCACCAGCTTCTTTAGTCCCTTAGCAAAGAAACTCGCCGCCTGAGAGTTTAACCAATTGGATTGAGCCCCATCCGACGGACGGAATATTGCGCTTGAAATGTCCTACACATAGCATTCAGGCAGGGATCGGGCAGTCTATGAATATTCTCTGCCACCGTCGGGATTTAAACCCGAGCCCACGGGATGGGAAGACAGCACTCTGGTCACAACACCAACCCGATCCCTTATTTATAAGTAGTATTTACATCCTCAATCATAGAGACAGAAATCTACTTATGGTTTTCCACAAAATACTTGGGTGGTTAGTGGGTGAGAAAATACCAAGGATAATTCGCACTGATATGCCCTACATCCATGTGCTTCCGACGCACGTGCAAGAACCAAGTTTCAAGTCCCTACTCGTCACCGCATCTAGACGAATTGATAGATGCGAAAGGGTGGAGATTGGGTCAGGACAGTGACGCATCACCGCGGGCGATAACAAGTCGAAGTGGCCCACTTTAATTTGCATCAAGGTTTGACGCTGAGAAATATATTGATGCATTTAAGTAATTTTATCCCTTTCTATGCGCCGATTTCATGGCAGCGAACATCTACTTACGATATTAGTTTTCGGTCGTGCGGCGTCAAGTCTGCATCCGAACTTTTTAAGGTTCGCTACCTGAGGTATTTCCTCATCTACCGCATGTCTTCCTCACTTTCATCACACCAAAAAAATTGTTCTTTCTACACCTTTCACTCATTTGCAACGAACGGCTTTGAAAATATTAACGCGATATTCAGAGCTTTTTTTATTTTTATTACAAAATGCTTTTGAATGCATTTTCACGATGGGAACTGGTGGACATTTGATCTTTAACGACACCGTTGTTCCAGCAGATGGAAAGCAGCTTGACCGTGCGCCAAGCGCCGCGCTTTGCTACGCATTTTTGACGTTTGAGCAAATTATTAAGTAGTATTTACATCCTTAGGAGAATAGCCCACTTTTTAAGATATATTTACGTATTGAGTAATATTCATGAAATAAAACTACTATTCATGAAATTGAAACGTGAATTTCACCGCCAATTCACGCGGAAAGTTTGAAATAAACCACGTATCAATTAGTAATTAAGTAGTATTCATGAAAATGAAATAGTATTAGTAAAATAGAAACGTGAATTTCACCAACATTCACGCGGAAGGTTTGAAATAAACCAGGTATTAAGTGGTATTCATGAAATTCAAGTGGTATTCACGAATTTGAAGTAGTATTAAACGTGAAATTTACCTCTGTTCACGCGGAAGGTTTGAAATAAACCACGTATTAAGTAGTATTTATGAAATTTAAGAAATATTAATGAAATTTAAGCAGTAGTTATGAAATTGAAACTTGAAATTTACCGCCGTTCACGTGGCAGGTTTAAAACAGACCAAGTTTCAAGTAGCATCTACATCCTTAGGTATCGAGAAAGATTTACTTCTGGTTAGCCACGTTTAACAAATAAATTGGAAGGAGAGTAGGTGAGAAATATACCAAGAGCTATTCACACTGATACGCTCTTCATCCACTTGCTTCCGACGCAAAGGCAAGATCCGAGTCCCCACCTCGTCACCGGCATCTTGACGAATTGATAGATACGATAGGGTGGAGATCAGAGATTGGGTCAGGACAGCGACGCATCGCCGCGCGGGTACCCGCAAGTCATTGTGAGGCTGGTGACGGGTAAAGGGGGACGAGTTAGGACCCGTCCGAGGGACAGAGGTGGAGAGGAGGAAGACGTAGTCACAATGAGGGTGGAATGCATTATAGAGGAGAGGCGGGAGGGTTGGGGGTTACCAGGGTGGCGGGGAAAGGGTGCGCATGTGGGGGAACGCAGTGGGGAGGTGGGGAGGTTAGCAACACAATCTGTGGGTGCTGTGGTCGAGGATGACTGAGGTTACCGCCGCTGAGCTCTGCCGTCTCCGACGCCAGCAGGCCGCGCGGACACCGGGAGGCGCTCCACGGGAGTAAAGCGGAGAGGGGTGAGGTAAATATCCATTGTCACTAGCTTAAATACTGCCTCCATCCCTGCCCCAGTTGTCCACCTTCCTTTGATCGGGGGGTTAATTGGGATAACGCACCTGTCTTTAGCCCTGTAGCATCTATATTCTATAAAACCAACTTCTGACTACTGGCTGACTGACGCACTCACTCATACAGATGCTGGGGAATGATCGAGACGAGATACGACAAAAAGTCAGAGAATCGACCCCCTCTAAAATTGTCAAAGACCCTGAGAAAGGGATATTGGGTAATTTCACTTGTATTTAGCCCTGTAGAATCAATATTCTACAAAACCCACTTCCTACCACTGACTGAATCACTCATACAATTTGTTTTGGGCGAACGAGTCGAGATACGATATCGAAAAGAATCGACCCTCTCTAAAATCGTCTGAAACCATGGGAACGGGATATAGAGCAAGTCCGCTAGTCTTGAGCCCTGTAGTATCTATACACCATGAAACCCACTTCTGACCGCTCACTGACTGACTCACTCACTCATACAGATGTTTGGGAATGATCGAGACGAGAAACGACAAAATGTCACGGCCTCGACCCCTCTAAAATCTTCTGAATCCATAAGAAAATTTTCTGATGCAAGTTTTCGCGGCGTCCAGGTTCGCAGTTGGGTAATTTCCGGGTTCCGTCCACGCGCATTGTCATTTTCTTCAGCCTGGCCTCCGGACGCTCATAGCACAATAGGCGAAACGTCGCCATCATAATGACAACTTGGACAGAACCGTGAAATCTGCCCTACCGCGAGCCTAGGGAAAATTTTCGAAACACTTACTTATCCATCTATGACAATGTTGCCAACTGCCTCTACTTTTTGGGGGCATATGCGGTGAAAGAGACGATATTTTACAAAAAGTTATGGAATCCACGCGTCTACTTTTTGGGGAATTTGGGGTGAACGAGACGATATTCGACTCAAGGTCACTCAACCCCCTCTAAAACCGTCTGAAACCCTAGGAAAAATTGTCCAAACACTAAATTTTCTATCAATTACAGTGTTGCCTACTGCCCCTAGGCCTCTACTTGCGAGCGATAACGAGTACCTAAACATATACGCCCCTTTAATCAAAATACTTACGATTGAGGCAGTTGGCCTCAACATAAACGCGGACCATTGACGTCATACTCTATATTTCCATCTGAGGAGCACATTCAGAGCCTATGGTATAAGTTTTACTCAAATCTATCATCCGTTTCAACATTTTCAATCGATTAACATATCTTTCATTGATGCTCAATAAATTAATTAATCAATAAAGAGCTACAATCACGAAAAAAGAATATGATCTTCGACTTGGTGATGTCAGAAGACTTGGCAACACTGGAGCTAGCTAGTATGTCATGGGTAGGGTCGGAATAATGCGCTGTAAATTTCGTTATATGATCAGCATGTCTTGTGAGGAGTTTGATGCTAGTGATCCAGAGCAACCTTCTCATGAAAATGTTGAGACCATGGGCCCCATATTTGCCATCGCGTCTAGCAATGAATCTCATGATCGAGTGTTATCAGCCCATAATGTAAACATAAGATGCCCTCCTATAGCAAAACGTTGGTCCCAACAACAAAATTTCTCCATGAGGAATCATGACGGGCTTGCCTTGGAACACTTACGTCACACGCCTCATGAGTCGTGCTGTCCATGCTCATCCCCAACCTACTGGCTCATAGCCAAGTCATGAATGAGCTCCTCAGGTGGAAACAGTGAGCACACAGATTAACAGTGTTACGCCAGGGGTCTGGGTTGTTAATGGGACCAACCGCCTCAATGGTGCGGTGTGCAAGAGGATATATCTGTTTACGCACACGATCGAAGTTCATAACTCACTATTTCGAACCTAAACTTGACAGTATTAGTGAGCTCCAGAGTTGCCAAGTTTCTAGCATCACCAAGTCGAAAACACTTTTTTCACACATTGAGCTCGTTATAGCCTACTAAATACATTGGGCATCAACGAAATGTATTCCAAGCGACGAAAAAATATAGAGATAGATAATTGAACTGCGTATTACTTAAATTATCGATCCTTGGGATTTGAGAGAGATCAACTCCTGGTTGGTCACTTTTCTCAAACCAGTAGAAAAGAGCGTGGATGAGAGAATATTTAACATCACTGGCTTCCCATCTCAAAGTATCTATATATATTGCTGTGTTTCGGTCTTCACTTGAAATGAAAGGTGATCTCCACGGATGCCAAGTTGCTAACAAAACCAAGTCTTAAGACCACATGAGTTTTCAAGAACAGGGCTCGTTATGGCTTACTGAATGGACTCGTTAGAACTCAACGAAGGCCTCAAATTGACCAAAAATGCCGAAATAGGTATTATGTAATGATTATATCCACAGGTATCGAAGGAGCCTCTTCCTTCAGGTGAAAGTAACTTCTGTTTTGCCACGCTTCCCACATTATTTGGTAGAGTAGTGGGAGAGAAAATACTCTATCTTTAGCATAAATAACTACCTACAATTTTTATACCAATTTTGGCTAAAACAGTAAGCTTCCATGTTAAGCTTGATCTCAGTGCTATAGCTTTGCGAAGTTTCTTGCATCACCTACTTTAACATTACCTTGATTTATACATGTGGCACTGGAGAATGCCGACTAATTATATTTTACAACAATAAGAGGCTACATCAACAAAGAATTTTATGATAGACAACCGAGCTGCTTATTAGGCAATATTTAGAGGGTTTTTCAGAGAGAGATCAACTCCTGGGTCGTTATACTTCTCAAGAGAGTGAAGGTGAGGAGGGTTAGATAATCCATTATAAGTAGCTAATATACATCCTCTTTCCCTACTGCAGTTGTCAATGAATCAATGTTTACATTTTTCATCATCATCATCATCATCACTGGTCAACAATCCTAGGATTGGTTTGACGCAGCTCTCCACTCAGTTCTCCTATCAGCTAATCTTTTCACTCCTACGTATTTCTTCTCTTTCACATCTCTCTTTACTTGTTCCATATATTTTGTTCGAGGCCTTCCTTTTCCATTCTTGCCTTCCACCTGTCCTTCGACGATTATCTTCATCAGGCCATCATGTCTCATGATGTGGCCTATAAGGTTGTTCCGTCTTCTTATTAAGGTTTTCATGAGACTTCTCTTCTCTCCTACCCTTCTTAGGACTTCCTCGTTACTAACTCGGTCGATCCATTTGATTTTCATCATTCTTCTGTAGCACCACATTTCAAAGGCCTCTATCCTTGCTTTCTCCGCTGCGGTCATTTTCCATGCCTCACTTCCGTATAGGAGCATACTCCAGATGTAGGTTCTTATAAATTGTTTCTTTACTTCCATATATAAGTTTCCTGCTGTAAGCAGGTCTCTCTTTTGGTGGAATGGTCTCTTCGCCTGGGCTATTCTGCTGATAATTTCTTTCTTGCTTCTCCCGTCACTAGTTATCTTGCTTCCCAAATAACAGAATTCATCCACCTCTATCAGTTTTTGCCTCCCTATGTTAATGTTGGTCTTGACTTCTTCTCTTCTGCTGCATACTAAGATCTTGGTTTTCTTCGTGCTTATTTTCAGTTGATATCTACTCATTACCCTACCCATATTAACCAGAATATTTTTCAAATCCTTCTCTGTTTCTGCTATAACGGCTATGTCATCGGCAAATCTTAGGATGCAAATTTTTTCTCCATGGATATTCACTCCCAATTCCTTTTCTTTGATTTCATTAATGGCTTTTTCAATACAAACGTTGAAAATTACGGGTGACAATGTACAGCCTTGTCGCACTCCTTTCTTAATTAGTCAGAAAGGGGATTGCTGTGAAATATTCATTATCACCATCTTAAATGCCTACCTTGTCTTACCGTACTCAATATTGCAGTAACTTTAGTTTCAAACTAGAACTTATAGTTATATAAGCTCCATAGTCGACAAATTTCTAACATACCCATTCTGACATAAAATTAATTTTTATAAATAGAATTAGTAGTTGCCAACTGATTTCATTGTGCACACTAGGTGCCTTTTCATAGCGACTTATTTCTGATCTTTTACATCCTTTATAACCTGTCCTATCTAACTAATTCGGGGCCGTCCCTTGCTCTTCTTCCTTTCCACCTTTCCCTCTACGATTGTTTTTATCAGGCCATCATTCCTCAAAATTTGGACAACTAGTTGTCCCGTGTTATCATTAACGTTTGCAGAAGAGTTCTCTTTTCTCCCACTCATCTTAGTACTTCCTGATTACTTACTCGGTCTTTCCATTTTATCTTCATTCGGAGGTGCGTTGGGTGATATTTAGAGGCTAAAGCATAGAGAAATATCAAATATTGTGTGGAAAGATTCACCCTATAACCTTCTCAGAGGTCAAATTTGTGCAGAAGGATCTCATATCTACCCCAATTAAAACTTGAGACTCAGTATCCACAAGTATCTAATATTACCAATTTTCACATATCATGCTGGTTTTCGCTTACTTACTCTAAATATTTGGCATCCATGTAATGGATTAAAATTTAGCGAAAAACAGAAACTATACTATTACCCAGAATATGTACTCTTAAAAAAATGTCCCGCAAACAACTTCTTGTATTTGGAGAGATTCTGCACATTTTATGCTAGGAATAAAAAGTGACTGATCGCAGCAGAGATTAATTTTATCTTAGAACTCTATTCTAAAAAATCAATTTTGTAAACATATTTACCCATTAGTCACATGAAGAAGTCATAGCTGTGGATGCAGAATTTCCAAATTGTGAATGAATCATCAACTTTTATCTCATCGCGGGGCAACGAGCAGGCATGTACACCAACGTGTTTCGCGGAAAAAGATTTCTTTCTTACAATTAAATTCACGGAGCAATAAAATACACCTTAGGCGGATATAGGGGGGAGTGGGTTGGGGGCACGTGCCCCGTCCCCAGACAGTTAAAAAATAGACAAGATTTTTTTTATACGGTTACCTTTACGTTCGCTTTATTTTGTGAATTACGGAGTCTCAATCATTTAATTTAATATTAATACATTTCGCATCAAAATAAACAGAATTTTTCTACAGTAATTGTTGCATTTTGTTTTTCATTTCAAATATGAGAAGACCTGACCCCCGCCTTAGAAAAAATCCTGGATCCGCCCTTGAAAGACACAATATATTCATTTCACAAAATGCGTATCGTGTTCTCACATTTTCGCGGGCGCATACAAATTGCCTTATCTATCCATTTCTTAGTGTAATAATAACCAAAAATGGTTTCGGCAGAAGTTTAATTCTGCGAGAAATAACAAAGTAAAATATAATTATGGAAACAATTCTGCCACAATGCCCCTTTGACCTTTGATTGAACGGCACAATTATTACACACTCTTTTTATTTTATTTCAAATCAATTATTATATCTGCCACGTCAAATAAGAAAATTACTTATATTAAATTAATAGTTATGATAGTAATTATGGTTATTATATAATTAAATAAGATTTTTTGTCGTTATAATTTTTTTACTAATGATATAAATCAATATCTTCATCAATAATACAAGGTTCGATGATCAGTCTCAAATTTCGAATGGTAATATATACTTTAAATTAATCGATCATAGGGAGTTTTGATTCATTTCTACATTCTATCTTATTTCATTTCATTCTTTCCGAGGCTAGATAGGCTAGATAGGCTAGTTAAGTAGATAGGAGTTTTTCATCGTCTGAGATTACCAATGCATGCATGTGGCACAGAGCTCAGGGAAACATATCTTAATAATAACCTATTAAAATTGCCTATAGTCGGAAAGTTTCCTTCGTTTGATAGGGTATTAATAATCCTCATTTAAGCGAAGCGATACCTGCTAGCAGGGTACTCTACGCTACTGCCATGCTCGGCAGCAATCAGCCTGCATCGTAGTGGCGTTCATAGCCTCGCACCCAGGTGGCCTCACACAGCAACAGCCAGACGTCAAACGGGCTTTTCCCAGCATTCATACTTACCCGTCGCGTTTCCGCGCGCTTGAAAATTTTCACTTTTCATTTAGTCGCGAAAAATAGATATCGTCATTTAAAAATCTAAAAGCGTGAAATATCTACTCCAGGAGTATAATATTGCAGAGAATAATCTTTCGATTTAGGAAATGAAAAATACAGGAAACCACCCAACTGAGCCATCATCAACTAATACCAAAAATGTATGTCAATAAAAGAAAATAATTACGCAGTAAATAATACATGAGTGTTTTAAAGAAATAACATAAAAATAAATGTTCGCTTACTTCTTGTGAGAAAAGCCAGTCTTTGGTTAGTCTTAGCATTTTATTTGAGGATTTAATTTTTTAAATTTTAACGTGCAGTGAATGAAATAACTTTTGAGAAAACAACGTTTATATAATATTAACCTTGGTCTCTTTGTTACAATAAATGACTCACTCACATGAATAACGGCTAGCTTCACGAATTATATGATTAAGGAGATGTGTTGAATGACGTGCTTCGCCCGAAGCGCTGGGTCTAGTCGGTGGAGACGGCGAAGAGGTGACACTGACACCACACGCTCTAGAGAGGAATGGAGACGTGACGTAGAAAGGGTGTGGGGTTGCTAATGGATGGCCGTGGAAGTTATGCTCATGGGGAATGCGCAAGACACGTGCTTATTGCAGCTGCGCTAGCCGCAACCCAAAATGGTGAGAAAGATCGTACTACCACATGACAACATACTTAATATTTTGAGTTTCTATGATTTTGATGGCTCGGAGTAAATATTTAGGAACAGCAGTGCCCAAAACCATTTTAAATAATAATAATAATGATGATAAAAATAATAATAATAAGAAAAATCCAACATATTATATCTGGCTGTATGATGTTAGCTAATACAGAATATTTAAGTATTCATAATCAAGTTGCAAAAATTATCCACCAAAAACTGGCCTACCAACATAAGTTAGTAGATACCAAGACCTCATACTAACCACCCCGAAACAGTGCTTGAACAGCTCATTTAAACTTTAATACGATTTGCCGATCCAAACAGTTAATAGTCAATAATAGACCAGATATAATGTTGATTGACAAGAAATATAGAACTTGTTACATAGCTGATATTGCTGTGCCACTGTCGCATAGCATCGAAAATACAATAGCCGGAAAAATACATAAGTACCAAGAATTGGCAATAGAAATAAAAAGAGTATGGAGTATGGAACAAGTTTATATAGCTCCAATTGTCATCTCTGCTACCGGTATCATCCCAGAACATATACAAAACAGTTTCAAAATACTCAACATTCACCCAAATGCATACATCAAATTTCAAAAGGCTATAATGATTTAAATGATTTTGATAAACTGCCATATCACGAGAAAATTTATCCACTCAATAGAGCAGTAAAGAGTTACCTCGGGGAGAACCCGTGCTCTTTACACTAAAACAACTTAGTGAAAACTGAAGACAATTTAAGGAAAAGATAACAATAATAATAATTATTATTTAAGTATCCTACCGATCAAGTTAGGTTTGCACGAAGAATTTAAGAAGCATTCTTACAGTCTCCACTGCCTTCATAGGCTTCCTCTTCAATTAACAGTTAGGCCTACTCCCTTTCATTCTATCTAAAAATCCTATTCTCTTCCCTCCTCTGTCACATTTACCCAACATTAATGGAAAGAGAAATTCTCACCATATGTTTTTATCGCTGGATGACCATCTACAGTAAAGCCTATAAAGTTATGGGCTTATAACTGCCCTCAACTGAGTGCGATCTTCATTAGGGGAAAAAGACTTTATCAAAAATAGGCTCAATACATATTGTTTACGAACATGTTGTAAAAAACAAAAACTACGCTGTTGAAAGGAAAAAACTTCAGTTGAAAAACAAAAAACTCAATAAATAAGCCATGGCAGTAATAATAAACACGCATATTCTTTATAAAAAACGGCTTAATCCTAATGAACCGGTGCACTGACGGAAACTCTTCATTAGCCTAAAATATTTGTCTTATCAGCGATACGTATAGAACGGATCACCCTACAGCTACAAGGTGAGTCATAAATAATTTGTAGCACGACAATGAGTCGGATGTTAAGACTTCGTACAATGAGTACTTTGAATTTGAATTTTTGGGATAAATAAAGCGATAACATTTAAATATAAATATTATTCTGATGATGAGTGCCGAGACGGTACTTGAAACGTTGGCCGTTATAAAAACATTCATCCGGTGGGAATCCCGAGAAAAGTTTACCCACATTATTCGCCGGGAAAGCATAAAATCATATTACCCACATTATTCTATTCATTAGCCTTACTTTCAACCACCGCCAAAGTAATACAACTCCATAAATATTAGTAAACCAAAGGAAAGAACATTAATATTTTTTTCCAAATTGGGGAGCTCGTAATGGTCGCGAATTCGTATCGCATCTTTTCTACATTCCCATAAAAATTTCACCGTTTTCACCATAATTCAATTTTCTGTTTATTAAATAATATCCTGATTTAGGTTCCAAACTCAATTTAATTCACCGGCAATTCCATGCAAATTTTACTGTCGGATATTCTCACATTTAATAAATTATTTGACGTAATTGAAAGGTTAAAATGATTTGACACTGCAAAATCAGTTTGAGATGCTCCAAGCATTTAGAAATAGGAATTAATTATAGTTAGGAAGGATTTGATTCTTTCCCGGCGAACGATGGCTGTGAATGTCTCACGGGCTTCCCACCGGGTTAGGCACTCCATTTCTGCCGACGTTTCGATGAAATACTTTTTCATCCTCCCTAGGGCTAGTGAAAAAATAATTCAGTACTTCGAAGAGGAAGAGTTTGGTGTTGCTGTAGGAACGTTCTTGACTGCGAACAGTAGGTGGAGATAGGTACAACTCTTTCTCTTCTCACTCCGGCGAAGAGTAAGAGTATTGTAGAAAAATACGGCCCTTAATGTTGCTTTAGCTTCATCAGGACCAAATCTGCTGGTTGATGACCAGCCCTTCAGGCCTAGGAGTGCCTAACCAATCGGGAAGCCCGATAGACATTCATAGCAACCATTCGCGGGGAAAGAATTGAATCCTTCAACAGTAATTCAGGAATTTATATTGTTATAGCTTCATCAGGACTGCCTGTATTTTCAAAATATAGCTGATGACCTAAGACTTAACTGTGTGAAACCTTTCCTTTATGAAAATGAAAAAATATACTTTGTAAGGTTCATAATATATTATATTTGAAAAAGTACGACTCGGGTTTGATAACGTAGTAAAATGGTCAGGGAACTATTGTATGAAACTCGAGTCCTAATTTTTCAAATATAGTAATTGAACCTAACAAAGTATATTTTTGCATTTGCCTATATTTACATTTGGATTTTAATATTAAGGTTTACGTAATAATAGGTATTACATTTCCTGGTATACAAGTTGAGCTTCCAAGTATTGCTCTATATAGTTACTTAATGTAAGCAAAAGGTTATATGGGTAATCTTCAATTAATCAGAGAGCGAAGTAGGTAAATGGCAGTGAATGTCTCTCCGGCTGTTTACCGCATAATGTACTCCATTTATGCCTTCGTTTCGATGAAATACTTTTTCAATGTCCTCAGGGCTGGTTGATGATCAATCAACAATCACAATCAAACTATGTTGATCAACCAGCCCTGAGAACAATGAAAAACTATTTAATCGAAACGTCGCACAGTGGGGCCAAATCTATAAACGGTGGCCATTATTAGAAAAATAAAAGTTCGGGGTTATGATTTCTTTTTACATGGTTGGGAAGACACATATTTGAGCTGCTGAGAAATAAGTTTGAGAAGTAGGTAAGTGGGCACCTCTTCGTAAAAATCACTTTCAAAGTGACAGGTGCGCTGCTAGGATACATATCCTCCCTCTCGCTTCGAAATACCCTCATCTTCTAGACTCCTCCTCAGCTATCCAATTAGCTAAACTTAAAATTAAAAAAATAGAATCAACGCAGCAATGTGCATAGATAAAAATGTTGCTTTACCATAACATTGAAACAAAATTAAAATTATTATTAACATAAATATTAACCAATAAATTGCACAACTTTTATTCAAAAATAAAAATACGAACATCATTAAGTTATATAGCAGTGCTCTGCAGTGCTCTTATATAGTTATATTATTCTAGCCACAACTCTCGGCTATCAAAACAAAAAAAATTAACCGCCCCAACCCGCCCCTTCGTGAATTAATGAAGAAATACGTAAGTAACCTCCAACCGTATGGACGCCGAAACGCGCAGCTCGTTGACACGCTGCATGCAAGAGGGAGCACTTACTTTATAATCAGCGAAACTAAATGAGTTCTTTTGCAATAAATTGACGCAACAAAGACTCAAGACAAAGTATATACAAAGTTGATGCTATAATTTCTCGTCCAGTAAAGAATGATATCCCTAATGTAGTTTAACCACGTTGCATGCATGGATTCGAAATTTCGAATGCTGCTTGCAAGTAGCTTTCAGAATGTAAGTTAAAACCTGGCAGATATGCAATACAAACGCTAAAAAATTGGTGGAGGAGCCTAAGAAGGAGAAGGACTTAAAAAGGAGCTTAGTTTAAACCGGCCAAAGCAAGTGTATGGTAGTAGTAATGACGACAACACAGCTCGAGAACTCTGAAATTTCCGCCAATATAACAGGCCTCAATTTGGAGCTTCTTCTGAGATTTAATACTGTTTTACAATGTTGTTTGTCTTCTGGCTATAGAATAAATATATAGATATCTGCGTAGTGTATTCTATCCGGGAGACGCGTCGGGAGAAATGGAGTTCCATGGTTAGCCCGAGAAACATCCACGGGAATTATAGTTGCTTAACCATGTAAAATAAGAACGTTATTAATTTTGGCCAGCCTCTTTCCAATTTGGACCACTGTGCGCCCGGGAAAACGATTTTTTCCACATAGAACCAGTTCATTACGTTATGTACCGCAAGGTCCTACCTGAGATGATCATCAGTTTTCGATTGCAGGGAGGAGGAGATCGACGTTTTGGCAGCGTCATGCCCATGACGAGGGCGCACGACCTGATGAACTCGAGCGGCACGGCCGCTGGGAAGTCAAATGCAGTCGCGCCGCCGCCCAAAAAGGGATTCCAGGCGAGGAAGGAGAAATGGATGCGAAGCAGCGCCGCCAACTCCGTCGCCAAGGCCGGTGAGTACCACAACTAAACTTTTAATCCACTCCACAAAATCCGATTCCTTACTTTCCATCACTTTGCCAGTTCAACGGAAGCAACTGGGCACATTTTCACACGGTCGCCAGCTTCCAAAGTACTGGTAGTGGTGGACATAAGAACGATGTCCCGGCGAACTAGTAACAAGAATTCTTTTGGAGTTTCACATTGCCCATAACCGAAGTTTCAATCCTACATTCGATTAAAATAACGGCTGTTCTGATAGCGATGCGCATCATAACGTCGGAAAACTTGACCCGGTGGAGAAACATAAAAGATTTCCTGCAAATAGGTGGTATTTTGCATGCCCATGTTCACGTTTTGTCCAATTTTTTTGATGTTACAGATTTGTATCCAATTCTGCTACTAAAAATATTAAATGCGATCGGTTTCGCTAGCCTACCTCATTCGGTAGAATACTACAATTATCCCCCTTCTAAGTAAACTCTCCAAAAAAGTTTCATGATCACAGCCTTTTTCAAATGCATATTGATATGAAAGGGAGTAGTGAAGTAGAGGCCTTACAGTGAATTGGATAAGGCAGTGCTGGAGGGAAAGGGAGGCTCCCATATTACTTCTTTAGTACTCCATGGAAACCTACCTTAATCGGTAGAATACCATAACGATCGGTTTCGCTTTCTACTGTATCGCTAGGTCTCAGCTAACGCAACCTGCCTCACACAGACACGTCTTAGGTCGTTGCTGCTTGTACTCTGTGCAAAATTATTTACGTGAAACGGCCCTATTTGAAATTATTAAGAGCGAAAGTTCCCGATTTATATTTTCAGGTGCAATCATGCATCGTTTCCTCATCTTGTCTAAAGTTTTAAATTTTTGCTTGCAAACTATAATGATAACAAATTATTATGCTACATATTTGAATATGCTAAGGCTTTACCACAATTGAGACCGCATACAAAAGTGTATTCCAAAAAAATACCACAAGAACACAGACTTTGAAGTTGAAAATGCTTAAAAATTTCTGTAAAGACTTCAGACTAGCCGAAAAATCAAAATTAAGAAGTCAATGGATTGACACGTTCGAGCATAAATGAGTTTTTCCTTCAAATTCTAAAGCGTTTCACTTCCGACAACCGTCGGAGAACAGTTACCGCCGTCTGTTTTCAACTCTCAAATTTATGCGGGAGTATCTAAATTAGAAAGTATTGGAGGCGGTACTCAAAATAACTCAAATACACTCCGAGTTATTATTACTCAACTGTTTATTACGGCCCGGGACTCGTTGACGATATTTTACGGGGAAAAACAGAGATGAAACCGTCAACTCATAATCTCCACCGTCAAAGTACCAAGACCATTTCAATCCCAGAAGATGACTGTCATTCATCACTTGGGAGGCCCGCAATTACAGCGAAGAAGCGTATACTACTCGTTACGTATAATCGCTGCTCTCTGTATCGCAATGAACGCTCTTTCCTTAGCCACAGTGATCATTGCTCGTAGTGTAAGACCTGCGATATCTACTTAAGCTCGTAACAACGAAATCAGCTAATATCGGATGCATACTTGTTGTCTGAGAGGTGCATTCGATACCTTATAATATCTGATCAATGATCAGTGATCATGACTATCGCATAAATGCACAGCATCCAGCAAATTACTTTCTACACAATCACGGGCACGGGTATAAGTACAAGGTGATTCAGGAGGGAACTGCAATACTTCAGGAGGTGGAAGGGGAGAGAATTTTAAATAATTTTTTGTCCATAAACATGGAGTCGCAACTCCTTATTTACTGAGCCATGGAAACGCAAACAATTTTTTGGATGTACTTTGAAGTTACCATGACAACGGTTTTTCCTGGGTATACAACATTTTTGACATTTTGTTGAATACACTGGACTTTTAAGGACATTAAATAATTGAGGAAGCTTAGTGGGGATAAGTGCATTTTTTTTGCAGTTCAGTACAAATAAAGGTTGGTGGAGTACACAATACAGTTGTGGCAAAGGGATACAATTGAATAACTGTTAAGAATATACATATAGATTCAGTAATTTACATGTACCTCTTTGTCACAACAACATTGTGTGACCCACCAGCCATCTTATCTGCAATTATCTCTAAAAAATGCACTTATCCCTCTTGGCTTCCAAGGTCTTCAATTAAGGTTGGACGAAAATGTGCGATTTACTTATGTCTGAATCAATTAATCTCAAAATGGGTGAGATTGCGCAATCGTATTGTTGATACTTGATACTCACTCAAAGCTCTCGTTTAATCATTCTCAAAGATTGTTTCAGACAATCATCACCATAGAAACAAAACGTAAAAGAAAAACAGTTTTAAACTGCCTAAAATAGGGCTAATTGCCCTCAATAAATGGATTTCCCCTACAATGGTCGAGCAACCGTATGGGAACACTTGGTGAAGATTGGCTATATCTCATTTTTTATTATACACAATTGGTAAAAATTAACTCATCGATGTGACAGGGAAAATACTTTTCTATTAGTACTCATTAAATACACAGATAATCAGGGATATTTTGGTTAACATCTCGGAGTATAAGTCTAAGAATAACATGCAAAATTGTTTACCAACGTTGCGATATATTTTTATATTTTTTTCAGGGCTGTGAGTGAATATCATTACATTAAATTGATTCATGATGGCATATAAGATTATTACGATCTTTTTTTACCATTATAAAATAAAAAAAAGAAATTAATTGTATATAAATTAAAAATAAGATACAAGAATATTAATTACCATACATATTACATACCTTATTAATGCACGATTGAATTCTTTTGATTTTATTATCGATCGAACCAATATTAGACCTATAGTCTGAGATGTTAATCAACATTAAGTAAGCGAAGCCAAGAAAAAGAAATGATTTGTCCAATCAGGGATATATTTATAGATTATAATACTCGCATAATCACGGCACCAGTCATGTGAGAGGAAAAAAAATTGAAAATTTATCAGATCAACGATTCTTTACATGCTATGTCATAGGAGAAGTCTTCATTGAAGTGCTAACACAAGTAAAGAGGATCTAACGCACTTTAAAGAGGATAAGGTATGTGCACTTACGAAATCAGGATCACAAGCGTACACGAAGAAGCACTTCCAAACAGACTTCATTCCAGAAATAAGCCGTGCCAAGCCCTTGCCAGCGAGATTGATGCTTCCTCCAAAGATTTATCTCGGGAGAAAAGCTGGAATGCGAACGATTGCGTTTACTCTTCAGAGTAAGTGGGCATCATTGGTTAATAACCCTTGCGGTTCATCCAGTCTAAATGGCAATTACGATACTTAGTATGGCAGTAGAGAAGATCACAATTTTGGCTTAATTATCACACTAAGTACATTCAACTGATTCTGGCGTGATATAGTAGAAGTTTAACGTATGGAAATAAAATGCAGTTGCACCCTACAACAATAATACGATGAGATAATTGTGTAAAAGTGAAAGTAATCATATAATTGCGTATATTCTCATCATATAATTGCGGAAAAGTGCTACTATATTTTATTTCAATATTATTATCATTTCTAGATATTGACAAAATGATGTCGTATCCTGTTTGAAAACTAAATACATTCGTCTTGCTTTACTTGACTTGTAATTTTTATCAAATTTAGAATTTACTTAAGTCTGTAGTACCCTACAATTTTTTTTATTTACTCACCCAAGTTTCCTCTTTACGAGTCACTATTAAGGTTAAAATATCACACCACCAGCACCTTTTACATTGAATCAGCAAATAGAGGACAGAGGCATAAAGGACTTTAATACATGCCAGTACCCAGTAAATTCGTTTGAGCATTTCCTTTTTATGCGCAAATGGCTGGTGTCCTCACACCCTCTGCCACACGCCTTTTAGGCGGCTTGCGGGGTGGTATGTAGATGTAGAAGGAGGATAGGAAGACGATGTAGGAGTCAATAGCAGGAGAGTGCATGACTGTTTTTAATAGAGGGATTGAGTGAATTGTGAGTAATTTGCGTCACGAATTGGGAATTAGAAAGGTGGCAGATCGCGTCAGGAAATGAAAAGGCAGGGAAATTTTCCTTGACACATATTTTTCTTATTCGAGCGCAGAATCAGGATAAAGCAAACTAAGACTTATGATGCTTGGCAGGAAAGAAGAAGTAATGACAAACATTAAAATAGAGAATCAAAAAATGGAAGAGGCGAATGAATTCTGTAATTTGAGACGGAGAATAACCATCGATGGTGGAAATAAAAAAAGATATTAGATGTGGAATAGGCCAGGCAAAAAGAGCATTCCACAAAAAGAGGGATTTCTCACTGAAGGAAATTTTAGTACTGAAATAAAGAAAGAATTGAGCAGAAATTACTTCCGTAGCATGCTCCTCCATGGAGGTAAGGCATGGAATATGATAGCAACAGAGGAATCAAGGGTAAAGGAATTTGAAATGTGGTGCAACAGAGGAATGATGATAAGTTTAAGGATCGACCCAGTTGGTAGTGAGGTTGTCCCAAGAGCCTTATGGAAAGAAGAGGGCGAAACAACCTTATTATCCACATCTTGAGGCATGATGGCCAGATGAGGAAAATATTTCAGGACAAATGGATGGCAAGAATGGTAAAAGAAGTCCTAGAATAAAATAGATGGATCAATTAATGATGAGAAAGAGAAGAAAAACTTATGCTCAAAAAGATATGCTGAAAGAAGAAATGTGCGGAGAGCTAGGTCAGACAGTTGACCAGTGATCATGATGATAATTTAAGGTAAACAACAATTTTGCAACTTCCTAAGATGAGCTAGCTCAGGTTGGCATTTTTAGCTTGCCCGTTGAGCGAGAAAACTTTTGAGATGAAGACATTTTGGTGAGTTCTTGAATCAAGTCCTAAACAAATGGGAGTTATAAATTCTTGTGAATAAGAAAGCTTGTTGTTCTTTTACCCACGTGCGAATCTACATCTACATACTACCCCGCAAGCCGACTCAATGGGCGTGTGGCAGGGGGTGTTACGACACCAGCTGTTTGCATACAAGTATAATAAGGAAATGCTCTTACGAAATTAAGCCCAGTATTTATTAGTCCTTTATCGTGCGGGGGAAAATCGGATTCCGATTTCTGCAAAAGAACACCTGAGTTTCTTAGTCAAATTCAAGTGGTGTTAGTGAGGATGTAAGTACTAGATAATGTGTTGAAAGGGTTAATTTGGGACAAGGTGAGCCAACATATATTGCGGAAACTAAAAACTAGAGAAACGGGGTTGAGAGAATACCTTGCAGGTTTTATACCTAGGACGGTTGCATGGTGAGGGAGGGTGGTAGTGACTGACTGCGATTTTTGAGGAGGGTGGGTGGATTTAAAAAATGGTACATAGATTAGGTGATCCGTGGAGTAGATGAGAAAATCTGGGAGGTGTATTTGTGGTTGAAAACAATGATGTACAAATCCTTCAGGATATCATGTAGGGCATGAGCGCCAGGAAAGTATTTTTGCAAGGAAATAAGGTCGTTTTCACTCGATATCTCAATCGTAATTCCAACGGAAGGCACGCGGACTGGCCCAGAAGGGGAGGGTGTGATTGGCCGAAGAAGTGAGTGAAAGGCCGTTGGCACCAACCAAGCTCCTTACCACGCTGGATGAGAATCAAAAGCAGGGGAGGAAGAACCAACCTCTTTTCCCAACTCCACCCACGCACATGATCTGTGGAAATAGAAGCCGTTGTTTTCGTTTACCAACGGGTTAAGCATAACCAGGGGATCGCGGAAGCTGAAAAGAGGAAATGTAACCAGCAGAGGCGGGAGTTTCAGTTCATTTTACAACGTTTTTTTAAAACTCGCTTTGTTGTTTGTCATCTTTATTATTATTAAAGTTTTCTACCGATTAAGGTAGGTTTCTATGAATAATTAAGAAGACTTCTGGTAGCCTCCCCTCCCATTAGGCACTCCAGTTTCACAGGAAGACAGGATAATAGAAGTGACTATTAGATACGCCCACCAACATGCCGAATAGAAACAGGGCGAAAGCCCGCAGTATAGGCCTCGAAAAAATATATGAATGGGACTCTGAAGAAAATAAATCATTGTTCATAAGGGTCCTTATAGATCTAAATAATTGGGATTCTACCGATTACGGTAGGTTTCCATTTCATATTTAAGTATTCTTGGAGCCTCCCCCTCCTTAATGGACTTCCAGACATTCCTCTTCAATTCATGATGAGACCTACTGTCTTTAATTATATCTAAAAATCCTATTATTTTCCTTCCTCTCCCTCGTTTACCCAACATTCTACCTCCTAACACTGTTTTCAACTTCCCTTCCCCGCTAAGAACCCACTCAATCCATAAATTCTGTTTCCTCCGCATCTCACCTAAAAGGTGCCTCTCCTCACCCACCATATCCAGCACTTCGCCGTTCCTCCTCCTCTCCGTCCACTTCACCTTCCCCATTCTTCGCAACATCCACATCTCGAATACCTCGAGTCTTCTCTCGTCCACCTCCCTTATTGTCCACGTTTCCGCGCCGTAGAGAGCTACACTCCAGATCAGACTCTTCACTAACCTTTTCTTTAAATTTTTACATAGCAAACCTCTCATAAGCATGATAACTCTTATTAGGTTTACTGTTAACCATTTTCGGGTTTATGCTGCCTGGAAATGCCTCGAATGAAATTTTATTTCATTCCATATTTACTCAAGATATCGTTCTTCCTATTGCATATGTCGTCAGGAGACTCTCTGATGTCTTCTGAAGACGTTGCCGGCAGGAAGAACAAAATTTTGAACAATTATAGTTCATTCCACGCAGCGGTAAACCCGAAAATGGAGTACACTAGAGGATCTGATCGCTACGAAGACCTGATAACAAATCTTATTAGTATTGTTTTCTTCTTACGTTTTTAAAATATGATAATTCAGATCAACACGAGAAAGTATGTGTTTGATTAATGAATTTGAAATGTTTACTCAAATTAAGAAACAAACAATACCATAAAAAGTTATTACCTTGGTCAAATTTGTTGACATGTGACTGACAGATTTTCAATTGATGTATTTAAAGTAGCAAAAGCTATTGTTTAGTACACGCTTTATCTCAATTTATCTAAAAAAGGGAATACACTCCTCAGGCTATGCAGATGAGTCCAAGATTTTTATATGCCCGTACCTCAGGAAGTGGTAGGAGAGAAAGGAAAAACGGAGAATGGAGGCGTCGCATAGTAGGCTAGAATAGAAAAAATTTGGCCAAAATCCCATTAAAACGATTTTTTTGAGCTAGAAAGTTGAAACTCCACATAATTATTTAAAATAAATTGCACATAACTTCCCAGATTATTTCTTTCCTGTACCTTCACATTAACAATATCTTTGAGGTCAAAGTTGAGCAAATTTTGTGAAAAACGACCACCCTCGATTTTTTCTGAAAATAGCCAAATTTATCCTTGTGCAGTGGTTTCATTAATAGTTTTATTGACAAAAATGTTATATAAACTTAATTAACACTTATTTTTCTTTCATTTGGAGGATTTTCATAAATTTTGTTTCATGGTTTACCATAGATATATAACTAAATGGCGGAGCCTTTTTCCAGCCAATTTTTTACATAAACGCAGAGATAAAGTAGATACTTCCGCCGAATTCCGTCAAGTTACTTATACCACATCGATCTATCAAGCTCTACATTGTGAATTTAAAGTAAAATCTTGCACCAACTTGCAACCCCGAATTTTACATCGTTTTTTCGAGCGTGCGGCCGACTCCGGTTCTGGCCGGCGGCGGCAGAGAGTACGGCGACGCGGCAAGCGGGTGGATATGATATGACCGTATTCAATTTCATATCTGGATAATAAATATAATAGTGATAGAAAATAATCGCCAGAAATTAAAATTAATAAATATTTCTTCGAATAACTCTTATTATGCAATCAGCCGCGATAAGGAGCTCACCGACGCGACGCCTCCACGGACAGGGACAGCAGCGGAAGCGAAGCATGGAGAACCCCGACGACGTTATTTATTTTATTTATTTTTATTTTATTCTCAAACCACCGGATACAGCTTTTAGTGGCCATTTTACACCGGGGTGTTCAACAAATGTAACAAGTAAACGTACACAAACGACCATGCCCTGCACCGGGGAAACCTACCCAGGCGGGACTCGAACCCGCGACCTCTTGTTTGGCAGGCGAGAACGTTACCCCGCCGCCACTGAGGCCGTTATTTGGACATCGTGAGCTACCACAAGCGAAACTGAATTTATCCTTCCCAAAGAAATCCCGGGTGAAGACATAGGACACTCCAAACAATATTCCTCTAAGTGCAAGGATGTCCAGGAAAAGGAACTGGCCCCATAACCTCAATAAGTGATTATCACACGTCCTTGACTTAGTCTGGGGTGAGCTCTATGCCCACCTATGCTAACCAACCTTCGGGTTAAAACACTGAGTAACTTTAAAATAATGCAATAAGAAATGATTTCTTCAAAGTACGACGACTTAATGCATTAAGTTTCGAAGGATTCGCTTGCAATGGAGTATGAAGTTGAAATTTTAGAAATTGAAGGACCTGCCCCCCCACACTGAATGTGCCAATGTATTCACATGCCTTTGAATTAGTCTGGGGTGAACTCTACCCTCATCTAACCAAACTAACCCACGGGTTGAATTAGTATGCATTAAGTTTCGAAAGATTCGCTTACAATGGGAGTACAAAGTTGAAATTTAAAAAAGTTGTAGGACCTGCCCCCCTCCCCAAGCTAAATGTGCCAATGTAATAACACGCCTTGGGATTTGTCTGGGATGAGCTATACCCTCACATAACCATACTAACCCACGGGTTGAATTACTGAGTAAGTGAGAGATATGATAGATAATGCAGTAAAGGGAATGATAAAGAGAGTTGTTTCTTATGAAATAATGAAGAAGCAGGAGCAATTGCCACAATTTTAAATTTATTGGTACTACCGGTTTTGCTTATAGCATCATCAGGTAAGCGAAACCGGTAGTACCAAAAAATTTAAAATTGAGGAAATTGCTCCTGCTTCTTCATTATGTTCCGTTTCCACTCCATCTCGCCTGAAACCTCAAAGTTATTTCTAGACCTGATCGGAAATCGGGAGCTCCGGGTATGTATCCCACCTGTGCCAAATGGTTTTGTCACGGTGAATTTCATCCTTGGTGTACATTTTACGCAGTACTTTGGTTTCACAAGCTCATGGCTTATTTTCGGGTTAGCTCAACTCTTACCTACGCAAAACAATCGATTTGAATCACTGAGTGAGTGACTGCCGATTGTGCCGACAAATTAAGTGTGTACTCAATGTCTTACACGTTTGTTCCACACGTTCGCCATTCTACATTACTTAGGCAACACAGAAAATTCACTATTTCCTCAAAATATCTACCCATTGTTCCACATTTCCGCATACCATTAAGGAAGAAAGTGAACAAACTAAAGCCATCTATTGAGAAAATTGTAGGCTATTTTACCACAAGGATTACTTAATCAGAGAAATTAATTACTTAATCATAATAATAAAATCAATCAATCATAATAATAAAAATTAATTACTTAATCAGAGAAAAATTCAACAAAATTTCAAATGTATGATAATTGAATATTGCACTGTCATCAGGAGCAAGAATGTTTGAAAAATTTTAAGCCGACCGACAGTGAAAAGTGGGTTATAAATCAATCACAATATTCTATCTGCGAAACACACAGAAGAAGTAAGTAAAGAAAAAGCGTGTGAAGAGGGTCAAAAACGATACTCCAGAGCGGAATAATTGGCATTGAGCAATTGCCTCGTCCTTGGGAGAAATGCAATGCGCGAGATGGCTGGATGGGGGTATGTACTGGATTACAAAAAAAAAGGAAAACTGTAATGGCTGCGATGTCTGCGGGAGTCTCCGAGCAATTGCCGCGGAATGAATGAATGGGGCAGTGGGTTTGCTCCAAATAGCGTCCTCGGAGGGAGGGACCGTGCATTCCGAGGGATTACAGCGGGCGGCGAAACAAAACGAAATCACGGTGCGAGCACTCTCCAGACTTACGTCCCCGCTTCATGACAACACCAACAAAAAACAGAGAGGTCATTAAGAGAGAGAGAGAAAATATAGAAAGAGAAAGACAGAGACATAAAGGCGGAAAGGATAAAAAATATTAATTTTTATCCATGTTTCAAGTATTTTTCAGTTAAAACTTCTTCTATCACATTGAAATTTTCGTAATACACAATTTTGAAGAACCTTAGGCAGGCCAGATGTTGTGGAAGGATATCCTGACTTAACACATTCACACGTGGTCCATTCACGTAAAAGTACGTGTTTCTTCATCTAGCGATAGTGGTCCGGTTACATATATATTTGCGTGTTTTGTCACTCCCCTCTGCGGAATTATTTTAGACTGTTTGACAAAGTTATTGTTCTTGCAAAAAATAAATAAAAGCATATGCATTAAACTATACGTTCATTATAAAAACGTGTATATATTTATGCAAAAAACATGCATTAGTTCTCGAGTTGAGTGAGTTCAATTGTATACATGCAGCTTCTGCGTAAAAATTAAAGAAATTGATGGCATCCAGGACTGGTCAAATGCAAAGGGCATCGGACCAAGAGGTGTTAATAAAAAACAAGAATACAATTTTACACAAATTAAGGGTGGAGAAAAATTAAGTCATGAAATTTTAACTATGGATGGTTGATGCCTATAAGGACCCAAATTAAACCGTACGAAAGCAGGGTACGATAACCGCAAGTGGGAGACAACGGCAGAGTACCCCGTCCGATTAGGTACGATATCGCACACAGCAACCACAGGCAAAAAACTTGCTCGCGACAACCAGACCAATGATGTTTGGGTCGAAAACGCACCATTTTTAAACAACAGAAACTTGAGCTAAGCACTGCGATTGGCCACAAGTTTTCCCTGTTGCCGGATGCTTTGGATACATCGCGATCTCTAGCAGGCAAAGCAAACTACAAAATATCGCACCAGGCGCTCCGATTGGACGCGGGTTTGCCCTGTAGCCAGACACTCTGGACAACTCATGACTTCGAATGATTTGCCTGCCGGAGACCGCGATGAACCCAAGACATCCGGCAACAGCGCTTCGATTGGTCGCGAGTTTGCCCTGTTGCCGGACGCTCTGGACAATTCATGACTTCGAATGATTTGCCTGCCGGAGATCGCGATGAACCCAAGGCATCCGGCAGCAGGGCAAACTCGCGGCCAATAGGAGTGCTTGGCTATAAGTTTCTTTAGTTTTAAAATAGTGCGTTTTCGACATAAACATCATGAGTAATTTTTGCCCCAAATGGAATCAGCTATCCAAGGTTAAAATTACGTGACACCAATTTTTTGCAAGGATTCCACCACGGTTCTTCAGGTCGAAGTGAAGACGTATCGATCTGTAAAATGTTCTCACCCTTTTACATCACTGATTACTTAAGGACCGTTTCCTTCTTTTTCCTCACAATAATAATCGTTCTATGATGAATATTTGTTCATTTCATCGAAATTTCTGGATTACTTCAAGGATATTCAATGTGGATTTCTCATCGTCGAAGAGATTGACCAAATTTCCATTGAGTATCCATGGCCGACGTCTCAAGACGATATTTCGTAATATAACCGTTGAAATCTTAACTCTTTTAGTGCCGCGGGCCGATATATAAGCTTTTGCCTCTCAGCCGAAAAGTGATAAGAGACAGCTAATTGTGCTTTGAGATAGCTAATTGTTCAAGTCGATAATTATACAGCACCTACACTTTTGCTTAAAAAAGTGAGGATTAACCTACCTTTTTTGTCGCTATTCAGCGCCGGGTGTATGCCGAATTTAATAACCGATGTATATAACCACGAATATTACAAAAGAGATTCCTCAAGTTGGTTCTTAAATGTGTTGTCAACCACCGCGCATTTAACTGGGTTTACAAAAGTCGCCACTCACGTCGCTAACGGACAAATTGATCCGAGTTTCACGTGGAAATATGATATAATTGGCTGCTTTAGCCGTAATTTATATACATGGTGATTGTGATCTACCATATTCATTACTTTTCAAAGCTATTTATAGAAATTAAAAATAATACAGTGCAAAACATTGGACAAAAGTGGATCGCATTGCACTCATCACCACGCCGAGGACATTTTTGAAAACCGATTAAAATGCGACCGAAGTCACTACGGAAATCAGCCTTATATGGGTTGGAATTGTGCCCGCTCTATGCCGTCCCCTTGTACATAACTTTTCCCTCGCGCGCATTACTGCGTACACAGTCGCTTGCTTTATGGAGTGCTTTGGAAAACGTCCGTTGCGGAACAGCGACAAATGGGGGTGTTTATTCTCCAACAGTGGCTTAGTGAGCACGACCTCCGTATCATGTGCCACAGGAAAAGTCAACACTGTAGAATAACATAACAACATAAAAGAATTGTTTTTCGAAATTATTAATTTAAAAAAATACCTTTCCCATTTCCGCCTGTGCCACTCCAAGAAGATGGCAGTAAAAGGCTAAGAATCCTCACCATTCCCCGGATGACCTGAAATAAAAAAGGAAAGGATCAGTGGCGTAACTATGGGGGGATGAGGGCATATAACCCCCACCCTCCCAGAACCTCAGAGAAATAAAAAAATATTTAAAACTACTGTCTAGTTTTGACATACAACAAATGCAGCTGCTTAAAGTTAAATTTAAGCGCAAAAATTATGTAAAATACATTTCCAAGCATGTCATTTATCAAGAATTTTCCTGGGTCCCCGTTCCATGGGGGTTAAGGGGTAGCCCCTAGGACCCCTTAACCCCCCAAAGCATATTCCTAGTTACGCCACTGGAAAGGATGGACACAAATTGTCGGGAGTTGAGAAAGAGAGAAAGAAAAGTATCAAGGAAAAAAGAAATGATTCAAAGGGAGGCCCATTCTCCTCGCCCCCACTCGTCATCCAATCCCGCCACCACCTTACATAATGGCTGTTTTCCCCGACCGTATCCATTACACTGCCTTATTCGCCGCGCGTGCGCATCGAGCAGTTTCCTGCCTCGCAATGACAGACGAGGCGGGAACGTCTCAATGGATAGTGGGCGGGAGATAGTGGATCGAAAGAAAAGAGCGATATTATTAACCCAAGAAAGGGACGTCAAGTCAGTTGACTACTCCATTATTTACGGTGACATTAAAAATGCACGACCGGTTTCACGGAATAAGCCGGATTCCAATATTTATGTATTTATTATTGCATATTTCTACAATTAGGCTATTTGCTGGTGTGAGCATAAGATTTAAATAAATGAACCAAATGTCTACATATCCTAAAACAAAGTAAAGGGGCATAAAATACACATATAGTGTGAAAAAAATAGATTGATTCGAATATCATACAACTAACAAATGAAGATTGTAATAAATAACCCAATTTTCAACTCTCCAAGAAATTTATATAATAAAAAATATAATTCCAGAAATGTATATATAATATGTTATTTATTATGTTCCTAACTATTCCCCAAAGACATGGAACGTGGGATGCAAGTACTTGGGTTTGCTCGAGTTAAAACAAAAATAGTTCAATTTCATCATCAATGAAAGTGATAAGCGGTGTAAATTATACTTTTAAATGTGTACGTTGAAATTGAACATATTCAATACGTCCTTACGATTGCTCCCAAGATCCGCAAGTTAGCGCACTTCACTCCTTTTAAAAACTTGAGCCTCATTGCGGCGTTGGTCAAATTTCACAGGAAGACAGGATAATGTCCATGCCGAGGAGATGTGTCCTTTAGATACGCCCACTAGCACGCCGAATAGAATCGGGGCGGAAGCCCGCAGTTAAGGTCTCGAAAAAATATTTGCAGGGGACTCTGAAGAAAAGAAATCATTGTTCCTGATGGAGCAGTCTTAAGAGATTTAAATAATTATTATGTAAGTATTGAGTACTTAAGTATTCATGGACTACCAGGATTCCCTCTTCAATTCATGATAAGGCCTCCTCCCTTTCATTACCCCTTTTATTCCTATTCTTTTCCTTCATCCCCCTCAATTACCCAACATTAATGGTAATAGAAATTCTCACAATGTGTTATTATCGCCGGATGATCATTTGTAGTGATGCCAATAACTGCCCTCTACATTTTTCTCCATGAATATGGTTACCAAGCTCACCAAAATATCGGTGTTTGGGCAATCTGAAACGTGCTCAGAAAGAAGAATTTTGGGAGCCTCCCCTTCCATTAAGCACTTCTCTCTAAAAATTCACAATAAGGCCTACTAACTTTCAACCTGTCTAAAAATCCCATTCTTTTCCTTCTTCTCTCTCGTTTACCAAACATTCTACCCCCTAACACTGCTTTCAACTTCCCCTCTCTCTCAGTACTCGCACCATCTGCACCATTTGTCTCCTCCAAATCTCATTTAGAAGCTGCCTCTACTCACCCACTATGTCCAGCACTTTACTTTCTACATTATTCTCTTCGCCCACTTCTTTAACGCCTCCAGTCTTCTCTCGTCCTCTTTCCTGAGCGTCCACATTGCCGCACCGTAAAGCGTGACACTCCAGGTCAGACTCTGCAACCTTTTCTTTAAACTCTTACATAATGATCTTCTCATAAGTTCCTTCCTGTACATAAACGCCTACTGTGATAAAGCAGTTCTCTACCTGATATCCTCGCTGTTGTATCCGTTTTCCTCTGATGTTCCCTACATAGATGAATTGCTCTACCTACTCAAGTTTTCCCCCCACAAAATTTTACCTTGAGTCTCAGATTCCTAGCTCGTAATGCTTCAGAGACTCAAAAAAGCAAGACTGTGTCGATCAAGTTATGGCAGCTCAGCCGGGAATCTAAGTAGGTAAATGTTACTTTCACGATTTATGTATAAAACGATCGTCCTTTCGTACCCCATAGACCGACGATAAATAAAATCGGAGCAGGTATGTTTAACAAAAATATATATTTTGAATTTACATTTTCTTGCTTGTTTAATACGTCCAAGGCGATGCTCGTCTAATGCCTCAGCCCGGAAATTACCAGTAAAATATCGTTTTGAAATAAATTATTTAAGGTGCGCTATAAAATAAGAATTACCTCAAAAATAAAACGGAACAGAAACAAATTAAATTTGAATTTATTAGACAATAACTTAGGAAACTGGAGTCCACATAAATTGATGAAATTGGTGACACGAGAGGAAAAGGTAACATGAAATAGTAACCGTTCTCCCAGATCTGGATTCGGCCTAGGATTCCCTGCTGTCGTGTCAATTACTTGAACTACCTTCTCTCTTTCTCATGAACTTCGGTGCTTCAAGAAACGAGTATTGAGGAATTATTACATTCAGGAAGAGTGAAGTATCACGGAGGCTTCTAACTAGTAATTTAAGTAGTGCCAGGCAAATAAGGTAAGACGCATTTGAAAAGAAGTACAGGGTAGAAGGGTACATGAAAAGGGTACACGTACACCTAGGACTGTGACAGTGATTCGCTTGGAGTTCGGCGACTTGCAACAGCGAAATATAGGCAGTGAAAAGGATCAAGGAAAAGAAAAATTGTAAACGAAAGCGGGCGAATGTGGTGTATATAATGAAGATGAATGCTGAAGGAAGATTGAGATAAAGGAAGCACAAATAACTTATTAGAAAGAGAGCATGAAAAAAAATCTGCTCAGAGGAATCAAAGAGATCTCTTAGATTCTTCTCAGGTGAAAAAACGTAGTGGTTGACGGAAAGTAGCGCTGCTAACGGTTAAAAAAGGTTGTGTTTTGATGGAAATGGCTGGGAACGGACCCGATATAACAATTTGCAAGGAAAGTGCGCTAGTAACCACATAGGAACTACCCTCCTCCTTGATTATTTTGGACACCATGAATATTTTACGCATATTACAAATTTCAAGGAGTGGTAACAGCATCCAGAATTTAGTACAATGGGTCAATTCAGCCATGATCCACCTCATTCAATGATCTTTTCCACAAACCTCATGCCTTAAACTATCGTAGTCGCTCGAAGTGTGTCATTTCAAGTTCCTCTAGGCACAAAATACGATGCACGGCAGTTCCACTAGGAAAGTGTGAAGGGCTATGGAGTTGACTCAATGATACGCTTTCGACGGACCGGACTTTACGCAATAATTCACAGGGGGAAAGGACACTTCGTACTAAGGAACTATGATTGCCATGGATGTGGGTAGCAATGGCTGCGAGGCCTATCACGCGCTTCTATCGTCTCTCCGTCGGTCCAAGCACAGAGGAAATGCGAGAGTGGGGCGGAAGAATTTCTCGTTTCAAAGCGCGTAAATATTTTGCATATTTCAGAACGATATGAGATCTTCACCTGCTAATTACCAGGCATTTTTGTGGTGGAAAGTAGTCTATGTATGCCAAATCGAAAGCCTTGAGTAAATTGTCTCTATGCAGGTCATGGATACTTCTGAAATGTATTGTTGGTTGATTTAACCCCTGATGTAAACGCCATAAAGTGCTATGTTCAAGGGTAATTGGAAATAAAAAGAGAAGTAATTTCCTGCACGACTAGTTTGGGAACCTCTGGGACTCGGAGGCTACGTTAAAGGCATAGATTTATTGAGCAATTAAGAACAACAATCAATAACTTTCATAACGACACGGTAAGCATTATCTATATTTCCAGGGCCAATAGAAACAATATATAATATTACCATTTAAAAATAATATTTTTATAAAAAACACATTTATTGAAAATTAGAAAATAACAGCCTAAGGCCTTAAATTATTGAAATTGTCAAATAGGATTGATGAGGAAGTAAAAACAAGTTTTAAGGCCGTTTTACACGGTACACGGAATTGCGCAGGTTAGAGCTGCATTAATTTCTAAAATGGCGTGGAATTGCGCGAATGCATGAACGAAATTAGAACAGGGGCTATTTTGCTGTCTCGCATCCACGCATTCTCGCATGTGTTCTAGCAATTCACCGCTTTACACGACGCAATTTTGATTCCGCCTTCACACGTACGTCAGACTGCGCAATTCCGTGTACCGTGTAAAACGGCCTTTAGAAGAACATTCCAGATATCAAAAACCAATAAGGGGGTGCTTAATTAACATTATATTCGCTTTTGCTAAGAGAAAAGTCTGATAAAAATTTACCGGCAATTATTAATTTAAATAATTTAACTTGGAGGAAAAATTCATTATAATGGTCAAGATAAAATATTCTCCTGGGCAGGGGAATGAACCACGAACCTAGGGATATCCGGGACATCGCAAAGGTTCATTGGTAATCATTCAAACGGAAATTTTGCGATGCTCATGGAGCTAATTGATGACCATGCAAAGGTTCGTGGTTCGATTCTCGGGCTATGGGAATTTTCCCATGGTAATTCTTGTGATTAGCGCCAATGTTATGAATTACTTCGTCTGGGCTAAACGCAACAATTGGCAGGGAAAAAGGCATCCAGGCCAGCAGAAGAAAAGGAAAATCAAGATCATGGAACATGCATCCACATAGCTAGAGATTTGCTTTAGGGGTACACAGGCTGACTATACCGAAATTATGTTACCAATTCGCACGCATAACCACACATTGTATAAGTGAGCTAATTGTTTTTAAAAAGATTTTTTTGTATATGTATATTGAACCAAGAAGAGTCTTAATTTAATAAGTATACAAAACCTCACTGAATGATTGTTGTTATGGTTTATAATAATGTAACTGCTCTAAGAATCAATGTGCAATCGAGCTGACATATTATATGTACGTATATGTACTTTTACTATATGTATACTTTACGTACATGTACTGACATCGTATATGTAAATTTTTTATTTTCTTAGTGGACGAAGACGTCCAAGGACAATAAATTTATATAATATTCTAGATAATTCCGAAAATTAAATTCATCGTTAGTTATCTTCATTTACAGTGAAATTATTATTATTATTTAAGCACTCTATCGACTAAGGTAGCTTTGCATGGAGCTTCACGATTTATATTACACTCTCCTCATAGACTTCCCCCGTCAATTCAAAATAAGGCCTACGCCCATTCGTACTATCTAGAAATATTATTCTCTCCCTTCTTCTCATGGGCGTACCCAGCGAGGGGCAAGAGGGGGCAGTTGCCCGCCCCCCCTAGAAGCAAAAATTGCAAATGTCTCTTAGGAAAATAATATTTTTTTCTAGCAAATAATTTTAAAAACTAATAAAAAGCTGTTACAGTTTCCTTAAAATGTTGATTTCATTCACCTTTTCCATGCTTAAATCTTACCTACAACTTGAACAACCATGGCTTGCCCCCCCAATTTTGATCCTGGGTACGCCCTTGCTACCTGTCCCTCGTTTACCCAGAATTCTACCCTCTAACACTGTTTTCAACACGCCCTCCCCAACATCACAATGAAATGTAAAAAATACTGTATAAAAAATATATTGAGTGAGCGCAGTGGCGTAACTAGGACTATGCTTTGGTGGGGGGGGGGGGGGGAAATAGCCCGGGGTGGCGATCCTCTATCCCCGTTGGGGAAAAGTTTTGAAAAATAACATGCCTGGAAATACATTTCACATAATTTTCGCACTAAAAAATTAACTTTAATCAGACGCAGTTATTAAATGTCAAAACTGGACAATAGTTTTAAATATTTTTTTTATTCCTCTGGAGCTGAGGATCTATTCCCCTCATCCTCCCCATAGTTACGCCACTGACAATGAGTGAGAGAATAGATACCCCTTGCCTACTGGCCTCGTCAGTTCCTCAGTAGTCGCCACGAGGGAAAACATTTGGTGGTGGACTGATGCCCCCGAAGGCCACCCTGACTTCGTGCTGGCAGAGAGTAGAGAAGAGAGCAAAGCGGAGATCGAATGGAAAGGAAGCGAGGATGGGACATTACTGGAGGGGAAGGGGACGCCTGAACTGGTAGAGTAGTGGAGAGAGCCGTGATCAACGGCCTAGGGGTCCGGATATTAGTGATTTAAAGAGTGGGGAAGCGGCCTACACAGGCGACGGAGGCCTCTTTTTTTCATTTCAACCCAGTTCGTGACGCGCTTACGGCAGTGAGTTGGCCGAGGACACTGGAGGCAGAGCCGGGGGGCGGTGGAGGGGGTTGTCCGGTCAAGGTGGTTGGTATGCCGGGAGTGATGAAAAGGCTAGGAGAAGCTAGAGCTGATGAGGATGACTAGGAGGGGAGGGGGGAATGAATCTAGGGGAAGAGGCTTTTTCGCCGTTCGGGCAGGGACCAATTAACTAGCATTGAGGGGGGAGGCCTTCATGAGCAAGAAGGATTGATTGATTGATATGAGTCAATCAAATAGCGTGGGAGGGGCGATACAGGGGCTGGGGTTCCTCCTTTCCCTTCACAGGATCGCAGATGGCGGCCGAGTTAAGTGGAAAAAGAGCATCCCACTGTTCTGGGTGCGTTTTGCAAAGAATTGAAAAGGAAAAGATGGCTTTGTAAGGAGTCATGCGAATAGGTGCAACGATATAAGCACCCTCGCCAAAGTGTTTTCAGCGAATGTGACCTCCAAGAGATGCAAAAAGAGCTTTGAAACCCCGTACAATCTTGAAACAATACAGGTTCTGCGCGCGTTCTGCAAAGGAATGCATGGGACTGACAGCTTTGCAAAGAGTCACGCGAATAGGTGTAACGATATAAGCGTTTTCGCCTTCTAAGTGCCTACAGCGAATGCGATGTCCAAGGGATACAAAAGGAACTTTGAAAAACCATACAATCTCGAAACATTACAAGGTGTTTTAGGTGGAATGTTCAATTTAATTTTTTGTTCTAGTCGTTGTTACTTCCTTAATCAGTTCGATTTTAAAATTGTGTAATCCGTTGAAATAAATAAATAAATACTTCAGGAGGTGGTAGGGGAGACAATTTCAAGCATTTTTGTCCATAACCATGGAGTCGAGACTCCTTAGTTACCTAGCTACGGCAACGCAAACATTTTTTGAATGCACTTATCAGTTACCAAGAACACTGTTTTTCTTGGGTACGCAGTATTTTCGAAATTTTATTAATACTCTGGATTATGAAAGGCATCAAAACATTAAGTTCGGACGAAAATTAGTCGGCCTCGCTGGCGGCGGGGTATCGTCCTCGCCTGCTAAACAAGAGGTCGCGGGTTCGAGCCCCGCTTGTGTATGTTTCCCCTGTCCAGGACATGGCTTTTCGTGCACATTTACTTGTTAAATTTGTTGAATACCCAGATGTAAAATGGCGAATATGAACAGTACTCGGTGGTTTGGGAATAAAATAATAACTAAAAAAATAAAATAAAATGTGTGATTATAATTGTCAGAAACAAAATATCTTTGAGCTTAATTAAATGCAAGCTTTGAGCGAGTATCAACAACAGGATTGCGAAATTTCACCCATTCAAATTCAATTATAAATATAGAGTCAGTATAAGAAAAAAACCTCATTTTTTGTAAGAATTAATTTCTTCGAAGAAGAACGACTACGCATAAAGTTGCGAAAGATTGGCTTGCGATCGTAATGAAAAGTTAAATTTTCAATCATATCATGAAATTAGAAAAGTAGTAATGAGTTTATCCCTCCAACCAATGAGTACGTTTGATTGGGAGCAAAGGTTCTTTAATGAAATGGAACTCATGCTCTTCACATTCCTGGTGGTCGAATTCCTGACGCTACAGCGACATTCTTTTGACACTACGGCGTTTGGAAGAGAAGACTCGATGGAGCGACGCCGACGGACCACCTCAGGAAAAATTAAAACAGGACACGTACATCCCATTTTCATCAAAATCTCTCCATCCAGACCTTATGACACGAAACCCGTAATTAATTACTACGTAGGTTCTAATTGAGGTTTTGGAGAAGAAAGAAGTGACCTCATTTAAAAAATATTGGATTCATAAGTGTAAGTGAAAGAGTTTTGCTACCTAGAAAGCCGAATTAACAACGATGAACGGTTAACAAAGGAAATAGTAGAATAGCGTAGACAAAGAGAGCGTTCTACTAAAAGAAAAATCCGATAAAAGCTGAGAATACACTCATAGAAATAAGGAAACAATCAGATGGTACTGATGAAGAAAGTTTTTTATGGGATAGAGACTTCGGGAGCAGCAGAATAGTTGGATATAAATAGATTGAAAAAATCTCACTTTATCCAAAAACTGCTGATTAGGTTTTCTCGAAATGAGTGAAGATGAACCAGATACATAAGGATCGGTACCCACGATATATTCTACGAACGATATATTTTTTTGCCTTTAAGTGCATTTTGTACTGCTTTCGGAAAAAAGCGTGTTTTTAGTCTTTTTTATTTTTATTTTCTTTTTTTAGTAAGAATATGAATGCGAATTTTTAATGAATTTTTTTATTCGTTTCAACATTATTTTCATAACTTCATAAAAGTGAGAAATATATGGCTACCAAAAAGTCTTCATCACATAAATTGCGAAATAACAAAGCCTTAAACTATGAAAGACGCGTAAAGTTGTACAGTAATCAGTATTTAAAAATTGATGGAAAACAATCGCTTATTTCAGGCATCGAACCAGTAATCTTTTGTTGCAGATGCACTGTACCGAAAATTTCACGTGATCCGACATTGGGAAGTGGGTTAAAATCAATTAAAAGATCTCATTGATGAAATAGACAAAAAGGCGAATCAAGTTCAGAAAAATCGTATAAAAATCAATAGTTTAGAAAAAAATTGGAAGAGTAAAGCAAACGAAGAATGATTAAGATAAAATGTATCGACCAAGGAATTAAATTTAGTTATATTTGAAATGTAATTTTTGCAGATTTTTATTTATTTTCCCGGAGTTTGCCTTTGACAGAGCCCAAAGAAAGTTACAACTTCAAAAAATTCATCGAATCCACTAAACCCAAAGTGTTTTAAATCTGTCTCATCATCCGAAATCCAAAATGTATTTCGGCCAATCCAATCGGCCAAAAATATCGTGGATAACTCGAATTTTATTTTGGAATATTCGAATGTTTGGTGTGTCAAATTAAGGTATAAATTATTATCTGCGACTCAAAATAATTTGAATTCGTCGGAAAATATGCTTTACTAGTGTTTATGTTAGTGAGGCAGTATCACTGACAATGGAGGAAAAGTCCCCTAAAAATCCTTAAGTAAAGGCGAGACGACTAGACCACATCATGGAGCATGGTCTGATGAAGTTGATGCATGTACTTTGAATGATCAAGAACACTTTCATAAATGTTTTTAAATACATTTCCACTCTTTTTATGCATTCTATTTTCTGAAGTTTATTTTTTGTATTTCCTTTTTGATTTTTTTAGTGCTTTGCGTTGACTTGGTTTGGTTACAACAAAGGATTGTTGTGGAAGAAGCCATGTTGACATGTGAGGGTTAAGGAAAGATAAAACAGTATCAAGAGATATTAAAGTTTTTCTTTTACGTAATCGCTTTGATACTTTGAAGTCAATCGCCGAAGGACAAAGTTACATAGGACAGGTTATTACGGTATCAAAAGAGAAGAAATACGTCACTATGAAAAGGTTAGTAGAAATAAGAGTAGAGTGGGTATGTCACAGCCATACAGCGATACAAACGAAAATATTATCAATCCAGAACGATAGTTATAATTTGACTAGACTATGGGGTCACGCAAGGTGCTCGTAGCTTTCCTGTCATGCGCAATTGCGAATCTTGAAACGAAACCGTTATCAATCGCACCGAAAGAACATACAATCAAAATTTGAATTTTAGATACACCTACGTTAGTACTTGGTAATTAAAACACGTTATTATTAGATTATCTTGAAATATATATATTAAGAAATAATTCCTATCACCCTGCAATCCGCACCCAATGTGAGGTTAATTTGAGTTGATAAAATCAATTTTCAAAATACCAGGAAAATTTGATTTAACAGATTTCCTTTTTTAAGTGATATTAAAAATAGGTGTTATGATCTAGATGAAAAGTAGATCGTATGATTCATAATTATTGTATCATTCATAATTAATCAATATTTATGCCATGGCAGGCGATCAAAAAAACCCAAGTTTACATAACATTTGTATAGAATTATGAAGAACCTTAACTTAAAACGATTATATTTCGATTGTTTTCTTCCCATTTTCAAAAAAATTCACCAGGGGGTTCTATCATTCCACAGGAATTTGATTCTCATCTCATATCGGAAAGCCTAAACTAATGAATTTCAAAGTCCGTTTAAAATCCTGGATTGTTAGCCTAGCGGGAGTAAAAAACAATTTGCCATCTCGCCATATGTTTACCTGCCCATCGCAAGGCGCCACATCTGCGAAAGCGAAACGTCTCAACTTTGGGATGTATAGCCAGGGCCGGAACTTGGAGTTTTGTCGGGGGGGCAAAAATAAGTTTGCCTCCCTCCCTCCCCTGATTCTCCTCGCTTCCTCCCCACTACTAAAATGTAAAACACTTGTATGCTATTTTTAGATGCGGCATTTGTAATTACACACCGTATGTTTGCCATTAAGAAGTTGTATTTAGAGCATTGTTGAATAATGTAATCAAAAGAATTAAAAAGCACTGCAGGAACAAGTGACTTTGTACGCAGTCACGCGCACGGGTGCAAAGTTAAATACATCGAAGGATGAAGTTCACCATGAAAAATATTTGACTTAGCCGGAATTCGAACCCGGATCTCCCGATTGCCGGTCAGGCGTGATAACCAGTTCTACCACCAAGCCATTTTCTCAGAGCGAAATCGGGTTCGAATCCCGGCTAAGTCAAATATTTTTTCATGGCGAACACCATCCTTTGGTGTATTTAACTTTGCACCCTTGCGCGTGACTGCGTAGGTACAAAGTCACTTGTCCCTGCAGTGCTTTGAAATTCGTCGTCGCAGACCAGCGACAAAATAAGGGTTTTTCACCCCGACACTGGCTTAGTAAGCACGACCCTCGCCACATGTGCCACACTGTGGACTTGTTAAACATCTTGTTCGGTAAAACCCATCCCGAAGTTCGCTCTAAGAAAATGGCTTGGTGGTGGAACGGGTTAACACGCCTGACCGGCAATCGGGAATTCCGGGTTCGATTCCCGGCTAAGTCAAATATTTTTTCACGGCGAACGTCATCCTTTGGTGTATTTAATCATAAACTTAAATGTTTTTTTAAAATAAAATTTTTCAAATTTTGCCGCCGCCTGAAATCTGCCGCCCGGGTCACGTGTCCCCTCTGCTCCGCCCTACTTCCCGGCCTGTGTGAACAGCATACTTTTCGAGCTTTTCGGAGGGGAATCTATTCCTTGGTTCGGGGAGAACTTCGTAAACTTGAAACGCACCCCTTTTGCTCCCCCTGGTTTGAGCAACCATGGTGATGGACGTGCACGTGGCACGGACGAAGAAAGAAATCAGAGAGCTGGTCGGAAGGGAGACTTGGATGGCGAAATATGGGATGAGACCGGTTTTTGGGAAGTTGAATAGCAGAAATGGGTTCCCCGAAGATTTGGGTTAAGGGTTACACATGTAGAGGCTTTACAAGACGTCCTGATGGTGTTCCACAAGTGCTTCGATAAAAATCATAGGAAATAAAGAAATAACACAGATGATTAAAGTAAATTTGCTAAGCACTAAATATGTAACTGCCATAGGGGTGATTTTAAAATGAATATTTTTACAAATATGCCACGACCGCCGCGAATTAGATTATAGAAAGCAATTAGAAATGAAAAAAATTATAACCAGGACAATACTCTCATAAACATAGATCTTTGCCCATCCTTTTCCCTTATTCTGACGTCCATTTTAAAATTCATCTCTTCTTCTTTATGCAACTAAGGTTACAATAATTAGATACATCGATATTAATTTAAGCCTGATGATGACGATCAGTGGCGTAACTATGGGGGATAGATCTTCCCCAGAGCCTCTGAGAAATAAAAAAAAATATTTAAAACAATTGTCTAGTTTTGATACACAGCAACTGCATCTGCTTAAAGTTAAACTGTAAGTGACAAAATGATGTAAAATGTATTTCCAGGCATGTTATTTTCAAAACTTTTCTTACTATTTGGCGAAATTTTTGGTCATAACTCGTTAACACATTAAAATAACCTACGTAACCTACAATGTAAGCTTATTTTTCTAACTTAATTGGTAGGCTTCGCGAATTAATGGCTCAAACATCTTTTCTCCGGGAAAAATTATGATAAATCACCACGTTCTACAACCAGGTCAGCAGGAAATAAAATTTTACGAGAGTTAACTACCCAGACGGCACAGAATCCTCCGTATCTAATTCGTATGCAGATAGTATCCATTGACTACCGCTCCGTCGCTTTTTGTCAATGGATACTATCTGCATACGAATTAGATACGGAGGATTCTGTGCCGTCTGGGTAGTCATTTACCGGCACCTATACTGGTATTGAATTTTATTATAGCCAACGGAAATAAACAATGACAGCAATAAAGTATCTTTTCAAGGATATCCCCACCAGTTAAGTGGCCAACAGACACGGAGTTTATACATTAAGAGAGGTATCGCGAACGATGGAAAAAATCTCATGACAATCACCGGCGAAATATTAATGATTGTGGTAGCATGTTTCATTTTATGTAGTTCATCTTCAGAACAAAACTTAGCCACCTCAAAATATCAGTCGGAGAATTAAGTCCAAAAATTGTCAAACCAAGATGGCGGAACTTTGACCACCCTAAAAACTCGGAAACAGCGCCTCCAATAGGGTGGTTTCATATTATATTTTTATTGCATAAAAATCGAAAGATTATTACTCCTGGAGTACGCATTTAACCCTTTTAGATTTTTAAATGACGATATCTATTTTTCACGATTAAATGAAAAGTGAAAATTTTCAAGCGCGCGAAAACGCGACGGCTAAGTATGAATGATGGGAAAAGCCCGTGTGGTGTCACTCTGGTTCCCCCTACCGCCGAGTGTGACGGCGAGAATATGTGCGCCACTGCGAGGCTGGCTGCTAGCAGGTAGCAGAGTACCCAGCTAGAAGGTAGCGCTTGGCTTAAATAAGGATTATTAATACCTTATCAAACGAAGGAAAATTTCCGACCTTAGCCCGTTTTAATAGGTGATAATAATTAAGACATATTTCCCTGAGGTCTGTGCCTCATGCATGTATTGGTAATCTCACACGATGTAAAACTCCTATCTACTCGTATAGAAACTAGGTCCCTGTGACGTCACGTGGAGTGGCATCGCATGGGCGCCAATCTGGCCTTTTTTCAAATGCGGTTAAAATTGACCACTGCCATTCGTCTAAACTGGAATTTCTAAAACTAAATAATTTTTATATTATGAATACACTAATGGTGGGTAACGAATCGCAATCAATGCCTTTCGTTTTCTTTGGTGAAGGGAACTACCCTATTATTCACAAACTCCTTGGTGAAAGCCACCAGCTCCTCTGGGGGAACTACGGCAAGGAGTGCGAGGTATTTGTAGATGGACGGGAGAGGAGGAGGAAGAGATCCAACTAGGAGCTCGACCCCCTCCACTCCTAGATTCCCATGCCTAGTACTAGACCGTCCTCTCCCCTTCTCCTATCCCCCTCCCATCCTCTCGCTAAGCGATGAAGCAGGAGCACCAACACCAGCGACTCAACGAGGTCAGGGACTCCAATGGTGTCCCATATTGGCACTTCGCCCGCTTCAACTTCCCCTCAAACTACTCCCATTCCATCCGTTGGAGCATCTTTTTTTTAACCTCCCACCCCACACCTATTCGCCCCACGCTACACGCTTAAATCTCCATGTTACGACACCCTTCTCTTCTCTCGTAAGCAGCGCTTGAAGCTATGCGTTATGTTCATAGCGCCTGGAAGCGCAGCCGTGACCAGAAAAATGTTTACAAGGTAGGGGATTTATTTGTAGGGGCACTGAACTTCACTCACTCATTCACCATGAAGGTAGGGTTGGATAAGCGAGGGTAGAGCTCGCCAGTGACATAACTAGGACATGCTTTGGGGGGGGGGGGATTCGGGGGCTACCCCCCAGGAAACGGGGAGTTCAGGAAAAAAATATGAAAAATAGCATGCCTGAAAATACATTTTACATCATTTTGGCATATAAAATTCAACTTTAAGCAGATGCAGTTATCATATATCAAATCCTGAAAAGGTTTTAAAATACTTTGTTAATTTCTCTGAGGCTCTGGGGGGATCTATCTCCTCATCCCCCCATAGTTACACCACTGGAGCTCACCTTAGACTTAGCAGCAGGCAGAATGTGAAGAGCATGGGTTCCATTTACTAGCAAAAACTATAGTACTCTCGCTCCAACGGATATATTGGTCTTGTGATGGAAAAATCGATTTCGATAAAAATTGGAAATCGAGTTTTAGCGTAGCCAAATGGTTCCAAACGGTGATTCCAAAACTTGAATAGGCGTATATTTTAAAATTTTTATTACTATTAGTTCACGCATGCGTTCTGAGTAGATTTTTTCGTAATGCTTTAACGTCTTTTTTGAGAGCTTTTCGAATAAATGATAAAAAGATTTTCCATAAATGTTTTTTTATAAATAATCGTCGATTGTATCGATTAATTGACGACTACTTATCGATAGCAAAAAATTGTTTCCTACCTACATTCTTCCATCATTAATTGGAGAATTCTTTCGATTCGTGATTGACAAGTCAGCCTGTACCAAGAAATGCCACTGCGTCCCTGCTTTCTGGGAACATTTTTTCATTGGATATACGAAGCTTCAGTCACACATATTGGACACACTCATCAGTAGCACTGGGGGGGGGGGGGGTTGGGGGATGCACCCCCCCAGAGCTCATAGAAATTTTTAAGTTAAATCTGTTTTACTTAATTGGATTAATATTGCTAATAGAATAGTGCGAGGATGAATAAAATATCCCCCAGAAGGCCGTAAAAACCACCATTCTGAACCATTTATCTTAATTTTTTTCCGGCGGAGGGTCTCCGCACCGCCCGCTTACCCTGGCGGGTATGCAATACCCCAAGCCCCCCAGTATTAGTTGCGCCTGAAACCACCCCTAGCCTTAATTCCAAGCTGCGCCCCTGACACACATTGCCACGGGGTATTATTCACCGGGATTTGAACCGCACGGATCTTTGGATTTTGAGGTCAATCTAAGACCTCACCCTGTCTCCTGTGACTTCACAAATACCACGAACTCCTGTCGTAATTCTCCCGACGTTAGGAGACGCCGGATGTGACGCACGTGGTTGAAACGGAGAAGGCGCGAAAATGGTGATGCCAAGACTCAGCACGATAAATTGACTAGACCGCCAGAAAGTATCACGGAATGGCACAGGGTCTCGGCTTACTTGAAGCACTTTTAAGTGAGCAATACCCAGGGCTGGGCAAACTACAGGCCGAGGAGTATTTGAAACACAAAATACCGCTCCAAATGCATTTGAAATGCATAATACAAATTACCTGTGACTTAGGTATTTGAAAAACAAATTACAAAATTGTAGATATTTTAAATACCTCTTAAAATACAAAAACATTTGTATGGAAAGTAAGAGATCTTTTAAAAATATAACCTGCCCTAGCAAGTTATGGATATTTACGAATATGAAGAAAACGATTCTAACGAAAACGAACTAATCTCTGAAGCATAAATTTACACAGAACTGTTATCAAAGCTAATTCAAAAGTATTTTACGAAATTATTTTTTATTTTAGAATGGAAAATTGCCAAACATTTGTATTTGAAATACAAAATACATTCAGGTCGTGTATTTTAAATCAAGGGCGTACCCAGGATCATTACTAGGCGGCAAGCCATGGGATTTATGAGATTATTTCCTTGAAAAGATAGTTTTATTTTAGTAACATACGCTATACTAATGCATGTCATTTTTCGAGGGTCTAAAGACAATTTGTTGAATACTTTCGCTTCAATTCAGTACTGATTTTGCTCAAAGACTTTTGCGATTTTTGCTTCTGCGGGGAGGGTGGGGCATCTGGCGCCCCTGCGTCTCGCTGGGTACGCCTATGTTTTAAATACCAAATACAAATTAGAAATGAGAGGGTGAGACGCCAAGAAGATAAGTGATATTTTTCTCAGCGGAGTTAGGTACAGTCAATTGTTAGAAAAAATATACCAAATATTGGTTGCCAACGGATACGAGTGAGTCTCTGGTCTGTGCTGACCTCGAGTGGAAAATCAAATGCACTACTAAGTATCTAATTGATCTCGTTTGTTTTCTATACCTAGTTTCTGTACCTAATTCTGTATAGAAAGTAGAAATCACTTGTACCCCTTGGCTTCTCACCCATTCATATATACTTCAAATATGTACTTTATAATAATAGTACTTGAAATATTCCCCAGCCTTGGTAATACCAATGTATTTTTAACGGCACGCACACAAATATTACAAAAGAGTATCCTCAAGCCGGCCTCTAAAAATGTTGTCACCCTCCGCACATTACAATGGGTTTCTAAAGTCACCACTCACGTCGCTATCGGACGGAAGTGATTCGAGTTTCACGGGGAAATAAGGAATAATTATAGGTGTTAACCGAATTTTACATACAATATGATGTGATCCAAAAAATTCATAGCTTTTCAAGGCTAATCCTTGCAATAATAATCATTATACTGCAAAATATTTGAAAAAAAGTGGATCGCATTGCACTCATCACCGCGCCGCGGACATTTTTGAAAACCGATTAAAATACGATCGAAGTGACAACAGAAATCGGCCTTCTAATGGCAGTTTTACAAGGTACACGGAATTGCGCAATCTTACGTACGTGCGAAGGCGCAATCAAGATTGCGTCGTGTAAAGCGGTGACTTGCTAGAACACATGCGGGAATGCGTGGATGCGAGACGTCAAAATAGCCCCTGTTCTAATTTCGTTCATGCATTCGCGCAATTCCACGCCATTTTAGAAATTAATGCAGCTCTAACCTGCGCAATTCCGTGCCCCGTGTAAAACGGCCTTAAGGGATGGAATTTGGCCTCCTCTAAGCAGTCCCCTTGCGAACGCATTACAACCGGCTGTAATTTGTCGTTATTTGTGACATGGGGAGCATAATAGCCTACTGGGCAGAGCACTTGGCTTTACAAGGGGTCCTGGGTTCAAATCTCGAGTGAAGCCTTAGAACACCCCAAGTAGTCATCCCACATCCTCAAAGTGCGAGGCAGGTCAGGGAAAGGAACTGGGTCCCCTACCCTAAATGCGTGAACTTCGTCCTGCTTACGCGCGAGGCCTAGTTCGGGGTGTGATCTACCCTAACCTAAAATAACCAGCCGTCGCGTTGAATCACTGAGGGCCGGTTTTATAATGTCTGGTTAAACTGGAGTTTAAGCTAAGCGTCGGTTAAGTCCCAAAATTCTGTTTTATAATCGATGGTTAAGTCAAATCTGAGCGTTAAAGTGGTAGTCAAGCTAAACCATGGATTTCCCTTGGGTAAAAGGTTAACGTGAAGTTTAAATTGTTGAAAATGGCGGATGTTTTGAAATGCTGAAGTACCCTACGATAATATACGGAAGAAATAATCGACCAAGCGCAGCATCCTCCGTTTTTATCCGTATCTACGATATCAGCAATCAATTTCCAATATTTTTAGCACCATAATAGCAATTTAATAAGTGAAATATTTCCATAAGACCGGTGATATATCCGGAACGGACCACTGTTTTCATGCTATTCGACGTATTCTACGGTATACGCTACGAAATCCTTACAAACATCTCAAGTTTGATAATAATCACCATCCAATAAATAATATTGTCTATTCTATGGACTGCAGTCGGAGATCGTGTGCCAAACCCCTGAAAATGTTGAAGTTATGCAATATTTGTGCCGGTGTAGGATTTGTTATGATTTGTGCCAGCCAAGTGAGTTGATGAAAAATATTAGAATTACATATCGGAGAGAAAGAAGGAGGTGTAACAGGAGTGTAGGTATAGAAATCTGTTATTACCTGGTTTTTCTGACTTCATCAACGAATTTAAAATGTGTCGGTGTTTACAAAGACAGATTGAATTAGAAGAACAGCCAAGTTTCGTATTTGGCAATCGAAAGAGAGAAAAAGATCGTACTTACTGATTGCATTCTGATTTACTAGCATTTGATGTCACTGTAGAATTTATAATTAATTGTGAGGATATATGTTATGAGGTGAAAGTATTTTCGTATTTCCTTTTCCAAAAGATATGTTTGTCAAAGTACTACAAAAAAATTGTAGGTAAGTCCATTAACAATATCTGGGGCCTAAGTCCGTAACTTGAATTCTCCTTTCTCCGGAGAAAGTGTACTCTCCCGTAGTTTCCTCCCGACTGTAGTCCGTAACTCGGCGGAGAAAACATCAGTTCCTGGCCGCTACCGGAGAAAACTCTAATTCTCGGTATCGGATAGGAAGAGCAGATAGGTATGAAAAATATTGAATCCGAAGCCGGCGATACCGTGAAGAACCAATAGAAAAGCTTTGTTTCAAATAAAAAAACGAGAGGGAAATCAAACGATTCTCACCTGTAATAAGGGCTACTCGTTCATCATTAAAGTTAAACTTTCAAATAAAAGAAATTGATGCATCGAAATTATAATTGATAGTGGATAAATCGATTTAAATCCATCGCAGATATATTTCTTCATTAGTACACACAAAAGAGTATATTATACCATTGAAAAAGGAGAGACTAATGCGTAACACCAAAGCATTTTTATGTTTTAGATGGAGGTAATCTTGTATACAAACGGCCGCTGTATTCATTGATGATATATATGGCATATTTTTTTGCACTTCGGATGCTTACTTTCATTGGTGAATGCATGATGAGTATGGAAAAACATAACTATCAACGTCAGTATTACATGCATTTATCCTCAAAAAGCTGAAATACACAATGTGGGAGTGGAAAAAGAAAATTGAAAAACTTTACTATGCAGAAAAGAATCGTAAAGAAAATAACGTTAAGATAAATGTGTGAATGGTACATAGTTATTCTTGCAAATACCTACGTGCCAGCAATTAGTAGCATATGTTACAATCTCCCAAAATGTTATAGTTTAGGAAACACAACAACCTGCCTCGCTACTTTTAAAAATTTCAAATACTGACAGCGTAGAATAGCGAAAAGATGGGGAAAATGGTTTACTAGAGGTATATATAGAGAAAACAAAGCAAAATTACCCTTACTTGTACATATTTATTGCTCATCATATCACATACAGCACTACAACGCACACATTTCTATCTTTTTAATACTTATAATCATTATATTCGGAATCAACTGTTTCAATAAATATCTTGGCTCACAATAAATATAAAACACTATTATGTAACACTAATAAAACATGATAATCGGTTTTCCAATCACTTTGCACACACTAAAAGAATTTGCACTCCTTGAAGTTCGAAAGGATTCTTTACACCTCACTTCCTACTCATCACTAACGACTTAGAATCAGATTACGTTATTTCACATTAACATTGCGAAGACAATTAAATGAATAGGTTGAAACAAATTGCTAAACCAGTTATTGTGACACCAACAAACTTCGAATTTCACTAGCACTCTCACCGTAACATGACCAAAACAAAAACAAACAACAACACAACGAAATGCGTGAAATGTAAACATTGCCAAAACCTCACATCTCACAACGGGAATTGGAAATAGATGCAATACGTAATAAAATCAAACAGAACTTAGAAGCGAACAAACGAATGAAAATTAACAGGCGTTCGATGTATCCCTAAAGTAAGACTAGTTCAAATATGAAACATATCCCCTTCGCAATACATAGTTAGATACCTTTCATCGTAATGTATACAGTTGATTCGTAGCCTAAATTATATACGTGCGAAATAATTTCGTCGAAGATGTTACATTCACAACACACTTCACTCTTTACTTCATCGTCTATGTGCAATCAATTCACTAAGGGGTACACTAAGGACACAAATTTTGTTCACTTATACTAGAGGCACAATAAAAGTTCACTGCACGTAGTTTCCTTGCAAATGCAGCCATACAAAAATTTCTATTCTTGTCACAAATTACACTACATAAGTTGCCTGCCTAACTTGAAGAATGCATTTTCGTGTTCTATTTTGTCACAAATACGTAAAAAACCATATTAGAATACAATTAGAACTGCAGTACGATCGCCCACAACGGTCCGCCATTGGTATTTTCCTCGTTTCTCCTATGGAGAAAATGAATCGCCGGGTCCCGGGCGGGTGACTCCCAAGCTCCCGTCCAGGGCGCGTCAGAGTCTCCAAATCGCGTTACGGACTTCAGTCGGGAGAAAGATACTCTCCAGGAGAGTCAGAGTCTCCGTTACTGGGAGAAAGTTTTCTCCGTTACCGTTACAGACTTCAGTTGGATGAAACTGGAGCTTCACGAGTCTCTTTTCTCCCAACTCGGGAGAAAACGAAGTTACAGACTTAGGCCCCTGGTGTACGGCTTGGTATTTCTTGGAGATAAATATGTAGGAATAAGTGAGGCAAGTGAAAGATTGCGTGAAAAAGAAAGGATTTTGCACGTTTCGTACGTAATGTATACAAGATACTGTTTGAGTTTTCTTTGGAAGCTGTGAAAGGCAAATTGATGCAACCAATTCAGCTCGTGTGGGTAAAAAAGTAAGAATGACTGATTTGCTCATAAGATGGTATGACATATTAATGAATTTGTTAGGCAAATGAGCCTTTAGAGTGTGGAAGTTTACTAATTATTGTACCTTTTGTGACTAAGTAATGACCTCTCATTATTTTGATAGAAAAAGATTTGGAAAGGCACCGTAAGCAAGAGAAGTCTTCTCGTCTCTGAGTGTTCTAATGTGTAGCCTTCATCGGAAAAAATTGCGACTTTATTGCCTAAGTGCTGTTCGTAGCCAAACACAGGTTATGTACTATTAAAACCTCCTAGCAAATTATCTACCATCAAAAGTAGCTTCAGAGCTATAGAATCAGTGGTGCATCTACCATCAAAAGTTGTTTCAGAGCCATAGAATCAGTGGTGCCCATATAGAACCTCATGTTAAAATATAAGAGTGCCAATTTGGTTACCAATACTTATCTTATTTCAGGTTTGAATATTTTAATATAGTGAAAGTTAACAATTCGATACTTTATCCTGAAAAAGTTTGGTTTTATTCCACACATTTGAGCCTTAATTCAAGGATTTCGATTTCGAAGCAATTCGAGAATTTGGACCCTTGCACCTGAAGACTCATGGAACATCAAAGCCAGATTAATCAAAGAAATATTATTTTAAGGTTCTTAAGCATTGCCTGGTAAGGGAATATATTTATTGAGGTTCTTAAGCATTGCCTGCTAAGGGAATATATTTATTGAGGTTCTCAAGCATTGTCTGCTAAGGGAATGTTTGAAACAATCAGAGTCAGTTGTATTTCTTACAACATTGAGCCAGGTGGGCTACTCTTGCTGGCTATTGGGGAAAGCTGTTGTCTGTGTACATATGTATTTGCTCATGAGGTTGAATTTACAGGAAATGACTGCATTCACCACCATTCCATTCGTTATTTTCCATGCTTATCAGTGACCACTGAAATTTTTTCATCGATAAGCTCTTTCAAAGTATCTTGTATGATGTTGGGCTAGATAAGGTGGAAGTTCTTCATATTAGTAAAATTAGACATTGCAGTATTTCCACTGAGTTTTATTATAATAAAATCAGTGGAAATATTGCAATGTCTAATTTTACTAATAACTCTTTCAAAGCCTCAAGTGGGATCCTTGGTATGGTTTCTTCATAAAAGATTAACCCTTACTACTACTTGTCGACGTTTAACTAACTAATATGTTTAATAAGTCTTCAAAGGATAAGTGAGGACATATTCCTATAACAGCCAATTTACATCACATATCTGGTACACTCATTAGCTTCTTGGGAGTTCAATCCCATACATAGCTTTTATTAATTTTTTCATGCTCCATCCATTGAACTGTCACTAATGAGTACATACGTTCAAAAAATCAATTAGGTGTAATATCATCAACACTTATAATCATGCATGACTAGATATCTCATTCCAATACTTACTGTTAGAAGTGATCTACTCATTAAGGTTGACGTAGTTCTTTGTAACATACATGGTTATTCCATTTATTCCAGAACCATTGTCTCCCTGCCCTTGCTTGTTACTTAAAATCCTTACCTTAATCACTGTTGTCAGCATTTCAAGCTTGATATACACTTCATCTACATCATTTATATCTAATTCATCTCCTGCAAAAATTCCCTCACCTCACTTACAATTCCTACTTCCTTTTCCTCTGTCAATATTATCTATACATTCCTGTATACCTCTATTCTTATCCTCCTTCTGGGTCAAAAATACCAGTTCCATGGCAAACCTTACTCCATGTATCTTAACCTGACTTCTATTTGCACTTTGGTACATCCCAGATAACACGGCATTTGTATTACATCAATAATACACAAAAAATACGTGCCCAAATACATATGTATAAGATGGAATACGATCGTATTCCATCGGTATATTTCACGTAGAAGTGGTTCAAAAGTCCCTATAGATGTATGTATTCGTGCGTATTACAAATTGGAAATCTGAATACCCATACATGAATTATACATATGTATACAAAGGAATACAATCGTATTACGTCTGTATATTTCACGTAAAAGTGGCTCAAAAGTCCCTCAGGATGTATGTATACATGCGTATTACAAATTGGAAACCTGAATATCCTTACATGTAATATACATATGTATCTGCAGGCCCTCGTACACGAATTATACATATTGATTTTCTGACCCACATCCACTTAATATCAATATGGATCAAACGGATGAGTAAATATAAGGAAACCAGAACATACAGATAATAAAACATTTATTCAAAGAGAAAAATAAAATAATACACACAAATAACAAGTGTGGCCATGAATATTGCTAACAAGCATTAAGGGCCAGCAAACAGTAGGTGAAACTTAGTTTAAAAAAATGGCACAAAGATAAATCAAGTACAAACAATGGTTTGAGTTGGAAAATAGAAAAAAATGTTAGCATGGAACAAGCGTTGTAACCCATTGCACAAGAAGAAACCTGAATTCAGGAAACCAACTCTGCACAATTAACCACTTTCTGAAAGGAGAAAAGAAGAAGTCAAGTTTAAAAGTCATGCAAAAATATATCTTTTTGTAAGATCTGAATAGGAGCTCAAGGCCTTTCAATTTGAATTCTGTGAAGTCTGTAATTTTAGTACTAATTCTGTATTCTGAATGCAAATGAAAGTTTGGCTTCTCTGCTAGGTTCCAGACATAAGTTTTAAATTTTTTCATTTACCAATTATGTCGAGGTCCCAGCTAGCACAGATTTGACATTGTCCTTTGAGAAATCATATATTTTGGGGATATGCTTTCATTTTACAAAATTAATAGCCTTTCTCTTAAGAAGAATGAGAAATATGAGAAAAGATCATATGACTACTTTTAAATATAAATTAACTAGGGAAAACGTGAATCCATTGGTATGCTTATTTAGTACATTATACTAATTTATTAGTACCATGATTTAGTATCGGATGATTCACACAGAAAAAATATAAACTTGTGATATCAAATTTTCAAACAAATAAATTTCATACATAACCGATAATTTTAGGCTTAACTTTAAGAAACCTCTCCATCATGGATAAAAAAATTTTTATCCCTCAAACCTTACCTCGGTATTAACAATTCCACCTGGTCTTCTGGCTTTGCTTCGTCGTCTTTTCCGTAATCCATTCTCCTCTTGTCCAGGCCAAGCTATTTACATCGTCGCCTCCTGGGTATGCGCGAAAGAGCATGAAAATAAAATTATAATTAATTAATTTGGCCCATACGCACCTCTTTCTTACATATAATGACAAACTTTCGCATGAAAATTACGTATTTATCTTGTGTTAATAATAATGACGAAATGCACCTTGATTGACTGCATTTCAAGATGAAAGAAATATTACATTTTGCTTTAAGGGAACCGATATTACACGACCAATACTTCTTGCTCGTTAAATAATTAGAAGTAGAGGGCAAAACCGCTCGGAACCTCGAGGAATCTATTAGTGACAAGGCTACGCTGATAAGTCTAAGGTCAAAGATGTTATGACTAAAGCATAGGATAACTAGGAATGCAAGAACTACAATACAGTAGGTTGTGGTAATAAACAGCGATAAAACAACTTACACGTGAACGAAAACATTCCTTTAAACAATTTTTTCTGCTCTTAATTAAGAGAAGAAAAAATGTAACTTCAGCCGCGAAGCACGGAATTACTATACGACGCATAATCTATTAATTTATACGTACAAGATTGACATTACTATGTTTTACCATATAACTTCAATGGACACCAGTCTCCTCGATACATAACTCAACAAAAAAGGAAAACAATAGCCAAACATAAACAAAATAATTACCTCTATTGGCGCAATGTGGTCAATGTGGTAGTTGTATCCAAATATACTCAAATAACATAATTAATGTAGTCTATGTATGCGTACAATATAATAAAAGATAAATCATACCTTACCTTAATTATCCAGTGACAGGAAACTGTTGGAGCTGGCTTGCACGAATCGCAATAACGTGCGGGATTGAAGCACATTTCCAGCAAAACATAGCTTCGGTTTGAGCGCACTATCCACACGCACCGGTTATCGAGGATTAAAACACTATGTCAATTCTTCCAATACGTATAATAATACAAACAAATATAAAATTAACTATACATCAGTAGCCGGAGTTCCTCCTACAGCACGTTCTTGACGTTCTCGTAGTCTCGAACGAAATGCCGAGCTAACTGTTAACGAGATTATCACTCCCACTCACTTCCCTAGCTTGTTGCGACAGAATTGAGAATTTAATTTTTTTGTTTAAACAGTTAATTTTAAATATCGTTTAAAAAATTAAACTTCGCTTTTACTTTTGCGCTGTGCAAGAACTATTTTTTGTATTTTTCATGTATTGTGAACCATTTTCCATGTGTATATTTCGCGGATGGAAACTGAAGTTTACATATGTAATACGTCTGTATTTCGCGTGCATTTACAAATTAACATAAATATGGTCGCCATACTACCCTTGCTCACATCGATCAGTATATGATTTATTTTTAAGCTTCCTGGGTATAAATTCGAATGGATGAATGATCATTGAAATGATGAAATCTGGCGTTTGCAGTGAACATATTATTTCTGCAGAAATGTTTCTGAACATTTCACTAGACGCCACGAAAATCCACCTCTCAAAAATTACAGGAAATATACATAATGTATATTTTGTGTATTTTTGACCACATTTACATATGTATTTCCTCTGTATTCATACATATGTAAAAGTAGCAAGTGTTACACGATATTTACATTTGTATTTTTGACCACATTTACATAAGTATTCAAATTTCAAAAATACAAATGTATTTATCGTGTAACACGTACCACTTTTACATATGTATGAATACAAACGAAATATATCCAATAATACATATGTATTACTCATGTTATACATAACAAAAATAAATATGTATGTGACCCATGAAAATACAATATAAATACATTATGTATATCCAAATGTGTGCTGTTGGGGATACTATGATTTTCCCTTTAATTCTCCTCTTTTTATTTATTCCAAGGATTATCTCTGTCTCAATTATCTCGCTCCAATCTGCATCACTAGAGATATATTTTAACATGCATAGCTGCAACGTATGTAATGAGAAACAGTCTATGAGAATGTTCATGTCACAAAGGCAAATTTCTTAATAGATTTATGAAAGTGGAGTGGATGTAAGGGAAATTGCTTCTATAATCACTTCATAAATAGAACATGGTATGATAAAATTCTGTGGGGAAGTCGTATTATTGCATTTATGATAATGGAAGCACATACGTTAATTATAAGTGAGAGATGTCAGTGTGGTGATTTAGAGATTACTTGGTACAGCATTCAAAAGGATATCCCCCAGAAGTAGGTAGTAAAAAAATAACTTAATAACTTACTGTGGCACCATGTAACAGCATAATTCTATTGAAAACCCATATCCCAAAAAGACAGTTGCAATGAAGGAGTCATCATGATGGAATCCTTATGCTTTGCATTTGATTCAAATAAATTCTTTAAATGCTATATAAATAACTGTATCTTTGTACCGTGACGGATCCATGGGAAGTTGGAGGGGCTATGGAGGGTATCCAATTTACTCCCCTTGGGTATCCAATTTACACTAGATAGAATGGTGGTTTATTTCCCACCCCCACTTCAGCTGGAATTTTAACCTCACCTAGCCCACCCCCTTATCCCTATCCTGGATCCACTTCTGTCTTTGTATAATTTAGTACTCTGCTAAATATTTAAAACATGTTCAATGAAAGCTTCTTATTTTGTGGTCTGAGAATAAAAGAAAATGTCTATCACAATATATAGTATAGTATTCATAAACACCACTGAGAGTTGAAATTTAATGCTTTCATTCTGATTAGATATGTTTTTCAACAGATTTTTTACAAATTGAACCCAGCAACTTTAATATAGTTGCACCCCATCTCATTTCCTTAAATCTTAAAGACAATACAAGCCTTTGCTGTTGATTAGATATGAAGTTAGTTACGTTAGCACTTAAAACTTATTCTCACACAAGGTTTGCAAAAATAGTTTTTACATAAAGAATAGATCCCCCATCATAAGCTATGAGCCAAAAAGAGTTGCAATATTTTGTTACAGATGCATACTGTCATAACAACATGCAGCCTACTTGTAAAGTATGTAAGGTTTGCTGCAAACTGTACATTTATTTAATAATTGGATGGCATGAGCCCTTGAAGTAACTGTGGTAGGGTTATGCATAAGTTATTCAAACTTTATTCATTCTTCTCTAATTTTAATTTTAGACTGTGAAGTTATGTTCATAATCAGTGATTTCTGAACACCCATTCAATTTTATGATGGCAATGAATACATTCTCAATGGCATTACCATAAAGACTCACAGTCATCCCTATTACAGTATCAACTACACTATTGACAGCCAGTATCAAAATTTGTTTCACTTTATACTTCAATGGTAAGGGTTACTTGGTGTCATGCAATAGGTTTTGATCTCTCTAATGAAGAAATTTAAACTTAGTTCTGTCCCTTATTGAAAATTTATTTGCCAGAGATTATGGATTACATGAAACATATTGCTTCTCAACAGTATATATATAGTCATAAATAAGATGAGATAATTTAAAGTTATGAAATATCTGCTGCTAGCTGACAATTATACGGCTCAATTCTTTTCGTGTCTGTTACACGAGTGCCACATGGCTGAATATACCTCCTTATTGTGAACATTTTAATAAAACTAAAAATGCTTCTATAAAAACACAAAAATCATCAAGGGAATCACCATGAATTAATCATAACAATGACATCATTGTGACAGGAGCCTCGTTATCGTTTTAATGAACACTGATGAATTTTTCTATAAGACGGTGGTTGGTTATAAAGTCTGTTATTTAAATTATGGCCATGGTGAGTACTTTGAAAACGGGAAAGGCTTTGATTATTCACAACTAACAAGTCCCTAATTCCGTAGGGAACGCAGAGATTATGATAAATTAGCGTAGGGGCCATACTAACGCTTAGAAGATATATCTTACTGCAAAAGTATGATTAAAATTTATCGTCATTATGATTACATTGTAGCCTCAAAATGTTCGTAAAATCGCTCTGGTGGCCTACTCAATAGAAAACCATTTCGATTGGTTTAACAATACAAATGAGAATCTTCGTTCTCGTTTAATAAGCACAAACAAGGTTAATTTACCACTATTTCTTGCAAAGGGACTCCACCTTGATTCAATCCATTAACAAATAGTAATTCATTATACAATTAACACTTGTACTTGCCAAATATTCACAAATCGAGGCGAGTATTTTTATTTTAACGACACACTGATGATTGACCATAAGATCGTCAACGATTAAAACCGAAAATATTGGCGTCATCTTCGTTTTCAAAGCTAACCATCACTTCAAAACAAACGTAAACAATTCTTTCACCACTCTCCAACTCGATTTTTTTCAATTTTGACTTTCGTCTGTTTCACTTTTCGCGATCAATTGTTGGTATGAGAATTACAGTAGCTGCGCTTTCCTCTCGTTAAAGTTCCCATCAGCCAACCGGCGGTAGGATTTGCTTTATAAAACACAACCTCTCGTTAAACTCCACGTTACCGTAATCTCCACGTCAACTTAACGTGAGGTTTAACCAGACATTATAAAACCGGCCCTGAGTGAGTGAGAGTGACATGTGACCTGTTAAGTTCATCACTCCCTCTGTGACTCAGCCCGACGCGTCACGATCGTTGGTTTGGATAGGTGAGGGTTGAGCTCAACACGAACTAAGCCTAATTGCTCCAGAAATCTAATCCGATCACGTTCCTTCCGAGTCTGTTGCAGGCTCCCTATCTGATTCGTGGTAAATCTCTGTGCAGGCCATTTTACACTGGGCACGGGATTGCGCAGGTTAGAACTGCATTAATTTCTAAAATGGCGTGGAAGTGCGCGAATGCATTAACGAAATTAGACACGAACGGCTATTTTGCCATCTCACGTCCACTGTTCTAGGAATTCACCGATTTACACGACGCAATTTTGACTGCACCTTCGTACTCACGTCTGATTATGCCAGTTTGCCCCGTGTAAAACGGCTTTAATACTCTCTGTTTGCTCGTAGCAATTTTCGACGCGTCGCGCAGCTTTCCTTAATATTTACTTGGTTGAGGGATTAAATATCTCCGCGCCGGATCCCATAACTCCCTGCGTATTCAAGGTGTTGAAATACTACCTATCGCTCTCTCCTTTTATCATCCAAGAACCTTCTCTCATTATCGTGGGGTTTCAATGAAGTATCATCATCTTCAGGCGCAAGTCATAATTTGCGCCTGAAGATGATAATGAAATCATGCGCCGTGTGTAGAGGCCTTAAAAGAGATTTTTCCATACTTAGAAATCTTCACGCACCGCAAATCTCCACCTCAAGTCACAGCGACGGAGGTTGAGCATAGGATAGCCAGCTGCGGCAAGGGTCGTGGCGGCTGCGATGTGAGATTGGATTGGGGAGATGAGGGCTAGTCGTCACGCATTAATCCATGGAATTGGTTCCGATTGCCGACGGCAGGGGACCACGTGACACTGTCCACTACGCCGAGGATGGCTCCCTTGAATGGCCAGTTGGGAAGAGCGCGACAATTGGTGAAGAGGAGGGGTCCTTCATGGGGGATTGGCGGTTTGAAAGGACTTCTGGGCTCGATGAATGGAAGGACGGTTGGCAGCAACCAGGCCACCTACTTACAACATGTCGCCCAACAGAAGCCTGAGCCGTGCTTGCTGGTCTTCCAGTCACCCCCGGTGCCTAACGTGTTAACCTACCCTCTCCCACCCCTCCTCCTAGCCCTACTTCACCACTGCCACGGCCATTTTCTTGTTCATTTGTGTCACCGTAATGTAATAAATAACTCGCCATAGGCCGGCGAGTTTTTTTTTTTTACCCCGTCGAGTTCCTTAATTACCCTTTTTCCTTCCTTCCGGGAGGTACCCCTTCAAGCTATATACAGTGAAACAGTGGCGTAACTATGGAGGGGGGGGGGGTCGAGAGGATAAATTCCCCCCAAAGTCTCAGAGAAATTTAAAAAAAATTTTACCTTATAGGCCACATTTTGAGACATGATGACCTGATGAAGACAATCGTCGAGGGAAAGTGGAAGGCAAGAATGGAAAAGGAAGACCTCGAACAAAATACATGGAACAAGTAAAGAAGGATGTGAAAGAGAAGAAATACTTAGGTGTGAAAAGATTAGCTGATAGGAGATTTGAGTGGAGAGCTGCGTCAAACCAAACTTAGGATTGTTGACCAGTGATGATGATGATGATGAAAACAATTATTTCTAGTTTTGATATACAGTAACTGCATCTACTTAAAGTTAAATTTTAAGGGACAAAATGATGTAAAATGTAATTCCAGGCAAGTCATTTTTCATGCATTTTCCAGGAATCCCCATTTTCTGGGGGTGGGGGTCTACGTAAGCTCGATTTTTCTTGCTGGAAAAGCAGCGGTGAATGCAGATTTTTACTTCATGAAGCTCTACCCTAAAGCCAGATGGGGTTAAAAAAGTTTTCTAAACTTTAGAAGAACGTTTTCAAATATTCTTGATGAAAATGAAAAAGTATAAAGGAATTGGAGACATTTCATTTCAAGAAAAAAATAGTGACATGCATAGGTGTAATGGCCAATTCATTCAGAGGTTCATAGCGAATTTAAGCAATATTCTTTTTCTAGTCAATTACGTTTTAGGAGAGTACTCAGCGATGTAAATTATGAACACTCTTTATTAATTACATTTTGCTGTCACCAGCAGTCTTTGTGCCTAGAAAAATTCAAATATCCACGTTTTTTACTAAAAAAATGACATGCACAATGTTACATGTCATACATTGTACATATAGTTACTCGGGTATACATTAAAAGACTTGAATGATATTAATCATTGTTTAAAAAAGAAAAAAAAAATAAGTCATACGAGTTGCATTATTCGAGATTTTGAAATGGATGGGAACCAAACTGAATTACATATTTCCTTTCAGGAGTGTTTAAAAAAAAACTAATATATGATCTGTTCAAGTCCATCTTGGATCATATCTCATAGACAGAAAAAAATGCAGCTTGGAGAATAAGTTAATAATGCCTTAAATGACCTCATTGTTGGTATTAACCAAAAGCAACTGGCAAAAAAAAAACAATTCATAACTACAGTATCCATTGGGTTATTACTTGGCTTCTAACACTTCTCAAGCCTAATTACGCTTTCCCAGTAACCCAGCTATCATTTTTTTGCTGTTAATTTGACCGAGTCACGCAAAAGACGCCAAACGAATTCGTTTTAATCATTTAATTAGCCATATCTGGGTGCTCGGGTGAGAAGCAAACGATCATATGTGCAACAGAAAGAGCATTCAAGTGATCTTGGCGGTATTCGACAAGAGATGAGACTTGAAATACTGATGAATTTACTTCAATTGCCCACTTTCAAAACACTAGTTTCATTTCCCGCCTGATACGCACTAGGGATAGCTAGGATTAATAAGAAAAAAAAATTCCGTCATATCCTAGGCTTAAAATAGTAGTGGCTTACGTGAACTTCATTTAAATAAACGTTGAAAAAAGCATGCCAATGTCTACTTTCCTAATCCTTTTAACTTATATTTTATTGCCAAACCAAAATTTCTCATTTTTCATCTACGTAAGCGTGATTATATACATGTAAACATCATTTATCTATCATTATTTGATGGTGATGATATGGAAACTTAAGAGATGTTATGGGCGTTATACAGCATTCCTCGGATGGGGAGAGGGTTTTAATTTTCCCCGGTTACCACGGCGATTAGTTACAACACTGGAAGCTCGAGTATCAACGATACGATTACGCAATCCCAACCATTTTTGAGATAAATAGTTTCAGACAGTTAAGATTGCACAATTTCACTTTCCAATCATAGTGGTCCAAAATTTTGAAGGTAATCAATACGGTGAACTGGGATAACTTTGTTTGGACCATATACGTAAAAAGATTCATAGTTCTGTATTTTATCATTTGCATTGAGCTAATGACTTAATTCTTACATCACTCGACAGGTAGCGTCACTGGCTTCAGTCCTGAATTATATCGGTCCTATCGGTATTGGTCAAGGCGGTTGTAAATATCTGGAGGTACTGTATTCAGGCCGTTTTACACGCTACACGGAATTGCGCAATCTGACGTACGTGCGAAGGCGCAATCAAAATTGCGTCGTGTAAAGCGGTGAATTGCTAGAACACATGCGAGAATGCGTGGATGCGAGACGGCAAAATAGCCCCTGTTCTAATTTCGTTCATGCATTCGCGCAATTCCACGCCGTTTTAGAAATTAATGCAGCTCTAACCTGCGCAATTCCGTGTATCGTGTAAAACGGCCTTTCGAGTTTTAAGCGTGATCAGAATTCCGCCATCTTGATTTGACAATTTTCGGACTTAGTCTCAAACAGTGTACGCATATAATCAAGTATTCTATTCCTTATATCGCCTCTGATTTATAAAATGAAAATGCAACAATCAATTCTTGTTTAAAGTATACCGGGACTAGCCGCGGTGATAACTTTTACGGGAGTCACCCGCAATTCATCAGTATTACTTCTTGATTGTCGTCGGAGTTTTCCGATCGTTCGTCATACTTCTGTGTGTATTAAATTGTCCATATAGTCATATCGTGGTGATACTATAACGTCGTGAACATACTTACGTACTATTATTGCGATCAGTCCGTTATCCTAAGATTTCCATTGGCCTTAATCTTATTAATTACCAGTAGAAGTGCAGGGGAATGGATATTTTACTTTTGTAAAATGTTATTTGCTCATAATTATTATATATTTATGTAAAAAGATAGTTGCTCAGCGGAACCGTGGTGATTGACAATAATTTTTCCTTGGGAAAAGATATTCCAGGCATATTTTCACGAAGCTTTCCCATTATGATAGAAAAAAGGTTTACTGTGTTCGTTAGCGATAGCTTATTTTAACGTAAAAGCGACCATGACCGAATATTTCATTAAAAATAGTTAGCATTGACCCTTATGGGATTATCAATGTTTTGGTCAAAGTAGGCGTGGCTATCCTACCCAAGCACCCCCATTCCAGCCACACTGCGGTCAACGCTCGGAACCAGTGGTGCCTCTTCCAGTACACATATTTACAACCTCCTTGGTAGCGGCATAGTTGGAAAGGGAGGGGCCCTATCCATAGAGGGACCCTAATAAAAAAAATGTACAAGTTAAAATCAAAGAACACTCGAAAACAGTACCTGTATGTTCTATGAGAATTTTTTTTTGGTATCTTTGCTCTAATCCATGATTTAGAACTGGATTTGTATGTTTTTATTAGATTGGGACAAAGTTACTTCAATTCAAGGTAACTTTGCCTAGATTTATGAAAAAAATCATGAATATTAAAATAGTTAGGGGTTCGGAAAGAGCCTTACATTGAAGGTGAATAATCTGTTAATAATTTTGACCTCTTTCATAAATTGTTTATTAATTTTACAGTTATATAACCTTGCTTATCACCAAGAAATTAAATCATATTACGCCATTTATGGGAAACGGATTTTCCAAAAATGAGTGTTTGTAGCCTGAGTAAAATTGGGTATCTGCTATCATTGATCCAAGCCATGGAAGTCTTCAAGGTTGATTTACGTGGATAGGGGATTGGCACATGAAACACCACACCTCAATTTGGAATCGGTCCAGAATTCGGAAAGATTGGAAGGCCCCTACCTTCTTGATTGGGAAACTTAAAGGAAACTCTTTCGCAAACCTTCTGCATTTTGCAGCAAGGAAAGTACCATTTCAGAATATTTATGCCGAGTTTATTTTTTACAAAACTTTATTTAGGCATATCAAATTCGGCAAGGATCAAATGCAGATTTATTTTAGAGAAAATTAATTTTCATTCGTGTTAATTATGTACCAATAATTTTAAGTCATCATCATCATAATCACTGGCCAACAATCCTAAGGTCGATTTGACGCAGCTCTCCACTCAATTATATATCAGCTAATCTTTTAACACTTACGTATTTCTTCTCTTTCACATTCTTCTTTACCTGTTCCATACATTTCATACGAGATTTTCTTTTTCCGTTCTTTCCATCCACTTGTCCCTCGACGATAGTCTTTATCAGGCCATCATGTTTCAAGAAGTGGCCTATAAGGTTGTTCCGTTTTCTTTTCAAGGTTTTTCAGAGCCTTCTCTCCTTCTAAAAATAAAAATACTTGGTTATATTCCACACTTAATTTCAAATGGTACGACCCGGTTACCCATTCGAAATAAAGTGCGGAATTTAACAAAGTATTTTTATTTTTAACATGAAACAGTTCCACAAAGTAACGCCGGAGACCGTGTCTTATATTCTCTCCTACTCTTCTTAGGACTTCCTCATTACTAACTCGGTCGATCCATTCGATCCTCATTATTCGTCTGTTGCACCACATTTCGAAGGTCTTTAACCGTAAATTCTGAGAAATTGTTTCCTGACATATGTTTAAATTTCCAGCCTTAAGTATCTCTCTCCTTTGTTGGAATGCTATCTTCAACTGGGCTATTTTGCTAATAACTTTTTTTGTTTCTCCCATTGCCAGTAATCCTGCTTTCCAAATAACCGAATTCAGACCTATTCAAGAGAATTAATTAGATCACAACATTAATGGATTCCTGATTATTATGTACCACCAAGTTTAGGTCAAGTCTCACGAATTATTTGTAGAAATCCAGACTCTCTCGAGGTAAGGTTCTACAGATATGCGTTACCGTGAAGTTACTTTCTCATCATCAACACTAAATCGCATTCAGAGACGACTCTCTGAGGCGAAAATAAATTTAAATTGCCTAGTAAAAGGAAAAAAAGGAAGGTACGATTTTCATGGATGAAAAAAACCATAAAAATAACATGGGCGAGGAAACAAAAAAAATTGGAAAATATTTTAAAAAAATTAAACGTATAGAAAACTTTTCAGTACCAATGTCACGCACATGGAGTACGTATTGAATATATTTTACGTCAAATTCTTATTTAAGAGGTCTATCCTCTCTTCGATTTAGTTACTAAATAGTATAACACTCCTTTTCCATACAAATATTTCCATAAACTCCAAGATAAGTTTGGAATAGTTATTTGCCCGCGTTTACTTAAGGATTTTTTCGTATTGAATATTTTATTTTAAAAATATCCTTAGGTAGCATATGATCCGCATAGAATTAAATAGCACAACTGTTTTGTCTGAATGTCTGGCGATGACCAAAAACCAATATAAGCACACCCATTATCTACTCATTAGATATTGTGAAGATATATATGAAATGTTGTAATATGAACCTTCATGTCCACTGTATTGCTGGTCACTGCCATACAATGTTGCAATACTGCCATGCAATGTTGCAACAATGTCCACCAGACATTGCTGCAACATTGCATGGCAGGTCCTTTGGATACTACAATTGTCCATATTAACAACTGTCATTCAATTGAATACCAAGCGTGGCGTTGCAATCGTTGTTAGCTACCTTGTGATTTGATTTTTGAAGGTCGGTGCTATAGTTTCAGCGACAAAAAAAGGACGTGCTGAGTGTTGTAAAAAGGGATGGGATTTCCATCCTTCGTGCCATCGCGGAAAATCATCGCGTGAAACTCTCATTTTTTCCGCCATCATTTGAGCGATCGCTGGAGCTGTCCCTTGGAAGGGAGGAAAAAATGATAGATTGATTCAGTCTTTAACCATGAATACAGAGCAACATACAAAATAATCAAGTTGATGAGTTGGGAATAGTTTATTACCCAGGTTGATATTTTTCTATATTATTCCTTATTTCATAAATTTCGCCTTCACATGGTGAGATAAAGCGGCAAATGGGGCTGTTATAACGGCATCCTTAACCAAGGGGACTGCTTAGAGGAGGCCCAATTCAATCCCATATAAGGCTGATTTCTGTTGCCACTTCGGTCGCATTTTAATCGGTTTAAAAAAATGTCCGCGGCGCTGTGATGAGTGCTATCCGATCCACTTTTTTCCAATATTTTGCAGTATAATAAATGCAATTATGAGGGATAGCATCGAAGAGTGATTAATCTGATAAATCACATCATCATTAATGTAAATATCTATTGACACCCATAATAATACCTTATTTCCCCATGAAAATCAGATCAATTTGTCAGTAGCGACACGAGTGGCGACTTTTGTAAACACTTTATACGCGTTGGGTGACAACACATTTAGAGGCCGATTTGAGGATCTTCTTTTGCAATAATTGTGTCCCTAACCATGAATGCCAAGCTACCTATCGAAGTTCCCTAGCGGAAGAAGGAAGAAACCACGTCCTCTTCGACCGGGTTTATATATATACCGAAGAGGAAGCCTCACTTCTCTGTTACCCTACCACCCATACGCTGTGTGGGGAATGAATGGCCTCCGAAATAGTAACAGGGCATTCCAGACTGGAGGGCGTGCTGGAATGAATGACCACAGCTGGAAGAACGTAGGCAGCTGCGACTCCTGGATTGGGAACCGGCGAAGAGAGAATCATACGGGATATACGAGAAAAATCTGAACGAAATCGGGAAATATGTGGAGCAAGAGAAGGCTGGAGTTTAAAATAAAATCTCTCAAACTTCTTCACTTTCACTCCAACTATCTACACAGCAATCAATATCCCAACAACATCCAGACAATGTCGTCGGCGTTAACGGGTCATTCTCCCACAATCGTACAAAATTATGTCCATGGACTACCACTAAAAAACCAAAACTGGTAAATCAAAAATAAAGGGGCAGTTTATTTTATGTACCCTTTTACTAAATTTAGCGACAAATTAGCAATGAAAAAATATTATATTCCCCAACTTTAATGTCCACAGACTAGGTCACAGTGGCAAAAAGAATAGGATACCATCAAAGGTGTTTTAAGGGGTGCCCAAGTCACTGGTATTGTCCAAATACTCGTCATATCCACTATTTGACCTCCAGTGCTAATACTGAGGCGATGATTCGTCATGTGCGTGGACAGTCCCACGTAGATTTTCGAAGAGGTTTTTATTGTATTAACAACCATTACTAAATAATTTATCATAAAATTTATGATTAAACAACATAAAAATTCCAAAATAAAAAATGACCCAACGTATACCTCTATGACCCTTGACCCCCATTGTGACCTCCGAAGGTAAAAAAATCGACAATACTGATAAATGAACTGCAAAACTGCACCCTTTAAAACCTATGGTTCGACACGTTTGTTGTCACGATGGCCCAACGTTTACCTCTATGACCTTTGACCTCAGTATTAACCTTGGAGGTCAAATAGTGGATAAGACGAGTATTTGGACAATACCACTGTCTTGGGCACCCTTTAAAACCCATGGATCGACACCTTTGATGGTATCCTATTCTTTTTGCCACCCTTATGACCTTGACTGTGACCTTACTAGGTCAACGGTTGAATTTCGCGAGTAAAAGAGTTATTTTCGGTTTCCTCGAGTCCAAAAACCTAAGAATTGACATATTGGTCAATGATGTGCAGACTTTTTTCAATCTCGATTTTTTTAGCATTGAAACCCAATAAGGCAAATTCAAAATTTTAGTTTTGGCCCACATTGTAAGGTCAAAAGGTCAAAATTGTAAACTTTTGCTTGCACTCAACAAAACTTAGGACCTTTCCCCATAAGTATGCCAATTTTCAAGAATATTGCTCGAGGGGAAGTTACTAAAATTATAGGTCAAAAATGACACACGACCCTTGGGACAGTCTGTAGAGAAAGATATTGTCAGCCATATTGGGTTGTTTGAGTTTATACTTGCTTTAGTGAATTTTTCAGCGCTGGAAGAAAAATATTGGTCCAGTTTTTTTCAAAGAGCCAAGATCATCATTCATGTCCGTGGACAGGAAAATATTAGTAAAAGTAATATCTTTTACTCGTTACAATTGAGATGTCTTTTGCAGCTATAAAATCCAAGTTCAATGTAGTAAGGACAGTGCCCTAACTTAATGTAAGTCCCAACTATAACTTAATTTAGAGGAAATAGTCCGTGGACATCATGTTCGTGAAATCTGCAGTCCATGGACATGACAGATGGTAACGGACATAATGATACACTATAACTAGTTATAGAATGTCCAATTACATATTTTAAAAAAATCTGGGGGGGGGGGTTTGGGGGATAAAACCTCCCCAGAGCTCAGAGAAATTTTAAGTTAATTCCATTTTACGTAATTGGATTGATATATGTAATAGAAAAGTGTAAGGATTAATAAAATATCCCTTAGGAAGCCGTAAAACTCACCATTTGGAACCATTTATCTTAAAATTCCGCAATTTATTAATCTCGCACCTACCGCTTATCCTGGTGGGTATTCCCTACCCCCACACACACCGGTATTAGTTGCACCTATTCCCCCCCCTTCCCCCCAGCCTTAATTCCTAGCTGCGCCCCTGTCTTCTGCTATGTCCGTCAACATGTACATCATGTCCGTAGACAGCACATAAGTAAAAATTTAAAGAAGTGTAAAAATTACTAACGATCTCCGCCACTTACGTCATTAGATTATATGATTGACAAACTGTAATTACGCAATTTTGGTTCTCAATAAGCAAAAATTAATTTTTTTAATTTTGCCTGAAGAAAATGTACGTTTTTTTGGAGATTGAGGGGGTGAAACATATGAGAGGGTAAGCCATGGGGTACAATTTGTATTTTTGTCTAAACTGAGTTAGATAGGGAAATCAGGAAAAGAAAAAAAACGCGATCAACTAGATCAAGGCTTTTCGACCCGCGGCCCCCGTGCCGCATGCGGTCCGCCGTATAATATCTTACGGCTCCCGGAGACTAAAGAAAATATTGTACCGCACCACATAATATAAAATATATATCACTCTCTCGTCAGAAAAAAATGTCAAAAATCACATTGATCGATTGTCCTTTTTAACCAATAAAGATTATTGCACTCTGAATTCGTATTTTTTAAATATTTTATTGAAGTGGTGGTAAAGTGACGTGGAGCATTGTGGTGGTTTGGAGTAAGAAAAATCATTTTAAATGAAATGCAATAGCATTTAACGTGCAATGACTGATAGTATTTAAAAAAATTGAATATCCATGTCACTTAAATCGTATATAATTGCAATGTTCACGTACTATTTGTAACTTCATAACCACATAAAACTAAAAGTTATATATAATATAATGCTAATCATTATAACATCACAACGTTACGTTAATTTCAGATTTTTAAACGGTTACACACCAGAGAAATTTGCTGAAAAAATCATATTTTTCATAGGTTTTCTGGTCCTAGATGTCCGTAAAAATCATCTTTTGGTTTGTCCGTGATCTTTCAAAAATATTAGAAGTTAAAAAAAAATAGTTGCAGCATTAGAGAAAATTTGATTGAATAAAATTCGGATTTAGCATATTAATTTCGCAAAATGTTCCTTTAGCAAAAAAACGGAGGAGTTCATGAATTATTAAGAAATTCCTTGCGAATGCCGCACCAATTCGAATTGACAGGCATTTTCCGGGAAAATGGTGATCCTAAACCGATTGAAAGCTCTCTACCTAATTAGTCCGACTTTCATGAAACCGCGTTACGCCCGCTACACACTTGAGAAGTTCTCGGCGCCCCGCGGTAACTTCGGTGATGAATGCCCTCTACGCCGACAGCCTCAACTAACGGGGTTTCGCATCGTGAACGCTACTGCCATCTAGCGGCAAAATGGTCAAGTCTCACGGGTCCCATGGCAACCATGCGAGGCGGGCGTAGTTTCAAAGGTAACTCAGAGGACTCCAATGGCTAGAGGTTTATGTCGTTAATGCTTTCGCAAAATACTTACAAACTGGAAACAGCGGTAATTTTGGTCGTTTTAACGATATAAAGTAATTATATAATATTGGTGGTTTTAATGAGTAAAGCGTATTTTGTAGGTTCTCGTTTGCATGGGCGCAGCTAGGAATTAAGGCTAGGGGAGGTTATAGGCAGAACTAATACTTACGGGTGTGGGGGTATTGCATACCCACCAGGGTAAGCAAGAGTTGCAGGGGCCCTTTTTAAGAAAAAATTAAGAAATATGGTTCAAAATGGCGAGTTTTACGGCTTTCTGAGGGATATTTGATCAATCCTAACACTATTTTATAAGTTATACTTATCCAAATAAGTAAACTGGTTTAAACTTAAAAAATTCTCTGAGCTCTTGGGGGGGTTTATCCGCCTTAAACCCCCTCGCAGCGCCACTGCTAGTTTCGTTCAACGTTTTTGAAAGAGTGAAATTTTGGGAACAATTAATGCTTAGACAATCACCAATGCATTTCAATAAGGATGGATAGACAATTATTATTCATTATTTTGTACGTGAAAATCAAATTCAAAATTTAAAACATTTTGCCATTTCACTTCCGTAAGGAATTTAAAAAATTGCAATTACAAATCAAGTGACTTACTTCACCTTGGAAATAAGTGATTTATTATGTTTTAAAAAAACTCCAAATGGAAAATGATTACCCCAAAATTTATCCTATGTATTTTTATATAAATTCGTGTAACTATCATTTGATTTTGATCATAAAGTATGAAATGTTTGTCCTTTAAAGCTAAAATGAACATTTCCTCGCTTAAAATAATAAAAATCATGGCTAGAAACAACCAAAATTACTTCAATGTTAATAATAAGGAGCGTATAAAGTCATCCCTTTGTTAAAATCTGACTCCGTGAAAAATTTGAAGCTAAGAAAACATAGTAATGCACCTTACACGACAATTCGGTTTTCAAATCAACACATTTCAGAAAAATAACATGTTTGAACACCTCCACAGTAGTGGAAAAAATTGGAAAAATCTTGCGATATTCTCTTTAATGCTGGAATTAGGATCTGAAGGGTCTTAGGCTAAATCTACTGTGTCCCCTCGTTATACAACATTACCCAAGCAGACAGTTATTGTCGTAGTACGCCAGTAAATTTATTTAACACTAACCATGATAAAACGAGAGAACGAATCAATTGAAAAAAATCATTTAAGATGTATTCGTACTAAATGCTCTTATTCCTTTCACAGAGATGAAACAATAGTAATTTATCATGTCATGCATAAATTTGGTTTCATCCTCGAACAAAAGTTGACGCATCACAAAAAGTGATTTCCTTCCTGATTCAAATTAGACAAGCGGAAACAGACTAAACCGTGATCATCACTGGCGTAACAAGGAATATGGCTTGGGGGAGGGGATGGGGTGGCCTGGGGTGGCGACCCCTAACCCCTCCCCCCCACTCCCTAGACAAAATTTGGTAAAATTTTTGAAAATTGAAATGCTTGGAAATACATTTTACACCATTTTGGCACTAAAAATTGAAATTTAAGTAAATGCAGTTACTATATGTCAAAACTAGATATATAAGTTTTTTTAAATTTTATATTTCTCTGAGGCTTTGAGGCTTTAGGGGGCGGATCTACATCATCATCCCTCCCATAATTACGCCACTGGTGACCATAGAAGAATTTTGATAACATTAACACAGCCTATGATTAAGTACTTCAGAACTTTTTTTTTAGCAAATACGAACATTTTCGTTTAGAAAAAAAGACCATGAGAAATGATTGTAAAGCAAAGAGCAATATCAAATCTTACTTTGCAACGAAAAATCGTGTTATTTGTTCCATTCCATGGATGAGTGATTTTCATATATCCAGGGCGGGGTACCCCACGAAATCCCAGATCGCAGATGAAATTCTGAGTAAGTATGCGTCTCCGCCCATGAAAAATAATGGGCAATATCAATGGAGATAATATTGAGATCACTGAAATGGGGCCGCTCATTGGGACCAAGAATTGCAAGAAGCATGGGCGGAGTTAAGGGTTTTACGTTGAGGGTGCCAGCAATCCTTCCGGGTGTTTAGGGGCCATGGAATATCCCCCAGTGAAACGGGGAGTCACCGGGGCCCTCCCCTGGAAAATGATATTTTTAAATTATTTTATCTTTTTTACGTTTTTGTTGTCATTACACTTGAATTTATAGTTTTCGTACTTTTTTTGGACAAATCACCTTCAAATTGGAGAGACCAGGCTCCCCCTTTACCCCCCGGAACTCTGCACATGGTAGGAAGAGAGAGTATATATAAGAATTTTTAAATTTATTATAAGATTTCTTTAAATAAATGGGAAAGATAAGTTACAACGAAAAATCAGCCTTCCTCATTCAGTCATTTTCTCATTATTTTCAAATGTGAAAGTTATTGCTCGCTTTTAATGAATTTGTGACGTCACTATTATTGGTTCCTTCATGAGTACAGAGAGAACTAGAAAGGTTTCTCGGGTTTTCCACCGGTTGATGTCGTCCATGTCTCCCGACGTTTCGATCTGCGACTTGCTGATCATCCTCAGGGGATCTTCCGAAGATCATTCATTCGGAAGATCCCCTGAGGATGATCAGCAAGTCGCAGATCGAAACGTCGGGAGACATGGACGACATCAACCGGTGGAAAACCCGAGAAACCTTTCTGCAACTGATACGCCGGGAAAATCTAAGATCATACACAGAGAGAACTACTTCTTCTTCCGGAATGAAAGATACGTACAGACTAGAGTTATTTTATTCCAATTTGCCCTGAAAAGAGCACAGCGAGGCTTTTTCTTCAGGGATTTCAAATAATGACACACATACATCCATGCCCAGGACAGGAGTAACCTATCCAGACGGGGGTCGAACCCCCGACCTTCTGTATGGCATGCGAGGAATTATCAACGCCGCCACCGAGGCTGAGAAAAAAAATAGGGGGCACCCGGGTTTGAACCGGGGACCTCTCGATCTGCAGTCGAATGCTCTACCACTGAGCTATACCCCCTTCTCGCAATATGTTAGTGAAATTGACGCGCCACGTCGATGAGTAGCGGAAAAGCGGCGAGCCGTTCGGCAAAAATCCGTGACGTCACCAACTTCGATACCAATAGGTTAGGCCCGTCGATTTTTCGCCACGTACAGCTCAAGAAATAAGAAAAGGAAAAAAGTGCGGACATCTCTATCAGAGAGACACGAGACATTTCTGGAATCAGTGTCGATCATAATAATAATAATAAAAGTTGGCTAGCGAGCCTATTTCACATAGTTAAGGTGTCACCTAAAATTGCTTTGCTATGGTGAAACTCGGGTCGAGTATAAAAAATGAAATGTGGAACTGCAGTGTTTTCATTTTTATATTATTGATAGAGAATTTCTAACGTTTTACTCTTGAAACAGTTACGTTAACATTGTGGGCAACTTCTGTGCTAGAAAAATATTTTAATACGGCTCATTGCAAAATGGGGTGTGTTGTACAATTGAAAAAACTTAATCATTTCACATGAAACCATATTAAATTCTCTAATTCCTTCACTAGAGATAAAATAATATTAATTAATCATTATCATTCAGAAATATTTTATCACCCTCGAACTGAAGTTGACACATCACAACAAGTGCTTTTATTTCCGATTCATATTAGACAAGCGGGAACGAACCGTGATCATAATTTATGTTCACTAAACATTTCACAAAACTATTTTTAATTTAATAATTTCAAGAACCCTGGAGGAGCAGATTTCAGAATTTACGTAATATACAAAAAAAAAAGAACATGAGAAATTATGCTGGTGCACTAGGGATTTTTGGGCACCTATAGTATCTTCTTACTGTTACTCCAATCCGCTGTCATTGCCAGTGGTTGATCCCGAGAGGTTTGTACCGTGATCGGTATTTCGTGAGTTTTAAATATTTCATTCCGACGGCGAGATCACAACACATAATGAGAATAATGCAAGCATCAGGGGTGAATCCAGGATAGGGACAAGGGGGGGGGGGGGGTTAAAATTCCAGCAGTAGTGGGGGTCGGAAAAAAATTACCATTCCATCTAGTGTAAATTAAATTCCTATATCCCTCCAAATTGATCCGCCACTGTCAAGCATTAAATCATAGAATACTCTTCAAAGATCAAGAACTAAGTTTTTATAAGAAAAAAGGTAGAAGCACATTATTGAGCACAAGTTCCATTTTATAAGGGAAGGATTATTCCAATGCTTTTCATTTCGCCCTATATACGAATTTAGAATATTTACACCAATATTTAGCAGCTTATATGTATTCTAACGAAAATTCCTAGATTTTTTCCGGATAGGATACTCGCTTCACGGGAGAAATATTCTCGGAGAAATTTACAGATGGTTGACAGACAGTTACAGATTGTTTAATTATCAACGTAAGATTTTGAAAGATCACTTTTTCGTCGTTCAAAAAGAGATAGTATTTAATATTTTAATATGCGACGTTTTAAAATGGCAAATTAAAATTTAAACCATCAGCTTTTACGCGATGGTATTGAAGTTATTTCCGCATTTTAAATCCGTGACATTACGTGAGATTAAAGTTTCTCGTGGAAACTGTTGCAATTCAACCCTGAAGAGGAATATTTAATTGACAAACATACTAACCGGGACTTGTTTTTGGATCGCCAGCTTTTTATTTATTGTAGTGCTCTCGCTGAGGTTCTCCTCATAGCATTACGAAAATATCACGTATATGTCTGTCTATTCGTTGAGAATTAAATAATTTTATATTTTTTGGTTAGTTGTAGTTTCGTGGGGCCAAGAACCATTCCAGGTATACTGAACCGAAAGGGCGACCCTTTTTCGAACCCTTTCTCGGGCTCCCAAAGATAATCTGGGTCCTCGGGAGACGGCCGTCACAGCATGAGGTGACCACTGGCGATATGACTTGTTGTAGTACATTTTTTTGATTTACTAACTCCAATACTTAGAGGCAAATAAATACTCCTATCATACTCATTGCCGTTGAGCGGATAAATGCGTATTTTGATCGAGGTTCTACGATGAGAAATAAGGATTTTACGAAAAGTGATCCAATTTACGCTTATTGCCTCCACTGAATTGGTAACGCTGTAATTTTGTGAGGGAAAGGGATGTGAAATCTCCTTTTTCTCCCCCCATTCCACTCTATAGCTTTATTTTTTCCGACATCAATAGGATCAAGAGAAGTAGATGGAGAATGAAGACTAATGTTGTACTTTTCTGTTCCTAATAGAAATCAATCAGCCTTTTACGAATGAAGTCAATTTTTTCCGGATATATATCGTGGAATAGGATATTAAATGATAAACAAAGATATCGTATTGTTCACTTAATTTGAGTACCTGATGATGATTGCAAGCTAATCGAAACACGTGTAGGAGATTTTGTGAAATTAAAATTAAGTGGACAGAGTGATATTTTTGTGCATCATTCATCATTTCACGGAAGTTTTTGTCATTTAAATGTATTACTTTCCCTCTACATTCTCTTCTTTCGACCAATTTGGTGAGATAAAATTTAAAACAGTAATTTATTTATTAAAGTAGTCTACCGATTAAGGTAGGTTTCCATGGAGTACTAAAGAAGTAATCTGGGAGCCTCCCTTTCCTTTACTTTCTTTCCCTCCCTTTCAATATATATAAAAATCCTATTTCCCTCGTTCCTCTCCCTCGTTTACCTAACATTCTACCCTCTAACACCGTTTTCAACATCCCCTCCCCGCGAAGTACTCGCTCCATCCAAACCTTCTGTCTCATCCGTATCTTATCCAAAAGTTGCCTCTCCTCACCCACCATGCCCAGCACTTCGTCGTTTCTCCTCCTATCTGTCCAGTTCACCTCCTCCATTTTTCTCTATACCCAAATCTCGAATGCGTCCAATCTTCTCTCGTCCTCCTTCCGTAGTGTCCACGTTTCAAAGAGATAGTTGGTAGGGTTTCCCACTTCCAATCCAAAAGTGTTTTTTACGTGACACCGTCACCTGGACTACCTTTCGTTTAGCTCCTACGCTTCCACCTACCTGGCATGGGTGGACCTAACGGGAATAATTTAGAATTAATCCCGCCAGTTCAGCTCTAGATGTCATAGGAACTCGCAAGCCTTTGCACCGCGACAAGGTTGAAGCCCAGAGGAAAGGAAAAAACCGTAATTTTATCAAATTAAAATGATACAAGCTGAATAATTTGGGAGACCAAGGCTGTATGGCCGATGTTATCAGCTTGCAATTATTTTAGAACAACAACAACAACTTCTTAGTATTTTGATGTGTTTTAAGGTGCTGTTTTTTGTTGTTCTTGTGAACCGAAACGAAACGCGTAGGATTACTTTATGATATTATTTCATAATACAATATCATACCTTAGGATGTTTACAGGTCTCAAAAACCATCAAATGCTAGACCAATCTGCTCATAAGGGTGAATTAGCAAAGGCACCGGTAGTGAATGCCACATCACTGCTGAAATGAAATGTAAAAAAATGAAACAACTCAGAAATACCGAATTTTTCATAAAAGAGGAGTTAAAAAAAATAGAATTAAAATCAGATAAACCTTAAATATAATAATATCAATTGCCGGGTAGCAACATCGGTGCAGTTATTTTATGGATTATTAGAAGGCATTTTCAATGATAAAAATTGAGAGTGGTCGACAATATATGATTTTAAAGCCGCCTAGGAAATCAATAAAATAATATAATATTGAGTAGGTGGAAACTTGGTTCTGTAAGCCAGGTTTCATGTAACCTTATAAGCACTATTACAATATAGCAAATAATGACTAATATCTCAACTATTTTAGTCTACCATATTCTTCAATATTTATCATAAGCTTAAGTCTATTTGGTGGTGGACTTAAGCCTAGATGATATATATTGTAATTTGTAAATTTTATGCTCATTTAGAGTGATAATAACAGATAAATAGGCCAAATAGCATATGTCTTCTATCAGGGGCGGATTCGGCATCAAATATGGGCCATGAACTGGGTGCAGGGAGTATAGAATGCTCCCCGGGAGAGAGGGGCGTTATCCCGTGTAATTTTTTTACATATCCATTTTTACGCTTTTTTTTAGCCTAAAATTTCATTTTTATTCTTTGCAACAGATTAAATTGAGCAATATTATGAATTTAAAAATACAAAAACCTAAAAAAAAATAAATTATATTTTTTGATAATTTTGGGGGTGGTCATGTTCCCTGTTACCCTCCTTAATCTGCCACTGACTACTACTTCAAACAAAGCCTGTGTGCCGACTGAAGAACTCGATGGTGGCAGGAAGGTATGATTTTACGGCGTGTGACGGTCCTCCGGATTTCACTCCGAAGGCCGCAAGCGACACGATTTGGTCAATGAAAACGAAAAATTGAGTTCCAATCGCAATAAAGTGGTTTCCTTTTATTTTTTTATTGCCTAAATCGAATGATTATTACTCCTGGAGTACGTATTTCACGCTTTTAGATTTTTAAATGGCAATATCTATTTTTCGCGTTTAAATGAAAAGTGAAAATTTACAAGCGCGCAAAAACGCGACGGCCAAGTATGAATGCTTGGAAAAGCCCGTGTGACGTCATTCTGGTTCCCGCTGCCGCAAAGTGAGGTGACCTTGGGGCGAGGATCTGAGCGTTGATACGACGCAGGATGCTAGCAGGTAGCAGAGTACCATGCTATCAGGTAGCGCTTGGCTTAAATAAGGATTATTAATACCCTATCAAACGAAGAAAACTTTCCGACCTTAGGCAGTTTTAATAGGTGATTATTAAGACATGTTTCCCTGAGCTCTGTGCCTAATACATGTATTGGTAATCTCAGACGACGTATAACTCCTATCTTCTCCTATAGAAACTAGGTCCCTGTGACGTCACGTGTAGTGCCATCGCAGCAATCTGGACTTTTTCAAATGCGGTTAAAATTGGCCATTGCCATTCGTCTAAACTGGGATTTCTAAAACCAAATAATTTGTATATTATGAATACACTAATGGTGGGTAGGGTATCGCAATCAATGCTTTTCGTTTTCTTTGATGAAGGAAACTACCATATTAAGAAAAATATAAAAATAATAATAACAATGCTAAACCATTCTTGACAAAGTAACCTCTGGTAATTTGGTCAGTGATCAATGCCAGTATAGCGCAAATTTCTTCATGAATATTCTCAATACGGCAACAAGGAAATGTTGATAAAAATTTAACTATTAATTATCAAAACTTCTAAAATGCTTAAAACGTTTCAAAAATCACACCAATCTAAATTAAAAATGATTGACATCGCGTCAAGCTTGACGTTGTGTAAATGCGGTATGTCCATGATAAAATATATAAAAAAACAAATGGTAATTTCCTCGCTTCAATATTTTATAAAAATATTCTTACGCATATAATTATCTCCACTACCGAACATGCGGTTTCGGAACTATGTATCATTTTCAAGGATGATCTTGAAAACTGGAAAAATGATAAATTCCGTGTTTTGTTTCCCTTGTTGTTATTCCGCGTTAATTTAATTATGTTAATTAAAATTAGAGGTGTCTTCTGCTTTTTTATGGAAGCTGGTCGAAGAAATGAAGTACATACATGCCATATTCAGAAAAATGTCAAAATAATCTCTTCCACCTCGATATCATCAACTGACAGCCGCAAAAAAAGTTTTTCGCGCTATATTTTCAGGAAACTGCTTTTGATAATTTAATTTTTATACAGGCGTTACCGGTCTAAGCATACGAAAAATGAGGATTTCTGTAAGAATCTAGGCTCCAGATCCTACGTTCTAGAGTCTATAGGCTCCAGAATGTAGGTACCCATATCATTTACCGACTGGTAAAAAGAAACAAAATATTATAATTTCGCGAAATCATTAATATGAAAATATTACTTAATATTACAAACAACGCTCCTTTTCAAAAGATTTAAAATTTAACATTCAAACAATTAATTAAAACATTATAATAGACGTAGCGTATTTAAATATTTATTTGTAGTTAGCGTAAGTGATTTAAGGCAACTATGTACTACATTATACTGGAAATCATTTGGACAGCAGTTAACAAAATACTATTCATCTACGAATCTCCGGGAATATCCTCACTCTCAATTAAGTGATTCAACCCAGTGGCGTAACTAAGGGGGGATAAATCCCCCCCCCCTCAAAACCTCGGAGGAATTAAAAAAAATATATTTAAAACTATTGTGTAGTTTTGGAATTTAATAACGGCATCCGCTTAACGTTAAATTTTTTGTGTCAAATTGATGTAAGTTAAATGTATTTCCAGGCATGTCATTTTTCAAAATTTTCCCAAACCCCGTTGCATTAGGGGGGGTGCCACCCCACGCCATCCCATTCCCCCAAGGCATATTCCAAGTTACGCCACTGATTCAACCTGAAGATGGGGGTTAGTTAAGTGAGGGAAGAGCTCACGTCTGATTAACCTACAGGGGCGTGATGTGATTATTCAGGAGGTAGGAGCCAGTTGCTCTTCCTACACCACCTCACATAACGAGAATAAATATTAAAACTTAGAACGAGTGTAAAAGTATTGTATCATCTCTGGGTCCATTTATGGCTCCAAAGTATGATGGATCATTTCTCACAAAATAGAGCTACACTAATAAGGTGCACATATTTGAAATCACGTTCATTTACTAACACACATCAATGGATATATTCCTTCTAGTGAGTTGACCTTGGATCGAACTTTCCGCCATTTCTCTGTGCGAGTTTCGTTCTTCTGCGCTTGAGCAGTTCGATCAATGGAACCCGGAACTTTTACAGTTCCGACGCTAGATGGTACAGGCATCGCTTTCCCCGTTATTCCTGGCGAACCGCAAAGGACGACGGGAGGGCGCGATCGAAATTCGACTACGTCGAACATCGCCGCGCGCAACCTACTTCGCGAGGTACAGGAAACCGGGACATGGAGGGCGCCCGGCATAAGGGGAATCCCGGACTAAGCTATGAATGCAAAGTACTCAACAATTGGCGTTCGAGCGAAAAAGATAAGCAGCGATATCACAAACGCCAAAAATTTCTTGGTATTCAACGAAAATGTAAACCGTTCAGAGGCCTAATAGGACAAACATTTTCCACGTCCCAGTTTTTCGTAGCGCCACAACCATTAAAATCAATAAAAAAAACAAACGCTCGTCGTCAAGGTTACGAACGAGACACCGGCGCCGCGGAGCTGAACGATAAACGATTGGAGTTGGAGGAAAACATGCAACTCTTTATGACCTCACGGTTTCCAGAGGAAAGTGCGTAAATCATGAGATGATGATGACGAATACTAAAACTGCTCTCACTACGCATACAGAAGGAAAACTGCCGTTTCGAAGAATTTTCCGCTCCCTGGAACGGTTTGAAGAATTCAAATTATAGGGTTTCCCCGAAGAAAAAAAATGCTCCTACTCCAGGAAAAGATATAGACGTAAAACTCTCAATAATTAGGGTGGTATGAAACTTTACTTTCACGTGAGCAAAACGACGTAGAGGACGGAAGGAAACTGCTGAGACTGGTTGCAGAAATGCGGGACTGCTTATTTGCGATATCAGCGGACGGAGCTGACGGGTGGTGTGGGTTTTTTAGCAACGGCCCCGCTTTTACTTTGCGATAGGGAGGTTTTGGAGGGGGAGGGGAGTGAGTAAGGGGGTTTTTGGAGGGGTGTATATACCACTGCAGAGTATGTACGCGTCAAAATCGACCTCTTTTGTACGAAACCTTCTCCTCCTACTGGTTCGTTCGCTAGCCAGATCCCCCCCTGTAGTTTCATACCCATATACCACCAACATCTCCCACCACCAGGGGAACCTGCGACCAAAACCCCCCACTCCTCGCACCTGCGTATTCGGCAACTCAGCCGGGAACTTACGAAGGGAAAAGCGGAAGGAGGGGGTAAAGCTCCCGAAGTAACCCGAAGCCAGAGGAGGCGTTAAGGGAAGGGGAGTTGGTAGTGGTTGGGGAAATGCAGGGAAGTCTAGCGGGAGAGTGGTGAGGGAAGTAGGGGAAGCTGTAAGGGGGGTAGTATGAGGAAGGAAAGAAGGGGGGCGTATCTACGGTGACGAACTCCGACGATCTCAGAACACTGCGGTAGTTGCTAGCCGGCCGGCAACACTATAGCCTGGGGTTAGGGAAAATCACGCGGGGAGGGTCACCGGAAAGGTATATAGGTTTTTGCTACTCTTCGGAAAAGGATAATACTTGTAAGGAGCTTCCAATACTTGCGGAGGGGACGGACAACACGTCGTATCCTTTTTAGAGAACAAAACCCCACTTTCCCCCCCTCCATTTTCACCGGAGAAGATAACTTTTCGTAGTGGAAGCCCGGAGGGTTTAAAATCGCTGAAGGAGAGTTGAACGAGAAGAGTTAAAGACGGAAGAAAGGCCGTGGAAACTGCAGCCGTTCCTTTGAAAAAATAGAAAAGGGTTTTTAATTGATTCGGGAACCATGGCGGACAAGGCAAAACAGGAGCAGTACTACACACCGCCGCCCAAGCTTGGAAAATGGGAGGGCTGCAAGCTCTTCATCTGGAATTCGGAGACCAACCAGTTCTTTGGAAGGACCGGAGCTAGCTGGGGTGAGTTATTGATCACCAATTATCTTTTCCCTCGATTCAGATTTTTTGAGAACTGGTTAAATGTCGGAAAATTCGGTGGCATATCTTTCATAAATTATGCTTGGTTTGCAAGACAAAAGGGGACTATCATATTCTCTTTTTGTCGCGCCGAAATTGGTTTATAATCTGTAAAAGCCCATCTATTCTAAATGCCATCAAGTTCTGCAACACATAGCTACCCTGGAATAAGCAGGATTAGAGTGCATATTTTCGTTGAGATATTTCCATGACATGGCGGGCCTGCAATAGACCTTGGAATCTCCTTTCCTCACCTTGTTCCATATTTTTCCATTGTGATTCCCATAAATAAGATTTTGCGAAATATAGCCAACCAAGAATTAGCTGGAATAGGGTATTCATTTTCGTTTCGGGAATATTTCCATTGGAGAGTGAAATGGCGAGCCTGCAATAGACCTTGGGAACCCCTCTCCCCACCTCACCTTATTCCATGTTTTCCCTCTGCAATTGCCATCAAGTTTTGCGACGAATAGCCAGTCTGGAATTGGCAGGATTAAGGTGTACATTTTCGTAGGGATTATTTCCATTGGAGGGTGGAATGGCGGCGCTGCAATATACTTTGAGGTCACCTCTCCTTCTTTATATATTTTTCCCTTGATTATTGCCATTAAGTTTTGCAACACATAGGCAGCATAGAATTGGCTGGACTAGGGTGCTTATTTCCATGGGAATATTTCCGTTAGAGATAGAGACGGCGGGCCTGCAATAGACCTTGAGGTCACCACTACTCATTCAATATTTTTCCCTTGGTAATTGCCATCAAGTATTGCGATAGCCAAATACTTTTTCACATTATTACCTTCCCTCTCTCCACCACTCTGAACCCACCCCCTCGGTGCGCCAATAATTCCCACCGTCCCACCATTGACGCCGGAGAAGGTTGGTCGACTTGACCGACTATCGCCTTCGACCCGTTGGTGGGAGGTGTAGGCGTGCGGAGACGGGGGGATATTCCACCCACACCTCGGAGGCCTAACCCTAACCACCGCTCCCTCCCCCGAGCTGAACCCTGTCTCCACGGTCCCTTTCCCGTGCACCCCCTCCTCGCGCCCAGCGGCCTCCAAGCTCCGCCGTTACACCCCTCAACCCCCTTCGGCACACAACACAGGTCGATAGGTTTGAGGGCGTATCAGGCAGGGTGCTTGCTCGGGACCGGAGGGGAGGGTAAGCGAAGGAGGGGGTGGGGGGAGTGGAGAAAAGGGGTGGGATGGGTGATAGTGAAAAAAGACTATACAGTTCGATTTGGAAATTTTTCGGAAAAAAAATTTTTTTTCAATATATATACGAGGTGGGACGTGGATTTTAAGAATAAAATCTGTAGTCTGGAGCGCGATGGAGTGGAATTCATATTGAAATAAATATTTGCAATTTTCCACGATCGTAAAATTTATTACGACCAAGGTTTCAGGATTTCGTCCTTTTTTTCTTCAGGTTTTCCCATTACCTTTCATTTGTAAACAGATAAATAATATGAAGATATATAATGGAGATAGTGAAAAAAGACTGCAGTTTGATTTGGAAATTTTTTGGAAAAAAAAAAGATTTTTGTCAATATAAGAAGCGGGACGCAGATTTTAAGCTATGCGTCGCTTTGGATAATGATTATTTGTATGTTATAAACAGCTTGGATAAGAAAGTGATAAACTAGATATAAGTGAGATTTGGACAATTTACGAGACATATTTCTCCGTAGGTGTAGAACAAAGATTGAGGGAAGAAGTTCTAATTCACTTTGGAGAAGGAAGGATGTATTTTCTAATGTAAAGCATGGATTGAATATCGTGAAAAAATAGTAAAGCAGGCGTTGTAAAAGGATATCTTTTTTCATAATGTACAGATGCATGCAAGAATATCGGAAAAGAAAATAGATCGATTCAGAAAAGGATTGCTTTATTAACGTGTATGAGTTGGACGATGGTTATGAAAAGACTTTAGTCATATTTGAAACAAATATCTTTATAATTGTTATAATTTACGGGTTGGGACGAAGATTTTGAGTTAAGACTATACGTTACGTTGCTATAAGATATATTTCCCTTGTAGAGAAATGGTTTGTGAGACGGGAGATTGAGAAGAAAGATGATATATCGATAAGCTACGGATCATTTTTTATCATGTACGCGAAGAAGATACGGGATGAAGAGTTTTGAAAACGATTATAGTTTTTATCAGAAAAGGATTTCATTTTTCCATGTATGAGTGCGAAAGAATATTATCGAGTAGGTTTTTACGTAAATCTTAATAAATGTGTCGGTAAGATGCATGTTGCATATGTATCCAAGTCTTCTTTATATATATAATAAAACGGGAAAAATAACAGTTGTATTACAGAGTATGAGTGGAATTTACAAGAGAATTATTACAGTTACCTTTGACAAAGGATTTTCTTTCTATGTACTAGCACATAAATGTGTATTCCGTGGAGCCACACGCTTAGATTCATGGTCATCTATTTTTTTTATAGACACTTTGCTGAGCATTGGAAAAGTGTTATTTAAACATCGAAAACACCTACGGAATAACATTAAGATTATACGCCGTTATTGGAACATCCATAAAAAAAAGTCATCTGAAAATTGAGTCATCGGCAGAAACAGTGACGATTGGCGATATTTTATTTAGGATAAAGATTGCAATAATTATTATACGTGTATGAATACTGAGGGTGTAAAATACTATACCCTACAACTAGGTAATACCATAAGCATAATACCTGCTATTTATAACTTCTTCCCAAATATCATGCAGATGAAGTTTCATCCCATTTCTCAGTTTCTGTATATTACATCGATTAATGCAAAGTCTTTAATATGATGTACGGCCATGGAGTTTTCGATGAGCAACTTGTTCACTCCTCACAGTTATTTTACGACTGCCCGGCTTTTCGTACCCAAAATTAACGCCGTGAAATAGGAAAAAAAGAATGTATCACAGGCGACGGTCGGATTCGTATAAACTCGGACGTTATTTAATTGCACACCAAAAAATATCATCCATTCATCGTATTTCAATATGTATCACATTTAGAACAATTTGTCCCAATGTATCATGAATTTCTTTTTATAAATATGAATTTATTGATGCCATGTCAATTCGATTTGTAATCGTACTATTAGTAATTCCATTATTAATATTTAAAACTGTAATTTTACCTGGGCCAATAGTCTGATTGCAATACGAAGATATCACAGACGACGGTGTGATTCGCATAACCTCGCAAGTTATTTAAATGCACACCAAACCCTATCATCCATTCTTGGTATTGCAATATATGACAATTTTAGTACAATTTGTCACAATGTATCATTAATTTCTTCTTATAAATATGTATTTATTAATGCCATGACATTTTGATTTGTAATCGTGCCATTAGTAATGCCATCGTTAATATTTAAAACTGTAATTTTAACGGGGCCAATGGTCTGATTGTATTACTATGAATGACGCCTAACCCTATGAATAGAACGTATCCCTCCAATTACCCCTATCCCTAGGTAATCCCTTCAGCTCCCTTACGTTCAGCTTCATCTACCTCAAGTACGTATATCCTGACCTTTCCTTGAGAACATTTTCCTTCTATTTTCTTGCGCGGCTATTAATTAAAAATGAAATGTTTGAAATTAGACTAAACCTTTCAGAAGATGCATCGCTGCCTCTGGCCGTAATTATTTTTTCTTCTTTTCCTTCCGTATAATTTGTTTACAAACTATTCCACATTGTCGAAAGATAATGTTATATAGAATATATCCTGATCAATTATCACCTCTATTCCGAGCATAATAACATTTATCTCAGAATTATCTATAATATTATAACTGTAACTCTATAACTCGATAAATTTTCAATGTGTTAATGTAAGATTTAAAACAGCAAATGAAACCAATCGAACGTGATAGTTGCATTCCCTTGGTGGCTGATTTTGGGAGCATTTTTCATTCAGCATTTAAATATGCGTCAAACTGATACATTTCTGAAAATTTATGTTAAACATCATTTCATTTCGAAAACAAACTGAATTTTTACTAACTTTTCCGGTATTAAATGAAGAATCTTCCGGCATATTTAAATTTATCGCGACAATAAAAACGGAAACGCAAGGAAATCATGGTTTCCTACACCAAATTTTAACGAAATTCAAGAATAAAAGCAGTGAGCATAGCGAAGAGTCTGGCTCAACTTGACCATACGGGCTTTCCTAAAGGTTTTAAGCTCTAAATGACGACGGGGCAAGTTTAAATTTAGAACACCGTGAAAAAAAATGAAAGCGTCCTGCGCACGCGCTCAAGTAGCAGTTACTGGCACATTTTTAGTTGCAGACTTGAGGGAGAGAGAGAGAGAGAGTAAATAATAAAATGCAAGGACGGAGGATAGTGGTGGAAGTTCAAGGAAAACACATTAGAAACCTTGTTTCCGTTAACGATATTGATACATTATCTCGTTTGCTATTTATAAGAAAATATTCTGAGAAGGTTAAGTTTACACGTCAATACCACTCGACTAGTCCTGTTTGGAAATTGATCACGCGCTCAAAAGTTATGCTACCAACATGGAAGTTTTGGAGTACATAAGAGTAAATTTTTAAAAAATGAAAACCTTTTTTTTTCAATATTTTCCCCCATCTTCAATTCGAAAATTTTCCCTCAGTACTTTATCAGACTTTATCAGACTCAACTTTATTATTTTATATTGCATATTGGGGACACAGGCAAATGTTGATGTCTTCGTCCATATGCGATTATAATTGTATAAAACAATCTTTGACCATAATCAAACGAGAGCTTTGAGCAAGTATCATCAATACGATTGCGCTATGTAACCAATTTGAGAAAAATTGTTTTTTGCCATTTATAATCGGATATTTTCGTCCAATTATTAAGATTAAATGTCCTTAAAAATCCAGAGCATTAAATATAATGTGCAAAAGGCTGGATAGCCACGAAAAACCGGTACCATACCTCAGTAACTAAGGAGTTACGACCCCATTTTTATAGATAAAAAAATGTTTAAAACTATCTCCCCTACCATCTTCTGAAGTATTACAGATTCCTCCTGAAACATCCTGTATGCTTACGTAATATCCGGATTCAACAGGCGCAAAAATTAAAATTCTTGTGACCACAGTGCTTGTTCGCGGAAAAGGCTGAAAATTGAAAATTGTTCATAGTCGGTGAACAAATATTATCGTTTGTGCTTCCATCTATTGGCAATATATGTACTGCTGGTACGCTAAATTTACAGAAAATGAATGGGTCTAATAAACAAATTAAGTCAGTAAACTTCCTTCGACAAACATTTCCGTTATACCTCGCATTAGCATCCTGCCAGTGATATTATTCATTCCCATGCGAAGGAAGAGGAAGGAAAATTCTTTGGGGTCAGCTATCGTGGCAGAGCGTACGAGTAAACTATCCTAATCAGAAACATGGGCAGGGAAAAGCAGGAAGTAAATTGATAAATATATGGATGAAGCCGTGATTTTTGTGAGCCGATACAATTACCCCTTAAATTTAGGCTGACGGGGAATCAAAGCGATCGAGTTGTGGCTGTAAGCGCGGGATAAAATTAGGTAGGCAATTTTTTTTCACGCGACATAAATTAGAGGCAATATACGTTGATAATGGAATGAGGAATATAAATGAAAAATAAAACATTTTTTCATTGCTAAGCCCGTTCTCGTCTTTCTACGAGGTGATATTCTAATTGTGAAAAACGCGAAAAACGATATAAAACAGGAGTCAACGAAAGGTTGGAAAGAATGGTGGTGGATAGGAAAGATTTGGAATGACATCGATAGCAATTCGATTGGAAAAGAGAAGAACTATTTATAGGTGCAGTTAAATGTGGTTGTATTTTTCTCCCTTGTTATAGTAGGCCGTAACATATAACTTAAAATTTTTAAATTTGCTTAAAGTCAAATTTAGATTCTATAACGGGTGTTCCTAATTTATTATTTAATCACCCTTAAATATTTTATGAAAAGTTATTTTTAAATTAAAATTATTCAAAGATAATCGATTCTGTTGACTTCTATATGGAAAATGTCATTATCCTGCAGCACTTAGAAAGAATTAGGAAGCCAAGGTATGGTCATTTCTCTGTTTATAGGAGCCAACTTACGGTATTCCATCAGAAGCGCTAGTAAATGCGACGAAAAATATGCATTTTTCAATCAAAACTAAATATATAGAGTAAGTACCATCTTATATGCTATTCAAGATAAATATTTTGATGATATTTAAATAATTAAAAGATCGTAGCACTTTTCCACAAAATGCTCTAGTGCGTACAACGCGTTTCAGCTCACTGAGCCATCATCTGGTAGAAGACACTGCAAAACATTTGAAAATAACCTTTCTACCCTTGAGAAAGGGGTTGGGAAGGATTTGATATATTTGAAGAAGGGGGTGGGAACAGGCGTACATAGTTGAGACAGTGGGAAAAGATACAACGACGGGATATGGAGAACCCGAACGTCCATGTAACTAACCCTAGCATAAAATTTTCCAATTGCTCTAACCTACAATAAAGTACCTACAGAAGATCCCATTTGGATGAAGAACAAGTCGTTCTTCGAAGCGTCAGGAGATATGCAGCCAAACACCAGATGGAGTACCCGAAAATCCTTCCTGGCCTTTACACGTAATGGAGCTCCCCGCAAGGATTCAGTTTTCAACGGAAAATCCTCGCCTCCCCAAGATTCAAACTGGATCCTTTGAGATTGGCAGCTAGTACTCACATCACCGGCTTGACCGGTCAAGGTGAGAATTCATGAACCACGGGGACTGCACAAAGGAGGCGTCCGATCCGTCGCAACTTCACTTTTGTTGCATCTTCAGGCGCGTTTCAATCGAATTTCAAACTTGCCCGCGGCGCGACAAATAGTGTGGAGGGATCTATCTATTCTGAACATTTGCCATTATTATTATTGCTATTATAGTATTCTACCGATTAAGGTAGGTTTCCATGGAGTAGTAGAGAAGTGATTTGGGAGCCTCCCACTCCTTCTAGCACTGCCTTCTTCCTAAGGCCTACTCCCATTCAATTTATGTAAAAATCCTATTTTCCTCGTTCCCCTCCCTCGTTTGCCTAACATTATACCCTTTAACACCGTTTTCAACATCCCCTACCCACTAAATACTCCATCCATACCTTTTGTCTCCTGCGTATCTCATCTAAAAGCTGCCTCTCCTCACTCACCATGTCAAGCACTTCGTCGTTCCTGCTCCCCTCTGTCCATTTCACCGTCTCCATTCTTCTCATCTCGAATGCCTCTCATCTTCTCTCGACGTCCTTACTTAGTGTCCGCGTTTGCGCACCATAGAGAGCTACACTCCAGATCAAACTCTTCACTAACCTTTTTTTTAAAACTCTTAGATAACGATCCTATCATGAGCTCCTTCCTGTTAATGAACGCATTCTGATGTCCTTACTGCTGTATCCGTTTTCCTCTAATGTGCTGCTGAATTGCTCTACCTGTTCAAGCTTATCACCACCGACTTTTATCTTGGGCCTCACATTCCTCACTCGCGATGCTTTACAAAACCGCATTACCTTGGTCTTCTTAACATTTGAAAAAGAGTGGATAATTGTTTTTTTTTTGGTTAATTCTCTCATTTTGGGGGATGACAGTTTCGGGAGCATTCCAGCTCCCGTACTCAGGTTCTAAAATATGAGCCCGAGAGCTAAAACGTCGTCCACCAAAATGAGTTATCGCGGCATTAGCCCGAAAAATAATTATCCATTTAATCACTGCGGAAGCCTCCGTACCAATTTGCAGTATAGCAATTGCAATCGTGAAAAAAGCATTGTAAAGATATAAAGTTGAAAAGGCTTAAATCGTTTTAATCTTGACGAGGTGGAATATCAGTACTACAATCGAGCCTTAATTATGTGCAGAATTGCGCCAGAAATAGGTATTACATTATTTTTGAGCGTAATTATGGTGTCATAAATGAGAAAAACAAAAACTTTTTTTATAATTATTGCGCAAGATATGATATGTTTTTTTTTCGAATTAACTGCACATTCTGATGATTATAAAATATAAAATAACAGTAATAATTTCAACACTTTAATATACATCTCCGCTACCGACCATGGTAAAAGGTGATGGAATAGACACACTCTCATGTAATTACACCAGAGCCACGGTAGGCAGAGGAGGAATATGGAAGAGTGTCCGAAGGCCCTGGATTTGAACCTGGATCAGACGCCAATCGGTTACAACGCCTTCCTTCTCAACTTCATTTTTTCGCGAATTTGAATGTAACCGTGGAGGTATCTGAAGGTGTTCTTATGATTTAACATTACCTGGTTTTACTAAGAAAACCGTTGTATTACTTTCGCTCATCTTGAAAAACCATTTGAGATATTGATGATAAGTATTATGGGAAGGATATTTGTAAGAAAGCGCAGCCAAAATTCTACCTCTTGCACCAACTAAGGATCACTGGCTGACTGAGATAACGTTACTGGCTGACAGAAGAGAAGCTCCTAGAAGTCCCTAGCTACCCTATTTTTTTGTTTAGCAGCGCTAATTAATGTTGCGGACTGAATATGCTCATTTCCTCGTCTGACGTGCGTTTATTAACCCCCTCCAATTATCCCCTGTCATTCTTTCCTAGCTTACCTTTCCTTGTATTTATTTTCCCTGAATTACTAACCGTACCATCCGAGCTACGGTAACCAGGAAATCGCCGCAGTCAACGCTAAGGGCATGCTCTAATTTTGTGAAAATTAAACCTTGGTGTCCGTATATTTTCTAAGATGTTCATACAAAATTAAAATATCGTGGCATATCATGGTTATAAAATCGTATTCGGCTCGATTTTGTGGAAGTTCTTTATATCCATGATAAAGAGAAGAACACAATGGTAATTTCCACACTTTTAATATTACAACTCAGCACCGACCATGGTTTCAACTCATAAGTGTCATTACCTTGATAATGACACTTATGTGTTGAAACCATGGTCGGTGCTGAGTTGTAATATTAAAAGTGTGGAAATTACCATTGTGTTCTTCTTTTTATCATGGATCTCATGGTTAGCCAAAATTTACCCATGATAAAACGTGTGACAACTTCATGATAATAATAATTTCATTCCATAAATTAAACAGATTCAGGCGTAGTGATAATTGAAACAGCTATAATTAGTAATTTTCCACACTTTTTTAATTTTTCTCGACCGGTTTCAATGGTTAAGCATCATTTTCAAGAGCAGTCTCAATTACTATAGTTGTTTCAATTATTACTATCCATGTACTTCCACGAAGCCAACTCGTCGACAATCAGTCAGGTTCTGTCGTGATATAGTGGAAGTTCGACGTATTGAAATGACAGATAGTTGCGCTTTTCCGCTATTACGAGATTTTCATTTTTTAACGAGATCGTATTTTAATGCATTTTAATGCGCATGACAAGTTTCGACTCACAGAGCCATCATCTGGTACAAGATATCACATTACAGTCGAAACGTGTCGTACCCACGAAAATAATTGTGGAAAATTACAACTTCCCTTTGTTTCACAATTTCAATAGGTTTGGTGCCTGCTGCTTCTTCACAATCCAACTGATTTGATTATGTCATGTTTTAAAAGGTATTTACAATGAAACTCAAAGCAAGGTACAAGGTGGAGTGATTTAATGTCTGCTTTTTTCCCTCCGAACAATGACAGTGAAGATTTCTCGGGTTTTACATCGGGACCGGGAGATTGTTTTTTATTCATATGGTCACTATCTCTTGCAATTACCAATGAAGGTCGCATTAAGATTTATATGAAACAAGATAGATCTCGGTCGATCATCTACAACTATATACTACAAAATAATCATGGTGCCCATAAATTAAGTTCGACCATTTCAGGCGTGATGTAATGGAAATTCTAAATATTGAAATAAAAGTTATTTGCGATCAATCACAATTATATTTATAGTTGTATTATTACAATAATTGTTCCAAAATTATAATTAAAGCCTTAAAATGATGGTATACTTGCGGAAAAGTGCGTCTACCTTTTAATTCAATTTGAAAAATTAAGAACAGATGCCGGTGACATGGTTAATTGGCGAATCGACAAACGTTATCTATGTTTCGTCCTCTCAATAAGTTCCAGGCCCTGCATAATGACAGTCTTTACCAAAGGGGAGGAGTACCAGCAACGCATTCAGTAAATATTCTACGATAATTCCTTTTTGCGAAGCTGTCTGACCAGCGCGCACATCAAAACGGAATGACGGCATCGGAAAATAACTGGCTGTCAAAAACTTAGGAGACTCGCGCGTGCTTTTTCTTTGAACCTTCATACCCTCTGCCCCTCCCAATAGATCCTTAAAGGGCACGAATTGGGAGCATGTTGTGACGTCGAACAGTCTGCTTTATTGAAATGGAAAGGCCTCCGGAAAATGAAATGACAGACTTGTTAAATACCCTCATCCACCTCCATTCGTATACGCACTACCAGTGCAAACCTATCGGATTTGTCTAGAAGACAATTTTCAATGGGCTCTCGTATTTCTTTATTTCCATGTACTTCAAATTCCCAAGTACAACGGACACTAATGGATTACGCGTACGTCAACCTCCAGCTGATCGCCGCATGTCTCCGAATTTTCAAGTATAAGCGCACTCATACATTACGTGAAGAAGAATACCCGAAGAGAATTAGGTACTACTCAAATTCACGATCTCGAAATCACTGAAAGCATTATTATAATTTCACTGATTTAATTATTGAATGCTTTAAGATAGTTTACGAAATAGCTGCCAAGCAATTCTTGTTCGTCACGAGCAATAGCTTCGAAAATTTTGCAAAGAAATAATGTTCAACGCGTAAAATAATGTTTATAAACTAATTATCCTTGAAAAATTAAGGATAATTAGTTTATATTCTGAAAAAAAAACTGCGGTTGCATAGTATCGGAATTTTCGGGAGAAGGAAGTCTCCATTTTGAAAATCTTAATCGTTTATGAATAATTATTTGTAATTTACAAATTTTTTTTGAAATGTTGACCACTTATTTACCAAGAAGTTTTTTTTACATTGTCGAAATTATATTTTTACTTCGTGAGCAGAATTATTCATAAACTTTAGCAACAAAAAACCGTAAATTGGGCAGTGTTCTGCCCTGATAAAAGGTAAGACATACTGTAATGATTCTCGGGTCCCGGATTCACCGAACTCATGGGGACATCCAAGGGACATTTACTATAGATGATGCCCCAGTCCGTACTCTGAAGCTAGATTTATGTCGCCACTTCGCTCTCTTTTCAATCAGTTTTCAAAAATATCAGCAGCAATGAATTCAGAGAGATCCTTCAATTGCATTTTTTATAGTAAGGTATTTGGGCTCGAATGAAAAGTTTTGAATTCAAAGACAGCATCATCCTAAATAATATTTCCCCATGAAATTCAGATCTATTTGCCCGTCAGCGACGCCAAGTGGCGACTTTTGTAAACACACCTAAAGCGCGGTGGGTGGCCATGCATTATGTGGCTGACTGGAGAACCCTCTGTTTTATTAACCGTGGGAATATCCTCCAACTCCAAGGATTAATATTAAATGAGGGAAAGGCTGATCGTAAATTCCCTCTGTGCCAATACTTTCGTATTAATTGGTTTATTCCTCCCAATCGATTGTTTTTTTTTTAATTCTAAAGGGTCAAGTTAACTCTAACGCTTCAATTATCTGGGCGCCGCGATTATAAAAAATGCATGCACCTATGACGTAAGCTAGCAGAGCATTTGAAAAGAGATCATTCCCTTCTCCCAATCAACAAAATGAAATCGTTGGCTATGCAGACGTGCTGGGTGGTGAATTCGTCGAGTTCAAAAGAGTGAGTTGCTCCGCGATACCAGACGCTTCGCTTAACGCCAGGTGTCATGGACCAACTTTCCCCCATGGAGACCAGAGAAAGTTTATTGAGCTGAAATAACCGGAGGAATGCGAAATATTTCAGCTGAAGCATACATTTTATGAAGAGAATAAACTAATAAAAATCAGCGAATAACATACAATCTTGATTTGATAAATTTCCTGAAGCGTTGGTGTCTATTTGGAGAACAAAGATGTGAATTATTTCTTTAATGAATTAGTTTGTACTATTAGCTCCTCTTAAACACGAAAACTAGTTAACTGACATTGCTTCTATTTTTCAAGAATAAGAGGTGGTTACAAAGCATAATCTCTTACGTCAAGGAGTGGTTTATTATATATCAACGTAATACATGGAATGGTAATAATATACTTCCAAACTTCTGATAATTTTCAATTGTTAAATGCATTCTTTGTCGCCTTGGATCGTTTTGGACCCAAATGGCCTTAATACGCCTCCGCCGTTATGTAGGCTTGCTCAATTCTTATCTGAGCGCCATAAATTAGTAAAGGATACGACCACGTACGGTTTATTACCTCAAGCGTTATCGTGAGGCTTCGGTCCAACTTAATAAGTGACGGACTCCTTGATCCCTCCACTCCTGAACATTGTTATGACTGACATAGATAAATAATCCTCATGGTAAAAAGTGTCAAGATGATGGGAATCGCTTGTGTACGTGTAGTTGATGAAAACAGTAAAAAAATATTATAAGAAATCTAAAACCGTCATTAAACGAGCAACAGCTAAAACAAACTGAGCTTGTTTCCTGCTTATAGGTATAATGACATCGGTATGCCTGAGAGAGGTGATTCTATTACCTACACCCTTGTGGCCAAAGGGAGGTAATTCCCAGTGACTCGCAAGTATAGATTTAAACTAAATACTCCCGTGCGTACTGCTGAAAATGGAATCAGTTCAATAATAGGTGGATATTTGATGCTGAATTTGCTCCTGAGCAAAGCCACGAAAGACGATTCGATCTTCGATAAGTTAAGATCACAATTAGATTCACCAGTATAGAGTTCGATGATCAACACAAGGCCATGTCGTAACTCGGACGTCAACATGATTTCAGCAGACTAAACTGCGACGTCACGAATCATATAGCGCAACCGAGAGTGCAGATCCCCTCACAGCCTGACTGAGTAAGCCTTCTCGTGTTTTATTCCGCCAGCGCCAATCAAGAGAGGAGACACCGATAAAAAACGACGGAGCGGAAGTTTTATGGCGGAGAAGACCAGCGGAACGACCGCGAACCATTCCTCCAATCCGAAGCGCGTCGTGTCGGCTTCATTTGTTTCCCGGCGGATTACGTTTCACGCACAAGTAGAATGATATGGGTTACGTTATCTCCGGAAGAGAACGAGAACGGAACTAGCGTCATGGGAGTTTTCAAAGCGACGGAAAAGACTGCTTTAGGTGCAAAAGGGAGTGGTAATGAGATAACGAACCGTTGCGGAATTGCTGAGCGTCAGTACAGAGCTTTTAACGGGGCTGGTAAACTCAAGTTCGTGCCCGGTTTTCTTCACAGTTTTATCTTCTGAGAACGACCGATTTTATCCAGCGCAAATTATCAATTTTTAAAAATGACCTTGGTGATCTGTCTGCACTTAATCACCAGGAATATTAGCCCTTACTGTTGAATAAATTGGTCCTCTATAAAAAAATAAATTTATGTGAAACTCGTGTGAAAATTCAACAATTTATATGAACTTATTATTTAAAAAATTGAAGCTTAAATAGAATCCTCATCATGGATGCTGATGAAATCCACTGTTGGATGAAAAAGGCGTTTCATTAAAGTTTAATGTTCGAGAAAATCGTGAAAAAAGTATATTTGTTAAATGACTTAAGTTATTGGTCGTTGCCTCAAACATCATAACGTACAATTATAATCGTATAAACAAAATATGTAGACTAGTCACCGGACAACTTTTTGAGTTATTTGACTATGAATTCTGTAACTGTAGCCTTAAAGTAGCATGAAAAATGCGCCACGATTGGCTTAATAACTTAGAGCTGTTATTAGCTAAGTAAGTAAAAGCTGGATTTCTATCAAAAGGCAAATTTTTGTGAAAATCGAGTGTAAATTCTATTATTTAATTGACCTTTTTATTGGAAAATTTAAAGCGGATATAGCAGCCTCATTCTCGATACTGAAATCATCTACTGTTGGATGAAATATGTCTTGTATTAAAGTTTAATGTTAGAGAAAATAGTGTACTAAGTCATCACAATTTGTGAAACATTTGTTAGTGATTCTGTATTTGAAGTGCTTCATGTTGAACCTAAAGGACCAAGATTAGACGCTTTGGAACAGATAGAAATTTTGCAGCATGTACGTTCCAAGGGCAACATTATTAACGACTTTTTGTATGACTCCCACTCCCCTCCCAAGCCCACATGGAAGAGCTTTACATACCACACTATCAAACATCTATTTACGCTAGGTCTTTCTATGCCACCTCTTGCGAAGTATGGAATCCATTGTCTTACGATTTAAAAAAATCTAAAAATGCAAGTCAATTTTAAAAATAAATACTATGAAATATTGCTACATGCGAATTGAATATTGCAACTAAACTAAAAAAAAATTAATTTTCTATTCTCTTTTAAACCTCCAGCTCCTAAATTCCTGGGCTAACGACGTGACGAACCCTTTGGCCTCTCTCTCACCCGAAACACCCCCCCCTTCCACCAACCATTACCTCCCTAAGGGAGCCTCCTCCCCCTAACTTCTTTAAAAAAATATGACAAAGTTCTTTTACCCTCCCGAATCTCTGTTGACCAATCCGTTCAACCTAATTACCTTCCTCCCCCCCCCTCCAAGCCGGGTATAAATTGACGTTATGAACCTCTGGAGAGTTCACCTGATGACGACGTCTTACGTTGAAACCATGGTCGTGTAAATGCGAAAATAAATATTTCATATGATAGCACATAGCTTCTTTTCCATTCTTCATAATGAATCGCTTTCACAAATTTAATCCTCAAACCATCAATTCTAATAGGGTAGTTTCCTTCATCAAAGAAAACGAAAGGCATTGATTGCTATTCGTTACCCGCCATTAGTGTATTCATAATATACAAATTATTTGGTTATAGAAATACCGGTTCAGACCAATGGCAATGATCAATTTTAACCGCATTTGAAAAAGGCCAGATTGGCGATGCCACTCCACGAGACGTCACAGGGACCTAGTTTCTATGCGAGTAGATAGGAGTTTTACATCGTCTGAGATTACCAATGCATGTACGAGGCACAGAGCTCAGGGAAACATGTCCTTATAATCACCTATTAAAACTGCTTAAGGTCGGAAAGTTTCCTTCGTTTGATAGGGTATTAATAATCCTTATTTAAGCCAAGCGCTACCTGCTAGCAGCCTTCATCGTATCAGCGCTCAAAGCCTCACCCCAAGGCCACCTCACTTGCGGCAGCGGGAACCAGAACGCTGTCACGCGGAGTTTTCCCAGCATTCCTACTTAGCCGTCACGTTTTCGCGCGCTTGAAAATTTTCGCTTTTCATTTAATCGCGAAAAATAGATATCGTCATTAAAAAATCTAAAAGCGTGAAATACGTACTCCAGGAGTAATAATCTTTCAATTTAGGCATAAAAAATAATAGGAAACCACCGTATTGTAAAATGATTTGAGCTGCCGGTCGCCAGCTCCAATGTACCACTAAGTCCACCGAGCTCACGGAGCGGTAGGATCTCCACGCGTTAGCAGTGGGAGCCCTAGTTTCCACGTACGGCGTCGTGTCGGGTAGACGTCACAGACACATCGTCCCAGTTTTCCATGAGCCGGGTTGGAATCCCGCCGCCGACCGAAGAGGGGTCCGGATCAATACGCGTGCCCAGGGCGAGAGAGGGAGGGGGAGAGAGAGAAAAGAGCACATGCGATCGCCCCTACCTCATTTGCGAATTCCTCGCCGCACTTGGAATGCCACCACGCAGCCACAATCAGCGTTGCACTCGACATTTGTCCAAGAAAAAGAAGAGTTTCCAGAATAGTAATGGGAAAAGGTCGATCTAAATCGATTTTTTTCGATAGATCGATTTTTAATCGAAATGAAAAGCTCGAATTTGCGATAAGAATCAAAATTTGAATAGTCAATCGAATTGAAAAAGGTCGAATTTACGAGAAATATCGAAATTTCAACCAAAGGCTCGATTGATCGAATTGAAAGTCTCGAATTTTCAAGAAATATCGAAATTTGAACCAAAAGGTCGACTAGTCCAAAATGCCGAAGGCTCTTTTAAAAAAAACTTTTTACAAAATTATGTCACTTGTTCGTTCGAAAAACACTCAAAATACACATTTGAGCAGTAGAGACAAATCTACTTAGAATACATGCTTGAATAGGTAAACATTTTCATGGAAATGACTGGTAAACATTTGCTAATGCACACACACTAAAAGCTTTGGTATGACTGCTTGGAAACATTCGGCTCCCCAAAAATATTTAAGAAAGATCAAGTGATTGGCATGTTTTTTTGATGATCGAGGGCGTTCTTTGCTCGGTCAGTCTAAATCGATTTTTCGTGATATCGACTTTTTAATCAAAATATAAAGATCGACTTTCCAACAAAAATCGAAATTTTCGTTTTTTTTCAGGTTTGTACAAAAATGTTTATTATTCGTTCTAAAAACACTCAATATACACATTTGAGTAGTAGAAAATATCTACTTAGAATACTTGCTTGAATTATTAGTAGTCAAAGTTTACAAATGCACGCACATTAAAGTTTTAGGATCACCCCATGGAACCATTCGGATTTCCTATTTTCATAGATCAACTGATTGAGATGCCATCTTCGTGATCAAAGGCGTGCCTTTCCAGCTTTACCAACCATAGACAAAAGTCTTTCCCTTGGCATGGATGACGTTATCGTAGGCTAGTATTGACGCTGCTGAGATTAAATGAAATATTTATTCAAAAATGGTTGGAAAAATTAAAGTAGCAAAAAGGCGGAGACCTACCTTTCTATGTGGTCTTATGGTGTCCTTGAAATGAGATAAAGTTGCGAAATAATTTTATTCCACGTAATTGATGGGAAAATCTGCAAAACATTGTTGGTTTAGGGTACCAAAATGACACCTTCTGGCTTTCTAGGATGTAGAGTAAGAAAAAGTGACGATAATATTGTTCTAATAAAGTATTTGAAATGAAATTCGCGGCGAGAAAATGAGGTCTTGTTATATACGATATCAAGGTCAATTTGAACACTGGTATCATCAGATTCCATTCAATGAGTTTCGAGTCGTTAAGAGGTGCCAAAATCAACATTTTCGTGCTAATGCGCTATCCCAGCTGGTCAACCAGGTCGTAAAAAGGCTTGCAGTCATCCATGCATTGATATTGGCGTAGTACTCCACTAGTTAACCGCTTATTCTGAACCATTTAGAGCATCGAGGCTAAGGACTTTTCCTGAGAACCAGAAGAGTACTTTTATCAGCTCCCGAAACATTTGAACAACACAAAACGGTGATACGATACATTGCTGTTTCGGAGCCCGTTAGCACAACATAATTTTAACAAAGAGAGTAATTTATTGTCGCTCGGTAGCATATCGTTTTATTGGCGTTGTAAATGTGATCCGCGCTAAAATTCTGGAGTAACCCGGGAAGTTCGTGCAATATCCAAACTAGTTTCAAGACGACAGCATTGTAAATTACTGGAGTTTCTCATGGCTTTAAGTGGAGCAGTGAAGTTTTTAGAGAAACTATGGCCCAGGAAATGTCTCTCCATATCCTGGGTGCCATAGCGACCCGAATGAATTACGCCCGAAATGCAGCGAAAGTTTCCGGTACATACCTGGCAGCATGCGCCCAAGTGGCAATGTGTCCCATCGACCGACTCGCCCTCCCTCCCGGGCCGTCCATGCAGAGGCGCGGAGCCGTTACCTCAGCAGCACCCCTCGACATGGACTCGGCTCTGACCCCACGGATGCAGTACAACGGCCTCCAAACCCAAATTGGACCCTTCCCAAGTTTGCGTTTCCACATTGTGCACTCCCTACTCATTGTTTCCCTTGAGGTGCATTTCCGAGGATGAGAGCGTGATGCAACGGAATCACTTTGACGCTTGGAGAAAAAAGGTGGAGTGTACTCAATGAACTTGAATTCTTTAATTAGATAGGTAGCCACATGCTAAAATAAATGGGGAACAGCCGCCCAACGTTGCCTGCTCCGGGGTCAGGTCTGGCTCATTGGGCATAGCGAGTGTTGCAGGGCTACAACCGAATGCCATTGACAACAAGTGAATAGAGCAGGGCAATGACATCCATGTCTTTGGAGTGCAGTTTTTTATATGACTTTGTGTTAAAGCACCTTAATATGCGATGTATTGTGACCCACATTTGTCCCATGATTTTTGTTTCTCCTAGTTTACGGCCGCGATTGCATTACGCGTGAACCAAATTTTACAAGCAGCTAGATCCCACTGCGAGCTACAGAATGAGCTATTTTTCTTCAGAAAAACTTGTTTTTTTTTACATCAACTTTACTAAAAAACATCCATGTCGACGTATTTTCATCCCGCAGACACGTAAAATAATTTATGTCGATCATTTGTACCGTACTTAACGTATGACGGACGATTTTGGCGACTTATTCCGAAAATCAGGGCACACTTCTACAAAAGTGTGTTTGAATTCCGAGGTTTATCGTTCTTTTCGGTATTGAGACCAGCTAAAGTCTCCCGGATGACCTTTTTCTTCATTTTCTATCGGATTTCCGTGAATGTGACACGACGGTTTTCAAGAAAAAACTATCCCGAAACTAAGACTTTCTCAGAATTGGACACCGAATGATCCACGAACGCAGCCATTTCTGACCGAATAACGCTCCCGACAAATACTTAATCGCCTATAAAGCTCCCACAGCACTGATTGACCACAAGTTAAATGCGAAAGTGTAACAGACGGACACCACTGCTAACTTGTGAAAGTGAGTGATTGTGGAAGGTTGCTCGGGATTTCCACCGGGTCAGGTTCTCCATCACGGCCGACGTTTCGATGCACGAGTCGTCCATCGTCATCAGGGCATGAGTGATTGTGTTTAAGTGTTTAATGTAAATATATTATACAATAACTTGTTAAGGGATACCTCATTTTGATATTACATTCAGTTCTTTAGAACGCTGCATTTACAGTGGTAAAGACGAGTATATGTTAGATACAAATCAATAAGAGACTTAAAGACTCATTAGGACAAACCTACCGCTTTCAACGTGCTACACACGGAGGGTATGGGCACGGTTCTTGGTTAGGTATAGAGTGTATATATTTTTAATCATGGGCGTACACAGCGAGGGGCAGGAGGGGGCAGCCCCCCCCCCCCAGTAGCAAAAATCGTAAATGTATTTAAGGAAAATAATATTTTTTCAAGCAAATAATTTTAAAAACTATGTATGACAGCGGCATAACAACCAATTCAGCAGTTCGAGTTACACAACTGACGATGAAATAGTTACGAAGAGCCGATGCCTGCGAACAGGGATAAAATTCACGCAACGAGGACGGAATTCCTAAAAAATTGATGTAGCCTATTTCCGCCAAAGCGACTAAGTCATTAGAGCATATCGCAACCGCCGATAAGAAGTGCCTCCTCCCAAATTATAGATAGTCAAAGCAAACGGGTGGCGAATTTTGGATTGCGAGGATTTTCCATGCTCTAAGTGTCAAACGAAGTAAAAATAATATTGTATTTATATATTCAACTGCAGTACCCTTCGGATGCTAACAGTGGAATGAATCAACCAATCTTGGATACTTTCATCACCTTAAAAGCATACAGCATCTACGTATACGGGCCAAACAAGGCCGGAAACTGTAAGAAAAAAAAAAGTCACGTGTGTAGCTGAGGGTGGAGAAACAATTCGCGTTACGAAGCTTGAAAATCGTTTGAGTACCTTTTATCTATTGCATGTCTTTCACCTACCTTTGTTTATTACGAGCATGACTGCAGCATTATAAAATATTCAACAGCCCAAGTAACACTAGAGACGATGAACTATTTCAACGTTACGTCCAGCCTGTAGATGCGCACAGCGGTAACATTCACGTAACAAGCATCAACAGCCCGCAGCGAGGGGGGGATTACGGGGGATGACCCCCATTCCCCAGAGCTCAGAGAAAATTTTAAGTTTAATCCCTTTCACTCAATTGGATTAATATAACTTATAGAATAGTGTAAGTATCAATAAAATATCCCTCAGAAAGACGTAAAACTCACCATTTTGAGTCATTTATCTTAAAAGTTTTCTAGGGTAGGGCCCTCGCACCGCCCGCCTACCCTGACGGGTATTCCATACCCTCTAACCCCCCAGTGTTAGTTGCACCTAAAACTCCCCCTAGCCTTAATTCCTAACTGCGCCCCTGCCAACAGCCCCATGTAAGAAGTGATATCTGTTTTAAAAAGACGTATACTTGTAATCGAGAAAGAAATAAATACATTTTCTACTATCCGTAAAACAGTACGAGAAAGGTTCAAGGTTCGAAAAACGTTATGCAAAAAAAGAATGTAAAAGAGAAGAAACTGACTATCCTAATGGCTACAGTCGGTCTGATATTATGAAGTAACACATTATGGGGCGTTAGGCAAGGAGTGCCTTTCGCTCGTGGTCTCCTTAGCAGATGTATCGCGGGTGGTCGTCAAAAGGGAAAGCATTTCGGTTGGAGACTTGGTGTACAGCCCCCAAAGATTCTTCCCTGGCCTCATGCTGCCATATCATTAACCTTGGTTGCGAATGTTACACGCCTTGTCAATGGGATACAATTTGGAGCCGGTAATTTAGGTACTCTTCATATGTAGCACCCGGCGGCGATCTCCAGAAAGGTTCATATTTATTATCTATTTATTTTATAGTTTTCTGAACAACATTTTAACAGCGAAAAATCAATTAATACTAAATATATAAACATACACGTGTATATATAGTCCCACTTATCGTAATGCGGCCATTGCATCGGATTTAGTCATTATAATTCATCAATAGCATCAGAGATTTACAAAACTTGTTTCTTTCTTGAAACAGATTAAGTTCACCACAATATTCATTATACTTCACGCACAATCTATACTATGGCGAATTTTTAGCAAAATCGTGCTTTACGTGGTTTAGATAAAACAAAGATTTGGGTCTCAAGTACATTTGAAGTATAAACATATAAGTCCTTCAAACAAAACTGTCATTCACCAATATTTATAATTTCAAATAAGTAAATGAAATCTTTAACATGTCTTCTCTTTTCTAAACTGTAAGGTCATGAGTATTTTACTCACCCACAAGTTGTCGAATCATGCATATTCCAGAACAAGTTCCAAAATTCAAAGATTATATTTAATTTTTATCCACCCAATGAGTTTCTTGAGGCAGAGATAAGTAGAGTGGTTGGGCGGAGGAGATGTAGCAGCAGATGGGGTTGAAAGAATTGATTCGATAGTCAACTCGGTCTCGTTGCTATGGCAATGGTCTAGGAAGCAAGGGGTGGAGAGGGGAAGGAGGGGGGGGGGGGGGAAGATGGCGTGCAGTGAAGGAGGCGTGGTCGATCTCGGCTCGAGTTAAGGCCTTTTTCCGCTAGCGGCGCTCGATACTCTTTTGTTATTTTTTTCTTAATTCCGCGGCTGGCGCCATGCATGCGGGAGTTGGATTGCAAAAGGACCGGATTATCCCTCCAGTAGAAACGTTAGTGTGACTGACTGTAGTGGTGAATGCAGGATAGGGACGAGGGGAGCTAGGTGGAGATCTGGGGGGGAAGGATAACCTCCCAGTAGTTGTGGGGGTCGGGAGGTCACGGAAAGTTTTATAATTTCAAGGCTTGTAACAGCACTTTAAGGTTGTCTCATTACTAATATTCCATAGAATTAAGTTTTTAAAACTACCATTTATGTGTTAAATTTTAGTAATCATTTCTCTCTCTCTCCTACATATATATTTGACAACTGAACAGAATCAAAATTTTATCCAGTATATTGAATACCCCAGGGAGGGGCTGTAGCCCCCCCTGTCCCCTCTTTGGATCCGCCACAAACTGACTGTAAAGTTTATTTCCAAAAATTTTGCTAGAACGAAAAAGAGATTGGATACGGGTGAGACAAAGAGATGAAAAATATAATAGCGGTAAAAAAACTGAGTGGTTTAAATAACCAATTAGGCGTCAGTCGGCACTCAGGAATTACACCCTAAAATTGGTTTGCATTAGCCAATTTATAATGAAAGGTTAACATTTTTTGGAGCATGGAAACCGGTATTAACAATGTCTTCCATTTGAGATTATAAGCTTTACTGAACTTTTTTCTGAACTAATTTCTTCACGGTAGCTTTCTAATATTCTCAATCTAAGGTTACCATGTTATATATGGCAACACTTTATCATGTTTTTGTCCACCCTAACCAGACATCATACAACCGACCCAAAAGGTATTCCGGTGTAACACCCGAAAAACATTAATCCAAATTTTCCCCCAGGAAAACCGAACATATTTTATCAAAGAAAGATATACATGATTAGAAGTACTACATCTTGGGAATTATCTCTCCACCGACTCCATAACCTGAGTGCCCGGCTTTTCTCCTGAAAACACTGGCTTGCAATTTCTGTTTTCCTACATTTTTATTTATTTATTTTACGTTTTCCCAATAACTCTAGGGAAAACATTTCAAAAATTAATACAAAAACACTTTACAAAAGATATACCATAAAACATAAAAATATTAACTAAATTAATTAAATATTAATGCAAACATGTTCCTTTATCCCTTTCCTCGAGATGAAAACAAAATACTTATGTTTTATCCTTGCGCAAAATTTTATTTACACGTCGCTGGTTGACTTCTAATTGCATCGTATTATTAAAACAAATCTACTTAAATTCTTTGATTCATGGCTCAGAGGAAGGAGGTGACGTCAAAGGAAAACTTCAACTTCTTTGAATGACATCGCTCTTTTCCCAAAGATTTCTTAATACTTGACTCATTGAGGACAGAGTTTCAAGTTCTTAATTTGAGAATTGTATCACTGTACTTTAATCAACTCATAGCCGAAAATGTCATCTATTGAATCAAATCATTGCCTACTATAAACAAAATTTCTATGGTAGAAATCTAATGTGCTGAATTTAATCATTTGAAGCTAAGGTACAATCAGGCTTTCTGCCAGGTGGTAGCATGAATATTAACATTATCTAAATTAGGAAAAAAATATCAATAACGTACAGCATATTCATCGTTATAAAATTAAAATGAAATGTTTACCACTTTGCAAATTCAAAAAAAAACTTCAAAAAGAATCATTTATAAAATCTTGGAAAACTTATTCTTAGAGACTTCAATTTTGAGAGTTGAGTCTAAAATATTGATTCAGACGACCTTAGAAAACCTCAGGCTTCCCATGAAATCGAATTATTAATCTTAGCAAATACATTAAGGCAATTCCCTGTTATCAAAAGCAAGCTATAGCTTTTACATGAAATGAAGGAGTGCTAACGAGCATTTCACATGCCAATGGGTGTCAAATCACTCGGGGCAAAGACAGTACAGCACCTACTGGCGCTTTCCCTACGTACTGAGCAGTGTGTCATACTTCTCAAGGCTGTCGTGATAGGCATCACAATGTAACCACGTAAGCACATACGAAAGCACAGACACACATAGCATTCAACCGTCCATGCAAGTACCATTAGCAGTGACGTAACCGCCTGAAGAGCGGGAGGCAGCCGTTACAATATCCTGGCAAATAATACCATTTATTGCCACCGTAAGGTTAAGCAACCTTTTTATTAGGTGGAACCTCGAACTGACAGATAGCACCTTCATCGTTGGCCAGCAAGCTGTTAGAGAGAACTCCATAAGGAATTTCATTTATTAACCAGTTTGGAGTTCATACATTTCCCCTGAAAATTTCAAAATATCCCTGTGATCATTCTGGCGACCTTTTAGGCTATATCGTCAATTATTTCAAGCATCTACGTGAATCCAGTGGTTTACACCTATGTTTATGATAGCAACACTCGTTATAGACGCTTCTGAGTATAGGACTTGGTGAATGGTCTCTTAATATCCATGACCACACGTGATTGTTCATTTATAATAATTTCATTTTTCGATACCTACTATCTTTTATGAATGTATGTACGCGCCATTGTTGTTCTCAGCAAGCCATTGTTGTTCTCAAGTTTCTGATCCTTTCAATAGTCTGTCTTCCAACGTTTGAGTCTGTTTTTCGTCTCTTCAAACTCAACACCTTCTCGCCTAATGGAGCTGTTGTGCATCCCATCACGCTATCTGCTTCATGAATTGCCACCAGCGTCTCATTAATTCCCTTTAGTGCCTATGCCTGTTCTCTTTAACATTCTACCTTCTCTTCTATTTGAGCTTAATTAATTTAAGGCTGATTCTTTCACATTAAAGACTCCATTACCCAAATTGACGGAGCCACTCCAGCAAATGGACGTGTTTTAGCATAGGTTTTCACTTCGGCAAGATACGTGGAAAGGAAATGTGGAAAAGAAGGTTTTCGTACCCTACACACTTAACCTCTGGCCCGTTTCAAGGAACAGACAACAGAACCATAAAATTCAACTTCACCCACTTCACTTCAGTTTCACCGAATACGAGGTTGGTCCATCTTCTTCATCTTTACTTAACATATGTATGCATCTATATGTATAGTGCTCGCAGACGCTTTGCCTGAGCCTAAAAGGTCCCCGGAAAAGGCCGGCGGCCTTTTATGCTCACTCTGCCAGTTCTTATAATTTTTTTCAGTCGTTTGTTCCGAAATTATTCAAAATAATGGGAAAAGGAGATGTTTCATACATATTCCGTAATTTTTTCGTTTTATATTGGCAAAATGTATGGTAAGCAAAAAAAAAAGACAAGTTATTGGGTGTTACCTATACCCTATAAGATATACCCATTCACGTCTCCATTAAACCTTTATAATATGACGAAGTTAAGGCAGAAACTTTCTTCGGGATTAGCAAAAGGTATTGGAGATATTTTAAAAGTATATTTTAAAAGACATTTTTGTTATAATTTGTCATTAAAAGTCCAGCAGGTGGCCTCGTCAGGTACACATTATAGATCCGTCATTCCGTTTATCTATAATGTGTGTCTGATGATAGCAACTATTCGAAGAAACCGTATTGAAGCCTGTTTTGCACGATACATTAACCAGAACGCGTTAGTGCCTAAATGCATGAGGCGCGAATGAACACGAAAATCCACTGTGTAACCACCCAACTCATGCGAATGCATGCACAGAAAATATAACCTGTTCTAATTTGGTTCATGCATTCGTACATGTTTCGTTCCGGTCAACCAAAATCGTTCATGCTATCGGACATGAACTCGTGCGAGATAATGTACGGTGTAAACAGGCCTTTAAGGACAAATCGAGTAAAAAGGTTATTTTAAATAGGCCATGAATTTCCGCTAAGTTGAAGCCAAAACAATTCAATACACGGTAATAATATATGCGGTATACGGTAAATATCGCATTTAACGATCTCGCATTTACCGAGATCCCGCCTATAACGAGGTGAGTTCCCGGTCCATCGGACTTTCCAATCATCGCCAATACTAATTTCCCCGCATGTAACTAGTTTTGATGATACGAAATCCCCGAAATTAAGAGCTATTCTGCGATTCCTTGGGGAATTACTACCTCTTTTATAAAAAATTACGGCCATCTTGTTTCCTTAACCGTTCCTTTCCATATCATTAGTTGTTCTTATATGTGGTCATCATCACATAGCTCCATTGTTGATCTTCAAAGTTAAAACCCTTCCATTTACAGCCATTTGATGGAAAGGGTGGATCAAGGGATAATTGCTACGGATATCTGGTAAAAGTAAAGACGATTTACGAAACATTAGCCTGCGATGTATCGGGTAAAATCCTTAACTATTGATATAACGAAACTATTTGATATAACGAAATCCCTGTTATAACAAAACTAGCAGACCACGAGGCGTTGCTCGGGAAGGGTAGTTCCCAGAGGAATGGGAAACTTGGAACTTGGAATGCATGATCAAATGGCAGGATTTTTAGGTAAAGAAACAAAGCAGATATGATGATGGAACATTTATGAAACAGCAAACAATGGAAAAAAACTATTCCGCGCAAGGGATCAGCTTATACCTCGCTCCACAGCATTGATCATAGAGTGTACCCGTACCTCATATCCCAAAAACGTCGTGCGAAAGCATACCCCAGGAAAAAGGTTTGCACCGAGAGGATTAATAGGTAAGTGTAGAATACTTCGAGTTGTTTTCCCTTTTAGTGTGTCGAGAAGTGTGCCTACCCGCAGGATGTCCAACTACATAAATTGTATGACTTGACGCAACAACCGTTAATGAGAAAACGACCCCAAGGACGCATTGAACACAACCAGAAGTAGCACTATGGCCTTTGGGAGCATAAGATGCAGCTACGTACTAACTTTGGTTGTAATCCGTGCAGCCGTAAGGAAATGCATAGCGGACAGACAAACAGACATCCTCTTTTATGCATGTACAGATAGAACGAAGTGGCCCCTGAAATTCGTTATAAGTGAATTTTACAATAAAAGGAGGAGGGGATGTTTCATTCATATTCCGTAATGTTTTATCATTATGCTGGTATACTGAAATGGAAAAAAAGCCTATTCAGCCATTTTCGAGCTCTCTCTTTTAGTCTGCTTGCATGCACGGCAGCTTTGGTGCTGCAAAAGCAGAGAGGCGCAAGGGAAGGCCGCGGTGGCCGACGGGACGGATCGATAGTCGCCGGCCACACACACCAGGCCGCAGCACAATCGCTGGCGCTCGCTCCGGCATCCCGCTTATGTAATCCCAGCGTTTCGTGCGGCCACCTAAACCGGAGGTGGAGGAAGGGAGAAGAGAATGCGCTTAAGACTCCTTCATTATCCCCTTTTTTTCCTCCATCTCCCAAGCAAGAAAAGACGAGCGAAACTGCTCGCTAGGAAAATTTCCACGAGGTGGGGGGTTGGAATAATCCCTTCGAAAGAGCTTCTTTTTTTCGGAAAGGAAATTGGATGCTCACGGAGGGTGGAATGGAAATAGTTTGCGGTTTAAATACATGGGGGTCCTCAACGTTCCCTCCAATTTATATATCTTGAACAATATTTTTTTCGGTAATATCCTCTTCACTTTCCACAATTTATTACTTTCGTGGAAAGTTTTTATTCTTACTCGTAAGAAAAAATCTAATTTAATGGGGCTGATGATTTTGAATGGGTGAAGGGCGATGAATTATTCGGTTTTGAGCCTACCGAGAAAGTAAGACAATGCTGCCAGGGGTGTAATAGGATTAGCGCAGCTTATGAATGGGGTGAGGTGAGGATTAAGTGCACAACACCTTATTGAGAAATATCGACTGAAGAATTCTGTGTTGAGCTCAGGAAAGGAATTTATTCACTAACGCTCTGCCTCTTCAAATTGCAGCGTCAGCTAGAAGTTCGCCGGAATATTTCTTCCTAATACCCCGCAAATACTCTGCAAATTTATTTAATTGGAACTAGGCTCCTAATTAGGAGAAGCAAATGAAAACAGTGCATATCGGGACAAAGTTTGCGGCCCATCAGGAATTTTTACGTTAGGAAAATATGAGTAAGCGCTACTGCGAAACACTTTGGGTCCACAAAATGTTTTTATCCACATGACCGAGGTGTCCATTCGGTGATAACGATACTAGAACAGGGAAGAAATTGAGTCTAATAAATAATTATACCATGCGGAAATGTTTTGGATTAGGGCGCGGAAGTGAAATTTCCCAATACATCGGATGAATAATCTGATCTAGTGGTAAATGTTCTGGCATTATCTCTTTGGATATATTGGTTCTTGAATTGAAAAGAATGGAATATACATAACTCAAAGTACGATTTAATATATGTACCAACCCGGATTTCGCATAAAAGGTTTCCGAAAAATGTCTACGAAGAATACTATATATTCCGGTACATTGACTTTTATAGTACGGAAGGTAAAAAGGATTTTTTTCTTCAGTACGCGCACGCAATTATCCCTAGTAACGCCTCAAAATGTTTATTCATTAATTGGCGTCCTGATCATTTTAAAGGGTATTAGACTTGATTATTACTAACGGCTCTCTCTCGAAACTGAGGTAAAAATACGATCATTACGGAAAGCTTCCATAAATGATTAAAAATCACGGTCGTTCACAGTGGAGCCCACCGAGCGCCATTATTTCAGTAATGAATCCCAACAAATGCAGCAGCCTTCTTGTGGATTCAGAGCCCCATGAACCCAAGCTACATACTTGCACTTACAGCCATAATGGTAGGCTTTCAGATGGCAATTCTCTTATTTATACCGTTTAAAATAAGTTCTATGCTTGCGGTAAAAATAAAAATCCGTTAAATGCATTCATAATATAGCAAAATTTGTCAATGCTCTTTTATTTCACAAAAAAATTATTAATAACTTAGGCATGGAAACGCAAATTGCACCGGACCAAAGGTTACCCACGTGAGAATGACATATGCATGAAATAAGTATTTTAAGTGATGGAAATTGCAATGAAATAAGTATTTTACTTAGATACTAGTAATCTTAAAAATTTAACACCTTTGGACAGTAAAATGCTTTGAGGTAAAATGGGCCGAAATAATCATAGCTGAAAAACACCATGATGACATATTTTTCTCAAATAATGAACAGTTAAACGCATTGAAGATCTTCAGAAATCAGCCTCTGTATTTTCATTAAATCGAATTGCGGGCATTCTAGAATGAACAAGTCAGAGGTGAAGAGACTGCCGGAAGACGATTGCAGCGCAGTCTGGTGGAAGTGGAAAATAACGCAGGGGGGCATTGTTAAGGCTTCTTCCGTCCAAACCCTTGAAGTAAGCCTCTGCTTCCTCCTAATCACCCTTCTGTTCATTCTTGGGACATTAGTGGTTAATTAATATGGCATCTCGCTTGCTGGTTGTTTCCTCAACGCTTCGTGCCCAGGAAAACCACTTGAGTAGACACAGATGTCTTCATTGAGACATTTTAATTCTTCCTTTCCTGTATTCCACTCGAATAGAGAATGAAACAAACTTTGAAACTATTACACATACCTTCTCTCAATTATTAAGGTATTCGCATCAATTGGATATCATGGCACTTATTGGTTTTGGCGTTTACCTTGAGGAATTCGATTTTGGAAGTCACGAAAAATAAAAAACACCCTGCTTTCTACGCATTAATTTTTAATCGTCGACCAGTTTTGATACACTGTAGGTAGCACTTTCATGACAGGTCGATCACAAGACTAGTTCAGACCTTCTCTCGATTATTAGGATATTCGCATCTATTGGATATCACGGCTTGTACTGAATAGTTGAGGACTTTACCTTGTGGAATTCCATTTTAAGTTATAAAAAAAACTTTGCTCCCTACATTTTAATTTTTAATCGTCGACCAGTTTTGATACACTGTGGGTAACATTTTCAAGACTGGTCGATCACAAGACTAATCGATCACAAGACTAGTTAGAAGTTAATTTGTGTGAAGAAAAGTTCTGTATTTTTCCTAATTCAACCATAGTTTTCTCGCTGTTTCCAGTTCTACAAGGTGAAATAATATTTTAAGCACACCACTCCTACTAACAGAAACTAATTCCTGAAATTAAATATATATAGAATGGTCAGCAAAAAAAACTGGCAGGAACTATAATAAGAGTTAAATACGTGAATACAGAGAATTTTTATCTCATCAAATCAACGGGAACAACAATATTATAATGTAGATATCTTCAAACCTGGATAACAGCTTGGGCATGGGAACGATGATTTCACCAGACTACATGTCAACCGAAGTGAGAGTCTTCAATGGAATAAGTAATTTACGTAGATTCCAGTACTTTTAAAAATTCAACCCATGTAGAAAGATGGGTCCAAAATAGCTAAAGAAATCGTTTTTATATAACTTCCTCTTGCGCAAGGGTTTCTGAAGCAACAATTTTGAATAAAAAATGTCGGTTTTAATTATGAAAAACGTTAAGCTTCATGATTATATTAAAAATATTATGAATAGGAATGTAACGAAAAAAGGAGTATGGGGTAAAACAGCTAACTACAGACAATTTATCTAAAGAGGGAAGCATTCAGCAAGCTGCTTCCACCTGGATGGGATGCGCCTCAAAATGAGACATTTTGCCTTCGTCCTAGCTGAAACGATAGCGTATACCAGAATACTTATAGCGTATAGCAGAAGACTTGAGGGTTGGAATTTTATGGCCCAATAGCATCATGGATACCAACGGAACCGCAAAGCAGAGCCGTATGGTTTTGTTTGGACATGGAAAAGTTATAAACATGCAAATAACCTCTTTTGCAGAAGATATTTTTTTATAGATCCCTCCTTTGAGGTGAAGATATTCATACAGTTCCTTTGATCCGAAAAATAGTATATTCCGCACAATATTACGGAGAGACCTAGTGTGGGCTTTGGAGGTGTGGTGAAGATGCAGCGGAGAGGTTCACGGGATATGTACCGGATGTTTCCATCTTCGAAGACGACGGTTTCGCCGGAATTAAGAGCTTCTTACGGTCGATGAAGATTTCACAGTATCGGCCGATATCGAATAACGCATTATAAAGACCAATACATACGTTTTATATTTCATGAAAACTATAACGTAGCTGACCAGGGTATGTCATTACCAAGGATTTTCAATTCTTCTGTCCTCAGTGACAATCAGTGACGAAGCAAGGGGGAGGTCCGGAGGGCCCGGAACACCCCCCCCCCACTCCTCCCCGAAACATAAAAACACAATTTTTTTCCTTCATAAAAGACAACAAAATATAGAAAAATCATGAATTTTCAAAAGATTTCTTTGACAAATGAGGTTTTTTTAATTTTTGAAAAGTGTTTGAATTAGTTTGAAACCCTCTACTCTGGTTTTAAACCCGACCCTGTTTTATTTTAATTGGACCCCTCGCCCCCGAACGAAATTCCTGGCTACCCCACAGGTGACGATATTGAATTACTATCATCTGCTATTTCTCTTTGATGATTAACTAATTACAAAAATTATCAATAACAAATACCACCTTCACGACCAACGCTAAGGTTACTCGGAGGCCGCTTCATTTAGATTGCTTGAGCAACTGAGAATAGATATCTTTATAAGCGACCCGGAGAACAACATAGTAGAACCCCACTATAAGTCCAGGTGCGACAAAAACGATAAATTAAGAGAGATATTTCGCCGAACGGATATGTATGGGAATTCGCTCTTCCCTCGAAAAATAAAGGAATTTAATAAATGCTAGTCGTAATTTCGTTGGAGCATTTCCTTATTAAGTGTGACCGGCTAGTATCCTAACACTCCCCGCTACACGCATATTGAGGTACCTTGCGGGTTAGTGTGTATTTAAGTATACCGGGACTAGCCACGGTGATAACTTTTACGGAGTCACCCGCAATGCATAAATTGTGCGAAAAATCCACAGAGAAAAAACGATTTGGACTGCTTGTGGCATAATATGCTCAGCAGTCCATACCGCCTTGTCCGGTATAGTCCTTATAAATTTCCAAAGGGAAGAATGATGCCTCAGTAGCTTAACTGGCTTGAGTACCGGGACCGGGAATCGGGGGATCTGGGTTCGAATTCCGGTCAATGTGAATGAATTTTTCTCTGTGGATTCTTCGTACGGGTAGTATGTAGATTTAGAGGACCGCTTGTTAAGGGAATCTCGCATTAGGGTGCAAAGGAGCAATATTTATCACCTTATTCTCTCAGCAACTTTCTCTCCGTCATCTTACGACCCATCCGCTGCGTCCTTTCTCCATGTGCCCCAAGTTATAATCACCAGACTACTCCCGCCTTCCGCAATTTTTTCCTCGGACCATTTTTTTCACATCATCACTACTGTTTTTAGTGATGACGAAATGGTCTCGTGCTCTTCGTTGATAAAAACAAAATAGCGACGCTTTCCGCTGTGGAGTCGCTAGCGTACCGTCTCAGCAGGGATCTAAATCCGGGTTGTTTTGGGGGACGGGAGGTGGAAACTTCTTCATTGGTCTATAATTAAATGGACACACAAAGGAAGGAGGGATAGGTGGGAGAAGAATTCGGTCGCCCTTTCGAGACTGCGTTTAAGCGAAGAAAAAGGGAAGTAGTTTTCGTCCCATTGAGGTGGTCCAACAGGGTTGGAACCGAGGGATACTTTCTTTATTCCTTAGTTTGCAGACGTAAAGACCTTTCGCGCTTCACGCGAAGATATCTGAATTCGCACAATACCACGCATTTCAGTGAAAACTAATTTTCCATAAGGACAAAGAGGTTTACAAGGACGTAAGACGAATTAGGAAGGCATCATTGACGAATTCAAAACTTTATGAGTAAATATATATCGAGAAGAACCATATGAAAATATACCTGTACCTTAACTATAAACGTTATGCATTTGAGGAAGTAATTATGTAAAATTTACTAATATGAGTCACTGACAAATTTTGGCCAAATCTACATCAGCACATTAACCCTTGTTTCATTTAAAAAAAATTTCCACATGGACGCTGAGGTTAAAAAGAATACATCAATACCCATCTACCGGTAGAATGGTGATTATTTTTGACGAATGCAAAACTTGGTGGGTGAATAAATATCGACAAGAAACATGCGATCATATGCCTGTATTTTAACTATAAATATTCTAAACCTGAGGAAGTAATGACTCAGAATTTTCTAATATGAGGTATAGGCAAATATTGGATAATTCTAAATACGCACAATAAACCATATATTACTGATAACTAGTTTTCCATGCGGAAAATGAGGTTTAAGGGAACGTATCAATACCTCGCTTATGGTGATTTTATAGAAGAATCACTTCTTAAAAGCCTGATGAGTAAATAAATATAGAGAAGAACCATGTGAACATATGTCTGTATCTTAACTATGAATATTCTGCATCTGAGGAATTGATCATGTTAGATTTTCTAATATGAGGTACATACAAACTGTTTCTCGGGTCTGCTCTAAAAATTATAAAGATTTGAAATTGATAGCAGATGTCTTAGACGGGTAATTTGTTGTGAAAAAAAGATTGTAAAAGCGAAAGTGATGCTTCCCATTAAAAAGACCCGATGAAAAAGTAGCAGATAGACACCAATCCTGCAATTTATAATTCTCGGAGTTTTATTCAAATATTCAAAAGTATTTTTTAAAAGTTTTTTGTTTCGCACATCAACAAAATGAGGGCCATGGGCATTACTCATACTAGATGAGGTTTTGACGAAAGTGACGCCTTAATAATCATAGCGTGACTAATGCTTTTTTATTTTTATTTCCTACGAAATAGACTACATTCTTTCCTCCTTTACATCCGCTCGCATTATCTATTCCCAAAATATAAATAAACCAGTAAATCGCAGCACGCATTGTTCTGAGTTTTAATCTCAGGATACATGTGTAAAGCAGTCATCGATAGATGAACAGTTGTTCATATAGACGCCTAGAAATCAATGCAATACGAATACATATGATTTCAAATTTCACTATAATTCACTTATTTAATAAGCTGTTTTAACAATCACTATTTATCATTGTCATGATTGACTGCCGCGTAAATATTCAATGAAATATTTTAGAGAACACTGAGAATTATAAGCTAAAACGTGATTTTCAGATATATACGAAGAGTAAAAAAAATTGATCTTAAGTCACCCAAGGTTCAGAGGGATAAATTTTGAGGGAGAAAGAAGAGAATTTGCAACAGAGGTGGGAGAGAGGAAATTCTTAGGAATATTTATGGACTATTAAATGAAGAAGGACATTGAAGACGGATAAGATTTAAAAGAAAGAAGGAGTTACTGCAGTTTCATGGAGAAGATAGGATATTGACGAGAGTCAAGAAATCGTGCATGAGCAGGCATATGCAATGAATGAATGGGAAAGTAATGCGAAAATAAGTTTTATAAGGAAACCAGGGGAAGAAGAAGTATTGGAAGATCCAGGAAAAGATAGGAAGGGAATGTTGAAGTTTTGAGGTAACTAGGGTTTAAGAGGTGGGCAAAAGTAGCAGTGGTCGAAGAAAAAGGGAAGGAAGCTGTGAAGAAGGCCAAGGTCTTTCATGGACTGCAACGTTGAAAAAGATGATGATGGTGGAATTTGCATTAAGCCGTGATTCGTGCGTATAGGGCTTTTAATGCGATATATTAACCCTGTTAATGTCCGTTTGTATGAACGATTTTGGTGGACCGGAACGGAACATGAACAAATACATGAATCAAAGTACAATAGAATCTATTTTCTGTTCATGCATTAAGTTGGATGATTGCACGTTGCATTTTCGTGTTCATTCTCGCGTTCATAGGTTTAGACGTTTACTTGTACGTGCCAATGTACCGTGTAAACAGGTCTTAAGTAGAGGATTCATGATGAATTATATTAATAATGATTTGATTCCAAAATTCTGGGATAGAATCACCAAGGAGGCAATATAAATACAATTAGCCAATAACAACTTCTGTAGAGACCTAGGGATAAACATTTGCTACACCAGGAATTCCATCATAAAAATGGCGGTAAAAAAACCAACGCCAGCTGCTCCAATCAGAACCGGCCTCAGCTGACTCAGATTGTAGCCCGCGACCTCCTGAGGATGATGAAAAAGTATTTCATCGAAACGTCGGAAGAAATGGAGTGCCTAACTCGGTGGGAAGCCCGAGAAAATTTCACAGCCATGAATTATATTATTATGTTAAGAATAGCACATTACGAAAGCAGAGAATTAGTATTCTCTTTCGTAAATGTGGTCCAACTTATCTCAGCAGTCAATTTCCACCAATTTTTAACACTCTCATCGGGCAAACTTCTTACAAACAGAAAGTGCTTCCCATTAGCGAACGAATAATAAAAAAAGATATCGTAGTGCACACTAATACAATTAACAACTCACAGCATATGTTTCGATTGCCTTGCAATCGTCATTTACACCTCATTGTATGGTTAATGAAATTGACTAGTATATTATATCAGTATCCGATTATGATTGCAAGGTAATCGAAACACGAAGTTCACATTAAATTGTGACAAAAGAGATGGAAAGACTTAGTGAAGATCCTAGTCCCGGTGTGAGAAGCAATGAGCAAATAAACTTTGTGCTTTCCATCGTTATTCTGAATTATAAGAGAGAAATTACAGTAAGGGTGGAATCGGTATTTTCAGCTCGTTTCAGCTCAGATTTTCAGTGGTAATTTCTGATAATGGAATCTTCCTGGCCAAGGTATAAACATGCTGACAAGCATTGATCATTTGAAATTTCTCTTTGTTTATTATTCGATATGGTGTTCCACGATATCTCTACGGAAAAGGTTGACTTTATTAAGCGAACGAGTTATGCACGAAGAAGGCTAGAATGGCGTAAAGCGAGTCGGTTCTACCGATGCACACGCATACAGTCTTACCACACGGACAGCCTGAGGAGAAGATCTTGAGCAGTGGATGACGGGAGGAAGACTTGGAGAGTTAGGAGAGAGGGTTTAATGTGAGTAGGAGCCAAGCCACGGAGCCAAGATCTATTAATATGGCGGTCCTAGCGACACAAAAGAGTGAGGGAAGGGTGCTTCGGAGGCTGGCGCTAGAGGGCGTGAGAGTCAGCCGAAAGCCCCAGTCATGTGAAAACGTCACGAGGAGACGTCATGGTGGCGGAATCGTGCGTAAGATGCGATCAATGTATCACGAAAAAAAGAACGGGTCACTCCATACGGGATGTCCGGATCTTTTTGAAGGAACGATTCCAGGAGGAAAAATGAAGTTAAAAAGGCATAGAGAGCGCAACATCCGAAAACATTGTGCGAACGAAAACAACATATAAATAATCATATCCTGGGTGTGTCAGTAGGGATGTGCAATACTTCAGGAGGTGGTAGGGGAGACAATTTTAAGCATTTTTTTGTCCAATAAATGTAAGGGGTCGCAACTAGTTACTGAGCTATGGCAAACATGTTTTTGGATGCACCATGAAAACGCTTTCTCTGAGGTATATAGCGGTTTAGGTAAAACGATATCGACATTCTATTTAATGCTGTGGATGTTTAGGGTTATTAAATAATTATGGCTGCACGAAAATGTGCGATAATATTGTGCGATACAATTAATCTCAATTGGATGAGATTGCGCTATAATATTGTTGATGCTCCCTCAAGGCTCACGTTTTATTAAGTTCAAAGATTAAGAAGCTGTCGTCATCAGACTGGAAGCAAGAAGGTGGAAACTCGCAAACTATGAATAAATCTTAATAAAAGATTAGCAGGCTTCAATTTAAGGAACCACATTACAATATTTGGAAAAAACTTGGTGATGCACCACGAAATATTTTAAGTTAATACTAAAGTTCAGACGGGTTAGGAGTTCAAACATAGGTTTTTAAATGAAAAAAAGAATTACAAAGTGAAACTGTTTCTAAATAATTAGTAAGTTATTAAAAAAGTCTTATTTCCATCCATCACAGATCTTAGATGTAGTTTGGCTAAAAGTAAATTTTTAGTTCCATAACTCCACCCGAGAGTTAGAAAGACTACAGAGGGATTCACATTAGAAAAAAAGAAATCAAAAGTCACTAGCAGCAATCAGCCGCACGATTCAATTCCCAGTGTAACCCCATCCGCGGGAAAGAAAAGTGAGAACCTTTCTTCTCTGAGCGGCTCTTTCTGAAGCGAGGTCTTTCCTCGCTAAACACCACGTGGCCTCGGACAATTGAAGAACGCCCAGCGTTGCGTGGGGGTCCGGGAGGGTATCCCAATTGTTTGGGGGAGGTCATGGAGAAGGGGTACGGTGGTAGGGTGGGGTAGATTACGAAATCGCGAGCTTCAATTGAAGCTGAAGAGAGAGGAGTGGGAGCACTGTGGAGACAGACAGACAGACAAGCATTTGCAAGGGAGGGTGAGTCTATCGTTGGGTGTGTCCCAAATTTGAGGAAATCCGTCAGCGCTGAAAGGGACTCCAATAAGAGTTTCACGTGCGTACAATGCACTTGCATTGCCGGTTTTCCACCGCGCTGTTTTATGTCTGATGAATACTGGTACTGAAAAACGACAGCTACTACCACCCTTAACACCTTCCACTTAAATTTATTTTCGGAATATCGAGATCCTATCCCTCTTTTTAAATGGAATTCCAAGTAATGAAATGATATTTTTTAGCTCGTAACCAACGTAGAGCAGTGGAAAAAGTGATCATTAAACATTATTAACGCCACTCGTATAAAATAATTTTATTCCTTCCAATCAAGGGCGTACCCAGGATCATAACTAGGGGGGGCAAGCCAAGTTGTGACATTTTAGCACGGAAAAGGTAAATGAAACCAACATTTTAAGAAAATTTTAACAGAACTTTATCAGTTTATGAGATAATTTCCTTGAAAAAATAGTTTTATTTTAGTTACATAGGTATCTTATAACTGATACATATCATTTTTCGTGGCTTTGAAGAAAATATGTTGAATACTTTCTTTTCAATTCAGTACTAATTTTGCTAAAGGACTTTTGCGAATTTTGCTTCTGGGGGGAGGGGAGCTGCCCTCCTCCTGCCCCCGGCTGGATACGCCCATGCTTACAATGCATCACATTTCATGAAATATGAGGTCTTTATGTACATATGTACCTAATGGATGTTTATCATTGTGAAAATTTCAAAATATTTACATTTTTCCCCTAAATAGTGATAAAATCATGAAAATCTGATGTCGAGCTACACTCGTCATTGCGTGATTTGGCATCACAAGTTCATGACGAACTAGACCCGTCATTTTGGCACAAGTGGTCAACAAGGGGAGAGCCATAAATCCAGCTCTCAGAATAAAAGCAAACTTTGCAGTGTTTTAGTCCATCGGGCTCTGTCCTCGAATCACCCTACGTATGGGATAATATATAACCAATAATTTAAACAAAAGGAATTTAAAAATTTATGCGTGTTATCTTCAGAACGACGTGAAGTTATTAGTTACCGTGGTCCAATAGTTACGGGTTTCGACATAGGTTGGGGGGAGAAAAATACATGAAATTCTACCATTTTTAAAATTTTTAATGAAAGATTCAATTGTATTGCTACACAGATTGGAAGAACGGCGTGAAGTTATTAGTTACCGTGGTCCAATAGTTACGGGTTTCGACATAAGTTGGGGGAGAAAAATATACGAAATCCTACCATTTAAAAAAATTTTAATGAAAGATTCAATTGCATTGCTCCACAGATTGGAAGATGCACGTAATACAAACCTAGTTCGTAATGTAAGGTACCGGGCACCTATAGCTATTCAGTACGAGGCAATAGTCGCCAAAATGGACGTTTTAGTTCTTTTCTAAAACATTATTTTCTATTGGCCATTTCAAGAATTACCGTCCTTCCGCTGCCAGATTGAAACTTTTTCATTCATAGCGAAAAAGCATCTCTCCACAGATTGGTTCAATGCCTTCAATGAGCCACTGTTGACTTGGATAACGTGTGGTGCACGCCTATAGCGTATGTATGTACCATTCAGGTAAGGTCATAGGCGTAATGTAGATGGGCAGTAAATTGAGGCCAATTTACGCCCAAGTACATTTTCAACCACAAAACCTGACATTTACCTTGTTCAATGGTCTATTTTCCCCTTAGTATTCAGATAGGTAGCTGAAATAAACCGATGGACACAAACGACCGTGATGTGATGAGAAAAAAGTCGATTGCGTTATCAATACTATTAACCATCATTGATTCTTTCAGGCAAATATTAGTAATTCAACGCATCTCTCCCCAACGATCGGCCGTACTTTAAATTAATAAAAGTCTAAATATCTACATATTCGATTTCTGGCCACTTTGCCAGTTCTTACGATTTTTTTTCTGCCGTTTGCTTCTTCGATCATTTTTTTTCGGTGACATATAACGTACAAAAATTGAACCGTAAGAATACCAAACAATTCTTGTCTTACAGGCTACCTGGCCGTTAAAAGGTGTGGACTAACGGCTGCCACAATGACTTTGGTGCTATTAACAAGCTTATCCGCGATGTTTTAGTTCTTCTATACCATCGTTTTTTGACCCCCAAAAACTAGAGCCATAGAGGTGTTGGCAACACTGTAATGGGTAGGAAATTAAACGTTACTGTCTAAATGGGTGAGATTGCGTAAACGTATTGGTGATACTTATTCAAAGCTCTCGTTAAATTAAGCTCAAAGATTAATTATTTCAGACAGTTATAATAACAAATTTTCGTCCAGCCTTAATTATTTAATACTCTTAACCCTCGAGCGGGCGCGCCGACGTATTAAGTACGCCAATCTTCGAAAAAAAAAAGGATTTTCAACTTTGTACGAAGAATATTATCTAGAATGGCCTCGTGTGTTCTTACAATGTACTCTGACTTTGATAGTGCGAGTTTTTAAAGCAAAATATAGTAGCAATGTTTATTTTTTATATATCCGCAAGATGAACACGACAGCCGTGGCGTATAAATTACGCTGCGCGACCGGCCGTGTACCACCCGTGTACCTTTTATATCTGTATCACCTATAAATGTACAAGCTTGAACTAATTTCTACAAATAAAAATAAATTTTAACAAAAATGGAGTTCTATCATACAAATACATATATCATGGACAAAGTACGCCACGCGGCCGGTCATGTAAAAATCAGGCGCGCCTATTCGAGGGTTAAAAATCCAGAATATTGAATAAAATGCCAAATAGGCTGAATACACGATAAAATGCCGAGGTAAAATTTTCAAATTTGAGAGACAGGCAAATACTGATTAGAGCCTAATTAATGTACCCTTCATACGTTTTAAGAAAATTGAAAGAGTTGTCAAACAAGTAATACGGCGCGAAAAAATACCGTTCTAGAGGAAGTGATACGTCCTCCTAACTGTCTAGCTTTCGGTAACTCTTTTGGCCGCTTGCGAGATTATATTGCCACGTCTATGCTTGCTATTTTGCTCTCAGCTCTAATCAGACGTAGATTCTGCAATCATTTACTTGAGGCTAATTTCATAAAAACAGAAGAATGTGGGAATTTCCATTTCAAAAGTCAAAAAAGTGTTAAGAGTTTATGAGAAAAAAAAAGCAAAACTCCCATAGTCCTATTTTTTCGCAGAAAGAAGAGCAATCTTCGGCACTCAATGAAATCCGATTGAAAGGAAATTTACCAGCGAGATTACGAGGAAAAGAAATGAGACCGTAAAAAAATCTCATAACAGTAAAATGGGTCGTTTATCGATGGAAATTTTTTTCAATAGATGGATTTTCTCAATAGATATGACATGATAACTCATATTTTTTCATTCATCCACATAACGATTTATAAACCAGATAACCAAAAATGTCTGTTTACGTCTAGAGATGAAAACTGAGGTCATATCACATAGACATCTAATCAATACTATCATGGTTGGAGTCCAATCAATCGTTCATTGACCGACACAATTCCCTCGCTATAGAAGATGCTCTAAAAACACAGTTATTGAACCCATTTATCGGCGTTATCAAAGGTGTCAAAAGATTGAAACCTAAAGAACCTAGAATCTTCCGTCGATTTGAAAAAATAAGATGCTTGGGTTGCTTATAGTTCCCTCATATTTTAGTTTATTATAATATTCCTAAAAACACATTGTTTATCCCATATTTTGATCGATCACATGATTTACCACAAAAATTAAGTAAAATAAAAATCAAGTTGAAAATATTTTAAAAACACGATTTTTCCAAAAACAAGATAAAATGTATTAAAAAGTAAAAATCACGCATCAAATATTTCATAAGATTGAAACCTAAATATAGAATCTTCCGTCAATCGGAAGAAATAAGATATTTGGAATATTGTTATTTTATATGTATTTTATTTCATTGCATTACTCTTATTTTAATAATAATTCGAAGAGAAAGTATCTTTTAAGAACGAAAATATCAATGCCAGAAAATGTATCACCTAAGGTCTCCATACCCACGCATTTTTTCCAATTATGACAAGAATGCATTTTTCCAAAAGCCAATAACGACCAAACATCGGGTGTATAAAGAAAACAGAAGGAAAGAAATACCTTTCCACTGAAAGCTTATGTGGCATACGTGGTCTAACAGGGCTAATTTCAAACTCATTCCGCCAGGGAAGCTCAAGGGGTCATAGAAATGCGCAAGCCCTTCCACCGCGACAAAGTTGTAGCCTAGGGGGATATTTTCCATAATTTTATTTCATTACAGTACTCCTATTTCAAAACCATTTGAAAGGTGAAATTATCTTCTTAAAAGTGAATTTACAACTATCGAAAATTAATCATGAAAGTCGTACTTCATACTCATTTTTTCCAATTAATACAATGCCAAGGGAGTTCACAGCTTCTGAGCGGAATCTAGAGCAAGGGAACTGGAACGCGGTGGAAATTTGTTATATATAGAAGTTATGGTCCAATAAACGTTAGACAAGGGCGCGTAACTCTTCCTTCCCAGCTAAGGCCGTGGATATAGAACTATTTAAGCCACAGGATATACAGAGCCAATGATGACCAAACATCAGGTGTATCCTCTTTATATATGAAAGTGGATGTCTGTTTGTATGTCCGCATTGCATTTCCATACGGCTTCACAGATTGCAACCAAAGACAGTGCGTAGGTGTATCTCATGCTCCCAAAACACATAGTGCTTCTTCTGATTGTGTACGGCGTACCCTTTGTGTCGTTTTCTCCTTACTCTTTGTTACGTCACGTCATATAACTTCTGCGGTTGGACATCCTGCCAGATAGGCACACCTCTTGGCGTGATTTAAGGGAAAGGATTCTACGCTTAACTATTAATCCTCTTGGTGCAAAGCTTTTTTTGGGATATGCGTTCACACGGCGTTCTTGGTCTACGCACGCACGGACACTCATAACGATAAATGCTGTAACGAAGGGGAGTAATTAGCTAATTGCGCGCGCGGTACGCGGAAATAATTTTTTTAATTTTTGCTGTCGCATGCGTATATCATCATCATCATACTAACCAGTAGCGGATACAGAGAAAACTCAAGGGGAGGGCGCAAAAGATATCTTGAGTAACCTTTACTTTAAATGAAATAAAAAAATAATCAAGTCACATGCAGAGCTTCAGAAATTTTTTAATGAAGTGATTATACATACATACAAGGCAATGCCATCTCATGTTATAAAAATGTTACAATTGTGGATCTGCAATGTTCGGCAACACGGGTGGCCCCGCAAGGGGGGGCGCGCGCCCCCATATGCATTCGCCACTGATACCATCTTTATTCCTTTACCAAAAAATCCTATCACAGAACCATGAATTCCAATTTCCAAGTTTTCAGCTTCTCTCGGTTGGTAGTGTCCTACCCGAGCAACGCTGGGTCGCCTGCTAGTCAAGAACTAGAAGGGAAGGAATGCCTTGCCAATGCATAATCTATGAGAATGACTGTTCCTTGCCTCGTCGCAAGTTAAAGAATAACACGGGAGTTTTTCCAAATTTCAATTTACAAATTCTTTTCACAATATATTAGTTGACCATAGGATTTGTGCAGCAGTTGGCATCTGCAACTTCTATAAGTATTATGACGGATTAATAATGATACATAATAGAAAATTCTGTAAGTATCTTATGAGAGAAAGTCATGCGTGATTACGTACGTTCTTTATCATACATCGTTAGTTCCTTAGCGCTGAAACGGCTGGTAACAGTTAAGTGGGCATAAAAAATTGTCTTTTATCTAATGCGAACTCTTTTCCATCGATTATCGCTGAGTTGAGTTGAAATTATCTCATTTTTACGTTTTTTCTTCACTTGCTTCGTCTATCTGTCCGTTTCATCGATTCAATCTTTTAATTGATTTTTAAACGAATTCCTGTAAGATCGGTTTTTCACATTACGGCCCGCTCGCGTGAAAGTACGTGTTTCTGCATCCAGCGGTAGCGGCCTGGTCACGTATTTTTACGTGTTTTTGCATTGTGATTAGTGACTCCTCCTACGGAATAATTTTGGACTATTTTAACCAAGTTCTTTTTCATGTGAAAAAAAACCTTTACATTAAAAAAATTACTTTTACAATAAAAATGTGTATTTAAATTCTTGCATTAGTTCTCGAGTTGAGTGACTTTCATTGTATTCTTGTACCTTTCCCGCAAAAATGCTAAAAATTACCGGCGTCTAAGGGTTATTCAACTGCAAAGGGCGCCGGACTAAGAAGTGCTAAAATTGTGCACACTGGCTTGTTTCTGATGACAATACAATATTCAATTATAAAAAGTTTGAAATTTTGTTCCATTGTGCTTTAATGAATTAATTAAATATCTATGTGGAAATATTTATTTAAAAAATTTCGATAAATGGCGCTTACTACACATATTTTGGCGGAAATTTCTATAAGAGCTCTGGTTTAAGCCTGTAAGCCACTTTCCAATTTATTGACCAATCCATTGGATATTGGATTTTGGTCCAACTGACACGCACCAATTTCTAGTCCAATATCCTTTTCGCAATATTGGACACAATTTCTCGCCCAATTTGGAATTTAGAACATGTTCTATTTTCTCGCGGCCAATCTCCAATCAGAAGCCAGTTTTTTATCGACTCCTAGTGGCCGAAACAAGAAGCTCTTTGTAAAAAATCCAGTTTGGCTGTAAAACATTGGTTTTGTTCCGAAAATTCGATTGAAATTTCTAAAATGTGGACGAAAGAAGTTATTTCACTATCGATTGAATCGTACAAATCACCCGGATGCTTACATACAACGTAAAATCATCGAAATACAATGGCGTTCTCTAACGGGATATTACAGCACTATTACGGCCAATATTGATGTAAATACTGATACATGTCATACAGTACGTAACGCCCAATATTTTAAACAATATTGAGCGCTGATTCATTAGCTAATAAATTGGAAAGTGTCATACGGGCTTTAATAGATTACATAATTCACCTAATAAATTGACCAAAATTAAATTTAATTAATTATTTAATTTACCCAGCAATATGTATTCATAATTTCATAGTATGATTTTTTAAACACGCTCTTTCCAAAAACAGTTTTGAGCTCAGTAAAATGTAAAAAAATAAGCGTTTCATCTCTCGGAGATTGAAGCGTGTGGCTGTTGATTAGGTTCAGACATTAATATTGAGTGTCAATCCTCACTAGCCTATCAGGCTCTTATACCTACACTCAGTGACGTAACTATGGGGGGGATAAGGGGGTAGATCCCCCCCTCCAAAGCCTCAAAGAAATAAAAAAAATATTTAAAACTTTTCTCTAGTTTTGGCCTATACTACTGCAGCTGCTTAAAGTTAAATCTTAAGTACCAGAATGATGTAAAATATATTTCCAAGCATGTAATTTTTCAAAAATCTTCCCGGAACCCCCCTTGTCTGAGGGGTGGCCCCCACCTCAGGCGCCTTCATATCCCCCAAAACATATTCCTTGTTCGCCACTGCCTACATTCATTTGTAATAAATCACATCAACACCTAAGCCCATATTCTCCGAGTGATGACAAGCTCATTTTATAATTTGAGTACATTTTATACTGTTTATGGAAAAGGCGAGTTTTTAAAATCTTTTTTATCTTATTTTTTTCTAATATCCATCGAGAATACGGGGAGATATTAATCTTGAATTTTTCATTATCGCAGGACGCAAAAAAAATTCGAATTCTCCGTCATCTCATCCTCGCCTTTGACGCAGAAAATCAAGCGTCGCCCGGTTTATCCTTTTGGAAAATGTATTTCAGCCTTCGGGCTTCCGCCGAATGCAATGCATAATTCAGCCCGCTCCTGCGTACGTCCCTCCCCGCCTGAATTCGCCCTCAACTCCGAAAATAGACGATATTTCACGACAGCCTCCCACTCTTCCTCGTGAATTACTCAAGAGAGAGAATAAAAAAAGGACTTAGTTCGTCCTCCGTGCACTAGGGTGTACCTACATGAAACATTCATTCAGCGACCCTTACTAAGGCCTTCCAAATTATTCAACTGTCCTTTCCCTCTGAAGAAGGCACAAGGAGAAGCAGTTGGAAGCTTTGTTAGCACGTTGCGTAGAGGGGTATTTAAATGTAGAGGAACTACGTAGATGGGTAAAGGTGTTGAGATTGAAACTTCGTGAAAGATGATGGCTTGGTGGAGTTACTGGTAGCATACCTGACCGGCAATTGGGCCATCTGGGTTCGAATCCTGGATAACAAGAAATATCCCTCAAGTATCACCACCAGATCTCGTTCAAATTTTGCTAGGTGATAGGAAATGAGGTGGAGTTTTTGTTTCAACCGCTAACGCTCAATATTTTTCGAGGCGTGCGAACTCTTAATCCACAAAAGCATCTTACTTCTTTGCGGAGGCGGGGGATCTGGGTTCGAATCCCGGCCTAACCAAATGATTTTTCTCCAGTGTAATTGTCGCACATCCTGCGCAATTGCGCTAGATTCCGTAAAAGTACGTTAAGTTTTTGGCAGCAGAAGCTATTCCTCAATCAGGCAAGCAGTTGAGCGATGCATACCTATTAACACTACACATAAAACTTTGACTCGGTTGAAAGCCCGTGAAAATCGTATCAGAGCAACGGCATTCTTCTACAAGCTACGCCTTTTATAACGGCCTCTTCATTCTTCTCAGAACTGGAAGCGCGGCAGCTACGCACCTGGATTTCTTACAAGAATCTGCAGCTTCGTTCAGAAGGAAATTTGGGATGCTCAATTCTGAATTGGATTGGTCCACATTCTGGTGTTACATCTCATCACTAAAAATTATAAATAATGTAATCTATGGATCAAAATTTTATATCTCATGTCATCTATATAATTACAACCATTGTCCACTCTTTTGCCACACACGAAGTCACTGGAATATTGTAGACTTATTTTTGTCAAGTCATTACTTGTTGTAGATTTAGTTTTTGTTCATTGTTCTGGTCATCTTGATGCTTTCTTCAATTGATATGAATTGTAAAAGGGTATTGTCCGTTGGAAATAAATAAATTAACAACATTTTCCCGGTGAATCTTCCATCTTTCATCAGCTCTTAGAATTATGAGAACGGCAGATTTATATGTGGTCGCAAGGCTTCCGCGACCAGTTCACAGACGTCAGTCATCTGTCGGCGGGAAGGTCAGGAAATAGAGATGATACCTTCGATTAGGAGCTTCGGAGGGGGAAAGTCGGATGATATATATTAATGGATGGATGACTGAGTCTCCACCCAACAGGGGTCAATATCCTCATTCCCCATTACTCTTCCCCATCGATGTATTCCCGGAACCGCCAGCACGGCCGATATTTTAATGGAAGTCACATGACAGGTTTTCGTGAAGACCGGGGGTGTTGCCCAAGAGGCAGCAGATATTAAAGTTTCTCGTCAATGACATGGGTATGAAGTGAAAGTTAAGTCAATAGATTTTACTTTTACTTGTCGAAATCGAGAAAAAGATTGTGTCAGGTGCTGAGGTTTTTCTACCTTCGTAGTGGTAGTAGCCCAAAAAAATAGATAAGCCCCATTTATACTATCCACGAACAAATACTTCATATGTTTCACTCAAACCGAATGTTAGTTTCTTTCAACAAAACTTCCGTTTCTAGTGACCAAAAATTTACAACTGTTTGCCAAAAACAATCAAAGAGAGTAACAACATACCTATATACTTTCCTTAAGTATGTCGAACTCTGCCTATTTAGCAACAAAATATTAGAGGGTATCTCTCATAGAAGTAGACATTATCAAGCAACGCTTTTTGAATTCTGTTAATTTGACTTCAATTCCATTGTTCTTTCTCTAGTGTATCTTTATTTTATGTTGCTAAAGTATGAAAAGTGCATCTAGAAGATATTTTTTGTTATGCAATAATATACAGTACATTACTATTGTTTTATGAAGGTGAACCCACCAAAGGAATAGCCTCTGGTGTCACCTGAGTATCCAAATTTGGATTTTCATCTATGATATTTTAAAAGCTTTAAATAGTTTAAGTAGAAATAAATATGTCATTAAATTATTAAAATTTTACATTACATCTTGCCTTACATATTTCCTTTAACGTTTTTTACAACCGTTTTGGTATTCTTTGGTTATTTTAAAGTGAATACTGAGCTAGAGGAAATCGATAACGAATTTTAATGAGCTGTGGTTGGAATACACCAAATATTACTTTTACTTATGAGATTTATTCTAATGTACGGTTAACACTGAAAATGCAAGATTATTTATCATTTAGTAATTTTTCGATTTTCACTAATTGGTATTTTCTTTCTTTGCAGGTAAGTGTGTTATGCTCTTCCCAAAATGATTGATTCGTGGACACAAAATACGTGAGTATTAAACGATGAATTACTTTCATATATTTGCTTTCATCTAATTCCACCAGAAAAGTCAACAATTTGGAAAGGGAATATCCATTTTTAATTCGTACATCTTTAGGTATTAAAGTATCCCGGGACTAGCCACGGTGATAAATTTACGGAATCACCCGTAATGCACAAATTCTGCGGAAAATCCTCAGAGAAAAGAAATCATTCGCCTTGACAATTTGACACTTTTGAAACGCAATGCATAGCGATTGCAATTTTCCTGTGTCCAATATCTAGTTTTTGTATTGAAATATCCTTCAAATCTCTCGACTAATTTAACTCTCTGCCTGGTAGCCAATTAAATTTCAGAGAAATTTGAGCTTTTCTCAAATATTGACCATTCAATTCAAAGTGGCATTACGCCACGCTAAGTTGCTGTGAATCAACATACTATCTTTTTGGTGTTTTAAACTTCATATTCACGCCAAGTTCTTGCAAACAGGTATCAACTAAAGTCATGAACATAAATATCGGGTTGGTGTGGTGGCTAGAGTGTTGGCTTCGCACCCCGTGGGCTCGGGTTCCAATCTCGGGAGTAGCAGAGAATCTTCAGAGACATCCCGACCCCTAATGTGGAGGGGATTTTAAGCACAACACTCCGTCCGTCAGATGGGACGTTAACTCGTGGTCTCCTCAGCGTCTTTCGTAGTATGCTGATGCCGACGCCGGGTTTCTCTCCACCCTTCCTTCCATACCCTTCCCTCGTGGCGAAAATGACCTCAACTGTCGGTCGCCTCCTAGAAATACCATACAATGACGTAAACATAAAGGGCCCCGGGTCGTGAATCGATTCATATGAACGATTCATAATTCTTCCCACTTAGCGCGATGCTCCGCCATCCGATCCGATTCGTGATCCAAATCGCGACGTCCCGAGTGACTCAACTCCTTCGTCACTCAACAGTCTTGTTCCCGCACGGCACAACAAATAACGCACGTCTCCCCATCGCTGGGGGGAAGGCTTTTGCTTCTGAGAGAGATGAAATATACCTCCTTAATGATGCACACACAAGACCGTACGTCATGAACATCGGTCGGATCAATGCGGGTCAAGGACGCGGGACTGGGAGAAGAAGGACACGAGAGAAGATAGATGGACGGGAGAGGGGGAGGGGGAAGCAAGGAAGAAGAGCGGAAAGGGGGAAGGGGGGGTTAGGGGAGCTTCGTGACTCCTCCCGCTACTCCTTCCTACTTCCCCACACGCTTTTCATTTCGTCCAATTCCGACGTTCATTTTTTTCAACCCCGATCCGCCTCACTACTTGTGACCAGGTCTTTGTCCATAAATACATCATCCACATCTGCATATTGGTGGCTCCGTAAATCAGGGACGCAGCTAAGAATTAAGGCAAGGGGGGTTTTAGGCGCAACTAATACTTAGGTGTGTGGGGGTATTGCATACCCGCTACGGTAATCGGGATTTGCGGGGGCCCTCCTCCAGAAATTTTTTTAAGATAAATGGTTCAAAACGGCGAGTTTTACGGCTTTCTGAGGGATATTTGATTAATACTAACACTATTCTATACGAAACCCTAATCCAGTTAAGTAAAATGGATTAAACTTAAATATTTCTCTGAGCCTTTTGGGGGGGAGGGTGTTTATCCCCCAAAACCACCCCCTCGCTGCGCCACTGCCGTAAAGGAACACCACAGGCTATATTCTATCTGCTAGGGATGTGCGAGTACTCAAAAATTCGAGACGAGTCGAGTAGTTGGCAATCGACTCGAGTGTTTCGAGTAGCTTTACGAATATCGAGTCGAGTAGTTTCTGTTACAGACCTATTCAATCTGTTACGCCCGGTATGCTATTGAGAGTGTGGAACAAGCTCGAGTATATATCGGGTTGATATCACTCGAGTGTCTGGAGGAGGTCATATCGAGCATTTGTGAACTCGTTTTCAAGTGAAAAAAACCTTTTTAAAATTCTCTTCATAATGATGCATAACAAAAGTTTCTATTATGTTTCTTTGATTCAATACATTTTTTTTAATTTGTGGGATTCATTTTGAATCACCCTGTTAGTGGCTTAGCCAGGAATTTCGTTCGGGGGGATGGTCTAAAACCAGGGACGAAAATTTTTGAAAAACAGGGTACTAAGTAGAGCGTTTTTAACTAATTTTAACACTTTTTATAATTGAAAAAACTTCATTCGTTAAAGAAATATTTTGTAAATTTATGATTTTTCAATATTTTGTTTTCTTTTATGAAGGAAAATGATTGCGTTTTTTTATTTCTGGGGGGTCGTAAGGACCCCCCGGATCCTCCCCCTGGTTACGCTACTGCACCCTGTATTATTATAATCACTTAGTTTCTCGAGACAACTTCCTTAAAGCATAGCGGGGACTCGAGTAGGAAAGACCGCGGCAAAACAATCATGACGAAGGGGGAACGAGGCTCCACGCATGTCAGCGGGGAACCTTAAGCATGCAGTTCGATCGAAGAAGTAGATGGATTTCGATTGACAAAGACGAGGAGAGATGGAAAACATCTGCGCATCTGCGGAGCGTCACCAAGACGAAGTTTCACAACAGCGAAGAGTGGGTCTCTTTCCCTTTCCCAACCGTCTAGCGAGCTAAGGAGCCAGCCATATTGCATCCTCATAAAGTCTTACCTCCCTCCATCCTTGATCCGTCCCCCTCCCCCTTCAAACTCCCTTGCAATGCGTGCAGGGAGCACTGCACACAATCCTGACGCTAAACCGCTGTCACGCGTTCATGTTGGAGGCAAAACGCCATGCGCTGGGTGCCCGGGGAATATCTTGGTGGCGCGAAAGATGTCAAGATGCTTTTCCTTCCCGTGCTGATACAATCGTACGTGGTCTTGAAAGTTCATATTGGCGACCCTCGAGAAATACCAGAATAGATACGGAGGCCGTTTCAAATGTTACATCATGGAAGGGGTAGGGGTCGAGTTCCGATAAAATAAGATGCATTCGATTAATGGAGTTACGGAAGGAATGACGTCACACCGAAGAGAGGTTCAGTTAATAAGCGCGCGATTATATTATTCTAGCAATAAAAAACTAATAAGAATTATGAATGAATTAATTAGCGAATACACTTTTGATTTCATTCGAAATTCTTGTATGATGTTGGGCACGATATGGTGGAAGTTCTTAATATTAGTAAAATTAGACATTGCAATATTTCCACTGAGTTTTATTTTGACACTACGCGTTTCGTCGTTACGAACAATTGATAATGTTGTTTGTAACTGCGAAACGCGTAGTGTCATAATAAAACTCAGTTGAAATATTGCAAGGTCTAATTTTACTAATAAAATCACTCGAAATTGGTTATTGATCGAAGGGTCTCGTGTTCCAATCACGAGTGAATACCACAAATTGTGATAAATAAGATGCATATGATGAATCTGTTACGGAAAGAATAACGTAACACCCCATATAAATCCAGTTAATATACTCGTATTATCGCGCTATTATGTGCATAGAGGAATTACTTAATGATTGAGGTACTCCTGCAACACATATTTTTGACTGTGCACTTATTTACTGATTGCAGGGTCTCAGTTTCAAATTTCGTACGAAGAGAGGGTTGGAAAATCCTTATTATTGTAAGTTTCAATACTGAGTTGTATTACTTAGGAAATAATGCCATGATCTGGGCATAATATCCTAAGTAATTTTCCGTAGTTTCGAGTATGTTTCCGTAGTAAATGCATCTCCAGGCCCAATTTCCTAAGTAACACAAAATTTCATATGCAACGAATAATTTGGCGTGAAAATTACATGCGCCTAAAATACTGCAGAAGGAAAAAAGTCCCCTTCAGAAGTCAACACTCATAAATATAGATCAAATTTAAAAAAAATAATGTGCGTGCTTCAATGATAATTCTGAGATAAAAACCTTTATTTACTCGTCAGTTATATTTTTCCACTAAAATATGCACTTCACGACATCCTTCCGTTTGTCCATCATTCAGTAATGTCGGAAAAAAATCTATTCTATTAAATGATAAGATCTTAAAATTACACATGGTTAAAATATTAAAGGGATTCGCGATGCATCCTTACAAAAATAATGAAAACATGATGACAGAAATAAAATTTTAGATTAAGAGATTTTCCCTTCGTGGGATAATGAACTCAGTTGTATGAATTGAATCGATTTCACTAAGGCTATCACTTTGTCAGAAATACAAGCAATGTTGACACAGAAATATTTTTTTAATATTTCAGTAAGTGTGACGAAAATATAAACTTTTATTGCAAAAAAAGTTATTTCCAACATCGCAGCGTTCACTTTGAAAATACTGAACAAAAAAGAATAAATCAATTATCTCTGACCTTAACACTTGAAATAGGCTGTTTTTCTTCTATAGAGTTCACATGCGCTTGCATTCATGCACATAAAGAGCTGCGGTGCGAGAAAAAAAGACATGAGGAAGTGAAAAATGCGAGGGATTTTATCGAGATTCTTGGAAATAAAAATTTTCGTTTTTTTTTCCGCAATCGAAGGCCTTATCTAAGCTACCATATGCGGTCAGAACTAATATGACATTGCTAGCTTAACGTATTCTTCGTTTACATGAATGGAATACATCAATGAATGACACATGGTCGACGATTAAGTAATTTTTTATCTCACTTTGCATTTCACTTCTTAAAGAATGTCGCAAATTCTCAACAATATCCATAGGTTTGATGAAAAAGAGAGTACAGTGTGTACTTGAAAATGATCTAACGGTCGAAACATGTGTACATTAATCAATAAATTCGTGGAAAAAATGCACCTCCGTTTTTCACTAAATCAGAATGTCATTTAACTACATCTCGCCTACCTCAGTTAATTTTTCAGTATTCATGGATACTCTGCAATCTGCATAAATACATGCAATTATGTCGACACGAAGTTATACAGAGCCATTCAAGCTCCGGAAGATTATCCAATTCCTTAGCCAATCAATCATCAATCGAGGAATCTAAAAGTACATTCCTCGACAAGCAATTGCTGCTAAGAGGCAGGGGGGACTATGCTATCATACCGCTCCACAATGAAAGGGGCGTGGTAGAAATACTCCATCCCCGTTCGATTTTTACGTCCAATAGGAGGGTGGAACGTCATGGGTCAGGTGACATAATGTCTCACATGAATAGGAAGATGGGGCAAACATAAATACGCCTTGTTGACATGTTGAACTGAGGAACCATACGGGATCGGAATGTATAGCTGTCGCATCTTTCTCACGCCAATATTTCCGAGAGAGGTCTCGGCTACCTCCACTCATCACAATTCAGTTTAAAATACTAAAATGTTGTGCAAAACTGAACAGAAAACCATACACCTTCACTTGGGCTTATGCCAGGATTTTATCCTCTCTTTTAAATTTTATGACTTAAAAAAATGCTATATTGAGGGTTGACCTAAGGTTAACTTTTGCGAGAGGCACGTTGTCAACTTCTTGCGCGTTGTCAAAACTTGACACACAGGCTGGGAAGCACAGAGGAAATTACGTCTTTCTTTCCTACTGGGCGCTATAACTTTTGAATAAAGGCGGTCGGAGGAAATGACTTTTATTCTTAGAAGCGGAAATAGAGGGAAGATAATTTTTCCACGAGGAAAGAAGTGACGGAGTTGTTTTGAGGAAGAAGTCTTTGGAAGTGTGGACTACAAAGGCTCAAAGACGCAGAGAATTCCACTTTCAGTAGGTGTATTTTTTGGAAAAACACTAGAGCTCCGAGAGAAAATCGGATAAAAACTTACTAAAATTACAGCTCTTCAAAGAAGCTTCCTTTTTGTCTTAGGGGACACCACCACGCTTTTCTAATGGAGGAATGGAGGCAGAAAGTGTCTTCAAGGATATTAGGGTGTATATGTATGACCTACCACACCCAACAGCCACGGAGACAGCTCCTAGGTTACAGGCGTACCTATAGTACTTCCCTCCGAAGATAAAGACGATTGTTGTGAGAGACGAAGATCATTTCATTTTTATGAAAATATTTAAATATGCACTTATCATTGACCTCATCGACCGATGGTTACGAAAAATGGGATTTCCGTGGTATATTTTCTAGAAAAACATTTTTACATCTTCATGCACTTATGACGCTACTTATCAAAAGAAAGCATGTAAAGATTTTGATGAATCATGTATTTCATACGTTTTCTTTACAGAGAAAAATATATAATGCTCGTTACACCTAAAGAATCACAATATAAGTGGCACTTAGGCCAAAATGAAAAAAGCATAAATTTATTTCGCATCGACCGTGGCGAGTAAAAGTAATATTCTTGCTAATATAATCAAACCGTAGGAAAATTTTGGTCATTATAATATAATTTTTTATATTTTAATATTATTTATAAGATTATTCGTCCGGTTTTCTTTAATCTACTGCTACCCAATTCTCCCATCTATACAGCCCTGACGATGATTACAGAGAAATAGACAATAATAATACCCCTGGCAGGGTTGCTGGCCCCCCAACATAAAACTCTAAAAACTTCGCCCATGCTACAGAGTCCTGCAGACTCGGCATGGAAGGGTATTCTGGAACTGGCGAGTGACGTCATCGTAAGGCGACTGCTATCGATCCTGGATTCGCTCGCTCTCCGCCCCCTTTAACCACCCCTCCGTTTCCCCTGCCTCTCCTCCGCACCGCTCCCCTCATATCCCGACCAAGCCCTCACCTTCACCGACATCCCTCCATACCCTGAAGAGCCGTCACGACGACAGCCGCGCCTTTCAGCCTACACACCTCCCTCCTCCCTATTTACGACGTTAATCTCGCATTTGCATCTCTAAGTAAAAGCTCATCTCCGAAAAGGCGGAAATCGCCGGCCTTGAAAACCGTTTTCAAGCCTCACTTTTTTAAGGCCTGGACGCGAGAGTGAACGACAAAACGCACTATGTAACTAATCAACTTGTGCAAATCATTCTGTGCGCACATGTATGCATAAAATTAGAACTCTTTCGCAGGTTTTCCAATGCTGTAACAAATGTTACATATAAAACCGACTACTGCTCATCAAACAATTGTTTTCATCCGTGTAATATATTCTAAACGAAACTGAAATGTTTATTAGTAATCATTCCCTTGTTTAAGTATACCGGGACTAGCCACGGTGTTAACTTTTACGGAGTCACCCGCAATGCATAAATTGTGAGAAAAATCCACAGAGATAGTAAAGGGAATGATTGTGCGAAAAATCCACCGAGGAAAAATCATTCGCCTTGACCGGGATGCGAACCCGGATCCCTCGATTTCCGGCCGATTGCTTTAGCCAGTTAAGCTCGAAAATCGAGGGATCCGGGTTCAAATCCCGGTAAAGAGGAATAATTTTTCCTCTGTGGATTTTTCGCACAATCATTCCCTTCACTATGAGGTAACGTGTCCCATTCTTTAGGTGCTGTAAATAATTTATACATACGAAAAGATTTCATGCACCTTCATCTAAAATACTATTGTTTTCCTTTTGAATAGTGAAATATATATAAAATAGTTCAAAAATTGATGTCGTACGCTATTGATGGATATGACTTCCATCTTAAAACGTTATCATCAAATTTTTTCCGAATAATGACGGATAACAAAAATTAAATGCATATGAACTCATACCTATGCTGGAATAAGATATGAAATGTTGTCGAGGAAAAACTTTGGAGACGATCAATATTTCTAAAAGTGGTCGATTGAATATTTCTGGTATGAAATGTATTTAGAAAAACTTAAATTTCCCTCAAATGTAGACGGTTGGAAACTTATTTTTGTTGAGGTATCCAAGGTCAAATGTGAATTTCCCTCATTCAAAAGATATCTATCAGTAATAAAATATGGATTTGACGAAAATCGAGTGGCTTTAATCGAATTGCGAAAGTGGAAAATATCGATTTTTCCGGTATCAGTCCTTGCAGAGAAAAGTGCCTTCCATAATTTTATTACAGGTTAAAATTAGATAAGTTGTTTCCCTTCAATTTCATGCCAATAGGTAGAAAAAAATCTCCACTCGTTCGGTTCATTTCAAGTCACTTCTATTTTAATACTTGAATACCATTTACTTCTTTATCTACACAATACCCTGCGAGCCACCTCTAGGGCGTTTGGCAGGGGGTGATAAATCACCAGCATGCAGCATGCAATTGGATTCCCACATGCACACCACACGGTCAAAAAATCGTCACGCATACTAACAAATTATACTACCACAAGCTGTTAGAAATAACAATAAAATTCAGAAACATGCATTAAGTTTTACATAAGTTAGTAGGCTACACTAGAAGTCGTCAAATCTATTCATGAGTTCTAACGCTACCGTTATAATCTCTTATTGATCGTGGAATAAAAGACGTTCTGAATTTGTCTCTTCTACAGTCTATCCTTCTTATTTTATTTATATGACCTGATCTACCGTAGTATGTTGGCGTCCGTAAGATATGGCTAACTTCGTTAGTAAATACACTGCTTTTTAATTTATCTAAAGCATTTATCTAAAAAAATTATCTAATTATTTAAAAGCAATCAAAAAATTCTATAATTTCCAACAGGGTTGATCAAGTATCTATCTATTTCGGCAGAACGTGTACCTTCGGTATGGATTTCAAAGTAATAAGAAAGTACTGGGAAGAATGGGAGAAAAGAGAACTCTTCCAAATACTTTAAAGAGAAAACGGGACAACAGTTGTTGGCCACATTATGAGGCATGATGGCTTGATGAAAACAATCGTAGAAGAGAAGACTAAGGGCAAGGACGGCTCCGAATGAGTAACATAGGACAGGTCATTTATTTATTAAAGTATCCTACTGATTAAGGTAGGTTTGCATGGAGTATTTACGAAGTATTCTGGCAGTTTTCCCTACTTTTATGGAATTCCCTCTTCAATTCATAATTCGGCCTACTCCAATTCATTCCACCTTAGCCCTTCACTGCATTTTGTATCATATATGATAACTACACTCTTTGCGGCTTAGTTCTAAAGGGCACAATTTTGCATCTCTAACGCATGGTGTATCAGATATGATAAATCCCGCAGCTACACTGTGTGGTTCTCGAAGCAGTCGGTAGGTGTTATAGGTGATCAGCTTCTCATTGGGTAGAAGGAAGTCCGCTCCACACATGACAATCTGTTGATTTTTCCAAGCCATTTCTAGAGCAATCGGTATGATTACGTCATCATTATGAGAAAGTAATTCGTAAAGGCACGGGCGGCAATGAGAATTTTTCAATGAGTACCTATGTGTTTGTGTATTATATGTGATAGGTAGGTTACATAGTAGATAGGCCTACATATAAATTTAATTTTTAAGTTGATTAAACCATTATTTATCATACGTGATAGATGTTCAAATTTTCTATAAAAATTAAAACAATAGCAGAAAAAGTAAAAAATGTTGCAATTAAATCTTTTTTGGATATAATCTATAGGAAAAATGTTTTGACACGTATTCAGTAATTCATGCAGTTAAGGGTTAAAATCCTATTATTCTCCTTCCTCTTCCTATTTCACCCAACATTCTACCCTTCAAAACTGTTTTAAACATCCCCCCTCGCTAAGCCAATATAGGATTGTTGACTAATGATGATAATGGATTCTAAAAAATTTCATTCACTATGCTCAGAATGAAAAAAAGACAAAATTACCGCTATATTACCTCAAACTCGGGCTCTGGAATTTCATGGAATTCTATTTAAGTACAAAAATAAAAATGAAAGTGTGAAGACGATTTTAAAACCATTAAATAATCATCACAATAATCATAATTAATATTTATTTACGTTCAAAAATAATCAGGGCAACCAAGGATATAAATAAATGAATAAACAAAATACCGTTAAGAATTTGGCTCGAGATTCTACCCCTGAAGACGATACTTTAGCCGTTGAAACGCAGGGACTAATTACCCAAAACCACACCCGGCGGAAAAACCTTCAAACTTTACGCCGGAAAAACTACAAGTTTAAATCACCACGTATCAACACCCAGTAGCGTACATAGAGGGACGACACGTTGCCCGCTTTGATTTCCGATCGCATCCAGAACTCCTCGCGGCCAACCAGTGCAAGCCGCTTCGTAATTGGTGTAAGGAAGCCAAGGCATGTCGTTTACGAAATGTGCCCTCTTGAACCCTCACGGCACTCTTTTTAACCTTTCATCGTGGTGTCGGCGATGGAGCAGTAGGAGCGCCCGGCTTCGTAGACGGCGGCGTGGCGCTCGGCCCTTGGATGGACGCGGGAAGGGAGAAAGTGGGCGTAGCTTCGTGCTGGGAGACTTGATTGAAAGAAGTGATGGGCGTGGCCGATCAGCTGTCATGTCTAACACATTACGGGGGCGGTCAAAAAACAACATTACACGCAGGCACGCAGCCAAAAATTTGCCTTGGAGGGTGCTTGTTATGTAGGTGGGTTGCATACACCCAGGCGCGCCGACTTACAAAAAATATTGGGGGGGCCCTAACCGGGGATCTTACCCTGGGAAATTTTATAAGTAGTGAGTTTTAAGTTTTTTAAGCATTTTAAAAGAGTCATATGATCAAAATTATAACCCTGTTAAGTCGAATCTCGATATCTGAACACTCCGGGAAAAATCGACAAGCCTGACACATTTTTTTCCTCACACCCATAACGAATTTTTGAGGGGGCTCGGGCCCCTCAAAATGGAGTCGGCGCCACTGCATAATATAACTTAATTAATTTCTTGAAATATTGGGGGGGCTCCGCCCCCCCAAACGAATTATTGAGGGGGCTCGAGCCCCCTCAGGCCCCATGGAGTCGGCGCCTATGCATACAACTTTGTTTGCAATTCGCACGCATGGGAAAACCATAAATTTCAATTGTGTCAGGCGAAACATGATGGAACTCCTTCATGAGAATTAAAAAAGGCAATGGCAGGTTCCACTAATTAATAAATACTGCCACCATTTTCGAATACATGGTATCATCATCAGGCTTTCCTTTTCATTTACATCTTTCCTTTTCTGATTCACCATAAACTTCATTAAATAAATAAAAGATTTATTTCGTTTGTGTACTCTTGAAGTTTATAGTCTTCGTTTTATTACCGATACGTTCGTAGTTATTATTATAATGGGTATGATCGAATAAATAGAATCTCGTCAATAGAATACAATCCATATTTGGTTTCCGTCTAATAACTTATGAAAAATAGTGTACCGTTTCGCTTCCCAGAGAACATTACGAATGCAATCTATACGGTATGATGCGCAGTATGCCATTCAATAATTTCGATGCTTCAGAATGAGTAATATTGTCATTTCGTTTTTGTAGTGCTGACTTTTATAGATATATAGTGCTGAAGTTTATAGTTATCGTTGGTTTTCCTACCGAGACGGTAGCTATTACGGTTTGGTCTTCAAAGGCGTTCGTTAAAGCACTGCGCCTGATTTTTCCAAAAATTTTCTTCTTTAGGCCTAATATTATCTATATGTTACTTCAAATTGAATTGATGGCAGACAATACAAAATGTAATTGTGTCGAAAAACGGACTGTAAGAGGATAGGTGCTTCTTTTCAGGTGGCCTCTCCAGCATGCATATCAAAATTTTAATTTTTATAACTTAAAATTCAATTCTACATTGTTCAATTCAATGTTTATGATTCAAATCCACCCGCGAGCATAATTCAAAATTTCGCTGAAGTTATCAAGGAAAATGGCAATCAACACCCGTAACTCAAAGACAATGAATGCTTGTTAACTGAGACCACAGGGCTTAATGGCGAAATAATTAGCTGTCGGATTGTCGATTTTCCCCAGTGGTGGTAACAATGGCATAAGCTATGAAATAGCCTGGTAATACCTCTATAGTAACGTCAAAATAAAAAAAGCGATTTTCACAACGTTTTTATAAACTCGCTTTGCTGTTTATCGCCTTCTGTTGTTTTTCCGGATCAAATATTGCAAATCAAACTAAATCCATTTTCCGATTGGCTATCAAGCTTCTAATTTTCAGGATAGCTCAGAACCAGATGAGAATACAATATTCTATCACTTTTATTACGATTGGAAGTCCATTTAGAATTTTTAATCTGAACTTACAACCAAACATGGAGATTATTTCAAAACATGGCCACCAAAATCCGATGGCGGCGCAGCGATCATTAAAAGGAAGGAGAATAACAGAAATCATAGCGACAAATTTGTTTACTTCAAAGTTGATTGAAAACTTGACGCGAAAAACAAGTGTATTTATAAAAAAATATTCTTATTTTTTTAATTGAAATCAGAGGGAAATGGGTGATCTGGGGATTAAAAAAATATTTTTTATGATGATTCATCTGGGAACCAGGGAAACCGTAATTGTACGTGTACCTCAGGATGATAATCACGTTGAAAAATCCTATGGCCAGACCGGGATTCTAATCCGGATTTTCCAATCAACGTTCACATGAAATACCTGCCACAACTCCTAGTAATTTCTTCACTAGACTATTTTAGAGGCGATTTAACGAACTGGTTTTTGTATCCCAAGTCTCATGGCACGAGACACGTCATTATGCTTTATAAACTACTACATATGTTTTATCAATCTAGATCTTTATACTTCGATATCTTATTAGGTACATCGCCTCAATAATTGTCCTTTAAATTAAATGGCTTGGGGTTGCCTCTGCAATTGGGCAATCCGTATTTGCTTTCCGATTCTTAGAATTTATTATTCGTGGTAAATTCCGATGTTTTATATCGATATCATTGAATTTTTGGTCCCTGAGTTTTAACAAAATCATCTTGTGAAATGCAGAGCTACGTAACTTAATGCAATTATTTGACAGCCACGTAGGCCGCGAATTGGAGTCACTTTCAAATTATTTTTGCAGAACAATTGCGTCTATTTACAAGATTCTTGAAGCCGTCAGCCATATCGAATTCACGATTCATTCCATAGTACTCATCAAATAATAATAGAAACAGGGGCTTATGAATGTGAATGCTAAATAATCATGGATTAGAGCGCGTATCACCTCAGCTACCAAGAAATGCTGTGACCCCGCCTACCTATCTCTCACAATGGAGAAGTTACGCGTTTACGATACACGTGACGTAACTTTCAGAGAACATAGATTTGATGGTAATGAGGCCTTCCAGGCGGTCTCAAAGAGGAATACCTCCTGTAATGCACATTCCACGACAGTGAAGCGATGAGAAAGAATGAAGACCAGAAAGGGGTCACGATCAACGCTTTGAGTACTGGACACGACACTCATTCATAACTCATTACTTATTGTTATGCAAAAAACAATAACATTCACAAATGGTTAAAAAAGTTGTGTGAGCGATGAATTATACAGAATGTCTCCTGCAATTTTAAATCATTTTTACAGCTCATATTCTTCGTTCAAAGAATAGTAATATAAATTATTATACTAATGATTAATGTCCGATGAGCAAAGATAGCTTCGAGTAAAAATGAACCTGATTTTTTAAATAAAATTTTATTAAATTATTCTTTCAATTAAAGTTACTTTCCATGGAGTACTTAAGAAGGATTCCGGGAGCCTCCCCTTCCATTATGCACTTCCCTCTTCAGTGCACAATAAGACATACTCCCTTTCATTCTATCTAAAGATCCTATTCTCTTCCTTCCTCTCCCTCGTTTACACAACATTCTACCCTTCAACACTATTTTCAACATCCTCTCTTCGCTAATTACTCCCTCCATCCATCTTCTGTCTCCTTCTCACTCCTTCTGTCTCCTACGTATCTCATCAAGAAGCTGCCTCTACTTACCCACCATGTCCAGAACTTCGTCTTTTCTTCTCCTTTCCGTCCACTGTAATCTTCTCCATTCTTTTCCATACACGCATCTCGAACGCCCCTAGTCTTCTCTCGTCCTCCTTCCCAAATGTTCATGTTTCGGCACAGTAAAGCGCTACACTACTGATCAGACTCTTAAGGAGAGAAAATTCACCATCATGGATGGAAATCCAGGAAAAATGTGACAACTTGACTGTTTTGTTGTGGGGTGTTTCGTGCAGCTCAGTGGCGCAGCCAAGGAGGGTTTTCCAGGTTAAAACCCTCCCCCCTTGAGCCTTGAAAGCTTTTACTTCGTCCAATTTATATACTTTATTTTAATAAAAACTCGTACAAATTACTGTTTTTGAGTCCTAAAAATCACGTTTTCAACATTTAAAAAAATTCCAAATTTTTTTTAGGCGGAGCCCCGGACCCCCTTTTCCCTAGGTTGTTTTCCATACACCCCGGGAAGGCCCCGAAATCTCCGGTTAACATTTCAAAATCCTGGCCGCGCCACTGGTGCAACTCCCAACATTTTTTCGAGAAGCCAGGCAAGAGTTATTCTCAACTCGGGCGTTATGCGCGGCTTTACCGAAAAGGTCGAATAACTCTCTATACAAGGGTCATATTAGATCCTTTTTCGCGAAAAATCACTTGCCAAAAACTATCGTCATTACTCACCAACTCATGGGGTCTGTAGTTAAAATATTGTCAACGCTTACCAATCATTTTCTCGGCGATTCAACCCGGCGCGGCGGTTGGATTTAATGATGAGGGTTGAGCTCACCCCAAACTAAAGTATTAGCCGTGAATATCACAAATCCAGGGTATGAGGGACACGGGACCAGTGATGGAAAAATGTAATTCGAAATCGATTATTCGAGTAATCGATTTTTAAACGAAATGAGAAGCTCGACTTTTCGCCAAAAATCGAAATTTGAACTATAAGATCGAATATTCGAAAGAATCGACGGTTCTTTTGTCAGTTGTTCGGACACCAGGCATTTACGAGTATGTCCTAAAAATTTAGGTATGGTGATTTGACAACAGCAAAGCAATTATTACATTTATTTATTTCTTTAACTGAAACACCACATGACTGTTTCCATTTCTTTATTTACTGTCATTCCATTCTTAAAATGAACTTTTAAAATAATGATGGGGGAATAAATCTATGACAGCCCTCTCTGCGTCTCAGAATGTCCACGATAGAAACTTCGGCACGAGTGTCTATCTTTCTTTCGCTGCGATATGTAACACGCATGCACCAAGGTTATTTCATGCGTTAATCCAGACCAAACTCGAACACCGTGAAATTTCCCAATAATCAATCCTTCACAATACAGGAGTTGGTAATGGAGCGTAAACATTACGCAACGAATCTTAACCGCGCTACAATTACTTTTCTTGGTGTTCACCACCTACGCGACCAGCACCTGCATTGGCAAAAAGAGCAGTGATTTCCATTGTTTTGATTCACAGCTTTTATGAGCTTTACATACGGAGCCAGAGACTTAGCGAGGGGGGATTTGAGGGGTCTGGACCCCCAAAAAATATTTTAAAAAATTTCTTTGCTAAATCATAAAAGGAAACAAAAAATTGAAAAATCATGAATTCATAAAAAATTTCTGTGAAAGGTGAAGTTTTTTCGAATATGAAAAGTGTTCAAGTTAGTTTTTAAAAATTAGTTTAAAACCCTCTACGTTCTATCATGTTTTCCAAAAATTTTCTCCCGGCCCCCTGGTTTTGGACCCCCCCCCCCCCCCCGTACGAAATTCCTCCGGAGCTGACAGGCAATCCGAGGACGCGTTTCATGTTCAGTTCATTTTGTCAAAACCAATGAGCTAGTCCCTCTTTTCTATTGGTCAATTACGGCCTATAAGCGTAGTGCGCCGCCAATATGATATTTTCGGTATCAATAAAGATGGCGCCAATTATAAATAGGATTCATGAATTTATTTTTTTGCCATTTTCGTTCGTTTGTGAAACGATTAGCTGATGGGAGAATTGAGTGGAGAGCTGCATTAAACCAATCTTAGGATTTTTGATCAGTGATGATGAAAATAAATAGATGAAAATGATTGAAAATCAAATAATTGTAAGAAAATAAATTGTAACAAAGTGAGTTAAATGTAAATAAATGCCTATGGCGAGTCTGTTATGAGTAAAACAGGAATTTGCGGGTGGAATAAGAGTTCCTAGGATAGCCTTGAGGAAGACCTTGAGGATGAAAAGCGCACCAGATAATCAATAAACGAGGAAAACGTGGAACAAGTGAAATATGAAAAATGGTTCGGAACATCTAATCTAAATATCTGATGGGGACTATTTTGAAGGAAACTGCATTAATGTACACGAATAAAGAATAGTTTTTCAAACAACTAAAACTCCCGTTATTACCTGAACATACCTCGTAAGTTGTACGAGTGACACATCGTTCACAATATATCTCTTTCGCGTTACGTCACGCGTACGTCGTTTACGCACAGATCCTATTCATAAGCTCCCGACTGAAGCGGTCGTAAATCGCGTTGTGCGCTAATCTCATGGATAAAAGCGGTGTCACGTGGCTGTTTCCTCTTTATCTCTCATTGTTCTCTAACAGTAGGTATTATAAATCAATGCTACTGGGGTGTAGTAACACTCCGAACGTGGGTATGGGTCATAAATACGCCTATTTTCTCTTAAAAATATTTTCCACACATTTTTACACCGGCAGTCAACTATACAGGCATGGGCGTACCCAGCGGCGGGTAGGAGGGGGTAGCTGCCCCCCCTCGAAGCAAAAGTAAATTTAGTTCAAATCGAAATAATCGAAAATATTTTCTTAAAATCCAGGGCTAGTGAAGTTAGTATAAAACGCGTAATTAAAATAAAAATATTTTATTTTTGAGCAAACAATTTTAAGAACTAATAAAGCGCTGATATAATTTTCTTGAAACTTTAGTTTCTTTAATCTTTTCTGCGTTATAACTTGAACGACTACGGTTGCCCCCTGTAGTTTTGATCCTGGGTACGCCCTTGAATGCAGGGTGTTTCAGGAGGAATTTACAATTCTTCATGAGGTGGTAGGGGAGAGAATTTCAACCACTTTTTGCCCATAAACATGAGGTCACGACTCCTTAGTTTCTGAACTATGGAAACGCTAAAAATTTTATGCACTTTGCAGTCAGCGTGAAAACGGTTTTTCTTGGATATCCAGGGGTGTCTTTGAGCTTAAGTAAACGAGAGTTTTGAGCGAGTGTCAATAATACAACTGCACAATCTCACCCATTTTGAGATTAATTTCTTCAGACAATTACAGTGGCACATTTTCGTTCACCCGTAGTTATTTAATGGCCTTAAGAATCCAGAGTATTAAATACAAATTCTAAAAGGCTGCATACTCAAGAAAAACCGTTTTCATGGTGACTGCAAGGTGCATCCAAAAAATGTTTGCGTTGCGATAGCTCTGTAACTAAGGAGTTGGGACGCCATGTTTACAGAAAAAATGACATGATCACATAGCTCTTTTCGCAATACTTCAAGGGGACAATTTTATGTCTGAAGTATTGCAGATTCTGCCTGGAATACCTTGCATGCCCTGAACATTTTGAGATTATAGCAGAGACTTTAAGGAAGTAATTCGAGAAGGAAAAGACTGGCCAAACAGGAGTAGTACGTTATCTTAACGCTTGCTATCTAGAGCAGTCTGGCCAAATACGCTAAGCAGGACCTGCCAATATTACATTTAATACAAATCTGAAAAGGCTGGATACCCAAGAAAAATTGTTTTCATGGCAATACCAAACCTAAACCTTGACCATAATTGGTTGACCTAAACTCCAGGAAATATTTTAACATGTATTAAACGAGGTCAAGATAAGAAGAAAAAAAAATTAGGTAACACCAAAGTGCATTTAAAAAAATGCGTTGCCATGGCTAGGTAACTAAGGAGTTGCGACCGCATATTAATGGGGAAAAAATGCTTAAAATTTTCTCTCCTGCCGCCTCTTGAAGTATTGTTTATTCCCCCGTAAAAACCTTGTGTGTGTATTTGACAAGGAGGCCTTGCCGATTTGTTAAGGCTTATGTCACTGGAAATTATTGCAAGAGGTATTTTATAAAATGCTCTCATAAATTTATTTGATAAAAATTTAAATCTTCTCACTTGCCCATCTCCACAAGTGTGACTCTTTACGCGCCAAATGAATTATTCTATCTCATGTTTCTGAAAAAAAAAATGCCAATAATTTTTTTCCATACCATCTCCAGAAATATTGCAGATCCCTGATGGAACACCCTGTATATTCACGACGTTTATCTCAAATTTCCATCTCAAAGTAAAATCTCATCTCCGGCCTATGAGGAATAAATCGCCGGCTGTGAAAATCGTTAACAAGCCTTATTTTTATACACAGCTACGGAACTAATACTTTTGATTCTTATAATGGTTCTTACAAGGCACTCCTATCAATTTCGAAAAATAACTGGTTTATAATGCACGGCGAATCCAAGTATACGCACATAAATAGAACTCAGCTCCTTCTGTAGGGGGTTAGTATTGGATAATATATATAAGTGTAATATGTAATACCCTGTATAATCAGCGATAGTGAACTCGTCTTCTTTACTTCGTCAGGCAAAAGCAGTCACTTCCTAGCTCTGAGGGTACGCATACGGCGTGGGAAGTCCTCGATGTCTAGGCGACGCCTTCCATATCATCACGTAACCGAGGGTTCACTGATAAGGGACTCGGAGACCTGCGATAACCATTTTATCGGAGTCTGGCATCCTGAATGGGGGCGTTTGTTTCAAGTTTAGGCCAGACCACACGCATAGGCTTCGAAATTTTTCATGGGCGAAGAGCAATTTAGCGAGGTCAGGTGAAGTAAAGACAATCGGTACCATGAATATTACAAAAGAGGATCCTCGCAAGTCGGCATCTAAATCTTGTTTTCTTCCACCGCGATTTAAATGAGTTTACAAAAGTCGCCACTCGCGTCGCTGACGGACAAATTGAATTTCACGGGGAAATAGAGAATAATTAGGGGCGTTAATCGCAATTTATATAAATGATGACGTGATCTATCAAATTCATAAATTTTTAATGCTATCCCTAGTAATTACTAACATTATACTGCAAAATATTTGAAAAAAACAAGTGGATCGCATTGCACTCATCACAGCGCCGCGGACATTTTTGAAAACCGATTTAAATGCGACCGAAGTGGCAACAGAAATCAACCTTCTATGGGATGGGATTGGGCCTCCTCTATGCAGTCCCCTTGATCGGTACACTCAGCCGCACTGAGCGCTCACCTTTGCTCACTGAGCATGTGTGCGCTCTGACGTCATGGTACCGAGTAGAGTGACGTCACGGCACTGAACAGTCTCCATTTTAGTGAGGTTAGAGACCAAGAAGACTACATAGAGGTGCCAATTTCCATCACAAAGGAGGCTAATTTATGTTTTCACTTCAGCAGCTATTTAATCGGTTCTCAAAAATGTCCGCAGCGCGGCGATAAGTGCTGAGCGATCCACTTTTTCCTATATTTTGAACAGTAGAATTTGCAATTGCAGGAAATATCATTGAAAACTTAATAGATCAAAGCGCGCATTAGGAATATAGATTTTGGTGGGCAGCGCCGAGCATAGTTCATCTAAGCGTGACATTCGGATAGCTTTGATCGACAGTGACGCAGGTGCGACTTCTGTAATCTCATTTAAATACGCGGTTAACAAGTACGAACCAGGTAGACGACGGATGGAAAAAAATGAAAACTCCTGATCTTTTTATTTTTTAAACTCTATCAAAATGAGTAATTAAAGAATGGTGAACCAGCGGAAGGAGGACGAATATTTCAAAGGATATATATCGTCAATTTAACAACCGCAGATGACACTCCACACTAATTAAATAAAAAAAACTACCCTAATAAAAACCCCCTATTTCCGCCATTTGATTTAGAGCCTGATAAATCCATGATAAGTCTTTTTATTCCTACCTTATAACCATGGCAAAAGAAAAATAGTAATAACTGAAAATAATTTCTCCGTTTCAAAATTTTTCCTGCCGTAGTCATTCGTGACATTCTCAGTGAATTCATCACCATCAACGGATTAAAAGTGCTCAACCAGCCCATGCCAAAATATCCTGGGAATGCTTACGAGACAGAACGTTGTCAAGAGATTAAAATGGTGTCACGCCAGTCATAACAATAATCTTCCAACGCAGCAGATGCGTAAGCGTCGACTCATTCCCGTTCCGAACAATCAAGGTTACAGAAACGAGTTTAAATATTGACCTCCGTCACTCATGAGAAATTTGGCTAAATTAAACGACCAATTGAAATAAAAAAATGAAAATACTCACCAATGAGTATTTATTTTTTTCACTGTGGTTTGATGTGCCGAACAGCTAGCCCATGAGAAAGACAGACCCCACTCTGGAAAATAAGACACCGAAATACATTAAAATTCAATAATGTCAAAGAATACACATGCAACGTGCACCGAAAAAAAGCACTCCATAAATGCTGATCACGACCACGGTTAACGCTGAAAAGGGATGAAGCAGATGTCTTAATATTTTTTTGCTGGATCTGCGTTTGGATAATAGGTATAAGGGAGTTTGACTCTTTTTAATTTGATTTGTACAAATAGGGCGGTATTGGGGAGCGTTTCAGCATAGTGGATACGATGGTGGGCTAGTGGTACCGGCTTCGATGCTGGGTAAGGTCATCGGACATTCCCAGTCGTTATTTTCTCCGGTAAAATTTTACAACAATTCAGAATTTTGTAAGTCCGCAGGTGGTCTAAGTCAAGGAAATACTCGCCCTACCATGAAATTGTAATAACAACTCGCACTTGGCTTGGGTGTGAGCTTTACCCTCCAGTGACGCAGCGAAGGGGGTTTTGGGGGATAAACCCCCAGGAGCTCAGAGAAATTTTCTTGTATGAAAAATATTAATGTGGCAAACTTTGTAACTAATATTCGGGGGACGGATGACTCTGAAGCAAAACATCACATTATTCAGAGAACCAAAGCTCTTTGAACTTTCCACATATTATTATAATAAAATATTTTGTTTAGTTTACTTAATTGGATTAATATTACTTAGAGACTAGTGTAAAGATTATTTAAATATCCCGCAGAAAGCCATTTAGAACCATTTATCCTAAACTCGATTGTTTCAGGCTTAACTTTGTGAAAATCCATTGAAAACAATAAAAAGTAATGGTACTTTTTCACACGATTTATTCAAGACAAATTATAACAATAATAATAATAATTATTATTATTATTATTTTATTTAGTCTTGAAGAAATCGTGTGAAAAAGTACCATAACTTTTTATTGTTTACATTTATCCTAAAATTATTCGGGGAGAGGGCCCACCACCTCCCACTTACCCTGGTGGGTGTTCCATATTACCAAGACCTCCAGTATTAGTTGCACCTATATGCCCCCATAGCCTCAATTCCTAGCTGCGCCCCTGTTACCATAACCTAACTAAACCAACCTTCGATTTGACTGATTTCAAGTCAATAAACATTTAAATAATGCAAACTAGACATTCCATAACTTCCCAGAAGTTTTAAAACATTCCACGATTTTACAGAAGAGTGATCACTGAGTAAGTTGTCATAAATACCCATGGGCGTAAGTTGTGTTGCATTATTCCATTTTAAGTTATAAAAATTGAAATTTTGAAATACATGCTGGAGAGGCCACCTGCACAGAAGCACCTATCCTCTGACAGTCTGTTTTCCGACACAATTACATTTTGTGCTGTCTGCCACCAAATCAATTTGAAGTAACATATCGATAATGTGGGGCCTAAAGAAGAAAAATTTCGGAAAAATCAGGCGCAGTGCGGTAACAAACGCCTTTGAAGACCAAACCGTAATAGCTATCGTCTTGGTAGGAAAACTAACGATAACTATGTCTATAAAACTAAGCACTACATAAACGAAATAAAAATATTACTCATTCTAAAGCATCGAAATTATTGTATGGCATCCTGCGCATTATACCGTATGGATTGCATTCGTAATGTTCTCTTGGAAGCGAAACAGTACACTATTTTTCATAATTTATTAGACGGAAACCGGTGATGGATTGTTCTGTATTGACGAAATTCTGTTAATTCGATCATACCCATTATAAAAATAACAATGAAAAAGTTTTAAGTTCTTATTACTATTATTAAAGTCAAAGGTTCGATTCGGCCACCATGGGCGTACCCAGCGAGGGGCAGGAGGGGGCAGCTGCCCCCCCTCCTCCGAAAGCAAAAATCGCAAATGTCTTTAAGGAAAATAATAAGTATTTTTTCAAGCAAATAATTTTGAAAACTAATAATGAGCTGTTACAGTTTCCTTGCAATGCTGGTTTAATTCACCTTTTCTATGCTTAAATCTTACTAATAACTTGAACAACCACGTCTTGCTCCCCTCCCTAGTTTAGATCCTGGGTAGGCCCTTGTAAGTACCGTAAATAGGATACCGGAAAGTTACAGGAAAATCCCGAAGGCGAAGGTTTGAGGTACCAGCCGGCATTTTTCGCTCCAATTAGCGTGAGGAAATACGACAAACAGTGAGCCCTCGTTCCGTGAAAAAGATATCGTTAGCTAACTCGTGACGACTCTAGGCCTAGCTTGGAATTTTCCCCGCTAACAAAGCAATCAGAGATAAGGATCACAGTTTCACCACATCTGGCTTCAAAGGGTAACCGAGAGAAAATTAGCCTACCCGCAATTGATGCCAAACGTGCGTCGTGAGATCATTTATTCTACATACCGTCAAGAGCTACGACAGCACAGGATGTAAAAGCCAAGAGAGTAGGTAAAATAAGGCAAACTGAAAATTTCGACGAGGAATCCTATATATGCTAAACCATTTCGGAGTTGACTTCGTAGAATTTTCTTACACTCATCATTTTTTGTTCTTAAGCCTGAATCATACCATCCATCCCTTAGAATGATAGCTCCAGCGATAGTTTTTCAAGGACAAAACAAATGATCGCTCGGAGTATCATTTTCTGATTCGCGCGGTCATTCCTACCGTATATTTACTGTTGCTTGATATAAAATTTTTCTATGACAAATCAGGATTTTTATTGTTAATGTATTTTTACTTGAATAGAAAGTATTAGTAGGTCAAATTCATTGCAAAATTCATCTATTAAAAATAATGTTGCATTTTCTTTTCATTTTTACTATGTGGTAACCTTAAAGTTGAGTTTTCAACGATATAATTTTAAGTTAATATATTTTGAAATTATTGGGGGCATTTCAATGAAAAAACCTACGTACACTAGAACTGCTCTAGAGAGAAAAGTTGGACTCTTCTGGTCGCCGGAAAAGTGTAAAATCATACATTATTCCAACTAATCCTAGAGATTAAAAACAAGATACAACTATTAATGTACGAAATATTCTCTTTATATTACTGTGAAAATTATTAATATGGAATTTATTCGTTGAGGCACCGTAATACTTAAAACAAAACGAACGTAATTATAAGTGTATTTTTTCTGGTTTTTTTTAAGCGTCTGAGAGGGGGGGGGTATGTGCATCCCCCCTAAATCCGCCTATGGCTACAACTGTTTCCCGCGCGGGTGCCCGGAGGGTTAATGGTTATTTTCAGAGAAAAGCAGTGGCGCCGACTCCATGGGGCCTGAGGGGGCCCGAGCTCCCTCAAAACTTCGTTATGAGTATGAGAAAAAAATTTGTCAGGCTTGTCGATTTTCCCCGTAGTGTCCAGATATCGAGATTCGTGTTATCAGGGTTCTAATGTTGGTCATATGACGCTTCTAAAACGCTTAAAAACTTAAAACTCACTACTTATACAATTTCCCGGGCAAGATCCCCGGTTTGGGGCCCCCCAATATTTTTTGTAAGTCGGCATCCCTGGAAAAAAAGACATTGGACAACCCGATTTTGCGTTTTGTTCAGACCTCTCGAGATTCTTCCAAGCAAGAAAAAAAATTGTTCTAGAAGGGCTCCACTACCAGCTGACAATCCCGAATTAAGATACAGGAGTGAAGCAGCTGTTGCAAGAATTACTCGAGAGACACTCAGCAACGTTTGGGAAGAATTCGCATATCGCCTTGGCGTGTGCCATGTGACGAATAGTGGTCAATACTAAACACACGTAGGCTCAGGGACGCCGACTTACAAAAAATACTGGGGGGGCCCAAACCGGGGATCTTGCCCCGGGAAATTTTATAATTAGTGAGTTTTAAGTTTTTTAAGCATCTTAGAAGAGTCATATGATCAACATTAGAACCCTGTTAACTCGAATATCGAGATCTGGACACTCCGGGGAAAATCGACAAGCCTGGCACATTTTTTCCTCACACCCATAACGAATTTTTGGGGGGCTAGGGCCCCCTGCGTAGGCTTTCATGTACAATTATTAGAGTTGCTCTTTGACTTGATGTATTATTTAGAGCTCTACGTTTTCTGTAATAAATATTAGAAAACGCTGAAACACCACTATTAATTTTGAAGCACCTGGTATATGGCCGAAAGGGAATTTCTTTCAACCAAACGAAATAGCGGTCGAAAAGGAATTTTAAACTCATAGCTTTTAACAAGGGACTGCATAGTAGAGGCCCAATTCCATCCCATATAAGGCTGATTTCTCTTGCCATTTCGGTCGCCAGGGGCGGATCCAGGATTTTTCTCTTGGGGGGGTCTGACAGGTCTTCTAATATTTGAGATTAAAGACAAAATGCAACAATTACTGTAGACAATATTCTCTTTATTTTGATGAGAAAGTTATTAATATTAAATTAAATGATTGAGACTCCGTAATACACAAAATGAAACGAACGTAATGATAACCGTATTAAAATATTGTCTATTTTTAAGCATCTGGGGGTGGAGAGGTAGGTTCCACCGTTCCCCCCCCTAAATCCGCCTATGTCGGTCGCATTTTCAGTTTTCAAAAACGTCCGCGGCGCGGTGGTGAGTGCAATGCGACCCAATTTCTTCAAATATTTTGCAGTATAATCTTTTTCATTACGAGGAATTGCATGGAAAAGTAATGAATTTGATAAATAACATCATCGTGTGCATTAATTTCGGTTATTACTCCTTATTTTTACCTAATTATCTAGTGAAATTGGGATAAATTTGTCCGTCAGCGACGCGAGTGGTGACTTTAGTAAACCCATTCAAATGCGTGGTGGTTGACAACACATTTTAGAGGCCGACTTGAGGATTCTCTTTCGCAATATTCGTGCCTTTTAGGGAACAGTCCCTCTGAATGCGCCCGGCTTGTGGGACGCTCCCGCCTGGGGGAAATTCACGGCAAGCTTCGAAAATTGGAGCGAATGAAAAAATAAACAAGCAATGCCACTGTCGCGTGACTCATCCCGCATCCCACTAACCAAGGGTCGCGCGTCAAAGAGAGCGCAGGACTCAAATACCGCACGTCATGCCAAAGAACTGTGAGCGCCTCGCCGCGCCGGTTCCTCTTTGAGTTTTCAACCCGAATAAAACGATGTTAGGAACAGCACGTTAATAATTCTCATCTCTGCCCCCCCCCCTACCGGTTGTATTTCACTGATCCCCTAAGACAAATAAGGAATTATACAGACATTCCTTTAATTATTTCGGACCAAAAATATTCTGCCTACAACCACCGAGTCTATCAAAAATTAGTAGTAAAATGAAGCATATGAAAACTACAATAAAGTGATTGTTTGACACCGTAGAGGTTGAGTTGTTGCTCACTTCTGTAGAATTGGAGCTGCCACCAACAGTGGCGCAACAGAGTTGCATTTTTGGGGGGGTAAAATCTCCCCCCCCCCCCTCCCCCAGAGCTCGGAGAAAATTTTAATTTCAATCATATTTACTTAATGAATTAGTTTTACTTATAGAATAGTGTTAGGATTAATCAAATATCCCTGAGTTTTGGAATATCCGTGTGTAGCGAATCGACCCAAGGGGTTTACCCAGGATCAAAACTAGGGGGGGGGCAAGCCATGGTTATTCAAGTTGTAGGTAAGTTTTAAGCAAGGAAAAGGTGAACGAAATCAAGATTTTAAGGAAACTGTAACAGATCTTTATTAATTTTTAAAATTATTTGCTTGAAAAAATATTATTTTCCTTAAAGACATTAGCGATTTTTGCTTCTAGGGGGGCAGCTTCCCCCTTCTGCCCCTCGCTGGGTATGCCCATGTCAGGGGATGCTGAAACAGAGCTCCATGATCAGCTACGATTGGTGTCGCTATGCCTACAAGACATAAGCGCCTGTTTCGATAACCGATATTTTCAGAAAACTACTGTAGTAAAGGGGCAGTGGAAACCAGGGCCGGCCCTAGCAGGTGCGGGGCTAGGGGCGAACCTTCAGTGCGGGGTCCTTCACTTAAAATATTAAACTCTATACCCCATCTACAAACTCGAGCATTTAGAAACCCTACCACTCTCTGGCTAAATATGTGTTCCCCTCATGTCAAGTTCTCTCACTCGTTGTTATCACTCACACGACACAGTACTGCACTGAAAAACGCAATTGCACAATAAAAATTACTGCATTATTATTCCTTTTTCACAATATTATTTTTTGTGTGGAAACGGACTTAACAATACAGTAATAGTTGAAATTGCGTTTTCAAAACTATCGTGTATTTTAATTTTTTTTCTTAACGAACGCGGGGCCCCACAAAGCGCGGGGCCCGGGGCGGTCGCCCCGCCCTAAGGCCGGCCCTGGTGGAAACGATACTTCAGGGCGGGCTCGCGGGGTTACACTCCAGGGGCAGGGTCTATAAGCCTTCGCTTTTCACTTCTGCACCACGGAAGGGGGAGGACAAGGAAGGAAAAAACGCTACCTTGGTTTGACAAGGTTCCAACTGACATTTTTGCAAAATATGGTGTTTTAACTCAAGATAACTAAGTTTATGTTTCTCTGTGTTGCACCGGTTTTTATTCCTCTATGTAAAATAATAACAGATTTAGAACAGTGACAAAGTTCCTACTGCAAGGAGAAAAAACTAATATTTGGTGTGACAAGGTTCTAACTGCATTTTACTTATTTTATTACTCATATAAACATGTGAAAAAAAAATAAATAACACATTTTCTTAAAGTAATAATTACTAGTGTATCTAGTGGATCACTAGTGCATGTGCCAAAATTCAAAAATAAATTCCTATTAATAATAGAAATAGAGCAGTTTAAAACTTTGACAAGGTTTTTCTCAAAACTAGCTGATGGTCAGTTAGAACCTTGTCAAACCAAGGTAGCGAAAAGTCTGAAGGCGCCGCCGCGATAGGAGCCCGACGACGCTTCCTGGGATAGGATCGGATAGGAAGGATAGGGAAGAGGAATCCCGCACCGTCATAGAGGCGGGCGGGTCCTACTACTATCGCAAACATAATTTAATGTTTCTACAGAAAGGAAATAAATTCCTAATCGGAAGGAAATTTCTAAGCTTTTCCGTAGAAAGTAGTTAAAGGAGAGAAGAAGCAATTCCGATTTGCGTCGCGACGTTAAACAATTTAATGACTCGAGTAAGTCCGGTGAAATATTTCCTTATCTTCAGTGGCGACTAGTCATATACCATTCCATTCTAGTGAGAATTTCTTCATACGTCAGCACTTAGGTCGGTTGTTCTGAGGCAGTCAGAGAATTTGCTGTGACGGCTTGAAAACTATAAGCTCCACGCGTATCTTCGTCAATGAATATGAGAGCGCGTGCAGGGATTCTAAGATTAGGAATAGCTGATTCATTAAGTGCAGCGTTCCCATACCGAAGAAATTACGCTAACATGAACTCTTAGTTATTGACATATATACAGTAATTATTCCGTCATAAGTTACGCTACCTACGTATGTTTCCGTAGCCCAAAGGCAGAGGCTCACGGAGTTGGGATGGTTATTAAAAAAAATAAAGAAATGGACTTTTTAAATTCGACGTCACACGGGCTTTTCCCAGCATTAATACTTAGCCGTTGCGTATTCGCGCGCTTGAAAAATTTCACTTTCCATTTCATTGCCAAGAATAGATATCTTCATTTAAAAAATCTGAAAGCGTGAAATACGTACTCCAGGAGCAATAACCTTTCGATCTAGGCAATAAAAAATAATAGGAAACCACCCTATTATTTTCCTCTAAACGTTCATTTAGGCATCTAAAGAGGGATTATACGCAAAAAAAAAAGTAGTTAATTTATCGCAAATTTGGCTTCCAAAAGGCAATATGTGAAATGATGCCAAAAGAAGCCAGACATTTAGGGTGACACGCGGGCTGATAACCTCGAAATTCGTAGATCATTCTCACCCTTCGTAAAACCATAAAATTCTTTATAAAAACTTTAAACATCGTCAAAATAATTTTGAACGTTACATGGATCCTTAGTTATCGGTAAAACGAGATTTAATGCAGTCATTTACTCTCCATTGATGTTTCAGCCTGATTTTCGCAAATAATGTTAAAATTAGAACTCGGGCGGCAAGTGGTAAACATTATCCGATTTTGAATACATTTCCGATCTGAGACCCTGATGTAAGTTGGCAATTTTTCCGCATACTTCCGTTGACAAAGTCGATCCTGAATAAAAGTCATTTTTCCTTCCACGCGACTAAATACGGCATGGTATTTGGAGGAAGCGACTGATAGCTGAGGTCATTTGCGCCATGATAGAAGGGGTAGTTAGGGAAGGGTGGAGAGAAACCCAGCGTTGGCATTAGCCTGCTCTTAACGAAAGGCGCCAAGGGGACCACGGCTTAACGTCCCTTTCGACGGACGGAGTGTTGCGCTTGAAATGTCCTCCAGACAACACTCAAGCAGTGATCGGGCAGTCACTGAAAATTCTCTGCCACCGCCAGGGGTGCCGACTTACAAAAAATATTGGGGGGGGCCCAAACCGGGGACCTTGCCCCGGTAAATTTTATAAGTAGTGAATTTTAAGTTTTTTAAACATTTAAGAAGAGTCATATGATCAACATTAGAACCCTGATCACTCGAATCTCGATATCTGGACACTCCGGGGAAAATCGACAAGCCTGACACATTTTTTCCTCACATCTGTAACGAATTTTTGGGGGGGCTCGGGCCCCCTCAGGCCCCATGGAGTCGGCGCCACTGGCCACCGCCAGGAATTGAACCCGAGGCCGCCGTGTGGGAAGCCAACACTCTAGCCACCACACCAACCCGATCCCCCACGACTAAATATGCCATTGACCTAAGGACGAGTATCCTTCTAAGCGCTTTAAACCATGAGTTTTCAAAGTGAGATGGTTTGGTGGATCATTTGCAGTAACTCAGAGCTTGAAAGATTCAACGCTGGAGAATTTGCTTATCTCCTCCTACACCACAACGCGCAGGCAGATCAGCAAGGCAGAGAGGGAGCATTTACCCAGGCCACGTGGTCCGGCTTGTGCGAGAAGGAGGCAGAACTGTTGATGATGTGGGGCGCAGAAAACTGCCGACGAAGCTTTCCTTTTTCATTCTCCGCGTCGAGTAGCTTAGAGAGAATGCAGACGAGGAAGAAAAAAAGGAGGAAGAAATAAAAAACGAATGCGAGAAAAGGAGAGGACGACAGCTCCCCCACCATCCTCTCCTCCACCCTGTTGCCATAGCGATCCCTAATGCGTGCAGCCCGTTGACTGGGTTAAAACAAATGAAGGACAATAAGCGAAATGAGCACGCGGGGCAGAATAGGCGACGCCGCACTCGTCGGACCCTTTTTGAGTCCTTCTGTAACCTTTACTTTCCCTATTGAATGATTTCCTCTTCCCATGGTCGGAGTTTTTCGGGGGTAAGGGGGAGGCCCCCCCTTTACTCATAGGGTATATTAATTTTTTTTTCATCTTCTTATCTTGACCTCGTTTAATACATGTTATAATATTTCCTGGAGTTTAGGTCAAGGGTATATTGTCATAGGTTTAGGTCATAGGGTATATTGTCCGAAAAAGTTCGAAAATTGTACATATAAGTACTATGAAAACGAAAACATCGAACGTTTAAATTAATTTGAGTCTTATGTATAGTAATTCAAATGCTGTTTTCAGAGGCTAATTAAATCAAATAATAATAATTTTATTTACTCCTAAATTTTGATTTTACAGATGAATAACAAAGATAACAAAGTAAAGGAGCTTTAGGTGGTCTCCAAGCTCATAGGACTAGAATTGAGCCACCATCAAATAACAAAAAATGTATGCCAATAAATGAAAAATATAATGCAGTAAATAATGCATGTGCGTTTTAAATAAATAATATCAAAATAAAAGTTCAATTATGTCTATGTGATATAACAGTTTTTGGCAAGTCTTAACATTTTATTTGAGCATTTATTTTTTTAATTTTAGCGGGCAGTAAATGAAATATCTTTGGACCCACGCAAAGAAAACAACGTTTATATAATGTTAACCTTGGCCTGTTTGTTACTAAAAATTATCCAGAAACACTTAGGGGTTATGGACTACCCCGTTTCACTGGAGGGTGTTCCATACCCTCTAATCGTCCGGCATGACTGCTGGCCCCTCCAACATAAAAATTTAAGCTTCACCCAGGCCTCTTCCATTCGCACTCACTGATCATCTTTCCCTTTCGTACGTAATAATAATATAATATAATAATAATGCATATTTACTCCCTCACTTTTTACATTGTTTAAGAACAAGTAACTCGGATCTTTAGGCAGTATCAAAGGTACGCACCTGAGTCGAGACAGCCTCATCTAGACATCTCTGAGAGTAATCTTTTTTCCGCGAAGTACGGTTGCAATTTTGTACGAAGCCTTCGAGGATGTGAACAATGGCAGATTTAGTGTCGGTCACAGGGCTTATGACCCCCACCTAATTTTTTTTCAAGATTTTTTTTTCAAATTCAATACAGAATCGCACACTGCGTTCAAATTTTGTATTGCTTTGATTGATGTATGAAAGAAAATTTTTCCATTTTTCCAATATATTTACATACACCACTGAATTCATTTATTTTACGGGTTACTAAGTACCACTTTTAATTACAACTTTGGCGTTATCTTCGTGAAATATCTAATCCAAGCATATTTAATACTTAAGTAAAAATTTTATAAAATAGAGATATGAAACATAACAGTTTACTAATTTCTCTTTCTTTCTTTGTAGGTAAGTGTGCAGTTTTCTGGCCCTCGTGATTGGTTGAGTGACTGCGTGAGTACGTGATCACAGCTTCCTTTAAGAGGTGGGAAATGATCTATCCGTTCCAGAATATTCATTAGTACGGCGTCAACACGCCAGAACAATTTGGATGCACGGTGAATAAAGCAAACCGCAGATACTTGACCAAATTGATGAGTTCATATATGGAACGAATTAACTCTTTTTGAAATAGAAACGCCGTCTTTAAAATCTCCCCTCAAATTAATTCAATTAAAAACTTGAGAATTCCCATTTCCTAGGATCAGTCCCCTCAACCAAGTTAGAATCAGGAACCACGACCATGGAGACAGCAGTCGTGAACGTCATGGGATAATCTAGGGTAATAGTGGGATACAATAAATTTACTCAAATTATATCCTGATATTTTTATGACCAAGATGTGAAATTAAAACGTAGGAAAGTCTATTCGTCACAAACTGGACATGGGCTTGAAGCCCTGGAAACGAAGAAAGATATCAACTCCTGTACCCGGTTGATCTCGGGAACTCTTTGTAACGTTTATATTAAATTATAAGGTCTCCACATAAAATGGCATGGGGGGGAGAAATTGCATTATATTCAATCAGTCACTTAGCTTCTTTCGAGGAATCATCCAACTGCACAAAAAGGCATAAAGAGCAAAGCACATGATTATAAGTTTATTACGTTACTCAAGAACGAAACAACAGGAAAACAACGCTTGATTAACAATATAATAGTAGCAACAAAATAGAGCAATAATTGGCAGTAGATAACGTAACGTTTGATATTTAATCATTGATTTTGATGTTGTTGGGGAGCTGTTGATGGGAAAAGAGGGGGAATTGTTGAGGAGAGAGAAAAAAGCTTAAGTTGCTCGGAATAGTAGGGCAAAAAGAAACTGTAACTTTAAGAGGATTTGAAATAAAATAAACGTCAAACGTTACATCTTCCTATGTGTAGATCATCTTCCCCTAAAGGAGGCCAGAGAGTAACCAGTTTCCGTAACGTTCAGAACTCACAAATTTTTTTCTTCTTTCGCACCCACAATCGTGCAACAAAAAGTTGACGATTATCACCTCCTAATGAATGAACTGGGGGGTACGGGAAACCATTTTTTTTGTTCGTATTCCGCGATAATCAGTCGGCCAATTAGCAGCTGGTCACCGACGACCGCCGACCGGTTGTTACGGAGTGGAAGCGTGATTTCCTCGCTAAATGCCAGAACGCGTGTGCCCCCTCCGTTCCACCGCGTCACGTTTGGCAGAGCCTCTCGCTTTCCGCAGCAAGTGTGTTTGCCGTCTCTATTGGCGCGGCCAACAAGCGGTTGGCTGATGACTCTATAGCAGCGTGTAGCGAGGTGGCGAGGTTGGATGTGACGCAACATTCGTGCCGATTCGCGGGCGCGCAAATTGTCGTTTATTCAAATCCCAAACTATTCTCCGGGGCCTTGTAAGTGGTTCCTTCCCAAAAGAAGAGCTTCCCGTGCGTAAATGGCCACTTATCACCTATTAATGGCCACTCCTTTTCTCGAAAGCCTTGTCCAGGTATTAGGAGCTTGCCTACGTGAGATTGTGTGTTGTATTCATTATCCTGTTAGTTTAGGCAGTAGAAAAATTGGGCATGGACGCTGATGGCAACTTTTCTAGGAGATAATAATGTGAAGGACTAGAAGGCTGGTTAGCTATTTGGAGAGGTTATCAAAAACTTATGTATTGTACTTCAAGGACGGATTAGTTGGGTGGGAAGGAAAATTTTCAGTCGGGAATAGGATAGAGATAACCTGGTGTTGAGATTGAGTTCCCTCAGGCAGGATGCGCAAAGTTTGAAATTTAGAATTCATCCATAAGCCGGACGCTCGTCTCTTGGGAAAGATATAGGACATATAAGAATGGACACAATAGCCATATTATCAAAGTTAGCGAGGTCTGGTCCGCAGAAATCGGCTCCTCAGCCTGAAAAATAGAAGTTTAACATCCCATACACTACATTCTTCTTACGGCAGAAGAAGCATTTTTCTCCTTTGACTGGATATTGAAGATGGAACCTTCGTGTGGGGGAAATTGAATTTAAATAGAGGTCGAAATTATTCCATTTTTGGTCGAAAATCGAGTAATTCCTTTCTACGTTTTCGAGGTGTTCAGAAGGGACAACTTTAAAAAATGTATCCGTTGATAAGAAATACATATCTTTTTCTCAGTTTTCCGTTCGACAGACAGTAAAACAAATATTGACGAGCTAATCTTAACTAGATTAGGACATGTCTCGATAGACCTTTGGTTGATATTAAATCGTTGGTCTGTTTAAGTTTACTCCCAATGATTGCCTTCTTATCGGTGTCAGATATGCATCGATATTTCCCAATAAAACCTTCCACTACTCATATTCCTCAACCCATAAATGATTTCGCACTGCATGAACTTACATAAAAAATCAGTTTCCCAATCACAAGAAAATTTTTCGTGATATGATTCCGTGCCAACTTTTCATTTAGGTGAACATGAATTTCCACACACGATCCAAATCCTAAATGAACGAACAAAGAGTAATGGCAATATGAGACTATAATTTTTGTTAACATTCAATCTTGCAAAGTAAATGTCCCGATACATTCAATCTACGACTCAATTAAACGCAAGGGATCAATCAAGATATATACTTTGCTCTCTTGATGAGACTACTATGTGCACTTCTCACTTGAGATGAAAGTAATATAAATTTTACTCGGAAATACCGATGGTATGGACTTAAACTCAAACGCTGAAAACTATTTAAAAATTATTTAATGCAATTAGGAAAATAAGCTTGAATTTCCTTTCTTGGGGTTAGTTGATGCCATTTCTGAAGTTGAAATATGTTACATAGGCTTGCTAGCAACCCTTCGCAATGAGATGAGACTTGATGCACAAAGGTTAAGAAAAGACTTAGCTGTTTCACAAAATAAAATATATTTGCGACCGGTTTCGATACAGCGTATCATCATTTTCTTAACCTTTGTGCATCATGAAGGAGTTTCACCAAGTTACGCCAACCACCATCGCATTTATTTTGAGATGAGACTTGTTCATCTGATGCCTGCAGAAATAAATTTGACAAAAAATCATTACAATTTTGCTAGCCTGTTTTTTTCTGGGCAAGCAATATCTTTTGTTGTTTGCGTGTTAGAGGAAAATCACGAAATCTTGAATAATAAAGAATAGTTGAAGATAGAGGTAAATTAAATACAACGTTTAGCATGTAAGTATGCCTGGCAAAAGTCAGCAAGATGATTACAGGTTAGCCTTCAATAACAAGAGCAATTTTGATGCCGTTACTGTATTGCTTATTTCAAGCATCCATTCCTAGTAGGACTGGCAAGGAATTACTTTCCATCAGTCAATGAATCACGTAAGGCGTTGCTTATGATACCAATATATGATTAATAATTGAGCCTGGTAATCACGGCTGGATAGTTGCGCCTCTTCAATCTTCGATTAGCCCTGATAATTTGTTAACGTCTGAGTAAATCATCCATCCATAACGGAGATATGGTGATTCGCATGGCTGCACTTCTTTTTATAAAAATTGTCTTTCATATTACACAAACGCCATGATTTTCTCCTCACCTACTGCTTCAAACTCTCTCGTTTCCAATCATCAATTGCCTTCAGCATTACACTCCAGCACCACATCTATATTGCAATTATTCTCATAATACAAGAGTGCCTAGAAAAAGAAAGAGAATGATTTCGGCGTTCAAGAACCTAAGTATGTTCTTTCCACCGTGGTGCTTCAAAAAGGCACTAAATTTGATGACCAGCTAACATGAAAGCCACTACGTATTTGCATATATCTTTCACTAAACATAATTAAAAATTCACTTCCGGTTCTGATATAAACGTATCATCCTTAAGAGTATGCTTCTCTACACTCACATAAAAAATGCATAATAGCAGATAGTATGGAGTCTTATCGGGTAGCAAACGTATATCATCTCTACAAAATAAAACTTTCGCAGTCTCGAGTGGTATAATGCTAACTCATTTACTTTTTCCCTTGATTTACTTTGAATGATAGATTAGAAGCCATATTTACGTGAAATTTTGTCATGAAACAAGAATTTCTATTACCTTTACGATTACTTAGGACACCATAAGAAAGTCCGTCGCAAAATTCCCGCGATTATATCATTTCAAGGAATTCTCCATTTCAGGATTCAAGTCAAAACCCTTTTGATGTAAAACACTACTCTAGCAAAAACACCGAACTCTCCTTGTATTTCATGAATAGCGACTTTCCACTTACGAGAGCGGGACAATAGTACGTTAGATCTTTCTCAGCCGAAGGAATGACGTTGCAATTAAATGGAATCAAAGGTGAATATTTAAATTTCTCATTTCCCACAATATTTTCTGCAACAAGAGCTGCGGCTACCTTTCATACCACCATTGTTCAAGAGCTCAAGTGAGTTCTAAATGTCATCGCGAATCATAAATAGCCACCATTTTGGAGACCGTTCTGTGTTACCCAATGAGAAGACCACACGTCAAGTAGATCAAAAGATATGACCAGTAAAAGCAATGGCAAAAAACTGTAAAGGTAAAGCCTATGTTAAAATAACATCTGCACGTGGAGAACAGCAATAAATTACTTACAAGAATATGCTAATCTAAGGGTAGGTTCCCTATTAAATCTGAAAATTATGCCCTTAAAAATTTTACAGAAAAGTTTTTGCTGAAATAAATGCCATCGTAGGCGTTTAAAAAAGAAAATTGTCACCAAATTTTCCTGAATTTCATTTCGCTATTAATGTACGCGTTAACGCCTGCAAATTCTAAAAGATCACCATCACTACAAAGTGAAAAGTGTGTATATGTGTTCGTGGAATATGGGGAAACTAATATTTCACTGACGTAGGCATGGATAATTAATTAACTTGCAATGACACGCTAAATTTTCACTTCATTGCCTCCATTCAGGTCTGATCAGTGCCTGATTAAAAGCGAAGTTGGCTTTTAAATTTGAAAAGAGTTCCAAGTCTCACTCATATAGCTTGCACGATAAATGTCTGACATCCCACGGTGCAAAATAGGAGACAGATCATTGAAGGGATACCGTCAGAGCCTTTTTTTTCTATTCAGCGGGCATCCTTGCCCGATCCAAAATTCAAGATTCACAATAGCTCCTGTAATTACAACAGCTTCAGCGACCAAGTACTTAAGTATGTTATTTCTACCGTAGCACTACAATGGAGGTACAAAATTTTATGACCAATTGTCATAAAATCCACTACGTCTTTGTTTACGTTGTACACTAAATACAATAAATATATACTGAATATAATAGGATAAGTCGACTTCCGGTTCTTATATATATTCATATCATCCTTACGAGTAGGCATCTTTATTCTCATATATGAAATGCATGGTGACGGATGGTACGGAGTCTTATCGGTTAGCAAAAACATCATAAATCGATATTCAGACTATGTAGACCGTTATTGTGCTCCGTTCGCTTTGACTTTCGGTAATCCATCATCCCGCCTTGATTAATGCATCTTCAACTTGCGCGCATGCTCCATTTGACCGGAGAAGATGCGGCAGTAGACCCGTCGCATTAATGACGGCACCAGCGCCCTATTTGAGCCCTTTCGGCCGATGATGAGACACCATCAAAAGAACTTTATACAAAGGCGATGACTTAACCAGAAGTATCCACTGCGTTTGATGCCACTACGGTTACTAAATGTGGCTAGCTGTTACTTCCGGCTCTCAAGCAAAACAGCGCCAAAGGAGATTGTACGCAGCAACTACGATTTGATTGAAATTCAGCGTTGATCCTAGAAACAAAGTATTGGTTACTTTCATGAAACTTTCTAAACATGTCTCACTAATATTACCTCATCGATTGAAGGCCACGAAAACAAAGCTTTCCGTACTATACTTTCAGGAAATTGCAATATTTTATTGAATTTTACTTGAAAATGGTGTGAATAAAGGCTCAGATATCTGGAAAAAGGGTTAATTGAAAAATACACGTGTAATCTAAGGAAACTAATATCATCACCGTCGCAGGCGTGGGTAATTTATCAACTTGCAATGACTCGCTAAATTTTCTCTTCAATAATTCAATTCAGGTCATATCAGTAGCTGATTAAAAGCGTAGTTGAGTTGCATAAGAAACGAATTACCCACCTTCCCTATACTCTTATTTTGCCTTTCAACCGCAATGGATGTCTTTTAAAGTAGTATAAACATTGTTTCATATCATATGCGAATATCAAGTGAGGAAAAACTTGAGCAGGTAGAGCAGTTCAATTATTTGGACAGTTCATTAGAGGAAAACGGATATAGCATTAAGGATAACAAGAAGAGAACTGCGTTACCAAAGGAGGCGTATGTATTCAAAGTGATCATGAAAGTACAATCAAAGTACTCTTGGAAGACTGCCGATAACTTAAATTTACTATCATGCTAGAATTCCTCCAGATTTAGCCTCACACCACTCTCTACACACAACGGTACCTAATCTACTCTTTAGTATCCTCATTTCGAGGTAGGGGAACCGATCCCTCTTTTAGTCCCCGTTATAAACGCCCCTGTCTTAATCCTTTCCATTGGTGACGGCTACGATTTGCAGATTAATAGAAGTTTTTGGGGGGAATTTCGGGTTCGTCATATAAAGTAACCAACTACATTAACGGTAAACACGCTACTTCGACTTTATTGTGTGAAAAACACAAAACGCCATCTATTGCTACACAAAGTTCAGTAAAACTCCTATATAACGAATTTCAGGATATTCAATAACATATCACAGATATATAAATTCAACAATATATCACAGGATTTCTCGGTAATATTCCGTAAATCGTCTTTATTTAAGCAACAGATTCATAATATAACCCATCGTCCGACAAAATGCATTCAAATGGTACTCACGCCTAATGAATTTCATTTCTTTAATAATATTTCATATGTAATGAAGTTTAAACTAATTTTAACGTTAATTTGTTGATCGCCAATGTAAAATTAACATTGGCGATCATAAGAAAATCAAAAGGACTGGGACTCACCTCGTTATAGACAGGATTTCGTTATATGTGTGATCGGTATAAGCGAGTTTTACTGTATATTAAAGAAATGACATACTATATTTGACGACGTCAACATTATTTGAATTTTGCTCGTAAATGATGCTTTACAATTTGCCATCGTGGTCAGGAGGGAGTTGTTAACAGAATAAGTACGAGGAAGCGTCGAAAGACGAGGCGTGGAGCATCATAGGAGGCGATGCAAATTTGTAGAAAGTAGGGCAAAGCGATCCGGCGCAAATAATAGTTTTCCCTGCCAAGGGAGTTCGCCTCTTCACAATGGGGGAAGGGGGTGGTGACAGCCCCCACCCAAAGGGGGAAAAGAAAGATGGTTCCGCAGCAAAAGAGAAAAACTGCGTGTATCCTTCCGCTACGGAAAAAACCCGCGCCAAAAACAGAATACGCACGCGCGCATTACGCACGGACACAGTATAGCCAACTTATGAAATTGATGGAAAGTTTTTTTCGGTCTTTGGGAATTCTATTAAAATTTTACTAAATTTCACTAGTCAAATAATACGACCATCCATGATTGATACTAAACAATCCACTTGCTGATACTATGTTATTTATTTAACTATAACATTTTATTTCGAAACTCAGTCAATATTAACGGTAATATAATGATTATTTATTGACACGGATGTTGTACTGGACGAGGAGACAAAGAATTTCCACACCACCAATGTTACTACAGCCTGGGTAACAATAAAACTTGACCCTTTTATTTCCAATCCTGGCGAAATTTTTTTACTAGAATTGCGAAAAGAAATAAACCTCAAATTTCAGGAGTAAAATAAAACAACCTTTCTTTTTTTGCCACCGTGAATCAATTCTTTAGCTGTGATATAAGTTGTGAAACTCGAGTCACTTTGATATTGTAAGGGAAAATTAGACGCATCCGAAATGGATCGTTAGAAACTGAGATTGATATGATGAGACTTTTTAATTCCAACATGAAAGTTCTGACAAAGGAAATTTTGCGCCCTTACAAATACGCGTGGAGATTTGGTCAATCGGGGAATCCAAGAACCAATCATCTGCATTCAAATGTTAATTAGGGAGCTTTGATTAACGTTCCTTAGCTCGGTGTTAAACTTAGGGCACTCAGCTACAAGTGCTGCGTACGTTAAGCTCATGAAGCCGGATGCTGAAGCACCTGCGCGTGAATTCTTCACTACACCCGGCTCAACTCAACCGAATCAGATGAGAACAAAATCCACCAGATGAGGTTCTGGAGATTGAATTGGCAACAAGAGCGAATGTGTTACCAGCTCAATGTAAACCTACGTAACTGATAAATACTTCATTAATGACGTAAAACCGTAACTAATCGACTATCATTTATGTCCAACATGGATGCAGTGGCGCCGACTCCATGGGGACTGAGGGGGCCCAAGCCCCCCCCAAAAATTTGTTATGGGTGTGAGGAAAAAATATGTCAGGTTTTTCGATTTTCCCAGTTTCCAGATACCGAGATTCGAGTTATCAGGGTTCTAATGTTGATCATATGACTCTTCTAAAATGCTTAAAAAACTTAAAACTCACTACTGATAAAATTTTCCGGGACAAGATCCCCGGTTTGGACCCCCCCAATATTTTTTGTAAGTCGGCATCCCTGCATGGATGTCTTACCAGAATCATATTAATCCTTATTATTTTAGTCCTAAATTATCCTTTATAATATTAAACTAATAATCCATATTTTTATAAAAGAGTAAGGAGTGATTACGTCCAATCAGTTTAACGGAATACTGACTCAGCATAATATTTCCCATGATAAAATCTCTGTAAAAAGAAGACAAGACAGATTAATCATGTGACACAATGGTCTTTTCATAAGCAATAGCTTAGCAACAGATGGAAGGGAAAAAACGGGACTTAATTGCCTACAATGCAAGCCTAGTGCAGGTAACGAACGATGTACAACAACAAAGAAATTCTGACAGTGCGAAAAGATTATCACTGATCTCTTAACGGATTGGCATATTTCGCATGAAACTGCACCCGTTCTAACAGAAGCAAGGTTCAGCCATAAACACGGCCATCAGGAAAAAAATTGTTGGTGTTTACCCATACACTTCACACCTTGACCAGAAGTTTCAGGCCATGCAAATTGCTTGCAATTATGAAAAGCATAAGCTGAATTAGAGCCAAGTCGCTAACTTTCTAATAATGGCGAGGATCCAATTGCTAGAGAAAATTAACGTTTGCGGATTGAATGCTTGATATCTGGGTAGGAAAGAAACTGATAGACGAACAAATGGGAGAATAACCTTTAGCAAGAAAGAGCATAGTTTTAGGTATAATGTACATGTAAGTTTAAGAATAATTTCCTCAAATTATTCTTAAACTTACATGCCGGCCTCGGTGGCGGTGGGGTAAAGTCCTCGCCTGCGAATCCGTAGGTCGTGGGTTCGAATCCCACCTGGGTAGGCGATTCCTAACCAGGGCATGGATGTTTGTGCTGTGCTTTGTTAATGTTGAAGACCCGTTGTAAAGGCCACAATGTGCTGTTTACGGGGAATTTGGAAATAAATAAATAAAAATAAAATAAATAAATTTCTGTCGCCGTTTTTGAAGTCTCAGCTGTGAGGGCAATGAAATATCGGTACACTATCATGATACACAGTATCATAGTACACTAGCTACTGATATCATAAATATTAAAAGATCAAGTATTTATCGATTAATCGAAAAACGTTTCCTATTACGACCAGTTACTTTCAGAGACTTTTAATAATAAACGTTGTATTATCAAACATATTTTAATAATGATAAATAAATAGTTGTAAGACAATTAAAAAAATAGATATTAGAGAGAACGTCGATTTATTTGTACCAATTTTCGCTCAGAGGGTTTTGATACCCCTTCCCTTGAGAAGGTCACTGACAAATACGAAGACCAAATTTTCGACAGTAAAAAAACGGGAGATCAACAAGTACACAAAATTATATCATAAAACCCTACCTACGTTTATGGAGTCTGACAAGAGGAGACACTCTGAATTATATTCTGTATGTATTCCTAGATAAATACGAAAAATACACAGAAAAACATTGCACGAAGGGTTCTTATGTCATTGCCAGGAAGACAATTTGACGACAATGAAAGTTCACGGAAATGACTATAGGGGGGACAATCAAACAAGAATATTCACATTACTCTAGAAACGAAAAATTACCGCGAATTCGATAATCACGCACGGCACGCGACTTATCGAAATACGATAAGTCACGATGAAAGAAACGATGCAGCTGATATCGTGTTGCCTTTACGTAATATTTTTTCCACATCTCTCCGACTACTACAATTTTCTTATCTCGCGAGCAGGCATTTGTTTACTCTTCGAATCTAATGGGGCAATCGTCCAATTATACGGCAAGCCACGCTCTCTCGCGAGAGCCGGCATGGAATATCGTGGATACTTACGCACGTCTTTTAAGGCTCTCGCCTCAAAAGAGGTCGCCCACCTCCCATCCCGTCAGGTTCATTTCGAAACGGAAAACGCAAGTTTCCACGCCGCTCCGCACAGCGTGTTTACTTACGACGCGATAATTGCCGACGTATATTTCTCTCCCGCGCCCGCACAATGATTTATCGTCTTCACGAGGGGCTGATTGGTTGGGAACACATTGAGGAGGGTGTACCCGCGTCACACCTTGCCACTCATTCTCAATTGGATCTCCAAACGGATAGGAAAGCGACCGGGAGATTCTTGTATAGCAGATACCACGGCATCCGTAGGAAACGGCAACTTTATTTCTACAACAATTCGGCTCGAGAGATTGAAAGGTCTCTTGGATATTTCAATTTTACTTCTACCACTAGTTTTTTACGTAACGCGACCCGGATTTCGATGATTAATCATCATCTTCAGGCGTAAATTATGATGCATTTATCTTACTATTGTTACCTAGTTATCTAACGGAGGAAGAGATGAATTTTAAAACGGACGCCAGAATAGGGGGAAATGATGGGTAAAGATATTCGTTTATCAGAGTGCTGTCCTGACTTTCAATAATGTTTAAAATTTCCAACTGCTCTCTAGAGTCTAATTCACGGTGGTCATTGCATCATTGTAAAATGTTTATTTTAAAAATTGCTCCTAGGGCAGTAACATATTAAGTGTTTAGCAAAATTACTTTTATCATCTTTGTAAAAAAAACCAGTGGTATTAGTAAAAGTGAAATATCCAAGAGGCCTTACAAATAAATACCACACAGTGAGGAATGAGTCAGAGAATTTTGTTCGAGAGATTGAATTGGAAACGAGAACGAATGTAGGTATTATTGATGACGTTGGGTGACGTTTATGAGTTTGATATTAGAGCTGGGAGATATTGATGAGTTTGAAGATGTTGGGTGTATATTCAATGTCGATGGCTTAAAAAATCATCACTATTTTTATACAAGAATAAGCATTTATTACGTCTAATGACGAAATATTATCTACAAATATTATTTACCGCGATGTAGATTATGGGGGATCGGGTTGGTCTAGTGGCAAGAGTGATGGCTTCCCACCCCGTACTATCGGGTTCAAATCCCGGCGGAGACTGAGAATTTTCAGAGAATTCCAGACCCCTGCTTTAGCGTTGTGTAGAGGACAATTCAAGAACAACACTTCGTCCGTCGGATGGAACGTTGAGCTGGGGGCCCCTTGGCGCCTTCCGTAAAGAGCAGGCTAACGCCAACGCCGAGTTTCTCTCCATCCTTCCCTCTATACACCACATTGAATGACCTCAGTTGTCGGTCCTCCAAGAATACATTATATTCTCAATGTACACCTCCCATAACCGGTAAAATACTTAAAATTACCTAGAAGCGCAACCAGTGCTGAAAAATCTTGCATATACATTTCTTCCAACACAGTTATTGTATAAATATTTTTATTTTTTGCGAAATTAAAATGTTACATTTTAACCATCATTGTTCCGACAAACTTCAAAGGATATTATAAATATACTCCCTAAGAAGAGAACTATTGTATAAGAACTCTTTAATGATATCTCCTTCATTCCCTTTTCGTTTCCTAGCTACACCAGTGGCTGATAGAGGGCTCATAGGTTTTAGGAGGTATGTGCGATAATTCAGGTGGTGGTAGGGGAGAATATTTTAAGCATTTTTTGTCCATACACATGGGGTCGCAACTCCTTAGTTACAGAGCCATGGCAAAGCAAACATCTTTTTCGATGGTTTATTAAACGAGTCCTTGAACCAGTATCAAAAATACAATTGCATAATCTCACCCGTTTTAAGATTAATTGTTTCAGACAAAATTATAATCGAGTATTTTCGTCCAATATTAATTATTTAGAGCAAGAACGAGGGAGCGGTTACGAGAACTTTGAACCAGTATCAACAATACAATTACACAACCGCACCCATTTTAATATTAACTGTTTAACTTAGACAATTATAGTCATGTATTTTCGTTCAACCTTAATTATTTAATGTCTTTCAAAATCCGTAGTATTAAATAAAATGTCGAAAAGGTAATAAAAAAAGTTAACGGGGTAAATCAATAAAAAAAGTTTTGCTTTGCCATACATGGGGAATCATAAATTCTATTCATTTCCTAGCTACGCCAGTGGCACATATAATATTTATGTGGAGCGATGGCTTGATGAAATCGAGGCGGTGCGAAATCTCTTGGAAAGCGTTAGGGTTGCGGAGGCTTTGGGGAAGGGTATAAGGAAAGGGTTTGGGTTAGACCTGAAGGGGGAGGGATGGTAGGGGTTCGATGCGGGGGCATGGGGGTGGCGCCTCCCCTACTGCCCTCCGCGGCTCTGTCTCCTTTCTGGGTCGCTCGATAACGTCAGGCGGCCTCTATGCCAGCCAAAGTATTGATTTCCGTACGGCACGCGGGGGGGCGCCGTACGCAATCACACTCGCCGAGGTGGAGGACGCGGAATGCTAGAGAGATAGGCGAGTATATATTAGTCGAAATCGATCGCCAGTCCCCCACGGAGGAAACCACGAATTGATGTATTTACAGGCACAGTGGCGCCGACTCCATGGGGCCTGAGGGGGCCCAAGCCCCCTCAAAGATTCGTTTCGGGGGGCGGAGCCCCCTCAATAATTCAAGAAAATAATTAAGTTATATTATGCTTTGTGAAATTACAAAAATATATTGTTGATTTTTATTTCCCATGTTTGACGATAGTTACCTTTTAAATAAATTCAACAATGTGTGTTGAAACAAATAATTATAAGGTTAAGAAGGTTAACTGAATCAAGTAGTGTGAATCATGGTAGTGTTTCGGTGCTGCGACACACTTTGGATTTAACCTCTTCCCGGGGAAAGACCTCCGATATGGGCCCCCTCAATATTTTTTATAAGTCGGCGCCCCTGTACAGGCACACAGCCAGGTAAGGGGCGGGCTTTGGGGCCTCCAGCCCTTCCCCCCGGAAGATTTTCCCCGTGTGACTGCGATTTGTGGAAAAACTGTGCCTTATACGATGTTTTGAGTAAAACGAAAACTGTACTCAAAACCATCAACCACAATTTTAGCAAGAATCGCTCGAAATTAAAATTTATGAAGATTAAGGGAAGGGTAGGGAAGGAAGGGTGGAGAGAAACCCGGCGTCGGCATTAGCTTGCTCTTAACGAAAGGCGCCAAAGGGACCACGGCTTAACGTCCCATCCGACGGACGGAGTGTTGCGCTTGAAATGTCCTCCACACAACATTCAAGTAGGGATCGGATAGTCTCTGAATATTCTCTGCCACCGCCGGGATTTGAACCCGAGCCCACGGGGTGCGAAGCCAACTTTATCCAACACACCAACCCTATCCCCCTGTTCCTTCGGTTTAAACGTATAGGCTATGAATATCACCACATTTTAGTTTATTTAACGAAATGTCTGATTTTCCGATGAGTGCGAATTAGCGAATTACCAGTATAGGCAATCCGCACACCATACAATCACACTCCCGCCCTGAAGAAAATTCCTGGCCACGTGCCTGTGCATTTAAATCCTGGTCCCCCAGCCTACGTCCCCTAATAGGGACGCAGGCAGGGTGACCTCCCTGTGTTAGGGAGTTAAAATTCTCCCCAAGGGCCGAAGTTGGTCGCAGAAAATAGAGATTACACAATGAAATAAATTTCAGGGTCGCGAAATCTTTTTTTTTTCACACGATTTTATACACGATGAATGATCATGTGAATGAAATCACTAATTTCTAACCAAAATCCGGGCAAGAATTAAAAAAAATACTAATTTTCTCTGTCCTATAATATTTCAGGGGGTTAAAAACGAGAAAATGGATTTTTAAAGATAAGACACAAAATTTTTCATATTAAATATATCTCATTTCAAAATTTATGGAAGTCGATATCCCAAAATGAAAATTAAATAATTGGTCAAGAAACAGCTATCTTGACTGATTTTTCGACATACAACTTTGTAAGCTGGGATTCCTACATACGATTTTATGGACGACATTACAGATACGACTATATTATTATTACTATATTACACAAATCGCTACAAGTTGCCTATTTGCCATGTGGTAACAGTTAATATGCAATGAAAATATAAATCACCAAATGAAACTAGATCAGTAAAATCGAAAATTTAAAATTAACAATGAAATTAGTTTTCCATGCTAAGTTTTTTGGCTGAAACACTTCTGCAGTCCATTCTAATCATCAATTGTCCTGTTAAGATATGAGAACTTTTTTACGCTGGTCCTTTGTGGCCGGTATTTCATCTTGTATAGGCGATCATTTCTACCTATATAGTTCGGGTTTTCGATCTAATATCGCAGTTCCCCCCATGCTTTTTCCCCCGCAAATGTGAGGAAGTGTGCAAAGCCTAGTGAGTACCATCCAGGGGCGAATACAGGATTTTTTTACTAGGGAGGGGGGCACAAGGGCCTCATAGGCAAACGACCTTATCATACTTGAGAGAAAAACAAGATACAATAATTACGGAACGAAATATTCACTTTATTTTAACATAAAAGTTATTAACATGAAATTAAATATTGAGGCTCTGTAATACTAGGCTCCGTAATTATGTATGCACATGTAATAGGCTCCGTAATTAACAAAATAAAACGAACGTAATGATAACAGTATTAACATTTTTGTCCAGTTTTTAAGCGTCTGGGGAGGGGGGACAAGCGCCCCCATGTCCCCCCCCCCTAAATCCACCTATGGTATCATCCCAGTGCTTGCAGCTTGTTTAGTGACATTCGCAGTCTTTATATGCTTCCCCATCACATACCTTGCTGCCTTTCTTTGTACCTTCTCAATGAACATGGCTCAGGTTTTACTCATGCCATTTTCTGGACTAGATATTCAAGATACGCCTCAATGGAATGATTTTTTGAGATACTACTTTGCGACTAGTATCATTCGATGTGTAATACTATTGGCGTGGATACTGGAGAGCAGGATTTTAGACAGTTATAAGAGGGGAGGTGGGCACGTAGGAGAACCGTCTGGCCAGCTACCTACCCCACCTCACCGTCGACCCAGACGACTTAAAAGGGGGGTCCTGCTTGTAGGGGGCTCCCTACCGTTCGATCTAGAAACCAAGGGGTTCGCGACGATGGAAACAGGTGCACAACCTTCGTACGACCTTTGACTCGCGCACTTTCACTTCATCGACTAGTTGTTTTGAAGGCCAAAATCGGAGATTCCTGTTGACAAATATTCACATTTTACTTTGTAGCGTGGCAATTACCGTAGTAGCCTCTGCGATAGGTCATTTCGCTTCAGACCGAAGAGTTCCAGATTCGAATTCCGGGCAATAGCGATGCAGCAGGCAATGGCGAGGGAATCCTAATGCTCAACAAATATTGTTTCACGTTAGATATGGTGAAATTACAACTCTGTTGTGCTAAATAACCTACACGATAGCAAAAAACTATCAAACTAATAAAAATTAATAATTTTTGATGAAATTTAGGGGGTCATGACCCCTGTGACCCTCCCTGATTCTGCCCCTTGGTGAGATTAGATACGCAGCCTTGATATTAAGAATTCCATGACACTGTTTGGTAGGTGGAAAGTCTACTTAGATTGGGAGAGAATACTATAAGCCGTTAGGATAGAATAATGTTGGGTTGACCAAGGAGGGGAAAAGAGATATGGGTCACGAATAGAACGAGGATTAATGGTCCTTGGGCATAATCCGACATGCCTACATCAAAATTTCGATATCCATTCGCTCTTTTATGTAATTTCGAAGGACGAATAAGTGTCCTGTATACAATCACCATGCCCTGACCCAATCCGAACCCAACTCACCTCGGCATAATCCGGCGTTGTTTCCGATTATCTTTTGTCGCCTATGACGGTTGATGCACTGTAAAAGTTATCCATCCGAACTCAAGAAAAGTTCCATAAATTTTTATTCTAATTTTTGTCGCAGCGCTTTCGCTAACCCCTAGGATTGTTTAGAATGTGCAATAATTTATGGGTCCTAAATTTGTGAAGCTGCGACGAAAATTGGCAATTCGGTAAAAGTAAACCGTTAAGGGAAATCCAAGGTAGGAAGGGTGACAGGCCGAGGTGATTATTATCATAAACTACCACGTAAAACTAACAACTACGATACACATCAGTTCTTCCTACTGATGCATGTCGCAAGTTAAAAATAAGTTTGTATATCAAGGGTGTATATTACTACATTTGACAACGTCGAATTCACGTTCCGATGAAAATATCGACGAAGACTTTGGAAACGTTTAATATGATAATCACGGGAGTAATAATTTATTAGAAGTATTCGGGGAAAGTGGTTACCAGTGGTTACCATAGAGGTAATATCGAAAACAAAAACATAAAATTTATTCCATTTATTCAAGCCCTATTATGACGTTTATTATAACCAATTATGAACTAATATTGTCTTCATGAGGAGGTGAAACTACTTTATCCGGCTTCGTGGTGGCCAATGTTGGCACACATGCGTAGAAGCCAAGAACCGCCCAGCACATTAAGCATCAAATGGATATCAGAAAAAAATACCCCGACTAATTTGACGACAAGCGACACCTAACGCTCTGCATCACCGGAAACATTTTAAATATTTAGATGAAAAATGAAAAATCCTCGGATAGCTCCTTACCAGCACGGAAGGGTACGTATCTCTCTTCCCTTCAATCTCCCAACGTTTTGGTTTGGCCTACGACCGTTTTGGCCTGAAGTAGGGCTTTATCGATTGGTTTGATTAATGATGTTATTCCCGTCTTCGGTGGTCGGCCCAAGAACCATCGATTGTCATGTCGGAGGACGGTTGTGGTGAGCTTGGCCCGTCAAACCGATGTAACGTCATTTCATGAAGGATGATACGATGCCAGTGCTACCGAAAATTAAACGGGGATGGTACGGTATTATCGATTCCTCATTTTTCCACCGATCTCCACCAAATTTAGGATTTATGACTTATTTCACATTATAAACAATCTTAGGCATGGAAAAAAGCTGTAGCATAACTATTTAATTATGATAAATATGGTACATATCTTGATTAGGAAGTGGTTACTTTTACGAGGAGGCAGCCATCTTGTTTGACGAAAGACGATCGAAAACAAATTATAGTAGTAGGTAATGGCAGGGAATGAGAGGGAAATTTGGATATTTTAATCAGCGGTGAACAAGGTAACGGGCCTGTGGAGTGAAACAGGGGTGCTGGGGTGGGACGGTACTCAGGCGGGGATGAGCAATTATGAGGGGAAATCTTCCGGTGCAGGCCACTCCTACGAAAAGTCATTCTGGAAACCATTGATGAAACGATTTCCCGTTCCTTTTAGTACAACCCGTCCTACCCAACCCGCCCGGGCGATCTTACGTTTGGGTACTCCTGCGAAAAAACATTATCGAAACCATTGATAAAACGATTTCCCGTTCCTTTTAGTACAACCCGTCCTACCCAACCCGCCCGGGCGATCTTACGTTTGGGTACTCCTGCGAAAAAACATTATCGAAACCATTGATGAAACGATTTCGTCCTTGTAGTACAACCCGTCCTACCCAACCCGCCCGGGCGATCTCACGTTTGGGTACTCCTGTGAAAAAACATTATCGAAACCATTGCTGAACTCCATCGTTCTAAGTTCAATCAACGTTTGAAAAGCCTCGCCGATCGTCTTTTGTCAAACAAGATGGCTGCCTCCTCGTAAAAGTAACCTCTTCCTAATCAAGATATGTACCATATTTATCATAATTAAATAGTTATGCTACAGCTTTTTTCCATGCCATCGATAATACCGTACCATAGCCAATTAAACTTTCAAGTTTTAATGGACCAGTTCGCGCACTCAGAATAACTGTCGTATAAAAAGGCATTACATTTGTGGACTAACGGGTGAATTATTACACGTTCTCCAAGGATAATAATTCAACTAATATCTCGACTAACTCATTTAAAATGCATATAGTTAAAATGAAATTAGCAAATTTTCGCTCTCGGTGTAAGTTTAAGTTAAACTATGACGTACTGGATTTCGCGCATGAATTAAGGGCCATAAATACATCTGGGTGAGCTCTACGTTACCCAATCAGAACAAACCTGAGCCATTGGGAAAAAAATAAAAATGGGCCTGAAATTATTATTTTTAACGATTTCATCACTGGATAAGTAGATATTTGCATGCAAAAATTAAAAAAAATGTAACACAAAGCACTTCAAATTAATTCAGATGACGCACAAGTACTTCGTAAAATTTATGTGATATTAGTTTTATTCGTTCGCAGGAATACGTTGATTTCATTAAGTTTCACCACAAGCCGTTAATATTCCACAAATTATAGGCGCAGAAATAAAATCATCTCGAAAATTTGTTACTATAATTGCATTGACTAGAAAAAAATGCATTCGTTGGTTAACTTACTGCATACGTTGAGATAAAGCTAATGTGTATTGTGGGTTGCGTACCTCATAGGAGATGGAATCACTGTAAGCAATGCATTAAATTATTTATCAGATGAGAAATATGTATTTAACTTGCATAAAGAGGTTTCCATACCGACATCCACTGTGGGCACTGGCAACTTAAAGCAACAATTTAGTTAATTTGAGGAAGTTCCATTGAAACACACGGCATTGACTGTGGCCTCGCGCACGGGCGACTTTTTAGTTACTGCAACTAAATAATTGCGTCCGGACTTATTCCAAGGGTGAGTGAACTATTACCTGCAAGAATAGACCAAGTAGGTTTTTAGCAACTAAATAATTGCTTTGAAAGTGTGCGGGGGCCCTTACTGGTGTCTTTTTGTCTCAAAACTTGGCCACAAAACCCAAAAAAACGAAATGGTGACGTTTTTTTAATCGCATTTTCGAAAATTTCGAGGGAAAAATTCTAGCAGAAGATATCAATGGATAGGGGAAAATATCGCAGCTGTGACATCGATATGAGTTCACAGATTTTAAATGGTTATTGAGAATCACGAGACAAAAAATGGTGGCTAAAGGAGACATCCTAATCACCACCGACTCCTAAATCACATCGAACTCCAAAGATTGCATAAATCGGCAAATAAGGGAGTGGCCAGATTAAACTCAATAGTAAAAAAGCTCCTATTAGGAGTATTCAACTCTCAAGAGATTGTCGGCAGGCATTTCACAGTCCCTAGTAAATGATGGGGAAAAGACGCAATTAAGAACTACAAACAAGACAATGTAAACATCTCAGGAGAGATAAAGTAGTATCGGTAGTCTTCGCAACATCTGTACCTGTCATTCCTGTCAAGGAGTCTTGGGTGGTTAATTAGGCCAAGATATGAGCCTTTGAAAGATAAGAGGGAAGTAAAGCAAGCGAAGGAGCTAGTGGAAAAAGAAAGGCGAACTCCGTGATTCCCAACGTCTACCTCTCGAGCAAAGCATGGCCAAGTTGAAGCGAAGCCCGTTTTGAAGGATAGCACATACAAATGCATGAATGCAAGACGGTTAAATAGCCGCATTTCTTATTCTACAATGGTTGCAAACCCGCTATAGAGAAATTTACCATCGTCCCTGAAAACAGTGACGTAACTAGAGACATGCTTTGTGGGGGGATGAGGCGGATTAGTGGGGGCAACCCCCCCAGGAAATGGGGAGTTCAGGAAAATTTTTGAAAAATAATATACCTGATAATGCATTTTACATTATTTTGGCGCTTATAATTTAACTTTAAACAGAGGCAGTTATTATGTATCAAATCCAGACAAGATTTTTAAATAAATTTTTGATTTCTCTGATGCTTTGGGGGGGATACATCCCATCATCATAGTTACGCCACTGCCTGAAGACGATGGCCCAGTAGGTCTTCGACACTTCGAAGGGTAGAATTAAAGTTCCTGGCCCGGAAAAGTTCACAATCTTTCTTCAAAAAGATGATATTTGAATATGGGAATTTTCTTTCGACGTTTATAATGGCTATAAAGGCCGTTTTACACCGGGAACTTAATTTCGCAGGTTATAATTGGATTTATTTTTCATTATGGCGTGCAATTTTCACGAGTGCGAGAACGAAATTAGAACAGGGGCCATTTTGCCATTTCACGTCCATGCATTCTCGCATGCATTCTTGCAATTCACCGCTTCACACGACGCAATTTTGACTGCGCCTTCGTGCACACGTCAGATTGTGCAATTACATGCCTCGTGTAAAACGGCCTTAAGTAACACGCGGTCAACGTCATGCAAAACATTGGTACTTACGGGAGTCAAGAAATCAGATTAACATACGAGAAAATATACTCATACAGAAACTAATTATTCACGAAAATCATTCATATAAATAGCTCAATTAGACAAAATTTAATTAGAAAAACACGAGAATATTTCAGGAAAGAGTGAAATAGAATAACGAATATTGTCATTCTCCGCGTCACTTTGTCCAGGGAAAAATACAAACATGAATACAGCAACACCCCCGAAAACACACCCAGTGAAATAAAGAAGCGTGCCTTCATTTAGGCCAAAGAAGCAGATCTCCATGAAAAAAGCCACATATTAGCGTTATTTTCACGAAAAAAATCCACCCAAACAGCCTTAAAATGCAAAATATTCATGTCAATCACATATAAGGTAGGCATCGTATAATCTTTGGCAAAGCCTGATTCACCTCATTGTAAGTTAATTTCTTTCAAGGATCTCATCAAATGATTGCACAAATTATCCTAAAAACTATCAAAAAAATAAAGGCTATAATAGCGAACTATTATATTTCATTCGATTAAAACGGGCTATTTTTTATTGGTGAATATATTTATGCATCTACCCGGGCGTGCATATGCATCATGTATACAGCGCCTTAACATACGAACTACCTATTTACAGAACGGGAGACCCATAGATCATTCAAAATTATCATATATTTTTGTCAATTATTGTGTAATACTTCTAGGTAGTGAATACAAGTATTAAAGCCTTAAAATACCCGCCATTAACCAATTTTTCATCGATTAGGTAAATGCGCCCCCAAAGGTAATTTTTTGGGAAGTAGGCAACCCACAACGCGTATCCACAATATTTCTTAATTTTTCCATCTTTCTTAATTTTTAAAGAAAAAACCAGATGAAAGAATTTATACAAATCAAAGGACCAACTATCTGTCAATATAATGTAGCCCTTTGAGAGAACAAACCATCAAAATCAATCAGGGATTTTGCCCTTTATAAGTGGTAAATAGATAGCGAGTCTTCCAATGTAAGCATTAAATATTTAAGGTAATCAGATGCTCAATTCACTGTAAGGGGTATAGCCGCTAGAAGAGCCTTGTCATGCTTTCACGACATTGTTCTTGAGGCTCTAGTTGGAGGGCCTAAGCTGAAAGGGGCAGATGAGTGAAGACAAATGATTTATACTCTATGGAATCTTCAGCCTTGTAAACACTTGACGGTGACTCTGCAAAGGTATGCCACAGGCTAGTTTGCAGTAAATACTTCGAACATTATACCTTCAAATCAATTGAGTTAAATTAATTAGTAGGTGCAGAACTATAAAATAAGAATTACATACTAGCATATTTAGCTTTTCCATAACGATACCTCCACTGCACAAACGCTTTACAATCGCCAACAGAATCCAATACGCTCATCTAGTAGCCAAATAATAAGAACTGGCAGTAGCGGAAGCATAAATGCTCATCTCCAATTCTCCAAGCTGTAAAGGTGAGCGTTTGTGCTCTGGCTATAGCCAGCTGAGCGCATCCATATTGTTGGGCTCATAGAGAGCGGATTTGATTCGATGGGCGATTATTGAGTGTTTGTGCAATGGAGGTATCCATAATTTTCCGTTAGCTTTGACAGCAAACCCCAAGGTTGGTTTGGTGGCTAATGTTTTGGCTTCCTACCCGAGTGATCCAGGTTTAAATTCTGATGTTAGCAGAGATTTATCCAAGATTACCCAATCCCTAATTCACTGCTGTATGCAGGGAATTTCAAGAACAACAATCTTGTTCATTAGATGAGATGTAAAACCGTGGTCCCCTAGTCATCTTTTGTCGAGAGCATGTATCGGCTAATGCCACTGCCCGGTTTCCCTTCCTTCCCTACCTTTCCCTGTAGCAGAATGACTTAAGCAGTAGCTTGCCTCCTCTAAACATCTACCTATCAATGATTTCTCGGAATACTGAACTTCTACTACTAGTATAATCCACACACCATATCTGCCTAACCTCATCTCAATGCATTGCATCAAGGTCCTAATTTTAAGAGCTCGCCCCTAATTTTGGAGACACCAGAAATTTGACAAAGTTTCAAAGACTAAAACCAGGAATCAAACCTGGGCTGCCTAATGGGAGACAAGGATAGAGCTGCCAGTATAATATGGAAATCGTGGGAGGAGTATCACCTCCATACCTATCAAGGAAATCAATTAACATTCACCTACTTGCAGTGAAACTAAAACTAAGAAGAAAACTAAGGTTTACAGCTCATGACACTGGAATTCAAACCATGAGTGAGGAAGGGGAGAGATGGGAGGATTCCAATTGTATCATTACAGAGAAAGAGAGAGTTTGCATAAAGACAAGAAGAGACTGAAGGATTACTTATGAGGATTGAGTATACATGTACAAATTTCCTGCAAGTGCCTTTGCCTGTATAATAGGGCAGTTTACTATTTCTTTTTCGTTGCCTAAATGGAAATATTATTACTCCTGAAGAACATATTTCATGTACTAAGATTTTTTAATGATGATATCTTTTTTCCGCGATTAATTGAAAAGTGAAAAATTTCTAGCACGCAAAAACGCGACAGCTAAGTATGAATGCTGGGAAAAGCCAGTATGACATCATTCTGGTTCCGGCTGCTGCCATGTGAGGGCACCTTAGTGTGGGGCTATGAGTGCCGCTACAATGCAGGCTGCTAGCAGGTAGCTGAGTACCCTGATAGCAGGTAGCGCTTCGCTTAAATAAGGATTGTTAATACCGTATCAAACAAAGGAAAATTTCTGACCGTAGGCAATTTTAATAGTTGATTATTAAGAGATGTTTCCCAGAGCTCTGTGCCTCATGCATGCAATGGTAATCTTAGATGATGTAAAACTCCTATCTAATAGTATAGAAACTAGGTCCCTGTGACGTCACGTGGAGTGGCATCGCATGGGTGCCAATCTGGCCTTTTTCAAATGCGGTCAAAATTGACCATTGCCATTCGAGTAAACTGGGATTTCTAAAACCAAATAATTTGTATATTATGAATACACTAATTTTGGGTGACGAATTGCAATCAATGCCTTTCGTTTTCTTTGATGAAGGAAACTACCATATTGTTGTTTCCGTGCAGTTGTAGGATAAATTCTCAATGAAACATATATGCGTACAAAAATGGAACTGGGCACTTGAAATCCATAAAGATACACAGAGATACACAGGGTAGAGTATTAAGTGTCCAGATGTGTGTTAGGAATATGAGATGCACTGATCATGTCTCAAGGGTAGAAGATGGAAAAATTGAGATCTTAAGTGAAAGACAGAGTGGTTAGCATACAATCAAGATTACAGAGGATGTGTAACAGAAGAAAGTCCATAAGGTTAATGAAGCAATCAAAGAGACTTGGAAAATTGAGGGCAGCAGTTAACAAATTACTGGATGGAATGGCTTATGGCGACAATGAGTTGATGAAACAAACTTCTAGGCCTTAGCACAGCTTCAATTTTGCTACTGTTAGTGCTGGAATTTCTTTCTACAGGAATTTTAGGGTTTGTCACAATATCAAGTGATATAATTTTAAGCAAATTTTGCTCTACGTTTCATTTCCCATAATAGATTATGAATTACTTTGCATATTGGTATATCAAATATTAAATCATAAAGTTTCATATAGGTACATATTTCACTATTTCACCACTAACAAGTTACAGTACCAAAGTGTCACCACCAGATAATTGTATTAAAACTTTGCAGTGTGTTAGACAATGAGATTTGAAGCCACAAGTGTTTTTGCTAAACCATCCATTGGGTCTTAGTTTATGATATATTTGTCATAGTAAGAAGGCATTATTAAAATGCCTATATTTATCCAACCCATGATACAATAACACTATGCATATAATGGCAATGTTGCCTGAGACTCTCCTTCTGTAGCTAGGCTCCATGAAGTGCAGAGGAGAATATACTGCCATTATTTTGTGTCATTGTTGTGTCACGGGTTGCATAAATTGAGGCGTTTTGATACTTTCAATCGACGTTATCTCAAAAACTTATGCCTATAGGATGCAAATATAAGAATAATAATAATTTTAACAAATGACTAATTTTTTCTTTCCTTTCTCTCATTACAGCTAAAATTGTGCTCTTCTATATCATATTTTACACTGCCTTGGTTGGCTTCTTTGCTGCTATGCTGGTTGTCTTCTACCAAACACTAGACCCGAAGATTCCAAAATGGCAACTCACTAGTTCTCTAATTGGCAGCAACCCAGGTAAGTAACCACACTGAATGTCTTCCTTTGAAAGGTTAACAATAAACATATGGCTAAAAGCTAAGATAGCTCATGTGATTTAAAATTGATATTTCTTGGCCATTTATGGCCGAGAATTTATCCAATTGTAGATGCTTTTGTACACCTAGCATGTATGCTAGGTTTTATGGTTAGCACCGCGTGATATCTCATTTTTATAGCAGATTGGCTCATTTCTGAAGATTTTGGGGTGTTTCTTTGGGTTGAGGAGTCATGGGAGTTTGAACCCACCAGAAAAATAAATATAAATTATGATATACATAGAATACAACTTATACTACTTGATGTACTCTCACATATTTTTCCATATTTTAATATATACTACAAAAGAGAATCATACGTAGTTTTAACCCTTTTACTGACAGCCCATTTTATGGTGGGTGGGATGTATGAACCCTGTCAAGACTATTTTCCGGAATTAGCAACATTTCAGATTTTAAAAATTTTCAACTACTTAATTTTATTTAAGATTTTTAGATATTTTTCCCAATTCTTAAGATATATTTACATCTAATAACCATAGATAGATTATAGGGGGTTTACATAAATTACCGCCGTTGAAAAGGCCACAATCACGAAAAAAAAGTGAAATAATTCAGGCCGATAAATAGGCCCCTGGCAGTTTTTGCTCGACCAGCAAGGGCCGATATATCAGCCCAGTGGCAATAAAAGGGTTAATAGCTATGATGGGATATTATGGAATCAGAAAGTCTTCAACTTCATCAAAGTCTTCTCCCTAACACAAAAAAGGAACTAACATGTTCCAAATCTGTGTACACAGGGCAATGGTGTGGCCAGGGGTGGGGGGTCCGGGGGGTATGGACCCCCTAAATATAAAAACACAATTATTATCCCTAATAAAAGAAAACAAAAAATTGAAAAATCAGGAATTTACAAAATAATTCTTAAACAAATGAAGTTTTTTCGACAGTGAAAAGTGCTAGAATTAGTTTAAAACCCTCTACTTTGTACCCTGTTTTTTTTTTGTCTTCCCCTGGTTTTGGACCCCCTCTGAATAAAATTCCTGGCTATGCCACTGACACAGGGTATTATACGATACTTATGATTTCATATTGTTGTGGAATATAATTGCAAAAGGTTATCTTAACCTTTCTGCCGTGAAGGATGCATTATGATGGGATTAAGTTTCATGTGCAAGCAAACAATGCCATTTTTAAACAGCCTCAATCTTTCAATAAAAGAAAAAAAAAATCAAAGCGTCCCGAAGTCGCTGCAGCTAAGCTACCCTAAAGGAGATCTAAGAGTTCTGTGTCATATAATTTAACCCTCCGTCAGGTGCAATGGATCTGACAAGCACAGCGCGAGTGCTTTTGCATTTCTTTTTGGATCTCCAGTTAAATATCCTTCGTAATTTGAACCCACCACGGCTGTGCAATGGCACGCGTTAATCATTAAAAATTTGATGAAAAACGTTGAGGAGCATTTTGAATGGAAAGTTCTAAGGAGAGCATGTCTGTCTAAATACTGGATTCTAACACGAAACCCTATTATTCCGACAGATGTGCCAATTGAATTCAAACGAGTTCACTTTCCAATTAGACTGGCATTCGCAATTACAGTCAATAAGTCCATTGCACTAAGAGACTGATAATGTTTATTTTTTTAATTGTCATAATTTGTTAAAGAGATGTAATTTGAAAATTATTGATTAAGATAATAAAAGTGCAATGGATTCAGTACATGAATGTTTGGTGTTTGGTTATTTTTACTGGTCGTCATCGTTCACAGCGTTCCATTCCTCTTTGAGTCATATATCACAGCCCCACACACTTACATTAAGTCAGTTAATTTTTATTTGACTACGAAAAAATTCCCAAGAAATAATTTATATTGCAAAACAGCATTTGCCAGGTCAGCTAATTTCTTTATATAGTTGCATTTCAAAATTTCTGCCAACAACCAACAATGAGTCAGACTTTCAGCATTATGCAAACAAAATATTTAACAGATTTGATGTATTTTATGGCATTCCTATGCATAGAAATAGACATCTAAATGGTAGTGTAAGCAACTCTCATAAAGCCAAGATCAGGGGTGCAGCTAGTAATTAAGGCTGGGGGGGTTTAGGTGCAACTAATACCGGTGTGTGTGTGTGGGTGTGGTGGTATACCCACCAGGATAAGCGGGAGGTGCGAGATTAATAAATTCTGGGATTTTAAAGATAAATGGTTCAAAATGATGAGTTTTACGGCTTTCTGAGGGATATTTTATTCATCCTTATGCTATTCTATTAGTAATATCAATCCAATTAAGTAAAATGGATTAAAATTAAATATTTCTCTGAGCTCTAGGGGGGGTGGTTTATCCCCAAAAACCCTTCTCTCGCTGCACCACTGCCCAAGATCACCATGAAGTAAATTTCAAGCTAAGTGACTGTGGATGCAACATTCATAGTAGACAAACTATTCACATTAATCACAATTATTTTTAATGGAATAAATAAAATATGTAGGTACCTTCATGAGAGCAGGTTGCCACATCTCCAACAGCTTCTTCAGCAGTTCTTCAAAATATTCAGATTTCACTTAGGTCCACCATAGATCACTATGTTAGGCTTCTACATTTTGATGTATTAATATTTCAATTTTTTAATTTCCATCCAGTATTTAGACAGGAATAGTTACCTTGAAATTAAAAAAATAACAGAATATAAACCATAGGTTAAAATAAATCAGAATTGCTCCATGACTCCTTCAACAGCAATGACACTTATGAAACCTTATGCTACTCTTTCAAGATATCCATTGGATGTCTAAGGGGGGGCTATAGCCCCCTTTGCCCCCAATAGATCCGCCACTGGCTGAGAGTATGTATAGAAATATGTTTGGTCACCAACCTAGGAGGACAAAACATCAGCGATAAAGAAGTAAGCATAGACCACCACTGAAAATTATGCATAACAACACTCCCCTGTAATTGAAGATGTGTTAAAACAGACGATTCACAATAAATTACATAAGTAATCTTCATATCAACAACACCGAGTAAAATTAACATATATGACTTCAGTCAGAAAACATACCATCAATAGAAGTACATAATAAATTATTCAACCATCTCAACAACTGAAAATTACAAATAAAAATAGTTAGCAACAATTGAAAACATAATCAAAAGGGTCCGTTTAAAATGGCAGATGAATAATTGAATTTTCAGATTTATTTATCGCACGAAGTGAATTTTAACATCTATTAGTTATACCAGCAAACCAATTTCTTTATATTTTTAAAATAAAATTTCTTTCGTATCATCATAGGTCTGGGTTTCCGTCCCATGCCCCCTGAGAGTAACGTTGAGAGTACCCTCATCTGGTACAAGGGCAATGATGATAAGAACTACAAGTACTGGACTGAGGAGCTTGACAGCTTCCTTAAAGGTGAGGAAAAGATTTGAGGGAAGAGATAATAAGCTCTAAGCAATACCCAGGTTGAGCAATGTCCATGGATTCACATGGGTCCCGCATGAAATAAACCTGTATGCTTGGATTTTTGGTGCCGGTAAAATTATCATTATTTTCACAAATGAACTTCAGATGATGATGATTTTCAGTATTCATGTATCACTGTTGATAGTGATCGAGTGTGAAAAATAAATAGATCCATGTCCAGGGGAGGATTCAGCATCAAATTTGGAGGGTCATACAAAATTGGTCTGGGGAGTACAAAAGACCCCCAGGCAAAGGTGGACACAGGATTTTTTTCAAATCAAAATATTCTCTTTATCTTAATATGAATTTAAAAAATATGAAATCAAATGATTGAGGCTCCGTAATGCACAATAAAAAACGAATGTAATGATAATCATATTAAAAATTGTCTATTTTTTAAGCATCTGGGGGTCTCCCCTATATCCACTTATGCCCTCATGGGGAGATGGGAGTTTAGGTGGTTCCAACATGGGCAACTTGGATGATAATATTAAAGATTTCATACATAACAATATTTTTTAAACTTTATATCTATAGTGTACAAGAACCCAGGTCTCCTGCCCGGAGGTGGCCAGAACAAAATGACCTGCGATTATGAGAAACCAGTAACACCTGGAAAAGTCTGTGAGGTTGACATCAAGCACTATTACCCCTGCACCCAGGAGAACAACTACAACTACCACAAATCAGCTCCCTGCATTTTCCTTAAACTCAACAAGGTAAGACAAAAGCAAAAATATTCCATTTATCTACTAGAAGAGTTACTGACTGTAATCGGAGGTTCAAAACAACAAATTGAAAGCATTTAGTGATTTGTAGAACAGGTACATATACTCGAACAACTATAAAATTGGATATAAATGAATATCCACTGAATCCAATAACTTTAATTCAACAAAATTCAAGATAAAACCAACTCAAAAAGAATAATCATTTGCTAAAATGCTGTCTCCTTCTCTTTCACAATTATTGCCAATGAATTGTTGTCCATGGATTTTATTTTGAGTTGTGCCCACTGATTCTAGTACGTATACAACATGGTTTCATTCCTCTTTTAGATATTTGGATGGAAGCCTGACTTCTACAATGACACGGCCAACCTCCCAGCTCTGATGCCACAGGATCTGAAAACTCACATTGAAACTCAGAAAAATCAGGAGCCAAAATCTGTAAGTATATTTCTCCATCACCAAAATTTACTGTGTATGTAATCATGTATACCATGATCCCTATTTATAATGGTGAATATAAAAGCATAAAATAAGTTCCATTTGATTCTAGGGTAAGCATTTGCAAGAGGTATAATACATCTCAAATTAACTCTTTCAATTTAAGATAGAGTAAGGATAAGAAGATTTTGTTGAATAATATTCAATATCTGAGTCATTATTCTAGCTATTATTAGTGGTCATTAACTAAAGTGCAGTCTCTAACTCTAATAATGAGAAATTGCAGATTCTCGCAACGACAACTGTATTTTCATCCATTGGAGAAAAAATGCTAATCATACGAGGTGAAACTAACACACTTGGCTAAAGATTCATATACTAATAACTTGGGTTCCATATGCTAAGTTTACTGTTTCCAGATGTAAAATATATGTCTCAATTTAAAATATAAGATTTCCAGTATCAGAAAAAAACCGGAAAACATATTTGTAACTGTTCACAAAGCTCATACAGTTACTTAATGGATATGAATCATTATTATTCATCAGTCTTCTTTTTAAGAGAAATATTTTTGACCAGGTTTGAAAGCGACATTCATTTGCCAGATGCAAGCATGGGCAGATTTTTGAGGGGCCAGGGTATCCTGGCCCAACCAAATTAAATGGTTATTTGTCTGAAAAAAGTATGAAACCTTTAGTAATGCCAATACATTTTAGTCTAACATGGTCCTTTAAATGCTGCTTTAATTTAAGGGGCTAATTCAAACAAATTTTCCAGAGGAGGGCTCAGTGGCGGCTCGTGAGTCAAATGCTGGGAGGGGCACACTCCACCGGGGGGTCAAAATTTATTAATGAATTTTGAAAGTAATCTAGAGACCATTATGACTCACTATAACACTAAAAATCACTGAATCGACTAAATCAACTACAACTAGGCCTATTTACATTAAAACAATTTACACGTAATAAGTTAACTGGTCACCAAAACAAGACATTCTGCAACACTAAGATTATTCGGCCGCCGGCCGGCACGGCGATGTCAACTCACTAGATACGTTGCTCTGCGCATACTCAGACGGCATCCCAAGACTTCCATAAGGCACAAGCTTAGACAGGTCATGGGACCAGCAGCCCCCACCACTACCACTCTTCATATAACTGCATGGTGATGTATTGGGACATTCTGGCCAGCACCCCACTACAAGTGCGAACTTCTTGAGCTATTTTTGCGTGTTTTTCCTACATTTTCGATGTATGCAATCAAAAAAATACTTTGGTTTATTAGATGTATAATTATCATTGAATGGTTATTTATTTTTTTTCCTTTTTGAAATCTTTTGGAGGGGCGGCAACCGAGAGTCCTTATGAGCAAGCCGCCACTGGGAGGACCCTTTATATATATAGACCCCATGTTTGACTGGGGGGTATTAAATTGCTCATAAGCCCCCCGCAGGATTGCTGGCCCCCCAACAAAAAGCTCTAAAATCTGCCCATGGATTCAAAACTATAATCTACTGGAATTCATCGCAGTTTTTTTACTGTCCTGATAAACCTAATCAATTTTTCTTGCAGCTGAAAAATTAATGTGCACACAATACTTAATTTAGCTTTCTTTTCTTTTGTGACTGAAGAAAGAATGGGTAAGATGGATGTCTAACGATTGTTTTTTTTTTAATTCTGCTATTATACAGTAGGCTAAAATTTGTGTAACTTGAAATTTGTAATTTTATACATGTGTCTAACCTTGCCTTGTAATTGGTAAGTATTTTCAGTATTTCAGTAACAAAAAAAATCTATCTGAAATGATTTATATTATTTCTGACTACTAACATGCAGATGATTCAGCATTTCCAATAAGCTATCTTGTTGCAAAATTATAATAGCTTTATTATGTCTATTTTGGAGTAGTAACAGTAAGAAACTTTTGCTGGTAGTGCAGTTGGATAACCAGAAGTAGATAAAAATCAGGAATGGTGGAAACCAGAAAACTCAAAAGTTATGGAAGTATTGTGCAATAAACTAAGTCTTATATTGTGCATAGTCATAACATAAAAATTACCTCCCCAGCCATCAAATTTATCCCAAATTTAAATAGCAAGAGAAACCGTCATACTTAAGTCATGACTCTTGAGAAATTGTGTAAGTACCGAAATCTAAGAGCACAATTTTCGATCTCATTGAATTGTTAACCCTTCTGAAGTGGTAGAGCTAGATTCAAGTCTTCCACTCTGCACAGGAAATTTTTCCAAAGATACCTAAGCCTTTTTTTTCTACTGGGTGGGGTAGAGCTGGTAAAAGATCCTTGTAATCCCCTTTGGACCCTATTCTTGAGGGGCCCATAGGGAGGACCCCATCCACTATAGGACAGATTTGTGGAATTTTGGGTAATTTGGTGAAATTATTATATCACCAAAATCAATAAACAAATATAATATTAACCCTTTTGGACCGAGTATCAGGTGGAGCCAACGAGTATTTTCATTTGCAGAAAACCTAACATTGGGTATAGCTGTCGTGGATTTTTCAATGCAAACGACCAGACGTTGGCTATAGTCAACACGGGGTAAGGAAAGTGACCACTGAGATAGCAATTGTTAGATGTATTCACGCCTGGCCCCAGACCTAACTCAGCGAGACCTTAGGGCCACTCCTCTGCAATTAACACGTTGCATACGGATAGCGAGAATTCTTGTCATTTTTTTCCCGAACGTCGTACAATACGTATTTGTTAGTAAGTTTTCAGTTGCTGTTTGTTATTCATAATGAATTGATGCATCATAACGTTTGATTGGGTAAAGTTACATTCTAAACATTAGCTTTTTAACCTAGTTTAAACCAAAGGCATTACGCCCTAATAGGCACATATTTCAAATCTCAACACTTCCACCCAGAATCGGCATTCCTAGGAATTTAAATACCCCGGTACGCAACGTGTTAAGCCCCACCCTCCCATTCATTTATGATCATGCCTGCTTCAGAAATCTGTTGTGAAGTGGTTATATTGTCAATGGTTTTTGCAATGATACATCTTGCTGCATACCACAATTTCTTTATACATTGAAATGAATTCTTCATTTATTTCTGTTCGTAAGAAATTTTTAAATGAAGTTTTAAGGGTAAGAGCTGGTTACCCTGTAGAGTTGGGTCTCAAATCCGAGGGATAAGAATACGAGGGTAACTCCACTTCAAAAAAGATCTCTGTACAGAGAGGTTTAAAATATTTTTATGCCACTTTTAGCATGGAAATCGTATTCTTCTCATAGGCGCCAGCAGGACAGGGTTAATTTTGATTTTACTTTAACTAAAAGGAAATCAGTTGAAATTTTTACGTTTGGATTGGTTAAATTTTTAAAGTTGTATTGGTTAAAACTAACCTTTGAATCTAGCCTCTAGCATAAAGCCTCCAAAGCACATTGATAGGATAATGGAAGTATTGACTACTACAGCAAAAGAATGGAATGTGGCTGCTAACAAGTCTTATAACTCTAACAACTCTTACACTTTTTTCCTGCAGACACTGGTACACAGGCATATGTAGGTTTCCTGTAGGCCCAGTGTTCTATGCTTGAATTAATACAATTAATTTGAAAATACTAAAAATTTTCTATAAATACAATTATTCAGACGTATGGAAGACTGTTTAGAAGATAACTATTGACATCGATTCACAATTTTGAAGAGTAAAAGTTAGAGCCCGAAGTTCATGGCAAAATTTTTTAAAATTGCCATGGAGAAATAGAAATTTATCATGGACAGGCAAATTCCGAGGTATCGTTGTAGTTGATGAATTAACTGCTGATTTCAGTTGTATCAACTGACTCTTCTAGAAAGTAAGCAAATGCCCAGTAGCAAAATAATTTATTATGTACTTGGCTATGATTTCCCTGTGTACATACTTTATGTAGTATCTGAATTGATATTTACTAAGCTAGTCTTTACTGAAGTGAATAGTCAACTAACACTTAAATACATATATCTAGCCTAATTAAGACTAACCGTTAATGTACATACCACTATTTTTGGAGGTAGAGGATAAACATCAAGTTACCTCATTGGGTAACTACTGCGTGAGTACTGGAGTAGGTACTAATCTGCATACCACTTTGTTGGGATTGTGCTGTTAACAAAATTTGTAGACATATATTAGTAACTTATATTTTAGTACAACTATGCTAATTTAGTAGAGTTTTTATTGAGCTAGAATAAGTCTCCTAGATTTACGGATATTGATAGAAATTTTGGGCCATCCAAAGAGGTCGCTTAGAGGGGCCTTCAACAAGCATTCTCACCTTATTATAAGGTGGAGAACAGTGGTGCCATGGTGCCATTCCGACATTGGTTAGAGAAAGACATAACAGTCAAATAACACTTTTATCAATTTTATTGCCTCAAAATTTCTAATATAAACATTTGTAACCAAAACGAAAATTTTGTTAAAAAATGTAAATAATGACTTGTAATAAAAAAACAGACAGAGCAATGTGTACTTCACTTATACAAAAAGCTAAGTAAAGTGAGGTCCGGCACTGCTAATTTTGCCATGATGTCACTGGTGGGGAAGGAGTGGACGAAAGAAATATCTCGCCCCTCCATGCATCTCTGGGTGGCCCAGTGGAAATTTCATTTCATCAGATTTCAGCCAATATGCCGAACATCCAAAATGAAATCATGAGAGAAAGAGAGTTCTCATCTACTGAGAGCCTAATTGATTGTTCCACTCAATTGATTCATAATTTTTGAGCCCTTATTTTGAGGAATTAAATGTCAAACTGAAGAGAAAAAATGAAAATCCACTGAAGGAATATATTATCCTGCAACATGGTTCATCAAATAGTTCACCTGATTATCTGTGGTATTACATCTGTGGCATTAGTATAATGTTTTTCCAAGTGTAACATAGCTCATCTACCACATCTATTTTTCATTCACCTACTCTAAATATATATATCCTTTCATTTTTCAGCATTAAAGTAAAATATCAATACATCAATGAATTTTTCAGGAGAATTTACCAAAAAAATAATTGCACACTAACACAGTCAAGAAATAGTTTCATAATCCTAGCCACAAAATATTCTGATATTAAATATTAAAATTCTGATAATATGCTGATCTTTCATTTTCAGTGCAGGGACGCATATTTATAAAATAAAAAAATTAAATTCCAGATGAATACCGTGTGGGTGAGCTGTGAAGGAGAGAATCCAGCTGACACTGAGAATATTGGCCCAATCCAGTACATTCCTCGCCGTGGATTCCCTGGTTATTTCTTCCCATTCATGAACACAGATGGTTACCTGAGTCCTATTGTTGCTGTTTTCTTTGAGAGACCTGTCAGTAAGTAACTATTTCCCAACTTGCAGTTCTTAGAGGAACTTCAAATGATAGTTGAAAGAAGGATGGCCTTAGGAGTACCTCTTTTCGCAATTTATATCTCAGAATGTATGTAACACGATTCTACTGTCCTTACCAAAATTATAGAGGCTTGAGTTTGAATGCTCATAAAAACTGTACCCTTTAAGCTATTTTAAAGATATTGGTACTATTTCTTTTTGCGTTGATCAATATTTTTTGAAATTTTTAACCATAATACAAAAATATAGATATCAGTGCATAAACTAAAAATGTACTGGTTTTTTGAGCCTTTCTAAATAAAAAATAAGAAATTATAGTTAATTAATTAATTTAAGTTATCTAAGTAAACCTCAACTTTAAAGTGCATTACTAACTTTATATATGTCATGGAGTAAGGCTCTTTCGGCATAAATCTTTAGTTTCATTCGTCTTTCAGAATCAGAACAATTGTTATTACATTTTTCATGAAACACTATTTTCTAAACAATGGTTGCCCGTTCAAGGTGAATTTTGACACTGTAGTCATTTGTTAGTCTTAAGTATCTTTTTACAAATGTAATATATCGTTCACAAATTTGGAATGATTTTCTAATTATTTTTATTTTTTATGCTAGGTAATGAACGCTAATCGGTAAAAACAGCTGGTAACAATAGACTTTGTTACACCCACTGCCTTTCCCTCAGTGTTGGGGAAGTTGATTGTCATGAGTTGCAAAATTGTTATAAAATCAATCAGCCGCTGATAGCCAGAATGCGATATTTCTCTCTAAATAAACATGTCACCAACGTGCATTAATTTACACACCAAATTTCACCTTTTCAGCTGGCGTCCTGATCAACATTGAATGCAAAGCGTGGGCCCACAACATTTTCCACGACCGAATGGAGAGGCGAGGATCAGTTCACTTTGAGCTTATGATAGATTAAGCAAAATCAAATCCCCCTCCCCCCAAAATTGCCCCGCCCTCTTCTCTTTGATTTTTAGCACAGTGACTTTTCCAACTCGAAGGTCATCACCTCAAAACGTGATGAGCAGCTGAATTACCACGTAAAAGAAAACTATGCCAAAAAAAGCCCTCCTAACAAGATCAGTGAGAGCATTGTGCAAAAAAATACAAGATAATAATTTCAAAAAAAGGGAAGAGGAGGGAGAATAGGGATAAAATATGTATTGTGCTGGAGGAGTGTTTCAGGGAAGAAGTACGTCTATATAAATAAGAGTTATATATATATAAAATATATTTAGAAGAGCAACAACTGCCAAGAACGGAAGGATGTATAGAGTACAAGACAGCGGTGCCACCGTTTTGTGGAGGAAGTGGTTGCTGAGGACCAGTGGAAGCTGTGAATAAATTGAAAAAAAAAGAGGAAGAAAAAAGGAATTTGGGGACGAGAAACGTGTGTTGGATGCCTGCGAGATATGCCCAGTGCCCTGTGAACTTGGGAAATGAAATAAATGTTATGAGTTTTGCGGGTGCAAATGGACAAAAAGCCGTAGCCTAAAAAGTATATTCATGAAAAAAAAGGGAGAGGATTGTGTAAATAGTTTATGGTATTAAGGAAAAAAAATAAATTATGGAGGGATTTTTTTTCTCATTAGCCTCAGGTGTGATAACTGAGTAGAGATGAAGGTGACGATGAAGATGTTGAAGAAGATATGAGGAAAGTACGAAGTACTTGAGAGGAGGGAGACTCAAAACTTCTTTTAGTAAGTGCATTAGTAAAGAGAAAACTTAAATATCTGCTTTTAACTGGGCTCTGCAAATTAATCAAAGGGTGGGTGGCAGAAAAAAATATGAAATTATCTGAAAGTCATATTGCAACATTTATTTTGTACACAGTTTTTTTTCCTTTGCTATAAGGCACCATTGCTCCCATCATACCATTTTTTCTCGCGTCGTCCTGGTAGTCCTGCAAAAGCCAATGGTTTTTAGAAACTGCTGAAAAAAATTACTGGAGGGTTTTCACAGTATTTCTTCGAAGATGGCAGGCCATTGTTTCGAAGTGCATTACCTTCCTCACTCGAGATCATTATACAGAAAATGTTGTTAAAAATGTATGTAACATACTTGTGTGAATATTTATGAAGAAAATGTGAGATTATTTCGGAGCAGAAAATGAAGATCTTTTTAAAGCCATAGAAAGTTAAAAGGGAAATACTGACTGAAGATGGCTGTGGGAAGGACTGAAATTTCTTATTGGTTACTTCCAACTCTAGTCATGAGAGGAGCTAATGCAATCTTCTACTACCAAGTGGGACAATTTGTTTATCTTCTTTCCCTCTCTATTGTTCTAAAAAAATAAAATCTCTTTGCAAAATCTATTCCCAGTTACAGCCCTCTTCTAAACCTCTACCAGTTGTGAAATAGATCAACACAATGTGTTATAGATTTGATGATCAGAGTTTTACAAGGTTCACGAAGTACACTGCTCATGTTTAGAGTGTCTTTCTTTATTATTATTAGTTGTGTGTTTCTGTAAATATAAACAGTAAGGACAATGCTCTATAGAAATGTTCTGAATATGATGGCTGTCCATATCAGATGATCCTTGTAGTTATGAAGGAAACAGCTTGATTTTAACAGTTACTTACGGTCTTGTTTTTACTGTAGGTTAGGTCCTTAAAGGATCTTCCTCATAGTGTTGAAATAATTGTCATGATTAATGATATAGAGCTGAAAGTACTTGCAATGGCCAAGATTTCATGAGGTGCCATAATTTTTCTCTGGCAGAAAGCCAAAACACAATTTTCTTCAAATGTCCCTCACTTAAATTTTAAACAAGATAAATGCAGTAGGCTGGGGATCTGTGTCTTATGCACTTTGTCATTATTTTGGGAAATCATCGTTTATGATTTTGCCTGATGACATTACTCAGATTCCTTCATTGTTATTCACCAAAATTGTATAAAAAAGCCTTTGATTAGCAGCCATTAGACTTGGATTCCTTCCTATGGTATGCAGTTAATTGTGGTATTATATTTTATAACATATGAAAAATAATGTTTCCTGTTAAATGTCTATTCAAAGTTACTGCACCATGTGGAAAGAGTTTGTGATTAAGAATAACAGACTATTTATAAATGGACACCTAAGGGTGACATGAGCTTTTCTGAGGGTGGTCCAAAATGATGTCTTCACAATGGAACTTGTGAAACTAAATATATTTTTGCTTTGATAGAAAAAAAGCCATTATGAAACTGATAGATACATACACCCAATGAAAATATGCTATGTTCTGTTTTAATGTACAAGGCAAGAAATGTACTTCAAATTTCTCAAAACAAAGGCAATAAATGTTATTATTTAGATCCCCAAATTTGCATGTAATTTGAGATTCAACGGTTTCAACCTTCTACCATATGTGTTGTACAAGCAAAAACTCACAGCTGATTTTGATAGAGCAATCTACCTTAGTGAGGGTGTGGTTTTTTTATGTTCTAAACATCCATGGAAGCTAAAGATGGCACCTATCAAGTATGAATATACAATATATACCCACTTTATGGCAAGACCTAGGGTTCCGACAATGTCGCTTCTATTGCAAAGTTAATTTGCAGAAAACAGATAACAAATTGGATATTGATTGTGTCTTATCAATGCAATCAGAGCATTGAATAATGAAAAATACAGCTAATATATTAGACATACTGCAATCGAAAATTACTCCTTATTTTCACTGCTTAGAATACAGCAACGCACTATAGTTGAGGATCTATATGAAAAAATAGTATAACGTTGCACTTGATGGTTTCAGCCAGGATCACAGAACCAATTAGATCTTTTCAGATTAGGTGCCTGTATAAACATCCATCAGCAGTGGCGCAGCGAGGGGGGGTTTTGGGGGATAACCCCCCCCCCCCGCCCCAGAGCTTAGAAATTTTTAAAATTTTAATCCATTTTACTTAATTGGATTAATATTACTTACTGAATAGTGTAAATATTAATAAAATATCCCTCTGAAAGCCGTAAAACTCACCATTTTGAACCATTTATCTTGAAATTTTTCTAAAGGAGATCCCCTGCACCTCCCGCTTACCCTGGTAGGTATCCCGCACCCCCAGACACCCCAGTATTAGTTGTGCCTATAACCCCCCCCCCCCCCCCCAGCCTAAATTTCTAGCTGCGCCCCTGTCCATCAGGACCTTACAGTCAAGCCAGCCGGAGTTATTCTATAAAAGGTTAAGTGAGAGTCATTGTGTAAGGCTGTCTTATCAGAAAAGAAGATTCCCAAGACTGGAGATCAGGGGAGAACGAAAAACATTGGGGGGGCCCAGGAAATTTTATAAGTAGTGAGTGAGTCATATGATCAACATTAGAACCCTGAAGGCCGCCATACACGGTGAATGATCATGCTGAATGATCACGTGATCATTCACAGGATCATGCGAGCAAAATAGAACATGTCATAATTTTCACTGAATGATCATGCGCATGAAGGTTCATTCGCGAATTGTTCCGTCATACACGGTGAATGATCATGCGCATGATCATGCTCAATGATCATGCGAATGAAATCATTCGCCGTGTATAGCAGCCTTGATAACTCGAATCTCGATATCTGAACAGTCCGGGGAAAATCGACAAGCTTGACACATTTTTTCCTCGCATCCATAACGAATTTTGAGGGGGCTCGGGCCCCCTCAAGCCCCATGGAGCCGGCGCCACTGCTGGAGATGAACAAGACTGCAGCAAAGAAAGAGTACAGAATTCACAACCCTTCCACTGCCAGCAACCAGCCTTTGCTGGATGTGCAAAAACTCCCACTGCCTGGTTTAATTGCACAACCTTATACTAGATTAATAATTATTCGACTGATATTTCTCCATTACGAAAATGATACACAACCCCCAATTCCTTCCATATTTTAAAGCCCCAAACATTTTCAGCATAAAAAAAAAATGTTGCAAGTATTAAACTTGTGCACAAGAAATTATTAAAAATCTGATATCAAGCATACTCCCCGAACAAAGCGTACACAGTCTTCACACATTCCACTCAAAAATTTCAAGAGAAGTGCTGAAAGGATTGGTACTTCCAGATCTTTCTGATGATTAATATTCATGCGTCAACATGGGATGCTAAGGTGAGACTGTGGTTTGTTAGTGGGGGACAGGAATTATTGGTTGAGTAACATGTGCAGCTGACAAGGTTCCCCTATAACTGTCAAGAAACATTATAAACGATGATGATGTCAATGAGATGGCAGGTAAAATTATTTCACTTCCTTTAGATACATTAGAGTTGCAACAAATTATTTTTACAGTTTTAAATCCAAAATACTTAACTTTTCAGGAAATTAGATCAAATGTACCCACTAATGAAACAAAATTTGGATTATATGGTGCCAAATTCTAAGTCAGGGGTTATAATCTTTTGAAATGCAATCAAATAACTTTTTCCTGGGTGGTGGAAGAAATTTATTCGCACAAAAATGCAATTGTGAGTTTAATGAGATATAACCACACTGAAGCTGTAAAGTGTACATTAGGGTGGCCCTTACTTTTCATTAGTGAGAAAATTTATGTTTTCCAAGTCTCGAAATTATTCAAATGCGGTTAATATTTGATTAGATTTGTTGCATGTATATAAGCATCCCTCAGGACTTACAGTGAAGCCAGCAAGAGTTGTCACATGGAAGGTGGAGGAGCTATGTGAGAGGCAGTGATGCAGCGAGGGGGGGTTTTGGGGGATAAAACCCCCCCAGAGCTCAGAGAAATTTTTGAGTTAAATCCATTTTACTTAATGGCATTAATATTACTTGTAGAATAGAGTAAGGATTAATAAAATAGAAAGCTGTAAAACTCACTATTTATCCTAAAATTTTCTGGGGAGGGCCCCCGCACCTCCCGATTACCCTGGTGGGTATGCCATACCCCCAGGCACTCCAGTTTTAGTTGCACCTAAAACCCCTCCTAGCCTTAATTCCTAGCTTTGCCCCAGGTGAGAGGTATAGGGTAAGGCTGTCATATCAGAAAAGAAGAAATCCAAGACTAGAGATGAACAAGGCTTGAGCAAAGAAAAGAGTACAGAATTCATTTAACACTTTAACCTTTTCCATACTAAAAATGAAAATATGCATCTGGATGTTTCTTGACCCAGGAAACGAAAGCAGCAAATTTTTGTCGGAGATTTTCCTGCGCAGGTGAAGGAATACCAAATATATACGTTTCCTAGCTCTCCCCCTTTAATGGCCATCACGGGTGTGCGATGCCTTTGTTTCGGGACCCAACACAGCGGGGATAAGGCTTTACCCTCGAAATCCGGGAGCAGATACCGGGACACCTCATCTTATATTACCCTCTTAGCAGTAAGGGATCACAGTCATACAATTGTTTATTCAGTCATTTTGCAAAATAAATATTTGTTCCCCTCTCAAAAAAATACAAACTGAGATTTGAATTATTTTTCTTTTGACCAGCATTTACAAATTTTAAACAAAATCATATGATAAATATTAACTTATATCTAAATTTCAGTAGAAACATAAACATGGAAATTGCTACTGCATTAAATGCATTAATATTGATGGTAGCTTTGTTCAAAATTTGACAATTCCCAGAATAAAAGGAATTCAATTTGAAGTCTGCAATTTACGTTCTAGCAAAAATTATCCATATTGTTAATTTATATAAACAAAGCATGATTGACCACAAACAAATGCTGCTGGTAGGGTTATAAACCTGGAAAGGAGGGAGCCCAACTACCCTCGGAGTCCGAGATAATGCGGAGTCCCTGCTAGGGAGGGTCAAAAAAGGTTGGTTCTGGGAGTGTGTGATTATCAGGGACACCCTTCTAAACGAATGTCCAGCAAAAATGCTCCGTATGGAGAGGATGGAAGAGTTTCTTGGGGCTCATTGTCAGTACAGCAGTCATGCTAAGGGGATAACTCCACCGTCTCAAAAGCGTTAAATGCCAGCAACTGGCCCTTGTTGAAAGTTCAAAATCTCCCACAGTCTCAATTACTTGCCCAATATTTTAGAATACACAATAATGATTAAATTGCTCATTCTCCTCTATAAAAATAATACTCCCAAATTTCTTACGTAGCTTTAACCCTTAGACTGCGGGACCGTTTTTAAACGGGTTGTTTGCTGACTGCGGAAAAAAGTTTTCCAACGTTTGACCATTTCTCAACTACCTACGCCAGTCTCTGTAAATTTTTTTTGCTATACCCAGGAAGAGCCCAAGTGCTCTTTCACTCACCGTAGGGATCACTAAAGTGGCTTAAATCTCTCCCATCATCCCTAAAGGCGGTTTTAAACAGTACACGGAATTGCACAGGTTAGAGCTGCATTAATTTCTAAAATGGCGTGGAATTGCGCGAATGCATGAACGAAATTAGAACAGGGGCTATTTTGCCGTCTCGCATCCACGCATTCTCGCATGTGTTCTAGCAATTCACCGCTTTACACGACGCAATTTTGATTGCGCCTTCACATGTACGTCAACCGTGTAAAACGGCCTTAACGGCAAGGGGTGCCTCCCGGCATTTTCTATCTTACTGCCCTTTCCGTATTATTTCCTTTCCACTCCACACTTTTTATATGCCCACGACAAGTGCTGAAAGCTAGGCTCATCCTTTGGTAAGAAAGAAAGAAGGGTTTCCCCAGATTATAAGGGTTAACACCTTGCGAGACACTCGGCCAGGCTTCTTGGTTCTCTCCCACACAGGCTAGTAACTAAATTCAAGTAGGTACTCCCCCATCTAAAGGGTTTAGCCCCAAAACTTTTCAACTGTGAGAAAAAAATCTGGATGCAATAAACTTGTGCACTAGAAATAAATCTGATATGTTTCTAACTTCCCGAATACAGCTTTGGCAGCCTTCACACACAGGACTGGAGCTAGGAGTTTGGTCAGGGGGGGCAAAGATCAGTTTACTGAACCCCTCCCCACATCCCCCCTCTATCCCTCCGTCCTACTCCCCCACCTCCATAATATAATACATCCGTAAGCTATTTATTGAGATTTGGTAGTTAAAATAAAACAAAATAAAATAAAGGTTTATTCATTAAAAAAATGTAATTGTGAGTCCATAATATATACTCTACAATATATACAACCCGCTGTGTGACAGATACCTCACTCACTGATTCAGGTGTACAAATTCCCGACCACTTCCGGACGTGCTGGGAAGACGAAATTTTTACCAATGGTGGGGAAAAAATATTGATCGGGGGGAAAAATCCGAAAACTCGAAAAAGTCGATCGGTTTTCGAGATATATCGATCCGAATTAACATTGGAGCCTTATGGGACTAAAACTTTTTCCATTTATTGCCTACTTGTAAATGTCTCAGGACTTGAAATTTCTCTGACAGAAACAAGATTTTTTGCTCAATTTTTCGGTTTGGTTGCAATTGCCATTAGTTGATTTAAGGTATGTATTTTTATAATTTTTTCAAATTTACAATGCTTATCTTTGGATTTTTTTAAAACCAACTTGCTATAATTGTAGGACAAAGTTCTTAATGAATAAAATACAAGATTTTTTGGTTGATTTTTTACAGTGGTTTTCTTTGCAATATTTTGATTTAAAGTATTTTTTTTACTTTTTTAAAATTTCCAATGCTTTTCTTGTGGGCCTAACTTGGGAATTTTTTTAACCAACTTGCAATAATCGTAGGACAAATTCCTTAAAATGCAAGATAATATATTTTTTCCTCAATTTTTTGGTTATCTTTAAAAATCCATAAGTCGAACGAATTTCGAGTAATTAACGGTTGTCGATTTTCCATTGAAATCGCGACTCCTACAACGTTTGGTAACTTGCAACACATCCGCCGTGAAGTTTGCATTCCCCCAACACACAATTTTAGATATATATTTTTTTTTTTTCGGATTTTTTTTGCCACTTCCCTTCGAGGTAGGGACACCAAATTCACGTGAGTGATGTCTTTCACGTGTCCCTGCGTGCCGCTACCAGGAGAACGCAGAATATTTAATTTTAACGGGTGACACCGTCGAAAAACCATGCTTGCACTACAGCTAAAGAGCCGGAATTTTTATTGAAGGTAAACGATGCCGCGTTATACGGGACAAGCACATAAAGTCCCCCAACAACCCCCTGGAACCCCCCCAAAATATGAAAATTACCTAATAAGTCGCATATTTCGTGTACCATTCATCGAGTTGTATAGTTCATTCATGAGTTGTATAGTTATTATTGACTCAGAATGAGAATTGTGTCGGCTATATTTACCCGTCATTTTTAATTATCCAGGCCCATTTACGGACCCGCAATAAAACTTCAAATTTTGTAATGTAGATTTCTGAATAAAACAGTAGAGGTGAAATGGGGGTTCAAGCACATGGACACCTAAACGCGATTTTTTTAAAGCACTTCCCCATAAGGTACGGCCACGAAATTCGGGTGAGTAATGCCTTATTACTGCGCCTATGCACCACTACATGGAGAATTCAGAATGTGTAATCTATATGTGAGTAATAGTGAAAAATTCATGGTTCCACTAAAGCTAGAGAGCTGGAATTTTTACTGTAGGTAGGCAAACAAATTTCATGAATGAAAACACCTCGAAAATTCACGTGGCTCCCTAGAAGACCAACGAAAAAAAAAATTTTTGCTGTAAATCGCCAGTTTTTGGTTGTTTTCGCATATTTTCGCAGTAATACCGTTCTCCTATGGATTTGTTTGGACGATAGTGACCGTAGTCAGTACAATCATCAGAACCCCTGGCAACCCCCCGGACCCCCTTCAAAACATAGATATAATCTAAAATGCCACAATCACCGGTAACATGCGACTAAATTCCGCCGCTTTTTTCCCCTCGCAGCCTTCGTAAACGATGGGGGACAGCTGGTAGTACGCATTGCTTGGTGAGGAGTGAAAACCCTGGCGGCGAAGTCGCTCCGAGGAGTCACAGACGCGGAAGGGCTCCGATAACCCTTGGGCGGCGAAGCCGCCCCCAAGCGAGGAGCAGCCGAATGGGGGTCTTGACGAGGGGGGAGGGCTCCGATAACGGCGAAGCCGTTCCGAGGAGTCGACGGCACGGGGGGACTCCGGTAACCCTTGGGCGGCGAAGCCGTCCGGCGTCGGCGGCATTCACGAGGCGAAGCCGTTCCAAGGAAGCAATGGAGTAGCCGTTTGGGGGCTACCTCTACCTCCGGGCGGCGAAGCCGACCCCTGACGAGGAACGGCCTTGAGGCCACAACTGTGCAGTAGGAACGTGTCTGGTAGGCCTAAGCTGTGAAATTGGCAGGACGCAGGCCCGTACTGGACCCCATCCTACTAAAAAAGGACAGCGGACGGCCATGGCCAGAGTGGACCAGCACTATGCAAGAGGAGGACTACCAGGAGGTGCCAAAGATTTCCAGGCTTTAGGGCGCACCGGGATACGTCCTGGAGTCCTGGCTGCCCATCACAGGCCTGGCAGGTCATTTGTTACTGTAAACCACTGCGCGCAGACAAGGGCGTACCCAGGATCAAAAATAGAGGGGGCAAGCTGAGGTTGGTCAGGTTTTAACCCAGAAAAGGTTATGGAAACCAAAATTTCATAAAAATTTTAACAGTGCTTCATTATTTTTTAAAGTTATTTGATCAGAAAAAAATATTTTTTTTCAATAAATGTTTTATACCAATATCACTTTTCTTGGATTTAAAGAAAATTTTTCAAAACTTCCTTTTTAAATTCTTCCTTCCTTCCTAAATTTAATTTTGCTTCAAGGGGGCAGCTGCCCCTCTTGCCCCCTGCTGGGTAAGCCCATGCACACAGACCATTTCACAAAAAAAATGGAATTGACAATAAAGCAAAGTTATTTGTTATGCTATACTGAAAAAAATCTCTTGAGGAGATGGAGATAATGATTCATGAGGCTTACAGCAACTCTGCTCTGTCCTACTCACAGGTTTTGAGATGGTTAAAGAAGGGCCAGGAAGAGATAAATACCCAAAATGGCAAGAATGAACAAATCAAAAGTGAAATCAGTGTTCATTGTCTTTTTAGGCAGCAGAGTAGTCGACAAGGATTTTTTTCTCAAGGAAAGACAATTAATGATGCCTGTTACATGTAAAGACTCCAAAAAAAGGGTCATCAGGACGAGAAAAGACATCTCTTCTACCTGGCTAATCCATCTTCATGAAGCACCTTGCCACAACGCTCTATGATTCTGTGAGTTCCAGGCAAAATAGGGAGTTCAAATTCTACCCAAGCCCCATAGAGTCCTGAAGTCACCCAATCAGGCTTCATTCTATTACCTCAGATTACGGAAGCCCTGAAATTAACCCATTTTTTGTCCTTAGAAGAGAGACAATCAGTTATGACGAGGATTTATCTCACCTCCTTTGGATAATCAGTTAGGTACTTCTAATGTCTATACCCCACTAAAGAATTCAAGAGGTCTGAATACAACACCATACATGAAGCAGTGGCGTAACTATAGGAATATGTTTTGGGGGGCGGGGGGTGAAAGGAGGGTGGCCTGGGGGAGCGACCCCTCCAGGCAACCCCAGAGGATCTAGGTAGCTCCAGGAAAAGTTTTGGAAAACGACATGCCTGGAAATACCTTTAACACCATTTTGGCACTTAAAATTTGGGTTTCACTCGTAATTCCGCGAGATTATCATCACAGCAGTGAAAACATTAGTGTACCATAAAATTTTTCTGAGGCTTTGGGGCGTGATCCATCCCTCTCATCCCCCCTCCATAGTTACGCCTCTGTTATGAAGTGAATTTTACATCAAGGACCAATTATGGCGTAATTGAAGTTTCTGATTTTTCAGCTATATACCGAATATATCAATTGAGTTAACTTACGATTCATGTGCCAAATTAATTTAAAATAATCCTTCCGCTGTAATTTTTCCTCTGAAAATTTTTAAACACCGCGTATTGGTTAGATTATCCACGAAAAACATGAATTTTTCCTCGTCCTCGGCAAGCGGCCTACTGATCATACCCGCGTTCCGCGACCCCGCGTCTGGGTTGCCCTATATATATACTATATAGTCCCCCACCCTCGCGCTCAATTTGTCAATTTGGTCAATTTGTGGCTTAACGGTCGTATACATAATATGAACAAAGTTTTCGCACAAGAAACCCTTACCTCAGCTAAATCCACTGGGAAAAAAGATCAAATTGCATATTCTAAGATTTTCAACCTCTATCTCGATCCCATACAAGGTAAGACCTTTGACAAGATCTTGTCGTAAAGAACAAGGACTGAGAGGTCTCAAATGTTGTGGTCCTTATTTTGAGCTGGTATTTAGTTCCAAAACTTTATTTTATGACGAGGGTTTCCCTTTTAAACAAATAGTTTTTTTCGATCCACCCTTGAGTAGTTACAGCAGAATTCATCTTCTGGGAAAATATATTATTGTTCTGATCATAATTTACGCGTGGAAAATCTAATGTAATCCACGGAACCAGTAATTCAATGCAAAACATAATTTTATCTCTGAATTATCTATGAGGAGAGGTACGTAATCTTAATTAATTACCCCATTATATTATCCAGCAGTTGTTATACAGCGGGAGTTCAAAATTTTCCATTTAGTTCTTCCGATTTTCCAACAATTTCGTCCTATTTATTCTGTATTTGACCTAAAGACTTCCTTCGTTCTATTATAAATAATATAAGTTGGCACCCAAGCCTATAGTTTGTAGAATATCTCGAATTCGACCTTTGTTAATTTGAAATGGTTTCAAACCGGTTTCATGCATTCCATTGTGTCCGTCGTTCCCTGTCTCTCCCCGTCTCCGTTCCCTGTGTCGTAATCTCTACATTTTGGTAAATAGGAACCAAATAGGGACGTCGCAAAACGTCGTGTTCAAGGCCGCGCGCGTCTTAATTTTTTGTAGCATCTCTTGTCATTATAGAAGCAGTTATCACTTAACCTGACAGCTTGGGTAATTCTCTATTGGAGCTGTTGCTGGACCAAATATGGCATTTTTTCCTAGGAAATATTTCTTCTTGGCCTTTATCATATCCTACTTCGCCCTGATTAATGCGACTACTGTTCCAGGTATGAGATATTTTTTTACTAACGTTGAGTTCTCCCGCTGTTATTTTTTAAATCTTACATTTCATTCTGAATGGTGGAGAATTGGTCAACTCTAAACTCAAGAAGGGCATCCTAATATTTGAGTTGCTAAACGTTTTGACAACTCAAGCTGATCAATACCCTATTCATGTCCGAAGGAATGTTCGATGTCAGGCTGAAAATTTGTCCTTCAGCAAAAGTTGTCATTTTTAGATTAAGGGTCAACATGAAATGAATTGCGAGCCATAAGTGAATCATTCTCTTGAATCCTTGCTGACTTGTCAAAAGAATAGCGAAATAAGAAAATTTGCCATTGTTTTTTTAGATTACCGAAAACGCCAAAACACACAGGAAATAAATCTTTATTTTTATTTTTCAACACATTGTGTTACCGTTTGGATCCAATATAAATTGTATTTTAAAATAGTCTCCACCCCTGTTGCGCCGTGAGTACATTATTTCATGGGGCTGCAAAGATGCTTAACAACAATTTTAAACAGCATGTTGTCCCTTCTGACCGTAAATTTGAGATTAATGGTTGAAAAAATCAGTTTTGCGTATTAGCTCCTTAAACTAATGTGCCTGTAGCAATTTTTTCTGTTAGATAGAAAAAAATTCAGTGTAGGCAAATGACTGTGGGAATACATCTCTGGGCTGCCTAAGTGGGAGATTAACCCTTTCCTGCCAGCACCTACAATAGGAAAACGTTTTCGTGCTACAAGTAGCATGAGAATGTTTTGAACCTCTTTGTACAGAGATCTTTTTTGGGGGTGAGTTGCCTGGGTATTTCTGTCCCTCAGATTAGGGACCCAGCCTGTCCCTTACCCCGGCCACTGGATTACACCCTCGAACCCCATCATAGCATGAATCCACAGTCAACTTAATGCATCATCAGTGGGGTTATGCGTTCAGAGAGGGTTAGGATGGAACCACCTGGCCAATGTGGCAGTGGAAGACAGATAGCATCATCATGCGTGGTTTACCTCACATATATGGACTAAAATGGGTATCACTGAAGTGCGAAGAATCTGGAAATGTGATGACTATTTCAATGAATGTGGGTGGATGTTGTTAATATTTAAATCTTATTTGCATAAACCCTTTAGCTGTTGGTAACATGCATATATGAGTGTAGTCAGGGGCGGATCCAGGATTTCTTTTTGGGGGGGGGGGGGCACAAGCAAGGGGGGTGGGGTTTCTTTTTGGGGGGCACAAGCAAGGCCGTATCCACGATTTTCTTCTGGGGGGGGGGGGGGGTGTGGCCAAAGGATACCTCGTAATTCAAAACGAACGCAATGATAATGAGACTGTATTAAAAATCTTGTATATTTTTTAAGGGTCTGGGGGGGGGGGGGCACGTACCCAACCCCTAGATGCACCTATGAGTGTAGTGGTGACGGCAGGAAAAATTTCAGTAACGTTTGATCATCCCAAGTTCCCTGCTCTCCGTGGCCTTTCTTACCTTCTCAATGTCCCAAACTCTTTCATGAATGGACTTCTGTCAACCCTCCCTTCTTAGTGAATTACAGGTCCCTCCCTCACTTGTAAGCACTCGCATTCCATTCCCTTGAAATAATTAGCATGTCCTTTTGCTATCTTCTCAATTCGCTTTGGTGACTGGTAGCTAGACGTCTAGATGCATAGAATTGTTAGAAACATTTGGACAATAGGGTGGTTTTCTATTTTTTTATTTTCTAAATTGAAAGATAATTACTCCTGGAGTACGTATTTCATACTTTCAGATTTTTAAATGACAATATCTATTTTTTGCGATTAAATAAAAAGAGGAAATTTTCAAGGGCATGAAAACACAATGGCTAAGTATGAATGCTGGGAAAAGCCCGTGTGATGTCATTCTGGTTCTGGCTGCCGCTGTGAGAGGCCACAGTGGTGCGAGGCTATGAGCGTGGCTACGATGCAGTTAGCAGAGTGCCCCGCTAGCAGATAGCACTTGGCTTAAATAAGGATTATTAATACCTTATCAAACAAAGGAAACTTACCGACCTTAGGTAATTTTAATAATTGATTATTAAGAGATGTCTCCCGGAGCTCTGTGCCTCATGCATGCATTGGTAATCTCAGACGATGTAAAACTCCTATCTACTCGTATATAAACTAGGTCCGTGTGACGTCACGTGGAGTGGCATCGCATGGGCGCCAATCCGGCCTTTTTCAAATGAGGTTAAAATTGACCATTAACATTTTTCTAAACTGGGATTTCTAAAACCAAATAATTTGCATATAATGAGTACGCTAATGGTGGGTAACGAATCGCAGTCAATGCCTTTCATTTTCTTTGATGAAGGAAACTACCCAATTATCATGCAATTTTCATGGTGTTTTGTATCATATAGAACAGAAAATTAAAATAAAACTTCATATTATATTTTTCACATTGATTTTGGCTGCTGAAATAATTTTACTAAATTGTCAGAAATGCCACAAACCCGTCTCTTGCTGGGTTAGGTACTCCCCACGGGCCCTTGGGAAATGAGTCAGAATTTCAAGTGTCTTCTACTTGCTCTGCTCCTCCCAGAAAAGAAAAGCCTTTGGTCTCCTTAACAAATATTCCTGCACTGAGTGGAAGAATAGGGTAGTTTCCTTCATCAAAGAAAACGAAAGGAATTGATTGCACTTCGTCACCCAAAATTAGTGTATTCATTATATACAAATTATTTGGTTTTAGAAATCCCAGTTTACACAAATGTTAATGGTCAATTTTAACCTCATTTGATAAAGGCCAGATTGGCACCCATGCGATGCTACTCCACGTAACGTCACAGGGACCTAGATGCTATACGAGTAGTCAGGAGTATTACATCATCTAAGATTACCATTGCATGCATGAGGCACAGAGCTCTGGGAAACATCTCTTAATAATCAACTATTAAAATTGCCTACGGTCGGAAATTTTCCTTTGCTTGATACGGTATTAATAATCCTTATTTAAGCGAAGCGCTACCTGCTATCAGGGTACTCAGCTACCTGCTAGCAGCCTGCGTTGTATCAGCACTCAAAGCCTCGACCCAAGGTCACCTCACACCACGACAGCGGGAACCAGAAATACGTCACATGGACTTTTCCCGGCATTCCTACTTAGCCGTTGCGTTTTCACGCTCTTGAAAATGTTCACTTTTCGTTTAATCGAGAAAAATAGATATCGTCATTTAAAAATCTAAAAGCGTGAAATGCATACTCCAGGAGTAGTAATCTTTTGATTTAGGCAATAAAAAATAATAGGAAACCACCCTATTGCAATTTAGCTATTGCAGCTTTAGGGTTAGTGGAATGGACTTCTGTTTGAGGAAAATGAATAGCTTTGTCAATAGGTGAGTACTCAAGGTTTGAGCTTAACCAATCAAGAATGAGAACTTTGGATTTAAATGCTGAGTGTTGAAATTTTTACAAATATATTCAGAACATTACTACTTGAAAAAAATATTCACCCACCTATCTGCTAAGCTGGAACCTACTAAGCACACTTCTTAATATTTACAAATATTAACTGACTATAGTTGGAAACAATCTCCGCTATGTGTAGAATGGAGTCTTCATAAAATACTACCAATAAGGAAGCAGCCCATTAGAAAGATAACCTTTTAAGGCCTAGTTGCACGGTGCATTTTCATGCTCATTCATGTGTTCATACATTTTGACACATTTACTCACTCGTACAGTCACAGGTACTCACTCTACCAACTCATACATGTTAATGCATCAAGTTACCAGGCCTAAAAAGATAACAAGTACTGCCACCCAAAAAAATTCCAGTCGCAATAATGGCATAATTGTTTTCAATGAAATCAATTTGTGTCGTACAGAACCAGGAAACATGAATGGAACATCTCAATTCATCTTAAAGTTTAAATTTTTAAAGTATATATTTATTTAACAACTTATTATTTGAAATCACCGATGCAAGTGACACAAATTTTGTGGTGATTTGCTCATTGATTTGGGTAATCAATCAGGCGGAGTATTGAGGCAAAAAGATTTTAAGGCTCTCATAAAGCTTGTTCATAGGAGGCTGCAGAATTTCTAGTATTCTTCAGTTTGGTCTTTTCCCAAAATTCTGAATCTGAATCATTTGAAACTTTTTGAAAGTATGGATAAAGTTTGAGGGAAGTCTATACATCTTATATAAAATGAAGTAGGTACAATCTTTCCCCTTCCTTGCATCTTGTACATATTTTCCTATTTTTTATGGACTATCAAATCTGTGTGTCCAAATAATGGTAAAAGATGTTGCATCAATCTAGGTACATCCTTTAGTATATCCTGGGATACAACGCAGCCCAGACTTGCATCTGTCCTGCTGAATGGGTCAAGTAGTAAATAATATCATGGCACGTGTGATGTGTATGCAAAATAAATTCCTGCCTCTGAAAAGCCAAATTGATGATGGGGTGTTGACTGTAGAAGCTGTAATGAATTTAATGGATGCATAGATTCTTCAGTGTATTTACCAAATTGGTAAAGTTGCCAAGTGCAATGCATTATTTGCCTCATCTGGCTCTTGATACTTTAAATGATAGGAGTTTAATTCTAAATGATACTATGACAGCTGTCATACTTCCTTTTACATAAGACTCTTGTCCTCTTTCACATCAAAAATGCATATAAATCCGACGTCACTAAGTTTTTATCTGAAGGCATCATTTTGACACACAGTAAGTTCAGTTTTCAGCTTGGTTTTTATACAAATTATTTTGGTGTCTACCGATTCATTTTGGCTTTGGTCTAATCAAGGGCGGATCCTGGATTTTTTTAACCTTTTAAAAGTATTTAAATATATTTTCCAACAAATATACATACTATGTCTAATACATCCAAATCATATAATAACCCTCTTGGAGTGGTAGGACAATATATATTGACTCCTGTGTCTATCATTGATGAAATCTCTGTGACTAATTGCAGTAAGCATTTCAATAAAAAAAATTCAAGTATAAATGAAAAAAATCGCAATAAGATATTTAAAAAACTTAATGTTTTTTTCCTGAATTGATTTGAAAGATCCTGGATTTTTTCCAACAAGAGTCTGACAGGCAAAATGGTCATCTCATATTTGAGATTTTTAAAAAACATACAAAAATTACTGTACGAAATATTATCTTTAGTGTAATGTGAAAGTTAAAATATGTTATTAAAATATTAAGGATCCGTAATACACAAAACAAATGTAATGATAGTCGTATAAAAAATCTAGTACATTTTTTAAGCGTCTGGGGGTGGGGTGGCATGTACCCCCGTGGTTCTGGTTTGGCTTGAGAACTAGTGGAACTAAGAGCGGAACAGCCAAACTGACCCATCCCTAAATATTATCAGCAGAAAACCTGCTGATGGAATCACTACCAAATTATTAATAATACTTTTTATTATTTTTTTAAGAGTTGAAATATCACCCGAAGCTACCTTCACTCTATGAACCTACGTTGATATGGTACAGAGCAAATGATGAGGGAAATGTGACAGCCATGACTCAAAATCTGGACAAATTTTTGGAAGGTAAGAAATGGTAAGGTGAAGGGATATTCCTCAATGGGGCTTAGCCCTGGCTTTTCTTGTATTATATACAGTAAAACCTCTTTACATCGTAATGGAGGGGACCAAAATTTGGGCAATTTGATGTATGGAGGTTCACTATAGAGAGGTTTTAGTGATATGCACCAATTTTTCATATCCTTTGGAAATGAAAGGCACTACATACTGTCTTTTAAACCATTATATTTATGCGTTTAAATAAACATTCATGCATTAGTGAACATATATTTATTATTTAATGACAACACAAATTAAGGGAGCGCTATCGTGTGATTTTTGCCATGATTTGAGAGAAAATGATGTGATCTCTCTTAATTCAACAGTCACTTTAAATGATTAGGATAGTTGGATATGTTTTTTTTATTTACTGTTAGGCATACTCTCGTACGGAAATGGCCAAATACTCAAAATGGCCATAACTAATGGTTAACGTGAAAATTACAGAATATGAAAGGTGTAAAAGAAAAGAAAATGAGCGTGAAACATTTATCGCTGAAAATGTCATTCCATGTATGTAATCGCGGCTGCATTAATGGTCTCTGGTTGTCTTGGTACAATTTGCAGAGGTAGTTAGGCAGTCTCGGGGGTGTCTCCTTGGTATGATAAGTGGAGGTTTTACGATATGAAGAGGTTCACTATAAAGAGGTTTGCCAATAAATTTACATGTAAATCTGACGGGACCGTAGGGGTGGTATGAAGTATGGAGGTTTATGATGTAAAGAGGTTCACTACAGAGAGGTTTTACTGTATATTCTTTTTTCTTGATTGAAGCTTTTGCAGCTCATGGTGATTAAAAGAGAGGGACATACGGGTGTATGCCGCGAGACGTAGAGGAGATTGCCCCGACGTTTCGTGACCGGCTGCTGGTCACTTCTTCAAGGGAATGATGCTGGGATTTGGTTTTTGCTTGCTGCCTTTTTATTTCAGGTAGAGGGGGTGGGTGGAGGGTGTGAGGAATGGAGGGGGAAGATGACAAAATGTTGTGGATGACTGGGTTCCATGTACTGCTGATTCTAGAATAATTATAACAGAGATCCTGTATTGAGAACCAGCAGTACATATGGTATCTCGGTTATAATTATTCTAAACACACTTCCATAATGCACCTAATTACTCTGTGATAAAATTGTCGCACTATGAGATTTTGCATTACATTTCGAAGTAAAAAATTGTGGGCTTTTCTATTGCAAATATTAAATTTAAATGTTCCCCCATGTGCCCTCTTTTCTCTTGATCCTATTTTAATTCATTACCTCTTTCTGAGATTGAATTTTATAATTTGGTGATCCTATATTACTATCTATTTGAATGTCACTGATTGCTCTATTTAGTTTCCATAATATGACATAGTAATCACATTTGGTTGTGATAATAGGAATTTCAGGTTCACTATGTGCGCAATATTTTAATTTTTTTGATTGTGTCATTTAAACAATATGTTCAATTAAAGTAGAATACATACTTCATCTCAGCCCTCAAATTGAAATGTTGTTTATCTACCGTGAAAAGTATGAATAGATCTCTGAAATAATGCTGTAACAATGGTTGCTCTTGAACATGCTTACAGTTTCCTCATAGCATTTAAACATTATAAAGACCTATCTGATTGTACGTATTTCTTCATGATTTATCTTCACCCAGGATACAACAGACCTGGCCTTATTGCTGGACGAGGGCAATCTGTCATTCACTGTGATTTTTCAAGACCTCCAAAAGGTGAAGAAGTTTGTGATGTAAATGGTAATGAATTCACTCCTTGCATTAGTGGGAATCGTTACGGCTATGACAGGGGTTCACCATGTATTTTCCTTTCACTTGATAAGGTAAGGTAATAAAGACTTGCTTCTTGCTTACTTCACTGCATATTGCACCGTGGCTCAATGGCATTAAGTTTTTCAATGATACAATCTTAAAGGCCATGCAAAAAATATTTTTTGCTCACTGTCGGGATATGTTGAAGAGATAGAAATGATAGAAGATGTAAATACTGCTTCAAATTTTCAATGCTCAGCAAGCAATTGTTAAATTTCTACACAAATCCAATCCATTAATTGACTATAGTCTGAAACGCTTTGTAACATTTGCTACTGCATCTTAAAATTGAAGAAGTGATTTTTCAATTCATTCATTATACCTTTCTTCAATTTTTCTAGATTGTGGGGTGGACACCTGAGTTTTACAATGACTCTAGCTCGCTTCCTGCAGATATGCCGGAAGACCTCAAAAATCACATTGCTGATCTGAAAAGACGAGACCCAAAAACGGTGAGTGGTAAATAACCAAATAATATTTGAAAAAGGCTATTTGGGCTTTCAGCTGGGTGGTCTCTCTCCATTCCACCGACTCGGGTGCCAATCTTGGATACGATGGAGCTATTGAAGGCCAAAATTGACCATGACACAGTGATTCTCTTTCATCACACCCTAACGACGACTTACTTCAAGTATGACAACACCTTCTACGAACAAACAGAAGCTGCTATGGGTTCTACTCTGTCTCCCGTGAACGTGATAGCCAACTTTTTCATGGAGGCTTTCGAAGAAGCACTTTCATCTGCTACCCTCAAGCGCAGATGCTTCTACCACTATGTCGATGATGCATTCATAATTTGGTCTCTTAGGAGGGAGAGCTTACAACATTTCCTGAGCCATATGAATAGTCAACATCCAAATATACGATTCACAATGGAAATTGAGAAAGACAATCGAATCCCATTTCTGGATATTCTTATCCATAGAAGGAATGACAGCATACTCGGTCACAGCATCTATCGCAAGCCAACCGACACGGACCTCCATTTGAATGGACAAAGTCATCGCCCAACGGAGAGCAGTTTTGTCCACCCTTTTTTATCGGGCCAAAGCCATAGCTGACCGAGGAAGCCTGACAAATGAGATTAGACATCTGAAGACCACCTATAGGCAAAATGGCTTCAGTAGCAAGGAGATACACTCGGCCCTAAAAAGGACCTTCCAAAACCAAGGCTCTTCAAAGGAAGAAGAAAGACCGAAACCCATCGCTAAAGCCATACTTCCCTATGTGTCTAAGGTGTCCGGGAAAATTTCAAGGATCCTCCAAAAACACAGTATTGGCAGTCTTCCGACCATGCTTTAAACTCAGAGACCTACTTGTTAAAGCCAAGGATCCTTGTGGTTTCGAAACTCCAGGAGTCTATCAAATTCCTTGCGAGTATGGGTAGGTGTACATTGGGGAAATGGTATTTGGAGGAGGCGACCGACAGCTGAGGTCATTTGCCCCATGAGGGAACGGTATGGAAGGAAGGGTGGAGAGAAACCCGGCGTCGGCGTTAGCCTGCTCTTAACGAAAGGCGCCAAGGGGACCACGGCTTAACGTCCCATCCGACGGACGGAGTGTTGTCCTTGAAATGTCCTCCACACAGCATTCAAGCAGGGATCGGGCAGTCTCTTGAAATTCTCTGCCACCGCCGGGATTTGAACCCGAGCCCACGGAGTGGGAAGCCAACACTCTAGCCACCACACCAACCTGATCCCCTTGGGGAAATGGGGAGAACCATTAATACCAGGATCAAAGAACATAAGAGGCACCTTAGGCTCTGCCAGCCAGAAAAATCCGCGTTTGTAGAACACGCCATTGAATGCGACCATAGGGTGAAGTGGGACGAAGTGAAATTTCTATGCCGTGAGACTAAATTCTGGGAAAGATTGATTAAGGAATCCATCGAGATCCAGCCGACAAGTAACACCCTCAACCGTGATGCTGGGTATTCACTAAGTAATGTATGGAAACTGGCACTTAGGAAAATAAGATTGGCTGCCTCCTGGCCAATCACGTTAGATCTTCCAACCGATGAAGAATATATGAGCTGGCAAACTTCATCCACTCACCATTAGCCCTGAGAATGGAACCCGACTCGTGCTCTGAAACGTCAGCAGAACGGAGAAAGACCACCCGGCTGGAAGCCTGATTAGCCTTTTTTGAGTATATTTGCCGGGAAAGCATCATATCTTACTTAACCCTTTCGCTGCTGCTCTATCTCCGAAAATCTACTCCTCACATGCGGCGAAAAGGTTAAAATGCGTTTCGTGGGCCCATGGAGCAGGTACTTCCAGGATGGGTGTGGTACACCCTCCGAAGGGTCGCTAATCCGCGGCCTTATCCTCGACGAGTCCACTCATGCAGGACCGTCTCTTCAACCCTACCAGCGGGGGCCTACCTCCCGAAAAGTACCGCTGTGACTGCAATTTGAAAATCAATCAATCAATCCGATCTTCAAAAAATTATTGTTTCCATCGCACTCCTGCCAATCAAGCAATCAAGCACGTCTATCAACCGTGTTTCTACTATGAAAAATAACGATTTTGTTAACTTTGCTAAAAACGTAGCTGCGGACAACAGGAAAAATGGTCATTTTAACAATGTTAACAAAATCGTTATTTTTCGTTGCAGAAACACGGTTCAAAGACGTACTTGATTGCTTCATTGGCAGGAGTGCGATGAAGACAATCATTTTTTGATGATCGGATTGATTGATTGATTTTCAAATTGCAGTCAGAGCAGTCACTTTTCGGGAGGTAGGCTGCCTGCTGGTAGGGTCGAGGAGATGGTCCTGCGTGGGTGAGCTGGTCGGGGATAGGGTCCTGGATTAGGGACCCTTCAAAGTGCTTCGGCAAAAGTGCTGACCGCATGGTAGGGAGGAAGAAAAAGTACGTCCACAACAGTCTGCCGTGCGGACGTACTAGGTACGTCCCCAGCAGTGAAAGGGTTAACCAAATAATATGTTTGATTATCTGGATATGCAATTGCCACTCGACGTATAACTACAATAATGCAGCGGGATACGTACATTTTAGTGTGGGTTCCTCCCCCTTGGCGTAGCGAATCGAATATTCTCAAAAGTTTTTACCCAAAGTTAGGAGAGGAGCTGCTGGTGGATCAAGATCAGCTGGTAGATCAAAAGCTGGCATGGGTGGATAGAGAGGCCCTTCAGTTGCACAGGCTGTATGGCCCACGCTTCGACTCCTACTGAAGGTTACATTGTTACTGACCACTGACGAGAGACAATTGAATAATATCGAGTAATGACTGTCAGTGTCGACTGAGTCACTGATGTAGTGTCTCCACCATGCCATCATATAGGATAGGTGAAACTAGGATGTTTTCAACAAAGAGGAAGGGGAAAAGGAAGGTTTAGATGTTCTTGAAAATGAAAGGTACAAATCCAGAGGCATAGTTTGACGTACGAGTGGGGACCGAAAAATAATTGGAATTTCACAATAACTTTTTTATCCATTTCCAGATCACTACAGTACCACATGCGTGTGGGTATAATGAAGTAGGATTTATTACTGTAATTAATCTGTTCAGTGTTGCATATATGAGCTAAATTAGTGATTAATTACTTCAATGAACAGAGTAGTGTTTCCAGCTTGGGCATCATCAGTGGGGGGTGCAGAGGGGACATGCATCACCCAATATCTGGGGCCAATCATTGTGTATCTCTCATTATAGAAGATTGAAACAATAGATTTTCATTGGTAAATGAACCTACAAAACAGTACAGGGATTTACTTAATCATCACTAATTTAAATATGTATACAAAAGAGGTAAGGTATGCAGGCATAAATAACGAACTTTACACGAACTTCTTATAGAAATGATTGAGGGCCTAATGAAAAATAGTTTATGTCTTATTCTCAGACCTACTGAATATACACGCAAAATTTCACACGAATTGGTCAAGTCATTTTGGAGTAGTTTTGTTACGAACGCGGTGACAAGAGAATTTTAGATACTAGATATATTGAAAATTATAAGTACATATTGATTTTTTAAAAAGACTGTAGTTTGGCAGGAAAGCATTTGATCATATTTCATTAATTGATTTTATTCTTCCATTTCAGGCCAATCAACTGTGGGTGACCTGCAGTGGAGAGAATCCAGCTGATATTGAGAACTTGGGAGCAATGCAATACATCCCAGCGCGTGGATTTCCTGGTTACTTCTTCCCATTTTCAAATGCACAGGGAAATCTTAGCCCTCTGGTCGCTTTACGCCTTGAGAGACCTCAACGTAAGTTTTTTTAACCAATTTTTCCTGGAATTTGTGTTGGTTTTCAATTTTTGTACTGATAGGGTATTTTCCTTCATCAAAGAAAACGAAATGCATTCATTACAATTTGTTACCCGCCATTAGTGTATTCATATGTGATGCCTATCCACGTTACGTCACAGCGACCTAGACGCTATACGAGAAGATAAGAGTTTTACATTGTCTGAGAGCACCAATTACCAGCTAGCAGGTAGCACTTGGCTTAAATAAGGATTATTGATACCCTATCAAATGAAGGAAACTTTCCGACCTTACGCAATTTTAAAAGGTGATTATTAAGACATGTTTCCCAGAGCTCTGTACCTCATGCATGCATTGGTAATCTCAGATGATGTAAAACTCCTGACTGCTAGCATCTAGGTCCCTATGACATCACGTGTAGTGGCTTTTTCACCCAGCAGCAGCAGGAACCAGAATGACGTCACATGGGCTTTTCCCAGCATTCATACTTAGCCGTCGCATTTTTGTGCGCTTGAAAATTTTCACTTTCCATTTAATCGCGAAATATAGATATCGTCATTAAAAAATTTAAAAGCGTGGAATGCGTACTCCAGGAGTAATAATCTTTCGATTTAGGCAATAAAAAAATAATAGGAAACCACTCTAATAAACGACCGTGGCCCCTTCCCACAAAGAGGGATAATATAAGACGAGGGGTCCAGGTACCTGCTCCCGGATTTCGAGGATACGGCCAAAGTCCCACTTTTTTTTGGTCCAGAAACTAAGGCTTTCTGAACTCGCAACTGTCATAAAAGGGGGAGAGCAAGGAAACGTGATGTCAGAGTGACTCGCGGAACTTCGGTTTTGCGGAAAAGGGTATCACCAATATTGCGAGCCAGCTATTCTCCTCCCCATGTGACGAGGCCGACTAGTCATCCACTCAACCCCTCCCCCAGCCCGGGCAATGACCTTCCTATCAATCTGAGCGGTACCTGCAACCTTTGCTCCTAAGGATTAACTTATATTGAGGGACCGTCCTCCGGGCGGTACCTTGTCCCTTCCTTCCCTTACTCGGTCGCGGGTCACTGTCTGACCTCTTCCGAGCATCCTTCCTTGGTTGCGAGTCACTGTCAGACCTCCTCCGGACTTCCTTCCTGCCTTCCCAGCCTCGCCAGGAGCCGTCGCACCGTCCGCACCCAAGTCGCCATCCGTCACAGGTCTCGTCTTCCGCTGAATGCATGTGAGTCGCCATTTCCCCCTTATCCGGTGTGCCTGATCGTCCAGTGTATCAGACTATTAAAAACCCATGAATTAATTCACTGTCTAGTTATTGAGAATACGCTCCCCACCAATATTGCTGCGACCGCCAATCACGCGGCAGTATATTTTCGACATTCGTTCTCCTGCGTAGAAAAATCTCCGATGAAAATTTGTGACTGTCTCCCAGGTCAAGAAGCGTCCTGCCGCATATTTTTGTTATTCGTATCGAAAGGGTTTATAACCTTAATGCTGGCTCATGTTCCCTGCCACTGTGCAGCCAGCGCAGACACAGTAAATCGTTCTGCTTCCATGAGTTACTCTTGTATTCCAGTCCATATATTTTCATTTAGTAAAAGCAGTTTCATTTCAGTAAAATTATTTTTTTCTTTTTTCTTTCCAGGAGGTATTTTGTTGAATATCGAATGCAAATTATGGGCACGCAACCTGAAAAATTCTGCTCCTGAGAAGCAGGGTGTTCTCCACTTTGAACTCCTGGTTGATTAAACTGCTAGGTTGATGGAACAGGAAAAAATATCAAGCTCTCTTCCATGTAGTGTTAACCTTCAAGCTTTTGATTTGGTGCTAAAATTCTAATTCGATTATAAACTACCAGAAGGAGTGAATATGCTTCCATGTTGGTAATTAATATGAAAAAATTGTTGAATTTAGACATGAATATTACTATTTTGTTATTCTTTGAGAGTGAAAAAATATATTTTAAATATTTTTGAAAAAGAATGTGTAAAGAAGAATTAATACTGGCACGAGTCCCCATGTAATGTTGTTGATTTAAGTGTACGTGGTATACACTATCAGTATGGTATTTTATATACATATTTTAGTGTTGCTATACTACTATGGTAGCATTTACTAAAGTTTGACCTTAATATTCACTGTTGCCTCCCATGGACCAGCATCTCGGTATTGATAGGAAACTTAACCCAGGTATTATTTCTCTCAGGAATTTTCTTTTTAATTTGTAATATGTATTAGTGCAATAACCATTACCCAAAAGTACCACCTGATTACCTAGTGCTAAAAATTGTTATTCCCATTTCACATGGGAGATAATTTCTTTATACTTTATCATATTAATATTGTATCATTAAGTAATGATACAAGGTGATATCTTGAGCCATAATTGTGATGATGACTGTGCATATTAAAAGGAATGGTAACTCTCTTGATAGTTAATTGTACTTTAGTGAGCCACTGTGGAAGTGTAATGAATTGAATCCTCATGGTAATCTTGTATGAATCTTATTGTTATCTATTATGTATCTCATTTAATCACGTATTCTGAGATTTTCACCCAATACGTAATCTACCTAACCAGGTTATTTACCAGCATCAAAATAGGTACTTGGCTTGTAATACTGATTTTTCTAATCTCTTTTGATTTATCATAAAAAAGTTTCTCTTACTTATGAATATAAAACTGTTTTGAATACCATGGACCAAATACGAGAAATGGGCAATGCTTTTAAAATGTTTAAGGGTGATACGTAGAATTACAATGATCAAGCTATGGCTTGACATTTTAGTAGTGTTGAAATAAGAATGGCATTGCTTATCTGTAAGTATGAAGGCAATACATTTTTTTACTTTATGCTGTGGCTGTAATTCCTTCGAAGACAGTCGAAAGTCTCTTTATTTAAATGAAGACTAAGACAACCTTTCAAAGGCCAAATAGTGGACCTGTTTTAAGATTTTCTCTGTCGCTGTATTTTTGATGATTCATCCACAAGACTGAAAAGTCTTTCAGGTACTTTTTGACTTAATTGCTATACATATTTACTTTATGTTAGTTGCAACATGTGCTGTAAAAATATTATTTAACTGCATTCAACTCGGATGGCCAATAGTTGAGCAGCAGACTGGGAAAATATGTTGGACATTAGGAAAGTAAAAGAATGTAATTATTTTTGGTTTTAGTAAGCTAGGAGTCTGAAAATTTGTCTTTCATTCTCAATCCAAGGTAAGAATTTACCTCTTAACTTTTTCAAATGTGCTGATTTTTTTGCCAAGCATGTGATTGAAATAATTTAAGATTATTTTAGTATACATTTAAAAAATAGAAGCAGGAAAGAGTGACCTGTATTGTGTTTTGCAGCAAACCAGTGGCGTAATGTCGGGGGAGGTCGTGGGGGTCCGGACTCCCCCGAAATATATAATTATAATTACTTTGCTTCATAAAAGAAAACAAAATATTGAAAAGTCATGAATTTACAAAATATTTCTTTGACAAATGAAGTTTTTTTCGATTATGAAATGTGTTCAAGTTGGTTCAAAACCCTTCACTAGTACCCTATTTTAAAAATATTTTCTCTCCCGATTTCTGACCCCCTCCGGAACGAAATTCCCAGCTACCCTGCTGCAGCAAACAGTTGAAATTTGTCAGAAGTCAAGTAAAAATTAAAGATAAAAAATATTCAAATTCGTAGAATCCCTGAAAAAAAAATATGTACCGCTAAATAAATGATCAGAAATCTGGCAGACATATATGATTACTCTGTCATTCCTGTCACAGCAGTCAATGTCTGCATGATGGCATATTGGCCTGCATCCACTGCTTGGAATTGCACAAGTATTTCACAATGTTCCTGTATCTGTCTCTCACCGTGTTGCAATCATGTATATAATTTTCTGAAATCTCCTCATAGTCGCTAGACTCTTAGATAAGTAAATGCAACCGTAATGATGAGTATTTTGTTTTTGTTATCAATAGCTTTTTCATCCAACAAAATTTTTCTTCTTTCTCCATCTAGTCCTTCATTCATGATTCATATTCCTAACTTTCATTTCTTTCCTCCCTCCTCCCACTGCAAAATTTGAGTTACTCATCACTTGATTTTTCCTATGCATGATTTCCCTATTTATTTCCTCTTGTTCCTATACTCCATATGCTTACTCTTCCCTATGATTGCTTGCCAGGACATTCTCCTAGATCACTACAAGGTAAGTAGAGTGTTTGTAACTAATTTTTATTAGTCTTCAAGCGATTAAGGAAGGTTTGCAAGGGGTATTTAAGATTTATTCTGGCAGTCTCCCCTCAAATCAGGGAATACCCTCTTCAATTACCAGTCAGACCTACTACCTTTCATTCTATCTAAAAATTCTATTCTCTTCCTTCCTCTCCCTCATTGACCCAACATTATAATCCCTAACCCTGTTTTCAACAGTCCCTCCCTCTTAAGTATTCGCTCCATCCAAACCTTTTGTATCCTCCGTATCTCATCTAAAAGCTGCCTCTCCTCACCCACCACGTTTGGCACTTCATCGTTCCTCCTCCTTTCCTTCCACTTAACTTTCTCTATTCTTCCCCACACCCACATCTCGAACGCTTCCAGCCTTCCTTTGTCCTCCTTCCTAAGTGTCCATATTTCTGCTCAGTAAAGCGATAGGCTTTAGATCAGACTCTTTATTAACCTTTTCTTTAAACTCTAACATAACGATCCTCTCATGAGCTCTTTCCTGTTCATGAATGCCTTTCCTTCTTTGCTGATACAATTTGCCTCGTGATGTCCGTACTGCTGTATCTATTTTCATCTAATTTGCTGCCCAAATAGCTGAATTACTCAAGTTTTTTCCCACTAGCTTTTAACTTCAGCCTCACATTCCTCGCTTGTGACGCTTTAAAAAACCACAAAACCTTGGTCTTTTTAAGTGCACCTCATAGTCTCCTAATATGTAAGGATTGATTGAAGAGTATGAGACAGTGTGATGATCATTCAAAGAACTCGGGGAATGGAAAGAGAAATATTGTACACAAACCACACTCGTCAGCTTCAAGACTGACAAAAGAAATTCATAAGAATGCTTGGTGTGTGACTTGGCTACACCTTCCATACAACACCAGTCAGTGATTTGGAGGGTTGTTTTTATCTCCTCCCTCCTCAACTGCGGCGCCAACATGCTGACGTAATTCTACTGTTTAAATTGGTGAATGGTCTCATCGACAGTCTGGTACTCCTGATTAGTATTGACTTGTCAGTGCCAAGGGGTCTTCTTTCAATGACCATCTTTCGCTGACGGTTCTCTTCTACGTACTATGCCTTTCACAGTGGGCTCTCCCGAAGGTGATAAAGGAGAGGTGGTCTCAATGACTCCTGCTGAAGACCTGTGACATCAAGGCAGACACCCAGTCATACTCCACTTATGCACCGCATGAAAATTCACAGTTTTGCCAACGAATATTGCAGGACATATCTTTTACTGCTCTCTTACCAATACTTGTTTGTTATATATGCATTATAAAGAATGCGTTGTGAGGTGCTACGTGCGCTAACAGCTCTAGTAAAGCTACAAAGAACAGACTTTAAATATCCTTTCACAGGTAGGAAAATTGTTGCGTTGTTTTTGATTTTGAGAGATGTTTTTGAAGATTGTATATGGAAATGGCACTTTTAGTAGTTCTTCAGACATTACACTTTTTCATTTCGGTGGTGACAAATCTGTGTGTAAATGCTAAAATTGCTAGAGTTCAACGTCATCCTTTATTTATATACTTTTTTATTTACTTTTAATTTATGATAGGCTATTTTACTGAACGAATTCAAATGTCAAATATACATTCCATCAACCCACAGTCGTTTCATCGACAAATGTAGTTCATCATTGAGAATTTAAGTAAATATGACAGCAAAAACCCGGGAATAGCATGTTGTTCCTGCCAAGCGGCTGAGCGAGGTGGCTGCCGTGACGTCATCAACGAAAAGTAGACAGTGAAGTGAGACCACCTTAGTTTCTACCACCTTGGGCTCTCCCGACTTCTTGGAACAGGGAGTGCTGCCGCTACGTACTTGGATTTCTTCAATGAATCTCCAGCTTCGTACAGAATAAAAGTTGGGATGTTTTCAGAGTTTGGTCCACATTTGCTTGGAGTAATTTGATTTTGCATAAATTTTTTAAAATTATTACTTATTATACATTTAATTTTTGTTTTTTTGGTTCTAGTTGTTACTTTCAAAATATGTAGTTGAATTTTTGTGAAATGGTGTTATCTGTGGAAATAAATAAACAAATATAAGCTATGTGGAAAGAGGAACTTTCCTTATGACACCAATCTCATACTATTCTAAAATAAGAAAATGCCAAAGTTGCTGCCCATTTTTCATGAATCAGGGACATTCTAGTTTTTTGGTTCATTTTCTTGTAAGAAAGGGCTTCCACTGAAGGAAGAAACTGCTCACAAGAGTGTAAATGGCAGCAAATCTTACAAGGCGAAGTACCAGCCCAATCAGTATGAGTTAGTGACATCATTAACTTATCTGCAAATGGATTAACGGTATTGGCTTTTCGTTGGCATAAGCTCAAGAATTTCTATCACAATCAAAAATTAAGAAAAAATGGCAAACTGGTCCATTGCAAATATGTACCTTCATGAAGAATTGTCATCCTGCTGGACCCCTTCTTGAGGCCGTTTTACATGGAGCACAAAATTGCACAGGTTAAAGCTGCATTAATTTAAAAAATGGTGTGAAATTGTGCGAATGCATGAACAAAATTAGAACGGGCTATTTTGCTGTCTTGCATTCTCACATGTATTCTAGCAATTCTAGACTTAGGTCAGATGCACAATTCCGTGTACCGTGTAAAACGGCTTTAGCGTGTTGGATAGCCATGGATAGAGGTGGTCAGCACTATGCAACAACCGGAATGATCCAGAATAAACTATGTTAGTTTTAATTGATATTTTGCTTACTCAATACAGCATTAATTATGCTGTTTAATGATACATCTTTGAAATCAAGTTGACTGCTCGATTGCTGTAAAATTTGTCAGTTTCGGAACAGGAGGGTACCAAAGATTTCCAGGTTGGATGGCGCATCAGGATGCGGCCCAGCAGGGGCCTATGTGATTGAATTGTAGGCGACCTGTGCTTTTTGAAGCCTTAATGTGTTATGGGTCTTAGAAGCTTGTGATCTGTCAGAATCTTTATAGTCTGAGAGAGATTTATGCTGCTGCCAAAATTTTGGCATAGTTTACAAAACTACAACATCCTACCATGAAAATTATGAGATAAAAGGCATTTCATATCAATCTCAGTTTAATCCTATTTGATGATAACTTTCAGCTGCTGGCTTAAATGCCCTTAATTGCCGGAATTAATACGAACGCCTTTAAATTGCGGTGTCTTCATGGTAGGCCGGCCGTTATTTTTCAGAATTCGGACAAGTCATTTTTTCCCGGTCTCAAAATTACGTAAATGAAATAATAAAATCGTTAAAAAAAGCGATGATTAAGCACGAAGTACCGGACTTCAGTTTCAATGCATGCATATTTTTTTCGAAGTTCCCGCGTCAGAATCAGGGCTCCAATTTTATTTTATAAAAGTGAATCCTGTAAGACTAACAAAAACTTTCTCGTATAAAGTGCGAAATAACAAAGCCTAAAAAGACGGAAGGCGCGTCATAAACAATAAATCAAAACAATATTAAAAAATGTAAGAAGAACAATCGGATTTTCCAGGATTCGCGCCAGTAATCTCCTAGACACGTTCCTAGAGCGGGCTGACAGGGTTCCATAGAGCATCTGGAGAGGGCGATAGGTGAAAAAAGTGAAGCCTGTTTACCCGATGCGCTTTTGTTCGTCCGCCATATCCCTTTACCCCGCTCGCTCGTTTTCTCATAAAGGTACGTGTTAAGAAAATCACCTAATTTTCAGTAATCCGATGCTGCTGAAGCATTCTGAACGTATGCTGATATTCTAGAATTCATCTTAATACTGATATATTATTTTCTCCGTTAAAAAGTGAGTATTTAACCTTGAAAACGACATTTTTATTCAACCTACGCAGATGGTTTGCTGCGCGGCTTACGTGTGCAGTAATTGCCCCGATAAAAGGATACCAGGAATTACATTCCACCGGTAAGTTGCAAAATAGTCAATTATTAGTAATATCTGTAGCATTTGCTTGAAGTGCATGGTAAACCTTGTTAATTGTCTATGTATGTGCCACGTGCAGCAGGTGGACTCCTGTGCGGCAGTGTACAGGTTAATTGTTACTTAATCCTTATCAGTGCTAAAATTATATTATTCTATGTTGGATTTTGTCATGAGCGATAATGCTTATCATAATGAAGTAAGAAATTTAGAAAAATATCAGTTCGTTTTTGGAACTCTTTTCATCTCTGCCTACCTTCGCTGGTGAACATTTTGGTGTATTGACATAATGGTAAAAAAGGTACCAATTCGCTGTGCAAGTTGTGAGATGTGAGTGAATACTGTGCATCATTGAACACTTAGTGTTCAGATATTAGGTCTATTTAGAGCGGAGATACGCATGGCACTCTAAGGCACCAAAATTCGACGTTAGTTAAAAACATAACACATGTTCAGGTGGTTCTCAACCAAGCATTGGCAAATTTATTTTGGTTTCCACAAATTGTGGAAATAAGATCTAAAATACAAAATTAATAAGTTATTATACTGGCCTTACAATTGCGTCTCATGTTTTGATAGGAATGCCAGGCAATATTACAATTATCGACCGAAAAGTTATTATGATCATTAGCGATGACCAGTAACATCACTTACTCAGCAGCAAAAGAGCATGAAATTCTTCCTCTGTTGATAGGTTTATATACACCTTAATTGATCTCATTGAGAAATAAAATGCTCAGTCTTAAAAACATCGTTGTGAAAGCATAATTTGACAGTATTATTGAATCTTGACCACTTAACATGCCCTGAATGTGTTTTGTCTTGTTCCATAGCCCATTCATGTCCCCATATCTCTTAGAAAGTGGAGGCCACATGTTGTAATTAGTTTTTGCTGAGTTACTGCAATGTTTGGTTAATATCATTTTTCATTTAGCTCTTGTTCATCTTTTTTTGCTCGTAGGTGTTGTTTATATTTGTTTTTGTGGTAACAACTTTGCTGAAGCAACAGCTCCTTTATCTATGCTAGGATCAAGTTAGTGCCTCTTCAATTTTTTTTCACGTTAGTGTCCCTTTCATTGCTTCTTTGTGAATGTGTTCATAATGATTAATCATGTTTACGTCTGTTTTGCAATTAAAAAAATAAATAAGTGATTACCCTGTATATGGACGATGAAAGTTAGTGGCACATATGGTGGTTTTCTTCTAACTACTCGCCCAGAACTCATAGTCTGTCAATGAATTTCCCCCTGTGACTCAACATATGTGTCTTTCGTTACAATTGTCACTTCAATTTTTATCAGTGTGAATAACACTCACTAAGGTTATTGCTTATGATACAATAAACAATCTACTTTTAGGCTATCTGTACACTAGGTGCACGCATATCTCGCACCACTACAATACATAGCAAACAAAAGTATGCACCTATTTTGTACCATAAATGTTCACCATAATGTCAAGTTACTCAAATACTAGCTTGCAAAAATTCAATTTCATTACTTTCATTGTTTTGGTATTAAAGGGTGACAAAAGTAATGCCAATTTTAGACAACATTAAATGGAGTAGGATTGTTTTGTATATGTGTAGTAAATTGTTCCCACATTTGATGAGGACTATCTCTGTTTAGCACCGATGTGGTGGCCTAGTGGATCGACCATTGGGCTACTGCTTGAAGCTTGACACATTTTGACACATCCAACAGAAATTTGTGCATTTTGTGGTGGTCCAAGAAAGTAATCAGCCCTCCTATTCTCAATATCTTACATTCAATCCCAAGCTTAATTAGTGACGAACTGCAAGCATTAGGATTAATCTTGTAAATAAGTTGCAGGGTGATGTCTCTATTCCCAGATTACATCAATGGCATATGCAGGTAAATGAACTTTGGCGGGTTCGACGTGGAGAAAAATATTAGGGAAATAAAACTGAGGGGTCCAGAAATAAAATTTTCCCATTTAGTATGAGAGAAAACAGATTTAAGTGTGATTTAGAATCAGGTCTTTTGGCGGATAGGTAACCTTAACAGTTGTTTTATCAAACTCCAGTATTACCAAGGGATGCTTTCTGTAGTACTAGGAGATCATAGTTTTCTTTTAGCTTGTATTTGGTTGTGTAACTTTGCGTACCTTCCTAATGGATTTAATGGTGCATGTTTGGGGATATTACCTGGAGTAGTAAAATTATAGCTTACAGCATGCATTTAATCATTTTTCAGTTGGCCCCATCACTTCCTACTTGTTACTATTTCATTTCCTTCTTCCCTTGTCTGTATTGTGACATTAATTCTCTTGTGGTTAACTTCATGGTAATGGTGTTGCAATTTCTTCCATGTCTTCCTTCATTTGGAGCATTTTATGTATTTAGTCCATACAAACTTCACATGAGGGTTGGGAATGAGTTTTCTAGATGTTTATGCTATCCCATAGTAAGTATGGCAGTAATTACTTCCAATGTTAATTGTGGGCTTAGAGTAATAACATTCCTTGTGCTCAAGAGGTATCTTATTATTTTCTTGAAGTTTTCCAAAAGACGAGGCCCGTAGGGCTTATTGGGTGAAGGCAGCAAGGAGGAAAGATTGGGCCCCTAGTAAGTCGAGTGTCTTGTGCTCCAAGCATTTTCAACCAGGAGACTTCGACAGGACATCCTTGTGCTGTGTACGCTTGTGGGAGCATGATTGAATAGTCAGAAAGCATACTATAGTAGTCATTAAACAATGGAATATTTTATTATTATTGTAGTTATTTAATGAAATTATAAATGCAGATATTTTGGTAAATGATGAAATGTATTTGTCAAGGAGTGATAGTGTTGTGGAATGGTGATTTCATATTGTTTCTGTTTTATAGTTTCCCAGTGGACCTTTAACTTTTTAACGGAATTCTTGAATTACTGCATTTCAGCTCCTTAGCAGAGGAGGGGGGGGGGGGAAGTCCAGCAGAAAGACAGTGCTAGTAGGAAGATCACCCTCTCGACATAAGAATTATTTTGCAGAAAGTTGTATGCAAATTGCAATTGATCATTCATTGTTCTACTGATGAAATAGAAACTTAAGTGATAGCATTTTTCATAAACATCCAGAGGTTTACCTTGATTGGTGATACTAAGAATTTGATATATCACGCAGACTCTGTCCATAGAAATTGTCAAATATATCCTATTTAGGTGTAATACAGCTGAATTGTTTATACATATTTTTCATTGCAGGTTCAGCTAATCCAGTAGCCAATGTAATTGAGGGTGTATGAACATACAGAAATTGGAAATGATCCTGGGTGTGTGGCAGCCTTCATCGTGTATTCATAATTCTCTTGTTAATATGAATACATTATAATGGAATGTTACATCATGTCTGCCTAAGATTTATTGTTAATTTGGTTACTTTGTATGAATTGTAAAGTAATCAGTTTGAATAACATTGTTAAGTCATTCTGGAAATCTGAAAATGTAACATTTAATGGGTGTGTACATTATATAAGTTGGAAAATGGCAATAGTTTTCTTTTTTTAATACCTCCTTCAAAGATATCATTTAATACAGCTGTCATCCACGGTGCATGTTCGTCTGATTTTGGGGAAGGAAAATAATTTCTGATTTGTCAGCACTTGAAATTCACCAGACCCATCCTCAATTTCTTCAAATACTACTGTTTTGATAGCAGTTTACTCGGAATTGTAAGCAAAATCTCTTGCGATATTGTCTCTTAGCCGATATTTTACTTACCTAATGCGCAAGTTTGTCCTTTGATGAGGAAGCCCTTTCCATTTAATGGCCATGAGGTTTTTAACAGGAGTTTCGGAAATGATTTACACCGTGAAACACTTGTATATTGAAGTTACATATCCGAAAAAAAAGAAGGTTGACCTCTGTTTGTACAAAGTTTTTCCATCAATACTTTAGTACAGCATTGATAAGTAATGGTAGGCATGATTTCCGTTGTGATTATTGTTTGATGAAAATCAGATAGAGCCAAGCCCTCAATGCAGAAATTTTTAACCGACTATCTTTTCGATGCACTTGTTGAGAAAGATCATCGATTGACACTCGTATCCTTCCCAGGCCAACAGCATCATGAACGCGTCTACTTCCCACGTCAAAGTTCCTAAGTCTTACTAAATCATTTCTTTCCTTGAATCACGATTTATGTATATTTTTGACGGATTATAAGCCAAATAAAATCTTGTAGTGCACGCAATAGCAATTAAACGTCGTTATTATCGTAGCATTCAGTGTCCTCCCATTCCTCTCTCGTCCATTTATCCTTTTTTATTTACTTTCATAACTGAATTTGGTATAAAAAGTTCTACTGTGATCATCTCAAGTTATAACTTAGTGGTTTCACATGAATTCATCAGTTATTTTTCACCTTGCAGCTGAAAATTAGTTGCTAATGTCGCAAATGACTTGTCGTGCGTCATATTTTTAATTTGCTACACCGTGGTTGAATCGTTTATTTCATCCAAAAGATGCATTTTTTCCGGTTTTATATTCAACAGATAACCTTCCCTCATCGGTGGGAACGGCTTTTTCCGGCTGTCAATAGGTAAAATATTGAGTTTCCTTTGACGAATTCCCCATAAGGAACCATGTATTTCTGCTCCACGCGGGGTAAAGGAATATGGCGGACCGGCTAAAGTGCCACGCCCCCCTGGCTTCACTTTCCTTCCGTACGAGGGGTAGCTAACGCCCTCTCCAGATGCTCTATGCAGGGTTCCGTAATAGTGGCGGCGCGTTATAATAGAATTTCAATAATCTCTTCTTTTATTGGCCTATGTACTGTAACCAAAATTGGTCCACTTAAATCCGTTAAGTCATTCTAGCAGGTGCCTGAAGCTTTGGTGACGTTAAGATACAATGGCCACTCATTCAGGACTACTTCATAGGAAAATCATCCTAGCAGCCGGTATCATTTCATTGTTTGCCCTGAATTATGCTCATGCTGAACCGGGTGGGTAGTATGTTTTACTAACTTTATCCTGTCTTACCTGCCCAGTTTATAAAATCTCATGAGTTGACTTATCGGCGAGTGACCAAGGGATGTTCAACATAAAATTTGCACAAATTTTTGTCGGCTAAAAACGGCCTAACTATTCATGAAAAAAAGGTCTTAAATTGTTAATTTTATCATTACAATTTTTCTAGTGCTGAGGTCTCGTCCGAAGCCGCCGACAAACATTGAAACTTCCTTGATATGGTACAAGGCATATGATCAAGGGATGGTGTCAGCATTGACTCAAGATCTTGACCAATTGTTGGAAGGTAAGGCTAGAAATCTTTCCAGGTCATCACTGAAAAAATCGCCAATTAACAGAAATAAAAAGTATGGATAGATTGTACCCCCGCGCTGTCTGTTAACAGGATGTAAACACTTCACTACCCCACTGTTTTCCGTCTTTTAGAGTCGAGTCCGATAGCGTGACATGCTACGGAAGATGTGGTGGAAAAATGCTCGCCTTCACTGCCTAACTTGGCACTCAAAATTAATTCTATCTTTTTTACCGTTCGTTCTACCGGTGTCACGGTGACCAAAGATTACCTCCCGTGAGCGGAGGACTGAGCCTGTGTATCTTCCCATAGTTATATTTTCTGCGTTCAATCTCGCACTACCAAGGCGAATTTAATGTCTAAGTTTTAAGAATTAGAACTTGTCAATTTCAATCCTTTTCGCTACTACTTCCATCCGAGTGGAACTACGGATCCATGACGAATCTTTTCGACTCTGCTTTTCAATGTCGATAGCTCGATGGCAAAGTCGATAGTGGTGATGTTGATCGATAGTAGTGATTCGATCTATTGATCGATTACGTCGCAGCTCGGACTCGGACCGCGGATTTTCAATTAACAGTGCGAACAAAAAACCCTAAAAGGGTTCACAACTACACTCATGTAGGGTTCTGGGAAGAGAGTCTCTTACCAATGATGTAAGTTAATGAAGTATTTGAGTGGTTTAGTTACTAATAAAGGAGTGCACAGCATCCATACCAAACACAGTATTTCTATTCTCAAACCACCGGATACAGCTCTTATTGGCCATTTTACACCGGGGTGTTCAACAAGTGTAACAAGTAAACGTACACAAACGACCATGCCCTGGACCGGGGAAACCTACCCAGGCGGGACTCGAACCCGCGACCTCTTGTTTGGCAGGCGAGAACGTTACCCCGCCGCCACCGAGGCCGGTATAATCATGGTAACCTCCTTTTCTGTACCAATTGCGAAGAAAATGTCGAACGGATTTATTTTAAATATACAGACGCAACTTGTAATGAAAAACACACTCAGTATAATTGGTAATATTGCCATGATACCGCTGGGCATTATACAGGGTAGGTTCTCATTTACCTATCTTTTGACACCTTTATTTTACCAATTTTTACACAATCTTTTTATATTGAGTATGCTCCAAATGAAGCATTAAATGGTAACGTAGAATTTTATATTTGCAATAAACTTTTGGTTCAAGTAATCTGACTGCAGTGGCATAGCCAGGCAGGGACCAGGGTCGTCCGGACCCCCCCCCTAAATATAAAATTACACTTATTTTCCTTCATAAAAGAAAACGAAACATAGAAAAATCAAGAATTAACAAAATATTTCCTTAACAAATGAAGTTTTTTCGATTATGAAAAGTGTTAAAATAAGTTTATAACCCATTACTTAGTACCCTGTTTTTCAAAAATTTCCCCTCTGGTTTTGGACCCTCCCCAAACAAAATTCCTGGCTATGCCATTGGATTTGAGTCTTTATTATTGTTATACCTTTCATATACATATGCTTCACAATAGACAGGAGCGTAGTGAGGGTCCCTAAGCTTGGATCCCTCTGCGATTGCCAACCAGCTAACCGGGTCAAACTGCCCCTGGTTGACCTTCTGCGGTTTGTGTAACTCTGGTTGGGAGCTAATGTTATAGGGTTGCCGCTAGGTTATTAAAGTCCCCTCTCTGCCATGATTCCTGCTGCAGAGTCTCCTAAATTGTGTGTGATGCACAACTATGGCAGATAAAAGAATGAATATGCCAACCAGCAGCAGCATGCACCTTTCAGAGAGGCTTGAAAAACATTATGTTTAAATCAAACTATATTCCCAGTTCTAACAGAAATTGTAAAATAAGAAAGATATTTTTTCAAACAGATAAGTGTAAGAATTCATTTTTCCCAAGACAATTAAGTATGTACTTGAATATATACCACCAAGTGGAACTCGGGTAGTCAATTCTCTCACAATGCCCATCTAAATTATTTTTCATTCTTGTGAAGGTTTATATGTAGCTGGTGTCTTAACACATTCCATGCGGGCCCGATTTTCATGGAAGTCATCAGAATCAGCTGATAAAATAAGAAAGAAAAATAGAGAGGTTTTCGTGCAATAACTTCCGTTCAAATACTGCTATTTACAAACGGCGCACACTGGTTGAAAGAGGGAAGCTTGCTGAAGACCATGCACACGATTGGAAGACTTGGAAGTGGATATTGAATTGAATTTAAAATTGAAATATTAGTCACATAAAGAGGTGGAGAAAGGGTTCCCGGCCCGACAGGCAGAGTATCTCGGCTTGGACGGGACCATGTCAATTGACATGCTCTGCACTGAATGTGCTAATGCCTCCTGCCACATGGAAATTGAGGCAACATGCAACAGTGGTGGATCAAGGGACAGGAGGGGATAGCCATAATATAGCCTGCCCAAAATTTCTGGAAATACTTATCGAAAATATGGTAATTTTTATGGTGGCTCTTCATTGTAAGTTTTAATTTCACCATGTTAACAACAAATGTGCAAAAATAATTGACGAATATTAAAAAGCCACTAGTGACCATTTTTCAGACCTGTTGCATTATTGTTGCGCCGCTGACCATCCAGGTGCCTAGGTAGTAATGAACCCCCCTCCTGGCACAATACAATAACTTAAATCCATTGCTGACTTGCAGGTTAGAATGTAAATGTAGATGGTAGTGGGTATCAGCTGATTGCCTCAGTTACCCTGATGCATTAGTCTTGAGTAGCACTCAATGCAAAGAATTGACTGTTGTTTGAATTAAGTATAAATATAATAATACTAATAATCCAATGTCCTTTTTTTCGTTCTTGTCTAGGTTACAAGAACCCAGACCATATCCCTGGTCGGGCCGAGAACCTCGTCAACTGTGATTATTTAAATACCCCAAAAGGAAATGAAGTCTGTAGAATTGATGTGATGAATTGGACTCCCTGTACACATGAGGATGATTATGGATACAAAAATAACACCCCATGTGTTTTCCTATCCCTCGAAAAGGTAAGTTTATGAAGAGATTAGGATAATTTTAAACTACAATGTAACACACGTTGAATTCAGATTGTAATTTTTACACTGTATTTTCCATCTCAGTCATTTTAAGGCTTATTTTGAAATAAAGTGGCTTAATAGACGTAGCCTACTTTTTTAAATCCTGATCATCAATGCCTAGTTCTTTCTCTTGAATGGAAAAATCTTTGGTGAGGGATCAAAATATTTTAGTGACTAGTCAGTCTAGTGGCTACACTCAATGTGTGTCCAATGTCAACTCATAACCAATGAGGGGCTCCTGTTTGGTTATCTTCTGGAAATCAGCATAATTTTAATATTCACTAAAATATGTACCTTTCAGTGGTGGCTGGTGGAGAAGATCAGCTATGCTAACTTTGTTCTATTCCACTAAGCTGTCTACCATATTAACTTAAATGAGTTACCTACTTGAGTACTGTACCCCCTGGTGAAAATGAACTGTTCACGAACTGTTCCAGAAGTGTTACACTGAGAGTTCAGAACCTGTTCCCGAAGTGTTCATGTTCTGTTGGGGAACCGTTCACGGACTGTATTTTGGACCTAATGAAATGTTACTAACCGTTCAAATATGCCTTTCATTAGGCATTTTCCAGCTGTTAATGTGGTGTTCAGCTATTAATGGAGCATTCTTTAACTGTACAGGAAGCGTTTAACGAGGTGTTCAGAATCTGTAGCTGAAGTGTTCGAACACTATTAGGGAACCATTCTTTTGTTATTGGGGAGGCCTCCATTCTGTTGAAATGCAGGAAATCAAAAGTTACATGTGTAGCAATGTAAATCAAAAGTTACATGCGTAGCAATGGAAATGTGGCATGAGGTACTATGAGGTACTTCTGTTTGTTGAATTGTGGTGGAATGACCGATATACATACATAGGTACTTAAATTTCACACTTTTATACCTTTTTAATAAAGTTATTTTCTCTCACAATGAATTTCTTTTTCTTTTACTGTAGTTGATGGGATGGCAGCCTGAATTTTACAATGATACCAATACTCTTCCCGCTGAAATGCCAGAGGACCTCAAAACCTATATTGCTGAGCAGAAAAATATAAACCCTAATAATGTAAGTCGTGAGGAAGGTTTTGCTATTGGTTATCAATGGGTAACATTAGGTAAGCACATTATTACACGTAATTATCTATGGTGTGTTTAAAAAAATATTTGCAATATGCATTGAAAATATTGCTCCTGGATAGTAAACTAATTTAATTTGGGTAGAATGAAGTGTCACTTACAAAATCAATGCCCATCTCATTTCTTATATGCAATTGAAAAGTAAATTGATTGTGAAATGAATTCATCAAGTAGGGCCCAAGGATTATATTTATGTATTTATTTTGGGTGAGCTGATGAAAAATTCCCTTACACTATAACTGGCTGATACAAATTCAGCTTTGGCGTATTGGAATTGCGGAGCATCAAAAACTGATAATTTTTCCTCTTCGTACACATCCCTGATCTTGATAAATCATGTTTTTTGATATTCTGAGGGTGAATTAAATTTCCTTTTTTTTCCCTACCAGGCCAATCAAGTATGGGTGAGCTGCTCTGGTGATAATCCTGCCAGTAGCGAAAACATTGGCCCAATTGAGTACCTTCCACAGCGTGGATTCCCAGGGTATTTCTTTCCATTTTCCAACACGACTGGAAATCTCAGCCCTCTGATAGCTGTTCACTTTAAGAGACCAATGAGTAAGTTTTATTTTCCCTATGATGTTACAGTAAAAGCTCTTTACATCGTAATGGAGGGGACCAAAATTTGGGCAATTTGATGCATGGAGGTTCTTTATAGAGAGGTTTTAGTGATATGCACCATTTTTTCACATCCTTTGGAAAACAAGGCACTACTGTCTTTTAAACCACTATATTTATGCGTTTAAATAAACATGCATGAATTATTCAACATCTATTTATTATTTAATGATAACAGAAAGAAAATGCTATCTCGTGATTTTTACCATGATTCAAGAGAATATGATGTGATCTCTCTTAATTCAACAGTCACTTAAAATGATTAGGATAGTTAGATATCTTTTTTCTTATTTACTGTTAGGTATGCTCTCAAATGGAACAAAATGGCCATAACTAATGGTTAACGTGAAAATTACAGCATATTAAAAATTTAAAAGAAATAAATAAGCGTGAAACATTTATTGCTGAAAATGTCATTCCATGCATGTATGTAATCGCCGCTGCATTAATGGTCTCTAGTTGTCTTGGTACAATTTGTGGAGGTAGTCAGGCAGTCTTGGGGGTGTCTCCTTGGTAGGATAAGTGGAGGTTTTATGAGATAAAGAGGTTCACTACAAAGAGGTTTGTCAATAAATTTACATGTTAATCTGACGGGACTGTAGGGGTGGTATGAAGTATGGAGGTTTATGATTTAAAGAGGTTCACTACATATAGGTTTTACTGTATAATTATACTCCTTTTCGTGCTCATTCCATGTAAAATAATTTAACCTTTGAGCTGTGGAAGTTCACGATTTTAGCTGCCACCCAGTGCAAAAGAGACCCCCTATGCAGGGAGGCGCCCCCTGCCACAAGGGCTGGTCTAGTAGAATTAAGCCCCTTAGTGATCTTTATGGGGAGGGAAAGTGCTTAAGAGTAAGATCTCCAGGTAGCAATAATAACTTTGGGTAAATACAGCAGTCAGCATGCAAAACATACAAAAAAGCTCCTACATCTCAAAGGGTTAAATGTCAACTAATTTTGAATTGAAAAACAATCCTTTACATTTCATAAAGATATAAAATAGATGTAAAAGTAAAAAAATTAAGGAAGATACAATCCACTAGTAGGTCGATATGAAGTACTCTATATGATAGCTCCAAGTGGCAGGTGTTGAAAATATCATATGTATACAAAATAGGAACAGGTTGGTAAATTTTGTCTGGAGTTACAATTTGAGATACAAAGTGCCTGTGTCAGTGAGGCACCATAATGATTGATATCAATAAATAATCGATTGTAAAAATAATCATTAGACCATGACAGCATCGAAATGGGGTAAAAGTGGTTTCAAAAGAAAATTCATTTTTTTTCTGAGATAACTGAAGATGTTAAAGATGTTACAAGAATATGTATATCAGCTGTATTTAGAGGATAATTTTGCAACCATTGATAGAAGAAATAAATGACCGTTTCAAGGGATCATTTTCAGTAATGGCTTGAGGGATGGAAATCCCATCCTGTGTTCCATTATTCGGCATGTCCCTTTATCTGTCGCTGAAAACATTGCTGGCACCAGCCGTCAGCCAATCAGAATGCATGACCCCTAACAGTGACTGTAATGCCACGATTGGATTTAAATAGAATAGCAGTTGAATGTACGGAAAGCGATGGAATAAACATGGAAAAACAGTGCAAATGCGATTACAGCTCCAAGGCACACATGTAAGGAAATATTTTCACCGACCAATAGGGTGGTTTCCTATTATTTTTTTATTGCCTAAATCGAAAGATTATTACTCCTGGAGTACGAATTTCACACTGTTAGATTTTTTAAATGACGATATCTATTTTTTGCGATTAAATGAAAAGTGAAAATTTTCTAGCGTGCGAAAACATGACGGCTATGTATGAATGCTAGGAAAAGCCCGTGTGACATCATTCTGGTTCCCGCTGCCGCAAAGTGTAGTGACCTTGGGGCGATGATGTGCATGCTGCTGCGATGCAGGCTGCTAGCAGGTAGTGCTTGGCTTAAATAAGGATTATCAATACCTCATCAAACGAAGGAAACTTTCCAACCATTGGCAGTTTTAATAAGTGATTATTAAGAGATGTTTCCCTGAGCTCTGTGCCTCATGCATGCATTGGTAATCTCAGACGATGTAAAACTCCTATCTACTCGTATAGAAACTAGGCCCCTGTGACGTCACGTGGAGTGGCATCGCATGGGTGCCAATCCGGCCTTTTTCAAATGTGGTTAAAATTGACCATTGCCATTCACCTAAATTGGGATTTCTAAAACCAAATAATTTTTATATTATGAATACACTAATGGTGGGTAACGAATCGCAATCAAAGCCTTTCATTTTCTTTGATGAAGGAAACTACCCTATTGGGAGGGGGTGATTGGGAGCCCTCCTCCTCATCCCGGGGACCCCCCTGGAAAATTTTAGGAAATTGCATGCCCGGAAATGGATTTTGACGCTATTCTGGCTCTAAAAAAAAGATAAAAGTTATGAAAAAAATAATATTTCCTGGCTTATAAACTTTAATAATGTATTATGGTTCTATTGTGAATTTGTTTTACATTTATAATTTGTTTTCTTTTAGTGAATTTGTTCCATGTGATTACACTATAATCTAAAAAAAAATCTCTAATTGACCTTTTTGAATAGCCCTTTCAAATAAGCATCAAATCAGCCAACAAGGTTGGCAAGCGTGAGAAGGGTCTCTTCATTTTTTTTGTGTGTTCGTCGGCAGTCGTGCCAAGTAATGTAACATGTGTGGTTCATAAAAGTTGTTCGCACGTGGTTATTGTGTATTTTCATTGCCCAAATCAATGCAACACTGCTAATCAGCCCACACATCATTCTTCTAAATGTTCCTTAAGGATGGAAAAAATGATTATGTGACTCAGGCTTAAAGCTAGTGTCCCACTGTCAAATTTGCATCAAAACATTCGTATGGAATTTTGATACAACTGATGCGCACCGTCGCCCATGGTCAAAATTTCATCCAACCAGCTTTAGGTCCTATTGTCCTTTTTGGTCCTTCAACTTGAAAGCGACTAATTTTTTAATGGAATATGTTGCTGCCAAAGATGCTGAGGAAGCTTGGTGTAGAAATCACAAAAGAAATTTAAGGTTAAGTGATCATAAATGAATTATCAGTCTCTTTTGATCATCCATTTGGGATTTCACCTTCTATTAAGGCCTGTTTACACGGTACATTAACACGCACGGGTTAATGTCTAAATGTATGAATGCGAGAATGAATGCCAAAATGTACCGTGTAACCACCCAACTTGTGCGAATGCATGCACAGAAAATAGAACCTGTTCTAATTTGGTTCATGCATTCATACATATTCCGTTCCGGTCCACAAAAATCATTCACGCAAACGTACATTAACTCGTACGTGTTAATGTATTGTGTAAACAGGCCTTTAGGTCCAGTAGTGGCTGGTGGACAATAGGCATTTCTTGAGGGAAAACTTTTACGTGGAAAAGTAATTATGTAGTAAGATGAGCAAAATATTAAAATAATAATGCCAGTCTAACTGATAATGATATGGTATTTAAGTTGAAATCAAACTGTATATCAAGATAAATTTAATTAGTATTAAAAAATATTAAAAGCGTATGTACAAAAGATCCGTACCTGAGATCAGTATCCAAGAGAATAACAGAAAGAAACATCCAATATTAACTATTGTAATGCTACAAGGAATAAGTACGTGGGCCGTAGTTCAATTCAGTGTAGAGAAATGGTAATGATGGTGGCAGCATGTCAAAATTGGTATCTTTTTATTTTCCAGGGGGAGTCATTATTGGTGTGGAGTGCAAACTTTGGGCTCGCAACTTGAAGCACACAGAACCAGAGAAGCAAGGAGTACTCCTATTTGAACTTTTGAATGATTGATATCAGCTGGAAGAAGGAGCAGTCATGGCTATCAGCAACAATATAGGAAGTCATTATGATATTGTGCCTCACTTTGCCATTTTTCTCACAGCAATTTGTGAGAGCCAGCAATAGGTTATCAATTCAATGTGATATTATTGTTGTGATTTTTTCCTATTTGCCTTGTATCTCTTCTCAGAATTTTTTCACCACATTGATTTAAATAAAAACAGTTAAATTGTCATTTATTATATTTTTGCCAGTCCTACTATCTGTTGAGTTAAAGAGGCATTCGCCAAGATGAATAATGAATTTCATACCTCATCATGTTTTTGGCCATCATGTCATCTCCCATTTGTGTCATTTCAATGGGTATTAAGCGACCCAGAATATATACATCAGCCAGGAAAAGTAATTTTAAACAATTTGAGAGAGAGACACATGAATCTCCATGGGAAAAAATTCTCTTGTGGCTTCAGGAGCACGTGAGTTGCCTAAAAACTAGGATAAAATAAAATTCGAGGGGGTTGTTTACCTCGTAGGTGTAGAAGTAATATTTGCTGATAAAGATAGTAATGTATAATGCATGTGAGGTCATGGGATGTATCCGGGTGCACCTTCCAGCCTGGAAATCTTTGGCGTTCCCCAGTAGGCCCCACCTGCTTAGTGCTGGTGTCCTCTGGCCATGGCCGTCCACCACACTGAGAAGGGGTCCAGCACAGGGCCTGGTTACATCAACATGTTTGTGAGGATGCAAGCTGGTTGCAGAGGTCAGTAACATTTCGGGGAGGGTGGGCCCCCCTTGGCACCACCTTAGCTTCCATTGTAAGAATCATGTTTAAATAACTACATGAAAAAATTTGCCTTTGATGTGATGTCTAGCAATGGAGGTTCCTTGAGAGTCACCTTTAGATCTCGTTCAAATATTGCTAGGTGATAGGGAATGGATATCCACGAGATGTAGTTTTTGTTTCAGCCACCAATGCTCAATACTTTTCGAGATACAGTTTAGGACCTCAAATCTGGGAAGCTTGGGACCAAAGGATTTCTGGTCTTCATGGTATATTTTGTTAGTTAATTAATTTATAAATGCGTTCAGGCTCTTATGCTCAATATTTGAGATCCCTACGTGTCCCTGCCGAGGTTGTTAGCGTATGTTCATACTGTAAGCTAACTTCCTACTCGTCCCGGAACAAGGCTCGGAGAGTGGTGCCACAAGGTGGCAAGTCGAAACACTACGCAGAGGAATTTTCAAACATTCCAGATTTCTGGTTTTCTGAGTCTCTGGATTCCGGATTTGAGGTCCTCAACTGTATTATAATCTATTCGCTTTATGTTTCTGGGTGAGCTTTCGTGAGAGCTCGGACACTATTGGATGGCTTCATTGGTGGGGGATGGGTAGTACCGAGAGGGAGAGGAGAAGTGAACTTAACGTTAACAAATGTACATAGCCACCCTACTTTGTCACTGACGCCGCCGGCCTCTGTCACTGACGCAGCCGGCCGCCTTTGTCTCGGCGCCAATGCCTTTACGGCATTGGCACTGAGACTATATACCTACTCTTTTGGAAGGTATTAAGGATAATCCTTTCACAGAAGCCCATGAAATTGTAAGCTACCACGCTGAATGAGGCACCATTAGTGAAAGGAATACTTAAAGACACACAAGGAGAGCTCTGGCAACAAGAGAATCATGACCCAAGGGGGGCCCTCTGAGGGTTACAACACACCATGGCCTTGACCCAGTAATTCAACTGACACGCCCACACACCCCGAGAGGGGAGTGGAATGGGAAGGAAAAAGAATAAGAGGTGCCGCTGCGATAGGAGCCCAACGATGCCTCCGGGGTAGGGATAGGGATGGAAGGGCAGGATAGGGTAATACCCTCGCTGCTATGGAAGCGACCACGGCCCACTACATACTACCGAAGCCATACTTTATTGTGCCAACCATTTTGGAAGGTTTTACTATAAATAAGTAAAATCCAAAGATCAAATCGTTGGATAGCTCTGGCAACACTGCTCCATAACCAGATTCACGATGTTCACTTGAAGGTGACAGTGTCTGAGAGCGACTGACTGAGGCCACACCTGCTGTTTGTTGATTGGCAATGGGAAAGTCACGTGTCGAGAAACTTTCCCTCCCCTCACCTCCACTTGCTTTAGCCACACCAGCTCACGTGCAAAGATAAAATGAACAGAGTATGGCGATGGAAAGCATTAGGAAAACTCCCTAATTCATGAAACCCACATAACAACAATACACTGTCAGTGCTATGGAGTATAAGGGTCTATTGTTGGATTGTGGGGTGCATAAATTTGGGAGTTTCCCCTGGTACTTTCTGTCGCTAATGCCTAGAAAATTATTGAGCATTGGCGGAGTGCAAAAACTCCACTTCATGGCAATCCATTTCCTATTAACTAGCAAAATTTGAACGAGAGCTGGTGGTGACTCTTGAGAGAATTTCCTCGTTAGTTGGACTGTCACCACCCACCAAATCACCACCCTGTCAGTATGTCACAACAGCCAGAAGCATAAAAAATAGGAAATTTGTAAATACCATAAAAGCTAATAAAATTCACAGCATTAATAATTCCCCTCTTATATTTTATGTAATATTAATCCTTTAAAAATTGGGGGCGTGAACAGTGTATTCATCCCTTAATAACTTTTCTATTAGCTTCCATATCAAATGCGATAAAAAGCAATGAAAAATGGTTATTTCAATGTTTTTTAAGGCTTTTTTTTCAGTTTTCACCCCCTAAATCTTTTCAACCCCAGTCAAGTTTGTCTCTCCTGTGGCCCTGATAGCCTTGAAACGTCAGTTTTTTCAATCAGAAGCAGATAACATTGGTAAAAGTCCCTTGAAAAGCAATAAGTTTAGATACGGGGTTGTTTTCCCTAATTCAGGGGTTGCTCGTAAAACTGAAGGGTGATAGAAAAAAACGGAGGTCATTTTCGGATTCAGCGACCCAAAATTAGCCAGAAACACCCAAAATTGTAGCCGGGCATTTTTTGAACATTTTTATTGCAGAACAGTGTAATTTCTCGGGTTTCTAGCTGAGTAAGAAAATTTGCGACTAACATTTCAATGGAACACTCTTCCATTGTTCTCAAGCCATAGGCAGAATTAAGGGAGGGGCTCAGGGGTACAGGCCCCCCCCCCCCCCCCAGAGGCTTAAAAAAATAGACTATATTTTTAATACACTGCCATTACGTTCGTTTTGTTTTTTTTTGCATTACAGAACTTCAATAATTTAATTTCATATTCATAACTTTTATATTAAAATAGAGAATATTTCATACTGTGATGGATGAATGTTGTTTTTAATCTCAAATATGAGAAGACTGTTTGCCTGTCAGATCCTTTCCCCTCCCCCCTCCCAGAATAAAATCCTGGATCGGACGCATTGCTCAGAGCAGTAAGGAACTTCAGGCCTTCCTAATACAGGGTGTTTCAGGAGGAATTTTCAATGCCTTAGGAAGTGGTAGGGGAGACCATTTTAAGCATTTTTTTATCCCATAAACATAGGGTTGCAACTCCTTAGTTACCGGGCTATCACTATGCAAACATATTTTTTTGGATGCATTTTGCAGTTACCATGAAAATGATTTTTTTTGGCATTCAGCCTTTATGCCATTTTATTTAATGCTCTGGATCTTTGAGGACATTAAATAATTAAGGTTGGACGAAAATGTGCAATTATAAGAAACAATCTGAAACAATCACGAAATGGGTGAAACTACGCAACCATATTGTTGATATTTGCTCAATGCTATCGTTTAATAAACTTCAAAGATAAATTGTTTCAGACAATTACAAGTGCTTATTTATGTCATCAGTAAATATAAGGAGTTCCAGTGGCGCAGCGAGGGGGGGGGGGTTTGGGGATAAAACCCCCTCCCAGAGCTCAGAATTTTTTAAAAGTTAAATCTATTTTACTTAATTGGATTTTATTACATATAGAATTTTGTAAGGATCTATAAAATATCCCTCAGAAAGCCTATCTGTAAATTCTATAAAATATCCCCATTTTTTCTGGGGAGGGCCCCCCCGCACCTCCTGCTTACCCTGGCTGATATGCCATACCCCCAGACACACCAGTATTATTTATATATATATATATATAACCCCTCCTAGCCTTATTTCCTAGCTGTGCCCTTGGGAGTTGCGACCCAATGCTTATAGGACAAAAAATACTTGTCTCCCCACCTCCTGAAGTATTTCAGTTTCCTCATGAAACACCCTGAATATCCTTTTAACCCCATGGGCATTTTGTCTCCTTCTTTCCGTTATTTTTTGAATTTATGGTTTCCATTCCCTGTTTAGTATGTATGCACAGAGCTGAGTTTCATGTAGTTCTCCTACAGCCAGATGTCAATGGCTACTTTAAGGAGACAACCCAACTCATATTTCACAATAATACTAAACGTTTCCCATTGAAAGGAAACATGTCATCCAAATAAAACAGAGCATATGTCTCCATAACATATTTCCTTTTAGTAGGAAATGTTTCGTCTTGCACCTAGCAACAACTTAAGGAAGAAAAAAGAAAAATCGTCCAACTTGACATGACACAATGACACCTGAAAGCAGTTAAGAGATTCATATGCACCTTTGAGACCACTTGAGCTTCATAAAAATTGATGACATTATCTTCTGATACGCGAGGAGGCGACCGACAGTGAATGTCATGTGTGCCATGAGGCATAGGCGGATCCAGGGGGGTGGGCACGTGCCCCCCCCAGACCCTCAAATATATGCAAGATTTTTAATACGGTCACATTATCTGCCCATTATGCTACATTATGCCCCACCCAGAACAAAATCCTGGATACGGCCTTGCTTGTGCCCCTCCCAGAAAAAAATCCTGGATCCGCCCCTGATTGCATTCGTTTGTATTACGAGGTATCCTTGTGCCCCACCCAGAACAAAATCCTGGATACGGCCTTGCTTGTGCCCCTCCCAGAAAAAAATCCTGGATCCGCCCCTGCCATGAGGGTAGGGTATGGAAGGAAGGGTAGAGAGAAACCCGGCCTTTCCATTAGCCTTTAACGAAAAGCGCCAAGGGTATCACACAGGGACGGATCCAGGAGTTCTTTCTGGGGGGGGGGGGGGCACAAGGATACCTCGTAATATAAAACGAACGCAATGATAATGGTACCGCATTAAAAATCTTGTATATTTTTGAGGGTCTGGGGGGGGGGGGGGGGAGTGCCCCCGCCCCCTGGATCCGCCTACAGTACCACGGCTTAATGCCTCGTCCGACGGACGGAGTATTGCGCTTGAAATGTTCCCCGGACACAAAATTCAAGCAGGGATCGGGCAGTCTCTGAAAATTCTCTACCACCACCGGGATTCGAACACGAGCCCACGGGGTAGGAAGTCAACACACTAACCACCACACCAACCCCATTCCATTTTCGATAAGCTATGTTCAGCCAGGGCAGATTTATTCGAGTGGAACAGCCTTACAAACTCTTTTATTCTGGTCTCTTTAGTACACCCTGTCTCTATCCGATATACAGTTAAATTCACAGTGTTTACGCAGCAATTCCAACAAACTTTGCCAATTCAAGTGGTATTTTCTCCATAGTGTGCCCATCTGACGAACCCTTCACAAATTCACACCACAATTTCTTAACGGCCACGGCGATGATGGAATCACTCACAAGCGATACTTACTGCGAGCAGTTCGTACGTGTGCGGGCAATAATGGCAAGTTGGCAATGAGTATTCGCAAGGTCTCCAGCGGGATACAGGTCTGCTGCAACGAGATGAGCAGCCGCATTTGACTGCATCTTCCGTGGCTAGTCTTGCTGGTTGCAATTCTGGTACCGATGACTCAAATCCGACGGAACCACAGAAAACGTTGCAAGAAGTCACCTTCCTGTTCAAGTACAACGGTCAAGAATGGATTTTACCCAACACCACGAGTCAGTTTATAGTGGAAAGAAATCCTCATATCACACAACGGAATGATACGAAAGTTCACTGAGAAATGAATTGAGTTCCCATTATTAATTTTCTACGATCTAGAAGTTCATAGACACGAGACTAACCTTTAATAAGAGTCGAATTTTCAGCGGCGTCAACTCATACCTACCACCTCCTTCGTCGATTTCACCTCGAATGACTGGCGGCGACTCCCGCGCACTCTATGCGCTTAACGTTCTAATTCTTGATGTACGACTAAACAATTGAGACACGTTCACCGTTATCAAAGTGAATTTTTGAACATGTTTATCACAAATATTTAATAAGCTAGCCTCAGGGGCGGCGGGACGAATTCGTCACCTACCAAACCGAAGGACGCGGGTTCGAGTCAGGGCCGGATTTATGGGAAAGGGGATAATGGGGGTCATGACCCCCCAAATTTTATTTAAAAAATTTAATATGTATTTACTGGTGAAATAGTTTTTGTATCTTTGTAAAGAAGTAAAGGGAGTGTATACGCAAATGCATGGCTACAAGTCCCAAACGTGAGAGAAGTTAGGGTTATATTTATCGTAAAGCGTTGCACTCATGGGCGTACCCAGCGGGGGGCAGGAGGGGGCAGCTGCCCCCCCTAGACGCGAAAATAAATTTGGTTCAAAACGAAGGTTTAGAACAAGAAAAATGAAATTAGTCTAAGACATGGAAATAAAATAAAAACCATTATTTTTTCAAGCAAATAATTTTATAAACTAATAAAGCGCTGCCATAATTTTCTTAAAATTTTGGTTTCATTAACCTTGTCTGTGTTACAACTTGAACGACCACGCCCCCCCCTAGTTTTGATCCTGGGTACGCCGATGGTTGCACTCCCTACTGTAAAAACGCCCCTCTCTCCCAGGGGGTATTCCATACTCTCCAGGTCGTGATCCCCCCTAAATTTGATGCTGAATCTGACATTGGTTCGAGTTCTGCTTTAAGATCCCTCTACCCTGGGCATGGATGTTCGTGATTGTGCAGTTCTTACATGATGGTAACCCCTAATTTAAAAGCCTGTATGTGCTGTTGTAGGGTATCTTGAGAATAAATAAATGTAATACATTCTTAGTATTAAAAATATGAAAATTTACGGTATGCGACGTCGACATATGAAAAATTTTATTAAAATTACTTTCATGCAAGTAATTTTAATTTTTTAATTTGATTTTGATGAATCCAAAAGGGAGCTAGTTCGGCTCCCCTTTTTAACGCTGACGCACAGGTGAATCAAAATATTTGATTGAAAAAGACACATAAATGTTGAAGGAAAAAATAGTTTTTGGACAAGATGTTGACATTAATCATGCTCTACATTGATTAGTCACACTATTAATCAAGTGCACAGTATTCGAAGGTTTTTTTGTTGGAAACCGTCGACGAAAAAAGGTAATGCTGAATGAGCTGCTATAAAATTTATTAGGACATAAAAACTACAGGTTAGGAAGGAACAATCTAGAGAAACGCATTTTTTTACACATATTTATGCGTTTTAACAGAAGTGGTACTCAGATATATTTTGAATTTACGGGAAAAAATGAAACATTAGCTATTAGGGCTAATCATGAGAGAACATAGTGGCTGAAATCAGTGAAGGGTCTTAAAGTGAGCAGCTGTTGCTGAGGGTTGATTTTTAAAATATGAATTCGTGGCCATATCAGTAATCGCTGGAACCGGGTTGAAATCCATCGTCGACAAAAGTAGGGCTTCTACTTAGAGTCGAGGGCGGCATTGGCCCATGGCGAGCAGGCATCGACAGCGACTTCACATAGGTTGGAGAAGGCCACGATTCTGGATTCAGCGTCTGGTCACGGAAGAAAACAAAAATATTTAACGTTAGCGGCATCACATGCACAGGTTTATTTGATTATTCATTTCTTTACATTAGATACAAAAACAGTCTGGAACAGTGGCGAAGCCATAAATTTCGGGGGGGTCCAAAACCACGGGGGAGGGGAATTTTTGAAAAACAGGGTACAAAGTAGTGTTTTTAACTAATTTTAACACTTTCCATAATCGAAAAAACTTCATTTGTTAACGAAATATTTTATGAATTCATGATTTTTCAATATTTTGTTTTATTTTTCGAGGGAAAATAATAGCATTTTTATATTTCGGGGGAGGGGAGGGTCCGGACCTTTTACATAGGATTTGTAAAAAAAATGGTTAAATAAAGTTATCACGGAGGCTTCCGCTGCGATTAAATTGATGATTGGTGTCCGGTTTAATTCCGCGTCGACTAATTTTTGGTGGACGACAGTTTCGGGCGCGTTCCAGCTCCCGTCTTCGGATCCAAATGACCTGCAGGAATTCACCCGGAAATATGCAATTTTCATTTTTGTATGGGCTATGGAAATATTTGTTGTACTTTTCAATTTTTCAATCTAAAATATTGTATATTTCCACTTCTACTACATAGAAGATAATCAGAAAAACCAGATGTTAAGCGAATTGGGCTTGGAATCGCTAGAGACTCGGAGGCTGCGCCCTAGGCTTATTAGTAGATTCCTTGAAAAATTGAGAATATAAGTTTTTAGGAGCCAGGGGTGCAGCTAGGAATTAAGGCTGGGGGGGTTTAGGTGCAACTAATACCGGGGTGTGTGGAGGTATGGAATACCTACCAGGATAAGCGGTAGGTGCGAGATTAATAATTGCGGAATTTTAAGAAAAAATGGTTCAAAATGGTGAGTTTAACGGCTTTCTGAGGGATATTTTATAAACACTTACACTATTCTATTAGTAATATCAATCCAATGAAGTGAAATGGATTAAACTTAAAAATTTCTCTAAGCTCTGGGGGGGGGGTTTATCCCCCAAACCCCGCTGCGCCACTGTTAGGAGCGACAAGGAGATTATCATCTTAAAGCCCCACTGTACTTAAAGGTCCGATATATAAAAGCGATGTAATAAGAGAGACATTTTGCCGAACGGACAGATATAGGAATTCGTTTTTCCTCTATACCATAAAGTACTTTAGTAAATGCTGGTCGTAATTTTGTTTCAGAATTTGCTTTTTATATGCAGACGGCTGGTGTACTTACACCCCCTGCCACACGCCTTATTGGGCGGCTTGCGGGATAGTATGTAGGTGTAAATAAATGGTGAATTCGCGGCAGAACCGGCTTGAACGGCGGACTCACCAGCTGAGGTGATGCCGCTCCGCTTGCCGAAGATGCTTCCGTTGAGTGGGGCCTTCCTGTATGAGGATGCGTCAACGCTGGCGGAGAGCATGGCCAAAGCGACGAGGGCGAGAGCGAAGTAGAAGATCACGCGGCAATTCATGGCGATGGGAGGTGTGCTGGTAAATGGTCTCGGACTGCAAATGAAGAAGATAGCGGTTAGTAACCGTAGCATCAGGGGCGCGGGTAGGAATCAAGGCTGGGGGAGGTTTAGGTGCAACTAATACCGGGGTGTATGGGGGTATGGAATGCCCACCAGGATAAGCGGTAGGTACGAGATTAATAAATTGCGGAATTTTAGGATAAATGGCTCAAAATGGAGAGTTTTACGGCTTTCTGAGGGATATTTTATCAATTCTTACACTATTCTATTGGCGATATCAATCAAATTAAGTAAAATGGAATAATAAAATAATAATGGAGGTTTTATCCCCCAAAACCCCCCCTCGCTGCGCCACTGCGTGGCATAGCCATGAAAACGACTCTGCAGGATATATCAATATAATAGTAACTCCATTATTGTCACAGCTAGGGGTGCCGACTTATGAAAAATATTGGGGGCCCATACTGGGGGTCTTGCTCAGGGAAATTTATAAAACGTTATCGTTATAAAACGTTTTCTTTTGGTTTAATGGATGTCCGTTTCCATAGGGAACTATATTTATCAATGATTTGAATAAAAAAAACAAGAAAACGTTTAGCGCGTCCAGTAGGCAGGGATGGAACCCTGTGTTGTAAACCACCAGTGAAGTGAGCGAAAATATTCCATAGAAGAAAAATTATCTATGAATCTAGCAAGTCTCCGAAAAACCTTAAGGAGAACACTTGAAAAGTTAGTTAGCCACATAATGAGGCACGACGGCCTATTGAAAACAATCGTAGAAGGACAGGTGGAAGGGAAGAAGGGTTAGGGACGGCCCCGAATTCGTAACGTAGGGTAGGTTATAAAGGATGTAAAGGAGAAGAAATACGTTAATATGAAAAGGTTAGAAGATAGCAGATAGGAATGGAGAGCTGCGCCAAACCTATCATAGGATTGTTGAAAAATGTTGATGACGAATCTAGTAATCACATATAATATAGAGGTAGTTACTTCGAAAGTTCTGCGTTGGATATCAATATCCCAAAGTTTTCTATGACGGTATGTTGATATCTTATCAACGTACGGAAGCAGAAGTACAACTAGTATCAAGCAGTATCTTTTAAGGGTATTGTAGAGGAAACTTTGTTCCTCTCAACTCACCAGATGATGTGTTGCTTCGATGCTTGCAGTGGAAGATTCTGCTGGCGAATGATGCCTTCTCTCCCCGAAGCTGGAGCTTATATACTGGGCTCAGGACGGTCTCCTGGGCAATGCTCTATTACGCGGGAAATGGAGAATGGCGGAGATATGCCCCTGGGATGCAGGCAAGATTGAAAAAATAATCACAGGCGAGAGTCTTCTGGTCACTCACGGATATTGCTTTCCTGCCGCCTTGAAATACTCATTCCGACCATGGTGCCTAGCGTAATAAGTTAATAAATGGAATTCATAAAATATCAATCTGCTCATCCTCGGCAAGTAATCATTGAAATGATAAACGAAGCGATTGGAAAAAACTTTGAGACAATGTTGAAAAATATATTTTTTGAAACTAATAGTTTTGTGTTTTTGCATGAGGATTTTCACAGCTTCTTTTATCAATGTTGGTGGTTGCTTTCGGGAAATGCTGTGTAGTTAACATTATTTGCTCGACGTTTCACTCCTCCGACTGGGAGCGTTATCAAGAGAATGGGCTATCAATATCTATTTAGAATATTATAACTTATTTATTAATATTTATTTACTTTTCTTTTATTTAGGATATTGATATCAATGGGATATTTTTTCCTATTCTCTTGGAAACGCTCCCAGTAGGAGGAGTCGAGCAGATAATTTTACCTACGCAGCATTTCCCGAAAGCAACCACCAACATTGATAATAGTTATGTGACTCCGTAATTTCACCAACCTAATTTTTTTTCTAAGAAATAGTAAATAATTAATGCGTTTGTAAAATACTCCTCAACTCAGAAATATTCGATACCTCTATCATCAATCGTAAATTACGAATGATATGATAACAAAACATGGTCGTGTACTTCCAGATGCTGGGAAAACATTCACTTTCGCTGCTTTTGTAGTATCCCTCAGATACTTCTTTCTTCAATGAAGTAAAGGTCTATTTGGACGTTAACGCCCATAATATCTGAATCTCTAGGGCTGTAGATTTAAGCTACAGGTTTCGGCAAGAGAATCTGTAGAGGCCTACGGGACAGATAAAAAATTGTTAATAAATGCGGATCGGGGTAAAAAACGGGGTAAAGTCTGAAGCAGTTCCAAACATCGCGACGTTTTTTTCGAAATTTTGTCGAAAAACAGTGTCCGCCATTTTGTTACTGCATGACAAGAATTTATCGAAGATATTCGTTAAAATTACGAAAATCAAAATAAAAAATACCATAATAACAGATTATATAGTTTTTTATTCCGTAAGAATCGACCTTTAACTTTACCACCTACACCATTTGGAAGAATTTCAGAGAAAATTTAAGACAGGCATTTTTATGGAAATTTGCTGATGTTTGAGCCTCTGTATCTCAGTAACGGGCAAGAATCATGGAAAATCAGGTAAAATTCCATAAAATTCAATCATTGCCGGGTAAACATACGAAATTTCAATATTCTAACTCAAAAAAAGCCTTATTGTGATTTTGTCCGGCTTTTCCTGATTTCCGCCCATTGTGCGTCGCGTCGTCACAAAAATCCTTTGCTAAATCGCCTTTAAAGTTGATAATCTTAGGGAGTGTTTAAGCTACTATTAGATGGAGGTTAATGGAAAATTTCGGGAGTAAAATTCACTAAGTAATTCTTAATTGTGTGGTAATCCATTATAAGGTTTCTGGATTATTTGAATTTTACTAATACCACTTATTTTTTTAAATAAAACGACCCGGGTTTCCATGAATAATTATCCTCATCAGGCTTATATTATTATCAATTTATCTAATTGTTGTAACATAGTTACCTCTGTTGTCAAGTTATTCATCAAAATCTCTTTAATTGTATTGAACTGTAAAGGTGTTATAAATGTTTTCTTACTTCAGCAATCCAGTAAATCGACGATGAAAGAATACAGATTTTACATATATACAGATAAATACAGGTAATTTCCACACTTTTTAATTCCAAAACTCAACAACCTACCATGGTTCCAGCACAATGTGTCATTTGAGTGGTGATGAGTGATAGTGATTTCGAGTATTTAGTGATGTAGTCACTGGCAGTGATGGCTACTTCTCTTCAAGCACAGGTAGCTATAAATCACACATCACTTGGTTCACATTGATTTCGAGTATTTTGTCACCGGCAGTGACTGCTACTTTTCAGTAACGGTGACTCAATCACAGGTAGGGATATATCGTCATCTTTATTCGTAAATATTTGAACACGAAAAATCAGAGGGAATCCTTATTCAAAATGTGTGAAATTACTGTTATAACAATCTTGGCCCCCAAAATATAATTGATTCATCATCTTAATACACTGGCTAGCATCATTATACCGAGAATGCGCAAGAGTTACAGAGAGTCAAGTCCGAAGGGCCCAAATGGCTTGACTGAATTTGACGAACATTTCTTGGGGGTCCTGAAAGCATGATTGCCTCACATCACCGATATGCAGGCCAAACCAATGTTCGAAGTAGCTAATGTTAGTTTCCTCAGTGGGTAATTAAAAATAAGGAGGTGGTTTAGACTTCCTTGATTTCAATAGACATATCATCTTTTTTGGCATACTGCGCACTCCTTTGCGTAGGACAAAAATTCCAAGTTTTTCGAAATTTCTCGAATACGATAATATTTTTCTTGGCAAAAGATGGTTTATATTTCACTAATTTTTACAGATACTTTACGAACTGCAATTGGCGCTGATTTGCAAACAAATATCAACCTATAATTCATCTTCCCTCTTGATTATATTTCATTTTATAATTCATGTTATATTTGATGCAAAATATCACAAGTTTGGTCATTTAAATCAATATTTTAAACAGTAAAAAATATCTCCTCCTTAGAGATGGAGTTAACTAAATGAATCACTAATTGTATCCACGTAAATCAATAAACTCCATTTGAAGCTATCTAATAGCTTAGAAGCTATCTAATAGCTTCAAATCTGATTAAATCTTGCAGAAAGTGCTATTTAACGAGGAGCAACATCTTTCTGGCTCTCCGTGAAATGTTTTGGGATATTTCAAGGCAAAATACTGTGTATTACTGACAATTTGTTTATTTTACATGAAATAAATGATAATTATTTATTAATTTAGAATCCTCACGTCGTGCACGCGTTATATTAATCAGGCAATTGAATCTCGTATAATTGATTTGCTTTTTTTTGCATAACGAATTTTGCTTCTTTGACAGGACTGCGTTGAAATCTGCAGAATTTTATAATATGGTAGTTAAGAATAAGAACCCTGCATTTTTACTCTTTTATTTTGGGAGCATGGGTGATCCTAAACTCAATAGCACAGGGCTATGTTCAGCTAGCATCATATGCAAACCTGGAGTGATTTAAAAAATAAAAATGTAGTACATAATGTAAACTTATAAGGTCACATAAAGCCATACAATTTTTGTGGATTAATGCATATGGAACGTAGTTGGGGTAAATTAAGTGACACCCTCCTCCCCACCCTGCTCCTCTCAAAATTTCTAGCTCGGAGTCTTCAGGGAATGCCTGATGCCCATCTCTTCCAGGAGCTCCCGCTATCCTCCTTCGTGTACATTCGCCTAGAGAAGGCAGAGAGCTAAAAAAAGGAAGGATGGAAAAAAATATCTATATTATCGCTAAATATTATAAAAACGTAATAAACAATAATTAAACACACATAATTAAGTTCCAGATAGTAAATACATATTACTTGTAAAGTATAATTCAAATAAAATTTGTTATACTCACGCATTAATAGAAAGAAATAAAAATAATAGCATAAAATACAGGGGGAAAATGAATGGAAATTGGCTTACCTTAAGATAAAAGAAAAAATTTCTCCCGATCCTCCCAGGAAAGGTTGCTTGAAACGGCGTTCACAAATACGCTGCTAGATCCCTGCTGAGCAACTTAGAGTCGAAAAATGTCATAATAGAACTGAACCGAGCTCTTACAGAGGGCCGGAACCCTCGGGGTACGCATGACGTGATATCACGTCATCAGCACCAGGGGATAGCGCACAATGACGTGATATCACGTCATGCCGCACTCAAGGTGTTAATGGGAGGTTGTATGGATAACTTCGGCAGTAGGGTAATTTTGTTTTGAGTAACACCATTCCAGTTGAAATAACCAACTTCAGCAGTGTTGAGATACACACTCTCATTCCATTATTTTACATGGAGGTAGTTTATGGTCTAGCACTTTTAAGGGAAACGGACGCAGCTGCTAATTGTAAGCGCAAGAGCTATTCATATGTATGTATAAAAGAGGAATTCTGTTTGTCTGTCCGCTATGCATTTCCATACGGCTGCACGGATTGCAACCAAAGTTAATACATAAGTGCAACTCATGCTACCAAAGACCTAAGTACTACTTATGCTGCGTAGTTTTCTCATTACCGTTTGTTACGTCATGTCATACAACTTTTGTGGTTGGACATCCTGCCGGGTCGGCAGACCTCTTGACACACTAAAAGAGTTCTACACTTTACTATATATTAATCCTCTCGGTGCAAACTTTTCTGCTGGGGTATGCGTTCACAAGACATTCTCTCGGTCTTCTCACGTACGGAAACACAAACTGATCAATATTGTGGAGCTGGGTATAAGATGATCCCATGCGCGGTATACGGAAATCGTATTTTTTCCATTGATCGCTATTACATATGTATACCATCATCGTACTATCTGCTTTGTTCCTTTACCAAAAAATCCTGTAATGTGACCATGAATTCCAAGTTTCCCACTTCTATGGGTACTATCCTTCAAGAGCAATGCCGGGTTTACTACTATTGTCTTAGTAAATGCGTATTAAAAAGACAGGTGAAGACTCAGATATGGAGCTAGGAAGATAAATTTATAGTCCTGGAAATAAAACTCAAAAAATGCAAAAGCTTGCAGTACCCCTAAATGCCAATAGTTTAAAAAACTAAATTTTAAAGCTTTGTATGAGAAAAATTAAGCTTGGATTAGTTGAATAATGATTTCTTTAAGCTTTGAATATAACTTCAGAATATTTCAACCCTTGAAAATCAACCCTTATTAGAGGTTAATGTCAAAAAAATATTTATCCCAAAAAATAAGTTATTCGTCACAGTGTTTTAATTTATGAATGTTGTTGCTTAAAGTATGCACTAATTTCATTTTGCAACTTTTCAACCCTTAAAATTTTCTCTTTTTTTCGTATCTCCAGTATTTTTGTAGCTATTTTGAAAATAAGAGCATTTTTTACGAAATTGTAGAAAATTGTTTTTCACATATAGCTCCAATATATTCAACAATGTGAAATTTAAATTAATCAAACTTTTATAATTCGTTGATAGTACGTGAAAAAAAGAACTGCGACATGAAAACAATCAATTTTAATTAGTGATTAGGTAGTTGTTTTCACTGATTATTTCGTGGAAAAAAAGTAGGGGCTGACCTTATTTTTATCATAACTCGCTCAAATTTCATGCTAAATACCTCATTTATATTTATAAAGAAAGTTTTTTTTATACAATTAAAAATGAAACTCAATTAAGTTTTCCTCAATAAATGCTTACTTTTCTCGCTATTAGACATTGGATCTCTAAAATATAGCGCTTGACCATCTAAAGCTATCGATTAAGAAGCCGATCTCGGCTTGTATTGGTTATCAAAGGAACATAAAACATTATTTTCTTTGTTTCTTATAAGCAACAATTTTAGATTTTACAATTTTTTTGAAAAACGTATGTTTTTCAAGTTATTTGCGAAAAACCGATTAAAAGTTGAATTTTCCGTTGAAAAAATGTTACTTTCAATCGCAAGTAACTCGAAAAATATGCAAGGAATATTTTTACTTCAAATTAATTTCTCCATCGATTTATATGGTCAAAATGTAATTAAAAATTTCCAGCCCCGAGATGGGGTGGAAACCACCCCTATGGAAAAAGCTCCCGTCTGCATGATATAGATTTTGATTCTTGGTCTAATCCCTACCTTCTGTCAAAGTTTCACGTGAATCGATGCAGTTTGAAAATAATGCAAGCCAAAGCTTCATTTCCTGGACTATTAGGGCTTTCTCATTATCTGAGATAAACCCCAAGGTTGGCCACTATTCATTGTAAGCCAGCAATCATGGGATTGGTCAGCTGCAAGTGTCAACTCAACTCTCCCACCAGTACATTTTGTCCACTTACATCCTTCATTACATGTTTAATATTATCTTACGAGGTAAGGGCGCACCCAGGATCATAACTGGGGGGGGGGGCAAGCCATTGTCTAGGGGGGGGGGGGCAAGCCAAGTTGTGACATTTTAGCATAGAAAAGGTGAATGAAACCAACATTTTAAGAAAATTGTAACAGCGCTGTATTAGTTTATGAGATTATTTCCTTGAAAAAATAGTTTTATTTTAGTTACATATCTTATAGTAAATATCATTTTTCGTGGGGCTAAAGAAAATTTGTTGAATACTTTCGTTTCAATTCAGTACTGATTTTGCTTAAAGACTTTTGCGATTTTTGCTTCTAAAGGGGGGGGGGGGACAGCGCCCACCCCCTTCCCTTGCTTGGTACGCCCATGGTACGAGGCTTTACTTTGCTATGCTTGCCATAATGACTCATGAAACGAGTGATTTAGTTCTTATTCCTTCTTCATGAGGTGTTTTCTCTCTTCATTGGGCTATTTAAATACCTACTCAGTTAATCCGTTTTATCTTCATCTTATTTCAGTGGGGATCATTAAGTGGGGAAACGCCTAAAGCCCGTATGACACATCCAAATTTATTGGCCAATGCATTGGATATTGGATTGTGGTCTAACTGACACAGACCACTTTCTAGTCCAATATCCTATTCAAAATATTGGATACAATTTCTCGCCCAATTTAGAATTTAGAGCAGATTCTATTTTCTCGCGGCCAATCTCCAATCACAAGCCAGTTTTGTTGAATCCTAGAGGCCGAAACAAGAAGCTCTTTGAAAAACATCAGGTTTTGCTGTAAAACATTGTTTTTTTCCCGAGAATTTGCTTGAAATTTCTAAAATGTGGACGAAAGAAGTTGTTTCACAATTGGTTGAAGCGTACAAACCACACGAATGATTATACAACGTTAAATCATCGAAATACAATGCGGGAAATACATAAAAGCTATCACGGCCAATATTAATGCAAATATTGATTCGTGTCATGCGGTACGTTACGCCCAATATTTTAAACAATATTGCGCTCTGATTTATTGGCCAATAAATTGGAAAGAGTCAATAGTTTCAAGCCGAGGATTAGGGTTGAACCCCTAGATCGGTTTCGCGCACGCATGCAACGTATATCACTTTCCTTATTTTTAGTTCCCAACTGTTGGCTGTCAACTACTTATTCCATTTCTTTTGATGGTTTCAAATTAAGATACAGCCATGGCATATCTTGTATTAATATTATGGAGAAGGGATATGGGGTGGTGGGAATGCGGTTTTGGGGCCTTAATGTTTGGTTTTCGCAGGTTTTTTGTAATCCCAGACTTGAGAAAAAAGTTCTTTAGCCGTGAGAGGCAGTGAATTAGCGAATTTATGATGTGAGCTGTTTAAACAGTGCAGTAGGGGAGTGATTTTGAGATCTTTTCGAAGGTTTTTATTGCTGATGTACCACGTTGTGCCGACTACCCTGTTAACTATGACGTTTTCTGTTATTTGAATCAGACCAGTTTCAGCAACAGCTGGGTTGATTATAAGAGGGAACCGATAGAGGCCGGTTACCTCCCCTTGAAATGAGGAAAATAATGGAGACAAAATAAAAGTCGTAGTCTGTATTAGCTCTGTATTATAATTTAGAGCGAGGGTATTGCGGTGCTGTCCTTGTTAAAAATGTGTTAACCTAACCTTGCACTGATCTTGGCCCCCCTCCTATTATGTTAGAGTTCAAAGAAAAGGATAGGGAAGAGTCAGATCTAGAGTGTTACGCTTTACGGTGCGGAAATACGGGAAATTAGATAGGTGGACGAGAGAAGACTGAAGGCGTTCGAGATGTGGGTGTGGAGAAGAATGGAGAAGGTTAAGTGGACGGAGAGAAGGACAAGCGATGAAGTGCTGGATTTGGTGGGTGAGGAGAAGCAGCTCTTGGATAAGATGCGGAGGAGACAAAAAAGGTGTGTATTGAGCGTGTGCTTAGGTGGAGGGGATGTTGAAAACATTTTTAGAGGGTAGAATGTTAGGTAAACGACGGGAAGGAAGGAAGAGAATGGGATTTTGTCCGTGAAGGGAGTGGATACTGCCAGAATACTTCTTAAATAGTCCTTGGAAACCTACCATAATCGGCGGAATACTTTAATAATACTAAAATAAGGTCATTGCTCAGTATTGCACACATGAGATTAAGAGAGAGAAGGTAGAACTATGAGTCTGCATTCGATGAATATTCCTGAGGTGCCCTGATAGGCTCGATCAGCTCTCGTCAACGTGGTTACGCTCTTAATTGGGGCAAAGCCAATGTTTAGAGCTGCAAATGGTAGTCACCTAAGGGGCGAAATATGGAAAGGGGCGTATGAAATCGTTTATGTTTTGACGTGATGGAAATGCGATATATCCATGATGAAATATAAACAACGAATGGTAATTTCCTCACTTCAATATGTAACTCCAATACCGACCATGGTTTCGACACTCACTTTCTAGTCATTGACCTGCGCAATGGTCCGAAAGGCTAAGTTACATGGTTCGATTCCCGGTCCAGGAGAATTTTTTCTCGCGGCAATCTATGTGAATTTCAACGGCTTTCACACGACGGATCGAAATATGACCAGGCATTGGCCTTGGAAATAACATGAGTGGAAGTGGATTACCAAAGAGGCTCCATTACAAGAGGCTCATGAATATGGCGGTTATGCCTTTTATCTGCTGCGTTACGCGCGCAATTTATTCGATCGCCAACATTGGTCGTATAGACGATAGGCAATTTGACCTAGTCCTCTGGATGACAGTTCTCCACATTACTCCATCATAGGGTTTGAACCAAATAATTGAAACATATGGATCAATATTATTAAAAATGTACAGAAATTGTATTTAAGGAACCTTTATGTCAAGAAGAACATACCTCTCATAGGCGGGAAGGCGTTGTTGGTTTGCCACTTATCCCTTCGGCGCATTTGAAGCCATTTCGCTCTTCTTTCAGCACTTCGAGGGAAACTAACATTTTTACCACTGTTCTTGGTGCTATTAGAGCAATATAGGGCCGAATATCAAACCACTGTGCTTTATTTCCTCTGCAAATAACAGGAAATCTCGGAGAGGGACTGCCAACTACATTCACTTTCACAATGTAAACAACAAGTGCGGAGAACAAAGATGGTAGAATGCGACGGCTCAACTATGTAGTGTATTATCAACAATGCAGAGGACACTGTTTTGACCTACCTCAGCGACACCTTCGCCATTTAGCGTGGTGGAAAAAGACTCGCTTGCTTCGCCTTTAATCGGATTTTTGAAGTTATTAGCGTGGTGAGGGCCGTAGATTCAGTTTTATTCGGCTTTCATAGTGTGGCCTAACCTTCGTTGCTGTGTACCCGTTGGCGTGTTGGCGTGTAATATTCGTGGTCGAAAATATGATCGGTAGAGGAGTTACATATAAGAGTGTGGAAATTGCCATTTGTTGTTTATATTTTATTATGGACGAGAAGGGGCCCTTCCCAATTCCGATACCCACCCCCCGAAATGAGGATATATGAACGCCAGTGCGCTACAGCCTTGGAAATTTTATATTCCCGCTCGCGGACAGTATATACTTCCTCTTTTCGTCAAGAGAGTGCGTAGCCGTCACCGATTATAAGAAAGTGGCTGAGCGGGTTGAAGAAGCCTGCTCATCGTTGGCGCCAATTGCAATCTTTGTCAGCGAATTGGTTTTAACGCCTTTCTAGCCTATTTATGGCTACAACCAAAGGTGTTGTGCGCAGACTAGACAATATTAAGGGTAAAAAGAACGATTATTGGCTTCTATCTCGCAATAAAGATTGAAAGCCCGGTTTTCACGTGATATTGCTCCACGTAACGAAGGCCATGGGAACACATTAAAACGTAAAACTTCATACATGACTTACTGATAAGAATTAAATTGACTAACTATCCATAGCTTCGACGGTTTAGAGTCATTTTGATATTCTTGAATTGGAAAATCAACCTTAAAAACTTAAAACTCCAGCCTTAAAAATTTAGTTTCCTCATTCAAAATTTTTAAACTGAGAATCGAAAACATCAAAAGTTTAAAATAATGGTAGGGTTCGTACCTACATTAATTAAAATATATTGAAATACGGTACATTTTTCTAATTTAATAGTTTTGATTTCTCGTCGCCTATATGTATATTCAACTTGAAGGTTGATTTGAACAAGGAGGGTGGAGTTCACCTCAGAGTTAGCTATAGGTGTTAGAGTTAGCCAATTTCACACATTTAGTACCTTTACCTGGAACACCACGCATTTCGAGGCTTTTTTTGGGGAACCCAAAGATTTGACCCGTTTTTTTTCTTAATTTTAATTCAATAAATGTTTTATGGACTATATTTCAAACTTTGGTAGTTTATCTGGCAAACAAATTTTGAAATGATAATTAATAATATTTAACATCAAATTTTGCTTTTATCCTCAATACATTTTCTTTAACCATTTGGAAAACTTAATACTTATATATTTGATAAAAATCCCTTGTACATAGCACATTCCATATCTGTAGTTCTTACCACACTATAAAATATTTATCTCGTTAACTGCGGCATGACTCACTCAGCATGAGAATTTACTGTAAATATTGAGAATGATAGAGTGAACACAGTGTAAATAACTCTTTAAATAAATAAATAAATAATTAATTAAAATAAATAAATAATTTTAATGATAATAGGTATCGAGTATAACTCATAAGTCGTACTCAAAGTAATTAGGAATCACAAGCCTGATAGAATGAACCTGCCACACAACCTGACCTAAAAAATTGGGAATAGTTCCTTAAGAGTAATTCGTGAGAAATATTAATTCAACCGAATTGAATTAATTATCAACCGATCAAGGCGGCCATGCAAGACAATTGAAAATCTGACCCAGGTGTCGCCTTGTTATTCTTCCAATACAATTCAATATATCCTTCGGTATATGCAACGTGCAAATCTTGGGAGTGAAATGTCTTGCTTCGTTTATAATGAATCGAAAAAATGAAATTAATGGCAGGGGCCAATAAAAAAACCTCGATTAAATTGTAAATATGAGCGTAGCATATAAAATTGTTTCATACAATGACGGACAATCTTGTTTTGCAAACCATTAATGCCTGAATAACCATTTTAGCAATTTTGACATAGATGTTTTACATTGTAATGACAAAGGGCTTAAATTAGATTTTATGGAAAAATTCAACATTGCCAATAGCCCGGATGGACCTTGTAATGATGTTTTATTTTGTACTGCCAACCGTTGTTAAAGTTGAGCATCCCCATGACGTCAAAAACAGTGTACCAGGTAGAGGGTTTTAAACTAATTTTAACGTTAATCATAATGGAAAAAACTTCATTTTTCAAAGAAACTTTAAAAAAAAAAAATTATTTTTCAATATTTTTTCTTCTACGAAGAAAATTAATTGTGTTTTTATATTTGGGGCGTGAGGGTTCTGTACCCCCCGGGCCTCCCCCTGGTTACGCCTTTGATTTAGCATATGAGAATATGGACCACCTTAGAGGTAGGTTTGAGGGTCTTACGGTTCAGCGGCAACAAAGTATACAAAAACCTTTTTGAAAAACTACATAAATGTGCCGACTTATAATTTGTCGGAAACTGTTGATCAGGGATAAACATTAATGCTATTTTATACATACCGATTGATAAATTTTGCCAGGAAAGCGCGCCCGAAAGTTGAAAACATAACGGTATCAGTAATATTTCTCCGTGCATGTGAAAATAAACTTCGGACGGTGCGCAGCAGCAGCGCTTCTAACAGGTACTATAACTCTACTTTGCTGGTGCTTGTTAAAATGGCTAAGGTTGGTTTGACCCAACTCTACAACCATTACTCATGAATATCATTCGGGAGGAGGTTAGGAAAGACATTAAGCTAGGAAAACAGAAGCTTGATGATGTGAAAGAAGTTTGTTGCCATAGGAAGCCGAATTACCAACGACGGACGAAGCCAAAAAGAAATAAAATTCACTATCAGTAGGATAGCGTAGGCGAAGAGGACTTTACACGAATAGAAAAATCTTCTTACAGCTGAGAATACGAGCATAGAAGTGAGAAAAAATTCAGAAGATTCTACTCATGGAGCATGTTCTACTATCTCTTCCTAGACTTGGACGTTGACAGCAGCAGATGAGTCAAGAGTGGAAGCATTCGAAATGTGGTACTACCGAAGAATAATGAGGATCAAATGGATCGACCGAGCAAGTAATGAGGAAGTTCTAAGGAGACAGTGGCGGATACATATGTGGGGTGCACGGGGCGTGCGACCCCCCTTGCGGGTCCGCCCATATTATCTAACATCGCAGAACCACAATTGTAACTCTTTTATATCATAGGATATCATTGTCTTGTATACTTATATAAGCAGTTTAAATAAAACTTTCTTAAACTTTGCATATGGCTTGATTAATTTTCATTACGATAAAAATAAAGGTGGCTCAAGATATCTTTTGCACCCCCCCTTGAGTTTTTTCTGTATCCGCTACTGAAGGAGATTAGGAGAGAAGTGAAGCTTCATGAAAACCTTGATAAGAAGATGGAAGAACCTTATAGGCCAAATCTTGAGACATGATGGCCTAATGAAGACAATCGTCGAGGGACAAGTGGATGTCAAGAACGGAAAAGGAAGACCTCGAATGATATGTGAATAAAAGGTAAAGAAGGATGAGCAAGAGAAGAAGTACGTAGGTGTGAAAAGATTAGCTGATAGGAAAATTAAGTGGGGAGCAGCGTCAAACCATTTTTGAATTGTTGACAGATGATAATGATTATTTCGATTTCTATTTCAATTCATTTTACAACATAAAACCATGCCAGCCGCAGTGCCTCGGAGAATCTAACTACCATCTTTATTTTGGAGTTAGAGGAGGAAGTGGAAGGAAACATGTAAGTACTTTCTTTAGAGTTCTTTCTTTCTTTCTTCTAGAGTTACTTTCTTTCACGTCCTTAATCTCGTGCTCCTTTTCGTTCAATAATTTCCTTTGTCGTCTTTTTGTTCTTCGACGATCGGCCTCATTAGGATATTATGCCTGATTTTCTGGCAGAATAAGTGATTACACCGTCTTCTTAAGGTTTCCAAAGGACTTCTTTTCTACCCTACTGAGGACTTCCACGTCGCTGACACGTTCGATTCGTTTGACTATCGCATCTCGAAGTAAAAAAAGAATAATTCCACAATCATTAAAAATTGCGAGAAACAGCCAAGCACCTTAGAAAATCTAACTTGCCATTGTTACGTTGGAAAATAGTTATTTTTTTGCACCACGGATAATTGTTTTACAAGTCTGGGTGCATACAATATATGTTACGGTATGCCACTAATCATAAGTAGTTATTCTGACTTAAGAAGCAAGAATAACATTAGGATGTACGTATTTAGTAGTTCTTACCAAGAAAAATACGTCTATGGTGCGGAAACATTTTATTTTTCCGAGCAATAAATTCTTACTACGAGAGGTAATGAAAAGTAAGGTCTCCTATTTAAAAAAAACCGGAAAATAAATTTATTCTCAACATTGGGTATACAATTGGAAAGTCTGAGAATTTTTCTATTTTTCTACATTGACGCCTTGATGATCAATTACTTTCTGCATCCTTTTAACCAGCTTTTTAATACCGGCGTCGTACCATTCTCGCAGCCAATTGTCGACTGCGTATTGCATTTCCTCGTATGACTTGAGTTTCTGTCCCCCAAGGGGTTTTTTGAAAGCGGAAAAAAATGTAAGTCGCTCGGGACAACTTTCGGGCTGCAAGGAGTGTGGTTGATGATATTCCATCCAAATTCATTGAGCATGGCGATCGCTAGACGTGACACATGTGGACTTACTTTTTCTTGTGTTCATCGGTGAACTGCTTGGGGACTCACCTGGCAGACACCATGTTATAACGGAGTACCTTCGACACAATATTCTGCATGGAGAAGTTACCACACACTTAATTTAGACCTTTCTTTATCTCATGAAGGGTTATTTTTCGGTTATTGCGCACCACGAGCCGCAGTCGAAACTCGGCCTCCCCGACCGCTGCTTATCATGGACGTTTTCCCGTCCATCAGAAAACTCCCGACACCATTTCCGCTCGTTTTTGATTGACATACACTTCTCGTCATATAACTCCACTAACTGGTGACAAATTTCTATCGAAAAAAACTTTTTAGCTTTCAAAAATCGAATGACTTTGCGTAGTTCGCTCCTGATGGGCGCACTAAGCGGGAGCTTCACTCTCAACGACTGCTACACAGCGACTGAGTGACCTAAGGTAACGTGAGTGGTATTAAATTCTAGCGTTAGAACCAAGGAATGCAATGCTGTAGTCAAATTTTGCCTAGCGGCTCGCGTTCGGCAATGGCTTCGTTGGAGACCTTAATTTTCAATACACCCTTGTATGATGAGGAGGTAGCACATACATGATATGACGAGGATGGTGAAGTATTTATTAAGGCTAAATATGTTAAATACAAACTATCTGCCGTAGATTTGATAGAATATTATTATCACTCTGAGTAATTTACATACTTACCTTGACTTAGATACCTACCTTTCTCCTGGCTTAAAGAGTATTAGGAACACGAATAGGATTTGATAAATGAGTTCATGGGTGAAAGAAAAAAATATTTAAGTGTATATATATGTATGTTTAATTTAGATGCATTATTTCTTACATTCACTCTAACATTTTAATAAATTATTTACAAATACTAAAGACATACCGCTGGTCAGTACGCCATATTCTTAAAATGGATTTTGGCTTGATATGAATCCTTTGTGCCTCCGTGTCCAAATATGGAACAGCTCCTGATTTGAGATTTCCGTGCAAGCAAACGTTGCCTTTTCGCAACCATTTCAACAAAAAACGGCCCTTTGAGGGACCAATAAAAAAAGACAATCGCGTGCATAAATATGGGCAGAAAATGCTTTTTTTCCTCTTCGGAAAATAATTTAAATTTATACAGCTCAAAGCTGTTTGGTCAGCCTAACAACCTACAGTAATTAAATCCTCAAAATATTCGAAGAAATTATTAAAACATTTTACATGTTTACGAATCCCTATGATATAAGTGTATCGTCAAGATATACTGTTTTTGAACGATGGTTTTTTTTATCTTATTGTCTGCAGAATCCATTTTGAAGTTAAGCTTAGGATCCCTTCTACTACCGCCAAGGCAATATAATTAATATCTTAAAAAACTCTTATTGTCTCAATGGAAGATACGATTTTCGATACATTTAAAAACAAAGATTTTACACCCTCTGCCTTTTGTATTTTTTTTCGGCTGAAAATTCTCTTCAACAAAAAGAATTTTATTGTCTCCTCATTGTAAATACTATCAACAATACGAAGATAACTTTTTAAGCACGTTATCAAGCTGATTCAGTCAAGGCTTAAGTCTTAAAAAATGAGACTAATTCGCCTTTAGGGTTAGAATTCAGCAAGTCTGCAACAATTGCACCATTCCGCACGTCGTAAACCTAATTCGTCCGTGGAATATTGAAAATACTGTCGACGGCGTCTGAAATTTAAATATAATAAAAAATCTTTCGATCACATGATGTTCATGCTTTTTTTAGTTGGAGAGATTGATGGAGAAAGATATAATAGAGAAAGGGAAATGTTTAGTGGACCTATTTCTTCTCAGCTCTTCATAGAACGATAGCTCTTTTTTAAGGCATCGAAGAAAATACTGGAATATAATAAGAGTTCAAAAAGTTTACGAAACTAAAAAAAAGAACTACTTTCCTTCTCAATCTTTTTCTTTCTCAGTCGTTATTTTCTCTCTTGACTTAAAAGCGTTCTCGTTGTTTTTATCCAAACAACATGTTTTGCATGCATCAAAACATGCTTTTAAACGGTTCCAACATGTATGAACACGCTCCCAGTATGTAACAGTCGGCCCAGATATGTTTATAAGCGTTGTCAACATGTCGTAAAAGTACCAATATGCCTTCGGGCGGTCCGGACGTGATTTTCGAACAACATCAAAATGTTTTTTTTTCTTCATTAAATGGCATCAATTCGTTTTCATTCGGGCATCAAAAGGTTCTAAGTGAACCCAATGTGTTTTTTAATCGGGTCCAACATATATTTCACGCGGACTAATGTTTTATCAAACGCCCAAAATATTTTATCAAATGGAACCGACACGTACTCAAGCGTACACGACATGTTTTAAAGCGAACACAACATGTTTCATCAAGTGGACCCAACATGTTTTATCAAGTGGAACCAACATGCTTTATCAAGCGGGCCCAACATGTTTTATCATGCGGGCCCGACATGTTTCATCAAGGGGGACCAATACGTATTCAAGCGTACACAACATGTTTTTAAGCGGACACAACATGTTTTATCAGGCGGACCCCACATGCTTTATCAAGCGGACCCAGCATGTTTCATCAAGCGGACTCAACATGCTCTCAAATGGACCCAACATGTTATCAAACAGTCCAACCATATTTATTATTTTTTTCAATAGCGGGCTAGACGGGTATGCCAACTTGGTTGTAGTCCCTCTTGGCCCCGACCACCCCTGAACCGCCCCCACCCACCCTCCTACCTTCGCAACACCCTTCTCCCACCCCTCCCCCACCACCACCCCTTAGGCACTCACTCCCTTGCTCACATTCTGCACAACCCACGTCCTCCCCTTCGGCTCCGCAAGGGTCCATCTCCTGAAGGGGCTTCCCCCTCGTCTCCGGCACGAGGACAAGCACGAAGGGAAGGGCCGCCGCCGCGATGCCGGCGTACAGGAAGAAAGCCCCGTGCAGACCCAGGGCGGAGATGATATCCACGAAGGTCTTGACCCCCGCGAAGCTGGCGGCGTGGGACACCGCGGCAGCCATGGCCCCGGCCATTCCTCTCCGCTCCAGCGGGAACAGCTCGGAGGCGAGAAGGCCGGGTCCGGCGGCAGGACCGCCGATGCCGACGCAGAACGATATGGTGAAGCCGAAGACGCAGAGGAGGGGGACCCATTCGCTCCCAGGGCCCCACCACAAGGAGGACGAGCCCAGCTCGCCGATGACCCCGACCTCGGCAAGCATCGTGGAGTTGCTCGCGGAGGAATTGAGGGCCAGGCCGGAGCCGACGGCACCCCCGCACATCCAAAGGCTACCCTCCGACCTGAAAAGAGATGAATAGATAATTTAGTCTACTACCAACTTAAGGGTGGATGCTGATATTTGGTGGAACAGTGTGTAGTATCCAGCAGCCATTGCTACGCGTGAGCCGGCACGTAGGCATTTTAGTCCAAAGTGCAAGTCTACGAGATGACCCGCTCGTGATCGGCGGATGTCGGTCCAGGGGTAGATAAGTGGGTTTTTTGGACCTTCCCTTGGGGAAGATTAAAAGGGTATGCCTAGCTTGGCTCGTGGCTGAGTTGTGGCGTGGCATCTCGCTGTGGTGGTCACACGGCCAAGGGGCCGGGGACATAGTTGTTCTTTCGTAAAGGGAATAAAGTCACTGCTTTTTATTCAGAGTGACTTATTTTTATTTCCGCCACCTGATCCTTCCATTCGAGAGACGTTCGTATTGTCGCTAATATCTCGTTCGAAGACGAGCGGGATACGACAAGTGTAACATGAAACATAATCACGGATACACTAATATTTTATCCAAAGGCTACCCTCCGACCTGCAAATAGTTAGATGGATAAAGAAATGAAAAATATGAATAATAATAACAACAGTAATAGTAATAACAATAATAATAATTTATTTACTCCTACATTTCGTTATTACATCTGAATAGAAAAATAACAAAGAGAAGGAGCTTTAGGTGGTCTCCAAGGTCATAGGACCAGAATTGAGCCACCATCAAAATAACAAAATGTATCCCAATAAAAAAATACGCCGATGGAGTAAATGATACATGAATGATACGTTAATAATGCAGTAAATGATACATGAATGTTTTAAATATATATCAAAATAAATTTTCAATTATTTCTTGCGAGAAAAGCCAGTCTTTGGCAAGTCTTAACTTTACATTTGAGGGTTTATTTTTCTTTAATTCTAGCGGGCATTAAATGAAATGGTTGGTGCTTTCCCGGCCAAAACTATACGGTTACCCTAAATTATAGAGTCGCGGCTCAAAGACCATAAACGCCACCTCCGCTTAAGGGAATCCGAAAATTCAGCCATCGCAGAGCATTGGATGGAATGCAGAAATCCAGTTCAGTTCGTGGATTAAAAAAATTCTCTGCCGATCCAACTGCTTTTGTGATCGTCTTATAAAACGTTCATTGAAATAAGACTAGCCGAGAATTATGTTTGATTTTAGTCCAATACATTCCGGGTGTCAGCTGATTAAAGAATTAAAGAAATCCCCTGAGATTTCCATGTTTTCCAAGGGAAAGTATTTGATTTCTAGGTCGCTATTAAGTACTAAACATAAGCGTTTTTTGTGCAAAAATTACTCGTGATAACCATATATAATTACAAATATGTGGAAGATATACTGACCACCAGAATGCATTGCTGTTTGGGAATTTCAAAGGGTTGCGACATCTTGAGATGATATTTATTTAGGATTTGGTTCAAAGTTAAGTTAATGACGGGAGACAAGGAAATTGTGCATGATTTTTTTCAAAAACAAAAAAAGCGCCAACAGGAATACCAACAGATGTTTCGGCTGAAGGAAAGAGTATAACTGGTTTTAATTTAAAATTACTTAGAAACTGAAAGCTTAATTTTATAGCATTTCGAGGATTTTCCGGGGTAGCCACGTTGGATATAGGACATACTTTACACACGATAAAATTATTCGAATACATATTTTTATCGTGTGTAATGAGCCACACCTACAAACTCTAACTACCATTGTATTTCTCCGAAAAGAAAACGTAACAACTGCGCGCCTACTTTCGCTGCAAGGTGGTCCGCACCAAGACGGCCTCCCGCAAAGTGGGCTACGCCGAGGCGGCCGCACCGAAACGGCCGCGCCGAAATGGCCGCGCCAACATGTCCCATTCCCAGGGTCACCCTTACCTGCACAGTATGTAAGCTCCGAACCCGCCGAGCGTCAGCGACATGATGAGACTGGAGAAGAGCAGCAAGGGCACCCTCCCGATGGTGTCCATGAGGAGACCGGAGGCGAGGGAAGCGACGAATTGGACGGCGCCGACGGCCACTGCCCCCTCATGCGGCGTGAGCCCGCTGCCCCGCCCTAAGGTCTGCCTCAAGATCGGCACGGCATAGAAGTTGAACGCGTGCGCTCCGGAGAACCGCTGGAAGAAGACCAGACCGCCCGCGGTCAGGATGGGCCTCAGCAGGGACTTGGAGTCGCTCCGGTCGCCGGTGTCGCAGCGGCAGGGGGGCGCGGAGGAGACGGCTCCGCCGCCCCCGGCCTTGGGCCCTCCGCTTCCCCCAGGGGCTTCGTGCTGTCGGAGGCGGCGGTGCCAGCGCTTCCGCCTCTCGCGGTGGACGTTGGCCCTCAGAGTGGCCATCTCTTCGGTGGCGGTGGGGCCGCGGAAGAGTTTGAGGGTCCGGGCGGCCTCCTCCTCGTCGCCGGCCATCAGGAGGTGGGACGGCGTCTCGGGGACCACCTGCAATTAAATACGGAAAAATGTCGGTCGAAATCAACTTTTCGAGTAATCGATTTTTAGTCGAATTGAAAAGCTCGACTTTTCAGCAAAAATACTCCAATCTCGGGGACCACCTACAATTAGAATAGAATAGAATAGAATAGAATAGGATTTTATTGTTCGAGGACTAGTGTCCTATGGAACAGGATTACAATTTACATACATATACACTTATATAAGTGCACTTTCTTATTAATACAAAAGGTAACACACATACCAGAGTATACCCAGGTAAACATTAACAAAAAATAAATTATACACGTCTTCAGAAAATGAATAGTTACAAAATATACCAACATAACATATATACACTTATTATTATACATTGGCCAATGAACCAGATGGTTTTTCATTAAGGCTTGCGCGGAAAATTTGATACAGGTGAGCTGTCATAAGCCTTTTAAACTGTTTAATGTTATTGGCCTTAACAATATAATCTGGGATATCATTCCATAATCTCATAGAAGTATTTAGAGGGGATTGCAGGAACGAGTTTGTTCTGCATTTAGGTATTTTAAAACGTCTCCGCGCCCTAACAACCCTATCACAATTGCTAATGTTGACCATTATTCTTTCATATAAATAATCAGGAGTCTTGCTTGACAATAAATTAAACATAAAAATAGAATACTGTAACTTTTTTCGTTCTTCAAGTTTTAGCCACTCGATCTTTAAGTAGTAAGGAGTAATGTGTTCATGTAATGCCACATTAAATATAAATCTTACACCAGCGTTTAACAATATTTGCATTTTATTAGACAATTCATTAGTTAGATCAGACATTACCAGCGAGCAATACTGAATATGAGGAAAGTACAACGATTGAATTAACTTTTTGCGCAATTCAAGAGGTATTAAATGCTTAAAATGCTTAAGCTGGGCCAACGTTATATAACACTTATTTGAAATATGTGCTACTTGTTCCTCCCAAGTGAGTACATTGTTAAGAGTAACTCCTAAGTTTTTAACAGACTGAGAGTATTGAATTTCAAAGCCATCAACACAAATTTTGGGTAATGCATCAAAATTAAGTTTATTAATAAATTGTGGGGCGCCAATTATAATCCCTTTCGTTTTTAGAGGATTAATTTTCAACAAATTTTCACGGGACCAATTACAAATACGGCTGATATCGTCATTTACTTTTTCAATGCCTTTAAGCAGGTGAATTGGATGGCAGCGGAGATATATTTGTAAATCATCCGCATATAATTGATGCATAGAATGAATTAAGGAACAAGGCAAATCCTTAATAAAAATCGTGAAAAGTAGGGGGCCAAGGATTGACCCCTGCGGAACACCACAAGATACATTAGAAAAACTAGAGAGTTGGCCATCACTACCTTTAACTGCTTGTTTTCTCTCTGACAAATAAGATTTAAACCATTTTAGAACAGGTACAGAGAATCCAAGTTTTTTCATTTTGAGTAGGAGGAGGTCATGATTGACACAGTCGAAGGCCTTGCTAAAGTCAAAGAGTACCAAAATAGTAACTTCCTTATTATCTTTGCCGACACGGATATCTTCTGTTACTCTTATGAGAGCAGTTTGAGTACTGTGGGTGCTGCGAAAACCAGATTGATATTTATCGATAAGATTCCTTTCTGCTAAAAATGCAATTGTTGAGTTGTACACAAACCTTTCCAGAGGCTTAGATAGGGTACACAACAAAGATATTGGGCGAAAGTGAGAGAGTTCAGAGGGATTGTGGTTTTTTTTGATAGGTTTGATTACAGCCGTTTTCCAGCTGACGGGAAAGGATGAATAGTTTAGGGAACAATTGTAAATATCTAATATCACTGGGAAAACTACTGGCAGAATATTTTTTAGCGTTTTGTTGTCTAACCCATCTATTTCGGCTGAATTTGATTTGATGCAATGAAAATAATTCAACATGAGTTCAGGAGTAAAATAAGGAAAATAAAAGATGTCATCACCGAACTCCTGATTATCTCTTGGGTTAGTATAGTTGGAAACAAGGGGGCATGGGCCTCTCCCTGACAGGCTGGAGGAGCTGGGTTAAGTGAGTCAAGAAAATATGCGTTTAACTCCTCAGCAGAAAAATTCATTTTTTCATTTTCTTTACTAGTATTAACAAGCCCTAGCCGTCGAATCTCATTCCAGATTGACCTTGAATCCCATTTACTGGAAAAGCATTGATTATAATACTCGCTCTTCTTTTTTTTCATAAGACCTAGGGTCGCATTCCTCAGGCTTTTATACTGATGATAAAGTTCTTCCGTTTTATTTCTTTTAAATTTACGCCTCGCTATGTCCCTTCTTTTCATCAAGTCCTTGATATCAGGAGTCACCCATGGAATAAGATTTCTCTTTGGTAGTGTCTTTCTTAAAGGGGCATGCTTTTCTAGTAGTTTATGCACATTGGATATGAATATGCCATTGGATATAATTATGCCTTGTTCAGATTACGATTGTCCGAGCTATCGTCCTAACGATAGTTGGCCGAACTGACAGTGTGAATGCATGTCCTGACATTAGCTCGCGTAGTTCCAAACGTTGCCACTCTACGATGGAGACCGGAAGAGGAAGCGAAAAGGGAAAGACGAAAAGTTCGTAAAGCTCCATTTGCTCTATTTATTTCATGGATTTGTCCAACCAAGGAAGAATATGGGCGGAAGGAAAATTATTCGTTAAATGCACGTTGAACATAGTAATATCTTGACCCTGCATACCTCAACAGCTTTGCTAACCGTCAATATCTCGTTCACTTATATGTCAGCACTAAAGGGCAGCACAGGTTTTAATCATCGTTGTGTGAATGCACGATAGTTCCAACGATTGCTGGAACAATCGTAATCTGAACGAGGCATTAGTGCTGGAAAAATTTCGATTTTTCGAGCAATCGATTTTTAGAGCAATCGATTTTCGATCAATCGTTTTGTAGTCGAAATGTAAACCTAGAATTTTCAGCAAAAATCGAAATTGGAACCAAAACGTAGATTAATCGAAAAAATCTACGGTTATTTTGAACAAAAACTTTGTTACAAAATATGTTTATTTTCCATTCGAAAAACTCTCAAAATAGACATTTAAGTGGAAAAAACATTAATACTTAGAATATAAAATATGGTTTCGACTCGACTTTTCAACAAAAATCGAAATTTGAACCGAAAGATGAATTAATCGATCATTTATCATTTAAATGAGTAAAGAACTGTCAATGTGAAAAAAATTGAGAAAGTTTATGGCAAAAAATACTTAGTGAATAACTTTCCTTTCTATTATTTTATTTCCATACCAACGAAAACAACAAATATGACCTTTTACATCGGGGTTATTTAAAAATTTCAACAATGCACTTTTTCGAATAACCATGCCCTGGATAGAGAATATATGGATTCGTATGCAGAAGATCCCGCGACTTCTTGTTTGAAAGGCGAGGACTTCAGCCCGCCGCCACCGAGGCCGAATTTATAGTATTAGATAACATGATAGTATGGACATAGGATCACAATAGATTATAATTACCTGGCAGCAGGGGAAGGGGATGAGGAGGAGGAGGAAGAAGGCGGCGGGGGCTGAAGCGGACACAAGCGCCAGGTGGCGCCAATCGAGGTTAGCGGCGCCAAGACCCGCCAGCACGAGACTCCCGAGGTGGCCGGAAGCCTTGAGCAGGGCGCTCAGAGCGCCGCGGATGGCCGGAGAAGCTATCTCACTCACGTAAACCTGTTTGAAAGGAGAGAAAATGAAGAAATGAGTTGCAGAATCTGAGTAAATATACCCAAGACCGATTATTTAATAGGCAAGCTGGACAAAGTTTACACTCGATCATATGATACTTAATAACAATTCAAAATTTACGTAAATTCCCAAATACTCTTCACGCATGCGTTAAGGCCTGTTTACACGATATATTAACACGTACGTGTTATGCCTATTTGCACGATCGGTTTTTGTGGACTGGAATAGAATATGTAATAATGTATGAACCAAATTAGAAGAGTTTCTATTTTCTGTACATGCGTTTGCGCAAGTTGGGGTTGTTACACGGTGCATTTCGTGTATGTAACGTGAAAACAGGCCTTGATAGGTTGATAAAGCCTTTTAAACATTGTAAATGTCTGTAGACCTGAAACCCGAATGCCAATTTATTTTAGAAAATATAAATATCTCCTAAACGGGATTTTCGACTGTCTTAGACAATCATCAACTCACATAGTTATCTATAAAAATTTAACTACACCGTCAGAAATACATTTAAAAACTAGCAATACACTAGATAACCGAACTTGGTGGAGTTATTTCTTCAGCTTATGGACGTACAAGACCCTAGCCAGAAAATATTTATTAGTTTTATATTAACTTATTTAAATATTTAAATTAAGATGGAATAGTAGACATACATAAAATTATTTTTATAAGATAAATAAAATAGCGTATACGGTTAAATATACATATTTATTATAAACCCTTAAAGGAAAGTATAAAAATATTATAATAAAATTGAATTTAGCCTTCTAGCTTTTTTTTGCAGCGAACAAATGAATTAACTCCTCGGTGTCGATGTAAATTCTGCGGTCCCTCAGGAGGCTCATAAGTCACTCACCTCTCTACTAATTTACAGCACTATTATTTCACACACTGCACTACAACTACACACACTGCACCTACAAATTCGCTTTGATAATTATTGACTTGAGTCGCATTGGACTACTAGGTGTCCCTGCGCCGCTATACATTTAATATCGTCGTGTGAGCACCAAGCGAGCATAAAGTATCTATTTAATATTTTTCATTTCGGGGGGGATCAATCCCCCTTGATCCCACCCCTGGCTACGGCCTTGTGGACGTAGCTCTTTTGGAAAACACATTTCGGGCGTCAGACGCAGTTACTCAACCAGGAGAGGGTGGCGTGCAGACAACCCATTTAACTAGACGCGAGTTCAAAGCACCTTCCCAGACTGGAATGGCGCGTTGTAAATTCTCATGAAGTCGAGCGCACTTAAAAGCCATGCTGACACACACCCATTGGGATCTGGGGAGTGAAGTCACTGCGAGAAACATGTTTACCTCATGTCATAACGTGAAAGCGGTTAGGTCATGGAGACGGGATATCGGGGGCGGAAGCAAGAATGGCTGCCATATGACCAAGACGAAACGAGGGGGAGACGTTCTAATAGCTTGCAAGGCGGATGAGGAGAGACCAGACCAAAAGGCGCCCTCAAGTTCTGGGAAATCCTTGATCCCCCAACCCTTGGAGATTCTCCTGAATTTCAACAGAGCCCGATCCGTCCCGGCGCGGAATGGGTTGAAATCAAGAAAGTGTGGAGAATTTTTATAGTTTAAAAAAAATTATTTGAAATTTAACCCATCAAATAACGAGACAAATGTTGTAAAATAGAGAAAATTTTGGGGGCAGGGGTCATGACCTGTGACCTTCCCATAAATCCGACCGTTTGAAATAAAAAAATGTGGAAAGTATTTATTAAATTTTTGATAAAATTTGAAAAGACGCTATTCTAGGTAGGAACTTGTTGGCATTCAATGAATCACTTAAATCCGCACTAAAAACCGCAAGTCTTATGCTCATTCTCGGTCGTCTAGATATAGGAATGCAATCACGAAAGAACTTATGAAGAAACGCTAGTTTTCGTTATCTTGGAGACTATAACACAAAAAAATAGCTGCTGACGTTATTGACTTACAAAAATCCTATCATACGTTAGCAGGTTACACGTAATTTTTTTTGGCGTCGAAAGCAGTTTTTATTAAAAAATGTCTTCACAACCTTGCAATACATCCCTGATATGAATAATTCGATAGAAATATTTTTAAACGCTAGTTTTTTTCTACCAGATGTGAAAATCGTGTAAACATAGATGACATAATATTTTTATCGCAGGGGCATCCATCTAAGCAACTAAATTACAGCAGTGAAAAAGTAAAATAAAAAAGTGCGCCACCCAGTATAGCGGCATCAAGCCAAGCCTCTAAAACACTAGCGTAGGTTCAAAAGCCTCCAAAAACACCATGTATGCATTTGGGTTAAGGTTGAGCAGTGCAAAACTATTTTGTATTTGTTTTGGAATGATACCGGTAGGAGAGATGACGATGATAGGCGCCATAAAAACCTGTTACATATTCTTTTTTTTTCTATTGCCAATTCATGGGACTTGTTTATTCTTACGGCTATTGTCTTTCAATGTTACGTGAAAGCGGCACAGCAATATATCGTGAAGCTATAAAAATATAAAAATGTAAAAAGTTCTAAGTTCTTATTATTGTTAAAGTCAAAGGTTCGATTCGACCACCGGGCGAGGGGCAGGAAGGGCCGGCTGCAACCCCCAATAGGGTAGTTTCCTTCATCAAAGAAAACGAAAGGCATTGGTTGCGATTCGTTACCCACCATTAGTGTATTCATTATACACAAATTATTTGGTTTTTAAAAAATCCGGTTTAGACGAATGGCAAGGGCAAATTTTATCCTCATTTGAAAAAGGCCAGATTGGCGCCCATGCGATTCCACTCCACGTGACGTCACAGGGACCTAGTTTCTACACGAGAGGATAGGAGTTTTATATCGTCTGAGATTACCAATGCATGCATGAGGCACAGAGCTCAGGGAAACATGTCTTAATAATCACCTATAAAAACTGGCTAAGGTCGGAAAGTTTTCTTCGTTTGATAAGGTATTAATAAACCTTTTTTAAGCCAAGCACTACCAGCCAGCAAGGTACTCAGCTACCCGCTAGCATCCTGCGTCCTATCAGCGCTCAGAGCCTCGATCAAGGTCACCTCACAAGGCGGGAGGGGGAACCAGAAATGCGTCGCACGGACTTTTTCCCATCATTCCTACTTACGCGTCGCGTTTTCACGCGCTTGAAATTTTTCACTTTTCATTTAATCGCGAAAAATAGATATCGTCATTTAAAAATCTAAAAGCGTGAAATACGTACTCCAGGAGTAATAATCTTTCGATTTAGGCAATAAAAAAATAATAGGAAACCAACCAATTAGCAAAAATCCCAAATGTCTTTAAGGAAAATAATATTTTTTCAAGCAAATAATTTAAAAACCTAACAAAGAACTGCTACGGTTTCCTTAAAGTGTGGGTTTCATCCACCTTTTCCATGCTTAAACCTTACCTATAACTAGAACCTACCCTTGGCTTGCCCTTCCTAGTTTTGATCCTGGGTAGTACCCAGTGGGTACGCCCTTGTCGGCCCAGGTGATATTATTCAAAAGTGAACTATAGTGATTTTCACTACCGTTAGCGCGGTAGGTTAGTAAAATGACAAAGAAATGCCTGTTTATTTGGCTATCATGTAGAAGGGACTGAATGGCTGACCTGTGTGACAAGGAGCAGTACCGCGCAGCAGAGTCCGGCGACGAAGGCAGCGGCCAAGAGCGCGGGAAGCGATCGTGCGAAGGCGGCGAGGAGCCACGCCATGGACGCGGGCCCCGCTGCCGCCACGAGGAGGCGCCTGCGACTCCCCAGGAGGCCCCAGCGGATGGGACAGCCCGCGGACCCAGCCCCACGGCGCCGCCCCCAAGCGTCCGAAGAGGAGGCCGAGATGGCCGCACCCGCGATCACCGCCCCCGCCACCGCCCCCAGCAGCGACACGCTGGCCACCCATGATGCCCCCTGGGGGCCCAGGGCAAAGTTGGCTATCTCCTCGATGCCATCGTCACCTGCAAAAAGGAAAAATATAAGAACAATTAGATAAGAAATAAAAAATAAAATAAAACAGATTTTAATGAAACAACCTTTCTACTAAAATAGTATAAATGGCACTTAAGTGTTTCATCCCATAGAGAATAAAGTGTGGACACTAATTACGTTTATTAAAAATGAGTGTAGGACCTTTTATTTTATTTTTATTTTTTTATTTCATTTTATTCCCAAACCACCGAATACAGCTCTCATAGGCCATTTTAAATCGGGGTATTCAACAAATTCAACAATGAAACGTACACAAACAACCATTGCCTGGATAAGTGAATTTTACCCAGGCGGGACTCGAACCCGCGACCTCATGTTTGGCAGGCGAGGACTTTACTCCGCCACCACCGAGGCCAGCGAGGCACTTCTTAGCGTATTTTTTATGCTATTTTTGGAGCAAGCGTGTTTAAAAAAATTAAAATCTGCTGTATTTTATTTTAATTTCCTTAATTAATGCCCTTCTTGTTACACGTGATATCCCTCGGAATTGTGCTGTAGCTAGTAGAAAACTATAGCTGTCAATCAATTAGATGGTACTGGTAAAATATGAAGACTCCTACACCTACAGTTTTTCCCCACGCACTACATCGCCTCCGAGTCACAAAGATGAAAAAAACATGTATCGCTATTATCTTTGCAACTAGCGCTATCGGAGTGTGAAAAAATTACCTTCGTACTAAGGAAATCCATGCTTTTGGATGAATCTACAACTACATCAACGTACTACCCCGCAAGCCGCCTAAAAGGCGTGTGGCAGGGGGTGTTAGGACACCAGCCGTTTACAAATAAGAAGGAAATGAAAAATTACGATTAGCATACATTAAAGAACTTTATGGTTCATGGGAAAAACGAATTCCCATATCTATCCGTTCGCTAAAATATCTCTCTTCATATATCGCCTCTTCCGGACTTGTAAAATATAGTGGGACTCTAATATTATGTTCTCCGTGTCGCTCTTAAAGATATGTATTCTCAATTTTTCAATCAATCTAAGCCTAGCGTGCTGCCTTCGAGTCTCCACCGGCTCCCAGGCTAATTCGCTAAACATCTGGGTAATGCATTCTGTATGCCCGTAGCAGATTTTGACGAACCGCGCAGCCTTCCTTTGTATTTTATGAATGTACATGTATGCAGGAATAACTAAATTATTTATTCTGATCGAGATCAATAAAAAACACGGATTTCACTCTTTGCAATTTTAAAATTTCCCTACAATACACACAAGATGACAATTAAGTATTACGATGCAACTAGTGCCATCGGAGTTTGGAAAAATTACCTTCGCACTACGGAAATCCAAAATTTTTGATTGACCTTCATGGATGGAGGATAGAAATTAATTTTCTATGCTCATCGAGATCAATAAAAAACATGGATATCACTTTTTAGCCTTTTAAAGTTTCTCTACAATAGTCACTAGATGACACGCAAACATTAAAATGAAAAAGAACTAGGGAAACTAATATTTTTGCTTCTTCAAAAGATGTTTCTGACTTTAAAAGCTTCGCTCCGCACAGCTGACGTTCTTGAGTCATTACTCTTGGGAGTCTGTAGCAGCTCCGCTTTTCTCCATGGCATGATATCCTTGTGCCGCGTGAACAATGATAGCACACGCGAAAAAAAATGCTCATTGCGGCGGAGAGCATGCGGATAGGAGCAACCTGCAATGCGGGACGCAATACATAACACGGTTAAAACCGAGTGCATCACAATGCAGTTACCAAGGAAATTAAACCAAGAGAAGAATGAATTGCGCATTGGGAATTGGGAATTAGAGAATGAGATAGGAGTTCATTTTCTATCAAAGATACGGGGAAAAACGTAGTCTGGGAAACGTAGATATATGTAAAAAAATATTGAGATAAAACCAAAGGTTCAAGATTTATTAGCTATCAACGTAAAATCATTGAGTTCGTGAATATTTGCAAAGACGAACATGTAGTTACGTATGCCAATAAAAAGTGGAAAAATAAATACATTCACTTTATTTTTTCCATTTTTTTGGTTGAATTGGTTTTAATATGACCATTAAAAAAATTACGGAAAGAAAAAGCATAATATATCATCTCAGAAAAACTTTAGTTGCATGATTATGACGAAGTGCTATCAACTATACTCGAGGAAAGAGAAAATGAGTAAATTGACTAACACAGAAAATAAAAACTGGGATTGATCAACCCCTCTGACATTAACTTCAAAGCTTTCTCAGAGAAAGTTAACTTTGAATATATTTATTTTCCTCCACATACTTACGATGGATATAATCCCGTGTATCTAACAGTTGTAACGCTCGTAAAAGACTTTCAAAAGATTCTCAAAACATCATACGCATACGTATAGGGAAAGGAAAACAGAAATGATGATAAACTTCCGCGGGAATGTTTTTTTTACTGTATTTTGCGGCGCAAAATCAGTGGCAAAGTGCTAAAATTTTCGCTATCCGCTTTCGTTTCAAGAACAAGGACCAACGCAGCCATTTTTATCTCCGTCTGCAGCAGATGTTTGGATTTTTCTTTCAAAACTATGCTTGCTTCTTCCAGCCGCTCTTTAAATACACAAATGAAGGAGAATACACTACTCTCACCTCTCCGATAAAACTTCAGCGCTACTGTGAGGAAAATCGAATTCCAATGTGTTCTTGGTACTCGCGAAATTCTGCTAAATTCGAAAGGGGAGTCTGAAAAAGCGATGAATTCATGGAATTTCCATCGCAGACACAACAAATATATTTTTAGATGATTGGCGAGAACTAGTGACAAACTGTCGCACCAGTTCATCGGCAGGACACTTAAGAATTATCTCCGAAAAAAAGTCTCTCTGATAAGAGAAGTGATGAGATACGAAAAAACTTTAAATTGCAAACTTCAAAAGTTTCGGAGGAGAACTTTAAGGTTGGAATCCGAAAGAGAACGAAACCGAAAAAGTACGAAATGGGCGGATTTAGGGGGGACTCCATTTGAAGTGAATACGGTTCTTTGCTGCAGGAGAGGTGTTCCTCAGAAAAATAATTACCCGCAATACGTCAAGGAAGCACTTCGTTTGCGAGTGCATATAAGTCTCTAAGATACAAGAGCCTGCCACCTAGATCAATGAGAGGAAGGACTTTATGATGGAGGCAGAGAGACTTCCATTTTCAGTCCTCAAGGGCACACAGTACGGCGAGGAAACATATTCCAAGAATGCCTTAATGGATATTATTTAATCAAAAGTATTCCAGCGATGAAGGTAGGTTTCCATGGAGTACTTAAGAAGAATTTTGGGTGCCTCCCTTTCCATTAAGAAATTCCCTCTTTAATTCACTATAAGGCTTAATCCTTTTCATTCTATCTAAAAATCCTATCCTCTTCCTTCCTCTCCCTCGTTTAACATTCTACCCCCTAACACTGTTTTCAATATACCCTCCTCACTAGGTACTCGCTCCATCAATACCTTATACCTCCTCCGTAGAGGATAGTTGACTCAAAACAGCCGAATTACATATTATATGAATGAACAAAACAGTAACGTATACCGTCATTTTCGCAAAGAGCAAACAACCTTCGTACGAAGAATGATCCGGGCTTTCCCGGAGTATAGTATCGTGGAAGGTTACTCAGGTTTATCAGGAAATAATGACGATGGACGACTCTCGCATCGAGACGTCGCGACATGATGGAGAACATTACCCGGTGGAAATCCCGAGTAACCTTCCGCGACACTGAATAAGTTTTAACATCATATTACGCAGAGGAACTTGGTAGAACCTACTCACGAGAGGCGATGCAAAAAAGGAAATATATTCAGCGAATTCCCGATCTATGTTTATTTTGTCTTCCCTTTGAAAATGACCTAGCTGGATTTCACTGAAGAATCTAATTTTGTTACCGGATGCTGAAACCCATAAAAGTAGGCAGGTACTTAGTAGTTATATTTGGATCACCAACTTGCCCTTCGAATGGAGTGTTAACTCCCAAGCCATAAATCACCGATTTTAACGTTTGCGATGATTCTCTGTAGCTTAAGGCCACTTCGTCCAGAAGATTAAACCACTTCAAAGCAGTCGCTATACCATCCTCTAGAAACAGTTTCCTTTTTAAATCAGTATTAGACTTTTAGTGCTTTGTTTTCACTGCTTTGACTGCAAAGGAACCACAAAAGACGTAAATAATGGGTTGACGCATTGGAATTAGTGATAAAGAGGCTCTAATCTATTTGCAGGAACTTGTAAACTTTCGTAATGAATATAATTTAAAGATTTAATGGGGTTTCTTGGCTAAAAGTCAAACTACATACTGCCATAAATTAAATAGTCGAAGTACTGGGCAAATGGTCTCAATTATTTAATGGACGGCACCTAGTAAAATAGAGAATGCTTTGTTTAGGCAAAGGCTGACGTAAAGTAGATAATAGATCAAGTTTTAGAAAGTCCTACGCCCACCGCGGAACCTCAATTCCAATTTTTTTCATTTTGCATTACCCAACAAATATCTTGGAGAAATTTTACACCATTATCATTTTCATTGCGACCTTTTCGCAAGTTTGCAAATGCCTATAATTCGTTCAATGTCCAACGTAAAACCATTGTTTTTGCTGTTCACAATAGCTATAAAAAGGCGCTGAGTTAAATTAGTAACACAATGTTGTGATTTGATAATATCTCTTTATATTTTTGTTATGTTTCCTATGTACTATCATAAAATGTTATTACGAAATACCATTTTCATTTATTCGAAGTTAACCTTTCCTAGGTTATTTTTTGGAATGCACGTCAATTGTTTGAAGGAGCATTTTCATATTTGCTGCGAATAAACACACTTAATAAATTAGACTCAGAACGCGTAAATCCCTTACGATCGGTCGTGTTTTATCTTCCTTTGTGACACATTGCACTTTTAAATTTCGAGCTATCATTTTACGTATTCAAGGTATATTCTTTAGAGTTTGAACGAGACTCGTAAAAGTTTTACATCTTAGGAAACAATGAGAGAATTTTTTCGAGATTACGGCCTCTTAGGCCAAAAGCCCGTTGTCTTTAACGGTAGAGGTAAGCGTTAGAAGTAATAGGCTCTTTTTGAAATGAGAGTGTGCAATCCCAGCCTTCTCATGGTGACGCATTTCTCTTTTACATCCTATATAACCTGTCCCATGTAACTCTTTCGAGGCCTTCCCTTGCCCTTCTTCCCTTCCACCTGTCCTTCAACGATTGTTTTCATCAGGACATCATGTTTCATAAAAGACAGAATTGATTGATTTTGACGATAGCGTAAAGCTTTGTTCTTAAAACCTCCGCCAATTGAGCATGTTAAAAATGGAGTGATTTTTTTCAAAGAAAATGTTACATATTATGTTTCAAGATTTGTAGAGGAAAGATTTCTTTTTGTAATGATGATAGCCAAAGTTTTAAGCAAGTGATGTGTCATGGCCATTCCGGTCAAAGACAGGTGGAGTGGGAATTATGCATCGTCTTACGGGACAATGACCAGTGATGAAAAGCAATTTGAATACTTTTTAGAGCATTTCTTATTGTTTCTGGAAAAAGCGTGTCATGAAAATATTTTTTGATTTAATTTTTATTTACATGAAAATGTTACCACCCTATTTTTCCAAGATTTTAGAGATTTGCAAAAATTTATCTCCCTGAAAATTTCACAAAATTTTAAGCAAATAATGCGTCACCATAATCGACTGGTCAAGCGGGAGTTATGCAGTGTCTTATGGGAGCAAGACCGAGTAAAGTGGAAATAAATCTGGAAAAAACACGGGTTCTACGAAAGGAATGGTATTTTTCCCTACAAGGATCAAAAGTACCGTAAGAGACCGTCTCTACTTTTGAAGAGGGCCAAACTTACATTGGTAAGAGCCGGGAAGACTTGTGAAGAACAAGACTTGCGACACTTGAGGCGTGAAAACTCCTTTGAGACAAAGATCCCGGCCTTTGGGATATATATGGGGTAGGTCGGTAGAAGCGGCTAGTTTTTGGGTTAAGCCTCTCCCTCCACCCCAACCCCTTCCGCAACTCTAGGGTGTGTGCTATATATTTTTTCGGCTGGTCCAGGGGTTGTGAGGCGAGTGGCAGGGGTTGATGAGTGAGTTGTATGTGTTTCCCTAAGCTTCGTGTTTCCGGACTCTAGGGTTGTTTGCGTGACACCCTCTGCAGGGGTGCCGAAAATAGAAGTTTAGGGAAATGTCCTACACCTAACTTTTTCCCAGAATGCATTTTCTTCTCACGACCCACTAAAACGGCTTAGACCTCCATAAAGCTTTTCCCCTTCCTCCTCCTTGCGTGAAAGATCGCCGGAGCATGTGGCGAGTGCATAAACTATTAGGAGTGCTGTAAGGTCATGGGGAAAAGACTGAAAAACCACACCTTACTGATGAATTATTTTTTGGTACTTAAAATTGGGAATGCATTAGGGGGTATCTTTTACTTACGTGTGGCGTTTGGGGGGGAGAGGGGTTCAAGCCGATTCTCTCCTTATCTCACGTGGAGGATTACATAAACTACAACAGTCAGCTCACCGTCACCATTTGAATTAATTTAACATTTTATGGAAAAATTTTCACTTCAATAAGCTTATAAATATTTAATTAAGAAATCTCATTTTTAAAGAGGTAGGTAATGAAGTTAGAAGTTTTATCTCCATACATTCGAGAAGAAATAGTTATGTTTATGCTTAGCTCATGTCAAGAAACATCCAAACTTTTGACGACTCATACTCACGCGTATTTATGTCAAAGCGACATGCATTTGCGTGAGTTTGTTACATCAAGGTTACTGCCGAGCTCCTTACTGTGACGGATGCAGAAAAAACTCGAGGGGGGGCGCAAAAGATATTTTGAGCTGCCCATACTTTCATCGTAATGAAAACTAATCATGTTGCATGCAAACTTTAAGACAGTTTTATTTGATTTAAACTTAACAGATTTAAACTTTATTTTGATTACAGATTTGATTTAAACTTAACAGATTTAAACTGATCATATGCATATACAAGATAATGCTACCTTATCATATAAAAATTACAGTTGTGGTTCTGCAATGTTCAGCAATGTGGGCAGCCCAGCAAGGGGGGGTCACTCCCCCTGAGCCCCCCATATGCCATATGTATATGCCACTGGCTCCTTATGAATGCGTTTATTTTGGGGCCAAGATTTTCCGCTAAGCACCGTATATAAACTTCGAAGCTCAAGTATTGACCCTTAACTGATTGAGTCCCCTGGATTTTCCTACTCTCCTCAACTCCCACATGGGTCCTATCGTATTACTAGCTATCCAGATAAATCCGGAGCTCCAGTAGATCTTATTTGCTTCAAGCAAAATTGTGTCCAGGCCTTAAAGGGCAAGGCAAATAAAGTTGTGTATGTTTTTTCACAAATTCGGGAAAAGAACCCTCTCGTCCCGCTGTTTTCATCCTCGCCAAGTACTGACGACCCAATCCAGTCGTTCGGAATTCGATGCAAGAGAGTGGCTGAATCAATTGTGGCCATATGTTGCCCTATTCCTTTACCCCGACCCCCTTCCTCCGCATGCCCTATGTTGACTCAGGCCGCTCCCCGTTCCCATGGAAGCTACGACGGCTTATGGAGTGAAATCTGTTTATGTTTTGGCAGAAGTGCCAGGAAGTGCTGGGAATAAAAAGGTTTTCTTCCTTCGAGAGCTGAGCTTTCCGACCACGTGACGCGCTGCTCTCCGTATAGCTTTGTCGTCCTTCGACGTATTTCCATTTAGAGTTTCTCCATCAGTGAGATCCAAAATCTTAAAGTTCGCGTCCGCTCGCTATCTTCTCTAGGAAGTCCTTAAACCTAATCGAACCACTATATTAAAAAAGATCACAATAGAATATGGCCCATTAGGACGTCGGAATTAACTATTTTTGGGGAGTACATTAGAGAAAAGCGGATACTGTAATAAGGACGTCAGAAATAGAATTGCATTTGGAAAGTAGGGGTGCATGAACAGGGAGGAGCCTATGAGGGGGTCCTTAACCAAGAGTTAAAAGAAAAGTCTAGTGAAAAATGTAAGAGTTCTAAGCTAAAAACTAAAAAAATGCCTAAATTTATGACCGGTAGCCTTATATAATAACCCTATAAATAAAAAAATGTGAAATAGTTTGAAAAAAATACTTCAAAAAGTTTCCGAGGGCGATTTACGTAAAAATACTGCGAGCGCCGCAGCCTTTTGCCTCAGCCATATCCGATCGTATCTTGTGGTTGACGGCAAAAGAAATCTCAAATAATATAGATATTTTTTTGTATAACGACATATTTCGATCCTTTTTGATATAATGTAAACTTATAAGCCTAAATGACGAACATTTTTATAGTATCATGGCAAAGTTAAAATTTATACCTTCGTGCTGAAAGTGTTAAAGGAAAGGCTAGGGAAGAGTCTGATCTGGAGTTTAGCTTTTTACGGCGCAGAAGGATGGGCACTTAAGAGGGTGAACGAGAGAAGAATGGAGGCTTTCGAGATGTGGGTTTGGAGAGGGACGGAGAAGGTGAAATGGACGGAAAGACGGATGTACGATGAAGTGCTGGGAATGGTGGGTGAGGCGAGGCAGCTTCTAGATGAGATGCGGAGGAGACAGAAGGTGTGGATGGAGCCAGTCCTGCGCGAGGAGGGGATGTCGAAAACAATGTTGGAAGTTAGAATGTTGGGTAAAAGAGGGAGAGGAAGGAAGGAAGGGATCAGGATTTTTTGATAAAATGAAAGGAGTAAGCCTTATTGTGCATTATAGAGGGAAGCCCATGAAGGGAGGCGAGATTGCCAAAATACTTCATAAGTACTCCATGTAAACCTTACTTACTACCTTATGGAGTGAAATCTGTTTATGTTTTGGATGAAGTGCCAGAAAGTGCTGGGAATAAAAAGGTTTTCTCTCGAAAGCCGAAGTTCCCAAACACTTTACGCTCTGCTTTTCGTATAACTTCGTCCTCCTTCGGCATATTTACATTTAGATCCTCCCCCCTAGTGAGATCCACATATAAGAGATCACTTCTCCTCCAGTGGCGCCGACTCCATGGGGCCTGAGGGGGCCCGAGCCCCCTCAATAATTCGTTATGGGTGTGAAGAAAAAATGTGTCAGGCTTGTCGATTTTCCCCGGAGTGTCCAGATATCGAGATTCGAGTTATCAGGGTTCTAATGCTGATAATATGACTGTTCTAAAAGCTTAAAAACTTAAAACTCACCACTTATAAAATTTCCCGGGGCAATATCCCCGGTTTGGGCCCCCCCCAATATTTTTTGCAAGTCGGCGCGCCTGTTCTCCTCCCAATCTTTCCTAGGAAGTCCCAAAACCTCATCGAACCACTATCATCGAAGATATCACAATAAAAGATGGTGCATTAGTCCAGCGAACATTATCGTCTTATCGCCTAGAGAATTGTATCTACAATTTGGTTAAAATGAGTGAGTTATTATGCAGCATAAATAGATGATTTTGGCGATAAAGTGGAAGAAGAGCTGGTATAATGTATGTAATATATCTATTTTCAATTGTACATTGATCAACTAGCCTGCACTCGCGAGGACTGACATTGAAAAGTTATGACTGCGATACTTTATATGATCAAAAGATATCAATATGATTCCACACCTCTAATTATAATACATTGTTTCGTGAAATTATAGTTACTCTGCCGTCAGCGTCGAGACTAAACCATAATTTTTGTAAACCATTAAAAGAGTCATACTCTGTTCACTTTTTTGCTAATCGGTGACGACAAATTTCAAAGCACTGCATGAAACAAGTGACTTTGTACGCAGTCAAGCGCATGAGTGCTACTTTAGATTCACCATGGATGAAGTTCGCCATGAAAACAATTTGGTTTAGAACGAATTTGAGCCCGAATATCCCGATAGCCGGTCAGGCATTCTAGTCAATTACACCACCGATCCATCTTCTTAGAGAGAACTTTTGTCTGAAACAATTATTATTTGAGCTTAACTAAACGAAAGCATATGACCATGATATCTAAGTTCCGAGTTTCCCACTTCCCTAGGTACTATCTTTCCCGAGCAACGCGGGAAGGCTTGCTAGTAGTTAATAAATCTTGTCCCTTATGCTTATCTCAATATTTTATTATAGATAAATACCACCTCCTGAAGAATTGGAGATTCCTACTGAAATACCCTGTATTTGCGTCTGAGATGAAAAACGTGCAGAGTAAAAAAATGCGCAACTTCGTGCCCCGAGTGAAACGGTTAAGGGGACGGTTGCTGTCACCTGCTTTGTCTCCCACGCTGGCTCTTCCCTTCCACTGTCCTGCTTCGTCGTTTGAGCACAGGTCCCACACGTGTGCGGCCCGCCCTCCGGCCCCGTCGTCGCTGCCCGGCAGGCACGACGATTGATCTTGCAGGGACGCCAGCGCAGGGGAGCTGTATCCCTTGCCCAAGCCCGCAGAGAATGGTCCCAGGGACACGGCCAAGGCTGCCAAGACCTGTGGAGGGTAGCAGTGTCGAGAGACAAATTAGCAGTTTCCTCCAGACTGAAAAAAAACATGCACACAAACATATGAGCCCTACCCCAAGAAGACAGCACATTCCTCGATCACTTTGGATAGGTTAGGGTACACGGTACCCACTGCAAAGCAATAAAATAATTTCTAAAGCAAAAAATCAGCATTGTTGGGCAATTATTAGGTAGGTAAAGGGTACAGAGTGTTTACTGCGAAGCAATAAAAAATTTCTCTCAGATTTCCAGGTTTTCCAGTGAAATTTCTTGGACGTTGCCATTCTCCTGGGTTATGTACAAACCTTTACCTTAGCATTCTTGGGTATGAATATAAGACAAAATAGCACATGGGGTAAAAATTATTGACGAAAGGATTATTTCTCAAGTTAAATAGAAACTTGAAGCTTGTGCGTGGTGGAAGGACTCCATATTATCAATAACAGACATTTATTTACTCACAAAATATATTTTTTAAATTCTATTTTTTTACCTTTTCGGCAATTACACCATTATCAAGTACAGAAAATGTCTTAAAAATATTTCCTGTACATGATAATGGTTTAAAATCCGAAACTGGTCAACAAGTACAATAAAAAATATATTGTGGAAGTAACTAAATGTCTGTTATTGATAATATAGTTCTTAAGTCATTTTAATGCTAAGTGTAAAATCATGAGATGACAGAAACTTTTATACACAGGTAAGCAATCACAATTATATGATTATCAAAATACTGTTTACATGCTCCATGGAACCTCATGACGGAAACAGCATCTTTTTCCTACCAACTCCAAAATATGTACAGGTACCCTAAATTTCTCAGCATGAAAGTAAGTTTAACATCATGAAACATCTCGGATAGAAACTGACGTGCCCTATAAATTATTCCAGTATATGAGCACGTCTGCTATCTTATTTCTAAATGCAGCTATAAGTAAATGAATAACCGGAGACTAGCCAGTAAGCAACTATTCTGAAAGTAAATGCTTAGTCGTGATTTTGGCGTGACTTGGTGGAACGATGACTTATATACGATAAACAAGACAGACAGTTTTTATAGTAGTGTTTGTCTTGATAATGACGCTATAGCCGTCGAAACTAATCGAGAGAAAATTAAGTTTTTGGAACAGTACTGGGTTTTTGTTTCACCATGAATCAGGAAAATATGCAAAAGCTCTAAACATAACTATAAACCAAATTATGATATGCTGTATCTAAATCGACTGCCAGAAACAGATAATAGGGCGGGCAAATAAAAATATCATTTTAGCGATCACTCAGCTTGAAAGTTAAAATATATTGCGCCGCAAAGTACTGTTTATTTAATATTATAATACTTCGCGAATCTGCGAACAATTTGGGGCAGATTAAAGGAAGCTTTTAAATCTTATTTTGCCAGCCATGCATATTCAAAGGGTCAATTCTGTTGATTTGGCAGGGTCGAGTGGAGAAAATTTAGCTGATAAACACTGCTCAGTCCATGGATTATATCTTGAATTAGCAGGCCACCCAGCGTTTTTCGGGAAGGATAATACCCAGAGAGGTGGGAAACTTAGAACTTGGATTTCATAATCAAATTATATTTTAATATTGTATATCTGAGCGTGTGAAAAGGTGTGCCTACCCGACAGGATGTACAAGAGCAGAAGATATATGATGTGGCGCTAGAAGCATTAATCATGAAACGACGCAAAGAATGAAATCTAAAGCAGTACCACGGGATTTGGGAGCATAAGATACCCTTATTGGCTAACCGAGGTCGCAATCCATACAGCCGTATGGAAACGCATGGCGGACAGACAAACAGGAATCCTCTTTTATAGATATATATAAAGCGGTGAACAACGCTGGCCTTACGTATGGTGGAACAGTGAAATAAGCAGTTAATTTTACAAAGGAAAACGATATCGGTATGAAGACATTCTTCAATAAACGCCTCTAATTTATGCCCTGGCCAAACATTTAACACTCAGCGCCGCCTCCCAACTTAATCGGATGGACCTAATGGACTTCCCGCACGAAATCCCAGCGGACATTAAAAATGGCCACACACGACACACAGCGACCAAAGTTCCGGAGACACGAAATAAGAGCCCCATTAGCGAGGATCAAAGAGATCTCTTTGTCAGGCGACGTTCATCAAACTCCGGTCCAGAAGGTTTGGGGTGACGTTGGGTGCCTCCCGCATGGGAACTTTTAGAGCCACTGTGAAAAGTTGGTCGGGTCCTTTGGCATGTGTGAATGACAATGTGCTGCCCTTCGACCTTCGCTAACTCCTCCCCCTCTCTCCAAAGGGAGGTCAGCGGGGTTCCTCCAGTTCCTGAGGCGGGGTCAACTTCCCTTTTGGGCTCTCAAGAAAGAGAGAGAGCAAAAAAAACTCTCGTAGAAAAAAATGGACCAAAAAAAATCTGAAATATATTTACAGCAGCAAGACGGTTTTTCAGGCCAGGAAATGCCTTTGCCAGATCGCGTGAGTATTCAGCAGGAACTTAGCTCGGGGGACGTGAGAGGCTTGCATTAGCGACTTCGCGAAGAAATGCTGTACATTCCAGTTAATTGGGACGCATCGGGACCAGTACACTTTGCTCGAATGAAGCGGCTACCCCATTTATCCGAAGCAGTCCGGAAATTCACAAATAAGCGTTAAAATTTAATAGAGAAGACTGCTTCAGGATAAAAATTCTTTTTGTTCAGTTATCTATTTGTGGAAATAGGAATATGGAAATGCTCAAATTGTAGACATTGATTTGAAAAATTGAGAGTAGATTAAATGTAATTCATAATTCACCAAGCATCCACGCACGTGTAATTATAGCTTATGCGTCAGTAAGATAGACGGTGAATGAGTATACATGCTTCAGATGAGTTCAATGAAGAGGGAGATTGTTAAATTCAGTTACGCATTCAAGTAAATACGTAAGAATCGTAGTAAATGATATTCATAATTCTCTAAGCCTCCACGCACGTGTAATTATAGCTTATGCAGCAGTGAATAGATGGTGAATGCTCCAGATGAGTTCAATGAAGAAGGAGATTGTTAAGCTCAGCTACGTATTAAAGTAAATACGTGAGAGTTGTAGTAAATATTTAGTTATGCACACCAGTTATATCATAATAGAGTCCTTATACTAGTACATATTAAGTACACATCATAGCTTGGAAATTATTCATATCTCGAGTGTGTGAGCTTCGAAAAATGTATAGCGGTGTTGGAAATGTCCCGACATAGGTGTCTGGGTAACGGAAGGTATAAATTAACTTAGACATAGAAGTCATTAATGACATTGCTTTAGGCTGTGTCCCGGGATTGTCATCAGTAGTGAAAACCTGATGGTGGATAGAGGGGGTCCTCAACACTATTAAATTAGATGAAATTGCCGAACTTACCTGCGATAAGTGCCACGAGGACACCTTGCTGAACTTGCTCCTGCTGACGGGAGCCGTGGGGTTTACGATGATTATGGTCCCGGGTACCAGATCGCATGCACTGGGGTGGATCACCACCGACTCTTTCCGAGGGTCCGGCGACGTGATCACGGCCGTGCCATCCCTCTGCAAAGATAAAAAAATACATAAGGATCACATGAGGAACAGGTAAGAACCCACAAGTAGTATTATAGAGCAATTCCAAAATGAACGACATAGGTATCACCGGAAGCCATGACGAAGGGGACTCCATTAAAGAATGTCCAAGAACATGGCGGTTACGCGTTATATTTATTGCCGTTTCACGTTCATTTTATTCCGCGACGCCACTAGACAGCAGTATCTCGTTCAGTATGACTTTCGTCATTAACAGTACTGGGAGTGATCTTTTTTAGTTGGCAATCGTCTTGTATGCGTAAAATGTGTAGTATATATGATTTATTGGCTCAGTTTCACATTACTGCCGTGTAATCCCTCGTGAAAAGTGGATACAGATGACTGGTAGCGCCGCGAGTGGCGGTTTTTAACTCCAATTTTCATGTGCGCGAAGCAAAAATTATAGCGGTGGACTTAAAAATCATCTAATTCGTGGCCATAAAATTCTGTAATTAAATGGGATATTAAAAAAACCGTTATGACCTAATATTCCACGGCCGAATTCACATGCATAATTCCACCTCGATTCCATTAACGTCAGATTTTGGTCCAAATTTCTGTATTGATATGTACACCTCAAATTAAAAAACTCAATCCGTTTTGCGAAAAACAATTTGTGCATTTTAATTTGTCCATATATTTTACATAAAACGTGCGTGGAAGCATGGATCTACAGCCATAACTTTGGTCTCATTTTAAAGCTAAACTTTCGCTTAAAGCATGAAGACTGTTAATGTTTAATTTCTAGGTTTAAAAATTTCTAATTATCTTTTCAAATACATTTTATCTTGGAATCAGCCAATGCTTGCATCATGTGCTCCACAAATACTGCCTAATATTAAGTAAATAAAAGTTAATGTCAACTGAAATTTTTTCCCACGGTGTTTAAACACTTACATTTTTTCCAAAGTGAGTCACTGAACACCTTTGTAATCATAAACTCCTCGAGTACCCTTCTTGAGCCGTAGAGGAAAGCGTCTGGGTTAAGTGAAGATGCGCTGTAAACGCCGCATCAACCCAGCCGACGAAATTAATCGAAGTGAAGTCAACCTCTTCGTCTTGCAAATAGAAATTCATTACCACCGACGGCAGAGGGATGGTCTATCTCTAGTTTTACCGGCATCCGTCTATTTCTTGATACGCTTGAGATCACGGAGTGGCTGACTGACAGCCACATCAATTGCGCATCTCGGAAAAGAAAAACCACCGTTACATCACTCGTTTCTCCGTTAAGTCGGACGCTAACCAGCATGCACGTTGAATTCAAGGGTTCACGGAAAACCGCATCCAAACAAATCGCCAGAAAATGATGGAAGGATTGAAGATCCGTACCAGGTGTTGCAAGGCCACAAGCGTCATCAGCCAATTAGCATGCATACTCAGTATATACGCTCTTGATTTAGCTAATCAAAACAAAATCGTTCACGCATTAAAAAAAATTGTTTCGCCATCATAAACGACCATCGACTTTATAAAAACCGATTTAAAGTACAGAAATTTTTGATTACTCAACTTTAATTCTTTAAAGTTAATATTTTCCCAGTTATTTTAGCCAATGGTTGCGCCATTTTCATGTATCAGTTTGTCTTGACTTCGGCAACGGTATTTATACGCTAATTACAAAGAAATAAGTCCGGAGACGAGTCAGTCTAGTTTATTTTAATCAATTATACCAAATTATATACATCAAATTTAATAATTATTAAAGAAAATCGAAAAGTAAATCAGCTTTATATCAAAGCGTATTAGCAATAACAATGGCCAATATTGAAGAATTATTTGGTGTTGTCCCGGCGCACAGTGGGGCAAATGCTTAAAAGGTGGTCATAATTATTAAATATCATGTAATCAGTTTGAAATTTGGAATATAATAGTTTTCAAGGTCGCTTATTCCGAATATGATGTTGAGATATAAAGGAAAATTATATTTTGCCAAAAAAATTGGAAAATTTGCTAAAATGAGACAGTAATTGTTAATTATGTCCAGTAAAAAGGGGGGAATATTTTTAATGATATTAGATTACGAATATGAAACAGATTTTTAAAATTATTCTTTCCTGAAAAACATTGCAAAGCCGCGCCGTGCCAAATGAATGAAATGATCTCGGGTGGGTGAGTTGTTCCATTGTTGTTGACTTTTCGATCAGCGACTCTTTAGTCCTTGTCAGGAATACTGCAATGACCATAGAACCGATTTGCAGTGTCCTGATGCAGTAATACGTCTTAAGGTGTATAAAAGAAATACCCTGATGCATTAAGGCCCTTGACTTTTCCCAAACTTAAAATATATTTATAGATGCAAAGATAAAAAACTATCCCGAAATTTAAATGAACTGCCGAGTGGGCGACGTGTAAAGCAAAAATCACGTTATAAGATGCGTATTTTTGAGCCTTGCTATAAAGTGTACCTTTTCTTTATGTCGATGCTCTCAAAGATCCTCACCATTGGCAATCCCTAGGTCCATGAAGCATTTTGCTCTACTTAATAAGCGGCAAGAAGATATGTTATCAATTATTATTATATTTAACCAGTCGAGTTAAAATTTAAATATCATTCACATTAGCTTCACAAACGGCACCTCGCCGAATTCCTATATATTTATTCACTTATCTAGGTTACCGGGTAGTCCTCCGCGACGATTTGTAGATGACAACCCGGAAAACCTTGCTGTGCCATCTTCAACACCTTGCAGAAGCCTCCATCAATATTTATGCGCTTTCTCATCTCTTTCCGACAGACAACGTTTACGAGATGTTTTTGCTAACTACAAATTTTGGTCTCTAGAAAGTAATTATGCTTCTCGACTAATCGAAGTAAGGGTGAAGATCTCCAGCTCGTGAATATTCAAGGGCGTACCCAGGATCAAAAGGGTCAAGCTATGGTTGTTCATGTCATAGGTAAGATATAAGCACGGAAAAGATGAATGAAATCAACATTTCGAGGAAACTGTAACAGCTCTTTATTAATTTTTAAAATTATTTGCTTGAAAAAATATCATTTTCCATAAAGACATTTGCGATTTTTGCTTCTTGGGGGTAGCAGCTGCCCGCTCGCTGGGTACGCCCATGTGAATATTTACAGTGGATTCACGAAATGACATTGGCCCGCTTTCAATTTCCTCAGTATTCCGAAGAATGATCATACTTCCAAAACAGCAACTTTTCAAAACTTGGACGCGTTGCATGCGTTATTTTTTTCCTGCTGCTGAAAAAGGGACATCCTAATCGCTCAGTTCGTCGGCTGAAGGAGCAGGTGGAGTGTCGGAGCATGGAAAACAAAGGAGGGAGAAGGGGCGCAGTCGAAGGGAAAAAAAAACCAAGGGGACTGCAAAGAGGAGGCCCAATTTCATCCCATAGCAGGCTGATTTCTGTTGCCACTTCGGTCGCATTTTAATCGGCTTTCAAAAATGTCCGCGGCGCGGTGATGATCCATTCCGGCGCGGCGTCCATTGTGATCCACTTTTATCCAATATTTTGCAGTACAGCGTTTTAAATAGGTAGGAATAGCTTTGAAAAGTAATGAATATGATATAACACATCATCATGTATAGATATATTGGTTTAAAATACTAATTATACCTTATTTCCCCGTGAAACTCGGATCAATTAGTCCGTCAGCGACGCGAGTGGCGACTTTTGTAAACCTATTCAAATGCGCGGCGGTTGACAACAAATAAAGTTTCTTCTCCTGACCTTCCTTATTATTACAACAATGTAGTGTTTATGATCTTGGAGTATAGGTCATGATAAATAAAATACACATTTGGCCAACGTTTCGGAGATTTATTCTCCTTCCTCAGGGCTCTGTGATAGAAAAGTTTCGTTACTGTTACATTACGAAACTTTTCTATCACAGAGCCCTGAGGAAGGAGAATAAATCTCCGAAACGTTGGCCAAATGTGTATTTTATTTATCATGACCTATACTCCAAGATCATAAACACTACATTGTTGACAACAAATTTAGAGACCGACTAGAGGATCCTCTTTTGTAATAATCGTGGAAAAAATCAAAGGAGGAAGGGATATTTGGAGGCGCTGCTTTCAAGTTTTTAGCTCGGTCAGGGTTCCGCCATCGTAGTTAGACAATTTTTGGACTTAGTCTCCGACTGATATTTTGAGGTGACTAAGTTTTGATCTAAAAATGTACCACAATAAGTGAAAAATGCTACCATAATCACCAGTATTTTGCCGGAGTTTGTCATCGGAGTTTTCCGTTCATTCGTGATGCTATTATTAATATAAAAACTCCGTATTCTATTTACCACTTTATTGGTGGACATATCATCGTAAAAATAATTTTGTACTACGATCGTGACCGGTTCGTGAACTTCAGCTTTTCAATGGATGTTATGAAATTAATTACATGTAGAAGTGCAGGGAAATGTCTAGTACGCTTTAGTAAAATTTAATTTTCAGCTGAGCTAGTTGTACAACGTAACCGTGGTATTTGATAATAATTTTTCCTGGGAAAAGACATTTGAGACATAACATCGCGAAGCCTATCAATGAAGTAAGAAAAAAAGGTATACTGTGTGCGTTCGGTAGTGTATTTTAATGTATTCACGAGTAATGACCGAAAATTTCACCACAAAGTACGCATTAATCCTGTTGAGACTGAATGTTTCGGTCAAAGTAGGCGTGGCCTATCCTACCCAAGCACCCCCAATCCTGCCTCACTTCGCTTCACGCTCGGAACCAGTGGTGCCCTCTCCAGTATATGTATTTTTAACTGCCTTGGGAAAACAAATGACGAAAGGAAAATTTAAACTTTACCCATTTATTCAACTCATGCAGCCGCCCAATATATCTCTGCGTAAATTCTCTCAACAGCTGCACTACCAGTCAATAAAAATATCAGTCTTTTCAGCGCCAGATTGAGCAGAAGACGTCAGCGAAAATAAGTTTTTAACTCGTCGATTAAAATGAAACGATAATGGTGGTTCAGCATATACGACTATCATTATTGATTCTAAACACCATCACTCCCACAAACTGGCCGCTTTCAAGTATTATTACTTCGTCTTCTTTACATATCTCTGACTAAAATAAATTTCGAAATAGAGGTGAACACGATTAAACTTATAGCGTCCCGGAATGGTCATGACGAAAGTATGGTAGACTCATTGTTGGAACGTAAACTAAAGAATAAGACCCTGATGTCACTGACAAACCTCTCCCCTATACCACGGTCAAGTGAACAATAGACAAAATTACCATTTTAGGTCCTCTGTCATATAAAATTGGAACATTATTCCCTAAATATAATTTTAAGTTATGTTTTTATAACCCTATCACCTCCAATTATGTAACTGTTTTTTTAATTCTAAAGATCATATTAATGATAAAGAAAAGAGCGGTGTTTACTTTCTGAAACGCAAAAAAATGATTTAAATTGTTGTGTTGTTGGCCAGACTGGGAGGAAATTTTATTTAAGAATTGATGAACATAAAAAGTCTTTTTATAAATTGTGACGACAAATCTATGTTTGCAAAAAATTTGTATACTTGTGACCCTTCATCCGATTTTAGCTTAAAAGTTTTACATGTATTTGACAAAGGTAAAAAACTGGATTTTGTAGAAAATGTTGAAATAGGAGTATTCGAAGTTGTTTGGTGAATGTCCGGTCAATGAAGAAGTACCAACGATGACCTCACCTTTCCTTAAGGTGAGAGTCCCTCCTCCTCCCTTGAAAACCTTGAATAGAGGTTCCGCAAATGAGTATCCAACCTCAACCCCTTATCTACTTCTATTTTTTTACCCCACTTACCTTCAATATAAATACCAGGCTTGCTATTCTTAGGTTAGACAGCTCGTGAGAATGATGCGTAAGCATTGAAACCGGTTGAGTAAGATTAAAAAAAGTGCGGAAAAATAGTTGCATTGCTGTCTCAATTATTACTAACATTATCTGCTTTTCGTTTCGTCCAGGAGCTTAGTTTAGTTTCGACCCGAAGTAGTTTTGACTCCGACTTCGACCCCGTGGTTAGCTTCCCGGGTTTAATTCTTTTTCGCTTCATTTCTTCATTTCTCACTTGGGAACGAAACTATTGAAAGTTGACTAGTTTTGACTCTCGTTTAGTTTCGATTGCATCCCTGATTAGAACCAGGTTCTATGGCGAAGAAAGTGAAGTGAGTATTGGTTAAGTGGAAGGAGGAACAAAAAACAAGCGAGGGGGTGCTCACCGCAAAATAAGCTTGCTTCCTCGCTTAATTTCCCCACTTCCGATTTCCACCAATAGTCCCGACCACACCCTCATCTACAGACGTCTTGATGTATTATCCATGAGAGGGAAATCGAGGGCCTTTTTCCGTTCTAACGAGGGGAGTTGGGCAAGTGGTCGGGAAAAAAACACGACGGGCCTATTTCGGTTGACTATTTCGGAAGGGATCGGGCAGGCAACTCACTCAGACATCTTTCCCTCTCCCACATTTTTTCATGCCTTTCACACCCGGCACCGTCTGGAGTTATCTTCGAGTTAAAGGCGACAGCACGGTAGCGGAAGGCAAGATAAACATCGGCCTGGCACCATGAGAAGTCACGAACGAGTGGCAGGGGGTGAGATATTTTATGAAAGGTGCATTATGGAATGCGGACTTAAACATGTGAGTACAGTTCAAAGCAAAATGCCGGAGCATGGTGGGGTGAGGTTTACTTCCAGTTCAAAACGTAAGCCCGAATCACCATTTTGCATAAAATATAACAAGAAAGAATGTGAATGTTAGGTTGATATTTGTACGCAAATTGGCGCCAATTGCAGTGTACAAAGCATCAGTGGAAAAAATAGTTAACTGTCAACGACCTTTCGCCCAGTGACGTCACGGAAAATTAACAGTGCCGGAACAGATTTTCCTTAACTTTTTTAAGAAGTGAAATATTACTCTGTCTTTTTTTATTACAAGTTATTATTTATAGTTTATTATAATTTTTTGTTTTGGCTACGAATATATTAGATATTTTTAGGCAACAAAATTGACAAAAGTGTTATTTGACCCTTATTTCTTCTGTTAATAAGTACCGAAACGGCGTTCCGGCTTGTTCCGGAACCATGACACCACTGCTTTCGCCGAAAAAATATTATCTTATTCGAGAAATAAGGAAAAACTTGGTATTTTGGTCTTACTAAAAGGCGTGCTGAGTATGCCTAAAAAGAAAATGGCTCTGATAAAATCTTGGGAGTCTAAGACAACCTCCTTATTATTTCCCCCTGAGTCTCTACCATGCAGCCTGAATCATATGATCGTTTCCCACCGTCCCACAGTGGGCTGAAATCGAAAAAAGCTGGACAAAACCTCGAAAATGGTTTTTTTGAGTATGGAAGTTGAAACTTTGCACAGTTGTTGCCAACACATTAGTGCATTTTTTGACGCAAAATATTTTTCATAGGCTAATTTTTTTATAAAATACATAGCCTCAAAGTTGAACAAATTTGGCGCAAATTGCCCGCTTTGAATTTTTTTCGAAATTCAGCATGTTTAAACTAATGTCACGCCTTTAGTAGTAATTCAATAGCAACAAAAATTTATAAAATTGTTAAACGGTTTGTTATCATCGATTACCATCAACTTTCACGACTTAGTTGTTGTAATTGTGACCAGTGCGTTACAAAATGGCGGACCCTGTTTTTCGTCGAATTTTTGTGTTTATGTAGGATTTTAAAAAAAGGATCATCGAGTTACCTCGAGATATTTACACCACATATACAACAAAGTATATAGATTATGATAATCGGAAGTACAGCTGCGACCACCTGCGACGCCGAAATTAAGGTCGATTTTTCGAACGTGCGGCACCGCCCGGAGCTGGCTGCTGGCCACGGGAATTGCCGTACACGACGGATGTTGGATAGTGAATCATTTTAAGCAAATTTATTGTATAAAAGCTATGATATATCATTACTACATTTATTTTCCTTTTGTTGTAACCTGATTTCTTTACTGTCTTGTAATATTTATCGTCGATGCAGTACAAAATGGCGGACGCTAATTTCAGTAACATTTTTGCCCGTGTGTGGCTGTATAAAAAGGAGGACACCGAGTTGCTCTCAGATATTTACATCGTAACTGCATCAAGCCTTTTAGAGTCTTCATCCACAGAAATAATCTGCGACCGTTCGCAAAAAACAAAATAAAATCGACGTTTTTACCGTGCCGCGCAGTCCGCGGCTGCTCCCTGGGCTCATGGAATGCCGTGACACAGCGTACATCATAAAGGGCTATGAAGTCTTTGCTGTGGGTATGTTTTATTCCAACATAATTATTACTATTTCATTTCAAGTTGGTTTGTTGTCACTTCAGGTAAATGAATTTATTCTTCTATCCATTTTTACCGACTAGTGACTATTTACCAAATTCCCGAATACAAACTAGCTGGTTTTGAAACTCTGACAATTCCGCTCGTGCATTTTACCACTTGAATGGGTAAAACGGCTCTATTAGTCTGCTTCTAACCTCAAAGACAAAATAGATTTTACAACCAGCCGACCAGCCCGCAGCTGGTTGTTATTTGCCCGTCCACCCCATGCGGTAGTCGCGAAAACGTCTTTTTATGACCCCACGTTGCTCGTGTGCGGTCCCTTTTGCCTTTTTCGGAAATTCCGTTTCCAGAAAGAAATGCATATATTATTTGCATAATTAGTTGTGAGTATACAGTGAAAGAGGTTAGTTTTGCTGTGGTGATTTTGGAAGCACTCGGATCTACGCTCTTTGGATATTGAGAATCGGGGAATCTCATCGGTTTTCTGCTTTAACTGCATTGGCGGTGTCACTCACTCATTCACCAGGCATCTATCATCCATACTGGTAAGAGATTTTCATTTGTAGTTCTTTATATTTTCCTCGTGCTATAAGCAATTTCCCTTTTTTATTCACCCTTAACGCCTCTAGAATTGACCCTTTCTTTAATATTCATGTATGTTGCTTGTTATTGGTAACTCGTTTTTTTTACGCGCAAGGTAATATTGAAGCTATAAAGGGCCTTAGTGACTCTCTTAAACGATATTTTTTGATTCGCTACCAAAAGAAACGGGAAGCCTGCAGTAGAAACAATGAAAGATTTTTGAGGAGAAATATTAAGTGGCTGAAAGCACCTATATATGTACCAGAAAACGTTCTAGAATTGACAAGAGCTTCTAATTCTTCGGGTAAGTATAAATAAGTGACCTGAGTTGTTGCATTATCTCAATGGATTTAAGGGCGATTTTTTACTCATTTTGATCCCATTATAATCTGGTGGACGCCCGGAAAAAAATTGACAAAGTTAGCGAAAGAACTAAGAGGAGGAAGACTGAAAGTCTTAGATCTTCTCACTCGGCGGCAACTTTATCATTCGCAGCATCGATGACATTAAGAGAGGAAGGAGATGAGGTGGCCTTCAAATTAGTGAAGGAAATTACAACGACCACTCCAACTAGAGCAAGGAGAGTCTTAGCTAAATGGAAGACACCCGTCTCAGGTTCCTCCATGATGTCAGAAGACGAGGCTCTTTCTGTTATGATATCGATGCAACTAACAAAAAACCAAGACAAGGGTCTTCAGAAAATAGCTGAAAGCCATGGTCATAAATTATACCCGAACTATGAAAGAGTGAGGTTTGCTAAAAATGCTGCGTACCCGGATGGCATAGAGATTATAGAAATATCGTGCGAAGTCAATCTACTAAGTCTCCTCTCGCATACTGCCTCACGGATTCTAGCTTGCGTGGCAACTGTTCCTGATGCCAGAAGTGAATTGAAGTGCACTCTGATTTGTAAATATGGTTTCGACGGCAGTTCTGGGCATTCACAGTATAAGCAAGTTTGTCAACAAGAGCCTAGGTCGGAGGAATATTTGTTTATGAGTTCTATGGTGCCCCCGACCGTTCATATGGTCCTAATACACGGAGCAGGTATAGCTTCAGAGATGATTATTCCTCTAGGGCAATTATCTGAAGAAGCAATTGAAGCACGCAATAAAGATAGCAGAAAATATCGAGTTAGCTTTAGCAGGAAGCACTCAAGAATATCTACCAACGATGACTTATTTCGCCAGCTCCTCCTGACCTCGGATCCAGTAATATCCAACGCCGCACCCCTAATTACGAAGAAATCCCGAATAATGCCAATAGAAGTGAGGAATTTACTGTTACTAAATGACGATGACCCAGAAATCCTGCAGCCAGGAAGTGAAAGCGACAATTCTTCAACCGACTCGGAGTGATGCTATCACATGTACATAGGGTAAGTTCAACAGTTATTTAGATATTCATTGATAACCTTTTATCTAAATGGAAGGACTGAGAAAGAAGCCTAAAAGCCTATACAGTTAATAATAACATTAAATACATCCTCAGCAAAGGCTTTGCATTCATAGCGCTTTATAATGTACGCTGTGTCACGGCATTCCATGAGCCCAGGGAGCAGCCGCGGACTGCGCGGCACGGTAAAAACGTCGATTTTATTTTGTTTTTTGCGAACGGTCGCAGATTATTTCTGTGGATGAAGACTCTAAAAGGCTTGATGCAGTTACGATGTAAATATCTGAGAGCAACTCGGTGTCCTCCTTTTTATACAGCCACACACGGGCAAAAATGTTACTGAAATTAGCGTCCGCCATTTTGTACTGCATCGACGATAAATATTACAAGACAGTAAAGAAATCAGGTTACAACAAAAGGAAAATAAATGTAGTAATGATATATCATAGCTTTTATACAATAAATTTGCTTAAAATGATTCACTATCCAACATCCGTCGTGTACGGCAATTCCCGTGGCCAGCAGCCAGCTCCGGGCGGTGCCGCACGTTCGAAAAATCGACCTTAATTTCGGCGTCGCAGGTGGTCGCAGCTGTACTTCCGATTATCATAATCTATATACTTTGTTGTATATGTGGTGTAAATATCTCGAGGTAACTCGATGATCCTTTTTTTAAAATCCTACATAAACACAAAAATTCGACGAAAAACAGGGTCCGCCATTTTGTAACGCACTGGTCACAATTACAACAACTAAGTCGTGAAAGTTGATGGTAATCGATGATAACAAACCGTTTAACAATTTTATAAATTTTTGTTGCTATTGAATTACTACTAAAGGCGTGACATTAGTTTAAACATGCTGAATTTCGAAAAAAATTCAAAGCGGGCAATTTGCGCCAAATTTGTTCAACTTTGAGGCTATGTATTTTATATAAAAAATTAGCCTATGAAAAATATTTTGCGTCAAAAAATGCACTAATGTGTTAGCAACAACTGTGCAAAGTTTCAACTTCCATACTCAAAAAAACCATTTTCGAGGTTTTGTCCAGCTTTTTTCGATTTCAGCCCACTGTGCGTCCCTCAGAATGATAGCTTCAGCGATTTCTTTTCAGGGACAAAAGGAATGATAGCTCGACCTATCATTTTATGAATCACACGGTCATTCCCACCGTCGCGACGGTCATTCCCTCCGTCCATTTTTCTATCGCAAATTCCATCAATTACCGTATTTAGAACTAATCATTTGTGGAAAAAATAGTTAAATATCAACTACCTTTTGCCGAGAAAAATTTTATCTTATTCGAGAAATATCGAAAAACTTGGTATATTGGTCTTACTAAAAGGCGTGTTGAGTATGCATTAACAGATTATAACTCTGCTAACTGTTATAACTATGGAAATCTATACTACCTCCTTATTATTTGCCCCTGAGGAGACTACCATGCAGCCTGAATCATATGATCTGTTCCCCCGTCCCTCAGAATGATAGCTTCAGCGATAGCTTTTCAGGGACCAAAGGAATGATAGCTCGACCTATCATTTTCTGAATCACCCTGTAATTCCTACAGTCCATTTTTCTGTCGGTAATTCCGCCAATTCCTGTATTTACAACTGCCGTTCAATTAAAATCCAAGCTTGGCGTTACAACCGCTGCTAACGGCTGTGCGTTCTGATTGGCTGAATTACGGTCCCAGCCATGGTTTCAGTGACGGGAAACGGGACGTGCTGAGTGATGGAAAAATATGTGGGATAGTCATCCCTAGAGCCATTGCGAAAATGATTGCGTGAATGATCATTTTTCGCCATCATTGGGGCAATCGCTGGAGCTGTCCCTCGAAAGGAATGGAAAAAATTATCGTGTGATTCAGGCTTTAACTTGGGGAAACTTGAATTAATATGAACCGGACAAATTGATGAAAATTTCATTCTATCAACCTTCAAAGCGAGTATAAAAAGAAACTTACCATTCACATTTATATTATTGAGCGTGATTTTCCACCAAGTATTGTGAAAAAATGAAAACTTAGCATACATCGGTGATCGACATGACATGGAATAAATCAAATTCCCAGGCGAAACCACCGAGACACTTATACTGTATTCGTTGATATAATGCTCACAGATAAAATGAAAAATCAGCCTTAGGCCGAGAGGCAATAGCATCATCGTATTGGAACAAGATTACTATATGAGCACTTCAATAGCTGCAGGACATGTGATAAGCTCCTAGTACTCGTTGCGATGAATAAAAATTAAACCTTGTTGTAATCCATATAGATTTATTAAAAGACTCGCTCGGTTTCAACGTTTCTAAGTCATCATCAAAATACACCTCTTGATAATGAACTATAATGCTTTAAACCGGTCGAGTGTTTTCATAAATCTGTGTGGAAAAAAATAAGGTTTAAGTGAGTGGGTTGGAAGCCAAGGGGTACAAGTGATTTTTTTCTCAACAGAGGTAAAATTAATTGTTAGAATAAATACACAAAAACCTGGTTGCCAAGGGAAACGAGTGAGTCTGTGTTCTGTGCTGATATCGAGTGGAAAATCAAATGCACTACTTAGTATCTGATTGATCTCGCTTGTTTTCTGAACCTAATTTCAGTACCTAACTCTGTATAGAAAAAAGAAATCACTTGTACCCCTTGGCTTCCAACCAACTCAATTTTGATCTATCATATCAAGATGCCACCAAGTAACTTCGCCAACTATTGATTTCCTTGTTGCGAGTTCGAGTACGTGATAAATGCTGAATAAATAAACATTTTGTGAACTTCCGTAACCATTACATCAGGGAAGGGAAACTTGAAAGAAAGCAATACAGGTGAGACGCGTGTAAAGGGTCCATCCGGAAGTGGGCAAGACCTTTTTCCCTTTCCGCGTCTTTTTATCCTTTAAAGCCGTTCGGTGGAGGGGGGATGCTAAAAATAAATTGCGGAGAAAAAAAAAAGCGTGGGAGGATTGGGGAAGGAAAGAGTGACCAGGGAAAGTGGGGGGGGTTCGGAGAACGTAGGGGGGAAGGGATTTAAGACGTGAGGGGTCGCACGGAGGATTATCAAAGAGCGGCGAAAAACTGAATGGGCCGACGTTGGTCGAGTCCACTGCGGTTATCCCACTTGGCGGGGGAGGGCGTGTTGCTGCACATGCTCAGAAGAGGAGACCAGGGGCCTTCCTCCCCCCATTCCCAGCCGCCCCTGGTCCCTTGGAAGCAGACGGCCCGCCCCACCCTTTCCCCAATATACCCTTTACCCCCTCCACTTTAAAGCGTAGCATCCTTCAGGGCATTTTCAAGGATATTGCAAGGGAAAGGGACCACAGCCGAAAAAAGAAAAAGAGTTCAAGGACTGTTTTCGGTTCAAAAAAAAGCCTTAAATTCTACTCTATTATTTTTAATTTATATTTTTCTTGTAGTAGTGATGTTGTACGATACTATGATCCACATTTTGAATTGCCATTCATTTCCCATATTCTAATATTCTTTCTTTTTTAAATTGGGACAATCAATCCGTTCAATGGGTCAATGTCTTAAGGTATGAACGCCAGAATGAACGCCCCGATAGGGTGGTTTCCTATTATTTTTTTATTGCCTAAATCGAAAGATTATTACTCCTGAAGTACGTATTTCACGCTTTTAGATTTTTAAATGACGATATCTATTTTTCGCGATTAAATGAAAAGTGAAAATTTTCAAGCGCGCGAAAACGCGACGCTTAAGTATGAATGCCGGGAAGTCTCTCCGCGTGACGTATTTCTGGTTCCCGTTGCCGCCCTGTGAGGTGACCTTGAGGCGAGGCTTAGCGCAGATACGACGCAGGCTGCTAGCGGGTAGCTGAGTACCCTGCTGGCTGGTAGCGCTTGGCTTGAATAAGGATTATTAATAACTTATTAAACGAGGAAAACTTTCCGACCTTAGCCAGTTTTAATAAGTGATTGTTAAGACATGTTTCCCTGAGCTCTGCGCCTCATGCATGCAATGGTAACCTCAGACGACGTATAACTCCTATCTTCTCGTATAGAAACTAGGTCCCTGTGACGTCACGTGGAGTGGCATCGCATGGGCGCCAATCTGGCCCTTTTCAAATGAGGATAAAAATGGACCATTGCCATTCGTCTAACCCGGTATTTCTAAAACCAAATAATTTGTATATTATGAATACACTAATGGTGGGTAACGAATCGCAATCAATGCCTTTCGTTTTCTTTGATGAAGGAAACCACCCTATTTACCGTGCTACCACCTAACTTAAATGAATGCACAAACAAAAAGTAGAGCCTGCTCTGAACAAATTCATGCATTCACACACGTCCCGTTCCACAAAAATTATTCATGCTATTTTAATTCTTTTGTTCAGAAATCCTTTAATTTTGCTCTATTATTTTTAATTTACATTTTTCTTGTAGAAGAGATTTAAACGAAACACTTTAGCCACCTTAAAAATCGTCATTTACTTCCCTAAGTCTAATAATAATAAAATCCGAAGATCCAAGGGTGATAGAGTGGACTTTTTCCATATTGAAATAAACAATTTCAATTTTCCAAGATTATAAAATTTTATTTCCACCTAGATTTCGATGTTACTATATCACCTTCGAGGTACAAAATGGTTCCACATGTTGTACCGAGTAGCATTATACCTTAAGCTTCGTACCATTTTGCACCTTGAAGAATCGAAAACTAACAAGGGGAGACCACGTACCTTGTTCCGCCTTTTTCAATGCCGTATTTTTTATGGCCTTCGGAATGGTGAACACATCTCTGAACTAGTAGTGGTTCCGTTCAATGGGCCTTAGTTTGGCTGTAATTAATTAATTTTCATGCGGTACTTTTCACAAGCCGTATATAATTTCAAAATATCGTACCTCTCATCAGGCGGGTCGGGTGGGGCCGAAAATATAAATTGTGAGTCGAAATAAAATTTTATAAACATAGAAAATTGTGCTTATTTCAATATCTAAGAATACTTTTTTAAATGGGGCAATCTCACCTCGCCATGGGTTAATTTCCATATGCATGAACGCAAAATTAAGCGCCTTATTCATCATGTAACTACACAACTTGTATGAGTTCTTGAACAGGAAATAGAACCTGATCTAAATTAATTTATGCATTCGCACACTTCCAGTTCCACCAAATTGTTCAAGCCATCAAGCCGTACGGGATTATGTACATCGTAACTAGGCCTTACCATGGGTAGATTAACTTCTGGTTCTTGAGCTGATAACCATATAGGTCATGTTTTCAGGTATTACAAATAGTTATTCCAAACTGGATAGTCATTTCAGTTATCGTTGGAACCCTCTTTAAAACCAGACATTATTTTTTAAACTTTCCCTAAACGGTGGAACAACAGCACTCTCAGCAGTAAAGCAATGAGTTGTTAAGGAAGTTGGAAAAAGGAACGAAGAAAATGTCATTTCCATTAAAATTTCGAAGAATACTTTCCAAATCGCACTCATAAGATCATACTCATTACCCTTGCGGATGCACTGGTGATAGAAAATATCTAATATGGGATAAATTATGAAGCCATGCCACATTATCTGGCTGAACAGGTCAGTTTCACTAATTGATGGACCTCCATCACTAATAATAGTTAAATTAAATCCAAGCAATGTGTCTCTAATTCTAGTATCACAGAAATATAACTTCATTGAATGAAGTACTGCAATCAGGTAAAAAATATTGAAATCCACTTAAATTGTCCATGGAAATTATTATCGATATACTTTCATAAATATTGGAGAAAACAGTGGAAGTAACAAATAGATGTCATAGCTTGTGTCAAACTAGCACGTTAGGTCGTTACGGGAATATCTACTAATATTTAAAATATGTAATTAACACAGCGTATCGAAAATCCAGAATATGAGGAAAACTCATTACAAACACTCATGAAATATGAGTGTTTGTAATTTAAAACCCACGAAAAACTTCAAAAAAATTATAAACATACATGCAATGGAAGTGGCGTTCTTCAAATTTTAAATTTATAATAGAAAAAAAAACGAAATTCAAATCCACCAACCTGGTGCGTCCATACGAATTCGTAATACCAGGGATACGAATTCCCCGCTATTACGAACAATTCTTTGGAATTATTCCCTCTTTTATGAAGAAATTGTGGCAATCTTCTCTACTTTACCGTTAATTAACTTATTATCTGCCGTTCTGACGTGTGGCCCACACCACATACTTCTACCGTTGACCTTAACCGATTATAACCCAATGTTGCTTCTAAATAACATCAAAAATGTGTACATTTTCAGCTCTATACAGGAAAGATTTAAACTACGGGTTATTTTGTGTTGTAAATTTAACTGCGAAATATGTCGATGCCACAATAACTATGATTGAGTAAAAATATTTTACATTTTAAAATGAGAATTCTTGAAATTCAATTTCTCCCAGAAGCAGCTGTAGGTTGGATAGGGTTAAAATCCTTCCCTGTACAGTAGGGCGGATCGCAAAAATCGATTTTTTTCAAATCCCTCTGGCCCAATGAAAAAAAGTTGTGGGACCGATCAAAAATAAGGCCTGAAAATTTTGAGACCTGTACGTGAACCCCTGACCCTCGCTCAAATGCAATTTAGGGGGGGAGGGTCAAAATTCGAAGAATACAATATTTTATGGTCATTCCCTTTAGATTTTGCCGAGTTACTGCTCTTCTAGGGCAAACATTTCGTGCATTTTGACGTATCTGCCACCGTTTAGCCACAAAATGCCTAATTTGAGTCCGCGTCCGCGAAGAAAATATTCCAACGCCCACGCAGCGTCACGGATACCAGAGCCGCAGGCCGATCCCTTCCCCTCCACGCTCGCTTCTCCCCCTCCCACGCTTCTAACACAGCAAAATTCATCCCGCGCATGCTGCTAGGAGGTCGTTTATCTTTGACAATATAAATCAGAAGATGGTAGGAGGTAAAAAGCGATGCGTAGTGAAACGACTTGTCCCTTATTTGGCGCCTCGTCGGCGTTAAACAAATCGATGTTACCAACTTTTAGAGAAGCGATGAAATAATTTTAGACCTGCGCACGCAGGAAAGGAGACAACGGTCTTGAAGACGCCTCTCGAGTGGCTATGAAGGTTTGGGAACTTAGGTTATGCACTTCTATTCCGGTATTGTCCGACAGCTGTGACTAAATGGATGAATAAGGGTGAAGGCCGCCGGCGTACCCTCCCCGCTCTCCTCTCGAACGCCCCAGATGCAACAAAATTCACACCAAGTGCGTCTTTCTTCGTTAGTCCTACTAACATTTTATGTATCAGCATCGTCCAGTGAGGAACAATCACGAAGGAATTACTCAATTACCTGCATTCCATTCTGTATTTCTTATGTTAGTGTCATTCCTCGTCTTTTGCTGCTGTCAACAAAGTTTTGGTAAATTCTTTCGCGAATCTCTCGTCCGTATGTATAATGAAAGGAATATTGAAATTTAAATTTGAACTTTCATCAATAGATTTTTAAATTCCACAGCGCTAAGCTCAGATATAGCCGAAGGAACCGGAGTCTCTCTCCAATATATCATCAGCCTTTATGTCGATATTCAAATCCAGCAATTAAAAAAATCTCGGATTGGTCGCCAAACGCATCCTTGCAGAAACGCAAATTGGGTCCCTAGATTACCCTCCCAACGTTTATGTCGCAAATCCAAGTCAGCATAGTGCAATTAGCAAAAACACCACTGTAAGGGAGGAAATACGATTTGATGCTTTCCCGGCGAATGATGTGGGTAAACTCTTTTCGGGGTTCAACAAAATTTATCCCTTAGGATGAGCCCCCAGTCGGAGCTTGAAAGGTTTGCCATTATGGAAAAATTAACCCGGTGGGAATCCCGAGAAGAGTTTACCCACACTGCAAGAGATGTTGGAATTATGCTTATAGCAAAGGGATGATGCCTCCTTTTTGGGCGGTATTCGCTTGGTACCATCATAATCAAATCCTTTTTAATTCTGTGTATCTAATTTTCACTCGGAAAGGAATCGATAATCGCATATTTTATAACTTTTGCTAATCCTCCGACGGGGAAGGCAAACCTCCAAAAGTGGGACCCTGTTTCTTCAACTAACACCACACATTCCCCTCTAAACTTGTATTGATAAGTCCTCTAGCCTTTTTTCATCAGAGAAGAGTATAGTCTTTCATTCCAATAAAATGGAACCCTTTGATGACGCCCCTCTTTTCTTATTTGCAGGAATTAGCATAGTTTTCTGTATACGTAAGTAATTCTGGTACACTAGCTTTGATGTATCTTACGAAGTTATGACTTTTGCGTCAGCTAAAGTTGCGGGAACGATCATTGCTGTTGCTTGGTTCTTGCATATACCTCTATCACTGTTGGCAGACGCATTTTCCCCAAAGAAGTTCCAATTTGAGGTTATAGTCCTTAATGTTTATTTCATGAGGAAAGTAGAGATACAAATCGGCTAATTTCTCGCCAGTTTAATTTTCTTCGGATGAATTGATGAAGAAAATTTTTGATACTATTTTCCCGTACAAGAATTGACGATGACGACTCAACTTTCTCCTTTGATTCCCTTTTTTCCTCAGTTGTCGAGTTTCTTTAGGGTTCAATCCAGCAGCCATCATCTTTCTTTTCGTCAGATTGTCTCTCACAATACTTCTCATTGGGGGAACCTTACGCTCCTCCATGCACTTACACGCAAAAATATCGCATAATTTTAAATGTTCCTTTAAAATTGTTTGAGTCTTATACTTCAATAAAACCCACTTTTGGCCTATTACGATTTTCCGTAAGTTTTAGTATTTCCTGTGGTACCGCTAAATCCATTTAGTCACAGCTGTCGGACAATACCGGAACATAATTGCATAACCTAAGTTCCCAAACCTTCATAGCCACTCGAGAGGCATCTTCAAGACCGTAGTCTCCTGTCCTGCGTGCGCAGGTCTAAAATTATTTCATCGCTTCTCTAAAAGTTGGTAACATCGATTTGTTTAAAGCCGACGAGGCGCCAAATAAGGGACAAGTCGTCTCACTACGCATCGCTTTTTACCTCCTACCATCTTCTGATTTATATTATCATAGATAAACGACCTCCTAGCAGCATGCGCGGGATGAATTTGCTGTGTTAGAGGCGTGGGAGGGGGAAAAGCGAGCGTGGAGGGGAAGGGATCGGCCTGCGGCTCTGGTATCCGTGACGCTGCGTGGGCGTTGAAATATTTTCTTCGCGGACGCGGACTCAAATTAGGCATTTTGTGGCTAAACGGTGGCAGATACGTCAAAATGCACGAAATGTTTGCCCTAGAAGGACAGTAACTCGGCAAAATCTAAAGGGAATGACCATAAAATATTGTGTTCTTCGAATTTTGACCCTCCCCCCCTAAATTGCATTTGAGCGAGGGTCAGGGGTTCACGTACAGGTCTCAAAATTTTCAGGCCTTATTTTTGATCGGTCCCACAACTTTTTTTCATTGGGCCAGATGGATTTGAAAAAAATCGATTTTTGCGATCCGCCCTACTGTACAGCCGTTTGATGGTTAGGGTGGGACGATTGTTGCTCAGAGGCAGTTTTACACGGTATACGGAAATTTCGCAATCTGACGTACGTGCGAAGGCGCAATCAAAATTGCGTCGTGTAAAGCGGTGAATTGCTAGAACACATGCGAGAATGCGTGGATGCGAGACGGCAAAATAGCCCCCGTTCTAATTTCGTTCGTGCATTCGCGCAATTCCACGCCATTTTATAAATTAATGCAGCTCTAACCTGCGCAATTCCGTGCCCCGTGTAAAACGGCCTAAAGTAAAGACGATTTAGGGAATATTAGCCGGCAATCCTGCGATGTACAAGGCAAAATCCGTTATTATGGACATAACAAAATCCCGTTTACAACAAAATAGAACGATAGCCCCCAGAAATTTGTTTTAAGCAAGTTTTACTGTATTTCTTCACCACTTGAAATGCTTCCACCACCAGCACGCTTTAAGGGCAAACAACCCAAAGGGTCTTCTACACGCGCTCAGATGTATTTTCAGAAAAGGACCTGCATAATGAATGCACGAACAGGGATCCCCTCTTCCCGCGCGATCCGAAAGAGCTCTTTGAAGCTCACTGCACCTGACGAAACCCAAAAGGGACGAAATGGGAGAGGCAGCCGCGATGAAATGATGTGGATAACTCAATTTCTCCGCATGAATTTGACTCAAAAGACCACGGCCTCGTTCCTCAAAGCCTCTGCACTGGTGCTTCAATATGGGGAGTTGCTTTTCCAAGGATGAAAAACACTGTTTAATAGCCTATTTTAAAAGGAGAGCAGGTAGATAACACGGCGTTAAAATGAGAGGCAGTTTGTTTTCAGCATGGCTGTAAGTTAACACTGAATGCATTTTTTAACGAATAAAATTTTCAGCTAATTCCACAAAGTATCGACGGAAACCACTAACCTCATTGAGGAAATGTATTATTTTCTTCAAAATCTAATAGTGAGGAAGATGCAATTATCATCATCAACTTCATTAGTTAACAATACTAAGATGGGTTTGACGCAGCTCTCCATTCCTCTCTCCTATCCGCCAGAAGCGTAGTCAGGAATTTCGTTCGGGGCGGGAGGGGGGGGGGGGAGGGGGAGGGTCAAAAACTACGGGGGAAAATTTTTGAAAAACCGGGCACTAAGTAATGGGTTTTAAACTAATTTTAACACTTTTCATAATCGAAAGAACTTAATTTGTTAAAGAAACATTTTGTAAATTCCTGATTTTTATATATTTTGTTTTCTTTTATGAAGGACAATAATTGTGTTTTTATATTTCGGGGGTGGTCCGGACCCCCCGGCTACATCCTGTAGTATGTAACTCATTTGAGGCCGCTCCTTCTTCCCTTCAACCTGTCCTTTTGGGATTGTTTTCATCAGGTCATTATGGCACATAAAGTGGCCAACTAAGTTGTCCCGTCTTCTCCTCAAGTTTTTTAGAAAAATTCTCTTTTCTCTAACAATTCGTTGCACTTCTTCGTTACTTACTCGGCCGATCCACAATATATATATTATATTTTACGGTAATAAAAAATTTCGAATGCTTCCACTCTTGATTTCTCTGCTGTTGTCAACGTCCAAGCCTCGCTTACAGAGAGAATAATATCCTCCATATGCGGCACTAACTTTTAATATGAAGATATATTGACGCAATAATAGAGCGACCCCACCACATCTACCAGGTACCATATTATTTTCTTCTTACGTTTATTTTCTCGTCTCTATCCTCATGTTTATTGAGTTTGACGCTTTATTGAATTAAAAAAGAATTAATCATTGCTTAAGCCCATTTATGAGTAATGATTGGATACTGTCTTTTCTCACTCTTACCAAAGGCCGAAGGCAATGATTCTGAAGAATGAAGAGATTCTGCACACTATTCGATCAAACTATTTATTTATTATTATAGCTACTTAAGTCTTTAAAATATAAACATTTCTTCAAATAACCTTATAGTTACATTATGATCGGTTCAATTTAAGGCTGGATGGCTTACATTGTGGAACTTGGAGACAGGAAACATAGTAAAGATATACTGTTGTATGTTCCACAGAATTTTTAATTACCGACCCAGATTTCGACAATACACTATGTCATTTCCAAAGGTGAATGTACACAAATTTGCGAGCCATATACCCCTCCCTGATTTATATAAGCTCGCAAATTTGTGTATATTCACCTGAAAATGACATAGTGTATTGTCGAAACCTGGGTCGGTTATCAAAAATTCTGTGGAACATACAACAGTGTATCTTTATTTTGATCGATGTCTAGAATGTTGGTGTTTTCGAAAGTTGGAATTAATCAAGGTTTATCATGAAGTATTATACATGCCACTATGCTATTCCGGAATAATATGGATATTTCAAATGAATTTTACGCATCATTTAATTAAAAAGTGACTAATCATTGCGTAAGCTCATTTAACACTACGAGATAATGGGATATTATCTTTTTTAACACTGAGCAAAGGCCAAAGTAGAAAATATAGGAGAGGCAAGAGATTCTACTCTCTACGCTATCACAGTATTTGTTTTTTTTGTAACAGTTACAGTAGCTTTATAACAGCTTGAAATATAGACTATTTCTTTAAATAACCTTTAGATACATTATGATCGGTGTCTAGAATGTTGGTGTTTTCAAAAGTTGTAATTAATCAAAGTTTATCATGAAGTTTTATACATGCCACTATGCTATTCCGGAATAATATGGATATTTCAAATGAATTTTACGCATCATTTAATTAAAAAGTGACTAATCATTGCGTAAGCTCATTTAACACTACGAGATAATGGGATATTATCTTTTTTAACACTGAGCAAAGGCCAAAGTAGAAAATATAGGAGAGGCAAGAGATTCTACTCTCTACGCTATCACAGTATTTGTTTTTTTTTGTAACAGTTACAGTAGCTTTATAACAGCTTGAAATATAGACTATTTCTTTAAATAACCTTTAGTTACATTATGATCGGTATCTAGAATGTTGGTGTTTACAAAAGTTGCAATTAAACAAGGTTTATCATGAATTATTATGCATGCCACAGTACAAATCCGGAATTGTGTGAATTATTTAATTAAAAATGAATTATAATCGCTTAAGCTCATATAAGGAGTAATAATGAGATATTGTTGTTTCCAACTCTGTGGAAAGGCTGAAGACAACGATACACAATACACATAGAACGATGAGATTCTTCTCACTATCCCATTGTATCCTTCACCACCTCCCAATGCCACTCGATTTGTTCGAGCCGCGAGATATAATTCCATTCATAGAAACCTCTTAAAGGCATTGTATTCTCCCTTGTTTTCAATATTTTCCAATCACACACACATCCACCGTGTGCATCGACCCAATTCTATCAAGGGCGTCTGTAGTTTGTGATAAGGGTTTATACGTGTTGGCAAGAAACTTGTCAGCCTCTCTCCCCCTCCGCCGCAAAATAATGAAACATTTCTATACACCGAGCCGGAGATGGAACGCTTCCAAGCATGGGACGACAACGGCTAGATGCGAAACTCCGGCGGAAACAAAACACGGCGAAAGAGAACGAAGCTGTGGTATTCCTCCGACCGGTCCCGAAGCGATTCGCCAGCTCAGAATCCTCCGTCTCTCATTCAAGCAGATTCTGACGTGCATGAGCAAAGGATGGCCCTATTCGGAGGGTTGGTCGGAAACACCATGCTGGGTTTTCTCAACCCTTCGGCCGTTGGTTTCCCTCTACCGCGGATGTTTCGTCATCTGTCTCCTTTATAAGACCAAACTCTTCGTACAAACTGGCGACCACAATAATACGGCAAAGTAGTTCGACATAGTTTTACGCTACGCTATGTCGGGTAACTGCATTGCAGTTATTTTTGCGATATTCAGCCGTTGTTGGTAATCGGCGATGTGGCTTTGTTTTTTCGAAAATGGCGTTTTTGATTTAAGTGGCTATGTTATGATTCTATTGCATTGGGCGTGTAATTGCTGATTTGGATCGTGGGTATTTGAAGTGTGGATTGTCTGTGTAGTTCCATTGAAGTCCTTTTCACCTTTATATTGATTCTAGCAGACCCGGCGAATTTCGTACCGCCTATTAATCACTGAACAGTTAAGCAACACTATTTACTAATCAAGAGCGGACTGTACTGATTTTAATAATATTTATATTACGGTGATAAAATAATGAAAAAAATTTAAAAAAACATAAATAAGCATAAAAATGGCTTGTTAGAAATGTATTCCCTTTATTCAAACTACACCGGGGAAGTTGACCAAGGCATGTGAGTACATGAGGATTTTTTCAATGAATTTTCTAATTTTTTTGTTTTAACTTAGGAAATGTAAGACACTGTGGTCTTATAAAGCAATTAGATCTTGGAGAAAGTTTACGCCACGCTAGACAGACACTTGACTAACGCTCAAAATCTCGTGAAAATAGCTCTTATAGAGCAGCATTAGTATGTCATATACTCGTGGCGCGCTAGTTATAACTCGGTTCGGGGAAGTGCACTGCGTAAACGTACTACGGCACCTACACATTCGGGTTCAATCTCTTGAGTTAAGCACTTTCAGATATATGACAGTTTTTTTTATCAGGTGCAAGATAAAGCGGATGAATCGAAATAAATATTGCGAAGCGAAGAAAGAGATTAAGCGGATGGTACTTTATATTGATATATCATCATCATCAGCTGGTTCTCTGCCCATTGGCAGGTCCCAAACACCAAAGTTGTCTCCAACTTCTTCTGTTCATGGTTTCCTCTTTGTTTTCCTTATCAAACCAACACTCGATAAAAATTTTAAAATTTAATATTATTTGTACACAAAGGAAGTCGAATTTTGAAACTTAAATTCTCAAATAAATTAAGCACACATGTACCGTCGTAAAAATCATTAAAAATACGTGTGCAAGTCACTCGGGAACCGTTTAGCTAAATTGTTCCTAAAGAAAATAAGTCGTTAAAGGTGCATACGCCATTGTAGTAGATTATTTCTTTAATTTTGTGCCACATATACATGCCGTTACAGTAAATTGAGGGCGTATGTCTGCAAGCATTTCCTTCCTCTTCCCTCTCTGAATCCTGCAGCGTAACGCCCTTAAAGTTGTGGGGCGAAATAAGCGATAAAATGTATTATACTACGCCCAACACTATTCACAACGCAGAATTGATTCTCTGAGGCAAGCTCGAACCCTAATTTGAAATAACCGTTTGATGCCTTGAACTCGGCGCTTACATCAAAGCGGGGCCAAGAGATTGGTGCCTCATCAGTTGGGCTGGAAGGGGTATACGATACAAGCGATCATGGATTACACCCCTCGTCTCCTCACGTTACCACCTGCACCGGTGCTTGTATTGCTTAAAGCCATGAAGGGTACAAAGGCCTATCTTCCGTGATGCTAACCGTTTCGTATGCTACGGGAGTAAGCTCATAACAAGGCCTCCAACTATGCCAGAGGAAACCCTAGGACTGCAAGCCTATTGAAGCCAGTGATTCATTTTCATAACAATGACGAGATTGGAGGTTTCTTTAGCAACCTGCGTTTACTGAGGTGCAATTCCCCGAACGCATTCCGTATCTCATTAAGCTTATCTGATTCTGATAACCTGAGTGCAGGGAACATGGAATTCATTTCATTGTTACCTCAATAACTAGCCCTACATTTTATGCAAAGCTGCTTTACGACGGAAGTTCCAAATACAAACTTTAATCCACGTCAACTAATCGCTAAATACTCATTTTTGTATTTCGCGATTTGAAGGAAAAAAATTAGCGAATGCATCTATTTGCAGCCGTATTTAGAATGTTTTCCACTCGGTTTCATTTAAAATTAATACCTCAGTTACTTTTGGGATGAAATTGACAGGAAAAAGGCATAGGAGTTAGTAAATGTAGAGTAGGAGTAGTTAATTAGTAGGGGTAGGTTATTTGTTAGGGGTAGTTAATTAGTAGGGGTAGGTTCTTAGAAAAATTACTTAAAGAAATAAAGTCGACATGACAACCAATCTCTTTCTAAGGTGCCTAATGTTTTTTGTATCCTAGTAGACTGACTGTTGGTACCTTAATTCCTACCGCTGCAAGTCAATGTAAAATGTGCCTGATATAGCCAGGAGTTTAAATTATACTTGACAAAAAGTATAAAACCATTGATTTACAATTGCATGAAAAGCGTCCACAGACTAAGACACAAAATTCGGCCAATATGATCGTAAACAAGTCAAATTAAGTTTTACTGATTACAAATTAAGGTATTACTGATTTGAATGAGATGTTATTATTTTAGATTGGAGACGATTCCCAACTTGGATATTTTAATTCCTTGGACTCTTTTTGTCTGACTCTTGACAAATCACTCCTCACAAATTTTTCTTTGGTACTACACGTTTGCCCTGCTAATGAGAATAAAATACACAAGAAACGCCGAACAAAGAGTCGCATCACGGGCCAATTACAATTTGTACGGATGCAACGCACTAGCCATTACGGAGAAATGTATTACCTAGTACTTGCTGCGCAATCGCTTAACGAATGGACGTTTTACGTATTGCATTTATCAAATTCATAACTCTTCTCCAACGCTATTCCTCGCAATTACAAACACTATAATGCAAAATATCGGAAAAAAGTAGATCGCATTGCACTCATCACCGCGCCGCGGACATTTTTGAAAACCGATTAAAATGCGACCGAAGTGGAAACAGGAATCAGTCTTCTATGGAATGGAATAGGGTAGTTTCCTTCATCAAAGAAAACGAAATGCATTGATTGCGATTCGTTACCCACTATTAGTGCATTCATAATATAAAAATTATTTGGTTTTAGAAATCCCAGTTTAGACGAATGTTAATGGTCAATTTCAAGCTCATTTGAAAAAGTCCAGATTGGCGCCCATGCGATGCCACTCCACGTGACGTCACATGGACCTAGTTTCCATACGAGTAGATAGGAGTTTTACATAGTGTGAGGTTACCAATGCATGCATGAGGCACAGAGCTCAGGGAAACATGTCTTAATAATCACCTATTAAAACTGGCTAATGTCGGAAAGTTTTCTTCGTTTGATAAGGTATCAATAATCCTTATTCAAGCCAAGCGCTACCAGCTAGCATGGTACTCTGCTACCTGCTAGCATCCTGGGTCGTATCAGCGCTAAGAGCCTCGCCCCAAGGTCACCTCACTTGCGGCAGCGGGAACCATAGTGACGTTATACGGAGTTTTCCCGGCATTCATACTTAGCCGTCGCGTTTTCGCGCGCTTGAAAATTTAGGCAATAAAAAAATAATAGAAAACCACCCTATTGGACACAACTCATATGAACACAACTCGTATAATAACACCAGAAAAATTTAGGAAGGCGTTGCTTGGAGAGCACAAAAAATGAGCGCGATCGAAGACATGGGTTGGGGATTAGTGTGACGGGTGGCTCTAGCGAGGCGAATGGTACGGTTTGCGAAATCCTCAGCGAGGGACGTGCAGAGAGGAGCCGCAAAACCAAAATCAGTGACAGGCCGGCTTGACAGTCCACGTCTGAAAGGGTACGGCTGATTTGGGTCTCCGACTGCGGGACGCTAATCGTATGAGGGCTCTAATCGAATTGCCCATCTCATCTCCAGGGAACCCTTCATCCTCGGGAATTTTACATATTTTTCTCGGGTCACTAAACAGAGCTCTGCTGTCGAAAGACCCGAAACAGGAGGCAGTCCACATCAACTGTTTGAGAAAAAAATCTGTCACCCGGATTTGAAGACTTTTTGGAGCTTGATATGTTCATGATCGCTCATTAAGTAAATTTTTTTCCATTCCAAGTACAAAAAATTTAAGCTCGTTTAGTTCTGATTTTGGTGATAGTATATTTTTCTTTCATGAAGTAAATAGTAATTAAATTGAGCACTCATGAAAAATAATTCTGAGCATTTTTTTGGTCTAAAAACTGTCCAAATCGTCCAAATACCGATAATGTATCAAAAATAAGTATTTCTTTATATTCCTATTTGAGGTATATTACCAGGATGGGAAAGACAGAGTAAAATGCATGCTCAAAATACCCACACGATTTTAAATTTTCGGTGCCACTATCACCTTCCTCAGGGTTCGGAACTGACTCTTGTTCTTTTATGCTCTGTCTTTCCCAGCCTGGGAAATACTTGTTTCCGCAATAAATGATATTTAATAAAATATTAATAATGTACTCGATAAAAATTGTCTTCTCCAACTCCTATTTTTACCTAGTTACGTGGAAATATAACCCAACAAACTGCCCTTCTTGATGCATTGAACCCGCCAGATGTTTTACGCTTCGGGAAGACGGGAACATTAATTCAGAGGTAAAGAAGGATATTAGCTTCGGGCCCTCGTCAAAGCAGCCGTTGTAATGTCTCAACAAGGGAAGGAGACTCAAAACTCTTTAAAAGCCTCACCGTGTGCATCTAGGAGCTGTATCTAATACGCTTTTTGAAGGAGAATAATAGGCCTATATCCTCAATCAAAAGACCGTGAATCACATTTTTGGCGGGCTCAACTGTTTCCAGAGTCTCGTTAAATGGGGCGAGGCTGAACCAGAGCTCGTGTGCGATCCCCATTCGAACCAATATATATATTCTCACAGAGGAAACGGGCGGCCTCTTTTATTCACGGACTGTTCCAGTCGAGGTCGGACAATTCAGGGATCAAAGGGCTCCGGGAAAAGGAACGGAAAACATTTTCCGATCGGCTTCATTTAAAGGAAAACAGCATAAAACCTCAAACGCGCGTTGAAGCACTAAGACGCCCCAAATAGTACAAGCTTCTGCACCGTAAAAAATCTTTTTCTGTCGAGTAATAAGGAAAGAAACATTTTGCTATAAACGATGTTCCTCTTTCCATCGACCTAATCTTCAGGAGGTAAGTTCGCGATAGCGCTATCCAAAACTAACACTCATCAATCGTGTGAATAAAAAACGGTTTGTTGTTGGAACATGTAATAAAAAATAGTAGTGTCATTTTCGTGCAGCTTTTATACATATACTTTAAATACTTATGTATTACTTAGATTACACTTCAATAAAAGCATTCATTTACCTATACCTCTAAAAGGAGTGCGGCAAAGAGCCTAATTTTATGATTGTATAATATAAAATAACTAAAACGACCTATGATTTTTACCATTAATTAAAATGTACTTCATGCTTAGACAATTATTAAAATTCTTGAACGTACACAAAAATGCCGACTTTCAAATTCAATTTATAGAAAATATTGAACAGAGGCCCTAGTTTTTGTAGCCGTCATTCGATGAGGTACGATTAGGTACAATTTTCCCCCAAAAAACATGATGTAAAAAAATGCTAGGCCTAACTCATATACACCTATCTCTATATACGGATGCCTACTGTTTTAATTTACCCTTGTAGATTAACTTATGGTTCCTTAATATCTACCGTTACAAGCCGGTGTAAAATGTGCCTGATATAGCCAGGAATTGAAATAATACTGGACAAAAAGTATAAAACCATTGATTTACAATTGCATGAAAAGCGTCAATAGCCTAAGACACAAATTTAGACCATGATCATCGTAAAAAGTCAAATTAAGTTTATTTACTGGAGGACGGAAGGATTTGACGGTAGCACGGGTCATCCGTCAAAAACTCGACGCGCCATCTGCGCAGACAGCTGAAGAGCGAAGGGCGAAAGAAACGTAAAGACCCTGGTCGATCCCATGAAGAGCAAAAATAAACTGTTGACACAGCAACAAAAACAGTTCGAATGGAGGGAGTTGACCGTTCTCAGACGTTTAACCTTGGTTGGATACGCGCAAACATTTTACGACCATTCCCGCGGAAATCTATATTTTCCAAAAATAAAAATAACACGAAAACGGAGAAACAGAGGAAGAGAAATCAGTCGCATGCCATAAAGAAGAGTCCATTCGCTTATAATCATCTTCACTAGTCAACAATACTAACATGGGCGTACCCAGCGAGGGCCAGAGATCGACTCTTCTAGGGGTGGCAGCTGCCCCCCTAGAAGAGTCGATCAAATCACAAATGTCATTAAGGAAAATAATACTATTTTTTCAAGCAAATAATTTTAAAAACTAATAAAGAGCTGTTACAGTCTCCTTAAAATGTTGATTTTATTCACCTTTCCCGTACAAGCATCTTAAATCTTACCTACAACTTGAACAACCATGTCTTGCCCCCCCCCCCCCCTAGTTTTGATCCTGGGTACGCCCTTGAATACTAAGATTGGTTTGAAGGAGCTCTTCACACAATCCTTCTATCAGCTGATCTTTTCTAAGCTACGTATTTCTTCTCTTTCACATCCTTCTTTGCCTGTTCCATATATTTCGTTCGAGGTCTTCCTTTTCCGTTCTTGCCATCCACTTGTCCCTCGACAATGGTCTTCATCAGGCCATCATGTCTCAAGATTTGGCCTATAAGGTTTATTCCCTCTCCTTATTAAGGTTTTCGTAAGGCTTCTCTTCCCTCCTACTCTTCTAAGAACTTCCTCATTACTAACTCGGTCGATCCATTTGATCCTCATCATACTTCTGTATCACCACATTTCTCCTATCAGCTAATCTTTTCGTACCTACGTATTTCTTCTCTTTCCCACCTTTCTTAATCTATTCAACGTATTTATCTTTGAAGTCTTCTTTTTCCGTTCTTGCCATTGTAACACCAGGCAATTGTTTCTTCCAAGATCTCTACATTCCTTTCAAATTCCAACTTTCATTTCTCCTCTCCCTCCTTCCAGCTCCTTTTTCAATGGCTTTCCTCTCAACAATCACCTCTCTCTTCTCTAAAATTTCTTGGCAACATTCTATCACTATTCATTAAACATTCATATCAATTTAAACACAAAAATATTTTTTTTCCTTTTCTTGACCTCGTTTAATTCATGTTAAAATAGTTCTTGGAGTGTAGGTCAACGTATGCTATGCAAAAACGTTTTAGCCAACGTTTCTGTTTATTTTAAACTATAATCAGGGCTATGAAAGAAAACATAAGAACAATATAAAATACAAAGATAACAAAGATATACAATATTTTAGCATAAATAAATGTTACGATAGGGTTTTTTTACAATAATATAATTAAAAAAATGTTGACATACCTTAACTTTGTTCATATTTATTGATATTATGTTACTAAGCTATTACCACATCTAGTTACCATTAATTTTGATTTTGCATAACTTACATTTACATAACTTACAAGACGGAACAACCTTATAGGCCACATCTTGAGACATGATGGCCTGATGAAGACAATCGTCGAAGGACAGGTGGAAGGCAAGAATGGAAAAGGAAGACCTCGAACAAAATATATGGAACAAGTAAAGAGAGATGTGAAAGAGAAGAAATACGTAGGAGTGAAAAGATTAGCCGATAGGAGAACTGAGTGGAGAGCTGCGTCAAACCAATCCTAGGATTGTTGACCAGTGATGATGATGATGATGATAACTTACATTGACCTACACTCCAAGAACTATTTAAACATAAAAAATAAAATCAATAACAGTAATCAAAACATAATCGTAAACACCAAACGTTACACGATCTAATTATCCTCGACCATTGTCTTCATCAGATCATCATACCGATAAGTTGTTTCGTCTTGTTATCACGGTTTTCATGAGGCCTCTCTTCACTCCTTCTCTACTTGGGAGTTCCTCATTACTAACTCGGTCGATCCATTTTATCCTAATCATTTCATTTTCACATTTCGAAGGCCTCTACCCTTAATTTCATCGCAGCTGTCATTTTCCATGCCTCATTCACGAAGAGAAGAAGCATACTCCAAATATATGTCCTGATAAACTGTTTCCTTACTAGATGAAAAATTTCCCGGAATCCCCACCGGGTGTGGTATTGGGTTAATTCTCCCAACGTTTCAATGGCTGAGTCTGCCATCGTCTTCAGGGGTTTACTCTTAATGGTACTTTTTTACTTTTTCACCGTAAAAAAGTACAATTAAGAGTAAACCCCTGCGGACGATGGCACACTCAGCCATTGAAACGTTGGGAGAATTAACCCAATACCACACCCGGTGGGAATCCCGAGCAATTTTTCATCAATCTATACGCAGGGAAAACCTAAAATTTTACATTGTTTCCTTACTTCTGCATTTAAATTTCCCGCGCTCACCATCTTCCCCGCTATAGTTTCCCAAAATAAAAACGAAAAGAAAACGGAGACGAACAGAAAGAGAAATCAGTCGTGTGTCGGAAAGAAGAGTCCATACGCTTACAATCATATAATGTGCTCTCTCGAACACCGTTTTTAAAAGCTTCTCACGATTCCGTTTGATGCTGCCAGCCATGTATGTACACCCTGAAGCGTTTTGGGAGAGTAAATATAGGCGTCTATAGAGGATGAGGTTACGGTTGTGCTTGTTGAAAGATGGTGGGCGTTTTAGGAGGGTGAACCTTGCAAATCAGTAAACAAAGACAGCCCGCCCCTTACTCACCCACGCTTCGCAGCATTTCCCGACCACTTCCACAACTTCCAAACCCCTCAACACCGCGGAAAATCAAGCAAAGTGCTCCCGAAAACACACACCTCTTCCTTTAAACCGCCATAAATCCCCGTGCCAGACGGTGCTTCGTGTGTGTATAACACGTTTGCCCATTGCAGCGGTCGGTTTTCTGGGATCACCTCCTCCTCTTCTCCTCCTAGTCCAAACATTTTCCCTGGCAACCGCTATCCACCCGATTCATCAACAGTTTCTCCATTATTTGAAGGCCGCGGGATCCAATGGGGTTTGGGGATGGACGAAATCGGTTTTTGGCGCGTCTGGGAGCCGTCGTTTGTGGGAGAAAACGAACAGAAACGACCTTTATTCGATTTGTATTCCATTTCGCCGACTCTTTTTTAAACTGTGGGTTTTCCAATGTGTCTCGATTCCATTTTCGCGGGAAGATGCAATAAGACTCCCTTTACACCAAGGAAAAGAAGAAACTAAAAAGAACGTTCCACACGGGGCACTTAATTGCGCAATCTGACGAGTGTACGAAGGCGCAGTCAAAATTGCGACGCGTAAAGCGGTGAATTGCTAGAACGCATGCGAGAATGCATGGACGTGAGATGGAAAAATAGCCTCTGTTCTAATTTCGTTCATGCATTCGCGCAATTCCACGCCATTTTAAGGCCGCTTTACACGGTACACGGAATTGCGCAATCTGACGTACGTGCGAAGGCGCAATCAAAATTGCGTCGTGTAAAGCGGTGAATTGATAAAACACATGCGAGAATGCGTGGATGCGAGACGGCAAAATAGCCCCTGCTCTAATTTCGTTCATGCATTCGCGCAATTCCACGCCATTTTAGAAATTAATGCAGCTCTAACCTGCGAAATTCCGTGCCCCGTGTAAAACGGCCTTTAGAAATTAATGCAGTTCTAACCTGCGCAATTCCGTGCCCAGTGTAAAACGGCTTTTACAGAGATTTACTACGAATCAGATCGGGAGCCTGCAAGAGACTCGGAAGGAACGTGCTCTGATTAGATTTCTGGAGCAATTTGGCTTAGTTCGTGTTGAGCTCAAGCCTCACCTATCCAAAATAACAGTCGCGACGCGTCGGGCTGAATCACAGAGGGAGTGATGAACTCCATTCATGCATCCATAATTGAGGAACTTAGAATCCAAAGGGTTCAAGTGAATTTTTTGTAATTTCGGAGATAAGTGCAGGTAACAGGGGTGGTTGGACAGTTGGTGGGGTGCAAAATATTGTTGTGGCAAAGGGATACAAGTTAATCAATGATAAGTATGTATATATAGATTCAGTGATTCACTAGTATCCCTTATCCTAATTTTGATCGTACATTCGCGCAATTTCACGCCATAATGAGAAATTAATGCAGTTATAACCTGCAAAATCACGTGCACCCTGTAAAACGGCCTAAAATCTTCATAGGTTCCTCAAGGATGCGCGCTTATTAATGATTCGCCATTGGCTATTATTTTGCAGACTTGCAACTAGAAGGACGCATTCATTCCGCTCGATAGGTGTTCATCATGACGTAATAGTCGTTTACAATACACTTTATGAACATTAAATTTCAGGATATATGAGAGGATCGTTATGTAAGAGTTTAAAGAAAATGTTGGTGACGAGTTTGATGTTTAGCGTAGGGTGTATTTTTTTACTTTAATTTTTCAGCTAGGTATTTTTAATTATTAATGATACCTGTTTTTATGTAAATGTTGTAATACGTTTTAATTTTGTTTTTAATTAATAACTATTCAAAATGCCACGTGCATAATGCATTTGTTGCTTTAAGGGGTATGTACGCAGAGCATTGAATAAATCCCTACTTTTCCCTTTCCCCGAAAACCGAAAATGCTTACCTTCAGCACAGTTTTGTTAACCATCCCATGCTCGCTTAGTACTCACTCCATCCAAACCCTCTGTCTCCTCCGTATCTCCCCAAAATCAAATAGACCACCGAAAAGTGTACATGGGAAGCTTATAAGTGAACTTACGTAATAGCACCAACTGATACACTCAACTGTAACGATCTATACAGAGAGGAAAGTCTTTCCAGCAAAAATAGTTATGAGGAATCCGTATCTCCCTAAAATCAAACAGACCTACTAGTGTACATGGCAAGTTTATAAGTGAGCTTAGGTAATAGCACCAGCTGATACTCTCGACAATAATAATATATACCAGGGAATAAGTTCAACAGATTCAGGCTTCAATTGGTGGAAGTTAGACAATTTAAATAAATAAAAGATCGTAGCACTTTTCCACAAGAATTTTTAATGCGTACAACGCGTTTGGGCTCGCTGAGCCATCATCTGATACATCAGTCTTGTACCAGATGATGGCTCAGTGAGCCGAAACGCGTTGTACGCATTAAAAATTCTTGTGGAAAAGTGCTACGATCTTTTATTTATTTAAATATATACCAGGGAGAAAATCTTAAAAAAAGTAAGTAATTACTTACGAGGAATCCGCAGCTCCCCACCTAGTACACACTACAAGTACACCTAGGAAACAAGTACACCTAGGAAAAGTGCACTTGGCAAATATATCAGTGAACTTATGCAATTGCACCAATTGATACACACGACTGCAACGATTGATAAAGAGGGGAAATTCTATCAAGAAAAACTAGTTATTTACGGGGAATACTCATACTCAACGTCCAGGATCTAACCCTTTACATAGCCCATATAACTGCTGTGGGTACTCCTTGATGTCGATTGCTACACATTCTTTTAACCTTCGAGGCACGTTTCAAGTGTTCTTAGAAAGATTTCGGGTATAAAGACCCTTCTTCGGACCAACAGGGCCTCCGGATTTGAGTGATTCCCTCACGCCCGTAGAGATTAGAAAGTTCGATGAGTTATAATGGGTGAGGATGGACAGTATAATGATCGGGGCGGGAGAAAAAAATTAATATGGACCGCGACGTAATGGGAACATTGTTTTCTTGGATCGTTATTACTATTATTAACACCTTCTGGTCACGGCTTACCTAGAAATGCGCTCGAGTCAACACCTACGAAAAGTCAGCGGGATCGACCAAGGGTGTTATTTGGGTAGATGAATGTTCGTAGACACGGGTATTAGACGGTTCAGTCTGCTTGGCGTTGAGTTAGATAAAAAAAAAGAGGAAATCAAAGGAGAATAGCCGCACCGTGGCTCTGCCGGTCAAATAATTTATCGGAAATACTGTACACTCCGGTTAAATGGGACCCACCCGTTCAGGCACTTTGCCCCAAATAAGCGGCTGCCCCATTTAACCGAAGCATTCTATTCATACACATAACTTTACAGCTAATTCATCAGAGTTATTTTTCTACACTAGTCCGCTGAATCTAATTGTAAGTCCTCTTCTATTTGAAGTATTCGCTGGTGTTCTCCAAGCGTATTGCGTTGTGAAAGGCTGTTCGGGTTTTCCTAAGTACCAATGACGACATAGCTACGAACACTTTAAATACCGAGTCGGCTTCCATCATCTGGGTCGATGTCAAGTCCACGTGACGGCGTTATTACTGTCGGTAGGAAAAAAATTCTTGGATAAATATGTATCACTTATACCACTTCTCTTTCTAAATTAAATTGTAAAACAAATGGTATAAGCAATAGATATGCAAGAAACCTTAAAGTGGAATAACTCACAGTTAAACCTGATCTAGTGATTTTTTTCAGCAAGAAAGTAGTTTCAATCGACGTATTTCCTCCATGTGACCTCCTGGTTAGTCCTTAACAGGGATTAGGCGGTATTTGAAAAATATCCACGAACGCCGGGATTTGAACCCAGATCCACAGAGCGGGATGCCTAACCACTATATACAACATCTAACCAACCCCTTATTAAATTTCACAAAGTTAATTTAAAAACTCGGATCTAAGCTCACAAAAATTTAGGAAAGGATAATTGTTCAAATCGAAGTTTGAATATGTATTTGCCATAATCGAGGTGCTTGGTTATACAGGGTGTTTCAGAAGGTGGAAGGGAAGATAACCTTAAGCTTTCTTTGGTCCTTAAACATGAGGTCGCTACTCTTTAGTTACTGAGCTATGACAACGCAGACAACTTTTTTTGATGCGCTTTGAGTTACCATGAAAACGGTTTCCCTAGGGTATTCAGCCTTTTCAACATTTCGTTTCGTACTATGGATATTTAAGGATAATAAATGATTAAGTTTGAACGAAAATGTGCGATTAAAATAGTCTGAAACAATTAATATTTCAACTTAATCAAACGAGAGCATTGAGCAGGTATCAACAATACTATAGCGCAATCCCACCCATTTTGAGATTAATTGTTTCAAACAATTATTATCGCACACTTTTCCGTCCAAACTTAATTCTGTTTTTTTATTTACAATTCCAACATTCGGTTCTTAGCGATAAATCTTGGTCCCTAAATAAAACGCTTATCATGAGGAGCTTGCAGTAACCTTGATTCACACACATATATATGTCTTAAATTTAATTTATTAAATAACTATAACAAATACAAATTAAATGGGTGAGATTTCGCAATCGTATTTCTGATCCTCGCTCTAAGCTCACGTTTAATTAAGCTCATAGGTTAATGGTCTCAGACGATTATAATCTCACATTTTTTTCGAAGCATAATTATTTAATGCCCTTTAAAATTCAGAGTATTGAATGAAATGTCAAAAAGGCTGGATACCAAAGAAAAACCGATTTCATGGTGTCTGCAAAAAGCATCCAAAAAGTTTTTTGGGTTGCCATAGCTCAGTAACTTAGGAGTTGCTACCCCATGTTTATGAAAAAAGCTTAAATAATAATAAAGTATGAAAAATAGTATTTTTATGATATATCACGTTTTATGAAAAAGAAGAAAATAACGGCTTACGATCCCTTAAATTAATGAAATTTTCAAATATGATTCATGAGAAAGTTAAAATAAGTTTTATAGGAACATATCAGACACAAAAACGATAAACGTGGTGCACATTTTAGATTATATTCACTTGCTCTGAGATACAAGTTTAATACAAAGTGATCAACAAATATTAATTTTATAATCTTTCTTGTTCGCCACGTTTTTCGTTTTTGATAAACGAAATGTTCTACCAAAACTTATTTTTACTTTGTCATGAATCATATTTAAAATTTTAAATATTTTAAGCGAGCCGTAAGGCCCCTTAAAATATTTGTTATTTTTCTCTGTTTCATAAAACGTGATATTTTATAAATTTTTTTTGTTATAGTTTCATATTATTTTGGACTTTTTATTGTTGTTCGATGGGAAGGATTTAATTTTTTGTAAAATTCACTATGCACAAAAATACACCATCACCTCCTGAAGTATTTCAGATTCCTTCTGAGACACATTGTATAGTAATTCAAACAACTCCTATTGTTCTTCCTCTAGTGAAAACGCTGCATCAGGAGCACCTTTGGACTTCACACGTCGCTCTAGATATGATATGGCGGCGATGCTCAACTGTTCGGAATTAGGTGTCCTTTAATCCTACCCCTACCAAAGCAAATCCCTTAACCGTTTTCGATGTCATCAAAAAACGGTCGTTATCTGACCGAGTAATGCCCCTGGGGAGGGAAAAGAGAAAAAGATTGAAAAGACGGGTTGAAGGGGGGGGAGGGTACCCCCAGTGTGGTCGGGGCCGAACCCGATAATCGATTCTAATCAGCGCGACTCAGCCAATCAGTGGCGCGCAACGGAATTCGGGCCCCGGTCGTCGTGCGGTGAGACAAAAGGATCCAGCCTGCGGACAATATCATTCCCGCCTCCGGAGGCGGCTAACCCACCCCCGGAGGGGGCGGAACGGTGGACGTTTGCCGGTTCCTGCCGTGGTCCACAGTTCGAAACAGTCCTGACTTGTTCCCCGATCATGCAGGGTGTGCATTTTACGCAGTGCGAGTAAATTCACTTAAATACATTTATCAGAGATATCGCTACGAAACTCTTGTGGCCTCCAAAGTATGATCCTTCGGCATCAACATGCTTCAGCAGGCGAGTTTTCCATGCTTCGTACGATCCTAGGAAGTGTACAACCGAAAAAGTGTACAATAGGGTAGTTTTATTCATCAAAGAAAACAAAAGGCATTGATAACGATTCGTTACCCACCATTAGTGTATTCATAATATGTAAATTATTTGGATTTAGAAATCCTATTTTAGACGAATGGCAATGGTCAATTTTAACCGCATTTGCATAAGGTCAGATTGGCGCCCATGCGATGTCACTCCACGTGACGTCACAGGGACCTAGTTTCTGCACGAGTAGATAGGATATTTACATCGTCTGAGATTACCAATGCATGCATGAGGCACAGAGCTCAGGGAAACATGCCTTAATAATCACCTATTAAAACTGCCTGTGGTCGGAAAGTTTCCTTCGCTTGATAAGGTATTAATAATCCTTATTTAAGCCAACCGCTACCTGCTAGCAGGATACTCTGCTACCTGCTAGCATCCTGCGTCGTATCAGCGCTTAAAGCCTCATCCCGAGGTCACCTCACTTGCGGCAGCGGGACCAGAACAACGTCACACGGGGTTTTCACAGCATGCATACTTAGCCGTCGCGTTTTCGCGCGCTTGAAAATTTTCACTTTTCATTTAATCGCGAAAAATAAATATCGTCATTTAAAAATCTAAAAGCGTGAAATGCGTACTCCAGGAGTAAAAATTTTTCGATCTAGGCAATAAAAATGTAAAAGGAAATAACCCTATTTATGCGAGCAAGCCGCTTTTACAGTATCCAGGGCCTTCAGGGGCGGTTTTTAATTTGGGGGAGAAATAAAAATCTGTTGAGGCAAGATTGGAACTGGAGGGAGGCTGGGGAATCATAACAATGCCATTTGCTGCCTGGTACTACGTAGCGACGAAAAACCACTCAGATTTTAGTGGCGATATCTTTAGTAAATTTTTTAAAGCAATTCATTTTCATCACTTAAAATGCACACCATCTTTAGCAGTCGTGAGTATTCCCCCTAAATTATTCGGAGTTGGGTTAGTTTGGCACCAGCGGCTATTTAATCTAAAACTAAATCCTACGAATATTATAATAGTACTACATTAGAGGATTCTCTAGGATTCTCCATTTGTGCCTTAATCATGGATATATCATTATTCCACAAAAGTAAGCGGGAAACGATTCTATAGTTCGGAATGATTACATCATACATGGTGCGTTCAATAAGTAATGCAATATAATTTTTACTGACGTAACGGTTCGTTGGATGGTGTTCTAACCTACTGGGCTAGGTGGAGGGGTAGGTTAGCTTCAAAACGCACCCTGTCTCATTTAGCTACGAGCTGCCGGAGAGTCAGGACATGCATTCCCGTGAACCCCGTTTTAGGTTCATAAAACACGGCACAAGGAGTCGTTCTATAGAGCAATGATACGTTGCCAAATATTGCGTTAAACTTGGGAAATACGCCACTAAAACGTATCCATTAATCTAGCAGGCCTTTGGGAGGGATTTATTCTCCAAATCACTAGTTTTTCGATGCAAAGAGTCGTTCATGGAGGGCCGAGAGGAGATCTCCAACGAACCTCGCAATGGACGGCCGTCAACCTCAAATCCATGATTCCAACCAGAATCAAAACTATGCTTATTGGATTTTGACGTCAGAGGTATTGTACACCATGAATAGGGTAGATTCCTTCATCATAGAAAAAGGAAAGCCATTGATTGCGATTCGTTACCCACCATTAGTGTATTCATAATATACAAATTATTTGGTTTTATAAATTATAGTTAAAATGAATGTTAATGGTCAATTTTAACCTCATTTGAAAAAATCCAGATTGGCGCCTATGCGATGCCACTCCACGTGCCGTCACAGGGACCTAGATTCTATACGAGTAGATAGGAGTTTTATATCGTCTGAGATTACCAATGCATGCATGAGGCACAGAGATCAGGGAAACGTATCTTAATAATCACCTATTAAAATTGTCTATGGTCGGAAAGTTTCCTTCGCTTGATAGGGTATTGATAACCCTTACTTAAGCCATGCGCTACCTGCTAGCAGCCTCGGCGCTCATAGCCTAGTAATAAGGTGGACTCACACAGCGGCAGCAGGAATCAGAATGGCGCCACACGGGCTTTTCGCAGCATTCATGCTAAGCCGTCGCATTTTCGCGGGCTTGAAAATTTTCACTTTTCATTTAATCGCGAAAAATAGATATGATCATTCAAAAATCTAAAAGCGTGAAATACGTACCTACTCCAGGAGTAATAATCTTTAGATATAGGCAAAGAAAAAAATAGGAAACCACCCTATTGCCACTACCTAATAATGGATGTAAGCCAATCGGAAAACGTATAGTAGAGTTTGTTAAATTTATATTAAATGTACGGTACGATTTCTTTGTGTATCATTCTGAACGAAGAAGATTATTTTTCGTTGTAACTTATCTTTCCCTTCCATACGACGAATTATTTTAATGAATCTCGATTTCGGCCTACATTGGAAGACACAATTCCTGTAAATCATATCGATTCTTCCTCTCATAACTCAATATTGGAATCGCAGCCGAGTCCACGAGTCGGTAGGGATAATATTAGCAGGTGCTCCGCTCAGAATTCCCGCAACACCCCTTTGGTGAGAACTCCAGAGTCACGAAGTCGGAATTTCTTTCTGAAAGCCTTTTATTTTTTGAGAAAGCGGAGGTCTTCTGCGGAATTACGGACGTAAAAGAAAAAAGAATCACGGCGATCGAGCTCTCTTCAAGGGAACGACAATTACCGACGGGAATAGCAAGGGATGGGATTGCTTTCAACGCTGGGGAATATAATCGCTTTGGGTAATTTGAAAAGACTCGCCCCGTTTTATACTAGGGCGAAAGCGAACGGATCGATATTATTTTAATCATCGTCCCGCACAAAGCCTCTTTTTTTTCTTCTCTTCAGCCTTTCTGTGCAACCCAGATAAAAATCATTAAATTCTTCGACAGATTTACTCCGTCAATCTTCTTTCAGGCTTCATCGCCGTCTGGCAAGTCAGCAGAAGACGATTCTCCCGCCTTCAGAGCAGATGCTTCCTTTAACTGAATACCGATATGGAATAGCCCTAAAGAGGAGTTATAATGGAAAACAAAGGAATGAGCAGACAGGATAATGTCCATAGGGAAAAAAAGGATGATGATTTGTAATTCTTGAGGATATTCATTTCCATTTTTTTTAAGCGGCGCGTTATGAAGTTTAAAGTATTGAAGTAATTAAAATTAACACTATCAATTTTTCATGTTGATAAACTTATTTTATTACCTCGGTTTAGATGTAGTAACATCAAAACCTAGGTCGGAATAACAGTTTTATAATCGTGAAAAATTACAAGTGTTTATTTAAATAAGGACAAATTCCACTCTATCATGCTTAATTATTCTGCTTTTATTTGAAGTTTAAAGATTGAAACTATATGCATAAACATTCCGGGTTGATATTCCGTATTAAGCCATCCTGTTTAGGTTTCGTGAGTGAGTATGAAGTTCTTAACGAATAAATGACGCAAAACATATAAAAATAAAGCTTTGTCATTATAAGAGGATAAAATTCAATATAAGGCAACAGGAATGTGAATTAATTAATCGTACAAAGCCTTTTATATCCCTCCAGCCTTACTGTGCAACCCAGGTAAAAATCACAAAAGTCTTCGACAGATTTAGATTTACATCGTCAATCTACTTTCAGGCCTCATCGTCGTCTGGCAAGTCAGCAGAAGACGATTCCCACCTTCAGAGCAAATGCTTCCTTTGAATGAATACCGATATGGAATAGCTCTAAAGAGGAGCTAAAATCAGAAGACAAAGGAATTCACAGATAGGAAAATGTCCATTAGTAAAAAAGACTCGGTACGATAATTTGTAACTCATTAGGATGTTTATTTTTCAGTTTTTTTCGTGTTGGGTTTTAAACATTGAAACTATTTATGAGAGGTTCTTGGCATTAAATCTCGTACCAAGTCTTCCAGGATATTGGTTCGGGTGTCTTCGTGAGTTCGCTATACAAAACAAATAATACATGTTGCAAAAAATATGAAAAAATCTTAGTCATCATTATTATTATTACCACAGCATTGTACCGATTAAGGTAGGTTTCCATGGAGTACTTGAGAAGAAGTCTAGGGTCCTCCCTCCCCATCAACCACTTCCCTCTTCTATTCACTATAAGGCCTACTCCCTTTCATGCTATCTAAAAATCCTATTCTCTTTCTTCCTCTCCCTCGTTTAGCTAACACTCTACCCTATGTTTTCAACAATCCCTTTCCGCTAAGAACTCTCTCTATCCATACTTTCTGTCCACTCCGTATCTCATCTAGAAGGTGCCTCTCCTCACTCACCACCTCCAGCACTTCTTTATCATAATAGAAGATTAAAATTGAGGCTCTTACTCCAAAAAAAGGTAACAAGAATGTGGATGATTCAATCGCTATATTTTAAAGCTAACACTTTTTCCGGCTATTCGAGCCGACCGCAGCGCGAAACTGTTCGATTTGACTTCAACTACGGCATTCATTTGCTAACAAGTAAAAAGTTGCTCGATGATGGGTCTCCGTTTTCTTTTTATCATGAGCACTATGGCCATACAAATACTAAAGCAGTTTTTCCAAAATAGTGAATTTATTTTGGCTTTACTGATCAAGTTCAAACGCTTAGCCAAAAATGCTTTGACGGCAAATGAAACGCTTTTCGCAATAACAGTCCTCGGTTCAATCTCGGAGAATGGGAAATAGTATAGCATAAAATACGATTTCTAAACCCCGTATCTGTATACTATTAAGGCCCCTTCCGACCACTGACTGACTGATTCATGCACACGTGTGGTGATAATGAGACAAAATGTCATGGAACCTCTATTTAAATGCTCCAAAGAAGCCGTAACGAGTTACTTGTTACTGCTTTTGGAGCATTTCATTAAAATTTACCTGTCAAAGCCGTAGAGCTCATTACTTCACATTCAAAATTATAACTGGTAGAGTGACGAGCGAAAGCGAATATTAATATGAAAACTTACATGCATACGAATAACAACAAGATCATTTAACTGTGAAAAATTTCTTTCTTCTGGGATCGAATTGAGGACCCATAGTGCGAGAGCCAGGTGCATTACTCACAGGCCTTCTTCATTTGGTTCTCATTTGGTTTGGTTCCCATTTTGAAGCTTAAAAGTGTTAAATTCCAAAGTTGCGGGAGTAATATTTAAAAACACTTCTAAAAATCCCAGTGTGTGACAGATTTACTACGTTAATACCTCTCATGGCACTAAAAATTAGGTGCAAAAATCGGAGGCAAAGCAGCTATCCGAATATTTAAAGTTCCATTGTCCAAGCAACGAGCGTAAGTGTAGCATAAGCTATAATGTTCATTAAGAAAAACAAATGAATATTAATGATGAATACTTGCTGATTTCTGCACTGTTTCATCACGTGCATTATATAAATGTTTTTATAAGTAAAAAATGTACGTACCCCCCGAGAAAATCATGCTATCTACAGAGCGAAAATCAGACGCTTTTCTAACTAGGCAACTGCAAGCCAACTTAATTTTAAAAAAACATTTAACTACGACTCGGTCGCAGCAATGACATTAACCAGGTTTTCATCCTAATATCGCAGAGCCCGTAAATTATCATGGTAGAAGTGTTGCACGAACATTTTTACCGAGTCAACATTATTTTATAGTAAAAATAATGGGAGAAGATAAAAAAAAACAATCATTAACCATCAAATCAGGAAATATGAGCCTCATGGCCCGACAACTATACATCCTACTGCGAAGCATAGGATGTATAGAAGTAGTAAACCAAAGAAAAAATTTCAAACTGCATTAGTTACTGCAAAGATGATTCACCGTACAGATTAAAAAAGTTTAAAACAAACCAAGAGTCTCATATTCTTTGTCGACAGAATTACCCACATTCATTTTGGGGCCATGTATTTAGCCATGAAAGAAAACTAACGATTGACCATTTCAAAATGGAATGCCGGGGCTCCCAGGATCGACTCGGTTATCCCAGGAATTCCATAAAAATAAGCCAAAATGTAATGATGAGTCATCGATCTCGAATAAAATTAAAATAAGGCTGCAGTAAATCAAAGTGATACGAAGGGATATTCACGATATGGTCACGTTAACGACTCGACGCGGGTTAGCAGTTCTCCGCGGGACCCCCCCTGCAAGTATCAAACTTATCACTGTCTCGATACGGCTGGAGACTATTACCTATCGAGAATCACCGTTATCGATGGGCGTTCGGGGTGATAATTAATCGGTCTCTGCATTGCGTCATTCCCTACTGTGTAGAATGCGCGCCATTAATTCTTTAGAAAAAGATTTCCAAATCGACCAAGAATTTCTCCGACAAAAAATGCCATGAAGATGATGCCGTCAATGGACATGGAAATCGTTCTACAGCGAAATTTCAGTTGCTATAATCAAAATGAGAAATATGCACCTTCAAAGTGTGTGAATAAGTGGTAGCAATGAAATTATACCGGTTTACAGCATATTATTGCAGAGCCCGAAGATTATCATAGTAGCAGGTCGTCATTAATTTTTCAGGAAACGAATCCCCAATTAAACAGGAATTTCTTTGACAAAAAATGCCATAAAAAGATGCCGTCAATGGACATAAATCATTATACAGCACAATTTTAGTCATAATAGTTAAAAAGAAAAAGATGAGCCTCAAAAGTGTTTGGAGAAGCCGTAGCAATGACATTATCCGGGTTTACCACCTATCATTGCAGAGCTCGAAGATTATCTTAGCGTTAGTGTAGCAGACAATGGTAAGTTTCTTGGAAAAAAGAAATAAAACTTTGTAAAGTTCACTATTATTTTAATATGGGCAAGACCCGGGTTTCGTAACGTGGTTTCATCGTCAGGTCTGACCTGACACCTGAAGATGTAACCACGTTACGAAACCCGGGTCGTGCCCATATTAAAATAATAGTGAACCTTACAAAGTTTAATTTCTTTTTTCCAATATGGATAGTTTTCACAAAGGAAAGCCTGAAGTTATCAGGTTATTTTCTTTCTTTACTAACGTCTTCCTGAGGAAAAGTAATTGAGGTATGGAAGATTTAGTGGAATGACATCCTAATTTTATGAAAAAGAGATAGGGCAATTTTCAGAAAATTTATTCAATATTGTACGACGCGTTTCGACAGCCAGGTCATTCTTAAGTACAATGATAAAGTATTGAAACTTTTGAAAATATCTTCTACAATCTACAAACCTACAGTTCCTGATTTCAGCAATTTGACATTGTACTTGAGAATGACCCTACAGCTGAAACGCGTCGTACAGTGTTCAATAAATTTGTAGAAAAATAGCAATATCTCTTTTTTATCAAATATCTTTATTTAAATAAAAAAAAGATCGTAGCACTTTTCCACAAATTTTTTACTACGCTTCGGCTCACTGAGCCATCATCTGGTACAAGACCCAATACAAAAAAGTTTTTTTTTTTAAATTCCACAATTTATTTAAATATATGTAACTTACACCAATTGAAGCCTGAATCTGTTGAGCTTATTCGAAATATATTTATGTGAGGCAATATTGGTTTATATGATTAAAATATCTATGATTAAAGGCTAGCAACTAAAAAGCGGTGAAATTTAACAACCCCTTTGCAAGTACTTGCCTTTGTCACTGGATTAGCTTTATATTCTTTCATTCGGATGCCATTATTGAATTCGGATCAGCCACTGGTACAAAAAAGGACACTAAAAGAAATGATACCAGGCAAGCACAACGACATCGTTTTCACCACGTTCTCCTTCAAAGAAATTTCTCAATGCAGTGAACAACTCAACTTATAGGCCCCGAATCACGCATCGTTTCCGCTGTGACAGTCATTTACCGAAGAATCTTCCCATTAGGCACCCGTGAATCTGTGGAATGCCATAAATAGCCAACCGACCACTCCCCCACCCATCTTCTCTCGATCGAAAGTGTCGATTGCACTTGGGGTCCGAACGACCGTCATTTTTCATTAGTTCCGCCATCTGCCGTTGACGTCGCCTCCTCGAGAACAGGAGCCAAAATAATACTACTCTCTCCACTCGGAGATTCGATTCAAATTATCGAGCAAGTTCCGATCCTGAAAAAAATAATAGACGGCATTATCCTAAAAAAATATCTGAACCCCAAAATGCAAATGATACCGGGATGTACAAACAACTTCCTCTTCATCTAAGTCAGATGGTCATTTTTAAAAGAGGCGCATAAGTAATGCGCTTTGATTGTTTGTTTTTTTATCGCTGTATATATATCATCGTCTCCAGTGCAAGAGATACGCACATTGAGGAAAAATGCAAAACATGAAACGCCTCCCCAGCCAAGAAACATTTAAAAAGAAAAATTTGGACTAATTACTTTCTCCCTAACTCCATGAACGTTACTAAATACCCTCATCGCACTTGCAGAAATGCGCATACCAACTTCAGCTACTTTACATTATCGGCGAAAGTCATAGAACTTAATAACATACATAGGGGACCAAGAATTAAGTTACCTATTAAAATGTTATGGATTTGTTTATTTACCATGCATAATTCGTCTCTGCTTTGCCTTTTTTCACCACTAGAATTTAAAAATATCATGATCCACAATTACCACAAGGTTGCAAAAGATGACGTGGATACATTATTCATAGATGAGTATTTAACTAAAAATTAATAAACACCAAAGAATAGAACGGTATCTGCCGTTCTAACCAATGGTGCCTATTAATTTCTAGTTAAAAAGTCTAGTTCATTTAAATTCAGAATTACTTTTTGATTTTTGCATCGATAAATTTATTTCGAGTTAGGTCTTTATACATCGGGATATTCCTTGATATACACCTTAACTCCTAATTGGTAGCGTCGGGTCATAATAACTCGACTGGATTTTCCCCGATGAATTTTTAAATAAAATAACGTCGCTCGAAGCTGTAATTTTTTTCTAGTCTATTATTTCTTGTAATTCTACCGCTTATTAAAATTGGATTTTTAAAGTATTGCTTTGTTTCGCTGCAACCGATGTTTGGACCCGACGCGACCGTGATCGTGTCAGATTTTTTCCGCCTTTGAACCGACGCATTATACTATTTAAGTATTATACTACTCTGTTTTATATAGGTGGGTGATATCTTATAATGTTGTGAAGCTCAATACATTTCCCTTTTTAAAAAAAATTCATGTTTCAATATATGTTCTATGCATAAAAATTGATACAGTTTTCTATGCATCGGCCATAGTTTATGTAATTTTTATTGTGCATCTATTTAACAGCAAATTTAACAATAAATATCTATAAACCTTATTCGAACAACTTACTTAGAGAGTAGCACTAAAATATCACCAATGTTATTAAAATAAGACATTGCAATATTTCCACTGAGTTTTATGATTACACAACGCGTTTCGTCGTTACAATTTGTGTTGTGCGCGTTGTGTAATACTAATATTACAAACGCGTTGTGTAATAATAAAACTCCGTGGAAATATAGCAATTTCTTATTTTAATAATATTAAGAACTTCCACGATATCGTGCCGAACATCATACAAGGTATAATGTCACCAATGTATAGTCAAATATTTTTAAATCGCTATTAAATCAACTCGGGTCACAATGATTTGAAGCGACCAGTTACGCAAGTTTTGGGGTGCGACCAATTAAGGGCGATGGAGAAAGTTGCACTTCAAAAGTAAATTATGAGCAAAAGTTTCCACTTTCGAAGCCTATTTTGGAAAAAATATCGACTGTAGTGTAGACTTCGAGACATCGAAACAATCGAAGTATCGATATGTTCGATTGTATCGATAGACGATACGATCGATACCCAGAGCGTAGATATTCCTTACTGTATGAAGATACCGAATCGAAGCTGCGTTTAACGCGGTATTCCCTATGACGACCAACGAGTCGCTGGTCGAAACGTCGACAGTATGAGCAACTCACCCGGTGGAAAACCTGGAAGTATTCCATTCCATTAGCCGTTGGGAAGACACCAAATGATTATTCAATGTTGATCATTGGTAGAAATAAAATGTTTTTGATAAGAAGCTGATATGATTTTCGTTGTACTTTAATAAATGATTAAAATCAAATAGATTGACACGTCACCGGACTTCTTTCTTTGTTATTAGCAAATTATTAGCAACACTAACTTTCCAATAGCAAGCAGAAAGTTTTCTGAGCGGAAATAGGTAAATTACATAGCCTAAAAACTTGCAAATGCCAAGGTTAATGGAAAACCTGGAAAATCAGCAGTGGTGCTTTCCGCGGAGGTATTTGGCCACTTTAACGTGCTTTGCCTCATGTAGAAATTTATTTCCTTGACACTGCAGAGACGTCTTTCACAGTAAGAGATTGCACGCACAAAAAACTCAACTCTTCCATGTGCTTATGAGATTTTTTCCGTCCCAGTGCGAACTCATCATGTACCCAGGACGCCCAGAAAACTTAATTAAAAGCTCAAACTTAGCCGCGCTGCCGCGTGCAACACTGTCAAAAGAGAGCAAATTTAATCACGCCCGTAGAACGCTGCATATTCTGCTTCCACTTAGTGCTGCTCTGCACCACGATAACAAACTCTCATCCCTCCTTTAGCAAGCGTCGGAGCGTCCTCAAGATAAGCTTACGGCTTGAAAGGGCTAAATTACTGGCGGCAAAAAAAAATTCATCTTGGACTGTTTCCAAAACCAACCCGGAATTCCGATGGACACAAAAAAAAATGGGAATGGAATACGGGCCGGAAATTTCTTATATGCAAATTTATACATCCCGATATCGGTTGTTGCATTCCATTAAAAATATCCCTCGATTCATCGTAAAAAATAAACAAAGGATCGGACTTTTAAATTTTTCCGACGCGGAAAAAAGCCTAAAATAAATGAGCATTCTTAAGCGGAATGCACCATTCAAAGGCATAAGGTTGACCGTAACAAAGCGTTCCGATGAAAAAGCAATTCTTCCTGCTGGGCTAAATTTATAGAGGAGAGATATCCAGGGTTAGAAGTCGGGCATTAATAAACACCATTAAAAATACAATATATACATACGGAATCTCATGATTCATCCTGAGGAAACACATTCGGGTATGCGAAGGTAAAATCACTAGCAATGTTCCAAAAAGCGCAGGAGAATCTTCTACGTCTGACAATAATTGCATAGAAATAAGGGGAAAAAATCATCAAATGCTACTACGTATGGAACGCTTCTACGCTTCTATGGAAGCGAGGCTTGGACGTCGACAGCCGCAGAGAAGTCAAGAAAGGAAGCATTCGACATGTAATTCTACCGTAGAATGTGAAGATAAAATGGATCGACCGTGTAAATAATGGGGAAGTACTAAGAATTGAGAGCAAAGAGAAATCTTTTAAAAACCTTGAGGAGAAGACGGGACAACTTAGTTGGCCACTGCTTGAACAATTGAGAATGGATATCTTAAGAGCGACACGGGGAACATAATATTAGAGCCCCACTATATTTCCAGGTGCGACTGACACTTTGCTATCTTAAGATTTCCATTTGGCTGTAATATTATTAATTACTAGTAGAAGTGCAGGGGAGCGGGTATTTTACACTTGTAAAAATGTTATTTTCGGCTAAGCTAGTTGCACAGTGAAACCGTGGTGATTGACAATAATTTTTCCGTGGGAAAAGATACTCGAGGCATATTTTCACGAAGCTTCCCCATAATGATAGGAAAAGGTTTGTGATAGTTTATTTTAACGTAACAATGTTCATGACCGAATATTTCACCAAATAGTTAGCATTGACTCCTATGGGATTATCAATGTGTTGGTCAAAGTAGGCGTGTCTATCCTACCCAAGCACAACCCATTCCTGCCACACTGCGCTCAACGCTCGGAACCAGTGGTGCTCCTTCCAGTATATTTACAACCTCCTTGGTTACATCCGTAGAATTGGGGGCTGATGAAGAAACTCCGGGAGACAAAATAAAAAGGAGGAACTCACATCGGCGCGACGAAGGAGAAGAAACAAGTCCCCTGTTCATTCAAGTCGTTTTATTTTTTGGTGGAAATAGATATAACCGACTCCCATTTAGATATTTATAGAGCGACGGGGAGTGTGCCTTCCTTAAGAGTAGTCCAGAATATGTCCGGGAGAAAGTTCTCAAAACTGGAAAAAAGTGTCAAAAAGTCGAAAGAGTTTCAATGTAGATCATTCTTGTACCTATCCGGCCGAGAGTGCAGGAAAACTTAAATGCAAGCAGTGAAGATGAGGTTGTTTCTAGAGAAAAAATTACTCATGTAGGTGAAATTTATCGTGGAAGTTAAAACATATTTAAATTTCACTCTTTCTCTAAAAAGAAACCGACTTACCCCATGACAGTTTATACAAATGAAATGGAATGAATCACCAAAAACATGGAAGGACTAGGTTTTAGTATGGAACTTATCTACTTATTATTATTTCATACTTTATCGCTATACTAATTTATCGATACTTCGAATTTTTATGGAAATCTAATCCCAGACTAAGACATGATTGACGTATGATATCACATTTTCAGACTATTTGTACAGTTACGTGTTCCCCCTGGGTCACCTCGTTCTTCCCTTTGCTACCTTCGCTCACACCGTGCTTCAATCTGAAGCTTAAAAGGATAGGTTTAGGTATAGCTCAGCCCTGACTAAGACACAGACATGGGAACTCCACATTCAGGATGGGGGTCAAAATCTTTTCCCAGGGACAACTCACTCTGCGAGGATTTTCATTCAGAGGATTCGGAAGGCTTTAGCCGAGATTTGAACCAGTGCTGTAGTTGGGCTGGTAAGGCGTACCCCCTAAAATCCAAACTCGTAATAAGCGTACCGGTTAAACTACCTTTTTAAAACTCTTAAAAATAGCCCTACTGTAAATTTTCCAATGGATTTCAGGAAGAAAAATATGAAATTATTCAATGGTTCATAGTTATCTCGTGGCACAACTTGGAACTAGTATAAAGTCCTGTTTACACGATGCATTAACACGTACGAGTTAATGTACGTTTGCGTGAATGATTTTTGTGGACCGGAACGGAACATGTATGAATGGATGAACCAAATTAGAACAGCTTCTATTTTCTGTGCATGCATTCGCACAAGTTGGGTGGTTAAACGGTGCATTTTGGCGTTCATACATTTAGACATTAACCCGTACGTGTTAATGTACCGTGTAAACAGGCCTTAAGAGTCTGAGTTTGACATTTCAATCGCGGCCGGTTGTATAATACATGTTTAGCTGTTGGCAAATTTTGAAGAGTACCGCCTAAATTTTTTTCCCAACTACAGCACTGATTTGAACACAATACCTCTCGTATAGCAGCCAAGTGCTCTATATATCAGGCTTCCACGTGCCCCAATCATTACCATATGGAGAAAAAATTACTCTCTCTTAGTTTATAGTTGCATCGAGGATAGTGCCGTGATGATAAGATTAGTAAAACAGGAGAAATCGTTGAGCCACTTTGAAAAATTAGGTAGGAAAGTCAAGGAAGATTTTTCATTGTTTTGGGGAAGTATTCCGATGCCTAGAGTCAATGATAAATAGCAAAAAAAATTACGAAAGTCATAAATTATGGCTACATTTTTCTTACCTGTGTAATACTTTGGTTACCTTAAACCACCTTCACAGTAAATGATAAATGCTAACAGTGAATGGCGACGGAAAGGCATTAAACATAAATATGAATGCATAAATAAATTACTTACGACGCCATGATAGCTTAATACCAATAAAATAACAAGTGAGATTCAAAAATTCCCAACAGTGCCATTGATTTGTGAACGTGGTTTCTAAGGTAATTGCTGTGTATCATCGGGGTTCAACTTCCAAATTCTACCGATAATTGGCGTCTCACGTGATAGGATTCTCGGGTAGAATGTAACATGCAAGTACAGCCGATTTGAAGAAATAGTTCACGCTTTAAATGGCAGCGATTCCCCGCGTCGTTCCCACGTAAAAGGATCCCATCCTCGACATGGATTGCTTCTTTGTGTTTCATCCTTGCCTAATAGTGCATGAAGAGTTTTGTGTTACATGCCAGGCGCGACGCGCAACTCGCCCCAGTTTTCGAACAGCGGAAAAAAATGGAACTCGCCCGTCGAGCGAGGCCTTTTATAACAGGAGGATTGATTCGCTGAAGGCCAAGGTCAGTCGTTGATGATGATGATGACATGAAGAGAAAACTATGCGTTACAGCGGAGCTGTGTGTGAACGAGAGTCTTGTGCGGAGGCAATGCTAACCCTTTTGTCGCAATGCGGATGTAATGGTTTTGAAAGGGAGAGCGAAGAGTATGGTTCGCGCATCTCCCGAGCAGGTTTTCCGCGCGAGAGTACGATATTCACCCATAGGATAATGCGACACTTTCTTCACCATCATTCATGAATACATTTTTTTATAATCTTATAGCTACCTTTACCCAATTTTAGAGATCCTAAACACTCCTACAGATGAATGAGTTTAGACGTGTTTTTCATGGACACGGCGATTTTTGTTTTTTTAAACAGAGATGGATCAAAGAATTTTGATCAAATTTTGCGTAAAAATATGAAATAAAGTTTAACTTATACCACTCGTAAACTTGTATAGTAAGAAGGTTTGGCATGAGGAAATACTATTCGTGTCTACGTTGTATGTTAGTATTGTTATAAAAGTATTCTACCGAATAATGTAGGTTTCCATGGAGTACTTGAGAAGAATTATGAGAGCATCCCTTTACATCAAGTATTTCCCTCTTCAGTTCACACGTCACAATAAGGCCTACTCTCTTTCATTCCATCTAAAAATCCTATTCTTTTCCTTCCTATCCCTCGTTTACCTAATATTCTACCCTCTAACACTGTTTTCAACTTCCCCTCCCCACTAAGTACTCGCTCCATCCAAACCTTCTGTCTCCTCCGTATCTCATCTAAAAGCTGCCTATCCTTGCCAACCATATCCAGCACTTCGTCGTTCCTTTTCCTCTCCGTCCATTTCACCTTCTCCATTCTTCGCGTCACCCACATCTCGAGAACTGGGGGCTGATGAAGAAACGAACGCCTCGTCTTATCTCGTCCTCCTTCCTCAGTGTCCACGTTTCCGCCGTAAAGTGCAACACTCCAGATCAGACTCTTCACTGACCTTTTCTTTAAACTCTTACATAATGATCCTCTCAAAAGCTCCTTCCTGTTCATGAACGCCTCCTTTGCTAGCGCAATTCATTTATTTAAGTCCTTACAACAGAATCCAATTTCTGGGGGCGTAAAATTAATAAATTCTGATTTTTCACGAGATAAGGATTGGATTAAGCGCACATAATCGAAATTTGCTGTTAATGCCATGCAAAGAAGTTCTGCCATCAGTTGAAATTTCGCGTGTCTACGAGGTATGCTTGTATGCAAGCTCAAGTTTTGGGGAATTGCAATGAATACATTCTGAATATTCATATTGTACTTGCTCCACTCATAGCAGACTCTCCATTGACCTATTTTTTACAAAAACATTTCATACAATACGTTTAACCTCATTCATTCAAAGGCGTGTATAGGATTTTATAAATTGGGTATGATTGGTTATGAGCCTACCCCTATGAGTTTAATGCATGAATGATTATGAATTAAGTGTCAAAATGAATCTTGTATTATAAAAATTTCCAATTACTATTTCCCGTTTTTTCTGTAATTCACCGTGCCGTATAAAGTGGAGGAAATTGATTTAATTGAAAGCATTTGAATGTAAGTGGTGATGTGTGCTATGGGATTAAATAAATAATATTTTACGCATTATTGAAGTTAACATTTTGACAATTGCATGCCAAAATAAAATGAAATGAGAATTTCAGCGATTCCTCTAATTGTAACTTGCCTGCGCGTGATAAGCGCCTATTGATATCATAAAAATACTTCCGCATAATAAAAATATTGTTGTGCTGTGAAATTTATGTCATTTTTACAGACTTTGTTAAAAAAATTCCGTATTTAATTAATGATTTAAAATAATAAAATTAATTATTTCCTCCAATCTTTTTAAATATTATTTCTAAGAAATTTGAGTGTGGTGCAACCAGCCCATTTGGCTAAAAATAATTCGAGAATAGCATTGATTCAGCCGTTCCAAGGTATAGTATCGATCCTGAACATATGGCGCGAACATCGACCATCTTCCTCATACTATTTCTCCCAGCTTCCGCGGAAGATAGAAATGAGTGATTGATTAAGTGATTACCGACTCGACCCGCCAACCGCTGGCGACCCTGGCTAATGATCGCGCGGCTAAGTGGCACCCTCTCCTTCCCTTAACTCCTCCAATCACATCACGCCCTTACCCTCTTGTACCATAGCCAAGCAGCAGACGATATCCATCGGGTATTTAAACAAGGATATATCCAAAATACGTTGTTATTACATATTGAATATTTTGAAGAAAGTTACTTAGATATCCTATGTATAAGATCCTCGACAATTTGTAAAAAGAATGTCGCATAGATATCCAGTATGTGATATCTATGGTATCAAAAAATTGTTATTGAAATGGTATCCATAGGTGGCATATCTTCTGTATAAAATTGAAGAACGCAAATCTTTTGTTTGCATGTCTGGGGAAAACCAAAAACCATAATAGTACCATAGAAAGGCGGACGACCTCCGAGCAGAGCATCAGTAACGGATACAGAAAAAACTCAAGGGTGGGCGCAAAAGATATTATTTATTTACATACCACCGAAAACAGCTCTATTTGGCCTTTCACGTCGAAGTCATTAACAAATTTACGGTTTAACGTACACAAGCAACCATGCCCTAGATAGGGGTATCTTACCAGGTGGGACTCGAACCCGCGGCTTCCTGTTTGGCAGGCGAGGACTTTACCTTGCCGCCACCGAGGCCAGCGAGCTACCTATACTTTTATCGCAATAAAAATAATCAAGTTACATGTAAAGTTGAAGATTATTTTCAGAGTTTTATTTTAACTGATTAGCGCATATACAAGACAATGCTATCGTATAACATAAAAAAATTTAATATGTGGTTTTGCTATGTTCAGCAAATGCGGGTAGTCCCGCGCGACCCCTGCGCACCCCATATGTATGCTGTCATCTATCGCGAAATTAGTGATCACTCTGACTATGAAATTCTATCATCTGACTTAAACAACGTTCATTTGTGGAGCCAAGAGTGGGGACTCAAACTTAATCTGAGCAAATGCATGGCGGTACATTTCTTGCGGAATTCGTCCAACTTTAACCACGTTTATGCAGTGGATGGCATTAATGTAAAGGTAACAGACGAAGTGAAGTACCTGGGAGTTACGATAACCTCGAACCTCACGTGGGGAACACATATAAAGAATATTTGCGGCACAGCCCTGAAGAAATTAGGATTCGTCAAGCGTATTGTGGGAAGATTTTCGGATGAGAAAGTAAAAGAAAGGTGCTATTTCGCTCTCGTACGACCGCACCTTGAATATGCAGCGAGCATATGGGGTCCGGTGCAGAAAGACTTAATCCGCGAACTGAATAAAATTCAAAGGAAGGCTGCGCGTTTAGTCAAAAACTGCTACGGGCGTACAGACAGTGTTACCCAGATGTTAAGCGAGTTAGGCTGGGAGCCGTTGGAGACTCGGAGGCTGCGCGCTAGGCTTAGATTGCTTGAACAATTGAGAATGGATATCTTTAAGAGCGACACAGTGAACATAATATTAGAGCCACACTATATTTCCAGGTCCGATAGAAGTGATAAATTAAGAGAGATGTTTTGCCGAACGGATAGATATGCGAATTCGTTTTTCCCCCGAACCATAAAGGACTTTAATAAACGCTAGTCCCAACTTCGTTTGAGCACTTAATTTTTTTTTTAGCTGTAAACGGCTGGTGTCCTAACACCCCCTGCCACACGCCTTTTAGGCGGCTTGCGGGGTATTATGTAGATGTAGATGTATACACCACTGCCGAGCATTACAGCAAAGCGGGAGTGGAAGTAACGAGAATCAGGGTGTAACGGCGGAAGGGGGGACGAGGGGTAAGGGTACATAGGAAGGAGAGGAAACAGTTTCCGCGGAAAGATAAGAGAAAGGGGTCGTTCCTCCGGGGAAGGGGTTCGCTGGAGGAATTCCGTCTCCGCTCCGGTCGCCGGAGGCCTCCGGGGGGTTGGTTTGGTGTGGGAAACGAGTAAATGAGAGAGGGGTTGAGGAGGAAGGCCAGCCGAGGGATCCCGCATTACATTTGGAGATAAGAATCCTCGGGAAGTTGGTTTTCGAGGGGAGAAGCTGCCAAAAAATCACGATGTGCACGCCAGAACTTCATTACACTGAACTACACTGAGCCACGATGGCGAGAAATTACCGTGCGATATTGATTTACTTTCGATAATCCGCACTGAATGCTAAATTACCATAATTACGTTTACTAGCGTAATTATCACAGTATGCAAGACCAAATCACATTCCACTTAGCTGCACTGACGCAGGACAAAGAGAAATTACTGAAAGATGCCGAATAGTTTTCGTAAATCCGAATTGTACGCTAAATTACCATAATTAAAATTTTTAGCGTAATAATCACTATATGTAAGCCCAATTTTTTCCACTGAAATAAACTGAGGTACGATAACGAGAGATCATAGTAAAATGCTGGATAATTTTCGATAATCCGTATTGAATGAAAAACAAATTGCATTTTTTTAGCGTAATTACTACCGTTATCCTTCAATTGAAGGTAGGTTTTCATTGTGCATTTTTCTGAACAATCTTGGACCCTCGTCCTTTCAAAATTGTATTTGGTAAATTTAAATTCGGAAAACGACCGACAACTTTGGTAAATGTTTTCCAAGTAATCTCCATGAATGCAAGGAGTACGCGTTAGTGAGGGACAGCATAGTAATAAAAAAATCTATAATCCAGCTACGTTAGTTTTCGAAGAATATAACCCGAATGTCACACAATCTTTTGCTCTGCGCCTTCAGTAGATTAGTCTCACAGTTGGATCCACTGCAATCCCTTTGCAGTAAGGTTTAACTTTTGTTCCGTCTTAGATTCTGTATTCTTTAACCCTTCCGTGACTGATCGGGGCCACTCAGTTACCCCAAATTATGTAAATGTTGTATAATTCTTTAATTTCGTCCCTTTGATATTTTTTGTATTTGAGCTCAATCACTTTGTCGTTATTTACGTATCGAATGATTTTTTTTACATTTAAATTGTTTTTTAAAACTAAACTTTTTATCGGCGGGATAACGGAGTTACCCCGCACAGCTGCCGCCGGGAAGAAGAAACCTTGTTTTTTAGAAGAGTGCAGTGGTAAAATCTGAATGCAAAAAATTATTATATTATAAATTCAATAACGCCAATATACTACATGATAGCACCATTTGCGGTTGTTTTTTTCGCAGCATGTTAGTCAATGTACAGTTACAATAGCAAAATATTAAAGATTCCTGCACAAAATCAATTAAAAATCCTAAATGTAGCCTACATAGTATTTATATATATTATGCAAAACAAGATATTATATCATTACGTAAAAAAAGAGCCATGGTGTTGAATTACAGGAAAGACTAAAAGGCAACGTATAATTTATGAATTATAAATGGGGTGCCTGAGATGCCTCACACAGTCGTTCGCTTAAAGTTTTCTATGCACAGTCACGAGAGGGTTAATGACCACAGAGTTGGAAATATTTGTAACGCATGGAGAATGGAGAACTCAAGGTTAGCCGGTACTGCATTTGTCTCCAGTCGAGTCGACAAAGAATCTTTACAAAGGACAAGATCACGTATGCTTCTCTTTCCCTCCTCAGCCCTTGTAACACTTTAGGGATTGACAGACATTGTTGGTTTTCGTGCGGTAGAATCAATAGAAAAGTGTGGATGGGATATTGTGCCCAAAAAAAACGATCATAGGTCGATGTTAAACAGAAAGACGGGCCTACGGCGTTGAGAGCATTCATATTTTCTTGACATCTACTGAAATAGCGAAATGGAGGCGCATATAACATTCAAATGGTGTAAAGTAAGCCTGATGATAAAAATATCCATTTAAAACACAGTAAGTACATCATACAGATAATTGCGAGACGAAAAAAATAAATAAAAGTAAGATTTTATAATTAAATCTCTACAGAAAAGGGAAGACAATTAATTTGAGGCAAGACTAGCTGACCAAATAATGAATAAAATCTAAAACCGCTTATTCCAGCGGTGCTGGAGGTACAGAGAGCAATAGTATAGTACATTAGGAGAATGAAGTATGCCTCAATCATGAAAATGCTTGTTATGAGCCAATTTCATGTCGGAGCCTGTCCTGAAAAGTGACAGCTTGTCCAACACGTGTTGAATGGAAGCTTAAAATATCATAAAATATAAACATATGCGAATCTTTTTGGATAATCTCATCGCCGATTGTCGCTGTTAAGTTTAAGGTAATTTTTGTAAATTTCTAAGATAGTTCTTTAGAGATATTGGCTCATATCACAAAAAATACAAAATAAAATATGCAAATAAAGTTAAATAATCTAAATAATAATATAAATACCATGTTTTTTAAAAAAGAAAAAAATAACTGACAACGGCTCCTTAAACTTTTGAAAATTTCAAATATGATTGATGAGAAAGCAAAATAAGTTTCAAAAGAACATTTCAGATATCAAAAACGAATAAGGTGATGCTCATGTGGGATTATAAAATTAATAATTGCTGCACAATTTATATCAGATTTGACTCCTAGCGAAAGCGAATGTAATCCTATACAAAACTTTAAATCTTACGTGTAACCTTTCACTTACAGATAAACAACAGAAAAAACATACAGGTACTTTACGCTTTACAAACAGATAATTTATTGAACCAACTGTGAATGCAGCACCTCCATTGGATGGTCTTATTTAGAACTACATATTTAATTTTTATGCATGTATATTATTCAAAGTACTCTTCCAATCGAGGCAAAAGTGTAATAACATTGCATTGTCATCAGCTATCCTGAAATTTTCAGCTCTCTAGTTAATCAGGAAGTGGTCGAAATTTGAGTTGCAAGATTTTGCCCGGAAGGACAGACAAGAAAGCGAGTATAAAGGCCATTTTACACGGTACACGGAATTGCGCAATCTGACGTACGAGCGAAGGCGCAATCGAAATTGCGTCGTGTAAAGCGGTGAATTGCTAGAACACATGCGAGAATGCCTGGATGCGAGACGGCAAAATAGCCCCTGTTCTAATTTCGTTCATGTATTCGTGCAATTCCACGCCATTCTTGAAACTAATGCAGCTCTAACCTGCGCAATTCCGTGCCCCGTGTAAAACGGCCTTATTGAAACGTGGTAATAATAAAAATGGAGGTGGACGTGGCATGACTTTAACAGATCCAATACCTACTTCATGAATTGGAATGGACGTGGACCTATATTTCTATCTTACAGGCAATGCGTGTTGAGGGAGAAAGATGGCGGTGGTGACGCACACGTGTCGTCGCTGCGATAGTGTTGGTGACGTGCGAGTGAGAGACAGGTAAGGAAGGACACGTGGCGAGAGACAAATGAATGAGATGGATGCGCAGACAGATGAGGGATGAAGACGGCTTGACAGTCGTATCGACGACGACGTGGGGAGGCCAGCACGAGCGGCGATGGGGGAAAGTGAAAGCAGCGGCCCCTGACATCGGGAAGGCGGGGCCGGGGAGCGCACGGTGATCGGAGGCCAGGACATATCTACACCTACATAATACCCAGCGAGCCATCTCTAGAGTGCTTGGTAGGGGGTGATCAATCACCAGCATGCAGCATGCAACCGGACTCCCACATGCACACCACACGGTCTAAAAACGTTACGCATATTTGAAAATTACTTCCACATTTTGTCAGAAAAAATAATAAAATTTGGAAACATGTATTAAAGTACATATAAGTTAGTAGGCTACACTACAAAATCATCTAATCTATTTGTGAGTTCTAACGCTGCCGTTATAATCTCTCGTTGATCGTGGAAAAAAAGACATTCTGAATCAGTCTGTTCTGCAGTCTATCTCCCACTCAGCGAAAGCCCACTAAATCAATGGCATGGTATTTTTCATTGTAGTAAAAACTTTACAATGATGCCATTACAGCCAAAACAGCAGAAATAAAGTAAATTGTCTTTAATTAAATGTTCAAGTATGAAAATTAAGCGGAGGCGATTCGAAAAATTATCAGTCTGAATGAATGTATTAATTACTTTGTAATTCGAGCTCCAATATCTAATACCTGATGGATAGTGACTTACAGGCGGGGGACGATAAATTATAGTGACAATCTGCGTAGCACGAAAAAAGTTCTATGCACCGATAATTCGTTGTTATTATCGCGAGATAGCCTAATATTTAATGCCGTAAGAGGAGAAGGTAAATTTTTGTGCTAATCGCGACTTATCTGACCCAATAATCTGTTGATTTCACTTTGCTGATTGCAAATATGGCAATGGCCTGATAACACTGTACCTACGTGCTGACTTCACCTCAATCGCATTTTCAACGAATGGTAGGCTTCATCATATGTGCATCTACTATTCAGACCATCAAAACAAATTCCTAATGAAATTCATGCAGACGTAAATTAAATTCATCAAGGCAAAAGATGTAAGCAAAGATCAAAGGAATCCTTACACAAAGGGTAATGGAAGGAATTTAATTCAATCTATTCAATGAAACTGTTACGTAAAGGCGAGTTCATAACACGAGATATTTTATTAATAGTGCTCTTAAAATTTATCAAAGTAGGAATGCTGGCAGTATTATTTTTGGAAAACAGTTTGTTTGTTATTTTTTTTCCGCTTCGCTGTTTTTGATACCGTCAAATCCTGTGAATGTAAGTTATTCTGGATGAGCTCACGAATTTTAATCAAACTGCATTTAATTGAATTTCCATATAAAAAGGACACAAAGACTAGTCTAAAATTACATTTGCGATTTATGTCATCGCAAAAAGGCTTTGCAAAAATCTGAATTTCAGTGATATCTCGCATTCTGCATACTGTTATATTTCTGAGTTTATACCAAAATGTTATTTTAAGGATTATTGCGTTTGTATCCATGATTTCATACAATATCACATTTAAGTTGCTTCTTGAAAATGTCAACATGTAAATAATAACGTATCAACGCAATTTCCCGCATGCCTTATTGCAAAAAATACTCAAAATCTTTCTTTCAATAATATTACGGTTGACGCCGTAATTAGTATTGTACAACAATTTAAATTATATCTTATAAATGTATTGAGCAATGAGTATAGTTAGTAAACATTTTTTCTTCCAATGAACAAGAATATATGATTTGACGTTACAATGTCCTGACGATAATACTTCTTTTCATATTTTCATTAGTGTGGAGGTAACAGGCAGATTGGAATCTTTCAATTCATAGCACAACTATCCATGATAAATCCATAGGCAAAATTTACAAAAATTCATTGTTGCAATATTTACACAATTCAAGGTGTCAAATTTGTATAAGGCTTTCGTATAATCAAACATATAAGGGGATCGGGTTGGTGTGGTGGCTGGATTATTGGCTTCCCACACGGTGGACTCGGGTTCAAATCCTGGCGGCGGGAGAGTATTTTCTGAGACTACCCGATCCCCTGCTTGAATGTTGTATGGAGGGCATTTTAAGCGCAACACTACGTCCGTCGAATGGGACGTTAAGCCGTGGTCCTCTTGGTGCCTTTTGTTAAGAGCAAGCTAATGCCGACGCTGTGTTTCCCTCCTTCCTTCCTTCCTTCCATACCCTTCCTTCATGGTGACCTTAGCTGTCGATCGCCTCTTCGAAATACCATACAGTAAAATCATATTTCTTGTGATATAATATCAAAGGAATGCTTATCCAATGCTAAGATAACAATAGATTTTAAACGTCGCTCTATTTTACTCAAAATTTCTAATTATGTGGAAACGTTATTCATCAGCAGTCGAATATATTTACTTACAATTTAACAAGCGAAGCTAATAGATAATCTAGTTCTCATTCCTTTATGCTATTCGGAATGCAAACAGCAACGTGTTTACTGCAAGCAATAAATCATTTACCAAAGTACAAATTGGATCGAGGCGCCGGAACACGGAATATCCTCCTCTAGTGACTGGAGGACAAGAGAGCTAATTCAGTTGCTCACGAATTAGCTTCAAGGAGCTAGCACCGACGTTTGATTCCCTGGAAATTGTCGAAAAAGACCTCGCAGCGCCGCAAATGCCACGGTATTAGAGAGGCTTATGGGAGACCTAATTAGTTTTGTGAGTCAGTGCCTCTGGATCAAGAGAGGGGCATAGCAGAAGGGTTACGGATTGAGGGTGCGACTGAGGAAAGTACCACCTCGATGTTTGCAGCGACACTCCATCTGAGTAAATTAAGGAGATTATTCTGCGATTACGTGAATAAATTCATGTACCGTTCTTTAGTAATTTTAACACGTTTTATTAAACTCGCTTTCTTGTTTGTCAGTCCGGGAAAATCTTGCAACTCAAATGTCGACCACTTACCGATTACCTAGAGCGCTGAAATTTACCGGATAGCTCAGAACTTGATGACAATGTAATTTTCTTACTTTTTTTTACCACGATTTGAACAGTATTTCGTGAAACATTTTGTACTGCGTCGAAACCAATTGTGCTTGAAAATGAATTGGTGGAATATAAAAAAGTTTTTCTTTTCATTTACGGCAACTTTATACTTTGAGTATGAGAAAAAAGGTATATTATTACATGTTATTCCATTGTGAAGGGATATAACAGCTATTGTTCTGAATAAATTTAACCGATTCAGACGTGGTATAATGGTAAGGTATGGTATTTGGAGGAAGCGATCGACAGCTGAGGTCATTTGCGCCATGAGGGAAGGGTATAAAAGGGAAGATGGAGAGAAACCCGGCGTCGGCACTAGCCTGCTCTTAACGAAAGGCGCCAAGGGGACCACGGCTTAACGTCCCATCCGACGGACGGGACACTTGAAATGTCCTCCACACAACATTCAAGCAGGGACCCGGATGTCCCTGAAAATTCTCTGCCACCGCCGGGTTTGAACCTATACCTACAGGGTGGGAAGCCAACACTCTAGTCGCCACATCAACGCGAACCCCGATGTAGAGGAAGTTTGATTTTTAAAAATGAAAGGTAGTTGCAGTTGCAGTTTTCCTCGCTCCATTGAAATGTCCAATTCAATGTCCGGTAGTTACGCTTTTCCATAATAATGGGTTATAATCGAGAAAAAGTGCAAGTACCTTTCATTTTTATAACATATTATTCTTGTAACATAACATATTATATTATTAACATATGAACATTATTTATTGATAACAAATTAATATTAATTATTTATTATTAAATTAATTATCAGTTATTAATTTATAATTTTTTATTATGAACATTATTAATTAATCTATTAACATATTATATTATTATTCTTATTTCAATCATCCTTTTTGATACTCAATGGGATTCCCTGGGGGTAGAAGATAAAGAGGTTGAATATGATATGGAGAAATTTAGTACCCCTCTTTTCCCTGCTCGCCTATTAAGTATACTTGATGAAAAAATCCACCCCTTCCCAACACTCCTCCACTTCTTCAATCCAAACCAACCCTTAACCCGGCCACTGCTCTATCCGGCTCATTTCCTCCCCCCTTCCACCCTCTATCCCTCCCCCTCTCCTATGATCCTCACCCCATTCAGACACACAGAGCACGTCCCCTAGGCCTTTTATCCTCCCTCCGCCCCATTTCACCCTCCGACACCTCTCCTCCATACATCCCTCACGAACACATGCCCATGTGACTGGCTTTTTATTCTATTCCCATCCGTTTAACTCCGCGTCGTCTTCCCCTTACTCATCTTTAGACGTCTCTCCCGTGCGGCTATGAATAACCCATTTTTTTCTCTATCCCGTGATATCGTTTCCTGGCTCACGAGGATGGGATTTATAGCATCCCTTCCTGATCTGGACCACCTTTCTTTCTCTCTTTCTATCCCGCAGCGAAAGATTTTCTCCTTTGTGAGCCTCTTTTGCTGGAGTGAGTTGGCGTTCTGTTTTTCCGGACACGCTTCGTAAATTTCGATTCGTTTATTTATCAAATGTCTTTTTTCTGTTAATCGGTTTGCTTCGGCGAGATAGTTATTCGACAGTCCTGAGCCTTACTTTTCCATAAAAATTACAGAATATACACTTCTCATGATCTTAAACCCACTGACGCTAAATTACATTTAATTTCCTCTACGACTTCCTTCATTGGGGGTAAATGATAACAACGAAGTTACAAACTCACGCAAATTTGACGAAAACAGGACAGGTAATGAAATGGATTAGAATACAAAGGAATTGATATGATGATACTTTGCGTACTGAACCCGGTAAAAACCCGGACATAAAACCAAAAATTCTTCTATTGAATTTAATATCTCCGTTCAGAATATGACAGATCAAAGTTTACATACGATTCATATAGTCGTGTATCGAGTCACATCGACGCGATAGATCCCTTGACTTGTCAATTGTACACGTTAAAAATACCTTAATATACTTCCAATCTCAATGCAGTCTTTTTTAATGGCATACTTTATTTCCCACTCTCGCTCTAACTATAGTTTATGACTTATATGATAGAGATGTGTTAGGTTGTGTATTTGTTTTTTTTTGCGGTTTCCAGCCATATTAAGAAAGGATTATTTTACCAAATTGAACCCAGAATGGCGAAGAGTTCTAGATAAAAAATATTAACCAAAAGGTAGAAAGATTGGGACTGAGAAGAGCTATATATTAACTTCATAATTGAAAATGCATTCTTTATGACTAAAATGTATTCCTAGAGATAAACTGTGATTATCATAATATTCCAACCACAAAAGTATTGTATTTCAAGAACCGGTCAAATTCCATTCAATTTTTTTCTTCTTCAAACGTACCTACTTAGTGTTGCTCTTCCATGCACGAATGTCTAACGGCACAATCAGCTGAGGTATATGGTTCAAGTTAGGGAAGAGAAAGAAAAACAGAGACAATGACGAGAAAATGAAAAGGGGTTTGGTGACAGGGTTCACCGCTGAAAAGGGATCGGAAGGAGTGGGATAGGTTGAAGAAAGAAAAATAGAGAAGAAGGGACAGGGTCCAGACTTTCACTACATCGGAGATCGGGTTGGTGTGGTGGCTAGAGTGTCAGCTTCCCACCCTCTAGGCTCGGGTTCAAATCCCGGCAGGGGCAGAGAATTTTCAGAGACTGCCCGATCCCTGCTTGAATGTTATGTGGAGGATATTTCAGGAGCAACACTCCGTCCGTCGGATGGGACGTTAAGGCGTGGTCCCCTCGGCGCTTTTCGTTAAGAGCAGGCTAAGCGGACACAGGGTGTGGAGATTGAAAATATGCGCCAATTTGAGAGAACTGTCTTTGGTATAAACAAGGTTAAAGAGCTAATGTTCTAATATAACTCTTCCTAGTCAAACATTGAGATATGTCCATTCATAATAAGTAACGTACACCAACTTAAAACGAGCCTAAGTATTGTTGCTGTTCCACGCACGAATGTCTAAAGGCCGTTTTACACGGTACACGGAATTGCACAATCTGACGTACGTGCGAAGGCGCAATCAAAATTGCGTCGTGTAAAGCAGTGAATTGCTAGATCACATGCGAGAATGCGTGGATGCGAGACGGCAAAATAGCCCCTGGTCTAATTTCGTTCATGCATTCGCGCAATTCCACGCCATTTTAGAAATTAATGCAGCTCTAACCTGCGCAATTCCGTGCCTCGTGTAAAACGGCCTTAACAACGCAATCAGCTGGGGTAGGTTAAGTTAGGGAAGGGAAAGAAAAACAAAGGCAAGGACGAGAAAATGAAAAAGGGTTTGGGGACAGGGTTACCCACTAAAAAGGATTGGAAGGGCTGGGATAGGTTGAAGAAAAAAAATAGAGGAGAAGGGACAGGGTCCAGATGATGGATAAAAGTTTTTGGAGCGAGCAGTGGGGATGGGCTTCCCATTGTAACCGGAAGAATTTGGATTCGGTAACAGAAAAAGGGCCTCAGGGGGAAATTGGACAGCTAGAAGGATAAAGATTGTTCCCTGCTGAGGAAAGAGGCAGTTTTTGAAAAATAAGATTTTCTGTGCAAAAGATGGATAACAGAAAAATACACTACATAATTGGAATAGCTGGGATTAGAAACATAAGGTAGTAATGTACATTCTATTTTCTTTCGGGGGATTTAATAGGTAATTTATTAAAGCCACCACCGTTTTTTTTAAGAAATTCTCAGGAGCATATTTAATTATTGTCTTATCACGATTAATGAGGAATCCAAATAATTAATATTGCGTATGAAGTAGAATCAGGGGAATGGAAGAGGCTATTACACTACCATTGCTACATGACCAAAGGTGTAAATTCTCCTTGAGTTGTAAAAGTAATTCCTACTGAATCAATTTTGTATCCCCAACGCTTTAATGCACAATGCACATATTTTTTTCTTATCTAAATTTTGCATCAAAACAGGAAAATCTATTATTATCCTCGAATGAAAACATTTCCTAACAACCAATTTCTGCAATTTTATTGGTCAAGACTTGATAAATTACTGATATATCGTGGTATTTACTCTAGTGCAGTGGTTCCCAACCTTTTCTTGTTTGAGGCACCCTTGGAAAGCCTTTCAAAAGTTCCCGGCACCCTTATAAGGAAATAGATATTTAAAATCTCCGTAGCTTTTTTATTATTATTTATTTATTTGTTTCATTTCGAGAGTTTGCATGCAAAAACACCTTATACTTAGTCCTAGATGATATGAGAATTATGTTTACACTGATTCTGCCTAAATAAAAAAAATAGTATTACGATACAAATATGTAATGTGAAATTTTGGCGGCACCCTCAAAAGATCTCACGGCACCCCTTAGTGCCGCGGCACACCGGTTGGGAACCACTGCTCTAGTGCCTTATAAAGCATTTGATTTCCTTCAAACAACTTCTTAAAATGAAAAATTGAGGAAAAGAAAACAACATGCTATATCCACATTGAGGAGAAAAAATCCAATGTTATTTCTTGGCGAAGGCATCAATCACTATGGTTGAAAGCAAATGTTTATTCATCTTGCAATGAATAAGGAAGAAGTTCCCTCCTATTTGAGACATTCATGCTGTTAAAAAAGAGTAAAATTAAAATTTATTATGAACTGGTATGTGAAGCAAAATTTCCATTACCTCCACTAGAGCATCTTTATTTATAGTCTGTCCAAACACGGAAGGTGGATAAGAGATGGAGGCACCGCTCGAGACACTAGCCGTGTACCCGACGTCCGTTAAACGATAGCTGGGGTCTGGTCGACCGCGTGCACTATAATGAGTCACGAATCGCACTCCAGTATGACAAATTATCACATACGAGTAAGCGTCATTTCTGATATTTTATTACAGTCTTAATTTATACATTTGCTTTCGTGAAAAAAGAGCCTAAACAGGACGGAGTTATGTCAAATAATGATGTAGTTAGTACTTCATCATCATTAGTCAACAATCCTAAGATTGGTTTGACGCAGCTCTTCATTTCTCTCTCCTATCCGCTAATCTCTTCATAGCTACAGCTTTAAGCCACCGAGTGCGTCCACCGGGTTGCGGATGGTGGGTCAACCTCTAGATATAGAGGTTAGCTGCGATATAAGCAAGTTTACTTGTCGAATAAGCAGTCGCGGACAAAAAGCGGCGGTTATCCGAGGTGGTATGGGTCTATCCCTGTGTGAGATAGGCCATCTAAATGATACACTAAACCTGTGAAGATACCATGACTTGGCGATGAGAGGCCGCCAACAATTATGCCTCACATCACCCGGAGGAGAGGGCAGCAGCTCTTCTTCATATGAATGAAGGTGGAGATCACGATGGTCAGTACAGCGACAGTTAGTACTTAGTGGTTTCAAAAAAATGTATTTTGCTTTATTTTACAGCTTCACACTAAGTTTTACATGACTAATTGTCATCGACATTGACTAATTGCCATTGAATAATTAACTCAACCGTGTTTAGACTTTTTTCATAAAATGCACCTAGAAATCAAAATCTGTCAAGAAATCAATTTTGTAATAAAATTACAAATGACGGTTAATTTTATGTGATAATTTGTGATACTGGAGTAAGATTCGTGACTCATTAAAGAGCACGTGGTCGACCAGATCCCGGCTATTGCTTGGCGAACCTCGTATACGCGGCTAGTGTTGGGATCTCGAGCGGTGCCGTAACTCTTGCCTGCCTTCCGTGTTCGGACAGACTATAATAACATTTCAAATTTACAAATTCACCCTCAGAGGATAGTTCTACAGATATTGGACCGCCATAAGGTTTCCGCAAATAAATTACTCACTTAGGTAAACTAACACCTCGCGGTTATCGAATAACTATTTAGTTGATGCTAAAATTTTAAAATTCACTGATTTGGGAAATAAAACAAAAAATATCTGAGCGTAGGGATAATGGAATTAAAAATTAATAACGGTGCAATAATATATTTCACATTCAGGCGAAAATATAGGCACCCTACGTTTAGTTAGGGGGATTTATATATGCGAGTACAAGATCACGCCATGCCAGCTCGAAAAACACAATAAACGCTATCGATTGAAATAAGTAACCAGGAAAGGCATGGATATATAAATTACACGTAAAAGTAATCGAGAGATCACCTATCATAAAGTGTCGCCCCTCCAAGAGTACAAGTTCTTAAATTTAGAAGCGTAAGACATCACCAGTATCTTTTAAATTAACTTCCCCAAACATTGATTCCCTCGGCTATGCCAGGGGCAGGAAAGATATATATTTTTTTTTCATGATGGCTCCAAGCCTTTAAGATATAATTAGCGATTACATGATGCAGGTCTTCTACGAAGGAAATGCAAGGGGAAGCGAAAAAAAACCTTTATTGAATCCCCCACCCAACGTTTTAAACGAAAACGCAAGTCTATAGGCTCCGCATTCAGGCATATAATGCCAGAGGAAAAAAAAGATGACGTCCCGGGACACAAAGGGTGTCGCGTTGAATGGCTAATCGATAGAATTGGCAGGTCTTCGGCGTGGAAAACGTGCCAAAAAAAAATTGGTGGGAGTTATGATGGCGGAAAGAGGATGCTGATGTTTTATAATCGAATGAAATGGCGGGGTGGTAGTGATATGATAGCAGTTGATTAATCATGGTAAAAGAGTTCAACGGCATGAGGCTAAATGTGGTGAATGCAAAAGCATTATTAATAGCGCTGTCCAGTATTCAGTTACTAGAATTGTGGTTTCTAGTTATTGGTATTCACTTATTTTCGTCTTTTAGCGACCAGGCTGCCAGTCAGTTTCACTGATCTCAGAGTCCTCTGGATGTCAGTTCGCTACACTACTCTCTCATAGGGTTATAGTGCATATAGTGCATGAATGTGAATATTTATACATATAAAAGAGGAAGCCTGTTTGTCTGCCCGCTATGCGTTTCCTTAAGGCTGCACAGATTGCGACCAAAGTCTGTACATATGTTCATCTCATGCTCCCAAAGCCCGTAGTGCTACTTATGGTTGCGTTGAACGTGTTCTATCCGTCGTTTTCTCATTAGTGTTTGCTACGTCATGTCATACAACCTCCGCGTTTGGACATCCTGCCGGATAGACACACCCCTCGACACGAACAAAGGAAAACATAACTCAAAGGTTACTTACACTTAACTATTAATCCTCTCGATGAAAATCTTTGGGGCAAGCGTTCGCACGACGTTTTTGGTATACGCGCATAAGGACACACAACGATACCTCCACTGCAAAATAGCTCACTAATCGACCACCGAATCAAATCTGATCATCTAGTAGCCCAACAATACGAATTCGCTCAGCATGCAGTGTCCGGAGTATAAACGCTCATCTCCAATTCTCCAAGCTTGGAGGTGAGCGTTTATGCTCTGGACACTGCCAGCTGAGCGGATTCGTATTGTTGGGCTACTAGATGAGCGGATTTGATTCGGTGGGCGATTGTTGAGCGTTTTAAAAATGACATATCGACATAACGATCATTGTTGTGGAGCGGGGTACAAGCTGATTCCGTGCACGTTATACGGAAATAGTTTATTTTTCCATTGCTTGCCGTTTAGCGTTTTCCGCGCACCGTCTTAATTCAATTTTGAATCAATAGACGTTATGGGGCGGGGAAACCAACATTATATCTGCCTTGCTCCTTTACCTAAAAATCATATTATGAGACCATGAATTTCAAGTTCCAAAGTTCCCGTCTCCCTGAATACTATCCTTCCTGAGCAACGCCGGATGGCTTGCTAGTAAAACTATATAGCAGTAGCGGATATAGAGAAAACTCAAGAGGGGGGCGCAAACGATTTCTTGATTTACCTTTGCTTTTATCGTAATAAAAAACACTCAAGTCACATGCAGAGCTTCAGAAATTTTTAATAAAAGTGATTATACACATGTTCAAGACAATTCCATCTTATGATATAAAAAAGTTACAAGTGTGGTTCTGCTATGTTTGGCTATGATGGCCCCGCAAAGGGGGGGCGCGCGCCCCCCATTTGTATCCGCCGCTGCTATATAGGCTGGATAAAAACTAATGCCACGAAATTTTAAGCTTGGATAGCTGATGCAAGCAGGAACCAGAATTACGGCTGATGTTAAGGTCGATAACGCGCCATTTTTAAGCAACAGAAACTTTGAACCAAGCGCTCCGATTGGCCGCGAGTTTGCCCAGTTGCCGGATTCTCTGGACAAAAGCCAAGGAAAATGCAGATTAAGGATTCGAGGCCATGAGTTGACATTCAGTCGTCAATAACTGAAATTTCCTGATTCTTCTCGATGCGTATTTTTGCTTTTATCTCCTAAAGATCAGAATATCTGCAAATCTCATTCAGTCATATGAAATTGGGGATGATTTTCTCAAAGGAAATATTTGAGTTCATCATCCAAATTATTGGTGCCTTTGATTTGATTTAAAACCTTGATGGATTTTGTCTAAGATGGGAAGAATTTTTAAATGTATATACCAGCGAAAAATATAAATTTTTTAATGGTGTAGTCGTAAATCTAGCTTATAAAAATATCCACAAAAGCGAAAGCAATGCAAGATGAATGTATGAAGATTTTCACATGGACGAATGTCAGTAATGAAAGGCAGACTTTCATCGAAGACACGCAAAAACAAGTGTTTCTCAAGAGTACATTTCAGTACCATCCAGGGGACGCCAGTAACTCAGAAGTATCATGCAAAATTAATCACTACAATTTCAAGTGGGGTCATATTTTTAATTGCACTCAGTAAAATTTATTTATTTAGGCAACAGAACAAACCGCAGAGTGTAGAACAATATCTCAATAGTTAGTCGGTTTTCTGAGTTTCATGCATTATAATGTTCTCTAGATATTCCCGTTTTATTAATATTAATAAGGTAAAAGCAAGCAAATAATTTTCCGAGATGAGTAGCATACGATCAGACGGTTGGAAAAGCCATTCAGAGGTGAAGCGAGGCTATTGAAAATCCTTTGAGAGAACCTTTATCGTATTGCTCCTTTTGTCCTAGGACGGAAACAATCTAATCCGATTAACTTAATGAACTTGGAGCAAAATCAAAGTCGGAAATAATAAATGTTAAGGAAATCGCTGATAAATATTAACTGTTGAATTGGAGACTTCACGACTTATTTTCACCGGCACAAAGCCTTTGATAAGCTACTTAGTAAATCAAATAATGAGTCTACTTAATTTGATCGAGTGCTTTCGAGAAACAGATAAAACAAACGCCGATGCCAATTAGGAAAATTTAAACAGTGCCGATGTGAATGCGAGAAAGCCGTAAAGTTTTAATAAATTGAAAATAGATGTAAGATAAAAAGCTATGGAGTACGGATTAAAACATAGATTTTAAACTGTAAAGTTGGAGTTTTTGCAAAAAAATATTCTGTAACCAATTACTTCCCGCGAATAAAAAAAATTGGAGCAAGCAAAGCGAAAAAAAATCGATGGAAGTAAAACTTCTGAAAGCATGTTATATAGCAAAGCTACGCCATTTTTATTATCATCGGATAATAGGGATTTTGAGAGAGCAACGGAGTCCTAGCAATTGAGGTATAAAAAGAGAAAAGAAATACAAATAAATGATAGACTGCAGTTAACTAGAAAACTTAAGTGAAGCTATATACTGAAACTCAAAGCAAACATGTTATGATTTACGTGAAATATGTGACAACATTTTGCGAACGCTAATATAATTGGATCGATAAATTTTAGATTATTACAAGTGTTTTTCCAGTAAATTGGTGTAATTAAAAACTGCAGATGTGGTTAAAACAACAGTAGAGATTAATAATTCCTCCTCCATTGAGAAAAGATAGGGATTTTACATATGTTGTCAAAAAATGGAGGAAGTGGAGTTTTTAGTAAGAGAGGTAGCATAGAATATTCTTTATTGGTGGTATTTTGTGTGTATGCAATCGCTGCGTCTTTCTGAAAGCAAGTTAGTTATCATAAGTGATAATTTTCTTTCTATTTTTCCTATGAAACCCGATTCTACACAGAGCCTTGAGTAAAACAACGACCCTCCAATGAGTAAAAAAGATTGATACTCGAATTTAAATTAGAAAGTTATCAATAATGCACATTAAACAGTAATAATAAATTATTTAACACTAACAGGTAACCCCAATTAAAGCTCTCGTAATAATGTATAACCGATAAACCGATAATAAATACATTGTATACCGATACGTATCGATATTGACTATGCGATATATTTTCGATACTAGCTTTTGCAACTTCGATTTCGATACTGTGCGTCTCGATGGGAACGATGGAAAGAGGAATGGAGTAGCGGATGGGGAAGAAGATGATTCGTCACCAAAACAATTCCTCCCACATTTGAGTCAACAGATTTCGCTCCCGAAGGAGTGGGAACGTTAAAATTCATCGTCAGCGACACTATTCGAAGCCTCCACCGGCATAATTAGAATTCGATTATCGCGGGTCTATCTCCAATCGGATAAGCCGGTGAATCCAGTCTCGTATTCAAAATCTCCGCCCGTTCGCTCGCGGAATATTGATGGACCGTTCTCTTTCTGGCATTGTTCCTGCGACGAGAGAAAGGGAACACCACAACTGACGTAATTTGTTTATTTGGAAGGGATAGAATGGAATACGATAGAATAGAATATAAATTTATATCTCTTGGACGTCTTTGTCCACAAATAACATGCAACAAAGTACATATGAGTGGGTGAGAAACCAAGGGGTAAAAGTGATTTCTTTTTTCTAATCCGAGTTAGGTACAGAAATAAGGTAAAGATAACAAACAAGATCAATTAGATATTTAGTCCTGCATTTGATTTTCCACTCGATGTCAGTACAGAATAGAGACTCACTCGTATCCCTTGGCAACCAAGATTTTGTGTATTTCTTCTAACAATTAAGTTTACCTCCCCATGTCGAGAAAAATATCACTTGGCTTCTCATCCCCTCATATATATTTGAGCTCGATAGGACATTGATTCTCAAAACAGTTACATCGTTATAAACAGTAGAATAAATCCTGTAATGAGGTTTTGGATGCTTATTTAATTAAGACCTTTCTTGGTTGAATAGATAAAAAAAACTTTTTTTAATAAATGAATACTGAACTGGATTTTTGTATGCTATAAGAATACTATTCCACAACATGGCCCCAGCAACAGAGACAGATTTTTGGTAAGTATTACCTAGTCCTAAGTAGAGGAGGAATCAAATAATAAGGAGTCATTCGGGAGCTTTGTTTTCTCTAGGAGGATAGGGTAAATTGCGAGAATCTGTTCACCATTCGCAACACATCCTTATGTACGCGTCTGGATGCAAGCCAGGTCGGTTCTTAACCCAGAGTATAACTTGGTTCTCAGTATGAAAGGGCCATCGCCAAAAAATTTAAATAACCTTATTTTTATTTTCTATTAAGTATATGGACAAAAGTTATTGAATTTTGGACTATTGGAATTTATTTCCCTTGAAATAGCGCTTGTATAAAATATTGAAATGTTTTTAATTCTTCGATGAAATTTTTTTAAACATTATGATAGTATCACAAACTGGTGCTTTCAGGAGGCTAACTGGTTTAAATAGATTTTAAATAAGTAAAAAATACATTGCGATGATAAATATATTTTGTATAGTATATTTCGACAGCTTATTCCACGTAAGATGGAGTTTGTAGCTATCTTATATTGTTCAGTTTGTGATGGAATTTTTTTTCTAATGTAAAAAACATTAACAATATTATTGAATCATGGACACCAAAAATTTAACTGCCATTTTAAGCATATTTTAATATCATTTTTTAATGGTCTATTCCACGAAAGAAGGAATTTTTAGTAATCACATCATTTCAGGTTGTGAAGAATTTTTTCTACTCTAAACATTTGAAATATTATCGAACCTTACCCAGCGAAAATCTAAGAAAAAAAAATTCAAATAGAGCTTGCGTTACAAAGATCCTGTTTAGAGTCCTGTCTCATGCATAAAACATGGCAATGTAAAAGGACAGATATGAATGAGGAATAACTTTCATCCGTTGCGAATTAGAACTCCGATGCCAGGATCTCCGGGCGGCTTGCACGGCAATATGCGGACAGGGATGAAATCTGTATGCCCGCGGTATAGTCCATAGATAGTGCCGATGAGTCCATAATCTTGGAGCGTGTTCGATCGGGTTTAGTGTCCACACACTCCCAACCAATAATGTCATCATTACCGCACCCGTCTCTGCGAGCTGCAGAGGAGGTGGGGGAAAACTCGCCGTCCAGACTGCCTATCTGATCTCATTCCCCTTGCGGCCCCGTAAACCAGTGGTCGAGTTATATCGGCCTGATTGACGTGCGAGCCTGTATATTTGACCGAGGGGGTAATCAGCGTGGACCACGGTCATCCAGGCTACGGCCAATTCGTTTCGCGCGAAGAGCCATGGGAAATTTGAAATTTACACTGGATTCAAATCCGATCTTTACACGCTGCGGGGGGATTGGAACTATGATAAATTGAGGTAACCACAAAAACACAGCAGTCGAATTACAACAAGGAATTCCACCATAACTAATTAATAAATTAAATACGAACGCATAAAGTAAGGAAATAAAATAAAAAATATTAAAAAACTTGCTTTAAAAAATTGATATATTGAAGTGTTTGTTGTACCTGAAAACATTTATATCTATCATCTGTTGTGCTTCTATCATTCATCATGTATTTTGAATAATTTTAGAGCGCATAACCTGTAATTTGAATAGCTATCATGAACCCTTCAGTTTCTCCATGAAGTTCCCCCAATGCCAGCCGTGTGTTCTTTGAACATTTATCAACATATTGTTGATTGAGGTCATTGAGGTTTCGTCAATGTAATTCTTTCTGGGCCCACCTTTCTATTTTATTAAGTTCTACAGTTCTTTTGCTGGTTGTTCTATTAAACGTGCCATTTTTTAAAAGTTAAACGGTGTCAAGTTATTGTCAGTATATAGTACAGAATTACGCAGCATCGGACTGTGTAATTTATCATAAAATAAATTTTTATCAAAGGTTTGATTATCATTATTTTCTTCGTTTTACCTCTTGCTACCTTGTAAGGTTTCTTCACAGTGAATGGACTATATTTATTAATTTTGGAGGAGTTTGATTTCTTAATTATTATAACTACTCCCACTAATTATTACTACTCCCACTTTATTTTTATTCATATATTCTATTAATTATATTGGCAAAAATTCTTGAATTTTGGACTAATGGAATATATTTCCCTTCAAATAGCGCTTGTATAAAATATTGAAATGTTTTTTAATTCTTCGATAAAATTTTTAAAAAATATAAGGAAAGTGTCACAAAATGGTGGCTTCAGTAGGCTTACTGATTCAAATAGATTTTAGTAGATTGTAGTACACTGTTAAGTATAATGACAGTGTACTACAAAGTTGAGCAGGCGAGGATTGAATCATAGCCAGTATCATCAACCATCTCAGAGTAGTGCACGCGTTTTGGCCCTCGTGAATCAGACGGCTCGGCGCGGGCGTAGCGGGTCCCTACTAGGGCCGCCCCTTGCTCTCGGCGGCTGTGGCGAGGGTGGAACCAGGAACAGCTGTGCTCAAAGGGAGGGGGGGCGGCGGCCCTACGACTCAAAAATCCATTACCCCAAATTCAAACTTGCAGATGGCGCATTGCGGCGGCGTCCGCAAGTAGGTGCGTGCGAGGAGCGGGGGAAAATATAAATGGGTCCTTTTCCTTCCTCCACCCTACAACACTCACTCCACGCTAGTTTTAGGTGGCTTTAGGGTCTCCTCCAATCTATCAGCTTCCTACGAAATTGGGAAGTAAATTAAAAGATACTCTAAGGCCGTTTTAGAAAGGGCCTATAATCAAGTCAACTTGATTACGAATTGACGTGATGACGTAGGACGATGATCTCCGACAGTTGCGGATCTACGGGGGGGGGGTTAATGGGGCTATGACCACCCCCCCCATTGGGTCGAAACACGCACTAGGTAAAATCGAAGTATTTTTGGGTTACCACTTTGCACAACAGCGTTTAGTTACATTTTCCTACACACGAGGGTCGTTTAATAAGTAATATTTTTTTCTCAAAATATATTTATTGTTAAGACTCAGAATTTGGTGACAATATGCATCAACACGTCTTTTCCATGTTCTATTTTTCTGTGTAGTCTCCATCGCATCCCATGACTGTGCGCCCATATTTTGGGGGAGCATGTTTTCCCTGATGGTAAAAGGTGTTGTCTTGTAGGCATAGCGACACCAGCCCTGGCTGATCATGGAGCTCTGTTTCAGCATCCCCTGACATGGGCATACCCAGCGAGGGGCAGAAGGGGGAAGCTGCCCCCCCTAGAAGCAAAAATCGCAAATGTCTTAAAGGAAAATAGCATTTTTTCAAGCAAATAATTCTAAAAACTAATAAAGAGCTGTTACAGTTTCCTTAAAATGTTGATTTCATTCACCTTTTCCATGCTGAAATCTTACCTAAAACTTGAAAAACCATTGCTCCCTCCCCCCCTCAGTTTTGATCCTGGGTACGACCTTGTGTCGATTGGCTACACACGGATATTCCAAAACTTAATCGATTGATAATAATAGATACAAACCATACTTTCGACTTATATTGGATGATTTTCAATGTGGGTCAATTCGCAATAACTTTTAATTGAGAATATTTGTAAGGGCATTTGCACTGTTTGACGATGAAAACTATTAAAACATGCGCGATTGTCTGAATGGCTGGAACGGAACTGGGTGGTGTTCTTATTCCATTCAGTAAAATGTGCAATTGCTCTTCTCTCAAATTTTAAAATGTTCACGTCGTAGTTTTTCAGGCATAAAGTTTTGATATTTGAGATGCCGGCACATTTTGTCGTACGTGTACTCTAATAACCCTGATAATTTTAAAATGATAACGTTATTTTTAAAATCATTATTCTGTCGTAAGACAATGATTTTTCCAATTCCTCATCATACATATACTACATTAAATACGTACAAACATTCCTCATTGAGACTTTCGTCTCGCTTTAGCGTCGCCAGCTCACTCCTTAACAAGTAAATCCCATAAATCCAACTTTAAATTGGTGCAGGATGCATATATTTCTCGTTTTTACACTTTCACCCTGTTGATAGCTGTTACAGTTTCCTTAAAATGTTGATTTCATTCACCTTTTCCATGTTTAAATCTTACCTATAACTTGAACAATCATGGCTTTCCCCCTTTTTTCGATCCTGGGTACGCCATTGTCCCTTGAGGGACTTTCTTTACCCATCGCCCAATTGCACTCCTACCAACTGCAGCATCCTCACATACTGCACGCAAACGTTTATGGATGTCCACCATGGCCATTTTGACGCTGTACCACGGTTCACCTTCAACATCTTCAACAAGATAAACTTCACTACCGCAGAGAACAAACATCAAAAGTGAAACACAGACCACAGTATTGATCAACAAACATTGAAAATAAAACACACTCTATGTATATCAATGGCTTTTCAAAAAATATGGGGCATTACTTATTGAATGACCCTCGTATTTACCTTCTTAAACGAATTGAAATACGAATTATCTCTAAACTTAGGGCCTATTTTACATACTTTTGGTATATTACAATCCAGAGGTAGATTCAAAGAGGGGCCAGGAGGGGCTGTAGCCCCCCGTTGGATATTCAATTTACTCTAGATAGAATCGTTATCTTAGCCCTCTCCTTGTCCCTATCCTGGATCCACCAACGATGACCGTCAATTACCGACATATCTCCCACGGAAGAGACCTCTAGCGGTCTTATCCGCTAAAATTTAACATGATTATCGATGCTTTCGCACATAGCCTATGGCCGTTTCCGAACCTTTTAAACATTAACCGTTTACGATCTAATGTTCCCATTTGGGAACATGTTTATAAAAATTCATGAAAATTATACGGCGTGTCTGTGATTACTTTTACAGCTTTTGTTATGTAAATAAAGTATAGAAGTATTTTTTGAGTGAATCGCATTAATAGGGTAGTTTCCTTCATCAAAAAAACCGAAAGGCATTGATTGCGTTTTGTTACCCACAATGACTGTATTCATAATATACAAATTATTTCATTTTAGAAATACCGGTTTAGACGAATGGCAATGGTCCATTTTTATCCTCATTTGAAAAGGGCCAGATTGGCGCCCATGCGATGCCACTCCACGTGACGTCACAGGGACCTAGTTTCTATAGGAGAAGATAGGAGTTATACATCGTCTGAGATTACCAATGCATGCATGAGGCGCAGAGATCAGGGAAACATGTCTTAATAATCACCTATTAAAACTGGCTAAGGTCGGAAAGTTTTCTTCGTTTGATAAGGAATTAATAAACCTTTTTTAAGCCAAGCGCTACCAGACAGCAAGGTACTCAGCTACCCTCTAGCATCCTGCGTCCTATCAGCGCTCAGAGCCTCGATCAAGGTCACCTCACAAGGCGGGAGGGGGAACCAGAAATACGTCACACGGAGAGATTTCCTTACCCGTCGCGTTTTCACGCGCTTGAAATTTTTCACTTTTCATTTGATCGTGAAAAATAGATATCGTCATTTAAAAATCTAAAAGCGTGAAATACGTACTCTAGGAGTAATAATCTTCCGATATAGGCAATAAAAAAATAATAGGAAACCACCCTATTGTGCATGCATTGGCCGTTAATTATACCTTTTTAAAGTTGGTTATTTTCATCACCTCTGTGGTGAGCATGCGGTTCATTCAATATTTTCCCCACACTCGCTCTCCGCTAACAAATGCTCATTTATTCTAAAGATCAATATATATTACATTTTTAGCCTTAGTTTTTTGGTCAAGTGTACATTTATTGTTCAAGCAATAGCGAAATTGTTTTGCGTGTTCCCATTAGGAAACTTGCTTGAAAACGCATTGAACAATTTTTGTTCGCCCACTCTTTCATAATATCCCTTAATTAGTTGTAAAAGAAATAGGATATGCAAAAAAAATTAAAATCAGTTGGTAAATTAGTCTGGTCGTTAAAGGTTTAAGTTAATTTGGATTGGATTCCACTTAATAATCGAGGACCGATTTCTTACGACACTTTCGAACTCGGTTCCTCCAACAGAAGAGAGATATAGCGGTCATTTCCGGTAAATGTTAACTTGATTTTCCATGCTTTCGAAAACAGTCTTTGGCCGATTCCACTTAAACTGTAAAAAAATCAAGTTAATTTTGATTGGATTCCACTTAACAATCGAGGACCGATCTCATACGTCACTTTCGAACTCGGTACCACCGACAGAAAAGAGATCTAGCGGTCATTGCCGCTAAAGGTTAACTTGATTTTCGACGATTTCTAAAAAAGTCTGTAGCCGATTCCGAAACTGTAAAAAATCAATTTAATTTGGATGAAATTCCACTTAACAATTGAAAGAAGACCTATCTCATGACACTTTCGAACTTGGTACATACAACGGAAAACACGACGCGGTCATTGCGACGTCAAAAAATATGAGAAACGAACTGTTTATGTTACTATAGTCGATTAATCCACGGGTATTTTAATGCGTTTTTGCCATCTCCATGCAATTGACCGTGGTTGACGAGGACTAGAGACTTAATCCTTTGGAGATAGCCGTTGACAGTAATTTTTAGTAACTACCCAATTTGGATTTCGATGCTCATTTTTTTACCACGGCAAAAAAACGTTTGATGCATGAATGCATACAAGGAACTGCAAAGAGGAGGCCCTATTCCTTCCCCCAGAAGGATGATTTCTGTTGCCATTTCGGTCGCATTTTAATCGGTTTTCAAAAATGTCCGCGGCGCGGTGATGAGTGCAATGCGATCCACTTTTTCCATTATTTTGCCATACAATATTCGTAATAGCGAGGAATAGCATTGAACATTTAAGAATTTGGTAGATCACGTCATCATGTATGTAAATTTTGGTTGAAACCGCTGATTATACCTTATTTTCCCGTGAAACTCGGATCAATTCGTCCGTCAGCGACACTGGTGGCGATTTTTGTAAACCCATTTAAATGCGCGGTGGTTTACAACACATTCAGAGGACGACATGAGTATCCTCCTTTGTAATATTCGTGCACGGATATTAAAAAAGAGGATCCTCAAGTCGACCTCTAAATGTGTTGTCAACCACTGCGCATTTAAATGGGTTTACACAAGTCGCAACTAGCGTAGCTAACGGACGAATTGATCCGAGTTTCACAGGGAATAAGGTCTAATTAAAGGTTTTAACTGAAATTTATATACGTGATGATGTAGCCTCTCAAATTCATAACTTTTCAATGTTTATTCCTCGCAATTACGAACATTATACCACAAAAGATTATTAGAAAGTGGATCGGATTGCGTTCATCACCGCGCCGTGGATATTTTTGAAAACCGATTAAAATGCGACTGAAGTGGCAACAAATGAGCTTTCATTGGGTTGGAATTGGATCTCCTCTTTGCAATTCCTTGGATTCATGTCTGAGAAAAAAGATTGCAGGCACAAAGACTGAAAACAGACTACACCCCTACCGTAATGCCTTATAGATTAATGCTCAACTAAACATCTCTTCGAAAAAAAATAAGAGAGGCGAAGAGTTAATTACCATAAATTCAGTGAAAGAAACAAATTCACTGAGCAGAGTCAAGATAGGTAACTAATTCTGGTGAAGGAAGACCAGATGTGATATCTAGATATGAGCGTTCTTCGCAGTTATTTAATGATGTATCCAAGATTACTTTTATGAATATAGTGCGTGACCCTCATTGGTAACTGCCCGAGGAGAATAGGCACCTAGACCGTACGCGGCAAAGCCTTTTGGGATCGCTAAACCCCTCTTCGGTTTTGAGGCACAATCAATAAAAGGGCCGGCAGCCAGAGCCATTACCGCCCCTGGATTTGAAAAAGGTATCTGGAGGGAAGTGGTGCTAAGGATCAGGAAAAATACGAAACAATCTCTCGCTAATGGAGACTACACTTGGATAAACACGACAAATGTATGTATTTATTGAATCGTATGCGCTAAAATGAAGAATCCAAATTATTTAAGCGTCAGTGAGTGGAATTTTTCCATATTGAAATCAATACTTGAAATTGTCCTTGTTCTATATATTTTAAGGGTGTTCATTACCTTGAAAATGATGCAGTTTCATTGAAAGATAGGTCGCAATACATTTTAAAATCGTGGAAAATTGGAAGTATTTATTTAAAAAATGAGGAAATCAGTTCCTTCTTACGCAATTCAACATTACTTTTAGATCGAAGTATGGTATTTGGCGGAGGCGAGCGACAGCTTAGGTCATTTGCACCATGAGGGATGGGGTAGGTAAGGAAGGGTGGAGAGAAACCCGGCGTCGTCATTGACCTGATCTCAACAAAAGGCGCCAAGGGTACCACGGCTTAACGTCGCATCCGAAGGACTTGAAATGCAGCGCTTGAAATGTCCTCCGAACAGCATAGAAGCAGGGATCGGGCAGTTTCTGAAAATTCTCTGCCACGGCCGGGATTTGAACCCGAGTCCATGGGGTAGGAAGCCAACACTCTTGCCACCACACCAACCCGATCGTCATATTCCTTTTCTATCGCCAATCCTTGGTACTTGTTTAATTGTTGAGGAATATAAAATCCTTTCTTAGAATTAACTTGTCTGATAAATCACATACAACCATACCCTGAATGGTGTTAAATTCCTCCAGGCGGGAGTGGAACCCGTGACCTTCATATTCACAGACGGGGACATTGCGCTAATTAATAATGAGCTGAGAAATGTTAAAATTCATGTCAACATAAGAAATCTCCACGAAGTAACTTCAAGTATGGTGTAATACACAAATAACATTTTCTCTAAATAATTTACTTCGGGGATGATAAAATGAGTTTGAAAATTGACGATATATTGTTTATTGTTATTATTTCAAGGGTCTCTGAAAATTCTCTGCCTCCGCCGGAATTCTGAACCCGAGCCCACAGGATGGGAAGCCAACATTGTAGCCACCACACCAACACGATCTCCCTTTAGATTGAAGAACTGCACGAAACAAATGCGACTTTTTACTCAAATTTGTATACCTACTCCAAGGATGAAGTTCGCCGTGAAAAATATTTGGCTTTGTCGGAATTCAAATACCTATGCACTTGCTCTAAAAAGATAGATACATATACAGATACATAAATGAGATGGTCGAGTTAAAATTACATTTTCTTTAATACATAAATGTTACTTTATAATTTTTCCCTTTTTTGGCGTAGATGGAGCCAGTACTTAGTGGGAAGAAAATGTTAAAAGTCGTGGTGGGCGGAAGGATTTTAGGTAAACAAGTGGGAAAATAGTAGAATTTATAAATAGAGTGAAAGGGAAAACAATTGAAGTTACTGGGGATTGAAGAGGGAAGTTTTTGGACGGGGGGAACAGGCAGGATGCTTAGAAAAATGCCCCATGCACACTCACCTTGACCGGTACTATACCTTAAAATTTCCTTCGACCGTTTCAATTTTAATGAGGCCTTAGGAGAGTGGGTGGTATGTATACAGACTAAATCGAAACTTGAAGCTTGTACGTGGTGGAAGGGCTCCATATTAATAGCGAAAGACCCCTTGATTCTTCCACAATTTATAAAAATTTCTATTTTATCACTGGTTTCGGCTATTACACCAATATCAAATCAAATACCTGCATTTGATAATGGTGTAATAGCCATAGTAATAAAATAGAAGTTTTTATATGCTTGTGAGAGAAACAAAGTGTCTTTCATCATTAATTTATACAGGCTGTTTCTGTTTAATTTTCGTTAAATCGGAAGCTCAATCGGAAGCATGAGGTCACACGTAATGGGTGCATATTGGCGATAAGGCCCCTACTTTTATTCCTATTAACATCCACTCAGATTTTAAAATAAAGTAGCAATTAATTTAAAAAAATGAGCTGATTACACGTTCATAAACGCTACATTTTAAAAAGAAAAGATAATAATATCACTAACTCTGTAACTAAAATTCACTCTCCGCCACTGATCACATGTAATGGGTGCATATTGACGATGAGATCTCCACTTTTCTCGCATTGTGACAGATCCGGGTTGGTTGGATTGATAGATGATTGGGGGTTTTGGCAGAAAAATTCCGGAGAGCGGCGAAAAAATCCGCGAAAAGAGGATGACAAATCCAGGATTAGATTGAAAGACGTTGGGAGGAATGGCTGGAGTCGAGAATTGCATTGAAATGAAGACGAGACTGCTAGAGAAGGGATAGGGGATAAAAGGCTTCTGAAAAACCAATCCGAGAAAATGGAGAAGCCTTTTTGATTGATTACCACGAAAGGGACACTTATGAAGAGAGGGGACGGGCGAAAAGAAAGTTGGACGAACTCGTTGAGTGAAAAAAAGGTAAAAGCATGCGTACATATATCCTAAGGAGAAGGAAACTCATCACTGAGCATTACGAAGCCCCTGGAAGCTTCAGCAGCGAATGTTTGAGCGAGTTGGAATTGCACTCGCAACGAAAGCAATATTGGTTTATCTCCAGCATTACAATTTCACACAGTACATTTTCTCATGAGTTTGACACCCAATAAATGAGCTTTCGTTTTGTAGACAAAAATGATTTTAACAATGTAACCCCAATTTTATTTTATTACAGTATTCTACTGATATTATACTGCTAAGGTAGCTTTCCATAGAGTACTCATTTCAGCTTCCCCTTCTTTCACGGGCAAAAAAGGTGGAATCATTTATATCCTAAGGAGAAGTAGACTCATCACAGAACATTGCGGAGCCCCTGGAAGCTCCAACAGTGAATGTTTGAACGCATCGGAACAGTTCACGTGACAGAAGCAATACTGGTTTCTCTCCAGCATTACAATTTTACGACAGTGAATATTCTCGTAGGTTTGACACGTTATAAATGAGTTGTCATGCTGCAAAACAAAATGATTTTACCTACGTAATTCCAATTTTGTTTTTTTGTAATTATTCTACCGATTAAGGTTGGTTTCCATTGAGAACTTATTACATCTTCCCCTTCCTTCATGAACTTCCCTCCTCAATTCACAATAAGTCCTGCCCCCTTTCATCCTATCAAAAAATCCTATTCTCCCCTTTATATATAGGTTGGAGAAAAATTGTGTATAAAATTTTAGCCCTGGATTGCTGATGCCAGTCAAGGATGGCAAGTGACACGAATCGAAAATGATTCGTTTCGACCCGGCGGGAAACGAAAATACGAGACCTGGGTTTAGTTTCGTTCCCACGCGAAATTAAAATCACAAAGGAGTTAAGTTTCGACCTGGGACGAAAATTTACTTCCTGGAACGAAACTAAATTAAACGGAACTCTGCTGCTCACAGTTAAGTCTCGATCCCAGAAGTTGAGTGGAGGGGGATATGAGGGAATAGTTTCGACCCATTTCATGACAGAATATGGAAAGGTTAGAACATTGAGCTTAAAAATCGAATGTCCAGTTTGCGTTCACCGTTCTCCTGTTTGTGGAAACAATATGAGTGCCCCATGCATCAAATGACTGTAGGCCGAACATCTATATCATCTAACCACACTCGGCGTGTGGGTCGAAACTAAACTGTTAGAAGGTCAATAACTTTCCCTCCGGTGCGAAACATAATCTGTGTTTCGTTTTGTCCCAGAGGTTTAGTTTAGTTTCGACTCGAAGTAGTTTTGACTCTGGTTTCGTTTCGACCATGAGCTTAGCTCTTCGGGTTTAATTCTTTTTCGTTTCCACATTTCGCTCCCGGGAACGAAACTATTGAAATTTTACTGGTTTTGACTTCTGTTTAGTTTCAATTGCCATTCCTAATGCCAGTAGGAACCAAAATTACTGATGATCAAAGCACTTGATGAAACAAGTGACTTCCTACGCAGTCACGTAGAAAGAAAGGCCAGGGTAATTCCAGAAGTGTTGCATGTAAACAAAACTTAAATATAGCAGGTACTTTTAGTAATAACGTTAGAAATACCCAACTCATCTGGGCACTTACTGAGCACAAACCGCAAACCGAGTGGGCTTTTTAAACGCGGGAAATTTTCTACCCCCTGTCCTACAAAAATGTGAAATATGTCCTGAGGCCGAAGATGAAATAGCGGTTGGGCAATGTACGTCTTTCCGCGGTCCATATTCGCCCTTCCTAGAAGGAATATTTTTCTCACCACCCGCAGGAAAGGTAACATTTCCCCTTCTTTCAAGGGACAAGGCAGGTCTTCCCTTCGGAAACTCATCCCATCTTCCCATTTACCAACGGCCATTTTTCAAAAGCAATCCTTACGAAATTTGTTTTTCGTCTCCTGTTTTCTACGAGATTCGACAAAATGTGCAAAAACGGTGTGAAACTGAAATTTTTTGGATTTTAACCAATCAATTTTATAATGTTGGATGAAAAAGTAAAATTGACAAAAAAGTATGCGGCAGAAGCTAAATAAAATTTGAAATATGGGATAATTTCTTAATGAGCAAGTTGATAACCCTAAATGGAGACAAAAGTCTCAAAGGGTGACCAATGTTAAATATTCTTTCATAGATATTTTATATATTATGAGAAATTAAGTTATTATTATTGTTATTATCACTATTATTATCATAGTTTTTTTCTTAAATTTTCTTCAGTTTTCACTGAGTTGTTTTATTGTAAAGAACACGGGTTGTCACCACGGTAACTCTTTACTGTTCTATTGCGTTGAGAAATTTTCTCGTGATATGACAGGTTGAAATTATTACAGCCTTTTGCAATTTGACGTATATATTTGGATGAAGGTTGAGTATTTTGAAACTGTTTTGGGATGATACCGTTTGCAGAAATGACAATTAGAGCTATAAAAATCTGTTCCATATTCCATATTCTTTTTATATCTATTGACAATTCTTGGTACTTATTTATATTTCCGGCTATTGCATTTTCAGCAGAATATTTTTTTCATTTTTTTCGAATCATTATTATTATATTTACCGCCCAGTCTATCAATTTGTCCTGTAACCTCTTGATAATGGCCTTAAAAGTTCAAAACCGGTAGAGATTTGAAAAAATAAATAATGAGTGGAGTATAAAAAAGTTTATTTTTGATTTTTTTCATGTAACTATATATGATTTTTCACTTTCCCGACGTATGATACTGGTGAAATCTTCTCGGGTTGTCTACCGGGTGAGTTGATTGTAGGTCGATGATTCGGTGATTGCCTCTGTCATGGTGTCATGTCATGTCGTGAGGACGATGCCAGAGGCAGCCATCTCAACGTCGTCCTACAAGCAACTCACCCGGTGGAAAACCCGAGAATATTTCTCCAGTATCTACTCACCAGTCCACGAAGTGAACTCGCGAAGCATTTGGTCAAACACTTCGACCCTATCTACCTCGTCAAAAATAATTTACCTTTCAGAACCCAGAATCTTACTTTTCATCCTAAATGCTTTCTTCCACTTGAGATTTTCGTTTCACCATCCATTCCAGCCACTCTCTGCCTCACTTCATTCAACATAACCCGCCCCAAAAACCTCGCTTCTCCCCATTCCGCAGTCGCCGTGAAACAGCACTCTTTCTCCCGCCAAACACCACCACCACCACCACCACCGCTCCCGCAGCGCCCCCAACCGAGCGATTCGCGAAAAAGTGAAAAGAAAGGAGCGTGTGGAGTGACCCAGAAAATGAATCCCCCGGACGGACTGCAGAGCCGCCGCGTGGGAGGGCGACCGGTTGAGTGGCATGATGGCGCTCCACCGGCCTTAAAAAGATTTTCATTTGTTGCGAACGTTTCTTAGCCTCCCACTCATTATTTACCCCACTTTATTTTGATCCCATTCCGTCAAAAAATCTTGTTGCAACCCCATTCTTTCTTCTAAATTTATCACGATCATCCAGTCATTTACCACAAAAAATATCTCTTAATTTATTTAATGCATGCATTTATTATTCATAAAAGAGTTCTACCGATTAAGGTAGGCTACCATGGAGTACTTAAGAAGAATTCTTGCAGCCTCCCTTTCCTTCATGTACTTCAATTCACAATAAGGCCTACCAGCGTCGTAGCGAGGGGGGAGATTTGGGGGGTTCGGACCCAGCCCGAGATATAAGAACACAATTACTTTGGTTCACAAAAAAATTTTTTAAATTAATATTTTCACAAAATACATGTTTGACAATTGAAGTTTTTTCGATTATGAGAAGTGTTAAAATTAGTTGAATTTAAGACTCATGACAATTGAACATTATATAACTCATTATTTTCAGAAATAATAATTACGTGTTGTTTTCAACCAAAATACCGCAGTTAATGCTAAGATAAGTTTTTAAATAATGGATTTGAACAATATTACAATAAAACCATCTATGGGTAGAAAAACGGCATTTAATTCGATAAAATGAATTTGTGATCAAATGACCACTAGCCGTCCTTCTAGGTGGGGCAAAACTCCCGTCCTCCTAGTGTTAATTTAAAAATATGAAATTTACATCTTTATTTGTTATAAATTCCCTCCTCTTTTTGAATTGAAAGATATATTCCTCGTTGGAGCCTTAAAAAAGTTGAAATAGAAAAGGTTATGCAACATAATTCTCAATCAACGACTAAGAAATTCGTATTTTACACAGCCATTAACGTTCTTGTTAATTAATACTTACGGCACGGATCAATTTATATTCAATTGACGTGTCAGTTTAGAGATAGAACATGGCATACGGTAAAAAGAAAAAGTCTTCGGAAAAAAGGTCTAGATTATGCAACCACGCATTACACTACTGAAATGCTATGCGGTGACGTCGGACGACGATCGTCGTCAACCTTGAATTTACAATTTTCCATTGAAAATTTTTTTTTCACAACTTCCAATGAATAATCTATACATAATGAGACCAAAACCATCGAAAACCAAATAATTAAATTCATTCACCGGCAAAACTTAAAAAAATTACCGCCGCGTTGAAAGTGTTAAAACCCTCTACTTACAAGGAGACGTCGCCAAAGTGATGTTCAGGATCTGGATACGGATGTTATTTTCTGAAACTATATAGGTAAGGTAGAAAAAGTGTCACGGCTTTCTTCCACATAGGCCCGGGTTCGAGAGATATTCCATTGTAAAGACTTCGCGCAACATGACATCCCTTGAGTAATCGCCGTGGTAAGGCACAATTCGTAGTTTCGTTTAAAATCCATAAGTTGATATCGAATTTAAAAAATCGCGAAGTAACTAAATAAAACGAATGGGGATAAAATGTAACAGTGATTTCAAAAATTAGAAGAGAGAAAAACACGGCCGTAGTTAAGAGGTAGCGATTACTCAAGGGAAGTCATGCTGCGCGATATCTTTACAAGCGAATATCTCTCGAACCCGGGCCTATGTGGAAGAAAGCCGTGACAATTTTTCTACCTTACCTATATAGTTTTAGTTAATAACATCCGCATCCAGATCCCGAACATCACTTTAGCGATGTCTCCTTGTTAGTACCTTGTTTTCAAAACTCGTCCCCCCTGGAATTGGACTTTCCCGAACGAAATTCCTGGCTGCCCCACTGAGGCCTACTCCCTTTTATTCTATCTAAATATCTTATTCTCTTCCTTCCTCCCTCTCGTTCACCCAACATTCTCCCCTCTAACACTGTTTTCATCATACCCTCCACGCTAACTATTCCCTCCATCCATACCTTCAGTCTCTTCCGCACCTCATCCAGAAGCTACCTCATCCTCACCCACCATGTCCAGCACTTCGTCGTTCTTTATTCTCTCCGTCCACTTCACCTTCACCATTCTTCTCAACACCCACATCTCAAACGCCTTCTGTTGGACTTACTAATATGGTAATAAAATAATATTAATTAGTGCCGTAAATTGAAGAGTAGAGTCCTTTTTTGGAGGGGAAACGGGACTGAGTTTTTCGCAAAACTTTTTATGAAAACCTATCTTAACCGGTAGGTATAATGCATTCATATCAACAACTTATGATAATATTCGATTTTTCGTCTTTTACCCCAACAAGTACAACAATCATCGCGAAAATTAACTATTTCTCCTATTTTTACTCTAATTTTATTTCATTCCCTAGAAACTTTAGTTTTCGTTAATTTATCTCGCTAAACACTTATCGAATATCTGTCAGATTTGTTAAAAAAAGTCGTGGAAATAATTTTTATTCCTCCCTGTGACATCAAAGCCGTCTGCCGGTTATCGTCATTCTCCTGTTCCCCCGATAAAAAAAAATCTATCAAAAAATATCTCATCGACGTCCACGATGGTCCAGATCACAAAAAAAATAAAATAAGAGACGAATCCGTCGCGCAATTTCTCTCTTCTTTTGTCTCATCTCGTTTTCCGAATCCATACACAACGTGCGCCCAAGCTGCCCGCTACCGCATCCGGTAGTACAGATCAAACATCCGGAAATACGTGATTGATTCCGGGTATCACGTATCATCAGAGTGCGGGTCAGCTGATTTGACGAAGCACCTACACCAAAACGCATTTGACATACACAAAGCGCAATTGCTACCTTAGAATCACAATTAAAAGGTCATAACCAAATATTTTAAGATATGAAGTGATACTTCTTTACGTAGTACCCCCACCAAAACGCATTCGGCATGCAAAAAGTCCACTTGCTATATTAGAATCTCAATTAAAAATTCATAACCAAATATTTTAAGATATAAAGTGATACTACTTTACGAAGTGCCTACACCAAAACGCATTTGGCATGCACAAAGTGCTAATAATTGTTTAAAGATTTGAAGTGATACTACTTTACGAAGTGCCTACACCAAAACGCATTTGGCATGCACAAATTGCAATTGCTATCTTAGAATCGCAATTAAATATTCATAACTAAATATTTTAGATGTGAAGTGATACAACTTTGCACTTTTCCACATAAACATTTATTTCACTCGAGTCGACTTGTTTCACTGCACTGCAGCATTATCATGACTAACAAAAAAGTTAACACTTTGAGTGCTGGCTGCTAATTTTAAAGCCCTACTGAAAAATCCGGCCATTTTTACTAAATTCGTACATTTTTTAAAACATTAGCATCAAAAATATATTTATATACATGTGTATTTCAATGAAAGTGGACTTTGCTCTTCTTTGTGAATGAGTTGAATAACTTTTATTGCTAGTTTTTAAATATATAATTTAATAATGAGAACCTACTCTTTTTGAAAAATAAAAAAGTTGCAACATATGATGTACCGCCATAACATGCATAATAATTTTTTTATTACGCTCAATTTGAAGTATGTAAGTAAGCATTGTTTCAAGCAAAGAATTATAAATCCTGGATGACACAAAGAGTCACTGCACCCTCAACGAGCGGTTCATTGGCCCAAAGAATTTTCACACAAAGTGGCCTAAGATATGGATACCAGTAGCTAAAGAGGACTTTTCGTCCTCAAGACATTAAGTGAACTCCTTTTCCATCGAGCAGTTGATTTTTGAAAAAACAGAACTACTAAGCAGTAAACTGGAAACGTACCACGGGTGAAATATTATGGCTTCACGCATACAAAGCCTATTAAATAGAAACACGTAATATTACGTCCATGGCAATCTTCAGAAAGATTAACAGGACATAATATTACGTCCATGGCACCCGATAGCAGAATAAATAGTCTCGCACAAATTTGCGCAGTCATAAAAAAGGTGGGGTTTGAGGTGAGGTAGGGGGTGGGGTGGGATGTTGACTGTCCTCAGGTGCACGGAGTGTTTTCCCCGATTAGCCAAAGGAGGTCAAATATTTTAAAGACAACAAGTCGACATAATTTTTCAGTCCTATTTTTCATGTATATAAATTTTGTGATTGCGAGGTGGGTGCCGTAAAACAGATACTAATCATCCTCTCGGTTTAATAAGATATTTTAATTAAATAACAAAATAGCTGTTCACAATCCACTATAAAAAGTAATATGAGCTGTGAGTGGCCTTAAATGAAAATGTCCAAGGAAAATCGCGATGCACACCGTTAAAACTTATTCATTTTATATTTACCAACTTTGACGTGTATCCTGGGAGCAAGGTAGAGAGATTGGGTAGTTGAAATCGAAATAGCCGATCGATCGAATTTTCGACCCGAAAAATAGAGAATTGGGTAGTTCAAGTCGAAGAATTCCCATAAACTACCGCAAGAGGGTTTTCCAGTTTTTAGTTTTTTTTTTAGTTTGACGTGTGGTGCCAAATTTTACGACCATATGAGACCCTTTTCTTCATCTGTTAGAGGATATAGAGCTCAATAACTTTATTTACAAAATTAAAAATTAAATGACCTGAAACATGGAGTATTTAACTTCTATGGTCCATTTTAGAATTACTAAGATTCGAAATAGAGTCAACATTCTCGGGCCAAAAGTAGCGATAATACCTGGTATAATGCATGAGTTTTAGGCGGAGATAAATGCGTGGCCATCCATGGCGTTTACAAAGAGATGATAGGGATATATGAACCGGAGCCCGTGGGAGTGAAATGCAAACAGAATCAGGCCATAATGAAAGCCTTTCCCAACCAACTAGCGGAGGCCGCACGAACATGCATTAGGTTCCGATTGTTTATCCAGCGCTCGGAGTGCATTAAAAGGGCTAATTGGACGACATGCACGTGAAGCTCTCAACTGATTGGCAACAGAGAAAACAACCAATCGGTTCCTGAATTCGACCTCAAAAAGAGGAGAAAAAAAAAACATTTCGCGGAAATAATTTTGCAGCGATAATGCGGGGGTGCTCAATTTTTCCACGCCCACATCATGTTTACCGAAAACCCATTGAAGATTGGATACCGTTTCAAGCTACTAATTGATAATCGTGGAATATCCATAGGAATCGACATAATTCACGTGACGTAAGTTTATAAATGAATGGAATTACGAGGTATTGTGGTATTTTGCAGATAAATTTTACCGGCGAAAATATCAGCGGTGCGATTTTCAGATGACATAGAAATCACAGCAGAGACATTATCAATTCATCAACATACGAGTATTAGCCAGTAACCGAAATGGAAAGGTCCGAAGACCAATGTTGAATTCCAAAAATAAGAACTATAGTGGCAAAAGGGTTGTACTACCTGTGTAGCCGAGTGATTGGTGATTGGAGAAGCAAACATAGAAAGGAGTCGGTAGAATAACGGGAGGTAAAACGGATTCCTTCCAATAAAATAATTATAAATGCAGCTGAAAATATAAGACACGGTCTCAGGCGTTACTTTGTGGAATTGCTTCATGTTGAATGAAATAAAATAACTATGTTTTATTCCACCTGGTGATACCTGATGATAACACTGTTGAAACCGGTCGTACGATTTAAAATAAAGTGTGGAATAAAACATAGTTATTTTATTTCATTCAGCAGCTGAAAATAGTAGCGCTCAAGGGCGGATTAAGGATTTTTTTCTGGGAGGGGCACGAGGGCCTGTCAGGCAAACGTTCTCATATTTGAGATCAAAAACAAGGTATAACAACACTGTCCTGCACAAAAAAGTTAAAAAAATGCTCGGCTACAATTTAGGGTTTTTCTTGCTGATTTTAGGTGAATTTTGGGGTGAGGGGTAAAGAGTGAATTCATCCCTTTAAAATTTTCTATTAGATACCATATCATATGCAATAAAAAGCAAAGGAAAATGGTTAATTCAATGGGTTTGAAAGTTTTTTTTTTTCGATTTTCACCCCCTAAATATTTTCAACCCCGGTCAAGTTTGTCTCTTTCATGACCCTCATAGCCTCAAAATGTCATTTATTTTAATCAGAAGCAGATAACATTAGTAAAAGTCCCTTGAAATACGATGTTTAGATACGGGGCTTGTTTCCCCAATTTTGGGGTTGCTTGTAAAAATGGAGGGTGATAGAAAAAAACAGAGGTCATTTTCGGATTCAGCGACCCAAAATTAGCCAGGGACACCTTAAATTGTAATCAGTAAGCCAATCATTTTAAAAACTTTTTTGCAGAACAGCGCAATTTCTGTACGAAATATTCTCTTTATTTTAATATGAAAGATATTAATATGAAATGAAGTAATTAAGGCTCCTTAATTGGCAAAACAAAGCGAACGTATTGATAACCGTATAAAAAATATTGTCTATGATTTAAGAATCTGGGGAGGGTGGCATGTGCTCCCCTTAATCCGCCAAAGTATCGTAGCCTCCCATTTCGTACATTTTCAGATTCGTTCTTTTTCGAAATCGTACCTTAAGGTGAATGTGGTACGAAACTTTCTAATTTTAAGTGTGTTTTTCGTATCGGATCATATTTCTGATCTGAGAGACTTTTTTCCGAGAGCATATTTTTGCCAACCGGAAAAATCCGCGGTTGTAGAACACGCCATTGAATGCGACCATAGGGTGAAGTGGGACCACGTGAAAATTCTATGCCGTGAGACTAAATTCTGGGAAAGACTGGTAAAGGGATCCATCGAGATCCGGCCTACAAGTAACACCCTCAACCGTGACGCCGGGTATTCACTAAGTATTGTATGGAAACCGGCACTTAGGAAAATGAAATTGGCTGCCTCCCGGCCAATCACGTTAGACCTTACAACCAATTGAAGACTATATAAGCTGGGAAACTTCATCCACTCACCATTAGCCCTGAGGATGGAACCCGACTCGTTCTCCGAAACGTCGCGTCGGCAGAATGGAGGGAGACCACCCGGCTGGAAGCCCAAATAGCCTATTTCGAGCATATTTAAGTGTCCTGCAGATGAGCTGGTTAGAAAGTTTGTCACCAGTCAATTTAAAGTGCTCGTCTGTTACCTTAAAAAAATATTTGTCGTGTCTGCCACGGAAATTCCATGAATTCGTCGCTTTTTCAGACTCCCCTTTCGAACCTCACCTCTCCTCTGTTCGAAATAGATAGTCTGAATACTCACCAGTATTCCAGTACTCTCAGGTAAAACGTAGCAATATGACAGTGCTACTCACCTGGAAAATAAAAACACAACATCAGATTGTTTTTCCATTACAAATTACAGATCATAATTAATTCATCCGTAAATCCGTTATAAGAAGATTTTTAGTATGCAAAAGAACAGAGAAACCGGATGAAATATAAGATAATGAGACCTACGACCATGAAATAGCAACTTGTGAACGTTAGCACTATCTAAAAATGTCGATAAAATACGAGTAACCGCTCTCGATTTAGCTAAGCAGAAGTCTAACGACACTGTACCAACAAAAACACTACACAGTGCGAAGAAACGTGTGACGAAATTTTAAGCCTGGATAGCTGATGTCAAGATATGAGGGTTCAGGGGAGCCCTTCGAGGATAAAACGCCCCGGGGCCGGGACCGAGCAATCGTGCTGATTCGCCCGATCACCCGGAGAGGGTGTTAGATGGGAAGGAACAAGGAAAGAGGTGCCGCCGCCATAGGAGCCCGACGACGCCTGTAGGTTAGGGAAAGGGTTGGAAGAGATGGAACGGGGTAAAAAACCTTACCTCACTGATAGCTGATGTCAGCAGGAACCAGAATTACTAATGATGTTTTAGTCGAAAACACGCTATTTTTAGACTACAGAAACTTTGAGCCAAGCGCTCCGATTGTCCGCGAATTTGCGCTGTTGCCAGATGCCTTATATACATCGCCGTCTCTGGCAGGTAAAATATTCGAAGTCATGAGCAGTACAGAGCATCCGGCAACAGGGCAAACTCGCGACCTCACGGAGCGCTGTTGCCGAATATCTTGGACACGTCGCGATCTCCGGCAGCCAAAGCATTCGAAGTCATGAGTAGTACCGAGCATCCGTCAACAGGGCAAACTCGCGACCATTCGGAGGGCTTGGTGCGAAGTTTTCGTATTTTAAAAATGCTGCGTTTTCGAATTAAACATCATTAATAATATCGCTTCCCAATGGCATCACCTGTCCAGGGATAAATATACGGGACATAATTATTCTCAGCCCCGTATATTAATGGTGGATATTACCATTTATTTTTTATATTTTGTCATTAATTAAATCACATTGACTCTCCTACGTCAAACACGAAAATAATTTGGGATGGTACGGTAGAATTAAAGTGAAGAATAGAAATCAAATGTGCTCAGGATCTGACATGCTTCGGAGGAGACATATGTACGATTCCTTCCTTCAATCATTTAAACGTGATTTCGCCCGGAAAAAAATCTCCAATTGGCGAGAACGATCGTTTCCAGCACGTGTGGCGGTCAGTTGCCCGGTGGCCCGAAAGGAATCCCTTGCGGTGGAAAGAATTCCACGTCATCGATCACATCAACCGGCGGAAATGGCGAAAAATAAAGTTACCGATTCACATCCGCCTCTAACCTTCCGTGAAACCTCCTTGCTGGCACCCTGCGGGACTAAATCAGACCGAAAAAGGTAAAAAAGTCACGTAAGCGCCCACGCACACATTCACTTTGTGTGCAAGATCTAGGAACGAAGAAGGATCCAGCGTAAGTTTTCCTGGATACACACAATTACGTATACCTCTAATTTTTTTAAATATCAGAGTGCAAAAAAAAACAAGTGCTATAAGTAATTGTGTATATCTAGGAAAAACTTATAATGGAATACCACAAAGTAAACCAAGAGTTAGGCTCCAGCGTATGACGAGGAAGCATCACACACGCTTTGTCGATATTTTTTGGTAACGTATGTGAGGTGCATTCAAGTTCTAAGGCCTCCGATTTTTTTCTGTCCAGACTGGAAACAAATAGAAACATGTTTATTGCTTTTAAATGCCGGCCGGCCCCGGTGGCGGCGGGGTAATGTCCTCGCCTGCCCAACTGCAGGTCACGGATCGAAAGTTGAGCATACGGGTTTATACGAGCTATATGCATGGTGCAGTGCAGCTATAGTGCATGATGTTTTTGTTATCCTTGAGCCTCATTTTTACCCCTTCCTATCGAGCAAAGAAACCACCCATTTAAGGCTTATGGACATCACCAAATGAAGGGAGGTTGCTCCTGGAAATTTTAATGGGTCAAGTTCCGCATGGGTAGGTTGCTCCTATCTAGGGAATGATTGTCAGTGCACGTGTAATTGTTAAATTTGTTGAACACCCCGATGTAAAATGAGTAAATTCGGTGGGGATAAGTAAATAAAATTTGGGAATGTGTAAAACTGAAATAAATCGACAATAGAATCCACTATACAGCTGGCGAGCAAACGGAAAAAAGCTGATTAACTATGGTAACATAGTGCTTCCATGGAACCGTTGGAAAGAGGAGATGTGTTTTTCTCTACATCATATGAGAAGGTGATTTATTTTTGATGGAAATTCAATCTCGATGAAACTAAGTAAAATCATCAATGGAATCTGTTATACAGCTTGCGAGTAAAGTGGACAAAGTGATGTACCTTCTATCGTCTTCTTCCACGTGGAATATGGTGTCGAAAAGAGTTCCAGAGATTTGGAGGAAAGATATTTTTGAAGCTGTTGAAGCAGGGTAACAGCGCGAATTTTGCGGAGATCACTTCAATTCGTTTCAAGCGGCAAGACTCCGAGGGAGTTCAACTGTGAGGCTCGGATGCGGTGCCTCCGCCGGCGAAAGAATCATTTCCGGACGGGATAAATTTCAGTGATGGATCATCGCATAGCCTTTTTAGCTCTTTCCGCCAACTCTACCATCTCGTGATGCATTCTGGGTGGATGGCTAAGAGCTAGAATGTTTACCTGCGCAATTATCTAGGATTATTAACTCCAGATTTAATTACTTAAATATTAAGAACAATAGTTAAATAAAATAGCATAATATAACTAAAAAAATGAGAAAAATTTATTAAACCTGGGCCGAGCAATTAATAAATGTTACAAAAATAGTCATTAAAAATAGAAATCAACTACGGAATGCCATTTTATATGTATTTTATCTTCTCTTATTTCATATAAAATTTAAGTATATTTATACTTAACTAAATAATGGTACTATGAACAAAAGTCTTGTTCGGACAAACCACTACACTTTTGCGAAAAATTATTATACCTTATTAATTTTGATAATATAAATAACATGAACGATATGGTTACATTTACATGAGATGAAGGTCACGTAAGGTTCACTAGCCTTTCCATAGCATCTTATGTCTTCTCTTTTATATCCTTCACAGCCTGTCCTTTGTAACTCATTCGGGACGGTCCCTTGCCCTTCTTCCCTTCCAATTATCCTTCCATGATTATTTTAATCAGGCCATCATGCCTCATAATATGGCCAAGGGAGCTTTCCCATCTTCTCCTATGGGTTTTTAGAAGACACCTCTTTTCTCCTACTCTTCGTAGCACTTCCTCGTTACTTACTCGGTCGATCCATTTGAGTAACCATGTTTAAATTTTTATTTCATATAACGTAGACCTCTACCAAAATTTTTTGTAACTTATTTTGTTCATTTTACACTCTACCTACAGTTTTTCTTCCATGGAATTCTTTTTCATTTGCCAGTTAGAAAAAAATAAATACTATCTAATCTAACTATTCTGAAACCTTTAAGTAGATAGCATGAATTATACGCGAATAAATCGTCACCAAGACGTCACGTCACATGCGTCCTCTTTAGGGGAGATCCGTGATGTTATGATAAGGAGGGAGGTTTGGGACGGCTGAAAAGCGACACGACCTTGGGGATGAAGCAGGGTTCTCTCCGCACCAGCATGTCCAGCAGAGTCCCACTTTGTCGCTCGGGAGAAATGGTTTCACCGTGATGAAATTTTGAAGTAGAACCGTAGATGACAAAAGGATAAAAAGATTAACGCGCGCAATTTTTTCCGCAATGGTTCTCCACATCTCTCGAGGTATGAAGGCTGAGTGGGACGGAGTCGCACGAGCATTCATCCGCGGCGAAAACACCCGCGGCGTCCATTTCATTTGTTTTCTCCTCTCTCGCACGTAATTTCCCATTTCGCCGCGTGACACGCGGGTGTCCCGCGCGCGAAACAGTTCGTGAATGGCGTCGCCACGTTCATAAGGGGAGACAAGACAAGCGCAGCGCATTCGAACATCGGACGGTGCAGTCAAATGCCACATCGCGAGTACCACGAATGTTACAAACAAGAGAACTGCATTTATAGGAGGCCCAATGCCATCTCATACTAGGCTGCTTTTTGCTGCCACCGCGGTCGCATTTGAATCGGTTTTCAAATATGTCCGCGGCGCCGTGATGAGTGCAACGCGATCCACCTTTTTTCCTATATTTGTCAGTATGGTCCTTGCATTTACGAGGAATAGCGTTGAAGAGTAATGCATTTGATAAATCACATCATTGTAAGACACGGCCAACATCCCAAAGTACTATACCATATGCCTCATTCACATTACGATTGTTCCAGCGATTGTCGGAACTACCGTGCATTCACACGACGATGGTTAAAATCTGTGCTGCCCTCTAGTGCTGATATCTAAAGTGAACGGGAAATTGACGGTTAGCAAGCGTCGCGCGAGCCGCATCGCTTAGCGCCACTCTTGGCGCCAGGCTGCGAGGGCCGCAAAGCCTAAACGGTATAAGATACGCAAAAACTGACGAAATTTTTGTCCTATGGGCCATATCTTACCCTGAATACCCTTAATTTGGCAGTTTTCGCGAAATCGTTTGACTAATTAATGGTGTTGGTATATCTCGCCAACTAATTATTTAAAAATTTTTGAAAATATTTTTTTGCCTATCCTTGTATACCCGAGGGCCATCGAAATCAGAGTGACGATTTTGAAATTAAAAAAATGTTTTTTTGGCCACATTTTTAGGCATGATGGGCTGATGGAGACAATAGTTGAAGGGCAAGTGGAAGGGAAAAAGGGCAAGGGACGGCCTCGAATGAGTTACATAGGACAGGTTATAGAAGATTTATAAGAGAAAAAATGCGTCGCTTTGAAAAGGCTAGCGGATCGGAGAGAGGAATAGAGAGCTGCGTCAAACCAATCTTAGGATTGTTGACTTATGATGATGATAATTCTTTTGCTGCTCATCATTCTTTACCAGATCCGTTTATTTTGTTCGAGTTCCTAATCCATTCTTGCCACCAACTTATCCCTCGAAAATTATCTACATTACGTCATCGTGTCACAATATGTGGCCAATAAGGTAGTTCCGTCTTCTTATCAATGTTTTTATGATGCCACTCTTCTCTCCTACTTTTCTTGGGAGTTCCTCAGTACTAACTCGTTCGATCCATTTGATCCTCACTATTCTTCTGTAGCAGCACATTTCGAAGACCTCTATCCTTGCTTTCTCCGCTGTTGCCATTGCCCATGTCTCACTTCCGTAGAGAAACATAATTCAAACATAAGTTCTGATAAATTATGTCCATAGTTCAATGTTTAAATTTTCCGATGTAAGTTACTCTTTTCTTTTGGTGGAATGGTTTCTTCGACACTTGTCCCTCGACGATCATCTCTATCAGGACATCATATCTCAAGATAATGGCCTATAAGGTTTTTCCGTCGTCTTATCAATGTTTTAATGAGGCTTCTCTTCTCTCCTACTTTTCTTAGGATATCCTAATTACGAACTCGGTCGATCCATTTGATCCTCATCATTCTTCGGTAGCACCACATTCCGAAGACCTCAGCCCTAGATTTCTCCACTGTTGTCATTGTCCATGCCATACATCCGTAGAGCAGCATACCCCTTTTTCCATATTTTGGTTTTTGCCATATTGAAATAATTTTTGCACCCAAATGGCCATTTTTAGGGGATTTAGCATTGCCTCTCGTCGAATAGGCTCGCAGGCCAGCTGCACGTACAAAGCCCGGGAGGACAAAAGGAATGCCGCGGTATGATTGATGTTCCCCAGGAAACCGTTATTGTCCCCCCCGGGTTTCCGCTGCTATTCCTGGGCACGGGATCGATTCCGTGATTCAGATGAAGCGATTCCATTTTTAACACCCCCACAAGGAGGAAGGAGGCGTGTACTTCCCGAAAGCAATCCCGATGATTAAGTTTTTGCAGAGGGGAAAAGACAAACAGGGCGGCGCTAAAATGGGATTCGGGGTCTCAGATTAACGTAAAGCTGGTTTTTTTCACGCGACCCCCTTTCATGTAATCTTCTATATTATTTCTACTGTATAGATACCTTTTTCTCAGCTTATACGCAGCCAAACTCTACAAATGAGGTACCAAAATGCACAGAATTTATCGGAGAACATGCGACGGTATATCTTACTTCCTAAAGATTTTATTTATGGGGGTAACAGTGTCATGACCCCCAAAAATTCTATCAATTTTTAAAAATATTTTCATTAGTTTAATAGTGATTTTTATAAACCTGTTGTATTTTATTTCTCATCCTCCAATCCCTATCCCTTTTTCTCTTTCCATAATTTTACTAACCATCTCCTCTATGCATGTATGTGAATCGCTAACTGCAGATAGGCGTCATGCCTAATGTTGGACAATTTTTGGACGGTTGCGCGACAATCTCTACCCAACCCTCGTAAAATATTTTACTTACTTCAATAGCAAATGTACAATTTCGAAATGCCGAGTCGTATGAAACAATAATATTAAAAAATTGATACATGTGGTGCATATGGGTTTACTACTTCTTTTCTCTCCCGTATAAGGTTAGGCAAATTGGACAAGATGCCTTTCTGCAGTTAGCGGTTCATATATTAAGTAGCGTGGATGGAAGGCAGCAGCCTTGCCTTATCCCCCTGCCCAATTCCATCCATTCTGTCAACGTTCCATAAACCTTCCGTCAGTCGCGTCACATTATGGAGCGCAATTTGTCTCGCGGCGTCTCAAAGACGCCATTTAGTAACGGTAAAAGAAAATACATGCCAGTTGAAAAAACTGATTCAACTTCAAAAAAGCATTCATATAATATATAATTTCATGCATGGGCATCAAATATATGGATAATAATGATGGATATATTCATATTAATAAAATACTTCATACACGTTTTTTACTGTTTTATTTCATCTAAATAATGTTAACATGTTAACAATCATAAATGTGTAGCAAAACGTCGTATACCCCAAATTTAATACTGTAAAGAGTTGTCAATAATGTTTGTTTAACATATTAAACACATTTGAAAACTTTGTATTAATATCAATTGGTGACCGTTTCAGAAGCATAAAATAATAAGATATAAGGAAGGACAGTTTCCAAACAGTTTCCTAACTTTGAAAACACGATGTGACGGAGGATTAACTTTCATAGCCACTGTTTAGGTTTTGTACAATACCTTAATCAGGCCTTGAATAGGGGGAGATGGGGACGACTTTGGTGTTTGAGACCTCCGAGTGGGCAGAGAACCAGTTGATGGTGATGAGTGTTTGTATCCTTGTAAAGGAGTAAAGGGAGTATATACATGCAAATGCATGGATACTTATCCCAAACGTGAGAGAATTTGAGTTGTGTTTATCGCACAGGCCCTTTAAAAAATTTTACATGGGAGAATGCTCCTCTTTTAGTGAGGGGGGTTTTGCATACTCCTCGGATCCAAGTCTTGACCTCCTCCCAAAATTGTTGCCGAATCCGCCTTTGGTTGTGGGTGATCCATCGTTTCTAGATAGAAAACGCTAGCAATCAAGAAGCTTTGCATTTGCTTGGCGTATCCTAGGAATATAAGGATATCTCGATAATTATATTTATAATCAGCGTGCGAGGCGAAATAATCCAAATAATAGTTTTTTCAATTTTGATTCCATGCAAAATGAAATGGCGCATAATTACCACGCAAATGAATATAAAATAAAATTACTCTATTTTATATAAATTATTCATTTGAAGGGGTTTGAGGAACTTCATTCATTTTGAATTGGCGCTATTCAATTTAATAATTAAATTAAGAAATTGAATTGATTATTGAATCATAAAAAAACGTGTTACTTGCACGTAAATACTTCATCATTAAATGTTTCATAGCGATGCTATACATTTTTCACATAGATAAGCCGCTAAGAGAATAAGAGATTTAAGAGGAATTATAATACAGTACCACAATAGATTGTGAGGAATTTTCAAGATATTTATTCAATGCTCTGGATATATACCCTTAAAAGCAACAAATATAAAACTTACATGCTATTTTGAGTAATTATTAAATTAAACTCATGAGATTATATGGGCTAAATAATACATAGTTGACATCACATAGTTGAAAATAGGCTCAGAACAACATGTGAGCAGTCTATTACTAAAATGTCTCGACTGGCACTCCCTCACTGCTGCAGTACGTTAAAAAAATAAATCGCCCGGAATCACAAAAGTGGACCATTTGGTGGAATAAAAAAATCGACGATGCGATGCAAAACACTGTGGTGACCTATAATAAAAACATAAACTCCCAGGCGACGGATATATTTATGACCCGCTGCACAAACCAAAAAATAAATAGATTAAAATAGGAAGAAGAACTCCAAGTGCGGCACAAAAACTTTCATTTCGAGTCCGCTAGGATCGCATTGCGCCCGCAACCCGATTTTCGGCACATGACCGAAGAATTCTAATGCACTAAGAATAGGGTCAAGTTCGCCGCTGGGCCTTGCCAAAAAATATATACCGAGCAAGAGAATCCGGAATTGAAATAAAATAATTGATCCGTGGAATACACGATGGAGCCAAAAGATTTGGCTGCCGAGGAAGGCACACATGTGGAGATGCGGTATTGTTGGAAGGGATTTCGCCTAGTAATAAGTGGAAATATAGGTTACGTAGACGATCTATATACATTTATTCCTCCACCGATAACTTGAAGGGATGTCGGGCGGCCAACGAAAAATATTCTTCTTAATGGATAAATCTGTCTTTAATTAATGATGCACAGTAAAGAACCATTACAATAAGGACCACGATATAATGTTCTAACATAATGATTAAACTTATATAATTTTCATTGTGCCTTAAGGATCATGATTAAAATATAACTTATACTCGTCCGTTATTTATGCGTTGAATTATAAGTTCACCGTTATTTGTTGAACCTTGCTGCTTTTTTATTGCAGAGAGACTTATCCGTGAACTGAATTAAATGCAAAGGAAAGCTGTGCGATTCGTCAACAACTGCTACGGGCGCGCAGAAAGCGCTACACAGATGCTAAACGAATTAGGTTGGCAGCCGCTAGAGACTCGGGGGCTGCGCGCTGGGCTTAGATTGCTTTAGCAATTGAGAATGGACATCTTTAAGAGCAATATGGAGAACATCATATAAGAACCCCACCATATACCCAGGTACCTCAGAAACCATAAATTAGGAAATGCACTTTGCCGAACAGATACGCATGGGAATTCGTTTTTCCCCCGCACGATGAAGGACTTGAATAAATGATAGGCGTTATTTCGTTAGAGCATTTCCTTTTTACATGTTTACGGCCGGTGTCCTAACATCCCCCGCCACATGCCAATTGAGACGACTTGCAGGGTTTATTATTAAATTATTCTACCGATTGAGGTAGATTTCCATGAAGTACATAAAAGCATTCTCGGAGCCTATATACTCGGAGCCTCACTATAAAGCCTACTCTCTATTATTCTATTTAAATATCCTATTCTTTTCCTTCGTCTCCCTCGTTTATCTAACATTCTACCCTCTAACACTGTTTTCAACATCCTGTCCCCGCTGAGTACTCCTTCAATCTATACCGTCTGTCTCCTCCGTATCTCATCTAAAAGCTGCCTCTCCCCGCCAACCATAACCAGTACTTCGTCGTTCCCCTTCCTCTCCGTCCATTTCACCTTCTCCATTCTTCGCCAAACCAAAATCTCGAATGCCTCCAGCCTTCTTTCGTCCTCCGTCCTTATTGTCCACGTTTCCGCACCGTAGAGAGCTACACCTCTTCTCTTCTATCAAACTAAATAACCTTTTCTTTAAACTCTAACATAACGATCCCCTCAGAAGCTCCTTCCTGTTCATTAACGTCTCCTTTGCAAGCGCAATTCGCTCCCTGATGTCGTTACTACTGTATCCGTTTTCCTCTAACGTGCTGCCTAAATAGTTGAATTGCTCTACCGGCTGAAGTTTTCCCCCGCCTACTTTTACCTTGAGGTTCACTGGTTCGTCGCGTGCCCCTATTGGGTACGCGTACCACCGGTTGGGAAACGTCACACCCAACTCTCGAATGCCTCCAGTCCTCTTACGTCCTCGTTCTTAAGTGTCCACGTTTCCGCACCGTAATGAGCTACACTCCAGACTTGCGGAGTATAGTATGTAGGCATAAATATGCAATCAAAAGATCAAATTTCGATATTTTTGCGATATTCGTTTTTCGCACCAAGCCTTCTAAAATAATTAAACCGCAAAGCAGGAGACACAATGAAACAGCGAATGAGAGCGCTCGCTAAAGAGTCGGGTGACTTCGAATCCGTCTTTGGGAATTGATGTGAGATAGCGAGGAATGGGTTTTGGGAAACAAAGGGTAATTTCCCACACAGAGTGTAGTGTGTTGGGCTCCTCGCGCCGGAGGAAAAGCTTTTAGCGGCAGAAGCAGTGAAATCAATACGAGTGCGAAGGCTTTCGGTAAGCTCTTGAGCTTTTAATGGAGTTCTATAATGAGGAGCGTGTTGGTGTGGTAGGACAGGTAGGAACCTACCTACCAACGCCCACGCTTGCTTCACTGAGCTCACGATTATCTAAGCGGTACCTAATGTTTCTCTCTCTGCCTTTATCGACCGAAGGAGCAGACTGCGTTCAAATTTCATTTATCCACTCACGGCTGTGACGACTTTCAAAATATTTATTCAATGCTCTGGGTATATATCCGTAATAGCAACAAATATAAATCGTGGTTATTAAATTAAAAAAAGATATGAAATGAAGCACTTTGCACTTTCCATATAAAAATTTATTAAACTATGTGGAAAGTGCAAAGTGTTTCACTCCATATCTCATAATAGATCTCCACAAAGTATCTGCCTCACCCATCCAATTCATCACATTAAAAATAATGAAAACTTGATACAAAATTTTCGTAAAAACAGGCATTAAATATGGTGGTCACAAGATTTAATTTAAGCACATACAATTTTTACAGTGTATTATCACATCGTTTAGGAACACCGTGTCGCTTTTCAACATAATCTCCTTTCTCCGTTAAGCCACCTTGGAAATTAGGCGTGTATTCCTGTTCAGTACAACTCTAACTCGGCGCGCTCAACAATGAGAGGTGTTAGTGCAGTATAGGGTCAATCAGTGCGTCTACGATCTTCAAAATTGGCGTGTCTATTCTCACCAGATACTCGTTGACCACTGACTAACTGTACTGCGATCGACATCATCATCTCAATACATCCTCCTCAACCTATCACGAATGTTTCCGGCCGTTTCATCCTCACAAAAAAATAATAATAATTTATTACTACAACATTTTGTTTTTACATCTGAATACAAAAAAAACAAGAGATGGAGCTATAGGCGGTCTCCAAGGTCATAGGACCAGAATTGAGCCACCATCAAATAACAAAATGTATGCCAATAAAAACATAATAATGCAGTAAATGATACATGAGTGTTTTAGATAAATAACATCAAAATAAATTTTCAACTATTTCTTGCGAGAGAAGCCAGTCTTTAGCAAGTCTTAACATCACATTTGAGGTTTAATTTTTTTAATTCTAGCGGACAGTAAATGAAATAACTTTGGCCCCATGTAAAGAAAACAGCGTTTATATAAAGTTAACTTAGGTCTGTTTGCAACTATAAATGACTCACTCCTTAAATTATATTTATATTTGTCACATCCACTCGGCATATTTCCACTTCTGGCAAAAAACAATTTAAGCACTTTGAATAAATACAAATGCCTTAGTGGCAAAAAAGTTAGGGCCACAAACAACGGAAATGAGTGCTCATAGTAATTTTTAGACAATATTACCCTAATTATTTTTTTTTCAAAACGAGTGCACACGTATGCTTTCATGCACTTTATATATTTAAAGTGCCTAGAATCACGATTGTGGAGTCAGGAAACTAGTGTGCATTAGTTTTGTAGTGCCCATCGTACATGAAATATGATTTGATGTTTTCCCGGCGAGTGATGTGGGCAAACTCTTCTCGGGATTCCCACTGGGATAAATAGGGTAGTTTCCTTCATCAAAGAAAACGGAATGCATTGATGGTGATTCCTAACCCACCATTAGTGTATTCATAATATACAAATTATTTGGTTTTAGAAATCCCAGTTTAGAAGAATTGCAATGATTAATTTTAAACCATTTGAAAAAGGCCAGATTGGCGCCCATGTGATTCCACTCCACGTGACGTCACACGGACCTAGTTTCTATTCGAGTAGATAGGAGTTTTACATCGTCTGAGATTACCAATGCATGCATGAGGCACAGAGCTCAGGGAAACATCTCTTAATAATCACCCATTAAAATTACCTAAGTTCGGAAAGTTTCCTTCGTTTGATAGGGTAATAATAATCCTTATTTAAGTCAAGCGCTACCTGCTAGCAGGGTACTCTGCTACCTGCTAGCATCCTGCGTCGTATCAGCGCTCAAAGCCTCGCCCCGAAGTCACCTCACTTGCGCCAGCGGGAACCAGAACGACGTCACACGGACTTTTTCCAGCAATCTTACTTAGCCGTCGCGCGCTTGAAAATTTTCACTTTTCGTCAAATCGCGAAAAATAGATATCGTCATTCGAAAATCTAAGAGCGTGAAATGCATACTCCAGGAGTAATAATCTTTCGATTTATGCAATAAAAAAATAATAGGAAACCACCCTATTATCCATAAAAGCCAACTTTAATATGATTATTCTATGTTGTCCTTTCTTCGTTGAAGAATTGACGTTGACTTTCATGAATAATTTAACCCGGTGGGAATCCCGTGAAGAGGTTACCCACTTTAAATACTTGTCTAAAATAGCTGAAATATAAAGGTATATAAAAATGTATGCCACAGTCCTCTCCAGTTGGAATCAGTAAAAGTATATTTACATGACACTATGAATTTTTATTATGTAAAAACAGAACTGAAAAAAGTAACATAAGATGTATTATAAAGAACAAATATAATTTGTAACATAATTAAAAGCGAAAATTAATAATTAGATTACTGACGTAGCATAAACTCAAAAGACATGGGAGCGCTTCGAAGGTTTTATTATTACGAGAAATTCCTTTTGAATTCATGCGAGAGGGTTCAATGTCTCGGGCATTTCTCAAAATATATATGTTGAATACCCATATGAATGACTCACAAACAGGTCACTTCAATTTTCTGACTTAATTTTTAATGAATTTACAGCCATGTGAATAACACCAAAAAGCGACCGTCTGAAGAGCATAGGAAAAGCAGTCAATATTTAAATGTCTATGTTAGACAATAATGAAACAACATAGCTGAAAATACCAATAGTTTAAAAAATATCAGGAAATATGCTTTAAATTGAGCTGGAAACATAGCATGAATTTCACAATTATAAACGATTCATTCAGATTAAATAGGACACACTGAGACAGCTGTGCAGTGTCCTTACAACTAACCGGTTTGTCCATTTAACCGATGTGGGCAATGTTCAAATTTTATTTATTTACTCAGTAGGTGGGTATATGAAATATTTCCAGCATTTTTTAGCTATAATATATTCATTTTAAATGGGACTCATTATGATCCGAAAACTGTAACTCAATTAAGCGGCTGGCGCAATATACAGCCCATAATAAAAATATTACAGAAGTCTGCTTAACGTAATTCAAAGTCATAAGGAATAATTTCGTTAAATATCCTCTATAGTATGTTAGGTGATCCCTTTTATTAATATAAATATGATTTCATTACAATTATGAGATTTTTCAGATTCTAAGCATCAAATAAATGAATGTAATTCAGATGCATCGAATAACTTCTGACTAAATGATCAGATATAATATTTTGATATCAAAAGCGCACTCTTGGCCGTTTATGCCACATTTATGAATTAAAGACGATATTTTATTATTCTCATAGGTTTTGGAATCAATTACGTAGCCATTATACCCCAATGACGTAAGGTATGCTTCTCATAAATCATTACCCAAATAGTAGTAGCTCTCTTTAAACTTTGATCTCTAAAAAATTCCATTTAGAGGAGTGCAAGTAAGTAAGGATGATAATTTCCTATTAAAATGCATGGTTACAGAATGATACTCTAGCTAACGCCACAACAAAATTCGCAAGAAGATTCATCTTAGAACAGTACATCCTAACGAAGTTATGAGACGCTCTTTACCGAAATTCTAGCCGCCCTAGAGATAACTCCCTGACTGCGACTTTCATTCTGGGCTGATAAACAATGCCATCACGAGATTAATTTTCATGGAGCATCTCTTTCCTCATAAGAAATCTCGAAAAAAAATCTCTTCTATTTCTATGCCGATGAAGGAAAAATGCGCAAGTTTTTTTTTTCGTTCAAATGACGCTTATTTTTGCGATCGCAATTCTCACAAGCTCCTTCGTCGCGACAGAAAAAAATCCACTGCGCGAAACGACCGTCAACTTTTTCTTCCAAACTTTCCGTCTCGAATTTATCGCATCGCTTGTTTACACAGACGCAAAATTTCTCGAAGGGTAAAGCTTATAAGAGGCAATTCCAATTTTATCTGCGGCGTTCGCAGCAAGCGTGCTCGAAGGAGATGTTGGGACTCGATGCGGTTATGAAACGCCCGGAAAATATGGAGAAGGATAAGGCGATGACGTTACATATTGCCGGGAAAAAAGTCCATTTCACGCGACAGCAGATGAAGCACAAGTTCGAGGATAACAGGATAGCTCTCCGTTATCGTGTGAAACAGAACTTTAGTCAAAGTACTGCAATCCTAGCGAGAACTTGTAACTCTGCATGAGATGAACTCTGCTGTTGGGGAAGAATACGCCATCTGGACTCATGCAACCCTGATTATGCAGAAGAAAAACAAACGTACAAGTGCGCATTATTTTTGCGCATATATATACTTACTTTGAATAAAGAGCAGGCAGAGTCCTAAGAATCTATATGCTATAAAACCCACTTCCGATCACTGGCTACTCTTACAAATGTTTGGGGTTAGCGAGACGTGATACGACTAAAAGTAATAAAATTGACCTGAAGAAAATCGTCTGAAAACCTAGGAGAAATTATCGAAAAGCCAAATTTTGTTTATGACAATGTTGCCTACCGCCTCTATGCCTCTAATTCTTGGGGACATTCGAGGGAAACGAAGAATTTGAACATCGCGGAGAAGCTTGTTAATGGCACCCAAGGCATTGCGGCATCCATCAGTCCAAATCTTGTAACCGCGAGAAATCCTGGAAGCCCAGAACTATTTGGTATTCCTAGGATTAAAATTAAGTAGGTAATCTATTGGCCGGATTACTGGAATCACTAATAATGACGCAATTGCACGAAGAAGCTATGCTTAATTGCCTACATACATGTATACAATGTATTTTATTATACTCTACATCAGTACATGCACGCAACTGAAGTATTAGCGTAAAATAAAACTACAATCAAGGATCACTAAACTTGCATTCAAGAGCTGAATTGTATCGTAACAACTCAAAATAAGCAAGGTACCCGCTTGGTAACTGCCTCTATAAAAACGTCGGATTACTGGAAGGACCGGAGAAGTGAAGCGGATTATAGCGGAAGTACTGTAGTTCGATCAGCAACCAAGTATTCAACCCACTACGCTACCACCCTCTCGGCCCACTAACCTAGCAATTTTAATTACGCCCTAAGTGATAGTGCTAAGAATGCCCTGCAGAGTACTCCGCTTTTTGTATCACTAAAGAGCACACTATCAACCGGAATTGTATTATTTAAATAAATAAAAGATCGTAGCACTTTTCCACAAAATGTTTTGCTGCTTACAACGCGTTTTGGCTCACTGAGCCATCATCTGGTACAAGAGTCTTCGTACAGGGGTCTTGTACCAGATAATGGCTCATCATAAGTAGGTCATCCACAGGCCGGATTACTGGAGATCACTAATAATGACGCAATTACAGGCAGAGGATGTTTTATTGCATACTTACATGTATTTTATGGATTTTATTATACTCTACATCAGTACATGCACGCAACTCAAGTATTAACGTAAAATAAAACTACAATTTAGAACCCCTGTACCAAGACTCTTGTACCAGGTGATGGCTCAGTGAGCCGAAACGCGTTGTACGCAGTAAAATATTTATTTTGTGGAAAATTGCTACGATATTTTATTTATTTAAATATGTCTAACTTCTACCAATTGAAGCCTGAATCTGTTGAACTCACACGGAATGGTATCACTCAGGCTTTCAAGATCTATCTACATCTACGAGCTATCGTGCAAGCCACCATCAGGGTGTATGGCAGGCGTGCAGCACTCATCCTCGCCAGAAACGCGCTCGCTTGCAGGACACAAGCAAAGCACGCAGGACAAGGACACGCGTTCAGACCAGAAACTAGGAGGGTGCTAAGGATAAGAGCATGCTACCATGCAAATGAAAGTAATAGTTAGCAATGGAAAACGAAAAGTTAGCATATTTATTTACACCCTGCGGAAAAGTGCTTGGTATATCCAACATGGCGCTCACCTTTTTGGAACACTAGAGGGCACCCTATTTACAGGGATGGTACCACTCAGGCTTTCGGGATAGGGATTCTTTGTTCTGGAAATTGACCTGAATTTCATCTCATCCCTAGCAACTGTTCCCCTTCATTTCTGAGATCTAAAGCGATTATTGAGGAGCAAACGGACCCATTACGCAGGTTTCCCGACCAAATCATCCCGGGAATCGGAAACACTAACGAGAAGGCCCCTTGAACGTTGTGCGGTGAGGAATACACAGACGCTCTCGAAATACAATCCAGACAAGAGGCAGAAGGCATCTTCCTTGGCCTGAATAGTCTTTTGATGGGGAACGCGTGAGAAGAGCATTTATCGAAAGCCATCACATTTGCGTCCCGCGGTGTAGGGCGCGGGTGGGGTTTTTCGTTGAGGAAAGGAGCAGCAAACCTCGACGCCCTCCGCTGACGTGAAAGCCTTTGACAAAACCCCTGCTGCGCGCGGATGCGCCGTAGAGGAAAGTGAACGAACGCATGTGAAAGGTGGAGCTGGAGTCAACACAGGGAAGACTTATACAAAGGTGCTCCCATTCTTACATTCCATCTCACTAATACTGCTCCATATCGATGACTAAGTGCTAACAAAGCATCTCAAAATATATGTCAGTCTGAGTTTATACCGCTAATTCTCTTAATAAACAATTAAATTCAAGCAACAAACAACTCTTTGTTTGGAAATCTATTCTTCTTTCTGCAGTTTTATGTATTTTTGTGTTTTAATTTCAAATAAAATTATATGCAATTAAAGAAAATAAATCAGTGCGAAGGCTTCCGCGGTGCGCTGGTGATGTAGGCTGCATTTTCCGGTCGGGAAAACGGCATAATCACTTCGACCTGAAGACGTCTGCTGGAATGCAGGAGAAACTGTTGTCCGCAACGCAACCACGACGCGGTGAAACCCGGAAAATGCAGCCTACAAAAAAATAAATCTTTTTTTATTGGTCTCCTGAAAATTTTCTATTTTTGAGATACGTGTTGTGAGAACTTAGCTATCGATATGGCTAGACATAACCAATGAGGGTGTTTCCCATGAGGAAGCATCATTCCTACTCGGCCAGTCTCATTTCCAGACGCTCTGCCCGCTTCAAATTTGCATTGTTATATAGCATTCGAAACTCCCTGAAGAGGAAAGTTCTTAACAAGGATTCATGTAGTATGTATATACTAATACTACAGAATCCTTATCCTCCCCATCCTTATCGATTCTTTCGCATCAATAGAGAAATAGGAAAAGTAGAATGATGTAATAAAGGATTTTAATTTTTCCTGGTGAATAATTCTGACGAATATTTCTCGGGTTTTAAGCCAGGTTAATGCTTTTATGTAAGCCGTCGTTTCGGGAGACGACTTGTCTCCCATCCTCAAGGCTGTGTTACTTTCTGGATGACCAATTTCACACTGAACCGGATCGACCGTTTACCGAGGACAACAATGTGGCTCAGGTGTCGTCCTATTGGCTGTATGTCTTTTGAAATCCTTAACGTTCAACCCTTGTTTTTTATACAGCTCAATGATCTACGTTAATAGGAATCGAGAGGCCTTCATTAAATTTTTTTACTCCGCCTTTCGTTGGGTGTTAACCTTTAATGTTTAGTTTCATTTGTAATTTCAACTTTGGAATTGTAAACTGGTTTCAATAGATTAAAATAATTCCTAACAGATTAAAATAATTGCTACAAGAAAATTCACCAAAACTGGAAGTCAATAGTGGCAATCTTCATCAAATCTTTCCTTCAGATTACTAGTTTAATTCTTCTGTTCATTCGTGTATCGGTCAACGTGACGCAATACTCCAGCACAATCGGTCTCATTTAGCCTATTTTCGTGGATATTTCATTTTTTTAAACTTAGGTCATTATTTTGAAAATTTCAAAGGGCATTGAGTAGACCTATGTTAATATGAGTCCACGAAACAAATACGAAAATTTTAAAGTTGCTCCAATACTGAGGTGAAAGTATCAAGTTCGGCACACAAGAAAATATAGACAGGGGTTAGCAGTTAAAAAAGGCACTACATATATACTTAACACACAGGTTTAATACTCGGCAACCGGTTACGACGTATTCTACGGCATTGTAAGGGTACAGCCCGTGACCCAAGTCATGGGTCGCACGTTTTTAAGTGTGGGCTTTAGTGAAGAAAGGTCTGAGGCTTTCCCGGCGTATGATGATGTTGAAGTTGTTTCGGGTTTCCCACCCGGTGAGGCTCTCCATCTCTGCCGACGTTTCGATGGCCGCGTCGTCCATCGTCATCAGGGCTTGTCCTGGTCTTGCCCTCGGTGTCGGGAAGCAAATAATCACCCACAAATATTTAAAAGTTGTTACCCAAAGTTTATTACCGTTAAAAATCCCAATTTCGAAATCAGTTCAACGAAAAGACATAAAGTAATAATGAATTTGTGAGTCTAGAATAGCCAAAATTGAGGATATTACCAAAGTCTCGGGAAGGAGAGAGCTGCTGGTGATGGCACGGGTGGATAGCGAGGCGTATAGGTCACACGGGCCATACGGCCCGCGCTTCGACTCCCACTGACGGCTACATTGTGACTGACCACTGACGAGAGACGAGAGATAGTAAGGAAGAGAATAGGATTTTTTAGATAGAATGAAAGGTAGTAGGGCTTATTGTGAATTGAAGAAGGAAGTGCATTATGGAAGGGGAGGCTGCCAGAATGCTTCTTATGAACTCCATGGAAACCACCTTAGTCGGTAGAATACTTTTCATGAAATAATATATATTCTCGCAATATGTTCTCTAGCCGCATCATATGCCCTTGAGGACTGAAAATGGAAGCCTCTCTTCCTCCATAAAAAAGTCCTACCTCGTATTGATCTGGGTGGCAGACTATTGTATCCAGAAAAATTATATGCAGTCTCAAACGAAGTACTCTCTTGACGTATTGCGGGTGATTATTTTTCTGAGGAATACCTCTCCTAAAACGAAGAGCTGTGTTGACTTCTAATGGATTCCTTTCATAAAAGAGTTTAATTTCGAACAATGCAGGCGCAACAAATTTCCCTGGGGGATGCAGTACATGAAGCTATTATTTTCCTTCCCGAAAGCTCTGCTGGGACTGATCCATGCGACTGAAGTTTTTATTCAGACAACTTAGGGTACATGAATTAAGCACCGGCTCCTTAAATGCGGAAACAACAGGCATGGTTTGTTCTTTCGCCAATTAAGAGATCACCATTTCCTTATTTTAAAGTTGCAGAGATGCTCCAATAGACAACCAGTCTCTAGTGATGACTAAGTAACTAAGTGAAGTAAGTGAGTGACAATAACGTCTCCACCGGGACATTATATAGGTAAGGGGAAACAAGGATGTTTTCGGAAAAAGGGGATTGGGAAGTGGAAGGAGTGGCCTTTCTTGAAAGTGAAAGTTGCAAATCTCGAGGCATAGCTCGTCATAGCTGGCTATTCCGAGACGACACACAACAACACATTTATGCATATTTTTGGAAATAGATATCTTCCATTTCCGAATTACTGCATCATTTTCAAGCACAACTGTATCTCCATAAAATAAAAGAGATCTGGCCTATACGGAAATGTATTTGTGCTTGATAATGACGTAGAAAACGTCGAAACCGTTTGACGAGTATTCAACCAGTGTGGAAAGGACCAAGCGTGTTTCATTATTAATATGCATAACTTCCACAAAGTGGATTCACCTACTGTCAACTTCATTAGACAAGAGTTCATTGTAAATGGCTTCACTTCAAAACGATAACATAAATTGTTAACGAGCAATACGTTACGATTGACCAGGTGGAGTAATTCAACTATTCAGGTAGGACATTACAGGAAAACGGATACAGTAGTAAGGACATCAGGAAGCGAATTACATTAGCAAAGGAGGTGTTTATGAACAGAAAGGAGCTTCTGAGAGGATCGTTATGTAAGAGTTTAAAGAAAAGGTTAGAGAAGAGTTTGATCTGGAGTGTAGTTCTCTACGGTGCGGAAACGTGGACACGAAGGGCGAGAGAAGATTGGAGGCATTCGAGATGCAAGTATGGAGCAGAATGGAGAATTTGAAATGGACAGAGAGGAGGAGGAACGACGAAGTGCTGGACATGGTGGGTGAGGAGAGGCAGCTTTTAGATGAGATACGGATGACACAGAAGGTATGGATGAAGGAGTACTTAGCGGAGAGGGTATGTTGAAATTGAAAACGGTGTTAGAGGGTAGAATGTTAGGTAAACGAGGGAGGGGAAGGAAGAGAATAGGATTTTTAGATAGATTGAAGGGAGTAGGCCTTACAGTGAATTGAAGAAGGCAGTGCTGGAAGGAAAAGAAGGCTCCCAGATTACTTCTATAGTACTCCATGAAAACCTACCTTAATCGATAGAATACTATGTTCAATATTCAATTAGTTACGAAAATAAGGAAAAGAACTTGATACGCCCCCTTAATGTTGCACAAGGATGGTACCTAACAGGAAACCTCAGATTGAACACGTGTTTAAGTAATATTTTCCATAAAATTAAAGAATAAATGTTGGTCCGAACTCAGCCCTACTAAAAAGCCTTCAAGGTGGCCTCCAGGTTATTATGCAGACGATTTAGAAGCTTGCACGCGCGGGGTGCTCCTTGAATAGGGGTATGTTATGTCTTCACTCCTCTTCCTACCCTTCTATCTATTCTTCACCCTCATCAAGTCTTCCGTTGCAATAGAAAGAGAGAGACGAAAAAGACGGAAAAAAAGAGAAAGATCCCTGTTGATGTGAATGGTTCCATTCACACAGCAGCTCCACCTCCTCCCCCAGCTTTCACGGTATCTCGTGGCAACTGTTTGTTCATTCCCCCTTTCCCTCTAGTGACGCACGCCAGTCATTTGCATTGACTTTCTTCGCGGGGTATCTCCGCATCTATTTCCTACAGAATATTTTTTTTCTTCCCCTATCCATTCAGGCATTCTTGGAATATGTTTCCTCGCCGCATCGTGTGCCCTTGAGGACTTAAAATGAAAGCCTCTCTTCCTCCATCAGAAAGCCCTTCCTCGCATTGATCTGGGTGGCAGGCTATTGTATCCTAGACACATGTATGCAGTCGCAAACGAAGTACTCCCTTGACGTATCGCGGGTAATTATTTTTCTGAGAAACACCTCTCCTGCAACGAAGAACCGTGTCTACTTCAAATTAATGCCTTTCATAAAAGTGCATTATTCTGAAAGAGATTTATGAACAAGAAGGAACTAATGAGAGGATCGTTATGTGAGAGTTTAAAGAGAAGGTTTGCGAAGAGTCTGATATTAAGTGTTGAGGCTTACGGTGCGGGAAGGTGGACTTTTAGGAAGGAGAACGAAAGAAGACTGGAGGCTTAAGATAGATTCGAGATAAGGGTTTGGAGAAAGTAGAAAGGACGGAAAGGAGGAGATACAACGAAGTGCTGGACATGGTGGGTAAGGATGAGGTAGCTTCTGGATGAGGTGCGGAGGTGACTGAAGGTATGGATGGAGGAGTACTTAGCGGGGATGGGATGTTGAAAACAATATTAGAGGGTAGAATGTTGGGTAAACGAGGGAGAAAAAGGAAGGGAATAGGATTTTTTTAGATGGAATGAAAGAGAGTAGGGATGGGAGTGAATTTAAGAGGAAAGTACACGAAGGATGGGGAGGCTGCCAAAATGCTTCTTATGTACTCCATGGAAACCACCTTAGTCGGTAGAATACTTTTCATAAAATAATATCCATTAAGGCATTCTTGCAACATGTTCTATAGCCGCATCGTATGCCCTTGAGGACTTAAAATGGAAGATTCTTTTCCTCCATCAAAAAGTCCTTCCTCGCATTGATATAGGTGGCAGACTATTGTATCCTGAAAAATTATATGCAGTCGCAAACGAAGTACTCTCTTGACGTATTGAGGGTAATTATTTTTCTGAGGAATACCTCTCCTGCAACGAAGAACCGTGCTCACTTCAAATTGATACCTATCATAAAAGAGTTTAATAGTCGAACAACTCGGGCGCAACAAATTTCCCTGGAGGATGCAGTACATGGACCTATTATTTTCCTTCCCGGAAGCTCTGCTGGCGCTGATCCAAGTGACTGAAGTTTTTAGTCAGATAACTTAGGGTACATGAATTAAGCACCGACTCTGTAAGTACGGAATCAACAGGCATGGTTTGTTTTTTCGCCAATTGATATATCACAATTTCCTTATTTGACAGTTACAGTGATGCAGCCAAAAACATCCTTGAGGGCGTCGTGGTTTGAAAGAATGTTCTCCTATTTCAATCAGAGCATCCAAATGAAAGCTTCTGCATTATAACCAAATACGTTATGAAAATTGTTGAATGTTGCAATATTTACAGGGCATTCTGTGCCAAACTAGTGGTGCTATCTGTAACTACTAGATTTTTGTATTGGTAAAACAGCTGACAACAGCCGTGTGAATAAAAAGTGGAGTCTACTGTTGATTATCAAAGTCAATTGACGTTTTTTCTTTCTACCTCCCGGTACCCAACCTGCGCCAACAAAAGTAGATGGATTAGATATTGATTCATATCGCTAGATTTTACAATGGAAAAAGATTTCAAAACATTTTGCGAATAGTATTTTTTTGAATCGCGATGTCTCCAGGTATCCTTAACAGTTTACGATCCAATGGGAGCAGATTGATAAATATTCATGAAAATTATGTTTTGTATCTGTGATTACTTTTATAGCTATTTTTGTATAAATAAAATATCGAAGAATTTTTTTAAGTGAATCGCATGGCTTGTGTAGGCACTGGTCGTTAATTATTATTCCTTTAAAAATTTTCATTTTCATCACCTCTGGAGTAAGTATGCGGTTTATTCGATATTTTTTCCTACACTCGCTCTCCAGTAACAAATACCCATTTATTCAAAAGATGAATATATATAAAATTGTTAAACTTAGTTTTTTGGTCAAGTGTATATTTATTTTTCAAGCAATATCAAAATTTGTGGCATTTTCCCATTTGGGAACATGTTTGAAAACGCATTTAAAAATTTTAGTTCAGGTTTTCTTTCATAGTATTTCTCATTTAGTTGTAAAATAAATGGGATATGCAAAAAATAATAAAAATAAGCTGGCAAGTTAGTTTGGTCTTTTTTTCTCCGACCTAAAGGGAAAAATTGCTTTGCTTGCACTGAAAATTCCTACATAGGGATCGGTATCATGTGGTGACTAGAGGATTGGATTCACACCCAGTCGATCTTGGTTCAAATCCCGGCGGTGACAAACATTTTTCAGAGTCTGCCCGATCCGTTGTTGAGCGCTTCGTGGAGGCCGCTTTAGATGCAACACTTCGTCCAGGGAACGATAAACTGTGGTCTCCTATTCATCTATCGTTAACATCAGGCTAACGCCGACACCGAATTTCTCTCTACCCTTCCTTTCCACATGCCGCAAATGACTTCAGCTATCGGATTCCTGCTCAGAATCCCAAAATTCTAAATAATACTGAACGAGCTATGATCTCTAGCGTAGTGATAGCAACAACAGAATGCAACACTGGATACTCGAAGTTCAACGGAGAGTGCAAAATTCCACAGAGGAAGAAAAATCATTCGCTTTGACTGGGATACGAAATCGGATCCCTGGATATTCGGCAGAGTGCTTCAGCCAGTTTAAGGCGTTGTTAGTCGCATAACGTGATCAAGCGCTAAGTCGTTGCTAGTTGAATAGCATGCTCAGCAGTCCGAACCTTCTTGTCCGCATAAGTCCAGAAATTTTCATAGAGCAAACTGACGCTTTTCTTGAGCGTTCCTGGTTCGTATCCCGGTAAAAGAGAATGATTATTCATCTGTGAAATTTCTCATACTTGCTCATAGTAGGATGAATCCGTAAAGTAATCACAGTATCTAGTCCCGGTAAACTAGAATTCTACGGAGAGATTAAATGCCCTAAGTAACTTCTCCTTGATGGCTGGGATTTTTCTCCGAGGGCAAAAGGTTAATATTCCTCGTACGTTCTTAACTGCTTTATCACGCTAATAAATGATGCCTCAAGGCCTACTTCCTGTTCTCTAGCCATGGCTAAAAATAAAATCTCTGCAGAGGAAGAGACGAAAAAACATGCCCCGGAAAGGATTGAAAGTCATTCAATCCCAGGTTCGTAAAAATAACGACAGGGTTATGTCCTCCGCGCCACAAACCTCACGATAGGGAGGGTTCACATCAAAAGAAAAGAAAACAGAAGGATATAACATGCTCCCTCATTTCCCTAAAGAGTGTTGGATACCTCCCTTGAAAAAGGAGCAGTATTCTGGTCCCTCATGCATGATTTCGAGCGTCAAGCGAGAGGTGAGTAATTTGTCTTCGCATAAAAAAATGCAAGGAACTGGGCATGACATTTTAAAATCTGTAACACTGGCTATAAATAAGCATAGAAAATTATTTAAAGTAATTCCACCGTAGTTCCACCTAGACAAGCAGCACTCACGCGGGAAGCTTACATTTCTTCGAATAACAGAAATGTTCTTCCAGGAATTATAATCTTCTACGATTTATCAAATAGTCGCACTATTGAGAGTCGAGTTACTGAATATCATGGAGAAATAATAAGCCGCATATGAATAAATTGTTCAAATAAAAATTACTCCGAAGTTCACAATACCAATGGCTAAGTTACAACAACACGTATATCAAAAATAGCAACTTTTCAGGAGAGAAAAAAAGATTTATTTTTTTAATTGTATTTAATTTTAATTTTAATTAAAACCCAAGAATACATCAAACTAAAAAAAGAAGCATACATTTGCAAACGAAGAGTTTTTTTGCATGAATTTTATTTTTATTAACAGTATTAGCAGTATTTACTCAGACCGGCCAAATTTCGAGATATGTGATACTAGAACTTAGCAATCGATATGTTACTTACTTTCTTATAGCAGTATGATGCAACTATCACTAAATACTTTTGAAAGTGTTTTTTCGGGCATTTTTTTCAATTTCATAAGCGTTACGCACTTCATAGTCTCAGACACTCAATCAATTGAAATGATGGAGTTCATAAAATGCACATGTAAACAAAACGATCCTAGGCGCGGTTTCACACGTCAATATGGAGAGGGGAGCACTTGATCGGTTTTTGGATATATAGTGTTCGGTCAAGATCGGTTTAACATTTAGGAAGCAATGTAAGCATATTCTTTTTATAAGCCACAATTAATTACTACCCAATAAAAATTACCCCACACATGTAGAAAATTAGGAGATAATAGGGAAATGCTGCAGGCCTCGCACGATGGTAGCAAGATAGATTTGAATCGCGGATGGGTAATTCCACTTCAATTCAACACAGAAAAGTGATATTTTCCACCCAACCGTGTCAAGTTTCTATCAAATTTGTAGCATTCAATGATCCTGATAAGAGATGGAAACAACAGTTTGCAGAGGTAAATGACGATTTTGATAAAAAATTCAGGTCCGCAAATATTGGCTTGTCTCTCTAAAGTTAAATGACAACAATTCTGGTTTTATTCAAGGTAGAAAAATAAAAATTATGGTTTTTGGAAATGAAATATATAGGGCTTTACCTTGATATACAACATGGCCGAGTTAAAAGAATTTCAAAACTCGAGGTCATCGACCTTGAATTTTGGCCTTGAATATCTCAAAACGCCCCCATTCAATTTTTTAATAAAAATATACCTTATTGCTCATACATTTTACTATACGCACACAAAATATCACACACACCTTAGGTATCATGCCCAAAAAATTCTTCGTCTACAGCACTACACAACCAACATGCAAGAAGTACCACTTAAATATGAAATCGATCGTTGACAGATAACAAGTCTGCGCTCTTGATCAGGTGCAACTCAGAACCATCCCTACCCTGATTAATTTATTTACGTCTAACCGCTGGGGGGGGGGGGAGAATTTCATTCCCTATACAGCCACTCATGCCAAACGTGAACTATAGAACCAAGAGACGGTATGCATTCAGTGTCAAAGAAAAATACGTAACAGAACCATTCATTCCTGGCCACACAACCTTCCAACTCGGCCTGTAACGTGACGATAAAAATAGGATACAGTGTCAGCCAGCTTTACTCTCCACTCTGCGAGAAACTAATACTCCCCCTTCTAATATCTCAGCTGGGGTGAAATAAAGGGTGGTCGCTATAAAGAAAGCTTTCTCTTACGGATGTACGATGCTGATACTAAGGGCGGGAATCGGAATGTAATTCATCTCGCCACTAATTTTATTTTCACAAAAATACTTTTTACCGTAAAAAATATTGTTTCAAGTTCAATCTGGCGAAACTGACACATTTGTGAATCAAAAGTATTCTAAAACTTTTCTCTTACGGATGTACGACGCTGATACTAAGGGCGGGAATCAGAATGTACTTCATCCCGCCACTGATTTTATTTCCACAAAAATACTTTTTACCGTAAAAAATGTTGCTTTGGGTTCAATCTGGCGAAACTGACACATTTTTGAATTAAAAGTATTCTAAAACTTTTCTTTTACGGATGTACGATGCTGATACTAAGGGCGGGAATCAGAATGTAATTAATCTCGCCACTAATTTTATTTTCACAAAAATACCTTTTACCGTAAAAAATATTGTTTTAAGATCAATCTGGCGAAAATGACACATTTGTGAATTAAAAGTATTCTAAAACTTTTCTCTTACGGATGTACGATGCTGATACTAAGGGCGGGAATCAGAATGTAATTCATCCCGCCACTGATTTTATTTCCACAAAAATACCTTTTACCGCAAAAAATGTTGTTTTAGGTTCAATCTGGCGAAACTGACACATTTTTTAATTAAAAGTAACCGGGATTTTTTCGCGAATACTTTGATTTTGTTTCACGATCGGTTCCAATACATTTTGTACTATCAGAAACGATACAGAAAGAATTGAATAACACTTTTCAATATATTTTCACTCGGAGATGGATATTTGGATTTGGTTGGTTATTTAAAAAAATGATAACGATAAGGTTTACCTTTCATGGGTAACTTTGAATTGAATTTCTCCTTCTTTTCTTGGGCTTTGTGGCTGTTATCTTGATCATAAATCTTATGAAATTTTTATTCATAGAAAGTTAATAGTACCAGCGAACATGGTATAAAATAATTGAAAAAAGTCGTGAAGTGAAATTAAATTATCTATGGATAAATTTCTGGCAGATGTTAATTTACTGATTCCTTTTCCTTGCTAATTTATTTAATCCCAAGGCAAAGGTAAGGTTTCTACAAGACAAGCCAAAACGCTACCTTTTGAATGTAATAACAGAGGATTCTTAAATTGGACAATGAATATTCTGTCACTCACGGAACATTTAAAAGGGTTGCAGAAGCCGCCACTCGCGACAAAGAAGGCAGAGTGACCCCAATTTCACTGAAAAAAAAACATAATTTAGGTTGACAACCGGAATTGATTGTTAATATGATATTACTTGGAGAGCATGGTAGCCTAGTGCATAGAACACTTGGCTGCTGGGGTCGCGGGTTCAAAACCCAGAGAAAATCCTGGGCGTGTTGTCCTAGGGTGAGGAACCCCCATGATTGCGTGAAGTTTACGAGCCTGTGGCCTAGTCCGTGGTGAGCTCTACCCACACCGAACAAAACCAATATTCGGGTTGAATCGCTGAGTAAATGATAATATTATTTACCGAATAGCTAAATTTTCCACGATATCCTGACTCCCTTACCCTGATTGTGTGAAGTTCACACACCTGAGGCCTAGTCCATGGTGAGCTCTACCCTGACCAAACAAAACCAACATTCGGGTCGATTCGCTGAGTGAGTGATGATATTATTCACTGAAAAGCTAACTTTTCAACAATATCCTGGCTCCCTTACCCTGACTGTGAGAAGTTCACTTTCCTGTGGCCTAGTCCGGAGCGAGCTCGACCCCCACCTAGCCAAACCAACCTTCGAGTTAAATCATTGAGTGAGTGATACACTAACTTTTAACTTATTCCTCGCGAGTGTAAATATTCAATCGCAAAAATTGGAAAAAAAAGGATCGCCTTTTGCTAATCACCTTGCTGCGGACATTTTTGGAAAGCGAAAAAAAGCGAGTGAATTGGCAGCATAAAGCAAGCATATGTGGAAAGGGCTGACATTTCCTATTCTTATTCCTCTTGTAACATTATGTAATTTTTTCTTCCAAAGACCTTTTAATTCCTTTCAAATTACAATTTTTCTCATCTCCCTCCTTTAAGCTCTTTTTTCAATGGCTTCCGTCTCAAAAATCCCTTCTCTCACCTCTCAACAACTCCTTGGCAACATTTCATCAGTATTCATTATAAACCCACATCAAATGAAACATATACATCAAATCAATAACAGTAATCAAAACATAAACATAAATTTCAAGCGTTACACTATGGTGCTACTTATTCCTTTTTTCTACAAGCTAATATTAGTTCAAGGTCATGTTTACGATGGGTCGTATATCTGCTCGAGCTTTAGATGCCCGAGTATGCTAGGGCATCTGAAGTTTAAAAACGGTGTTATTCCGAGCGGTAATTGAGTTGTTTCGCTTCGCGACTCGACGTAAAAACGAAAATATTTTGGTAGGAGCGAAGGGTTTGGATTTAAGAGCAGCGTCTCGAAAAAATACCACGACGGTACTTTGCATTCTATTACGGATAATTAAGTGTATGGAAAGGAGGCCGTAAACCAGGGTACACCCTTCAAAATGCAGCCTCATTAAGCCCAGTAGGGAGAGAATTAAGGCGTCTTACTCTCACTCCAGAAGAAAACTGTCTGGTAAATTATGTTAATTAATACCGGTCATGAAGATTATTCCGAAGGGCAAAGTAGCTACTCCCTGAATTATATGACGCCAAAATAAAATGATAACGATAAAATACTCCAAAATGCGGTAACTTCATTCGCAATGGGTTTTGGTAACGTGGACAACCATTTGGTTCATACATATCTGGCCGGAATCATGACGTGTGATGGTGAATTAATTTTATGATCAAAACTTGATAATTTATTTTCATTTTATATGACGAGGGAAGTCAAACCATAAAATTCAAGCACTATTATACAAACTACATGCACAGTAATTCCATATAATCATCAATACTGGAAATTTATAGCATGAAAATTTGACCAGCTTAAGTTTATATTTTACGCCATTTCAGGGAATGCATAATAAAAGTTTTAATCACCCTTCTTTGATTGTATCCATAAAATGAAAGTAATTTCCTCTCTTTAAAAAACGAAGCTCGATAAACATTATCCAGATGCGACGCCTAAACTATTATTTAAGATAATAAAATTGAGTCAATATTCACTTACATCGACAGAAACCTCAGATAGAGACCGCTGCATCGATATGCATGCGATTGTAGTGGCATTAACTTAGCTTGTTCAAGGTCAAGCCACTAAAAATTAAGCTAGTCATCCGTTGAACGTTCCATCACTATTTTTTTCTAGGAGCACCATTGGATAAGAAAAATAGTACCAATTGAGAGATTGGCGACGAAGAAATTTCTTTAAATGCCATTTTGATACGCTGGGAGTAGCAAGCAAGCGCCTGAGACCCCCTTGTTGTATTTACCACGCTCATAAACATCATCAAAATCAGAACCGCCGCCGGCCGCTTTCCCCACGGCTATTTGCCGGCGCGCATTCAAACTCGCACCGCCTCCCTTAATGGTGCCATTAAGAGCCTAATCACCTGCAGTACGCAGACTGGACTCGGAAGAGAGCGCACAGGGGACACGGAATTAGCCCAGGCTCGAGCCACAATAAAAAAAATGACTCCCCCCGCAAAACTGGAAGGCGAGATGAGACCCGGCTTATTTCGCACATGCGGTCAAAATGTTCACGTTCCGTCGACCCTATTTAAGTGTTCGAAAGTGTCCTTGGGTGTGCGCTGTTGGTTGCGGAGTGGACAAAACTTAAGGGATCTTAAGCGTGAATCACACGATCATTTTATCCGTCATTTCCTAGTGATCATTATCGCGATCACTAGAATGATCGCTCGCAAATGATCGTCGCCGGCAATTGTTTTTCGCAATCGCGATCGCGACGATGATTCCCATCACTATTTTCATCAATCGTTCTGTCGCTTTTTCCGTCGCTAAAACCGTCACTAAAACCCGATACAGCCAATTAAAACGCTGGCCCATATGGATCGATAGCAGCGATTAGTGAAGAGTCTAATGTGGAGTTAAGTGGATTACGTTGCGGAAACGTGGACAATTAGGAAGGAGAACGAGAAAAGACTGGAGGCATTCGAGATGTAGGTATGGCGAAGAATAAAGAAGGTGAAGTCGACGGATAAGGGAAGGAATTATAAGGTACCGAACATGGTGGGTGAGGAGAGGAAGCTACTAGATGAGATACTTAGGAGCATGGATGGAGGGAGAACTTAGCGGGGAGGGAATGCTGAAAACAGTGTTAGAGAGTAGAATGTTAGGTAAATGAGGGAGAGGAAGGATTAGAATAGGGTATTTAGAATAAAAGGGAGTAGGCAGTAGGCCTTATAGCAAGGCTTCGAGTATATCTCGTATACTCCAAGGAAAACTACCTCAATCGTTAGAATACTTTAATAATAAACCCTGCAAGTTGCCCCTATGGGTATGTGGCAGGTGGTGTTAGGACTCCGGCCATGAACATGTAAAAAGGAAATGCTCTAACGAAATTACGCCTATCATTTATGTTGAAATCAGTGTTAGAGGGAAGAATGTTGGGTAAACGATGGAGAGGAAGGGAGAGAATAGCATATCTTCTATATATATAAAAGAAAGTCGAAAATCGTGTTAGTTAGAACACTTATAACTCGAGAACGGCTGCACCGATTTCAATGAGATTTGGTTCATTGGATTCGTCTCAGGCGGGGTTAACATATAGGCTATTAAAAAAAGGATAATTTCACAAAACAAATTCATCTCTTTCCTATGGACATGCTTTTAGGAGTTATAGTAACACAACAATTGATAAGTCGGTCAAAACTACAAATTAAATAATTTGTTTTGTTTTTACCACTTTAATAACTGAATTTAGTAACAATATAACATTTTAATTACTAAATATATTCAAAATATTAATTAAATTGAAATTACATTTAAAAAATTTAATTCGAGCTAATTGTAAGCCCAGCCGTGGCCCAGCTCGAGTTGACACTTCACTACCGTGTTTGTAAACAAATATCCAAGCAATTGTTGGCAAACGGTAATGTCCGTGTTCCTGTCGAGGAATCGAGTAGTTTTAACTCATTTCCTTGGAATGATTTCAAATTAGTTTCAGTGAGCTCATCAACAAAGAGTTCCAGAATATGATTGATCTCCAAAAGAATCAAAGATGGTTGATTTTGCGAGCAAGAACTAAGATGCGGATGACTAAAACGAGGTAAATTCAAATAGTTCGTACTCTGCATGAATTCGAATCTTTTAAATGTCTAACAAACGAAGAAGAAATCACCAACTATCTATCTGAATATTTTAAGTCCTATCCTTAATACCTGGCTTACCAAGGCACGATTTACAGAAAAATGTAGTTTCTGTGTTCATGATCTTTCGAAGCCTAAACCAACCATAACTATCCAACGGAACGTGTTTGGTGATTAAAATAATTGGTAATGAATGTGATTCACGCAACTTCACTCAAAGGAAAATTCAAAGGTGAGGAAGTCCTTATTCCGTAGATTCCATTATCTCAACTCATATGCCCTTTTGAGCTTAAACTTATTCAATTTCCAATTCGTGTTGCATTCGTGATAACGATTTAAAAAAATCGCATGGTCAGTGTTTCAGTTTTTGTGTTGTTTGTGCTCATGTCGTAATGAAAACCCATGATTTTCTCATGGTCAATTTAACGTGCTATGTTCACGAGTCGATAAACCATCCTCTGTATTTCTTCCTTCCCTTCAATTGCGTAGCTAGGATAGGGGGTTTTGGGCGCAGCTAATACCACGGGTCTGTAGGGTATAGAAAACTCGCTAAGGTAAGCGGGAAGTGTGGGGGCATTTCCCTCAGACATTTTACAAAATAGATAAACAGTTAAAAATAGTGGGTTTTGCGGCTGTGTGAATAGTTAAATATGTTTTGTTTGTTAGTCATCCGTCCCCCTAATATTAATAACAAAATCTTTCATAAAAAAATTCTCTAAGCTCTTGGGGGGGGGGGGGGGGGGGGGGGGGTTATTCCCCAAAACCTCCCCTCGCTGCGTCACTGCTTTGCTTCGCTATATTTATTTAGCTTCATCTGCTTCATCTTGCGCCTGATAACAAAACAAAAACTGTTGTTTATCAGAAGGTGCTTGACACAAGACATTAAACCCGAATGTTTAGGGCTCACCGTGGTGCGTTTACGCATGCAGTACGTTTACGCAGTGCATTTTTACCAAACAGAGATACTAAAACTGGCGCTCCTTAAGTCATTTAATGCAAATGCTGCCTCATATGGGCTTTTCTTGCACGATTTTGAGCATCAGTCAAGCGTCGGTCTGGGGTTGTGTCAACCTCCCCCCTGAATGGGCCGAGTGTATGCAACGGACTTGGACCTAAAAACATTTTTTTTACAGCTAATAACGCAAATAGCCAACCACTGAATTCGTATAATTTTTAATTTCATGAACTGCTTTATTAAACCACAATGCCCAAAATTTCTTAAGCTAAAACGTAAGAGAATTTGTTGAAAAAAATCCGCGTAAACGTGCTCCGATCCACCCTATGTAGATTCAATAAAGAAAATGTCTTTCTGACAAGCAATTTTGGTACTCATTTACGTAGTTTTATTGAATTTGTATCCTTATTTCATTATAATAAATTAAAAATGATTAAAAACGATACAGCCGCTCTTGATTTATAAATGGTGTAAGTAAACTGTAAGTTCATTAATTGTTAGGCGATACGAAGTTCGCTGGGTCAGCTAGTTTAGGTAGAAAGAAAGGGATTAAGCATCATTATTAACTGAAGAGGGAAATCAATGAAGGGAGGGGTGACTACCGGAATGCTTCTTAAATGCCCCATGCAAACCGACCATAATCGGTAGAATAACTTAATAATGAACAAATAGAGCAGGGGCGGATCCCGGATTTCTTTCTGGGGGTGGGGGGCACAAGCAAAGCCGTATGGAGTAGTTTGTTCTGGGGGGGTCACAAGGATACCTCGTAATACAAAACGAACACAATGATAATGGGACCGTATTAAAAATCTAGCATATTCTTTAAGGTCAGAGGGGGGCACGTGACCCGTGCCCCCCCCTAGATCCACCTATGATAAAGAGTGATATGGGCTGCAATAAAGTAAAATATATTTTCCTTATTTCCAAAGAACCTGAGGTGAAATGTCGCTTGCTTGACATCAAAAACACACAGGGAAAAAACACAACGAATACGTCGGCAGCGAGCTTGATTCCACAATTAAAGAAAAGTTTATGCGTGTACACTTCCATCAATGACATTAAGACTCAATTTTCGAAATGACATCTTTTTTCGAATAATTGCTAAAAATATGCGTCATAAATCTCTCAAGGCTCTAATTTATTCTGAACCACACAGGATATAATCATGGCATGCGGGAAAATAAGACCACAGATTACCACGATGGGGCCGTAAAAAATTCATTGCATAACAGAAACATGGCTAATTGAAGAGTCGCTTGAATGGAGTTCTTGAGTACCTGTCCTAAAATAAAACGAAAAAGGAGGCAAGGGATTTTAATGACCCGCAATTATCCATCCAACCACTTGAATGACTCTGCTTGGTGGTCGGTAAAGCCAGACAAACCACAGCTATTATCCAAGGTTTACAAGCCCCTTTCCACATGAATTTTCTTGCCACCTATTCTCTAACTATCTCTTATGCAACTGATTAAAGAGGTGTGGCTTGAGGAAACAGCTCAGATAAACACCGCTTCAAGAAACGGACGTAAGGAAATGTTTTTAACTAGCTGCCAAGAGGACTACATAGAAAAGGCCGATATCTATCCCATAGATGGCTGATTTCTGTTGCCACTTCGGTCGCATGTTAATCGGTTTTCAAATATGTCCGCGGCGCGGTGATGACTGCAATGAGATTAACTATTTTCCAATTTTTTCAGTATACTCAGTGTTGTAGTTGGGCCGGTACAGCGTACCCCCTAAAATCAAAACTCGTTATAAGCGTACCGGTTAAAATACCTTCGTGGCCGGATGTATAATGCATGTTCAGCCGTTGGAATTTGTGGTGAGTACCGTCGAATTTTTTTTCCAACTACAGCACTGAGTATAGTATTTGCAGATGTAAGAAATTGCATTGAATAGTTATGAACTCGATAAATGACATCATCATGAAGGTAAATTACGGCTATAACCCCTAATTATACCTTGTTTCCCGTAAAACTCGGATCAATTCGTCCGTCAGCGACGCGAGTGGCAACTTTCGTAAACCCCTTTTAAATGAGCGGTGGTTGACAACACATTTAGAGGCCTATTTGAGGATCCTATTTTGTAATATTCGTGCCAGCAGGGAAGTTTCTCGGGAAGGATAGTACCAAGAGAAGTGGGAAACTTGGAACTTGAAATTCGTGGTTTCATGACGATGGAAAATACGATTTCCGTTTCCTACGCAAATGATCAGCTTACACCCTGCTCCACAACATTGATCATTTTTTTTACTCACCTGCGTAGACCAAAGACATCGTGTGAACGCATAGCCCAGCAAAAAGGTTTGCACTAAGAGGATTAATAGTTAAGACTAGAATCTTTTGAGGTATGTTTTCCATTTGAGCGTGTCAAGAGGTGTGCCTAACCGGCAGGATGTCCAACCTCAGAAGTTGTATGACGTGACGTTGCGGACGATAAGAGAAAACGACGCGAATGACGATTTGGAGACAACCAGAAGTTGAAAAACGGGCTTTAGGAGCATGAGATGCACCTATGTACTAACTTTGGTCTTAAACCGTGCAGCCGTATAAAAATGCATTGCGGACAGACAAACAGACATCCTCTTTTAGGTTAAAAGGGGATGTCTATTAGGATAGGTGATAGACAAAACAAGAAATCGGTGTTAAATAATAGTAGTTTTAAATTTCTTGCTTTTTATAAAATAGGGTGATTGCATCTTCATTCCTGTCTTTGCTGAGTTTAGGCAGGTTAGAATGACCCTCAACGTTTATTTTTGAGATTATTATTTCTGTAGAAGTAGTTCTACGTCTGTAGCTTTGAGTTAGAATTTAGATTTCACTCGCAGCAATAGATAAAAGTAATCCTCACGGTAGACGGTTAATGATGGAGTTAATGACTAATCAGGTTTATTTTCGAGATAATTATTTCTGTAGAAGAACAGTTCTACGTCTGTAGCTTTGAGTTAGATTTTAGATTCCACTCCTAGCAATTGATAAAAGTAATCCTCACGGTAGACTGTGAATGATGGAGTTAAAGACTTATCAGGATCTTACCAAGAATAACTGCGGCGTGTTTTTAAATCTTACTAACGACTAAAAATGTTCATTTTTTCTCTGTGCACGAACTGCGTTTGAACTTTTCACTCCGCCTGCATAAATATTTCATTATTAGGTCTACAAACTGATTCTCCCAAAACTAATTCCGGACAGAAAGAGATGCTTCCAAGAAGCGAGGAAAACTTTACGACTCTTCGCCTCAATGAAATCAGATCCTAAAATAGAAAAGAATGCTTGGAAACTTACGGGAGCTGAAATTTAATCCACCATAGCAGTTAATTAGTAAGGCTTGAAGAGACAGCCGTAAAAAATCTTAAATGTTAACTTTCACCGCTAAATATACGACCAAAATTGAGGGCGAAGTTCCAAGAATCCATAAAAAAATTTAACGATATTGTATCGTCATCCAATCAAAATCATGGAGAAGCCGTAAACTTTTACGCCAAAATCAGACTAACCAAGTCAAATATTGAAACTTAATGGATAGGTTAAATCGTGAAATTTTACCCTTTCGCCTCAAGCACAAAATTTTCCCCGGGTCCAACAAATCAATTTTTGACCCGATCATTACGAAACACTCATTGCTTACTCCTAATTCATTCACAAAGACAATCCTTGATATTTTGTACATGAAGAAAGTCATCGTAATAACGCTAGATTATTCAAATCTTATTCAATTTGGTGCAAGTTTCACGATCACAGTTTGCGTTAAGTTTTTTGTTTTATTATTTTTATTATTATACATTGCTGCAAATAGGCTATTGCCTGGTGGCAGCATTAGATGTACATGAATAACAAATGTGTACATACCAAGTTTCTATCTATCTAATACAAAGTTTAGCAACAGAATAGATACCCATGGTAAAAATAATACACTAATTCTACCAATTTTTAACTCTTAAAATGAGAAATAAAGTAACCATCGATGCGTATTTACATTTTAAAATACTTATTAATAAAATGATCGATTGTAATACCAATCAAACAATATTAGATTCTGAGATATCTAAATACGGATTGAGGAATTAATCTTACATTTCATTGCTCGGACTTTCAGGATGCATCCGCATCCATGTCCATTTTTATGACATTCCATAATGTGACCAAGTTATCTTGTATAATAATATAAGAGATGAATTTTGAGCTTATTATTTCCTTTGTTGGACAAACCAGCTTAGGATGTTTCATTCATGAATGCTCTTTGCGATACTTACACTACGAAAATAAAAAAACATACATTTTTGGAGTCCTGTAATTTTTTTTATAAAAAGACAAATAAAGTTCAGACTGACAAAAAGTTTAGAAAATATCTTTTTAAAAGGCTTGAATAATTAATCGACGAGAAAAATATAGATCATGAAAGTAAAAAAAAGCGTGAAACAGAGAAATAGAGCGCTACCCTGCTGCCACCACGGCCACTCCAGGAACTTCCCAAAGAAAGAACAACGAAATTGCGTCGTCATCAAAATTAGTAAGCTGAATAAACCAGTACCTGTTATCAAACTGTAATTTTCAATAAAAATATTCTGTTTTGTGGGAATAACTACCAAATATTTATTCTATCTTTGTAGAAAGTTGGTAGGGCATCGAATACTCAAGTACTCTGGTGTAAGTGTTCTTTTACTGTGACGAAGATCTTTGACCCAACCTGGGAGTAGTATATCTGCACGTCCCTCATTGAAGCTTGGTTCCTCGGATAAAATTAAGAATGATTACTTTGAATTGTGATGTTTTAGATGGCCTTGTCCTCTCTTGTTCGTATGTAATTTTGAGTATGTGTTTCAAAACTTGTTTTTTCAAATAAATTTGGTCGTATCTTCGGATGTTCACACATCGAACGGTCGAAAATCGTACATGGATGTGTATTGAGTAAATAAAATCCTATACAAGGGTGAAAAAAATTGAGTAAAAATGTTTTCCCTGGATAGCCGATGCAAGAAGAAACAAAAATTACCAACGATGTTTAGGTCAAAAACGGACCAATTTTAAACTATTGAAACTTTGTAGAATTTGAGGTTTTCTCGGCGTATGCTCTGCAGGAATAGTTCTCGGGTATCCCACCGGGTGTATATTTGAGTCACAGGTCCCAAAGTTTCGATGGCCAAGTCCGCCATCGTCTTCAGGGGTTGAATGGTGTGCAAGTTCTTGCCGGTAATTTTACCCTTGAGAGCCGTTTAAGTGTGCCTTGATTAGTCCGTTCTCGATCGGTGTGTTTTATAGTGGTTGATGACACCCTTCCACGTAATACTTAACTGGAAACCTTTGTCTCTGTTGATGTTACATTTTTTCTAGGTTGATATTTATTGCTTTTTTGACAATGGGGAACACGGATATTTTCTCAAAAGTACTATAATAAGAAGGTCGCTACCCCAAATGTACTCGCCGAAAATGTGGCGGACGAATAATGTTTTTCAGCTGAGTTATGAGTCTTTAAAAATTTATCTTCATCAGTTGCTTGAAAACACGACGTCATCGGAGCGTGACGTCATAGTACGGTATCCAATGATGACAGACTGAGGAAGTGGATAGAAAATCGGTCTATGCAGGGGCTCAAACGCAAATTTGGCGAAAATAATTGCTATTTTTACTTCGATATTCGCGCAGCCTCCGAGTCTCCAGCGGCTCCCAAACTAATTCGTTTTGTAACTGCGTAACTCGTCCTGTTCGCCCGTATATTAAAAGTCAAGCTAGGAGAATTTTGATTTCTTTGTTACTATATTTCTCAATGGAAGACTGGCTTGGACGTTGGCAACAGCAGAGAAGTCAAGAGTGGAAGCATTCGAAAAGTGGAGCTACCGAAGGAAGATGAAAGTAAAATGGAGATCGACTGACAATTGTCTTGTGAGTAGGTAATGAGGAAGCGCTGAGAAGAGTAGAATAGAAGAAGAGCTGTCCCCCCGAAACATAAAGCTCTAAACTTCGCCCAAGACGGAGAATCCGATCCATTCAGTAGAGCATGCGGTGAGGATCGGAAAGAATTGCCCCCAGGCATGCTAATTCATATTTCCTATGAAGAGCTCAGCATTCCGTCTATTTTAATTGCCATAATTTGTGCTTTGCTGGAGTGGGGCGATTAGGGGCGGGAATTGAAAAAAAGCGAAAGGAAGAAGACGAGAAAAAAATGGTTTGAAATTCGCCGTGCCGAGAGACCTTAGTGCGAAGCGCCGCCGTTCGCCTGGGGCGACAGCAGACGAGGGCTCTTTTGGGATTACATCTCCCCGCCCCCTTCCCTCCTTGCCCCGGCTCTCCCAACCTACATCCCCCTCCTCCGCCGATATTCGCCAAAAAATGGAGGCACAACCACAACGCATTCTAAAATGCATTCCCGGATCTTTAAAAACACACAATTCTGTGTTGCTTGTGCATAATGTGTTAAGTCACTCAATCATAGTTTTGAGATAATCTACATAACACACTCTGCACTAGCATCACAGTAGAATCCTCTACTTATCACAAACTGCACAAATGAAAACACACGTTGTTATTAGGTTTGGACATACCACACTATGCACAAACGATTCTATATGATTCATTTGATGGTAAGGTGACATAGTCCCATTTTTGGGGTTTTGGACTTAACTCATTATGCACAAGCAACACAGAATTATTATAGTATTCTACCGATTAAGGTAGGTTTCCATGGAGAACTAAAGAAGCGATTTAGGAGCCTACCTTTCCTTCCAGCACTGCCTTCTTCAATTCACTGTAATGCTAATCCTATTCAATCTATCTAAATATCCAATTCTCTTCCGTCCCCTCCCTCGTTTACCTAACACTCTGCCCCTCTGACACGGTTTTCAACATCCCCTCCCCAAAATAAGACTCCATACTTTTCAAATTCTATTCTAAACGAGCCCACACTACTGCAATGCATAATGATATGTACTAGTTCATGCTATACAATACCGCATAATAACATAATATCGCCATTATTTTTAATTCAGTGAAAAGAGTTTCCTTTTTGCTGAAAGAGCAATTTCCTTAAATTTGATAAACAAAACTTTTTCTTAACTTCTGGAAAATTGCCATCTCCTTTACATATCGAACATACTCTTTATCTCGCCTGCCTCTGATACTATTATTCAACAACAAGGGTGTTTTGAATTTACAATCGATCCAATAATTGGATTGACGCAGCTCTCCATTCAATTCTTCTATCAGCTAATCTTTTCATACCAACGTATTTCTTCTCTTGCACATTCTTCTATACCTTATCCATATTTTGCATAAGAGATCTTCCTTTTCTTTTCTACCATCTACTTGTTCCTCGACTATTGTCTTCATCAGTCCATCATGTCGCCGGCCTCGGTGGCGGCGGGGTTAAGTCCTCGCCTACCAAACAAGAGGTCGCGCTTTCGAGTCCCGCCTCGGTAGATTTCCCATATCCAGGGCATGGTTGTTTGTGTACGTGCAATTGTTAACAATTTGTAGAATACCCCCGATATAAAATGGCCGATAGGAGCTGTATTCGGTGGTTTGAGAATAAAAAAAGTCCCAAGCTACGGACTGTTAGCTTGTTCCGTCTTCTCATCAAGGTTTTCGTGAAGGTTCTCTTCTCTCCTACTATTCTTAGGAGTTTTTCATTACTAATTCGGCCAATCCATTTGATCCTCACCATTCTTCTGTAGCAATACATTTCAGAGGCATCTACCCTTGACTTCTCCACAATTATTTAAGTGCTAATGAATTTAAATCATAAAAAACATGCAGATAGCAGACCGGATTCGGCTCTTCCATCCTTCCATCATTTTCTGACGATTTGTTTGGGCTCGTTTTTCCGTGAGCGTTTGAAACAACGTGCATGCTGGTTAGCGTCCGATTCAACAAAGCAACGAGTGATGTACCGATCTTTTATCCTATCTAAGACGCGCAATTGATGTTTCTGCGTTCAATCGGCGGCCTCTTGACCTCCAGCGTATCAAGAAATAGACGTATCACGGTGATACTTGAGATAGACCATCCCTCTGCCGTCAGTAGTGGTGCATTTCTATTTGTAAGACAAAAAGGCTGACTTCACTTATTGTTAGATCAATTTTGTTGTCAGATTTGATGTGGCGTTTACAGACCCCCTTCACTTAACCCAGATGTTTACGTATTCTGCTCAAGAAGGGTACTTTAGGTGTTTAAGTCTACGCGGGATTTTTTAAATATTTTATACCATCATAATCAGTGATCAACAATCCTGAGATTGGTTTGACGCAGCTCTCCACTCGATTTTCCCATCAGCTAATCTTTTCACACCTACTTATTTCTTCTCTCTCACGTATTTCTTTACCTATCCCATATATTTAATTCGTGGTGTTCCTTTGCCGTTCTAGCGCGCTACTTGTCCCTCGACGACTGTCTTCACCAGGCCATCATATCTCAAAAAATGGCCAATAAGGTCGTTCTGTCTTCTTATCAAGGTTGTATTTTCTTGAATTTTTTCGAAAATATTATACGTATATCGTTGAAGGTGTCGACGGGGATTGGGCCGTCAGCAAAATATTTAGCATGCCCGTGACGTGATGGTAGGTATGTGATTCTAGAAACTGCATTAAATCCGAAAAAGGGTTGTAGCAGTCAAAAATCACGCAGGGGAAGGAATAAGCTGCTCCCCTTGTGGTAGTTGCCGTGGATATGTCGTGATACTTGAGATAGACCATCCCTCTGCCGTCAGTGGTTGTGCATTCCTATTTGTAAGACAAAGAGGCTGACTTCACTCAGATCAATTTTGTTGTCAGATTTGATGTGGCGTTTACAGACCCCCTTCACTTAACCCAGATGTTTTCGTATTCGGCTAAAGAAGGGTACCTTAGGTGTTTATGGTTAGGCGGGATTTTTTAAATATTTAATTCCAACATAATCACTGGTCAACAATCCTAAGTTTGATTCGACACAGATCTCCACTCAAATCTCTTGTCAACTAACCTTTTTACACCTACACATTTCTTCTCTTTCACATCCTCGTCTACCTGTCCCATATATTTTGTTCGAGTTCTTGCTATTCTGTTGTTGCCATCTGTTTTTCCCTCGACAATTGTCTTCACCAGCCCATCATGTCTCAAGATATGGCCTAAAAGATTGTCCCGTCTTCTTATTAAGTTTATCATGAGGCTTCTCTTCTCTCCTACTCTTCTTAATACTTCCTCATTACTAACTCGGTCGATCCATTTGATACTCATCATTTTTCTGAAGTACCATATTTCGAACGCTTCTACCCTCATTTTATCCGTTGCTGTCATTGCCCATGTCTTACTTCCGTGGAGAAACGTACTTCAATATAAGTTCTGATAAATTCGTTTCCTTAGTTCTATGTTTAAATTTCTCGATGGTACGTCTTTCTTTTGGTGAAATGCTCTCTTTGTTTGGGCTATTCTTCTGATAATTTATTTCTTGCTTCTCCTATCGGTATTTTTCCTGCGTACCAAATAACAGAATTCACCAACCTCTTTAAGTTTTTATTTCCCAATTTTAATGTTAGCCTTGCCTTCTTCTCTTCTGCAGCATACTAATATCTTGGTTTTCTTTGCGCTTATTTACAGCTGATATCTACTCATTATCCCATTCATAAATAACATAATATCGCCTCTATTTTCAATTTCAGTGATAAGTGAATGATTTCAGTTAATGAAAAAGAGAGGGCATTTACACTTTCCACAAGCTTGGAAAACATTTGTTCAACAAGCTTGTGAACAATTACAATCTATCTTTCATTTCTCAATATATCACCTGCTTCCAGTAACAAGGGTGTTTTTGGATCCACAATCGATTTGCTTCCTAAGGGTGTTTTAGATATGTAGAGGTGTTCCAAAAACGCTCCCGTATTTTCCTACCGTAAAGCCGTACCCATTTCCGCCCAGAAAACTTTCTCCCCGGTATTGTTAAGATGTTTATGGAATTTTCTCCTATGGTCGTCTTTAGTAATATAGTGAAGGATTTTGGTGATACATACACGTTTTTTCTTCACCATGGCCAGAGGTCAATGTGAAGAAAAAAACTACATAGCCGAGCTACATAGGGCAGTAAAGAGGTCAGAATATAATGTTGTTCAATTTCTACAAATCACCTAGATGGAAGGGATAATATTGACGGAAAATATATTTTTGGATCAAGCAAAGTCGAAATAATCTAAAAAAATTGCTATGTCCAGCCTACTTTTATGATAATTGCAGATAATTTTCAGACAATTGGCGTCAATATTGAATTTTCATTTCATATCTGTCTCCCTCCATTAGTGAGCTTATTTCGACCGGCAAATAAGAGGATTAAGTTGTTGCAAGCTTCAACAAAATTTGTGAAAACTTGACGGAAATAAGAGGTGCAGGTTTTCTTCAAGAGCCCATTGTCCTTAGAATGGTAGGATGTAGCCACATGGCTACGTTAGGCAGGGATCGGTTAATAGGAGAGGAAGGGGGATGAGGAATTTAGAGGTAGAAATCAGTTGGATGGCGAGGGTTGCGTGAGTAGAACCTCCACTTGGACGGGTGTTGGGGGAGCAGATAGGCTCCGCCGACCGATAAGTTCAAATCGATAGGGAGGAAGCATCACTCGCCTACCCAAGACCGACCCCAACCAGATGCGGCGGCAGCGGTGTAGTGCCTGACGCCTGCCGCGCTGTTCAAGAGACGAGCACAGGCATAGTGACGAAAAAAATGTCGGTTTAAATTGATTTTTCGAGCAATCGATTTTTAATCGAAATGAAGAGATCGACTTTTCAACAAAAATCGAAATTTGAACCAAAATATTAATTGTATGATCTTAGGTTTTCCCGGCTTTTCAGGAGCAGAAAAGTTTCTCGGGCTTTCCACCGGTTAATGTTCTCTATATCTCACGACGTTTCGAGCAGCGAATTATAATTGTACGTACAGTTAACAATTACTTCACTATAACAAATTTACTTCTTTATCGATATAGTAAGAAGCAGAACTATTCCCTCAAAAAAAAATATTTTGCCTAATTTTCCAATTTTCATAAGTTTATTCCTTCCTTTTTTGGAGAGCTCATTAATTGGCATTGGTCGAAATAGCAGGAATACCAGCTCCATAAATGAAGGCTTACTTTTATGATTGATTCTCGTCGGTATTCGCGATCACCCTTATGAATCAACATTAAGAATCACCGTTACTGATGCAGTCACAGGTAGCGAAGTGATTCGAATATCACAGTTCCGCTGATCCCAACATAGAATACATTCGTGAATTAATTATTATTGGTAAAAATTTACGAGTGCACGCACATTAAAATTTCAAGGTTGAGAAAGATGAAAGCGGCGAATTTAAAAAATGTCGAATAATCAGAAAGTTTTAAACCCCAGAATAAAAGTAATGGTGGTGATAGTATCATAATATATTGTCGCGAACATACTCTCGTACTATTATTGCAACCGGCCCGCTTTCGTAAGATTTTCGTTGGCTGTAATCTTATTAATTATTATCAATAGAAGTGCAGGGCATCCTATTGATATTATAAAAGTGTAAAATATCAATAGAATGGATATTTTGGACTTGTAAAATGCCATTTTTGGCTAAGGTAGTTGCACAGCGGAATCGTGGTGATTGACGCTTTTACGCGAAGACGCTTTACAAGTTGAAACATTACGATAGAGTTCTAAAATGAAGTTAATAATGAACCAACGGAATAGATAAATGTGCATCAATGAAATGAAGAGTGGTTCAAAAAACGATTATATTGAATGAAAAAGTACACTACATACGGAAAATCCTCTGTACTGTGACGTGCAAATACGATACTTACGAACTCGATAGATATTAAGGAAAAATGTAACAGACGATGGAGCAAAATAGCCATATAAAGCTCGTTGCGATCTAATCTAGCAACATACTTTATCACCACTGTGTCCGCCATCTTGGAAAATTACGTCACCGACGCTAGCGCCGCTAGTGGTGATTTGAGTCGCCAATAATGTTTTCTTGGGAAAAGATATTCGAGGCATATTTTCGCGGACCCTTCCCATCATTATGGGAAAAAGGCTTACTGTGTTCGTTTGCGATAGTTTATTTTAACGTAACAACGATCATGGCCGTTATATTTCACCAAATAGTTAGCATTGACTCTTATGGGGTTATCAATGTTTTGTTCAAAGTAGGCGTGGCTATCCTACCCAAGCACCCCCATTCCTGCCACACTGCGCTCAACGCTCGGAACCAGTGGTGCCCCCTCCAAGATATTTACAATATCCTTGATCTATGCCATCTAATTCGACGTAATTCGTAGTAAGCTGTCGGTCGCCTCCTCCAATTACCATACCATGCCACCGAAAAGGAATATGGAATATGGAACAGGGTTTTATAGCACCTATTGCCATCTCTACAATCGATAACATCCCACAACTAATAAAAATAGTTGTACAACACCGATGTGTTAAAACTATTGCACAGCCGAAAAACTTGTACATTAAAATACAAAAAGCAGCAATTTTGAATACATGACGGATTGTCAGAAAAATTTTCAACACAGAGTAAAAAGACGAGAGTGCTTGGTAATACCCGTGCCTCGCCTAAAACCAGCAAAAATGCTGTTAAACCAAAGAAATAATATTAATGGAATAATAATAATAATAAATATATCACTAAATGTCAAGCCCATACATTCCCGATGTCTTAAAACTATTGGACTGCCGAAAAACTTGTTCATTACAATACAAAAAGCAGCAATTTTAAATACATTTCGGACTGTCAGAAAATTTTTCGACACAGAGTAAAAACACGAGAGTGCTTGGTGATACACGTACCTCGCCTAAAATCAGCAACAATGCTGTGAAAAAAATAATATTAATAATAATTAATGTATCGCTAAAAATCAAACTCATACATTCCCGATGTTTTAAAATATCGTGATATTTTTACGATATTTCGATACGTCGCCCCAGTCTACCTTCGATCACTCGCGGCAGCAAGGGATCTCCCAACTGAATATGGGTCCGACCCCTATACCTCCAGACTCCCTCCCATTTCCCCAATAAGTACACACACCTCCCTCGATTCCTCCCGCCGCGAGGCCAAACACGCTCCTAGTCCCTCGCAGTCTCTCTCATCGAGGACTCGACACACTCTCAAGGCGGAGAACGCTTGCGGGCAGACACGGGCAGACTCGAGACGGAGCTTCCCCTCGCTCCTCCTTGTGGTTTTCACCTCCTTACCCCAGAAATGTTGGGAGAGAGAGCTGCTATTCCCCTCTCTCAGTCAATCCCTTTTACCTATGCTTCGATTGGAAGATGCGAGGGGAGTTTGCCCGGTGGCAAAGAGCATATATTGGGAAATTTGTCAAAGCAAATATTATTTATTGAAACAAACACCATGTGCTCCACGATTATAAAATTCATTTCGACCAAGATTTCAATGCTACTACATCACCTTCAAAGTATAAAGTTTGTCAAAGCAAGTATTACTTATTTACATAAACACTTGCAATCTTCCACGAAAATAGAATTCATTCCGACCTAGGTTTCGATTTAAATGTAAAATATGGTACCAATTTACCAAATAACCATTTCTATCTTGAAGATGATGTAGTAACGTCGAAGCCTTGGCCCGAATATATTTTGTAATGATGGAAAATAGTGTGCATTTCAATATGGGCAAATTTCTATTCATCACGCTTGGATCTTCGGATTTCATACAGATATTAGTTATTGATTTGACTACATATGAAGTTACTTCTTGAGGGTTCCTTATATTGATATTTTTTTACATTTCGCAGCATATTATTTGTATGGGGATCGTAATCATCATTAGTCAGCATTTCGAAGATTGGTTTTATGGCATCTCTCCTCTCGAAAAATGTTGAGAGAGACAATCCCTTTCACCTTTGCTTCGATTGGAAGATGCGAAAGGAGTTTGCCTGGTGGCAAGGAGCATATCGATGACTAAGTTTTAACAAGGCGTATCTCAAAAATAGACACTTTTCAGGAGAGAAAAAAAGAGATTTAAATTTTTATTTCTATATAATTTTAATTGAAATTTAAAACAAAAATATATAAAACTGAAAAAGAAGCAGACATTTGCAAAGAAAGAGTTCTTTTTTTGCTTGAATTTTATTTTTTATTAACAGTATTAACTCAGACCGGCCAAATTTTGAGAAACGTGTTGTTAACTTCGCCATCGATATATTGGGAAATTTGTCAGAGTGAATGTTATTTATTGACACAAACTCTTGCAGTTTTCCTCGATAGCAAAAATTCATGTCGACCCAGGTTTCGATATCAATACATCACCTTCAAGGTAAAAAATTTATTTTTTATTTCCATTAATTTTAAAACTCGCGCAGATGTATCAGGATTAATGTCAAAATCTTTTTGTAAGCATTAACTTCAGGAAACGTTCCTATTTCTCGTAACTATACTGAAGTTGGGATTTCAAGGCTGGCATCAGCAATTCGCCATTACGCATCCACCTGATTTTAAAATACATTAACTCAGGGTTCCTAAAACCTCTTACGACTCTATATACACCAAGCAAGGGAATTATAAAGAGGAGGATCAGTTTTATCCCTTGGAAGGCTGATTCCTGTTGCCACATCTGTCCCATTTTAATAGGTTTTCAAAAATGTCCACGGCGCACTGATGAGTGCAATGCGATCCACTTTTTCCAATATTTAGCAGCATGGTATTTGCAAATGCAAGGAATCGCAATGAGGGGTTTGAGAATTTTTAACATTCCTCATACTAATTAGATTGTATTTTTGATATTTTTGCCAGCTCATGTCACGTTTCTTTGGTTTAGTTGTGGACTTAGCGGGTTTTTCAACCTTTTTTTAGGGGGTTGGACGCAACTAATACTGAAGGGTCTGGGAGGTATGCAATACCCGCCAGGGTAAGCGTGTGGTGCAGGGCCCTCCCCCATAAAATTTTTAAGGCAAATGGTGAGTTTTTTTCAAAATGATGAGTTTTGCGGCTGCATGAATAGTTCGATGTTTTGTTTGCGAATCCCCGTAACATTAATATCGTTATAATTAATAGTAGCGGACGTGACATGGTGGAAAATCATTAACGTAGGAAATAATGGAGGGAAAAAGTTGCAGTTTCCACATGCTGATTAATTTTCTCCAACCATGGTATCGTTTCTGAGTAACATTTTCAGGTGAAAAAGAAAAAGGAAAAAAAAGCATCACCATGTAGGAAAAGGAAACTTTTTATTCCATCAACTCTTACGGTAGTTAGTTGTGTCAGGCGTGACTTTAAGGAATCTATTTAAGATAATGAAAAGTAAAGAAAACTTCGTAATTTCATAGTTTTAAGAGCGCAAAAATAATAAAGTTCCCCACTGCGACGAAAATCGAGATTTATATGCCCTGATTCTTCCTTCTTGCGTTTTTTTTGCATTGGGTTTCAATTAGTAAAGCATGAAAACTTCTCGTTATGAGGTATAATATTTCGTGCAATTTAGTTTCCCACAGACTTAATATATGGGATTAATTTCCAAAAGGTTAATATTAATTATTTAGATATCGTTGATAGAATTTAAAATGTGAATTACATAAAACTAGAGTCAAATCCAAAAATAGTGAATTATTTTACTCAACATTTAGTTGCTTTATTTAAAAAACGCCATTATTATTCCATCTTTCTTGCCCTTTATCTCGGCCTCGCCTCGCTATAGCGACGCTAAAATATAGGAAGGATGTGCTTCAGGCTAAATATATAGTGCAGCATTAACTACGTTTCAATGCTGTTGCGAACCATTATTCAGAAATTAATCAGAGTTAATTTAGTTTTTTTGGTAAAACGTCAGTGTTTTATTATGAACGCCATCGTGCAAAAGAATATTACCATGGCATTGGCTTTCAACTAGTAAAGTAATAAAGTTCTCGTTATGAGGTATAATCTTTCGTGCATTTTAGTTTCCCACGGGCTTAATATACAGGATTAATTTCCAAAAGGTTCATATTCAATTTAGATATCGTTGATAGAATTTAAAATATGAATTACGTATAACTAGAGTCAAATCCGAAAATAGTAAATTATTGAACTCAATATTTAATTAATTTATTAAAAAAAACGCCATTATTCCATCTTTCTCCTCATCCATGGCGAAAGAGGTGGAGAATGGTGCGGCGGAGTTTTCCCACCCCACCATTTCCCTTTCGCCAAATTCCGCCCCTAGGAATTCCACCCCTTAACCCTCGCCTCAGACCGTTGTATTTTTGAGATTTTTTTAACCATATTTTATGTGTGACTGTTCATTCTCTGTTTTCTGTGCATCTGCACCAGACGATACGCGCCATGTCGAAACCTAGGTCGTAGATTAAATATTTATGTGGGAAAATTGTTGAAAAATGTCATGCCTGGAAATACATTTCACATCACTTTGGCACTTGTTTTGTTGGAATTAAGCTATCACTGTGGCGTAACTAGGAATATGCTTTGGGGGGATAGGGGAGCCTGGGAGGGCAACTTCCCAGGCAACGTTGGGTCCGGGAAAATGGTTGAAAAATGTCATGCCTGGAAATAAATTTCACACCACTCTGGCACTCATAATTTAACTTTAAGCAGATACAGTTATTATACGTCAAAACTGGACAAAAGTTTAAGTCTTTGAAATTTGTTTAAATCTTAGCAAATGAGTATTACGTTATCGTCCAAAAATATTAGCTAGTTTTTTTTACTAATAAGACTGGTTTTACTCACATATTACGACTTCTATGCAGTGACATGTTCGGCTAAAAATGAGGGACTTTTGATTACACTCACCTGAAAATAGAAAGAAAATATTTATTAGCCAAAGTCATCTTAAGTAAAATGAGACTACACAATCGTTTTAATTGGAAAGCGGGTAGGGAATCAGTTTCATCAGTATTTATCCAATAAGTGTTAACCTTAAAAAATACAACACTTAATAATGCATAGAAACTTTCTCTGTTGCACAAATGGACAAAAGGAAGACCTGAAACTATCAATAAGGACTAGTTGACTATCAAGAGAGAAATTTAAATTCCCTGTTTCTATTCCCCCCGTAGATTGCCATACCACGCGCCCAAAAATTTTCATAATTCCAACTGTAAAAAGGAATTTACATAGCAAGATCTCAAAGCATAGGTATGGTATTTAGAGAAGGTGACCTAAAGCTGAGGTCATTTGGGCCGTAAGTGAAGGGAATGGAAGGAAGGGTGGAAAAAACCTGGCATCGGCATTAGCCTGCTCTTAGTAAAAGGCGCCAAGGGGACGACGGCTTAACGTCCCATCCGACGGACGGAGTGTTGAACTTGAAATGTCCTCCACACATCATTCAAGCAGAGATCGGACTGCTTCTGAAAATTCACTGCCACCGCCGGGACTTGAACCCAAGCCCACGGGGCGGGAGGCCAACACTTAAACCACCATACCAATTTCTATTCCCTAGATTGCAAAACAGCTGACCAAGAACAACAGTGCGAAATAGCATATCTCTTACACTTTTTCGCCCGAGGAATTGCCTAGTGTGTGCTTGGTTGAATCCCAGTTTCTCTAGGAATGATAAGTTCTCTGAAGATCTTAAAAACAAACCTTACAGCGCTTTGATTTATGCTTTTTTCGATTCAAAACATCGAAAACACGTAGGATACAAGCACTTATATTCTTTCAACCCCAAGATTGTTTTGAAAAAGTAAAAATAGAGCTTATCCAGGCAATTTTTTGGGAATGAGGAAATTCATTATTTTTACATCCTTAAGTTCTTTTAAACCTTCAATAATGCCCTATTATCCCTTGAAAACATTGACTATCGCACAAATATTCTATATATTCATATTAATTTTTAATTGCTTTCGTTCAAAATATTATATTATTTTTTTCATAATATTTCGATTGGGGTCTCCGAAGGCCTCACCCGAGATTTGAACCCAGTACCCCACGATTAAGTTGTCTAACGCTCAAGCCACAAGGTCACCACGTTCCTCCATGCTACTCCCACTAACTCCTCCGAAACCACCCCGTCGTGACGTCGATAGCAATTGCAGATGGCGCTAAATGGTGCAGCAGCTGCTCCGGAGGACCGCAGCAGTCCGTTTCCGTCACGTTAAGGAGACGCCGATCCTTATCCAGAGGCTTAAGTAAATGGACGGAAGAGCCGCTCTTGCGCAGACCCCCGTGAGAAACTGCGGGAGGAAACCTATTGAATGGCCTGGGCATTTGTGTGAAGCACGACCGTGTTGGATCCAGCAGCCACGTGGTGGAATTCGTCGCCTCGCAACGTGCGTAGGTCCGTATCACGCTGAGAGGATCTCATCTTTTAAATAAAACGGGGCATCCGTTAATTACGTGAGGCGTTTTGGGAGGGGGGCAGGAAGGGGGTCAAGCTGATTCTCACCCAATATTACTTGGAGGAGAGAAGGGGCCCTGGCAAGTATCTCGTAATTTTTATTTTCGTAAGAAACAGTGTAAAATTACGACCTCAGCATTCTTAAATACTAGTCTTAAATAATTATACATAAAAATAATTGAACAATCAATAAAAAATACAGCGAAATGAAGCATATAATAACGTATTTAAAAAGAAAATACGTATTTTGAACGATATCACGGAAGATTAGACTTTAACCACGTATTATATACATTGATCATTTGAATAAATGAGCATTTATAACTGGAGAGAGAGAGTGTAGGGATAGTTATCGAATAAACCGCATACTCAATACAGAGGTGATGAAAATAACCAATTTTGAAAAGGTATAATTAACGACCAATGTATACAGAAGTCATGCGATTCAATTTAGAAAATACTGCCATGCTTTATTTACATAACAAAAGCTGCGAAAGTAATCACAGATACGAAATATAATTTTCACGAATTTTTATAATTACGTTCCCAAATGGGAACATTGATCTGAAAGCGGTTAAAACGATTGTTTAAGGAGGCAGCGGTTAGGACGTAATTTCGGCAATCCTTAATTTTTAGTTCTGACGACAATTATTCCACATGATAATAGAGAATAAACTGAAATTAAAAATAGACTGAACTTGGCGAACATATATCGAAGCGCAAGCCACAGGCTGTTCTCATCAAAATCCCTATCCCATAAATCAAAAATCAGAAAATAGAAAATCTGTCCAATCTGTCCAATAATACTCTGTCAATAATCAGAGACGTGGATACCAAACAAGAAAGATGAGAAATCATTGATAGTATTCCAAAATAAGGTTTTACGCATTATGTGCGAACCCACTCATGAACAAGGGAGGTGGAGAAAAAAATCATTTAGGAGATCATAGAACTCTACAGGAGTAGCAACGTTATTGATTACATTAGGATCAAAAGAATAAGATGGTTTGGCCATGTGCTAAGAAAAGAGGACGGAAGGACGATGGGGGTTCAATAAAAAAAACAGATTGACGAAGACCAAGAGGAAGGCCAAGAAAGAGATTGTGGGGCCAATTAAGATCTGATTTTGAGGAGGTGGAGCTTCAGAAGAGAAAACAACGGAAAGACGGATATGGAGGAAAATTGTTGGTACACGTAAATGTCAACTTCGACATAAGTCACCCTGGGAATGAGTGGCGTCAAAACTACTCCATTTCGCATCCTTGAACGTATCAAGCAAGGAGGATGCATAGAGGAGACCCAACTCCACCCCATAAAGGTTGATTTCTGTTGCCACTTCGGTCGCATTTTAATCGGTTTTCATAAATATCCGCGGCGCGGTGATGAGTGCAATGCGATCCTCTTTTTGCCAATATTTTGCATTATAATGTTTGTAATTACGAGGAATGGTACTAAAAAGTTGTGAATTTTATAGATCACAATCATCATGCATATAAGTTCCGATAAACACCTCATATTAATCTTATTATACGAGGGCCGTTTTTTTTCAACCCCTGTTAGCTCAATAAAAGCACCATAGAAGCATCAGGTGGGTACTGAGCGGATATAGTAACTACGCTTCCACCGCACCACACGCTCAAGGCATTTCTGACCATAAGTTGTTAGTTTAACGTTCGTGGCAATCACATTACCCACACCACCTCAGTTGATTCTCCCGCTAAGTGTGCATTCGGAGCGACAGCCAGAAAACTTGCCGAATGGCTTCAGCATTGACTTATCTTGACCTTCATACCCACGGAATAGGTTTTTAACGTTAATGCAGCTGCTCATTGTGAAACATTACGTCCATTCCCATTCAAAACAAAAGAAGAGACAATATAACTTCTGGAAGTGCTCTGATCCATGAAAAAGCCCGTCATATCAGCGCCGATGCAGCCCAACTACACCTTGAGCAATTTCAATGGGAAATTTTTGATCACCCGCCGTAAAATACCGACATTGTGCCATGTGATTTCCATCTTTACGCAGAAATGAAGACGTGGTTTGTGGGGAAGCGTTTAAAAACGGGCGATGAGCTTCAGGGCAAAAGCAACATCCCTTGGAAGGTATTGGTGGCAACATCCTATGAAGAAGGTATAGCTAAGCTTGTCCACTGGCACGACCAATTCCTCAATGGCCGAGGCGATTATGTCTAAAGGACATCACAAGCAGTGGCGCAGCAAGGGGGGGGTTTTGGGGGGATAACCCCCCCCCCCAGAACTCAGAAATTTTTAAAAGTTAAATCTCTTTAACTTAATTGGATTAATATTACTCACAGAATAGTGTAAATATTAATAAAATATCCCTCCGAAAGCCGTAAAACTCACCATTTTGAACCCTTTATCTTGAGAATTTTCTAGAGTAGTTCCCCAGCACCTCCCGCTTACCCTGGCGGGTATTACACACCCCCAGACACCCCAGTATTAGTTGTGCCAAACCCCCCCCCCCCCAGCCTTAATTCCTAGCTGCGCCCCTTATCACAAGTGTGCTCAATATTTAGAAATGCCATCATTTTTAATCAATAAATTCGTCTTTTGTTCATGGCCCATCGGAGCTCGAAAGAAAAACGGCTATCGTACCTTATTTCCACGTGAAACTCTGATCATTTAGTCCGTCAGTGACGCGAGTGGCGACTTTTGTGAACACATTTAAATGCGCGGCGGGTCACAACTCATTTAGAGGCCGACTTGACGATCCTCTTTTGCAATATTCTTGATGGCAAGGTTCCCCTGAACACGGCCTGATGTCGGCTTACACACTCGCTTCATAGATTATTTTACAAAGACTATGATCTATCATGGCCTTTCCGGCTTACCAAACATCCTGAGTCGAAAATGTCAGCATACCCTCACTCCTAGGGCAGCTCTCCAAACAACTATTCAGCCTCCTATTGATCCACGTAAATGGTATACCGAGTTGACCCTATTTCGAAAACATCATATTTCTCCAGCGTCTGTTTCCGTCAGGATGGCAAACACTGCACTGCCCAGCTGGTCTAACTCCTTTGAAGGAACGAGCCAACTCATCCGAGACAACATCGAGATCCACTCGGTCACAGCGGCACCACTAGATACGTGTTTGTGAGGATTGATAAAGCTGATTGCAATCGCGTCGCTATTCGTGTTTGTTTCATGCGTTGCAGACGCACACGAACGCATGACTATACCCACGTCATCAAGGGTATCATAGCTTAGGACGAAGGTCCTGGCATGTATTCTAACCGGGATGCAGTGCTTTTGGGTTACACGACTTCTTCACCGAATACTGTGTCATTTCAATTGTCTATCATGAGCTAGAGTTAATATCAAATATCTTTGCAGCTGAGAGGCAGGCCCAAGTTTATTTTGGGGGGTGAGGGCGGAGGTCACGTGACTTCCTGAAAACCAACCAAAATGCGATAGGTGGAGTCTAGCCCCCGAGGAATTCAAAATGTTTTTAGTTGGGTAGATTTCCCGGTTCCGTCGGCGTTGTCATTTAGATGGCAACATTTCACCAAACTTCCTCGGGCTAGGCTCAAGTGGAGAGCGCTCGCTCGCTCGCTCCCTCAATGACTGGGCTTTTCATCCCTGATTTATTACTGCTGCTTCGGTGCGTTTGAAAACCACCGTTTCAGCATTCATAGTTGTGCCATTGACACGAAAAAAGCAGAATAATCAATAGCTAAGCATAGTTAAGCATTGGGAATAAAAATGGCTTGTCAAGAGTGTAAGGGACCAGTCTATACCTTTCTAGTATAAGTGAAGGATAAAATGAAGTACCTAAAGGCTGCTAGTGAGCGCGTGCATTGAACACTGACATGGGCGTACCCAGCTAGGGGCAGGAGGGGGCAGCTGCCCTCCCTAGAGGTAAAAATCGCAAATTTCATTAAGGAAAATAATATTTTTTCAAGAAAATAATTTTAAAAACTAATACAGAGCTGTTACAGTTACCTTAAAATGTTGATTTCATTCACCTTTTCCATGCTCAAATCCTACCTACAACTTGAACAACCATTGCTTGCACCCCCTGGTTTTAATGCTCGGAACGCCCTTGAACACTGAATTATAAGTGGAGAGCGCTTCATGGATGTCCGATGTTTATACGGTAACGCCAGAGTGAGAGCGCGCGCGCGCTCATTGATGATTGGTCCCTATCCGCTAAGCATGGTAAGGGGGGCGGTCTTTCTGGGATCCAGAAACACGCGTTTCCGAGTGCAGGAAAGGGTGTAGCCGTCTTCCCGATTCATATTGTGCGGCATTTCGATTATTTCCACCGTTCCTATGATTATTCATGGAAAATATCGTTTTTATTAGGCAAAACTTTTTGGTTTGGAAAGCATCGGATTGGTTTACATCAGAACAGCTTTCAATTTACTAATGTTTTAACCTCTCAGTGCAAATTCCAAACGGCTTCTCAAGTCTCATCCAATGCAAGCTTTCGTCCGCGGAAGCACTGCTTCGTACGGATCGCGCTCCTCTGAAGTCTGCTTCCGTCGCGTGGGTAAACTCCAGACTGGCAAGTTAGCCTAACTCCTTTGAGAGAGTGAACCTCCCCATCTGATACAACATCAAGTCTCTCTAGTAGTCGCGGCACCCTTCATCCCAGTGGGTGGGGATTGATAATGCTGATTGCATTCGCATCGCGATTCATGTTTGTTTTCTGAGCGGCAGACGTAACATGCACACGTGACTATTTCCACGTCCCCGAGGAAGGCAACCGAGGACGGAGATGTACATGCGTATTCCATCTTGGGAATCATTAAGAGGAAATAGTTGGTGAGAGGATCGCTATGTGAATCGATACATCAACGCTTTTAACACCAGAGCTAATTTTAAATAGTAAGAAGGCGCACTTGAGCGAAAAATTATCCACGTATGGCTTAGTTAAAAGTCTTTGACACTTTAATGGACTTATGGAAAGTGCATAGTAAATTTGACTTATCTAGAGATGCATTTTGGGTCCTAAACGGTCATATTACTTTACAGCCTCGCCTATTTCTGGGGATGTAATTTCCAGAAGTGACTCTTAAAGCCAAAAGTTTGTTTCCGCAAAATCGCTAGATACTTTTCATCGAAATATAAATAGCAAATTTGAAAGAATGGCATGGAAAGAAAACAGAGCCTATTCTAATTTTGTCACACTTTTGCGAAGTTCCCTTCAGGCCCACCAAAATCGTTTATACCTTGAATATGCATAAACTCGTGAATGCTGATGTATCATTCGGCCAGGCATTAAGAGTGCAATAAAAATGCTGGTGAAAAGTCCGGTCTGAAGTTAAAAGCATTTCGGTCCAGAAACATTGGCGCTAAGAAAAAAGTGCTAGAAGAGAATGGAGGCGCTCGAGATATGGACGTGGAGGAGAACGGAGAAGGTGAAGTGGACGGAGAGGAAAAGGTTATTTCTTTTACTCTAGACACACTACTATACACACTTTAGGATAACTAGGTGGAGCATTTCAACCGTTTGGTCAGGAAATTAGAAAGAATAAGGGATGGAGGTTAATCTCCAGTTAGTTAATCTCAAATGGGTGAGATTGCGCGATCGTATTGCTGACACTCGCTCTAAGCTCTCGTTTAATTAAACTCAAACAATTAAGTTCAGACAATTATAATTGCACATTTTCGCCAATCTTAATTCTTTAATGCCCTAAAAATCCAAAGTATTAAACAAAATTTCGAAAAGGCTAGATACCCTAGAAAAACCGTTATCATGGTGATTGCAAAGTGCATCCAAAAATGTTTGCGTTGCCATAGCAAAGTAACTAGAGAGTTGAAATCCCATGTTTATGGGACAAAAATGCTTAAAATTGTCTCCCCTACCACCTCCTGGAGTATTGGAGACTCCTCCTGAAACGCCCTTTAGGTATATCGGCCAAATTTATCTGGTTCTTCTTTATGGTTCAATCTAAGAAAGGGAAAAGTAAGATTAATCAAACCTAATCTTGCTATCTTCAAACGATGCTTTGTGTTTATGGAACCAAAAATATACGACATATTACCTGACTGTATAAAGACTTAGAAAGGCTGTAAAATATTTTAGCGGGTATTCTTAAGGAGTTGCGACCCCATGGTTATGGACAAAAATGCTTGAAATTGTCTCCCCTTTCACATACTGAAGTATTACAGATTCTTCCTGAAGTGTGCCAATGAGCGAGAAAAATAGGGATCGTGTTGGTGTGGTGACTAGAAGTTGGCTTCCCACCCCGTGGGCTCGGGTTCAAATCCCGGCGATGGCAAAGAATTTTCAGACTGACCAATCCCTGCTTGAAAGTTGTGTGGATGACATTTCAAGCGCATAACTCCGTCCGACGGATGGGACGTTAAGCCGTGGTCCCCTTGGGACCTTTCGTTAATAGCAGGCTAACCCCAACGCCGGGTTTCTCTCCACCCTTCCTTACCTACCCTTCCCTCACGGCGTAAATGATCTCAGCTGTCGGTCGCTTCCTTCAAATACCATACCATACGAACGAGAAAAATACTGTGACTAAACAAAAGAGAAACTTCTATTATCATGCGATTCATTGCGCCAATAGTTCCACGATTTTTTGATCTTCAAGAAAATTAGCAAGGCCACGCTTATTGGGGAATGATGCAAAGACTAAAAACGGGGCTGTAAAAGATTAGCTTGGGCAGAGTTTGCACTCTTATTTGCAGTTGGTCTATACTGCTCCATACCTTTTTAACCCTCAGAGGTTGTTAGATGAGCAAAATATGAGCGATATTTTGGGCGTGAAACGATATTTAACGAGCAAGTGTGTTTTTCACTCACTCGGATTGCGAAATCCCATCCGACACAGGCCAGGCCCACTAGTGAAGGTTTAAAATTAGGGGGTTACTCCATACCCGAAGAGAACTCAAAGTAATATCGTAAACGCTTTGACGTTTACGGCTCGCCCAACTCTCGCCCCTGAAATATATCAGCTGCCCTGGTGGACTGCAAAGTAGGAAACCCAATGGGATTCCCAATTGGGGACTTAGCTTCCTGTCCGGTCCTCCAATTGGAATTCCCTCACCTCATGCTGATGTTCTAAAAGCATTACTTTATAAATTATTACGAATTTCATTGATTAATTAATGTAAATATACTGGCGTAAATCACTCGAGAACCATTATTGAATCTTACTTAATCTACATTACCACTGCCACAGCGAAGTGGCAATGCGTTTCATGAGAAAATTCGATGAAGATAAATTTTCTCCAATAGAATTAATAAAATCAAACCCATCTCAACGCAGAGAGGAATTCTCTATTCCCCCATTCTCTATGGAGAGAAAATGATAGACGGAGATATCGTATTGTCCACAATTAACCGTGAACGACATGTGTTTCGATTGCCATACAATCATCCTCAGGTACTAAAGGAACTGACAAAAAATTCAATTAGCAACGCCCTAAGCGCAAACATACAAATAAATTCAGAGGTTAGGAGAGAAAGGGATATGAACATATAATAGAAAAAGGACGAGGACAACGGTGCTGTGGTAGATGGGAAAAGCCAGAAATCAGAGGGTAAAAATGCGGCCTGACTGGGGCTCGAACCCAGAACTTCCAGGTTGCCTGCGGTTCGTTTTTGACGTCTATGATGTTCTTCTAAAATTTATCGTAACCTTCTCATCAAACGTATTTGAAATTTTTAACAATATAAGGGGACGTAGGCTGTCATTTTCTACTAATTAATAATACCAACTTTTTTATAATAATGATATTTTTATATTGAATAATTGACATTCCCTCTCCGCCTAGTGCTCGCTCCATCAAAACCGCGAGTTTCTTCATCTTGAAGCTTTCTTATCTCACCCATCATGTCCAGCACATGAACCGGGTATCGATATTTTTTTCTTAAGGTTACCCCTGGATTTTTTTCTGCATCAAGTGTGAAATCAGTTTTACAATAATGAATCCTAGTCTCTCAGCGAAAGCGAATATAATATTACATGCGCGCTATTCCATTTATAGAACGCCTTCTTCACCTGTGCTATTCTTCTATTTCATTCTTTTTTGCTTCGTTCATAGTTACAAGGGAAACTAAAAGTAATTTCGAGAACGCTTTGGCGTTTAATCCGACTTTCTCTGCCCCGAAATGCATCCCGTGCCCTCGCGGTCCATGCAAAGCAGGAGAGAAGACGACCCTTTGGGATGCAGAAATTTGCCAGCCGGGGGAGCCTCCACATCGTGTTCCTCCTGCCTCCCCCATTCACTGCCAGTCGACCAACTCCAGCTCCCTGGGTTCAATCTTTAAACGCTGCTCGTCCGCAATGGGTTTACGACGCCACGCATGCGCAGTTGGGGCATCGCCGCCGCCGCCGACGGGAGATTTTAAAAAACGTGTGCGGGAAGAGGGATGGGGGGATCAGGAAAGGGGGGGGGGTTGTAGCATCGCGGGGAGGGAGGGAAGGGTGGAAAACCGTTAAAGCAACCACCCCCATATCCCTCCTCCTGCTCTTCTTGTACTCGATTGTTACCCAAGACAGATACACGCGATACCTTATATTTTCTATGTCGCCTCTTTTAAACAGCAATCTGGGGAAAGACCGTTAAAAAACCCAGCCAATCACCAGGTTCAAATGGAATCTGCTCAACAATTAAAATTAAAAATACTTAATAATGCAAAACAAAATAAATTATGAAGGTTAACATTAATCTGGATTACATTCTATAACATTTCGCGAATATTCGTATCTTAGGTGAGAAACCACTGACGCCAGTGGCGCAGGTAGGGGGGGGGGGGGAGTTTGGGGGATAAACCCCCCCCCCCCCCAGAGCTCAGAGAAATTTTTAAGTTAAATCCATTTTACTTAATTGCCTTGATATTACTTATAGAATAATGTAAAGATTTATCAAGTAACCCTCAGAAAGCCGTGAAACTCATTATTTATCCTAAAATTTTTCTGGGGAAGGCCCCCGCACCTTCCGCTTACCCTGGCGGGTATGCCATACCCCCAGACACCCCAGTATTAGTTGCGCCAAAAACCCCTCCTAGCCTTAATTCCTAGCTGCGCCCCTGACTGACGCAACTAACCTATCTCTCCCGTTCTTCTCGTATTCAATTGTTACCCAAGGCATTCATGCACGTGATACCTTTGAAATATATTTAGTCGTTTCTTTTTAACTGCAATCTGGGAAAAGTGCGTTAAAAAATGTCAGCCAATCACCGAAATCTTATTAGATTCAAATTCAATCTGCTAAACAATTGAAATTCAACAAACAGAATGATATTACGCAAAGGAAAATACGTAGAGATGCATTCATTAAAGTTAAATTCACCAATATTTCCTGAATATCCGTTCTCTGATTATCATTACATTTTTTATCGCTTCTTTTTGTGGCATACTGGAGAAAATGCTTTAAATATGTTAGAACATCACCGTAACCTTAGAAAATTCAAATTCAATCTCCTCAACAATAAAAATTTAAATTTCTGAGCTACATGAATCTTATGAAATGATGCAGGTGTTCATTCACGAGGATTAGATGCACCAACATTTCGTGAGCATTCGTTCCCTTGATTACCTCTAAATTGAGTTACCATTGAAGCAATTCCCCTACCCTATCCCTCCTGCTCGTCTCGTACTAAATGGTTACTCATGACGTATACACGTGATGGTTTCTCTTTTTAAACAGCAATCTGGGGAAAGTGAGTTTTAAAAATTCAGCCAATATTAAGAGGGTTGGTAGATTGAAATACAATCTGCACAGCAATTAGATTTAAAAATACTTTATGATATAACACAAAGGAAGTAATGCACTCACAAGGATTAGATGCACCAGCAATTAGCAAATATTCGTGCCTTGATTATCATATCCCAAGACATAAATTCACGTTTTTTGTCGTCTTTTTTTAAAAGCAGTTTGGGGAAATTGCGTTTAAATAGGTTGGCCAATCACAGTAATCCCAACAGATTCAAATACAATCTGCTCAAGTATTAAAATTCAAAATTCTGAATGATATAACACAAAGGATATTACGCAGATTTGCATTCACTAGGATTAGAATCACCAACATTTCGCTAATATTTGTAACCTGATGATTGCTTCAGTGAAAAATCATTAAAGCAGGTCATATCCCATCCCTCCTGATCGTTTTGCAAACAATTTTTACCCAAGAATATACGTGATATACCTTATAAATATATTGTCGTCTCTTTTTAAGATCAACCTAGCGAAAGTGCGTTAAAATAAGTCAGCCAATCACCGGAATATCAGCAGCATCAACTGCAATCTGTTTAGCAATTAACGTGTAATATCATGAAAATATTTAACACAAAGGTAAAGTATACATACAAATAACTATAAACAAATACTTAATATTTAAAAAATTTTTATAAAAAACAAAAATATTTCAGCGAAATCTTCTGACAAAGGAACTTATTGAAAAAAATAATCCAAATAATAAACAATTTAAAAGGTAATGTACTTTTTCACATAATTAACTTAAGACGACCGGTGTCGTCGCAGAGGCGACATCTTCAGGTACAGAAATCGTTATTTTTGTGGTTATTTTTTAAAACAAAAAAATAAATTTTAATTTTTTAAAAATTTATTATTATAATATCCTCGATCCTTTGCCAAATAATTTCGCTGACGCTATTTTATGAATATTCGCGACTACAGGTTCTCTATGCTTAAAGCATACCCTAATATTTGACGCACCATTTCGTGAGTAAACGTGCCGAGACTATCACTACAGGGAGAAACCATTACAGCGACTACGCGATCTTCATGCTCGTCTCGTACTAACTTGTTACCCAAGGCATGCTCGTGGTACCATTCTCATTTTTTTGGTCGTTTCTTTTTAACAGCAATTTGGGGAAGGGTCGTTAAAAAAGGCAGCCAATCACCATAATCTCAGCGTGGAGGAGGCTGCATATGCAATCTGTGCCATAATTAGCACCTGCAGTCAATAAAACTACGCAGGTGACTACCTACGTTTTATTAGCTTGGTCGATATGAAATGTATTTATTTCTGCGACACTTTTATGAAAATTATTTCCGAAAAAGGGGGATAATTTAAAAATACTGTTTTCTTTTATAGATAAAACTGGTCTCGATGTTTTATGCACAATATTCATAATTGCAAAACCGTTTAACATTTAACAAAATGTAGACGTATGCCTTTAAAAATATTTATTGAGAATGAAATCCAGTCCTGTTACATTTTCATGATACCTGGAATTTGGGAAGAAATTTAAAAATTCAAATAACAATCCCATCATTTTAAGTAATTAATTTAGACTTAATTACAGTTGTGTTATAAATGTTAGAAAAAAAAATTTTATCAGACATTTTCATTTTACTGTAAAATTGATCGTTTTGATGACCCGAAAAAAATGCCAAAAGAAAATTTCAGAAATGACTTGGCCCTCCAGGTTAGAGTTTTTGTACTAATACCTTCGGTAAAATATCTTCTCTACTTTATCATTTCTATCGGACCTTGAAAATAGCATGTTTTTAAGACGTTTTCCGAGTCACCATGAAATATATGTGTTATCAATCCATCGCGTAATCTAACCCTGATGATCCAAGCCTAGTGATCTAACTCGCGGATGAATTGAACGAGAACGGATTTATTCAACAGAGAAATACTGTATTTTCATCCGATATTTTTATGCGACGTATTATCAGTGAATATGCATGAATATCAATAGTTTTTTTATGTCTAATAATTGCGGGAAAACGCACCATTACTGTAATGAGCCGTCGTGACTATTGCTAGAGTGAGAAATAAAAAAAAACAATTACACATATATTCTCCTCGTCTGGTGCACGGTCGTTAGTGAAGGCATATGAGATGCCTTTTCGTTTTTTTAAATTTTATATTACAGAGAGAAAGATGTATGGATAAAAGTCGGCAATTCATAGGGATTTCAGCATATGAATTTCCTTTCAGAGCTTGTATGATATGTAAACAATTAAACGTAATTATAACCATACAGACGTGTCACGTAAGCATGTGCTTCCATAAATATTGAACCAGAAAAATTAAATAGATCTTGGTATTCCAACATTTTCCATCATGGGTTTTTAAAAATCAAAACAGTTTATAATACATTCCGACAAAATAACTTTTTCTGTTATTATACCTTATTCTGTTCTCTGTATCTCACTAACACACAATTTACACAAGCGTTAAGCTACGTCTAGAAAGTACAGAGCCCCTGAGAAGTATATTCACCACATTCACTTAAACGAAATTGTTCTGTAACCTACACTAATCTTGGTCATATAATTGATTTTCGTGTTTTATTTATGATTCAATGTTGTGGATACTTCTAGTTAAGTCATTTCCATAACTTAAGTTTGACTGAAGTACAATTAAAACGTAACTGCAACCTACTCCATATCAAAAGGTGTTCAGTGGGACGTGTTGGGACCCCACCCATAAACTTTTGTAGCACTTACAAAAACTTAAGATTCATCTAGAGAGAAAGTATGACAGTCTTGAGTACGCATGCAGTCCGAGTCCGTTAGCATGTCTTAAAGTCCTAACTCGAGCGGGAAAAAAACGGATATCTATTACCATCCGTCCGGCAAAATATTTCTCTGAATTTATCGTTTTTATAAAGCCTATAAATACAATACGTTTCTAATTAAGTATACTTCATTGAGTTTAATAATTCTATTTAGAAATAATAAAACACCAAAAAATTAAATTGGTTGATATTCTGTTTAAAATGCAGCACATTCCGCAAGATAAATATTGTTATTAATTTAAGAATGGAATATAGGGTAAGTATCAATTACCATGGAAAAATCGTGATATCATACATTTTGATATATATTTTAAAACATTTTTGAGGTTGGTATATTATAGCCGGATAGTGCAATTCCATTACTTTTTAAGTTTAAAAATTCCATTGCTTATTTTACTTAAGGCTGCGCGAGAGCGACGATAAGATATTTTGATATAAGAAAAAATATATTTAGCGTAATACACCTGTATGGAGTGGGCTTATTTTCACCCGGTTAATTCCGCATGATTTTAATGTTTTTTTCGTTCCGACAATCAACTATTTACATCCATCACGCTGATTCCACTCCTCTAGATGAACGTTTAGATTCTGGGGAAAGACCCACTTGAAAAAACGAACTCTCCTCCCGCACTATATAACTCTGTGTACGGAGTTTTTCCGCTACACCACCCTTTCGGTTGGAAACCCTGCGCCTTTCTCACCGGCTCCTGTGTCAGAGAAGCCTGGAGCCCGTATAAGCGAAATGCAACCGAAACGGTGAAACGGTTCGTGTGTACACGAACGACGGCACCAACCTACTTGAACGACACATTAGGGGTACAAAAGAAAATTAAAAAACCTTCCCCCGCTCTCGCGACGGAGTATGAACGCACGCGACCTAATTTCCCATGGACGACTGGAGGGTTTTACTGATCGCACCTTCGCTTGTTACCTCCGTATCATCATGCTAGCGGAAAGTTTTTTTTTTATTAAAGCGTTGATATGGGAAGTGAGTCACTAAATGTGATTTTTGCAGGGGACGAAAGAAAGAGGTTTGCCAACATTGTGAAGTTAATATAAGTGTATTAACTTCGTAAATCGTAGCAACTGATATTGTACCTATTGACTTTCCACCTCGTCCAGGCCATTGACATGTGCATGAACTACCTTCTTCATGAGAAAACGACATTTCGATTTTTTTGACCTAGTACCTTTCCCAAAGACTGGAGACGTTTGAGATGTGGGTGTAGAGAAGAATGGAGGAGGATAAGTGGATGGAGAGGATGGGAAAGAACGACGAAGTGCTGGACATGGTGGGTGAGGAGAGGCAGCTTTTAGATGAGATACCGAGGAGACAAAAGGTATGGATGGAGCGAGTACTGAGCGGGAAGGGGATGTTGAAAACAGTGTTAGAGGGTAGAATGTTGGGAAAACGAGGAAGAAGAAGGAAAAGAATAGGATTTTTAGATAAAATGAAAGGGAGTAGGCCTTATTGTGAATTGAAGAGGGAAGTGGTTGATGGGGAGGGAGGATCACAGAATTCTTCTCAAGTACTCCATGGAAACCTACCTTAATCGGTAGAATATTTTAATAACTTTAATAATAACTACCTTTCCCATGACAACGCTTCAATTATTGAGGTTATTTTTCGGTAGAAAGATCACTTTACATCGGAGGCGGATCTATGTTTGGACGAAGGGGGGGGGGGGGCAAACAGGGGGATAAGGAACTCCCCCCAGCCGAAGGGGGGTTCGGGGATTTTTGGAAATTTGGGATTTTCAAGACTCAAAAACTGCTGCTTTAGGCTAATTGTTTGAAAAGAAACACACTGTTTACACGTATCAGATCGTTTTATTATTGCCAAATAGTGTATGATAGGCCTAAAGGTTAAAACAAATTTGAATTTTAATTCGTTATAGCAGGTAAATTTACCGGAAAATGTTACGAAATACTTTTGTACAAAGTGGTAACCTCTCAAATTTTCGATTTTATTCGGTATATGTTTCCACTTAATAGGGTAGTTTCCTTCATAGAAGAAAACGAAAGGCATTGATTGCGATTCGTTACCCACCATTAGTGTATTCATAATACACAAATTATTTGGTTTTAGAAATACCGGTTTAGACGAATGGCAAGGGCCAAATTTTATCCTCATTTGAAAAAGGCCAGATTGGCGCCCATGCGATGCCACTCCACGTGACGTCACAGGGACCTAGTTTCTATAGGAGAAGATAGGAGTTATACATCGTCTGAGATTACCAATGCATGCATGAGGCGCAGAGCTCAGGGAAACATGTCTTAATAATCACCTATTAAAACCGGCTAAGGTCGGAAAGTTTTCTTCGTTTGATAAGGTATTAATAAACCTTTTTTAAGCCAAGCGCTACCAGACAGCAAGGTACTCAGCTACCCTCTAGCATCCTGCGTCCTATCAGCGCTCAGAGCCTCGATCAAGGTCACCTCACAAGGCGGGAGGGGGAACCAGAAATACGTCACACGGAGAGATTTCCTTACCCGTCGCGTTTTCGCGCGCTTGAAAATTTTCACTTTTCATTTAATCGCGAAAAGTAGATATCGTCATTAAAAAATCTAAAAGCGTGAAATACGTACTCCAGGAGTAATAATCTTACGATATAGGCAATAAAAAACAATAGGAAACCACCCTATTGGGGGAACTATAGCACCCTTAGCTTCTAATCTTCCCCCCTCCCATAGTTCGGCCAGTGTTTTACATTATATGTAGTGTTTAAACCTCATAAAATCACCTTTTTACGATGGCGTGAAAAAACATATCTTATTATCAACGAAGCTATGTAATTGCCCAAAAATGATATTAACAGCACACTACACGTGTTTCAATTGTTACCCAATCATCATTAGGTACTATTTACATGTGTACATTTCTTACATTGGTACATTAATTAAATTAGTATCTGAAGATTATTGCGTAACAATTGAAACACGTGTAGTACATTGAAAATAAAATTTGTAGGCAATACGATATCTTAGTTGATCATCATTTCATTTGTAGGTCCATGAAGGGAGGGGATACTGCCATACACTTCTTAATTGCTCCACAGAAACCTACCTTATTTTGCAGAATACTTAAATAAGTGAATAATAATTCTCCATATACGATATACGATGTATCACTGTTAATATTCACACATGTAACCTATAATAAATGCATTATAATTACAAACTCTTGTCATTAGGTAGGTATTCGGTTGGAGTGTATGTGCATGCAATTTTAATGTTTATTTCTCTTAGCTACTTTTTACATTGTTGGTTGTTAATTTTTCATATATAAGAATGAGTTTCTGAATCTTACAACGGAGAATAGATGCTCTTTCAAGATTGAAGTTTCTTTAAATTTCCATCCGGACTGAAAACCACCCCAAGACAACATACTCATTACCAAAATACCAATACAATGTAAATTTTACAATAAAGCAGGGAAAATATATGTAATTAGATTACATAGAAATGTTACAAATGCTTACAATACAAGTCCTCCTGACCCACTGGCTTGTCAGGAGGTGCTTGCATAGGCAAAAAAATTAGGTAGAAGTATTAAGTAGTAGTACTTATGCTTTATTTCCTTTTATTTCACGTAGAAACGGTAAATTTCTCAGGCGGGTGAATTCAAAATTAAATAGTAAAATTAATTATACAACGAAGATAAGTGTCGGTTATAGAAAATTTTTAATAAAAGTGAATGCAGTGATTCATTGTCAAGTACGCATTTCAATAATGATCTATTGGTAAGTACAATTGTCAAAGGTTCCATACCCTCTATCAAGCAAGTTATAACAATGGTGGTATTCAATTCTGGTGATGATACAAATAGCAGAATGAGGCATTGATGATAGTAAAATTCATTTTGTATGTGTGCATTATAAACTGTTTTGATTTTTTAAATCCCTACACGCAAAATGTAGGCATACAATATTCTACCTATTTAATTTTCGGATTCATTATTTAAGGAAGCACATGTTTACATGACATGCTTCTATGGTTAAAATTACGTTTAATGGTTTAGATAACATATACCAGATCTGAAGTAAAATGCATTTGCTGAAAGCCGTTTGCGTTGCAGACTTTTTTCCATACTCTATCTCGCTTTCTGTTAAATAAATTTAACAAAAGTAAAAAGGTATCCCGTATGCCGTCGGTAACGACCGTGTACCAGACGAGGAGAATGTATGTGTGAATGTATTTGTTATTTCTCACTCAAGCAATAGGGATGCTTAATGTGTCAACTTACAGAACACACAGTCGTTACCTTACCGCAACTGTTATCGGGGTGCATAGATTATTTTCTAGGCAAAACAAATGAAAGAAGCCATCAAAAAAATGGTTGTTACGGAGAGAATGTTACAGAGAAAATGTTACAGTTACGGAGGAAATGCAGAATTTCGTAAAACATTTCCACTTGCAATTATTATTATAATTTTTTTTGCATTGATGACGCTGGTTAACTAATTTTTTTATTATTGTCGACTTTTATTATTATTAAATTATTCTACCCACTAAGGTTGGATTGCATGGAGTACTTAAGAAGTGCATTCTGGCAGCCCCCCCTTCCTTCATGTGATTCCCTCTTCAATTCACAATTATGCCTACTCCATTCTATCTAAAATTCCTATTCTCCTCCTTCCTATCCCTCATTTATTCAACACTCTACCCTCTAACACTGTTTGCAACATACTCTCCACGATAAGTAATGATAAATGAAAAAAAGGGTGATTAGTAACATGATGAACAAAACGTTAAATCCCGAGCATAAACGGGCTACAAACAGCGTACCATACAAAATAAATATCGTTCGACTTTAGATGGGATACTTGATCGTTGAATGATCTATTTATTCAGATGAGTGTCACACTGAAGGTAATTCTTCCACCAGACAAACTCGAGAATTACATATTAACGACATATAATTCTACCAATTAATTGCTGACGAGTATGAAGTCACCATGAGAGTTCTCTAAATGTGAGACGCCAATTATTCGGTCTTATCTAGCAGCCTGACGTGAAATCTGTGCTAGAGGAAAGGATCCCATGGATTAAATGATTCGAGAAAAAAAAACTTGGAAATACAATGAACACAGTTGTTGGGATTTACCCTGCATAGGCGGGCTAATGGGGGAGGAGGGAGCACGGGGGCACGTGCCCCCATCCAGACGCTAATAAAATAGACAACATTTTAAATACGGTTATCTTTACGTTCGTTTTGCTATGTGCATTGCGTAGCCTGAGTCATTTAATTTCATATTAATAAATTTAATATTAAAATAAAGAGAATTATACGTTTCGTAATTGTTGTAGTTTCTTTTTCAATCTCAAGTATGAAATGATCGTTTGCCTGTCAGACCCCTGTGCCCCCGCCAGAAAAAATCCTGAATCCCCCTTTGTTACCCTGTACTGAAATTATTCATACGACGTAAAACAAACCCGATACTAATGCTGTCAGAAAATTACTTTGAGAGAGATACCCTACTTTACGGTTGCCATTCCCTTTTGCCAGTGGTTACGTGTTCATAAATGGAAACTTAGCCCTCGAGCGGGCGCGCTGGTGTATAAAGTACGCCAATCTTCGAAAACAAAGGATTTCAACATTGTACGTTCATTCTGATCTAGAATGGACTCGTTTATTCTTACAACGTACTTTGACTCTCTATAGCGCGAGTTTTCAAAGCTCGAAGTATTGTAGCTAATTTATTTTTAGATCGGCAAGAGGAACCGACACCCGTGGCGTACTAAGTACGCCGCGCGACCGGCCTTGTACCTCGTGCTTTGCTTTTCTTGAATGGCCTCGTATACTCTTACAATGTCATTTTGACTGTCTATAGCGTGAGTTTTTAAAGCACTAACCCGGCACCCGTGGCGTATAAATTACTTCGCGCGACCCTTTTAGGACAATTTTTCAAAATGACATTCCTGCAAATACATTTTACATAATTTTATCACTTAAAAATTGGGTTTTTTATTAAAATTTTACGTTAAAATTTTTCTTTAAGTCAAAACAAGACAATAGTTTTGAATATTATTTTTATTTCTTTGAGGCTTTGCGGGGGGATTTATCCCCCTCACCCCCCCCCCATTAGTAGCCATATAGTTACGCCACTGCCTATAAATGTACAACCTTAAGCTAATTTCCACAAATAAAAATAGACTAACAAAAATCGAGTGTTATCATATAAATGCATACATTGTGGACAAGGTACACCACGCGCGCGGTCGTGTAAAAATATCAGGCGCGCCCGCTAGAGGCTAGGATTATTTCAAATCCCATCCAACGATGCATTTCAGAAGAGGCAAGGAGATATGCAAACATTGATGGAAGCGAAGAGTGAAACCCATCTGCAAAGGAGAATGGAAAACATTGCTGTCGAGCTTTGCGCAAGCAAAAATTGAATGCAGGGAGAAGAAGATGAGATTACATTGCAGGGGTTTGAGATGCGGGCAAGGATGAGACTGCAGATGATCGTGGATCGTAAAGGGAAAGAAATGACGAGGCTTGCACCAACTTTCCCTGCGGGAATGGAAAGACGGCTCTTTCCTGTTAAGAAAGAGCAAGAGGATAGTAAAATTATTGAGGAGGCAGCGTGTAGGACCACCCGGAGAAGACAAAAGAATGCCTATAATATAACTGAGATACTTACTAGTATGATTACAATTGTTTTCACCGAATCAGCTTATCCGAGGGAAAAAAGTCGAACACGCTTTATTTTGGTTGTAGAAAACAAGATAGCACTTTTTCCACAAATTTTACATTGGTACTAGGCGCTGCAACCAGTAGGTCATCGTCACCATTAGGTAAACGAATTTTACAAAAGAGGATCCTAAAGTCGGCCTCTAAATGTGTTGTCGCCCACCGTGCATTTAAATGGGTTTACAAAAGTCGCCACTCGCGTCGCTGACGGACGACTTGATCCGAGTTCCACGGGGAATAAGGTAAAATTAGCTGTTTTAACCGGAATTTACATTCATGATGATGCTATTTATCAAATACATAATTCCTCAATGCTATTCCTTGCAATTACAAGCATTATTACGCAAAATATTGGAAAAAATGGATCTCGTTGCTTTCATCACCGCGCCGCGGACATTTTCGAAAACTGATTACAATGTGACCGAAGTGTCAATAGAAATCAGCCTTCTGTGGGATGGAATTGGGACTCCTCTATGCGGTCCCATTGATCAGGTACATACCTGACCTAGCGGTTGAAACCCGTTGTACCTAAGTAATATTTGTGCAAAAAGTACTATATTTTCTTCAACCAATATTCATTCTTTCGTCTGCGTCTCCCCTGCCTGTGTCAATTTAAAAAATTTTTTGTTCCATGTATTTTATGATGACTTGAAGGTTGAAACGAATAATACCAATGTAAAACTTGTGGAAAAAGTGCTTAATTGTATTCTTCAATCGTAATGCATTCTATCCATTATACGTCGCCTGCCTCAGTCAATTTTACACTTTTCTTAACTAAAACACGTTGTATAAATTTCACTTGTCCGTGAAAAAGCAAACCCATTTTCTAGAAGAGGTGCAAGGGAAGTTGTTGACGTAACAACTTTTCTCATCCAATCATCAATAAGTGCTAGGCTACCTTTCCATTGCCCTCAAAGGGGCGGCTGTGATCGACACTGTTCGGAATTACTCCGATCGGTTTTCATTCCGAACGGCCAACTACGGTTGGTGGCAATGCGATGAGAATTTGTTGCGCTTAACTATATTTTCACTCCGACAACTCAATGCGAAGTTCATAGTAATGAAAATTTTCAAGCACAATAAATTCCGATCGCGTTGCAAACCAATCGGAATCAAACCTTCGCAATGAAAACCGATCGTAAAATTCCAAGAAGAGTTAAAAACGCCTCTCAGTGAACGAATTTTCCACTGAATTGGATAATTACTGACATCATTAAATTTTCGACACGGGGGAAGGTTGATGAGAGCAGTATGATTTTTGGCCGAAAACAAATCACCCCCGTATTGGAACTGGAGAAGCGTAATAGCCTGGTGGGTAGAGCACTTGGCTACCGTCCAGAAGGTCCCTGGTTCACATTCCGAGCATAGCCTTTGAACAACATAAATCTACATCTAAAGTTTGAAATGGAATAGGGAAAGGAACTGTCCCCTTGTTGACCCCAAAAGCAGCTTGTGGCTAATTTTAGGATGACTTATCTAAACCTTTGCCCTCACTTATCTAAACCAACCTACTGATTGAATGAATGAGTTAGGGATTGATACAGCACTGAACTCTACCTTAGATGACGTCACCAACTTTTCGAGTGGGAAGCAATTATTCGCGAAGATTTATTTGTAATCTACGAGTGAGAGGTCAGACGTGGAAATAATTTTCGTTCGTTTAGTTTAATGAAACAACGCTACAGTAATAGAAAAACCTTTAAGCAAAACCAGTTTCATTGGCTAATTTAAGTTAAATATGTTCGGATACAATTTTTCAAATCAAGGTATCTCTCTCATCTTTGAAAGGATCATACTTGAAAACGATTGTTAAGGAAATTTGTAATTGATTATTATTTAAAAACCTATAGTCGCGGCTAAAACGCCTTATCATCAACGCTACATCTTCCTTGATCAATGGCTACTGTAAACGTACACAAACTGCTGATTTATATCCCCGAAATCGATTAAATATTCCGCAGACAATTCCAAGCCTCCATTAATTTCAAGTCGATGCGTTTTCTATTGGCTGAAAGGCAGAGAACCTACAGGTCAGAATATTTATGGCACCTTTAGTCTGCGAAAGACATTCAAATTCAATCCGCAAGACCGCTTTGGAAGGGATTGTTTCCCGGGTTTTGGACCATGTTTTTTGGACCGGGTTTTATTTTCCCATGACCTATATATACTCAGCTGTTTTTTAAAGCAAAAAAAGCACGTGATTTCGTTGCTCCAAAATATAAAATATATATTGCAGATATTCGATTAACCATTAGTCAGTTATCATTTAAGTATTTCAATTGAACAATCGATAGATTGAAATTGGTTTTATTTTAAAAATTTCCCGAGTAGCTATCAAGAAGCTCACGAAATTAGTCCCAATAATGATTTGAAAATAGGGAGTAGGTTAAAAAATACCTTAACTATAACAAAGATGATGATATAACACTAGACAGTATTCGCGGAAGAATAAAAAAAAAAGCAAAAGAAGTATCGCATTTAAAGACCTGATACGGTGCCATTTATTTTTCATAATATTTAGCACAATCAAATTAAATAAGGAATAGAATGGCTCTCTGAAAGAGAAATTGCTCTACCCATACCAAGCTCGATCAAAAATACTGCGAAAACCCCATTCTTTCACTAAACAAAGAAAATAGACAGCAAATTTTGAAATAGAAAAATAATCCCTATTATAAAACAACAATGACTTAACTTAATATATTTATTTTTCAAAGTTTTCTACCAGTGCACTCAAGCAAAATCTCAATTTAAACGATCGATCAGAAACAGCTAACAGTCATCATTTTCAACCAAGCCTTAAAATCCGTAGAAGGACCTTCCAATGGGAGAGCACGGTTTATCAGTCTCAGTTAATCTCAACATAGGTGAGATTCCGCTATCGTATTGTTGATAATCGCTCAAATCTCACGATTAATTAAGCTCAAAGATTTATCGTTTCAGACAATTACAATCGCGCATTTACGTCTGATCTTAATTATTTAACCTCCTCAAAAATCCAGAGTACCAAATAAAATGTCAAAAAGGCAGGATACTCATGAAATACTTTTCATGGTGCACCCAAAAAATGTTTACGTTGCCACAAAGCTCAGTAACTAAGGAGTTGCGACCCCATGTTTATGGATTAAAAAAATGCTTAAAATCGTCTCCCCTATTACCCCGTGAAGTATTATACGAGTAGAAACCTACTGAAGCACCCTATGACCAGCATCCTTAATGTAATTTAAGGGCACTCTTACCTTTGGCACTTACGGCTCCATGGTAATTATCGCATTCTTCACTTCATATTTTTCCAAATACGTCCTTTAGTAATGGCCAGAAGTATTATCTTATGGCTCTTATCTGAAGTAAAGCACATAGAGCTATGGAGATAAAATCTTTAAAGAGAGCCCCAATCAGCCTAAATACATATATTTATTTACCAATTGTGCATAAGTTAAACTGTTTGCCTAACCAATGATTGTCTCTCCTTTTTTTGTTCCTATTTTTATTTATTAAAAAATATTATTTATCACGACTTTTGGCAATGAGCCAATGAATTCAACACCCATCAAAATGCTTTAAAGAATTTGACAAGCTTAAGAGGTAAAAGTGTCAAAAACTGTATATTCTCTTTTATTCTTGGGCTTGTCCTATTCATGTAAAAACATGTCCTGGGATCAATAAAGAGTAATAATAGTAAGGAGGCATCCAATAATTACGTAAGGCCTTTAGGGGGGAGGGGATCAAGCCGATTCTCAGTCAATTTCACGTGGCAAATATCACATGATGTTTTTCCCGAAAGAAACACTGAAAAATTACGATATTAAATATTTGTCTTAAATAATTTTAAATAAAAATAATTAAACAAACAATCTCTGTTATTTTTCATTTTCAGATGTCCGTTGGTTGACGACCAAATACATTTATTTATGTCTACTCCGTGCAGCAATACTCTTCTGATCTGATATTCATTGAGATGAAGTGTTTGAGTTGAAGTAATATTTTTCATTTACATTAAACCAGTATCTCCTAAATTCCCGCTTTAAGAAAGTAACATCTTTTACAAATCGAACGCAACGAAGCATATACTAACGTGTTTACACTGAAAATACGCATTTTGAACAATCTCACGAGAGATTTTAGGAAGAAGTTCGAGCCAAATCTCACGATATTTCACTTAGAGGGGAGGAAATGTCCAAAAATTGCCAAAATGACCTCAGGTAATTAATGTACGGCCACTAATAACTCAGGAACCATGACAGAATTAAAGTATTCAGTTTAAAACAGTGAGGTTTTGTCATCCATATAATTATTATAAAGTTATAAATTTAGTAGGATTAAAATCAACCATATTTAATATTATGTTATAATATAATTTATTTTATTTTTTTCTTATAACTGTACTTTTATCTGATCGTAATATTAATACTTCTTTCTTTGAGCCTGCTGGAGGGGGAGATACTATTTTATATCAGCATCTGCTTTGATTTTTTGGCCACCCCGCTCCCATTTCTTCGCGTGAGAAAATTAGTTCGGTAGTATGCAGTGAGAGGGCTTGCCTGGTTTGTTCGTCTCGGAGGGAGACCGTGGGATCGTGAGCGGTCGGACCCTCTGCAATGTCCCAATTTGGTCAATGTCGCGCCGGTCGCAGCTCGGATGCGATCCTCACCCTCCCACCCACAAGTTCCCAATCGAACGCGTCCGATGCACGAGCGCTTTGCCATCCCTTCGACACAAGGAGTCCACGCGCTAGCTATACATTAGCATCCTCACTCTGACTATATCCAGGCGTATCAGTAGTGCTCTAGCCAGAGAGGAGATGTAAAGGGGCATGCAGGTGTATAAATCCTAAAGAGAGTCTTAATTAGCTGGTTGATTGATCAATAAATTTATTATTTATTTTTACCATATTTACGTTGCTGCTAATTTAAAACCTACACGTTTTTTAACCCTTTCAGTGCCAACCGATTTTCTACGTACTATGCTAAAAGTGCGGAGGCATTTTTGCTGATTTCGCAGTAGGCTAGGAAAAAAATTAGGCCTCATAAACAACTAAAGGTATGTATTAAAAAACTTTATGAAATCTTTGTTATACGTGGCTTCACCTTTTTAATGTATTATTTGACGAATTTTTGGCAATATGAGTTAATTTTTATAATTTAAAGAACGACATTGCAGGAAGAGCGCGATAGCGCTTCCCGGGCTCTAGGGGTTAAAAACTTTTTTTTTTCCTCCGTCGGCGAATTTGGAAAATTTAGAGCCTTACGGCACTGCTATCTCGTAACTAAAAAACATTTAATGCTCTTTAATGGGTGTTGTATCCTATGTTAAATTTTTACTTTAAGTCCTACGTTGCGGAGAATATGGGCGGGCAAGCATTGGCCAGGAATGAGGCGAGACTGTCCACTATAGCCGCTGCTTTTTAACATGCATGCTGAGGAGATTGTAAGAGAGGCGTGGGATGAGTTACAAGTTAGGATAAAAAAATGCTGTTTAAATCAGTGAGGTTGGTAGATGATCAGGCGTTGATAAGCCATTCAGCGAGAGGGCTGCAGTCTCTAGTGGATGCGTTACACAAGCATTGCGATGAGTATAGTATGGCATGAGGATTAATTACAAGAAAACCAAGGTTACGCGGTTTTTTGATGCATCGCGAGCTAGGAATGTGAGGCTCGAGATAAAAGTAGGTGGGGAAAAACAGCTAAAAAAATAAGGAAAAGCAGGTAAAATTGGGCAGCAAATAAGAGGAAAACGGATATAGCGGTAAGGACATCAGGAAAAGAATTGCGATAGCAAAAGAAGCCTTCGTGAACAGGAAGGAGCTTAAGAGAGGACTAATTTCTAAGAGTTTAAAGAAAAGATTAGTGAGGAGTCTGATCTGGAGTGTAGCTCTTTACGGTGCGGAAACGTGGACCCTAAGGAAGGAGGACGAGAGAAGTTTTGAGGCTTTCGAAAGGTAGCTGTGGAGAAGGATGGAGAAGGTGAAATGGTCGAAGAGGAAGAGGAACGACGAAGTGCTGGACATGGAGAGTTAAAAAGGAAGCTAGAGTTATAGATGAGACAAGAAGGAGACAGATAGTATGAAAGGAGTTCTGAGCGGAAGGGAATTTTGTGAACAGTGTCAGAGGGTAGAATACTGGTTAAATGTGGGAGAGGATGGAAGAGAATAGAATTTTTTTTAGATAGAATGAAAGTTAGTAGGCTTTAAGTGAATTGAACAGAGAAGTCCAGGAAGGGAGGGGGATTGCCAGAATTCTTCTTTAGTACTCCATGGGAACCTACCTTAATCTCACGTGGAGGAGAGGTGGGGTCCTGGCCAGTATCACGTATTTTTTTCCGAAAGAAACAGTATAAAACTACGATCGTAGTAATCTTAAGTACTAGTCTTAAATAATTTTAAATAAAAATAATTAAACAATCAATTGTTGCTGTTTGTAATTTTCAGATGAATTATTCTTAAGTATTCCATGGGAACCTACCTTAATCAGTAAAATACTTTAATAATAATAATAATCCACGACAACACAAAATCTACTTAAGGGCGCAGCTGAAAAATCCTTGTGAAATGAGAGGCAGGAGATACTCAGGCTCCCTGCTCCACCCTCAGATAAGATCAGACATCGTTTGCTCAAATGAGTCAACATCTGGGCCGGTGGGGGGACGCTCTCAATCAAGCCCGTTAGAAACCCCCCCCCCCCGATGTTTTTCTCGCTTCCTTGAAGGGACACGAGTGAAAGTGACGCAAACAAAGTATCATGCCGTGAACTCATTCCATTTCTCTCGGCCCATAAATTCTGCCTCCTCCGGAATGCTTCTTCTTCTTCTCTGTTCTCTCACTGCTTCTTCTTTCCCCATAAGGAGGAAGCCACGGCCGGGAAATTCTGGCAAGACGGACATAAATTCCACGGAAGAGTCCTCCGCCAGCCGAAACTACGCGCGATCTTTTATGGACTTTAGGAAAGGATTGAAATTCCGCGCGAATTTTAGTCGGGCGCAAAAGGGCACCTTGGATTAATCCAAGGGTGAAGGAAACTATAAGGGAAAAGGAATCCTGGAGTCGTGAAATATTTTTATCTTTGGCGAATTGAGGAGGAGAAATCATTTTCCCTGAATATATTGACCAGATAGAAATTCTCATGACAAAAAATCCGACACCTAGCTCTAATTAATTTCTACCATCAGAATGAACACCTTGAAATAGTGCCTATGAGATGATATATGTGCTCAGAAAGGATAATATAATAGTTTGACAAAGGGACTCTACGGATTAAGGCCGTTTTACACGGGGCACGGAATTGCGCAGGTTAGAACTGCATTAATTTCTAAAATGGCGTGAAATTGCGCGAATGCATGAACAAAATTAGAACAGGGGCTATTCTGCCATCTCACGACCACGCATTCTCGCATGTGTTCTTGCAATTCACCGCTTTACAAGACGCAATTTTGACTTCGCCTTCGTACACACGTCAGATTGTGCAAGTAAAAAAACCCCGTGTAAAACGACCTTTAGAAGCGGTTTTCAGTGTCTCTCATTGCGTCCGCGCTTGGCCGGAACTTGAGAGAGCTAGATAATTGCCGGTTATTGCATGGTGTAAAAAAAATAGCAGACTGTATAAAAGAAATGGCCTCGAGTAATGAGTGATTTACGCCTAGGCAAAAGGTTTCTTCTTCTGCATGAGTCGGGTGTCTCGATGATTATTTTTTACCCGTGGCACGTTGCGTCAGCGACTGAGCCCGGGTTCGTTGCCCCATGAGCATGGGAGAATATTTGTAAATTAAAAAATACCGAATGGTTTTCTTATCTGGGAAGCCGAATTGACAACTATGGACGAAGCAAGGAAGAAATAGTTAGTAGAATAGTGCAGACGAAGAGGGCTTTCTAAAAAAAGAAGAATCTTCTTACAGATGAGAATGCAAGCACAGAAGTAAGGAAAAATTCATCAGATGCTACGTATGAAGTATGTTTCTCTATGGAAGAGAGGCTTGGACGTTGACAGCAGCAGAGAAGTCAAGAGTGGAAGCATTTGAAATGTGGTGCTACCGAAGAATGATGAAGATAAAATGGATTGACCGTGTAAGTAGCCGCGAGGAAGTACTAAGAAGAGCGGGAGAAAAGAGAGCTATTCTAAAAACCTTTAAAGGGGGAGAAGGGACAACCTAGTTGGCCACATTTTGAGACACGATGGCCTGATGGAGCCAATCGTTGAAGGACAATTGGTAGGGAAGAAGGGCAAGGGACGGGCCCGAATGAGTTACGTAGTACAGGTTATAAAGGATGCAAAAGGGAAGAAATATGTAGCTATGAAAAGGTTAGCGGATAGAAGAGAGAAATGGAGAGCAGCGTCAAACCAATCTTAGGATTGTTGACTAATGATGATGAATGTTATTTTGCGTTATGTTTGGTAAAATGTCAGGTCACCTAAGATAGGAGAAGATTTGGAGCTGTGAAGCACCTACTGTTTAGCGAGAACTGTGGAGAATCGGGCTCCACGGATGGACCCATTCGATGGGCAATGTAATAGTAAATTATGAGAAATATATAACAGAACGAAAAATGGAATGAAATGTCTCGATAGAGAGGTCGAGAGATATATACGTGAGGTAGATAGAGAGGGGTATATTGAAGGAAAAAACCAACATCTGAATGAAATTGCTTGGGAAAAATTGAAAAAATAATGGAGGGTTTGAATTATGCCAATCTTAGGATTTAATACTTTGAATGAACCATAAGGGATGTTTTACGCAGAATATAACGTTGTGAATAACTGTTTGAAGAGCATGCTTGAAACTCTTCCTGAAAGTAACATACACTACGAATCGCGGATTAGTGAAAGGTTATCTTAATTTACAAAGAAAATCATCAAAAGGAAATTTTAACTCGGATCAGCAATTTAAGAAATAGGAAAAGAAATATTACTGTTGGTGGACGAGCTCTATAGTCGGCTTGCAGGGAAAGGATACCTCCGTTATTTCGCAGGAGCAAAGCCGATTGGAGCAATAAATTGCACCTCCACCGAAATTCTCTTACGGCCTCTCTAAATCACTATTACGGCCCGCCGTAGACGCTGCAAGCTCAAATGAATATGAACTGGACCAGAGAGCCTTGCCGGTGATTTTTACGTTGCCCCAGGAAAATGAGGTGGATAGAGAATAAAATAAAATTACGATACAAAAATAAATTTTTATAAAAACAAAGTTTTTCTCGCAAACTAGAAATAAATAAATAAATTTTCAATGAGCCCGGCAGAGTCTCTGAATTAATTGCTTCATATACAACGAAAAACGTTGGACACACATTCCACTATAGCACTCCATTTATACTTAATATCGATCGATCGATCCTCTCAAATTTGACGGGCTTTTATACCCGAAGTCGGTCCAGCCTCCGGTGTGTATATATACCACCTCTTCGGCGGCGATGATTTTACGCTAAGTGCGTAAGCAGGGGAAAAATGACGATGCAAGTGTATAGGGACCAGTGTAACCTTTCCAGTGTTAGTGAAGGAGAATTAGAAAGACAGGCTTCAAGTGAGCATGTGCAAAAGCACTCTAAATTTAAGAAGACTACATACTAACGGCGTCGGAAGCCGGGAACGGCCCTGATTGGCCCCAAAATGACACTTCAAATTTTTAACAATCATTTTTATGAGTTTTTCACAATTATATCATTTTTTTGTTGCATAACAATGCATTTTGTTCATTTTATATTTTTTTAATACATATTTTATCAAGTTTTATCATTTTTTTGCTTGATTTTGAACAATTTATATATATATTTTTTTGTTTTAAGTATTTTTTCTCTTTTCAAACCACAAAACAGATTCACAATGGCAATACTAATAGTTATTTGAAAGAAAAGACATAGGAGAGAATTCGGTATTAGCGAAATAATATTTCTTTTGGAAGTCTGTAGCTTTTGAAGCGTTTGAAGTGTACTGGGTAATCCCATAGTGTTTTTGTGAGTGGGTTGCGTGATAGGGAGTTCTGAAGTCGCACAGCTTGTGACTTGATGAACTCGTGTATTTTGGGTACATTGTGAGTGCGTCTTATTTCAGTAATTGGAATGAGTTTGCCTTGGTTTGTGATGTAGCGCAGAGTACGATTTTGGAATGTTTCTAAGCGTTTGATATTAATGAAACGACGAAATAAAATTAACTACAATCACTAACACTTTAATTGATGCGGTATTAAGTAAGTGCTTTGGTTGCACATGCGCCTATCCTTTTTCATTAATTATGAAGCTATTTATTTCGAGACTCTCAGTCTTCATTGAATTCTAACATAAAATAAAGGAACTTGGTATTCTCCAAATTTTTTTAATATTCTGCGACCGGTTTTGACATGTTCTGCGTCATTTTCAAGCTAGAATGACAGTCTAGCTTGAGAAAAAGTTTTTTTTTAAACAAAAATTCATATTAATTGGAATGAAATAAGATGAAGTTTTTCCCCTCACACAGAGCTATAAGCGCCTGACCAAACTGCAAAAACTGACTGACAGTCTAGCTTGAAACTGACGTAGGACATGTCGGAATAGGCAGCAGAATATTCAAATAAGTGTGGGAAGTACAAATAGCCTTTATTTTATTTTAGCATTCACAACTTCCTCTAAGTTAGTTCACCCACCAACACTTCATTCATAGAATTCATTTTTTTATATTCAATTCGCGGAAAAAAGTTTTTAAAAATAAAAACTCATATTTATTGGTATGAAAAAAGATTGTGTGTTTCACCTCACACAGAGATGTAAGAGCCTACTTTATTCTGCAAAAAACAGAGTCTAAGCCAGCAATACTACCAAAATACCGATTCACATCGGATTGGTGTGGTGGCTAGAGTGTTGGCTTCCTATCCGGCGGGCTCGGATTCAAATCCTGGCGGTGGCAGAGAATTTTCAGAGAATACCCAATCCCTGCTTGAATGTTGCGTGGAAAACATTTCAAGCGCAACATTCCGTCCGTCGGATGGGACGTTAAGCCGAGGTCCCTTTGGGGCCTTTCGTTCAGAGCGGGCTGATGCTGACGCCGGGTTTGTTTCCACCCTTCCTTACTTACCCTTCCCTCGCGGCGCAAATGACCTCAGCTGTCGGTCGCCTCCTCCAAATACCATACCACCATACCGATTCGTATCCCCCTGTCACTGCCATTATTCTGCCGGGGCTGCGTGAAAGCATAGCACGTATAGCTCCGGGTTTCAACTAAAATATTCCTCCAATCACACATCAAACCGCGCATCAATAGTGAGATAGATCATGTAGGATTTCCGCTAGTTCATGTGACTCTGTACTGACTTTCTCGCAGATCGCTTAACTTCTATGCTACTGGCTAACTTCAAGGAAAAATTGAGCTTTCCTCACCTAATGAAACTTCTCTGACCTTTTTATTGATAGTATTACCATAGTATTTCATGTTTAGTTTTATGCCGTAGTGAGATAGAAGCCACACTTTTCAAGTTTTCAACTTCATGGTTACTCTAATTAAAGCTATTGTGAATATGGCTCAACAGATACAAAGAAAAACGTTCATTCCAAAGGTTTTGAGAGTTTTTTGATTTAAAATAATTATTTCCACGATGACTAAAAAAATTGAAAACGAATGACCGTCAATAGGGCTAAATAGCCCGATGCTGATGGTCCAATTGTTGCTTTAGCGGGTTCACAAAGTCTTTACATTGAAGTGACTTTGTGTATAATAAAGATAACTGTTCTCTGTGTGAGTAATAAAGTTGACTACCTTTATTACAGGTCTATTGTGCAATGAAACTTAAATTAGATTTATTATGAAGTGAAAATTCATTTTTGTGATGGGATGTATAAAATTGGAAGATGAGGAATTTTACATAATATTAAAAAATATATACAGCCTTGCAGTGAAAGGATTATTGGTTAGTTAACGTTACTTATAACACTACTTTTTTTACGCAAAGCGACACGGGTTTTCGATGAGTACCTTATCATTAGTATCATCAGACGTAAATTATTATAAAAGATACAGTGTCCGGCGTGATGCGGTGGAAATCTTTGATATTCAGCTTATTAAAACAACTTGTCTGTTTCCACACTAATTTATTTTTACCGACCATGATTTCGGCAGTTTGTGCCAGAGATTTTTGAAATGGACGCCAAAAATTCATCACATATCCGTTAGTTAACTAAGTTACAATAATAAGATAGATACATGATAATTTAAGCCTGATCATGATGAGATCTCATCGAGACTCGGGCCGCTTTATGTAAACAAGTAGTGGTATAAGTAATAGTTACCTAACCAAGAAACGTTACCATGGAATACCGCTGGGTTAAAAATGAGTTAGTGTATCTTGTGATGAAAACCTAGTAAAAGCAAACTTTGACCTCAAAAGCCTGGAAAGGCCGCAGAAACCAAAGTCCCGAATAAAGCGCAGACGCCCGGTACGTTATAGCCCACCGTGCGGGGCAAGTGATTGGGGTTTCGGATGGGAAGAGGATACAGCTATACCCACATACCATACATATATAGGTTGATCGATAGGGAAGCGATAGGTGGGAAGGGGAAGGAAGTTCACAATGGATGGCCGGCTATGACGATGTTGCGCATACGTGCTCGAAAGAAAAATCATTCTCGGGACCCTCACATCATTCACTTCGCAAGATGAACCATGCGTGCGGCAGAGGAAAGATTTTCTGATGGCTCGATAGCTCGATGGCATACGACATAGGTGAAATTTCTTGAAAGGGTAATATTAAATGCAAATAATGTACGATACAATAATTCTACGCGTGCATGACACCGTCATCATCACTGGTCAACAATCCTAAGATTGGTTTCACGTAGCTCTCCACTCATTAGGGTGGTTTCATATTTTTTTAAATTGCCTATATCGAAAGATTATTATTCCTGGAGTTCGTATTCCACGCTTTTTGATTTTTAAATGACGATATATATTTTTCGCGATTAAATGAAAAGTGAAAAATTTCAAGCGCGCGAAAACGCGACGGCTAAGTGTGATTGCTGGGAAAAGCCCGTGTGACGTCATTCTGGTTCCAGCTGCCGCCGTGTGAGGCCACCTTGGTGCGAGGCTATAAGCGCCGATACGATGCAGGCTGCTAGCAGGTAGCGCTTGGATTGAATAATGATTATTAATACCCTATCAAACAAAGGAAACTTTCCGACCAAAGGCAATTGTAATAGTTGACTATTAAGACATGTTTCCCTTAGCTCTGTGCCTCATTTTACAATGGGAAAAGTAATGCAAATATATTGGACCGAGCATGTACTTTTGATTGCATGCCTAAACACTTATGAAATATAAAAGGATTGGCACCAATTATGAGAAAAGTTAAAGGATAGTTAACTGACGAAATTAGGAAATCATAACACCTCATATTTCTGTTGCTACATCCATGATGCTGCTATACATACGTTATCATGGATGTAAACATGTTTATAACACAATTTAATATTAACTTCTCCACACCCTATTTAACTGTGGCCGTAACTTTCCGCTATTTAAGAACAATACAGAACCTTCTGATAAAACATGTGTGTTAGATGGACCAAGGGTGTCCATGTGAGATAAATGCATATTATTTAATAATCAGTTGTAAATTTGGTGTATTAATGGAGTTGAAAACTTGGAAATATACTAATTTTCAATAATATTTATGGAGATTTTTCAGTAACTCTAAATTATATAAAATGTTAGAATTCCTCCAGATTAAGCCTGCTTAATTGTAAGAACATTGCATTGTCATCCAGTTCTGAGCTTTCCCGAAAATTTCAATGCTCTAGCCAGTGGCGGATACAGAAAACACTCAAGGGGGGGGGCGCAAAAGATATATTGAGTTGCCTTTACTTTTATCGCGGTAAAAAATAATCAAGTCACAGGCAGAGTAAAATAAAATTTTAATTAAAGTAATTACACACATATATAAGACAATGCATCTTATGATATAAAAAAGTCACAATCGTCGTTCTGCAATGTTTGCCAATACGGCCGGACCCGCAAGGGAGGGGCACGTCCCCCGCGCCCCCCATCTGTATCCGCCACTGGCTCTAGCTTATCAGAAATTGATCGAAACTTGAGTTGCAAGTTTTTTTTACAGAAATACAAAGAAACAAACAAGAAAGCGACTACAATAAATCAGAGTCACCACACAATTTACAAGTGAATCGAAATTTGAGTAGCAAGGTTTTGCCCGAAAGGACAAACAAACAAGAAAACGAGTATAATAAAACGTGATACAAATCAAGTATAAAACCGTTAAAAACTTTAGGGAAATACATCACTACACAATTTAAAACAAAGGAATCATAATTTGGGTTGCAATGTTTTGCCTGGAAGGATAGAGACACAGACAAACAAGAATGCGAGTGTAATAGAGCATGATAAAAATTAAGAAAAAAACCATTAAAATACCTAGGTTAACAACGTTACCACTTAATTTAAAACAAATGAATTGAAATTTTACCAGCAAGGACAAGCAAACAAACAAACAAAAAAGCGATTATAGTAAAACGTGATAAAAATCAGGAATACAACCCAAAATATTTAAGGGGACATTGTCACCACACGATTTAAAACAAATGATTCGATATTTTGAGTAGCAAGGGTTTGCCCGGTAGGGCCAAACAAACGAACACAAGAAAGCAAGAATAGTAAAGCGCAATAAAAATCGAGTATAAAACCATTAAATCACTCAAGGGAACAGCGTTACTTACCAATTTAAAACAAATGAATCGAAATTTGGCTAGCAAGGTTTTGCCCGGAAGGACAAACAAACAAGAAAGCGAGTATGATAAAACGTGATAAAAATCAGGAATAAAACCATTAAAATACTTGATGGAAAAACGTCACCACGCACGCAGCCACGATTTAAAACAAATGAATATTTACGGAAGAGAGTGGAATGAGGAAGTGCAGCAGATTTTGGGGAGCGGAAAGGATTTTAGTGAGGTCTTTGTCTGTATGGGGGCATAAGGGTTGGGGGCATAAGGGTTAGAAGCATCAAGAGAGGCCTCGATATGGTCGGAGCGGAAGGAACTTGGAGGAAGGTCGAGATAAATAGAGGCACGCCGCGCGCTCTTCTGCTGTTCCTGCTCAAGCAGGGGGAAGGGGAGGAGGGGGGAGGAAGATATGGAGAGGGAGTCAACGTGAGGGTGAGGAACCTCTCGTCCACCACCGAGCCAGATAGCGAAGGGATTTTGGTGGAGGGATGTGGTCCCATTTGGGAGGGGGGGGTGGGGGATTTTTAAAGGGAGTGCGGGAATGGAAGGGGTTTTAAAGCAAAAAGGGGTCGATACATAGTGGAGATCCACCGACAGACACAGTCAGCGAGAGCGGAAGAGGAAGTCAGTTGCGGACATTCGGAAGGGTGGAAGGCGCATTAGCTATAATACAGGGTAAGCATAAAGTCTTGCCCTGATTACAAAAATTTATTACAGGAAAACCGTTAGAGATAATAATTTCAATTTGATGTTGTTACATCGGACAGTGTTACTAGTTTTTTTTAAGACCTCTTACGTTAGTAGACTACAAGGTGTGTCCCCTTGGTACCTTGAAGAATGTCTAAGCGATATTCTATTTCCCGCCAGGTGTTTTGTAACAAGTGTTTTTGTAGGACCTGGAATATCGCTTTCACATTATCCCTGCTACAAAGGGGGCACACGTTGAAGTCTACCAACGTAAGTGATCTAAAAAAAAACTAGTAACACTGACTTATGTATCAGCATCAACATTTAAATTATTATGTAAACGGTTATTTTGTAATACATTTTTATTATCAGAGTAAGACACCCTGTATAAGGCTTGATGGTATTAACGCATAAAGATTTGGCTGATATCTTAGACAATGAAAAACTATATGAGAAAGATAAAAAACACGCTTTTTCCAACAACAGTATGGTATCTATGCACTAAAGAGTAAAAAATCTTTTTATTACTCTAAGAATAAAACATGGGGCTGATGAGGTTTCTTAAAAATGAGTGAGGAAGAGATATATGAGTGAGGACACACGACACGCCTTCATAAATTGGGCCTTTGGGGCCGCACAATATACGAATCAATCTGTGCGACTCAACCACCTTTGGAATGCAAAACAGGAATGACACTTCAAGAGTATAAGGGAACAGTAGCACTACGTGGTTCCGTAGCATGAGATGCACCTATGTACCAGTTTGATCGCAATCAGTGCAGCCGTATGGAAACGCATAACGGACAAACAAACATTCTCTTATATATATTCAAACTTTATGTTTCACGACCCCTTATTATATATATATATATCTTTTTAGATCACGAGATGTGGGTCAACCCACATCTCGTGATCTAAAAAAATATACTTATATATATTAGAAATGAGTGTAGAAGAGCTCGATGGGTAGGTGAGGATTGGCACGCAATAACAATATCTAAACCTTATTGGCACTCAAGCTTTATTCTCCGAGCGATTAAAAGCTATTTTATTTTACTTTTTAATGCATTTTATGCCGTTCTCCGTGAGGGCGTACTTTCACTTTTTATTTTATTTCTATTGTCTGCTTTTTACTAATGAATCGTTTAATCGATGAAACCAGAGCTTATGAAGAAATTAGTGTAAATCTAAAACATCTATAACATTGGTCATATAATGAACAAATTTAAAAACAATACTTCATGCAGATTAATAAAACCAAAATTACGGACTTTAGTCATGTCACAAGGTAAGGAAGGTACTGAGGAAGAGAGTGAGGTTATAAAGCAGTTAGGAGATTACATTAAAGATAGGGGAGGGACTAATATAATCATTTTCGTACAGTAAATCAAATGGAAGCAAGGCTTGGACGTTGACTGCAGCAGAGAAGTCAAAAGTGGAAGCATTCGAAATATGGTGCTACCGAAGAATGATGAGGATAAAATGAATCGACTGAGGAAGTAACGAGGAAGTGCTGGAAAAGAGTGGGAGAAAAGAGAATTCCTCTGAACACTTCACGGGGAAGACCGGATAACTTAGTTGCCACATTCTGAGACATGATGGTCTGTTGAAAATAATTGTAGAAGGGCAGGGGGAAGGTAAGAAGGGCAAGGGACGGTCCCGAATGAGTTACATAGGACAGGCTATAAAGGATGTAAAAGAGAAGAAATACGTCCCCATGAAAAGGCCAGCGGATAGGAGAGAGGAATGGAGAGAGCTGCGTCTTAAGCCTGAATCACACGATCATTTTTTTTTCGTCGCGAAAGTGATCACTATCGCGAGCACTGCGCAAAATGATCGTCGGAGGCAATTGTTTTTCGCGATGGCGATCGCGATGTGGATTCCCATCGCTATTTTTCATCACTCGTCCGGTCGCTTTTTCCGTCGCTAAAACCGTCACTAAAACCCCATATCAGCCAATCAGATAGCATGACCGTATGGTGTGATTGCAGCGCCACGTTTGGCAAATGTGGGAACGGCATAAATAAACAAACACGCTATATAATTTCGTGATGTGGGTCCTATGACAACGAGCTGTGATATTGGAAATGATGCGAAAAGCGACGGCGGGAGTGACCGTATGATTCAGAAAAATGATCACAAGAGCGATTGCTTTTCGCGGCGGGAAAAGTGATCTCGATAGTGATTACTTTCGTGACGAAAAAAATGATCGTATGATTCAGGCTTTAGGATTGTTGACTAATGATGATGAAATCAAAATTCTCTTCACACAAAATATTCGTAAACCAGAGATATAGAGCAAGTTTTTACTTGAGAAAATAAACTCATAATTTGAAATGCATTGTCAACTTAAGTCTCACGTCGAGCTCATACTACAATTTACGTGAGTTGGTTACCAGTGGCATATTTTGAAATGGAGAGATTTTGGGGCCCTTTCGGTGTTTATGGAAAACACCCCAGGGTAAAGAGGGTCCAGGGAAATTTTTGGGACCTTTGTTGTTGAAAACGTGATTTTTAGAACTCAAAAACAGTAACTTTGTACGAGTATTCATTAAAATAAAGTATATAAAGTTTTTGTCGCCTCTTCTAAAGGCTCAAGGGGGGAGTTGTAACCCGAAAATCCCCCCCCCCCCCCGTAGCTACGCCAGTGGTTGGTATCATGGCGAAGCTGGCAATACTAGGCAGACACATGCAAAAGCGGATAGAATTCCTTTGCAAAATGCTCAGCCGGCCACGTAATCATTCCATGTCTCTGCGGCATGCCTCCGTATGCGGTATGATACCGTTGAAACAAGGGTTAAACGATTCGCATTCCGCAAAGTTATGATTGATGGCGTGGCGTCCTTTGGGCGAAATTATTGCGAAACTTTGATTGCTCCGAGAAGTCGCTCTAATTCCACGTTCCCGCCGCGACTAGTGCGGATTATCCGCGAGCCAACGAGAACAAAAGCGCATTATACTCCGGACTCCAAAGAGGAGTTGAAGAAAAGTATATCATCCACAAAAATAAGACGCGATGGGAAAACAATGGGTAAAAACCGACACGTGGTAGGAATAGACAATGCGAGCCATTCTCGCGGTACAAACACATTCATTTCTCAGGAATTCAAACAAAGAAAGCTTTCAGTTACTTCCACTACTTTTTTCCATGCCACATAGACCACCGAGACAAAGGATTATTGTCAACATGGACATTTTATGGCCGGATCAATGGTTTTACCCTCTCAGTGGAAGACATATTGATAGTGACAATGAGAACGCGAGATGAAATTCATGCGGAGCCCTAACCACAGAGCGCTACATGGAGCATTTGTTTCCAGCATTAAACATTAGGTCAATAAAAGATAGGTTTTTCTACACTATTTTCAAGTTGAAAGATAAAGTATCACGAAAAAACGATAGTGCATTAAAAATATCATGCAAAATAATTAAAAATATTAAAAATCAACACATAATTTAGGCATGATTACAAGGGGCGTGTTCGGCGTTACAATTTTTCACCAATACAAGGTTACATCATCAAGGAACAACATTTACAAATAATGGCGCTGACGGATGGATTTCATTAACATAAATTTTACTAAAAATCATGATAGGCATTTTATTTCTCCGCAAAACAAGAAAATAAGTTTAATATGAATTTAATAAAGCATGTGGGACCACCGATGGGTTGAGGGGAAATTTTATGAAAAGGTCAGTCACAATACCAAATAATAAATGCGAAAAGTGAAACAGCGAGTGACGATATTAAAATATGAGTCATATGCAAAATTGCATTCGTACATTTTCGCTATAGCAGGAACGAAAACGAAGATAATCGCCTATATTTTCGAACATAATCCATGGCAATATGAATTTGAAACTTCAGGATGTCATTGAAATAAATATACTAGCTGCGATATGGTTAGTAAAAGTAGAATTAAATATTCAATAATATTTGGGCAATCGTTCTTCATAGAACACTCAAGCGGCGATAGAGTGACCTCGAAAATTCTCTGCCATCTCCGGTATTCAAACCGGAAGGGGCGGCTTGCGGGGTATTATGAACATGTAGAACACTTTAAGTGACATGTTTCTAGAATTCCGTATAATCTAGTAGAGCATCCCGGAAGTACTAGTAAAGTTAGAAGCATCCGGGAATAGATACAGAAATGAGCGTTCACAGAAGGAAGACGTAGATAAGGGAAGCAGAGGAGATAGCGGCAAGAATAGAAGACTTATGGAAGGAGCTGAAGTAGTTCATCTCAAGAAGCTGATAAGACGTTGAAGTTTCCTGTATTGAAAGGGGAAGAGAATAAGCATGTGCTCATATGGGTCTTTCATACGTCTCCTTCGTTCAAGGCGTCGGTAATAGAACATTTTCAATAAGGTATCATGGGATAAGTACATGTATATCTACATGCTAGCTCGCAAGCCACCTGAAAAGGCGTTTGGCGGGGCGTGGTAGGACAGCATATAAAAAGCAAATGCTCGAACAAAATTATTTCAATTAAGTCTCTTATGGTTCGGGGAAAAAATGGATTGCCATGCCTATTTCCTTGGCAAAATATCTCCCTTAATTTATCACTTCTGTCGGACCTGGAAAAGTTGTGGGTTTCCAATACGATGCTCTCCACAAAAGATATCTATTCTTAATTCCTCAAGCAAAATAAACCTAGCCTGTGGTCTTCTAGTTTCTAGCGGCTCCCAGCAAGGGCGTATCCAGGATCCAAACTGGAGGGGAGCAAGCCGTGATCGTTCAAGTTGTAACACAGAAAAGGTTAAGGAAACCAAAATTTCAAGAAAATTATAAAAGCGCTTTGTTATCCTTTAAAATGTGAATGATGCACTATTTGGAAACAGGACGTGGTCACCATCATCCCCATAGTAATATCATCAACAGGAATAATACATTCATCACTTAATTTTGGAATTGAAAAATTAATAATAAAAAGAAATACAATATACAACATTCAAAAATCTGTAATACATTGATACATGTAGAACAATTGGATTGTTTTTAAATGAATTGTAACTTAAGGCAGTGTCTTGGCAAGGCCCGGCACTGGCAGACCTCGAGGTAAATCTTAAGGAAAAATAAAGAATAATAATAATAATAATAGTAATAAATTCTAGGACAAGGTGGGTTTTATAGATCAAGAAAGTTAGTATCATCACTTAAATGTGTTTTCAAAAATTTCAACATAGATGTAGCTAATGAAAACCACAGCAGGTATGTCAAAGAGTTGCTCGAACTTAATAAACAAAAACTAGCAGTTAAAGTTGGGCGCCTTAAAAGATACAATAAGTCTTTCAATAGAAAGGAACAAAACCGGGAATTTAAAACTTCCGAAAAATCATTTTACAAGAAGCTGAGATCATCTGCAACAACTGACATCGAAGGTAAATTGCCAGATCAGGATGGAGTATACAACTTTTGGTCCTCAATATGGTCGACCCCAACAGAAAGCAATTCGAGTGCAAGCTGGATTGGAAACGAAGAAAACTTACACCCCAATTTAGTTGAAATGCAGTTTACTAAAATCTCAACCGAGGACATCAAAATAGTTTTAAGAAAGGCACATAATTGGAAATCACCAGGTCCTGATGGAATTCAAAACTTCTGGTATAAACAGTTTACGTCTCTACATGAAGCCATAGCCAAATGTTTTAATGATATTATTAATAACCCAACAATCCTCCCTGATTTCTTCACAACAGGGATAACATACATGAAGCCCAAAACAATGAATACGGAAGATCCAACACAATATCGACCCATAACATGTCTACCTACTATATACAAAATACTCACGTCTTGTATTACAAATAAAATATATAGCCATATTGACCAGAATAATATACTTGCAGAAGAGCAAAAAGGATGCCGAAAGTTCCATATGGGATGCAAGGAGCAATTGACAATTGATTCTGTAGTATTACAACAATCACGCAAAAATAACAGAAACCTTCATGTTGCTTATATTGACTACCGTAAGGCGTTTGACAGTGTCCCACATAATTGGCTCTTAAAAGTTCTGACTACATACAAAATCCACGGCACCATCATTAAGTTTTTAGAAGCAACTATGGCAAAGTGGAAAACAGCCCTAATGGTCAATATATCGGGTAAAGGCTTTATAACACCAACCATTGACATACAACGGGGTTTATTCCAAGGAGACTCATTGAGTCCACTTTGGTTTTGCCTGGCGTTGAACCCATTATCAAATGCCCTCAATAGCACTAAATATGGATACAAAATAAAAAATAGTACAAACACCAGTTTTACTTTGTCTCACCTTCTATATATGGACGATATTAAAATCTATGCCTCAAATGAAATACAGCTCAAGTACCTTTTGGATGTCACAAGTATGTTCTCCGCTGATATAAAAATGCAATTCGGATTGGATAAATGCAGATTGCTTCACATAGAAAAAGGGAAAATCAAGCATGGCAACTTCAATGTTACAGATGACGAGTCAATAATATCTATGGAAGCAAATGAGAACTACAAATACCTTGGATTCCTGCAAGCAAAATCAATACAACATAAACAGATCAAGAAGGAATTAACAACTGAATTCCATAAAAGACTAACATCCATCCTTAAAACAGAATTAAATGCACGAAATGTAATCAAAGCCATCAATACGTTTGCGGTACCTGTGTTGACATATACATTTGGAGTGATTGACTGGACCAAAACCGAAATAGCAGGCATAGAAAGATCAAATCGTACATCATTCACAAAATTTAATTTACATCACCCAAAGGCTGCAATAGAAAGGCTAACACTACCCCGCTATATGGGAGGTAGAGGGTTAATAGATTTACAACAGCTCCTCAAAAACCAAATTCATGGACTAAAACATTTCTTCTATGATAAATCAAACAGTTCGATGCTTCACAAATCAATAGTATATGCCGACAACAAATTATCACCATTAAAACTAAAAAATGGCACGACCGAAGAAGCAACCAACACAGGAGCTGTTCTATTAAATAGAAAGGTAGAAGTATGGGCCCAGAAGGAATTACATGGACGACACATCAATGACCTCAATCAACCATATGTTGATAAAATCTCATCAAACAAATGGTTGTCATTGGGTGAACTTTATGAAGAAACCGAAGGGTTCATGCTTGCAATACAAGACCAGGTTATCCGCACTAAAAATTATGCAAAGTACATCCTTGGTGATAAAAGCATAATAGATGACAAATGTAGAAGGTGTTTTCAAGTACCTGAAACAATCCAGCACATTATATCTGGCTGTAAGATGCTAGCTAATACGGAATATTTAAGTAGACATAATCAAGTTGCAAAAATTATCCACCAAAAACTGGCCTACCAGCACAAGTTAATAGATACTAAGACCCCATATTATGTGTACCACCCTGAAACAGTGCTTGAAAACGGCGCATTTAAAATCTATTACGATCTGCCTATACAAACAGATAAAACTATAGTTAATAATAGACCAGATATAGTGTTGATTGACAAGAAATATAGAACTTGCTACATAGTTGATATTGCCGTGCCACTGTCGCATAACATCGAAAAGACAATTACAGGAAAAATTAACAAGTATCAAGAATTGGCAATAGAAATAAAAAGAATATGGAATATGGAACAGGTTTATATAGCTCCAATTGTCATCTCAGCTACCGGTATCATTCCAAAACATATACAAAATAGTTTCAAAATACTCAACCTCCATCCAAATACATACATCAAACTGCTAAGGGCTGTAATAATTTCAACCTGTCATATCACGAGAAAATTTCTCAACCCAATTCAACAGTAAAGAGTTACCTTGGTGAGAACCCGTGCTCTTAACACTAAAGCTACTCAGTGAAAACTGAAGAAAATTAAAGAACATAAAAAAAATAATAATAATAAAATCGATTGGCGCTCAAAAGGGCACAAATCACTACTGTAGAAAAGAGCCAACATATGGACGTGGAAGATAAACTTTCGGGGATTAAAAAAAATATATTGTCGGACCAACAAAGTCAAACTTAAATGAAAGAAAGGAAGGAGCACTTTCGGATGATGGCGAATTTAAATGGCAACACTGAAGAGGACGTGAAGGATCGCGGAAAGGGCAGACGAAGCTTTGGAGTTGGTGGAGTGCTTTTGGAGGATGCAATGGGGAGGTTGGGATGAGTGGAGGAGGATTGGAGATGAGCCGAAGAGAGGCTGCTCCGAAGCACCGAAGTTCAAATAGTGAGGGACGAGGAGTCTGACAGACAACTCCTCAGAAACAGTGAAAGAGCAACTCCATATCACTCCTTCCAGATACGGCGGCTATCCAGCAACTCCCCCGAATATCCCATCCCATATCCGCCCGCATAATACCGCTCATTGTTCCCGAACCGATGTTTAAAGATACTCGGATAGGAAATGAATATTCACTTTGAGCATTCCAAGCTAATACTTCAACCCATACCGTGGTTTCGACAATACTTTGTGATTATCAAGGTCTAGATAGCAACAAGGTCAAGAGTATTTGTAGATGTTTTCTACACAAATATTGAATGGGCACTGGTATCTACTGTACCATTTTATTATCAAGTTCATGGTCGATATGGTGATTTACAAGTTGTTTTTACCAGTGATGACAACAATTACTTGGAAAAAAAATAAATCTCGAATGTAATTGATGGAAACATAACTTTCGCTTAAAATACCCTCTATACTGTTATATCTTCACTATAAGTGGCGAAATTTTTTATAGTAATAACTTACCAAGGAATTCTATCCCGTATTGATCTAGTTAATAAAAGTTCATAAAAAAATTCTCTGTAATAACGTATAGTACTTGTTCCCGAACCGATGCTTGAAAATACTTGGATAGGAAATGAATCTTCACTTTGGTCATTCTACTATAATACTTCATCCCATTCCGTGGTTTCGACAATACTTCATGATTATCAAGGTCTTGACGAATTTTGAGGGGCCGTCCAGAACCACAATTGTAACTTTTTTACATCATAAGATGGCATCGTAAGAAGTCTTATATATGTGTATGATCGGTTTAAATAAAAATTTCTTAAACTTTTCATGTGACTTGATTTTTTTTAATTACGCTACAAGTGAAGGTAGCTCTAGATATCTATTGCGCCTCCCTTTAAGCTTTTTCTGTATCCGCCGCTGTAATGACATGGTACTTGGTACTGAGCCGATGCGTGAATGTACTGAAATAGGAAATGAATATTCACTTAAGCATCCCATGCTAATACTTCACCCCAAACCTTGGTATCGACAATACTGTGTGATTCTCAAGATCTCCATAGCAACAAGGTCAAGAGGATAATGACGTTGTGCTTGTTCCCGGTTGCCGATGTTTAAAGATACTTGGATAGGAAATGAATCTTCACTGTGTGCATTCTACACTAATACTTCATCCCTTACCGTGGTTTTGATAATACTATGTGATTATTAAGGTCTAAATAGCAACAACTTCAAGGGGATAGTGAAGTAATAATGTCAAAAGTAGGAAGTGGAATTACAAGTTGAATATCCTTTTTTCTATTGGTTTATACTATATGATATTATTATGAAGATCATGATCAACATTATGATTGACAAGTTGTTTTGCAAGTAGCGACAAGAAGTACTGTAAAAAATAAATTAAAAGTTGAGTATGATTTCGTCCACTGATTTCTACTATTCCGTATCATCCAGGTCGTGATCGATATTGTGATTCTTTAGTTATTTTGCAAGTGTTACAACAAATACTGGTAAAAAATGAAACATATCCTAGATATTTTGATTGAAAACATAACTTTCTCCCAAAATACCCTGTAAAATGTTATGCATTCAATAGCAGAGGATAAGTTTTTGATAATAAAATTTTACATATAAAGTACAGACTTAGTGATTAAAGTTGACGAACAATTCGCTATCATGTTAAGCAGCCACTACTTAGCACTATAGGAAAAATTTAGTTATTGGTCATTAGGTTTTACTGAGTGAGAGCGAGATGAATATTTCACAGCCGGCTTGCTGGCGTCTTCGTACAAAGACCTTCCACAAGGAAAAATTCACCCACACTGTTGCAAGCAAAACTGCTTAAGCTCTTGCAAGCATGGGGAAGACGTCGAAACTCATGAGGAAACAGAATACTATGAATGAACGGGAATCTTGTCGATTGAAATCCAACCCGCGTGGGTGGGATGCTTACTCAAGGAGATAGTTCCGGATTTCACCCCGAGGCGACAGACGATGGTGAATAGATCGCAAGTGTTGTCTCTCTCAGATTACCCACTGAGCTTTCTGTGGATTTATTCGATGCCTAAAAAAGAAAAACAAAGCATCACCCACATCAATCATGAATCCAAGGTTTATATCAATCATGAATCCACATTTAAAGGTCGCATAGCGATGGCGTTATTTTTTAAAAACACGATTTTGAGTGAAAATTCGCCCTCGCGTTTTGCCGAAGTTAATGAAATACGATTCAACGAGTCGTTCTTGAGAGAGTCATGGCAATTTATTAATGCGAACTTAATAAGCATGATACAAATGAAAATACACACGTCTCGAGAGTCAAATTCAGTAGGTAGAATAAGAGTGCTATGCTACGTTAAGTTCTATCCCGGTGAACTATAGCGGTGAAGATTTCTCCGGTTCTGCACCGCGTCAGGCCCTCCATATCTCCTTTCAACGTTTCGACTAGAAACTCACCCATCGTCCTCAAGGATACAGCGATCCAAATTAAATTTGATTGATCTCTGCATTTCTTCAGGGTTTTCTTCCGCGTCAGCTTGTTTGTAGACAACAGTTCCGCTGGCTATCCTGCCAGCATCTTCAGGTCGAAGGTGTCGGCTGTTGGTTTCTGCCTCGCTTATCCACCGTAGGCTGGATGGGAGCTGCTCTGTGACTGGCTGTCTGACTGGGGGCTTCTCTCTGATTGGCTCTCTCTCTGATGACTCCCATCCAGCCTACGATATATAACCAAGGCAGAAACCAACAGCCGAAACCTTCGACCTGAAGACGCTGTCAGGATAGCCAGCGAAAGTTGTCTACAAACAAGCTGACGCGGAAGAAAATCCCGAAGAAATGCAGAGATCAAACCATCGCCGCGGAAACCTACGTTCTAACATTGACCTTGATTTTTGATTTGATTTTGATGACTTTGATTTATTGAATTTGGATTCCCGAATCCCTGAAGACGATGGGCGAGTTGCTTGTCGAAACGTTTGAACGAGATATGGAGAACCTGGCACGGTGTAGAACCCATGAAATCTTCATTGCTATGTCTATTGCTATGTCATCAAGATAGAGGATTTTTCTTGCTCGCGATAACCGAGATAATTTGTGAATCAATTGTAATAAAATTTTACGGATTTGAAAATATGGTTTACAAATATGTATCTCATATCGAAATAAGATCAATTTTAAAAATACAGTTATAATTATGATATGAAAAGCATTTCAACAATTCAGAGGTTTATAATGTCACTAATAAGAATCACTCCAACTTATTTTTCCATAAAAATGGTACAACTGATACCGATTCTTCAATATTCATTAAAATTTGTACTAAGAAATTTGGCTAGTGAATGTACGCGAGAAATTATTTCCATTATTTCCTTCAAGTAATTCCGAACGGAATGTCACGATAATTCTCAATGAGGTCGCCGTTAACACACAAAATAAAAAATCAACCTAGCTGCCAGGTAGACATTTTCATTTATCGTGTCACTTCATTTTTGAAAAAAGTGAAAATATTCTTTGAAAAACATGGGTTACTGTGATTTCTTTGCATTTTGTATCATACTGGTTTTTTGAATGCATAGTTATGAACCTGTATCATCATTATCCTAGGAAATCTTAGCCGGTAAAATGTTGAGTAAATATACTTTTATGCTATAATATGATTACTGACTTCAATTCTGCTGAATATGTAAGTGCGGAATCATTTATGCCATAAATTATTGGATATAATGCTAATTCTGGAATGAATATTATGGAATGCCAAGTACTTAAATACAGTCACTATCACCAATGTCTAATAGGAACATTTCGCATCTTAATAGTCACTCCAAAGGTGTTTTATTAGGAAGATAGCCTATCGCAGAATAATGTAATGTTAAAATACTCAGATCTTGAAATTCCACGTGAAATTCTGCTTAAAGTACGCAAATAGGAGTTCTGGATCTAAGTTGAACATTGCAATTGGGCATCGATAAGCTGTACACGAACTAGTAATTGAAAAAATAAAAATTAAGCCGGAAAAATTCTTAAGCTGTGAAGTACGAAAATGATTAAAGATACCTGTTTTGGTTTTTCAGGGCTCCGGTATTGACTGAGCTAAACATAGCGGCAAATCACTTAATTACATAATGATGCATTTAAACATCGGTCAGCACCTCATTTATAAGGAAACGAACTCGTTTGAAAACGAACATTTACATACCAAAAATACAAGGTCAAACAGGGCAGCGGGGGCAGGACACTTACCTGAAAAATAAATATTTTCATTAGAAATTTCACGAAATTTAATATGGTATTATTTTGAGCAACCTATTCAAATGCTCAATAGATTTAATGCACATAAACTACGGTAATCAGGGCCATAATGACTGTGAAAAGCTAAGATATTTTATGCCTGAATTAGGAAATTTTACCAATATTTCTGCAGGGATTTTAAAGGGTTATAATGTTTTTCTATGATCACTAATATTGTTGTTTACTCACAAAATAGCCTTGAATAGTAAAAGGATCACTGAAATTCGGCTTAAGAAAAATAGAGTCAATTATGCACTACTCCTCAAGGAATTATACATAAGAATGCTGAATCATTGACATAGTGCATACAATTTAATTATATTGGTTTAGCAGTGTAACAAAGACGAGTATTGTGACATTTCGGACCCAATTTCAGTAAAATGTGGAATGGGAAATGAATTTTTGTTAAAATGCAGTACCTTACTTATGACTTTTTTAGGATAATGCCATAACATGCATCCACAGGATACGGTGTATAATGGAGAACTATATTAATTTTTTTTAAATAAGAAGGGGATATTTTTAAATATTCAAGGTCAAGGTTTAAAAATAATTGTTTCATGTTCAAAACAGTACATGAATTGCCCACGTTACATTAGAGTTTCAAGTTATCATTATTTATTTACAACAACGTATCTATAAATGCTGAAGCTATATCACAATTCAGCTACATTCGTTCACCAATAGATAAAAAATCTCTAGTTTCACAAAATTCAGGGAAAGGAACAACATTATAGCACTCAATATATACTAAACGAGCACAGTATAATAAAATTACGAAATACAGTGAACTACTGTTAATTAAATTTAAATTTAAGTCACGTATAAATTTGAGTGAATTCGCCCAACATTTTTCGTTGCATATAATTAAAGGAATTTGTCACACATTTCTTAAGTTCATGATGATTTAAGCCATGTCAAGTTAATTCGACTTGAGCGAGGCATTGGGTTGAAATGGTACGAACGAGTGGGTCGAAAGATGATTATGCCAATGGCATTGTTTTCCACGGCAGCAGGAAACAAGAAGAAGGATACGGGTTTGGGGACAAATCCTTTTTTTCCATTCTCCTTGAGAAGAAGTCGGTGCTATTCTGCAAGATGTGAAGAAGGTGATGGGGAAGGATGATGCTGTTTTTTTTTCTTATTATTATTTCGTCCTAAAGGGAACAGCGGAAGCTGAGATGAGGGTGGATAAGATGGTTTTGAAAGGGTTTGAGGATAAAAAGAGAGTCATCTTTTTCGCATTTTCCACCCAACCAATGCGTCCCTTCCGCCTTTTTTGCGAAATACGCGTCCTTCTTCTTCTCATCTCAAGTGAAAATAATATTTTTTCTCCCTTGTATCGGTAAAAAAAATAATAAAGTCACCTAGGTCCGAGAGGAGAAAGTAGATAAATTTTTTCCATTCATTTTTCTCACATTCAATATTACGATTCCTTTGCCGTCAAAAGGCGTGCAAAAGGTTTTCTACGAAAACAATCTTGGCCCTTGAGTCGCCTCTTCTGAGATCCTAGGAAATAGTCGCATCCTATAGCGAGCCTTTGGGTGGATACTAGCCGGGGCCAGAAAATTTGATGGATCCGGCCTCCTCCGAGGTTTATGTACCCTTGCTTCCTGACCCATAACACGGATTTGATTCGTTGTTGCAGACGTTTTTCTCTACATTCTCTAACATTTCTTGCAAGGGTGGCAATAGAAACTAAACGAATGTAAAAACCAGTAAATTTTCAATAGTTTCGTTCCCGATAGCGAAATGTAGAAACGAAATGGATTTAAACCCGGGGAGCTAAACTCGAACGAAATGATTGTTGATAGCAACGATTGTTAGAAAGTTGGTAATATTATTATAATTGATTGAGAATAAATAAAAAAACAATGCCTATCGTACTAATAATAATTGCAAATTAATGCTTACAAACAGAGCTGAAAAAGAAATTTCTGCTGATGCATTTATAACTAACGCCATCTATTGAGAAATTTTAAAACTATTTTTCCATATGGAAATTTTGTTAATTGACGAGAGCGCAATGGAAAAAACTCTTCATTTAAAAAATAAAAAGTTCAGTAAACCGTAAAACAACGGAATTCATCGACTTAAACTATTTTTGAAGTTTACCTTTGTGACCACGATACCCTCGTTAACTGCCGAACAAGTTTGCGAGAGGCGAGAGTGAGGAAAGAGAACACGAAATTTCTTAAGGGCCCATTCCATACATTCCTGGTCCCCTTTTGCCTTTCCAAAAGATATACACAGTTCCGTTCCCTATCTGTGGTTTCAAAGCACACGAAAGACAAGGGTTGGCTTCCGTGATTTATGGAAAACGGAAAAGAAGACAGTGGCTTCATCCGTAAAAGAAAATCAATCTAGGGAAAGGCTCCCAAGTAGAACAAATACAGAGATGTAAATGATAAATTACCTAACGGCCGCAATTTGGACGAATATAAGTCCCTTACTTATTTTCACGTCAATTTATCACATAAAGAACTACAAAAAAACTAATTCTTTCGTTTAATGGAGAAAGATTTTTTCCTTTACGTTCAGCAGCGTCTTCAGTTTCAAATGCCCTTCTCTGCATCGTCAAAACTTTTACGTTTTCAATAATACAAATCCCCATTTGAAGGACGGGTACAATAATATTTTTCGGATGATTCTACAGAAAATATGTTCCGTAAGAGCGGAATGCCATTGTGTAAACCATCCGATCCATCATATCCTTTAGTCATAACGGAATAAATTGAAAATCCGTGAATAAATATTCATTGATTTATAGCCTATCGACGATGTCATCATGGATGCATTGAAAACAGCTTTCAACATCTCCCAAAACCTTCATTTTTATGGAACACACCGATTGAAAGGGTAATATATTTCACCGACCTCCGAAAAAAACACATGCCTCCTCTAAATACATCACTCAGGATTTTAATTTTCATAAAACGCTCCGCCTCAGGCACTCAATGACTTTCATTACTGAGTAATATTTCCCATAAGTCCCACGTTTATCTCCTATCCAGCTAAAGTCAGCACAAAAAAAGATAGTGCAGGCCGAGAAATTTAAGCCATTTAGGTATAGAATTAGTTGAGTATTAAGACCTCATTTGATTATAGTGGGCTATTATAATAATACCCTTTTTGCAGGCTTATTCATAAAAATGTATATTATAATACGTTAAAAAATAGCGATTATAGGTTAGTTAAGGCCACAACCATCTAGATGAGATACGGAGAAGACAGAACATATGGATGGAGTAATTAGTCGGAAGGGGATGTTGAAAACAGTTTTAGAGGGTAGAATTTTGGATAAACGAGGGAGAGAAAGAAAGAGAATAGGATTTTTAGATATAATAAAAGGGAGTAGGCCTTACAGTGAATTGAAGAAGGCAGTGCTGGAAGGAAAGGGAGGCTCCCAGATTACTTCTTTAGTACTATGTGGAAACCTACCTATAACTCGGTAGAATACTAAAATAATGATATGGCAGCAACTATCACATTTCACATTTTATGTACCCTCACGCATTCCACCTTAAGATGATGGAATTTATTTAATTTCGAAGAGTTGCTTCAAGATGATATCTTGATTACCTAAACTGATCTACTTTAATTGCATTTCTAAATAAAGGTTGATGAGAGGAATACTCAGCCATCTATGCTTAGGTTATAGCAATCTAGTACATAAAAATAATTTGCGGAGGAGAGGAAGATAAAGGTAGTGATATATCATCTTTGGTGGCACAATGAAAAAAGGAAGCTGTACACAGATTCCATATTTAAAAAATTCTATCTCGATGAGAAAAACGAAAAAAACTTATGAAAGACAGAAATTACGCAAATTTCACCTTCAAGTGACCTGAGGATGAGAAAATATGGCAACTCACGGGTCGTGAATAATCATTTCACAGTAAGATTGCACAATGAAAATGTAATAATTTGTCCTTCCCCACCATGGAAAAATTTACTATAATTACCTCCGATTCAAGGGCGTACCCAGGATGAAAACAAGGGGGTGAGGGGGGAAGCCATGGTTGTTCAAGTTGTAGGTAAGATTTAACCATGGAAAAGGTAAATGAAATTAACATTTTAAGGAAACTCAATCAGCTCTTCATTAGTTTTTTAAATAATTTTCTGGAAAAAATATTATTAACCTTAAAAGCATTTGCGATTTTTGCTTCAAAGGGGGGGAGGCAGCTGCCCCCTCCTCTCCCTCGCTGGGTTCGCTGGGTACGCCCATGCTCCGATTCGATTTGTCACACAAAAAAGGTTCTCTAACCAAATTGAAACCAAACAGAACAAAAACCAAAAAACCATCTCGGGATACACCTACGGTCTTGCTGTAAGAGTACAAATGGTCTCACATGTGTCTCTCCAATGAATTGTGCCAGGAACAAAAAGATAGGATGGAGAGAGAGAGAGCAATATGGTTCTTCTATCACCTGGAGTGGTACATACCTTAACGTGTAGAAAATGCGCTTCACCAGACATCAGAGAACGGAGGTAGGTATGTACGGCTCAAGAATTCCGACGGAGTGAAATTCCAAACGGCTCGAAAAGGAAGAAAATCTCCCACTTTGCCGCTTTTGCAGAGCGGGAAACTGGACCGAAGTTCGCGGGAATGACAAATTTCGTGTCTTGGAGCAAGGGTGCTCGGATATCGCGGCGAAAGGCACACTCACACAAGACAAGTGAACGACTCTAAGGGAATTCCAATAGCTGATATTTCACTCCACCTCGCACCGCCTAATAATGAATTTAGACCTCAATTTTTGGGGCAACCGAGGCGTAATATAACGTCGTGCTTCGTCCGACTACATTTATCTTTATTCAACATAACGTTATTTATTTATTTTTGTTCGTAATTTGGGTGTTGATTGCATTAATTTATATGCAAAAAATATACCTCTTCAAAACCAGGAAAAATCTTCCTTGATATATGCTACTTCGTTTTTTGCAGTGCCCGGACGATTCCTATTATAAGAATGTCATCGTCAAAGCCTCGAATATTTCAAAAGAGGATCCTCAAGTCGACCTCTAAATTTGTCGTCACTTACCATGCATTTAAAAAGTTTACAAAAGTCGCCACTCGCGTCGCTGATGGACAAAGTGATCCGGATTTTACGGAGGAATAAGGTGTAATTACGGGATGTCAACCGAAATTTACATTCATCATGATGTTAATTATCAAATCAATAACTATCCAATGCTATTCCTATCAATTAAAAACAATAAACTGTAAAATATTGGAAAAAAGTGGATCGCATTGTAATCATCGCCGCGCTGCGGACATTTTCGAAAGCTGATCAAAATACGATCGAGGTTGTTACAGAAATCAGCCTTCAGTGAGATGGAATTGGGCCTCCTCTATGCAGTCTTCTTGGTAAACGCCTTCAATTTCGGGTGGGGATCAGGGGGAAGGCAGGGCATCATATATTTTATTACAGAGAGGTCTTTTTCTGTCATTACATATATTCTCCATTCATACCGTATCTACAGTGATAACAGATGTATCATTTTAAACGTTAAATCATCTGCTTCTGAAGAAAACTACCAGCTCAATCTCAATTTTAATTTTTTATCCGTTAATTTCACTTAAAAGTTTACAATTCTCCATGTCGATTACTAGATCGAGGTATATGGACTCCAAATATTTTTTTTGCATTAAACTTCAGGAAAATGTTGAAACATCCATCAAATCTGCAACTAAATAAAAGAAACGTGACATAAGCAGGCAAAAATATTAATAATAAAATATAATAAGTGTGAAGAATGTTTAAAGTTCTCTAAAATAGACATCATATGTCAGGAAGTGAATAGATAATGTGTATCACTACTAAATCAAAACAACGTATTGAAAGTATTCAAGCATTATTATCAACGGGAATTGACAACAAAAAATATAAACAGTACGAAATGTCAATGGATTGTGATTGTGCAAGGGTGAGTGGTGTAAAAATTTTCTTAAAGAAGTTTCGTAAATTTTGTGCCATTTTGCGCATTGGGGGGTGACACCGTTATCACCGTGGCTATTCCTTGTAGACTAAAATTTTCGTGCCATTTTTCAGTAACAGACATCATGATTCTTCCCTCTGGTACCAAACCCCCCTGCCTGAATTGTATTCATATGCTTTGCAAGATAACAAGTGTAAAGAAAGCACTTTAAGGAGTGAGTCATTTATAATAGCAAAGAGACTTAAGTTAACATTATATGAACGCTGTTTTCTTCATATGGGGCCAAAGTTATTTCATTTACATCCCGCTAGCATTAAAAAAATTAATCCTCAAATGCAATGTTAAGACTTGCTAAAGATTGGCTTTTCTCGTAAGAAATAGTTGAAAATTTATTTTGATATTATTTATTTTAAACACTCATGTATCATTTTCTGCATTATTATTTTTTTATTGGCATATATTTTGTTATTTGATGGTGGCTCAATTCTGGTCCTATGACCTTGGAGACCACCTAAAGTTCCTTTAAGGAAACTCTTGTTTTTTTTTGTATTCAGATGTAAAAACAAAATGTAGGAGCAAATAAATTATTATTATTATTTTTATTATTATTACTTTATGAAATACTTTTTTCTCTTTTTAAAACCAAATTACACCGTTTCCAAAACATACTTATTCCTCGATAGTGTGAAAGTGCAGAATTTTCGCACGGGCTACCTAAAGGGTAGGTATTACTGGTTATCCATTAAAGAGAGCAAAGCGAAGGCGGACAGGGTGGTTGGAAATAGGAGGGTGCAGCGATAGATTTCCAACCCTCTTCCTTCACATCCTTAGCCAGTTTCCTCGCCTCACACATCTGGTAGGTATCGCCCGTATTTGAATATCGTTAGCGCACCCCTATCGCATCTTCCATCTCCGCTCTCTTCCTCGGAGGCATTCAACCAGCATCTCTTCTTCTTAGCCACCTATTTACTCACCGACAGTGAAAAAAATTCAACTCGTCTCCAGTTGGAAACTCATGATCGTCAATAAAATTTATGGCAACTCGCTAAACGACTTGCCATTCTTAAACTTATGAAGTGAACTCGGTATAAATTGGCTATAACTTCATTGAAGGGACCACACAATTAATGACACCATATCAGAGTGATACTATAAGAATACTATTTCAAATCAATAACAAAGGAGAAATAAAAAAATACGATTTATCATGAAATACATACTTTAGTGAGATTATTGGTGTAAAAAAAAACAAAAAATATGAGTAATAGCGTTGTAAGTAAAAATCAGTATAATATAAAAAGCAATAAATTGCAAGCATTAATGTAGATCAGATGAATGAATAAGCTTTTCTATCAGTTTTATTTTTTCTTTCGGTGTGAACTTTAGGACTACATAGTGTTTAAACATTTTCGTTAATTAACAGCAAAATATGTATTCTAAAATACTAAAAAGCTATTTTATTGATCTACTTTAATGCTTACAACGTATTGCGGAAGATGAATGTTGTAGACGTTGTAGTTTTCCCTAGGCTGAGTTACAAAATTCATTAAGTTGACAAAACGGCTAAGTTTACGGTGCGCGGAGTCATTTATTGCTCCAGCGTGTTTACATTTTCGAATGTTTATAAAAAAAAACTAAGTTAGAATTTAAAATAAAATTATATTTAGGATAACGTATTATTCATTATTTTAGCATACACTGAAACCTGGATATGAATTTGCAAAGTACTCCGGATGCTCATTTTGACGCCGGCAGTAGTCTGGGGTGAGCTCTACCCTCACCTGTCTTTACCAACCTTCGAGTCGAATCGCTGAAAGAGAGTGAATTTGCCAAACGATTTTCCAGGCTTAGCATTACCTCTCTTCCATTTGGGCGTTTATCAATAGTGCAGGACGTTAAAGACGCATATTTCTTCGTGTACCTAACAGGAATAACAGGAAAGAACTATACTGAGAACTGTAATGAAGAGAAAAGAGAATTAGATAGGGCATGTATTAAGAGGGAAGGGGAATTTGAATGCAGCAGTTGAGGGAACAGTTGAAGGAGATTGCTTAGATTGCTTGAACAATTGAGAATGGATATATTTAAGAGCGACACTGAGAACATTAGAGCCACACTATTTTTCCAGGTCCGATAGAAGCGATAAATTAAGATATATGTTTTGCCGAACGGATAGATATGCGAATTCGTTTTTCCCCTTAACCATAAAGGACTTTAATAAACGTTAGTTCCAACTTCGTTAGAGCATTTCATTTTTTTAAATCTGTAAACGGCTGGTGTCCTAACACTCCCTGCCGCACGCCTTTTAGGCGGGTTGCGGGGTATTATGTAGATGTAGATGAGAAAAGAGATGAGGAAGAAGAAGGATGAAGATGACAGGCGCGGTGAGATCAGGAAGAAGCTACAAGGAAACTAAAGGGGAGACCTTGGACAGAGTGAGGTTTAGACGACTTTGGTGTTTGGGACCAGCTATTAAAGTAGGGCAGAAAACCAGCCGATGATGACCCTAGCAGGAGTTGCCTAAGTTGTATAATTTTGATTCTTGCATTTTATTATCCTATTTTATTTCATTATGTTCTTTTGTTTATCACTTAAGTCCTTAAAGTATCTTTTGAATAGAGGGAGTTAGTAATAAAACAAGGTGGCAGTGGTGGGATATGAACCCACGCTCTTTCGGATTGGTGCCTTATTAATGTGTTCTACCACCCAAGAGGGTGATCTTTATAAGCATATTTGACGTGTGTATCACGAAGTCCGTGATGCGTCTTTCGAATCAAGTGCATTAGTAATAAAACTGTCTATGCATACATCAAGCCTATGCTCGAAATAAGGATTATTCATGAGGGGTCCAAATTATCCCTCCGCCGGGAACAGTATGTTATCATAGAGAAACTGATGTAGTTGCCAAACGAGGATAAAACTTCGTATGGCTCTATTAGGTTAGTGAAAATATAAAGAAGCCCGACCAAAGCTTCCGACTTAACTTCTGACTAAGTGCGAAAAATAGGAAGTGACACGGAAATGGACACATTAAGATTTCTATAACGGTTCTAGTGTTAATCAGGTTCGAATCTCAAATTTAGGGGAAGTAAAGTGTTAGAAAAGAAAATGGGAAGAATCAAGAAGGTTTAAAGATATTCGTTTTCCTTTTCTGCCGGAATGCGGGTCGTATTACTTCCCGGACGGAGATAGGAACGAAGAATGAATGGGTCCTCGAAAACCAATCTAAGAGACGAATGATAAAGGTGGCTCTTTTTAATTAGCAGAGGAATCGGTCGAGAACAGCGTCTATCCAGGTACCTATATTCTCAGGATCACATTGAAGACACACGGGAGAGAGCGAGGCTATTTTTATTGAAGCTCTTAAGGATGTCTGTCTGAGTGACGAGAAATCTTTAATTTTCTTTAATATATTTATTAATATACTCGTCCAATTGTACCTGAATGTCTGCTAGCCACAAAAAACAGGCTTTACGAAAAATATTCTCCTGGTTATATTAGAGAGCAAACATTTTTATATGAACTGGTACTTATGTCAGTAATTGTCAAAACACAGGAATAAGGAAATGATTACAGATAAGATTCATTACAGTTTAACAAAATAAATGTTTAAAATACATCGTTGTGCCATAAAAAAATTAAATATAGGGATGTCATAGCACCACTTTTCATTCTATATTAGCAAATTTGTTTTTAGCAAACAATTAATCGGTAGTAAAGGCTAATTTCGTATGGTACTGTGGCGAAAAATCACCCCAACAAATTATGTAACGCTTCAAAATACAAAAAAATGCTGGTAAGAAAGAGTCATTTATTATATCTATTTCTAGAAGAAAAAATTTGAAAAGAAATATTTAAAAGATCTAGAAACTTCCGTCGGGGATCGAAGCTGAAACCGTCCGCGTTCAAGGCGGATGTTATATTCAGTACACCTCGGAAACAAATATAAAGGAATGACAAATCAACAAATGTATTTTTGAGGCCGACCATGTTACGAACTTGACGATAGGGGAAGCGTGGAGATGTGAAGGATCAGACGAACTACGAACCATGTTTTTTTATAATTTAAATATTAAATAAATTTTGAATAAAAATTTAATTAAAAGATAAACTTAAGGTGCCTAAAAAAGTATCGACGTCAAAAACCATGGTCCCATCTGTCCCATTGTAGTTCGGCCAGTGCAATGAAGAGTGGAGATTAGCGAACACAATAAAACATTTTCAATTGATTCTACAAGCGTAAATAGAGTTAATTATTTTTTTCATATCTTAGGTTCTTAGTCTATCATTTTTTTTGGACTCTCAACATGAAAATTTCTTTTTTATCACTAATTAGTTTCGAAGAACAGTGATGTAGTTATTTTAAAGGATAAATTACAGCAAACACTCGGTACGAAAAACGCCAACATAGTAATCGACTCCTCCTTTTTTCCGCCGACTTTCGCTAGGGAAGGCGCGAGGGGCGTAAGGCAATGACGGTCGCTGACCGTGAATGCGGCCTGCAAGCGACCATCTCGCCGTCAGGGGTGTGACGCGCGGCTGTAGCTCGCGGAAAAGTATTGTATTCCTGGAAAACAGTTGTGCGGACGTTGAAATGGAGCGAATTTTATTCCTAAAACTTGCAAAATTGTGCGTTACCCCTGAAAATGATGTTACTTCAAAAAATAGGGAAAATCTAACGTTATTGCATTTATGCTCTTTGAGCGACCTCTAAACGTTAAACAATTGAGCTGAATTTTTTAGGATATCCATTCTGCACCCCATACCATATTATAAGAGGTATAAATAAAAAAATCCGAGAAAAATCGAAAAAAAAGCGACACCCTACAGTGCATGTACTGCTTGCTCCTTTAGCCACCCACCGCAAACACTTCGTAGGCTCCTCCCCACTCTCCCTGAGACTAGTGTGCGGCATCATCGACCCCATTATCCCACAAAAAGCCATGCGACAGGGGGGACGGTGGTGACCCACCCTCCTCAACCACTCTTGCCATCACCACTCCGCCCTCCCCAACCACCTACTATGCACCCCCTTCCTACCCACCCCCTTCTTGCATTTGGATGTGTCCACTGTTGGCCACAACTGCCGTGAACCAATGATACTTTCTGTTTTAACTCTTGGCAGTCTAGTTTTTTTTACAATTCAAGTAGTGTGGAACAAATTAATTTTCGGGACAAAGAAACAATAGTCAGGATTGATTGTTGACCTTTTAAATACTCTTTTTCATTGTTGGAAGTAAAAAATCCAATATTTGCAATATATGCAATTTCAGACAAAGGATCGGAAAGATCAAAGATAGAAGGATCAAAGAAAACGAAAGGCATCGATTGCGATTCGTTACCCAACATTAGTGTATTCATAATATACAAATTATTTGGTTTTAGAAATCCCAGTTTAGACGTATGGCAATGATCAATTTTAACCGCATTTGAAAAAGGCCAGATTGGCGCCCACGCGATGCCACCGCACGTGACGTCACATGGACCTAGATGCTATACGTTTAGATAGGAGTTATACATCGTCTGAGATTACCAATGCATGCATGTGGCACAGACCTCCGGGAAACATTTCTTAGAAATCATCTATTAGAAATACCGATGGCCGAAAAGTTTCCTTCGTTGATAGGCTGTTAATAATCCTTATTTAAGCCAAGCGCTACATGCTAGCAGCCTACATCGTAGCGGCGCTCATAGCCCCGCACCAAGGTGGCCTATTTTGAGGAGGTGGTGGTCCTTTTTTGGCTGACATTAGTCTCGCAAAGTGGATACAGATGACTGGTAGCGCCGCGAGTGGCGATTTAAAAAAAAACCGATTTTAAGGCGCTCGGAGCGAAAACAATTCTAGCGGCGGATTTGAGAATCCTCTAATGAAGGAGTCTTAGAGAATGGAGAAAGAGTCAACCTCAAGGTATACCCGACGGCAGCGCCACGTACGGCTAATATTGGTACTGCTTCCACTTTCTAATTACCGTTTTCGCAATAAATAAGACGTTTTTCATGAAATTTCGTAGTCTACCAAAAAGGTTGACTCTTTCTGTGGATTAGTTGTGATTACATAAGAAGTAATGGATTAAATCTAGTAGTCTACCAAAGAGGTTGACTCTTTCTGTGGATTTGTTTTGAATACGTACTGAGGAATTGATGAAATCTAGTAGTCTACCAAAAAAGTTGACTCTTTCTGTGAATTTGTTTTGATTAAATGCTGTGGAATTGATGAAAGGTACTATAGTCTACCAAAAAGGTTAACTCTTTATGTGGCATATATGATTACATAAGAAGTAATGGATTAAATCTAGTAGTCTACCAAAAAGGTTGACTCTTTCTGTGGCATTGTTATGATTACATAAGAAGTAATGGATTTAATCTAGTAGTCTACCAAAAAGGTTGACTCTTTCTGTGGCATTGTTATGATTACATAAGAAGTAATGGATTTAATCTAGTAGTCTACCAAAAAAGTTGACTCTTTCTGTCGTATTGTTTTATCATATATAAGAAGTAATTGATGAAATCTAGTAGTCTACGGAAAAGGTTGACCCTTTCTGTGGATTTTTTTTAATTACACACTTAGGAATTGATAAAATATAGTAGTCTACGAAAAAGGTATACTCTTTCTGTGGATTTGTTTTTATCAAATTCTGAGGAATTGATAAAATCTATGAGTCTACCGAATATGTGGACTGTCGATTCGTCTTCATTGCATTAATGAGGAATTACGTATTCGTTTCTAGTGGAGTGAATCTAAAAATTTAACTGTTTCCTTCAGATAGTAATAGAAATGTACTTTATGTCCCTACATAAAAATTCTTCATTAACATGTTTCATACAATGAAATCTTTTCTTATTCCTCCATAACCTTTCGTCCATTCCCCGCCATTGCTTTATTATTGTTTGTGTGGTTTCCCTGCATATTTTCACGTAGTTCTTCTATCATCCGTTTTGGCGCTGTCGTCGGGTATACCGGACGGTTGACTCTTTCTCCATTCGGAACGACTCCTAATGAAGTGGTTCCCAACCGGTGTTACGCGACGGAACAGTTGGGGGTACGCCGAAAATAATCGGTAATGGCGGACTCCAGGAACAACGTATATCGTATCCAACATATTATCATATGAAATGGGGCATTTAAAAAAAGTTTCTCGTTATACAATTACTTATAGCTAAAGTGTCATCTACTCATAGTGAAATTATGTAATTAAAATGTGCACGTTACATTTTTGGTGGTAAAATATGAGCTAAATAGAATATTGAGGGGTACGGGAGGAAAAATAAGGCTGGGAACCGCTGCTCTAATGTTATATTCTTGGTCAAGACGGAGATTAAAGCCTGAATATCGTAATACCCAGCCTCCACGGTCCCTCGAAACTCGATGGGGGAAAGGATGAGGGTGAAGATTCAGGGTTCCGTTGTTTGCAGATGGAGAAGAGGAGGCTGTGGAAGAGGAGAGAGTTATTGGGGGCAAGAGGGATTTTGGAGTGCAGAGGACATTGTGTGCGTGTTTACGGTCGCCGCATCCTTCGTCTTCCAGCGGGGGTGAATAACGAGAAGGATTGAGGCCGGTCTCAAGAGGACTCGGGCGATGGTCATTTCGTTAAGCCCTTGCCCCGGTGTCCTGTCGCCTTTTCCGCACCGATGTGTCCTTATTCCGGCAAATATTTGGTTCACGCCTCGTCCGTGCGGCGCTTGTTGTTTCACAGGCGGGAATCTGCGCGGCATGGTACTGCTGTCTTCCTTAGATAATTACGTGCAAAAGATAATCGTGATGTGTGCTGATTAACGTCTACGAGCATATGTTTAACGTATTAATTTATAATAATTTGTATTAATTTTGCAGCAATTGTAATTCGTATTAATTTAATTTAATCATATTCATTCATAGCCCTGAAGAAGATGTAAAAAATATTCGAATCGTAATTTTGCAACTGCTGTGTTCCTTAAATAATAATTAGATGTGAAATGTAATTGTGATGTGTGCTGATTAACGTCTCGGAATATAGGATTCACGTATAAATTTAATTTGTATTAATTTTGACACAATGGTAATTAGCATTAATTTAATGTAATCATATTCATTCATAGCCCTGAAGAAGATATAAAAAATATATCGACATGTAATTTTGCAACTGCTGTATTCCTTAAATAATTACATGTGAAATATAATTGTAGTGTGTGTTGATTAACGTCTCGGAGTATAGGTTTAACGTATTAATTTAATTTGCATTTGAGTAGCTCTGTCTTCGAAACAAAGCAATCAATTCCCAGTTTTCTGCAAGCAACATGGATTTGGCTTCCTTCAAATCGAAGTTAGCAATGAATATTGCAACAATGACTACGGGAAAAACCAATTGCTTTAATTTGGGAAAATTATTTTTACGCGCTTAAAACGTGAAAACAATTTTGGAAAGAATGAAACACAGAGTAAACTAAGGGAAGGATGATTTTTCAAAGTGCATATTCAAACGTAGAAATAGACCATTCCTCTTATGCTCTTTACTGCGTTGAAATTGTTAACTTGGTTGAAACAAGAGAGGCCCTCAAATTGGGGTGTTGTGCTTTGTTTTACCGACAGTGGGCAACCTTTCCCGATCTCATCTCTCTCAATCAACTCTCAGCGCGGGCGGCGGATTGACTGTAAACGCACGCTATCACTTCAAGCCTGGATCCGAAGCGCAGAAAGAAAATTAGCATTAGTATAAGGGTGTAAGATATGGTGAATAAGGGGAAGAAACTTCAATCGGTGGTACATTTGCCCGCTAGAGTGAGGAGATTTATTGTTCCATTCAACCGAGGTCAAAGTACCCTCCTCACCTCGGATGACCCACGAAAAGTTTTCCTAACAATAGCACCTCGTGCAGAAACTTTTTTTTAAGCGGGAGAGAATAACTAGGGCTTATAACTCCACAAATTTACGAGAAAAACTTCCACATAATGCTTATGGAGCTCGGAAGATATGCAATATTTTTTGTACATGCCCTTTCAATGACGCAATACATTACGACCTACATTTATTTCTCTTTGATGGACCGAAATGAGGTTTTAAGTCTGATTTGATGGTAAGTTTTCTTGGAAAGTACACTATTACTTATACCAATTCTTTTTTAAATAGCGCGACCCGGGTTTCGATGAATTGTCATCATCTTCAGGTGCAAATTATGATCAAAATTTTTTCATCGAAATAATAATATTCATCGACAATTCATCAAATCCCGGGTCACATTATATAAAAAAGTAGGTGTTTAAGTAACAGCGTATTTTCCACGAAAATTTATAATGGAATACCACATAGTTAGTAATGAGTTAGTGATTTTTGATTTAATGGTATCGATACTGAATAATGGCTAGCGCAAATCCGTCTCTCTCCCGACAAAAAATTGAATTCTGAATTGTAATAAATATTATTGTTTTTAACACTGTCTTATCAACATACAACGATCGAGTAAAAGAGGACCGCAGGCATTTTGAATTTTTGTGAAAACGAATGATGTTGCGATATTTTTAATATTTGGATTTAATTAAAAATTAAATTTAAATGTCTCATGCCATTTTAGGATTGTTTATTTAAATTGATTTGAATAATTTGAATGCACGTAAAAATTCTAATGGGGTTCTTTTTTATTGAAGGCATTGTGGATTCTGACATTTGAATTGCCCAAACTTCCATAAAATCTTTAAAAAATCTAATACGCTCAGATTGTCAGGATTGACATATAATCTACTGAAACCCCTCGATATTCGGATAACATACATCTTTTGAGGAGATTTATGGTAAAGGTGGTTAAAATACTCCCCTCACACAATTACCTCGTATATGTAAGCACTATGCTGTCATAGGATTAATTAAAAAATTCCATTTTCTCCTGCTTATTCACATTTTGTTTCTTAAAAATAAGTGAAGAAAATGAAGCCAGGTAGAAATTATAAAGGATTTCTATTTAATTGAAATAATTGTATATTCTGGCGTTTGAATTACCTAAAATTCTATCAAATCTAAAGAAATAATCCCTAGAGACTTATAGGATTGATAACCTACAAGTAGTATATTACCTATGCGTTTATGAGAAGATTAAGATGTTAAGTAAAGTAAGCAAATTTAGTAAAAGTTACTTAAAGTAAGTAAAGTTACGGTAAAGTAAGTAAATTAAGTAAAAGTTAATTAAAGTAAGAAAAGTTAAAGTAAGTAAAATTTAAGTTAATTAAGTTGACTTAATTTTTTCAATTGTTTTAATCGAATTTTAATGCTACCATCAGTCCAGTGGCCTGCATGTGCAATTCATTATAAATAAAAATCATGTTAATGCATGAGGGCTCAGGGGAGCCCTTCGAGGATACAACACACCGGGGCCGGGAACCAAGCCAGTGGCTTATACGCCCAATCACACGGGGAGGGGGAGGAGAGGAAGGAAAAAGGAAAGAGGCGCCGCCGCGATGGGAGCCCGCCGACGCCTCTGGGAGGGGATAGGAGCGGAAGGGAGGGGACGGGGAAAACACCTCAACGCTATAGAAGCGAAAAGGGCCCTCTAAATAGCGAAACCAAGCATACGCAATTAATTTTCTACCAATTCTAGTGGATTTTCCTATGAGGAAGAAAAATCCATCGATCGAATCGGTAGATCAAATCATGATCTCTGCATTTCTCCAGGGTTTTCTTCCGCGTCAGGTTGTTGGTTGATTGACTACAGTTTCGCTGGCTGTCCTGCCAGCGTCTTCAGGTCGAAGGTGTCGGCTGTTGGTTTCTGCCTCGCTTATATACTGTAGGCTGGATGGGAGCTGCACTGTGATTGGCTGTCTGACTGGGTGCTTCTCTCTGATTGGCTCTCTCTTTGATGACTCTTTTCCATGCGCTGTGAAGGAAGTATCCGTCTTCTCTATTGAAATTCAAAGGTGTTTTTTGAATTTCTATCGCTTCCCTGATTTGTCTAGGGAAGTATCGGCACTCCTTAACTAAAAGTTTCTTCTCCTCAAATTTTATGTCGTGGCCAGGTTCCGACCATGACAGCCAAACACCTTCGACCTGAAAACGCTGGCAGGACAGCCTGCGAAACTGTTGTCAATCAACCAACAACCTGACGCGGAAGAAAACCCTGGAGAAATGCAGAGATCAGACCATCGCCGCGGAAACCTACGCTCTAACAGATCAAATCATGTTAATATTGTTATGAATAAGCTCTTATAAAAATTTTTTTTTTTAAACCAGCCTTTATATTTAGATTACAGGGGATGAGCAACGTTTATATATGACACAAAGCAAAAAAACTCAGTGACCCCGAAAAACCAAAAGTGACGTATTAAAAAAGTCACTATATTTATTAAATTTTCAGTGAATGGTAAGCCCCCTATGTTTCAAAATGCCACCCCTATGCTTTTAAATGCCTACTATGTGGATATGCCTAAACTGGATAACTTTTACTGTGGTCGCAAAACACGAAAATCGACCATTTGGAACTTCTTAGATCAAAAACATGTTTTGGGGGTCTATAGGTTGACTGGGGGGTGGTTAAAGGGGGGTTGGAGAGAAAAAGTTATATTTTCATGTATTGTCATCGGAAATGAAGAAGTGTGCAAAATTTCAGCGTTTTTGCTTCACAGGAAGTGTGTCAAATTTGAGTTACAAGATTTGTACCAGACAAACAGACAAACAAACAGACAGGTTGGTGAGTTGATATAAAGGCTGGAAAAAAGCCGTTGTAGATTCAGAGTTTAGCATGGGGCGGGAGCTTATCTTTACTTGAGCAATTCACTTGTGCCGCGCCGACCACCTAAAAGCTGCTAAAACTCTTCAACCTCCGCAAAACATGCATCCAGTCGGAGTGACCCTCACAGATTACGTTCTGCCCCTCGAGAAGCTGCGGAGTAAGAAAAGGAGGGGGATGGAGAGAAGACTGGCAAGATCCGAGGTTAACAAGAGGGAAACAAGACTTGCTGGGTCGAAATAGTTTCCAAGAAGAATCTTAAGAGGTCTTATCAGAGAGCCCCAGCCATCTGATGGAGGCTCACGAAGTTTATTCTGTTAAACTTTGGGGATTATTTAGTCTCGACAGCGTAAGGGTCTTGGGTAGCGGGAAAAAAGAAAACAGCTCAGTGATTTGATCACTCACGAATCCGTCTGCGTAATATCCTTTCCCTTGCGAGTATATATATGTTAGATGGTTACCAGCGAAGAGATTAATTCATGGAGCAAAAGCAATGAAAATATCAATGACGTCTTTGATTATGAGATTCATTGCGCAGTACACCTTGAATTCGATTTGAAGGCCTTGGTGGCCTTACTCACTCACAGTGATCCAACCCAAAATTGAATTGAATAGAATTTGTGAGGGTAAAGCTCAACCAAATCTAAGCCAAAGGTGTGTGACTTTCATACATTCAGGGTATGATTACAAGTTTATTTACTAGCGCCACTTCGCACTTCGAGGATTTTTGTCCTGGGTGTCCTAGGGCTTCTCCCGGGGATCGAATCTAGGACCTTTACCACCAGTGTACTTATATAATTGCTAAATACCAAGATATTAATGGTTTAATGATTGTGGTAAGTCACTTTAAATTATAAATTCACAAATCAGTTTGATGAAAATAAAATTCTAATTTGAGATCTTAAACCTCTCAAGCAGTACGAAAAATACATCTCTCACGTATCTATCACGTATGCACGTGGTTTTTAACAAGAACATTGCCAATGAACCTTGGGATTAAATAAAGATATTTTATACAGGCATATATAATAAATAATAGTAATAATAAATTAATTTTTTGTTCGAGAAATCAACATTACAAGCATATTTTACACTTCAAATTCATAAGGAAAAATTAGAAATCCCCTTTACGCATTGCATGTATTGGGATACCTCAAGAAAATATCAATACGCAAATAAGTAAAATTGAAAAAATAGGAAAATTGAGGACAGATACTCAACATAATTAAGAGCATAAAGATAAAATATGTTATTTTATCTCAACCTGTCGTGCAAACAAAATACATTTAGCATTAATCGTAAAATTAACAAGAAATCATATCTGGATTTTTTACATTAGGTAACCATGTTTTACTCTTTTCAAAAAAGGTGCTAATATTTTTAACCTCTCATACTATCAGTCAATCTTGGAAATAATTTTGGAACTTTTTAACGTAAATACGTAGATGATCAGTTGAGCGGGGTTAAATTTGGCCCGGGCAAAATGGACATTTTTGTATATCTTAAGTTGTATACACTGGTTCCAAATGATTCTGTTCATTAAATATAAATTCAACTTGAAGTTGCTCGCAGCATATTTTTAGTGGACGCATTACCAGATGTAAGATATTTCCGAGTACCTCCCGTTGTCTTCCAATATCGCCGACGCAGAGATCCGTGGCTCAATAAAAGAACCGCTATACGACGAGAGAAGATGATCCACTAACAATGGAAGACGAATAATCAGACTTATGAGGCCAGATAAGTCTTGACCTGGTGTGTGAGTCTGATGGATGTCTGTTAATTCGCAAAAAGCGACGTATTTCCCAAATACTATAATAGAAAGGCCAACGAGTTATCTTCCTTTCACATCATAAAGGGATCAAGGTTCAATCTGACAAGCAATGCGGCATTTAAAAGCCGATGACAGGTCTCCGCATGAGGGAAATTGATCCCATTAAAGGAAATTTGGATGAAAGCCTGCGTATAATTGTATGGACCAGTTTTTGAGTGGGGACCAAGGTTGTCCACGTCTCCGATGTCATGTGCTTAATTTTTTTTATAAAAAATTAAAGACGTGATCGGTATTCATGACTTATTCCAGGGTGAGTCCTGCCAAGGCTTGGCCAACACAATTATATAGAGTAACTGATAAATTTCACTGCGCTATCAATATAAAAATAATAAAAATTGTAAACTTCATAATAGACGTTGTTACAAATAATATGATATTTTCTATGAAATTTAAAAGTCTTGAAACTTTATTACCAGCACGTTAATTACAATAGTATCTCTACGGTTCTTTCAACTAGAATTTGGAGGGAAAAGATGGGGGAGGACAAGGGGAGAAAAAACTGAAACTTACGTTGCGAACAAAAATAAAAATAAAATTATTAAAATGCGATTTTATTTTCTTTTGGCAGGAGAGAAAACAAAATCGGAAGCTATCCGCGTTAAAAGCACTGAGTGCTGCAAAAGCACGCGAATAACGTAAGGAATTATGAGGTTAGTGCGTATGAATTAATTCAAAATTATCTTCCAGCAAATTTAAATTTGGGTTGTGGTCCATAGTTCAAGTTTAGTTTAATATGTGAGAATACGCAGTAGTCTCTAATTCCCATTTGTTTAGACTGTGATGAAAAAAACATCAAATGCAACAAGGAAACAAGGTCCTTTTTCTCTTAGCAACCAATGCATATTTTCCAGAGAAAGAAAATCTTTTCAAAACTATTCACCGAAAAACGCGAAGAGATTCCTAAATCTTAATTAATAAGAAACACAATGTATCACACTTGAGGACGAAAAGAGCCTATATCGATTAACCGTGAGTTCATAGAATCATGGAAGAGAATTTTGTAGGAGTAACTGAACGGTAAAAAAACTGACAGATACTGAACATGCGAATTGTCATTTTTCTACTCAAATTTATAAGTCGGCACTTACTTAACTGACCACTACGACCTATAGTTTTTTCCTATGACTAAGAAATAAATCTCTTCAATACCTCCATAATTTAATCCAAAAGAAAAGCACTGCGTTGATCATACCGACGGAATGTGGTTTTGCGGGCTAAAAAATTCGCAAAACCTCAGCTGACTCGATATATTTAGCCAACCGACAAATTTTTTTGCATTGGTTATGCTAAAATATGTCAAAAAAATACAAGAAAAAAAATGAGAAAAGAAAGAAAAAAAATTATATTTGTAGAATTGCTTCTTGCAATAGGACAAAATTGAAATTTAATAATTTCTTGAAATGAAAAAGTGGACGAAATACAAAAAAAGATGAAAAACTACTTATTCTCTGTATAATAGTTTTATAATCAATTTTACCACGTAGTATATTAGTTTCTGCTACTTCAAACAACACACTTACCCACGCAAAACAAGAGAATGCGCACAGTAATTATTTTACTGTTAACTGGCTGGTTGCGGTAAATAGAGTTTAACGGTACTGCGGAAAGGCGAAAAATAATACAAGTCTCTCAGGGCATTCAGCTAAATCTTTCTCCATCTTGGAGCAAATGCGCCGGCAGATGTGTGTCTGGACCGTGTGGAAGCGGTCGCGCGAAGCTGGAGAAGATTTTTCACCCGAAAAAAGGGGCGTTTTTCGCTTGACGCTGCATATTTTTTATTCTTCCAGGCTACCTGCTTTTTCGCGGGCTTTCGGGTGCCAGCTTGTGCAAACGCCCACGCCTATCTCCACCTCACAACTTTCACTCTTTTTTCATTCCTGTCCCAGGCACAAACACTGGCATTCCTTTTTTGCCCACCCTACTATTATGTTTGTTTGGTCAAAACTGCTTCAAGGAGATCAGCTTGTTGTGGTTGACGGGAGTACAGCCTGAAGTATGGGAAGGGAATATCAAATGTATCACTAGGTGAACCCACTTAAGCAACGGATTAAACCATTATTGTATTTTTTATAATGTGAATTCAAGACAAAAAGTGTGTTCTTTTTTAACAGACATGTGTCATCAAATTGACTGATAAACTCGTTTTTAACGATCAATTATAACGAAAAAAGAAGGAAAACCCCTTATCATATTCCTAATAGAATAACTTATTTTACAACAAATTATTCATCGATCTCAAGTAATTGATAATTGCTGGCGTTTTAGGTCCCCTCATTGAACAAAAAAGAGAAAATCACCAAGATTTAGCAATAGAACTCATCTTTTATAATTCACCTAGGTTTGCTAAAACTAATGTAGACAATGTCGAAGTCTCTTATAATGTTATCTCTGGATTTCTAGATTTCTGGATCTCTATCATGGGGTCACCGTAGCTGAATCCACTATCGTTATGACGACACGAACTGACCCGTACTAAAATTGTGAATTGCCGTTATTCTCCCCAAATTTATTAGTCGATGCTAATTTTAGCTGACCGCTACGTGCAATAGTTTTTATTCCTACGGCTAAGAATGAAATCTCTTTAAGAAGCTTTCTAATCAATATTACCTTAGAGTATTTAGTATTATTATTACTTTTCCTCTTCTATTCTTGACCTTGTTTAATAACTTTTTATGATATTTCTTGGAGTATAGGTCAAAGTAAACCAAGTTATAGCCAACGTTTCGATTTATTTAAAATCATCCTCAGGGCTCTTAACTTTGTACATATATATGGAGTATTTAAGTTTCTGCTGGCACAAAAAAACACACCACCCATGCAGAACAAACAGGTGCGCACAGTAACTATTTTATTGTTAACCGGCTGGTTGTGGTGAATAGAGTTTACCGGTAGAGCGGAAACGTGACAAATAGTACGAGTCTCTCTGGGAATTCACCTAAACTCTTAGATTATACCTAATAAAATAACCTCTTTTACCATAAATTAATCATTGATATGAGATAATTGATAATGCCTGGATTTTTAGGACTCCTCACTCAACAAAAGCTAAATCGCTAAGATTTAGATGGCAGCAGAACTTATAGAAGATCACGAAAGAGCTTCTCTGTTTTACCACACCTGGGCAGGCTAAAACCATTTTGGACAATGTTGTAGTCTCTCATAATGTCATCCGGGATTTTTCCAGCCTAGATAGTAATTATATCAAAGGGCCTCCATTGCTGAATCCGCTATCGATCGAGGCAGGGCCTACATAAATAAAATATTATGACCATCCTAAGTCTACCCAAAAGGGGAAGGGAGCTTCCATTTTCTTCCAGGCTTTCTGAGTCACGATACTTGTAAACTATTGAATGTACGATAATCAGAGACTTGAAACTGCTCCAAATTCGACACTGTTTTACGAAAATGAATACATTGAAAGGGTGGAATGCTTTTCCGCTGATCCATGGGCGTCGGCTTCCTTGGTCATAACGCACCTTCCACAAGTTCGCTACGTTCTAACTCTCTGGATTTATCGCTCAAAATCAGTTATTCCACAAACTAAACCCCTCTATTATTCTTCATCCCAGGAAACCCTTACATCACTTTCGAGCCGAAACGAAAAAAGAATTATCGGCTGCCAACAGGAAAACGCTATTAATAGGAAATAAAAAAAATGGGAAAGAGGAAATCTTTAGGAAGCCTTTTTGGTGTCAGATTCAGATGAAAAGGAGGAGACTTTCGTTGAAAAGAGGGTTTAAGACCAAATTTCTTAAATTTTCCTTTATCATTCGTTGACTGCCACAGATCCAGAACCCCTATGTATTTATCGCGACAATTACACTAAGCAACATATTGCATGTAAAAATTTAACTTTTTAAAGGTAGGTTTTCCCTGGTTATTTACAATTTCTTTCAAATGGTTGAAGGAACTTAAATTTTAAACCATTATAACCAAACGTTGCTTCTGATTAACATAAACATTTTTATATTTTCAGCTCTATTCAGGAAAGATTTTAACTACGTCCTCTTTTCTGCTGTAGAGTTTAATGGCGAAATATGTAGCTGCCCAAATAATTATGATTGTGTAAAAAACTTCCCCATTTTTAGAACAAAAATTTGAAATTTAATTTCTTTCCGAAGCAGCTCCAGGTAATAAACGATTGAATCAACCCCTTTTATTTCGATTTTCGACTACTGTCATGAACCCGGGACCTTGAGGTATTCATACAGACAAAATGATTAAGCAATATATTACACGTTAACTTACCATATTTTGGTAGTAGGGTTATCCTTTCATTTAGTTACTTATTTCAATGCCTTAAAAGCACTTAAATTTTTAAGAGAAATAAATGCATAGATGACATGAAAATTTCATGAGGGAACCAAGACTGATTTCCTTCTTTTTTAGTTTTCTTCCTTCATTTTACACGCGATACCTATGACCATAAAATGTTTTTCTCAAGAATTTTCGAATAAAAACCTCATTAGAATGAAATAAATTCCGTAAACTAATTTTTTATCAGTTGTATTCCTTAAAATACTCGTCGGACCCCCTTCATAAATACAGGGTTGAGGGAAATACCTATATAACGTTTAAAATGCTGATTTAGCACGAAAAATATCTGACTACAGAAAAATTGATCTTTAGCCTTAAAACTTGGCACGTCTTCTTGAAAAATCCCTCGTGATATTACTTTTAGAGTGAACACTTTCTTTATATTTCCAAAATCAAATTTTAACGGCTTAAGTCAATACTTTCGCCGCATTAATGAATTCGAAAGAAACTTTTAGGACAGTATAATAAAGAAAATATCGAGAACTTTGATATTTTTGGCGTGAAAGTCATTCGCTTTAAGCAAAAAAGGATTAAAATATCGAAACAGGAGAATTAAAAGGGAATTCAATGAACGTACCAGATGGGCCGAGAGAGCGATTTTCAAATAATTTAATTTTTTATAACACGCCCCATGGTCGTGATTCCTTAACTTCGCCCTTTTCTCTTAAAAAAACTAAGAAAAAACAAATGTACTCTTTTTAAGCTTCGGAGACTTTTTCTTCTCCCCTTTTCCCGATGATAGACTTTGAGAAAACTTCCGACAAGACCCATCGACTAACTCCCGCCGTGAAAAGTCTCTGAGAAGACGAAGTTGTCTCGTCGTTGTAGCAGTTTTTTTTTTCATTTTTTTACTCGGGTGGGGATTAAGTTGTCCTTGTGTGTGGTAGGCTTCAAGGAGGAAAAATATTCTCTGACATTCCGAAAAGCCTTTCGCCAAAAACCATCATGTGCCTATTTCCCCATGGTGACTTTCAGGTGAATGTTTTTTTTAATGTGAAAGATTAACACAACACTCACAGACGCGTTCGCAACCTCAAAAAACCTTAAACGTGTCAATTCGGCTTATGTCTCCAATGTTTTCGCCAAGGAAAGTTCACGGTCGCTCGGAAGTATTTTTTTCATTCACTATTGCCACATGGTCATAGCTACAAACCAAAATTGAAATTACGAGTGGTAGATAAAATTATTACCCTTATGATCAAGAGTGGGTCCAGAACTTTTATCTGGGGAGGGGGGGGAATGTTTGGCATAGCCAAACGGTCTTCTAATATTTGGGATTAAAAAGTACGTACAGTAATTACTGTACGAAGTATACTCTAAATTCTAATGTAAAGATTATTAATATGAAAATATCAATAAATAGCATATCAAGTAACGACAGTGTTCTTTTATGATCCCTACTGAGAATTAAGTCCGAGAATTTTCACCCGCTTACCTCAGGAGGGGAAGGACATTGGAAGAAATAAGGATTGGAGGCGCCGCCGCGATGATAGCCCGACGATGCCTCCAGGGATAGGGATAGGGACGGTAGGAATGGAATAGGGAACCTTTCGCCTTCATTGGGGCGACGTAAGCTACTATTAGCGAAACCATAATTTGATGTTCCTACAGAAATGGAAGAATATCCTACAAATAAAAATATTCCACATACGCATTATAGCCAGTTCATTAAAACGATCTTCTGCCAATCTGCTGCGAAGATGTTTTTAATCCCCTTACCCACTTGGGCGATGTTTTTTTCGAGCGCTGACAAGCGAATGATCCGCAAATCTGTATTCTTGACTTGGGCACAAGGCTCATAAGATTGAGGCTTCGTGACACGCAAAACAAAACGAACGTAATGATAACGGAGCCTTATTGAAAATCTCGTCAAAATTTTAAGCGTCTGGCGGGAGGGCGTGTATCCCCCCTCGTCCCCCCTCCCCCTAAATCCGACTGTGCTTACGACCGCGTTTCACCAACACCGTCCAAACTGGAGTTTGAAAGGGGACGTAGTATATAATTTACTAGTAAATTTTCCACACTTTTTGGGACATAAAAATAAATGGCGATGAGCAATCGTATATTTTACGAAATTTGAACCGCATTTTACGAATTTTGCTGTTTGACACCAAAGGTCAGGTGCTGTTATATGTGTCAGTCTGAAAATATACTTTACATATCCTTAATGATGATTCTGAATTGACGAGTTTTATTTAGTGCACACTATTTGTGTGTTATTCTATTTCGGTGGCTTTCGTTTTATATTGTACCTACTCTTTCGTTGTTGAAATTATGACATAAGACATTTTACATGTTATTAACTACATCTTCCTACAATATGACATATATATGTATAAAATACGGAGTAAGGTTGCATAAATGCATACCTCAGATGTTACAAACGGTATTATCCTAGGAAAATAAATTTTTTTTTTTTTTACACGATTTGCCCTTCACTTCCGCCAGCAAGACTGTGAATGAGCAAGTTATTGCTCTTGATAAAGCGGGAATACATAACATGAAAACCGGAAGTATTACTTAAACATTTGAAAAGGAAGAGCAACCCAATTTTTTTTACTTTACTATTTTTTTTAATGGCCCTAAATCATAAGCTTTGAGTTTTTTTAAGCATTTGGTTTCAATGAGTTTTTAGGTTTAATAAGTGTTTCGTAATCTTTAATTTTGAAGACCTCAAATAATGTTCAAATTTGCATAAGTTTGCATGACTTCTTAGCCTTTACAATATTTAAGACTTTTTTGTTTGCTTATCACGCATTTGGAAAATTTAAGTTTCAATACGTCTCTTGTTTGAATAAGAGCTTAGTTGGCACAAGTTTTGAATGTATGTCGACTCAGGGAGTTTGGCCTCAACGTGACCCCTAGTGCACGGTTTTGGCGGTCAAGGATTGGCCTTTATACAGAGGCAGAGATTCTTCACGAACGAATTTTGCTCCGATTTCGCCGAGAATGATTCGAAGTCTTGACAGACAAATGAAATTTTCCCCAATACGTCTCAAAGACTATAGGGATCGGCCAATCGTCCATCTGTTTCAATCCTCCGAACCGAAATTAAACTTCCTGCTCGCCATGTTTCTTTCAGTTTATTTATTCTTTATTTTATTTTGCTGGGGTTAAAAAATAAAGGCGATGAGTCAACGTCAAATCCTTTGCCGGCGTTCCTTCCGTTTCCGCTTCGGGAAGAGAGGCATCCTTGACCGTTACGAAGGAACTTTCCTCGCCATCCTTTCACGTTATTCTTCTTCAGATGTACCTTTCGCCAAATTTTTCTCCAGCAACCCCGCATCCCTCAATCTGACCGATCTCTAAAAGTTGCGAGAGGTCTACGGACAAATTTTTACGTGCTCCTTTCTGTTCGACAATAAAGGACTGACTGACGAAACCTACGCGATGGCTTGAGTAGCAAAATGGCTTAACTTACAAGGATTGACAAGCCAAAAAAACTATTCCCGTGCTGATATGATATTGAAGTGAAAAACTTTCAAACGAAGTTAATGCTAGTAGGGATGTTTAACTCACTACAATCAACATAAAATAAAAATACTTCGTTCTATTCAACACTTTATTTTAAATAGTACGACCCGGGTTTCTGTATATATACTATCAACAGGGATGATGATAGCATTGTATGCAGACCTGTATGATAACCTGACGATAGCATGATATGCAGAAACCCGGGTCGTACTTTTTTAAATAAAGTGTGGATTAGAACAAAGTATTTTTTTATTTTATGTTGAGGCAGTTCCACAAAATAACTCCGGAGACCCTGTCTTACACTACAATTAAGAAGGATGAAATGGCATTTGCAAATCAAACATTGGTGATCAAGTTTGGAGGTATCTATCAATTAAATCATAAATATTAAAAACTAAAATTAAAGACATATTTGAAAATTGCGGGCTACATCGAAAAGCATCCATGAATCTCTAACTTTTTATTTATCTTCCATGTAACTTAAACAAATTTGGTTGATTTCCGCAAAAGAACCGGAGACTACGCGCTAGGCTTGAGCAATTGAGAATAGATATATCTTTAAGAGCAACACGGAGAACATCATATTAGAGCCCCACTACATTTCCAAGTCCGACAGAAACGATAAATTATGAGAAATATTTTGCCGAAAGGTTAAGTAAGGTACTTTATTCTCCCCCGAACAATAAAATACTTCAATGAACGCTGGGCGTCATTTCGTTAAAACTTTTCCTATTTATTCATAAACGGCTGCTGTCCACACGTCTATTGAGGCGGCTTGTTGGGCAATATGTAGATGTATCAGAATGTGTGTTAATAACATGAGCTGTAGTATAAGTGATGACGAAAGAGGATACGTGCTGAGGATCGGTTCAAAGAAGAGGATGTATTCGCAAAATCATTTTGCTTGTCGGCATATAACAGTTTCGCAGGTTGTCTGCCAGCGTCTTCAGGTCGAAGGTCCTCCTCATTCAACATGTGTTTATTTCCACGTGGTAAAATACACAAATTTACAGGGTAACAACAATAAAGTAACAAAACATAACATAATACCTCGTGGAACTGTTTAGGCTTACGCCTCTTCAGCACTAATGGGGATTAACACTGGTACGGGAGTGATATTGGCCCGGCATTCACTCTAAGGACGGCAGGAAACCCGTAAAACCACCGTTGGGCCAAAAAACTTTGAAATTTCAACATGCCAAATATAAACTATGTTGATATAATAACAAGTAATAAATATGCGAATAAATATATAAATAAATAGTCCTTCTCCTACGTCACTGGTTTCTACCTCGCTTATATGTCGTACTCTGGCTGGGTGCTGCTCTTTGATTGGCTGTCTCTTGGATGCGTCTTTTCCGGGCGCTGTGAAGGAGATATCCGTACTCTCTCAGAGAAAACCCGAGAAAAATCAAAACATCACCGTGGAAGCCTTCGTTCTGAAAAAATCCGTTTTTAGTGACTAAAATATTAATGCACTCCTGTAAGAATTAACAGAGTTCTTGACTGCTGGTCGAAAGGTCGCGGAAATGGATAAATGCGGACACCCACAAATAAAATTCTCGGAGTGCGGATAGCCCAGAATAAGGAACTGGCCTTTATACCTTGAACGTGCTACATTTGCACACCTGTGGCTAAATCTGCGCTGAAATCCTCCCTTATTGATCCATTCCAACCTATGGGTTAGTCACGTAAATATTCGGCCACCGAAAAACAGTCAATTTCAGCTTATTTCCATATCAGTTCACGGGAGAAAACTATGAGTAATTTCTCAATTAGGTTCCGGTCTTGGAGATATATTCGGCTGCTTTTATTTATTTATTTCCAACTATCCTGTAAACAGCACTTTAAGACCTTTACAACGGAGGATAAACAATGCACAACACAAGCATCCATGCCCTGGATAGGGTCCACCTACCTAAGTGGGATTCGGCTGCTTTTATTTATTCGAATCGAACCCACGACCTACGTACGGTTTGGGAGGCGAGGACTTTACCCCACAGCCACCAAGGCCGGCGTTTTATTTATCTCATCTATCCATTTATCTCAATTACCCCGAAAACAGCACAATGACGCCTTTACATCGGGGGTCTTATCAGTCAACAACAGAGGATTAAACACAAAAATGTCCTAGAAGGGGCCACCTAACCAGGTGGGACTCGAACCCACGACCTTCAGTATGGTAGGTGAGGACCCGCCACCAAGGAGGCCGACAAAATTTTAATTTTCGATGGACCAATTACCCGCAATCTACTATATTACCGCATGAAAACAAATTAGGCATGCATATGTCAAATGCTTTGCTATAAAAATATCGTGAAGCTATAATTATCACCGACTTCAAAGAAGAGATGGGGAAGAAAAACAAAAAATTATTCTCCAAAGAGCTCCAGGCGACATGGTGACGGAGAACAACCTTGGAAGAAGTTTTTCGGAAGTGTGCCTAATTTCGATTATTTCCTCGTTGGAGAGGAGAGAAAAAAATGGAAAAGTCTGGATCCCCAACATGCCTCATCTATGTTCGTTCCCTAAACTGTGAAAAACGGGCCACAGGCTTTCCGTATGGGCCAAGTGGCATCTGTAGGATATGCGGTCCTCATTATGGCCCTCATGTGTGGTTACGCACATTAATCAATATGGCAATGAAAAACGAACATGTATACACTAATATATGAGGGGTTGAGAAGCCAAGGGGTACAAGTGATTTTTTCTCAAGTGCTAGGTTTAGGTAATTGTTAGAAGAATTAGACAATAATTGGTTGCCAAGGGATACGAGTGAGTCCCAGTTCTGAGCTGACATCGAGTGGAAAACCAAATGCACTACATCAATTATCTAATACATCTCGTTTGTTTTCTATACCTAATTTCTGTACCTCACTGTGTATAGGAAAAGAAATCACTTGTACCCATTGGCTTCCAAAACATTTATATGCATTTATTATAACCCTTCACTGCAGTGGCGTAACTAGGAATATGCTTTGGGGGGGCTGGGATGGCCTGGCGTGGCGACTGTAGCGTCATATCCATGATGTTTGGCGCAATTAATTAAATTGTTTTTTGCTATTTGTATGCATTATCTGTATTTATTTTGGTGTTTTGAAGTTGAGGTCGCTATGCTGATGGGTAGTAAACAGGGAATTGTTAGAGAGAAAGCCATTTTGGATGGAGGGGATGAAATAAAGCGCTTAATAGTATAAGTGATTATTATTGCCTGAGAGGAAAAAAGGTTGCAACATCACACGACCCCCCCCCCCCCAAGGCAGGGGGTTCGGGAAAATTTTTCAAAAATGACAAGCTTGAAAATACATTTTACATCATCATAACACTAAAGATTTAATTTTGAGCAGATGCAGTTATTATATGTCAGAGCTAGACAATAGTTATAAATAATTTTTTTTCCTCTAGAATAGCTATAAATAATTTTTAGAGGTATAGTTATACCACTGTTTCACTGCATTTTGTATCATAAATGATGCACCACACTCTTTGGCGGTTATTTCTGGTGGGTACTATTCTTCCTCTCTAACTCATGGTGTATCAGATATGGTACACCCCTTCGTTATACTATGTGGCTCTTGAAGCAGTCAGTAGGTGCCAGAGGTGATCAGCTTTTAATTATTTTGGAGGAAGTCTGCTTCCCGCATGATAAACGCGTAAGAGGATTTAGCCGAGTTATATTTGTATATGTAATTAGTATAGGTACGGACGCTAAAGAGAAATTTTTCTCTGAGTATGTGAAATGAAAACCTTTTGTGGAAAATTGCCTTGAAATTGATGTCTTAACACACTATCATTATGCTGTGCTCACTTTCTCTTTACTTTCTTTCACTTCACACTTTGTGACAATAAAGTACAGTATTATAAAGATATTAGTAAAGAAATCAGCCGCAAGTTTTCGCAAGTTAGCGACAATTAGCCAGTAAATAAGTTAAAGTTCCACGATATCGCCTAAAATGATGTTTTTTCGTAAAAATAACTGCAGAAATGAAAATAGCACGCCAAAAACATTTAAGGAGCAATTTTCAAAGACTTCCACCGAAAATCTGATTTTTATCCAATTTTTTCGCGATCCGGACCACTGTGCTTCGTCGGGCTCCTTATCGCGGCTGCGCCTCATTCCTTTTTCCTTCACATGCCACTCACCTCCCTGGGATCGCGGGCGTATCAGTTGTAGTACTGGGTCCCGGCCCTGGTGGTTGTAAACTTCTAAGAAGCCCCTCATGGGTTTTCATCGGTGGATTTGTTTTTGCACCTGAAAATTGTCATAGGCATAATGCTAATTTGAAAATTGCTCCCTATTTGTTTTTTTTTTTGGCGTGCTATTTTCATTTCTGCAGTTATTTTTTACGAAAACTACTGCCGTAGGCATACTTCTTGCTCAAAATTGTTATCATTGGTGATAAAATTCTTCAAATTCTAACAAACTCCAATAAAAATAAAATTTTGCAAAATTTCAGCGTACTACGTTGAATTGAATGGAAATTTACTGCAATGGGCATACTTCTAGCTCGAAATTTTAATCACTGGTGATAAAATTCTTCAAATTCTAACATATTCCAATAAAAATGAAATTTGCAAAATTTAAGTGTACTACGTCGAATGAAATTGAGATTTCAGCGACATGAGCGAGCAAAAATGACTGATTCCGGAATTCTTAAGTTAGGGCCAATCAAAAGCAGCAGAGATGAGATCCTTAACACTAGAAGGACGGCAGGGGTCATTTGACCCATTTTCAGAATTCAAATTTATTTTTCTCTTATTAAAATATTTTTTTTAATTTTGAAACTTTTTGACTTTGTTTATTTTGGTCTGTATTTTGATAAATTGGTGAAAATTCAACAATAATGTTTATTTTTTATTTTTATGACGTTTTATACCTAGAAGGACGGCTAGGGGTCATTTGACCGACAACTGGTTTTCGCGCTATTTTCTTGCCCGTGGGCACTTTAGTGCCATGTATATCATATAATCAGCAAGAGGCTAGTGTGGTAGATGATTTGCTTCATTTTTAATCTGGAAGTACCCGGTTCAATGCCAGTTTCATCCCAAGGGCTCCTATCTGTATTCGAAAACCTAGGCATAGCGACTTGTTGTGCACAATCCTTCGATATTTTTTGGGCAGCAAAGGGAAATAAAACCTTTTCAATCCTTGATTTGCGTAAATTCATGTAATTATGATATTAATTTTGTTTTATTTATTGTTGAATGGTGGGTAGAGGTTACTAGAAGGCTATATGACAGGGAGGTACACAGGCCAAGCACTCCAGGAGAAACTTCTAAATTTATCTTCCAACCCATCCACGCGCTCCCATCTCCCCATTTACTTGATATTATGAATACAAGGCAAAGGCCGACACGAAGGGATTAAAACGACTCCTATGGGTTTTTACGAACAGACTGTGGAGGAAAGATAAAAGAAGGAAAATAAAATACACCGGGAGCACCTTTAAGAAGCCGAAACCAGAAGGAAGCAGGGAGATAAGCGAAAAGAAGTCTAATTTTAATGCACCCAGCGAGGAATTCTCGAGATTTTTTTTGTTCTTCCACGATAACCTTTTGAGTCCCTTAAAATATCGAGCCAGTCTAGACCAAACGTTAAAGAATGGAGGCAGCGGACGACAACAGTTTGTTTACCCGTATTCTTGATCTTGAAGAAATTTTCACTCTCTTCCTACAAAACTCGATCGAGTCCGTGGGTAATTTTTCAAGAATTCTACTGTTCTTTCCATTTGACGAAATGGTATTTCCCATCGTTAATGAAGTTCAGTACCTATAGAAGTTAAAATAAGAGTGCATCACGGAGTTAAAATTCTAAGATTTAGCTATTTTGTAAAGATATGAAAGCTTCAAAACACTATAAATGGAATATTCTAAAATCATAAGATTACCTTCGTTTTCCCAAGTGGCCGTCCGATACTTAAAATCTCATTTTTTCTAGTACATCCATCAGAGTACATCCACAAAATTGAAAAACAATGGAAATCAGAATGTTTACATTATAAATGCATGAACATTTTTCATTTTTGTGGCTCATAACAGAAACTAGGAAGTCAATTTAATCCTAGCATACTTAACTATAAATCACAAGCAGCTCTTAAGTAGACATTCTACACAAGGATTAGAAATAACATTCTGTTTTCAAAGGAATGGCAATTTCTCTTTGTTCGCAGCTTCACCTAAATTATAAAGATAATCGTCACTTCGAATTGGCCCGCCTACACCCTTCATTTAAACTTTGAAGACATTTTTCATGAAACGCGTCATGTTTAAAAAGTTTAAAAATATCTTGTCCTCCTGATTTGCCTTTCGCTGTTGCCGTGTGACTTTTAAATGTTCTAAAATTCGTAGGAATCTCCAAATTTCTTGCGTGACTTGAAACAACAAGATATCCTCCAGAGAAAGTAATACACTTAAAGGTCAATTCATGCGGCTCATTATCACGAATCTTAAAATGAAATGATGGTATGCTAAGATAAAAAAGTTTCCTCATCGGTAACCCCATTATGGAAAACCCGTCATGATGCTTCCGCTGATATTTTCTTCGCCAGTTTATTCTGGGCTTCTGCCGTGACATTATTTCCTCAACTTTAGCTCCAGCTTGCTGCTGAAGAGGTATTCTACACGGTTACAAGAGCGGGGTTCAACTATGCCTACGCAAGTACTGCACTTCGGTTCTTTTAGCTCTGTAAAAAGCCAGTAAAGTTAAGAAGAAGTATCACTACCACTAAGCCAATCTTCCTCCGGCATTTTTCGTTACAAATTAATTCATTAAAACTTTAACTACGATGCTGAAATTTTCAAGATGAGTGCACTAGATCCTGTTTATCTTTTGTCTGTAGCAATAATATGAAAAAATCATAAATAATAAGTTAGGATAAGTTCCAGGTTGTCCTAAACTAAAGCGATCTAATGCTTTATTGAAATAATGAAAGTCTCTCTGCAGTATTAATAACTTCTATTAAAGAATAAATGAAAGTCATGGTTCAGAGGAAGATGGGACCGGATTGTGGCCTCATCTAGGCCAGGCAAAACAAATAAATAAAATTATAATCAAATGGGCCACTCGTATTTTCTGCCGAAGCGATCAAACGTGGCATTTTAGCGCCGTGGTCTAGGAATGCTCTCCTTCGGAAGGTAAAACATTTTAATGCATATGATTATAGATGGAAATCAAGCAATTACCGACCAATTTTCATTAAGTTAAGCATTTAAAACTGAATAAAATTGTACAAGTGAGCATAAAGCCCGGCCTCGTTGGCGGCGGTCTAGAGTCCTCGCCTGCCAAGCTGAGGGTCGCGGGTTCGAGTCACGCCTGGGTAGATTACCTTATCCAGGGCATGAATGTCAGTTATCATCGTTGTGGTCTATCCCACCGGTGTAAAGGCCAATTAGTGCTGTTTTTGGAGTCAAGAAAAAAAATGCTTCCAGTTTTCACACTTCGTCACATGCGCCCATAAAATGCTAGTATGTTAGACCGTTGACGCGATCGAAGGCGTTATTCTAGCGCAGTGGCCAATTAATGCTCCAAATAATTGCACAGAACAAGTAACCTTGGACGTATAGTCACGCGAACGGGTGTTACACTCACCAAGTTACATATACCAAAGATGAAATTCGAAATGAAAAAATCATTTGGCACTAAGGTAAAAAAATATTATATATATTTGTGGATGTAAATAAAGCAATTATCAAGAGTTTTTTTTAGGATAAGCAGTAAAATGCCTGAATAAAATGTAGAATTGAGCTTAAATACTTCCAGTGGTTCCACCTCGTCACACGCGGCTTAAAACGTTAGTATGTTAGCATGCATAAAATGAGAGTACTACACGTGCGGGAGAGTAATGTCCGTGGCCAATTACGTTCCGCGCCTTATCAACCCTCTGAATCCACTCCTCTCCAACAACATATGTTTGCTTTCAATTCCGTCCGACGGACACGCCAGCCGAACTCGCTTCAAAACCGCCCTTAACCCCGTCTGGGTGGCAAACCCTCCTTCCAAGCACGCATACTCTCAAGAGACGTCCATTCGGAAAAGAAGGAGTGCTTCTTCCCCTATCTTTATCCCCTCTCCGCCTCGGCCGAAAGAGAGAAAATCGCCCGGGCGCCCTTACTTATAAGCCACCCCCCTACACACTGAGTGCACCACTTGTTTTATAGTGGTCACACGTGCCGTGTCGGGCGCGGTGGGAAGGGTAGGCGCCGCGTCGTAACTCGTGGCGCCAGAGGGCGGTTGCACAAGTCGGCGTCGACCAGAGTCCTCCACGGCATCCCACAGAAATTCGTGACGGTGCTATGCCACGAACTTGACCTCTAAGCGACAGATAAAGGACACGCATATGAATACGTATTAGATTAGACTCGGAGGAAAACCTCCAATAATTTCGCTCTTGTTTCGTTCATTTTTGTGAATTATCGATTATGACAGAGATGTGAAAATAAAGGGATGCGTACTTCTTGAATTGCTCTTGGCGAAAAATCATCGCCCTTAACCCTTGCGAAGATAAGTTGATGACGTCACCACCTGATGATGACTTCTGCGGAGGGGCTCTCCGCGACTCAGCTACTCTTCAGATTCGCGTATATCTTTGTATTTATACTCTCTTGAGCTATTATTTCCCTCAATGAGTGGATATACACTTTAAATTTCCATTTTTATATGTTTCGAGATGCCCGAAGACTTCGGAAGGGGCTACATAGCAAAATGACCTTGCTTATCGTGGGTGCTGAACATCCTTTTCAAACGCCGCTTCTTAATTTGCTTCGTCTATTACATCGATGGAATCTTGTAACTGATTTTTATCCAACTTCCCATTGTCGGATCGACTGATTGCTGGCATTTGCATGATTCTGATGACAATACAACTTTGAATGATCAGACATTTGTAATTTAGTTCCATTGCGCTATAATTAATTAAATGAATTTCCATATTGAAGAATAGTTATAAAATTTTCTTAATAAATGACTGAAGTCATAAATTTTTTGACAGAAATTTCTCTGAAAGCTCTGTTTTAATCGATCACATTATTCACATTTAAAAAGTAGAAAATAAAAATAAAATAAGAAAGATTAATAAACACCCTCTTCCCAAAAACGGTATAAACTGCACATAAAAGTAAAAAATTAGCTTTTCATCTCTCGAAAAACAAAATGTGAGTGGTGGTTAGGTTTAGATAATAACGTTGTGTGCCAAAATTAATATTTAAACCTAATTTTTACATCAGTTATTACTTAAATCGCATAACAAAATACGTTTTTAAGCTAATATTAATGCTTAAATTCCAAAAACATTCATATGAAAGCGATATTTCTAATAGTTTCTGATATTCAGTATGGGACCTGAAATAATACCAATTCTCGCTCCCTTATGGTCCATAAGGACATATGTGTCCATATACATTAAACACTAATTTTGAGAAAATTAGAGCACAACTGCGGAGTTTTCGTACTAACTCCACAGGCTAGGTAGACATAAATGATAAACCGAAAGTCCTGATATAATTGACATTCTTATTGACTTTTTATAATCTACCAAATTTCCACTTCTTAAACAGCATTTCAAGTGAAAGTTCTCAAAAATGTGGAAACTACAATACGTAAAGGATATAAAAAAATGAATTTAAAACTGGAAGCCAACAGCCTATTCTTTATTAGAACCAATTCTTGCAATCATACACCTTCTCCACATTTGCTCCTTAGAGAAAATCCACGAGGTGCGTGAGAGTGAGGGTGATATTCCTGATTTTATATTTTTGTCTGTTTCTTGCGTGTGAGTGGGCCACTGGCGTAAGCGGAAGCTTCGCTAACCTGAATGTGTGCGCGATCGAGTCCTTCGTGGTAATTTGTTCCTTAGAACAAATCTGCTAGGTGAGTGAGTAAGCTGCGCGATTGTTTTTTTAATAGTGTTTTGGCTTAATTTTCGTGTATAACCCCACTGTCAGCCATGAAACTCCCCACCCCCCACCTTTGCCCAGCAAAGAGTATGGCCTTGGGGAATTTATTTTCTTTAAAATGTTCAGCGGCCGTAGATCGTTCAATCACCTATATCAACTATGTACACCTTCTAATTTAATTTCTAGAAAACTTCAAAAATGTAGGACAAAACCTTGGAACTTAAGGGGTTAAAAACCTGATCTGCGACCGCATTTTATTCCCCGAGGAACGAAAAGCTTATTTCTTATATTTCAGTGCATTTAATATTGTTTTCGGAAGGAGCGTTTATTAAATCTATTTTTAATTTTATTTTTCTGCTTAATCGCGGCTCTACGATGATTCTGGAGTAAATTCAGAGCGGGAAACGAACTGAAGACCACGATTTAGTGGACAAGGAAAAAGGAACTGAAACAGTGAAACGTGCTACGCTCAGAAGACGGGGAAGTGGAGAAAAAACTCCAAATAGTTTAGAACCCCTCAAAGTGTCCACGGCAGCACCCCCGCGTGGCAATGCAGAGCACTTTTACGGCTTTTTTTTTCTCTCTTACGGGTCGCACTCGTTTATCTGGCCACCCTCCGACCACTCCACCTTACGCTTCAAACGGACTGAGATCACATATCTCACGCCGAACAACTTGAAGGTGCTCTTCGCATGCCTTAGGATTTGCCAACTTTGCTTTTTCAGAGGGTGGATCGGGTTGGTGTGGTTGCAAGGGTGCTGGCTTCACACCCAGTGGGCCCGGCTTCAAATCATTACCATGACAGAGAACGGCGACTAAAAGTTCTTCATTTTCCGTTATTACCGCGTCGATTGCTACGGCGAAAACAATGAAGACGAAAATTAAGAGCTACATCGTACACCGCGGAAATCGCCGTGCTCACACTATGGCTCGAACATTACAAATCAAATTTTATTGAGTCAAAATTTGTCTAATCAGGGGGAAGTACGTATTTTGAACCCTGAGTGCTTTGTGAAAGGCTCTACAAATACAGCTCTCAGTAAGTCAGATAAGACGTTATGCCGTGGTTCTCTAGGCGTCTTTCGTTAATAACAGGGCAAATTCGAACACCGCGAAAAATCTACAGAGAAAAAATCATTCGCCTTGACCGGGATTCGAACCCGGATCCCTCGATTTCCGGCCGAGTGCTTTGACCAGTTAAGCTGCCGAGACGTCATTCATCCCTGTGGAAATTTGTGGACTATACCGGACAAGGTGGTATGGACTGCTGAGCATATTATGCGACGAGCAGTCCAAATCGTGCGCACGGCGCCACAGCCGGAGAGTAAAGTCCGAACTTTGAACACATATAGGTGTTCTCTCTTTGACAAATTTAAGTATACCGGGACTAGCCACGGTGATAACTTTTACGGGAGTCACCCGCAATGCACAATTGTGCGAAAAACCAGTTCGGGTTCCCGGGTTCGAATCCCGGTCAAGGCAAATGATTTTTTCTCTGTGGATTTTTCGCACAAACGGTATGGCATCAACACGAGATTTAAGAATATAAATACTGGGTATGTATCAAGTTTTCCAATTAGGAAGTATAACTTCTGGCGATTTGTTTCACCTACAGTCAATACTATCAATCAATTGCTTAGACTCGTCGGTCGTGGTTATTCTCATTTTTTAATTATTTATTGTACATGAACCAATCAACACAAAAACTTTCGTTTGACTTAACACTATAAACTTAATGGAAAACGACTTTTTCCCCGCAATAACACCGATTGTATCAAATAAACAAAAAATGACATCCCTTTGAAGACTGCATAGAGAATAAAGTCAACAGGAACAATAACTCTGTTATATAACGTCATTTTGTCAGCATATAACATTGATTACTTACTGATTTTACAATCACCGGCCAAATTCCAAAGTGAAACACACAAGCCGAAGACGATCACTGAAGTTTTACTTACCTGAAAAGGAAAAATACTACGTTAGTCTATGCAGCTATACAATCAATATCACGCCCCAATCAAATGTTTATCCATTATAATGTCAAAGTAATTAGGCAATTACAAAGATTTCATTAATTTTTATTGTTATTATTATTATTATTGTTATTACATATTGCTTCAAGTAGGCTACTGCCTGGTAGCAGCATTACATTTATACACATGAATAACATATCTACCTATCCAATAAGAAAGTAAGAAACATAAAAGGCACCTAGAGTAAAAAATAATACATAAATCATACAACTAACAATTGAACATTGAACCAAATAACCCTATTTCAAACATTCCATAAAATACATTACCTCTAATATCATATAACTAACAATGAACATTGACCCAAATAACCCAATTTCAATTACTCCATATAATATATTAATTCTTATATCATACAACTAACAGTGAGGATTGAAACTCTCCCTATGAATGAACGTTGAAACTATGTAATTAACCACAAAATGATGTGCTGTGACCCAAGTGAAATGAAATGCTGCGACCTAAGTAAAATGTACTACTTGAATTTTTTTTACTTAAACTATAGTAATTTAACAGAATTACTGTTAACTATTATTATTATTATTCTTTTTTCTTTTGTTGACCTTATTTAATATATAATATGGTATTTCCTGGAGTATAGGTCATTTAAACAAAAGTTAGCAGCCAACGTTTCGATTTATTTTCTTAAATCATCTTCAGGGCTATGTTAGAAAAAGTGTGAAACAATATAAAATACAGAGAATAAGACGATACACAATATTTATACATAAAAAAAGGAACAATTGGTTTTTTTTAATACAATATAATTTAAAGAAATATGTATATATAAACATATATATAAGAACAGAATGGAATATACAAAAAATTTTGACATACCTCTAAACTTTGAACATATTTATTGATGTTTTGTTTCTAAAGTATTGCCACAACCTAGGTTACCATTAATTTTGATGTTATAATTTATTTTAATGTATTTTGATGTTATGTTTTGTTGTTTGATAATATTAATTACTATACGAATTAACTGAATTTCTTTTTCCTTGGACGCGTATTCTTGGAGCCCAATGTAAGGTAATAAAAAGATAAGAGGGATAAGTATACATATTACTTTATTAACTTTTTTGCCTATGGAAGCTAACATGCAATATCTCAATGAGAAAATTGTATTTTAATGTATCAAAACTCTGGTGCAGAAGAGGGCTTCATCTTAACTTAGTATTCCCAGTGTTAAACTATTTTAAAATTAAAATTAAAAACAAAATATTTAAGCACTATGACATTGATCATGCTTAGGATTCAGCCGATAAAGAAAAAGGAATGTGCTTGAAATAAGATGTTGCTAAATAAGCTGGTAATAAGTTTACACGGGCCAGAAAAATAAGAGAACGTGTTTTAATCGGTATGGGATACCAATACACGGCGTTAAAACCGCTATATTCATTTTTAATTATTTAATCCATTACTTTGTACTCAAAATCTTACCAGGGATGCTCGAAAATAACTGAAGATGTTAAAATATACAATATAATAAGTAACGGAAAAAACCCTAGGTTGGGCAGAATCACAGAACACACAAAGAAAAGATAAAGAACACTCACAGAAAGTACTAAATTTTCGGTGGCGTATTACCACCTTCCTCAGAGTTATCGGTTGATATTTAAGCGGGAGGAAGAAATGCTTTGAATAGCCATATGTACGTTAATTCAATGGAATTAAGTTTGAGTGGGTGGTCTGTGGGGGGAAGGGAGGCTAAAACTGATACATTGTAACAATTATTGAATTGACGCTGAGTGGCCGCATGTTTCGCCACCGGGAAGGACGCAAAGTCAGAGGAAGTGCATGATGCCCTGTGGTTATTGATTCTTAGGTTAAGGGGGGTTGAGGATTTGCCTATATAAAAGGAGATAATAAGTTGAATACAGAGGTAAAATATTGGCGTCAATTTTTCGGTGGAGATAAGAAGATATTGACTAACGCTGCTAGAAAAAATTGGTGCACTTCAAGCGACCAAAATATTCGTGACCCAAGCGCTTAAACGGAAGTGCAAAAGATCCAGTAAAAATCCCCAACGTTCCACGCGAGAGATGAATGGGACCATATGCCCAGCATAAATGAGCCCGCGTCACTACCTCATCGACGGCGAGGGAAAAAAAACAATCGATAAATATATCGCCCTCGACGGCAGGCAACAAATCTGCAAGACGAACAGATGATGGCAGTAAATCGACCCAAATTCGCTCAGTAATGGGATTCCTGAGCGAAGCCACTCGAAAAGGTTTGACTATCCATTCCATTAATTTACCATGGAAAAATCGCACAATTGGTTCCACAAGATTCTAATAGCGATCGCTTAGCTTTTGAGCAAAATGATCGTAACCTCGAACAGCTATTACACATGCGGATTTAGGGAGGGTGGTTCGTGAGCCTATCTAGACGCTTAAAAAATAGATAAAAATTTTATTACGGTTACAATTAGGTTCTTTTTGTTTTATGTACTACGGACCCTCAATATTTTACATGATATTTATAACTTTCATACTGAACTAAGGATAATATTTCGTAGAGTAATTTTTCGTTTGTTGTTTTAATCTCAAATTAGAGAAGATCGTTTTCCTGTCCGACCCCTCCCAGAAAAAAAATCCTGGGTCCGCCCGTGAGCTATAGTATTTATGATAAAATGAAGCCAACGTATTAAAAGTACAACTTAATAGTAGTTCCTTTATTTTCCGCCAGAATTCAGGGAGAGTCAGTTAGATCTGGAGAATAGTCCCCTAAATTGCTGCATAATCGCTACAAAGTAGAGTCGTCAAAGCCCATAATAATTTTCGTCTGAAGACTTTCACAGCTTCACAGAGTAATTTTTCGTTTGTTGTTTTAATCTCAAATTAGAGAAGATCGTTTTCCTGTCCGACCCCTCCCAGAAAAAAAATCCTGGGTCCGCCCGTGAGCTATAGTATTTATGATAAAATGAAGCCAACGTATTAAAAGTACAACTTAATAGTAGTTCCTTTATTTTCCGCCAGAATTCAGGGAGAGTCAGTTAGATCTGGAGAATAGTCCCCTAAATTGCTGCATAATAATTGTCCCATAATAATTGTTTGCCATATCACAAATATACCAAAGTGGAGTGGAGACGTGTGGAGTTTTTTTTCGATCTTACGGTTGAAAAGTAAGAGAAATGCGTACTTCGTCTGCAATAAACATTTCTAAAAGCTTCACTTATGATAAGGCCATGAAAAAATATAAAACACCTTTAATAATTCCACACTTCAATACATTATTCCAATACTGACCATGGTTTCGACACTTTCGACACGTTGACAAGTGTCGACACCATGGTCGGTGGTGGAATGGTGTATTAAAGGATGGAAATTACTATTGTTCTTTTGATTTACCAACGATGGACGAAGCAAGAAAGAAATCGTCAGCAGAATAGCGTAGGCGAAGAGCGATTTCTACAAAAAGAAGAATCTTCTCACAGCACCACGAAAATACAAGCATAGAAGTAAGGAAACAGTTGCATCTGATGCAACATATAGAGCATGTTTCTCTATGGTAGCGAGGCTTGGAAGTTCACGGCAGCAGAGAAGTCAAGAGTGGAAGGATCCGAAATGTGGTGCTACCGAAGAATGATGAAATTCAAATAAATCGACCGTGTGAATAACGAGGGAGGGCTAAGAAGAGTGGGAAAAACGAGAAGTCTTCTAAAAACCTTAAGCGAAAGACGGGACAACCTATTTGGCCACATTATGAGACATAATGAATAAAATAGTAGGACAGGTGGAAGGGAAGAAGGTCAAGGGATGGCCGCGAATGAGTTACATAGGAGAGGTTATAAAGAATGTAAAAGAGAAGAAATACGTCGCTATGAAAAGGATAGTGGATATGAGAGAGGAATGGAGAGCTGCGTCAAATTAATCTTAGGTTATGTTATATTATGTTAAGCTTAATATTTCTTTATGGATATATCGTATTTCCACCACGTCAAGCCTGAAACGATTTCATGACTACATAGATAAGTTTCAGGATTATCATTGTATTTCCTACATTCCCATAGTTGTCACGCTTCAATTGTTTGTAATTTGGGTCTTAAAGAGCCCGAAGCGCATCTCAAATCTTTTTGAATGACGATAATAATAAGCTCAATTAACCTTGATAAGGAAAAAATTATATCTGCCCATTTCCCGATGAGACCCAAGATGTTTAGCCTAACAACGGCGAGTATCGCCTTTCCCATAGTGGTAGCCATAAATACAGTAAGAAAAAATTAACTAAAGTAATATAACCGGATTTACATTAACTATTTTATTATTAATTATTATATATATTGACTGAATTCCTTTCCCTTGATCGCGTACTTTTGGAGCCCTTTAAAGAGCAACAAAAAGATAAGAAAAAAAGCAAATATATTTTCAAATATTATTACTAAACACGACAGGAATATGTATTATACATATTGTTGCTTTTTTCCTTCATCGAACAACCATTTAGAAGAAATTTTAGACTCCAATAAAAAAGGCCCAAGAACATGGCGGTTAAGCGTTATATCTGTTGCCGTTTCGCGCGCATTTTATTCGGCGGCGCCACTTGGCAACGGTATCTCGTTCAGCGTGACTTTCGCCATTAACCATAGTGGAAGTGGTCTTTTTTAGTAGGCAAATCACCTCGGTTGCGTTAAATGTGTGGTTTATATGATCTATCTTGTTCAGTTACATATTACTGCCGAGTATTTCCTCGTGAAAAGTGGATATCGATGACTGGTAGCGCTGCGAGTGGCGATTTTGAAAACTGATTTTCATCTACATCTACATAATACCCCGCAAGCCGCCTAAAAGGCGTGTGGCAGGGTGTGTTAGGACACCAGCCATATACACATAAAAAATGAAGTGCTCTAACGAAGTTGGGACTAGCGTTTATTAAAGTCCTTTATAGTTCGGGGGAAAAACGAATTCCCATATCCATCCGTTCGGCAAAACATATCTCTCAATTTATCGCTTCTATTGGACGTGGAAATATAGTGTGGCTCTAATATTATGTTCTCTGTGTCGCTCTTAAAGATATTCATTCTCAATTGTTCAAGCAATCTAAGCCTAGCGCGCAGCCTCCGAGTCTCCAACGGCTCCCAGCCTGATTCACTTAACATCTGAGTAACGCTGTCTGTACGCCCGTACCGGTTTTTGACGAACCGCGCAGACTTCCATTGTATTTTGTTCAGTTCGCGGATTAAGTCTTTCTGCACCGGATCCCATACGCTCGCTGCATATTCAAATTTTATATTATATTTTAATGCGTGTGGAGCGACAAACATTCCAGCGGTGGACTTGAGAATCCTGAAAATGTAATGATATTCGTGAACACAAGCATGGAAAAAATGAATCAGGGCTGACGAGAAATACTGAGGAAAAAAACCGTGCGACCAGAGGCTAGGAGATGAGGCATACCGAAACAAAAGCATTTTGAGCCCGCAGCAATGGTGGAAGATGGTTGGAAAAATTATCCTCAAGGACTGGGAGTAAATAAAAAAAATAAATGGAAAATAAACGACTGGCCTGCCTTCTTTCCTCGGCTTTTTTTCGTTCAGGTTTTTATTTTACTCAATTTGGTTACGTGCCTCAGGGGAAGAAGATGTTATGAAAGGACACGGAAGGAGGTAACGCTTCGTCTCGTATGAATGGATTCGTTCCACTATTGCTCGCCCAGCCCCTTTGGGCTGACAGGCAGCACTGACCGAATTTTCCGAGAAATGATTACGGCTCGTGTGATACGTATCGCTAATAATGCCCACTCACTATCGATAGCTCACGGGTTCGGTACGCACTGATTTCAATACAATGGAATGAACAGCGCCCACTTCCTGGCCGAAGAGAAAATAAAATTTGCTCATCCAGCCTTCATGGGAGGTATCTCCATTTTAGTGCATAGGATGTGAATGCAACTTGGAGCATTTTTATCTGATTTAATACGATTCAGAATCATAGGAAGTACCTCCATTTAAATTCATCAAATGTAGATGCAACTCGGAGCATTATTTCTGAGCTAATACATTTCAGAATCATTGGAAGTACCTCCATTTTAATGCTTAGATTCTGGATAAAACTTTTCGCATTTTTTCCGAGCCAATGAAATTCATGATCATTGGAAGCACTAATATGCATATTAATGCATGGAATGTGGCGCAACTTTGAGCATTTTTTTGAGGTAATGCTTTGCAGAATGGCCTATGATTTTACGATTATTGCTGGTGGTATTTTTCACAAATAAAAATTAACTTGAATAAAATAAATTCCTCCTTTTACTGGATATGGTAAGTATTTAATAAAGGAAGTGATCGAGTTGAAGAAAGGAAAATAAATACTCTCGCCTTGGGTTTATAAAGAATAAAAACCCATGAAATTATGCCAGGGAAGCCTTTAGTTGCATTCATACTTTACAATTCCCCAAGATTAAGTTTTGACGTAAGGACATGATTTGCCCTGGGCAATGTCTGATATTTAAATATTGATGTTAAAGTTGTTAAGGAATAGTTGATGGTAGGAGGGGGGGATTGTTGAGGAGAGAGAAAAAAAGGAAATTTTCTCGAAACAGAGAGGCAAAAAGTAACTGTATCTTTAAGAAAATATTAACGACGATTTGGAACAAAACAAACGCCTGACGTTAAACCTGGCAACGCATCTGCAGTTTCATCATCACTAGTCAACAATCATAAGATTGGTTTGACGCAGCTCTCATTTCCTTTCTCCTATCCGCTAGCCTTTTCATAGTGACGTATCTCTTCACTTAACATCCTTTATAAGCCGTCTTATTGAACTCATTCGGGGCCGTCCCTTGCCCTTCTTCCCTTCCACCTGTCCTTTTATGATTGTTTTCATCAGCCCATCATGTCTCATAATGTGACCATCTAAAATGTTCCATCTTCTACTTAAGGTTTTTAGATGACTTCTCTCTTCCCAGCACTTCTTCTGTACTTACTCGGTTGATTCATTTCATCTTCATCATTCTACGGTATCAACACATTTCAAATGCTACCGCTCTTGATCTGTGGTTTATATTTTCAAAACTTAAAAAAATGACTTTCTTTTTATAGTGAATCGCAACGCTAATGAATTTATTCATTACGGATATCACTTGATAAAAAAACGTAAAAATACCCCAGGTTGGGCAGAATCTCAGGATACAAATAAGATAAAAAAACGCTCATAGTGCTGAAATTCGGTGGCACATTACCGCCTTCCACAGAGTTAGGTAGTTTCCTACCAAAAGATAATAAAAAAGATGAAAAACAGAGTTAGGTAGGAAACTACCTAACTCTGTTTTTTATCTTTTTTGTGTCCAGTGATTCTGCCCAACCTGGGGTATTTTTATGCTATTTACCTCGTCGAGGAACATTTCCAAGTATCACTTGATTAAAAAATATATTATTGGCATGAATTTCTCTGGTTCGGGACTGAATTGCGTAGTAAACGATAAAAACAGGTCCCTTCGGAGGGACGTAATAGTCTCAAAACCACTTCGTAGGACGATCTGCTAAGAGAAGGGGAGATCATGAATAAAAATTAGACAGAGGTGAGAAAAGTATTGCCGGGTTGGACGAGAACGGAATAAGAATTTAAGGAAATCTTCAATTTCGGCTTCTTTTCACTCTCTCGTCGACCAAAAGGAGAGAAAACGATTTAAGTTTAAGTGATCTGCGATGGGATGAGGTTTCCCGAGGCCTTTCGGAACACGATCTGGCATTGGTCGGCGTTTATTAAGACCACAAAGAGCGATCCCTCCAGCTCTCATAGAAAGAGTGGCAGTTTTATTATGACTACGGTAGGAACCAGAAAGGTTATTAAGGAATCGTTCTTTTTTTCCCTTCCCACGAAGTCGACCTTAATTTGTCTGCACTCCGTTCCTGTCTCTATCTGACCCTTTAGAAATTCGTCGGAAGGCGTTCACCATCCGGTATCTATTACTCTTGATAGTCACGGAAAAGAGTAAAGGGGACCGGAATACCTAAGAACGCAAAGTTAAAAATGTAAAGAAACGGAACGGAACTAATTTTTTCCCGGCGCTAAAGCATTCACTAAACCAAATATAAACTCAAAAACTCCAACATAGCTGACAATCTCCTTCTCTACACACTGGTTGTTCAGAGCTCTCACAATCTCCTGTGAATAATTACCCCTTTTTCCTGTGTGTCCACGGATATTGCTTTTTGGGTAGGAAAAATGTTTTTATTTTATTTCATAATAAATATTATGAAATAAAAGCAGCCCAAAAAGACTTTTGGAATTTCTATACTTTTGTTACATGTTTAATGATAGACTTTATAATGAGTTATGCAGTAAAGGTTGTTTACATAATAAACACCTCTTTGGAAATCTATGTGGGACAGTCCACGGACCTGGCGAATTATAGTCTGTGGACATTAATTTTGGGGAATATAATGTTTTTATTTACCAATTCGTCACAAAATTAGTAAATAGGTACAGAAAATAATATGCCAGTTAAGTTTTGATTTAACAGTTTTGTTTTTTTTATCGTAGTTCATGGACATAATTTTGCACGATTATGGGAGAGTGACCCAAAACGTATTTAGGGTTTTCTGCATCATTTAGACCATATGTTAGTCATCGGTATGGACTGAGGACGATAGCAGAGGAAGGATTCGAAATTGTGACCTACAAGCAATTCGCCTAGTTGGAAACCCAACAAGATTCCACCATGAGGACGATGACAGAGGCCTCAGTCGAATCGTCGGCCTGCAAGCATATCACCCGGTGGAGAACCCGATCATACGCCGGAAAGAAGAAAATCATATATTATCCAACTACATAGGGAAGGGTTACCTAAATCCCACCAGTTTTGGAAAAAACGAATTAACTCAAAAATAAGTGACGCATTATAAGTTTTTATGCTGCTTAATGTGAGGTGGGATGTCTACTTCTCTCATAATTTTTGGGGGCAATCAATTCCAATTTAAACACATGCATAAAAATTCAATTTCAAACCTCTGCAAACGGTGCGATTTTGGCAACCGGTTTCCCAAATTGCACCACTGAAGGCCGAAATTAGGAAATGGTGTTTCAACAATTACAGGCAGAGGTGCAGGTTATTTAAGGTTATTTTTAGACCCCTTTACAGAGCAAACATGTGCATAAAAATACCCGTAGCATAAGGAACAAAAAAAGTTCAATAAGTCATATCTTTGACATTAATAATAGATTCAGTTTTTTTGCTTGATAAAAAATCTGCAACAATTGAAACAACATTTACAAGTCTTATGTAGTAGCATTTATGCTTTAGAATAGTTTTTTCACGGCAGCTTTTTTAAGACTTCTTACATCGCACACGTGTAGAGAGACGTGGTGCGATTTGGGAGCGACCGCCATATTTTATGAAATCATTTTCACTGCCTAAGCACGTGATCATATCTCGCTGTTATTGCACTACATGAAACACATTACACTAAAAAATATGATATGTTGCTAAAAAAATGTAAATACAACTATATTGTTTTCAATATTCTTGTGAAAAGACGGAAGAAATAGCAGAAGAGACTCTTCTTTTCTCAATACCTACGCACCTGATTTTTCACTACACTGGTGGCCACAATAAAAGTGTGGTGTGCTTGGTGATGCAGGAATTTCCAAATGAAGCCACTAGAATGTATATATATTTCATACATTGGTTTCTAGGACGGTGGTGCGATTTGGGAAGCGGTGCGATTTAGGCAACTCTCCCCTCAATGGGTCCAAAATTAAATCGCTTCCATCAGCTTAGTCGGGGAAACGTTCTCCTCGAATAACTTTCCGTCAACGCTCCAACCAAAACCATTCCCGTCCGATAAACGTCACATTCAGCAAACTCAAGAAGTCTGGCGGTCGGAAATCGCGTGTCTTTTTTTTCCACCGCAGGCTTGAGATCGGAAAAGTCTCGACGCTTTAATAGCCACCTGCCATCTTCGCTTCGCAAAACGCCACTCCCCGTTTTGCGTCTTCATTATGCACCGCAAGGGGCAGGGCAATCAAAATTCGTGAAGGGACGCCGACTCTTATGAGGTCCTATAGCGGGAGGCGAACATGCTGACGGCCGTAGAGTGACGTGAGAGACACACCTCCCCCAACGCCATGCCTTAAAAATGAAAGGTAAGGGAGAAGGAGAGTTGAAGGGAGAGGAAAACACCGCAATTACATGGTGAAGCGATAACATGAGGTACCCGTGAACAACCTGCACATCCTTCATGACTTCTGAAACAAGCAAAAAAGTTCGATTCACTTAAGAGTTACTCTCACCAAAATAATAAAAAAACTTCATACACCTTTCAAGACGTCCATTACAGCCACAACATATTTATTCTCCTCTTATTAAGAGTGATTTATGACGCATGGAAGCATGTTTATTCAAGATTACAGACCGTCCCGAAAGACCAAAAGAGAGGCGAAAATCACTCTCATTCGGCCGTTTTTTTCACGCTGTACTCGTTTAAAACTTAAGCTATCACATTGTAATTTTCAGAGCTTTTAGAGAACGCGATATTCAACATTGGAATATATCCCAAATATGTAAAATTTACCTCAGTATTATCTCGAGTGCAAAATACATTTGAAATATAGCCAATATTGAAGAAGCAATTCTCTATATTCCCTGATGTTAAGTTCAAGATGTTAAACTAAGTTTGGAGAGAGCTTTTATCACAAAAAACGTATAATACGACTGTTCAAAAGGGAGTAATGCTTCCTCATAATACCGTACACCTCAATTACATGGTGAAGCGATAACATGAGCTAACCGTGAACAACCTGCATATCCTTCATGACTTCTGAAACAAGCAAAAAATTTCGATTCACTTAAGAGTTGCTCCCTCCAAAATAATAAGAAAAACTTCATACACCTTTCAAGAGATCCATTACAACCACAACTTTTTTATTCTCCTCTTATTAAGAGTTATTTATGACGCATGGAAGCATGTTTATTAAATAATTCAGTTAGACTGCCGCGAAAAGACTCAAAGAGGTCTCATCACTCCCATTCTGTCGTTTTTTCACGCTTTAAACGTTTAAAACTTAAACTATCTCATTAAAATTTGCAGAGTATTAAGAGAACGTGGTAGTCAACATTTTACTGTATCCCATATTCGAAAATTTTACCTCAGTATTACTTCGATTACAAAATTTTAAAATTTTGTAATCGCAAAAATGCAGGGAGTGTTGAAGAAAATTTACTTTATATATCCTGGTACTAAGTTCAATATTTTAACTTAATTTTGGAGAAAGCATTTCATCACGAAAAAGGATAGAATACGACCGTTCAAAAGGGAGTGATTCTTCCTCTTAATAGCGTACACCGCAATTACATATGGTGAAGCGATAAGTTATGAGTCACCCGTGAATAACCTGTAAGTATACCCTTTTGACTTCTGAAACAACCAAAAAAGTTCGATTCACTTAAGAATGGCTCTCACCAAAATAATAAAAAAAAACTTCTTACACCTTTGAAGACGTCCATTACAACCACAACATATTCATTCTCCTCTTATTAAGAGTGATTTATGACGCATAAAAGCACATTTACTAAAGATTTCATTTAGACTATTCCGAAAAGACTAAGAGGTCTCATCACTTCGTTCGACCGTTTTTATTTCACTCCGATGTACTCGTTTAAAATTTAAGCTGTTATACTGAAATTATAACAGTACTTAGAAAACACAATAGTCAACATTTAACTGTATTTCAAATTTAAATATTTTGCTTCAGTATTTATTCTAGTACAGAATTTTAAAATTTGAAATTCAGGTAATATTGAAGAAGTATTTCTCTATACACTGATGTTAAGTTCAAGATATTAGCTTAAGTTTGGAGTGAAAATTTCATCAAGAAAAAGGATTGAATACAACGGTTCCAAAAGGAGTAATATTTCCTCTAAATACAGTCTAACATAACATGCAAAAAATGCATCACAGAAAAATGAAATTAGGTTATTCAGGATCCAAAATTTATTTGATAATGCTCATCCAGTTTTTAACTTAAACAATTATTTATTATGGGCATGAATTTTAAACTAATTTAGATTCTCAAATTTCGGAGAAATATTGACACCGTGTTGAGTATCAAAATTGGGATCGATAAATATTATTATTATAGATATGCTTTTCACCAAATGAAACATAAATGTGTAAATTATCATATTGAAGATCCTATAATGCGAATCTAATTTCATGAAAAAATTACAAATAGGGGATGAATGTTGATGTCATCTTAGTGATAAAAAGTATTACTAATATTGGGACAGCGTTCTCGGGAAATATAGTATACAATCACATCATTACCTTTCCAAATTTTTGGGATATGCACTATTTCCATACCAGGGCTAAGAAAACTACGTTTTCATATCTTCAAAAGAGAGCTATGTTTTCCTTTACGACCTTTTCTGGAGGATTCACAATCATAATTGAAGTCGATATGACTAAATATTTTCAAAACCATTTACAAAAAATATGCCTCACAGAGGTTACGTACAAAAAAATCGGGAAGAGAAAGATAGCTTGTGTATCATAAATTCTCGGAGAAATGCGAATAAAGATCGCAGTTTTTCAATATACTGAAAGGTCTTCTAAGAGGAGAATCATTAACCCATCGAACCAATCAAGCGATTGCACATGGCGGACCCTCCCACATCCATTATGACGGTTCTTTTCTTGTCGAGTGATCCGAGATGAGAAAATGAAAAATACCTCACGGACGAAAAAAAAAAATCGTCGTGCGCGCGACTTGAGAGGATTCTCCGAATGAGCAAAATAAACGCATAGTTGTTCCACCTCGTTCTGCGCCGCGAATCCGTGCCCTAAGTCTCTCCGAGAGAAGACTTGTACTTTTGCTTCGTATCTCAACATTTCTTTTTTGCGCCAACTTCTTTATTTTCTTCCCAGAGGCATCTTAGAGCTCCTTGCGATTACCGTGAGTAAGAAGCGTAGTCACCTCATCCACTTACTTCCAACTACTCGACCGTGAGAAAGTACCTCATATCAACACACTTTGCTCGCGCCGCACTTCTCGTTCCTGTACATGGTTGTACTTAAATTGAATAGAAGTAATTACTATTATTATAGTATTCTACCGATTAAGGTAGGTTTCCATGGAGTGTTCAAGAAGTGATCTGGAAGCCTCCCTTTCCTTCCAGCACTGCCTTCTTTAATTCACTGTAAGGCTTAATCCCTTTCAATCTATCTAAAAATACTATCCTTTTCCTTCCCCCCTCGTGTCCCTAGTAATAAATAAATACACTTATCTTTACAATCAACATTAAAAGCGTTTTTTATATTCTAATAGAAATGGATAAATTAGGAATCCCTTTTAGGCATTGCCTGCATTGGGATACCCCAACATAAATTACAATAAGAATTGAAAAAAAATTAGTTCTGGATTTTATTTAGGAAGCTGGCTCATAAGAGCTCATTTTAACAAATTATGAAAAAAATTGGGTTCGTATTGGAGGCAGCTAACTTCATCTGGATTATCAATAACAAACACTTTGTAACTTCCGCAAAATATTTATGAAAATTTCTATTTATGACCGGTTTCGGCTATTACACCGGCATTCGGCTATTATAATAGCTGAAACAGGTCATAAATAGATATTTTTATATATATTTTGTGGAAGTAACAAAGTGCCTGATGTTGATAATATAGAGCTCTTCCACCACGTACAAGCTTCAAGTTTCGATTTAACTGCATCCATATTAACTTTTCTTAATTAGAACTATTTCATAATATAAAGGATAAGCAGGTACATATTAGTTATTCCCCTGATATAATTTCCATTTAATGGAAAACAGCAAAATGCTTGCTGTTACAGCTATTTTATCTGCGAAACTAGCAGATTTAAAGTTCTAAGCAATACATTTTATCCTTACAGCAGAGTGATTTACGGGACATGCATCGCGCGTGTAAATCTTCGTTGAGGATAGTTTCGCCGGCATTGCACCTGGCTTCTTCAGGTCGATGAAGTGCAGACAGACGGTTTTGGTTCCTATTTTGTTTTCTTGCTGCAACTCCTTTTTATCCTTTCCAGAGGCATTTTAGAGTTCCTTGTGATTACCGTGAGTGAAGAGCGTAGTCACTTCATCCACTTACTTCCAACTAATCGATCGTGAGAGAAAACCTCATATCAACACTTTTCACTTGCTTTGCACTTCTCTTTTCTACACATAGTTGTCGTTAGATTGAACAGACATAATGGTTATTACCACGAATATTACAAAAGAGGATCCTCAAGACGGCCTCTACATGTGTTGTCAACCACCGCGAATTAAAATGACTTTACAGAAGTCGCCATTCGCTTCGCTGTCGGACAAATTGATCCGAGTTTCAGGGGGAAATAAGGTATAGTTAGGGGTGTCGACGGAAATTTACATTTATTATGATATGTTACATTAAATTCATAACTCTTCAATGCTATTCCTCTCAATTGCACACATCATACCGCAAAATATTGAGGAAAAAGTGGATCGTATTGCACTCATCACCGCGTCGCGGACATCTTAGAAGGCCGATTAAAATGCGACCGAAGTGGCAACAGAAATCAGCCTTGTATGGGATAGAATTGGGTCTCCTCTATGCAGTAGCCTTGGCTACTAATTACGTTGCTGGCACTAACAGACATTAACAAGTACAAGTTAATGTCTGTTTGCGTGAATTATTTTTGTGGACCGGAACGGAACTTGTACGAATGCACGAAAACTGTCAAAAAAAAACTCGGATTTTAAATTCTACTTAAATGAATACTAATTTGCTTTTCGTTAGAAGATTAACAAGAATAGTAAGAAAGAGCATATGGTAGTGAAATTCTATAACGCAGAGTTCCTATTATATACATGAATCCGTGAATCACCTCCTTATTCAACTTCCAGGATCATTTAAGTCGTCATTAATAAGTTTTCAACATAAATCCTTCCGAAAGACTAAATTTTCCAATAATATCAAACACCTCGTACTATGACAGTGAAGCAAAATAATTTGGACATCACCCGTGGAAAATTCGAAGGGTGGTTACCCGGGCAACTATGTAAGTTTATAAATACCAGTTAATGATAGGCTTGGACGAATATCTTAAGCCACTTAAAATCATTAATTGCCTCTTCTTGAAAATTAATACGTCCACAACAATATGCTCTAGAAAGTTTTGCTGTACCTCAGATCCATTCTAATTCCCTCATTTCTTTCTATCATTATCCAAGTTTATACCTTTTTTACAGCAAGGGTGAAATTTAAAAATCGTTTTATGATGCCAGAATTCTAACCCAAGTCTCCCGATTAAGGCTCAGGTAGGTATGCTACCACTCAAACCACCAAATAGTTCGTTTTTTTATGCGAAAGCCATCGTTTAACTACATAAAATATACTGAAATGCATGTCCACAAGAGACTATATCTGACCGGAATAACAAGATATGACTCCAAAGCATTGCGTATAAATGTGAGCTGGTAGCCTTTCTGACCGGAAATAGGTAGATTCGAGTTCGAATCCTGGCGGAGCTAAATGACTTTTACATGGAAAATTTCATCATTGCTGTGAAAAAGGTACAATGATGGTTAGTGATGGAAAAAAATCAGGGAATTTGAATGGGTCTAAGGTAAAACAAAGCATGCCAATGGATAAAATTAACTAACTCATCAAGTAACTAGGAAACAATAATAAGATAAACAAATCATAATTTGCGCCTGAAGATGATGATAATTAATTGAAACCCGGGTCGTGCACTGTAAAAAGAAGTGGTATAACTAATTGTGTGATACTCAGAAAAACTTATGCCATTGGATATTGTTGTGGACATGATGAGGGAACCACGGCTCCGCCAAATTATTTATTCATGACGGACTCCAATTTGGTTGGTTTATGTGGATATGGTTCTGCTTAATTCTCACTTGGTACACTCGTTAAATAGGGACAGCCTATAATGCACCGACTTCCTTTCCTTAATTTACCTCCAGGAATGCATCAGTCGTCATGAATTTATTTTCTGTGTACCATTCCGAAAGTCTAAATGTAACAATAATAAGATAAACAAATCATAATTTGCAAAGATTTCTTCACAATTTGATCGAAGCAAATCATAATTTGCCTGAAGATGATGATAATTCATTGAAACCAGAGTCGCGCTCACTAAAAAGAAGTGGTATAGCTAATTGTGTGATATCCAGGAAAACTTATGCCTATGGATATTGTTGTGGACAGGATGAGGGAATCCCAGCTAAGCCAAATTTTTTGTTCACGACGGATTCCAATTTGGTTGGTGTGTGTGGATATGATTCTGCATAACTCTCCCTTGGTACACTCGTTAAATAGGGACAGCCTATAATGCACCAACTTTTTCAACAACAAGTCCAGAGAATCCAAGATGGTGCTGGGCGCAATAACAAAAGACAACACACTATGCGCATGGAAATGAAAGAATGATATAATGAAATACATTATTTATTAACCTTTAACATAAAATTGTACATCACCAAACACACCAATGGAAGCAGGATCTGGGGTCAAATTGCTTTCACAAAATACAATTAAACGATCTTCAGGTTTAAACTTCATTCACCTCTTAGAAGGTAACACATTCGAAGAAACATTAGTACAATGCTCCTGATAAGATTGGAAATTATTCATTTGAATAGTTTTAAAACACAAAACATCAGATGTAGGAAAACTCTCCAAGCCACCAATATTCATTGTAACATTATTAGGTATCCTTGCAAAGCAAAGAGTGAGCCAATAGGAACCTTGTGCATTGTGATCCTTACCAACAGCAAAAGTAAACTTAAATCCAAATAGAGTTCCAATGGTATCAGTAACCCACATGTTAACAGCTCCAGACTCTCTGGACCATTCCTTTCCTTAATTAACCTCCAGGAATGCATCAGTCGTCATGAATATATTTTCTGTGTACCATTTCGAAAGTCTAAATTTCTCCTGGAAGGGTGCGGTGATCTCACGAAGTTCGTGTCATCGCTGCAAGAAGCCAGCTTTACGGTTCAAGACACTCCTCCATCTAACTAAGAGGCTCGACGCATGGCGTAGGAGAGGTTCGCCGGCCAACCCGAGTGGGTGCGACATATGGCGACACTTGGCAGCGACTCCAGCCGGGACATCAAGCGCCCCGAAAACTTTACGCCCGAGTCCTGTCAAGGGATTCTCGCGAGAGATTTAGCGGCGTGCGAGCTCCAGTTACCCGCTCCGTGGGTGGACCTCCGTGCGAGGTGAAATCAGTGTCCAGGAGAGAGTTGGACTTCAAAAAGATTTCTCAAAAGATGCAACGGGGGAGATTAAATAGTGTTAAGCAGTTATAAATGGGATCAGATTTTAAAGGTTAGGTTTTACAACAATAAATAAAAAAAAACTGTTTTTAAATCCACCATTTTATTTTGAGGTATGACTAGTTTCGTTGCAGCGGCGTCATCATCAGATAACTCATCAGATACAGATAGGTAATTGCAGTGACGTCATAGTAAAAATAGCAATGCCCGAAAATATTTTCCTTAACATTTTTTTAGAAGTCGGCCTCGGGGTTAGTCCTCACCAACCATATCCAAGGTCTCGGGCTCGAGTCCCGCCTGGAAAGATTACCCTTCCAGGACATAAGTATGTGTGATCATCTGTTGTTGATTGCTTAAACTCCCGATGTAAAGGGCACATTGTGCTGTTTTCGGAGGTAATTGAGATTAATAAAAATATATTATAAAAAATAAAGTGAAATATTACTCTGTATGTTTTTATTACAAGTTATTATTTACATTTTATTGCCATGTTTTCTCTTTTGGTTACGGATGTATATATTAGAAATTTTGAGGCAACAAAATTGATAAAAGTGTTATCTGACTATTATGCCTTTTATTAATTATTGACAGAACGCCGTTCTATGAAACCACTGGGTATCTGATGAAGACGCCGCTGCGTTGAAACTAGTCATACCTTTAAATAAATCTGTGAAATAAAACAAATTATTTAATTGAAAAAAGTTTTGTCTGAGACGATAGGGATAGTGAGGATATAGTCCAAAATTGTTATTTCTATATTATTATTATAGGAGATTTCCTAGTTAAAGATTTTCCCAATTGTTGGGATAAGTATGAAACTATCGACGTGAAATCTTTGCTAATGTACGATAAGTCACTGAACAATGTTTTAGTACTGTATCGATATTGACATAATTTGGAAATTGCAAGTTTAAATAGTTGGAATAAACTGATTGTAAATGATAGGACTGACTTCGTTGTTCTACACCAAAACAAAGAAACACAGTATATAAATTACCAATACATACTACAGCGAAGACACGAACATAGGAAAACAATTGCCGGCGTCGGTGTCAGCGGGGTTGTCTTCGCCTAATAAACAAGGGGTCGTGGGGTCGAGTTCCATCTGGGCAGGCCCCTACCAAGGCATTTATGTTAGGAATGGGAAAGAAAGCTCCTTACTAATAGTTACTGAGCTATGGCGACGAAAAAATGTTTTTGTGTACACTTCACAATTATCAAGGTAACGGCTCTTCTTGGGTATCCAGTAGGCCGGCCCTTATTTTTCAGAATTGAGAAAAGTTATGTTTTCCTAGTCTCAAAATGATCCAAATGAGGTCCATATTCACGTGTTAAAATTTGGTTACTTTAAAATAACGGCAACCCGTGCCCCAAGGGCCCTAAGTACTGAGGACCCTCAATTGAGATTTTTGGGGCCGAAAAAGTACTATTTGTATGTACAACGTAAAAGTGAAGCCCTTTAGGGCCGATTTTCTGTTCGTTTTGACCTATCTCTAAGCGTTTACGAGATATCGTCCGTCGTAATGCAATCCATCCTCCAGGGCGCTACCCCGCACCGCGGCTCCGCTGAGGTACGGGCCGCACCACTTACTAGAGACTTCCCCTCCACCCCCTCCCCTCCCTCGGCAAAGACTTTGCTCCTGCTGGCAAGATGTAGTCTTTGAAGAAATGTGCTTACGTTAAAAAGAATTTAATTGCCATGACAATACTTCCAATGAAAGTGGTCAATTTACTCGTACTTTCAATTCCGTGAATTTCAGTACATATTAACCAAAACAAAATACGTTTTCGTTTTTCCAATCTTTCAATGACACCCCATCAATATTTGGCATTTAAAGTGTATTTTCGCACGTTAGGGGCTGTGCTACGATGAATATTCACATTTATTGCTAGTAATTAATTTTGAAAGCTCTCTTCCTTCTACGTGACTGACTTAAAATCTTTAATTAGTTTCACCGCTCTATCTGCACAATCATCTACCGCTTGAAGACCCCGAATAATTTTAAAATCGTTCCTGTAGTCAGGATGTTCATACCATTCTTGCGTGGGCACATCAGAGAATGCAGTTCATATTTCCAATGCATTAAATAGCTTTCTCGAATTAGTAGTGACAAAATTTGACATAGATACCGTGTTCAGGTCTTTACATTTATAGAATACCATCTTTGGTGGATCATATTTTCCCTCACGTGTCCTCATATGGCGTATCACGTTTTCCTTTTCACACCCAGAAAAGGATCCGTCAAAGAATGACAGGCTTACCAAGTCCTCATTCAGGTACCGCAAGTGGTTTATAAACCTCTTTTGTACTCCTTTCGCTATTTCCAGGTTTACACTTTCGTAATTTTATGATCTGAAAGTCACTGTTGGGAGCAGATCCAGCATAAAGAGCGGGGAACCACAAATATTTCTTCCTTCTCGAGCAAATTGAAGTTTTTTCCACCAATAACTGCATATCGTGCTTCTATTTGATTGCATAAGAATTTTACTTCTTCATCCCACGCACATTTATCCGAGAGATTAATTGCGTGCTCAAAAATTGTATGGCACCGCCCCTTGCAATGTCAAACAAATCATAAAGTTTTGTTACGAAAGATTCTCTTCTTTAAATCTCCGCGGTAGTTCCCACTCTCTATCTGTCGTCACACCTTCTTCCAATCGTTGTGTAATGTTTCTAACTTTTTAGTCGCCTTATTTTCCGTAATAACAGGAATTCTCGTTTTGTTCCATGGATGAAACGCATTTCTTACTGTTTTTCTCGCACTAAGTCTGATATATTTAAAACCCATTAGGTTAAAGATAAAATACACAGTACTTCTCTCACTGTAAGTAACTTTGAGCCAAGTATTTCTTCACTTTCTTTTCCAATAAGTACAATGTCTGAATTTAGTTTTGATGTCATACTTTTTCTTGTTGGCCTATTCTTAAAATGACCGTCACGTGTGTTCATGATAAACTAGTTTTTAACCACTTTTCTCCTTAAATAGTAAAAAACTTAGCACTTCCTATACTTTGCGCACTATACATAAGAACTAACTATCTCTTTACATTGATCTACAAATGTGAACTTACTGCCTCGTTTCTCCTTCCTTGAATATTTCTATCAACTGTTATGGCCCTGGAAGCCCTGCTCATTTCTTTCATTCCTTTATAATTCACAAACAAAATTGTATCAAATATTTATAACATTTTGTACATAAAGAGCAGTTTTGAGCAAAGCATGCAGTCATGGTGCGCTACTAAGTTCTAAGGGGTAGGCGTACAGTGCATAGGACGGCGTTGAAGGGTTAAGATTGACATAGTAGGCTTTAAAAACATTAATCATGACACAAGAGGACCAACCTTTTCAATTATGTACCAATAGCATGTAAATCTTGCCAGCAGGAGCAAAGTCTTTGCCGAGGGAGGGGTGGGGGTGGAGGGGAAGTCTCTAGTAAGTGGTGCGGCCCGTACCTCAGCGGAGCCGCGGTGCGGGGTAGCGCCCTGGAGGATGGATTGCATTACGACGGACGATATCTCGTAAACGCTTAGAGATAGGTCAAAACGAACAGAAAATCGGCCCTAAAGGGCTTCACTTTTACGTTGTACATACAAATAGTACTTTTTCGGCCCCAAAAATCTCAATTGAGGGTCCTCAGTACTTAGGGCCCTTGGGGCACGGGTTGCCGTTATTTTAAAGTAACCAAATTTTAACACGTGAATATGGACCTCATTTGGATCATTTTGAGACTAGGAAAACATAACTTTTCTCAATTCTGAAAAATAAGGGCCGGCCTAGTATCCAGTCTTTCCATCATTTTCCTTAATCATCATCGCTGGTCTACAATCCTAAGATTGGTTTGACGTAACTCTCCACTCAATTCTCCTATTAGCTAATCTTTTAACGCCTACGTATTTCTTCTCTTTCTTAATTTTCTTTACCTGTTCCATACATTTCGTTCGAGGTTTTCCTTTTCCGTTCTTGCCATCCACTTGTCCCTCGACAACTGCCTCCAACAGGCCATCATGTCTCAAGATGTGGCCTATAAGGTTGTTCCGTCTTCTTATTCTGGTTTTCACGAAGCTTCTCTTCTCTCCTACTCTTCTTAGGACTTCCTCATTAGAACTAACTCGATCGATCCATTTGATCCTCATCATTCTACTGTAGCACCACATTACGAAAGCTTCTATCCATGCTTTCTCCGCTGCTGTCATTATCCATGCCTCACTTCCATATAGGAGCATACTCCAAATGTAGGTTCTTATAAATTGTTTCCATACTGCCATATTTAAGTTTCCCGCCGTAAGCAGGTCTCTCTTTTGGTAGAATTCTCTCTTCGCTTCGGCTATTCTGCTGATGATTTCTTTCTTGCTTCACTAGTGGTCCTGCTTCCCAGATAACAGCATTCATACGCCTCCACCAGTGTGTACTTCCCTATTTTAATGTTAGTCTTGACTTCTTCTCTTTTACTGCATGCTAACATATCATGGTTTTCTTTGTTTATTTCCAGTTGATATTTAATCATTGCCTTACTATTTTACTTAATATTCTGGATTTTTTAAGAGCATCAAATACTTTAATTTGGAGTAAAACGTGCGATTACAGTTGTCTGAAACAATCTTAAAATGGGTGAGATTGTGCAATTGTATAGATCATACTCGCTCGAAGCTCTCGTTTAATTAAGCTCAGAGATTAATATTTCAGACAATATTTCAAAGATTTAAAATACTTGGCGATGTATAAGTTTGGGCTGATTCACACCTGTCAAAACCGTGATCTGATATAAAATTTAACGAAACTGGCGTACCAACGCAGTGAAGAATCAAGCGCGAAGTTATTTTTCTTCGGCGTATATTCGCTCTTAAGACATTTAAACGAAACACCTGGATTTTAAAAAAAGCTTGCATAGTCACTTATTAAAATAGCTAGAAATAAATTTACTTTCACTCATTTCCACACATTTTTGTAGCATATTGCTTGACAAACTCAGGATTTATGCATACCAAGGAGTGAAAATATGCGTTGCTACATCAGCCTAGATTTCAAAACGGTGGGCCAAGAAGCATTGCAACAGAATAAAGCAACAGCTAGAATAAACATAATTTTAGATTTTATTTGACAGGAAAATATCATGCAACATAATCCATCGATAATAGCGTTGACTTAAAAAATTCTTGCCCAATAAAAATTAATGCCTTCATAAACTTGGATTAAGGTAAAATCTAACGGAACTAGGACCTATGGCGAAAAAAGGTGCCAAAGCTAACGTTATGCAGTCGTGTTTGATGTTTTTCTATTTCTAACCGCCGCGCCGTTAGACTTTCTATATTTCACTATTTTACGACATCATAAGATTTGACACGTAATAGTAAGCTCATTCGCGGCGAAATCTGTGACTAGTGAACTAAAAAACAGCATCTAAGGGTGTAATTCAAACCAATAGTGGACAGCTGGCAAGATAGCTTTTTTCTTTATATTTTCTTTACCCAAAAATTGTTTTGAAACAGAGCTCTTCGAGACTTCGAAGCTTTAACTCTGAAAATCTCTGCACATATGGACTAATTTACGACTAACAAAATCTGTTTCCGTATCCAAATATGAGAGAGGTTGGGTGAATTAAATGTGTTAGAGGCTTATCCGATGTTTTCCTATAGCTAAAGGTGCCTTTACACTGAGTAACATGCTATGTAAATAAGTTACATATATCATGTTTTACGAGAAAGTAGCAAATCTGAGTAACACGTTTCAGCGAACATTGTTTCGCATAACATTGCGTTACAAAACAAAATTTCGTGTTATACAACAAGTTTTTGGTTTCCCGCTTCGTGTGAGAAACCAAAAACTTGTTGTACAACACGAATTTTTGTTTTAAAAAATAGTGTTACATGTCACTTGTTACACGGATTTATAACTTTTTCGTAAAAAATGTTATATATAACTTGTTTGTATAGCATGTAACTCAGTGTAAACGCACCTTAACGGCTGATGTTTATGCACCAAATTGGCTTTAGTAATCTTCTCGTAAAACTGATTGTTGATGATGAGGTGGATTCGTTCCAACGTAAATGAAAGATCTTTTGCAGGCTCAAAATCACCTTCTCTCTCCTCCACACTGCTGACATATATGGACCCAAATGAAGACCTATGGGCACCCTTGACAATGATGTAACAATGGCGTAGTGTGTCTCTAGTGTATAATGCTATGTATCTCCGTGCATTAATTTTTTCTTATATACTTTGCGAGCCTTACCCATTTTTTCAAATTCCATTCTGCTCCAGATCAACACCGTTTTCATGTTTCATGTCTAGCAGAGTATAGAGTGGAAGCTGCTGTTGCCATATGGAAGGTGCACTTTATTTTCTGATGAATGTACTTCTGATTTTGTTCTTTGGCATTTCTAATTTCTTATTGTTATATAATTGTATAAGCAAGCTGAGTGTTTATTTATGAAAAGTCTTGAGGACCTTATGGCTCCACGATAATAAATATTTGCTTAAACGTGAAATTATTATAACCTTTTTGCAGTTTTATATATGCATTTGGATTAGAATTGAGTATAGTAAAACTATTTTGTATTATTTTAACATGATATCGGTAGCAGAGATGAAAATAGGCGCTATGCCATATTATTTTTATTTATATTGCCAATCCGTGTAAGGTACTTATTATTATTACTATAATTATTATATAAAAGCAAACAGTATTACAGTGCATTCTAGTTGAATGAAGCATAACAGAACCGACACACTTTGCTCCGACAAAGCACCTACCCCATCCGAATCATTCCGTAATTAGGTATACATGAAGGTCAGCTTGAAAGGAAAAAGACTTCTTATATAAATCTAGCATTAATTCTTGTGTCACTCCCTTCGAACTCCACCATACTTCAATGGAAATCATTCCAGATACTGAAAGCAGGGCGGTAAGCCATTTTTTTACACGTACTCAATGGGCAGAACGGTTATTTTTTCATCTACAGCACTACAAGAACATCACATCTCCTCTAATATTTAAAGTTTAAACCCTTTCCCGACCTGTCGTCTTCCAACAAGACTTGCTCGGAGGTCGCCAAGCCCTTCTCATGGATGGGAGGAGAGAAGAGATCCTTGGTTGTCGCTTGTCGAGTGCGGGAAGACCCTGCTGCCGGGGGAAGGGGTGCGACATGCCATAGATGCACTGCGAAGGGGTGTGAATTCGCGCGGATCGATGTGCCAGCAGTTTATTTGACAAGCATACACTGTATCTCTCACATGATATTAGCTAACAACTTATTTTATGTGTAATTACTAGCTATCTGCATCAATTTTCGGCATTTTACTTTAACTCTAGGCTAGCTTGTGTCGTAATAGGTAAAATAGGCTCTTCATGTACAGTTAATAACTTATTCTAATTGTTATTACTGGCTATCTTAGGCTATTTGGCCTCTTGGAAATTCTAAAGGTAATCATCATTGCGTATAATGCATTGCTATTTACTTAAATTTACTATGTTTGAATGTATTTTTATATTTAAATGTTTGTCACATTGTGCCACTGTAAACTGGCAAGTCAGCTGTATGTGGGCAATTTACTGAATAAATAAATACTCGTATATGTATGGATTTTTAGCATGTTATAACTGATGCATGATTCACTTACTGCGCTAACTTTTCGTTTTCTATTATTAGCTAATAGCTTCATTTGCATGGCAGCATGTTCGTGTCCTTTTTGTCTTGGTGTTTGGTCTGTGTCTGGCACGCGATGAGTGCTGCATGCCTGGTATGGAATCACCCCGTGACACACCTCCTGGTGATGGTTTGCATTGTACATCGTACATATTTAACGTTATCTATTGAAAAAATTTGAAACTATTTCCATTAGGGTAATTCATCTAATTGATGGGAACGCAATGGAATAAAATTTCCTAAGTCCGATTACTGAACATTATGTTGTCATCAGAAGCAAGCAAGTGGACATAATTTCAAGCCGATCCCATTGTTGGAAAATTGGTTAAAAATCAATTACGGTATACCATCGATGTAACAGACGAAGCAAGTGAAAAGGCGTGTAAAAATTGAGCGTGCAAATTTTTAGTTCAGAGGAGCAAAACAATTCGGATCAAAGCTTCAGTAATACAAAAACTTGCATGATGTCACTAATGGATTTAAAAGGCAAGCTCTAAATGCAACCGGAAATACTCTTACTTCGTCAATCCCCAGTGAAAATCTTTATATGATTCTTTTTTCATGTAGTAATTTGACAATGGGAAACATTTATTACTATATAAAAATTTTACGCTCATATACGTTCATTTTATTACATAAAATTTTCTTTTAGGGACATAAAATTTTCCTATAGGATCAATCGTAGGACCATTGTGAAATTATTATAGGAAAACGAAATCCTATACAGATTTTCACCAGGGAAATCATAGAAAACATGTCATCATCACTGGTCAACAATCCTAGGATTGGTTTGACGCAGCTCTCCACTCAGTTCTCCTATCAGCTAATCTTTTCACTCCTACGTATTTCTTCTCTTTCACATCTCTCTTTACTTGTTCCATATATTTTGTTCGAGGTCTTCCTTTTCCATTCTTGCCTTCCACTTGTCCTTGTACTCCTATTAAAGGAGTCACACATAAGTACATATTCCTACACCCCTCTCTCCGCTTTAAGGTAAAACCGACCCCAACTTAACATTGAAAATTATTCAAGTAAGTTAAAGAAAAAAATAAGGCGGGTTTGGTGAGCTTCCGCCGCGGCGGCGTGGTTATGCTTATGAGGCCATATTTTAAGGTAGCGATTCTCCTCGGGGATGGACGCTTCAAGACCTTTAAGACATCGCTCTTGAGGCGTCCTCAAGCATTCCCGAAAGCCTGTTCTCAGAATTCACGCTTTAATATGCCGATGGAAAATTGAAAGCGGCCCTTCGATCCGGATCGATAAATTTCAACGCTGAGCCGGCAGAAAAAAAATTGGTGGGTAATACATTGGTTCGGTGATTTCCTCACGCATACACTGCAACGTTTCGAACCGTTCGTTGATAGGTTTATTGCGTGCGGTCAAGCCATCCATCGATTTTCTCCATAATGAAATAACAGCTTTATCACGGTCGAATTTTATAACACGCTGAAAGATTTGAATTGGGTAATTAGGGTCTTGATGGATCGCATGAAATTTATCGACATGCGAATCGAATCAAACGCGATGTACCTCATGAAAGTTCATCACACTTACCCTGCCCACATGCATCTCACTTACGAAGTTATGTCCGAGAAAAAAAGTTCATATCACACCCATAAAATATTCAAAATATACTGCACAAATTGCGCCTCATCCATGATAGCAAAGGAAATAAGCTTCCAAAGCAATCATTTCAGGAAATCACATTCGAAAATCCGCATTTTTGTACAGGTCCTGAAAGTGATAATCGTTTATACGTTCGTAAATGTCTATAAATGCTAGAATAAGTATTCCGTTATGACAAAATCCAGATATTAAGTTCCCTAATCTTTAAGATTCGTGAATAAATTCAATTAAGTACATCACTACACTACCTTTTTATTTGTCTGGGAAATAATGCACCACTTGTTGTCAAATGAAACTAGTTTGATGGAAATCGAGATATGGTCGATTCAAATAGCTGGAAGAAACACCTATTACCATTAATGTAATGATTAAATATCCACATTCTGTGAACCTTAATTTTTCCTTACGGCCCACTTAATGACAGAGAAGATGGATGCCGTATATGAAAAGAAAACGTTTCTTGAGAAAAATTCCCGAAATATTTATTGAATTACTTCCTTGACGTATCAACCATTGTTCTCTCTCTCTCTCTTAGTGTTGCTTTTTGTTCTTAAACACCAGCGACATACTCGCCTTGAATGAATATTTGACACGAATTGTTGGAAGTTATTAACATTAGTTAAATGTATTCAATGAATTTATATTTGAACACCCGTTGTGCGGTGGAGAGTAGAAAGATTGCAATACTTCATTTAATTATGTCGAGGCCGACATTTAATTCTTTTAAATGTCGGCCTCGGTGGCGGCGGGAATAGGTCCTCGCCTACCATACCGAAAGTCGCGTGTTCGAGTCCCGTCTGGATAGGTTTCCCCTTCCAGTGTGGGTGGGTGTGGGTGTGATCGTCTGTTGTTGATTATTTAAACTCCCGATGTAAAGGTCACATTGCACTGTTTTCGGGGGTAATTGAGATAAGTAAATAAATAACTGATATACTCATCCGATTTCTCGTGTGACAGTAAGTGGATACAGCTTAATTATAAGCAATGGCCGGAAACTATTTTCTTTGGAGGAAAGAACCCTACCGGTGAACCACCCAGGGTGGGCGATATCCTAAAATGTAGTCTTTAATACAATTATCTTTTCTAACTTAAGTAGCCTGACCATGAATCGATTCTATCAATCAATGGGGAAAGGATTTCATAATGAATATTGATAAATGCTCAATAAATACATTATAAAACTTTATAAGCAGTGAAATTTCCAATTTTCATTGTATTTTTTCTCATGACATTGGTATTTTTTATTTTCATTTATCTAGCTTTTAAGAGCCAGAATGGCATCAAAATCCGTTTCGGGGCATGACATTTACTAAAATTTTCCCCCAAATTCCAGTCAGTCATTTATCAGTCATATCTCTAGCCATCTATCATTTCAAGCATTTAGACATATTTAACGATTATTGGGGCACATCTACAGGCAGTATCCCGTTGGCAATGAAATAATTGTTATCACCGGGTTTTTGAATGATTTGCATCTGCCACATCATGAACGTTAAAAGAATTAGATCCGTGATCAGTTGCTGGGATACAACTTAAAAAGTCAAAATTGCTGTAACGACAGTCATACATTTTCCTCAACACATCTAGTAGCAAACAATTGGGGATATTTTACGGTTAATTGGAAGGAAAGAAGGTAAGGAGGTCCCCTATCATGAGCCCTAACCGAGGGCCTCAAATCACCCCCGACCGCCCCTGAGAAACAGTGTTTCGTTGACATAGTACATATCCATGACAGCGGTTGATTCAGATCCCTTTAATCTCCCACCATGAAATAAAACGGTATTGATTTTCAAGAGTCTCCGCGATTGATGGCAACCCAGATCGAAAAGGGGGCCCTGAACCAAATCCAACGGACTTCGTCCTGGATCCGTCCGTTTCCATGCGACGCTACCCCGGAGTAACCAGAAACGCATTTACTATCGCCACATATGAGTCTCTAAAGCATCGAATTAGGTACATTTATACATAATCTGGGTCACAGTTAGTGGCAATAACCCGTTGGCAATGAAATAATAGCTATCAACGGGTTTTTAAATAATTTGTTCCACCCTAGTAATTAGGCAAATTTTTCGATTGGTGGGGCAAAGAAAGAGACAATAACGCATCGGAAATTAAGTAAATGTTATCACGGGGTTTTCAAACGATTTATATTAGCCACATCATCAACGTAAAAAATATAGATGCGGTGATCTGTTACTGGATACAAACAAAAAAATCCGTGACGATAGTCAAAAATCTTCCTCAACACATACTGTGGCAAAAAATGTAGATATCTTGCGGGTAATTGGCACAGCTGGTGACAATAACATATTCAGAGTTAATTAATTGCTATCCCCGGATTAATTACTAATATGTATCAGCTACATATTCAACGTTATAAGGATCAGATACAGTGACCAGTTACTGAGAAACATTAAAAAATCAAAACCGAAGGGACGACAGTCATAAATTTTCCTCAAAACATCTATTCACAAACAATTGTAAATATTTTACGGTTAATTATCACAACCACTGGCAATAACCCATAGGTAGCGAAACAATCGCTGTCGGCTGTTTTCATTAATTTTTATCAGTCACTTCATTAGCGGTAAATGGATCCGATCAGGTTTCACGTGAAATGTTACGAAAAACTGCAGGCAGCCTAATTTTCAGCGTCTGATCTTGCAAGATCAACATGAGGAGTTTTTGAAGAACCATTCCCCTCAGTATGATACAACATTTATTATCCATCCACGTTTTTTCTCCTAGCAGGGTTTTTCATAACTCATCCGGTTTTGAAACTCAGCTGATATCTTAAAAAATTTTGAATATACAGGTCGTTCTATACAGATTTGAGTATTTGAATAATCTATCTTTCTGGAAACTATTAATGATTAATTTCTAATGATATTTTTATTCGATCAGGCCAGGTTTCGCAAGCGTGAATATGATTTTGAAACCCTGTCCCGATTCCAAAAACTCATGAACATATGAGCTGTCTCGGACATTGAGATGCTTCATTCAGCCTATACGAGAATTATGTGGTTGTCGTCGTCTCACTATGGAATAATAATTATTATCCATCCATATTTATTCATCTCACAGGGTTTCTCATAACTCATTCGGTTTTGAAACTATGCGGACATTTAAAATAAATGTTGAATATACCGGTCATTCAATTTTAATTTAATTTTCGATTAACCATTCGCTTTCGTGAAACTATTATGTAATGAAATTAACTAACTCATTACTAACTTTGTGGCATTCCATTATAAGTTTTCTTGAATATTAACTATTACTTATATCACTTCTTTTTTAAATAGCGCGACCCGGGTTTCGATAAATTATCATTATCTTCAGGCGCCAATGTTATCGATGGATATATTATCTTATTATATTATCTTATTTGCGCCAGAAGATGATGATAATTCATCGTAACCCAGGTTGATCTATTTAAAAAAGAAGTGGTATAAGTAATAATTAATATCTAAGAAAACTTATTATGTAATGATCATTTTCAATCCATGTTTATTTACGGTACAGTGTTTCGAAAGCGTTAGGTGATTTCGTAACCCTGTCCCGATTCCAAAACTCTTGAGCATACATAGTCGTCTCGGACCTTGTGATGCTTCAGCCAGCCTAGGCAGGCATATTGCTCTCTTTTTCGATGGCGAGGAAGCCAGATTCGATTTTCATCCTCATCTTAGGAACAGGATTTCGCAAGGCTTTCTCCTTTCCCCCACCTGACCTCTTTCGGTCGATCCCTTAACCTCCTTACTACAACACCCTTTTAATATCCAGGCTACACCTCCCCACGATCGTACCTGATTGCATTGAAGGTGCCCCAGCCAGTAAAGGATACAGAAAAGACTCAAGAGAAGGCGCAAAAGACATTTTGAGCTGCCCATACTTTTATCGTAATGAAAAATAATCAAGTTACCTGCAAAATTTAGGATAGTTTTACTTAAACTGATTATGCCCATATTCAAGACAATGCTATCTTATTATGATATAAAAAAGTTATATACAATTGTGGTACGACAACGCGGGCAGCCACGTAAGGGAGGGGAGCGCGCGCCCCCAGCGCCTCTCCTTATGTAGAAATACTATGAAATATTGCTACATGTGAGTTGAATATCGTAAGTTAACTGAATATTGTGCAAGCGTTAACAAAATCAGATGTATTTATGAGTATTTCAATAAATAAAAGATCGTAGCACTTTTCCACAAGATTTTTTACTGCGTGCAACTCGTTTCGGCTCACTGAGCCATCATCTGGTACAGAAGCTCTTGTACCAGATGATGGCTCAGTGAGCCGAAACGCGTTGTACGCAATAAAAAATCTAGTGGAAAAGTACTACGATCTTTTATTTAATTAAATATGTCTAACTTCCACCGATTGAAGCCTGAATCTGTTGAACGTATTTATGAGTATTCATGCGTTTGTCTAGCTGATAATTATATGTAAACATATGTATTATTTTGTTTTGTTTTATCATGTACTATGTCGGACTCTGTGACATCGATGTTTAATGTAAATCTACATATTTTTGTAATATTTTTGACTCTATTATATTTATAATCATGTAAAAAATGAACAGAATTATTTTCCATACAAAAATTAGCAGCTGTGTAGCGTAATTCAATGTCCAAGATCCTACCGTAATCCTCGACAAAACGTCAGATAATATAATAAATTCTGCGTTGATAATTACAAGGATTGCCTAGAGAATTAAATTATTAAATTTTTTTCATTAAACGTTACTCATTTGGTCTTTTTTGCAAATCTTAAGTGCTTAAATTCATGACGGCTAGTAAATATATTCAACCAATATATGACGACCGTTGTCTGTCAACAGTTATTGGTATCGTCTTTGTTGTAAAAAACATTATTAACTACACATTGGAAATCGATAGTTTCTGTAAATTAGATAATCTTAGACCTGATAGAGAGGAGAATTCTATTCAGAGAGAAAACAATCTGCCCTCAAGTATCACTCTTTCATTGATACGATTATTACTATAGTATTCTAACGATTAAGGTAGGTTGCCATGGAGTACTTTTGCAAGCATTAGAAGCTTTTAGAAGCATTTTGAAAAAATCCCCTTTCTTCAAGCACTTCCCTAGTCAATTCAAAATAAGGCTAACTCCCTTTCATCCTATCTAAGAATACTATTCTTTTCCTTTCTCTCCCTCGTTTACCCAACATCCTACTCTCTAACACTGTTTTCAACATACCATCCCCTGTAAGTACTCGCTCGATCCATACCTTCTGTCTCCTCCGTATCTCATCTAAAAGCTGCCTCTTCTAACCCACCATGTCCTACACTTCTTCGTTTCTCTTCCTTTCCACCCACTTCACCTTCTCCATTCTCCTACACAACCACATCTCGAATGCCTCCAATCATCTCTCGTCCTCCATTCTTATCGTCCATATGTCCGCACCGTAAATAGCTACATTCCAGATGAAACTCTTCACTAACATTTTCTTTAATGTCTTACATTACGACCCTCTCATAATCTCCTCGCTGTTCATGAACGCCTCCTTAGCCAATGCAACTCTCTTCCGAATGTCTTCACTACTGTATCCTCCTCTAATGTACTTCCTAAATAGTTGAATTGCTCTACCTGCTCAATTTTTTACCCAATTAATTTTATCTTGAGTCTCATATTCCTCGTTCGTGAAGCTTCACAAAACCGCACTACATTGGCCTTCTTATGATTAATCCTCATCCCATACTCCTCGCAACGCTCCTTTAACGCATTCCCTAGGGCTTGCAGTTCCCTTGCTGACTGGCTAATCAACGCCTAATTTTATTAATTAAGTGCTGTTTGGTTCTTGAGTAATGTAATAAACTAGTAACCATGTGCTCTGCTCTTTAAGCATCTTTTGCGCAATTCGTTGATTCCCTGTTAGAAGCTAAGAAACTGTTTGACCAGCATACAGTTTCTTCCTCAAGTCTTTTATCAGGAGTTCATAACTTACTCGCGAGAAACGGCTTCCTTGTTTATCGCTGAGCGCACCATAATTCACTTTGAGAACAACATATTTACGCAACACACGAGCTGGAGCATCTCATCATGGCATTACTGCGCAGATTGCGTGGGAAATCAGTTAGTGTACTGCTTTGACCGATAAAACGCTCAACAGGCAAACATAGCCTCTGTTTCACGCGGTTCTTACGCTATCTTGGTCGCGAATTGCGTCCTGAGACACGTCAATTAAAATATCAAAAACGAAAAGAATTTGAACCGGCGAGAAGGATAGTAATTGCGGTCTTTTTGAGTCAAGGTATTATGAGTATATTTACAGGGCCTTTGCTTCACGCGGTGCTTACCCTACCTTGGCCGCGAATTTCTTCCTGAGACACGTTAATTAAAATATCAAAAATGAACACAATTTGAAAGGATGAAAAAGATTGTAATTGCGATCTTTTTGAGTAATGGTATTAAGAGAACATTTAAGCAGATAGCAATAAATTAAAGATCATATGCTAGGCTAGGGGTCTCCAATCTATGGCCCACGGGCCACATCCGACACTTAATTTCATCCGGACAAAACTTTTCTCGGGATTCACACCGGGTAATTTTTCCAAGATGGCCCACGTTTCAAGTTCAACTCGCGGCTCATCCTCAGGGCTAAATCTTGCATCGAGTCAGAGCTTGAAACGTTGGCCAATATGGGAAAATTAACCAGGTGGAAATCCCGAGAAGAGTTTGCCCACATAATTAGTCGGGAGCGCATCAAATCATATTTCACACATCCTTATGTGTTTACTTACAATTGGCTCATCCAATCTGGAGGCTGATTTCTATGAAATTTTAAAGTCAAAACGACAGTATCATTCGTCACACTAAATCGGTTGCATAAAACAAAAGGCAGGAATCTAATTAGTCTCCCCCAAATTTTTATATATATAGTAGACATAACGAAAGTCATATAAAAAGTAAGGCAAGTAGTAGTTGGAAGTAAAAAAGTGACTTTTGTTACTAACATGGAGCCCTTCCATTACGTACAAGCTTCAAGTTTCGATTGTTAATACTTGTGGCTGGTAACGAATCTGGGTGAAAAAATAAGCGACAGAGATAGAAGAATAGCCCGTAGAATGGCCGTTTGTATAATTTGGGCACCTTATTTTTTCACTCCGCTTCAGCAAACCATATTATCGCACAGAAAATCAAAATTGGTCATCATGACGAGAGACAGCAAAATTTGGGAAAAAATAATATGATTCATGAAAAAAAAGAACTCGATGTCTAAAAAAAATCGTGTTACTGCGTCAGCGACATGCATTAGAAAGCGATTACGATATTGGAGACAGATGACGTGAAAAAAAACGACAAGGCACAGGGGATCCCATTTAAAAATAAATTAATTCTTCAATTTTTCATTTCACTCGCTATTCCGCAATTACAAAGCTTTCGTTATTTTTTAAATTAAAATCCTTCAACGCTCGAATACCCTAACGTCAAAGTGCGCCGAAGCGTAAATCACTTCTCAAATACTTGTGGGGGGGCATCAACGGTATTTCCCGATAGGAATAATACATTTTTTTAGAGTACACAAATGAAATTCCGTCTAAACGAGAAATAATTCCGCTGAGAAGCTATCGAGTCCATGGATGAGATAACATTCAGGATATTTTACTGTGTCAATGCTCCATAAAATGAGGAAGTTCATGAAGCTGACAAAACAGCTAATTTTATGGTGCGCGCAGTCATTTATTACACTCACGTGTCTACATTTTTTAACTTTTCATAAAACATAGCATAAATCAGAAAAAAAACATTCCTTTAAAATGAAATATTATTCATTAGTATGGCACGCTTTGAAGTTCAGATATAAATTTCCAAAGTACAGCGGCACATCATTTTGACGCCGGCAGTAGGCCTATGCTTTGGGGGGTGGGATGGGATGGCCTGGTGTGGCGATCCCCTCTCAGGCAACAGGGGTTCCGGGAAAATTTTTGAAAAATGACATACCTGGAAAAACATTTCATATCATTTTGGCGCTTCATATTTAACTTTAAGCAGATTCAGTTACTGTACGTCAAAACTAGACTATAGAATTAAATATTTTTTATTTGTCGGGGCTTTGGGGGGGGATCTATTCCCTCATCGCCCCATAGTTACGCCCCTGGAGTCAGTACGTAAAATATGCGTCTAGCTGGAAAATTGGGTCAGTAATAACATAACTTTACTGCACTTAAAATTCTGCTCTCTGAACGCTTGCAGTAGATGAATACAGACGTAGCCACACGTCAGCACGTTTTGGCCGATCGATAGAAGAATCAAGTTCTACTAAAATCGTTTGGGTGGAACCAATCGGGCGTTTATATCGAACACGCAGAGATAGTAGTCCACATACCGCTTCCCAAGTTTCAATCAGATTAGCCCTTGATGCAACGGGTTGGGTGAGCAACAATCTGATTTGTCATAGACAGTACACCGGAATGCCAGCGATCCGCCAGGAAGTTTCATTCAACTAAGCAAATCAAAGCCCGCTGACGTCATTTCCCATGGCTGACCCAAATGATTAAACGGCAAAATCACAGAGACGTAATGAAGGATGCGCAAATTCTATCGTGGTTAATTTTTAGGTACACCCAAATTGAAGAACGATATGCGCGGATAGAATTCGAGATATAGGCGTGGAGATGAATGGAGAAAATACAGGGGACAGGAAGAAAGAGCAACGACAATCTGCTTGGCATGGTGGGTGAGGTGAGTCAACTTCTAGATGAGATATAGAGGAGCAGTGGCGTAACTATGGGGGGATAAGGGGATAAATCCCCCCCAAAGCCTCAGGGAAATAAAAAATAATTTAAACTATTGTCTAGTTTTGACATATAATAACTGCATCTACTTGAAGTTAAATTTTTAGCGCCAAAATTACGAAAAATGCATATCCAGGAATGCCATTTTTCAAACATTTTCCCATACTTCTTAAAAAATTTTGGCCTGGGGGATCGCCACCTAAAACCATCCTATCCCCTCCCCCTCAAAGCATATTCCTAGTTACGCCACTGTGGAGGAGGCAGTAAGAAAGGTAACGAGTACTTAGAAGTGTGGGAATGTTGGAAAAAGTGTTAGAGGGTCGAATGTTGGATAAATGATAGAGAGGAAGGAAGAGAATAGGATTTTCAGATACAATGAAAGGGAGTATGACTTAATGTGAGTTGAAGAAGGAAGTCCATGAATGGAAGGGAGACTGTCGGAATATTTCTTAAACCTTTTACTGCCAGCCCATTTCAGGTGGGATGGGCGAAGACTGCCATGGCTATTTTCCGGAATAAGCGACATTACAGATTTTAAAAATTTTCAGCTAATTAATTTTATACTATGCATCTAGATTTTTTCCCAATACTTAAGATATATTTATATATTATAACCATGCATAGATTATGAGGGTTTACTTAAATTACAGCCGTTGAAATGGTCACAATCACGAAAAAAAAGTCAAATAATTCGGGCCGATATATCGGCCACTGTTAGTTTTCGCTCAACCAGCGAGGGCCGACCCGCTGGTAGTAAAAGGGCTAAATACTCTATTCAAAGTAACCTTAATAGAAATATTAGTAGAGAATAGTAATAATGTTAATAATAATACGCTGGTAATCTTGAGTAGGCTCAATGGCGAACACACAAGAAATACTAAATTCCAACTTTTTCACAAATAGGAAACATCACGATCGGTTTTTTTTGGCGTCGGATATAAACATACATTTTTATTATGAGAGGATTCCGGTATTTTTACTAGGTAAAAGATTATAGCTACCTTAATAATTAAACGCATTAAAAGTTTCTATTTTGTACTTGTTTTGACGATTTCACAGGTAGAGATGGTATATCAATAGAATATTTATGGCAAGGAAAAGACAAATTTTAGCTATTCATCGGCAAGATAACAAATGATTCCACCATACCATTTATTTTTAAACGCTTCAACTTCCATAATTTTGAGATATAAGCTGAGGTTCTATATCTAGAATTATAAAAATACATTTTTAATTCACTTTATTTCAAATATACATCTACATTTTTATCACTAGGCGTATCCGGTATTTTTACTACGCAAGTAAGATTGTAGTTAACCGAACAATTAAACGTGTAGAAATTTTCTATTTTTAATTTGTTTTTATGATTTAACAAGGATAGATGGTATGTCAGTTGAATTTTTATGGCACAGAAAAGATTAACTTCATATATTTATCGGCAAGATATCAAACGATTCCATCGTATCATCAATTTTTCAACGCCACAACTTTCATACTTTTGAGGTATCAACTTAGTTTTTATATCTAGAAGCTCATGAATTTTCTTTGCAGCCAACCCACTTCTTCATGTGCTTCAGAGGACTTGAAACTGCACAAAAGTTTGTCCTTCGAACTTCGAGGCGTGAGACTGCGTCAACTTATCAACAATATCGAGCCTCTATTGACTTCTCTCCCCATACTCCTCTTCACGTCGAAACTGACAGAACTTCTAGAGATGATGTACCTTATCGGCCGGAGGATAGGAATGTATTCTTCCCAAAGTTTTTTTAAGCTAAAAAAAGAAATAACTTGAAAGTCCAGGGGAGAAGAGAATGGCTGAAAGAAAAATGCCTGTCTACGCAAAGAAAAAAGTTTTCATCTCTTCCACCCTCTCTTCGATTCTTCATGTTTTATCGATCTGACGAGTTTTTTATTATTTATTATTCTCTCCGGCCGATTTCTAGTCATTCTCTTCGTTTCTCCACTGCCGAAACGGGTTTGAGTAAATAATTGCATTAATATTTACCATTCGGAGATGCTGGATTTATGGCGGTGATGTATTTTACCCTATGTTGCGCTATGGACGTTGAAAAATTCGAGTACGATGCCCGTTGGAGATCATATTGACACAGCAGGAACGGGAATATCTGAACACCACGAGGATAGCTTTCGCCTCGGCTTGGATAGAAAAATGAATGTTTTCAAATGTGCTGTGGGAAGTATCGTTATTCATACAACAATGAAATCATGGACATTCCCCCATGTGAAAGCTATATTCATGTGCATTGCATTTGTCTGTACTTCTCGCTTGTACATTTACGGAAGGGATGAATTTAAGCTATAGACATCGGAAATTTTATGCATTAGACCATTGATTGTGACTATTACACCGGAAATTTATTGCTCAGATCTTTTGTTTTTACTATTCATTAAAGCTCGGCTTGAAATAAATGACTTTGTCCGCAGTCGCGCGCACAGGTGCGGAGTTATATACACCTAGGATGAAGTTCGCCATGTAAAAATATTTGGCTTGACCGGGATACCAAGTCATCACGACTTCCGTCCCATGTGCCACAGTGACGTCAACATCTTTTTCGGTAAAATTAATCCCCAAGTTTACTCTGAAAAGATGCCTCGGTGGTGTTTAGCCAAGTTATTAAGCTCGGGAAACTTATAAAATGTCAACAATAAACAACTATCCTTTTTAGGTCTGATACCTTGGTTATTGCTTGTAGCCATGTCGTGCAAAAGAAATGTAAAACTTCAAAGATTCATTACGAAGAGAAAATACAAAAGAACAGTGCATTAAAATGTAAGCATAGGACAAATAATGAATTTCTTCAGCCTATTTTTTTCAAGCCATGTTGTGCAAGTGGAACGTAAAACTTCAAACATTCATCACCAAGAGGAAATACTGAAAATAATGTATTAAAGTGTAAAAATAGGGCAAATAATGTATTTCCTCCTGATAATGACATGGCAGTGTTGAATCTGTTGAGGTTGTAACGAATAAAGCTAAGTGGAGCTACAGCTTTAAATTTAGCCATGTCCCACAAAGTTAACTCGCAAAAAACAATAACATTCTCGTAATTATTAGACATACATCATTATGAACGTGGCTCGTTTAGACGTTTTTTCTGTGCCAATTCCTGTTTTTGGTATGAAAATTCAATATCTTCTATCCTTTCATAACTGGGTCATTCTCCCACAATCGTAAAAAATGATGTCCATAAACTACCATTAAAAACCAAAATTGCTAAAACAAAAATAAACTGGCATATTATTTTATGCACCATTTTATTGCTTTTAGTGACAAATTAGTAAAAAAAAATTATATTCTCCACATGTAATGTCCACAGACAATGATTCGTCATGTCCGTGGAGAGTCCCGTTATTCTCGTGAGTAAACATACAATATTTCTCTTCTGTCTTGTTCGTGCACATATTTATCAAGTTCGTTAACATATGAACCATGTCTGTAAACGACACAAAAGTAAATATTTTTAAAAAAATTGTTAATACTACTGTATCTGCCTCTTACGTCATTAGATTCTATAATCGAAAAACTGAAATTACACAATTTTGCTTGTCATATAAAAAATATTTATTATTTTTTAATTTACCGATGGTAGAAAATGTACGTTTTTGGGAGACTGACCCAACCCTGTTAGAAGTTTTTACAAGCGCCATCTTGAATACGAAATTGGGTTAAACTTAGCTTAAATGAATAAGGTTTTTGGGTCTGTGGCCGTGAGAAAGAGCGTCTTGCACCATTTTTCTTTCCCTAATTCCGCCGTGGCACCATTTCACGAGCGGTCTGAATCCTCCGTGATTAAACCCAGGGCGGGACGGAAGGGAAAGGATTTTTGACGGCAGATGCGCCCGGGGACACGGGGAAGGCATTGGGAATTCCCCGAAGGGAAGCGCTCCCTCGCTCCTTAACTATGAAGTTTTAATGGCTAGGTAAGTAGCTCATCTCTTCGTCTCCTCCTGCTCTTTCGTTGGGGGTTGATTTTTGTGTCTTCTCTTAATGTAGGAGTGTGTTTCGGATGAGATGCTTTCCCACCGGACCGAATTAGTCGGCCTAAAAAGGTTCTTATTATTTTACTTCCTCGCTGTTATTTAAAGGCTTTAGTTATGAATTAGAAGATTTGTAATGAGATTACTCACTTGATTAAGCGGTATGAAAATCTTGAATTTTATGTTCGCGTTATTTCAGAGAGACATTTCGAATACAACATTAGATTTCACTCTGAAATGAGTGTGTCTAAAAAGGGTGTAATTATCTTACTCTACTGCTGATATTTATACACTGAGTGCATGAATTTAGGTTCCAATTGGCGGTAAGATTACATGGTATTTTATGCTGGCATCATCACAGAGTGACCAATTCGAATACAAAATTAGATTTAGCCTTGTCGCGTATGATGCTGGATGCTGGTGATTGATCACCCCCTGCCAGACACCGTAGCGGTGGCTCGCAGGGTATTATGCAATTGCAGATGATAGCTGATTAATTACGAGCATCTTCAGCCTTAAATTTCTAATGCAGATGATAACTGTCATTTTTGAACGTCAACAGTGCTAGAGAAAACCTGTGAAATAGTTTTAAATAATAAATTTTTCACTCTTATGTAAGTCTACTTACACGTTGATGTAACGCAATAAAAGTATCCGACTGGTTACGGAAGGATTACGTGTAGCATTTTATAAATTACTTCGGTCTGTCTCCCCTCAGTTGGACTTACTTCTTCCATTCACGGTAAAGCCTATACATTTTCATTCTTCATCTATGAATTCGATTCTCTTCCTCTCCCTTCTCAGATAAATAAGACTCTTCACTCTAAAAATTTCCCTCTTAACTCAGTACTCGCTCAATGTAAACCCTGCATAGTTTAAATAGGATTTGATTCTGAAGGTTAATGTCTCACGGGCTTCCCACCGACTAAGCCACTTCATTTCTGCCAACGTTTCGATGAAATACTTTTCCTTCGTCCTCAGGACTTGTTGATGTTTCATCAACCATATTAATACACTCATTTTTAGTGAATTCACAACTTTAAGGGCTGAAATTTAAGATGCAATAAATCTCGGGTAGTGCCCATTACACAACCTACATATAAGTAAACCTAAACATTTATTCCTTTTGAAACTATTACCAGACTACAAGATGCTTTACATAGTACAGCACAGAGAACAATATTAGAGCCACACTATATTTCCAGGTCTGATAGAAGAGATAAATTAAGAGAGATGTTTTGCCGAACGGATATATATGGGAATTCGTTTTTCCTCAGAACCATAAAGGACTTTAATAAACGCTAGTCCTAACTTCGTTAGAGCACTTCATTTTCTTTTTAAACTGTAAACGGCTGATGTCCTAACACCCCCTGCCACACGCCTTTTAGGCGACTTGCGGGGTATTATGTAGATATAGATGCTATTTCCAGATCCCAGTTTTCGGCAGTGAATTAATTAATATCTCATTTGGTCACTACTCGTTCCAGAAAACCTTATGCCCCTCACCTCTACTCCCGTTTGGTGGCCACAGGGGACAGATTTCTCTGTACTTTTCCATTGCGGTTCATCTTGGAACGGCAGCCAAAATAACTTTCCCTGAAAAACCTATTACGGAGAAATATTGCTTCGCTCTCGAGGGAACACACCCTTGCCTCTCTGTCGGCGGCTCAGTGCCCACTGAAATCACCCCCAGCCACCTTTTATCTGTTATAGGAAGGGAAGGGCAACGGTCACACCCTTAGCCCCCTCCCCACAACCCTTCCTCCATCCACGGCAAAGACGTCGGGTTGATTTGAAAGAACGAGGGAAATTGCACCTTGAGGGGGATGAGCCACCTCGCCCACAATAAACCCTTCGCAGACTTGTGGTCGGGGTCGAGTATTTACTGGTAATTGGGACCCGTTTTTCTCGCCGGACGATTCTCCGAAAGCGTTCTATTAAGGATTCCTTCCTTTGGCAGGTTCTCATATGCGGTGCTTTGTTAAGGCGTCTTGCGACGGCTATCTAGCCATGACGGACCTTTGGGAAGCAGAGAGGTAAATAATGTTGACGGCGATGAAGCCGAAAGGGACCGGTTGCATTCGTATCCCTCTTCATTTCCTACTTTTTGGGTCAGGCTCTATAAACGCTACTAAAACATGTTTAACTCAGGCTATTTGCAAGCAAAATAATTATGGGGGATATCACATTGAGATATTTACAAGCCATATTCCTTTTCTAATTTTGTTTATTTTGAGTTCAATTCCATTGTTTTTATTTAGTGTATCGCTACTTATATATCATTACTTTATACTTCTTATGCATCAAAAGCTAGAAGACTTTTCGTCTTTAAAAAATACAAAGTTTTACGATTGTTTTCTGAAGGCGATATCCCACCAGCAGGCAAAATACTCTAGGGTCACCTTAAGCTCAAAACCGGTTTTGTACCGTTGGTATTATAAAATGTTTAAGGTGGAATAAAATATATCGTTATTATTCCACCCTCGGTGTACGCACTCACATGTGGAAATATCTACTTAGAAGCCTAAGGAAATGTTGGGCTTTGCAGAGAAAAGTCTGTGTCTTTGAACTATGTCAAATCAAAATGAAGTACGTTCCAGTCGTAGGGACAAACTCCGGGAACGCTACGCTTTGCTCCAATGGTTTCCTATTATTTTTTCATTGCCTAAATCAAAAAAAGATTACTCCTGGAGTAATCATCTTTTACGCTTTTAGATTTTTAAATGACGATATCTATTTTTCGCGATTAAATGAAAAGTGAAAAGTTTCAAGCGCGCGAAAACGCGACGGCTAAGTATGAATGCTGGGCAAAGCCCGTGTGACGTCAGTCCAGTTCCCGCTGCCGCATTGTGAGGTGACCTTGGGGCGAGGAAATGTGCGCCGCTGCGATGCAGGCTGCTAGCAGGTAGCAGAGTACCCTGCTACCAGGTAGCGCTTTTTAATATCTTATCAAACGAAGGAAACTTCCCGACCATAGGCAGTTTAATAGGTGATTATTAAACATGTTTCCCTGAGCTCTGTGCCTCATGCATGCATTGGTAATCTCAGACGCTGTAAAACTCCTATCTACTCGTATAGAAACTAGGTCCCTGTGACATCACGTGGAGTGGCATCGAATGGGCGTAAATCTGGCCTTTTTCAAACGCAGTAAACTTGACCATTGCCATTCGTCTAAACTGGGATTTCTAAAACCAAATAATTTGTATATAATGAATACGCAAATGGTGGGTAATGAATCGCAATCAATGCTTTTCGTTTTCTTTAATGAAGGAAACTACCCTATCACGCGGATTCCCTATTTATCAGAAACTTAAAATTATGCCGGACTTGGTGGCGGCGGGGTAAAGTTCTCGCCTGCCAAACAGTAAGTCGCGGATTTGAGTCCCGGCTGGATAAGTTATTTCCCATATTCAGGGCATGGTTGTTTGCTAACATGTTAATAACTCCGACGTAAAAGGCCGAATAGAGCTATTTTCGGCACTATGGAAATAAAGAAATAAAATGAATAAATAAACATCACGTAAATATGCATACATAAACGTTGGAATGTTATAGAGAAGGTATTTATAGAATTGAAATGCATTTATATGCATTAATATATTCTTTAAACTGTAATCATAACTAAATACCAAAATTTTTCGTGAGTATATTATATGATACACATATTTCTCTCACTTTCAAATTAATTGGAAAGTGTGTTCATCCAGTTACTTAATACCCCAAATTGAAAAGGGATGGCATAAGTTCTCTGGGCTAGCCGTATTTGGAGAAGTTGGACGCCCTAGAATCATTCAAAATTTCCGAAAAAATGTCTATGAATTTTTTTGCTAAAGATGCTCTCTTCCTATTCCAATTCCATTTAACTTCCCATCGCCTTTTGTCATAATCTTTCCATAATCATTGACCCCGTGTATTTATTGTATTCCATTTTTTAAATAGCCTACGATGTCACATAGCACCGAAAGCGGTCAAGCAAAGCCACGTGTATGAAATTTACAAACACTCCATTTCAACAAGTGTATAGAATATTTGAATTCCAATATTAGGTTGACTATCATACCTGTCATTCAATCTTAGATAAAATAAAGATCTTTTATTAATCCTTGACTCAGTGCGGCTAAAATCACTCACGCAGAAACTGCCGCAACCTCGACTTTATCACTTATTGGAATTCGAATGATATCGTCGTAATTTAATGAACTCTTACGCCTGAGGGGACCTCTTGAGTTCCTTTAGTCGCTGATATCGTTCCTTTTGGATTATTTTCCAAGGAAATCGCCGATTCGCGAGATTTCCAGTAATCCCATTAACTCAAGGGGATTTTCATCCATCACAATAACGCTCGCTTTGATTCGCTTGCAACAATTGTCTCCGAAGATCACTCGGCGAATTTTCGATCCAAAAACATATTCACTCATGTTAAACGAATAAGGTGTCGTTCGGATAAAATATAATGATATGAATAATTTATTAATACCCCTTATCAACAATTTGAAACAAACAGAAAAATAATTTAATATAAATTAATAGATTTTTCGCAATTAAAATGTTGAATGCAAAGTATTTTGGAAATTATTTAACATAATTCATCCGCATACTTTTTAAACAAATACGAATTGCCCAAAATATTATGATGAAATGCACAAACACAACTGATACAAGGAATTACTTCAGTATGCAAAATAATAATAAAATTCAGTGGTCAGAAAGTAACGTGTAATACTGGATCTTAAAAGTTAAAACTATCAGCAGAAGAACAATATTTTAAGTTTTTGGGCAGGGTATTCCAAAGATGGCATGCAGTGGCCAAGAAATAATTTTGGAACTTCGTTTACCGACGACTAGGAAAATAAAGACACCCAGAATCACATCGAGTGTAAATATCCCTAGTAGAGGTTTCACGGAAAACATGTCGAATAATAATATTCATGAAGGACATTGATGATTAAATTTGACAGACTTCACATTAGGTCCGATTATAAGAGCAGGAATATTCTCTGCTCTGCTGCTGTCTACGTTCAATTGCATTGCTAATTCACCGCAATTGAAGTGAATAGCTAATAGCTAAAATCCCGGTGATGGAAAACATACCAAGTTTGTGCAAGTTGTTGTCCCTTTTAAGGGACATCAGTGTATACCGTCACTGTCAGAGTATAGATTGAAAACCCGACTAAACCTGTTATGCAAATTCAAGAGCAGTCATTTTCCAATGATGTAAACCATACCAGAGTGAGCTATGTGTTATCTGCAGTGCAATTATTGCAAACGAAAAGTAATCACAAATCAATAATCAAATAAAAGAATGGATAACAGAAATATATGATAAAGCAGCGGTATGCATTGCCATTATCGCTATCTCCGGTTGAGAGGCCTTTAAAATGGTTGTCTATTCGACCTTATTCGAGCGGAAAATCAACATAAAAGATGACGTCGCATTCAACATTCTAGCATCTCCATCAGACAGGCAGCGCCACGAGAAACCGATAGCGAGATATGGAATTTCACGAAACAAAAGAAAGGCAGGGGGCGAGTTCCAAGGGGTGATGGAACTGGCAAGTGGAAGGAAGGAGTCGGAATGACTTTCACCCTTCGTCTAAAAAACATCACTCCACTGAGAACTAATGAGAATGTCCCCATAAAAAAAGAGCCGTCTCTTTCTTTCCCTTCTTCCTCCGTATTTTAGTCGTTTTATTTACATTTCTTTTAAGTACATTTCCGCGATGCAACATTTGATAAGTTCCTCTTCTATTCACCAATGCTAAATCGTCTTGACTGAAATAGCCAGTTAATCTTTCGGTATGTTTTTGAGGAGAGTAGCAAGTGGAGCCTTCACTTCTCCGCGTTGGAAATGACACTGCTTAAATACCTAAACGCCATTATGATGATAAAAAAATTGACGCCGTATGATCACAATAAAGACAACAAAATATTTAGCCAGCACGAAGCTCCGTACCCTGGTCCCCTGGTGGTAGCCTTAAGCGCTACCACTTCCCCATCTGACCCGACTGCTATATGGTGCGATATTATGGAACTATACGCGGCTTTTTTAAAGTACCGCATGAAAATTAATTAATTACAGCCTAACTAAGGCCCATTCAATGGAACCACTACTAGTTCAGGGATATATTCACCATTCCGAAGGCCATAAAAAATACGGCATTGAAAAAGGTGGAGCAAGGTTCGTGGTCTCCCCTTGTGAGTGAGTGCCTGATTCCGAAATTTTGCGTAAGCCTGAACCACGCGATGATTCTTTTCCTTCCCTTTTGAGGGACAGCTCCAGCGATAGATCCCATGTTGGCGGAAAAGATGACCGTTTCACGTGACCATGACGCAAACCCAGAAATTTTGTCGTATTGGTCTGTATAATGTATTATTTCTTGCTTACACAAAGAAGAATCTTCTTACAGCTGAGAATACAAGCATAAAAGGAAACAATTCATCAGATGCTACATATGGAGCACGCTTCTCTATGTAAGCGAGGCTTGGACGTTGACAGCAGCAGAGAAGTCAAGAGTGGAAGCATTCGAAATGTGGTGCTACCGAAGAATGATGAAGATAAAATGGATTGACCGTGTGAGTAACGAGGAAGTGCTAAGAAGAGTGGGAGAAAAGAAAAGCCTCCTAAAGACCTCAATCAGAAAACGAGACAACTTAGTTGGCCATATTTTGAGGCACGACGGCCTGATGAAGTCTATTGTAGAAGAGCAGGGGGAAGGGAAGAAAGGCAAGGAACGGCCCCTAAGAGTTACATAGGACAGGTCATAGAGGATGTAAAAGAGAAGAAATACGTCGCTATGAAAAGGTTCAAGTACATTTTGTAAAAAAACATACATTAAAAAGTACAGTTGTAATGAAAAAACAGACATTGAAAACCTTAGTAAAATTTATTTTTATTTAATTAATCAAAATTAATGGTAACTAGGTTTGGTAATAGCTTAGTAACGTAATGTCAATAAGTACGTGCAAAGTTAAGGTATGTAAAAAAATTTTGTGCATTTTGTTTTTATATAGATATATTTCTTTAAATTATATCATTGTAAAAAAAACTCTATCGTAACATTTATTTATGTAAAAATATTGTATATCGTTGTATTTTATATTGTTCTCATGTTTTCTTTCATAGCTCTGATGATAGTTTAAAATAAACTGCAACGTTGGCTAAAACTTTTTTGCATCACATACATTTTACCTATACTCCGAGAACTATTTTACTGTGAAAAGGTTGGCGGATAGGATAGAGAGATGGAGAGCTGCGTCAAACCAATCTAGGGATTGTTGTCTAATGATAATGATGTTTCTGTGCTTCCCCTGTGCTTCCCAATTCTCCCCCGAATTCTTCCTTCTCCCTTCTCCTCCCACCTTGAATGATCCTGTCAGGATTTTGGATTCATTTCGGGAATTGAAATGCAGTAGTACCTAATGATATTTGCGACCTAATCGAAACAAATTTAGTAGAATTTGTGAAATAAAAATTACGTGCACTGAGAGATATCTTTTGTATCATTTAATATGCTGTTCCAGGAATTCTCTCCGAGAAAAAGTTGTCTTCACAACTTATGAGGGTATCGCAGGGATCATAATCGTGATTTGTGCCTTGTATCTATGGCGTGTGAAGTAAATATGGGGAAGAAGGAAGGCTATTTTAAGAGAGCTGAAGTGGGCGATGAATTTGAGAGAGGTGGAGAGGAAGAAATCGGCTGGTCACATTGATCATGAGTGCATCATAAGTGCTGAACCTCACTCAACCGTTTCTGGGAACCTTAAAAGCCTCCCTATTCACGACTGAGCTTCCAAGATTAATACCACTGCAAGATAGATAGGAAGCACTTAAGCCACGTGCATGCTCAGAAGGTGGAGTAAGAGATTTCCAAATAAAGTCGAAAAAAAAATCAAGCGAGAATAATATGATTCCACACCATTGCAACAAAAGTATTGACGATACTGAAGATTATTTTTTTTATTTTATTTTTATTTTATGCTCAAACCACCGGATACAGCTCTTATTGGCCATTTTACACCGGGGTGTTCAACAAATGTAACAAGAAAACGTACATAAACGACCATGCCCTGGACGGGGGAAACCTACCCAGGCGGGACTCGAACCCGCGACCTCTTGTTTGGCAGGCGAGAACGTTACCCCTACGCCACCGAGGCCGGCAAGATTATTAAATATCGGAATAAGATAATAAGATAATCTTAAATACACCTCGCTTTTTCGGCAACTAAAATTGGGAGGATAACTACTAAATCCGTTAAAACATCCCAATATATAATAGAAATATATGTTTTTGTTATTTTATTGAGCCCGATATTAACTATCGGGCATAACATATCTCATCATGATATCTGGTATGGTATTGGTATTTTGGGGAGGCGACCGACAGCTGAGGTCATTTGCGCCAAGAGGGGTAGGTAAGGAAGGGTGGAGAGAAACCCGGCGTCGGCATTAGCCTGCTCTTAACGAAAGGCGCCGAGGGGACCACGGCTTAACGTCCCATCCGACGGACGGAGTGTTGCGCTTAAAATGTCCTCCACACAACATTCAAGCAGGGATCGGGCACTATCTGAAAAATTCTCTGCCACTGTCGGGATTTGAACCCGAGCCCGACGGGTGGGAATCCAACACTCTAGCTACCACACGAACCCGATCCCCATCGTGATATCTTTGTATTCCATTTTCACAAATTATCTTTTCTTATTATTTACATCTTTTATTCTTATATTTGATCGCCATTAAACAGCTAAGAAATCGCTTCCCGATAAAAAAAATTAAGATAGGTATAACGAGTATATCGGATGATTTATTGAAATAAATATCATAATATATTTATAGAACACGATATTTTGATTTATCTTATCGGGCGGTACATTACAATTACAATAGAAATACCAAATGTGTGGGAGGTATTGCAATAGCTCCAAGAGGCGGGCGGTAGAAACCTCATGCAATAATTAATTTCATTTCGGGAAAGGACAGGGTTCCCACTCCCTAATAAGCGGTCAATATGATAAATTAATCGCTTCAATATTTTCTTAGCCGGATTTGGCGACGCATCTGCTTTCACTTCCCATTTCCGTCGGAAAGAATACTATGGTCCGCGGTATTTCAACCCGTCTTAGGACCTAAATCAGTGTTTCCCAAACTTTTTCGAGCCACCGCCCCCTTGGATCCATAAACCTATGCTCAAACGCCCCCCTAATCTGTATATTTAAAATAATAATCAGAATCATATACTAATTAACCAAATCAGGAACACTGTAATAATTAAATTAAAAACAATGACTAATTAAATGATTAATAAACAATTAAGTTCTCTGTGTCGTGAAGTTGTACCAACGATAGACCAAATGAAACTAAACCCCTTCAAACGTTTCCCTTGTGCAAGAAAGGATCGGAAATATTTTTCAACCGTTCTTACTTTAAAATGTAAGAAAACACATGGTTTAAATTACTTCCTTATGCGGGAACAAAGTAAACTTTAGAAGCGAAGCTTAAAAACGAAGACAGAGGGAAGGTTACGGAACCTTCGCATTTGTCAGGACCCTCCGACGCCCCTCTGCCGCCCCCTTGGCACTTTTCGCCCCCATAGACTACAGCAACGCCCCCCAGGGGGCGGTAGCGCCCACTTTGGGAACCACTGACCTAAGCAGTATGACCTCGCCAGCAGCTTTATCATATTTTTATAAACTTTCTTTTATTTTATGATTGCAAGACAATTGAAACACGTCTTGTGAGCTGTAAAATAAAATTATTGGGCCTTAATTTATATTTTTTATCATTTCATTCATGACGCCTTACGTTTTAAAGAATGTATTCTCCTCGCCTTAATCCTGCGTGGTATTTCCTTTCCACTTCCCCAGTTGGGCCGCCGGTCAACCCCCAACTACCCTAATTTCATCCCCCGCTGAGCACACCTCTTTAACCCTCTCCCTGAACATGAATCGCCGCATCAGCTATGCCACTAACCAACTAACTAACCAACTAACTAACCAACTAACTAACCAACTAACATCAGCTAACCAACAAACACTCCCAAAACCCCCTGCTCTCGCAGAGAAAGACGTCACTCCAGCGAGCCACTCCGGACGTGATAAATCTTCTAATGCAGGGGCGGACAATAGGGTAGTTTCCTTCATCAAAAAACGAAAACGAAAGTTATTGATCGAGATTCGTTACCCACCATTGTTTTATTCATAACATACAAATTATTTGGTTTTAGAAATTCCAGTTTAGACGAATGTCAATGGTCAATTTTAACCGCATTTGAAAAAGTCCAGATTGGCGCCCATGCGATGCCACTCCACGTGTCGTCACAGGGACCTAGTTTCTATTCGAGTAGATAGGAGTTTCAAATCGTCTGAGATTACCAATGCATGCATGAGGCACAGAGCTCAGGGAGACATTTCTTAATATTCAATTTTTAAAATTGCCTAAGGTCGGAAAGTTTCCTTTGTTCGTTAGGGTATTAATGTTCCTTATTTAAGCTAAGTGCCACCTGCCAGCAGGACACTCTACTAACTGCATCGTATCCGCGCTCATAGCCTCGCACCAAGGTGGCCTCTCACAGCGGCAGCCGGAACCAGAATGATATCACACGGGCTTTTCCCAGCATTCATACTTAGCCGTCGCGTTTTCGCGCGCTTGAAAATATTCACTTTTCATTTAATCGCGAAAAATAGATATCGTCATTTAAAAATCTAAAAGCGTGAAATGCGTACTCCAGGAGTAATAATCTTTCGATTTAGGCAATAATAAAATAATAGGAAACCACCCTATTGTTTGGGATCGAGGGCACTTTGTATGAGCGAAGATTATCGGATGGCCACTCCGTTTACAATGATTTTATTAATCAGTTAACATTACATTTAATGATTAAAAAAGAGTGACATACGGGTGTATGCCGCGTGTCGTAGTGGACATTGCCCCGACGCGACGTTCCGCGACCGACTGCTGGTCACTTCTTCAAGGGAATGATACTTTTTATTTCAGTTTTAGCTGCCTTTTTATTTCAGGTGGGAGGGGTGGGCGGAGGGTGTGAGGAGTGAGGACTGGAGGGGGAAGATGACGAAATGTTGCGGATGACTGGGTTCCATGTACTGCTGATTCTCAATCCGGTACCTCTGTTATAGTTGTTCTTGTTCTTCTTTATTTCTATGGCTTCGCGGATGAGTCGGGCTTTAAAATGTTTTGCCCTCGCGACGACTCTTGATTTTTCGAAGTCCGGTGGCTTCGTGCTCCGCTACGGCTGACTTTGAAGAGTAACCCATTCGAATGTCCCACTTTTGCTCTTCTATTCGAGTTTTGACCGTTCGTCCCGTTTCCCCGATGTATTTCTTCTCTTTTTCAATCGCCATGGGCCGCGAAAGCTTCAATCAAGAAATTATATTAAATTTCAGAAAAGTATAAATTGTGTAATAAAAATTTTAAAAATAGTGGTACTTGTATTCTACTTATTCATTTGGTTAATTTTATATTAGTTAGATTTCTAGCTGAGAGAAATGGAAAGCTACGTTTTTGTCTCCAATTCCGTTGTACTTAATCGAAAGGAAGCAAAATTTTTAAAAGAATGGGTTTTTCAGCGTTATAAGACTTGAAAGTGCTGTTCAATTGTTAAATGCGATGAGAGTTCTAAAATTAATGGAACACAATTTTTTCTGAAGCAGGGTTAGTTTTATTCAGCATTCAAATACATTACCTCTTGTTATTTCCCAATTTTTTAGCTACATAACACTATTTTTAAACGTAATCTCGGTTCAATGCTAAAGCTTGACGCCACCTTGAACTTAATATACTTGATTGAAACTTAATATACTTAATTGAAACTTAATATACTTAATAACTTGTTACTTCATTGAAATGAAACAAAATTTAGTTAAATGCCAGGAGAGTTCAACAACTAATTCAACACATGTTTTTCTGAAACAGGGTTAGTTTTATTCGGCAACGTGTGAGAGCTCAGGGGAGCCCTTCAAGGATACAACGCACCGGGGCCGGGAACCAAGCCCGTGGCTTATACGCCCAGACACACGGGGAGGGGAAGGAAGGGAAGGAAAAAGGATAGAGGCGCCGCCGCGAAATTTTTATTCTGCCGTCATATAAACCATGTTATTTTCCAGTCCTTTGGCTACACAAAAATATTTTTCACCTTAACCTTCATTGCATCCTACGCTTGACTCCAACTTGAGCTTAATATACTTAATTGATACTTACCAATCGGAAATGAATGTAAGTATACGAGACGTAGCAAGAATAGGGTGATTTCCTTCATCAAAGAAAACGAAAGGCATTGATTGCGATTCGTTACCCACCATTACTGTATCCATAATATACAAATTATTTCGTTTTAGAAATACCGGTTTAAACGAATGGCTATGGTCCATTTTTATCCTCATTTGAAAAGGGCCAGATTGGCGCCCATGCGATGCCACTCCACGTGACGTCACAGGGACCTAGTTTCTATACGAGAGGATAGGAGTTTTACGTCGTCTGAGGTTACCAATGCATGCATGAGGCGCAGAGCTCAGGGAAACATGTCTTAATAATCATTATTATAACTGGCTAAGGTCGGAAAGTTTTCTTCATTTGATAAGGTATTAAAAATCCTTATTTAAGCCAAGCGCTACCAGCCAGCAGGGTACTCAGCTACCCGCTAGCAGCCTACGTCGTATCAGCGCTCAACTCGCCTCAAGGTCACCTCACAGGGCGGCAGCGGGAACCAGAAATACGCTACACGGAGAGATTTCCCGGCATTCATCTTACGCGTCGCGTTTTCGCGCGCTTGAAATTTTTCACTTTTCATTTAATCGCGAAAAATAGATATCGTCGTTTAAAAATCTAAAAGCGTGAAATACGTACTCCAGGAGTAATAATCTTTCGATTTAGGCAATAAAAAAATAATAGGAAACCACCCTATTCTTGAAAATGATATAGAAAAAATGCTAAGTGTTTTCAACCTAAATCGGCCGCGAAAAAATGTGTTGCAATACCTATTGAACTCACATAGTATATAAGGAAAAATCTATTTCAGGAATCCAATCTCAAAGCACAGATAGCAAATCATAAACACACTGATTTTTCAGCCTTTTATTGAAAAAAAAGTAGTCAAGGCTTCATTTTTAAATAAATGTAAGGAATGAAATCCAATTTGCAGCTCTCCAGTTGTGACACAAAATGAGCGCAGAGAAGTTCTCCAAACGCGGAAAAGAATTGAGCGTTGCCACGTTACAGCACGTCTCGACCATTAGGGGCATTAGGAAACGATACACGCTCGCTCTTGCCATTGGCTCCCGTATCCGCAAGGATGGGAAGACTGAAACGAGGAAAACCTCATTTTTCGGTGGCCAGAATATTGAAAAAAGAAAAGACAAAATGTCCCTCCGATAATTGGATTCGTCCTTTGGGTCCTCATAATTGTTTTTCTCGTACTCTGTACGGAAGAACTCATTAATGGAGGCTCGCTCCCCTCAAGAAAACCCTAATATAAACGTAGTTGTTCAAAAAGATACTAAATTCTAAATTGCTTTACTATTCTCCGTAAAATATCTCAAGTGTGGCTTGGAAAGGTTTGAAGAAACTGAAATAATAGTTGCGTTCCGATAATACTATCAAAACAATTAGATTGCTTCGTTACTCGTACATACACTATTAGAAGCAGAGTAATTCTTACTCCAAGGCAGAATCAAAGCCTGGATACTGCATGATAGAATAAAGTAAAAGCATTTCGTACTTGCCACTAAATTTTAATATTTTTCAACCGGTTTCGACGTATTCTACGTCATTTACAATCTATAATGCCGACGTAGAACACGTCGAAACTGATTTTAAAATATTAAAATTGTGTGGAAAGTACAAAGCGCTTTTACTTTATTATATCATGCATTACTTCCACAAAGTACATGCACCCACCATCAACTAACTTCCTTAAATACTGTGTGTCTATAAAATCCTATTCAGCCCAATTACATTCTGGGTAATTATAGATCTATTTATCAAAAAAAGGCTTTCAAATATGTCTTTCACCAAGTACATTTCTAGTTTATGCCCATTAACGGAAAAAATTTACAAAATGGTATATTAACATTTCAATATAAAAATTGATTGAACTACTACTACAATTTAACAGTTCAATTCGTTAATGCATTTACAAAGTATCAAGAACGTGACAATTGATCGAAGCATCACACTCGGCTTACTTAAACAATTACTGCTAAAATTTAATGGGCTCTAATTGCGATACGACAACATCTTTTATCCAGAAAAATACTTTCAGAAAGGTGACGGTCATTCAAAACATCGCAGTAGACTGACTTAAACTACGAGTGCCTAAAACCTCTATGAAAGAACTCTCCGTGCGAGAAATTAACGCTAAGCGAACATCAAGAAGAGGCACTAAACGGAGACTATTCCGCTTAAAAATTTAAATGAATCGCAAAGATGAAAAACAAAAAAAAATCCGACCCTATTGTGTCGCAGCGAGCTGCGAAAATGAATTGAAATCTGTCAGAAAGTGAGCCTGGTATTTTTTTTTCTTGTACGGAAGCATTTATAATTGGGGGTTAGTTCCCCTATGAAATCCTTAATATGTAATTAAATGTTCAAAAAGAAACTAAATATTGATTTTTATAAGTGTAGCTGGGAAGAGCTTCAAGAAACTGAAATGATAGATGCAGTTTGAAGGTGCAATCAAAACGCTTATATTGCTTTCTTATAGACACTATTCATGTGTAGAGTAATACTTACTCCAAGCCTTCAATGAAATATTGCGCGTCTACAATGTCCTATCCAGTATAATTATATGCTGAGTCAACGGGTCAAAATAGATCTACTAAGTAAAAGAGGCTCAAATTTCACTTTCTCCGAGTGTATTTCTAATTTCTGCCCATAAACAGAAAAAATGTATGTAAAATGGGATATTAAAATTTCATTATGAAAATTTTGATGAATTCTAACTGCAATTGAACAGGTAAGGTCTTTTAAATGAAAAAGAAAAAACATCAAAAGGATGACGGTCATTCGAAGCATCGCACTGCATCGCACTGCATCGCATCGCACAAGCTGACTTAATATGAGTGCTTGAAACTCTACGAAAGAACTCTACGTGCGAGAAATTTACACTAAGCGAACATCAACAAGAAGAGACGCTTGAGTAAACTATTCCGCTTATAAACTTAAATGAATCGCAAAGATAAAAAAAAATGTCCGTCTCTTTTGTGTGGCAACGAGCTGCGAACATGGCTGTCAATCTGTCAGAAAGTGACCCTCGTTTTTTTCCTGTAGGGAATAATTAAACAATGGGACTTAGTTCCCCTAAGAAACCATGATGTAAAAGTAGTTGTTCAAAAAGATATTACATATTGAATTTTTGAATTGAACTATGTTCCGCAAATTTTATCGAAGTATATCTTGTAAGGGCTACAAGAAAATGAAGTGATTGATGCAATCCGAAGATTACGCTGGGCTTAGATTGCTTGAACAATTGAGAATGGATATCATTAAGAGCGACACGGAGATAATAATACTAGAGCCCCACTATATTTCCAGGTCCGACAGAAGCGATAAATTAAGAGAGTTGTTTTTCCGAACGGATAAATATGGGAATTCGTTTTTTCTCCGAATCAGAAAGGACTTTAATAAATGCTAATCGTAATTTCATTAGTGCATATCCATTTTATGTGTAAATGGCTTGTGTCCTAACACCCCCTACCACACGTCTTTTCGGCGGATTGCAGGGTGGCATGTAGATGTAGATGAAGATGCAATCAAAATACTTATAGCTTTGTTACAGACACTATTAATGAATAGAGTAATTTTCAACCCAAGAAAAAAATCAAGGTTCTTAAATTGAAAAATTTACACTTAAAATAAAGGCTCAATCTTAAATACTGTTATGTCTTGAAAATCCTACATAATACAATTAAATGTGTGGTATAAAGTTCAATATAATTCTATTTAGTATAACAGTCTTTAAATAATCACTTTCAATAGGTGTGTTTCTAAGAAACTAGCCATAAAGGGTATATCATATAAAAAAGGAATATTTCTAATCCATTATGAAAATGTAAGGAACTCTTATTGCAGTTTGACAGGCAAGGTCATTACGCATCATAAAAACCATTCATGTAATCATTAATCGAAAATTCGCACTAGGCTGACTTTAACTACAGGGAATACGGGTGAATAGGGGTGCAATCTGAAGATGCAACCAAAACACTTACTCATATATAGCTTCGTTACAGTTGCCTTGCTAAAAACCCTATGAAAGAACTCGCAGAGCGAGAAATTAACGCTAAGCGAACATCAAGAGGGGACACTAAAAGGAGACTATTCCGCTTAAAAATTTAAACGAATCGCAAAGACGAAAAATAAAAAAATAGCCCGACCCTGTTGTGTCGCAACGAGCAGCGAACATGACTCGCAATCTGTCAGGACGTGACCCTGGTTTTTTTCCCACTATTTTTTCCCCATATCAAAAAGAAAAAAAATTTAATGGGGACGTGTGCACTCGTTAAAAAATATGTTTCGAGGAAGGAGGAGAGCACGGATTTGATCTCCTCTGAGCTGTTTGCTCTGGGGACCGCCGCGCGGAAGAAAAAAGAAATACTAGGGAGAGAGAAAACACGAAAAATAAGAAATGGTCTTCTCTTTGCCTCCCATGGCGTTTGCACAAAAGGAAGCTGACCCAGTAGAGTGGATAGCATCCCTGGCGCGGGTCGAGCAAACACTTCGACACACTTCCTTCCAGACCCGTCGCGAGCTCGCGAAGCGAATAAGAGCTAATCTTCTTTTCTATGGCCCTTATTTTTTCTCTGTTTTAAGAAAAAGGACAGCCTCATTAGCGGGAACATGGTTGAGTACGGGTAAAAAAATAATGCTTTCAGACGTGATTTTTCCGCTCCTTTTTATTCAGAAGGGGGAAGTATATTCGGTACCTTAAAAAGGAAGATTATTCCAATGAGTATTGCGCTTTCTCACTTCAAATTTTTCGACAATTAACATTAGGAAATGTTACGTTTTCGGTACGTCAGAAGTAATAAAAACTACAATTAGAATATCTGTCTGTTTTTTCCGTCTTCTCACCGCGTGCTTGAAATATTTCTAAACCACTCGTATATGTTTTTAAAGAAAAATTATTCAATTGCTATACTTTCCTGGTTTTCGCGATAGAATCGCAGAAGTAGCTGTGCAGGGTAAAAATCTTTATAATTCAGCTTTCACGCGAATTGCTTTTACGATAATTGTCCTCTTTCCCATTTTCCAAATTCCGGAGATGTATTTCTACTTTTTCCATTAAAAGCATACATTTTCCGTGACTCACCCATGTTATTATTTTTAGGGTATGTATAGGTCACTCTCCAAAAAACGTACATTTTCGACAGGCAAAATAAAAAAATAATTTTAGTTTATTTAACCAAAATTGCGTAATTACAGTTTGTCATACATACAAGCTAATGACGTGAGTGGCAGAGATCGTTAGTGATACTTACTCTGTTTTTTTATTTTAACTGCTTGTGTTGTCCTTTTTATTCAGGAGGAGGAATTAATATATATTCTGGCCCTTAAAAAGGAAGATTATTCCAATGAATATTGCGCTTTCTCGCTTTAATTTTTGTGACAGCTAAGCACATTAGAAAATCGTATATTTTCGGTAAGTTTGAAGGACAATCAGAGGTAGTAAAACCGCAATGATAAACTTCTACATTTCAACACGAAAAGATATCGAGATACAAAATCCGAAAAAATCTTCGCCCAATAAAATATCAATAAAAGATTCCTATAATTACCTGATCTCGCGAAAAATCTTACAGTTCAATGTCATATAAGTTCATATTTTATCGGGAAACGTAATTTTATCGGTATTGGTAAATTATTCGGAAGGCAAATTTTCAACGGGTAATAATACATGTCTTGGAATGTAGGTCTTGAAGAAATTTAAATTAAATTTTACCCAATGTATCGGTATGTTTATACACCTTGATCAGGGCTTGGAATAAAAATGAGAACGTAATGTTGTTACATAAGCAGCCAGGGGCGGATCCAGGATTTTTTTCTGGGAGGGGCACAAGCAAGGCCGTATCCAGGATTTTGTTCCGGGTGGGGCACAAGGATACCTCGCAATACAAAACGAATGCAATGATAATGGGACCGTATTAAAAATCTTGCATATTTTTGAGGGTCTGGGGGGGGGGGGGCACGTGCCCCCGTGCCCCCCCCCCCCTGGATCCGCCTATGTAAGCAGCATAAAAGGTTATAACAAAGTTTTTACTATGATAAAAAATATAATTAATTCAGTTTTTAATTAATTGGAAAGAGGAAACCCGAATTTTGACATACTTTTTTGCAAATTTTATTGATGGTAACTTAGCTTATACAGTTGATAGAGACCTAACAATTTTAATTAATTATATTTTATAATAATGAATTTTAGTTGAATTGTCGATGTCTGATATTTTATTACAACTATTTCTGTTTTTGGAAGTATACTTTACTTCTTTACATAATCTTTCTATTAATACAATTTAAAATTAAATACAGTCATCGCCAATTTAATTTATGCATTAAAAGTTATCCTATTAAGATATTGGATTTTCCAATTCTCCCACGGCTACCATCGACAGCTCACGGCAATATACTGGCATAAAATACGTAACAAACTCAAATCAACGGTAAAAATCCAAAATAACACTGGTTCCACCCGTGAAGACGATGATATAGTAAAAAAAAGGCTAACGCGGCGACCCTTCTACGCTGTAGGTACGTGTTCAGCAATTCGCTCGTTTCGTCGCCGTCGGGATGAAAATATAAAATAAAAGAACTTCGCGCTCCGCAGTTTTTTTTATTTTCCTCTCAACACGGCAACACTTACCACCCCGACGAAGACATAGTGTAAACGCATAAAATACGCGGGGAGCGGTACATGACAAGGCGAAGCGATTTCACGTCTGACTTTTTCAGCCCCCTGGATTTTTTTTCCGGTAAACGAAAAGGCGACAGGTGGGGTACGATGAGTAAGGCGGGAAAGGGAGAGAGAGTTTTCAAAGGGAAAGAGTTGTATAAACTTCCTCACCTTGGGGGTGGAGTAAGACGTGAACTACGACATGCGCGGGTTACCATGGTTACCTGAATTTGTATCTCATTCCGTTCGAAATTCTAGAGCCTACCCCGAGTGTTTTCATTCGAGTCTGGAGCTATTAAATGTTTTTTTTTTTTAAATGATGAATAAATGGTATTTAACACTTGGCTGTCGCCAAAATATACAGAATGGGAAAAAATTCTGTCACAAAATTTTAAACTAGGATAGCTGATGATAGAATGAGAAAAAATAACTGGTAATGTAGAGAATAATGTTGACAAAAATTATGCTGAATAATGTTGATCGAAAACGCAACATTTTTAAAGTACTGAAACTTTGAGCTAAGCGTTTCGATTGACAGCGAGTTTGCCCTGTTGCCAAATGCCTTTGATACATGGAGAACTCAGCAAGAAAAGCACTGGAAGTCATGAGATGTCCAGAGCATCCGGCAACACAGGAAACTCGCGGCCAATCTGAGCGCTTAGTTTAAAGTTTCTGTAGAATTAAAATGGTGCGTTTTCTACTTAAACATCATTCGTAATATTGGTTCCTGCTGGCAACAGCTATCCAGGATATAAATTTCTTCACACAATTGTTCTCCACCTTGTTTACAGAACACCGTTGCCAACATTATTTTCTACATTACATCAGTTTCGTGGTGTGTGGGTCTTGAAAAAATTTAACTGATATTTTTTGCCGTCTATCTAGTCTATTTTTAAACCTTCATCAGTGCTTGAAATTATATTAAAATAATTCTTAAAAAATTATCTCTGTTTGCTCGTTAATTTTTAACTGAATGTTTCTCTTTGTTAATTATTCTAGAAGTGATTGTAAAAACATTTTTACAATAATTATTTTTTATAAATCAAATAAATATCCATTTTCATTTCAAGCCCTGATGAAAGTTCAAAAATAAAATGAAATGTTGACAAAAAGAATTTCATTTCAATGTTAAAGTCCTACAATCCAAAAAATAGTAGAAATATTAAAAACAGAGGTCTAGAAAATAACAAAAACTAGGTTTATTCACCTATCCCATATCCTAAATATGATGACTTTACGTTTTACCTTTTGACTGTTCTATCATATACAATTTCTTTTAGTATCTGAGATAGTGGCGTAATAGGGAATATGCTTTGGGGGGATTACACTGCCCCCCACGGCAGTGGGGGTCCGGGAAAATATATTTTGAAAAATGACATGCCTGGATATGCATTTTACATCATTTTGCCAAAAAAAATAACTTTAATCAGGTGCGTTTATTAATTTCAAAACTAGGCAATAGTTTTACGTAGCTTTTTTATTTCTCTGAGGATTTGGAGAGGATCTATCCCATCATCCCCCCGAAGTTACGCCACTTATCTAAGTTACATAACAATGCTTAGCACGGTCTATTCTGGTCTACCCTGAAAATCATAAGGTGATATGAGAAGTTCTATGCAAGTAACCCATCGCCAAAAAATATCGTAAAAGGTGAGAGGTATGTCCTCTTGAGTCGAAACTTCGGTGGTCTGGGAATTGTGTTGCCGAATGGTATCACAAGGGAATCAAGAGAGGAGAACAAGTGTCTGAGAGGAGAGAAAGAGGCGGATCGTTTGACTACCGTTTTGAAAGATACAACGAATAAAATTCAATAAAAAACATGCTTTTCCAAAAACAGCATAAAATAATAATATAAAAATTACACTAACAAGTAAAACAATAAGCTTTTCATCACTCGTACAATAAATCGTTAGCGCTGATTATGTTTATTAGCATTGAGTGTATAAAGAGCCTGATAGGTGAGTAAGGATTGGCAGGCAATTGTAATTTCTAAACCTAATCAGCACGTACGCTGTATTCTTGAAGTGATGAGAAGCTTATGTTTTACTTTTTGTGTATTTCACACAAAGAGTTTTTTTTTATACATTTTTAATTTTATTATTGTCTTGTGACAGGGGGTGTTAGAACACCCCCTGCCACAGTGTTAGCAGAAAATTTTCAGGAAATAGGATATAAGAGAGTCTTCAGTTAAGAGGTAAATATATTTAGTGGGTTTATTTTCATGAATTTTGATGAATTATTACTTATAAATAAACTTCAACTGAATTCAATGGGATAGTAAGGCTACTATACATAGTTCAACGTGAAAATGGCATTTATGATAGGAATAAAAACTTAAGTGGCGCAGTGAACGGGAATTTTGACGGCAAAAAATGGCCAATGATGATAAATTATTTACAATAGTAATTGGCTGACGACTGTTAACAATAGTCTGGAAATTTCCATAAACATCGTTTCACAAATGTCAGCGTTAGTCAGGATAACCTACAACGGTCACTGGTTGGCGTAAGTCGATGATATTCAGATATTATCGATGGCTAACGATAGTCAATGCACGCCGATGGACATTAACTGTCAACAATTAACCCTTAGCGCTATCCCACTCCTATCTCTCGCGAAAAGTGCCAGGAGCACGATCGCACTCCTACTGTAATGTCATTCTTTAAATTATAAAAATCAACTCATGTTACCAAAAATTCGTCAAATAATACATTAAAAAGGTGAAATCGCATATGATAAAGATTTCATAAAGTTTTTGAATACATACCTTAAGTTGTTTTTGAGACCTAATTTTTTTCCTGACCTAAGGCAAAATCAGCAAAAATGCCTCGGCACTTTTAGCATTGTACCTAAAAAATCGGTCGGCACTCTAAGGGTTTATTAATGTTACTATACCCACATCGCTAGTCCACTACCATTGTTTGATTTTTTCCATAGAAACCGTAGATATACAACAATAGCTTAGATATTTCGCTTGTTGTCTGACTTAAAAGAGTTATGCTTAACTATCGGCTGATAATATATGGTAGATCATCGATAACCAGTAGACCACTGGCCGTAGAAATGGTACATCCCAGCCGTCGGTAGAGCATTAATAACTAGTAAACTACCAGCCATAGAAATGGAATTGTACATCCCAGCAATCGATATCTACGAATGCCATCACATCGACCATCGGCGATAGTTTCACTCCATCCCACTACCGAGCAGGTTAAGGTACGGAACCGCCTTTGTAGATAACTCGTCGTAATAGCCGACGTCGGAAATCATGATGTATAGGGTAGACGGCGACTCGGGGCAGGTTGGAGGCTACTCGCATTGGGGTGTGTGAGAGGGAAGGGTTAGGTAGGCAGGCGGGCAAGTGGTGGAGAACAAGGGGTTGAAAGGGTATTTCCAACCCCTCAACCCACCCCCCTCTCGACCTCCCAAACACATACCCTGGCTTTGATGGCGCGGCATAACCCTGCAGTCCCTTCCCACACCCCCCGACCGTCTCAAACCCTACTTCCCCCCTCCCAACACTTCCCTGGCAGTCCTGGGCCTGACAGCGGTGCCTTCATTTCCGATGATTTATCGACAAGGGGTGGGTTTCCTAAGGGGTTGGGGGGAGGCAAAGGGGTGTGGCGTGGCGGGTGGAGTGGTTCCGAAGTGCATGGTAGAAGTAGAAGGGGTTGGAATGGGATGAGGAGGTAGAGGTAGTGGAAGAGAAGAATGAAGGCAAGCGAAACGCATACAGAATGCGATGCTATGCGAGGGACAACATCTCTCGCGGTCCGCTATGCGAGCATTAGCCTATTAAGAGGACGCAGTAATACAGTAGCGGATACAGAAAAAACTCATGTGGGGGCGCAAAAGATTCCTTGAGTTACCTTTACTTTTATTATAATAAAAAATAATCAAGTCGCATGCAAAGTTTAAGAGGGTTTTAATTAAAGTGATTATGTGAAAATACAAGAAAATGCCATCTTGTGATATAAAAAAGTTAAAATTGTGGTTCTGCAATGTTTGGCAACACGGGCGCTCCCACAAGGGGGGGCGCGATATATATCTCGATGTGGAAAGGAAAGATTTTTGTTCCGATTGGTGGTAGAAATGTTACAAGAAATGGTACTTTCTAAGTTTATTTGATTTGAGATGTTTTAAAAACGTAGAAATTATTATTGTAATTACACATTACATTACATTTTATCGAAAAGTAATAATAGCGCGGTGTTAAAATTAATCACATTTAAGGCAAATTTGATGGAAAAATTGACCGGGAAAAAATTTAAATATACATGTGTAGTTCCATATATATTCCAAGTGTAGTGTCGCCGGCCTCGGTGGCGGCGGGGTAACGTTCTCGCCTGCCAAACAAGAGTTCGTGGGCTCGAGTCCCGCCTGGGTAGGTTTCCCCGGTCCAGGGCATGGTCGTTTGTGTACGTTTACTTGTTACATTTGTTGAACACCCCGGTGTAAAATGGCTCAACAAGAACTGTATCCGGTGGTTTGAAAATAAAATAAAAATAAAATTAAAAAAATATAGGTTCCTTTGGAAGCCGATTTTGCTTACGATGTTCTCAAAATTAGGCTAACTTATGTGACTAGCAAGTGTTTGTCATTCGCTATCATTTAAGATATTATATCGGGTTCTTAGAAATAAGAACGAGGAAAAATTCCCCAATGCGGGCGGAAATCATTCCTTCCGAGAACCAGTCACACCTGGACCCATTTGAATTCGTTTTTTGGTGCCTTCCGCAAGCATTCTGTCTCTATGCAGTAAATCTTCTCATTAGGAGTGGCCATTCAAAAAAAAAGCAATGAAACAAACGACTAACATTCGTTTCCGAAGCGTGAGAGATTTTAACAATGAGGTCTCAATTTCCGAATGGAAATTATGTACGGTCGCACCCCACCAACTCTTTCTTCCACTCGTGAAAGAACCGCTTTTTATCTCGGAGAATCTTTTAAGAACCTTCGTCCACCTAATATTTTTCTATTCCAATTCTTCCGCCAGGTCGGCATCTCTTTCTCACCCTACCTCTCTTAAAATATATTTTCCTCTCTCTATTCCCTCTCCTGTCTGGAACACTTGAAGATCGCAACGCACCTATGATGAGCGAGATATCTCGCCTCTCTTCATGTCCTGAAATGTCCGCAGTGGAGAGGCGGGGAATAAATTATCAGCTGAATTAGCAATGTTGAAGAGAGCATTCCCCCAAAAGAAAGACTTACTTACATCGGGAAATTTAAGCAAAGAAGTAAGAAAACAATTTACGAGAACTTATATTCGGAGTATGCTTCTCTACGGAAGTGAGGTGTGGACAATGACAGCAGCGGAGAAATCAAGTGTAGAGAAAATTGGCCCTTCCTAGGCTGGAAACCGGGCAGAACTTTCGTCCTTGAAAACCTTGATAATAATACGGAACAACAGTATACCGGAAAGAACATTTTCAAGGAGGCAGACTCATTATCTCCCCGACACTCGAGGGTGTTAAATTGTCACACATGCCGCGACTGAACCCATAAAACCCTCCATTACCTATTAGACTTGTAAACGACAATTATAAATCAAGTGCGTATCGCCTGCATAAGTGATTAGGCGTGAAGCATGGCAAACCTTGCTCCGTAAAACTCGAATTTTCCAACAGCGTCGCAAATTCAGAAAACATTCGCGCGTATTGAAATTCTTCGCGATTGACTCATGGAAGTACCGACAAAAAGGTATTCATCATCATCGTAATTAGTCAACAATCCTAAGGTCGGTTTGACGCAGCTCTCCACTTCTCTCTACTATCCGCTAGCCTTTTTACAGCGACGTATTTCTTCTCTTTTACATCCTTAATAACCTGCCATATGTAACTCATTTTGGGCCGTCCCTTGCCCTCCTTCCCTTCCACCTGTACTTCTGCATTTGTCTTCATCAGGCCATCATACCTCATTATGTGGCCAACTAAGTTGTACCGTTTTCTCCTTAAAGTTTTTAGAAGACTTCTCTTTTCTCCCACTCTTCTTAGTACCTCCGCGTTACTTACATGGCCGATCCATTTTATCTTCATCATTCTTCGTTATCACAACATTTCGAATGCTTAAAAAAAATGTATTCATAGTAATTAATTTGAGCTTCTGGTGGACTTCAGTGAAACTAACTGAAATCCAGAATATGCGGACGCCAATTGAAGATAGAAAAACTAAGGTCTACGAAACCGGTTTTTTGATTTACGTCAAGGAGAATAGATGCTTACTCGCCAATTACTAATCTAAGAGTGCGAATTTTTGGTATGATTCCGATAAGTTTCCGACAGGTCACCGCTTTGAGGAAGAAACGAGCATCAACCTCTATGTACCCGAATAAACTGTAATTAGCTATGACATATCCGTCAGCACCCTGGATGCGGATGAATTTTATGCATCACATTGAATATTTTTTTAGCCGTACCTCGTCCCGCCCGAGCACCATTAAGCGATCGCAAGGAGCGATTATGAGACCAGCGCGATGCCACGGGATTGCACACTTTTAGAGCGGTGAATTCGCCCAGGAGATAGCTTTAGCGTTCAGAGCTTCATGTTTCAACCACATGTAGACAGAATTTTTATATTTATCGTGGTAAAGGAATAATTTTCTTTTATGATTCATTCATGCTTGGGTGTGCACTTGCTAACATGCGTGTATGCACGCACCGCTACTGCCTCATAAGCTCCTACCTGTTCATGAACGCTTCCTTTGCCAACGAAATTCTATTCCTGATGTCCTTTTTTATACCACAATAGACTAAGACAAAAAAACTGGCGAACAAGCCCGTTGGTTCAAACTTTACTGAAACTCTTATTAGGCGTCAAACTCCTCAACTTTTGACAGAAGATGGCTTGGGAAAAGAAATTGAACTGTATTTATCTGAAGCCACTCAGTCCCTCCTATGTGATCCTCTGATCTTTTGGTATCATGAAACTAGATTTAGAAATTTAAGGCAACTTGCTTCATGCTACTTGGGTGTACGTGCAGGTTCAGTGTTTTCTGAGCAAAGTATTAGAGACGGTTGCAATGGTTTCTGATAGAAGAACCCTCTTAACTGCTGAGCATGTTCAGCAGCTCATATTTCTTAAAAAATATTTTCAGTATTTACAAATGCAAGAGGGCTTAGAGTCTGAAATTTAATCCCAGTGATTAATTGTAAGAGTTGCAAAATAAAAGAGTAATCACAATTTCATTTCTCTCATTAATTGCTCTCATATCACACTTTGGATTACTGAGCTTAGTTCACGAGAAAGAAAGCACATATTAAATTTTTTGGGAAAAATAAGTAAGGCATCGTCAAATAATACTATCGGTATCGGCCGCCTGTATCGAGGTATCGGTTTGGTATCGGAAAAAGTGGTATCGGTCCAAGTCTAGTTTAAAGCAATCGAGGTCAACGGAATCTTATCAATGAACTTCCCGTGAACTTCTCCTATCCCCTTGAATGCAACTTGTGCGCAGCCACGCGAAGAGACTTGGCGGTGGGCCTTGCCAAAGAGCGGGCGAGAGTAGCGGCAGACCGGGGATAGATTAAATTATCAGGCGGACTTCATAACTATTTGGAGCAAGTTTCAACCCCTTTTGAGTTGAGAGGGAAAGAGATTAGCCCGGAAGTGGGTTGGGGCAAAAACGAGCTGGAGCACTCTTGAATCGATTGGAAAGAATTAAAGGGAAGAAGACACTTAAGTGAGAAGGGAAGTGTGATTGCCTGCACTAGACCAGTGATAGAGCATCCGGAAATTGCATCTTACAGTAATTTCATGGAAGTTTTATCCATAGTTCTGACCAGATCCCAGTAACTAAAAAAAATAGTGAAAAGTTACCAAGGTTGTTTATTTTTCATTTCCACGTAGATTTTCACAAAGTTAAAGCCGAATCGATTGCTTTCATCAGATCCCAGTGAATTAATTTAAATATAATTACAATTTACTCGCTTGTGTTCATACTATAATTAATTTTCATTCACTTTGATCGAAATTCAAATTTATTCATTTAGCATATTATTATCAATAATAGGAACTGTGAAGTGTACTAATTATCTACGATGGGATATGATTGCCTGATTTCGACATTTAGCATACTAAAGATCTTAGAATCTTCAAACTATTAAAAGACCAAGTACGTGGTGAACAAAATAGTTACTATTGATGTACAGCATCTATTTTGAGAAAATTCCTCAATGGAAAAAAATCATTCGCGTTGAGCGGTATCGAAACCGACTCCCCCATTTTCCGATCGAGTGCTTTAGCCAGTTAAGCTAGAAAGGCGTCACTTCCCTCCGTGGAAATTTTTCCCCTATAGAATTTTCACACAATTTGTGCATTGGAGGTGGCCGCTTTAAGTTATCACCTCGTCTAGTCTGGGTATACTTTTATAAACATTTATTTAAAGGTTCGTAATTAACTTTCAACCATATCAGCATTTCAACCATATGAGAATGAATTCGAAGAGGGCGCAGGCAGTAAAGCATTGACTCTAGCGATATAAATCAAGAGATCATGGTAAGATATTTCATAAAAGGTAAATACCAATATATTTAGGTGCGCCTTGTGACATACTAAAGATTAAGCATCTTTAGACAACTATAAAGCCTTGGACGTGATGTAAGAATCAGTTAATACTGATGTAGAGCATACATTTTGAGGTCCATATTTAATAAATTTTCAACTCACTGAGAATGAATTCAACAGAGTGCAGGCAGGAAATTATTGGCTCGACTAAGATAAAACGAGGAATCGTGGTAAGGTACTTCGGTAAAATTTGTCTATACAAATATATTTAGGTGCGCCTTGTGAAAGATTCGGGTGCCTGAGCCCGACATTTGGCACGTGATAGACCTATGCATATTTAGACAACTATAAGACCTTATACGTGACGAAGGAAACAAATGGTACTAATAAAAGATCATAGACTTTCCCGGCGAATGCTATAGATATAGTCTTCTCGGATTTAGTACTGGGTTTCAGGAAGGAGTATCTCATCGATACGTTGACCATAAACAGATTTGCTAGGTGATAAACCCAAGGTAATTTTATTTATAAATAGAATTTGTGTAGAGAATCTATTTTGAGGTTCGTATTTAATTAATTTTATAACCTCATGAGAATTAATTGCAACAGGAAGCAGGCAGGACAACATTGTAAGTTTCCCTGGATATCAGACAATTACTTATACCACTTAATTTTTATCAGAGCGCGACCCGGGTTTCAATGAATTATCATCATCTTCAGGCGCTAATTATGATTTGTTTATCTTATTTTTGTTATCTAGTTACTTGATGAATTTTAAAACGGACGCCAGTATAGGGTAAAAGGATGGGTAGAGATATTCATTTATAAGAGTCCTGTCCTGACTTTCAATAATTTTTAAAATTTCTAACTGCTCCCTAGAGTCCAGTTCACGGCGGTCATCGCAAAATTTTAAAATATTCATTTTAAAATCTCTCCTATGGCAGTTGCATATTAATTGTTTAGCAAAATTACTTTTTTCATTCTTGTTATATTTGTAAGCTCTTAAATGTTCTTTCTTCCTGATTTCAAAATTTCTTGCTGTCTTACATTTAACTAAGGAGACTAATATAAGTCTATGGAGACTGACGTTAAATGTAAGCGATGATTGGAGCGATTTTAAAATGAATATTTTAAAATTTTGCGATGACCGCCGTGAACTCGACTCTAGGGAGCAGTTAGAAATTTTAAAAATTATTGAAAGTCAGGACAGTACTCTTATAAATTAATATCTCTACCCATCCTTTTCCCCTATTCTGGCGTCCGTTTTAAAATTCATCAAGTAACTAAGTAACAATAGGATACACAAATCATAATTAGCGCCTGAAGATGATGATAATTCATTGAAATCCGGGTCGCGCCTTGATAAAAAATAAGTGGCATAAGTAATTGTCTGATATCCAGGGAAACTTATAATGGAATACCACAAAGTAAATCAAGAATTAGTGAATTTTGTTTTAGGAGAACATTGACTAGACTAATATGTAACGAGGAATCGTGGTAGGGGATTTTCAGTCAATTTGGTCGCGCAAACAAAATCAAAAGCAGACAGCGGCTTCTTACCCTGACGGTCCAGCATTCATGGCCGGGCACCGTGTCCCGCTGCGCAGACTGGCTCAAAACAGTCCGCTCCCGAAAGCTAGCCTGCCGGAGAGGAAGCGAAATGAGCAACCTGCGATGTCAGGATACAAAAGAACTAGCGGAGGAAACCGGGGTGCATTCGGGATCACTGTCTAGATAAACATGCGTGAACTATGGTATTAAAGAGAGGAAGACTCTAACTAAAAATATTCAAACATTGAAGTATCAAAAACACACTTTTAAAATAACGTCTAAATGCATGCTGAAAAAAGAGATGGAAAATGAGATTGATTGTCGTCGAGTTCGCTTTGTTGAACTTCATCGATAGTAACAATACAAAAAGCTGTACCTAGTTCATTCCCACACTTTTTAACTTGCTTAACGGTTTGACATATGTAATTATATAGTATAGTATGCCACATTATTGAGCACAAATATATCGCATGTTGGGTACACACAGCATAAAGCTAAATGAATGACTAACACGACTAAATTTTCGATAGTACTTCGGAAAAAGAAATAATCATTGCATTATATTATTCTATATATAAAATAATAAAAATGTAATTAATAATAATATAAAAATAGTAAATGAATATCAATTATCTGAGAACATTGAAACCGGTTCAGAAAATTAAAAAGTGTGAAAAGTACTATGGTTGTTTGATTTATTACTATAGAGGAAAAATGGATACCCTAAAATGTTCCAAGTTGTGACTGTAGCGAGTTTAACCATGGTTTAACGTGGCTATGCTATTAAAAACTAATACTAACAGTAAGTTACAAATGGGTACAAATTTCATGAGTTATTTTATTATGATCATGTTCGACATTTAGCACACTAAAGATCTTAGCATTTTCAGACTACTGCAAGAGCTTGAACGTGATGAAATAAACAGTTTGTGCTGATTTAGAGCATCTATTTTAAGGTTCCACATTATTATTATATATTTTAAACGCAATAAATATACGGAGCTACCCAATATAGGCGATCTAAGGTCTCAGTGAAGCGAGTTTCACCCTGCTATGTTATAAAAAACAAATACTTACGGAAATAAGTTCGTGACTGTGTGAGTCCAAATGAATCCTTCTTCCATGACTTACGTTATAAAGATCATGGTCTATCATTGACGACATCCATTGAAGTTAAATACCAAAATATAATGACTTACAGAGATATGAATAGTTCAATGTTCACATTACGAAACAAAGTAGAAGACAGGCACCAAACATATTCTTACTTCAGATACAATATATACAAGAACAGTCAACGTGGCTCCGCAGCTCGAACAACATGGAGCATAATTGAAAACCCAAATTAAGTATAATAAGGACAAACGGAAAAAGTCATCAAATAAAGAACCTGCAAATGGAGTTTCTTGAAACCCACACAATCCATTTTTTCCCGAATGTGAAATTGAGAGAAAACGAAATTTCTAATGGAAAATAATACAATGATATTAAAGCTATCGCTATATTAAGGCATTTCTGTCTTAATCGCATTGGTATAAACAAAGACTCAATCATTTTTACCCTCAATCCGAAGGTAAAACAGTGTTATGACCACGAATATTGAAAAAGAGGATTCTCAAGTTGGCCTCTAAATTTATCGCCACTCACCGCGCATTTAAATGTGTTTACAAAAGTCGCCACTTGCGTCGCTGACGGTCAATTGGATCCGAGTTTCACGGGGAAATAAGGTTTAATTAGCGGTATTAACCGAAATTTATTCACATGATGATGTGATCAAATAAATTCATGACTTTTCAATGCCATAATTTGAAATTACAAGCATCATACTGCAAAATATTGGGAAAAAGTGGATCGCATTGCACTCATCAATGCGCCGCGGACATTTTCAAAAACCGATTAACCCTTTGTAACCCAATGTTGCTTCTAAGCAACATCAAAAATGTTTAAACTTTCAGCTCTATTTAGGAGATACCTAATCTAAATATTATTTTTAGTGTAAATTTTAATGACGAAATATTAATCTGCCAGGATAATTATCACTGGCAATTGTGAGTGTAAAATTTTCAAGTTTTCAAAATGAAAAATCTTGAAATTTGATTTCTCCCAGAAACAGCTCTGGGTTAGAAAGGGTTAAACCGACCGAAGTGGCAACAGAAATCAGCCTTCTATAGGATGGAATTGGGCCTCCTCTTTGCCGTCTCCTTGGTTACGACTAATCGCTTTCGAAATGCCACAGACGTTGCTCCATTGTTTTTCCAGAAATCGATCGCCGAAATTCGCTCCTGCATATGTTTACTCCGAGATCTTTCGATCTCCGGCAGCCGCACGTATTACGATCATTATTCACCCCACATTAACTCATTGAGATCTGGAGAGCACAATTTCCGCGGCTCATAAAACATTTCCAAGTGTCGGGACACCTCGCGGCGACGAGGAAACGTGCCTAATCTTCGATATCTAGGGAGAAAAGGAATTGAGGATAGGATACAAGGGGCATAAAAAGGTGAAGAGCGCGGTGCGAAGTGTTGAACACACAGGAACCTCAACAAAAGGAGTCCAGATAAGGAGGAAAAACCCGAGGAGTCAAGAGATAGATAAGGTCGAAAGCAGGGGGAAGTCTAAGCAGAGGAAGTTAAAAAGGAAGGAAGTCAGAGTGAAGTAGATGAGCTAAGAGGTGAGATGCCGGGATAAGACCGTTTCGGAAGGGCATACCACGAGGTGGAAGGCGGCGAGAGACGATAAGGTGAGAGGGAAAGCTATAATAAAAAAAATAAAAGAGGAACGAAACCCGTGGGGCTGTTATTTCATCATTTTAATTTCGTCCCTTTCTTGTAGGGTTGGAGGTGGGCAGGGAAGGGTTTACCTCGACCATTTTAAGCGGTCATAAAGAAGGCGGAACCCCGCCCCTAGCGGCGAACGAGTGAAACACTACTAACGAAGGACTAAGAGCGTTAAAATGCTTGACTCGGAAAGTGTTCCGATGGCTACCTCCACACTACGGGGATTCTCCAGCATCCCGCCTTCTCAAAGGTGTCCAGCAGCTGTACATTCAAAAATTCTCCATGATTTCAAGGTTTTCAAGGTAAAATTTACATTTTCCAGGGGGAAATATCTTTTTGTTTAGGGCAGGGGTCTCCAAATTTTTCATTTTGAGGGCCGAATTATATATTTCCCAAATTTATGCGGGCCAAAAGAGTTAAAAATAAATAAATAAACAAATCAGTGCCAGTAATTTAATTTCCTCAAAAATTAGAGTATAAAAATGGAAAAATAAAAAAAAATATCTCTCTGGAAAAAATCAGGGTACACTAAATAGTTATATGCAACTTTAGTTTTATGCAACCAAATTGCTGTGACGAATGATACTGTCGCTTTGACTTCAAAATTTCATTTAAATCAAGTCCAGATTAGATGAGCCAATTCTAAGAATTATAATTAAACACATAGGGCTTTCTTTGGCGGGCCGGAAGTGGCTCGTGAGCCTTAATTTGGAGACCACTGATCTAGGATAAAGAAATAGAATTTTATCGCTTCATGATGTTCCTACAAGAAAACGTGTCGAGTGCATTTATAATTGACCGTAGATAACACGATCACCTACTCAATGTTCAAACCAGGGGGGGTGGTTTGGATAGATGAGGGTAGACCTCACCGCAAACTTAGTCAAAAGTGGGTGAATATCACACATTCGAAACATCCACAGAGGAAAAATCATTCACCTCGACCGGGATTCGAACCCGGATCCCTCGATTTCCGGCCGAGTGCTTCAGCCAGTTAAGCTACCGAGGCGTTATTCTCCCTTGTAGAAATTTGTAGACTATAACTGATTAGCCAGTTAAGCTACTGAGGAGTCATTCTCCCCTGTGGAAATTTGTGGACTATACCTTGTTGACCTTAGGTATGAAAGTGTTATAAACATTGATTGGGAATTTTATTTTTGTGGTGAGATGCTGTACTAACAGGGGAGATTGAAGCCTCGGTAGGTTAACTGGCTAAATCACTCGGCCGGAAATCGAGGTATCCGGGTTCGAATCCCGGTCAAGACGAATGTTTTTTCCTCTGTGGATTTTTCGCACAATTTGTGCATTGCGGGTGACTCCGTAAAAAGTTATCGCCGTGGCTAGTCCCGGTATAATTAAATAAATCACACATTGAGTGTGCGCAGGCCAGTTTCTTTCCCTGGAACATCTCGTACTTCCAGAATTTTATTTGGGGTATCCGAAGTATTCGCCCGGGATATCAACAAGGAACCGATCAGTTGCAAATCAATCTACCAACGGACAGGCCAGTCTACCAACAAACTTTTCTTTTTATGAAGTGTAAACTGAATAAGAAGTAGGGCCTGAAAAACTATAACCCTAGTTGAAAATTTATCATAATTTCATAAATATATTGTCTCTCTCTCTCCAAATGTCATGCATTAATTTTTAGACTGCAAAAGCTTTACATAGCTGCGAGAAATCTTTAATTATCTGTGTATGATTTTTATAATTTATTTGTTATGATTTAATAAATAAATTTGTTATAATTTAATGATCATTTATCTGCTCATTGATGTGATTAATACCTATTGTTGCGTTAGAAGTAGTAATCTAGTTCTTGTTTCATTTGTTAAGCTAAATTTCCTTTTTTAAAGTTGTGTTATTTATTTCTTGTTATGTTTAATGTTCATTTTTCTGTTAGAAAAAGAAATTATTCTTTTCCTGTTTTACTATGTTAATTCCAGTGTACTATGTTAATTGTACTTGTACCACTTTTACCATTTCTATGTTCCAAAGGAGTTGAAACTTCTAGGGCAATAAATGAGTTAATTATTAATTATTATATTATTATGAAGGATATCCCATACCCGTCCACCGAAGCCATAGGGCTACATCCTACCATTCTGAGCGTATGAGGCCCTTGAAGAAAACCCGCACTCCTTTTTGCTGTCAAATCATCACAAATAAGTTGTTGAAACTTGTAATAACTTAGTTCACTTATTAGTATATTTTTAAGCCGGTCAAAATAAGCTCGCCGACGGTGAGAGACGGTTGCGAAACGAAAATTCAACATGGACGCCTATTGTCAATATATTCCATAAAATTATGTCACCAGGAAATAGGAAATTGCACAGTATAGATTATTATCTTATCTTTCCTTTATTAAAAAATAAGCTTGCCCTGAAGATATATCCTTTCTACCAAGGTCACTTGTAGAAATTGAAGAACATTAAATTACGACCTACTTACCGCCTAGTATAGCTAAGTATGTGGCTACTGGTCATTCGGAAGAAACAAGTTCCTGTATCACCAGGATATTTCACTAAATTACGAAAGGCGGCCATAGGATCAAGGTACCTAAATGTCTTCACAATCGCAAGCAGAAATCTGGGCGGAATAGGCTTAGTCTCACATCGAAGAGAATCAATTCACATCCCATTGGATACAATAATTACATCACTTCAAGCATGTGAATTTAAAGTGATAAAACGGTTGATTCCGAAGGGATATAACCAGAGACCCTCAGTTACTGAAATGATGAATATCACCCCTTATAGTGGCTTAAATGAATGATATGCTCCGAGTTTTTCATGAGACGGAATCTTCCTAATATTCTCGCTATAGATCAAAGTAAAGACAGGTTTAACAATAGACGTCCGTAATCAACCTATCCCCAAGAAATGCACCTACTGTAGGTAGTAAGTTTTCAGCGCTGAAATGAGTTAAACTTATGATAGCATGATATAGGGAAACCACACTAACATCCTCAGAAAATAGCAGTACACTCCACTGCACTGATAACTTTTCTCTTCACTTGACTCCTATTCACCATTGTTGGTAAACAATACACATCGCCAAAACTGCATTCGTCATCTTGGAGTATTCATTATATTCTACTAGCTACCTTAATTCCTTTCTTCTTCAGTTCCCTCCTATTCACAATTATTGGCAAAATAATACACAGCGCTACAATTGCATTCGCCATCTTGTAGTATATCGATGGCTAAGTTCTAACAACAAGTATTTCCAAATTTGGCCGGTTTGAATCAATACCGCTAATACTGTCAATATTAAATAAAATTCAAACAAAAAACAACTCTTAGTTTGCAAATGTATGCTTCTTTTCCATTTTTATGTATTTCTGGTTTTTATTTCAATTAAAATTATATAAAATTAAATAATAAATCTTTTTTTTTGATCTCCTGAAACTTTGCTATATTATGAGATAGGTGTTGTTAGAACTTAGCCATCGATATATTATATGGTATTACATTCGCCATCTTGATAGGTACCTATCCTCTCCAGCTCACTCCTAATCACCATTGTTGCCTACATAATGCACACTACCACGATTACCTTCGCCATCTTGAAGTATATATTCCTCAGATGGCAGAATTTTATATCATTTATTCGGGGGAGGAGGATGGTTAATTGCCCCATTTTCTTGGAGGGGGAACGGGAAGTGGACGAATTAAAAAGAAAACGCTATCCCGACGTTTCCCGGTGGCTAACGAGTTTTTGGTCGGCAAAATTAATTTCCGAGCCGACGACGACGAAACCAACTGAAAGCGACAGCGGGGGAAGTATAGGGGAGGGTGGTTGTGCTCCAGGGAACGTACCCTAGTCCCTTAAAACCCTTATGAGGAAGACTTTGCTGCTTGGCTGAGAGAGGGATGAGAGGAGGGGTTTCCCATAAAACTTTTCCATCTCTTTCATGGGAGAAGGGGAAAACAAACGGACAAACAAACAAATGAAATCCAGCCTGCGAGGTCTTGAATATACACATAATTCAACTGCGGCATCCACAATGCAAGATTGCGCCCGGCAGACGACTGACTCCTCCCCGCTTCGAGTCGAGCTCTCTCGAGAGAGAGGAAGAAGACTTGAAGTTCTCTCTAGAGAGACAAAAAACTTCTTGCATCCCAAGAAACCCTCAGCTGATGATGAGAGGACGGGTACGAAAGAAGGTATGGAAAAAAATGGCTGCAATTTAGACGTGAAGACGGGCAAACAGTGGGAGAGTTTATATGGGAATGAGAGAATTATAAAAGATTGGGGGAGGTTTCATAACATAGCTTGATGCAGTGAGTATAGTTGCACAAACCATGACGGAATATTTAACAATACACATTATTATTTCTCAGAGATATTTCATAAATCTTAGACGAAAAATTTGATGATTTCAGGCTTCACTTTGTGATATCTTTCAGTTATGGAAAAATAAAAAATAAACTTAGTTAGGTTCACTAATATCTTTGAAATTGCACGACCAAGGTTTCATAACATAGTTATATTGTCAGGTAACTTGACGATGTAACAATTTCATGAAACCCGGATCGTGATATTTCAATTATATTAGTTAACCTTAAGAAGTTATTTCTTCCATTTTCCATCTGAGGATATGCTTTAATTATTTTATTTTTAGTAAATTTTTATTTAAATTTTATTAACTGCTGCTTTACTACGTTTTATTCGTTCGCCTTTTCATTTAACAATCAATACTTCTGCCAATGAAAATGATGCAGTTTAATAAATTACTCCTGATTTGGTTTGGATATAATAATATTTAAAGGTAAATACTCTTCCATAAGTGTAATATATTGTCACAATTATTTTAAATAATAATGTTTTGTCTGCTCAAATGCGCCCTCCTCCGCAGTGATTTTCTTCTTACAATTAGTATCAAACTGGCAGGGAGGGAAGGGTGCCAACAATTATCCAGTACTAAGTCTGTTTTTCATTTAATTTTAGACCTAATCCTATCTTAACCTCACGATTTAATGCACAGGGTATATCAGAAGGAGTATACAATACTTCAGGATGTGGTAGGGGAAAAATTTAAAGTACCCACTTTTATCCATAAACATGGGGTGGCAACAATTAATTGCTTCTAAAATTTTGAGCTTAATTAAACCAGAGCTTTGAGCGAGAGTCAACAATACGATTGCCTAATCTCACCTACTTTGAGATAAATTGTGTCAGATAGTTATAATCGCACACTTTCGTCAACCTAAATTATTCAATGTCCTTAAAATTCCAGAGTGTTAAATAAAATTTCTAAAAGGTTGGATTCTCAAGAGAAACCGTTTTCATGGAAACTGCAAAGTGCATCTAAAAAATGTTTTGGTTGTCATAGCTCAGTAATTAAGGAGTTGCGACCCCATATTGATCGACAAAAAATACTTAAAATTAATACTAAAAATACCTTACCACCTCTTGAAGTATTGCAAATTCCTCCTGAAACATCCAGTATTTAAATTGACCTCCACAAAGTCCTCAACCATTTATCGGGTGGATGTTTTGTTGACGAGTGCAATTGGTTGAAAATTAAAAAGATATAAACAGCTGCAGTAATTTTCCTCACTATTTTATTCGCTCATCCGGTTTCAACTTTTGTACGTAATCATCAAGAACTGTCTTTGTCACTGTCAAAACAGTTCTTGATAATTACAATGACAGTTCTTGACAATGACAAAGACAGTTCTTGATGATGAAGTGCAAACGTTGAAACAGGTTGAGCGAATAAAATAGTGCGATAAAATACTACGACTGTTTGTATCTACTAAGTTTCTAGCGGACCACCCGGTGCTGCTCGGGAAGGATGGTACCCAGAAAAATGGGAAACTTGGAATTTGGATTTCATGATCAAAGTGAAGAGTTTGATCTGGAGTGTAGCTCTCTACGGTGCGGAAACGTGGACACTGATGAAAGAAGACGAGAGGAGGTTGGAGGCATTCGAGAAGTGGGTATGGAGAAGAATAGAGAGGGTGAAATGGACGTAGAGGAAAAGGAACGACGAAGTGCTGGATATGGTTGGCGAGGAGAGGCAGCTTTTAGATGAGGTACAGAGGAGACAGAAGGAATGGATGGAGGGAGTACTTAACGGGGAGGGGATGTTGAAAATGGTGTTAGAGGGTAGAATGTTAGGGAAACGAGGGAGGGGAAGGAAAAGAATAGGATTTTTAGATAGATTGAAAGGGAGTAGGCCTAACAGTGAATTGAAGAAGGCAGTGCTGGAAGGAAAGGGATGCTCCCAGATCACTTCTTTAATACTCCATGGAAACCTACCTAATCGGTAGAATACTGCATAAAAAAAGGATTTTTACGTTTCCTCACGGAGAGTGTCCAGCGGTGTGACTACCCGGCAGGATGACCAACCGCATATGTACGACGTGACATAACAAACAATAATGAGAAAACGACACACAGGACGCGTCGCACGCAACCAAAAGTATCACTACGGGTTTTAAGAGTATGAGATACACCTGCGCATTGACTTTGGTCGCATTCCGTGCAGCAGTATGGACATGCATAGCGGACAGACAAACAGACATTCTCTTTCATAAATGTTGATCAGGTAGTCTCTGAAAAATCACCGCCACTGCCGAGATTTGAACCTGGACCCACAACATAGGAAGCCAGTACTCTAAGCACGGTACCAGATCACATTATTTCGACCTTAATCCATGCTCCGCGTATCGCGCGCGATGTATCGAATGTCAGACAAGCCCGCGGGAAAAGTAGGTTATGCCCCAGAGCACGGGCTTGATGCGAGATCTTTTTGTTCGAGCCAAGAGGGGAAGAAAAGAGGATTATGGACGGGGAGGGATGGGAAGAGTATGCACAGGGGAGGGAGTAGGGGGTAATTAAAGGGATTAGCGGTGGGTAATGAGGGACGAACGGACCAGGAGATAAGCTGATGCAAAAGAAGATAGACGGACAGAGATGGGATGTGAGGAAATGTCGACGTGCAACCGGGAAAATAGCCATTACGCTGTAAATGGGAGAGGAGAAAACGGAGTCTTTTCCCCTTTTCTATCCATCTCTAATATGAGTGGTTTGGAAGCCAAGGGGTAAAAGTGATTTATTTTTTCCCTACACAGTTAGGTACAGAAATAGGGTGGTTTCCTATTATTTTTTTATTGTCTAAATCGAAAGATTATTACTCCTGAAGTACTATTTCACGCATTTAGATAATTAAATAACGATATCTATTTTTCGCGATTAAATGAAAAGTGAAAATTTTCAAGCGCGCGAAAACGCGACGGGTATGTATGGATGCCGGGAAACTCCGTGTGACGTCGCGTCGTTCTGGTTCCCGCTGCCACAAGTGAGGTGACCTTGGGGCGCGGCTTTGAGCGCTGATACGACGTAGGATGCTAGCAGGTAGCAGAGTACCATGCTAGCAGGTAGCGCTTGGCTTAAATAAGAATTATTAATACCTTATCAAACGAAGAAAACTTTCCGACCTTAGCCAGTTTTAATAAGTGATTATTAGGACATGTTTTCCTGAGCTCTGTGCCTCATGCATGCATTGGTAATCTCAGACGATGCATAACTCCTATCTACTCGTATAGAAACTAGGTCCCTGTGACGTCACGTGGAGTGGCATCGTATGGGCGCCAATCTGGCCTTTTTCAAATGAGGATAAAATTGACTATTAACATTCGTCTAAACCGGTATTTCTAAAACCAAATAATTTGTATATTATGAATACTCTAATGGGGGGTAACCAAATAGCAATCAATGCCTTTCGTTTTCTTTGATGAAGGAAACTACCCTATTAGGTGTAGAAAACAAAGGGGATGAATTATATGTTTGATATCGAGCATTTGATTTTCCACTCGATGTCAGCTCAGAACTGAGACTCATTCGTATCCTTTGGTCACCAATTTTTGTGTATTTCTTGTAATAATTAACTTTGCCTAACATTGCGGAGAATAAAACCAATTGTACCCCTTGGTTTCTCACCCCCTAATAATATAATATAATATTCTCCTAGCACAGTTTTTGTAGCCAAACGGCTTGACCGATTCCTGCGAAAATAATGGCCACATACAGTTGGCCCACATAATATAAAAAAGAAAAATAAATGCAGATTCTTATTATAGCATTCAAATGTCGTTTTTTACGTGATTTACGGTGAGAATTGAAAAAAATCATTCATAATAAATCTGGAATCTTAGCGTTTTTATCTTATTGTCCCCTTGACGACCGTTAGTATTATTTGTATCGTTTGACATCTCTTTTCAAGTTTAGTCACAAAATAAATCCTTTGACACAGTCATTAAAAAGTTCGATAAGCTTCCCCTCACTCACTTAAATTTAGGGCCTAAGTCGTTTTGCCGGGGTGAAACAGCGTTCGCCAGGTCAGCTAGTATTAATGTATAATAAGAAAATGAAGGAGCTACCAATTCTCAGGCAAGGACTAAAACACTAATATATAGTTATTATCCACATTTTCATCGGTCATTTATTTTATTTTGGTTTTGATTCAATTCAAAAGATCTCTAGACGCTTTTATCATCATCTTTGAAGTGGCTACTAAGGTTGCGTAAAAGGGGGTAATTAGCGTACCTACTCTCCGTCTATTGCTTCCATTTTATATAATATAGTATTTCTTGGGGTTCAGGTCATTTATAAAATAAGTTTCAGCCAACGATTCGATTTATTTTTTAAATCATCTTCAGGGCTATATAAGAAAAAGTATGAACAATATAAAATACAGAGAATAAAACGATACACAATATTTATACATAAAAAAGGTACAATCGAGTTTTTTATACAATATAATTTTAAAAAAAACCGATTGTACCTTTTTTATGTATTAATATTGTGCATCGTTTTATTCTCTTTATTTTATATTGTTCACACTTTTTCTTACATGGCCCTGAAGATGATTTAAAAAATAAATCGAAACGTTGGCTGAAACTTATTTTATAAATGACCTAAACTCCAAGAAATACTATATTATATATTAAACAAGGTCAAGAAAAGGAAAAAAAAATAATAATAATTTCCATTTTATCAACATTATGAGTGGAGTTTTCGCGATTTAAAAACACTTATGGACACAATACTCAAACACACGTGACACAAGCATGTTTCTTCACCTATCGATTAACCGCTTGAATAATTCAAGCGTAAAAATACTCGTTCCGATAGATAACGCCATTCCATCAGTCTGGATTTCTTTACCCTTAATAATCGCATCAGTTACATTTACGGTGCGGTAGCAATGATACATAAGAAGTAAGACGAGAGGAGAATGTATGCGTTATAGATATGAGTTGGAGACGAATGGATAAAGCGAAGTGGACGGAGAGGAGAAATCACCCTTAAAAACTTATGCAAGTCTACCGATCAAGCTAGGTTTGCATGAGTTTTTAACAATTATTCTGGCAGTCTCCATCTACTCATGGACTTTCCCTTCAATTAATTGTTAGGACTAATTCCTTTCATTCTATCTAAAAATCTTATTCTCTTCCTTCCTCTCCCTCTTTTTCCCAACATTATACCCTCTAACGCTGTTTTCAGCATCCACTCCCGCTTAGTACTAGCTCAATCCATACTTTCTGTCTCCTTCGTATCTCATCTGTAAGCTGCCTCTCCTCACCCACCATGTCCAGCACTTCGTCGTTCCTTCTCCTCTCCGACCACTTCACTTTCTCAATTTTTCTCCTCATCCACATCTCGAACGCCTCCAGTCTTCTCTCGTCCTCTTTCCTATTCTATGTGTCCATGTTTCCGCACCGTAAAGCGCTACACTCCATGTCAGACTCCTCACTAACCTTTTCTTTAAACTTTTACATGAAACTCCTCTCATAAGCTCCTCACTGTTCATTAACACTTCCTTGTATAACGCAATTCTCTTCCTGATGTACGTACTGCTTTATTTGTTTTCCTCTAATGTGCTTGCCGAACTTTTTAATTGCTCTACTTGCTCGAGATGAACATAATAACATAATGAGCATGGAGGGAGACCACCCGGCTGGAAGCCCGAATAGCCTTTTTTGAATATATTCGCCGGCAAAGCATAAGATTTTACTTAACATAATATTTGTTCCCGAAGTTTTACATGCATATAAGATAACGTGAAGAGCATGATAACTTTGCTGAAAGGTTTCTCGGGTATTCCACCGGTAAGCTGTCCCTCCATGTCTCCCGACGTTTCGAAGGTTGACGTGCTGACTGAATTCAGAAGATAGATCCCCTGAGGATGAAGAGCAAGTCGCTCTTCGAAACGTCGGTAGACATGAAGCCAATTACCCGATAGTAAACCCCAGAAACCTTTCTGCACTTAATACACCGGGAGATTCTAAGATCTTACATCAGGATAACTTTGAGAAATAATTGATTAAGCGTCATCATAATTCATATCCTGAAAATTTAGCGAAAATGACATCTACCTCATTTATATGCTGAGCGGCTTAACCCCGTTAAAATCATTAAAAGCAATGACCGATGAAATGGAGTTGAAAGCTAAGACGAACCAAATCCATTCCTCTCCTCATCTTCACGCGAAAGGGCTCCAAGATCCATTCCCTGCTTAAAGGGCACGGGGGTCCAGAAGTGGTCCCTAGGCGCATTTAGCATTCCACCCTCATCCCTGGCCCTTAAGTGGACGCTGAGGGTTAAAACCGGGGGTGGGGATGAACCCTTGTGAAGGCACTTTTCAGCAGTGTAAATCTCGACCACCTTAAGCCATATTGTTCGACGCCAAGATGTCGTTCATCACCTAGGAGGGCACAAACCATACTCTCACCGAATATAAATGTCATCTTGAGTAGTCCCAGACCCTGCGCACTCCTGACTCTCTAAGGACCTCCATGAATTATCCTCCATAAGGTCGGAATCTATAAAATTCCTAGGTAGTGAACTATGATGCACCATTTTCACAAATGCTCTTATTCGCATTTTAGCAAGGATTGGAACGAACTCAGCGATTTCGCTACAGATTAGAAATTTTTGTTAGTGATTGATCATCATCATCATCATTGGTCAACGATCCTAGGATTGGTTTGACGCAGCTCTCCACTCAGTTCTCCTATCAGCTAATCTTTTCACTCCTACGTATTTCTTCTCTTTCACATCTCTCTTTACTTGTTCCATATATTTTGTTCGAGGTCTTCCTTTTCCATTCTTGCCTTCCACCTGTCCTTCGACGATTGTCTTCATCAGGCCATCATGTCTCAAGATGTGGCCTATAAGGTTGTTCCGTCTTCTTATTAAGGTTTTCATGAGGCTTCTCTTCTCTCCTACCCTTCTTAGGACTTCTTCGTTACTAACTCGGTCGATCCATTTGATTTTCATCATTCTCTGTAGCACCTCATTTCGAAGACCTCTATAATGATAATACAGCACTAATAAGGTCAACAATTAACCCTTTATAAATCAGAGCTGCTTCTGGGAGAAATAAAATTTCAAGACTTCTCATTTTAAAAATGCTAAAATTTTCTACTCCATCATCATTATTGTGGCAGCTTCAAACTTCGCCAGGTGAACTTTTTTAGTACAAAAGAACACTTTGGTTAAATCTTTCCTGGATAGAGCTGAAAATGAATATATTTTCGATATCAATTAGAAGCAACATTGGGTTATAATGGGTGAACTATTGAGATATTCTGGAAGCGATTATTCACGCCAAATCGACGACGAATAAACGGTGCTCCAACACGAATGATTTCGACGATATCTTTTCAAATTTGCCCCACGCTGACGAATCTCCCTTGCGGCCCAGTAATACACCTCCCCCGAAACGATTTCAGCGAAAAAGGCACGACCCGACAATGGAACACTTTTGAAGGCTCTCGCGCGGGTTGGGAGCTTTTTAATTGTCGGGGACGAATGGTATCGATCGACACAGTTAACGCTTGGCGTGCATAAACTGAAAAACAATGGAGGGCGGGGGAGCGAAGATGAGAGAGGGGGGAGATAAAGAGGGAAAGGATATGGAGCACCCTTTGAATGCCCTCCCGAAAAAGGCGAAAAGCATTCGAAAAAAACCTCGTGGATGGCGCCCTCTCGAAATAAAAATGACGAAAACAATGCAGCGCCGGGCCGCGAAGCGCGATGGACGAGGAAAAAAACAAGTGAAGAACGAAAATAAAATTTGCCGAAAACGAGGTTCAGGAAAGAGGACGTCATAAAGAGAGAAGGTTCCAGCACTTGGAAAAATATTCCTGACGGAGAATTGGTTTAATTAACAGAGGATGTGTTTAATTTTTTTTCGGCTTGCAGCGCGACAAGGCGGAAGACCGGAGGGATGTAGCACGAAACTTGAGCCGTTTTTAGTTGGAATGAAATGAATTTGACGCAAGACGAAGAGTGATAATTTTAAAGTGGGGGATCTTCGGGAGGATTAAAAAAATTAAGAGGAATTTAATGCGCTTTTTTGCGGGAAAGTAGGGCAGAGTGTTTTGCATGACAACGAATGGTAACAACGACACACTCAATTTATCGCCTAGCGATATGAATTCAGTGGTCCATGAAGAATAATATCTTAAAATGTCGGGCGATGCATGCAATTGTTAATGGGAGATATATCACGTATTAAAGATATATCAAGGAGTATTCACCATCGTTAGGCCACTCAAAGCAATTTAATGATATCATCGGCAGCTGTAACTCAATAATTTTGCGAATCTGTCCACGCAGTGGCAACTGTTAAGGCAAATTTGGAGCTGATGTTTTTTGGTGTCTTCGAAGACATTTGTGTCTGTATTCCGAATGTGTAATAATTCATGGAAATTCAAAATAGCAATCAAAATTACCTATCAAGGAATATTCACTATCGGTAAGGAAAGTTAATATCTTTCAATTTCATCATAAATATTTAAAAATCTAACTTTTTCCGAGTCTATCTGAGAATAATCAACTGTTTCGTCGGATATGCAGCTTATATCATCAGAGGGATTATTTTGAACAATTTTATGCCAGAACTACGTTTTCCTAAACGTACTAAAGCTTAGAAGCAATGCAACAACCTTAGTGTATACCAGAGCGCAGCCTGAGAGACATTGTCCTCCGCAAAATCAGCCGATTAAGCCGCGAACATGAAATAAAAACAATAAATTTGGCTGTCTAACAATCGTAACCGGAAAATTAGGAAACATCATATGAAAGAGGCCTCAAAAAGTGTGACCGCAAAATCTTTTGCAGGGAATTATTTAATTTATTTAAGGCCATTTATTTAATATTCAAGTTTCAACTTGACGAGAATTTCATCATGCAATAAAAAAATATATACTAGGTACTAGGGATGGTCGGATCGGATACCTCGGATCCAAATACCGCGGATATTGCCCTTCATCGGATACATCGGATCCAAAGTCGCAGAAGACATCGGATCTGAATCCGAAATTTTAAATAATAGCTTCAGTGGAATCAATGCCTCATAAGGGTGGAAAGAGTTCCGATTCTCTCTTGGAATGCGCCGTCGCATGCGATTCTTGTCCTACTCATGAACCGTTTTGTTTGAAAGCTCTCGCAGAGGTTACGTAGGAGAATTTCACTCGTGGAAAATAAAAAAGGCAAAATACGACTGGCACATAGTGTGACTCTTCCAGAGACATTGAACAATCATCGGGGGAATCTCAGCGTCAGGAATTTGAAAATGCATTTGGATCCGAAAATATCCGATTCGAAAGATCCGGCTCCGAAAATCAAGGATCCGATCATAATCCGGATCCGAAAAAAATCCTGGATCCGTCCATCCCTACTAGGTACCAATAACTTTCTTGAAACAGGTTAAAATTTAAATAGCAATGCTGAGAACAAAAACGGCACCCCATGATTCAGGATTACATTAAATTATCTTTTGCAGCCACCATAATTTACTAATCACTTGGCCTTTTTCTACAATTTGGTCAAAGAACAAAACCCCTTTCCGCTGTAGCGCACCTTTAAAATATCCATCATTCACGGCTAATGAAGTGGCGCAGGGTACTCAGGAAAAAAGGACTGGTATATAATTAGCGCTTCGAGGAAAAATTTTAATGGTACAAAAAGCAATTTTCACCGAGTTTGAAACGACAGAGTAAACAGGAAAGTGAATGAGTAGGAAAATAAAAGGGGAAATACATTATGAAAGATCGCTATATTGCATATTTAATAAAAGAAAATTAATGGAGAATTATGAAAAACTCTTCACTAAAAACTTTCATATAAGCAAATATTCTAGGAGATACAGCGAAGGGAAACATGAAAGTAAGAAAATTAAATAGAGAGTGACTAATAATAAGAATTATGACAATAATATCAACCCTTAGTCACACGCTAAGCGAGGATTTTGCCGCATTTTTCGAAAATTCAAATTAGCGTGTATATTGCGCATAGATCACTGGTTGCACACTTTGGTATTCTATTTCTGTACTTTTTTCTCGACCAAGAACATTATTGCCTGCAATTCTTTAAGAAAAATTATTCAAAGTATTTATAAAAAAATTTGCATATTGATATGCTTTGTTTTTGTTTATAAATGAAAGATAAATATATTTAAAGTGCTTTTAATATTAGAAGTTATCCAAATGCGTTAAAATACCCTAAAATTTTAATGTATATTCAGGAAAAAAAAAACTATTTGAGTGCGATAAACAAGCCACAAGCGTGCACTGGCGCCATTCTCGCGGGCGCGTGTAGCTAAGAGTTAAAGAGATAGTGACAAAATAGCTCAATCAATAAACTGAGGTCGGAAGTGCATGGTTTGATTGACATTTGCCGCGAGGATTCCGTCCGGCTTTTGTTCTCGGGATGGTACACTAAGACGAGGCCCTTCATACGGATGATAGATAGGCCAGTAAAATTAAGAATTAGGGTAAAATTAAATCAAGTTCATATAACTTTAAATAAAACATAAAACTCTCACCACATGTTACGAAAAAGATTGTATCTCCATGCCACGAAAAAGAGAGCGGGATAGGAAACACTGGGAAACATTCCGACGAAAATGAGGGAGCAGGCCTGGAAGTATTCGTCCTCTTTCAACGCATCCCAGCCAAAATCCGCGCCGATCCTCAACCGAAAGCCGACGGTGGCGCGGCGTAACTTTCATCCCTTTGTCATTTGTCCTTTTCCCCTTTTCGCCCATAATCCTCTTCTCTCTTTTTCCTCCTCTCTCGTTTTCTTCCTGTGAAGCCTTCTGCCGCATTGTATTCCTTTGTCCACCGGCACCGCCCGTTGTCCTGTTCCACCACTCTTTCGTAGCCCTTTCTCCGTGTTCATGTTTTAGTCCTTCAGCCAGAGCCTGACCTATTATCCTTCCCCTTACTGTACCTTCCCCCCTCTTGGCGTCGCATACATGCCGGCCAAGGAACCTACACCGACCACCTTCGAAATTTTAAACTATTTCTGCCCGCAAACGTTCTGCTTGCGATTCGTGGGTATCACGTCGATACGTGAAAGGCTATTTCGTAACCGACATCTCGTATACGGACAGTTCGTAACCGCGACTTCTCGTAACCACTACAATTGGTACCCAGACAATTCGTAAATGTCTGTTTCACAAGCGCAACAGCTCGTATAAATACGTTCCCTTACCGGAAGTGACAAATCAATTCATTAAGAGTATGAGAAATATAAATACTCAAAATACCACGTGTGATACATCAGCTTCAACTTGCGAATTCCAGAATGTTAGACTAGATTTTCGATGGAGTTTTAACTTTATCCTTGTCCGAAGAATTTTTTAATTAAATTTTTGATCTGCTGAAGCCGAAATTGCAGTTATTTTTGCTTAGTACTTGGCAGCTACTTTTTAGCCAAAATTTTTTAATGCAATTGAATGTTTATAAAAATACATTAAAATTATAATATGAAATAAAAATACATTACAACAGCGGACTGAATCCTTCCTTCGAGATGCCTTCGGGCCTCTAAAGCCGAATTTGGGATTATTATTGCCATATTTTCGGCTGTTACTGCACTTGTCTATGCAAATAATATAAACAATTCAATGGTCACATATTAAAATTAATGAACACAGTTGTTTCCAGGTGTTTTCGAAACGCTGTAACCGAATATACGACTACTTTTACTCGCCTATGACTGTTGTTGTTTACACTATGCAAAAAATATGAAAAATTTCAGTGTTCCGACACAAAAATAAAATCAAAACAGCTGTAACTGTAAGTTTTCGATTCGCTGAAGCCGAAATCAATGTTTTTTTGTTTAATCAATAAAATTTTAAGTATTTCGTTGGTGATTCGACAGTTTCTCGTTTAACGTTGCAGAATTCCGCCATGACGGAAAATTTAATAACTTTGAAATACAGCATATAGAAATTAACTATCCCAATCACTTTCGACACATACTACACTTTTATTAAGGGTATCCCCCAGGACTTTATCTACACAATGGCGCATTAAGTTCGGAAACCGGTTGGGTTTATAAAATTTGCAAAATAATATTTCACAGCTCCATAATTCCCAACAAATATTATAATAGTAACAATATGAAAAAGTTAGCCGCAGAAGCAGTTGATCGGAGAGGTAGCCGCTCAAATCAGAGGGTTGTTGATGTTTGACGATGAAACGAATTTTCTATTACCTGCGCAGTGATAGCGATAAATGATGAAAGAATATTTTGAAAACCACATGTTGAATTGCGTTTAATGAATGGTAAACTGGTATTTTCTAAAAAAATTAAACTTTCAGGCAAATCTAGTGACTCCAAAATCTACACCACCGTTTATCGTTTAGTTGGTCACCGTATATCCACCATTTGTAAAATGAGAAAATATATTCATAGTCAAGGATGGTAGGAGTTTGGCCATTTCTATATGATCCAGTGGCGGCTGGTGGTTACATATCCAGGGTGTGCATTAGAGAAGACATACGATTATGAAAAAGGGCATGAAGTTCAAACGAATGGCATTGAATGCATTGACGAACTAGGATCCTGAGCGCAGGTAGTGTAGGTGGCAGACTGGCAGCTATACCGCTACAATACCTGCGAGTTAATCATCACCAAACATGCGCATGTGCACTCGCGTCGTGTTGAGTCTGCTCCCAACACCAATATGAGCAGTGCATGCCCCCCCCCCCCCCCACCCCGACCAATGTCATCCATTATTATTACTCAAACTCATTTAATTATGCCGACACAGAGATTATTTGTCTTCTTTCACGTATTGTTATGTTGTCTTATTTGTCTTTACACAATCTACTAAATACATATTTTTATTTTACTCTTTCTTTCAAATTCTTCATGCAAGAATGTTCTTCATACAAGTCTGGAAGGCTATCAGACCTACGAAAATAATCGACCACGATGCAATTTTTTTAAACTTTCATTATTTTTTCCATTTTTTTCGTTCAATGCTTAATGTTTACTACTATTGTTACATCGACTTTCGCGCCACCGGAATGAAAATGATATAGATTTTATTACCAGAGAATTATCTAGTGATACGATTTCCAGCTTCCAATTCCCAACGGAGTCAACAAAATACCGGGAACGGGGAGACCGTAGTCCGGAGTGATGTAAGGATGGAGTAGGGGCACCGGGGCGGGTGAATTTACTGGAAGCCAGCCGTGGAAGCCGAAATTTGTAGAGATAAATTGAGACTGAGAAAGGAAAGTCAGGGATAGAACCCTGTAAAGGGTAGGCATTTCGAAGCAGAGGAGAGGGGCAAGGGTACGATAGGGTTAGGGGGAATGGAATGAATGAGGGAATATAATTTCCTACCTACCCCTGAATTTTGTCTCCGTCGAGAGAGCTCCGGGCTCTTTTCTGGGTCAACAAATGAGCAGCGGAATGCAACTCTGGATCCCTGGGTCCGCGAATAACGGATTGGGACGCAAAAATAGCAGGACGAAGCCAGTGTACCGTGAAATGATTCAATTTTCAGAAAGCCGAGGACTGGGAATAAAAATTGTTCAGTGATTTAATTCTATGTTATTCATTGATTTAATTCTGGGCGATGATTCTATACTTTTTCCTCTTAGTATGAGATAATACTGACACTCAAGTGGACACTTCACTCTATTTTGAAAGGTTAAATTTTTTTAAATGTTGTCTTTATTCGTTTCAAACTTATGATACCATTCATCTTCTCGGGCTTGTCTTCATGGAATTGACTTAACATAATTAAATGTAAAAACTTTATAATATCACATAAATTAAATTTTGAATGACCTTAGTATCGACGTGATCGTCATCACTTGGTACATTTACATCGAAAAGACGGAATAAATAGGATATTATTCTGTAACTTCGATGCAAATATAACAGGTGATGACGTATCACGTCGAAATCTAGGTTGTACAGTATAACATATAAGTGAAATTATAGTTTTTAAATTATAGAAAAGTTTTTACTTTTCATTATCTTACGATACCATTATTAAATTTACGAGCGACGATGAGTAGAATTTTCCAACATTTGACTGTATCTCACTCTCAGTAACTCTAACTAAATCAAATACCTAGGGAAATTCCCATAAAGTATTTATTTTGAAATAAATTCTCAAAATCTGTTAACAAAAAATTTCGGCATTTAAAAAATAGCACAAGATTAGTGCAATGAAAACCTACACCCATTTTAATTGATAAAATCATAGTGATGTATTATCGGCAACAATTGGCAATGATCGATTACAGTAAATTCCCATGGTTGCCGCATGATGATATGAATTCTGCTGGAAAAATTGAGGGGGCTTTAATATTCAATCATTTTACGTATAATACGAAGCAATTAACCTTTAATCCAATTAGCAAATACTAGAATTCAAGTTCAACCAATTTTTTGCAAATATAAAACTACCGCTCAAAATGCAGAATTATAATGTTAAACCAAAGTAATTATATTGAATATATGAAGATAGTTATTAAAATATTTGGAAATTTCCAGCAGAAAGATACAAGATTTTGGGGATACAAAAACTGCCTTAACTTGAAACATAACGATTTAACAACAAAGAAGTGATGATTTTACAGGAAAGTATGGAAGTAAATTCTTTCTTGAAAACTAACCAAGACTTATTTCCCTGATGTACATTACTCGGATATGTAATGTTGACTAAATTATGATATCCACCAATTAACAATGAAAAGAATCCACAAGACAAAATATTTACTATCTTCGGTAAAATCATACACAGCAGAAAATAGATTTCGGTCACGTCATCTAAGCAATTCGTCAGAGCGGTGATAGAAAAGCTAAAATCGAAAATAACCTCCATTATAAGGCGTTTTCATTCATTCATCATACATAGAGGACGGATTGGCCGGTAAAATTATCCATAAACAGAATTTCCGTCGCCTTGGTAAGGAGAATATACCTTCGAAAATGGACTTTTAACGCTGATTGACGTTCCACCAAAAAGCGGTCAAGCGCTAGTTGATAAATGGTCGTAGGTAATACGATTACGGGGTAATGTTATTGAAAATCACGGACCTTGATAATAAAATACGTGGACGGTGGATGAAAAGTATCCGCAATATTTCACCTTCATTCTTATTTTAAAGATGTCGTAATACTTTTCTCTGCACGCGTTTTTGTTAACAACTGTGCCAACATTTTCGATCCGTTTTCGATCTCAATACCTTCAAGGAGCCGTCGAGATCCATTTGAATGCACTGGCAGTAATATTTTAAAAAGAGGAACCTTATATACCTACTCATCTTACTTATAAACTATTTTATTTATTTATTTATTTATTTACATATTATTGAAGGTCTGGAAGGTTGTGAAGGTTATTGCCTGGTGGCAGCATTAGATTTAAACACACGAATTCCAAGTCTACTTATTTAATAACAAAGTAAATAACAGAAAATAAACCTTCAGTAAATAAAAAATATATTAATTCGAATATGATACTACTAACAAACGAAGTTTGAACCAAATAACCCAATTCCCAACTCTCCATACCGAACCACAATGACATCAACCAAAATTCGATGAACTGATTCTTGAAAATTGTAGCATATGCGGCAATTACAAATATTCTATTATAATGCGGGAACTATAAAAAAAGATCTAAAAAAATTCTTCGGGTAGATCGTTCCACTCCTTTATTCCTCTATGGATTTTTAAAAATATCTGTTTTCTCCTTCTGATTTTAACTAGCTTACCAATCCTCTACAATATTACTTTTGGAGCAACTCCCGTGAATTATAAATTCATTCCCAATAATCCGTTCAACAGATAGTCCCGCCTGGAAATTTTGGGGTGGTTCTGATGTTCTCTAATTTTAATGCTTTTTAGGACGCTGATTATGAATCTGATGTTGGCCAGCAATTTGTGACGAAACATCGCAAAAAAACAAAGGTAGAAAATGGTTTCTCTTTTGGCTTTCCGCTTATAGCTCGGAAGGCATCAAAGTTGAGCGCACTGAAAAGATTAAAACATTCGGTTTGCGATAATTGTTGTTAAAGTTATTATATCGGTTGAAGTAGCTTGAGATATAGTCTTCTGCGAATCATTGTATCTGTCCTCCTATAAAATACGGTAAATAACAATAGTAAATAAGTTTGGATTTAATCCATTATAATCCACTTAATAATTTATGTTAAAGAGGTAATTTTCGTCAGTAATAGAAAGTGTGCCATTGTTAGAAAAAAATTCTTGAGCATAAGCTTGTCATACTAGCTGGTAAAAATGGCATTTCTTCGGCCGTACAAGGAAAATCCATTATGATCACGTGACAGGTCCCGCATTACTTTTCCACCGGAAGGCCTTCTCTCCCCTGTGGTAAGACTCGCATATCCCCACTCTCTCTCCCTATGCTTAGAATCCATTTTCCATTCCCTATCTCCCCACTGCAGCCTCACACCACATCTCGCTTGTCATCTCCTTCTGTACCGCGGCAACCACCACAAGGGGAGCAGCTTATTCCTTCCCCTGCGTGATTTTTGACTGCTACACCCCTTTTTTTGGATTCAATGCAGTTTCTAGAATCACATACCATCACGTCACGGGCATGCTAAATATTTTGCAGACGGCCCAATCTCCGTCGACACCTTCAACGATATACGTATAATATTTTCGGAAAAATACAAGAAAAAACAACCTTGATAAGATGATGGAACGACCTTATAGGCCATGATGGCCTGTTGAAGACAGTCGTCGAGGGACAAGTAGATCGCTAGAACGGTAAAGGAAGACCTCAAATTAAATATATGGGATAGGTAAAGAAATACGTGAAAGAGAAGAAATAAGTAGGTGTGAAAAGATTAGCTGATGGGAAAAATGAGTGGAGAGCTGCGTCAAACCAATCTTAGGATTGTTGACCAGTGTAAATGATGGTATAAAATATTTTAAAAATCCCTTGAAGCTATAAACACCTCAAGTACCCCTCATTATCAATTTGCAACTTTAGCTCATCGCCGTATCCTCAATGACCGTAGACTCTTCTTAAATATCATTAATGGCAAATACAGATCATCTGAAGAATCTGAGCTTTTCCCGGTGAATAGCGTGGATGAAAGCTTCTCGGGTTTCCAACCGGGTCAGGGTCTGCATGGTGTAGGCCGACGTTTCGTTGGGAAAGTCTCCCAACGAAACGTAGGCCTACACCATGCAGGCCCTGACCCGGTTGGAAACCCGAGAAGCTTTCATCCACAGATCATCTGATCTTCTTTCTTTTTTTCCGCTTCGTGTTCCTTCGCGCACGATGAGGTCGAGTGACCTATTTCATTAGGTTATATATGTTACCTCAGGAAACATAATCACAGGTACACTAAATGCGTATGTTCCACAATAATTTTAATGGTCTGACCCACACTACACACTGGTTTCGACAGTGCACACTATGTCTGCCATGTATTTCTTAAAGGTGTAGAACATAGTGTATAGTGTCGAAACCTTGGTCAATGATCATTAAAAAATTTGTGGAGCATATAATATAAGTGTATCTGTGATATTGTTTCATGTTATACAGTGCCACCAAATATCGCCATCCACCGTTAAGTTGATATGTAACTTCAGTTTAAACTTCGCTAGATACAAGAGTGGGAGGCAAATATGGAACAGTTAAAAAATAATGGCATTTAAAATGTTATACTAGGTGATGAGAAACTTAAAGGAAAGCGGTCGAAGCACAAAGGAAAAGGCATATGAGACCATTATAACCAGATCGCTTTTAGAATACACATCTCTAGTGTGGAACTTACATGAAAAGGGACACATAAATTCATTGAGAAGTAACAATGAAAGACCGCAAATTGTGTAATGGGAAAGTATAAAAAGACAGAGTGTCACTATAATGCCGCAAGTACTGGTATGCAGTGGCGTGACAATAGGGGGGGATGAGGTGATAGATCCCCCTCAAAGCCTCCAAGAAATTTAAAAAATATTTTAAATTATTGTCTAATTTGGAGATATAATAACTGCATCTACTTAAAGCTAAATTTATGTAAAATCCATTTCCAGGCATGTAATTTTTCAAACATTTTTTTCGGACAACCCGTTACCTGGGGGGTCGCCCCCCAGAATCCTTATCCTATCTGCCCTACATCCCCCAAAGCATATTCCTAGTTACGCCACTGCAGGGATGGGACTCACTAGGACGCAGAAGAAAAACAAATAGGCTTTGCGCAAACTCCCGCACACTTGTGGGGGATGAAGCATGGGGGAGCTACGACTTAGGATTGTAAACCTATAGATAGGAATGATCACCAATACAAGATGAAATTTATGTCACAAAGGGCCAATATAAAAATGTTATCATATCTTAATGTGACGATTGATGATTGGATTAGACTTCCTACAGCATTGTTTCATCTTCTCCGAGTAACGTAAAGATTTTTAAGAGTAGGCGAGAAAATTTATTTTGGAAAACTAGTTTCAATTTTAATTTTAAATTTTCGATTTCGCTGATTTATTTTTATTTTGGTTTAATCCAAATTAAATCGAAACTTGAAGCTTGTACGTGGTGGAAGGGCTCCATGTTATGAATAACAGTCACTTTGTTGCCCCCACATTATATTTTCTGTACTTTACAATGGTGTGTGACTGCCGAAACCAGTAAATTTTTTTATTTTTTAAAAATATGCTGTGGAAGCAACAAAGTGTCTGTTATAGGTAACTTATAATTTGGTGAAGCATTTTCATTAGTTAACTATTATCACCTGGCAAATAGCCAACTTGTGACCACTTGTAAAATAGAATGATAAAATTTCGTGACTATGAAATTTTATCATTCTATTACACTATATTCTAAACTTTCGTGATTCTATTAAGAGACTCCAAGCCACTCTGTGAAACTTGCAACTGCGTCGCAAACCACTTTTTATACAGGAGGGAAATTATATCTTGCACTTTATACCCCGACGTCAAAAAAGTATGAGTAAATATAGGCATCTAACAATTGAATATTCCCGAGAATTGCATGATCTCCTATGCGATAAGCATCTCTCCTGGGGAGGAACCACACGATATATATATGCATCGCCCCTAGATATCTCCAATTTATCGCCCACCCCTTATCGATCCATCGCAATATATCTCGCAGACCCGGTTCCAAAAACCCGTCCCAAGATGTTACCCTTGAAAATTGAAAATTCGTGCCGCGCGGCGAGGGTTGCTTATTTTTTTTACGTACGCAAAGCATTCGGGTCGTCGCGCACATTTGTATAGGGGAGCGAAGTGGGGGAGGGGGTCGGTGGGGAGAATTTAGCACCCTCGCCATCAATCCTCACCCTCGCGCGGGCACAGTTCTTCATTTTTTTCCTCCCTAGCTCGAGCCTACATTTCATTTTCGGGTATTCTGACAGGTATCATATTCCTTTCTCCTACCAATTCATTCTCACCTCTCTCCCGAAGGAATTGAATCTATTCAATCTAGCCCCATGGCTTCAACCTAGAATATACTTGCACTATCTCGGACTTCGTGGTGAAGCCGCGTCGGCTTGTCACAGTTCATATACCTGGCCGACGTTTCGGAGGCGATGCAGCACTCCATCTTCTGGGCACACAAAGCAATCAGTTGGCGTGCCCATAAGTTTGAGTGCTATATCGCCTCTGAAACGTCGCCCAGGTATGCGAACAGTGACAAGTCGACGCGGCTTCATCCTGAAGACCGAGATAGTGCAATGATTAAATGTAACCGCGGAAGCCTAACTCTAGAACTCGAATATCATTTTGGATTTAACTACAGTATAATAATTGCGCCTTGATTGGTCCAGAGTATTTATTAGTGGGGAAAAGGCTGCTACTCTGCTCCAATATCATCACAATTCCTTCAATTCCTTAAAAAAAAAAGATTATACGGTTACCTGAAGACTCGCGTGTAAGTTTTTACCATTATTTTGTTGCTGTCAATACTTTCTTTTCTAATGAGTTTTCGCTAAAATTTCTGTAGCCATGAAAACTAGTATTTTTTACCTTGCTAATACTCAAATTGTTATTTTGTTGTCAGAGCACTTTAATTTTGTGATTATTCGTGATGATTTCTATAACATCTAAAAAACATATATATTTTGTATCATTGATATGGAATATTTAATTATATTGTTAATATCATCAAAACCTAAACATATGAATTTTTATATTACTGATACTTAATATTTTTATATTATTGTCAAAAATTATTATTCTTGTTAGTGTTCGTCATGATTTCTTACAAATCTAACTAAAACATTTTTTGTATCACATATATTGAAAATTTCTTAAAATGATATTACACTTCCTCAGTCGAACAGGATATGCAGTTTATTTTATTTTATCTTACAAGTTACCCTAGAGCATCAATAAACATTCACTCATTCATTGTCTCGGGAGTGACTTAATGGACTCGACTTAGCATAACGAAACGCAAAACTTTGTAATTCCACATAAATTTATTAATGGACGACTTATTATTAATGGCATCGACGCGATACGTCATCATCTGGTACATTTGAATAGAAGACAGAGAATATATAGTAATACTAACATTGATTTCTCACAATTATTTTCAAAAACCCAATGGTCTGAGGAATGGTAAAGGGTTGGAGGAGGGGAATAGGGTAGTTTCCTTCATCAAAGAAAACGAAAGGCATTGATTGCGATTCGTTACCCACCATTAGTGTATTCATAATACACAAATTATTTGGTTTTTGAAATACCGGTTTAGACGAATGGCAAGGGTCAAATTTTATCCTCATTTGAAAAAGGACAGATTGGCGCCCATGCGATTCCACTCCACGTGACGTCACAGGGACCTAGTTTCTACACGAGAGGATAGGAGTTATACATCGTCTGAGGTTACCAATGCATGCATGAGGCACAGAGCTCAGGGAAACATGTCTTAATAATCACTTATTAAAACTGGCTAAGGTCGGAAAGTTTTCCTCGTTTGATAAGGTATTAATAAACCTTTTTTAAGCCAAGCGCTACCATTCAGCAAGGTACTCAGCTACCCGCTGGCAGCCTGCGACGTATCAGCGCTAAGCCTCGCCTCAAGGTCACCTCACCGGGCGGGAGGGGGAACCAGAAATACGACGTACGGAGATATTTCCCGGCATTCATACTTGAGCGTCGCGTTTTCGCGCGCTTGAAAATTTTCACTTTTCATTTAATCGCGAAAAATAGATATTGTCATTTAAAAATCTAAAAGCGTGAAATACGTACTCCAGGAGTAATAATCTTTCGATTAAGGCAATAAAAAAATAATAGGAAACCACCCTATTCCTTGTGGAATGGGTATTGGGAATCCCCACCCCTTATCCAGAAGAATCGGAAGACATGAATTATTTCTTCGTTAAATTCGATTCGTTCTGCTTTCAGTGACTCGGCTGGTTAACTCATTTAATTACACAGTGATTGACGACAAATGTAATGACCGGCAGGAGAATTATTGCATTGTAATATTCTCAGGTAAACTTTCTAAAGGGATTGTATCTGTTTACGTATATAATCCGACACCTCGAGCAGTGGCTTAGCTAGGAATTTCGTTCAGGTGGGGTCCAAAATCAGGGGGAAATTTTTTTGAAAAACAGGGTACTGAGCAATGGGTTCGAAACTAATTTTAACACTCTTTATAATCGAAAAAACTTCATTTGCCAAAGAAATATTTTTTAAATTCATGATTTTTCAATACTTCGTTTTCTTGTATGAAGGAAAATAATTCTGTTTTGATATTTCAGCCAGGGGGGGTCCGGGCCCCCCGGGGCCACCCCTGGCTACGCCACTGTCAGCGAGAAGCGGCAGGCGTGGTAACCACAACTATACTTCATTCCAACCTCTCCTACCGCGGTTAACGATCCCGGTATTTTAAAATTCAACCTGTTCTTTTAATGCTATTTTATATTCATTTTTATGTATTATTTCAATCTGTTATTTTTAGATCCGCATTTCAGTTTACTTGCTATTTTTTTAGTGTTGTCCAAACTTTCAATTTTTATAACGTGGATTTTTTTTTACCATTAGTGTCTAGAGTGGTGACCCATTTAATTGCGTGGTTGTCGATAAAAATCTAACGACCGACAGATAAATCCTGTATTGTAATATCCTTGAGTAAAGTACATAAAGGGTCTGTAGCTGTTTACGTAAGGATGGAATTGGCGCAGAGGGAAACAGAATAGATGCGACACAGCGGCAGGCGCGGTAACCACTGCTACGCCCCCTTCTTCCTACCCCTCCTGCCGTGGTTACGGAATCGATGATAAATGATCTTGCCACCTCTCGCGCTGCGCCGCCTCTTGTTTGCGGAGATTCCGAGGGAGTCCAGGACGAGATAAGGGTGACGCCTTCATTGTCTTTAGATGTTTAGCGCGTATCTAGCGACGAGGACGATCAGACAGCGGAGAGAGATATACTTTCTCTGCGGCCAAGGTCGAGCAATTGTCGAATATCAAGGGAATCCTGGTTGGGGAATGAGTATAAAGGATCCCATTGTTTTGTCAGTCACCATCTCCGGCATGCGCAATGGAGATATTCGAGTATTGCCTGCTGTTTATTCCCCTTACTGCTATACAGGGTTGTCATAAAAGAACGGTGCGTCCATGAACATGATTTAAATGGAAAAAGAATTGCTTACAGTTCATGTTTTTTATTTGTCGTCTCAGAAAGTTTTTTTATTAATAATTTTCAACATGCACACCTTTAGTCGCGCGGCAAGAGAGAAATATACATCAATATATATATTACGTACAGAAAGCCATCAATAAAATCAAGGAGAAGGATGTGGGGGTCAATATTCACGGAGAAAAATTTGTATGTTTAGATTTACTGACGACATAGCACTCATAGCCGAGACTTGACTTGATATTTATTTTACCGAGATAGAAAAGGATTTGAAGAAGATTTAGACAATTATGGAAAGGACGATGGCCAGATATCAGCAAAAATAAAATTACTATATTGATATGCAGCAAAAAAAAGGAGGGTAGGACAAACATTGACCTAGGAAAGCGTAAGCATGAAGACGTGAAAGAGTCTCCTTGCCTGGGAAGCCGAATTAACAACGATGGACGAAACAAGAAAGAAATAGTCGGTAGAATTTTGCAGGCAAAGAGGGCTTTCTGCAAAAAGAAGAATCTTCTTAGAGCTGAGAATATAACCAAAAAAGTAAGGAAACAATTCATCAGATGCTACATGTGGAGTATGTTTCTCTATGGAAGCGAGGCTTGGACGTTGACAGCAGCAGAGAAGTCAAGAGTGGAAGCATTTGTAATGTGGCGCTGCCGTAAAATAATGAAGATAAAATGGATAGACCGTTTAAGTAATGATGAAGTGCTAAGAAGAGAGGGAGAAAAGAGAAGTATTTTAAAAACCTTAAGCAGAAGACGGGACAACTCAGTAGGCCACATTCTGAGACATGATAGCCTGATGAAAACAATCGTAGAAGGACAGGTGGAAGGGAAGAAGGGCAAGGGACGGCTACGAATGAGTTACACAGGACAGGTTAAAATGGATATAAAAGAGAAGAAATACGTAGCTATGAAAATGCTAGCGGATAGGATAAAGTAATGGAGAGCTATGTAAAACCAATCTTAGAATTGTTTACTGATGATTATGATATATTACGTTTTCTCTTCTTTTCTTATTTTTCCTGCATATTTTGCGCAATTATTTTTTATTCGGATATATTTAATTCACTAAACTTATGCAATAATTGATAATTAAAAAACATAGCAGAAGGAAAGACTTAAGAATAGCTCATAGAAAGAGTTACTTTATATGGCAGTATGAATGCAGTTAGAAATGCGGGGTCATGATAATACAAATATATCGCAGCCGTAGATGAGAATAGGTCGGAGGAATACAATGCAATTCTAGAGCTTTGGGAAAGTGGAGAGGTGGAAGGGGATAGCGAAAAAACTGCTAGCCTAACCAATAATACTTTCGTAGTCCTATTTTTCATGTGATTATGAAATGTTAATGTACCGTGCAAGTAGACGCCGAGGGATTTTTGAGAATGCTCCTGGTATTCGTTACCTGTATACGTGTCGTTACTTTTGTGGTGCGAATCTCCGTGATAAGTGAGCGCGCTTTTACAAGCATTGATTATATATTTTCCATGTTTGCGTCCAAGTGTGAATTAATTTCAAAGCAGCAAACTATCCTTTTACACGATGATGAAGGATCTGAGTATTTCGCGGTGAATGACTTTTATGAATTCTTTTACGAAAATTCGTAGCCCTAGAAGCCAAGGGGAATAAGTGCATTTTTTATTTTTAAAGATAAGTACAGATTTAAGGCCATAGTATTTGTAAAATTTCATTTTTTTTATCTTGATGTTTTTTAATTTATCTTTCTTTTTTACAGGAATTTACTTTTGTGTTTTTAATCTTTGTTATTTTATTGAGTGAGAGGTTTTAATATTAAATTCTTCTAATTTGGTTATAACTTTTCTCTTTGATTGAATGTCTTTAACATTTATCGGTATTGTATTATTTATTTCTTCTATGGTCATTTTTTATAGAAATGATTATATGGAAGGGGATGTCTCTATTGTACGTTATTTTATTAGTTATTATATTTGTAATATCTATAATAATGTTAATTATTAGTCCTAATATAATTTCAATTTTATTGGGTTGAGATGGCCTTAATAGATAAGGATTTTCAACCGGGTTATGGTATGGATATTTTAGAGCGATGCGTCGCGACGTTTTGTTGAGAGTCTTCCTCAACATCTACAGGACTGATGAAGCCGATGTCAGTAATGCTCCGGTATGTACACCCTCCTCCTTCACCTAGGTTTCTAAACGGGCTTACTTTGCTGGTTCGTTTAGTTGTTCGTTTTCCAGCCTTTTTACGGTCGGGTTTCAAGTGCTACTTGGCTTAAGTACCTTGACGAAATACGTCGAAATAAAAACAATAACGGAAAACATAAAGAAAAATTTTGAAAAGAAGATAAAACAAAATTATAAAAATTTCTACTTGCATCGGAAAATAGCATTATCAATAAAAATAAAAAAAATAAGGACAAAATGATATATTATTTGCAAAAAAATACTTACATAGCCTTTAATCAATGTTTTTGAAAAATTACCTGAATCAGCAACTCCTTCATCACTTAATACACAAAAATTTGTAACCCTAGAAGCCAAGGGGGATAAGTGCATTTTTTTTAAAGATAAGTACAGATAATGGTTGGTGGGGTTGTGTAGATACCGTTGTAGCAAAGGTTACAAGAAATCCAATAAATTCAATGATTTACATGTATCCCTTTGTTACAAATATATTGTGTACCCCACCAACCATTATCAGCAATTATCTATAAAAAAGGCACTAGTCCCCCTTAGCTTTTAGGGTCCTAAATTACCGGTTTCACGACAATGAAGTGGCGAAGATATGACTTGAAAGAGTAGCGAGCTCGAAAATATGCACTCGAAAAGCTGAGGAGGGCAATCTAATCGCAGTTTCACTTCTCTAAAGAGCAGGAATTGTAAAAAAGAGAATTTTTTCCCCGTTCTCCCCCTCCTACTTCATGTTTTTCTCCCACTCCGTTTTAATTAAAAGGCCACGCGTGCCCGGCGGCGACGGCGACGGCAGCCGTGCCTCTTAATAGCCACGTGCACGAGGCATTTTTAAAATGATCAATCGACCACCGCTTCAAAAAAAAAATCTCTCTCGCCCCGCGGATAAAGCGAGTTCAAAAATAATAATTGCCCGCAAGAGTTTTGCTCACCCCACTTTTTCCACCTTTCCATTTCCAGTGAAAACTCGCTTCCTCTCTCTCTTTTTTTCCACACGAAAAATACCTTTGGCCATTCATTACCTCTCTCCGCCATTGAGTTGGAATATCGTTAGAGCGACAGTGAAGTCATTCGGGTGAGGGATCAGCATCGACGTATGACTGATTTTGCCATGCAAATATAGCCAAATGCATCCATCTCCTTATATATTTCTACTGTATAGATACCTTTTTCTCAACTTATACGCAACCAAACTCTACAAATGAGGTACCAAAATGCACAGCATTTATCAGAGAACATGCGACGGTATATCTCACTTCCTAAATATTGCTATTGTTTCCTAAAATTGGTTTTAAAAAATGGCCCTTGATATTTCTTTTAGGGGATGAGGCGATCCGCCATCTTGACGTCACGCACTTGCTGCATGGTGCAGAGCAAACCTTTATTTCAGGATATTTAATTGATACCAATTTAGTTTCAGATGCATATTATTATATTTTTTGCAATATAACGCGCTTTCAACATTATATTTTTTGCAATATAACGCGCTTTCAACATATTATTTCAAATTAACAAAGAAAGGTCTTGGACTCAACACGTACTCAGTCAATGGCGAACCATTATCTGTCTCTCTTTCTCTGGCCTTAATATTTTTGTAAATATAGCGCTTTCCTTAATATTTTTGTAAAGGAAAACGCTAACGCTAAATTAAGGAAAACGCTAAACAAGTATTAACAGAGGATAGTGTAATTACTTCCAATGTTGTGTTTAAAGAGGTCCTCTGACCTCAATTTGTACATGAACACTCCAATTAAATTTGTACGTAAGACCCTGCCCTTTTTTTTCTACATTTTAAAATTAGAAACGCGCCTATCCCTCTGTGGACCTGCATTGAAGAGCGGGGGAAGCCCGCTGGGAGCGGGCGCATCACGCTCGTAACTTATATTGTGGCAAGATCAAGTATTGTAAAGAAGTAATCGTGAGTTGGTAAATCATATATTCATTAAAAAGAAGGGGATCGGGTTGGTGTGGTGGCTAGAGTGTTGGCTTCCCACCCGTCGGGCTCGGGTTCAAATCCCGGCAATGGCAGGGAATTTTCAGAGACTGCCCTATCCCTACTTGAATATTGTGTGGAGGACATTTCAAGCGCAACACTCCGTCCGTCGGATGGAGCGTTATACCGTGATCCCCTTGGCGCCTATCTTTAAGACTTTATCTCTAATGCCGATGCCGGGTTTCTCTCCACCCTTCCTTCCATACCCTCCCTCATGGCGCAAATGACCTCAGCTGTCGGTCGCCTCGTCCAAATACCATACCTATTCCATTAAAAGGAATATAATATTAATCTCCTCGGTCCCGGGACATATGACGTTATTTTTGGTCTGAATTTAATATTTTCTGGTTAATTAGATGTTAACAAACAACATAAATGAATCATGTGCTTCTGTATGATGCTGCCATCTGTCAGGAAGCACAAAACTGGTTGCAATAACGATATTTCCTTTAGCAAGCGGTTAAACGTGCATGTTTTGCATACAATACGTCACGACCGAGGAGGTACAGAAGCTAGATAAAACCACGTTACAAGATAAAGTTAAATCTTTGAATAATTGACCCACCATTACCTATACAATTGACATAATTCAGTAAACCACAACGACGGAATTTTTTATAAGCATCACATTCACCTGATGAAAGAAATTACAAGTCATTTAAAATTAAATTCCGGTTAATAAAGACGCATATGGACGCATTGTGCCTCATTTGAATGGCTACGCCGTTCATCCGAAGGATTCCTATAATACTTTGACGCTGAAATGTAGAAATAGAAGACCATTCGAGGATTTAAATGTAGTTTTGTTCTCTTGCCTATTGGTCAAACACATTTCATGTAAAAATACAATAATATTAAATATTCACATAATGAAATAAATATTTATGTATTTAATTTCCCTGAATAGCCCAAAATATTATCGACCCATTTTCCAGATTTTTCTAAAATATTATCGATTCTTTTTTTTTCTAAAATTAATGAAGACTTTCAACTGTCTCTCTTTTAAAATCCTCCCCTAATAGGACCACCATGTCTTCCTACATTTGTGGACATAGGCTCCTTTTTAGTTCCATATGGACCGTTCGCAAAATATTTTGAAATGATGAGGCAAAGCAGAAAGAATTTGTGACATGCGCCATTCCCGTATTCCCTCTTAATGCCAATTACACATGAAAAAAGGCACTTGGAGAATATTGATATTAATGATAATACCTAGTACTTTTACACAGCATCAAATAGCATATTAAAACGATATTGTGAATAATAATAATAAATAATAATAATAAATAATTTTATTACTCCACACACAAATTACATGACAATAGAAAAATTGTGAAATTTTAGGTAGCCGCGAAGGATAACCTGTTTGAAGCTACCATCCAAAATAATAATACATTATGCTTTACATATAGTGTAGCTCATTTTGTGTTACCTTGATAATCTATACTAACAAAGCTTAAGTGCGTGCATGAAAAAAAACAACTAAAGTAGTATTTATAATTCGTTACATCAATATTTTATAACAATATTTGTTCTACACTTTCTTTAGTGAGAAGCCAAGAATGATATATTTGAATAACATGCAACATATGAAAAAATATGACCAACATTTACTTGAAATAGGAAATTTGAATGAAAATAGTGCAATTTTCAGAAGGAGTAATTAATCGCAAAAAAAGACTAAACATGACCGGTCGAGAGGGATATCCGAGTCCTATTAATAGAGACGTCAATATTCCATCGCGAATGCTTTCCACTGCTGCCAACGTTTTGTTCGTATCCCTTTCGCCTGCGCACGGCCCCAAGGGAAAAGGGAGGAAAGTTATAAATTTATGATTAATTTCATCTCTGTCCTTTCTCTCCCCATATCTCCCTTTGCCTCCCACACGGCGGCTTTCCATTCATGAGGCCGAAATCGCGTGGGCTTCATTCATTCCCATCCCCGCGGCCGCTCAATGAAGTGCTTGCGTCACGCTCCGGAATATCAAGAAGGCCACCGGGTGGAGGGAGGGAACAAAAGCCAATTTTAATCGCTAACCAATTTCCCTCGTGAATGAGAGATCCTTATGAGATCCTCCTCCCTTTTGACCGGTGGAAATCGTCCCATTTTGTTGCGCGGCGAGAGGAACTCAATCGCGAATCCAGCCGTTTGATCTCTCCGTCACTGGTTCGTGTAATTGTAGAAATTTGGGATGGAAAATGAGGCTTGATACAGGAAGAGGGGAAATTCGAGTATATTTAATACTTTTTTACGAGCAGCGTATAATTAATATCCTGCGGACGCCAACGTCAGAGCTAAAATAAAGAGCTGTATATCTCGATCTAGAGAGGTAATGCAAGAACTTCAAGCTGATGTTTTACAATACTTCCATTCAGAAGGACCTCGGACTAAAACCATGGATAGCTTCTAATATTACTGAAGTCTATCAAGAGCTTTTGCGATTATAATTAAGTCATCATTATTGGTTATTTGGTATGGTTCTTCAGTATTCTTATACGTTAAAAATGTTTCCTTTACTTAAACGTTTTAAAACGATATTACACATCTTCAATACAAACTTTAATGCATCCAACAATGTGTACCCAGTTGCTAAAATAAATAATGAAAGATAATAACAGATATTGATTCTTTTATAATTATGAGATAGTATTTAAAATAAATGAAATACACCTTAGTAAATGCAGTGTGAAAACTTTTAAAAATCTCTAAATATAAAAGAGGATGTCTGTTTGTCTGTCCGCTGTGCATTTCCATACGGCAGCACGGATTGTGACCACAGTTACTACATAGTTGTATTTTATGCTCCCAAAGCCCGTAGTGCAACTTCTGTTCGTGTCTGATGCGTCATTTGCGTCGTTTTCTCATAACCGTGTTCTACGTCACGTCGCGACATACAACTTCTGTGGTTCGACATTCAGCCAGGTAATAATAATAAGATGTCATTAATCGGGAGAGGTTGAGACTAATAAGCCCACTCTTCCACCTAACTCCTCAATAGCGTCAATGCAAACAATTAAAAACGGTAAATAAACGTTTACAATATAAAAAATATACAATAAACACTATTAGTGAAATTTCTAACAAGATAAACAAATGCATGTGAAAATTTTGTGAGAGAAAAAAGATTTATGTTTGTGGGAAAAACATTAGGATAAGGGTGTATTATTCTCCAGAGAAAAAACTCACTGCAGGAAAACACCCACACAAGAAGGGGGGCGTTAAAAACCTGCGAAAATCTGCTGATTGTGAGTGAAAACTAATGTCATGTTATATGCAAATTAAAACATAGTTAATGAGGCACATAGTATCCACAAATACTACACATGTAAGTAAGAAATTAAATATAGCACATATACATATAATGCACTCACACCTCTTGACAAGAGAAAAACTCTCAAAGAGGAAAACCTAAAGATTCTGCAATGAGACCATGATTTCCAAGTTCCAAGATTCCCTCTTTTCTGTGCATTACCTTCCCTAGCAACGGTGGTTGGCCTGCTAGTGATAGCATTAAAAGGCAATTTTTCTCTAATGACCAGTAGCTCAGAAGTGACTGATAATATTAAAAATGATGATCGCTAGTTTAGATGAAGTATCTATTTCATCGCTATGAATTTTTAAACGATAATATTTTGTGAAATATCGCCAGGAAAAGTCGAGTTATAACAGAAATTTCTACGATTAATTATAGTAATTTCCACAGTTAGATGGCTTATGATGCCCTTTCTAATGAAAATAACGCAGCCGAAAAATTGCGCTTGAAATTATCAGGGGACGAAGCAATCCGCTAAATACTTACTCAGCGAATTTTAAAAATGTAGAAACAAAAGATGAGTCAGACTACGACCGAAAAAATCAAATATAAATTATCAGTGTGAAATTGGACATGGCTTGAGAATGGAGGACAAGTCGTTTTCCGAAACGTCGACTGATACGACTGAATTAACCTGGTGCAGAGCGCGAGAAGATTTCTTGAATATTATGCACCAAGAAAAATTAAAATCCAGGAGAGAGATACCATAATTTGGTGTTACTTCAAAAAATATCGAGAATAACAATGGCGCAGAGTTCTCATAAAATGAGATGCAAAGGCAGGCAGAAATAATTTCTGACAATAGATGGGCAACGCTCAACGAGTCTTCGTTCATTTTCGATGAGCTTGGCTGAGAGCCGACATCTTTAAAGGAGACACACAAGACACCAGAAGAAACTCAATTCAATCACAAACCCATTTCTTCGTGGAATAAATTTCCTGAGAAGTTTTCACATTTCTCTTTGCCTGCTCACATATCCTTAGGGCTTTGGATTGAGAAAGTTGAAAGCAAAATTCAGCATGGATTAATATTCTCTCTTTTAGCTAACAAGGAGACGTCGCCAAAGTGATTTTCAGGATCTGGATACGGATGTTATTTTCTGAAACTATATAGGTAAGGTAGAAAAAGTGTCACGGCTTTCTTACACATAGGCCCGGGTTCGAGAGATATTCGCTTGTAAAGACTTCGCTCAACATGACATCCCTTGAGTAATCGCCGTGGTAAGGCACAATTCGGAGTTTCGTTTAAAATCCATAAATTGATATTAAATTTAAAAAATCGCGAAGTAACTAAATAAAACGAATGGGGATAAAATGTAACAGTGATTTCAAAAATTAGAAGACAGAAAAACAAGGCCGTAAGTAAGAGGTAGCGATTACTCAAGGGATGTCATGCTGCGCGAATACCGGCGAAACTGTCGTCACACAGAAAATCCACGCGGTGAAACCCAGGAACATGGAGACATCAGGTTATAAAGGATGTTAAAGAGAAGAAATACGTCTCTATGAAAAGGTTAGCGGATAGGAGAGAGGAATGGAGAGCTGCGTCAAACCAATCCTAGGATTGTTGACTAATGATGATGAGTTAGTATTTACAAATATAGTTTAGTGTCCTCCCGAAGGGGTCTGTTTCTATCGTATTCTACGCAATTCAGTCCCGAACCCGAGGGATTCTTGCCGAAAAATATATTTATTTCTTTAGTGATACTCGTAATGAATAAAAGAATTATTGTTGTGCTTCACAGTACGAAGAAGATCATACTTTAAGTTTTGATTATTCAAACTGTAGATCAAGAGTGGAAGATTTCGAAATGTGGTGCTACGGAAGAATGATGAAGATAAAATGAATCAACCGAGTAAGTTATGAGGAAGTATAAAGATGAGTTGGATAAAAGTCTTCGAAAAACCTTAAAGAGAGGACGGGACAACTTAGTTGGCCATATTTTGTGGCATGATGGCCTGATGAAGACAATCGTTGAAGGACAGGTGGAAGGGAAGAAGTGCAGGGACGGCCCCGAATGAGTTATATAGGACAGGTTGTAAAGGATGTAAAAGAGAAGAAATACATCGCTATAAAAAGGCTAGTGGATTGGAGATATGAATGTAGAGCCTATCTTAGGATTTTTGACTTATGATGATGACATAGTGTGAGTAATACGGAAGTTATAAGAAAAGCAGGAGAGAAGAAAATGTTTTGAAAACATTGATAGAAGACGGGACAATTTGATTGGACACATTACGAGGCACGAAAACAAATGAAAGTCACCGTTGAAGGACAGGTGCAAGAGAAGAATGGCGGAAGTATCCTTCGGATGAAATACTTTCATTACGCGATGTTTGATGTAAAGCAGAGGAATTATATGATTGATAACATATTATCCGATAATGGAGCTAAGCAGAGAGGTGCGTTAAACGAATCTTAGGATAGTTGACTGTTTAGGATGATAAACTGAATTATATAAAAATGCTCAACATCAGCCTAATATCATTGAAACCTCGGAGTAACTCAAAAATACTATGTAAAATTTATAATCCATACTTAAACGCCAGACAAACCAACTGGAATAAAATACACTTCATATTCCCAAGTTTCACACAACAAAATAATAAAAATAAAATTGAATAATTCGTCATTAACATAATTAAGTTCAAAGCTTTTCACCAACTAGTGAACATCCTCTAGATAGAAAATAGCTTTGGGCCCGGGTGTTGAATCCGCAAAGTTATTTATAGAGAGAGAATCATGTCTGAATTTTGACAGCACTAAAAATATCGTCCATGCGATATCGATATGAGACCTTGAAAAAATTTTACTAAAAAAAACGCGGCTAATTTCTTCGGCCAGACTTGGAGGTTAATAACTTAAATTGCAATGAAGCCATATCCTATTTTTAACTCGGTGAATTAAATGGACTTCCATAGGCGAAGGTTATTTTCTCTATAAAATAAGGCTATAATAAATTTCAACGTGCACAGGTGAATATTATATTGAGCTTGAGGAATAAATTCATTGTCATCGCAGAAAAATTACTGAAGGTTTGATATATGTGGCCTTAAATTAAACGACTAACTATTTCACATTGAAACACAAAAATGAGCAGGCACGAATGGACGTATTCCCAAGTTAATTGCTCGAGATATAGACATAAATTCCAGCCTTGGCAGTTAAGTGAGCAATTATTTACGTTTGAAATATGGGGAAATAGAACGCCAATGTCACAAAATTATTTTTTTAAAGGCGGAATTAATAGCTCTTGAAATGAAATTAATAAAGTAGAGAATTTCCTAAACAAATCGATCAATAGAAGTAAAACTAAGTATATATTACGTTAATGGGACAATCATATTTATCGCCAATTATCGGGAATGGGACAATACATGTTTTCTGCGCTGCGATGAAAAGAAAAAAAAATCTTCATTGCACAATACACTCGTTTATTATATTGGAATTACCCATGCAACGGATGTCCGGATCGCCTATCAGTTAGCTAGGGAAGAAAACAGGAGTCGTTTCAAAACTGGAGTCGGCCATGTTTGCTTGCGAAAGGAGGAGCAAATTGGATGACAAATATGAATCACATTCGAGTTAACCAGACAATATCACGATCACAATGGTTTGATCTAGATGAGTGACTAATCCGCAAGATACATCATAATAAAGAGAAAATCTCATGTGGGAGTTCAAGAAAAAAAACCAATGCAGTAAGTGTAAAACGATTAATGAAACCAAAATTGTCACATCTGTAAGATGGTTTTGCAAGGGTGTATTAACTATGAATGCAATCTGAGAATTGATTTTTGTGATTCAATGGCTGTTATTAATATCCAACGGTACATCTACGTCTTTCTGTAGTAAATGGATGAGAAAGTGTATTTTTGGTAGGAAAGAAACATTTCTCCATTCAATAACGATGCCTATTGCACTATACTATATTTACGTTAGCCCGTTACCATACTCCGTTTGGCGCACAATTAATGCAGCGAAAGATTTAATGTCTTTTTCTGAACTAACGCTTTAAATTTCGTTGTACTATCCATGTTGAACTGTGTCTCACAAATGATGCCTTGAACTGATATAAAAAACACTTACCTTTGAGTTCACTCTTACATCGAACAGAACAATAAGGAGGGTTGAACACTCACCTGAAAAATAAATATATTTCATTAGATATCTCATTTTATAAACAAATTGGTTATATGTACTGTTAAAGTGTCTTGGAGCTAGGTCTTGAAAACCGTAACCATAAACTGTACTAGCTTAGTTACCAACAATAAACATTGCAAAAATCTTTTGTTAATTTACAGATAATTCTTTAAATTTTTTGTAAAAAACATCGTTATAACATTTTATGCTGTTCAAATATCAAAATTATGTACTCATATGCATTCATTGCTCTGAAGAAGGTGTAAAATTATACCGCAACATTGGAAAAAATGCCTTAAAAACTTTTCAAGACCTAAACATTGAGACACCACTTAAATACATGACATTATTAAATAGATTCATATGAAAGCGAATACTAGAGAAATTCACTTAAAATTATATGATTTGAAATAGAGCACAATGAGAACGTAAGTCTAACCTCACAACAGAGATATTCAACATTTTTTTATCAAATACATAAAAGGATGAAGTTCGCCATGTAGCAATATTTGACATAACCGGGATTTCCAAAATTTAGTTCAGGCGTGTTAGCCAGTTAAACCACCAAGCCACTGGGAGATCCGGGTTCGAATCCCGGCTAAGTCAATTATTTTTTCATGAAGACCTTTGGTGCATTTAACTTTTCACCCGTGCGCGTGACTGCGTACGAAGTCATTTGCTTCTCGCAGTGCTTTGAAATTCTATATTAACAAGCAAAAAATATTTTGAGGAAAAAAATTAAAGTTTTATCGAGCATATGTCTTGCTGATGAAAAAATCTCTTACGATGAGCTCCACTCGTCAAGTTGGTGACGACATTTGAGTCTGACTCAGTGCCAAATTCTTTCGCTGGAAAACAAGGCTGGAGAATGTTGCATAGCGCCCAGGGTGTGGACGCTATCACGCCCTGTACGCTGCAAAAAAATCTCTCTCCACTGACATTGAATTTTACTGTTTAAGTGGCGGGGATATTTGGGGGGCGCGCGCCACCCCACGCGCGGCCGCCCGCATTGCCGAACATTGCTGAACCACGATAGTAACTTTTTTATGTCATAAGATGATATCTAACTTGATGATATCTATCAATTTGATCGTTGGCTTATTCTTCATCATAGGACAATCCTCCAAAGTTGTTAGAATAGCAATGGCTGATGCCTGGTTTCGCTGATGGTAGGACCCGCCCGCCTCTGTGACGGTGCGGGATTCCTCTTCCCCTCCCTTCCTTCTCTATCCAGTCCCAGGAGGCGTCGTCGGGCTCCTATCGCGGCGGCGCCTCCTTCCTTTGTCCCTCCTGTCCTCCTTTTCCTGCGGTGCAGAGGTTATAGCTTGAGACATCGGCCCATGTTATAACCCCGCGAGCCCGCCCTAGGGTTTCGTATCCACTATCCACTGTCATAAGATGATATTGTTTTTTTATACGTGTAAAATCAGTTTTTCAAACTTTCTTAAACTTTGTATACAACTAGATAATTTTTTATTAAGATAAAAGTAAAGGTAGCTCAAGATACATTTTGCGCCCCCACCCTCCTCGAGTTTTTTTCTGAATTCTGCACTGGTGCATAAGTCTGCCTGGTCTTAATCTCAATAATTGAAAGGCACAAAATATATTCAGCCTTGCTGAAATTTTACGCAAAATCAAGAGATTTTTCAGGGTTCATATTGCTTTTTCACAGTTCATTAGGTGTCATAAAGGCACAGGTGAACCCATTCACCAAAGGGTATTAAAAATGCGAGAGCATGAAAAAAGTGGCCAATATCTCAGAAAACGCTAGTTAAAGGAGTGAGGTCTGGGAGCAAGCAGATTTCTCATCCGGAACGAAATGCAATTCAAAGATTCTCCCCTTTTCCGAGAAACTCAAAGGAGCCGGATTTAGAGCTGAATAAATTGATGTTAGCTTCGTATTTTTATTGTGTCTGCTCGCTGGAAATTAAAAGCGTCTGTGGACGATTTCAAGTATTTTTTTTCATCATAAATAATTTCCATCCTGGCACACACATGCTTCAAGATGGGATCGTGGAATTAAAAGTAATGTATAGTTACGATGGATGAAAAAACGATGTATTAACGAAAATTAAACATTCTGGTTAAATTTCGAGATCCTGGGTCACGCTCATTAAACGCGCAGACACATTAATAATGACAGTTCAAATAATATATAGCATTAGCAAAATCTTAAAAAGTCAGGTGTACATATCCTTACCTGAATATGTATTCTAAATTCCCTAACCGGAAGAGGATTTGCAATTATCCATGTGGACGTCCAGCAGTCAAAGAATACGTCATTATTTAAACACATCATTGTTTTCTATTCATATTTGTTATTACCAACTATCATAATAATTTTCGCTAGCTGTCAAGTAATTCTCATCATTTCATCAAGGGGAAATCAAATATCATTAGTAAAATTATTGTGTACATTAATGATAATTTTCAGGCAAATACAAGGCATAAAATAAAATCGATTGAAAGCATTACGAACACCATTTATTTAGCAACGCGACAAATTAATCCAAGCATTCTGTACTTAGTGAAATTACTTACTTAGCTTTGAAACTACTTTGAGAATAGCAATAGTATTAATTGTGTTAATGCTCAATGAGGTATTAAAATGAGCAGACATTAGTTGATCGCGGAGCAGCACTAGGCCGCAAAAAAGAAATGCCAAAAATCGAAAGCCGATCGGCTATAATCGATTTTGATCGATCGAAAAAGTCAATTTCGATTAAATCGAAAATCCAGGGGATAATCAACTTTCAATTTTAATCGAAAATCGATCGGTTAGAATCGATTTTTCGAAATAAAAAGTCGTCTTTGATTTAATCAAAAATACAAGAGAGATAATCGACATTCGATTAAAATGGAAAATCAAATGTATGGAATCGATTTTGATAAAGATTTGAAAACAAAAAGTCGACTTTGATTAAAAGAAAAACCTGAGAAAGGTAATCGACTTACAATTAAAATTCAAATCGATTTTCCAATCCGTTATGGTGCTGAAGTTCACTGATATCGTGTGCACAAACACTCATTCATTACATGAGCATAAATAACGTGAGAGAATTTTGTAAACTGCGTCGGAGGAAGAATAAAGTATTGTGTAAATAGTAAAGTTTTATTCTCTCCTGATAGTCATGAAGGAGTTCCATCAAGTAAAGCCTAAAAAAATGTCAGAAAGGATTATACGAAAAATTCCAAGAGAGGAAATCGACTTTCGATTAAATCGAAGTTCACTTATATCGTTTACATAAACTTTTACACTAACACGAAAATTCGTTAGGTTAAGTAGATCGCTTTAACATGCAGTATCATTACTGTCGTGATATGCCGAGCAGATATAGATGAGGGAGGGTGAAGGGACCTAATGGCTGATATATATTCACTACCAGCTCGCTATACGTGTCTGCGGCTCCAGCTTCTTCGGCTGCGGAGAGTGAAACACCGTCCAGGAGGCAACATCTTGCCGGGCACGACGCGACGGACGTGGGTCATGAGATCGCCATCTGTCTCCAATCTCAAACCTCACTGTCCACTCATAAATATATTCGCCTGCCGAGTCCAATTCGAAAAGTCACAGTGGGTAGAACACGTAGGGCGTGATCATATTCATGCAAGACCCAACACATAAAATCTAGAAAAGAAAAGCATTATCATTTTCAACGTCGCACAGTGGGCTAGAATCGAAAAAAGCTGGCAAAAATCTCAAAAACGATTTTTTTGAGATAGGAAGTTGAAACTTCGCATACATATTCTCAAACAAATTGTTCAAAACTTTCCAGATTATTTCTTTCCTGTGTTTCCACATTAACAATATATGTGAGGTCAAAGTTGTACAAATTTGGCGAAAAACGACCACCCTCGACCACAAGCAGTACGTATAAATAATTAGTAAAAAAGGCATAAAAAGCTATTCACGTGTGACGGTAACTGTATGATCGACTTCCATCAAAACTTAAAACATTTTCAGATGAAAAAATTCTTGTGATACATCGCCGTAGGGGGGAAAAGTTATCCGATTTAAATAAAACTTAAAAAAAAAAACTATTTTAGACTCTTGGACAACCAATATAGGTTTCAAGAAAAATACTGAATTTATTTATATATATCCTTATAAGTCGTTGTGGTTCATTATAATATATGACTCATTGTAATAGCTTTGGCGACGATAAATAAAAAATCTACATAAATAATTTTGACAGGTTGGCGTTTGAAATGAAATGAACTGCTATACCACTTATACCTGTACTCACTTGAATAAGATAACCTCAGTCCTTAGGCGTCAATGTCTAATTTTCATAAAAGGTTAGAAGGAAACATCGGAAGAAATTGATGGCTCTATTCAGGAAAAAGTCAAAACGTTGAAATGAAAACTCGTAAAGAACCAAAAGCTAATCTTCGCTTTCATGCATTCACAATAGGAGACAAAAGCTATTAACTTCGCGCGGAAATTGTATTTCTAACTCACTAAGGAGCCGCCGTCAACTGCTGGTGATTTATTTGCCATCATTAGAAATAGGAGATGGTAATATTATTAGATCTTTTGTAGCCTTCCGGATGCAGTATTCCACAAAAATCCTCGCAGGGGATAGCCACGCCAGATCAGATAAGCCGGTTCTAAAAAAGTAATACAAGGCAGGAGCTTGTGTGTGGGCAGGCCGCCATAACCCGATATTTTCAGTATTTTGAGGTACCTAAACTCGAAAAATTCCACAAACGGCCTCAATACTAAATTTTTTTAAATCCAAAGTCAGAATGAATTCACAGCGTCAGGTTTTCGAGAAATTAAAAAAGGTCACAGACAATTTTATGTTAATTCAAAATTGTTGATAATTGGCAAAGAATTTTTTTGAAGACTATCATCATTAATTGAAAAGAATTTATATCTTTAATATGCATAGGAAACTTTTCTTAAACCCGCTTTGCGCGGTTCAGGCTTGTGCGAAAACAAATTAATCAAAAATGTTATGCATCCATTTTAATGGCAGGCTCTAATTCTCGTCCAGACATACAGATAATGGCGAAGCGTAGATACATTTTGCTGTTACCCTTGGAGAAATTTTCTCAATACGAACATTCAGGTGAGGGATTGTGCAGTAAATTCTACATTTTATTCTTAACACTTGACTCATTAACGCTTATGCAAACTATAAACGAAAAAATCTCTAGAACAACTGTTTTTTGCTATGTAACCGAAATTCGTGGGTTATTGGAGGAAAATAATCACATTTTTATCCATCAAACGTATGCCAAATCCTTTGGACTGCGAAAAGTCAGAACTGAAAGATGCTAGCACAATATTTTCAAATTAATTTTATGACAACTTCAACGTACACAAGGTATGCAGATCCTAGCTCACATCCAACAAGAAAAGCACATTGAATTTCATGCAATCTTCTTCACATTTTTGATAGGTTTCTCCAGCGATGTACGCCAGAAATGTCGATGACAGGGCAAGCTTCGTTTCCTCCTCGCTAAATATTTCCATTATCGATTATATTATGCTTACATAATCGAAATAATCGCCACAATTTTATCACTGATTGTCCATTGTGCAAACAGGACTGGGTAAAAAAACACGAACGATTTTCGGCTTCTACGCTAGCGACTTATGATGAGCAAATGTCGGACAAAAATGATTTTTCGAGCAATTGATTTTAAATCGTAATTACAATCTCGGCTACTCAGCAAAAATCTAAAATTGAATAAAAGATCGTTTAATCGACAAAACCAACGGGTCTTAAAAAAAGTTCCTGCAAGAATATATTTATTACTCATTCTAAAAACACAAAAAATAGACATTTGAGTAGTAGAAAATAATTTCCTTAGAATACATAATTGAGTCATTTGTAAGAAATAGTTACAAATGCACGCACATGCAATTTTTGGGACCGCCGCCTGGAACAACTCGGCTTCACTTAAAATTTTTAAGAAATATACTAAATAAGAGTGCACCAGTGGAAGCAAGCTCCACGACAGCGTGAAAAATTCAGCAACAAGCATACTTGAATAGCTAGGAGCAACCACCCATCGCGCAATAATCCTGCTGACGTGATGGAGAACCTTGCGACCTTCTCCAGAAAACGGTGCGTAGATGGCTCATGTAAGAAGCTGTGAACATCGCAAACTCAAGAATATTTTGGCTCCCTGCGCAATGGAAGACTTGACAGATGGCGTAAACAAAAACAAAAGACTGCTCCATGTCGGGGGGAAGCATTATGGCTCTGTGCGGCAATGTTTGACATTGCTCTGTCAGAGTGGGACGCACGGATTAGCCGAGGCGTGAAAAAAAAATAGTGCAAGGAAGCGTGAGAATTTTAAAAGGGTCTGAAACCATTATAAAAGAGGGCGTTCTGCTATTTCCTCGCGTGGTACACTCCGATCATGTACAGCGGCGGTTATAATCAATATAAGTTCCATTGGCGTTTGAATACGGCCAGCTCAGGAACCACTTTGAAGACGTCCGTGTTCCAAAATTTTGTCCCCTTAATGTTCTCGTACCACTGGGAATTTTCAAAATAAATACACCCTTTACTGGGGAAAATCAATCATATGCGACGCAGTAGGGCAACGTGTAAAAGACCCAACTAATAACTTTTCCGAAGCACATTTCTCCAACGTTTTACATGGAATAGATTTAATCTCGTAGTGATATCTGTGAACACAACATTTTGAAAATTCTTCCAGTAGTTCCCGAGCTGGCCGCATTCGGGCGCCAATTAGAGTTGCGTTAATTTTTTCCACCATTGCAATCAAACATGCAGATGCAAAAGGTCCTGTCTCCCGAAAGAACACTGTGCAGTTGGTGCATTCTGTCACACTTCGCTCATGAATTCGCAAGGTGGCAAGGTTCGTGAAAAGTTCTTACGATAAAAAGTGCAGGGATTCCATTATGTTAGGTTAGTTAGGATAAGATTATTTACAGGGGCGTTAAGCGAAATATGGGCGAAATTTTCTTGGTAATTTTGGAGAAGATTTTTTCTCAGACAACGTGAAACTTATCCCTCGTTTACCATCGGACCGGGCGTGATCACGATAAGAAAATTGTCTTAGAAGGTAGAGTCTACCCCTAAATACGATGGCAGACTCAGCCTTTGAAACTTTGCGACCAGTTTTACAAAATCACATCTGGTGTGAAACCCAAGAATATTCCTTCAGAACATGCGCTGGGAAAAAATCAAACTCTATATCTATGAGGATTACTACCCAAGGAATATCGGCTGCTTAGTGCACTAACTTCGGTCAGTATAGATATTAATTGACGCAGATTAAATGCACTGGCCGACTTCATTGACGACCGCAAATTAAAAATACAAAAAATTTGTACCGACAGGGTTACCCAGATGTTGAGCGAATTAGGCTGGGAGCCGCTAGAGACTCGAAGGCTGAGTACTTAGATTGCCTGAGTAATTAAAAATAGATATCTTTAGGAGCGACACGGAGAATATCGTATTGGAACCGCAGTATATTTCTAGGTCCGACAGAAGCGATAAATTTGAGGGAGATATTTTGTCAAACGGATAGATATTGGAATCGTTTTCCCCCGAACCATAAAGGACTTTAATAAATGCTAGTCGTAATTTTATTTGAGCATTGCTTTTTATATGCAGACGGCTGGTTTCCTAACACCCCCTGCCACACGCCATTTTAGGCGGCTTGCGGGGTAGTATTAGTAATAGTAAATAATGTATAATACATTAGTACTACTCTGGATGTGCACTTGAATTTTAGCGCTGACAGTAGATTCACATCTCGGCCGAGTTTCTGGCATTGGGGAAACTTTTAAGTTTTCTGGCCACAATATGGATCAGCAGCCCCTATTAGGCGTATCTGGGGTATCAGAGGACATTCCCGCGTCCCAGAAAAACTTCACCCAATCGACGCGTCCCTAGCGAGGCCATCTCATTCTAAATTTCGCTCCCCGTCCCACTGACGGCCCCCCTGGCGACTCCTTACCCTAGAATCGTTCTCTGGCTATAATCACAAGCCTCGAAGATCACTTTACCCGGTTGCAAGGACGGGCGTGGATAAAACCGTCAACATTTGTGAATGACAACCAGTTTAAAGTGGACGAGTACACAATTTTTTTCATTGTTCATTTTGATCATCATCGTTAGTCAAATATCTTAAGATTGGTTTGACGAAGCTCTCCATTCCTCTCTCCTATCCGCTTTTTCATAGCGACGTTTTTATTCTCTTTTACATCCTTTATTATATATGCATCCTTTATATGCTTTATATACTCCCTTCCCGTACTCAAAAAAAATAAACATCTTACCTTTGAGGCATTTGTTGATAAGGTCCTTAAGGGTATTTTATATCAGAGGTGGTGAAAAGAAGTTACTTACCATGAATACATAATATCCGTCATTGTCATACTGTTCGCATACGCAGACCTAGAACAGAATTATTTAAACAAATTTTCCTATTCTTGGGACCGAAAATTTACTGTGACTTACCAAAATACATTGCTGACGAAAAGAATGAATTCAGATATCGCAAAAAGGTAAAGATGTGTTAATTGCTCAAAATGATGTTTAACATTTGCTTGGATGCATGAGGGATGGTGATGAATGGAATGAGATGCCATGATTGTCTTAGTTAGTGATTTCATATTTTATACGTACTTCCAGCATGGTAACATTTTTTGTGTAATATATACCAAAACACTTTAACTGAAGAACGAGTAGGTAACCCCAAAACGGAGCATTAACTCCAAAGGGAAACGTATTTTCTTGTAGCCATTTATAACTTAAAATTTATATTTGTGTGGAACAATTAACATTATATTATTATATCATGTCCTATGTAACTCCTTCAGGGCCGTCCCTTGCCCCTCTTCCCTTCCACCTGTCCTTCTAAGATTATTTTCATCAGGCCATCATACCTCATTATGTGGTCAACTAAAAAGGGTGGTTTCCTATTATTTTTTATTGCCTAAATCGAAAGTTATTACTCCTGGAGTACGTATTTCGCGCTTTTAGATTTTTAAATGACGATATCTATTTTCCGCGATTTAATGTAAAGTGAAAATTTTCAAGCGCGCGAAAACGCGACGGCTAAGTATGAATGATGGGAAAAGCTCGTGTGATGTCATTCTGGTTCCCGCTGCCAGCGAGTGAGGTGACCTTGGGGCGAGAAACTGTGCGCCGCTGAGATGCAGGCAGGTAGCAGAATACCCTGGTAGCAGGTAGCGCTTAGCTTAAATAAGGATTATTAATACCCTATCAAACGAAGAAAACTTTCCGACCTTAGGCAGTTTTAATAGGTTATTATTAAGACATGGTTCCCTGAGCTCTGTGCCTCATGCATGCATTGGTGATCTCAGTCAGACGATGGTAAACTCCTATCTACTCGTATAGAAACTAGGTCCCTGTGACGTCACGTGGAGTGGCATCGCATGGGCGCCAATCTGGCCTTTTTCAAATGCAGTTAACCTTAACCACTGCCATTCGTCTAAACTGGGATTTCTGAAACCAAATAATTTGTATATTATGAATACACTAATGGTGGGTAACGAATCGCAATCAATGCCTTTCGTTTTCTTTGATGAAGGAAACTACCCCATTATGAGACCATTATTACGTTTTAATTATGATTCACGCAAAATATGACCTGACGCGTGTGGTCACGTGACTTTATCTCAAGCAGCTACCAAAGGTGTATTCCGGTGTATGAGAGAAATAAAACGAATCGATTGCAGGCATGAATCAAGTTTAAACGCCCCTCTTGGCCCGAGGCATCTTTTAACGTGAATGAGATGGAAGCCGTCCGTCGCAGAAATGAAAGGGAACTGCGTTCTTCACGCGCAATATGTTCCCATCGAGACGGTCTACCCACGGAGGAAGAAGCAAAAGATAGCCTGTGACGCACCGTCGGTGCTCCAAATTATTCGCTCCAGAAAAACATGTCTCGTTTGTGCACGCCTCGACTCGCCCGTGATAAACATGAGGAAAGGAAGGACGGAGAAGGTGACACCATTACGGGGGTGTTGGGCAGGAAGCGACGCGGATTGATGTGAATTTAGAGTTGGCTTCCGATCCAGAGATTGCCTCATAAAACCAGGCTTTTTGACCCTTTTCCCTCCTCCGAGTGAGACATCTATATCTACACTTACAAAGGAGAAGCCCCAGGCTGACTCATCTATGCTTCAAAGGTGAGAGCTATAATGTTGCTAAAAGATTCCGTAGAAGAAATACCTAAGCAGTTCCTTCGAAATGATGCCTAATATCTCTTAATTTTTTTCCAAAACTGGGTGGCGATCAGAGGATATATACTTACAAAAAAATAGAATAAAATAAATCAAATTACTTTGTTTTATTCCACACTTTATTTTAAATTGCACGACCCGGGTTTCAGCATCTAATGCTATCATTAGGTGATGATAGCATTAGATGCTGATCACCTGATTCAATAGATACCATTAGATGATGATCACCTGATGATACCATTAGATGCTGAAACCCGGGTCGTGCTATTTAAAATAAAGTGTGGAATAAAACAAAGTCATTTTATTTTATTTTATTCTATGATGAAGCAATTCCACAAAGTAACGCCTGAGACAGTGTCTTATATTTAAAAATAGCTTCAATAATACAGTAGAAGGCCAATCTCTGATTTAAGTATACCGGGACTGGCCACGGTAAAATTTTACGGAATCACCAGCAATGCGGATATTGTACGGAGAAAAAAAATCAAGGAATTCGAACCCGAATCCCTTGATTTCCGGTCCAGTGCTTTAGCTAGTTAAGCTACCAATGCTTCTTTCATCCCTCTAGAAATTTGTGGACTATGCCGGGGAAGATGGTCTGAACTTTGCTAATACTGAAAAAAAAACTTTTAAGCTCACCCTCCAGTCTTGAACATTTCGGGGGACACATTAGGGTGGACCGAAAATTAACTCTTGTTCAGGATTAAATCTGCCCTATGCGGGAAAGGTGCAAGTTTATATGAAGGTTTTTAGAACTGAATTTTTTCCAATGTCCATGTAGAGTACATTTTTAGTCTAGCACTCGCAACAGTAATGCAGCTCATGCAACAGAATGCACATAACATAAACATCACCTATTGATATATCCAGGCACATGTAAAGAAATAATACAATTCATCAACCGAATTATGAAAAGCGCACGATTAGTGAGAGAATATTAATTGAAAGGTAAAAATGGTGAAATTTATTCACATAAACGCAATTAGCAGATTATACACAAATCTTAACATTTCCAAAAAAATATAGGAATATTTAAAGTAAATCTTTAACTTAATACAAGCAACAAAAATAACCATCTACTTGAAATATACACAAGATAAACAATTAGAAGGCTGAATACATAAACTGATATTAAACGGCACACACAAAAAAATTATCCAGGATCTCGTTCACACATGGCAGATTTAACACTTTACGTATAAAATAGATATATAAGATAGAATGGGTGAAAATGATTGACAAATTTCAAGTGCATGCAACACGTGAGCCACCAAAAATGTATTGTATCTGGGCACAATTGATACGGTATTTTTGATAAATTTTATACAAAAGAAAGGGATAACGAATATGCAACTCTTCCTTTTCGAACTTTGTGTTTTCCGTCGAGTTATTGTGCCCCCTGTCAGAAGTTGTAGAAGGACTCCATCTGGAGGGAAAGACGAGGGATAGGAGTCGAGACGGCGGAGATTACGGTTCGAGAGTGAAGGGGCGAAATGTGTTGGAGTGAGGGGAGAATGGTGGAATTAGAAGCGAAGACGTCTTTAGGAGTGGGTTGAATGGAAGAAAATAATTAAGTGAGAGCCGGGGAAGGCACAAGGTTCTACCGAGTACCTCAGAAAACATACCCACACAAACGGAAAGAAAGATGTATGAATAGGGTTGTTTCCTTCATCAAAGAAACCGAAAGGCATTGATTGCGATTTGTTACCCACCATTACTGTATTCATAATATACAAATTATTTCGTTTTAGAAATACCGGTTTAGACGAATGGCAATGGTCCATTTTTATCCTCATTTGAAAAGGGCCAGATTGGCGCCCATGCGATGCCACTCCACGTGACGTCACAGGGACCTAGTTTCTATAGGAGAAGATAGGAGTTATACATCGTCTGAGATTACCAATGCATGCATGAGGCGCAGAGCTCAGGGAAACATGTCTTAATAATCACCTATTAAAACTGGCTAAGGTCGGAAAGTTTTCTTCGTTTGATAAGGTATTAATAAACCTTTTTTAAGCCAAGCGCTACCAGCCAGCAAGGTACTCAGCTACCATCTAGCAGCCTGCGTCGTATCAGCGCTCAGAGCCTCGATCAAGGTCACCTCACAAGACGGGAGGGGGAACCAGGAATACGTCACACGGAGAGATTTCCTTACCCGTCGCGTTTTCGCGCGCTTGAAAATTTTCACTTTTCATTTAATCTAGGAAAATAGATATCGTCATTTAAAAATCTAAAAGCGTGAAATACGTACTCCAGGAGTAATAATCTTCCGATATAGGCAATAAAAAATAATAGGAAACCACCCTATTTAGTGGACATAGGGTGCCTCGTTTTGCCACTTTTTTAGCAGCGAATCGTAATACCCGGCAAAAGTTGCGTACCCGGGTGGGTATTACAGATATGATTTATTTTTCAAAATCGGTTAATATCTTCCGTTCGCCATTTTGTTTTGAAATTTCGAAATTTTTAACAAAAAACATTAAAAACGTAAATAATTTAAATTTGGTTTTATCAAGCACTCATTTTTTTCAATGGTGTATAACATTGGTCTTTCCTTGATATTTTAGACCAAACGCGACAGCTCTATTCCTTCTAATTATCGAGAAAATGATCTTTTATCGTGTCCCCGAAAGCAGTTTTGTGGGCAGGCAACCCGAAACACACAGTCTCATTTTTACGCTATTCATGCGATAAATGACGCGAAATAGAGATGTTTTTCAGTCAAAAACGTATAAGCCATGCCTGAAGTTGTCACTGGACAAGACGCGAAAAATCACGGAGAACCTACGAGTGTGTTCGTCTTTTAGTTCGAGGCCATAGGATTACTGCACATCGATTTTGAGTCAGCTATATAAGAGAAGGTATGACTTCATCACGGAATGCAGCCTTAAATTTCAATCAAACTTAGGGCTTTTTGGGTCCGAACTTTCCAAGCGACCTGGCTATAATTGATTTCAATTTATTTTTAAATTTTCCGTAATCGTGGCGCCATTTCTATCTCGTGTAAGTGAAAATCTGGGTGAAAATTTAACGGATCGTACATATAACGTACTTATTTGTTCTCTATGAAACCATTGTAACGTCAGACGTCTTTTCCGAAATCGTCTTTAACCCTTTCTAACTCACAGCTTATTCTGGGAGAAACCGAATTTCAAGATTTACATTTTGGAAACTTGAAAATTTTTCACTCAATTATAATTATCGTGGCAGCTGAATATTTCGTCATTAAAATTTACACGACAAAATAATGGGTTGTTTAGATATTTCCTAAATAGAGCTGAAAGTTTAACCATTTTTGATGTTGCTCATAAGCAACATTGGGTTGTTAAGGGTTAATTTCTTAAAGATCTTATCGAGCTTCAGAAAAGTGATGACTATAATAGAAATACAATGAAAGGCAAGAAAAAGAAACTTAGACTCTCATCTTCAAGCATAGCTCCTCGATTCTGCTGAAGTGTGGCATAATAATGCCACTTTGCGTTGGGTGTGGTAAAAATATTACTTCAGTCATAAAAATATTATTCTAACGCTAATTGCCACAGGTTACATGCAACGATCGCTTGATGCGCGTAGGCATTAAATTTGTACAGAAAAGCATTATTATTATTAAAGTATTCTACCGATTAAGGTAGATTTGCAAGTAGTATTTAAGAAGTATGCAAGCAGTCTCCCCTTTCTTCATGAATTTCCCTCTTATATACACAATGAGGTCTATTCCCTTCCATTCTACCTAAAAATTCTATTATCTTCCTTCCTCTCCCTCGTTTACCTAACATTCTACCCTTCTAACACTATCCTCAACACCCCCTCCCTGCTATTCGCTCCATCCATACCTTCTGTCTCCTCTTTATCTCATCTAGAAACTGCCTCTCTTCACCCACCATGACAAACACTTCGTCGTTCCTCCTCCTTTCCGTTCACTTTACTTTCTCCATTCATCTCCACACCCGCATCCTTCATGCCTCCATCCTTCTCTCGTCCGCCTTCATAGTTATCCATGTTTACGCTCCGTTAAGCGCTACACTACGGTACTGGTCACTAATCTATTCTTGAAATTCTTAGATGGCGGGCCTCTTATGACTCCTTCCTGTTCATTAATGCCTCTTTTGCTGATGCAATTCTCTTCGCTTTATCAAAAACAGTAAAGTATGAGTTACAATACTATGCTAACGACTCCGGTCTGAAGCTGTCTCGCCAGATTATGTCATAACCCTGCCGCGACGCAGTCTAACCAGTTCCGATATTTTTAAATCATTTTTTTTCCTCCTCCTTCAAGTAATAAAACCACGATCCCGAGGGGTTCCCGTGCAGCAGACGGTGCGAAAAATGGTCGGTTAGAGAGAATGAGGATTTTCCGTGGGGGATGACGGCAGGGGTGGCTGGGGTTGAGGGTGGAGCAGGGGTGTTGCAGATTTTCAGGGAGGAGAAGATAGGTTGGAGGGCAGGCGCAAGAGAACAAGGGATGGCGTGAGAAAATTGTGAGGGCCGGAGAATGTTCTCAGCAGAAATTCGTGGGGAATAAATAGGATAGAAAGGAAAGACTGCTCGCTGCTTCGATAGCTCGGATTTCATATCGATAGTTGACGTTAAACAGTACTTAGACTCGCAGGAATTGGAGAGAAAGTGAATACTGCATGGTGTTTCGATACCTAGAATTTGATATCGATAGCTGACGTCAAATAGTACGTAACATGGTAGGAATAGGAAAGAAAGGAAAGGCTGATCGGTGTTTCAATTTCTCGTATTCGATATCAACAGCGGGAAATTATATAATACTCGGCCTGATACTGAAGGAATAGGAGAGAAAGGAACGGCTTCTCGGCGTTTCGATTACTCGAATTCTATGTATATCGATAGCTGTACGTCAAATAATATTTAGCCTCATAGGGAATGAATAGGAGAGAGAGGAAAGGCTACTCGGCGTTTCGATAGCTGAAGTAAAAAAGTACTTAACCTGGAATTAATAGGACGGAAAGTAAATACTGAACTATGCCTCAATACCTCGGATTTGATATCGATAGCTGAAGTCAAATAGTATGTAACATGGCAGGAATATGAGAGAAAGGAAAGACTAATCAGTGTTTCGATATCTCGACTCTGATATCGAATGCGGTCGTCAAATTGTTCGTAGCATGGTAAGCTCGCCATGAAAAATCCATTTAGTTTAGTCAGTACTCCGACCCAGATCTTCCGATTGCTGGTCAGGTGTGCTGCCACATGAAGATGCCTTGGTGGTGTTACTGGTAGCACACCTGTGCAGCGATCTGGGTTCGAATCTCGCCTAAGCCAAATTATTTTTTTATAGTGAACTTCATCTTTGTTGTATACAACTTTGCACCCGTGCGCGTGACTGCGTCGTCACTTGTTCAAAGCAGTGCTTGGTATCTCTAACTATATTCTTTGGATAAGTAGTTACGTTTTGCTTGCGAAAATTCCATACCCGATTCGTTATACGTTCAAAGTTGAATAGCTTCAAATTCGAAATAGTGACGTATAACAGTAGTTTAATCCAATCCAGTGACATCATGGCAAAATTAGCAGTGCCAGAACGCACTTTCCTTAACCTTTTCTAGAAGTTAAACATTACTCTTTTTGTTTTTTTATTGCAAGGTTTTACTTTATTTTTTATTTTGGATACGAATGCATATATTAGAAATTTTGTGGCAGCAAAATTAATTAAAAATGTTATTTGACTTTTATGTCCTTTGTTAACCAGTTCCGGAACGGCGTTTCGGCGGGATCAGGTACCATGACACAACCGATAGAATCAAGATCGACTAATTCCTTAATCGATTCGTACTAACTTCGTTGAGCTCGACTGCTAAGCAGTCCACTTCGACGAGTAAATGATGCTATTGAACATCTATTAAAATACCGTGATGTTTTCGATTATATCACCTGATGGTGTGAGTTCGAAGTATCAAAAATCAATAATTTATCCTAAGTACACCTTGAATTATTTATAGTGTGTGTATTATAGCCATTATTCATCATTATATTTAACCTTGTCTTTTGAACATGCAAATTTTTCTCATGCACTTAAAAATTTTCTGGAGATCACTCACATCACTAGTGTGCCTATTAGTTATCTTGCGTTTTCAACATATAAATTAATGTTCTTGCGAAGTTGATTGAATCGTTTATACCTTGATTTTGGGCTAAGAACCACATGTTTAAGTCAGACAGAAACTTTCTTCGGCTGAAAACCCAAGAATTATTTATTAAACTTTTGACTATCAAACACTCACAACCGACCGGGTCGGCATGTGGTTCTCTGAAGGCGTTTCGCGACGAAGTTCGATGTTTCGAGGCGACGACGCACCGGGGCGTGCGTGAATAGGGAGAAAGACGACAAAAGAAGAGCGTTCGGCGGAAGGAGCGGGTGAGCGAATCGGAATGAGATTTTGCTGTCTTTCTGTCGGAAGAGGCGCCGTAGCGAGAGTGGAGACAACAAGAAGCGCCCCCTGTGGAGCAAGGCACCATCTTCGGTCTCCCCCTCATATTCTCTCACGCTCCAAACGGTCGAAAATGATTTTTTTCCGGACCACATCACACGTATTCCGTGTCGCATCCTTCTATCCCCCTGCTATCTCCTCTATTCTTGCTCCGAGGTACCCTGAAGCCTTGAGGACTCCTTTTATACACAAAATTACGCAAAATTGAATCAAAAAGTGTACGAAAAATTAGATTAATATATCTTAGCTTAATATAGCTTATTAAAGTAAACATCGCATGCTGGATGGCATCCAGAGCATTCTTTTTATAGAACATACAGAAAAGTGACGCTCACATTGGTGTTTTGAGCTGATTATAAGGGAGGGGGGGAATATTTCAGCAGGAAACAGTAATACTACAGGAGGTGGTAGGGGAGGTATTTTTAAGAACTTTTTGTAGATAAAAACGGGGTCGCAACTCCTTGGTTATTGAGCTATTCCCTCTATCAGCAAGGGCTTTTCGAACACCAAGGTATCGAATTTTGTTAAAAATATTTTAGTTTTGCATGCATTACAGTAGTTTTTAATACTACAAGCATTGAATAGATCATGGGTACTCACAGTACTCACATTCTCTATGGCGATCGTATTTTTTCCTTCTTTGTTGCATACTTTTTAAAACTCAAAATACCTTTTTGAAAGTTTCAGGGTGCTTTGAGAGCACCGTTTATAACATTTGTTCTCGAATATGGAAGTATTCCAGGAAGAATCTGCAATATTACAGGACGTGGTAGGGGAGATAATTTTAAGCATTTTTTGTCAATAAACATTGGGTTGAAACTCCTCATTTACTAAGCTATGACAACGGAAACATTTTTTATGCTATTTGCAGTTACCACGACGGCGTTTTTTCTTAGGTACATATTCAGCATTTTCGACATTTTTTCAAGGACGTTAAATTACTTAGGGTGGACGAAAATGAGTGATTATAAATGCCTGAAACAATTAATCTCAAAATGAGTAAAATTGCGCAATCGCATTGCTGATATTCGCTCCTAGTTCTCGTTTGATTGAGCTCAAAGATAAATTGTTTCAGACAATTATAATATTACATTTCCTAATATCGCTGATGAAGGTGACGATTTTAATACTGGTTGAAAGTTCAATCATGATGAGTGGTATGTTCTAATGTTTTAAAACTATCAAACCCTGAGAGTGCACACATAGATGAGGAAACTTTAGGCAATAAGTATTTATATTATTAATAGCCAAATTGAAATAACATCAAAGTTGCATTATAATTTTTTTAAATATCAAGAAAATTTCATGTTTTATTGAATTATGACAATGACACTACAGCTTCAAAAGACAATAGAGGTCGGCACCTGATGTTAGATACATTAATTCAGATAGAGGACGGCTTTCAGAAATGAACATACGGGGCGAAATCTGGAAATAGAAGAATACGTATTATCCTGAGAGCAGGGATGGCAAGTGAAAGGAAACGGAAGTCAAAACAAGTACAATTTAAATAGTTTCGTTCCCGGGAGCGAAATAGATTTAAACCAGGGCAGCTAAACTCAGGGTCGAAACGAAATCGGAGTCAAAACTACTTCGGGTCGAGACTTATCCAAAACTCGGGGACGAAACGAAACACAGATAATGTTTCGCATCGGAGGGACCATGTTCTCCACCTTCGAACAGTTTAGGGCCGTATTCTTAGTGGACCCTACATATCCGTCCCTACATAACAAAAGGCCCCTACATGCGTTTCTCAGTCGACCCTACACTAGTGGTGGGGGTAATTCCGTCGTCAAGTTCTCTGAGATGACGTAGATGATGGCGCAGTGCTAATTTTACACTCTGTTGGTGTAATGGAACTATGAAACTAAGAAAAGACGACCGAAAATTTATGACCGAGCATATTGTTTTTGTAGGGTGTAGGACTGGTTCAGCTACCCTACATCAAGTAGGGCCCGTTTAGTTCCAAAAACGGCCATATGTAGGGCTTGATGTGGCGTATGTAGGGCGAGATCGGTTTATGTAGGGGCTGATGACGTATCCAGGGTCGGTTAGCCCTACAGGGTCGACTAAGAATACGACCCTTAGTTTCGACCCGCACACCGAGTACGAAGTAAGGTTGAATGAAGTAGAGGTTCGGCCTACCGCCATTACATGCAGGGGAACTCATACTTTTACCACTTACAGGAGAACGGTGAACGCAAACTGGCCATGCGATTTTTAAGCTCAATGATTCACAAGCATAAGCTCATAAGCTCTCCACACGCATTTCAAACGTGATGGGTCGAATCTATTCCCTCTCATTCCCCTCCACTCAACTTCTGGGATCGAAACTTAACTATGAGCCGAGGAGTTTCGATAAATTTTGTTTCTTTCCCGGGAGTAAAGTTTCGTCCCGGGTCGAAACTAAACTGTTTGCTGATTTTAATTTCGTGCGGGAACGGAACTAAACCCAGACCTCGTATTTTAGTTTCGCCCCGGGTCGAAACGAAATATTTTCGTTTCGTTTCACTTGCCATACCTGTATACAACCACTCTCTCTCTCTCAGGTGCACATTTCATTTACGTGATTTATAAATCAAATAGTGCATTGCGTTTCAAAGATTCGACTAATCTATTTTCGTTTAGGCCACACATTTTAGTTTCGCTCTCGGGTCGAAACGAAATATTTTCGTTTCGTTTCACTTGCCAATCCTGCCTGGGAGCTCACAAGGTAACACATGACGCCATATTACGCCACAGCGCGAAATAATGGGACAAGGGTTCCGAGGTGCCGCGAAAGAGGGCAGTTTGAACTTGGAATCAAATATGCATGGAGATGTTTTCATCGGCGTCTGCCACGGATTCTCTCTTTCTCCGTAGCGAAGTCAGGGGCAAGGGAGAGACGTGTCGCAGGAGAAGCTTATTAGGTCCGGAAGACCCCAATATCGCCGACGCCTTTCTCTCGAAACAGCAATTTTACGCGCCGCGGAGGTAGGAAGAGAGCGGGGCGAAAAAAAGCCCGTCAGCAAGGAGGGAAAAATGGGAAAGTATTCCGGGGTATAAACTTCTAACAGGAGCGGATTAACCATTAACCTGTAACGTACAATAGGGTGGTTTCCTATTATTTTTATAATTGCCTAAATCGAAAGATAAAATTGCCTATAAAGAAAGAAACGATTCCCGGAGTACGTATTCCACGCTTTTCGATTTTTAAATGACGATATCTATTTTTCGCTGACGATTAAATGTAAAGTGAAAATTTTCAAGAGCTCGAAAATGAGCCGGCTAAGTATGAATGCTGGGAAAACCCCGAGTGACGCCGTTCTGGTTCCCGCTGCCGCAAGTGAGGTGACCTTGGGGCGAGACTTTGAACGCTGATACGATGCAGGCTGCTTCCAGGTATCAGAATATCCTGCTAGGGTGGTTTCCTACTATTCTTTTATTGCCTAAATCGAAAGATTATTACTCCTGGACTACGTATTTCACGCTTTTAGATTTTTAAATGACGATATCTATTTTTCGCGATTAAATGAAAAGTAAAAATTTTCAAGCGCGCGAAAACACGACGGGTAAGTATGAATGCCGAGAAAAACTCCGTGTGACGTCGTTCTGGTTACCGCTGCCGCAATTGAGGTGACCTTGGGGCGAGGATTTGAGCGGTGATACGACGCAGGATGATGGCAGGCAGCAGAGTACCCTGCTAGCAGGTATCGCTTGGCTTAAATAAGGATTATTAATACCCTATCAAACGAAGGAAACTTTCCGACCATAGGCAGTTTTAATAGGTGATTATTAAGACATGTTTCCCTGAGCTCTGTGCCTCATGCATGCATTGGTAATCTCAGACGATGTAAAACTCGTATCTACTCGTATAGATACTAGGTCCATGTGACGTCACGTGGAGTGGCATCGCATGGGCGCCAATCTGGACTTTTTCAAATGCGGATAAAATTGACCATTGCCATTCGTCTAAACTGGGATTTCTAAGACCTAATAATTTGCATATTATGAATACACTAATGGTGGGTAACGAATCGCAATCAATGCCTTCCGTTTTCTTGGATGAAGGAAACTACCCTATTCTTGTAACACTACCAGTGACGTGCGGTCTAGGAGACAGCAATAAAACAAAAATTCTTAAAACGTTGCAAAGTCACTTTTATTGCTTAGTTTATTGATTCTTTGACTTCTCAACTATTATCAAACTTATATTTGATATTATGCATTCCAAATACGAACCAACTTTTTCAGTAAAAATTGTTATTTGAAACAGGATCAAAATACTGATATCAAAAACACTTGACTTGTTATCATTATCATACTTTTCTTAATTAAGTACTAAATTATCCACGTTATGCAACTAAAAATACTTCCTTACAAATTATTGATCATTATTATTCTTGAAAAATCACTAGGAATTGTTCATAACAACTTGCTGGAATTTTTTTACACCAGTATTACGATTATCGGTTTTTCCAATTTAGTGACGTGAGATCTCACAGACCGCTACTCAAATTCAGTTGCAAATTTTCATAAATAAATATTAAGAACGTTAAATTTTAAGAATGATATGTCCTTATTATACAAAATTATGACGTTCACGAGGATTATAGATATTTTGTAATATCAATTTTGAAAATATTCATAATTTTAGAATTCAGACCTCGGTCTCTCAGACCGCACGTCACCGGTTAAGGGCCTTGGGCGTTAGGGGTAGGAATGCTTTCCGCGACGTCTTGGTCGCTAGAATCTGCATCTAGAACAATAGGCGGATAGCACCAACACCCCCCCTCCCAGACGCTTAAAAAAATTTTAATTCGGCCCCGTTTTCGTTACTTTTATTTTGTTTTGTAGTAAGCCCTCTTCGCCTGCGCTATTGTACTGACTATTTCTTTCTTGCCTCGTCCATCACTGCCAAATCAAATCACAATCATTATCGGTCAAAATTCGTTTTACGGTCGAGTTTTCGAGCAATCGATTTTAAATCGAAATGAAAGTTATGTGTAGCAAAGGACCTCAGCGGCAACCTGAAACGAATAGAAGAGAACGTGGACCTCCCATGATGACAACTTAACAGCCACAGATGAACAACGGCTAATGTATACGTGGACCATTAAAGCAATAGTGTTGTACATTTTACGGCGGAAATATTTGAATGAGTCTTAAGTCGCCCAAGATGGGCTTTTTAAACACTAAGTAATGCAGGATGGATAGACACAATGGATTTTTTACGCTAGTGCAGCATGAAAGATGGGATAATCAGTTAATTGTGCTTCAAGATATATTGGGCCGTAAAGCCTCTCCCGCCATTAAAACGTTTCAAGGATAATATGGGGCACTATGCACAAGAGATAAGTATCTCACGAGAAGGCAAGGCAGTTTCTTCCTTGGTCACAAAAAAGGGTCGATGCCTGCGTAAAGACGGAGAGAATTTTAACGATGTAAACTCACCAGTTACGTAGCCAGAGAACTCATTATTGGGACCAAAAAATGAATACCCATATAATATCGAGGATTACAATTTTAACTGCCATCTTTACATTAGATAAGCTTGATACGAGAAAAATAATTTGATACGAATAAATTATCATGAATAAATTGATCAAATCAGTGACATCATTAAAAAGATGGAAAAATTTCTGTCAAAATCGTTTTTTCGAGCAATCGATTTTTAATCGAAATTAAAATATCGGCTTTTCAGCTAAAATAGTAAAACTACAAAACCCAAGAGAAAACAATAAAAATTCAATCGGATACAGGAATTATAAAATTAATACAATGATCAATTCAGTAGTATCGAGTACATTAACCCGAAGAAAACTCCGTAAACTCACTGAAACATAAAGTACTAATTTGAAGGCACTGCATGTTGCAGTAAAACTGCATAAGCCAAAGGAAAACAGTAAAAAAAACAATCGGAGACAGGTATAATAGAATGATAACATTGACAAAATCAGTAATATCAAGCACAATAAACCAAAGGAAACTCCTCAAGCTCACTGAAATATAAAAAGCGCTAATTTACGAGCACTGCATTTCAAAATGAAAATACCTACTTGAACGCAAGAGATACCAACAAAAGGCACAATAAAATGAATACCTTAATCAAATCAGTAATATTAAACACATCAACCGGAAGAAAATGCCTTAAGCTCACTCAAATATGAAGCACTAATATACAGACACACTGCATTCTGGAGCAAAACTACTTAAACGCATGAGAACCAGATAATCATTCTTGCGACGCAAGTGCGGAATACCTTCAGGAAAGTAATTAACAATCAAATTATTTGAAGAGCTCGCGCTAAATGAATAGAAAGACATTTAGAACCTTGGATTCAGATTGAGAGCATTGCGCCAAGGTAGTCCGAACGATAACATTACCGGCGTGGCATAGGTAATGGACTAATTACTGCTTCGCTTCCGTTGTGCGCCAGTATTCCGTCGAATTTAACTGCATCAGAATGGGGTCAGCTTTTCAACTCCCAGGCAAGGGATCTCATCCAAACACAATGTCTCAAAACTCATTCGCCTTCCATTCTAAGGAAAGATCCTCCGCTCTCCAGGCAACCCCACTACCTTACTTGGGCCTCCTTGAATTCGCCTCATACCACTGAGAGATTCTTCGCTCCCATGGCTGGCTTTAAATTTTCATTTTTATCCCCTAAAATTTCAACGCCGGTTAAATATTCGTAATTTCTATTGAAGAAAGAGGAACTTACAACTTTGCAAAAATAATACTTGAACGTGTGTCGAAAGAAACTCTTGCAATTTCAATTCCGACAAAACTCCACTTCATCACGCATAGTTCTTCTGGCAGTCTGAAATTTGATAATGTAATGTAATTAAATCACAGTCGTGGATTATGATAACACACTGGCGTATTTAAGGGGGGATTGTTGCAGGGAATATGACCCCCCAAATTTTATCAAAATTTTTAAATTTAAACTAGTATAATAGTTTTTGTATCCTTAAATGTCTAAAAGTGTTCAATTTTATCTGTTTTCAATGATAGAAATGAAATTTTAGGCTCCAAACGGGTAAAAAATGAGCATTTTAAAAAAATTGACACGAGAGAACGCCCATCTCTTCCGGGGGGCACTCCATACCACCCGGACCTAGGTTGATGACCACCCCTCCAAATTTGATGCTGAATCCCCCCTGAGTTAGTATAATCTTGTAGACTTTGATTGCTCTTATACTTAACTATGGAGAAAATCCTCTAAAGGCTGATATTTCTCATTTTCGTACATAGTCGGTAGTAGAGATGGGTCAAAAAGAACCGAACTGCCAAAACAAACTGTTCACTGAAATGAACCGGTTCGAAAATGAACCGTTCTCTAAAACACCCTGTTCACTGTTCATTTCGGCACTGCACAATAGGGTAGTTTCCTTCATCAAAGAAAACGAAAGGCATTGATTGCGATTCGTTACCCACCACTAGTGTATTCATAATACACAAATTATTTGGTTTTTGAAATACCGGTTTAGACGAATGGCAAGGGTCAAATTTTATCCTCATTTGAAAAAGGCCAGATTGGCGCCCATGCGATTCCACTCCGCATGACGTCACAGGGACCTAGTTTCTACACGAGAGGATAGGAGTTATGCATCGTCTGAGGTTACCAATGCAAGCATGAGGCACAGAGCTCAGGGAAACATGTCTTAATAATCACCTATTAAAACTGGCTAATGTCGGAAAGTTTTCTTCGTTTGATAAGGTATTAATAAACCTTTTTTAAGCTAAGCGCTACCGTTCAGCAAGGTACTCAGCTATCCGCTAGCATCCTGCGACGTATCAGAGCTAAGCCTCGCCTCAAGGTCATCTCACCGGGCGGGAGGGGGAACCAGAAATACGACGTACGGAGATATTTCCCGGCATTCATACTTGAGCGTCGCGTTTTCGCGCGCTTGAAAATTTTCACTTTTCATTTAATCGCGAAAAATAGATGTTGTCATTTAAAAATCTAAAAGCGCGAAATACGTACTCCAGGAGTAATAATCTTTCGATTAAGGCAATAAAAAAATAATAGGAAACCACCCTATTGCGGCATACTCGGTACAGTAGGTATGATCATCAAGAGGCATTTTGAACTGCAGCTTACTCGAGCAAGTGCGTTGTGGGTACAACAGATGGCGGTTACGACGGAGGCCATCCAAGGCCGCCGAAGTGCGTCGTAGACGACCGAGCCCCTCCCCTTCTTTCTCTACTATTCCCCTCCGTCGACGAAAACGAACAGTTCGCCACTGAACAGTTCGTTCTAACTAATATTTGAACTGATATTTAAAATATCAGTTCATTCGAACCGTTCGTTCTAACTAATATTTGAACTGATATTTAAAATATCAGTTCATTCGAACCGTTCGACATAACTAATATTTGAACTGATATTTAAAATATCAGTTCTTTCAAACCGTTCGAAATATTAGATTAAATATTAGTTTCCTCGGGGCGTTCAGTTGGGATATCGCGTTCATTTTGATTTCGTTTTTTGAACATTTGTGGATGCATCTCCAAAAATATTGTTTAAAACGCGATTCATGAACTTAGGAAACGATTGAACTCATGATTGTGGAACATTTTTTTGGTCCCTTTACCAAGATGATCTTTGGACTTAGTTTTTGGCGCCTACGATGAAATTTTTTAATGTGGATGCATCTCCAAAAATATTGTTTAAAACGCGATTCTTGCTCGAAATTACCATAACACTCTCCACAAACCTTACGATACCACACTAAGCTTTCATGTACTCTAAACGCATGATAAACAATATTTTCTACCGAATGACCCTACCTGTTCACTATGAACCGATATTTTGAACTGTTCTTTTTACTGAACAGGATCAAAGTGAACGGTTCATAAAAATGAACAGTTTAACCCACCTCTAGTCGGTAGACATGGTAGGCAAGGAGACGAGACAAATCGAAACATATTAAACATGGTAGTAACTTCTATTAGAGATACGGAGGGAACTGGGTTTGGATAGAAAGAGCACTAACTGGGATCAGACGCTCAAATCCGTGTTACAAATCCATGAGGAAGAATGTAAGGTAAGCAAGGATGCGAGGGAGGAAAAGAATAGGATTTATAGATACAATGAAAGAGAACAGGTAAATAAAAAGGGAGGTTATGGGTTAGGAGACTGTAGTCAAGTGGCGTAGAATTCCTTAGAAAATCTTCACCGACGCATTACCTCTTAAGCCACCTAATAAGGCGTATGGCAGGGAATATTAGAACACCAGTCGTTTACATATAAAAATCAAATACTCAAACAAAAATTAGAACTAGCATTTATTTAAGTTTATTGTTCGGGGGAAAAACATATTATTTCCATATCTACCCGTTGGACAAAATATCTTTCTTAATTTATGCCTTCTGTCGTACTTGGGAATATAGTAGGGCTCTAAGATGATGTTCTCCGTGTCTCTCTTAAAGATATCTATTCTCAATTGTTCAAGCAATCAAAGTCTAGCACGCAGCCTGCGAATCTCTAGCGGCTCCCAGCCAAATTCGCTTAACATCTGGGTAACGCTGTATGTACCCCCGTAGCAGTTTTTGACGAATCGCGCGGCTTTCCTTTAGTTGACGGATTAACGGATTAAGTCTTTCTGCATCAGATCCCATATGCTCCCTGCATATTCAAGGCATGGTCATATCACCTCTCATCCAAGAATTCGATATTTCCATGGAAGAAAGAGAACCATGGATCTATGTAAAAAAAACAATACTTTAAGCAAGGTTTTGAAATTTTATAATGTTGCTACGCAGAGAAACCATAGTTGTCGATTAAGTTAGTACACTGGCGAATTTAAGGGGTCATGACCCCCCAAATTTTTTAAAACTCTCAATATTTGTCTTTTTTTTTAATAGAATTTATATATTTATATCCTTAATTGTCTAAAATTATTCAATCACATATATTGTCAAGAATAAAAATGAAATTTTACGCTCCAAAATGCGTATAAAATAAGTTTTTAAAAACATGTTTTCACGTTAGAGTTCCCGGGGGGTTTTCTATTTCCCTCCGGACCCAGGTCATGACCACATAGAGTTTTGATCAAAGAAATGAATGGCGGAGAATAATACTATGTGGAGGTACATTCTTGGATATTAATTAATGATACTTTCCACTTTCCTACACAAATATTTATTTTAAAATGAGTCCACATGTTTCAAATCATCAGGATTCAAATCACCAACGTCATTTTAGTCCTGATCACACTGCAGTGTCGTGAAACATGTTGACTCATTTGTAAATAAATACGAGGGTCTCTCCATAACTAATTAGCCCAAATTTCCTGGCACCACAACCTTTATTCTTAGTATTTCCAATTATAACAGTGCATTAACACATCCTTAAGGAACACCATGTCACTTTTAAACATAATCTCCGTCCTTCTCAATAGCCTCACGTCACCCTGGAACTAAGGCGTGTATTCCTGTTTGGTAAAACTCGGCGCGCTGAGCATTAACTGCATCCACGATCTTCAATATTGGCGTGCCCGCTCTCACCTGATACTCGTTGACCACTGACTAACTGTACTACGATCGATATCATCATCACCATACACCCTCTTCAGTGGCGTAGCCAGGGGGGGTCCGGAACCCCCTCCCCCCGGAATATTAAAAAAGAAAATTATTTTCCTTCATAAAAGTAAACAAAATATTGAAAAATCATAAATTTACAGCCTATTTCTTTAACAAATGAAGTTTTTTCGATAATGAAAAGTGTTAAAATTAGGTTAAAACCATTTTCTTAGTAACTTATTTTTCAAAAATTTCCCCCTTTGGTTTTGGACACCCCCCCTGAACAAAATTCCTGGCTACGCCACTGATCCTCTTCAACCTTTCGTGAATGTTTCCGACCAATTCCGACCATTCTCACAATAGGGTGGTTTCCTATTATTTTTTTATTGCCTAAATCGAAAGATTATTACTCCTGGAGTACGTATTTCGCGCTTTTAGATTTTTAAATGACGATATCTATTTTTCGCGATTAAATGAAAAGTGAAAAATTTCAAGCGCGCAAAAACGCGACGCGTAAGTAGGAAAGTCCGTGCGCCGCATTTCTGGTTCCCCCTCTCTCCTTGTGAAGTGACCTTGATCGAGGCTCTGAGCGCTGATAGGACGCAGGATGCTAGCGGATAGCTGAGTACCTTCCTGTCTGGTAGCGCATGGCTTAAAAAAGGTTTATTAATACCTTATCAAGCGAAGAAAACTTTCCGACCTTAGCCAGTTTTAATAGGTGATTATTAAGACATGTTTCCCTGAGCTCTGTGCCTCATGCATGCATTGGTAACCTCAGACGATGTATAACTCCTATCCTCTCGTGTAGAAACTAGGTCCCTGTGACGTCACGCGGAGCGGAATCGCATGGGCGCCAATCTGGCCTTTTTCAAATGAGGATAAAATTTGACCCTTGCCATTCGTCTAAACCGGTATTTCAAAAACCAAATAATTTGTGTATTATGAATACACAAATGGTGGGCAACGAATCGCAATCAATGCCTATCGTTTTCTTTGATGAAGGAAACTACCCTATTTATAATAACAAAAAACAGCAAAAAAGGAACTCAATTGCAGCGCGTTGCATTGGACGGACATCGAATACATCCACCAACTTAAAGAAATACCGCTACCACGCCACGATCGGTATTGCGGTCCAATAAATTTGAATGGAAGCGGGAAGGATGCTTCTACGCTCCCTATTAATTGGAAGTGCCTAGAAAAACAACTGTGCTGTGAGGAAAAAGATTTTGCATTAGTTTTGGAGAGCTCCTCTTACTCATTCGGAAAAGTGCAAGGTATCTTTAATTCACATCCTACAATAGACTTAAACAAAATCTCAGCCTTCACCTTTTATTTCATTACTAATCATTCTTCTTAATTTGTCCTACTTGTGATACAAATTTTAACGCTGAATTATAAATAATTTTAATAGCTTTATAGTGAATTATGGATTTTCAAGGCTAATCATAAATTCTCTGGTATTTTAAGCATCGGCAATAAATCATCCCATCCTAGTTTTGATCAACTTGCTAGGAGCATCATAATGGAAGGACGTCTACACGAATGTGAAAACCTGTGCCCATTCTTTAAATACATCACTCTTTAATCGAGACCGACATCTTGAAATTTTTTACCCTCAATCTTTCAAATCCATCCAAGTATGTTCTCCCACCAGCCACATTTTCAGCATCCCGGTGACGACTTACACCAGTCTCTTCCATTCTTCTGAAGAAGCACCTAACTGGCACAATCACCCAATACAACGTTGATATGAACCAGTGATTATGGATGAGAAGCATATACATTGGTTATCAAAAGGATAATATACACTAATAGGCGGATTTAGGTGGGGTTGTCACCAAATATGTGCCCCACCTCCAGATGCTTTAAAAATATACAATATTTTTAATACGGTTATCATTACGTTCGCTTTATTTTGTACATTACCCTACCTCAATCATTTAATTTGACATTAATAAATTTCACATCAAAATGAAGAGAATATTTTCCACAGCATTTGTTGTATTTTGTTTTTAATATCTCAATAAGAGAAGACCTGTCACACCCTTGTGCCCCCCGAAAAAAATCCTGGATCCGCCCATGTACACTAATGACTTACGTCTTTCTATGGATTTTCAAAGTTGTAAATTCCTTTTTGAAACAACCTGTATATAAAGTGTGGAAATTACCATTTGCAGTTGAAATTTTATCATGGTCAACTTTCTCTGTCGTAGCAACACCACCCACTTGGATGACTAAACCTATACTCACTCGCTCAAGACATCACTCTTTAACCGTGACCGAGATCTTAGCATTTCTTTTTCCCCGCCCCCCAATCGTTCATTTCCACCCTCATGCCCAAGCACGCTTCCCCATCATCTTCCACATTTCCAGCATCCAGGCGACGACTTGTTATCCGCCCATCCCATTTTTCGGAGGTAACATCCACCCTAAAACACTCTTCCACACCCCCTGCCACATTTCTCCTGCACCGAACCCCAACCCACCCCTTCAACCCCGCACCAAGCACCACCCCACCCTCCTGCCTCTCTCTCAATCTGCGAAGATGTTCGGATCGAGTTTTTTTTCCATACCATTGTGTTCCCAGCCGCTGGAGCAGCCAATGCCATCACCCGAGTGGACTAAACGCGAGAGCGCGCGTGGAAAGAAGAATTTTCATTCCCATATCTCTCTCTCACTCTCTTTTTCTCCTTCTTCTTCTTCTTGTTTCCACTCGCCTGAATTCGTAACGGCCCTGAAAAAGTCCCCTTTACTCTCCTCCCTCCTTCTCTATCGGCTCCACCTTCGGTTCCCAGTAGTGAGTGGAGGGTTTCCACTTCCAGTTCGCCGCTCACCTGTGAGCTACGTTTAGCGCCCGAAGAACTAGATTTCAGCATGCAAAATGTTAACTCATACGATTAGAATTGTCTGGAACAATTAATTTCAAAACATAGAGATTGTGCAATCGTATGGTTGATATTCGCTCAAAGCTCTTGTTCGATTAAGGTCAAAGATCAATTGTTTTTAACAATTAAAATCGTACATCTTCGTCCTACCTTAATTATTTAACGTTCTTGAAAACTAATGTCTAATAGGCCGAGAAAAACCGTTTTCATAGTAACTTCATAATGTTTCAGGAGGAATCTGCAATACTTCATGAGGTGGAGGGGAGACAATTTTAAGCATTTTTTGTCCATAACCACGGGATCGCTTCTCCTTAATTATTGGACTATGGCAACGCAAACATGTTTTGGATGGACTTTGCAGTTACCATGGAAACGGTATCTTGGGTACACAGCCTTTTGGACATTTTATTTAATTCTCTGGATTTTTAAGGACATTAAATAATTAAGGTCCGACGAAAATGTTCAAATATAATTGTTCGAAACAATTAATCTTTGAGCTTAATTGAACGAGAGCCTCGGGCTAATATCAACGATACGATTGCGCAATCTCACACATTTTTAAATGAGTCGTGGAATATGGCACCTTATGTTAATTTGAGGTGATGGAAGCGAAATTTTTATAAATGTATTGAGTAGGGCAAATGTAAAACCGCCGCTGAAGCCACTCGCGAAGGTGCCAAAGCTAGAACGAAGGGTGAGACTAACGGCGAAGTTTTCTCGCATCATTGCGAAATGATTAAAAAAAGAGTTTGCAGTGGAGACAAACTTTTCGTATTATTGAGCATGACCTTCACTTTAAACTTCGACGTAACCACCTATGTTGCAGTAAAAAAATCGTGACCTACATAAAATAAGGATTCAAGACACCTGCGCAGTTACGAAAACCTTTTCTTCCCCTTCTTATGCTTTGTTTCCTTAAAGCTCCGAATTCTTCTCCACTCCTCATTTCCCATCCTCTGAAGTAAGCTCGCCATTACCGAATGAGAAAATCTTGATGCCAGGGTTGTCCTGGTAGCTTGAGTGTTGGCTTCCCACCCTATTGACTCGGGTTCAAATCCCGACAGCGGCAGGGAATTTTTAAGAGAATGACCGATCCCTGCTTGAATGTTCTGTGGAGGACATTTCAAGCGCAACACTCCGTCCGTCGGATGGGACGTTAAGCCGTGGTCCCTTTGGCGGCTTTCGTTAAGAGCAAGCTAATGCCGACGCCGGATTTCTCTCCACCCTTCGCACCGATGTCCTTCCCTTAAGGTGCAAATGACCTCAGTTATCGGTCGCTTCTTCCAAATACCATAACATATTACAGAGAAAGTTTTATTTCTTAAAAAAAAAAATCTTTTTTAAATTGAACTAAACTTATGTATCTATCCAGAGTGTCCTCTTCAATGTGAGGAGCCGATTTTCTTCCATGCCGAATGAAATAGCTGTCTTCGTGAAGACATATGTGAAAAGGTTAACAGTACTACTTGATAAACTCGCACCTCGAAAACCCTGTAAGTATATGTAATCCATCGTGGAAAATTTATTCCGCGAACTGTGAAACACAAAGGAAAGCGACTCGATTCGTCGAAAAACTGCGAAGAGCGAACGGAGAGCGTTACTTAGCTTTTACGAGAATTGTGTTTGGGGCCGCTAGAGACTCGGACGCTATGTGCTAGGATTAGATTGCTAATACGATCAGGAGCAGACAACTTTTAGAACGATACGGTGAACATCGATTTCAAGCTATACCATATTTCTAGGTTGATAATAATAATAATAATCTAATATAAAAAATTCTCGTGTCACAGTTTTTTGCAGCCAAACTCCTCCGAAACGGCCGCATCGCTTCCTATGAAATTTTGCGTGTATATTCAGTAGGTCTGAGAATAGGATGTAAACTATTTTCCGTCATTCTGTAGGGCCCATGAGAAATACATGTAAAGTTCGTTATTATTGCTTAAAGACCTTTTTTCTCTTGCATGTTTAAATTAGTGACAATGGTCAAATTTAGTTGAGATATGTACCAATGTGAGGAAAAAAAATGCACATTGTTATTTTTGCAATTGATTTTCCACGTGATTTGCTGTGAAATTTGAAAAACAATACATAAAAATGCTGGAATTTTAGCGTTTTTGGCTTACCCTTGGCGACCATCAATATTGTTTATGTTGATTGAAACCTCTTTCCATCACAATACATTATGGATGTCAAGTTCCAATGAGAAGATGTATTGCTACCACGAATCCCTATTATTCCGACAGATGTGCAAATTGAATTCAAACAGGTTCAGTTTCCAATTGGATTGGCATTCGCAATGACGATAGATAAGTCTCAAGGCCAAGCGATGTCTGTTTGTGACTTAGATTTGGGCACGCCGAGTATTTCACGTGGACATTTATACGCTCCATATTCTCGCGTGGGTAAACGATCCATTTTGTTTGAGTACGCTTAAGATGGACTCACTAAAAATATGGTACTCTCGATTGCACTAATTGTAAGAGACTGATAACGTTTCCTAGATACTGATACAGTTAATGAAGATAATAAGGGGATATCCATGCTTCCAGGGCGTAAAATTATAAAACCAGAACCCGGAGCAAGTTGTTCTTATAATCTCTATTCAATGGGATAATAATTGGGGCAGAATAGACATTCTAGAAGACTATACATTACTCACAGTCCCTGCGAGGCATAATTAAGGTACTGTATTGTCGCTAAATATAAATTTCGCGGCATCCCAGAGCAAGGAAAACTGGTGCAGGGACTCACCCCATCGTATGGCTATTAATCTCCACTGAAGAGATGCATGGCCTTCTTCTATGCACTAATTAAACGCCAAACCACACCCTGGGGGAGAAAGTGCCTCGATATTAGGATGGCGTCCGCATCGTGGAATATACTGAAGAAAAATCCTTATGCCTCATTTAAAACGAAGTCTTTAAGTTTGGGCAGAGAATAGCTGGATAAAATTAACGATAGGACACAAATTAAACACTGAATCCATACAGGAAAGAGGGCTAATAACTTTGGCTCTAATACTCATTGCCGTATTCTTTATTCACGGCGTTTTACTCTTTTGAAACTTGAAGCTATTCTCTTGAAATATTCAGGGGGTAAAGAGTAAACCCCTGCCAACATTGAACTATACTTCTAATGCAAATATTTTTCCTCCGAGAAACAACTGATGCCAAATATTCATTTTGAGGTACCTATTAACAAGCGATGGAAGAAGCCCGAAATAAATTGGATTCACTCTGAGAAGATTTTTCTTTTGATAGAATGCTCTCTTCTTCTGAGTGAAAACTTTAGGCATAGAAGTAATGAAATAACTAATAAGAACCTATAATTAAGAAAGAATTAAGAAATAACCTTGAATTAAGAAAGACTAGATAGCAAACCTAGAATTGAGAAAGAATTAAGAAGCAAGAATTAAGAAAATGCCAAAAAAAAAACAGATTAATTTTAAATAATCGTATATATTACCGCAAGGGTTTTGCAATTATTTTTTTCATAAACTAATATCCCTAAAAAAATTAAAAGCATCAGGACTACTCAACACCTTTGAGAACATTTTACGTCAAACGCCTTCCAAAAGCAGCAAGTTTTGACCATTTTTCATAGGAAATGCATATTCTATACTGTCCAAGGGGCCAATCAACCATCTAATTATCAGGGTCTAAAAAACAGTTTATATTATTGACCAAGGTATAACTTCACCAACTCTAAAGTGAGAGAAAATGAAAGAAGTCAAAAAAATCTTTTTCCGCGTGTTCAACGCAGGTGTTCTATGCTTCATTTTCAATATACATGTATGTATGTAGCCTTACATAGATTTCACTACATAATTTTAAGTAAGCTTAGTGTAACGGATTTTTAAATTTAAATATCTATTCAAGTGATTCAAATGCCATCTGCAGCGCTTCATAGTTGACATACTCTACACCTTGTAAACGTAACAACCATCAGCATGAAAATAATTAACATTTGAGTTTGGATACTAAAAACCATGATTGAAAAAGAAATGAAAAAGTCATACTCCCCGCAGAATTTTCCTTGTACCATTTAGGAACAACAGTAAAGAAAACTTAGGTTTTTAAAAGGGTATTTAAATACTTCTTACAGGGGTATTAGCCTAACATTTAACCACCCATTTGTATCATGTTTCGAGCAACGAGGCAACATCAATTTCGTAAGCGAGTACTTACACTGAAAATTTTGAAAAATTAAATTCATCATTTTCCAATTCCCAGAGCCCTATTTATCTTCCTGTTCCATCAGGATTCATGCGGCTGTTAATATCTTGTTTTCCCCACCAAAGTATCACTTAGGCGACTCCAATGGGAGATATTATGAGGTAGGTCGAAGAACCTTTTTCCTCCCTGCCGATACAGTTACCATACGCCTTTATTATCATTTCAATTTTTTATAACCCTCAGCGTGTAAGAGGCCTCTAATTTCCCCCAATCACCTCTCATTACTCACGGGATTCCAGACGTGGTCACTCCAGGATTTATTACGCGCGCGAGACGCCCTCTACGACGGAAGACAACCAATAACCTTCCCCCCGCCCCTCATATTCCCATCGATTAGTCTTACATCTGATCGTCATCGATTTCTTTCCGTTCCCAAGGCTTTCTTTTTTTCCATTTCACGCTCAAAAGATTTATCTGCGGGGTTTATATGGAAGGCAGGAATTTATTGTCTTGCGAGACGACGGAAAGGAAAGGTAGGTCAGAGAGTAAGAGAACCAGGAAGAAATAATGGCTGAGGCTCGGAAGATTCTTTTCCAGTTTAACCCCTCAACGACATTGAATGTTACAAGGTTTATAGTCTCTCCATCGGTTGCTGTCAGCCATCTGATTAGAGTCGTATTCTCGACATTAATATTTCGAATTCATTTTATCTACGCGCCATGGAGCAGCGAGGGTCGAAGGGTCAATCTTGTCGATTCTTGAGCCAGTATAATACGATTTTCATCCAGTGGTATCGGGTAGGTACTTTGGAGAGACGTTCAGAGCCTTAATCCTTAACCAGTGAAGGCAATTCTTGTTACACTACCAGTGACGTGCGGTCTGGGAGACCGCAATAAAACAAAAATTAATAATACGTTGCAAAGTCATTTTCATTGCTTAGTTTAGTGTTTCTTTGACTTCTCAACTATTATAAAACTTATAATTAATATTATGCATTCCAAATACGAACCGACTTTTTCAGTAAAAATTGTTATTTGAAACAGGATCAAAAAACTTATCTGAAAAACACTTGAGTTGTTATCATTATCGTACTTTTCTTAATTAAGTACTAAATTATCCACGTTATGCAACTAAAAATGCTTCCTTACAAATTATTAATCATTATTATTCTTGAAAAATCACTAGGAATTGTTCATAACAACTTTTTGATTCATTTCCACCAGCATCACGTTTATTGGTTTTTCCAATTTAGTGACGTGAGGTCTCACAGACAGCTACTCAAATTCAGTTTCAGTATGCAAATTTTCATAAATAAAAACGAAGAACATTTTAAGTGTGTTATATCCTTATTATACAAAATTATTACGCTTACAAGGATAATAGATATTTTGAAAAAGCAATTTGGAAAAATATTTATAATTTTAGAAACGCAGCAGTCAATCAGACCGTACGTCACCGATTAAGGGCTAAAAACGTGCCTGCAAGAGAATAAGAGAGCCAATGAAGAAAAGCAGTTCAACAACTCCGCCTTTGCGGAAAATGGAACCGGTCACACTATTATCTTCGAGGAGGCGAAAATTATCCATGGAGAGAAACGGCATTACCCCATTTTGAGAATGAATAATTAGCACCTTAAATTGCATATTTATTACAACTTGGTCTTAAAAACATGTTATCGTTAAGCTGCGTCAAGTCTAAGAAATCGAATAGAAAAAGAAATAATTTGATACATTGATTTTGCCATAAATCGGGAATTATACGGAAATGTTAGAACAGAGAGATTCAAGGTATTCGAAGCACGAAATAAGGTTCATTTTTATCGCAACTACCACTAAGCGCTCTTTAAAGGAGAAATCATTTTTCGCAACGGCATATCACCAAGAGGAACACACCGTAACAATTAATTGCTTTCAGCCAAAATATTAATAAGGTAGGCAGCGATTCTTCCGGGTTTCCTCCCGCGTATATCCATTTACCTGACAATATTACTCAAATGGACCTGAGGAAGCTAACTGGAACGTTGGCGAAATATTGTCCAGTAAAATGGATAAACGCGGAAGGAAACCCAAAAGAATCGCTGCCTACCGCCATAATCTCCGCGGACTTGGAAAATTTTAATAACTCTGAATCAGCGTTAAAATTTCGTCTGAATTTCAATCGCTCATGCTAGATATGGTAAAACATTTCAAAGGTGGCACTTCTAGCAACATTTTTAAATGCATAAAGCCCTCTAAAATGATCATTACTTTCCTCAGAACATTAATAATTATTGCTTTTAAGAATCATTCTGCTGACTACGTGAGGTAGATTGAAGAAAATACAATTATCAATTACCATAATTTAACGTAAATAAATCGATTAAAAACGTTTACATGATATTTACCGAAAATGTTTTCAAAACGAAATGTACCTTTTAAATAAATTGACTAACCCAGGTATGGTATGGTATTTGGAGGAGGCGACCGACAGCTGAGGTCATTTGCGCCATGAGGCAAGGGTACTGAAGAAAGGGTGGAGAGAACCCCGGTGTCGACATTAGTCTGCTCTTAACGAAAGGCGTCAAGGGGACCACGGTTAAACGTCCCATCCGATGGACGGAGTGTTGCGCTTGAAATGTCCTCCACATAACATTCAAGCAGGGATCGGGTAGTCTCTGAAAAACCTCTGCCAACGCCGGGATTTGAATCCGGACTGACTGAGTGAGAATACAGCACTGAAGCCACCACACCAACCCAATCCGCGACTAACTCAGGGATTCAGCCTGAACTTTGGCTTCGATTGGTGTGGGTAGAGCTCAACCCATTCTTAGCAATATTCGTAAGAATTTCACACATTTTGGGTAGGGAAGCCAATTTCTTTCCCTGGGTTACCTCCCACTTTGCCTACAGATTTTGCCAATGCATTCCCAAAGGCTAAAATCTGAGATATGATTCCAGGACCCTTCCATCACTAGCTAAGCGCTCAACGTAATAAGGAACCACGATCTCCGAAAATTAACCCAAAACTAAGACTTTTCTCTATGGCCGTTAAAGTTGGAAAATTCTTACGACTAATATTTCACGCATGTATTCTGAGTAGATTTTTAGGAAATTTTTCTACATCTCAAACATGTATTTTGAGTGTTTTTCGAATGAATAATAAAATGTTTTTGTACAAACTGAGTGCAAAGAAAATAACTGTATATTTTTTCCATTAATCTATCTTTTGGTTCAAATTTCGATTTTTTTTAAGTCTAAATTTTAATTTCGATTAAAATTCGATTGCTCGAAAAATTAGCATTTAGAATCCATTCATCCTTCGAATTTTCCATTACTAGTAGGAGCACAGACGCCGAAAATCGCTCGTGATTTTTTCTGTGAATTCTGGTAGGTTAATGATTTGCATAATGGTTTATCAGAAAAATCTAAATCGAAAAATCTATTTCTAACGGCATTTTTACATCGGATATGACGTGAAACACTTTGCATTTTCCACAGAAAAATTTATTAAACTACAGTCGACATGTTTCGCTACACTGCAGAATTATCTAGACTAAACCAAGAAATTAACCATACCAATGTAAAGACAAAAATACACACTCACAAATATTTGAGAAATTGGGGGTGGAATGGGAAAAAAAACCCTCTAAGCACCTGAAAGTAGTCACCATCCCCCCCTCCCCTACCTCACCAACGGTCCAACGGAAGACCAACGGTCAGTTTAAAATTCCCAACCCTCCTTTCCACCCCACATACCACCCCAAATTTCTCAAATGTTTGTGAGTGTGCAATTTTGTATTTATATTGGTATAGTTAATTTCTTGGTTTAGTCTTGATAATGCTGCAGTGCAGCGAAACATGTCGACTGTAGTTTAATAAATTTTTATGTGGAAAGTGCAAAGTGTTTCATTTCATATCTCAAAATGGATCTCCACAAAGTATCTGCCTCATCCATCCAATTCATTTTTAGATCACTATACCAGTCTAGTGCTGGATTGCTTGCCGAGTTTTTTTTCTAGCCCTCTATGCATTTGAATAATCTTGCGCTTGATCTTGTGCTCCGTACTAAAGGCGTCCTTAAACCCAGGCAGAAACTTGCTTGATGCTCGGTAGTTGTGCTCCATCAGTTTTTCCTACCACTACTACGTCCAAAATGTTCACCCTTCATCTTCCGGGCTTACCTCACATTCCTCCACCTTGCCTCCAACCCTTCAATCTCCCACGACAACTTCCCTAAGCCTCCCTGCCTCGAACTTTTAAGAAAGAAAACTCTCTCCTCCTCCCCACCTCACCTACCCTTCACGACCACTAAACTTGAGGTACTTCGCTTTTCTCGCCCTCAACCGAGCTCAGAAGTTTCCCCAAACCCCAAGACCATTCAATTCAAAACACATCATCGATCCAAATTTTCACCGATTCAATAGAGTAAGTCTAAGTAAAAAATGTACCTACGTCTTTCTGAATTCTAAAATGTGACCTATATTTTTTTAAATTCTAGATTCTTATAAAAACCTACTTCAGACATTACGAATACACCAATTAAGTTTTTGTCTTACCTTTTACCTCATTTCATTCTTAAAGGCAGAATATTTTGGCAAAATTTTCGGTATATTTGTATTAATTCTTCAGGGTTTTTTTAGGATGACTGTGCTTTCTCCATTGCCCAATCATATTTAATGCAAAATAAAAATAACCCGAAACATTGGCCAAAAATTTTGTGTTTAATTCTTAAAGACTTCCTTTACAAGACGCGAAACAACATTATGAAAGAATACAAATTATAATTTCAACACTTAGAATTCAAACCTCAACAACCGACCACGGTTTCAACACATTGTCTCATTTTTGTTTACCATTACCATTTGTGTTCTTCTATCATGGATGCATCGAACTTCCACAATAGCAAGCCAGAAACGATATTATACAACATTACGAGTATAAGAAATCGTCTCGGGCGATTCTTTGTGGAAATTGTTAACCTTTAAAATTAAACACAATTGTATATTCCACTCTTAATTTAATATTGATCGGCCCTGGTTTCGGCAGCTCAGTGCCACTTTCTAGGTCAACTAGGTTATAAAATGTCTATCAGATGCCGAAACCCGGTTTGATCAATGTTAGACGAAGTGTGGAGTTTAAAATTGTGTTTCATTATGAAGAATACGTATAACTTTACATATTGCGATATAATTTATTCGAAATATGTTGCTATCGAAGAATGATGAAGATAAAATGTATCGATCAATTAAGTAAAGAGGAACTGCTGAGAAGTGTAGGAGAAAAGGAGAAGTCTTCTAAAATCTTAAGGGACAACTTAGTTGGCCACATTATAAGGCATGATGGCCTGATGAAAACAATCGTAGGAAGACAGGTGGAACGGAAGAAGGGCAAAGGAGAGCCCCAAATGAGGTAGGTATATCGGACAGATTACAAAGGAGAAGTAATACGTCTCCATGTAAAGGATGCACATAGGGTAGCAGAATGGAGAGCTGCGTCAAACCAATATAAAATTTTGTCAGAGTAAGATAAAGAAATTGGCCACAGAACCGCACCATATTCCCTGGTCCGATAAAAAGTATAAATAAGAGAGGTATTTTTCCGTCCGGGTATGTATTGAAATCTGATTTTTTTCCCCGAGCAATGAGGACTACAATAATTTCTACATCTTCCTCACGCAGTCAATCCTCGTCAGACCAAACAGTGGTTTGGCAGTCAAAGCCAAACAATCGTAAAAGGACAGGTATAAGTGAAGAAGGGCAAGGGACGGCCGCGAATGAGTTACGTAGGTCAAGTTATAAAGGATGTAAAAGAGAAGAAATACGTCGCTATGAAAAGGCTAGTGGATAGGAGAGAGAAATGGAGAGCTGCGTCAAACCAATCTTAGGATTATTAACTAATGATTATGATGAATATATATTTCGTGGTATCAATCCGTAATCATAATTATAATTTTAAAAGACTCTAGTCATGTAATTCCACATTGTTCTAGTGGGAATAATTACTTCCCAAAAGTTAGAAAAATTCAACCGAGGAATAACTCATAATATAATTACGGATGAATCAAAATTGCCATGTCGTACTTCAATCCCCGATGACGAAGAGACCCATCATGGGAAGATTCTTTTGCTATGAAGTCATTCCCGAAACACAAAGCAAATCGTTTGACTTCTAGCTGTATATGACATATGGATGGGGAGAGATCGAAGTAATCACTGCCAATCGTATGACCTTAACCTATGATCGATAAAGCCATCTGCAACCAACACTTAAAATGCAAATTGCGGAGCATAAACTTGCGCATTGAAGGGCATCTGTTTAACATGGCAGTATCGACAATTATTGAAACAACCATGAGAATGTCAGCCAAAAATATGTAGATTTTTCCCAACCCGCCTCTTTGAAATTACAGATAATTTTCATAATCGTACCTCTATTTTTCTGAAAAACAAAACACTATGCCGCCTTTTTTTCTTAATTTCGCTCGATGACAACAATCGCCGAACAATTTGGAACAGTTGTAACTTCATTTTTAGGCAATATGTCCGCAGGCATGGATCAATATGTTTTCGATTACAATATATCAGTGGCAATCATCATCTTTACAAACACAATACCTACTCAACCACCCTGAAACACTGCTTTTTATGACCAGGGTATTACCAATTAGGGAGACTAGATTTGGTGTGAAGCTGACAGAAGACCTGATCAGAAAAAACCTGGAGATACGTACAGATTTAGGATCTAGGCCACAATGACAATGGTAACGCTTTCACGGCGAATTTGCTATCTGATGCGTATAAAGTCGTTCTTTTCCGAAGTAATTTCAAAGACTTTACATAATAGACCAGCGAAGCGTGTATGAGGAAGTCACGTCCTTTTCTCCGTAGGTCACTACGCATTTCGCCCTAACGACGCAAAGAGATAAGCCCATAGTTTCCAGAATGTTATACGTATGCTTAGTTTTAGTGTCAGGGAGCAGATGATTGTGACGTTAAAGTACTGAAAATTTTTCTAAAAGATAACGCTTTGGAACTTTTTATCCTTTAAAGGGATCTGATGGGTTCCTTGATAGTGATTTGGCTTCCCACCTCGTGGGCTCGGGTTCAAATCCCGACAGAGGCTGAGAATTTTCAGAGACTATCCGATCCAAGCTTGAATGTTATGCGGAGGATATTTAAAGCGCAACTCTCCGTCCGTCGGATGGGACGTTAAGCCGTGGTCCCCTAGGCGCCTTTCGTCAAGAGCAAATTAACGCCGACGCCAGGTTTCTCGTCACCCTTCCTTTCATACCACATCCTTATGGCGCCTATGGACTCAGCTGTCGGTCGCCTCCTCCAAAGACCATATTTTTCTCTTTAACAAGGCTTTCATGCAAGTAGTAGATTGAGATATCTACCGACCATAAGTTAAGTGTCCAGAAACAACTCTTTTTATGTAGCCCTCGGTAAAGGTCAGCTAAACTTCCGAAAATTTGGCGCTAATTTTTTTTAATAAGTAAAGAAAAAATATAGACCTATGCTGTAAGAAACAGTTCACAATAATGAAACTTGATTTTGCTCGTTGGAGTCGGTCCCACCCCCCAGAACCTCCCCGAAAAGGCATACGACCTTTTTCGGTCACTCTGCCAGTCATTACAATTTTTGTTGAACGCTATCACGCAACACCGTATCTTCCTCCGGGGTTGAGATAATAATTCAAGAAATTGTGAAATTGCACGAATCTTCCAGTACTAAAAAGTGCTCCGATCGGAAAATTGGTTTTTCTACGTATCACTTGGTATTTATCCGAAAAATGGCATTTTTGAAATATTGATTTTTTTACTTCCAAACATCCCCTTTTACGCTGTAATAGATAGAATATTTAATTTTGACAATTTTTCCTATGGTTTCAGAGGATTTTCTGCAACATTTTGTCGTATCTCGCCCCTTTTACCCCAAACATCTGTGTGAATCAATCAATCAGTCAATCAGTGGTCAGAAGTGGGTTTTATAGTATATAAATAAGATTTGATATTGAAATTTAAAAAACCTTGTAATTCCACATAAATAAAATACTGTATGATCTATGTTTAGACGTGGCACTTCATTGATTGACGTGCCACGTCACCCAGATGATGAAATGCCCTCGATTAATGTGAAATTGCAATTTTTTCACACTTCATTATGTTAAGTGGATTCCATGAAGTCCCGCCCGAGACAGTGGGTTAGCAAGGAATTTCGTGCGGGGCGGGGGGTCGAGAACCAGGGTGGAAAAAAAAAAAAAAAACAGGATTCTAGGTAGAGGATTTTACACTAATTTCAACACATTTTACAATCGAAAAAACTTCATTTGTCAAAGAAATCTTTCGTAAATTCATGATTTTTCAATATTTTGTTTTCTTTAACCCTTTCTAACCCAGATCTGATTCTGGAAGAAATCAAATTTTAGATTTTTCATTTTGAAAACTTGAAAATTTCACACTCAATGATAATCATTTAAATATTTTGTCATTAAAATGCGCACTACAAAATAATAGGTAGTTTAGATATCTCCTAAATAGAACTGAAAGTTTAAACATTTTTTATGTTGCTTAAAAGCAACATTGGGTTATAAGGGGTTAATGAAGGATAGAAATTTTGTTTATTATATTTCGGGGGAGTGGAGTCCGGACCCCCTGGAACTCCCCCTCACTACGCCACTGGCCCGAGACAACAAATTAGATAAGAGTTTAAGAAGAAAACGAATTCTATAAAATGTGAACATCGTAGAGTGCAATGAAGTCACTTGATTTTTGGGAGTATGTTCTTTAGGTCTCAACATCTTCATCTCCCATGCTGGCATAATAAAATACTACGTTCCGGCCAAGTGATTTCCTAACCTTCTCGGCAGGGCTCTTTCGCGGGCGAACGCGGAAACTCAAATCGTGGACAAAACGCAGGCGTGTTTCGTTGGCGATGAAAAACATGCGGCCTGACGATGAGAGAGCGCAGAGCGCGTGTTACCGCTTAAAAATGACGGACAGATCGGACAGAAGAGGAGATGCAAGAATAGACGCGTCCATTGTCCGACGAGCCGCAAGCATCCTCCTCCCACCACCAGAGGGCTCCACTGTGTCGGGTGCAGTAGCCACCCAAAAATGAACATCCCGTACATCTCCGGAGAGAGGCTTTCGGTGAAATTTTGAGCGTCTCGCATTACAAACCGCTTCGTGCAACAGCGGGATGCAGCTTTGCCACAAAACAGCCTACAAAACTTGACCATGATCCAAGAGAAAAGTACTGTGGCACTTAATTTTTGAAGTACCTACTGCAGAGTGAGATAAACTTTACCAAAGTTACACCCAAAAATCAATTGAAATTAAATTAAAAATGATAATGATGGACCGATCACTTCTTCTCGACCAGCTACATTTTGTTTTTTTTATTACTTACTGCTTACGTACGTTTTTATTTTAGTTTTTCACATTATCATGTTGAAATTGGTGAGATTTGGTCCCACCCCTCCTCCCTCTTAATTTCACATGTGATTTTTCAAAACGCGTATGATAGTTTAAATACGTTTATCTATGCATCGTTGCGTTGGATTAATTAAAAAACAATTTAAAAAAATATTTTTATTTATTATTAGTTTAGACTATTGTTTAAGATTACTGAGCTCGAAATTTTACACTGCTTCCAGCGGAAAAAATATTACATGAAACTTGCCAGAACCCCGCCTTTCCCCCACGTGAGATTGGATGAGAATCAGCTTGACCCTCTAAACGCCACACGTGATCAATGGATGCCCCCTTTGATTAATCTAAGTTTTGCCTAACCTAATAAGTATCGTGGTATATTTGAGATGCATCTTTCGTCAAAATTTGCAATTGTTTACCAATAAATATGGTTGTAGACGCTTTTACGCAAGCTATTTTCGATTTTCTCCAACTGTGCACCGATGGCAACGAATCCTACCGCAAACGTACATGTCTATTAGAGACACCATCCTAGAAAAAATCACCTTGCTGTCTTGCAGCTGCGATCCTTTCACGCCAAGCCCTGTCGGGTGTTGGTGGGTGGGACAAGGTGCGGAGGTTAATGGAAGGGTGAACACAATTCCGCTCGGAAATCATTCCGGAATACAATGCAATGGATTCGACTGAACAGGCTAATTGTTTCTGGAATGTCGCCACGGCAATTGCGGAAGAAGCGTGAATGTCAGCCGCTTATGATAAAAGCGTCGGGACTCCCAGTAAAGGGATTGGACAGCCCCAAGAACAACAGGCGCCGGATGGCCTCCATTATGGAGGTATGCTCGGGAAACGCTCAAATGAATGCGTTCAACCGCTGGTATATCGGCGCCTGCAGGTGACGGAGCCGAATATAAATATGTCCCGAACCTCACGTTGGTCGTACGTAATCACCCCTGAGCCCATTATTACTCCCTGTGCCTTGCCATGACAGACAAAAAGGCCTCGGCGGTAATTTATTTACGATCTTTTCCTCTCTCCTCCAACACCGCAGCGAAAAAAAATTATCTTCTCCCAAATTATAAAAATGAAACACTCATTTGAAATACTGAAGACTACGAATGCATCTTTTGGGCGTAGTGCGGACCGGAGAAAATTACGTGACTGCATACCATAGGCGTCGCCGGTCTATTATTTAAAGGAATTAAAATCGTGTGTTATTTACAAGATAACCACATGGACTGCTAACAGGCTCGTATTAAAAATGCATGCGGAGGATAGTGTATATATAACGACGTGAAAATGACACGGATATTTCCTTCAGGAATCCCCTTAAAGAAAGCGAGTAATTTATGAATCAAGTGTTTTCTCTGGCATCAAAGGAGTGGATTATGGTTAACTTTTTCAGTTCCTTCGTATGAACAATATACTCGTATGTTGAAATTACTATGATACAAAGCACTTTGTTGAGCAATTATTGGTCATATGCTAGTAAACTTTTATTGTTAGCCATGTTTTGCGATACTTTATTGAAAATAATACTTTTCATCACTCAGTTGTGTTATAAAGCACCTCAACCCTCTTTATGAGATAAGGTCAAGCGAACGCTATCCAAAAAAAAATACATTTCGCGAATGTTGTAAACAGCTGTGTCGCCCTTTTACACGGCATTTTATAATAATAATATAGAGTTTACAAAGGTATACTAGACTGCAGAGAATGCGGATAATTCAATTCTCATATCTTTAAGTCAACACTTTCTCAAACTATTTGATACGACCGTAACGCCACTTTTATTTAATTATCGTGGGATGACTTCTACTATAGCATTCATTTGCCAATCACTCAAAATTTATTAGCGTGACGAGTCTATATTTTATCTTGATCATGATTCTTAAGTCACTAGAAAAATTATAAAAGTCTTTCATGAATATCCCAGCATAAATAGCAACATTGACCTAATTTAATAGCTCAGTAAAATAAAAGCTTATGTGACATGAGCTAATTGAACTATTACTAACAAAATTATTTTAAACATCTTACTGAGCAATCATTGCGTTTGAGCCTATAAATTTTTTGTTGTACTTACTTGAAATAAAACTTGATACATTTCTGTTATGTTACATCAAATATAATTTAAGTAATAAAAATGTAAAGTATAATTTGAAAATTGAATTGCCAACAGACTCGGCTGATAAACTTACCATTTCCCGAAGGTAACTCGAAAATAGGTTTTACTTGGGAGTACAGAGTCGTTACCGAATATATTTGACAAAACCCGGATGTTTATATAGCGGGATAAAATTTTATTTCATTATAGTTCCGTTTTCAAAACTTGAATCATTTTCATTTTTTTGATAAAAGGTAGAATTAATATCATGCTAAACCGGTGTGTGGCTTCCGGGTTCATTTAATATTAAATATTGTGACTTTTATGTCCCACTCGTAAAACTAAGGGATTAACTCCGTCTTTTGAACCGAGTTCTTAGACTACTTCAACGAATGGCTGCTTGGAAAAGCTCACGACCACAGGATCATAACCCACCGTATGGGCTCAACACCGTAAAAGTTATATTTCGAAATTTTTGGTCTGCTTTCACGTTCACGAAAATACTATGGATGTATTTACGACATCTCACGGTTAGCAAAGGAAGAAATGACTATTCGAGAATCCAGACAAGTTAGAACGCCAACTACAGGCCGAATTCGGAAATAGAGCGCTAAGGATACCGAGTAACTACCTCAGGAAACCAAATTGACAAATTGCTGGTATTGTTGGGTATTTTTTTGATTTCACTTGTAATTTTGTTTGCATTAAGCTATCATAACGTTTTTTAAGTAATATATTTTATGCATTCATATTTATGTTTAATGCCTTTTAGTTGCCATTCATCAGTTACTTGGTGGTTTTTAAGTTTGAGGAGTTTAAGGTAGCCAATTTATTACAGTTTTTCTTTTCTACCTTGCTAAGAATAGTATTTTTATTGGAGTCAGGCATTCATGGTCATTAGGAACCCCTTGAGTATTCGCCGTGAGGTGGTTGAGGATATTTTACTTATAATTTATTACTTCTAGGACGTTTATTGCTATTAGTCGTTGCCCCTTGGAATCTAAATACCTCCTCAAAACCAAGAAAAATCTTCCTTGACATTTTTTACCTTATTTTTCCTCCTATTGCACCAATGTTAAGGCCTGGTTACACAGTACATCTACACGTACAAGTTAATGTACGTTTGCGTGGATGATTTTGGTGGACCGGAACGGAACATGCACGAATGCATGAACCAAATTAGAATAGGTTCTATTTTCTGTGCATGCATTCGCACAAGTTGGGTGGTTACACGGTGCATTTTGGCGTTCATTCTCGCGTTCATACATTTAGAAATTAACCCGTACGTGTTAATGTATCGTATAACCAGGCCTTTACCATCGCAACACTATCCTCGATGCGTCGGCCATGTTGGAAAATTACGTCAGCGCATTCAGCGCCACCAACGTCGGTGATGTGTCTTGAATAGCTCAGAGGAACACACCAATTTGTTATATGACGTGACGTATTCACACTGCCCACAATTTCATGCAGAAATATTCTCGAAGCATCACCAGGGCCGGCTCGAGGAAAAATAATTACCCGGGAAAATTGCTGTTGTGTTGCCCCTCTACCGGAGATGGAATACCGCTGAATTAAACTAGTGGTGAGGGGAGTCTCCCACGGGAATTTATTTTAAACAATAAAATAGTGAGTTCTGAGTTTTTCCAAAAGTATGTATAATCTAAGCACATTCATTAGCGTTCGTACCACGACAATGCATTCGAAGTGTGTTTTTGCGTTAGCTTAAACTTTTAAAGTTCATAAAAATAAATTTACTAAAGAAAGTTGTCCACAAAATCTGGGAATCTCTGTCAGATAAAATCTGGGAATCTCTGTCAGACCATAGACTGAAAAATAGACTAAACCTATTACATAAATACAAGAGAGATGTATTTTCCGATGAAGTTAGTCATACCTAACGAACGCCAACATACTACGGTAGATGAGATCATATAAATAAAATAAGAGAGATAGACTGTAAAACAGATAGATTCAGAATGCCTATTTTTCCACGATCGATAAATACTATGACGGCAGCCTTAGAACTCACAAATAGATTGGATGAGTTGTAGTGTAGCCTACTAACTTATGTATACCTTAATGCATTTTTCTAAATTTTCTTGCTATTTTTAATAGCATGTTTTATGTGTTCGAAGTTTATTGGAAGATTACCTTAATCAGTAGTTGGCCTTTGCATGAAGGTGGTAGTTACTATTTGTTATTATGCATAGCGTTTTTTTGGCGTGCATGTGGGAATCCTTTTGCATGCTTCATTCTGGTGATTGATCACCCCCTGCCATATACCCTATAGGTGGCTCGCAGAATATTTTGTAGATGCACATGGAAATATAAAATCCATGGCATCGGAAAACAAAATTATTTTGCTGCTTGGCCGTTTGGTCGCCCCTAGCTACGTCGCCCAGGGCAGTCACCCGGGTTGCCCGGCCCTTAAGCCGGCCCCGAGTTTCATCCCATAGGTCGAAGAACAGGACATGGAGCAACATCCTCGGAGGAATAACAACGCAGTAAACACAGGAGCTAGTGCAATATCGTGGTGACTAAGGCGGACGCATCCGTAATCCTTTATGGCGAGTAGGAAAGATTTTGCTTTGAAGTTCACTCGCGGCTCTGGAATGTGGACTGCTTACGGAACGCATTAAGTTTGAAACATGGGATGCACTACAGAATAAATAGCACCTCATTAAGGAAATATTACATTACGGGGCGTTCACCCAAGTAAACAAGAAGGTGGAAAACGACAGTTAACTTTAAGATGGTCGTTGAGGTTCACACGAAGATTTGCTTTTCGTGATGAATACATGTACACTCAATAGATCAATTCTACGAGAAAAAGACTCGGTGCTTCAATCCACATCTACATTTTACTCAGAAAATCACCCTCAGAGGTGTTTGGCAGGGGGTGAACCATTACATACTTGCACCAGAGGATTTAAATTTATTTTCGAGAATATGCACTACGAAATATGAGCACTACGTATGAAATATAAGCTATGGCATTATTCTATATCCTACTAACGAAGAAAATCTGCCTATAAATCTATAAAATGCAAAAAATACTAATAGAAATACTAAGAAATACTTAATACGCTTAACTTGCCTAATAAGATTAATGTCAGTTTCATCATCGATCCTCTATGGCAACCTCTGTAAACGGCCAGCGACTGCATCATTTTCGTTCAATTGGGAATCCCCAGAGAAAATACAAAATTTGTTGAAACTGGACAAGTAAAATTAAAGTCATCATCATTATTCAACAATCATAAGATTGGTTAAACACGGCTCTCCATTGCCCTCTCCTATCCGCTAACCTTTTCATAGCGACGTATTTCTTCTCTTTTACATCCTTTAGAACCTGTGCTTTAACTCATTCGGGACCATCTGTTGCCCTTCTTCCCGTCCACATGTCCGTCTACGATTGTTTTCATCAGGCTATCATGCCTCATAATGTGACCAACTAAGATGCCCTGCCTTCTGTTTGAGGTTTTTGGAAGATTTCTCTTTTCTCCCATTCTTCCCAGAATTTTCTCATTACTTACTCGGTCGACCCGTATTATCTTCAGATTCGGTAGCACCACATTCCGAATGCTTCCACTCTTAATATCCCTGCTGCTCTCAACGTCCAATCCCCGCTTCCATCGAGAAACATACTCTAAATGTAGCATCTGACGAATTTTTTCCTTACTTCTATTATATACTCGTATTCTCAGCCGTATTTGTTTAAAAATGAAAGTATTTGCAGAATATTGCAAGTGATTTTTATCGACTGATAATTAGAGAGCCTTTTAGTCACCTTATCACCGTTACTATGAACGTCACTATAGTAGTTTCATCGTAAAATTGTCAATCCTAGAGTTAGCGGCAGTTTTAATGAAAGAGGTTACCCCACAGGGACCGTGGATGTTGTCCCTCACCCTACGACTCTCATTCCGCGCCTCGTACCTTGGAGATGAAAGTCTCGGGAGGAGAATATTGTCATTCCAGTCTCGCAAAAGAGGTGAATTAAGCCGAGGAAATAAAATCCCCCCCTTCGCGGCAGGGATGGCTTGTTTGATGAGATACGAAGGAGATGAAATGCGACTAATTTAAAATGAGAAAAAGGTTTCTTTCTCTTCCATACTCCCTATCTATGCAATCTGTTTATTTCTTGGCAGGGTGAGATGAACCCTTTTTTGGCGCTATACATCCGAGGGCAGTCATCCGTGAAACCCTGATTGTGGATAGTAATATATATCCCATGGTCACAAAAACTCATTTTTCTGTTCGGGTGATGTCTTCTCGGGAATTCCCCCGGGTGAATCCCCCCTTTCTACATAATCTGTTTATTTCTTAGAGGGTTGAATGGGATTCGGCACAGAAAGGCTTAATCCGTGAACTGAATGAAATACAAAGTAAAGCTACCTTTCCATTTCAGCAAGGCAGAGATGTGAGGAGGGAATATGGATGGCGTTTCGATGATGAAACTGATGAATCTTATTAGGAAAGTTAAAGCGTATTCAAGGGGAACTAGGCTGGTGTGGTGGCTAGAGTGTTGGATTCCCCCCCGTGGGCTCGGGTTCAAATCCCGGCGGTGGCAGAGAATTTTTCAGAAACTGCCCGACCCCTGCTTGAATGTTGTGTGGAGGACATTTCAAGCGCAACACTCCGTCCGTCGGATGGGACGTTAAGCCGTGGATCCCCTTGGTGCCTTTCGTTAAGAGCAGGCTAATGCCGACTCCGGGTGTCTCTCCACCCTTCCTTACCTACCCCTTACTTCATGGCGCAAATGACTTAAGCTGTCGGTCGCCTCCTTCAAAAACCATACCATACCCGTATTACGCATGCTCTAGTTTCATAGGACTCTTGCCCTACCAGGGGCGCAGCTAGGAATTAAGGCTAGGGGGGGTTTCAGGTGCAAATAACACTGGGGTGCCTGGGGTACTATGCCCTCCAGGGGAAGCGGTAGTTGCCGGGGCCCTCCGCCAGAAAAAAATTAAGATAAATGGGTCAAAATGTTGAGTTTTACGGCCTTCTGAGGGATATTTTGTTAATCCTCACACTATTCTAAAAGCAATATTAATCCAATTGAGCATAAAAATTTCTCTGAGCTCCGGGGGGGGGGGTTTATCCCCCAAAACCCGCCCTCGCTGCGCCACTGTGCCCTACGACACTATGCCATGATCACACCGCGAAAATAAAACGCTAGAATCCATCAAAAATGCAGAACCTCTCAGTAGACAGCTAAATCAGCTGGGAACTTGAGCTACAATCAAAGTCCGCGAAATTTCAGCGTGGCCTAGCGTAGAACTATTGCAATGTAGCGAACTGTTTTTCGTTGTGAGGTTTCAGTCTCAAAGAACTTGGTCAGGAAGGACGTTCAGGCCAGATGTGTTCTGCAGCACGACTGGTGTGGAATTACCCCGTGCCACGCACCCTGGTAGTGGCTTTCACGGTATGCCGTAGATGTAGATGAGATCATACCTAGAGCCCCCACTCCTTTCATACCAAAGATAAAAGGCTTCACGCCACATAAATTAGGAAGGTTGTTTTCGACCGTGTCCGAGATGACTCTCTTAAAGACACAGGCGAGTGCCCCCCCCCCCCTCCTTTCCCCTTCCTCGAATACACTCCCCCCACCTCCTCCTCCAGCATCCACTTCTTCCGCTGAGGAACCCCGTTCAATTTAGCCCGCACTCACTTCAACGCAGTTTTTTTTTCTTTTTATCCCGAGCGCATCTCCACGGAAACCATCTCTTCTTCCTTCTCATTTCTTCCTCTTTGAGTCCCTTCTACCCCATGACCTCCTTTCCAAAATCCTTTCTCGTGTTCACACCAGCCTACGTCGCGTCAGGTACGTGCGACTTCCGAAGCGACTTTTGACTCGTGATTCTCGACCATTCCTCGTCATTTCGGGCACTATAACACCCATTTCAACAATTGTATCTACACACTACCCCGCAAGCTGTATCTAAGACGCAGGGCAGTGGGTGTTAGCAGGGGCGCAGCTAGGATTTACGGCTAGGGGGGGGCTGTTTAGGTGCAACTTATACCGGGGTGTGTGGGGGTATGGAATACCCACCAGGATTAGTGGTAGGTGCGAGATTAATAAATTGCGGAATTTTAAGATAAATTGTTCAAAATGGTGAGCTTTACGGCTTTCTGAGGGATATTTTATTAATCCTTACACTATTCTAATAGTAATATCAATCCAATAAATTAAAATGGATTCACTTAAAAATTTCTCTGAGCTCTGGGGGGGTTTTATCCCCCAAAACCTCGCTGCGCCACTGGGTGTTAGGACACTAGCCGTTCACGAATGAAAAGGAAGTGCCCTAACGAAATTATACCTAGCATTTCATAAGGCTCTTCAAAGGAAGAAGATGAAAGACCGAAACCAATCGCCACATCCATACTTCCCTATGTGTCTAAGGTGTCCGGGAAATTTTCAAGAATCCTCCAAATACATAGTATTGACACCGTCTTCCGACCATGCTCTAAACTCAGAGATCTACTTGTCAAAGCCAAGGATCCTTGTGGTTTCAAAACTCCAGGATTCTATCAAATTCCTTGCGAGTGTGGGCAGGTGCACGTTGGGGAAATGGGGAGAACCATTAATACCAGGATCAAAGAAGCAGTGGAGTCAGTGCCTCTTGAGGCACCTTAGGCTCTGCCAACCGATCCATTAGAACATGCCATTGAATCCGATCATATGGTGAAGTGGGACGAAGTAAAAATTCTATGCTGTGACACTAACTTCTGGGAAAGATTGATTAAGGAATCCATCGAGATCCGGCTGACAAATAACACCCTCAACCATGACGCCAGGTATTCACTAAGTAATGTATGGAAACCGGCAAATAGGTAAATAAGATTGGCTGCCTCCCGGCCAATCAAGAAAGACCTTCCAACCGATGAAGACTATATAAGCTGGCAAACTTCATCCTCTCACCATTAGCCCTGAGGATGGAACACGACTCGTGTTCCGAAACGTCGGCAGAATGGAGAGAGACCACCCGGCTGGAAGCCCGAATAGCCTTTCTCGGAGTCCTTTATTGTTCGGGAGAACCTAACCGTTCGGTAAAATATCTTTTTTCATACATCGTTTCTGGCGGACCTGGAAATGTATTGGGGTTCTTTTATGATGTTCTCCGTGTCGCTCTTAAATGCTACTGAAATGCGTATTTACTATGAATAATTATTTTTTAAATAAAATTGTAGAAGGGAATTTAAAATAAAATTGTTTGGTCTTAACCTACACATACATACTACCCCGCAAGCCGCCTCAATAGGCGTGTGGCAGGGGGTGTTAGGATACCAGCCGTTCACACATAATAAGGAAATGCTCTAACGAAAGTTATTTAAGTCGCTGATTGTTTGGGTGGAAAACGTATTCCCATACCTATCCGTTCGGCAAAATATCTTCTCTTAATTTATCGCCCAAGGAAGACAAAATTTTCCGATCTAGAGATAGTGAGGTGTTTTGTTAAAATTCATTATCAATCCTCTGTATATGATATTATGTTCTTACTATTATGTATGAAAAACAAAAATATTTTCATCACTGTTCAAAAGATGAAACAGTGATGTTCGAGGAGCCTTTGCTAATTAACCCTTAGAGTACCAGTAAGTGAATAAAAGTTATAGAATTCCTAATCGTCAAGTGAATTAAAAAGTACCGTCAATTTTCCACAAATTCTTAAATTTTAATTCACGATTGGTTTCCATATAATCAGATAATATGGTACAAAATGTACTGAAACCAGTCGTGAAGTTAAGCTTAAGCATTATTGTAAATTGCCAGTAACTTTTACTTATACGATAGCATGACCTCAGATTATGACTGAAACAACACTCTTTATCCTGGTCGCAAACGTTAACTCCATATGACAAATAGGAAAATCTAATTAAAAGACAAAAATAACTGACACCGTTGCGTGAGAAGTAAGTAGGCGCATTGAAAACATAATTTTGCAGCGTTAATTCACAATAAAGAAGCAGTATACAGTAACTTTTAAGTTTCTGCGAAGGATGAGGAGAGGGTGCCACGTTAATAACAAGAGATGAGATCATATGGGGCATTCCGAGAGGCACAACCACCCGCAGGGGATTATAATAGAAGTGAAGCCAGAGGAGTGGAATCACTGAATAAGCGGGAGAGAAATAAAAGAAGGAGCTAAAGGAAGATATGATGCAAGGCTAAGTGGCGACTTTAAAAGAGGGAGATGTCGGGAGAAAAAATTACCCAAGGGTGCAGAGTTATTCATCTTCATTCATTAAACCAGAATGGGCCAGGATGCAATAATTTATTTTTAACCCACCACCAAAAGCATCTCCGTACAGACGATAAAGTTCATACAGCGAGCAAAAAGTCAGAGAATACGCAAAAAAATTTTAAATAGCTATCTCAACGAGCTTTTTTTAAAGGAAGACTTAGATCAAGTTTTTTATATAGAAAAATCAATCAGCAAAACATTTGATTAATGGATAAGAGAGAAGATAATTTTCCACAAATTTATTCAGCAAGGCGCGACAGGTCATTCTCAAGTACAAGTAGCCTTTGTACATGAGAATGATTTGATGGTCAAAACGCGTCGTGCTTTGTTAAATTCATTTGTGGAGAGTTGCCATCTCTCTTATTCATTAATCGGGATGTAATTCCACTATACCTAGCCTGCCTCAGTAACTGCTAAGCGAAACACCTAATGTTGATGATTATAAAAGGAATTATTTATTTTAGTTAATCTTATTCTACAAATATAAGAAAATATAGCACAGATGAGCAGCACTTAAGAAGAGCAGCGACTGGGTCACAGCAACTGAAGTGTCGGTCTTGACTTGGTATGGTCATTGGTCATAAAAAAGACGGATAAAATGAAATAAAATATGCTCTTTTAAAGATAAAATATCTCTTAGAATTAGAATTGACAAGTAAGAAGGCAAATGAAAATATTTATCAAGAGCCGTATGAACTATTAAAAATTCTCTTAAATCAAGTTCACGATTATTTCCTGTTTTTTTTACAATTGATTGGTTGAGTATTTACTTTCAAATTTTCTTTATAAATTAAATCAGAATTGCCGGGACGCAATAATTTATTTTTAGCCTACCATCAAAAGCAACTCCGTACTCACGATGAAGTTCATACAGCTATCAAAATTTCCGGTAATAGGCATGATTTTTTTAAAGCTGCGTTAACAAGCTTTCATAGGACGACTGAATACAAGTTTTGCTCTAGAAAATTCAATCAGCGAAAAATCAAGTACTGATCACTATGAAAGGAATAATTTATTTTATCTAATCTTTTTCCACAATGAAGAAAACGTGACAAATACATGATCACAGAAAATAACGGATTTCTTTTTTAATTTCTTGAATTTGGAGATTTCGATTTTCAATTTATTAATTATGTTGGCAAACATGCCCATGAAGCGTGATAAATCTCTCAGCTGCATTCTTTGCTTTGTCTGTATCAGCCACAAAGGCTAAACGCGTTTTTTATGAGCTTGGCTATTTTCGTTTGCTAAAGAAATGAAAAAAGACTTTTTATGAAATTTTGAGCTAAGTTCCATAAAGTGCAAAAAAATGAGTGAAATGCTAACAAAAGGCCAATAGTGAGTCTGCTACAAGTAAAAAGAAGAATTCACGAATGGCATACGCGTGTTCAAGATGGACTTGAAGACGATGAAAATGGCGGACGCCCCAGCATATCAACAACCGATGAAAACGTGGAAAAAGCGAAAGAAACGGTTATACAACTGTTTGCGAAGTGGCTATAAACTGGTTGTGAAATTGGGACTACTTGAAAGCGACAGCATTAATACAAATAAATGAATATTTATTTTTAAAAAAACTAAAGTTCCCATTATTTTCTGATCACACCTCGAACTACATGCAGCATCCTTATATCTCCCTAAAGTGGCGTACGGTACCTCACTAAAGTGTGGAAAGTGAGTCCCAAATAGGGTGTAGGGAGATAACAAGAGCTTATGAAGAATTGATGAGGTGTTATGGATCTGGCTTCCGCTGTTTAAGGTGGGAGGAAGAGGCACCTAGATTGATGCTACAGATCCCCTTGAAATCAGATTAACGCTTAACTGATGAAAAGAGCAAATCCCTCCGTCGTGATGCATAAACCTTCACGGAGAGCACGGACTGGTTGGTTTCGAAGATTGATTACTTACCCCCGTGGGGCTCATAGTGCACCGACCGCCGTGAAATAGGCAAATAGCTCCTGGAATAGGGTGTGCTACGGAAAAGCGGGATATTATTACGTTAGATGGGTGCATCCGCGGATCTTTTTTATGCCACCTGACTTACCTACAATCGGCGATAGAGCTTTAGGCATCGCTTGGTGCGTTTGGTAAACAATGAGAGAAATATGGCCTTAAGGCTTGTCACAAAATGACCGTACCAAAAGCTACTCCCCCAGAATTAATACCATTCATAGTTTTGATTGAAACTGTAAGAAATTTAATCTGCCCAGAAACTTTTGCGGTACGATTAGATGCAAATGCAATTGCAGATCACCTATTAATAACACTTCTAAGGAATACAGGTCCATCAATGTCATATTAAATTTTATCAATTCTTTTAATTACTCAAATTTCATTATTAGTCCTATAATCAGAAGTTTTGCTACTTCGTTAATCATTGCGAGCATTGAATTTGAAGCTAATAATTCAAGTAGACAGCAAAAAAATAGAGAGAATGAAGCATTTCAACTAATAAGGTAGCCCTTTAGAGGGAAATAGAATACATCAGTAAGACCGTCAGGAAGAAATTTACCTGAGTAATGGACAAGATTATGAAAAGGAAAGAGGAATGAGTGGATTTTTATGTGAGAGTTTAAAAAAAAGGCTTATGAAGAGCTCTGTATAGAATGTAGCGCTAAACGGTATGGAAACACGGACGATGAGGAAGGAAGTTGAGAAAAAACGGGATACGTTACATGTCTGCAGGAGAATGAATGGATTACACATTACTGGCGCATTTTAAGAGAACATTAGAAATTGTACGCCGATATAAGTTTTTCAAACTCTTTGATCCTTGCTTCATAAACTTTTTGCAACCAATTTTTACTCTATCGCTCTCATTACCATGGCCATGACATCTCTTATGGATGCCAAGGCAAAAAAGATTAGGTGTGGCATATATAAAGGTTGAATTTTACTACTATTAATTCCAAACGTGTAAATCCGTTTTAAATAATAACGTAATATAAAATACACATAAAAACAGACATTAAACACATGCATAAAAATAGCTGTAACATCAAAGTAAAAGAATGCATGGTTACGTTACTGCTGTAACATAAATCTATAACATTTCTACTTGAGGGCTTCACAGTCATGTACAGTTCCAAGCAGTAAAAGTAAATTTTAAAAAAATTGTAAATTTATATTATGAAACAGAACTAAAAAACTTACTATAATATGTATTTAAAAAACAGATGAAATTAGTTTCATAATCGTAGGTTAGCTGTGAATTTAACTGAAAATAAATAATTCGATTACTGCTCTAGCATAAACTTGAAATGCACAACGTGAATGATATTTTGAATTCATAATCGTAGATTAGCTGTGAATTAAAGTGAAAATAAATAATTAGATTACTGCACCAGCATAAAGTTGAAATGCACAACGTTGATGATAATTTGAATACATATTAAATAAAGCCAAAAATAAAAAAAGATTTTTAGTGCATGAGAATTTTAAACAACTCGTATTTAAGTTGGCGCGGATACCACGAACGCCAATGTGGGTGGTTAAAAAATCATGATAAAAAATAGTTTTTAAAACTGCTATTTTATTCACTCATAAATAAAAAATGAAAGTCTGAAAATTATATTATTTACCTAGTTATCCGGCTGTATTCATCATTTGTAACGAGGGAAGATGAGGCTTTAAGACATGAATACATCTTGGGATACAAGAGCCAATTACCTGATCAATGAAGGCCTATATACAACCTCCAACCTCTCACTAGAGAGTGAGTGTCGCACGAACACATGAAGATGGTGATTTCATCCTTTTTGGCCTCTAATTTCCACTGGGCGGCGATGAATATCAAGACGGTATGTAAAATGCCTCAGGACACCAAGGTGGCATTTCTGAGCGACAAAGGTGAATTTGCCCGACGGAAAAGATCAAAGAGATGCATTTTAAGCGTAATTAGGCAGGTAGGGACGGGAGAACTGAAAGTCAAGGGCGGCCTGACATCGCGTGGCCTAAATAAGGCGGGAGAGAGACGGGCTTTCGGTGATAAAACCCTAACGTTTTCTCTCATTTAAATAAGGTCGCTATTTCCCTTCCGAATCAACCTTTTAACCTCCCGGTAAAACAAACAGAGGCTTTCAAATGAAAGGAGAAGTGATTTTCCCTGCAACATCACTTTAACAGGCCACATCAGTCCCGCTCGGTTGGCTTTTTTCGTGACTTATTGCTTGTATGAAATAGTTCATTGAATGGCTCATCATGTAATTTCGCATAGGGTCTTTAAGACTCTACATCAGTTAAAACAATTTAGACACCTTATCCCCGTCCCGCTTCGCAAAAAATTAGTTGACACTCTTATTTTCCCTCATGTAAATTATTACTTTGTAGTATCTTCTGACCTTACAAATGAACTACTTTGATAATGGTTGCATGTTGGTAATGGTTCACCCCCTGCCAAACACATCTTTAGGTGGTTTGCAGGATAATATGCAGATGTAGATGTAAAACGTATGCAATGATTATATAGGGAATAATCGTGAGTGAGAGTGTCGTACCTTAAAGGAGTAACCCGCAAGAGCACTTTAAGTGCGATAATTCCACTGACAATGACAAAAAAATATTTTTCTAGGCCGGGATTCAAACCCAAGTCTCACGGACTTGGGTCAGATATTCTACCACTCGAACTATCATGAATCCATTGGGATATGTGAAGGAGACGCCTGCCAACGTTTTACTGAATGTCAAAAATTTTAATATCATCTCAATTTCTTTCGTATGTGAAATTTCTTTTTTCGAGAAACGGGCAAAATTTTGAGAGAGGTCTATTCTATATATTAGTTAAAGTACAATGCGATGAATTAAGTAATGAACACTTTTCGGACTCTGCACTGGGTGAGTGACTTCACTGATGCCGACGCTTCAAGTAGCAACTAAAATCTGTTCACTTTATGCTTGCGGGAGAGCTTTCGTGAGATCCTGGACACTTTCGGAGAGCTTCAACGTTGCCAAATGTTCATAGCCACCCTTTTTTGTCAATGAAAATGTGTGAGTCATTAGTGGCCACATGTATTTTGGGCCTGGCGTCGAGATAATATACCTACTCATTTGAAAGGGATTTAGGATAATTCCTTCAAAGAAGTCTGCTAACACGCTGAATATGGTAACGTTGGTGAAAGGCATACTAAGGCGAGGTTTGGCAACACTGCCAGCGGATTCACGACGCTAACACTATGGAGGTCTGTGAGAGACTGAATTTTGAAGCGCTAGGCCACGCCTGCTGTCTTTTTATTGGCGAAGGGAAAGTCACGTGTCGAAAAACTTTCCTTCCTATCATCCTCACTCGCTTTAGGCATGCCCGCTCACCCTCAAGCACAAAGTGAATAGATTCTAGACTTCGGGTGCGTCTAGGAACAAATCCTCAGGGTCGCCATTTTAGGGAACAAAAAGAAGGAATACGAAAGGGTTGAAGAGGGATGGGATGATAAAAAAGGAAACAACAAGGATTCCTAGCCCACTTTTCTGATTTTTTCGGATATGTTCCCCTTTTTCTTATTTTTTCCAGACCGGCTCCATTCATCCGCTTGCTTTGCTGTCCACTCGTCTTGCTCCCGTCAAACTCCAACTCCACCCACTTAACCTTTGACCTCCTCATCTCCATCTCATTTCGAGCTATATTCCAACCCTTTCTGTTCTTTCCTCAACCAACACGCTACCTCCCCATGCACCCAACAAAAACTTCTGAGACTACTTCACACTGACGGCCTAAAACCTTCCCTAAGACCAGTAACTATATAATAATAATAATAAAGTATGCAAAATACATATTTAGCGATAAAATCATAACAGACGATAAAGGTAGAAAATATTTTCTGATACCAGAAAAAATGCAACACAACTTAGCTGGCTTTAGGATACCGAGACCCAATGGCGGATCTAGAATATAGACAACACTGCCGGGTCACTGCCGGGACCCCATGTTATGAATATCAACTCGAAAATATTTTGTATTTAAAAGAGTTCATAAAAATTATAGTACCATTTGTCGAGCCAAAGAGATAAAATACAACACAATTACAATACTCAATCTTATTCCAAATACATGCATCAAACTGAAAAAGGATGTGATAATTTCAACTTGCCAAAATACGAGAAAATTTAATGGAGTAGTTAAAGAAATAAAAGTAAAAATAATAGCGATAATATTTTCCAAAAATCCACCAATTATTTCGGCAAGTTTACCGATCACGTCGATAAACTTAAACTGTTGTTTTACCACCAAATAATTAGCCACCGAGATATTACTCGACTGCCTGTAAAAAAAAGTAAGAAACCCGAGTTTGAGGAACTCTATCGCCTAAACGAGGCAATCAATTTCAATGCAACAAAGAGCATACGAAAGAGAATTTATACCTACGCTGGATCATTTACTGAAAAAAACTCCCCGCCATAGTATTTCCTGTACTTAGTTTTTTGGAAGTAAGAAAATATTTGCGTTGTTTACAACAAATGTATTAATATTCGTATAAACAATTTGTTTTCTGAAAATTGTCAGTAATAGATCTGGCTTTATCATAGCAAAATTCCAAGTTATCGGAACGAAAACTACGGGAATACCAAGCGCTCAAAGTTGGACGACTTCATTTTACGTGCAATAAGAAACGGGTTCTTATTTTAGAAAAAATTAAGTGCAGGAAATACTATGGCGCGGATTTTTTTCTTCAGTAATTGATCCAACGTAGAAATAAATTCTCTTTCTCATGCGTTTTGTTGCATTGAAATTGATTGTCTCGTTTAGACGATAGACCTCCTCAAACTCGGGTGTCTTGCTTTTTTTACAGACAGTAGAGACTGCGCGGGATGATGCTGCATCATAATGCGCAGCGGCACGTGGTACGAAACAGCCTCCATTCATTGATTTCGGGATAGCAGGACCGTGAGCTCGTTTCACGTGCCAAACAGAGTTCCCCCTCCCAAGGGATCGACGCTTACCCTCCCTCCACCCCCACCCCACCATCAAACCACCGCATGCACGTTACCCCACCCCCACTCTTCCCTCTTTTACATACCCCCTTCCCCTCGTCCCATATACACTCCGCTCTTATCCCTCGACCCAACCCTCGTAGAGAGAGTCGCCTGTGTGTGTGTGTTTGGAGTCTATATTAAATTTCCTGCTCTCGGCTCCTCTACCTGGAGGAAAATCTCTCGTTTTTTACTCTCTATTCCGCCGCACGTTAGTTTGCGTCTGGCGTTCTGTAAGCGAGAGATGAGCGATAGCGGATTTTGCCTTAGTTAGGGTAGGTTGTTTCGCTCGCTCGGCTTTTCACGGTCGGGGATCCCAGCGAAACTTTTCAACGGGAAATGCCGCGAAACGAAGGAATGTATAGGGTATTGCGTTCCACCACGGGCAAAGCCGAGAAGATCGCTGCACTGTTCCCTTTAGGAAGACACAACTACTTGCTTCGCTATAAATATTTTTTTCGTGGATCTTTCACCGGGTTTTTCATGGCTAGGGATCATTGATTTTGGCTGAAGTGACGTTTCACGATATCATTATTGCTTAAAGTTTTTGCATTCGTACACATCATTCTTATAGTGAAAAAAATGATAAATTACTCCACCAGTGCTAATATTTATCGGCAAAAACTACAACCAATATGGGATGGAAAAAATTCGCATTCGCGAAATCAGGTCAAAAATATTCCTTGTTCCGTTTAGGAAAATACAACCACTTGCTTCGCAATTAATATTTTTTCGTAGATCTTTTACTGGGTGCTTCATGACTAGGGCTCATATATTTTTGCTAAAGCGACTTTACCATGATAAAATAAAAAAAAACAGATTATAACTTCCACACTTTAGTATGTAACTCCAATACCGACCGTGTTTTCGACATTTTTAAATCATTCTCAGCATGTTGAAAATTTCGAAACCTTGGCAGGTAGTAGATTATGTATTACAATGTGGTAATTATCATTTTTTGTTTATATTTCATCATATATATAACAAATTTCTACCACGTCATGCCTGAAACGATTTCATAAAGTGACTTTTTAAGGATATTACTATGGTTTAAGGTTTTCGTATGAACTGTTGTGTGGTCTGTATACCATTATTACTGCAGAGAAAAGATAATTCATGAAACCAATGCTATAAATTGCGTAAAAACTACGACCAATATGGAATCGCAAAAATTCGCATTCACAAAAATCAAGCAGAGACGATCGCTGCTCTTTTCCTATTAGGGCAGCACAACTATTTGCTTCGCAATAAATATATTTTTCGTGGATATTTTATACTGAGTGATTCATGACTCATTGATTTTTACGATAGTATTGTTGTTTAAAGTTTTTGCATGAGCTTTTCTGGCCTATATATCTTTCTTATAGTGGAAAATTGGTAAATTGCTCCACTAATGCTATAAATTGCGTAAAAACTACAACAAATTTGTTATTGCAAAATTTCGCACTCGCGAATATAAAGCCAAGAAGATCCCTGCTCTGTCGCGTTTAGATCGCTGCTCTGTCAACACAACTATGTACTTTCTTCGCTATAAATGTTATTTTTGTGGATCTCTTACTGATTGTTCCATGGCAAGGGATCATATATTTTTGCGAAAGCGAATTTTTATTATTGTTATATTATTGATTATTATTGTTTCAAGTTTTTTCATGATAAGAATGTCCACGATAAGAATGGAACGAAGAAATAAACGAAACGAAAATAATACACCGAGATTATACTCCATTATATATTATAGTATAAACTACTCATCCAATGTTATAAATTCGTAAAACTATCACCAATATGTAATCGCAAAAATGACTGCAACGAAGTCGACAATTAGCGTTACCGTTAAATTTTACGAGATCCCATTCAAAGTTAAGCTGGAGCCCCCCACCACCCATGCTATGAAGAAAACGGTCTTAGAGATTCCGGGAAGAGTTCTTTAGACTCAAGAGAGTGATTCTTTGGCTTCTGCTTTAATCTTCCTCAACTTCCGTCAGGGTAAAGAAGTGGAAAGAGAGCCAGAACAGAATATTACGATAAAACTAATAGAATATGAGGTCGCTGAATGCTAAGTGCATGAGAACATCCATCGATGCTGGGCTACAGTCATTGATCTTGAAAAGTAGTCGATTTTATGAATGAAATCATTAGTCAGCATTATATTTCTAATTACTTCTTTCTGATATAAATATTTTCGAGTTAAAGTTGAATAAATTAATCAAAAGCTTGACTGGCATTGCGTGAGATTAAAAGATATCTAGCGATCTAATCTGGTGAATAAATACAACCCTTCAAAGTAAAATAATATTGATGCGGTTTTTTAACTCTGCAGGCAGGGGATATCTATAAATAACTGAGCAAAGCTTACGGCTTAATGAGGCCATTCATATCATAAATTTCCACTCTCCATGGATTGAGCAATTACAGAAATAATTTTTAAGATACTGTAACAATTGTGTGCACTGAAAAAATAGCTTTAATTCTTCAAGTGAAGCATTCGTTAAAATATTAATAAAGTCTGGTCGCCTATTACGCTCGGCCGAAATCCGGCACGATTCGTACAGAAGTGCTTCATTTCTCAACTTGAATCAAAATAGCGTTAAAACGCCGGTATCCTTATAGTTAATATATTTCGTATGGACGAAAACTACTCTAATACCTACGATATAGCTAGCTCATAAAAGGTTCCTCACGGAAATGAGAGTGATATCACACAAAACGCTAAGCCTTACCTAAAGTAGAGCAGAAGGTGCTCAACCTTAAAATTTGTGCGAGGTCAAACCTAAGTGCATAAAATGTCATGTTATGCCATAAATTGTCATATACGCTGGAAATATATAACACGAGAAAATAATCAGAAAAAAGGAGTACCTACGTTAATTCTGTAATAAATATTTCAATGCCCAAATATTCGTTATAGTCATTTAAGAATTGGCTTTCCTGAAATTCTAGCCAACAAAAGTAGAATAGGCAGATGTAGGAGGATGTTCACTCACATTTACACTTTCCATGATGACTGCAGGTGTAAATAAGAAATCAGTTACATACCTGAAATGAAAAAGAGAAAAATACCTATATTAGACAAGTATAAAAACATACTACATTCTTAGGATGAATTAAAATAAATTTAGATTGATAAGTTGAGTGACAAATTGCTTATAGCTCCTACCCACTTTCTCGTGAAGGGTGAATCCTGAAATGGTTTCCTTTGATTGAAGACTTTCATTAAAGAAAACAATGTTCTTCTACAGGGCCCGATAAATAAGAAATGGCAGGTGAAAAACTCAACCGTTCACGCTGCTAACGGCTACATTGGTCCATTACATGCTCAAATGACAGCCAAAAACTTTCACTCACGAAGGGCAGTATATCAGATTTGTGGGAACGGAGGAGGGTAGGGGTCATGAGATAAAAACCTCCCACCCTCAAAATGTAGGGAAGATATAACCTTAGTTGAACCCCCTCTAAGAGAACTACCCTCTCAAAGTAACATGTTTCCCTCCAAAATCCCCTCGACATTTTATGGATGCAGCCTTGTAGTATGCATACTTCACCTCCTCCACTACATAAACCTACGTCTGCATAATACCTTGACGTCATCATAATAACCTACGTGCCTCCTCAATGATGTTTGGCTGGAGGGAGTATAGACCAACATGAGATGAGACGCATTTAGCGAATTGTTTTATCCATTTGTCTGTTTCCAAACTTCACCTTCCTACTCATCACTGTGTTTTTTTTCCGCCGTGTGTTACGTGTTGAAGGCAAAATATTCCACGTTGAAAAGTCATATTTAATACGTTTTAATCTACGGGCTCAAATATTGTGGAGAAAAACCGTTTGTGGTATGAAGTATATATTTTTAAACTTCTCTGATATGAAATAGTTTACGCAATGTTAAAACCATCATCAAATCTACCATAGCCAGGCAACATTCCAGTTGTCACTAGTCTATATCAATGTAATGTCCTGCGAGTGATCTCAATGGTATTTGGCAGAGGGTCAGTAGATGCAATACGCAACGTTTTCGTAGCCGTCGAAAAAAATAGACCATAAAACATGACAATGGGCGGTGTTAGCTGTCTCCAATCAATCATTTTTCCATGCAAGTTCACTGCAATCATGCATAAATTATTAATTACTGAGTGGAGAAATATCCATGCAGCCGCAAAAAACTAATTAAATGCCAAAAACGAAAACATGTGAAGCCCAAACCGGAAAATGGATAAAAAGAAAGAAAGAAATACCTGCACTGTTTCACCTAGTGATTGCATACAATCACTATAAAGATACCATACTTTTCACTACCCTCTATATGAAATAATCGAGGGAAATACTTCAAAATTTCGCGGTAAATCCATGAATTTTCAGAAAATAACCACACGTCAAATTCAGGACATGAAAATACGGCAGGTTCACATGTCTTTGATGGATCCTAATTGGCTTTTTGCTTGCAGAAACCTGAAAAAATAACCCAGTACAAATCGTCACAAGAGTGAAGTATTTTATAAGGCTCAACATTTTCATCCTGATGATCCGCAACAAGCACTCCACGGAAAACTTTTCCGAGAAAAACTAGATAAGCCAAATGGATTACGCTTTGGCGCGCGTCACCACTCAAGCCCCAGTGGCCTAATGGATAAGGCATCGGTCTCCTAAACCGGGGATTGGGGGTTCGAGTCCCCCCTGGGGTAAAAATTTTTTATCCCGGATTTTTACACATTACTAGGCCCAGAATAATGTTGTTCACTTCTCACAAACTTGAGCTGTTGTGAAACTCTTACAACTTAATTATTTAATGCAACTATTCAACAGCACAAGGCCAATTATAAAGTATACATAACGGTAAAGAAAGCAATTAAGAAATAGTAAATAAAACGTACACAATAATGAAAAAACAATATTCCACAGTACTGTCAAATAACAAACGATTTACGTTTTGATCGCATGCGAAATCCTATAAAATAGGATAAATTGCGTTGCTATGGCTGCAGTGAAAGAATAATTGCGTGCATACTATCCTCGAAATATTAAGTTCAAATTAGTTGGTACCTTAAATAAAAGGGTGACCACCCAGGTCTCACATATTGAATTTTAGAAATAAATTTTTTACTTATGTTTGCGTAGGTACATTTCATATTAATATTTGTAGCGCATGTTTGCTTAGGTTTCATGCTCATATTTATTATAGTGCTAAAAGCAAAAAATAGGTGTAAGTTGTGGCTAGAGAAAATATAAAAGTAAGTCCAAAGACTCTCCTTCCTCCTTACCCATGAAAGCTAATACTAACTAGTATTTGGGGTGACACATAATTCTCGCAAAGATAATGAAAACAGAATTAAAAATAAACAAGAATAATAAATAAAAAAAACACTGAAGCAAATTTCAGGTCACAAAAATACCTGCGCATTTTCCTTCCTGTGATATAAATACGCCATCTATTGGTTATATATTCAATCCTCATTGCCCTTCAACTACCCAGAAAATTGGGATTTTCTAGAATGAAACAAGATACCGCTTCCTTTTACATGCCCAAACATAGACCAACAGCATTATTCATCACTGCGAATTCAGTTTCTTGCGGTAAATGGTTGCTCGAGGCTTCATCATTGGTCTGTTTTTGTTCTGGTAGCTGTGAAAGACGTTCTGGGTGGTACCTGTTACTATTTCGAGGAATTAAGATTAATCTTATTCAAACACGGTTGACAATAAGCTAATATACGAACGCATTGCCTTGTTTTCCGCCTTATAAATTGTGCTATCAGACGAATTTCTACGCATTAACTTTCGACCTCATATTGCTGTTTTGTTTGCGTTCAGAATATGCGAATAAGGAAAAGACAAGTTCATTGGTGCAGAATTTGGCTGACCTGTAGGCTTATCTACGGGCTAAGTTAGCAATTTATAAGGGGTGTGGAAATAGGAGCAAACCATGACCAAATTGCCGAAATAGTAACAAGTCAAGGTTAGGTTACGTTTTCCGGTGATATAAATAAACTTTAAGAAATTTGATTAAGTTTTAAGCAATGACTGCTTAGGTATTACTTTTGTTTTGTTTTTGAATTTTAAATGGAGTATGTTTCACTCCGGAAAAATATATAGATTTAATCTCAAAATGTACCTTGTGGCACTTTTACACAAAGCTCCTTTATACGAATGCTTTGCCATTGATATTAACCCTTTGAACGTCAGGGCTTTGAGTCCAACGTCAGGGCTGGATCGACAGGCATAGAGCTAGTATCGGGTCCAACATCGATTTGAGCTCGACATGACAAGGTGCTGCGATTTAACAAGGGCAACGGTTCAATATATATCTCATATACGAAGATTTCAAATAATAACTCTTTCATTGAACATAAATTACATAATATGTCAACTACTTCCAATAGAGTATTATTATTAAAGTATTCAACCGATTGAGGTAGGTTTCCATAGGGTACTTTAGAAACATTCTTTGAGCCTCCCTTTCTTTCTAGTACTTACTTCTTAAATTCACAATAAGGCCTACTCCCTTTCATTCTATTTAAACACCCTATTCTTTTCCTTCCTCTCCCTCGTTTACCTAACATTATACCCTCTAACACTGTTTTCAATATTCCTTCCCCGCTAAGTACTCGCTCCATCCATACCTTCTGTCTCCTCCGTATCTAATTTAAAGCTGCCTTTCCTCACCCACCACTTCGTCGTTCCACCTCCTCTCCGTCCACAATAAGCACCACCCATCGTCTTCGAAACGTAGGAAGGAGATATAGAGGACCTGACGCGGTGCAAAACCCAAGAAATCTTTACTTCAATATTCGTGAATGATTTTAAACGTTCAGACTAGGATAGGTAAAGGAAACTGAAAGAGGAAAGTTGGTATGAGCCATTCGTGTACATACTTCATCCACCTTCGTCGAGCTCCACTTTTCCTAGACCAATTTTTTCTACGAAGAGTGAGAGTCCTCCTAGCTTATTCCTCAGGCCACGACCCGCCCAGAAACCATCTCCCCTATCTTCTCCTCCCCTCCCCACGTATTCCATTAGACCTTCCATTTCATGCATCTCCACGTACAAGGGCTGGGCTCCTCCCCCACTATTTTTCCATTGAGCCCCAACCCTCCAAAATAGCCTCGATTCTTCACTTCCTCCCTCGTCACCCCCCTCCTTCCTCCCTTCACTAAATCCACCCCGCAACGGAAAAAGGAAAACCCTAACCTCGCCATGCCATATCCTCCCCATTCCTGCCTCCTCTCATAACCTCGGAGAACACACTTCCATTCCAAGCCGTCGCTGCAGCCACTTCCTTCCAAAGTATACCCCTGCATATATACATACCTCTTTGCATTAGGCGATCGGGAACTGCACCTATCGTGATACAAGCGCTATATTTGAATATAATAATATGTTAATAATAATAATGTAATACTATATTATTCTGCCACAGGTGTAGTGCCTCACTCAATGCATCAAAGTCTCAAGAATCCCTCTCGGATAACCGAAAAAAATTTTCCCTTACCATACAAGAAGCAGCTATTTTAAATACTTGTCTGATAGTAATAACATTTTCTTTCATTAGAATCAATAAAAATGAAAAACTTATTTCTTTCCCGAAGACAAAAATTTCAGTATTGAGAGGACGTATCAATCGTGAAAATCAACATGTTGACGAAGCCCGCAGCATATCGCATTCACGTAAGTGATGACCACATTCATCACAATTACAAATTATTATTCCAACTATACTAGTAAATAAATTCAGCGTCAATGATCATTCGACGTGAAATTGAAATAGATGCAACGGCTTATCCATTCTTGAAAAATCCGTAACGGTTAGCGATTGCAATCTATCTTCTTGAGATCGCACGTATCTCCAAATAAAATTGTCCATCCATCATTGCAAGTTGCCAAGTAAATTGGGTTCGACAGCTATCTACACACCTATATCAACGACCGCTCTGCGGTTCCACCAGCGACCGTCCTCAGAACACATGGTCCGAAACGATTATGGCGCGGTAAATACGGCAACCGTAGAGGATATTCAACTTTAAGAGAAATCCTCGCTTTGATCCATGTGCGATCTCACTCAAAGTAACAAACAATGACGCTGATTATGATTTATGAAAGAGCTTAAGTTTCGGAGTACATGGATTCCGGTTAAGTGCGCGACCAGAAATTAGGGATACACATTATTTGCCGGCCTCCGTAGCGGCGGGGTAAAGTCCTTGCCTGCCACACAGGATGCCGCGGGTTCGATTTCCGCATGTGTAAGTTACCCCCACCCAGGGCATGGTTTTTTGTTCATTACATTTTTAAAATATTAATAACCCCGATGTAAAAGGCCGTATAGAGCTGTTTTTGGTGACGTGGAAACAAATTAAAAAAATCGACCGCTCCAATAGCCGCAAAGTAATACCTTAAAAAATCATTCCATTTAGGCGCATCTTTAATTCCTATTGCATGATTTCTAATGTGTAAAACATGAGCCATATAATAGTGTCTGTAATTCTGTTCGCAAAAGCGTATGCCAGAATACCAGTCCATGAATCTTAGTTCACGTACCTTGGTCAATAATTTAATTTCCGTGTTGTGAACTCAATTTCCATTCATTTTAGGGTGCAAATATTTTTCAAAATTAATTTATTTTAATGATTAATAAATAATATGTTTTATTAATGTTTTATGTAGATGTTGTTTTTTCATAAATATATGCAATTTAAAAAGATGATGGAAATCGAGATCCTAAAAAGAATCATAAATTGTTGGCCAAAACACGTCTATCTGGGCTGATTTTTCGAGATTCAGCTTTGTCGATTGGTATTCTGGCATACGATGTTATAGACAAAATTTCAGATACGGTTATATGGCTAGAATTGTACGCATACGATTTTGTGGACTAGTAATTCAAGATACGCCTGCAAGGAATGATTTTTTGACATACTAATTCGTGGCTAGGAGCGGTCGAAATATCCAAAAACAGAACCCAACAGAGGAATCGCCTTGAATTTTCTCCTATTATTTGGGCCTGAATGTCGTATAGGAGTGTCAAGTGTACGTGGATTTTCACCTATTTTTAAGTTAAAACGAGCATTTTGTACAAATTGGACGGTTTTGGTGAGAAACGAAATCCTATGTAGAAGAATTGATTCTACGCACGCACTCAGAGTATGATTTATATAAAAGCTTCACAAGCAGTTGACAAGTTTTGCCTTCGCATGCTGTGTGTAAGTAAAATGCGTTAGTATGAGCAACATTTCTTCGACCATTTGGTGTGCTTGCGGGAATCCTCTTGCATGCTGCATGCTGGTGACTGATCATGCCCCCTGTCAAACACCCTATAGAGTTGGCTCAAAGTATATTATGTGGATGCACATGTATATCCTTGCATTATTAAAATAGTTCCCCGCTTCAGGCCATCCACAAATTGTTTATTTTATGTGGGTTTAAATCAATTGGCTTTTAAGTCTAAAGCATATCAGGATAGTTTTATTTCTAGAGAAGGGTATGGGATGAGAGTAGAACAGTTTTTGGGACTTTAGTGCTGCAGTGCTACGATTTAACAAGGGCAATGGTTCAATATACGTATATCTCATATACGAAGATTTCAAATAATAACTCTTTGATTGAACAAATAATGCATTATATATCAACTGCTTTCAAAAGAGTATTATGATTAAAGTATTCTACCGATTGAGGTGGGTTTCCATGGAGTACTTTAGAAGCATTCTTGGAGCCTCCCTTTCTTTCAAGCACTTCCTTCTTAAATTCACAATAAGGCCTACCCCCTTTCATTCTATCTAAACGCCCTATTCTTTTTATTCATCTTCCTTGTTTACCTGACATTATACCCTCTAACACTGTCTTCAAACATCCCATCTCCGTTCAGTACTCGCTCCATCAATACCTTATGTCTCCTTCGTATCTCATCTAGAAGCTGTATCTGCGTGACATATAATGAAAGGAAAAATTGAAGAAGTTCCCTGCGGAAGACCAGGGGACATATATCTAGGCCAGATCAAGGAAGATACGGGGAAGATAAGCATAGGGATAGGGATGAATTGAGGGCTGCGGTAAACCAATCTCAGGAAATACTATAAATGAATTTATTTGATTGAACTCAAGAAATCACTCTTAAACTCCGTAAAAAAACGCAATTGAATAATACCCTTGAGTTTTCTCTAGTCATTTGTGCCAGAAAGTCGTTTAAGCCTGTCGCCTAACGGTGGTATTTACCAAATACCAACGTGAAGATAAACAATTCTTTGAGCGATAGCTTCCATCATCTTACGTCCATTTTTCTTCATAATGAGACCAAAGCCACATCAATTTTATTAGTCAGGGGATTATATAAGAAGACAAATTATGGAACCATCCTCTTAAAAACCATGAGTCACGATGTGAGTCAAATTAAGAGAAGGCTATTGGACCTGACATAAACACGATGACTTTCCCTAGTTCCAGTCCCATTGCTCTAAGGGGACTCTAAAATACACCCGCGCTGTAGCCTGACTGGGTTCTAGTTCCTAGCCTATTCTAACTGTCTTACCCTATACTAACCTGTATTGACACCAATGGGAAACTACAAGGTTGAAAAGAAAGCTGTAGTTGCAATAGCTCTTGAATAAATCCGAGAAAAAGCTTCACACTTGTACTTTATGGATTGTGTATCATAGAATAAGGAAGTTTATCACAGTTTTTAGCAAAATAAATTAATAAGACATCGACGATGAAATGCTTTCTCCCATCATCAAAGTAACCAAAGTAGAGATATAATTCCTATACTAAACATGATATCAGTCCACAAAATGTTTCACACAATTGTCCTGAGGGATCCTTAGCTTTGCGTGCAAAATAAGGCGTGAAATAATATTAGATAAAGATAACAATAATATTAGATGGATAGAAATAATACAGCACTCTTTAATCTAATCTCTGCATATATTAACACTTCACTGAGAACAATGCATTCCAACGATAACACCCATTATTATAAGTCTTCTTTTCTCCAGTATAAGACCACAATCACAGGCATTTTATCAGCCAGTGGATGATACCAGAAGATAAATCATCAAGTCATCCAATAAAGTACAGTGAGTAAATAAATAAAGGAAATACTCAAGCGGTTGGTCAATATTAGAAGAGAATGAAATTTAAATAATTTTTTTGCGTATTTTTTTGAAATTTTAATTTTTTTAAATACTTTTTCAGAAGAATTCGTAAAGATAATTTCACTACCAATCAGTTACTTAAAACGTAGATATCACACTCGGGCTAAAAATTTAAAATCATAAATATTGAGTGCATATTTCCTGACGCGAGAAGATTAATTTTCTTCTTAAAAAATTATCTAAACTGCGACAATTATTACGATCAAAAAATTTTTAAATCCATTGATTTTTCCTCTTAACCCTAATACGGGCAACATATTTTTCTGACGTAATCGGGCAAGGTGAGTCCAATGGACTCTTTTAACTTATGCTTTTAATTTAAAGTATTAAACAGTGACAAAATATTTCTTTTCACATCAATTAGTAAATATTGTGCACTATAGAATCAATTAACATAAAATTGATTATTTTTTGTATAACAAAAGTTTTACTTTACTTATAAAATTCATACATACTCAAACAGCGAGTACAGTAGACTCTTTAGACTAATTCTTTCTGTTTTCACAACATAAAAACGCAAAATATTTATCGTTACATGTACATGGTGATAATTTTACATTATTTTGGCAATTTGAACCAAATATTTGTAAAATGCACATTACTTTTTACATTTCGTGAAAACAGACTCACCTTGCTCGGATTTGTGGGAATTCAGGGAAAAAAATTATATCTATGTTAATTTCATTCCAAAAGAAGTTTGAATTACTCTAATCTATAGGAAATATACAATCAGAAGAAGTAAAAAATTTACAACATGCTGACATTTCAATAGCATGATAAAATTCTCAAAAATGTGTTGCGTTGAGTCCAAGAGACTCACCTTGCCCGTATTAGGGTTAAATACGCTCGCAGATATCGGTAGGGATGCGCGATTATGCGTGGTAAATAGCCACGATCGCACAGCTCCCACGATATCCCTCGCCATATGGCACCATCAATAATGATCCATGTGCTGCGCAGATGGCGTTTGAAATTAAATGGAAATAATCACAAAGGACCGTGGTGGGGTTCCAAATAACCGCTTATTGGGAGAAGAAACGGCCCCTTCCGCGAAAAAAACGACATCCCCAGCATTGCACTATTACATTCCACCAACTTATAGAAAAAGCACTTTTCTTATTGACAACCATATTATTTAGGAAGATTAGATTACTGCTTACAGCTGAGAAAACAAGCATAGAAGTAAGGAAACAATTCTTCTGATGCTACACATGGAATGTGTTTCTCTATGGATGCGAGGCTTGAACGTTGACAGCAGCAGGGAAGTCAAGAATGGGAGCATTCAAAATGTGGTGCTACAGAAGGATGATGAAGATAAAATGGATCGACCGTGAAAGTAATGAAGAAATGCTAAGAAGAGTGGGATTAGCTTAGCACCTTAGTTGGCTACATTCTAAGACATGAGGACCTGATGAAAATAATTGTAGAAGGACATGTGGAAGGTCAAGGGACGGCCTAGATTGAACTAGATAGGACAGGTTACAAAGGATGTAAAAGAGGAGAAATACGTAGCAATGAAAAGGCTACTGGATAGGAGAGACTAATAGAGAGCTGCTTCAAACCAACCTTAGGTTTGTTAGAAAGATTAAAAAGTTAGGGAGATTAAAACATCTAAGAATGATGAGGAAGATTACAAAATTTTAAGGGCCTTAGTTTCTGACAAACTTCCTTGTAATAAAATTCACTAACTCTTGCTTTACTTTGTGGTATTCCACTATAAGTTTTCCTGGATATACATAATTACTTATACCACTTATTTTTTATATCAGAGCGCAACCCGGGTTTCAATGAATTATCATCATCTGTGCAAATATTGATTTGTTTATCTTATTATTGTTATCTAGTCACTTGATGAATTTTTAAACGGACGCCAGAATAGGGGAAAAGGATGGGCAGAGATATTCATTTATGAGAGTAATGTCCTGACTTTCAATAATTTTTAAAATTTCTAACTGCTATGTTAACTGTTAAATGATTTTTTATCTTCCTTGTAATAATTGACCTCTTGTGTAGGCCTAAAAATAATGCACACGTGTATAGGTGTCTTAAGTTCTCTGCATTTTTACACATTAGGCACATTATGTGCCGAAACCTGGGTTGGTGGTATTAAAGTAGTATTGAAAAAGGCAAATACATTCATTATGTTAAATATCAAAGATTTTCACTGAGTTACACGGGAAAACGTATCATGTTTCTCCACACCATTCGCAGATCAAAATTGTGCGATTCATAAAAATGTACAATCTCAAAGAATATTATCAATAATCCACATTTTTATTTGAAAATTAATACCAATATGTATGAAGAAATTTCAAAGTTACATATGCTAAATAAGAATGCGCCACCCCGTGTAAACATTCGCCGCGGGAAGTATGTAAACGTACCCGTTCTTTTCAACTCAACTCAAACTAACCTGATTGTTATTAAGTTTTCAGAAAGTTTTACTGGAGAAAAAAATATGTAATTAGTCAAACTTTCAGACGAATGCAAAATTTAGAATACTGGGACTAAGTTATGGCTAACTCATCGGCTTTGATAAATCTATACCTCCACTGCACAAACGCTCAACAATCCCCCACTGACTCAAATCGGCTCATCTAGCAGCCTAACAATATGAATGCACTCAGCTGGCTGTAGCCTGAGCATAAACGATCTCCTCCATTTCTTCAAGTTTCAGAGGTGAGCGTTTGTGCTCCAGCTTTTGCCAGCTGAGCGTATTCGTATTGTTGGGCTATAGGAAGAGCGGATTTGATTCAGTGGACAATTGTTGAGCGTTTGTGCAGTGGAAGTATCGAAATACAAGAATATGTTAACTTTTTTTTAGATAAAAAAGGAAATCTTCTCCTCAAACTATCACTCTTTCGTGCATTGCACGGATGATGGAAAAGAACCCGACAGGAAACAAAATTAAGATATGGATAACCTCTTCTCGGGATTCCCACCGGGTTAGTTGTACATATTAGCCAACGTTTCTGGCTCCGACTCGGGGCTCATCTTCAGGGCTGCTGAATAAGGTTGAGCCCTGACTTGGAGCTTATAATGTTGGCTAATTTGGATAAATTAACCAATTGGGAATCGCGAGAAGAGTTTACACGCATTATTCGCCGGGAAAGCATCAAATTATACTTCAAAATTAAGATAGCTTGACTTCTGATCTGCTCAAAGCGAAGAATTTTCAATAATGACAGGTGAGGTAACGCGTACCACGCGTGTAACATTACCTTTGTCTCCCCTTCCTTAAAAAAGTCGCCATAGAGGTCGCATTCAGCATTTCCACGGCTGAGTCCTAAATGCACGAAAAAAACGTCCCTTCAAAACATCTGACCTCGATTCTATCACCCGATATCGGCACCAAAACAGCATACCATCGCAATGTCACGTGGGAAACCAGGAAGCGGCAGCTCTTGTTCCAATATCGAATTATCGAATTTTACCGGCCCGCCAAGCAAACACAATCTCGAACAGCAAGTGAAATGGAACTCTGCCAAATTTAAAAAAATAAAAATAAAAAAACAAACTACGGGCTTTGCAAAGCACATACTCCCACCACTGAGTGAACGTGATAAAGGCGACACACATCAAATACGACCGAAGTAATTAAAGATCCTAGGTACGGAGGTCCAACAAGATGGAGCAGAGATGGGGTGAAATGATTTTTTCTTATTTTATGCTTAGAAATTTTAATGAAATACACATTTCACACTGATGCTGGATCCCGAAATCAAAACGATATATCACAAAGTATAACACGTTATTTATTCATAGATTTATACAGTTATTCGGATAAGATTTTTTCTCCGGATAAATGAAAGACATATCCTTTGTTTGCCGTCGTACTACGGTAGACGTAATCACGAGAAGAAAATAATGAAAATAGACTACAAAACAGAGATTTTAAATTCATTCTTCGTATTATTAAGGATAGCAACGGTGTCTCAATTAATAAAATTAATGGCGTTACTCGCTAGGTCAACTCATTGCATATTTTTATTATTTCCACATGGCATTTCACATGTTGAATTTCTACATGCTGCCACAAAATATGAAAATAGAAGTTTGGAACGTAATGCATTATTCTTTCTGCGCATAAAATTTCACATATCCGTTAAAAATACAAAATTGAAAATATTCATGCTTATATTAAAATGTATAAAGTTATTACTTTGATGCCAAAACCTTTTTTTGTGTTACACAACGACGCTGGTGTCCATATTCATTTAAAACATGTAATTATAATTCTTCCATTGATGGTTTATCACCTTAACTGAATGTATAAGCGAATGCAGATAAGGGTATCATCTCTCACTTCTTCTATAAAAATTCCCTATTCTCATGTATTGCTTCTAGAAAAAAAATTAAACATAAAGCTAAGGTCGCATATTTAGGAATAAAGCAACAGCCATTCCGTATTAAGTGCTTCTAGATAAGTAAAAACAATAAAAACAGTCTCATTGTGATTGAATCTTATAAACTGAAAATTTTAGGGTTCAAAATTTTTAGTGCATTTGAGTTTCAACAAAATTCAATGACTTGATTTTAAGATATCCAAATTTTCGATTTCCAACACAATTATTCGATTCTAGTACCTTTTTTATCAGTAAAATTATTGTTTCCAAGCTGCTGCACAAACACAGCTTGAGATTCGAAAAAAGTATTAAATTTCTAACGATAAAAACTAATTGGCTATACGGTTGTTAGGCGTTGTTATGCTTATAAACGAAAGTTAGAATTAGTGCTCTTCAACTAAATGAATTCAACTAACACTTTCTTCCATTGCGTGAGAAAAGTTTGCTTGATGGCACGGTTGATACAAAACAATTGCCGAGAAATAAATTTTTAAACTGTGAAGTTTCCACAAAACTGCTAACCTCAACCTCCCATTCTGTATTACGAAGCTTCGACCTTCAACTCGTGCGCAAAAGTGAGGAATCACAAAAATGAGCCCTCCATACAAATGAGACGAAGTTTCTCCTTTCTTACACGGAGCGCGCGTGCAGTAGATTTAATTGAACCACGAGCCAATTTCCTACCCTTTACCCAGTTTCACGAGTCGCGAAGCGTTTTGTTCCCGAAACGAGGAAGAGAAAAGGAAAAACCCTTTTCGGTCTTCCTCGCCTGCACTAGCTTTCGACTTGCTCCCTGGAACAACGGAGCTCTCTCGCTACAAGCGCTCATTCCATGCGCTGGAGTGTTTTAATTTTCCCTCGTAATCCAAAGCTCCCCTCGCCGTGTGAGGGAGAGATTACTAGCGCACCGCCCCCCCTCCTTTTTTGTCCTGCAAGGGAGCCGCAAGGGTTTCGCTGAGTTGTGCACAAGAGGCCTTATCCACAGGGCACTCACTCCCTTCCGTCTTTTTTCTAATTATCCCCAACTGCAGTGTCGGTATCCTGAGAGGAAAGGGTCCTTATAAAGTTTCTTCGGCGTGAACGGAATCACGTTACGTATTTATAAACGAGGTAATGTGTTTTTCCTCACCGTTTACTTCATTTTTCCTTCGTCATATTATTTTTTCTTCTCCCCCTAGATTCTATCTACTCTCCACATCATTCCGTAGTACGCCGCTAAAACTCGCGGCGCTACTAGTCATCTATATCCACTTTTCACAAGGAAACACACGGCAGTAATATGTATATGAGCCAATAAAATCATATAAAACACCCATTTAACGCATGCGAGACGATTGTCAACTGAAAAAGACCATTTCCATCATAGAGTTATTAAAGCACTCTACTCTTGAGCTATATACTCTAAGATTTCAACTGCGATTAATGGCGAAAGTCACTCTGAACGAGACACCAGATTCTCAAGTTTGCCGCCAGCATTGTTGTCGCTCCGTGCGCATTAAAATCAGTTTTAAAAATCGCCACTCGCGGAGGTACCAGTAATCTATACCCATTTTTCACGAGGAAATACACGGCAGTAATATATAAAACACACGATTAACGCATGTGAGACGATAGTCAACTAAAAAAGACCACTTCCACTACGGTTTATTGCGAAAGTCACACTGAACGAGATACCTCTACCTAGCGGCGCCGCCGAATAATATGCGCCCGAAACGGCAACAGATATTACGCTTAACCGCCATGTTCTTGGGCCTCCTTTAATTTAGTCACCTTGCTACTCTCTTTCGTCATTATCTCAACTAGATCCCTCGAGTGCCATTCAAAGTGTTCGGAGTTCTATTTTTTATGGGTCAGAAAATAATTTTATTTATATTTTTTCATCCCCTTGCATTACAGCCGGTGATATTGAATTTTCAGAGGCTTCCTGAGAGAGAAAAAAGAGTTCCTTGAACCACAGGAGATTTTTCTATTGCTTTTTGAGAAAAAAATGAATTTTCAAATACAAAATTATCATTTTTCATCATATGACCTCGGCTTCCGTGCTTTATGCTTTAAGCATGATAATGTAATGGCATAACTGCGGAGAGTAAACTGTGGTAATTTAAATCAAACTTCACGATGCAATATGGCAATTACATTCCGGAACAGCAGACACCTAGATTCTCTAACCTCAAAATACCCATCATAATATTGCAGGCGTAAAAAAAATTAGCATTTTAAAACCTCGTAAAAAAAACCAGTCCATACATATTTGGGTCACCATTTATATCTTCGTTCCACTGAGAACGGATACTTATTTTAACTTCCAATCCTGCGTGCGGGAAATTTTCCAGAGGAACCGCAATCAGGAGAATATAGGGGAGACCCCGAAATCTTATACATTCATTTAGCTCTTTTGGCCACAGACTCAGCGATGACAGCTGCCATACCATATTAAGTGAATACGGCGGCCTGGTTTGCCGGCTCGGAAATGCAGAAGGGAGACTGAAATTTGACTGGGCGAGAAGCGGGCAGGTTGAAAATTGAGCCCTGAAATTGATTAACGTCCATCACGGACCTCAACACCCTTCAAAATGTATGCAAATTCATTATAAAATTGAATGGAAGAAAAAATGAAAATGATAAACACTCTAAATATCACTTCCATTCACATTTAAACCCCTTTTTTTCAAACTATAATTTTAATATTTCAAAATAGATTGCATAAACCGTTAACCAACCCGAAATTCCAGCCATCGATTCATTTCAAACACGTAAAAAAATAATGTGCAGGTTAACATGCATTTCATATTCATCGTGGATGGAAAATCATTCGGGAGAGATTAATTCCCGCTGTAGGAAGTGATATTCTCTACATATTAAGTGAAATTTATTTGGTAGCATTCACGTCTCGCGGCTGAGCTTAAAGCGCATCCACCGGATTTCGGATGATGAATGGATCTAAAGATATAGAGGTTAGTTTCGAGATAGGCGAGTTCACTCGTCAAGTACGCAGTCATAGGCTCAAAGCGACGGTGCACAGTGGGCTAGAATCGAAAAAAAACTGGCCAAAACCTCAAAAACGTTGTAAAAACGATTTTTTGAGCTAGGAATATTTCATTTACATGCATATTTTCAAATAAATTGTGCATAACGTGGCAGATTATTTTTTTCCTGTGACTTCACGTCAACAATATATTTGAGGTCAAAGTTGAACAAATTTAGCGAAACACGACCACCCTCGCTTTTTTTCTGAAAATTGCCAACTTTATCCTCGCGCAGTAGTTTTATGATTAGTTTTATTGACAATAATGTTTCACCATCTTAATTAACACTTATTTTTCTTCCATTTAAAGGGTTTACAAAGATTTTCATCGTCATTAACCATTGATATATAACAAAATGGCGGAGCCTGTTTTCAGCCATTTTTTTACATAAACGTAGAGAAAAAGTAGATACTCCCGCCAAGTGACTTATGCCACATCGTTCTATGAAGATTCTAAATTGTGAATCTAAAGTGAAATCTTGCACCAACCCGGAACCCCGAATTTCAAATTTTTCGAGCGAGCGGCCGACTCCAGTTCTGGCCGGCGGCGGAGGAGAGTACGTCGACGCAGCAAGCGTGTGGATGCGATATGGCCACATTCACTTTTATATCTGGATAATTGATATAATAGTGATGGAAAATAATCACCAGAAAGTAAAATTAATAAATATTGCCACGAATGACTCTTATTATGCAATCGCTGGGCACTGCAAGAGGTACGCTGAAAGGCTTTCTTTTTTTGAGTGCATTCCATATACTTCTACGGAAAATTGGCTTACATCGTATGCTTAACGCCGCGGCGTTCTGAGGGGGTATTGGTCCATCTTTGGGTAAGGAAGGCCATTCAAATTATACCGAACCCTGTGAAGATTCCGTGATTTGGCGACTGGAGCCCGCCAGCAATTATGCCTCCCATCACCCGGAGGAGAGGGCAGCAGCTTTTCTTCATATGCGTGAAGGTGGAGACCATATTCGTCGGTACAGAGACACATTTCACAACGGGCATGGAAACATTCACTTTAATGGCTGTAGTACTGTGATGTGGAAGGCAAAGGGAAAACACCGCATTATCATCCCGAGGAGTCGCAGCTACTACACGCACTCTATATCATGACATGATGGAATTCTCTCGAGTAAAATATTCCCGATGTAAATTAGTCCCCCATTCGGATATCTGGGCGGGGAGTACTGGAGGGGGTACATCGAGCAAATGTGATAGATTGTTAAGGATAGGAACATAGAACGCAAGATCGCTTCGTACCTGCGGTAGGTTAGAAAAATTGAAGGTGGAGATGCGAAGACCTTGAATGAAATGTATGAAACAAGTAAAGAAGGATGTGGAATTAAAAAAATCGTGGGTGTTGAAAGATTAGCTGAATTGAGCGGAGAGCTACGTCAAACCAATCTTAGGATTGTTGACCACTGTTGTATTCACGTAAATTTCCTCGATAGCTTTGAAATCATCATATATTACTGGATATTTACGTTAGCGTCACTGTTTCCACTAAGGAGACGTCGCCAAAGTGATGTTCAGGATCTGGATACGGATGTTATTTTCTGAAACTATATAGGTATGGTAGAAAAAGTGTCACGGCCTTCTTCCACATAGGCCCGGGTCCGAGAGATATTCGCTTGTAAAGACTTCGCGCAACATGACATCCCTTGAGTAATCGCCGTTTTAAGGCACAAATCGGAGTTTCGTTTAAAATCCATAAATTGATATTAAATTTAAAAAAATCGCGAAGTGACTAAATAAAACGAATGGGGATAAAATGTAACAGTTATTTCAAAAATTATAAGAGAGAAAAACACGGCCGTAGTTAAGAGGTAGCGATTACTCAAGGTATGTCATGCTGCGCGAAATCTTTACAAGCGAATATCTCTCGAACCCGGGCCTATGTGGAAGAAAGCTGTGACACTTTTTCTACCTTACCTATATAGTTTCAGTTAATAACATCCTCATGCAGATCCCGAACATCACTTTGGCGATGTCTCCTTGTAAGTACAACCTCCATTTCCTTCAATCTATATCAATCTTTTCATATCATAATACTCATTGGTACCTGAGTGAAATAAACGACATATGCAGAGAATATAATTAATAATAAACAAAAATTTCTGCCCTTAGAGTTGAGAATAATCATCATTTGATGGGCGCATTCTGTTTATACAATGAATAGTAAATAAGAAAAGAATGCTGTAGAACAGACAGAGATTCAGAATGCTGTTTTTTCCGCGATTGATAAGAGACTATAACGACAGCGCTAATACTTAGAAATAGGTTAGTTGACTTCTAATGTACCTAAATTACGTATTCATTTATTCCTTATAGCATGTTCCTGAATTTTCCTAGTGTTTCTAACAGCAGGTTTTGCATGTTCTAGCTTCGTAGGCAGATTTCCTTCATAAGTAGTAGGCAATTTTTTGCCTTTGCATGTACCTATGTGAACGTATAATTTGCTAGTATGTGTATCATTTTTATGGCCGTGCGATCTGCATGTGGGAGTCCTTTTGTATTCTGCATGCTGGTGATTGATTACACCCTGCTTAACACCGTAGAGGTGGCTCGCAGGGTATTATGTAGATGTAAATCCATTCATGTCGAAATGCAGAATATTTCATGACGTAACGCACTCCATTCGAATGGTTCACCGCTTCTGAGTCACTCCTCCTATGTTTGCATTGATCTCGAGGGGTTCGCTGTTGTTTTCAACACTGCAACCGATTCTTTTACCAACGATCGATTCCACCAGAACGAGTGAATGAACTGGAACGAACCAATGACGTCACCAACTCACGAAGAGGGGTCATGGCGTTCAAGTTTTTTTGTTCTCAACTTTTGATAGAATGGCTAAATAAGGACAATTATTTCACCATTAACTGTGCTTCCATTCATCCACCGAATCATTTCAATTATTTGCGATTTCGGGTATGAGTGGCTCCATTGCACGCTCTACTCGCTAGGATCGTGACGAGCTACCGTCCAGGAATTCAAAACATTCCGGGGTCCCCTCCAGAATAAGCGATCGCCCTCCTTTCTTCCGTTGAAAGGGGAGGGAATCCATTCGGATGCCGAAACGCAAAGAACAGTCGAAGGCGACGACCTCTTTCCAACGGTAGAGAGGGCCTAATTTTATACCGCGCCGCGTGCCCGCAACGCTGGAGGGACCAATAACTCTCCCCGACTCCGGTGCAGATTCCGGAGGCACGATATCGGGAAGTAGATAAAAGGAAGTCTCCTTGTTTTCCCTCGCATGGCTTAAAAGCTTTTGATGCCGGCGAATCCTTCGAGCGTTCCAAAGCGGTTCGAATTTACAAGCGTACCTTCGGCAGGAGTTTTCTCCGCGGGTTGATATAAATTCTCGTATTCCACTTTACCTCTTATTTTATAATTGCACAACTGATTACACTCATGATTCAGCCGATAAATCCAAGGGTAGGCTTAAGAAAAAATATAAGTAATTTATCCGGGGGAGGAAAATACTGGAGGCGTTCGAAATAAGGGTCTGGAGAAGAATGGAGAATGCTAAATAGGCGGAGAGGAGGAAGAACGACGAAGTAGTGGACATGGTAAGTGAGGAGAGGAAGCTTCTAGATGAGATACGGAAGAAACATACTGTTTAGATGGAACGAGTACTAACTGAAAAGTGTATGTTAATATTACAATATATAAATATATTTTTATAAAAATAAATTTATGTAAAATTACGACCCACGGCCCCTTGAATTATTGAAAATTTCAATTATGTATGATGACGAAGTTACAATAAGTTTTGGAAGAACATTTTAGACATGAAAAACGAAAAACGTAGCGCGCATATAAAATTGTATTCGCTTTCGCTATGAGACAAGGATGATATCTTTTGACCACCGAGTTATAATTTTATAGAAAGACTCCAATTACATATAACGCCTCCCTCGATTTAGTTCTAGCAGTCAAGAAAATTTAGAGCTACAAATGCTTCCGTGTGATTTAAAATACTGCATTTCAGGCCAAGTAATCAAACGATATAAGATACAATTCTTTCCTCGGACTATAATAGATGGTAAAAGTTATGAAATTCTTTACATAGATCGCTGCACTCACCAGGACGATTAATAGCATATTTTCACCTTCCTCCATATTATTATTTTGAAGTATTTTTGCCTCATGTAACTTCAAGGTAGTCCCTTAATATGATACAAATCCTTCATGGATGCATGTGAAATAATAGCAAAGCGTTTAGCAATTTTAGCTCTCGGCATAAGTGTGTTTACGTTATAATCTTGTGCCACTTGGAAAGATAAATGCATGTTGGGGTCTTACATCACCTGAATTTTTTACTGAGAAGATTTACTCCATACCCATGAAGTGCACGTGTAGCGTGTAGGAATCCGCATGCTGGTAAACTCTCAACCCCTGCCTAGCGGTGCCACATCAATACGATAACAGCTATTTTGTAACCGACTGTCGTAAAACGTAACCATGACATTTCGTAACGGCGATAACTGGTAACCAGACAATTGTTAACTAACTATTTCGTGAACGCGAAATTTCGTATAAAGACGTTCCGGAAGCGATAAAATGAACTCGTGGAGAGTATGAGAAATATTAATCTCGAACTACCAAGCGTGCAATAGTGGCATGAACAAGCGAATTTCAGAATATTTTCCATCCTCTGAACGATATTTCAATAGTATTTCAACTATCTCCTAGTCTAAAATGTTTCTTATATGATTTTTCTGATCCGCTGAAGCCGAATTTTCTGTTATTTTTGGCATATAAATTTAAACTATCAAATTATTTAAACAATTGAATTATTTACACATTGAAATATATTAATACAACTTTTTTAATGACTTCGAGCTGTTAAGTCTAATGATGTCTAAATTTAATGTTTCTTTTACTTAAACTACTGCCAAACGAACTTGAGATGGCATGCAGTATTTACTTGTGCATATATATGTAGATAGAGTAACGGTATTAAAGTCGTGTTTCATCCTTGTATTACGATCCCTTACGCAGAGTGAAACATCGGTTATCGCGGAAGTTGACATTAATCTTCTCACAACTTCCCCACTTGCCCATAACCTTCCATTCCATCTACCGCACTTCCTTTTCCCAACCCCCTTTAATTATTTCTCCAACCCCTCTTTGGAACATCCTCTCCATTCATTTCAGGCGCCTCCCGTGGTTGTATTTTTGCGACGACTGCGATTTTGGGAATGTGCGATACACCCCCAAGGCCCAAACTAAAGCCACGGGCCATAACGACCACTACGTTCATCCCCCAAACCCTCAAGCCCGTCCGGTATGATTTGTGCCCTCGGATTACGGCGTCTGGAAACTGTGCAGTTACAAATTTTTGGGGGATGAAGTTGGAACGAGCGGAGGGTAGTAGTTGGGGGAAAAATGACCGCAGTGAAACATACTCGTAGGGGGGGGGGGGGTGGTTATGCGAAAAGGGGTTCTGCTCGCTTGGAATTCCCCAGGAGGTATTTCTTGGGGTAGGATACGATAAAGGGGGAATGAAATTTCAATATAGAAGCCACGTAACTACCTATTTTGATAGCCAAACCTCGATTTAATGCCGGCTGGAAACCACTACATCAATCACGTTTCTTGTTAAGCTGCCAGTTCTTGTTCAGCAAAAATTGTAAGAACTGGCGACAGTTTTGCTGAAAAACCGAATTTTGTTACCCCCGAAGGTGGTCAAAAATTCGTATTCTCCAAAAATAAAATAAAAAGGGAAGTCCATGAGGGGACAGAACTGGCTGGGACAGAAAGTTCTAAGAACTGCCGGAATACTTCTTAAATATTCCATGCAAACTGACTTTAATCGGTAGAATACTTTGATAAGAATATTTTACTACCCATGGAATACAAAACAGTTGAAGAATGATGATGATACATTCGTTCTGATGATATTTCTGGTCGGGTAGAAAAATGTCGGCTACTTTACCACGTTTTATTACACTCGCTTTCTTGTTTTTCGGTCCGGGAAAATCTTGCAACTCAAATTTTACCACTTCTCGATAACCTAGAGCGCTGAAATTTACAGGATAGGTCAGGCCTCTATGAGAATTCAATTTTATTACTCTTTTACCACGATCTGAATAGAATTTCGGGTAAGTAATATTTATGAATAAAATCAAATCTGGAGTTCCAAAAATGGTCACCAAAATGCAGGCGCTACAATCATTATAGCTGCATTTAACTGACTTTAGAACGTAACTACAACAATTTACGCCGTAGTCTAGTTGTTACAAAATGTAACTGCTGTGCGAGAGAGTCTCAGATCGAGAGCATTTAAAGCATTTTTATTTTATTTTATTTTAAAGAAAGAGAACCACGTACAGCATATAGTTGCCATTTTATAGTGGCCAGGTAACAATACATAAATAAGAGGACGAAGACGCAAGATAACAAGTAGAAAACAATAATTACATTAACAGAACAAAAGGACAACAATAATCTGCAGGCACAGCCTACTTCGGTGAAAGATAGGATAGGTAAAGGCTTATGAAGGATTTCAGTGGAAGTGCAAAGGGGTCGATGTGTGGAGAGAGTGAGTTCAACATAGAAGTAATGCGGTAGAAAAACGAACGTTTGGTAAGTGAAAGTCTAGGAATGGGCATGTGGATTAGGGGATGAGAACGGGTAGGGTGAGGTGGAACTTTAAAATTGATAAAAGAGAGCAATGTAGGGCAGTCGATGATGGAATTGAGAATCTTATAAATAAGTTTTAAATCAACTGTGAGCCTATGGGTAGAGAGATTAGGGATGAAGAGGGAGGAGAGAATAGCAATAGTGGACATGTTGCGTAAATGCGGTAATATATTTTTTATTACAGAGACACGAGTAACCCTTACAACATTGATAAACGGGGATCGGGTTGGTGTGGTTGCTAGAATGTTGGCTTCCCACCCGGTGGGCCCGGGTTCAAATCCTGGCAGTGGCAGAGAATTTTCAGAGACTGCCCGATCCCTGCTTGAGTGTTGTGTGGAGGACATTTCAAGCACAACACTCCGTCCGTCGGATGGGACGTTAAGCCGTGGTCCCCTTGGCGCCTTTCGTTAAGAGCAGGCTAATGCCGACACCGGGTTTCTCTCCACCCTTCCTTACCCACCCTTCCCTCATGGCGCAAATGACCTCAGCTATCGGTCGCCTCCTCCAAATACCATACCATAACATTGATAAACGGGCGGAAAACCGTGATAAAAAGGCGGCGAAAGTTTTAAATTTCAGGCATAACTGCTTCGTGGTATTTTTATGCAACTTTATTTACTCCCTTAGTAGGTACCTCCCTCCTTTACTCCACGACCTGGCACTCGATCAACTCCGCCACGCGACCACGTCACATGAACGTCACCTCGACGTAGCCTCAACGTCACCTACCACAAACCTCAACGCCCCTCTACCCTCCTCGACACCAACTCGACCCCTCCCTATCCTTGTTTACGTTCAAGCCACCACCGACTCGAGAGCGTCTCCTCAAGAACCTTTTCGCTTATGTCTCCACTTCGCATTGCTCCAACTTCTCCAACGCCCGCCACCCTCTCCTCGACTCCCACCAACCACCACCTCCCTTCCCTTCTCCGCGCACTCAGTGAGAGGAGGAGGAAGACAAAAAAAAACTAAAAATAATGCCCCTGCAGGTATTTGGCACTGGTTTCGTATTTCCCCCCCTGAGGGCGTGTCAACAGCTAAGTTCATTAGTCTCCCGAGAGTTGGGAGCGAGTAAAGTGTGGAAACCAAGAAGGAAGGTTAAGGACAAACTGAGACAGAAAAAGGATGGTGACACCTCCCTCTGTAGACCCATTGCCGCGGGGTTGAACATGTACAACACTTTCCATACATATATGCACGCTGAAATGGACTGTTAAATGAAATGGAAGTGCTTGAGAAAGTAGAAAACTTTTCGGCGAAAAGCTTTCCGCCATTGACGTACGAAACTTAGACTTAAATAACTGCTAGGTTGGAAACCATTATAAAAAAATAAATGAGCAATAAATATCCTAACCATTTTTGAACAAATATATTTGCGTGTACGTACGCTGTACGGTTTATGTACGCTGAAATGGACTGTTAAATGAAATGGAAGTGCTTGAGAAAGTAGAAAACTTTTCGGCGAAAAGCTTTCCGTCCTTGACGAACGAAACTTGGACGTAAATAACTGCGAGGTTGGAAACCATTATCAAAAATAAATGAGTAACAAATATCCTAAACATTTTTGAAAAAATGTCTTCGCACTTTCATTATTTTTTTAAGTATAGATTCCATGAAATATAATTCCTAAGAGGAGTGGGAGGAAAGATAAGTTATCTTAAAACCTTAACGAGAAGACGGGTTTGGCGAATTCGAAAGTAGAGCTCCAAGGATACCTAGTTATTACCTTAGTAAACCACGGCGACAAATCATTGGCGCTGTTGCGAATTTTCTGATTTCTTTTGTTATGCTTTGGTATTAAGCTGTCATAAAGTTGTAATTAATATACTTTATACATTTATATTTATGTATAATGCCTTTCAGTTGCAGTGTAGTGGCCTTTCAGTTCAGAATCGGTACAATTCATCATTTACTGCGACAGTGGTTTGTGGATTAGTGGCGCTTAAGCTAACCAACGAATTTCACTTTTTCTTTACTACCCTGCTATGAATGGTGTTTTTTATCCGAGCCATGCATTTATGGTCATTAAGAGCCTTCTGAGTAATCGCCGTGAGCGAGTAGTGGATATTTAAGCTATTATTTATTACTTCCCGAATATTTATTGTTATTTTTTGTCGTCATAGGTATCGATATATCTCCTCAAAACCGAGAAAAAACTTCCCTGTCATTTTCTATTTATTTTTTCTCCGTAGCTCGACGTTATTAATATTATTTATGATTAATTCAACGTTGTATTAACAAAACAATTTGGACAACAACGGCCATATTGGCAAATAACCTCATCGCCTTCAAGTCTCCAATTACATTCTTTATCTATATTCTGCTCAAGGAGTCGGTATATCGGCCTCCAGTTTTCGCCCTAAAATGCTTAAGGTGCTGACATAATTCCATGTAAAAATGTTTGTTAATAATGTACTTCACGAAACAAATGACTTCGGTGCATTTGATCGTGATATTTTGAGATAGTTACACTTATTTATAGGAGATCATATAAATGTTTATCACCTCTATTGAAATGGTATTTCTTCTACAATAATTTGTTTTCTATATAAACAAAAGAACTGGTTAATATACATGTGCCACGCGACGCGTCAGACTCATTGGCAAATTACTTGAGCGCCTTCAGCGCCGCCATCGAAGATTTCATTCCCGAATAGTTAGGCGAAGGTAGAGATAAAGTTGTTTGAAACAATGCTTTACTATATGCAGCGCTTGGAGGCTAGATGCACATTGGTGATATTTGTGGGAGAGGAAATGTGGACAAATCACAGGGTCTCATGCAGAGCCCTCTTTCGACGAAATAACTATTTACATTTATGACTTCCGTCTTCCTTTCGTCAACGAGGCCTCAAAAGCGATTTTCAGGAGGTAAAGAAAGCTGGAAACCTTGCAAGGGAGAAATCCGAACTTTCGCCTTAAATCTTCGAAGACTGTCAAACTGCCGTTTGCCTCGGCGCGACGGAACCAAAATATAATAAAACTCCATTCCACAGTCGTCCTACGCACCCTGACACCCACGTTAAATTCCAGAAAGAGACGCGAGACGAAATAACCAGGCTGAAAGGCAAATGAGGCTATAGGGTGGAGGAAGGAAGATGACCATTTGCACGCAAATATTTTGCAAGTCTGGCTTCGGAAAGTGGAAAGGTTCTCCCTCGAAGGAAAAGCACTTGGGGACTGCATTGAGGAGGCCCAATTCTATCCCATAGGAGGCTGTATTCTGTTGCCGCTTCGGTCGCATTTTAATATTTTAAAAATTAAAGATGGCCCCGGGAAAAGAGCTGTCCCCTTAGAGCCCAAACATTTGGAATTCGCTCGCTCGTTGCTTTGTTGAGCTCTACCCTCACCTATCCAAGCCAAACTTCGGTGTGAGTTAACTATGATAGAAGCTGAGAAAGTGTTATTCTAAAATAAATTATAATAACACTAGAGTTCGTTTAACATTGATATATCTACGTTTACAGGGTCATAGTCCATTATTAACTGTTATTTCTACTCGTCAGAGTAACAAAGGGCTCCTAAAGGTGAGCCCATTAATTACTCTTGCAAATTCCATCGAAGAAAAGGGAAATTTTTGTTGCAACAGATATTTTTTCAATGAGCAGTCTACCAAGAAATTTAAAGAAATTGCCCAACCAAGTACGGCTGTGTTTATAGTTATCTACACTGAATCAGTGATTCAACCCAAAGGTTTATTTGAAGAGGTGAGGGTAGAGCTCACCCTGAAACCACAGGCTAGAAATGTGACAAATTCACACCTCATGTCGAGGTGACATACTCGAATAATGTAAAGCTCGATAATCGCGCCAATTGAAAGTCAATTACGATATAACCACATTGGCTACGAATCAGGATTTTATTGCCTGGAAAAACTCGTGCCCTTAATGAGGTTAAACTAGTTCTAATTTCCCGTTGGTAGTTAGGATCATTGAGACCGAAAGCGATTAAGCTCTACAGGGATGAGAGTGAAATTGCTCGAGAAATCCACAATCATGGTGACCTATACGGTTTCAAAAAGGACTTCCAAAGTAAGTGCTATTCCGGCATTTATATATTCGATTTTCCCGTGATTAACTATAAAAATGGTACACGAGTTAAATATCATTATTATTTTCTGATTTTTTTGTAGTTTTCACCTGATATGGCAAAAAAGAAATTCTTGTTCGTATGTGTTTCAAATTCTTGCGTTTTGCGTTAAATATGCAGACGAATATATATGCATAATAGATGTATTACTTTAATAATTACCCATTAAATTTTCCAACCCTCAACAGAAATTAGTTGCTAAATCCTTGTTTATACTTGATAATACTCGATGTCTAAACTCTTTTACTTGTGACAGAGTCAATATCCTTCAATTTAAACAAAATTTATCAATATTTAATTAATCAAAATCAATTGGTCATTGTTAATAATATTATTTTAGTTATCATCAATAAATGGATAAAATTCATTGCAAATAAAGATATGACAAAATTCCAACCTCATTTCTTTAATAAATATACTACTGAATTCTTTTTTATTTTATCATTGGAGAAAAAACATTGTTATAACTTTTTATTCCTTTCATGTATCAAAATCATGTGCTCATTTTCATTGGTAGCACTGATAAAGGTTAATAAATATACGGAAAAGTTGGGAAAAAATTTGCATTTAAAATTCTTCAAGACCCACACTCCAAGACACTGAATTTATATAATTCAAATATGAAAACAAAAAGTTGCAATCGAAATACGCGATGAATACAGCATTATTGCTTGTATTATTAGTCTCCACACCATTTAGATAAAAATGCACACTGCGCCATTCAGCGAATTACACGCGCTTCTCCGCCCATCGTGGATAGATCATAATAGGGTGGTTTCCTATTTTTTTAAATTTGCCTAAATCGGAACATTATTACTCCTGGAGTATTTATTTCACGCTTTTATATTTTAAAATGACGATATCTACTTTTCACCGTAAAATGAAAAGTGAAAATTTTCAAGCGCGCGAAAATGCGACGTCTAAATATGACTGCTAGGAAAAGCCCGTGTGACATCATTCTGGTTCCTGCCTCCACCGTGTGAGGCCACCTTGGTGCAAGGCTATGAGCGCCGCTACAATGCAGGCTGCTAGCAGGTAGCACAGTACCCTGGTATCAGGTAGTGCTTGGCTTGATCAAGGATTATTAATACCCTATCAAAAGAAAGAAACTTTCCGACCTTAGGCAATTTTAATCGGTGATTATTGAGAAATGTTTCCGTAAGCTCTGTGCCACATGCATGCATTGGTTATCTCAGATGATGTCAAACTCCTGACTACTCATATAGAAACTAGGCCCCTGTGAAGTCACGTGGAGTGGCATCGCATGGCCGCCAATCTGGCATTTTTAAAATGAGGATAAATTGACCATAAACATTCGTCTAAACTGGGATTTCTAAAACGAAATAATTTTTATTATATGAATACACTAATGGTGGGTAACGAATCGCAATCAATGCCTTTCGTTTTCTTTGATGAAGGAAAATACCCTATTCGTCCTTGGTTCACAGGGGAGGAGGAGTGCTATGCCCCTTTCAAAGCCACCCCTGCGTAAGGGCTGCGTAAGCGAGCCGCCATTCCGTCGAGGGTGGAACGCGCGGAATCCTATGAGAAGGCTCGCGGGCTGCTTTTAATGTGGTCGAGTCGGGAAGTCGGAAAGTGGAGGGAGACGGGTCGGGAACAATTGGACTTCGCTCTCGCGGCGAAGAAAGGAATGGGTTGTAAATCTCGACGTCCGCGCGGTGACGCATGCGCTCCAGTGCGAAAGGAGAAGGAATTTCAGGCCGACCGCAGAGAACCCTTCTCTGAACTTCCAGGGGCGACCCTGGATATTACGATGCGCAATGCAAAACTCCTTCACGGAACAAAATCCGAAGGTTCAAGCGTGATGCAGGGGAATTTTTCCATACAGAAATAAATACTTGGAATTTTCCACTGTGATAAAATTATATAGGTTGTAATCTTACTACACCTTTGGTTAGTAACAATGCAACCTAGAACTTAATAAATTTTTATTGTAATTATTATTATTTTTTTAAAGGTCAAAGATATTCATGGAACCTATTGGTAAGCAAAATGCTTAGCAGGGCCTATACAATGTAAACAATACCTATACCATGTATATAACATTTAAAAAATTTGATATTATTTTTATGTTTTATGTACCTACCTATACAATTTGAACGTATGTAAACATATGTGCTATTTTTTGTTGTTATGTTAAACTATGTTCTGAATGTAACCATGAAATTGACAGGTTTAAAGAATTTATGCATAGGTACTGGAATATGCAGCGCAGTCTTAACAAATAGCGCTTATTACTTTTTCATCCTCCTCATCTACAGAGATATCCACAGTATAAGATAATTGGTCGCACTTTACGTTCTGGAGTCACCTTAGCCCCAACAGTGTAAACGCTCAAATTTATTATCACTTGATCCTATCCAACTGTTTTTGATAAAGCCACCAAGTTATGAATCAGTATCTTCGTACCTGTTGGTTGTGGGCGTTACTGTTTGTTATTTCCATGGAGCGAATCTGCTTACTCGCAATATGATGTCACAGGGCGTACTTGTAGCGCGAAAGAATTTAGTAATTTTCGCGAACTTTGAAGCTCCGTAGCAACAAGAATATTGAGAGTTATGAAGTCATATTTTGCGCACGTTAATATCTTTAACACACTTATCTATATATGTTAAAAATCTTAGCTGTCTTTGCAACTTTAATTGATCACCGTATCCTCAATGACCGGAGACTCTTCTTAAATATCATTAATGGCAAATAATGATCATCTGACCTTCTTTCTTTTTTTCCGCTTCGTGTTCCTTCGCGCACGACGAGGTCGAGTGACCTATTTCATTGTATCACCCCCCGCCTTTCTGTCTCTAAACGTTCTTTTCTATTCAGACTTCCTTCTTCCATTAACTCCTATGCCAAATGTGTTCCAAATTTTGATCCTATTTTTCATCCCTCATCCATCTTGCACCATCACCATCGTAATTTTCCCCCTATTCCTCGCACCACTCGATGAAATTTACTATCCTTTGTTATTTATTTGTAAATACTGTTGAATGTTTTTGTTCGTTGTTGGCTACGTCGCCTAATATTATTAAATTGTTTCTCCTGTTATTTTGAGTCCTCTGTAATTGGCCTCGTGCTGTTTTTGGACTGAATTAAATAAATAAATAACTATTTTAATTTTATGAGAGCACCCCGTTAGTCGAATAACTGAACACACGTGGAAATAATTTGTTTTGAACTGTGCCGACGTGAATTCACCTCTTCGACGGATTGCCAACCGGCTGACCAAAACTTAGCCTACTTTCGGATGGGAAAGGCTCAACCCTTGCAGAATACCAAAGAGAGGGCTATTGGAGTATCATATAGATGTAAAGGCTGCTCAAGGACAGCGGACTAAGTTAAAGAGAACAAAGCAAAGAAAATGCCGTCGTTCTCGAAATCGGAACCGTCATTCCTGTCGGCATTTCTTTAAGGCCTACTGTTGTCACGTTTCATTTTAGAGAAGTACCCGTGATGTATTGTCACCGGCAGGCCATGCTTACTCGACACAATGTCGTTCTAGCTCACTCTTGTTCCTACACCACATTCACCCTTGAGCACACATGTCCTGAACTTGCTTCTCGACCAGCTTCTTTGAGACGGAAACCTCGCAACGAAAAACAGTTCGCTTAATGGCAACGGTTTACTAAAGTACCGAAGGGGATGTCTTAAATCGTACACCAAATCCCAATCTTCCACGAAAACACTTTACATTTTTTGTCTGCTGTCAGGTCCAGGGGCGCAGCTAAGAATTAAGGATAGGGGGGGTTTTAGGCGCAACTAATACTTAGTGGTGTGGGGATTTGTATACCCTCCAGGGTAAGCAGAGTTGCGGGGGCCCTCCTCCAGAAAATTTTTGAGATTAATGGTTCAAAATGGTGAGTTTACGGCTTTCAGAGGGATAATTCATTAATCCTAATACTATTCTATAAGAAATACTAATCCAATTAAAAAATTAACGTAAAACGGATAAAACTTAAAAATTTCTCTGAGCTCAGGGGGGTGGGGGGTTTATCTCCCTAAACCCCCCCTCGCTGCGCCACAGATCAGGTCAAGTTATTTCCTTATTCCCCATTCACTTGAGGACACAGGAGAATATTTATAATCACACGTTAAGAATACCAGCGTCCAAATAAAAGCACACGCTTCCTTCCTTAGGAAGCAAGCGCTTCCTTAATAAATACATTTTGCGCATGCATTATGGTTAAAAAAGAATCTCCAAGGTAGATGACATCTATCGAGGTTAAAAGGGAAACTTAGGGTTCACAGAATCTAGATAATTTAACCTTTATATTTTCAAGCTAAACATTTAGCCAGTTATGTGAGATATTTAATTTTAATGATTTTAATGATTAAATCACACATTTCCAATGAATAGCGCGAAAAAAACAACTGAAAAAATGAAACGGTTACGATTCTACACTCCATTTTTACGATGATTCTTCATCATATCCGATTTTTGTTCAATGCAAGATATATTTTAGCGTTAATACATTTTTTTTATAAGAGAGAGCCCGCATAAAACGCCGGATGTTCGAGCAGATACGGAAAAAATAGTATTTAAAATAGTCTATTTTTGTGGCTGTCATTTGACGCAGTACAGTTAACAGATAATATTCTTTAGATTAATGATAAGTAATTCGTTTCTCGCAGCAACATCCTTGGTATAACTTTTTTCTTTCCGGGGTCCACAGGCCATATTTCACGAGAGACTTAATACATTTTGAGCCACTGAATAATTCGTGCAGACCAGTGCGCCGTCAAAATGCAGTAATGTTTCAAGCAGAGGCAATTTTTCCAGCTCGTATTTATGCATTTGTGAGCGTTATATTTCGTAATTCTTCACTTGACCTGACCAAACTCTCTGGGCCTCGGTAAGTGCTTTTCAACCTACTTTAACATGAGGAAATAGCTCTCGTGTAATGTAGACGCCATTGGTGCATGTTAAATTTGAATTTAATGCCATCGCAGTTGAGGACATAATTTTATCTCAAAAATACATCGTAGGTGGACACCATCATCTTGTTTCCATCGCGTCGAAAATCTCGTCAAGTCCCGAGACACGTTAAACGAATTATGTTTGCGCATCACATTTTGGTGTCGATCCCGTCATGTGTGACTCTTTAGCATCTGATCAAGCGCCACCATCCACGATCCAAGCATCTATGTAAACGCAGTCGTTGTGAGAATTGCTGGATCGTGAATGGGAGCCTTTGCTCTGCTGGCTAAAGAAGTATACATAGCTATGAAAACATAATGTGATAACAACAGCCATTAGCTCAAGGAGGTTGTAAATATCTCAAGGCGCTGCATTCGAGTTTTAAGCGCGGTCAGAATTCCGCCATCTTGGTTTAGTCTCAAACAGTGTACGTATGTATTCTATTCTTTATATCGCCTCTAATTTATCCTTCTTGCATTAACTCCAACAGCGGCTATAATAGAGGGTGCTTCAGGAGGAAACTGCAAAACTTCAGGAGGTGGTAGAAAAGACAAGTTTAATCATTTTTTTGTCGCTAAAAATTTAGTCGCAAGTCCTTAGTTACTGAGCTGTGGCAGCGTAAACATTTTTATGCACTTTGCAGGGACCATGGCAACGGTTTCCCTTGAGTATCCAGCCTTTACGGCATGTTATTTAGTACTCTAGATTTTTAGAGATATTAAATAATTAAGGTTGCACGAAAATGTGAGATTATTATTGTCTAAAACAATTTTTCTTTCAGCTTAATATAACGAGAGCTTTGAGCAAATACCAACTATACTCTGCACGACTAACCTACCTCTCCATTGAAACCTTATTGGGGATCTAGCTTTGCAACTTCTTCTTTCTCTAACTTAATGTCGAAATTTAAAATTCGATTGATTTAGTTAGCCTACACCTCGTCAGCCCGCTACGCCATACTTAGGTAATTTTTGAAGATGCCTTTGAAATGAAGAAGAGAACATACCATTGACACATTAGAACGTTAACCAAGGATTGATGTATCTTTTCCTGTGCTTTTATCTAAACTGACGTCAAACAGAATATCACCCAAATCAAACCAGTGAAACATTACAACAAATTGAAAGAAATTAGTGGTCTGATAGTTGCCGTCTCACTTTTTTGGATTCTCGCTATATTTATAAAAATGTATATTATTTTTTCTATAAATTCCAATTTTCCCGTAAACAGCACATGTCAGCCTTTACAACGGGGCATAAATTCGTTTCCGGCTCGATTTTGCGAAGTTCGATATATTCATGATAAAAGAACACAAATGGAACACACTTTCTGTATGTTTTCTGTTATCGGCCTTCATTCATTTCTTCACCCAAACGTTTTTCCCTCCCACTCCCAACATTACCATTTGTGCTCTTTTACATGTATTTGCAACGGGGTTTCCAACGTTAACGAAGCAAAGAACCCAATCCTTTAAATACCCAGGCGGGTCTCGAACCCGCAGCCTTCGGTTTGGTAGGCGTGAACTTAAACTCATAGCCACCGAAGCAAAGTTTTGTCGGAAATTCAACCAAAAAGTAAAATTAGACTGTTCCAGGGGAAGCGATGCGTTCCTCTACGATAATAAGAGCGATAACATGGTAGTAAAGTAGACTAAACCTTTTAGATAAATTCAGGAGCAGTGCCTTTTCTAACGAATTGAACCATATCTTACGGACGCCAACATACTACGGAAGATCAGATCATATCAATAAAATAAGAGAGATAGATTGTAGAACATACAGATTCAGAATGTCTTTTTTTCCACGATCGATAAGAGATTATAACGGCAGCGATAGAACTCATAAATAGAATGCATGACTTGCAGTGTAGCCTACTAACGTATGTAAAACTTAATGCAAGTCTCTAAATTTTATTTTTCTTTCTAACAGCATATGGTAGTATAATTTGTTAGTATACGTGACGTTTTTTGGACCGTGTGGTGTGCATGTAGGAGTCCAATTGCATGCTGCATGCTGGTGATTGATCACCCCCTGCAAAACACCCTGGGGGTGGCTCGCAGGGTATTATGTAGATGTAGTGCAACACAGCAACTCCCTAGCAGTCGTAAGCACACAAAGAATGCCGCAGGACAAGAGGGGAGAGAGAAGCACTATCGTTCCTTTTGCGTCGCATAACATTGCTCAGCCGTCCTTCAATTCCGCCACACGATGGGAGTGCGACTCTGACGCCTCTGAGCTTCTTCTTCAGTCCAAACGGGAATGATATGGAATGGTAGGCTGGCGAAGACTCCTAAAGCCTCCGGGTCGGTTAAAATAAAGGATTCCTTTGGCGTGAGGCGGTCGAGATACGCAGAGGGGTGGGCAGAAAACATAGGCGGAGAGGTTGCGACTTGTAGCGACACGAAAGAGGAGAGGAATGCTATTATAGTCCTCGCAAGATGCATTCCCTCAGTAGCATTGACCTTAAAGCAGGAGCCTGCGATCACAAATAATGTATTATCAATCTGATTACATTAATTTCATAAGATAAAATATAAAGGTTCCTGCGAGATTCGGTGGATATCTTTGATATTTAACATATTCAAAAGAAATATTCTATTTCTATGCACGGATGATTTCTATGTTTCGTTTTGACCTGGAGGGAAACGAAAATACGAGGCCTAGTTTTAGTTTCGTTCCCGCACGAAATTAAAAATACCAAAGACTTTAGTCACGACCCGGAACGAAACTTTACTCCCAGGAAAGAAACTAAATTAATCGATACTCAGCTACTCATCGTTAAGTTTCGATCCCAGAAGTTGAGTGGAGGGGGAAAAGAGGGTATAGTTTCGATCCATTAGGTTTGACATACGTCTGGAAAGGTTAAACCTCTGTCAAGGTTCTGTTGTATGTGGTCAATATATGAGTGCCCCATGCATGTAATGGCAGTAAGCCGAACTTCCACTTCATTCAACAATATTTCGTACTCGGAGCGTGGGTCGAAACTAAACTGTTCGAAGGTGAATCACGTGGTCCTTCACGTGGTGCGAAACATTTGAAACAAATGAAACACATCTGCGCTTCATTCAGTGGCGGATACAGATGGGGGGCGCAGGGGGCGCCCCCCCCCCCCTTGCGGATCCGCATGTATTGCCGAACATTGCAAAACCACAATTGTAACTTTTTTATATCATAAGATGGCATTGTCTTTTACATGTTTATAATCACTTTAAATAAAATTTTCATATACTCTGCCTGTTACTTGATCATATTTCATTACGATAAAATTAAAGACAATTCAAGATATGTTGCGCCCCCCCTTGAGTTTTTTCTGTATCCGCCACTGTTCATTTCGTCCCAGAGTTTTAGTTTAGTTTCGACCCGAAGTAGTTTAGTTTTGACTCCGATTCCGTTTCGACCCTGAGTTTACCTCACTGGGTTTAGTTCTATTTCGTTTCGTTTCTACATTTCGCTCCTGGGAACAAAACTGTTTGAATTTTATTGGTTTTGACTTTCGTTTCTATTCCCATCCGTGTTTCTATGCTTATTCATTCATTCCAATCGTCCCTGATTTCGGTACGTAATATGATTTTCTAGGCCTTGAAAATGGCATTCTTTATATGTCGAAACCAGGGTCGGTTAGAATGAATGAATAAGCGTGGAAATATGCTAGGCCTTTTATGTTATTTCCTTAGGGCCAAAAATCATCTGCTATCCATTAAACTACATGAATTTCATAATGTAAAATTTTAAGCACGCCAGGAAGAGAATTGCGTTAGCGAAGGAGGCGTTCATGAACAGGCAAGAGCTTATGAGAGGATCCTTATGTGGGAGTTTAACGAAAATGTTGGTGTAGTGCCTGTTCCGGAGTGTAGCTGTCCGGAAACGTGGACGCTGAGGAAGTAGGATGAGAGAAAACTGGAGGCGTTCGAGATGATGATATGGAGAAGAATTGAGAAGGTAAAGTGGACCGAGAGGAGGAGGAACGACGAAGTGCTGGACATGGTGGGTGAGAAGAGGCAGCTTATTGATGAGATACGGAGGAGACAGAGGGTATCTATAGAGCGAGTACTTATCGGGGAGGGGATGTTGTAAACAGTGTTACAGAGTAGAATGTTGGGTAAACGAGGGAGAGGAAGGAAGAGAATAGGATTCTTCTATAGAATGAAAGGGAGTTGGCTTAATTGTGAATTTAAGAGGGAAGTCCAAGTAGGGAGGGGAAACTGCTACAATACTTCTTAAATACTCAATGAAAAACTATGTTTATTGGTAAAATACTTTTATTTTAAGTCAATGATACTTAGGGAGTGCATAAGAATGTTCCCGGTAATGGTAGATTTAAACGAAAAATAAATGTTTCCTCTCCTCGCCCACCATCTCAAGCATTTAATCGTCAGAAAAACACAAAACCTATATGGAATATAATGCTTTTTGCATTAAAATATTTAGACCTAAATGAACTACGAAATGCCCATCAATTATGTGAGGAAAGAGAAACTTCCCAAAAACCATTAAAATAAGACCGGATAATATATGATACCGCATCGTGAAGCATGATGATCTGATGATGACAACGGTCGTAGGGCAAGGAACATAAAGGAAGACCTTTAATTACCAAAAAAACACGAAGAATACGGACGAAAGAAGTAAAGGAGCAAAACATGCGTAGATACGGAATTATTTTAATGGACTAGAGATCCACATCTAACTAATCTTGCGTTTGCCGACCAATGGTGATTGAACAATCTATTGGACAACTACCCAACACAAGTGCCTCATTATTTTACCATCCCGACGAAAAGCAAATATTTTACTCACTACAAGCTTCAATGAGTTTTGGCAGAATGTTTATAAAATTGTTTCTGGACAGAGCTAAACAATGAAGATTTTCAGGGCTATAAAGTTTGAAAATTTAGTTTCATAACGAATATATTAATGATTATTCACACGGAAAATGTAAACGGAAAGCCCAAGGGAGCGGTGACGTGCTATGCACAACAGGGAATATAACTGAGTTCTTGCTCGGAGGAGACGCAGAAGTGTGTGCAGTGAAATCTAACATTCAACTGTGAAGCCAGCTTTTTGTGATACTAAGAACGACCTACACGTTACTTCTGAGACCATTATCTCCATACAATCACTTACCTCATTGGTCGCGAACAGGTTGAATGGAATTATGGAAGGATGACAACTCACCTGAAAAATAAAAACCTTCATTAGATATTTCAAATTCTCAAAGCATAACTATCTTATATTAGCAATAATAGTATTAGTCACTATGTTTAAGTAGTAAACAGCTTAGCTATCCTAGATAAAACTATTTGAAAAGAAAATATCGAAATAAAGAACACAAACCATTGATGAATATTAACAATGTTTCTTTTTAAATTTCCGGAAAATACACCGTTCTTTTAGTTGGAAATACTAAATTTTCCAAACAATTCCAGCCTATCCGTATCTTTCTATTGATTAATTACCATTTATCTTATTTATTTGTATCTAGATAGTCAAGTAGGTATTTTCCTCATAGTCATGTACCACCTTCCAAACAACACTGATATTCTGTTTTTTCTTCTTTCAGATGCAGATATTACGAAAAGTGGATTGTGCCAACACATTTCGACAATTTAGGATTGTGAGGTACATTGTTGCGCCATTCTGTGTGTAAGACATGGACCTTATACCTATAAACATAAAAAACAACCAATACGACAAAGCGCTGAAAATTTCCTGCAGTTACAAGATTGCATTAAAAAACTGAGCTCACCTTATTTATAAGCTTAAAATTAGCTAATACTCTGTCGATTTTTTTCTCAAGAACCAAAAGTAAGGTTCCTAAATACCGCAAAGTATATTATTCTCCAAGTAAGTCTGATATTTTCTATATTTGTCAATAATTTTCAGATATTCCAAGAGGAATATGCCGATATGTTTAAACTATTGAGTGCATTCTTGGTAAATATTGCGAGTAGCGTAAGCATTTATGCCAGTGAATGTAATAAAAAATATGAAATGTCGCTAAAAAATTCCTTCTGAATCGTTTGGTTCTCTCATCCAGTCCCCCTTAGCGTTGGATCAAAGAATAATCCACCACGTCCGGAAAAATTTTCATCTCTCGCTCCACTCTTCCTGGAACTGGACGAATTAAAGCAAAGGCTCAAGGTTTAACTATGTTTTTTCGATTCACCGTGACGGATATTTTTAAGTATCATCTCCCATAACAGTTTTGTACGTCTGAAAAAGGACTTACTGGGAAAAAACTAATGACAGCATGGAGGAGACGGTTACGGAGATCAAGTTTTATCATTAAAAATTTACTAAAAATAATACAAAGCTTTCCGAATTATTTTTTAATACCCATAAACAATCATGTACTTTGCAATTTACATCAAATACCGAGTTCCCCACAACTTTTTTTAATTTCCAAAAAATATACTGAGCATTTCAGCTACTATTTCTATTCTAGGTAATTCATTACATTGAGTCTCTAAATGTTCAAAAAAAAACTTACGCAAAGAGTTTCGGAATATTTTTTGAACCGGTTGATAAATTTTTAGGCGTGGAAACCGAAGTTACAAAATTATTTCGTTCATAGAGATCGATATTCAGATGTGATATGGTTTACCAGAACTTTAAGATGCCTAAGTGAGGTTAAGGAATGACTATTCTACAGATAATGAAAATTAGATGTAATCAGTGCACCATATTTTAATCCTGGCGCGTGAAAGGCGTTGCTATTTAAACGAACTGCCATGCAAAAAAATTCCCTTGGACCGGGAGCTGAACAACGAAACTTCACCACTCAGGGTCTCTGAGAAAATCATCACGCTACATGGGTTCCAGGATTGCCACGGGAACTGTGATGATAAACCTGGATAGCGTAATTCCCCGCCAAGTAGAGCCAAAGGTCCGCGGTTCGAATCCCGTTCCAGGGGACTTTTTTTTCTCCTGGCAATTCCTGTAAATGTACTGACCCCGTATTCATGTGAAGACATTGACCCACTCAATAGTAAACATGGATCAATTCAATGGTAACCTTTTTTATCGATCATTTTTTAAACTTGCAACTATTTTCTTCGCAGTCATTCATCAGGCATCCTACGAGGCAACGTCCCACGAGAGGTAGGTTCACAATGCATGCATAAAGTCATCAGGAGAATGAGTGGTACTATTTATTTGGACCGAGCATAGTATCAGATATCGGGATATATTCACTACCCAGAAGAACAGTTCAACACGCAGGAATTCCGATCCTCATTACCGTAATCTTTAATTGAATTGCTGAACCGTTAATACGACGGCAAGCTTGAGAAAACTCTGCATTGATGAAACGCCATGAAATTACAAAATAATATAAGCTTTAAAACTACGAATAATACAAAAGAGGATCCTCTAGTCGGCCTCTAAATGTGTTGACATCCACCGCGCATTTTAATGGGTTTACAAAAATCGCCACTCGCGTCACTGACGGACAAATTGATCTGAGTTTCGCGGAGAAATAAGGTCTAATCAGCGGTTTTAATAGATATGAATATACATGATGAGCGAGTAGCGTATATTTAACCTATAATGTATTACTTCCTGAATCATTATTGCTATTTGACGTTACACCGAGGCATGGTGGTGTAACTGGTATTATACCTGACCGGAAATCGGGAAATCTGGGTTTGAATCTCTGCTAAGCAAAATGTTTTTATTTTTCATGGCGAATTTCATCCTTAGTATCATGAATATTACAAAAGAGAATCCTCCAGGCTGCCTCTAAATGTGCTGACACCCACAGCGCATTTAAATGGGTTTACAAAAGTCGCCACTCGCGTCGCTGACGGACAAATTGATCCGAGTTTCACCGGGATATAAGGTATATTTAGGGGTGTCTACCATAATTCATGCACACGATGATGTAGTCTATCAAATTAATTACTTTTTAATGATATTCCTCGCAATGGAAAACATTACACTACACAATATTGGATGAAAGTGGATCGCATTGCACTCTTCACCGCGCCACGGACATTTTTGAAAGCCAATTAAATTACGACCGATGTGGCAACAGGAATCAGCCTTGAATGGGTTGGTATTAGGCCTCCTCTATGCAGCCCCGTTCAGTGGCGTTGCCAGGTATTTCGTTCGGTCCAAAACCATGGGGGAAAATGTTTGAAAAACAGGGTACAAAGTAATGGTTTTCAAACTAATTTTAACACTTTTAATAATCGAATAAACTTCATTTGTTAAAGAAATATTTTTTAAATTCATGATTTTTCATTATTTCGTTTTCTTTTATGAAGGAAAATAATTGTGTTTTTATATTACGGGGGAGGTTCGGACCCCTCCGGAACCCCCCTGGCTATGCCACTAGCCCCGTTGCTATCAGATATCGTGACATATTCACTATCCTGATGTACAGCTCTATACGTAAAATTTCCAATCATTATTACCGTAATCTTTAATGAAACGCTGAACCGTTAATTCGGCGGGAAGCTATAGAAATCGCTACAGTGATGAAATACCATGAAATAACAAAATATCCTAAGCATTAAATCCATTAAACGTTCGATTTTTCAGGGATATTCACCCTCCCAGACCAGATTCTGTGGTCACATTAATCCGCGCTGGATTTCGGCCAAAAGAGCGGGGTCGAAAATGCCCACGGCCAGCTCACCCTGTTGGAAAAAATCTCGTTCGCGACACGGGCTAGAGTGAAGGGGTTTCAAACGATCCCCTCCAGACTCCTCCAGGGTCGGTGGAAAAAAAAGAGGGATGGATAACAGGCAGGGGGGTTAGAGGGGAAGGGTAGAGAAATGACGCCTGGAACACTCTCTCCGTATGATTCGCGAAAGAGGGGCCGGGAGAGCGCATAAAGGCGTCACAAACCGGCAAAAAGAAAGTCCTTGACACTCCAATTCACTTCGCGTGCGGTGCTCACGGCGGCGAACCAACGACCGCTGCTAAAAAAAAAACATATGCACGGAGTGGTAAAGCCCGCACTTGACGAGAGTGGAGCGATACGATGGTGGAGGAACAGAGGAGAGACTTGGGGCAATGGAAATGCGGGGTTGTACAGAGGAATGAATAAGATCAAATGGACAAGCGGAGGGGGTGGGGGAGAAAGTGTGCATTTACATGGTAGCGCCGCGAGTCGCCTAAATAGCAGGTTTAGCAAGTGAAACGAAAATGTTTCGTTTCGACCCGGAACGAAACTTTACTTCCAGAAACAAAACTAAATTAATCGAAACTCCACTGCTCATACTTATGTTTCGATCCCAGAAGTTGAGTGGAGGGGGATGAGAGGGTATAGTTTCGATCCATTGTTTGACATACGTCCAGACAGGTTATAACATCGAGCTTAAAAATCAAATGGCCAGTTTGCGTTCACCGTTCAGTTTTATGTGGTCCAAATATGAGTGCCCCATGCATATAATGGCGGTAGGCCGAACCTCTATTTCATTCAACCTTACTTCGTTCTCGGAGTGTGGGTAACTATAAACTGTTCGAAGGCGAAGCACGTGGTCCCTCCGGTGCGAAACATAATCTGTGATTCTTTTCGTCCCAGAGTTTTACTTTAGTTTCGATCCGAAGTAGTTTTCACTCCGATTTCGTTTCGACCCTGAGATTAGCTCCCAGGGTTTAAATCCATTTCGTTTTGTTTCTACATTCCGCTCGCTGGAACCAAGCTATTGAAATTTTACTTGTTTTGACTTTCGTTACGTCTCACTTGCCAACCCTGCTAAATAGGCGAAGAATCTGAGCTTTTCCCGGTGAATAGCATGGATGAAAGCTTCTCGGGTTACCAACCGGGTCAGGGTCTGCATGGTTTTAGGCCGCATTCCAAGCGAATGTGGTGAAGTGTATACTGGAGAGACATAGAGGACCATAGAGACCGAGGTGAAGGAGGATTGACGCCTCCTCCAACTCGGTCAATTTGAAAAATCGTTCATTGCAGAACAATGTGCCCAGGAAATCCATAATATCCACTGGGAAGAAACTACACAACTCGGTAGGAGTAGAGGTTGGGGCCGCATTACAAAGAAGCGGTAGAGAGACGAGATAGGCTGAATCAAAGAGGTGGAGCGCGTACAGTTGGTTTTTGGTTTGCTCCGTTATGTCTGATATATGCCTCAAATAACGAACAAATACTTTTTTCACACAAAAATAATCAATATGTTTTAATGCGTATAGTTATCAGGCAAACATTACCACCTATATACCTATTTAAGTTCTGAGAGACGACTTGTTTCCGCTGGCATAGCTGCAATATTGATAATAAGTGGTATCTGACCTACTTAAATGGGATCCTAGGAATATCGAACAGTTCTTGTCTTACAGGTTTCATGACTGTTACAATGTGTGAACTGTCCTACAATGTCTTTGATGCCATTAACAAGCTCCTCCGCAATGTTCAAATTCCTAATTACCATCACTCTTTTTGGCCCCCCAAAAAGTATAGACATGGAGTCAGTTGGTAACACTGTCATAGATAGAAAATTTAGACCATTTTTCTAAGAGCTTCAGATGATTTTAGTATGGGTCAGTTCTATAGTAATGCTGCTATCTCTCTCACCTACTTTCCAATCGAATACAAGTGTATAAGACCCATTTATTATCTCATAAAGCTTTAGTTTACCCTCCTCTTTCGAGATATGACTTTTTGTCGTATCTCGTCTCGTTCACACAAAGCAATTGCACGAATCAGTCAGTGATCAGAAGTGGGTTTTGTTGTGTAAAAGGATTCGATTGAAACCCCATAACGCACAAAATATCCGATAGATTGGATTAATAAGCCACTTATGTGTCCCTAATTGTAAGTTACGAAATGTACACGCTTGAACACTCACACAACCTGCAAAGCAACTATTTATCTAAGAGCACTATCACCTAGCAGGAAGGTAGCACCATTGAGTGATATTCCGGTCAGTAGTTTTGGGCGACATATATCTCGCGCCGTAAAACAACTAACCAGTATTCTCTTCAAGAAATTAGTAGCGATAAATATGACGCAACATCATCGCCATTCTTACTTTGAACTCGATCATAAAAATGGACTAATACACGCGACATTCACAAAACCTGGTCTCTAACTTGATTTAGAAACTACTTGCGAAAGGCAGAATTGTATCCATTACTCTGAAATGATTCTTTTACCGATAGAGACGTAGTCGCTCAACAAAACTCACCGTCAGTGACTAGCTGGTGAACAGTAAACTGAGTAAATGCAGGAGAAAATATCGTTTAGTCTGAAGTGTGAAGGTAACTGTTGGAGTGAAAAGGGAAAGTTGACATGAAATACGGATTAAAACTCGCACTGGTATTTTAATGTTCGTTATGATAATTAAATTAGCATTGAAATTTTCCCGAAACGATTAGAATGAGTATCATTGTCTAAGGGTCATTTAAATCATAGATTTGATTTTAAAGGGAGTTCAAGGATAGAATAAAATGGAAAATGATAAAGATACAGTTACCGAAAAAAATAACATAGGTATAAATAATAAAGGCTCAAATATATCGAAAACAATAATCAGCTTGAAAATTAAAGGTTTAAATAACCAGCATTCTGAAAAGTACACTTAATATAATTTTAGGCTCGATAAGGTCTACAAAGATGACAAAATCTTTTTCAAATAACAGACGCGAAAAGTATTTGATTTGAATCGCGCACACCTACTCTCCTGCTATCCTTACCTCCCAATGAAAATCATTCTAAATATTATTAAAAATTTTCAAATAAATCTGAATAAAAACAGCCATTTTATCGCGACATTTTTTCACTAAAATTAATGTAATGTAATTTGTTCTTATGATTTTCGGACCACCATCGGTTTCTGGTGGACATTATTTGAACTAATTTCCATATTTAATTTTGAATTCGAAATAAAAATCGAGATACAGTTCCAATCATAATAAAAATATTAAAATAATGCATTTTCATCTGGTTCCGGGTTCTACTAAAATATTCAGCTTACTAGCTAATCGGAAAGTGGGATAAAATTGATTTGCAACATAGTTATAATAGAACTTTCGAATGAAAGCACTTGAATTGAACTATATACTGTAAGGGTTGTAAGAAATGACTCGAACAAGACGACAAACAACAAAGCGAGTTTATAAAAACGTTGTAAAATGTGTTCTTGCGACTTCCGTATCCGTGGCGGTGGAAATGAAAGGGTATAATCATACGTACAGAAACGATAAATAAAGAGAGATATTTTGCCGAACGGAGATATGGGAATTCGTTTTTAATAGTTTTAGTAATTGGAAGTTAGTTTGAGAAGTCAGAAGAATTGGAAGTAGTTAATTGGAAGTTAGTTGTTTTTCTTCTGTTAATTTATTATCTTTCTTCTTATTCTTTTTTTCTACTGGTTTAACTGCGTGTTATAATTTTCTTGTCGTAATTTGTTTGAGGAATTGCTTTTATTATAATTATGCTGCCGCTAAAGAAACCATAAGAATTTTTTTTCAGGTATATTGAGAGAATCTAATCATTATGAGAGATAATATCACATGGATAAGATTGGGGAAATATAAAGCAGAACCAATATTAATAGCTTTAAGATGCCGTTTTTTTCGCGTACAATAAGGGACTACAATACTTGCGATAGTTGAGCTCTAGGATAGCTTCACTCGGAATACGTAAAATAGGATGAAGGTAAAAAATGCGCAATTGATAATTTTTAAACTGGAATAATAATAAGAAAACTAGTAGTGGAATAATACGTATGAAATCGTTTTTGGTTTTATTTGGTGGAAGTTCGATATATCCATGATGAAAGAACACGATTTGCAATTTCCACTCTTTTTAATTCCAAAACTCAACTACCGACCATGGTTTCAACACATTGTGTCATTTTCAAGGTTTTTGTTGAAAGGTTGTAACGCAGGGTATTTAGATGAAGATTACATCATACAACATTCAACGCAAGCGGCGAAAACTCATCTCCTGCCAAGCACACACTTGAAGTGATTAGAGTAGATGACTTGCGGTATACCCTACTAACTTATGTATAATATAATGCATGTTTCTGAATTTTTTTATTATTTTTAACAGCATGAGGTAGTATAATTTGTTAGTATGCGTGACGTTTTTTGGACCGTGTGGTGTGCATGTAGGATTTAATTGCATGCTGCAGGCTGGTGATTGATCACCCCTTGCAAAACACCTTAGAGGTGGCTCGCAGGGTATTGTGTAGATGTAGATGTAGATTATTTGAACAGCTGGTGCCCTGGCACTCCCTGCCACCCGTCTTTTGAGGCGGCTTGATGGGTAGTATGCAGATTTACATGAACCCTTTTCCGCAAAAAAAAGCCATAATAAACACGTGACAATCCCTGACCTAAAGCCTCCACGAACCCAACCTTCCTCCCCATGGAGGCTGAGTATGAGAGACCGAAAACATGACTAAAAGTATGACTCGAGTCACGACTGAACCCAACACACCACCACCACTGAGCGCAAGACACAAGGACATTCCTTCTCTTATTTTCTTTTTTAACTTCGCCTCTGCCCGGCATGAACAATGGTCTCGTTTTCAAAGGGTTCGATTTTTTTTCGCTCATAAGTCGCGCGGGCCTGTGGAAGAAGATTCCTTCGAGCGAAGAGATGAGATACGGTGGGGGGGGGGGGGGTTCGGAGGAAAATCGGAGGGGGGAGGGAAGAAGGGAGTTATATGTATGAGGAAAAAGGGGGGCACGAGGCCCTGAGGATGTTTACGCCGGCAAGATCGAAGTCTCTCTCCTCCCCATCCCAACCTCCCTCTTCTCTCTTTTAGAGGTCTACTTTTATTTACCGAAATGCAAAGAGAAAGAAACTATTTCAGTGTATGCTCTTCGAGGACCCGATGTCGTCGCATATTACAAGCCACCCCTCAAAGTCACAACAGCTCCGATTGGAATATAAGAGGGAGCGGGATTCGTGACCTTCCAAAAAGGATTACGTGTCGCAACAGCGACTTAAGGGAGCTCTACATCTACACAATACTCTACGGGCCACCTCTAGGGTGCTTGACAGGGAATGAAACGGACAGAGGGATGAAAATTAATAAAAACATGAATTATTTATTGGTTCCCAAAATAAATATGTCGCTGAGCAAAACTAAATTAAACTCTGCTCTGGAAAAGTATTTTAACTTACATCTACATGATACTTCCAGGTTCCAAACACCCTAGAGGTGCAGAAAAGTTTCTCGGGTTTTCCACCGGTTGATGTCGTCCATGTCTCCCGACGTTTCGATCCGCGACTTGCTGATCATCCTCAGGGGATCTACCAAAGACCTTCCTTCATTCGGAAGATCCCCTGAGGATGATCAGCAAGTCGCGGATCGAAACGCCGGGAGACATGGACGACATCAACCGGTGGAAAACCCGAGAAACTTATCTGCAACTGATACGCCGGGAAAACCTAAGATCATACATAACCCTAGAGGTGGCTCGCGGGGTATTAGGCAGATACACTAAGAGTTAACTATAGGTTGTTGGTTGTAATCTCCATCATGCAGCATGCAAGAGTGTTCCCACATGTACACCACACGGTCATAAAAATGTTACACATACTAACAAATTATACTTCTACATTTATGCAAGGGCAAAACTTGCCGACTACTCATTAAAGCAATTTCCCTATGAAGCTAGAACATGCTAAAGATTCCTTAGCGGAAAGTGTCTACACTTACATACTTCTTGTAGTGAACGTTTCTTCGGCGAATTTTCAATGTAGGCAGTGTCTCTTTCTCCCATCGTAACTCGAACGGTCGCATAATTTTTCGCGTTTGTACTTTAAGAGGGTCATCCTAGATTATAAGCTTGCACATGTATATATTCAATAATTTTCACATTGTCTACGTACGTAAGCAAAATGATTCGTTTCTTCTGCTCGATTAATATCTATCTCTACACAATACGCTGCATCTACATCTATGCAATACCTTGCGAGCCACCGCGAGGGTGTTTGGCGGGCGGTGATCAATCAACAGCATGCAGGAGAGTTCCTACATGCACATGACACTGTCACAAATATGCTAAAAAATTGAGATACATACCCTAGTAGCACCAAAAGGATTATATCTGTATATTTTTAAGATTTCGAAATACATCGGTATTCAGATTTGCAAATCTATATATTATACATATTTTATAAATGTCTGATGATCCATGGTCCTTGATGTATACCAGAATCTTTAAAATATAAAAATAATATCCTTACAGCGTGACTAGGGATCATCAGACATGTATTAGATACGTATAATATACAGATTTACGACGAGATATACGTATTTAATCTCTATAAAATACATATTGTGGCAGCAGATATAATATGTATAATATCTAGATATTATCTTCGTGGTAGAGGACATTTGCATGTATTTTATACAGATATAATATGTATACAGTGTATACTATGATACGTATTAAATCTAGATACAATTCTTTTGGTGCTACTAGGGTAGTTATGGGTAAAATCTGATCTTAAGGTATGAAACACACAAAGCAAGGCACAAAATCTGCAGTTGGCTAGTTCGGCAACGCCCGTCCCCAAAACCTAATCTAAGGGACCGTATCTTCATTCCCAAGCGAGGATGCTCCAGAACAGGAGATGTCCAATGGAAGGTGAAGGTTACAGTAACGGATTGTCTATGGCGTAGTGCCAAGCTTTCAGCTAGCTGAGCCGTTATGCATTGGTCAGCCACAAATGGAGTCTGGGCTGCACGTCCTCGTGGAAACAGTGATAACGTAGGAATCGCCCAAGGGTCAGCTCACAGGTGAAGGAACAATGATACATCAACCTTTAAAATATGTATAATTTAAAATAAAACAAGTAGACAAGTACAAGGAACCTTTCTTAAAACATTAACCTCAATATAAAGCATAATTCTGCAAGATATTATTGTTTGAAATTATAATTACTCTTATACTGAGTGGGGTCAATATCACCATTATTTTAATTATGCCTTTTATTATCAATCCTTAAGCGCTACCGGCTAGCAGGGTACTCTGGTACCTGCTAGCAGCCTGCATCGTAGCGGCGCTCATAGCCTCGCACTATGGGGCCTCACACGGCGGCAGCTGGAACCAGAATGACGTCACACGGGCTTTTCCCAGCATTCACACTTAGCCGTCGCGTTTTCGCGCGCTTGAAAATTGTCACTTTTCGTTAAATCGCGAAAAAAAGATATCGTCATTCGAAAATCTAAGAGCGTGAAATGCGTACTACAGGAGTAATAATCTTTCGATATAGGCAATAAAAAAATAATAGGAAACCACCCTATTGTGGAACCTGCCATTGTCTTTCCTTTCTGAATTAATTAAATAAATAAATCTGACGAGACAGAGAAATGCGCAACCACTGGTGGAGCTGAGGTTGTATGAACTCGCGCATGGGGGCAGTCGAGTGGTTTTTTTTTCACGCGGGACCACTCGTGTCCCACGTCGGGCATTAAACCAGGCCAGCAGCGCCGCGCACACCACAGTGATTCTCACGCGGACCGTGAAGGCATCGAGGGTATGTGTGCACGCGAAAGGACGGACTTGATATGCACAACAGACCCTGGTGGTTCTCCAAGCTCTCAAGTGGTGGCGACCGCTGTTCCCTCCTGCCCTAACTCTTCACGCGAGACAAGACCATACAACTGCCCCCTTCATAACCTTGCTCCCCCTATAGGTGACGCTGCGAGAACAATTCGCGAGCGGTAGTGGAGGTCCGTGATATATATACGCATACGTAAACGTGTGTGTGTGTGTGCGGTGAATGGGTTTATGTGTCGCATGCGTGGGCAGCCCTTTAAGTGGTCGAGACGAGAAGTAATGAAGTCATTACTCGCAAGGCACGCAAGAATGGCGCTGCGAGAGTAATGGGTAGACCTCTGGCGTGAGTTTTTTAAAAATAAATGTCATCCTTAACTTTTTTTTTATAGCCTCGCCCATTCCGTCACTGTTGTCCATTTGCCGCGTGTCACTTCTACATATTACTTGCAAGCCAATTTCAGAGGTGTTCCTTTCATTGTATAAATAAATTATCGCACATATTCGGACACTTGCGAAAGTCAGGCATCAATATCCACATCAAGCATCTATATCCACATATTACCCTGCAAGCCAGCTATAGAAGCGTTGCTTTCAACGTGTAAATGAAATACCGTGTATACTCGGACACTGAGGAATTTTAGCGAAATATATCAAACATCTACATATACATATTACCTTAGAAGCCACCGACAGAAGTGTTCTTTTCAGCGTGTAAATGAAATATCGCACATACTCGGACACTGAGGGACACTTGCGAAATATATCAAACATCTACATACACATATTACCTTGCAATCTACCGACAGATGTGTCTGTCAAGGTATGAACTTTGTATGTAATTTTTGGACACTGAAATAAATATATTTATTATCATTATTTTTATTTATTTTTCAAGCATCTCCGTCTCACGATTTCCATTTCTGTTTTTTTCTGCCGCGTGCTACGTTTTTAAAGACAAATATTTTACCTAAAATATGATATGATACGCGTTTAAAATCACGGAGATTAATTATTTTGGCGCAACATCAAATGTAGACGGAAATATACTCGTATTTTTTTAAATTCTTTGATGAGAGGTAGATTTACCAAATGCGAAAACCATCATCCAATCTACCAAAACAAGCCAACATTTGTCCAGTTGTTCTTTGTCTATATCTAAATCGACAAAATACCCGGCTAGCCACCTCGAGGATGTTTGGCAGGGGGTGAGTATAAACGATATAAACCAACTTACGATACGCTACGTCGGCATAGTCATCAAGAAAATGGCTATAGCACATACACATGCAAGCGGGTGGTTTGAGCTCTCTCCGACCATGCATTGTTCCATACAATTTGTCATCACCGATGAAAAATATTCATAATTATTAAGTGGATAAATATCGACGTAGCTGCATAGAACTACTAGTTTCACCGTTGTCAGACGAGTTGTTGGGGAACATGTTACGAGAATTAATAAAGAAAAGATTTTTCAGTGTCCATCTAGACATTTAATTTAGTATCAAAATTCTACGTTACGGCGTAATAATCA